>NC_143055.1:72407500-74892500 GCF_052426305.1 Pelodiscus sinensis
GGCCTTCTCTCTCACCCCTTCTCACTTTCTCACAGTTAGTTTTTTTAGTTTTTTGTAGAGTTCAGTGTTCTCTTTTGTCCCATCTCTGGGAAGCTCTCCCAGAGGGCCTCCTGGATACTGACAGCCGCCTGATGGACCTCCCAGATGGCAGCCTGCAGAAAGTGCAGCCGGACTCCCAGCAACGCGTCCAGGAGAAGCACCAGAGTGCCCAGGGGCATCTCTGGCTCCATGTTGCAGAGTGCTGTGGTGTCCAGAGTAAGGGCAATCAGAGCACAGAGAGACAAAATGCTTTGCTGTCCCTCATCGAGGGAGACAAGCAAGCAGGGAAACCTAAGAACTGGCTGTCCGGGGTGGTCCCTTTAAGCATAGGCCTCAGATAGTCTCAGGCAGCACCCTCACCCAGTAAGACCTGACCTGGTGCCCTGCTGGAACTGGTTCTGGACAGCCTTAAATGTGATTCAGAGTCCACTCAGTGTGGACGCACTATTTTGAAATAGAAAAATGCTATTTCGAAATGCATTTTGTGTATAGACACATTATTTCAAAATAAGCTAGTTTGAAATAAGATATTTCAAAATAATCCTGTAGTGTAGACATACCATGTGACAGTAAGCAAGTGAAATGGTATTCACATGCTGTCTAACCCAACAATTAATATATGACATATTCTAGTGGTCTTTCACATAAAATCCAATTGTGTTGCCACTCCACATTAATACTAAACTTCATTTAGCATTTATCCAAATGCAAATCTAACCCATGTTACCTATATAGTGCACAGAAATGTGTGTGGGGGAGGGTAAAAAGACTGAGAAAAATGGGGGAGATGGACTCGGAACAGAAACAGAATAATAAATATTTCTATTCATGGGATTGATACTGTTAATTACTCTGCAGATCTTTCTGATCCAGATTCAAGCATTCACTTTTCCCTTTTGAACTTAAAAAACACATTCATAAAAATCCACAGTATCTGTATTAATTTTAATGATTTTATATTACCATAATTTTAGAAACACAATATGAAGGGTCTTTTTTAATATTTAAGAGCATAGTGCAGGTTAGCACTATTTGCAAAAATGAATTAATACCCTTTAATGAATGTAATGAAAAGAACCAAAAATGTTAATTATGGTCAGCCAGTCATGGAACTCCTTTTGTTGCTATCTTTTCAAAAACAAGACTTAGAACCCCACGAAGCACTGGGTGTAGTTATTTCAAAATAGCAGCAGTGGAGCATCTACACTACCGTTATATTGAAATAACTTTCCAAAATAAGTGTTATTCCTTGTGAAAAGCAGGAGTTATCATTTCAAAATAACCAGCCCCTTATTTCAAAATAACAGGCGTGGTAGTGTAGACACTCTGCTTCTTATTTCAAAATAAAGAGTTATTTTGAAATAATTCCCTAGGGTATACCAGGGCTTAGTGGCATAAAGCTGGCACAGGTATAATATGTCTCATCACAGCACCAGCATAAGGGGTTTGCTGGAGTAGGAAGCATGGCTAGAGCACCAATGTGCTCCAGCAATTCCCAGTGAGTGAATACTTATTTAGGGATCATTGCCATCTAGTGTAACTCTCTTAAGCTGTGCTGAGAGAAGTATCAGGTTTAGAGCTATTCAGGATGCAGAATCTGTGCTCTAACTGGCTCCCTGATAGCTGCTTCTCAAATCCTGGACTAGTGGGCAGGAGGGACTGTTACCCTAATCTTCTACTCTATATTTTGTCTGTTTGAGCAAGAACTCCTACTAAACAGTAAAGAGTAAATGTCAAAGTAAGATACACATCTTCAGCTACACCAATTGCAAAGCTGAAGTCAAAATAGCTTAATTTGGCTTTTGGCGCTGTCTGCACAGCAGGAAGTCGAAGGAAAAACACTCTTCCTTTGACTTCCCTTACTCCTTGTGAAATGAGGGTTACAGGAGTTGGAATAAGAAGTCCTCTATCTTGACATTATTTTGAAATAACGCTGCTGTGTAGACATGCCCCAAGAGATCAGACCACCAAATTTGATATATAATTTCCTCTTATAACATAGAGCAAGGTAAGGGTTTGGTTGTGCCAGGAAATGGGATGTGCCTGGAATGGGATTGCTTCTCATAAAAACAAACAGAAACAAGATAGAAACAGCAAAGCAAGTATAGTCCTCAAAATTGACTTAACTGAACGAATGTTGAAAGAGACCGAACCAAGATGAGCCAGAAAAATAGGATGAGCCTGGAATAGGATAGCTTATCAATCAATCTTACCGAAAAATATTGAATGGAGAAATTTGGAGTAGCGCTCTATTTTAGCACAGCTAAGGTTTGAAAACTAAAATACAATGTTATTGGAAACCAAATTGACTGTAGCCCTTTTTTTGTTAAAACAGATCAAATTATATAAGTTTATATGGATGAAGAAAAAACCCACACTTGATGAAATTCCCATTTAAAATTTTTACTGAAATTAACTTCATAAAAATTCTGAAAAATATACTCATTTCAATAAAGCATGTATATTTTCCTTCTGTTTAAAACAATTAATTGAATTACGGACCCAAGTAATGCCAAGTAAATCTTCTAGTTATTTATAACCCTAAAATGACAATTTAAACTTTGAAGCACATCTGTCCTTATACATTCTTTTAGGGCTTGAGTGACTAAAGCATAATAATTTGTATCCTAATTGGAAAAGACATTTACCATCTGTAGTGAGTTCCTCACTTCTCACTTATCAAAAGTTTCAATAATAATGAAAGTTTTTCAGGAAACTATTTATTTTAGTTTCTATTTATTTGTAATAAAATATCACAGCTGTGATGCAGAACCCAGTGTGTAGAAGAGACACTATGTGCCATGAAGAGTTCACTATCTGACTGGACAAGACATAAAAAAGGTGAGAGAAAGGAAATATGAGTAATTGAAATGTTCCAGATGCATTTCTGAATTCTGTTTATTAACCATTGCTAGAGTGCCAAAAAGAGTCCATGATACTCTGAAGTCAAATAAAATCTTTTTAAAAAGCACACACACACACACAGAGATTCTTACCATCTAGGTTGCTAATCTTTTGTTCTTTACTTACATAAGCAATCCTCTTGATTTCAGTGGAGCTTATCATATGAATTGGAGGCACAAGATCAGGCTTTGATTATTAGTTGGTGTAAACTGAAGTCAATGGAACTTTGTCCATGTATAGCAGACTAGCGGGAGTTACCCAGCATTGCTCGGGAAAGTGGAGGAACAAAAGCTAGAAAAACAGTAGTCCATTATCGTTTTTTGAATGGTAGAAAAGTTGCACTGAGTTCTATAGGGATTAATATATATATAGTATAAAGCAGCCAATTTTACATGTTATCATCAAACACTTTATTGTAAACTATATTTTTTGTTTCATTATTTTTAACAAATATGTACAAATTTTTTCCACTTCCAACTCTTGAACATGAAACAGAGTTGTCCATGTGAAAAGCAAGATGTCTCCAAATCAATTCCAACTACTTAAAGTGACTGTCCTTGTGCTTTGTCAATATACATTGTTGAAATATAAGTTGCCAGTTGATATAACTGAGGTGAGGAGCCTGAGGGGAGGGAGGAGGAAGAAAGCTGCACGCCTACCACCTGCGCCCGAGCCTGCCCTCTGCTTCCTTGTCCCTCCTCCGGCCTTAGTGAGAGACTGGCCCTGCTGCTTCCCCCAGGAAGCTGCTTCTCCCTGCACTGCCAAACTCTGTGCAGCCCCAGGGAGAGGCGTCTGTCTCTCATCTCTTCCCTCCCACACTACCTTAAAACCTTCTCCTGGAGGAAAGGTTATCCCATGCAAAGTTTGGCTGTGATAGCTCTTATAGTGTCCAAGTTATTAGAGCACAAACATACAGACATTCTCCTTTATATATTAGATGAGGATGTGGCCCTCAGTTACTATGCAGTACCATTTCAGTATTCTAATTAAAATAGGAATCAACTGTGGAAGTTAGGTGTGGTAAGGTGGAATATGTTGATTTTGATTGCACATTGGGCTAGCCCCATGTGTTCTCCCTAATGCACACACTGTTCTTCCCTGGTAGCCTGGCATGCCTGAGGATCTGGCCTTCTGTGTTTAAAATTCATATGCCTAAATCTTTTACCTACTTCACTGATGTTAATTGATTTAAATGTTTTGAATCAGATGGGACTATGGAGAGGTGCAGGAAACTGTACATCTAGACTACATCCCTTTTTCGTAAAAGGGATGTAAAGTAAATGTATCACAATTGCTAATGAAGCGGGGATTTAAATCTCCCCTGCTTCATTAGCATAAAAATGCCTGCCACTTTTTTTCCGCACGGCACTTTCTCGGAAAAAAGCGCCAGTCTGGACGCTGATCTTGTGGAAAATAAAGCCTTTTCCAAAAGATCCCTTATCCCTCTGTGAAATAAGGGATTTAAATCCCCACTTCATTAGCAATTGCTATACATCTAATTTACATCCCTTTTACCAAAAAGGGATGTAGTCTAGACGTAGCCAGTTCTGTAAACTCTCATGTGTCCCTGCAATTGTATCACATGGTTAGGACTGTTATGTATCTAAAATATCTGAAATAGAAGCCATTTTTTGAAAGATAGCATTTGCCAACAATTATAACAGGTTCTTCCTAGTGTATGTGGGGGGTAAAACTTAATGTAACTGCTATTTTTTAACACTGACTGTGTGTGTAAGTAAAACTATAATGTGCTAGTATATTAGAGTTTGGTGGAAACAGCTAGCAGGGCAAAGATGCTACAGAAGAAATCATTCTGACAATATTTAAGAGACATTTCCTGGTAAAGAATTTGAAGGGGAAGAAAGCTTAACATTTGACACCTTTCCATTCATTTAACACTTTATCAATTCCTCTGAGATTATTAAGATGTACTCTGTCCCAGCTACCATAGGAATTTGACTATTTTAACAGTCAGTCTCACTGGTTTATGACACATTTAAAAGAAGGCAGCGTTCTTGACAGTCTATGGAAGCTCTTTCTTCTTGAAACTGCTTTTACCATCCTACTGTAAACAAAGTACAAAAATCCACTTCCATGCCAATAAACTCTTATCTTTTTCAATTAAGAACACTGACTGGCCTTTCTGTCTAATTATATATATCAGATGATGATAACCACATTTTTGCAATAACCTTTTAGGAATAAAAACCACATAAAAGCTTTTCTCAGTCACAATGATTTTAAGAAAAGGAAATGAGTGATTCTTAGTTTATAAGGGTGATTTCAGACATTAGTGACCTTGCTGATGTTAAAGAATCACAATTCATATTGTGAAATTCAGTCTGAAAATGACTACATGGATGTAATTCAATTTCTTTCATTAATACCATCCAGAAATCACATGCCTTTGAACTCTAATGTAATTCAGGCTTAGGGGAGCAGGTCTGTAACAATAAAAGGGTTTTGTCAATTCAAATCATATCTGCCCTTTTGGAACTGAGGTTCACATTTGTCCGTAACTAATTTGAGCACCGTGTGCTGGCAGTTGATTTTGAACTAAATTGTGCTATAGGAGAAATGCAGGTGCTTCAGAGGTCACAGATGTCTGGGATAGTAATGACAAATGAAGCTACTTGAGTCTGAAGTAAAATACAAAGGATCAGATCAATCCTAGATAATAACCAAAGGGAGAAAATCTGGTTAAACAATCCCTGGGAGAAACTGTTATGGAGATTCCTCCTGTGCATCACCAGGAGAAGAGGAAAAGAGTACTAACCCCTGCAGAAAGTTCCTGGGGTCCACCCTCCAATCTATAAAGGAGACCAGGACCACCTTTGTTAATGCTTAGAACCTCCATAATGACTCAGTTTCCTCAGTGACTTGCCCCTCAAGCAGGGTGAATAGATGTCCCAATTTTATAGGGATGATCCCAATTTCTAGACTGTCAGTTCTTGGCACTCAGAGGGAACTCCTCTGTAAAGTATAGCACATTTTAATTATCATCTGTGAAGAAAAGGGATTCTGGAGTTTATGCTTGACAAACACTAAACCATCAAGCTGTTTTGCCTGTTATTTAATAAACATCTGTGAGAATTCATCTTACAGTCTTAGCCTCTCCTTTCTTGTCAGCAATCAAACGGATGATAGATCCTGATTCAGGGGAACATGTACCTGCCGGATTTTGACAGGAGTCCTTTAATCAGAACTTTAATTTTTAACCTTCTCCCTACACTGCAACGTGGAAATTTCATAATGATTTTGAGAGTATTTAAGCCACTTGTGTGCACTCTGTGTTTTAAAATGTTCACATCTGGAAATTCCCTTGAAATGTTTCAAGCATGCAAAAGAATAAAGCAAATACTTAGATCTTTGCATCCTTTCAAATTACTAAATGCAAATTATCCAAAGAAGGATGCCCTTTGGTCTCCTCTGGTCTAAAAGCAGACTGCTTAACTTTGCAAACATGTCACAAGAAATTATTAGCAGAGTCTGTTGTATAATGCAGCTATGCATTGAACAGCTGTCCCAGTAGTAATTCTATAGATGTTATCTGAAACTGGGGAAAGAAGCTGTGCCATTATATAATTTCTTGTTGACAGGGTTGTGTAGGGTTGTAAGTGGGCATGTAAGGACAAATGCAAAGTATGCCACTTAGGAAAGAATAATCAGTTACACACATACAAAATGGGAAATGATTGCTTAGGAGTGAATACTGCAGAAATGGATCTGGGACTCATAGTTGATTCCAAACTAAATATGAATCAACAGTAGAAAACTGCTGCAGAAAAAAACCACATAATTTTGAGATGCATTAACATGAGTGTTGGAAGCAAGACACAAGAGATAATTCTTCCACTGAACTCCACACTTATTAGGCATCAGTTGGAGTATTGAGGCAGCACATTTCAGGAAAAAGGTAGACAAACTGGATAAATTCCACAGAACAACAACAAAATGATTAAAGATTTAGAAAACATGTTCTGTGAGGGAAGATTTAAAAAATGGGTTTGTTTAATTTGGAGAAGAGATGATTGAGAGGGGACCTAATAACATGGCTTAGAATGAACAGAGGAGTCAGAAGGAAGAACTCTGTTAATCTTTCCATAAATATAAATTCCTGCCTGAGTGAATGGAAGCTACCTGACACCATTAACAAGGTAGCATTTGGCAAAAGCAATCTTGTAAAACTACCACCTGGTCTCAGCCCTCTCTCTTTTTCTCTTTTCCTTTTTGTTTTTGGTACGGTTGTAGTCAAAAGGATAACAGGAGAACTCTACCACCAGACAGACATTTTGAATATTGTGGATTTTTCTAGTTAACTTTCAGACCAAGGAGTGATGCTCACAGAGCCGGCCCGAGCCATTTTGGCACCCTGGGCACATGGCACATCCATGGGCCCACCCGTGGGGCATGGGCCCACTCCCCCTAGGGGGCGCGGGCCTGCCCCGGGGTGCACGGCGCATGCGTGGGCCCACCCCCAGGGTGCATGGCACATGCACGGCCTAGCCACGGCGGCTGATGCGCTGCCTGGGGCCTGTCCCCGGGGCACACGGCGCATGCACAGCCCGGCCACCACCACTGGTATGCAGCCCAGCACCCGGTGCCCGCCCCCGGGGCTCACGGCACATGCACTGCACAGCCCTTCCCAGCCACCACTGCTGGCGCACACGCCGGGCCATGTAGGGCCCCACGGCCGTGGGGGGAAGGGCGCTGCTGGCCGGCACCGTGGGGCTGGGATAACTATGGCATTATAGACATCAGTCTTGGTCTGCATCTTGGTATCACAGTCATTGAAGACTCGCCTCTGTAAATGTTCATAAGCTGCACTGGCACTGGAGATTTGGTGGTGGATTTCATCATCAATATCAGCATTGCTGGAAAGATACCTTCCGAGATAGGGGAAGCGGTTGACATTCTCCAGAACTTGGTTGTATGCCATGATGGTTGGTTCAGATAATGATACGATGGGTGTTGACTGAAAGAGAACCTTTGTCTTTCATGCATTGAGGGTCAATCCCAACTTGTGGTAGGCTGTGGCAAAAATGTTAATGATTGCTTGGAACCCATCTTCTGAGGTGGCACTGACCTGGGCATTGTCAGACTCGGGAAGAACTTCAGTACTCACATGTATAAGATCATTTAAATAATCAGGAAAAGTGAGCCATGCTGAGAAGATGGCAGGGGAAATCTACACATGCCTAAGACCACTTTGGAGCTACAGGGCCTGTATATGCATGACTCTGGTCTCTGAGAGATTCCAAGATTTGAGGATTCTTGGATTTTGGGAGTTCAAGTTCCCCAACGTTTTGTGTGGAAGGGGAGAGAATGGGTTTGGGAGAAAAAAGTTAATCTTCCTGCCCTCCCTTTCCACCCCCCAAAAAAATATTTTTCTGAGGAAATTTCAAGAAAATTCCAAGGAAACTCCATGAGAATAACTTCTGTTTCTTAACTTCTGTGCAGGATTGTCTTATGTCTGAGAATGATTTGACTAACAGATGTTAAATGGAGAATTTATTGGCATATATATAATGTTGAATTGAAAAAAGAAAATAGATTAAATGCCATTTGAGTGAGAGGACACAGAATTAAAGTGATTTAAACAGAAGATAGGTTAGGAGTGGACTCTAGGGGTAACATTTAAACTTGTGTCTCTGGCCCATCCAAACCTTCTACAGCTGCACAGGGATTCTTTACTACTAACATTTCCCAAAATTCGGATCTTTGCTGCTTTTCAATTCTTACAGAGAATCAATGGAAGATGAATATGGAAGAACGGGGCCTATATCTTTTCAAATCAAGGGTTGCAGACATCTACATAGAGGTTGTGAAACAGCTGTAGCTGCTATTCTAGTCTGTAAACTGGAACCGTTAATATAAAGCACTTAATGAGAAAGAAAAATGATGCATGCATGTTACATGAATCAACAAATATTATTATATACCATATCTAAAATGAGTTAGACAACTGTTTCAAATAAAAAATGACTTGAGGTTAAATTCAGAGCATTGAATACATTTCATGCCATATTTTTAGAAAGCTAGTTTAGGCATCATCTTTACAGAAACAAACTGTCTTGTACTGAAATCCTTTGAAATCCAACAAACGGTGCAACTATATTAAAAAAATCCAGTTGCAGCGTCTGTGCAGTAGCTACGGTCGTTTAAGTGTAGTCAATAAAGATGAAAACAGTTGAAATGATCCAGATAATATTTATCTAAAAAAATTGTCTTATTCTGTCCAGAGTACTTTTATCTATACTGAAAAGGCCTCCAACAGGGTTCTGCAACTGTGAACTGGGAACTGAGCTGGAAAATTGCAGCACAGTGTAAGTCAACAATGAAGATGAATTTTCTTGCCGACATTTCAATTTTTTTAAAGTGGAATTTATTTAAAAACACACAATCAGTAATAATGGCATGAAAGATATTACCGTGGTATAACATGTAAACCAGTATGCACAAGGAAGGGCCAAGTTGCAATATGAGAGTTTATGCACTGAATGCAGACCTAGAAACTTAATGTAGTAAGATAATTTTGTTCACTTAACATGCAGTTGGTCATGTTAATTCACATTTCAGAGGTATCAAACTGAGTTTGGCATTGTGAAGGCATGAGTCATTGCAGAGAGCACTGGCCAGAAACCTGTTGCCTATAACAGCATTGCTATTAGTTACAATTAAGACTTTTCATTTCCTTCATTTGCCATGTTACCGCTATTATTGGCAGAGAAGCTACTTGGTCAGCACTTGCATCTAACTGGTACCATCTGATGTATGCTGCTAGATAGGTCACAAATATTGTTGTACAGAATGTAGCACATTGATAAAATATGATGTTTGACAATGATTCCATGCCGATGCAGATGTAAATGTCTGTAATCTATTTTACAGTGTGAAACTCCCATGGTAATTTGATTTTTGGTTGCTCCTTGCAGCACTGAAATAATTATACTTCATTCCTGAGCCATGTTTATACAATTGAGGTTGAGGAAATCATGGGAAATAAAAGAGCTACAGTACATCCATACTGACTTCATTTTCAGCTACCTCATCTCTCACTTCAGTACTATACTCTACTTCCATATGCAGTTTTCACCTTTCTAGATGAGTAAAGAGAAATGGGGTGTCTGAGGAAATCATTTTTTTTCAGTTTTGCCTCTATAGATACTACCACCTTATAGCAATGTTCCTTTCAGTTACCAAAGTGATGAAAATACAAACCCCAAATATTCTTTCATTTACAGCAGTTCGCAATGACCCCTCATTAGTGACAAGAGGAAATAGGCAGTAAAACAGTCCTACATTTAAGGAACCATATTTCATCCGATGTACCTTATGCTTTGGCTCCAGTCTTTTCTCCATTTTAATATATCAGAATTAAATATAAAACGATGTGAAAAAGCATCTAAAAGAAGCAGGAAGAATGAAATGCTTTGGTAACAGAATACTTCATCTCTAGGCCACTGCTTTGCATCTGACCATCTGGCATTCATTTGATAACTTTAGAAAAGTGAGTTTGATCTCACTTCTGTTAAGAATTTTTGTGATTGCTAGCCGTTTAGTCTGAAAGCTCAGGAACGACCCTGCATGCAAAATGAACTAACCTCTCCACAGCAGTCATTGTTCTATGCCGTATTAGAAGTATACTGAGGAAGTAGGAACATTATGGCTACATCTAGACTGCAAGCCTCTTTCGAAAGAGGCTTTTTTGAAAGAGAGCACCCAAGCAGTCCGGATGCTCTCTTTCAAAAAAGCACAGTTTGCATTACATAGTGCCTTTTTTTGAAAGAGCACTTTTGAAAAAAGGCGTTCTTCCTTGTAAAATGAGGTTCTTTCGATTCACTTTTGAAAGAACACAGCAGTAGTCTAGATGCAGCGGAAGTTTTTTTGAAAAAAGGCCACTTTAAAAAAAAAAAAACCCTGTAGTCTACACACACCCTATGAGAAAGGTTATGTCATTTATATATAAAGAACTTCACTTTCCAATGTTAACAATCACTTGTCTTTCAAAAGCACTGAATTTACTTCTAAAATATGAAGTATCATAATCCAATACTACCATGACAATTAAAAAGGGAACTTGAAGGCCATATGGAAAAACTCCCTCAACTTTATACCTTAGGAAAGAGTGCATCTGAGACCAGGAATAGTACTGACGACCGTAATTACAGAAATCCCCAAACTCATTCTTCTACTTATACAACTTTGTCCAGTAAATCCTTTGTCTGAGGCATGAGTTGGTCAGGACTCATCATGCTCTTGAAGTCTAGCTTTTTGTTGGTCTACCTCATGATGAAAAAAAATATGTAGAGAATGTATTGGCTGTAGATCTATTGTCAAAATGACTTATCTCTGGAGCATGATAAAAAATGCACTCTCTTTAAGAAGCACATCTCACAACCACCAAGTACTAACAATCCTGAATTCTGCAAACTCATCATCTGTTACTATGATTTCTATAGTGCTACATTATTTGATTTTTAAATGGAAGATTTTTTTCCAAGCACATGTAGAGATATCTTTTTTTTTCCTGGTACTAAATGGCATTTCAGGAATATCAAGAAAATCAAAAAGGCAGAGAAAAACATGTGAACTATTTTCTGGTTTCCAGCAATTATGGATTAGGGGAATATAATCTATTTTCCTTGTGACACAAGTACAGCAGTGACATATATAAATATAATTTTAGTCATAAAACTTCCACTGCTCCTGTGGTGCAATACAGCATTTTTCTACTAACAGTTATGGTTCTGATGTAGAATGTGTAGGAGTTTCTTTCAAAATAGCCACCTCTACATGGCATTTTTATCTCAAAATAGGGTATTTTGAAATAGCAGCCGGACGCGATTATGCAAATAAAGTGTGGGAAATTAGGGACATATCCTAATACTGTCCCAAGAACTCTTGGACCCTCTGCTAACATTTTCAAAAGTCCAATCAAATCTTTAGTCAGATTTTCTGGCAAAATGTGTGGCACAGATGCATCTCTTTTTGAAGGTGTTTTTGGCCTTAATAAAATAGCTAATTCACAGAATAAATGACATTTTGGAGGTTTATTCTTAGCATGCCATAACTGCACTCCTTTAAGAGCCAATGAAATAACCATACAAACAGTTAATACAAAGTACCACACCTTTGTACCATATCACAAATCCTTCATAAGTTCAACATCTTTATTTACATTCCTTTGTACCAAGCATTTCATGTCTTGGAAAAAAATTGATGTAAAGAGGCATGAATAGTTTATTAAAAATAACTGGGTTGGGCAGGTTAAGTTCATTGTTGCTTTTGAATTATCTGTGAATAGGTGGTGAATTTGACAAATTCAGATGAATTTGTTATTTAAAATGATGAGTTAAGTCATCTCCATGTGACAAAACAGCCTGATTCTCCATACAGTAAGACCATTTTACATCAATCTGACAATCCCTGTATATTATATTCATTTTTTAAATTTAAGGCTATTTTACAGCACCTGCGTGATACAAAAAAGATTTAACATTAAGAGAATTAGACAAACATGCCTAAAACTAACATAGAATCAGATAAGCCTGTATCCTAAAACTATGTTTACTGCAACTAGAAGATTAACTTCTGAGGAAATATTAAGGCTACCTCTGCCCTTAGATCTAGGGATGTGATTCTCAGCTTGCGCGATGTAACCTTGCTACCTCTGCTCAGACTAGCAAAAGTGGTGACTCTTCTAAAATGTCTTTCTAAGAAAATGGAGAACATTTTCCACTGCGTGCCAGATTGTGAAGACTGCATATGCACAGAATGTACCTAGTTAAAAGCACTAAATTTAGGAATAAAAAATGTCAATCACAAGATTTTGATACACCCTGAAGTTCGTTAGAGGTTTATTTCCAAAACTTTGTAGTAATGGCAAGTCAGTTTTCTTGCTGAATACAACATTGCATATTACAGAATATACGATGCAATCCTTCTCTGTTTAATAGTTTCTCATAAGTATTTTTAAGCTGATTTTATATTTTAAGTATACTCTTAAGCCTTCATAAAGTGATCATTTCAGGTTGCTTCCCATTTAAGGTCTCTGAAACAAAGACATTATTTTAAATTAGTCAGAGTGGTTTAGAGTATTTTGGAAAAAGGGAACACTAATTTCTTCAATGTGATTTTCATAACAAGACATGTTAATGAAATGTCACTATATGTTTATGTTAAAAATACGTTTCCAAAGATTTTAGGCATAACAGAAATAAATACATTTATTGGTGGAAGGTCCTCTTAAAATTAGTTCATCAAATAGTCAAAAGTAAAAGGAAAACTAATTTGTCCAGCTATCTAGAAGAAAAAGAATATTGTCCCTTTAAGGGCTCTCTTCAACAGAGTGGTAAAAGGAAAGTAGGAATAGATAGAAAGGACAGGAAGAATCTGGAAGAAAATGTGATACTATAGTAATTAACATTGAAATGTGTATTTTAGAGGAGGGTGGTGTTTTGAAGAATTTATTTTAAAAAACCTGTATATCTGAAGATCTGAGTATTCAAGGCTAAAGCTGAATACTCAGATTGTACATCTAAATATCTATACAAGGATTTTTTAGAGATGAGATTTTTAAGTCAGCAGAAAACTAATGAAATATTTAAAGCACATTTTAAACTAAAGTCCTATAAACATAGTAATGCACAATGGTTTTGTCAGTAAATTCAGGATTGGCATATGCCTGTTAAATGGTTTCATTGCCCCTTACCGCTTCTTTCACAGGTTCAATGTTATGCTAATAGTTCTGGCAAGTTGGAAAGATTTTCATTTTTAAGTCATTGAGGAGCCTTTGGCCATTATCTTTGAAAAGTTGTGGAGATCGGGAGAGATACCGGATGATTGGAAAAAGGCAAATGTAGTGCCCATCTTCAAAAAAGGGAAGAAGGACGATTCAGGGAACTATAGGTTGGTCAAGTCTTACCTCCGTTCCTGGAAAAATCATGGAAGGGATCCTTAAAGCAGGGCCGCACGGAGGCATGGGTAAACCGGGTAGCTGCCCAGGGTGCCAACCGATGGGGGGCATCTGATGGCAGCTGTAAGGGGCGCGCGGCATCCCTTACAGCTGCTATCAGGCGCCATGTGCCCGGCTCCTGCAGCACCAGACCCACAGCTCCGGCCAGCAGCGCCCCTCCCCCTATGGCTGTGGGGCCCTGCACAGTCTGGAGTGTGTGCCAGCAGTGCTGGCCGGGCTGGCTGGGCAGCGCATGTGCCATGCGCCCTGGGGGCGGGCCCCGGGCTGCGTACCAGTGGCCAGCTGGGCAGCGCATGTCCATGCCTGGGGGTGGCACCGTGTGCCCAGGCCCAGGGTGCCAAAAGGGCTTGGGCCGGCTCTGCCTTAAGGAATCCATTTTGAGGCACTTGGAAGAGAGGAAAGTGATCAGGAATAGTCAGCATGGATTCACAAAGGGCAAGTCGTGCCTGACCAATCTGATTAGCTTCTACGATGAGGTAACTGGCTCTGTGGACATGGGAAAGTCAGTGGATGTGATATACCTTGACTTTAGCAAGGCTTTTGATACCGTCTCCCACAATATTCTTGCCAGCAAGTTAAGGGAATGTGGATTGGATAAATGGACGGTAAAATGGATAGAAAGCTGGCTAGAAGGCCGGGTCCAGCCGGTAGTGATCAATGGCTCAATGTCAGGATGGCGGTTTGTTTCTAGCGGAGTGCCCCAAGGTTCAGTTCTAGGACCAGTTTTGTTCAATATCTTCATTAATGACCTAGATGAGGGGATGGATTGCACCCTCATCAAGTTTGCAGATGACCCTAAGCTGGAGGAGAGGTAGATACGCTTGAGGGCAGAGATAGGGTCCAGAGTGACTTAGACAAATTGGAGGATTGGGCCACAAGAAATCTGATGAGGTTCAACAAGGACAAGTGCAGAGTCCTGCACTTGGGACGGAAGAATCCCAAGCATTGTTACAGGCTGGGGACCAATCGGCTAAGTAGTAGTTCTGCAGAAAAGGACCTGGGGGTTACAGTGGATGAGAAGCTGGATATGCGTCAACAGTGTCCCCTTGTAGCCAAGAAGGCTAATGGCATATTAGGGTGCATTAGGAGGAGCATTGCCAGCAGATCCAGAAAGTGATTATTCCCCTTTATTCGGCTCTGGTGAGGCCACATCTGGAATGTTGTGTCCAGTTCTGGGTCCCCCACTACGAAAAGGATGTGGACTGGAAAGGGTCCAGCGAAGGGCAACCAAAATGATTAGGGGGCTGGAACATGACCTACGAGGAGAGGCTGAGGGAGCTCGGTCTGTTTAGTCTGCAGAAGCGAAGAGTGAGGGGGGATTTGATAGCAGCCTTCAACTTCCTGAAGGGAGGTTCCAAAGAGGCTGGAGAAAGGCTGAGAGAGATGGCAGAACAAGGAGCAATGGTCTCAAATCGTGGTGGGAGAGGTCCAGATTGGATATTAGGAAAAACTATTTCACTAGGGGAGTGGTGAAGCACTGGAATGGGGGTATGTCTACACTACCCTCCTAGTTCGAACTAGGAGGGTAATGTAGGCATACTGCACTTGCAAATGAAGCCCGGGATTTGACTTTCCCGGGCTTCATTTGCATAAGCGGGGAGCCGCCATTTTTAAAACCCCGCTGGTTCGAACCCCGTGCAGCGCGGCTACACGGGGCTCGAACTAGGTAGTTCGAACTAGGATTCCTATTCCTCATGGAACGAGGTGTACCGGTAGTTCAGAATAGGAATCCTAGTTCTAACTACCTAGTTCAAGCCCTGTGTAGCCGCGCTGCACGGGGTTCGAACCAGCGGGGTTTTAAAAATGGCGGCTCCCCGCTTATGCAAATGAAGCCAGAGAAATTGAAATCCCAGGTTTCATTTGCAAGTGCAGTATGCCTACATAGTTCGAACTAGCGGGGTAGTGTAGACATACCCTGGGTTACTTAGGAAAGTAGTGGAGTCTCCATCCCTAGTGGTGTTTAAGTCTCAGCTTGACAAAGCCCTGGCTGGGATGATTTAGTTGGGATTGGTCCTGCCTAGAGCAGGAAGCTGGACTTGATGACCTTCTAAGATCTCTTTCAGCTCTATGGTTCCATGATAAGTTAAAAGATTCACTTTGAGGGATGAATCCCCAATCTGCAAGCAGCAAGGGCATTATAGCCTCTTATATCCACTTATAGCCTTCCCTTATAGCCTCTTATATCCACTGCCCATGGCTCTTGGCAATAATGGAGTAGGTTTCGTCCTTCCTATCAGCTTCAGCACCTACCTCTAGGAGAAGTTTTACAAATATAAACCCTTGATGAACAAGGATGCCTAACATTTGTGGACAGGCCTTAGCATCCCTCTGCCCATCATTTCCTACTTGCTAGCTTAGTGAATTCCTTTGCTAGGAACTCCCCAGGAGCTGAACTAGTCATGCACAGAAGTAAGGCAACAAGCATTTTATATTAGTGTATAGTCATTTAAAACCTTTGTAACTTTAATATTTTCATTAATCCCCTTGTATTAATTTAATGAACTTCAAATTGACTTGTGTAAGTTGTATAGCATCCTCAATAAGCAGTTCTGTAACTATTCTTCTGTAGAGGGCTTAAAAGGAAGTTGTAATTGGTATCTTTAATTAACTTTTTTTACACCATGTTAGTTCCGCAAGTTTGTGATCTCAGTTAAATCATTATTTCAATTCTTCTGTTAGCCTTGTGAAAACTGAAATGTATTGAACAACAGGAATGACTTTCAGAGTTCATCATAAATCCAAAGTAAAAAGAAGAAACATCTTGGGCTTACAGTCTTATCATGTCTGAGCTCTCAGGGGGTCCTTACTACGTTTCTCTCAACTAGTAACAACACAATTATTTTTTAAGTTGGGAAAAACATTGACTTTCCTGGGAATAAGCATAGGAATTGCTGTGGTGCATCAAACCTGTGGCCCAACTCAGGGTTTGATCCAAAGGCCAAGGAAATCAACAGAAAGGCTCCCATTGAATTAAATGCACTGTAGCTCAAATCCTAGTTCAATACCCTGTCTCCAATGATGACCCATACCAGATGCTTCAGAAGAAGGCATGAAACACCTCATAACAGAAATATATGAAGTAATCCGTCCTTCTGCCCCAACCCCCATGAAGGTGTCATATTAGTTTTTAACTATTAAGAATTATCTTAAAACCTGAAGCACGAGGCTATAATACCAAGTAGAAGTGAGTTATTTATGTTCTGCTGTCTTTTCTCTTGTGTACATTATTCTTATGACTGTAATTTTAGTGTTCTTTTTTTTCCACTTTAAGGAAGAGGAGACAGTCTCATCATAATAATCACTTACAGAAGATTTATCAAATGTCTGTGGTTAATTATATTTCTATAACTTTTATGATGTATTTATGTTGAATAACTGCATTTTATATTACATTTCAAAATATGTACAACATATCTAACGTAAGAACAAATATTAATTTTAGCTGTTTTTTTTAAACTTTCTTTGTGATCTCCCGCTACACTAAAGAACTGTCCAGATCTGTTTGTAAAAAGGTAAAAGGAAATATATAGTGTTTATACTCATCTGAAGTCTTGCAGTTATTTCTCTTCACTAATCTAGCAATCTCTCAATGCATATATTTATTTTAAATATTCTCATCTCAAATGGCATTGTATGGCAGAATTATACTTACACTGTACTCTGGTGGAATGTTGTCACATAATATATTACCTTTTTTGCAAAAAAAGAAATCAAAGTCTTTTCATTCGTTTTAATAGGAATAAAATATTAACAAGATGTTGTTTCCAGTAATATTTCAACACCGAAGCAAAATTAATGAGCTACAAGCAATGTCCTTACCAGACATTAGAGTAAAAAACTTAAGAGTTTCTGTGAAACTTCTTATGAAGTTTTAGCATTGTTATAATTGGTCAAACTTGTTAGCATGCTGGGTTTAGGAACTACAGCGAAACAAGTCTATAGATAGGCTACGGAAGAAAATAAAGAGAACTTGTACTAAAACTGATCATTTTAAGTTATTTTTGGAAAGGTCTGAATTTCCTTAAATAGTATATCCACTAGAAAGGAAGGCTATTGAGACGAATGCTTCTGTCACAAAGAAGTAAATTGGAAAATAAAAGGAAAAATTAATAATGAACCAAAATTGGATTCTAGTATTGCAACTATTAACTTTCAGATAATACTGCAAGCAGACAGAATGTACTTGTGAATTATCAGAGTACCTATGCTGGCAATGGAAATTCCATAAGACAGCTAGACAGAATAGGTAGAAATGGTGTACTTAGTCGCTGTTTGTTGGGCTGGAAATGGATGTCACGAGAGGGATCATGAGATGATTTCTTGGGGCATCTGGATTTGACAACTGTTGAAAGACAGAATACTGGGCTAGATGGAACTTTGGTCTGACCCAGTATAGCTGTTGTTGTGTTCTTATGTAGATACATCACTTTAGACTCTGAGGCTAATTCTATACAACAGAGTTTTTGTGCAAAAACAGCTGTTTTTGTGCAAAAAACTCACGGCGCGTACACACCTCAAGCACGTTTTTGCGCAAGTAAAACAAAAGAACAGAGGGTTTTTTCCAGTGTATGTATTCCTCTTTCTATGAGGAATAACTCCTTTTTGCGCAAGCGTTCTTGCACAAAAAGGTGTGTATGGACAGGGAACGGGCGGAGGGGGAGGTTGTGCAAAAAGAGGCAATTGAAAAAAGCACAGGTGTTCTGGTGGCCATTCTGTGCATAGCAATCAGAGTTTCCTTTCAAGAGCACGTCCATGCAGTCTGGACACTCTCTTGCGCAAAAACACATTGCTTTTTTTATGTGCTTTTGCAGTGTGGACACGCTTTTGTGCAAGAAGTTTTTGCGGAAGATCTCTTCTGCAAACAGCTTCTTGTGCAAGAAGCCTGTAGTGTAGACATAGCCAGAGAAGAAAAGGCTAGTTATAGGAGGTAAGGAAGAACAACCCTCCATTTCAAAATCATGTAAGGCATTTATCTGTTCTTTCAGGTAATGCTTTGTTTCATATTAAGTAGGTGAGTGTCCTTATCTTGGTACACCTACTGGTATGACTGACCATTAAGATTATATTATATATTTCTAAAATACAGTTGTACTATAACTATGATGGGTCTCAGATGTAGGTATTAGTGATATCAACCATTATGAATATTCATCATTTGTATGGCTGTGGAGTGTTTGCACACTCTGTTTCTCTTTTGTTCCATTCATTCCTCCAATGCTACGAAAGTCTTGTTTTTGTACCTTTGGGACATCATGTTTCTCTACTATTGTGTTGCTCATTTTTTTTAAAAGCATCCTTAAGTAATAAAAATCAAGTTGCATAGTCTGAATATGTGAAGCACTGATCTTTTCCTTTTTAAGACTCCTGATCAGTTTCAGTACAATTAATTAAACCACTTCAGTCCAGCTTTGTAGCTGTGTTTTCAATAATCACGTACAAAGACAACTCAGATGGAGGTTTATTTACAAGGGCCAGTAGAAAGGGGATTTGCAGTTCTTTCCATGTACAATAACATAGTCAGCAAAAGACATTCCATTAGAAGGCTGCAAAGGTAAGATCTGTCTTTTTGGCATGTTTTTATTACCTTCATCTCCAAAGATGCCACTCTGGAACAGGCCTTGTTGTGTTGAACACCTAGGATGACACATTTCCCACACCCCCCAAAGCCTTCATAGGCTAATCTGAAACCAGATGCATGCAGTGAGTCCAATGAACCAAAGGAGGTAAACGAGGAGGTCACAGGGTAACATAAATAGGTCATGAGTTGGGCAATTCACCTTCCCACCTATATGTACTCCCAATCCACTGATCTCCACCCCATGTCTGCCCTCTATTCTGGTGCTTCCCAACTCCAACTCTGATGATACTCCCCTAGTTCCTCCCCAGCTATTTAAACCCACACCTTACTCCTATGCCCTTTTAAAAAACTGTCATTCTCCCATTGCTACCACTTTGTCATGAACTAACAGGTCTTGCTCACACTTAGCCTGTAAGTTACCATGTAGCCTTCTTTAATGTGCCAGCCTCTTCTTGGTAGTCCTCTCTCTTTGGGTTTGTCTACACTACAGAACTAAGTCGAACTAACTTAATTTGAATTAGTTAATTCGAACTAAGCTAATTCGAACTAGTGCATCTAGACCTAAAAACTAATTCGAACTAGCATGTCCACATTGAGTGGACCCTGAACCAAGGTTAAGGATGGCCGGAAGCAGTGCCGGCAGGGCATCAGATTAGGACTTAGAGCATGGAGCTGCTGTCTCAGACTAGCCGAGGGCTGTGCTTAAAGGGACCCAACCCCCACCCCGGACAGACAGTTCTCAGGGGTTCCCCGCTTGCAAAGCAGTCCTGACTTGGAGTGCCTTGAGTGCCCACACTCGGCACATCACAGCACTCGGCCATCAGCCCGGCTGCACTTGCCGCAGGCTGCCATCCGGGGGAGGAGTCAACTGGGGGGCTGCAGGAGAGCTTCCACCCCAAGGAGCCCGCAGAGCCGCCCCAGTCCTCCCCATTGGGGGCTCGTACCCCATTCCTCCCTCACCTCCTTCCACTTACCTCTCCCTAGCCCCCCCTTCCTGATGTACAAAATAAAGGACACGTGTGCTCAAAAATAGAAACTCTCTTTATTGAACAAAACTCGGGGAGACTGGGAAAAGGAGGTGGGAGGGGAGAAGAGAGAGGGTGGGAGAGGGGAGGGCAACTAAAATGATCAGGGGTTTGGAACAGGTCCCATATGAAGAGAAGATAAAGAGACTGGGACTTTTCAGCTTAGAAAAGAGGAGACGGAGGGGGGATATGATAGAGGTCTATAAAAGCACGAGTGGTATGGAGAGGGTCCCTGGCCTCTGTCTGTGGAAGGCTGGAGATGGATGACATGAGAGAAATGGCTTGGTCATTGTCTTCGGTCCATCCCCTCCAGGGTACCTAGTGTTGGCCGCTGTCGGCAGACAGGCTACTGGGTAGATGGACTTTTGGTCTGACCCAGTACGGCCATTCTAAGCTCAGGGCTCAGGGTCGGGGGTCTCACTGGACCACCCTGATTTTCATGCAAACCTGCTCCTGGGCAGGCTCCCGGGAGCCGCCAGCCTGGTCCCGGGAAAAGGCGGAGGGCTGGGAGGCAGTGGGTGGCTGGTTTGTGCCGTGCCAGGTGCAGGGTCTGCTGGCTGGGTGCTGGCAGGCTTGCACCTGACACGGCACCGTAGCCAGACCGTGGCCCTTTAAGGGCTCCAGGGCCGGGAGGGGGGCAGAAGAGTTTCCCTGGTGGTGCGCAGAGTGGCCACCAGGTAAAGCTGGGGAGGGCTAGCCTCCCACTAGTTCAAATTAAGTGGCTACACAGCCCTTAATTAGAACTACTTAATTCGAACTAGGTGTTAGTCCTCGTAGAATGAGTTTTACCTAGTTTGAATTAAGCGCTCTGCTAGTTTGAATTAAGTTCGAACTAGCGGTTTGCCTGTGTAGCACCTATCAAAGTTAATTCGAACTAACGTCTGTTAGTTCAAATTAACTTTGTAGTGTAGACATACCCTTTGAGAGGCTAAGCCTCTTTGCCTCCTGGGACCTCACCTCTCTGAGGCTACGTCTAGACTTCAGGCTTCTTTCGGAAGAAGTTTTTCCAGAAAAACTTCTTCCGAAAGAGAGCATCCACACAAAGTGCATCAAAAAAGAGATCTGCTTTTTCAAAAGATAGTGTTCACATTGATTGGATGCTCTCTCGCATATATGGCTACCGGAACCAGTTCAGCCAGAGCTTTAGGTCACCAGTTGCTTCTGAGTGCTGGTGCAGAAGCCTACCTGAGAGATGAGCTTAAAGGGACCCCCTAGGACAGCCGTTTCTCTGATTCTGCTGTGTGCTTGCCTACCTCTTCAAGGGACAGCAAAGCTCTTGCACTGTCTGGTTTGGTTGCCCAGCTTTTTTGTACACCACAGTTTTTTGTTAGTGCCATGGAGCCGGAGCTACCCCTGGGCATGCAATAGCCCCACATGGCCAATCTGCAGTTTCTTCAGTGGCAGCTCATTCTGGAGACCCTCTTCTTGTGTGTGGGAGCAAGATCCGTGCAACCGCATACCACAATGGAGTGGCATTTTTAGAGGTGGGACGCCAGTTCCGATTGGTGGGACTTCCTGGTCATGGAGCAGTGGGACTACCAGCGGTTGTTCCAAAACTTCCACATGTGGAAGGCCACCTTTTTGGAGCTGTGTGCCTGGCTTGCCCCTTCCCCCCAGTGACGTGATACCCGCTTGCGGCCTGCCATCCTCCTGGAGAAGTGGGTTGCAATTGCCTTCTGGAAGCTCGCCACCCCAGCTACTGGTCAGTGGGAAACCAGATTGGTGTTTAGAAGTCCACTGTTGGAACCCTCCTCCACAACATTTTGGAGATGAAGTGGGGGGCCTTCCTTCAGGGGTGGGGAGCAGACACTGGCCACAAGAGGAGACCCTTTGAGCAGTCAAGGACAGCTACTATCTGCCAGGCCCATCAGGCAGGGGTGCGCATCCGGAAGGCCCTGAGGGAGAGTTTCTCTCTAGGACCCCAGAAACTCTCCCCAGGGCCTCCGCCTTTCTCCACTGTCCCTTTCCCACTGCAACCCCTCCACGACCTCTGAATAAACACACCTGTTTGGATTTCAGCACAATGAACTTTGTATATGTCTTTCAAAAAATATAACTGGGGGTGGTGTTCAGGGCTGGGAGTGGCATGTGGGGTGGCTGGATATGCCACCTTGGGTGTGAAGACCTCATCCAGCTTGGAGTTGGGTGGGTCCAAGGACCACAGGGAGATGGTCAGGAGTGGGGGCTGGAGCAGGGTCAAGGATGGCAGGGAGAAAGGGCATGGGTATTGCTTGGGGAGGTAGTAGGGGCATCACTTGGAGGTCAGGGGGAGGGGGAATAGGCATAGCAGAGAGGGAAGAAGGGTGGCAGGCAGGAGCAGTGACAGCAGACACATTATCACCTTGCTGCATGGGCTGGTCCCACATGCGGATCCACCAGTTTGCATGCTTCTGTACCTTCTGCACCGGAGTCTGCTACATGTCATGCAGGATGCCCACATGCTGCCTCATCAGCTCCTCCTGCACCATGGAGCACTTACAGGTCCCCCGGGGTCAGGTGGCTGGAATGGGTGGTATGGCTTGCCCCTCAGTCCCATCTGGGGAGAATACAAAGAGGGAGAGGTGATCAGTCACATCCCTGAGGCTGTGCCCTACTCTGTGAGCAACAACCAACTGTCCTCAGGCCAGAGAAAGGGGCTGTCCCGGGAGCAAGGCCATGTGTGCCCTGCGTTCCCTCCTCTCTCTCCCCTCCCCCATGGATAAGCAGGCAAGGGAAGTGTCCAGCCACAGTGAGATCCTACGGGCGACAGAGGAGCCGGGTGTAGCCTGGCCCTCCCTGGGGCCCACACGCACCCCTGTGGCTCACAGCACTGCCCGCGGGAGTGGATAGTCCCTCACACATGCAGGCATGTCTGTGTGTAGGGGTTTGTGCCTGCGCCTTGGTGGCTAGCCTGCTTCCAGCCATGGCATGTGGTGGGAAGGCATCTCCCCCTCCCCAGGGCCAGATGTATGTGTGGCCTCCTCTAAGCCTCAGAGCTGGAGCCTGGGCGAGCTCAGTGGCTACCTGCTGAATCCATGTGGCACACAGCAATGCTGCTTGTGGTTCCATGTCATGGACTGCAGCACGATGTCCAGCCCGAGCAGGCTGAGCAACGCTCGCACCCCAACCTTCTCTGCACCCATCTCCCCCACCCTGTGTATGCAACAAACTGAGCTCGCTCACCTGAAGATACCTCCCCGGGATCATATGATGCATGGGAAATGTCTTGGATCACAGTTACCGGCTCCAGGGACAGCATGACAGCGGCCGTGTTGTCCTCCTCCGTCTGTCCCTCGCCCTCCTCCTCTGCAACCTCCAGCTGGACAACAACAAGCATCTTCGGGCCAGAGTGCAACACATGCCTTTTTCCAAAAGAACTCTTTCAGAAAAGGCGTTCTTCTGCATAGAAAGAGGATTAACACTGTCAGGAAAACCCCTCTGTTCTTTCAATTTTTTTCAAAAGAACATGATAGCAGTATGGACGTAATTGAAGTTTTGGTGGGAAAATGGTTGTTTTCCCTAGAAAACTCTATAGTGTAGTCATAGCCTGAGCCTCCAGCACACTTGTCTCTTACCATGGGCACCCTCCAGGGAATCCAATTGCTCTGGATCCTCTGGGCCTACACTTCCAGAAAGAATAGTGCAACCCTGTTCTCTATACCAGAGCCACTCTCAGCCAGCATAAAACAGGAGGGTTTATTGAGCATATAAACACAGCAAGGGAACTCTCAGCATCTGAAGGCATGGCCTCCCTCAGCACAGCACATCTGAATCTCCCCTGCCTTCAGGTGGGCTCTGCCTCATTTCTCTCCCAGTCCAGAAAACCCCCATCCTTTCAGCTGCATCTCCAATATCCCTCTCCATCAGCTCTTCCCTCATCCTTTGTCTTCTGTCCAGGTAATGAGGGCTTGCCTGGGTGTCTCTCTTTCTGCCTCTTCTCTCACCTGTCCTTTGTTCCTCCCTAGCTGGAACCAGATAGGGCACCTGGGTCCTCTCTCTGCAGCCCATGGTCCTTCCACTGGAAGGACTTTTTACTGGTTCTTGCCCATCTGCACAACACAACACTCCTCCACAACCCACTCTTCTATCCTGGTTCCACTTTTTCTCTCTTCTCTCCAAATTTTATGATCTCCTCCTCCCCTTGCTGCTGGAAATAAACTTACATTTGCTAAGTAAACTGTGGAAAGTTGACAAAGTGGATTATATACTGCTGCTTTGTTGCTGTCAGTGAAGAAGATATTTCATTTGTGGGAGGACTAGCAAGAATGAGTTAGCTAACATAGCATCTTATTTGGAAGGGTAATTTAACAACTAATCATAATCAGTGAATCTTTACTATCCCTTTATCTATGATGCAATTCCCACCGAGCTTCTACCATTTTGTTTATTGAAGTAGGAGGGGCAGAAACAGAATTCATAGCTATTTCTCTTGTAGCAATTTTAAGCAACTCTAGAGACTTGCATGTACTTATTCCTGTCTATTGGTAAGATGTCATTAGTACCCATTACATATGGGCACTGATGCACTACTGTTTTTATATGTGACTAAGTAGCTTGCCAACTTATATTTGGAAAACAATTCCTCCTAGCTGCAAATCATGTAAAGATATTCCTATGACATGCCCCCAAAGTTTAGGGAAATGCTCATAGCATTGCCATTCTCAAGCACTAAAAAAATTAAAAATCAAGTCTGAAATTGACAATATTAATAAACTCTGTTGAATTCATTTTTTTAGCCTTCTGGTTGGCTCTGCAAGATTTGTAAATGAAAACAGAGATTCTCTCCTAGTTGTCTGAGTCAGGCCAGTCACTTGGGTTTTAAGAAAAACATTAAATATCATGAGTTGGCAACACTTTAAATGCATACTAACTTATTAGATCTAAAGAGAGATGATATTTACTGAACCACTATAAAATACTTTAGAAATGTGTGAAGCATTCATTATCTAAACATGTATTATATGTTAACTTCAACAGCGTAGACAACATTTTAATGCTTATTTGAGAGCATTGTTAGGGACAGCTTGAAAAGTGACAGTTTAATAGCTGAACTGCTTGAGAAATATTCAATAAGCAGTTGTGTGATTTGGGAGATGTTTCTAGTCAACTGAAAAGTAGCTCTGTATTTTGAAATGTTTTTCTTCTAATATTCATTCTTGCTTGCCCCTTCTATGAGAAAGGTTATTTCCAACCTTAGTTGCAAACTATTTACATGGGAGAACCAGCTTCTTGCGTTTCCTCTATTTTTGTTTTCTCAGGGAAAATATTTGCTCTTACAATTTACATAGGAACGTCGGGTCCCTGTGCCATATCCCATGACATTATCTGCTTATTAGTACCAGCTTCCTTTATGCTACAATGCTAAACTGAACCTTTCAAAATCCAAATGCTCTGGAACTTCCTATCAATGCTAGTGAATGCTAGTGAAAAATAGAGTTCTCCTCTACCTGGATGTACACTTGAACATAGTTCTTCCCTATCCCTTTAACCTAATCACTGGACTCAAGTGTGCAGAGACAGAATTCTGAATATTTTTCCATTTGCTGGTCAAACCTGACAATTGTTCCCTCAGATCTACCCATAAAGTGTATTTCTTGTATTGTATTTTTATGTATTACTTGGCATTATATTGCAAATATTCTGACAATCACAAAATAAATAAAATCTGGGTCCATATCTTAGAAATAAGATGTTAAAACTTACAGGCTTTTCCAGCAATTTTATACTTTAGACTAAGACAACAATTTTTCTGGGGAGAGGGAGTGATAACTGCTGTGTGTATTCACAATAGGATATTACATTTCTTAGCATGGAAAGGGTTAATATATTACAGAAAAGGTTGAGGCTATATACAAGAGAGAGTTAAGCTTGACAGGCAAGCACTGATTGAGCATAGAGACCAGCTGAGAGCAGCAGGTGGGGATTGTGTAAGGTCAGGAGGAGGCAGCAGTCATTCTCCGGGCTTAGAGAGGGAAACAAGAAAACCTGGTGGAAGTAGAAGACCTAAGAGTCTAGTCCTGAAGGAAGAATTTACACACACAGGGCTAGTGGAGAAAGATTCCTGATAGAGGTAGAACAAGCAGCAGCCCAGGGAAATGGCAGCAGGGTTAGGGATGGAGCAGACTTTGGTGGCTGACTGCAGAGACCCTGGGCTGGAACCCAGAGTAGAACATAGAAGCAGGTTCCCCCACAGGTCACTGGGAAAGTGGCATAGCCTTGAATTGCAGGGTTGCCAGGAACGATGCCCAATCATCCCATGCAATGACACTTGGATACCTGGAAGATGGGGAGAAATATATTGTGGCTTGGTCATCCAGACAGGACACTAAGAGGAACCAACAAAGTTTAAAAAATAATAATAAAAAAAGGATTAACCTGAGTCGAGAGAGAAAGACACACTCGCACCCATGATGGGGCAAGCAAACAAAGGAGGTTGAGAACACCCCACCACAGAATCTTACAGAATTTACTCAGCCTCAGTTTATCCAGCTATGAATAAAGTGGGTAGCAAACTTCATGTTTTACCAGACGTATCATCCTATAGGATAGAATGAACCATCAAAAAATTACGCATGTGGTACTCTATATTGAAAGTCTCCGTTACAAAATAATGCCATTCTATTGTTTCAAAGTAATTGAAAACAAACAAACCCACCTTATGGACATAGCTTTTGTGCACTGTACTTATCATATTCCAAGACAGCATTAATTTGTTGGTCTTGTGTGACCGTAGAACAGAATTCAAAAGAGCTTCCTCTTGCGAGCTGAAAAGAAAAAAAATATTAAACATAAAAAGGCAACAATACACCATTCTAAGTATTAGTGTCATTAATACTAGAAAAGTAGAAAAGGAATTTTGTTCATGTCTAGGTTGTTGTTATTTAAAATATCTTTTGGATATTTTATATATTTTTTAATATAAACTTTCTTCATTTGCATTTTTCTTTATAGTACTCCCTGTTTGTAATACCGATCCTTTGCCTTTTATTAAGGATCTTTAAAACCTTCTCTCCCATTTTTGCTCCTCACAAACATCAGATTATGCTGTCCCTCCCTTCCTCTCAGCCAGGCATGTCAAATGGGGTTTCCATCTGCAGAAGATCAGTGCCACTTTGCTGACCATACAGAGTTGCTCTAGAGATGAAAGACACTTGCTTCTTGTCCCTACTGGTTCATGATAGCCAATTCCCTTACTCTCATTACTCTGTTCTACTGGCCCTTCCACAGACCTGGACAAGTCTCCTTTTTGGGTTCAAGATTCACAGATTTTTCTATACAGTAGTTGAGTTCTCCCTCTTTTAAATTTTCCTTGTATGTGTCCTCCAAAGGTGTTTGAGAATTTTGGACCACGTGACAAGCCACAGGATCACAGAGTGAGTCAATGGTAGAGTGGAGAAAAGAACCCAGGGCTCATTCTCAGCCCTGTACTATAACCAGCACAAAAGTTATCTTGATTATATCTGTGCTCTGCATTAAAGGATTTTGACTACATTAGCTGAAAATATAGGATTCAATATGCCTGTGATTAGGAATCCTTACTTATACCAGTCATTAGCCATGAGGAACTGAATTGTCTTAACAAATCTTAATCTATTTTATAGGGTATATCAGTATTTCTGTGTCTGTAAACTGCTTCTGTTCCCAGGGAGAGCAGCCAAAGCATATTTGGACATCTCCTGCAGCTGCACTGGGAGGCTGGAAATCAAGTTATTAAAAAGCCAACTGGCCAGAATGGTGAAAGAGACCAGACCTTTCTAGGATATTTCTATTCTTCATTGTTACTCTCTATCTACAGTAGAAGTTGGTCCACACCAATGGTTTGTTGTCTTGTAATTGACTTTCCTTGTAGCCGACTTTCCCAGTAATATTTTTCAAGGGTACAAATGAATTATTAGCAGCTAAAAATTAAAAAGGGACATTGCAGGGTTTGTCCCTGGCATTATTGTATCTGGTAGCCTCATAATGATTCACTTGGCCAATTTTTCAACTTCTTCCTTACATCTCTTTTCTATTTTTGGTACTTGGTATTTATATATGCTTCTTCCTATTTGTTTTCAATGGGAGTTGTATAGAACCTCTCATCCAACAGGCTGAGTACCCACCTGCCTCCCTTCACAGGGAGCAATAAGGTCTGCTATAGGTTTGAGGGTTGGGATCGCTTCAATATATCCATACACAATTCAGTGTTCTCTTTTCAATGGATCCAAAGACAAAAGGTATTAAAGAAAAGACACTGAATGAACAGTTTAAAATGACACATTTGTAATTCAGACTATACTTGACAGCTCAGTGTTCAACAATTCTCCAACAGTTTAGAGTCATCCTCTGCAATATCTTGCCCTTTTTTTGGCTACTTTACTTCTTGGCTGCGTCTAGACTGGCATGATTTTGTGGAAATACTTTTAATGGAAAAGTTTTTCCGTTAAAAGTATTTCCGCAAAAGAACGTCTAGATTGGCAAGGATGCTTTTGCACAAAAAGTGCTTTTGCACAAAAGCATCCATGCCAATCTAGATGCGCTTTTGTGCAAGAAAGCTCCGATGGCCATTTTAGCCATTGGGCTTTCTTGTGCAAAAAATTAAGGTGCCTGTCTACACTGGCCCTCTTGCGCAAGTATTCTTGCACAAGAGGGCTTATCCCTGAGTGGGAGCGTGAAAATATTTGCGCAAGAAGCGCTGATTTTGTATATTACAAAGTCAGTGCTCTTGTGCAAATTCAAGTGGCCAGTGTAAACAGCTGGCAAGTTTTTGCATAAAAGCAGTTGCTTTTGCGCAAAATCTTGCCAGTCTAGAGGCACCCCTCATGTTTATAATACAGCTATTAACCCTCACAGCCCAAATATGCCTTTATGCTAGTAACTTTATACCAGAATCAAATTTAGCTGCCCTGGCTCCCAAAGTTCTGCTTAGCCCCTCCTTCACATCATACAAAATAGTTCAGTGAATAAGGAGCTGATACATTTATGTGAGAGTTTTGGTGGAACAGAATAGAAAATCCTCTTTCCTTTCTTGTCCCTGAATAAAGATTCACTACAGGTTTGACCTCCCTCATTTGGCTCTCTTGGGACCTGTTCTGTCCCAAATGAGGGAATTTGCCAAACCAGAGGAGGTACTCTGTCACTGGCTCCCTGGCCTACCACTGGCTCCATGTCCAACCCCAGCTGGTCGACTTGCTGACGGTTCTAGTCAGACTGTTGCTTGGTCTCGTCTTCCCTGCTCGGCTGCTGTGTGGCCCTGGTCCTGGCCCTGGTTCTCAGCTTAGCAGGGTTCCCAGCTGCCAGCCCTTCTGCTTCCTGACTCCCGGCCACTCTGATTTTCTGGTCCAGCAACATCTATGGTCCATGGATATTGCTGGACAAGAGAGGCTCAATTTAAGAAGGTGAAACCTGTAGTTTCCAAAATTGTAGTTCAGGATTAAGTTATCAACTTTTTCATTCCCAGAAATGAGACTGAAAAAAATACCAGGAAGAGAAACACACCTTAACTGCATGTCTTCCAATTAGATTTGGACATTTCTAGATTCAACATTAGTGGAGATTTTCTAGCCTGGTACTTATTCTGAATGTATAGGTGGATAATGTAAATCAAGGGTAGTTATGTAAGATAAATGAAAATAAAATGTAAACCAGCACTTTAATGTATTTAACAAAGAGAGCTGCCATTCTGCAACTTCTAGTCAGGCATACCTCCAAACCACGAAACGTGTGCAACCACCTCCTGTCTTTGGCCAGGAACAGAAAAGTATTTGGACCTCCTCCACCATTCCTAACAAACACATTCTTATTCACTGAAAAAGCCTCGCTGAGCAGAGTTTGGACCACACTGAACCATATTAGACCGAACCATGAAAGATGTGGCTACTTGATGCATAAGTGAAATATCAGACTCCCTTTCATGTGACTGCAGTGAGAATATCAAAACCATCGATCATATCATAACACGCTACCACAAATATGAATCCAGAAGTGAAATAGACAATATTCACAACACCAAGAAGCCCTTGAAATGGCCCCTGGACCTACAGCTGTATCTCTACAATGTTGTTAGGTAGATGCTATGTATTCTGAGACGTTTAAAAAGCCTAAAACAGTTGTTCAGTTGGTTATACTCACAACTCTTATATTCCCCTCTTTCTGAGGCAGCCCAGTGAAATAGAGCTTTCTGATGTCTAACCAAACATAGAAATCATGTTCAAAAGCCTGAAGAAAAAAAAAAGCCCCCTGAGTTAAACAAAAGGAATTTTTGCATGCTGAAACATGAGTTCCAGGGACAATACACAGACAAAAACAAAGCTCAGGAAGAGTTTATTGAAATATGAAATTGATGAGGATGCTTTGTGACTACTGCAACATAACAAGAACACCCCACAGCCCTTTATTCACACTCACAGCCAATATAACTAAAATTAAACTTGAAGCATGGTATCTGTATTGTTAATACAGTGCCAGTAGCAAAGAAGTGCAACATTTTTTTCCTGCCAGTGTGTGCTTGGTTTTTGTTTTTGGAGATTTCAGAGTTAGGGGAGCTTTAGTTCATAAATATGCTTCGAATAGATTTAGGTATTGCTTCTTCACGATAATAAACATCATCATTTCCAACCTAAGTGCTTGAACCAAGGGTGTGCAAAGAATCCTAATGCACAAAACAAAATAAATTATTAGACTGAAGCAGTACCTATGTTCTGAAATGGATTCATTCTTCTCTGGTTTACACACAGACACATATCAGTCTAGGCTTGTACATATTTGCCCCTTTAAACAAAAATATAAAAGCCCTCCTCAATCAGTATTGTTAAGAATAAAGCTCTATTATTATGCCTCAATGGAATGAGTTTCCTTTTAAACCGAATGAATCTCACTAAATACTTTTAAACCAAACCTAGTATCAAGAATATTGTGAATGCTGCTGAAAGGTTGTACTAATATTTGAATGTACCAATTTGTTTGTATCAACACGAAACACAGCTTTTTCTAGTGTGACCGTGGGCAAGTAATCTGAGATTCCATGGCCAAGTCATCTAAGTTCTCCATGCGTCTATCATCCAAGGCAGTGTTGCCTAGTGGATAGAGCTGTGCACTGGGTGGTGACACCTGGGTTCTATTTCTGATGGTTGCTGGGCAACCTCAAGAACATTCCTTCACCTCTTTGAGCCTTAGTTTTCCAATCAGTAAAGGAATAAAGATACTTAGCTTCTTTCTAATGCTCTGAGATTGGACGATGAAAAGTGTTATATAAAAGCTACGTTTTTTTCATCTGTAAAATATCTATAACAACTTCCTACTCACAAGATTGTTGAGAGTTTGAGTTTTGCACTGTATGCATTACAGGAGGATGTGCATGCTTGGGATAACAGGAAAATGAATATGAATTATTTAAAGAACCTGTATTTTTCATTTTCTGGACTTCTTCCATTAGAAACATAGTTTCTTCAGATAAAGTTACTTTCTCCCCCACTACTCATTCTCCCTCTTAATTTCTGAAGTCCCAATGCTATGTTTGTGACATCAGTGTCTGTTGCTGTGGAAATAACTGTGCTGTCAGGAATTGAGCTTTGTTTGGCACTTCCCTACAGATTTAAACAGGGATTAGTAGATTTAAATAGGGTTGTAATATTTTAAAAATGCTGCATCTGCATGGAAGCAAATACAAAGACAATCTCAGATAAATGTATCCCAAAGGCTAACTTCAGAGCTTTTAAAGCTGTGTTTTTAATTGAAAAGCCATATTAGAGCTAAAAATCAAGGGCTGGTCCTGTCCCCTTTAAGTCACTGGGAGTTTTGTTACTGACTTTGAGTTTTAAAACTTTAACTTTTGTCTTTACAATAGGAAATTCAAATCAGAGCTTGTGAGATGATATGATTGGCTTTCCTGGGTCCTATTCCAGCCCTATTACCATGGGCCTATTCCCCTTTTAGACAGATGGCAGCACAGCACTGAATTGGATCCTTTAATATTTCAATGCCCACATGAAGAGTCAAACACATGCAAAGCAGAGTATGAATAAGCAAGAACATAAATCGCTAGGTGGCAACAGAAAGTCAGAAACTGTTTGAAGTCTCAGAGAGGTAGCCGTGTTAGTCTGTAACTTTAAAAGCAATGAGTGGTCCTCATTAGGTATCACAGGACTACTTGTTTTTAAAGTTTGAATTAGGTAATTTTGCTTTTTACTATAAAGGGGGAAAAAAACCAAACCTGTAGGTGACTGCAACAGGAGCGGTCAAGAGTTGCTATATCATCTCAGGTCAAGTGATCCACTCAGAAAATATTGGGCTTGAGTCAACTGTCCCAGAAATGTGGGCTATAACATTCAGCAAAAGTGGGGGAAATCTTGGAATGTTTGGAGTTCAGTTCCAGTAACATTTCACAGGTCAGATGCTTATCACAACCTATAGAGAGATGTTCAAAGCAATCACCATGGCCCTCTGTATCCATACAATCCAATCCCACTGTCCTTGAAAAGCTACTTCAAATACCCTCTCCACTAACAAATCCCAGTACTGATAGCTGGTGCACCTTCACTGGAAAGGCTCAGGGCTATTAAGGCACATTCTGAGCCATGTTCCCTGTAAGCTGAACACTTATATGGACCCTTAGGAGAGATTCAAATTCTACCCAGCTGATTAGCAGAGTGCCCAGAGCTAAGTTTTTGTATCTACTGGTGGTGCACATAGACATATGCCTTGGTGCACATAACATTTATCCTGCTTATGGATGGGAAAAAAAAACTGCACATGGATGGAAAAGATTAGAGGGAATATTGGTTTTGAGGCTAGGTGAAAATAGGCTTAAATAGTAGACAGTAGGCAGATGCTACCAGAAGTCAGATCCCCTAGGTAGTGAGTTATGAGTGACCACTGTGTTATTGATCATGTTTTCAATTACTTCCTTTGTCTCTAACAAGCACAAATCAATATTAAAAAATATTCAAATATATTAACAATTCCTTAAGTGCTCAAACCAGATTTATCTGAATATTCATTATGTAGAAGTATCAAATATTTGTATTCATCAGTTCAAAGCGCTCAGATAAATCTGCTAGGCATGTCCTAAAAGATATTTTGTTCACTAAATTCTGTGCTAATGTCATTCTTAAACCTCTCCTCTATGTCACTCCATTAATCACTGGAACATTCTGAGTGAAGATACCCAGAATAAGCCCTCAATATCAACCACAGCTAACAAATAAGTCTAGAACTAAGCAAACATGTTTTGTGTAATTTCAAACCCTGAAATATTTTCAGTTTGAAAGTTTAACTCAACTTGAAATACTGATTGACATTTAGGCAGGGGAGAGAATAAAATATGGAACAGGCAAATGAAAAACAAAGTCTGTACAAAAAAGCAGAGAAGAGAAGCATGTGTAAGCAGGGTCTGAATGAGTTCTACTCTGACTGCTAGTGATGTGCTGGCAAGGGGGAAAGGTTTCAGTAACAGACTGTATTTATCTGATCACACCCACTCTGCCTCGATACAAGCAAACAGACGTGTGTTGTCAAAATGACCAAGTTTGGCTGATGCTGGGTTACAAGTCACTTTAGCATTTAATGCAGGGGTAATAAAAAATGTTGTTATCCGTATTGCATAAGTAAAGGGTATCAGAACTATGCTTGCCTGGCCTGACTGAAATGGCTCAGAGACCTAAAAATAGTGGGCATGTGCTACTTTCTATAATCATTGCTGAGACTATTCCCTATTTCCCATATAACCCCTTCCACTTCACCCTTACCTGAGGATTGAAGAGCTCAATTCCTCTTCTGCCTCACAATTCTGGAACCAGCCAGCACTTGAGGAACTGACGCTCTATAGCTCCTTTAAACTTAGACTATCACACTGATTGGCTGCTTCTTTGCAGCCTCTCCATGCAGGCCTGGAGGACACACCTTCACCTACTTACTGCAGAATGTTTACAAAACTTACAAAGATTATAATGTGAGAGCACTTCAGATGTTTAGAATCCATTGTTTTCCATTTGTTCCATGTTATATTGTTGCTTAAAACAGGATTTGGTTTGTGGATACTTAGAAGGTTTTATGACATTTGGTTACTAACTTAAATGCACACAGGAAGTGTGTGGGTGAGGGGAGGAAAATTAACCAAAAGTTTCCAAGTAATTAGTTATGCACAAGATAAGGCTAAGTTGTTTTCTGCAGCTGCACACTGAACTTTTTTTTGATTTGGGATTCAAATGAACTCATAAATATTGAAATTATAGGCTTAAGGAAATGGTGTTATTTGATGCATGGCCTATTTTAAAGAATTAGACTAATGGAGAAATTGCAGCAATTGTGTTTCCATTCTATTATGGGAGTTCCGGTGTACAGTATTGCCTTCAGCCTACTATCATATAGTTCATAAATGCTAATTTTTATAAATGTTTCCCTACACATTTTCTAGTGTTGCAGTTGTAAATCATCTAACATCAGTCATCTTGGAGTATTTCCCTGATCAGTAATTGTTAATGGTTTTGAATGTTTTATCCCTGTTATACCACTGAATGTGAAATACACTCTGTACTTGAGTACTGCTTCTTGGAAGCCAGAACCTTTGTTCCTCTTTATATTCTTACTGACTTTCATTCTTTGTGATATAATGAATGTTTGTCTTTCTACTGACTAGATTGTGCCCCCTGAGAAATTATGTTTTTCAGGTGAAACTGATTCCCTGAAGTAATCGGGCACTTGGGGCAGAATTTTGCAGAGGTTGGTGTGGGAAGAATCCAGCTAACAGATCATTTGCATCCTCTGTGTAGAAATTCTAGTTTGTTGACTCTGCATAAGTGTGGCTCCAGCAGCGGGGGTTGACAATTCTGTTTCATGGCAATGTAAACAGTTTTGAGATTTGTTTTCAATGAATCATAGAAATGTAGCACTGAAAGGGCCCTTGAGAGGTTGTCTAATCTAGTCCCTTGTGCTGATGCAGAACCAAGTATGTCCCTGACACATGATGGTCCAGTATGTTCTTAAAAATCTTACTTGACAGGGATTCCACAGCCTTGTTTGGCAGTCCATTACATTGCTTAGCTATCCTTATAATTAGAATGGTTTTTTTCCTAATATCTAACAAAGTTCTGTTGGTGCAGAATAAGCCCATTACTCCATGTTCTGTCTTCAGTGGACCTGGAGAACAATTTGTCACCATCATCTTTACAGGAACTCTTAACATTTGATGGTTTGTTAGGTCACCCCAATCTTGGTTTCTCAAGGCTAAATATGCCCTGTTTTTTTAGCCTTTCCTCATAAGTCAGGTTTTCTAAATCTTTATCATTTTGGCTCTTCTCAGGACCATTTCTAATGTGTCCACACCTTTCTTAAAGTGTCACTCCTAAAACAGATCACAGCACAAGCACCAGCTATTGGTTGGATGTGCTCAGACCCTGCTCAGCCCAAGGCCCCACCCTGCACTGCCTCTTCCCACCCCCACTCAGCCCCCTCTCCACCTTTTTCCACCCAGTTCCACCACATCCTCCTTCCTCCCAGGGTCTCCTGTACACCAAGAAATAGCTGACTGAAGTCAGTGGAAGGCACTGGGAGGGAGGGGAAGGAGTTGATTGGCAGGGCCAAGAGCAGGCGGGAGGTAATGAGCAGGATATGGGGGAACTGGCTGTCAATGGACACTTAGTACCTACTGATTTTTTGCATGGGTTCTCTAGCCCCTGAGCACCCACAGAGTCTATGGGTCACAGTACTCCATCTAAGGCCTCGCCAGTGGTGAGTATAGCAGGACAATTATCTCCCATGTTTTACATATGCCACTTCTGTTAATACACCCCACAATGATATTAGACCTTTTTTCCAATTGCATCTCATTTTGGCTCATGTTCAAATTGTGATCCATTAGAGCAGGGGTTTTCAAAGTTGGGCCTAGTCCCACGCCGGTAAGCCACTGGTGGGCCGCAAGATACGTTGTGTATCTAAGCGTCATTAGCTACAAAGCCTTATAGCTCCAATTGGCTACAGTTTGTTGTATCCATCACCTAGACAATTATTCTCCATTTTGGATTGTGAATTTGATTTTTTACTTACTATGTGAAGTACTTTGTGTTTGTCTTTATTGACTTTCATCTTGTTGACTTCAGATAAATTCTGCCATTTGTCAGAATCATTTTGAATTCTAATGTTGACCTAAGTTCTCACAATCTCTGCCAAATTGGTGTCATACACGTATTTTAATGAAAATGTTAAATACTGCCAGACACAAGAAAGACAAAAGACAACTCAGAGAACTCCTTATAGGGCATTAAAGTCAGTGTTGTAGTTAAATGATGCAGAAGGCATACTCTGTATCAGAGTGAATTTCAACTTTACTGCCAAATTTAGAGAATCATAGAACACTAGAATTGGAAGGCACCTCGAGAGGTCATTGAGTCCAGTCCCCTGCACTCGAAATTAAGTTTCAATGGCTGCTTATGTTATCATTGCCTTATGTAAGACCCTTGTAAAAAGTTTGTGGAACCTGGAGCAGTGTAGCACCATGGCTTATGACATGTACTAAATTGTATTATGCATCAGTGCACAGAAATGAGACAGCTATGCTCAGCCATGACTTCTTTTTATCAATTTTCCAATACTTTTATTTCAGAATAGCTTCAGATTTCTGACACTGAATGAATGGAGTTTGTGGGATGTCCAACAGGTCTTTCTGACAGGCTCCTATTGTTTGATTTTATATCAGATTGCCTCATTTTAGCTTTTTTTAAAAAATTAGCAGTATGCAATCTTAACTGATAATGTTGTTTTCTAATGGATACAGGCTTTCAGCTACTAATGTTTAAAAACCTTTTACCTCTGAATGGATGAGTCTGTGGCCTGATCTAAAATAGAAAATTAGGTCAGTTGAATCATGTTGGCCACCATATAAAAAATCCACTCTTCTGCATGGTTTGGTAAAGCAACCTTGGTCCCTAAATAGACAGCACTCAGTCAATAGAAGAATTCTTTTTTTGACCTAGCTACAGCCTTTTGAGTACGTGGATTACCTATGTCAAAGGAAGAATCCCTGTCATCAGCATAGGTAGTATCTATAATGAAGTGCTACAGCTGTGCTGCTGTAACATTTAGACAGCTATATACAGTAAAACCTTTGTTAACTGGCATGCTCAGGGATTAAGGCGTTCCGGTTATCTAAAAATTCCAGTTATCTGAGGGACCTATCAACCTAGGAAAAACCAATGGACAATAATAGTAAAACTCAATGTTTTAATATTGATAGTTTTGTAGTGTGAGGCAGTTGGTCTCACATTTCTATTTTGAGTTCAAGATGATTAGGACTTCTTAAATAAAAAATTGTTTAGGACTTCTTAAATAAAAAATTGTTAAGCCAATCATGGTAAACCAAGCCAGGCCTGTGCACCTGAAGATGTGACAATACTGTGGCTGGGGGCAATGCCAGTTAAAGTTTTCTGGTTAACAGAGGAACCACATAAAGTTTTCACTGTAGAATAGACAAGCCCTCAGCCACATTTCAATCTTCTAATTTGTCTCTGTGCATTCTCCTTTGTATGCTGTCATTCCTCCTGAGTGAAGTTTGTTTATAGAGATGTATCACAATTTGTAACAGAGCAAATGAATATAGTTAACAGCAAAATATTATTGCTCTAGACCCTTCCATTATTTTCTCTTTCTCATCGCTTCGTGAAGAATGGATTGATCTTTCTTCCTGTGTAAAAAATCTGGCTGTTACTTTGGTCTCCGTCTTTTGAACATTTCAGCTCCTCAATTAGCACTTCCTTTTATAACCACTGACCAATATCATTACAACTGGTGTAGAGGGTGATTAAAATATAGTGTTTTAGGATGATCTCTGGAAAAATAACCCATTGCTCATGTCAGCTTGACCTGGCAGAATTGTAACTAACATAAAATGAATTCGATTCATTCTTTCCATCCTGAGGCTAGTGAACTCCAGCATTCTGTTAATATGGAACAGGTATTAAGATTGCTTTAATGACATAAAGAAGTCATCAAGCTGGAATCACAGAATGTATATCTCATTGACTGTCTAGTACAGGATTATTCTGTGTAGTATAGTTTCTATTGTGCATGTAGTCTAATTATTGCTTAGGAATGTCCAAAGCCAGTCTAAACGGTAAACTAAAGGCCAGATTATGACCTGAAGCACCATGTGCCAGCTCAGGTGGCGAACCAATATACGTATTAGGAAAGCACCTCCTTCTCTCCTCACAGCCAGTTTTGCTAGGGCAATACCATGTTTCTTCCCCATAACTTCTGGCATGGCTGTTGTCTCAGGATGTTAACAGGGAGCCATCCCTATGTTTATCATATTGCAGCAACTGCGTCTGTAACTGTGTCCCATGAATAGGTTCCTTGCAATCTTCTGCTCATTATCTTACCTATCCTCATAATGACAGAGCATAATTTGGCCCTAAAAAAAATCCATTTTTTAAAGTTTTGATAAAAGCCTTTTCTGACTGTTAGCTGAAGTAAACTTCTCATCATGACTTCAGTTTTAAGTACTTTGGGTTTATACTGTTATAACTGATGGTAGAGTTTGTCTCTCTATATGCAGTCCCGGGTAACAGGTGGCTTCACATTCTGGCATTAGCTCTTTTCTCCATTACATAGATAATATGGAAAAACTTAAAAAACAATAAATAGTCTGGTAGCACTTTAAAGACTAACAAAACATGTAGATGGTATCATGAACTTTCGTGAGTACAAACCACTTCTTCAGATGACCGGAGTGTTGAACGTCCAGATCCAAGAATACATAAGGGAAGGAGGGAGGGGGAGCAGGAAGAAGGAAAAAAAATTGAAGGGGAGGAAGAAAAAACAACAGTGAGTGAATAAGCTTCAGAGGATAGCCGAGAGTCTGTAACAGCAAAAACTTAAAAAACAACAATCTAGTAGCGTCTTAAAGACTGAGTAGTTATAAGAGGCTGGTCTTGGTCTTTTTCAGGGACTGTATGAGAGTAGTCTATTACCCCCAAATTCTGCCTCAGTTATCCTTTCTCCATAGGGGTAGACACCAGTGTGATCTTATCAAGGTGGTCCCAATGCTCCTTTTATTTTAAAATTTAAAAGACAAGATGATACACTGTAAACATAGGGGCTGTCTCTAAACTACATCCCTTTTCTCAAAAAAGGGATGTAAAATAGACACATTGAAATTGCAAATGAAGACAGGATTTATATTTTCCACGCTTCATTTGTATAATGGCGGCCACGGGTTTTTTTGAAACAGGGCTTTTTGAAAGAAAAATGGCTGTTTAGACTGGCATTGATCAAAAATAAAACCCTTTTTCAAAAGATCCTGTACTCCTCATTTTTTCAGGAGTACAGGATCTTTCAAAAAAGGGTTTTATTTTCAATCGATCCCTGTCTAAATAGCCTTTTTTCTTTAGAAAGACCCGGTTTCAAAAAATACCACGGCCGCCATTATGCAAATGCAGTGTGGGAAATTTAAACTCCGGCTTCATGTGCAATTTTGAAGTGTCAAATTTACATCCCTTTTTCAAGAAAAGGGATGTAGTTTAGACATAGCCAGGGTGACAAAAATCATAGCAAGCTCAATATGGTTCTTCCCACAAAGTAAGTTGGTACTGTACATTTTTCTTGGTGAACTCCCATCCAAGTATGAAACTGGCTCAAATGAGACTTAACAAATATTGACCATGCTCAAACCTGCCTCTCATAGCATGTCTGATGACATCACAGCCCATGGGGAATAACTACAGTTTTTGATAATACAGTAGTAGCTCTGATAAAAACCAATTTGGTCTTAAGGAATAACAATTATGTTCATTTCCTGTAATAATTTTTGAAACATCTCCATAAACATGCTTCATAAGGCATAGAACAGGGAACATGGAAAGATCAAGCAGGAGAGAGAATGCATCTGAAGATTATTGGCACAATAAGAGTGATAGTTTGTTGACTCTCAGTGATGGAAAGCCTGTTCACATTAGAAAGCAATGTATTGTCAGTTCGATTTTCATATTATAAATTAAAAATCACAAGCTAAAATGAATCAGACAGATATGAAAACAAGTATGGATGGAAGGAGGGACAGCTGTTGTGCAGCTAAAACTTCAAAAAATAACTATGAAAAGATAACAGGAAAATCACAAAGGCTATGTCAAAAACAAGAAAGCAGGTTGCATTTAAAAACACAGTAGCTAACATGTTTCAACAAATATGCTTTTAAACACTGGTACTGAAAGGGCTTAGCATTTTAAGAACACGTAGACTTACTATGATTACTTCTGACTCCTGACTAAAGGCTCACACGTTTTGAAGGCAATAAATCTGGTCCACACTAGTGTTTCGAAATATGTTCATTAACATACATTATCTTACACATCTTTACATACAGCTTGTTTTCCTAGTCTAGATATGTCCAAATTGTTTTTACAAAGGTGTAATTATAACTTGCAATGGAATTATGAAATATTCAGTTGATGCTTCATGAGAAGCTATTAGAGGGAACACTTATCTAAATATCTTTATGGGGGTATGCCTGTAATTGTAATGAACAGACTAACACCTTTGGCTACATCTATACTGCACAGTTATTTTGGAATAAGTTATTCCAGAATAGTTATTCTGAAATAGGTTATTTCGAGATAGCACGTCTACACTGCAGGGAAGCCTCAAAATTAGTCTGAGGCAGACTTCCCTAATGTCAACGTGGTATCTCGATTTAGAGTCCTGGTGAATGGCTATTTCGAAATAGCAGCAGTGGAGCATCTACACATGCCTCATTTCAAAATAGCTATTTCGGAATAGGTGTTATTCTTTGTAGAATGAGGTTTACAGAAGTCGGAATAAACTGTCCGTTATTTCGAAATTACTTTGAAATAACAGAATTGCTGTGTAGAGGCAGTTGTTATTCCAAAATAACTTTACTGTATAGGCACACCCTTTGAGATCTAAAGATTTATGGAGTATAACTGGTGCAAGCACAAGTGAATAAGAGAAGAGGGACAAGACCAGATATCTGCCTTGAAACTGAGGGATGTTTTTCTGACAGATAGAATGGCCACACGAGCAGAGAATACAGGAACAAAGTAGGTAAAAAGATTATTTTCTGGAAAAGAAAAGAATGAAATGTGGCTGAGGGCTTGCCTATATTTCAGTGAAACCTATCCGAATTAGTTGATGCAACTAAACTTTTAAAGCTAGATAAACTATGCAAACTTTTTTTGTTTAATCTGCCTTTTTCTCTGTGTATTCTGAATAAATCTTGGTTTAGTACAATTGCTGTGATATTAGACTCTTCCTAATGCATTCTACACAGACTGCCACAGGAAGGAGTCAAAGTTTAATTATTACATAAAAGGCAGAGCAGCTATCTAGCATGGGCAGCGAGTGAACAGCTGTTTGAGGGAGACTAGCTCCCTTGCCCAAGGACCTGCTCCCCTTCTCCTATCGAGCCCAGAGTCCCCCCTCTTCATTCCCCTTAACCCCCAAGTGCAGGGCAGGCAGAAGACACATATCCCCCTGAGTTTAGGGCAGGTGGATGATGAGCAGCCCACTCTAGTCACTAAGTGAAGGGCAGGAAGCCAATCTGCAGCTCCCTGAGCATAAGATGGATGAGTCTCACATGATCCTACCCCAACTTCAGTACTCACAGCCTCCCCAAACCTGGAGTGTGCAGCCCAGTACCTCCAGGCACTTCCCTGGTGCTGAGCGGCCTTAACCACCCCAAATCCCAGCTACCCTAACCCCAGCTTCCCTGAAGAGTAGCAGCCTGCCGGGGCTGGGGCTAACGTGGAGGAGCAAGCAGGAGGGGAATTCCAGAAATAGTGTGGGCAGGACCAAACAGCATTCCCCAGCCTATACAATGCATCACTAAAGCTATCTACTCCACTAACCAGTTAGCTGTCACCTTCCACTGGACTACTTCCTGCTGTCATCCCCACAGCTGTGGTGCAGGTCTTGGTCTCCTCTTTCTGGCCTAGGTTGATCCTCTCCCGTGGGCTTCTGAACTCTCTGAAGCTTCTGAGGAGCATTTTGCCTTTAGCCTTTTATAGCTGTGCAACTGGAGCATGCACAATAAAGTAGAAGGTGCGGCTTTCTTAGCCCTCGGTGCAGGGTTAACCCACTGTTGCACAGTGTGGGCAAGTGCACCCCCTGCACAAGAAGATTTTGGAATAAATGGATACATTAAACAGTAATAAGTGACCAGGACTATGTAGTATTCAATCAAGAGTTCTGAAGAAACTCAGATGTGAAATTGCGGAAGTACTAACTGTTGTGGTGGCGTACTGTTGAGGCAGATATGAAGAAAATGAACTACAACTGGGACATACTGGAGATAATGGCCAAAGACAAAAATGGAGAACCTTTGTTGCCTCCCTACATACCAGTGGGTGTAATAGGCATTAAAAAATAACTGTAGTCTGTGCCCTCTCATTTAAATCAACTTCTGTTCCAAGCAATTAGAAGACAGCTAATATGATGCCAATTTTTTTTAAAGGCAACTAGTTGAAAATATACTAAATAACAGCATTGTCAAAGACATAGATTAACATAATTCCAAATATATATATATAAAATGATGGGGTCTAAAATTGGCTGTTATTACTCAAGAAATGGATCTTGGAGTCATTATGAATAATTCTCTAAAAACATCAATTCAATGAGCAACCTCAACAGAAAAAAAGCAAACAGAATTTTGGGAATCATTAAGAAAAGTATACAGTACAAGACAGAAAATACCCTATCGCCTCTTTATATATCTATGGTTCTGCCACACCTTGATTACTATGTGCAGATATGGTCACTCCATCTCCGAAAAGATCTGCTGGAAATGGAAATGGTTCAGAAAAGATCAACAAATCTTATAAATGATATGAAATGGCTGAATAATAAGATGGGGACTTTTCAGCATGGAGAAAAGATGATTAAGGGGGGGATAGGACTGGTGTAGAGAAAGTAGATAAGTGCTATTTACTCCTTCTCAAAATACAAGATCTGGAGGTTACCAAATGAAATTAATAGACGGCAAGTTTAAAATCAATAAAAGGAAATGTTTCTTCATACAACATGCAGTCTACCTGTGGAACTCTTTGCCAGAATATGTTATGAAGGCTAAGAATATAATAAAGTTAATAAAAAACCTAGATAAATTAATGGAGGACAGTGTCATCAAAGGTTGTTATCCAGAATGGACAATAATGGTGTCCCTAGTCTCTGTCTGACAGCAGCTTGGAATGAGCAACAGGGAATGGATGACTTAATCATTGTTGACTTAATCATTGTCTGTAACCTGTTCTGTTCATTTCCTCTGGGGCACCTAGCATTTTCCACTGTCGGAAGGCAGGATATTGGGCTAGAGATGTAATTTTGGTCTGACCCAGTATGGGCTGTCCTTATGTGGACAGTTCCCATGGGTTAGAGAAAGTTCAAAGGAAATTCTCCAAGGGGACATTCCATGGGAATTGGAGTATTTCATTATTAAACAGTAGTCATGGCAGAACTGCAAAGTGATCTTTGTAGTTTGGTGTTTAGATCATTTTAATTCGCTTTAGGATTTCTAACCCTACAAAGGACAAGTTTCCACAAAGCACGCGAAGGCACTTCTATCTAGTGAATGTGACACTCCCTCTTTCTCATAAAAGGTGGGAAGAGAGGTGATCTGCAGAACATTAGCAGCCCCGGGGCAGACAGAGTATGAAATAGTACAGCAATTGTTTTGAAATGTAGGGTGGAAAGGGCTATGACATTACAAAAAGCTGTTAATCCTAAAATATCTGTGAATACTTTCATGTGAATATGGGTGCTTTCAAGCTTGCACATCTGCATCATAAACTTCTGAAAATGGTTCATAACAGCAATAATCCCAGAGAGATTTACCATTACTGCAGTTCCTGCCTGCTTTATAAGAATGTTCTCTACTCTCGTTCTTGCCTCAGGTCATCAAATAATAAACCGATAATTACCAGCACATTCCTTAGGAACTGTTGCTTTATTATTGGAGCAGGATATAGGTAAAGCATGGAATTTTCATGAATGTCCTCACATAAAGACAAACAGAAATGGATTGCTTTCCACACAAATTTTCTTTTGCCACTCCATTCATGCATAGCAAAGATCAAATACACTAAGATTTAATAGGTAATTTTAAAGCAGATTTCATGATCATAGAAAACTGGCCTGGAATCAGCTTTATAAATAAGTTAGAAGATACAATGTGGATGTAGAGTACAATGTTTACCTAATAGTTGGAGTGGTACTATTATCAAACAAGAATTTTTTAGGTAATACATTTTAGCAAGTTTCTCTCCCATTAGTTCCTTCACCAGCTTGTCTACGTCTAGACTGGCATGTTTTTCCAGAAATGCTTTTAACGGAAAAGTTTTCCGCTAAAAGCATTTTCAGAACATAGTGTCGAGATTGGTACGGACGCTTTTCTGCAAAAGCACTTTTTGTGGAAAAGCGTCCGTGGCCAATCTAGACGCGCTTTTCCGCAAAAAAGCCCCAATCGCCATTTTCGCGATCAGGGCATTTTTGCGGAAAACAAATCTGAGCTGTCTACACTGGTCCTTTTGCGCAAAAGGGACTTTTGCCCGAACGAAAACAGCATAATATTTCCGCAAAAAGCACTGATTTCTTACAGTAGGAAGTCAGTGCTTTTGCAGAAATTCAAGCGGCCAGTGTAGACAGCTGACAAGTTTTTCTGGAAAAGCGGCTGATTTTCCAGGAAAACTGGCCAGTCTAGACACAGCCTGGCAACATCTAGACTGGCATGATTTTCTGGAAATGCTTTTAACAGAAAAGTTTTCCGTTAAAAGCATTTTTGGAAAAGAGTGTCTAGATTGGCACGGACGCTTTTCCACAAAAGCACTTTTTGCAGAAAAGCGTCCTTTGCCAATCTAGACGCGCTTTTACGCAAAAAAGCCCCGATCGCCATTTTCGCGATCGGGCTTTTTTGCGGAAAACAAATCTCAGCTGTCCAACGGGAGTAGCATAGTATTTCTGCAAAAAGCACTGATTTCTTACAGTAGGAAGTCAGTGCTTTTGCGGAAATTCAAGCGGCCAGTGTAGACAGCTGGCAAGTTTTTCCGGAAAAGCGGCTGATTTTCCGGAAAAACTGGCCAGTCTAGACACAGTCCTCTTTTATTTGCCTTTGTCTCCAGTAGTCACAAGATGTTCTTTCATGAAAAGAGAAGACTGTACCTACACTTCTTACTAAGGCAAAATACTCAAAAAGCAGATGAGGATCTTTTGTTCTGAGAGCAACTCATCATGGCCTAATTATAGTCCCACTGAAACCAACAGTGAAACTCCAAAAGGGACAGTTGGACAAATGTTGATTGCTTCTGGAAACCCCATCCATTATTTTTTTTTCCCCATGACTAACAGGAAAAGGGTGGTGAAAAGTTATTAGACAGGTCAAATGACCCACTTGTGGACCAATCACCCCACCTTGGAAAGCCCCCTGATTGGTCAAATATGTTCTTGGGAGCAATGGGAGGAGTTCCTAGAGGAGGTCACACAGCACCCTTTGCTTCTGGTCATGTGTCCATCTTGACTCTGGAAATAATACCCCAAGGAATGTGACTTAGGATGCCAGATGAGCAGAGCCTGGCAGGTCAAAGGGTTGGATCAACATTTGGTTGATGGTAGGTCCCTCATGCTACTTTACTGGTTTGGTTTTGAAATGCTGTTTGTGCAGTGGAGCTGCTTCTGTGGTGCCAGAGGGGTTGAAGGAAAGTTAATGGAGAGAGGAAGGGGACATTGGGGATGAGTTGGAATAGCAATCCCCCATATATCGGTTTTAGTCTATCCTGCCTCTAAGTGTTGTTATGATGAAGTAAGTGACAAGGAGGCAGAGAATAGCTGAATTAAAAAAAACAACAGCAAAGATATTGTTGTGATGTTATCTATCAGCACAGCTCTGAAAGGGGCATGCAAACTATGGTGGGGAAAAGGATATGCAGCTATTCCTTTTAATGTGCAAAACAAAATTTCTCAATCTTATGTTTGTCTAGACCCCCCTGCAAAGCCAGAGACAGTGTAGAAAAAAAACAGACAGGGTCCTGCAGTGACTGCCAACTAGAATGCATAGTATAGGGTATTTGTTCCTCAGCTAGAAGCATTGTTATTCCACCTTTACCAGTATGCAATGTCAATTTATACCTCATATAAACTATCAACACTAGCTAAACATGTCAATTTATACCTCACATAAACTATGAATACTACCCACATTTCTTTTCCTATATACTTTTCAATATACTTTCCTATATTATTTTCAATAAACTGTGGCAGTTTGCACAAACAAATATTTTCATTATTCAAATCTGAAGGATAGAGACTCTGGCTATGTCACGATTGCAATTACAGTACTGAGACAGATAAAAGCGGGAGGTGACACTAGCAGGCTAGCTAACTGATGTATGACCCATAACAACTTAAGAAGAGGCATTGCAGTTGTAATCGAGACAATCCACTTGTGTCTGGGTATCAAAGAATTGTTAACTGGGCTAACAATCCCCAACGTATTCACTTTGTATTGATAAGAATTAAAACAATAGTTGCTACGCTTATTTGTCTATATTTATCTAACCACAGCTCACAAGCCACTTGCAGCTCTTTTACAGTTAAATTATGATTTGCAGCCTTGCCTCTGCCCACCCCCATTCTTCACTTACCAACTGGGGGAGAATGGAGCGTGGCACTTTTGCCCTGAGGCAGGATGGTAGGTCTAGGGACTTCTGCCCCAAGGACAGAAGAAACTTGAGTCTTCAGCCTGAGGTGCATGCTCATAATATAATCGATACTACAGTAAATAATAAAATTGTCAGACATATAGATTAACAATTTTTGGGGGGAAGTCAACATGGTTTCTGTAAAGGGAAATCATGCGTTACTAAGCTACTAGAGTTCTTTGAGGGCATCAACAAACATGTGGACAAGGGGGATCCAGTGGATATAGTGTACTTAGATATCTAGAAAGTCTTTGACAAGGTCTCTCATCCAAGGCTCTCAAGTAAAGTAAGTTGTCATGGGCTAAGAGGATTGATTACTGGTTTAAAGATAGGAAACAAAGGGTAAGAATAATAGTAGCTTTTCAGAGTGGAGACAAGTAACTAGTGGGGACCCCCAAGGGTCTATCCTGGGACCAATTGTATTCAACTTATTTATAAACAATCTAGAGAAAGGAGTAAACAGTGTGGTGGTAAAATTTGCAGATACCAAATTGTTCAAGATAGTTAAGACCAAAGCAGACTGTGAAGAGCTTTCAAAAAGATCTCACCAAACTAAGTGATTAGGCAACAAAATGGCAAATTAAATTTAATGTTGACAAATTAAACTGGAGATATTTAAGAGTAGGTTAGATAGATGTCTATCAGGGATGGTCTAGTCAGTACTTGGTCCTGCCATGAGGGCAGAGGACTGGACTCGATGACCTCTCGAGGTCCTTTCCAGTCCTGAAACAAAATACGGGACTATGTAGCACTTTAAAGACTAACAAGATGGTTTATTAGATGATGAGCTTTCGTGGGCCAGACCCACTTCCTCAGATCAAAGTGGGAAGTGGGTCTGGCCCATGAAAGCTCATCATCTAATAAACCATCTTGTTAGTCTTTAAAGTGCTACATAGTCCTGTATTTTGTTTCAGCTACACCAGACTAACACGGCTACATTTCTATCACTCTCCTTCCAGTCCTAGTATTCTATGATTCTATGAAATGTAAAATAATACACATTGGAAAATATAATCCCAACCATACATACAATATGATGGGGACTAATTCAGCTACAATTACTCTAGAGAGAGTTCTTGGAGTCATTGTGGATAGTTCTCTGAAAACATCCACTCAATGTGCAGTGGTGGTCAAAAAAAGCAAATAGAATGTTAGGAATCATTAAAAAAGGAATAGAGAATAAGACAGAAAGTATCTTATTGCCTCTATATAAAATTATGGTATGCCCACGTCTTGAATACTGTGTACAGATGAGGTCATTTTATCTAAAAAAAAAAAAAAGATATGCTGGCATTGGAAAAGTTTCAGAAAAGGGCAACAAAAATGATTAGCGGTTTGTAATGGGTGCCATACAAAGCAAGATAAAAAAGACTAGGACTTTTCTTCTTAGAAAAGAGGAGAGTAAGGGGGGATATGATAGAGGTCTATAAAGTCATGACTGGTGTGGAAAAAGAGGATAAGGAAAAGTTAATTTCTTGTTCCCACAATATAAGAACTAGGGGTCACCAAATTAAATTAATAGGCATCAGGTTTAAACAAACAAAAGAAAGTTTTTCTTCACTCAGCACACAGTCAACCTGTGAAACTCCTTGCCAGAGGATGTGGTGAAGGCTAGGACTTTAACAGGGTTCAAAAAAGAGCTAGATAGATTCATGGAAGTTAGGTTCATCAATGGCTATTAGCCAGGAGGGGTAGGAGTGGTGTCCCTAGCTTCTGTTTGTCTGGAATGGGTGACAAGAGAGGGATCAGGTGAGGATTACCTGTTCTGATCCTTCCCTCTGGTATTAGTCACTGTTGCAGACAGGATACTGGGCTGGATGGACCTTTGGTCTGACCCAGTGTGGCCGTTCTTATGTTCTTATACCTGCCAGAACTCGTGGCTTCAGCTGCAAGTGAGTCTCAGCTGGCTGAAACCTGGAGTGATGATAAGCATGCCCCATCTCTCACATGTCTGTAGATTGTATGTGGCTCGGACAGTCAGTAAGTTTGGCCACCCCAGCCTGTATCTTGTTAGATGTTTACCAATATAAACCTAATAGCTTTTTGTTGCTAAATCCTTTTAATGTTTTAAGTGACTTAGATTATGTATGTGACTGTGTTCAGTTAACCTGAAGATCAAAGATGTGAGATACTGCAGGAGACTAATAATTATATTGTCTTTAACTTAACTGTCTCAGTTATAACGCAGGACTGGTTAATTGCCTTATGCAAATGAGTGTAACTAATTTATTTGTAAAAACTTAAACGACAAATAGTCTTGCAGTACGTTAAAGAATAAAAAAATATGTAGAAATAAGAGTTTTGAAATAAATAGGGGCATGGGGAGAAGAAAAAAAAGGGACAGAAATAGTAAATTAGAATCTCCATGCTACATGAAGCTGAATGAGAAGTTGCAAATTGTTCTTAAGTACCCATTGTTTGGTGATTATGTCATTAGGATGTGGAATGTAGCAGACCATTCAGTCAATGTCTGTATTCATATCTTTGTGACAGGAATCAAACCTGTAAATGAAGTTAAGTTCCAAGGCTTCCCTATGTATTTGTGGAATTGGCCTGAAACTGTACAGTGGCTTTAAGATCCATTAATGAGTGCCCAGGGAAGTAAAAAATGTTCCCCAACAGATTTATGTGCATTGCCATTTCAGATATCTGATTTGTGTCCATTAATTCTTTCCCATGTAGACCATCCAGTTTGGTCAATACACATGGCAGATGGGCATTGCTGGCATATGATGCCATAGATCACATTAGTGGATTTGCAGTTAAACGAACCTCTGATGTGATGGCTGATGTGGTTAGGTCCTATGATGATTTCAGAGGTGGATTTCTGAATGATTATGACAGAGGTGTGCTGAGAGGTTACTGGAAAGAATTTGTTTGAGGTTAGGGGGTTGTCTGTAGGCCTATCCCCCAAGACCTGTGAGAGTAAGGGGTCATTTTCCAGGATAGGTTGTAGATTGTTGATAATGTGTTGGAGGGGTTTAAGTTGTGGGCTGTAGGTAATGACAAGTGGTGTTCTGTTGTTTTCCTTTCTTTTCTTGGCCTGTCTGGGTACTCTTTTTGCTCTATCGATCTGTTTTGTTTTTTCACTTCCAGTTACAGACTAACTCAGCTACCCTCTGATACTTTATTTGTGTATGTACAGGAAATAAACACTTAACTTCAAAGCAAAGGTCCACATACTATCTGCTTTCCTATACTTCCTTGGAGTTAAGCCCTCGTGTGGCAATTTCTGTGAAGAGGCTTATCTGCCTGTTAGAAAGATACAAAAACTGGACCTTAGGCATGATTCTTTCATCTTTAGAATGCTGAATTTTAAACAGGGAAAGTTTAAGCTGTGGGACTGAGATCTTCCAAATAGCTATTATAATACCTTGGGAAACGTATTGAAAGACTTTTACAGATTTTGTATCTAAGCTGCCTTTGGATTCTGATCTTTTGGGATATTTCCAGAGAGACATTTACAAGCAAGCAGATATAACATCACATAGATCCTGATATATGAATACTGAAAATCACTAGTATTTATATTAGTCATTGACATTCTTCTTTTCTTTCTGGTTTCAGAGAGTTGTTGTTAACGGTGCTAAATCCTGCTGGAAAGGGATAACAAGTGGAGTTCCGCAAGGGTCTGTTTTGGGACCCGTACTGTTCAATATCTTCATCAATGATGTAGATATTGGGATAGAGAGTACGCTTATTAAGTTTGCAGATGATACCAAACTGGGTGGGGTTGCAACTTCTTTGGAGGATAGGGACATTATTCAAAATGACCTTAGCAAGTTAGAGAAATGGTCAGAGGTAAACAGGATGAGGTTTAATAAAGAGAAATGCAAAGTGCTCCACTTAGGAAGGAACAATCAATTCCATACATACAAGATGGGAAGCGACTGTCTGGGAAGGAGCATGGCGGAAAGGGATCTAGGTGTCATAGTGGACCACAAGTTGAATCTGAGTCAACAGTGTGATGCTGTTGCAAAAAAAGCAAATATGATTCTAGGTTGTATCAACAGGTGTGTTGTAAGCAAAACTCGTGAAGTCATTCTGCCGCTCTACTCTGCACTAGTTAGGCCTCAGCTGGAGTACTGTGTCCAGTTCTGGGCGCCACATTTCAAGAAAGATGTGGAGAAATTGGAAAGGGTACAGAGAAGAGCGACAAGAATGATTAAAGGTTTAGAGAACATGACCTATGAAGCCAGGCTTCATGAACTGGGCTTGTTTAGTTTGGAAAAAAGAAGATTAAGGGGGGACATGATAGCGGTTTTCAAATATCTAAAAGGGTGTCACAAGGAGGAAGGAGAAAATTTGTTCCTCTTGGTTTCTGAGGACAGGACAAGGAGTAATGGGCTTAAAGTGCAGCAGGGGAGGTTTAGATTGGACATTAGGAAAAAATTCCTAACTGTCAGGGTGGTCAAATATTGGAATAAATTGCCAAGGGAGGTGGTGGAATCTCCCTCTCTGGAGATATTTAAGAACAGGTTAGATAGACATCTGTCAGGGATGGTGTAGACGGAGCTTGTTCCTGCCTTGAGGGCGGGGGGCTGGACTCGATGACCTCTCGAGGTCCCTTCCAGTCCTATTATTCTATGATTCTATGATTCATTAATAAATCTTTAGGCAGTTTGCTAAGGATTGACTAACTGTGTAATATCTGGGTAAGATCTGAAATATGTATTAACCTTGGGGATAGGGAGGGTCAGTGTCTGATACTTTGGGATTGGTACAAAGCTAAGTACTCTGAATATGGTTTTCAGTAACCTGTCACTGTATTTAACCTATTTGCCTAGATAGGAGAGAAGGGCTGGAATGCCAAAGGGGGACTGTGTTTGGTTTCTTTGTGACCAGCACAGTACTACAGAAACTAATTTTTTTACTGGCTTGGTGAATCAAATTACAGACTAAACCACCAGTTCTGGTGATTTTCTGCCATATATCTTAATCTGCCTTTACTTTGGCATTCTCAGTGTGGCCCATTCAGGCACCTGATCATAGAAGGCCTAGGGAAAGTTTTGCCAGTCAGGACATATCTGAAAAAGGGAAAAGAAACAAGGTAGATGAGCAAGTGCCCTCCATATCATGGTCCTATAAATAGTCAGCAGGCATAGCTTTGGCTTGCTGCAGAGGCTAGTTGCCTGGGCAAAGCAGTAGTCATTCTGGTAACATGTATGGTGAGTCAGAACAGACAAATTGAGGCAAGGGAGAGAGGCAAGGGCTGGATCTTCAGAAGGGTGTGTTGCTCACAGCTGTCTACAATGGCTGTGGCCACAAGACACCCCGAACCAAAGACAGAATTGCAGCACAGCATAATGCTATACATAGCAAAGACAGGTACATGTATGCCAAAGTTCCCTGCAGGAGTCTGAGGTTTGGTCTCAGCCTGGGTTTCTAATTTTTCTAAATGTGTGTCTGTTTGTATTTTGTAAATTATATACCATTAAATTTGAGAAGGAAGAGACTAATTATTGCCTAGAAATTGCTCATACAATAGCAAATTTACCAATAGCAATATTTAATAATAATGAAATACAGGCAGTCCCCGGGTTACGTACAAGATAGGGACTGTAGGTTTGTTCTTAAGTTGAATCTGTATGTAAGTCGGAACTGGCGTCCAGATTCAGCCGCTGCTGAAACTGATCACCAGTTCTGATTTACATACAGAATCAACTTAAGAACCCCAGGCGTCCCCAAGCCAGCTGCTGCTGAAACTGATCAGCAGCTGATTCCAGGAAGCCCGGGGCAGAGCAACTCTGCCTCGGGCTTCCTGTAGTCAGCGCTGGTCAGTTTCAGCAGAAGCTGACTTGGGGACGCCTGGGGCAGAGCAGCTGGGGTGCTGCTGGGTTGCTCCAGTAGCGCCACTCCTCAGTGCTACTGGACCAACCCAGCAGCACCCCATCTGCTCTGCCCCAGGCGTCCTGATTCAGCCGCTGCTGAAACTGACCAGCAGCGGCTGAATCAGGACCTGGGGGAGAGCAGCTGGGGTGCTGCCGGGTTGGTCCAGTAGTGCCCAGAGCGGCGCTGCAGGACCAATCGACAGCGCCCCAGGTGCTCTGCCCCAGGGTCCAAAACAAAAGCCTGGTCTGCTGGGGGGGTGCACACTAGCTGCGCCCCCCCCAGGAGACCAGGGACACGGGGAGCAGAGCCGCAGTGGCAGCGGGGTGCCGCGCCTCTGAGGCTTTGCTCTGGCAAAGTCTCAGAGGCGTGGGACCCGTCGCGGCTGCCGCTTCAGTCCCGGTGCCTGTGGTCTGCTGGGGACGGTCCCCAGCAGACCACAGGCACCGGGATTGAAGCGGCAGCAGCGGCGGTTCCCCGCGCTTCTGAGGCTTTGCTCTAGCAAAGCCTCAGAAGCGCGGGAACCCGCCCGGTGCCCCTGGTCTGCTGGAGACGGTCTCCAGCAGACCAGGGGCACCGGAGCAGCTTACGAACGGGGCTTTCTCGCCCCGGAGCTCGCAGGTAGCAATCCGCCACCTCGACTTCCGGGGTGAGAAAGCCCCGTTTGTAAGTGCGGATCCGACATAAGTCGGATCCGCGTAAGTCGGGGACTGCCTGTATTAAAAATTGGTCAAATACATTTTCCTAGTTATATAGGTTATCAGTGAACTGTAAATAGCATTGCACTACATAATAATAGCTACTCTTATTGCAAAATGCAAGGAATTGCGTATGAAATAACATTGCATACATATGTAACTACATAATTCATAATTCAGGCAAAATATAGATTTTGGCAAATATATGAAATTTTTTCAATCTGCTCCGGTGAAACCAAAGTTTATAATGAGACTCTAGAAAATTACCTAATGGAGACATGCATATTGTTCATACTCTGGTTTATTTTTACAGACTAAAGAGCCTTGAATACTATAAAAAGGGAACAAGAATTACCTCAATACATTTGTTTTCTCACGATGGAGGAAACTTGAAAGATGTGAAGGTTTCAACTAGTTAAGCTAATCAACAGTAAACTGAATAACTTATAACCACTTAACTGAAAAAGTTGATAATACTGTACAATTATTTACATTTTTATTACTTTTGATAGTTGCCTTTTTAAAGTTCCTATTTTAATACAAAGTTTTTTAATAGGATATGGAACACAAACATGAGGTTTTAAATTGCCTTTGTATTATTTATTATATCTTTCCATTGAAAAGGCAGCTTGTCTATGAATATAGAAAAGATATATCTCCATTCAAAATGAAGTTAACAATATCTTGTTCTTTCTAGTACTGGATATGTAAGACGGGGTATATTATTACAGGGATGAACCTCTATAATTTAGGATGAGTAACACTCCATTATTAGAAAAGATTCTTGTAAATTTTCATGAGAAACTGTAAAACCTCCCTCATTTACAGCAGGATTTTGAAAATCAATAATGGGAAAGCCCTTGGGTTAAAGAAGTGTTTTGTTGTGATTGTTCAGGTCTTCCTAGACATATAAACTGTTGAAAAATCTTTCCCTTCTGTCAGTTGAATCTCTCGGGAAAATATTGATAGTCTGGCAAAATAGAAACTGAACATAAACATTCTAGAGAGCTGGTCCCACCTAGCCTGTGGCTGCAGCACTGCACAGTGCACTGGGAATGCATAGGAACTGCTAAAGCAGCTACAAAAGAGATATAACGATGTGTGGGAAGAAAGCCAGAATGGATGTGACCACCTCCCAGAATTAGCTCATGGCCCTAGAAGCCCATCCACCCCTCCAGTGTCACCACATTGAACAGGATAGCAAGTTTTTGACCTGTTACATTTTTTCCTATTCTCATAAATACAAACAGGACTAATTACCTAAATTTAGCCCCCCCCCCCCCCCCTTTTGAACTAAAAGCTTCTGTCTGAAGTTATGCTGGTAAATGCAGTAAATGTTTTCCAAATTTAGCACTCAAACTTAGAAATCTACCTCTATATTTGAATTCAGTAGGAACTGTAGATGTCCATCACCTTTGCTGATCAGGCAATGTCTTTACCTGACTAAAAATAAATTTAAGATCTTAACTTGAGATACTTCTCCTGAAAATTTGACCCTATAATCTCTCAAGAAGAATCTAGTAAAATAGAAAGGCTGAATACTGAGGAGTTTCTAGTAGAGCCTAAACATTTTTGCTAGGGGTGCTGAGCACCGGTTTTATTTATATTATTTATCTGTGGAGTATTCTGCCTATATTCTGCAATAAGCTGCTGTCTGCCATAGACCATGTATACATTTACACTGCTATTATATCTGTACTCCTTTAAGCTACGTCTACACTGCAGCCTTTTGTTGGCAGAGACAATGCAAATGAAATGCTCATTAGCATTTGTCGCACTGTCATTTGCGAGATCCTGTATACCTCCTTTTTTTTTTTGAGGCATAAGGGATCTTGCACAGAAGGGAGGTTTTGCGCAAAAAGGTTCGGTCTACACTGCTTATTTTTGTGCAAAAATGTCTTCCGCAAAAAACATCGGCAGAGAATATGCAAATGATAGCACGACAAATGCAAATGAGCACTTCATTTGCATTGTCTCTGTTGACAAAAGGCTGCAGTATAGACATAGCATCAGTGTTTCAGTGTAGACACAATGCCACCAGGAGAGGTTATCCTAGCAGCATAGATAAGCTACTGCCCCAAGAAATGGTAGCTAGGTTGGTGGAAATTGTTTTCCATTAACATAGCACTGTCTACACCAGAGATTATGTCTACATGGATAAGTCTCTTAGGGTTGTGGATTGTTCACACCCCTGAGAGATGTTACTATGCCAATATAAATTCCCAGAATATACCAGCCTTCAGTCTACAGTCACATATGAAAACACACTGGTTCAGTACAGGAAATATGAATTCAAAAAGGTTGCCCTTCAGTAATCATAGCACTATTAACTCTTTCTTAACTCTGCATGACTAGAGAATGAGTAGGGAACTGCACAGGCAAACACAATTGATACAGAGGGCTCAGATTAGCATCACATAGTTCACGGTCCTAAAAATAAAAGTTGCATACAGAATCTGAGCTGTTTGCAAATGAGGAAGTATCATAATGCATCGTACAGTATATCACAGTGCAGTAGAAAAATAATAGATTAAAAAATATCAAGCAAAATTTTAGAGTTCAACACTAGGGTTTCCTAAAACATTTGGCTTTAATTAATTTGCTCAGCATGGTAATCCATTGTTGAACCACACAATAAATGTGAATTACAAATCATACTCACTGTGATAGCATTACATTGTTAGCCAAATCGACAACTGTACAGGGTTTGCACTTGAGGAGGTTTCTTCAGCATGTCTATTGCAGATATTGCAAAGTTCTCTGATACATGTGAATCCTATGGTTTCAACTGAATTAGTCAAAGATATTCTTTGCCTTAGGACTAATCCTACTGTATCCTGACTGATATAAGTGGAGCATAGAAACTTTCACCAGAGACTCTGGTTTGCTTTTATGCAGAGATTTGGGAACAACTGCAATATTATATTATATTAGCAACACTCTCCCAGGGACAGATATCATAGCTCCCCTTATTTGTGTTGGCAAAATACCTAACATAATAGAATTGGAATAGAAAAAATAACAGGATAAGAAGAGATTTAATTTTCTGTATAAAGTTGTATTTAATAACCATGAAGTTCCAATTTCTCAGGCCTGTCAATTATCTTTTTTTTCTTGATACTGTCTTCTTTAATTGCTGTGGCAAATGGTGCTAATGTCATACATATTACTAATTTTTCAACACTCAATATATAACTCCCTACAAAAAGAACTAAAGTTACCAAATGCAGTTGGAGATTCAGCGGGTTAAGACATTTGACTTTTCTATATATGGAGTCAAACCTTTTCTGCTGCAGAGAAATTTCTCAGTCAAAGCTTTTGACACCATAAAGAAAAAGGGAAAGGGGAAAAAAGCAAACAGCGTTAATCAAGTTTCAGAGGTAGTCATGTTAGTCTCTTCATCAAAAACAATGAGGAATCCTGTTGCATCTTAGGCTATGTCTAGACTGCAGGCTTCTTTCGAAGAAGCTTTTCAGGAAGAGCTTTCACACTGCAAAAGCACATTGAAAAAGCCATCTGCTTTTTTGAAAGATAGCATCCATTCAGTGTGGACACTATCTTGGATTTAAGCTGTGATTACTATGGACGGAATGCCCACCAGGGCACCTGTGCTTTTTCCTCTCTCCTTTTCTTTCGAAAGAACTCCCTCTTCCCCGTTCACACATGCCTTTTCCCGAAAGAGCTCTTTTGGAAAAAAGCTTCTTCCTCGTAGAATAAGGATTACCAATGTCGGAAAACCTCCTCTGTTCTTTTGATTTTCTTTCGAAAGAACGCAAATGCAGTGTGGATGTAACTCAAGGTTGTTTTTGGAAAAACAGCCATTTTTCTGGAAAAAACTCTGTAGTGTAGATATACCCTTTAAAACTAATACATTTATTTGGACATAATCTTTCTGGGGCTGGAGCCCACTCTGTCAGATGCATAAAGTGAAAACTTCAATTTGGCAAGCCAGGGATATATACACACATGCAAAGACAGGAGTGTTACATTACTATATAGAAGACCAGAGTTAACGAGGCCAATTCAATCAGGGTAGATGCAGCCCCCCCCCCCCAAACAGTTGATTAGAAGGCAAGAATACCAAAAGGTGAAAAATTACTTTTTGTAGTGAGCTATCCATTCCCAGTTCCCATTGAGATAGAGTCAGGTTTGCATATGAATTACAGTTCAGCAATTTTGTGCTGCAGGTTGTTTTTGAAACTGAGCAAGATGCTGGAAAGTCAGTGAGGGACGTTTATAATAAAGATGAGATGACAGAAGTACAGACCTGGGGGTTTAGCAATAGGGACTGAGGAAACTTGTTGGTGATACTGTGCAGGAAGAAGCAACAGCTGAATTGAAAAGGAGAGGTAAAAGAAAAATCCCCAGGGTCACTTACCTTCACACTCATTTTAATATTGAATGGATATGTATTGCATCAGATCTGGACTCAAAGACACAATCTATAAACATGTGTTATTATGTCCCATTTTTGTGGCTGTGGTTAATCCTAAGAAACATATTTTTAAAAAATTAATGTGAAATAACACAGACATTGTCATAATAACAAAAAAAAAGCCTCTGCACTTTGGGACTTATGAGGGTTGCATTGTGTATACATCTACAAAAAATTAACTGACTATAACCCACAGACAAATAAACATCTGAAGCTAATATACTTGAAAGTGATAAACAGCATAGAAAACAGAATAGTGTCACCTACCAGGACATCAAATAGTCTCCCAAATTAAACACAAATAAACTGTTATTTCAAATGCATTTTATACAAATGAAGAAGCAAAGACTCGAATTCATAGCATTAATTGCAAAAAGCCTGGAAACAGCTATCAGGACAAAGTTCATCGTATGAATGACAAGTCCTGCAATCTCTCTTTAACAAGACATAATGAATTTATATATGGAAGTTCTTCTGGGAATAGAAAACTCATTCTCTTTGTGAATTAAGTCTGGTATTTTATGACTGATAAATCCCTACTTCCCAGAAAAGTGAACTTTGACTGTACATTAATACTTGGTTCTTTTTATTTTCCCTGCATAACTAGAAATCAAAGTTCAAAGATGCATACATGGGCATAAAAAAATGAGCATTTCCACTGGACATGCTTGCACATTCATCAACTTGTAGAACGAAATAATATCAGACAGATCACAGACATTTAATCAAGCTCAAATATTGACTACTCAGAATAACCTCTTCATGATTAATCCACGGAGTTTAAACGTTTATCATATACTTTAGAATAACACATAATGACAAAATGTCCTTTCAAAATATCCACAGGCAGAAAAAGAAGTGATGACATAGCTTTTCAAATGCAGGTGCCTAAAGTTAGGCACTTAAGTCCATATTTGACTTCCACAAGAGGATAAAACTTTGAAATACAGGCCATGTACCTGCACTGAGATTTTGGCCACATTAATTGAAATGATTATTCATTAGGAATCACTCACATGTTACTACTGATAAATGTGATTACTGAGAGTATTTGTGTGCTTACTCATATGCATGTATATTTTTCTTGTGTGTCAAAAACTAAGACAACATACAATTACGTGCACCATTAAGAGCAAAAGATCATATGCAAAAAATAAAGGAAAATCAATTTTTGGCTCCCAACAGGAACTGTAAAATAGCATTGTATACAAAATTCTACATGTAATCAAGACGCTAATTGTAATGTTTATAAACACAGGATGTGCAATGTGATTGTTATGGCTGTTCTGAGAACCCTAAACTAAATTCTCTGAGACACTCTACTTCAATGTCAATTATACTGCATAACAGCAAGCAAAATTTGAACTTTTCAGAAAAATGAAGGATATGACCCTTTTTTTCGTAATTCCCACTATTATTTGCATTCTGGTGATACTTAGGATGTGCAGCATGCTTTGCACATATATAACGTCCTTCCCCAAAGATTTCACAATCAACATAGGAAGAGCCAAAAAGAAGCATAAAATACATAATCAAATTACATATATTTATTGTGTGCATCTGTGCTATGGTATCAGAAGAGTGCAACTAAATGGTGGTTATAATAATTTACTGAAGACCCAGAGTATATTTCCAATATTGACCATGTGGCCAATCTATGTGCAAAAGGGAGAGAGTATATTTATATGGAAATGTAACAGTACCCGAACTTGGGCTTTTCACGTCTCTGAAATATTATGTTATAAAGACTATTCATCCAGGGAAACAGGTAGAATTTCCACTGGCTTTGACTCAGGCCCTACAAAAAATACTAATAGACTTTCCCCTCCCCCCCCCCCGCCAAAAAAAGAGATTTTTGCTTACATTGCAGTGGAAGAGAATGGGGTAGGAGATGGAAAAAGCTAGGGAAATTTTCTCTTCAAAACCACCCATTTATTAATCTCCCAAAGTATTGTTCCTTTCCTTCTCAGTGGTTTGCTTTATCATATGTTGGATGAACATATTACAATACCCTATTTTTCCTAGGGACAGCTTTGAAATCTTTATTTATTGTGAAATGTAATTTTAAAATAGCACTCTTCTTCTATGCTGGGCACTTCTCACATTATTACAATACAATCAAAACAAAACATATAGCAAGCACCACCAAAATCCTGCAGCTAGACTCCACCTCAGTACAATCAAATAGATTGGCCTTTCCTCATCAAATTGTCACCATCTATTGTTTGGATCTTTTTAAGCAATTTCACCAAAACTCACAACGTGGCTGTAATTATTTCTGAAAGATTTTAAAACTACTGAATACGTTTTATTGGAGAAAAGTATAATAGCAACCTCTCTCTAAACTTGTTCTTTGAACAATTACATGGCCCGAATCCTAGATTTGAACGCCTCCAGATCTTGAAGTAGAACAGCAATGGAATTTAGCACTGGAACCCAGAGACAAGTCCAGCCCCACCTCTATAATGGGCAAACCAAAACCATTATTTCTCCTCCCTCTCTCAGGCACTCTAGTTCAACATTTTGAGGCTTGTACCCATCTCCATTCATGACATTTTTTCCATTTCATCACTTATCCTAGTGGTCTGCTTCCTCTAAGTTTCCTTCTGAGAAGTCTGTTTTGGAAAACACAAGTGCATAATGCAGCAGTTACTGACAAGCTAGCCAATTCACTGTCAAGTTTTCTATGTAGAAGTTTGCCAGTGACAAATGACATGACACTGACTCAGTGGCAAAAATCTCTTGAAAGTCTTTCCTCTGAGACCTCACCTTGATGAATTTTATGAGCCATGAAGATCTAGAAAATCACACTCTCTTCATTTATAATTTCCAGTGTAACTGTTACTGTTGAATTTGAGCCTGGCTTGAGAAGGCAGCAGGCTTTATTCACTCTCAAACCAGCTAGTGAGCCACCAAAGAGGGAGCTATTGTAGTTCATTTTGTAGAGCAGTTGTTGTGGAAGCACGACTATATTCAAGACCAAAGTATCCTTTGACATAAGGTCATAAAAAATCAAATATGTTCTCACTCAGGACAAACCAATCTGATATGTAGCTGCAAGCTTTGCTCTGTGTTATGGCCTAATTCAATAGGAATAGTGCAAACTGAAATGTGGGCCACGCTCATTTCCAGTGCAATTCCTTTTGGCAACAGAAATGAATTTGGCCCCTTGTTTTATACTGAGTTAGTTCTGAGTAAGCATTTTATAAGATATGGAATGAAATAAGAGACCACCATCATTTTTCTCTTTGATTGAAAATAAAGATTCTCATTTTCATCAAGAAATCTTTTCATGCTGTTCAAACCTTCCACCACGTAAATACTTATGTTTCCCACACTATATTGTACATTTCAACCCATTACAAAAATTGACTTGCTTGCATTTGTGGACATTGTTAAGCTTCGTCCCATACCAGTGACATCATTGTTTCCATAGTAACTAATGTACTTCCAATGGAAAATAGCAAAGAGAAACTAAAGAAAGGACAACACTTGAAAAATAAGTGGCATAAACTAAATATGGCCATTATGGTATGCTTCTGCTAACCATTTATTCTGTCTTCTGGTTCAGGAAAATCTGCATAATTCACCTGAGATTCTCCCAGTCAAGGATAAAGCAAACATCCACAGTTCTCGAAGAAAAATCTTCTGAGCACATCACTTCATCATGTAGAAAGGAAACACATTCTAGAAGGAAAAAAAACTACTGGAATAGTGGGTGTGAGTGGAGCTGGGTTATTTTTCTGGCTGTTCTCTTGAATGATTGTTTGGCCTTCGTTTTCCCATCTATAAAATTAGGATAACACTCTCCTACTTCTCACGGGTTTGTGATCATAAACATTTTCACACTTATAAGAGCTTTGGGAGTATTACATGGAAAATGCTTGTGAGATTCATATGATAGTCCTTATGCATATCAGAAAAGAACTCCAAGAAAAATGGGAAAAAAAGTTTAACTAAACACACACAAGCTCACGTGTTTATCTAAAGCTTAACACCTTTTTATCCTTCATCCTTTTCTGTTTTGAAAATTCCAAAACTCCTTAGCTCCCCTGTCTTTCCTCAATTCAGAACACTTTAGTAAACTTCTCTATTGATTCTAAAATGCTCACTCCATGCTGTAAAATTGTTGTCCTTCTTCTTACAACCTTACTATTGAAAATACATTTGCCATTAACTTCAGGTTTCATGTCATGTTCCTATGCCCAATGAGCAGTACTTTAACATTGTAGTAACTGGAAAACAGTGATGGGATCAACGGCAATAATATCTTCAGAGGCAAGAGGTTTGAAGGGCCAGAGGTAAAGAACAAGTGTAGGAATAACATATTAAAGTATTAAAAATGATTCCCCCAAGTGAAAGTGACTCCCCATAATTTGTTCCCCACATCTAAAAGTCTAAGTAGTATAAGTTTGTTAAGTAGAAGAAGCATATAAGTGTTTAGATTTAGTGTTATCAAGCTTAGATTTAGTGTTATCAAGCTTGATAAGTGTTTAGATTTTATTATTATTAATTATTATTATTATTTGTCAAGATTGTTAAATGTTTAGATTTATAATTATTGCCCCTCTAGAATATAATTTGCTAGGAATGTAATATTAGATCATGTAACTTAAAACTGTTAAAAATATAATACTATGTAGCCAGAAACAGCTCCCCTCTCTGTGTCCCAGGGCACGTTCAAACTTATTGTTACACAATTGACGCCCATTCTCTTCAAAGCATTGTGAAGCAATTAATCCTAATCGCAAAGTGAAACATTGTAACTATAACAGTAACTAACTCAGCACTCAAAGAGAGAATGTTTTAAGAAATGCCACCCAGAAACTTGTGACTTTTTGTAACTACAACACTTGTATATGTAAAGTTATTATTATACAAAATACTGTATGTGAAACATTAATTAGGGAATGTATGTAAGAGAGAGTGTGCTTGGACGATGAATGAATGGTTTTGAGAGGTGCCAATCTAGAATGCAGAAACAAAGGGCTGAAGAAGGCATCAGGTGCCAGTGCAACCAAAAGGTGTCAAGTGGAGAAAACCAAGTACTGGAGGTCCACCCGATGAGATCACTGACAAGCACCTGACAGCCACCCTGGACATCAGCATGATGCAGCAATTCTCATAGACTGGCATAGGAAGAAATTCCTATAAGAACTGGACTAAAAGACTATAGAATCATAGAATAATAGGACTGGAAGGGACCTCGAGAGGTCATCGAGTCCAGCCCCCCGCCCTCAAGGCAGGATCAAGCTCCGTCTACACCATCCCTGACAGATGTCTATCTAACCTGTTCTTAAATATCTCCAGAGAGGGAGATTCCACCACCTCCCTTGGCAATTTATTCCAATATTTGACCACCCTGACAGTTAGGAATTTTTTCCTAATGTCTAATCTAAACCTCCCCTATGGAGTCAGAGTCCAAGGTCTGCTGCCAGCCCACCAGGAGCTTCAGATGTGCATCTGATCAGGACTTCGCTCCCCCCTACCATCACTTGTGTACAGAGTACCTGGCCAGTATTCTGTCACAAGCATCTTCCAGGCTGGTAAATATAACAAATACACAGAACCTGAATGAATGGATGAATGTTTGAATGAATGTTATATATAAAGTGTATAAGGGTTAAGTAGTGATAGGAATAAGTAGCTAAACGACGTTGTTTGCTTCTATCTTTTCTTTATTATTATCTTTACAATAAATGTGGCTTTTTGCCTTATCCCTCTCATAAGATCCTGCTTGCTTTTATTGGTACAACACAAGGGCTTATTGGTTGGAATGAAATAAGTAAGCGGTAAAGTTTACAATAAAGGTAATTTACACCTGATCTTAATTTCTTTAACAAACTAGATTGGTATAAGCATCTTTATAATGGCATAAATGCCTCCACCTTATAAGATTGCTCTGTTTTAATTAAACCAGCATCTAAACTAAGGCTGGGCAAGATGAGGCCTGGGAGCTGGATCCATCCCACCTAACACTTTAACCCAGCCCACAGACTTCATCTGGCCATTTTCTATTTATATCATGCAGCTTGTGCCTCGGAATTTCCAGGTGGTGCCTCAGGCAGCAGGATCCTATTTAAAATGCTCAGGGATTCTAGTCATGGCTCTACCCTGGCACAGGCCAGAGCCACGAGCCCTTTAAAAAGCCACAGCAACCTCAGGCAGCTGACCACCAATGCGGTAGTGACAGGGCCAGGTTCCAAGAGACTTTTGCTGTGATTTTAATTCAAAGCCTCAGGCCCCATACAACTCTGGGGGGAGGCTAGTCCCCACCCCCACCCCTGGTCCACTCTATTCTTGGGGTGAAGCCGGCCTGTGACCACATACCAAAATTCATTAAGTGGCCTCCCTGTAAAAATTATTGTCCACCTCTGCTCTAAATCATGTAATTAGCAATACAAAAACTTAGGCCAGCATGCTATTTAAAATATTAACCAGTTATTTTAGAGATTTGTGGTGAAGACAGTTAAGAGGCTATTGGATGGCTGCACCAGCTCCTTGACCTTTGCCTCCTTTTGTGCCACAAAACAGCCAGAAAACCTTCTTTTCATGCAATTACCCATGCCCTTTATTGTCTATGTCAATTCCCACCACATTCTATGTCCAGAACTTCAGGGACTGCTGACTTCTCCAGATAGCTGGGGAGTAGAGACTTCTACGCCCCAATTTCTGCCTTTCATCTCTCCTCTTCTGCCTTCCTGCCAGTCTTATATAGCCTTGTGGCTAATGAGGCCCACAGCTGCTCCCTGTTTGCTCCTCAGGTGTGGGCTTATTCAGCCAGATCCAATTACCTTTCCCTGCTGGAGTTGATGTGAGAGGGCTCTGCCTCAGGCTTCCTAGCCAGCAGCCTGTCTCACACCCATAAACATGCACACACACACAATCTTTATTTTGAACATTTAGGAATAAAATTCACCCCAAGGGCAGAAAACCTGCATAAGACAATCTGCACTTCTTAAGCCCTCTGCCTCCAATTCTGAGCTGGATTTTAGCCAAGAAATTTTCCATAAGCATGTTTACAAGGTAGGTAATTATAAAAGGAACATTAATTTCTGTGTTACTTCCTGCTATCAGAGAGATGATATATTTGTGTGTGGGCAGCTGTATATGTACTAGAGGATGTTCAGTCATAGGGTGATGATAGATAGCTAGTGGCATAATATCTGTATAAACCTCTTTTCATTCACTGCTATTTGTCACCCTCGCACCACTTTCAAAGAAGCACAGACAATAATACAATCTTATGACAATAATTACAGGTTGAACCTTTGTGGCCTGAGACTCTCTGGTCTGGTAATATCTGGTAGACCAGAGAGCCCCAGAGGCAGAGGTTGCCAGAGGCTGAGAGCACAGCTGGACAGCATGGCTAGTAGAGATTGTGGGGCACAAAAGCTTACATCTGGCAGGGCAGGGAAGCTAGTGGGACTGCAAGAGCACACGGGGCCAAGGGGCCAGCAGGGCTGCTGGGGGCACCAGACCATGTGGAGCAGAGAAGCTGGTGGGGCCATGTAAGTTCTCAGGACCATGGGAACTCCCAGGGGTGCCACAGTCAGTGGACCGGGGGCAACAGTGCCAAGTGACTGAGGAGAGGAGCCCAATTCGGGAGGCTGGTGACTTCCCCGGGCCCAGCAAACTTCCTTGTCCGGGGCTGGTCCGGTCCTAAGAGTGCCAAACCAGAGAGGTCCAAACTGAACTCATAAGACTATCTCTGCCATTTTACAGTGTTTTACTTCTTTCCATTTTCACCATCCCTTGCAGCAGAGTTACAAAACAGATGAAAAGTTATCCATAATATAGATATAGAGATATACGGATAAAGATATGAGTAAGGAATAAATGAGTAAGACTCGACTCTCCCTATACTGATCACTGCCTGTGCTCCTCTATTAAAATAATAATGTCATATCACCTTAAGTTAGAGCTTGCCAAAAATGAGCACAGGCCCAACAGTCACTAACTGATTGCCTTGTCCACCTAAATGGCAACCTGCTAGCAAATAATAAGGTTTGCAAATTGATTTGTGAATTTCATTCTAACTATCTACAGGTAAGTGACGTAATCAGATGGCCCATATGACAATATTTGTCTAAACTGGAATAACCAGCAGGTCATTCTTCCAGTAGGCATTGATTATCAGGAAAAACAGGCACAGATAAAAGATACAACTAATTTTCATATTAATTTGGTGGGATGCTATCTTATTGAATATGGCAGTTTATATCATTGCTATTACCACTGCTATACTGTTGCAACAATTCTTGTACAAGATTTGCCATGTAAGGTGTCAATGGAAAAGTTATGATTTGCTAAGTATGGGTCTCCTGTGTATCTGCATATATCATCTTTATATCTAAAATTATGAATATTGGCCATGGACCTATACTTTGTTTGATAAGTAGGGAGGAACTGGTTGGAATTTGAAAGCAGAAGGCTTGGATTAAAGTGATGACGAAATGAAAGGGTTCATGTTTTTAAGGAATGGTGCAGCAAAATAAAGGCAATGTATTTCAAGAAAGCAGATTCTAGCAAATTCAGGAAGGTTTTAGGTAAGATGCCATGGGAAGCAAGTCTAAGGACAAAACAATTGAAGACAATTTACAGTTTTTCAAATAAATATTATTAGGGACACAAAAGCAAACTATACCACTGTATAAGAAAGATGGGAAGATCATTGCCTTAATCCAGTGGTTTTCAAACTTGGATCGTGGGCCCAACTGGGTAAGCCATTGGTGGGCCTGTGGTGCTTTGCTTATCTACGTGTCCATGTTTTAGAAGCAAGAAGACAGCCAAGCTGTGGGTGCAATTTTGTGCCTGAAACTATATGTTGAAGTAAACGCTACTATTTTTATGTGTGCATCTGATTTCAAAGCAAGAGTTTTAAAAGGTAACTCTAATTTTGCAATTACTGTGTCTTCTGGGCTTAAAGTCAATGAAGTTGGAGAAGGTTCAGGTCAATGCCTTATATAAAATTTACTCTCCATTCTTAGAAACTTAAACCAGACTTTTCTTGTCATGCTACCTGTGTTTGTTCTATGAAGGAGACATCAGTTACTTTCGTTATTATCTGAATCACCAGTCAACATTCTGGTCCCTTGTTTGCTTCCTTCTTTCTGCAGCAGCACAGATCTAGGCACAGGCTTTGTTTTCTACTCCATCTCACAGTATTGTTCCTATTTAAGCTTAAAGCAATGGACCGGATGCACTAGTGGAAGTGAAAACTAGTGCCAATTACACCTTCCTACCTCCAAACAAGGATTTTGCACTCTAACAAGGATTCATCCCAAAGAAGCATAGATCTAGTTTTCTTCCGGAGACTAACAGGAACCCCACTAGGAACCTGATCCGCTTCCTCAGTCAAAGACAATAGAAGTTTTTCCACAGAGGCTGATGAAAGAGTACAGAGTCATTAATCCCTCCCTCCAGTTACTGTACCTATAAATCCCTATTGGCCACCATGGACTGCCTTCAACTGGCTCACCTGAAGAGAAGAATATAGTTGCTTTCTGACCCTGTAATTTCCTCCAGTGGACTTTTCTCTGCTAGGATCCTGCACTAAAGTTATTCACCGGGAAAAATATACCCAGTGTAAACTCTCACTAGTGTCAACTCAGGCGAGTGTGGTTCAATATTAAGTTCAATAGAAAAGGGAAGCTGCAATAGGTAATTTGTCTGTTGTATCCAAGAAAGTGTGCAATAGATTCTTTTCTCATAAAAGATATACTTGAGTCATTATGGCATTATCTGGAGCTTCAAATTATTTCAGTGTATGTCAAATTGTGTCTCTGACCAGCGTTACCTCTAAGATTTCCAACCACGAGCAGAGTGAGTTTTGACTTGTGCACCAATATTGAGGTCATATGTACTGGTTTGGAAGTGTGCCCCCGTGGCACCCAATTTTTTAACACACACATATTCCTGATTGCAGGAGCAGAACCCTCACCTAACCATGCAGAATGTCCTGTTCCCATGTGCTAGAACAGACCCTAAGCCATGCGGCAGGTCAAGTCCTGTTCCTGGCCTCTGGAGCAGAAGCCCCCCACCCCACACCATGTGGCAGGTCCTGTTCCCAGGCTCAGCCACCAGAACAGGCACCAGCCTCTCCCCCTGCCACGTGACAGTCCTGGCCACTGGAGCAGGCCTTCTCCACTACCATGTGATCATGGCAGGTCCTGGGCCCCCACTCCAGTGGCTCCCTCACCACATTGTCTCAGCCAGCCCCGCCCACCGGAGCAGCAGTCTTCCATGTGAGTGCTGCTATGCAGTTCTTCAGAGGAGGTGGGTGGGGAGAGAATTTTTGTGCACAGTTGCGCAGGCGCGCACTGGCTCTAACCTAATTTTATTATTTATATTCATAATTTGTATTATAGTAGCAACTAAAGGCTAGATAAATGTACTTTTTAAAAACACTTAGACATCTGTAAGGAAGACAGAATTGGCCAACAAGTCAAAGTTTAGATATGAATTGAGTATAGGCTAAGGTTTCAGTTTGATGCCAAACCAAAGCTAAGGATTTCATTCATATTTGATGATGACAATCTGGACATTTCAGTCATATGAGATCAGCCGTTTTAAGTAAGATTTCTGCCCTACTGTTCTGACCTATTGTAATAATGGGCATTCTCAAGAAATGGTAGCTACCTCTACACTGGAATTTGCAAATAGACCTTCTTTCACTTGGTATCTGTTTTGAAAGTAAAACTATTTGTGCCTATTCAGATCCAGAAACTCACATAAGTTCTGGGGAACTCATATTCAAGACCCCAATCTTGTTTCATCTCTAGAAGACAGTCATTTGGGGAAGGAGAAAACGTAACAGAATATGACAGCAAACACTCTTGGATGTCTTCATTTGGCTGCCTTTAAAGGAGAATACAAGGTGCTTTTATATTTCCATCACTTACAGTTGTAGTCATGTTTCTGGAAAATGCTACTTTAAGCAAAACCATGCTAAGTGAATCTAATTTCTACATGAGAATGAATGTAATAGTGAGGGTTTAGTTCCAGGAATTTTTTTTTCAGCAGACAAAAGGCAGCATATACATATAGGCTACGTCTACACTGGCACCCTTTTCCGGAAATGCTTAAAATGGAACAGTTTTCCATTATAAGTATTTCTGGAAAAAGCGCATCTACGTTGGCAGGATGCTTTTCCGGAAAAGCACTTTTTCCGGAAAAGCGTCCGTGGCCATTGTAGACGCGCTTTTCCGGAAAAAAGCCCCGATTGTAATTTTTGCGATCGGGGCTTTTTTGCGGAAAAGACTACTGTGCTGTCTACACTGGCCCTTTTCCGGAACAGTTTTTCCAGAAAAGGACTTTTGCCCGAAAGGGAGCAGCATAGTTTTTCCGGAAAAACACTGACAATTTTACAGTAGATCGTCATTGCTTTTCCAGAAAAGCAAGCGGCCAGTGTAGACAGCTGGCAAGTTATTCCGGAAAAGCGGCTGCCATACAGTATAAGTTCTAAACCAGCTTAAACAAACAACTTAATACTGCACACAGCAATGATGATTGTTAAGCTTGGCTGAGGTGGTGCAGGAGGAGAGAGTGGAATATTCCCCAGGGAACATCTTGCTACTAAACGATGAACTGGCACTTGATTGAGCTATCAAGGGTTAACGCGTTATTGTTAATGTAGTCTCACCCTCTAGAGGCACCATGGACTGAGAGACAAAACACAATAGGGAGATGACAGTGGCTGCAAACACTTCCCTTCAGAAACTTAATATAATGATGAACCCTTTCTACCGTGCTGGGGAGGACCACTCTCTCCTCCACACGGTGTATATACAGTGCCATGGTGCCAAGGGGTGTGTGTGTGAGAGAGAGAAACAGACACACAGTCTGTGGCTGTGAGTGTATATGTGTGTGTGTGTGTTTGAGAGAGGAAGACAAGGATGCATGTTGTCTCTCTAAATATGCTGAACTCCAAGTACATTGCCCTTTTAAGAGTAGTACTCTAGATCAGGAAGTTCATACTCAAGAATCTGTGGCGGTGATACCCTGGTTTGTGGAGATGGGGATAGAGTGGGGGGTTCAATCAAGGAGAAGGGGGGCATTCTGTCATCAGTACCTCTCTGCTCTCCTCCTCTTCCCCCTCCATTCCCTGCATAGCAAGCTGGAGGCTCCCAGGAGTAACTCCAAGGCAGAGGGCAGGAACAGCGTCTGCTCATTGGCATACCTTACAGGGAACTTAGGAGGGCTGCCTGCCCACACTGGTTCCAAACCTCCATGGCTGTGTCTACACGGGGCCACTTATTCCAGAAAATCAGCCGCTTTTCCGAAATAAGCTGCGAGCTGTCTACACTGGCCCTTGAATTTCCGGAAAAGCAACGACTCTCTACTGTACAAAATCAGCCGCTATTCTGGAAAAACTATTCTGCTCCCGCTCGGGCATAAGTCCTTATTCCGGAACACTGTTCCGGAAAAGGGCCAGTGTAGACAGCCCAGTAGTCTTTTCCGGAAAAAAAGCCCCGATCGCGAAAATGGCGATCGGGGCTCTTTTCCAGAAAAGCGCATCTACATTGGCCACAGACGCTTTTCCAGAAAAGCAGCCTGCCAATGTAGATGCTCCTTTTCCAGAAAAACTGAAAACAGAATAGTATTCCGTTTTAAGCAGTTCTGGAAATTCATGCCAGTGTAGATACAGCCCATGAGAACAGGCTACTTTTCCAGAAAATCCTGCAAGTAGTGGACAAAGCAGGCAGCCAAATGACATTAAAAGGGAACATGACAACTTTAAATGAGCATGTGCTCTGATAGCTAAGGAACGTAACAGCAAAACAAGGATAACTAGGACAAAGTTAAATGATGAGTTACTGTACTGTTAATGAAGAACTGCAGGTGGTTTGTGCTGCTCACAACATCATTTAAGCTCTCTAAAGCTTGCAGTTTATATATGTTATACACATTATTTAAAATCTGAATGCCACATGTAGTGCTGAGAAGATAAATATAGCATGTTAGCATTTCCCTGGTAAGCTCTTGATCATAAGATACAGAGCATAAAAAGAAGAAAATTTCCTTCTTCCTGCAGATAACTGGATGAATTGTTTTGTAAAGGCCAGAAAACATATCTGCAATTTTTTTTGTGCAAAATGTCTGACATGGATCATTGAATGTGGAATCCTAGTAAACACTCCAAGTATTTTAGTAATTTTGCCTTGATAGCTGCATTTTCATCTAGTTAATATACAATTCTTCTCATAGGATGATTTTATGACAACAGTCGGTGATTCTTGGCTACAAAGACAGATCTTTTTTAAGGATGGAACAATAGGTGCTATACTGAGCTAAGGTTCTGCATAACAGATAAGCATAAGCTTTGCATTAGAGTAATAGTCTAGTAGTTCTTAAAGCTATTTTCTGTGAATTTAGATGCTCATATACTGAGCTAATATGTCTCTCTCAACCTCTGTTACTTGAATTATTTGTTTTAGCACTGTACAGAATTCAGAATTCCCTACATTCAGCACAGTTACTAACTACATAATCTTCTTTGCTGAACTAGTCAACTGAACAAGGACAGTTGGGTATGTTCAGCTATAATTACATGATCCACTAGCTTTTATAGTTTGTCTGTTTTACAGTAAGGTGCAATGGTCTGGCACAAACACTGAAACAAAGGGTCATCATTTATTTTCCTTTTATTAGGGATTGTATTTTCATTGTTCAGATAGTTAACTATGCAAGTGTCAGAATTCAATGGCTTCATGTTATTATAGAAAGAATAATGAGGAGCCCTTGAAAAAACTGGATAGATATTGTTTTCTAGCCTACCCATTTGAACAGATGGATGCAAAGTAAAAATGTATGAGGTAAGTCACCATTCATAAGGGCATGGATGCAATCGAATAAATATATGAATGTAAAATATTGTTTGTGTAATTTGTGCTTATTATTGTAAAACTGAGGCTTAATGTTAGTTGCTGTCACATTAGATGGTAATACATTAATCTGACAATTTGTGCCCTGCATTAGCTCAATTGTACCATGAATAATCATGATTAATTTATGTTCAAGGTGACAGTGAAAAGATCACAGATGATCAATCATGTGTTCTTATTGTTTGGCTGACTTCTGCATTATTAGTCTACAGACATGATATTGAACATAGCTGACTCACTGACAATCTAAGTTATGGGCATGTGAGTAGGTCATGCTGCCACTGGGTCACACACTATAGTTCTAGCTGCCTTATCTAATTATCATTTGAAAAACTCCTGTTAAAATGGAAGGCATATCCACAGGGATTGTACGAAGAGGGCCATTTCAATAGATACCTCCTACAGCAGAACTCCCACCGCATTATATAACAAAAACAAGGCTATAGCTATTTGTATTTAGTGCTTTCTACACTTCTTGATTGAAAAAAGGGACAATACAATAGCAAAGTCACCCCAGACTTTCTAATATGGACAGTAATGTACGGTGCTTATCTACAGCATTACACTCAAATTTCCATAAACTATTTTTTTTACCATGCACTGACTGAGCCTTGAATACCAGTGGCTGATCCTGTGTGCCTTGATTTCAGTAGATACAATATCAGGACACTGATGTCTTCCATCAGAAAAATAAAGAAGCCTTCTTAAGGGAGAATAGTAGTAGAGATGTAGCCCTGTTAGTCTGGTCTTGCTGAAACAAAAGGCAGGACTATGCAGCACTTTAGATACTAACAGGATGGTTTATTAGGTGATGAGCTTTCATGGGCCAGACCCATTTTTTCAGATCAAATTGTGGAAGAAAATTGTCATGACCATATATACCAAAGGGATACAATCAAAAAAAGTGAACACATATAAAATTGACAAATCAGATTTTAGAAGAGAGGAGGGTGAGCGGGGGAGGTTAGTGTCTATGAGATAATGATATTAGGGGTGATAATTGGGGAAGCTATCTTTGTAATGGGTGAGATAATTAGCATATTTGTAAAGGCCCATTCGTAAAGTGTCAAATTTAAGCATGAATGACAGTTCTGAGGCTTCCCTTTGTAGTCTGGTGTTAAAGTCTCTTTGAAGCAGGATGCACGTAGTGAGGTAATTGAGACAATGCCCAGTCTGGTTGAAATGGCAAGAAACTGTTTTTTCTTTGTGAAACTGTCTGATGTCTGTTTTGTGTGCATTGATTCTTTGGCGAAGTATCTGAGAAGTTTGTCCAATATACATAGCAGACAGACACTGTTGGCACATGATGGCTTGAATTATATTTCTGGATGAACAGGAATATGTGTTCTTGAACTTGTAACTGACACGGTTAGGTAAGTACATGATGGTGTAAGCAGAGTAAATATGTGGACAAAGCTGGCAATGGGGTTTGTTGCAAGGGAAAGTTCCAGGGTTGGTATTAGTGTGGTACGTCCTGTGGCTGTTGGTAAGAATCATCCTGAGGTTCGGTGTAATGTTATGAGTATTAGGTCTGTAAGAATCCTAGAGCCTGGAATAGGCAACTCAATATTAAAATGAATAATAAAAAAATCATGAATCCTTGGACACTTTACTCAGATGGACTGCCCAGCAAAAACAGTAGTCATTTGCCATTATCAGTATTTCATATGTGAATTCCAATATATGTCATATAGCAATGTTAAAGAATTTCACAGTCACTTTCTTCTAACACTGAAGAGAAAAGTTTATGGAATAAGAAAAGCAACCTAAGAATCTCTCTCTCTCTCTCCCTCTTTCTTTCTCTTTCTCTGTAGGGCTTCAGCATGGAACCTTATCCAATATCTACTCTCTGATTTATTGTTATACATTGAAAGAAATATTACACATATCATCACAGTACTGCACAAATGAGACGTGAGTAAATGCTTGGCAGAAGCTTGGCAAAGTAATAAAAAATTTACAGTCTGTGAAACATTTTGAGAGAGAGATGCTTGTGTCACATCTATACTTATTTCATTATTTAATCTTTCACTATTTAAAGCTGAGAAATTATGCAGAAATGATCTGTCTGTATTAATTATATGGAACTGTGACATTATGTCCAGAACAATTATAGTAATGGTTTCCTACTAAATTATTTTCAGACTCAGTTAGTCCTTGGTCATGGTCATCATTTCCAAAATAATCATGGACTGGAAATACTGTTCACTCCTGGATAACTGTGACTTTGCTGTGTTTATTACTGGAACTGGGAATCAAACCGCTATGAAAATCTCATTTCTGTTATTTAAACAATAGATCATTTCTACTTATTAGCTGGTGCTTATAACAACTGCAAAAATGTTAGTAGGGCTCCTTAATTATATCTGCAATGCTTGACTTCATTGCTTATGCAGAACTTCACCTATGTATAGGCAAACCACCACTTCTATATGAACACTGAAAGAGTATCTTTAGACCCATATTGTCAATATATAACCATGTCTTTGCAGTATTCTTCATGTACAAACACAAGTGCATTAAATATTGTGCACAGAATTAAGGATACATATTAATTAGGTGATGACAGCGAATCCATGATGGAGCTGAAGAAAGTATCAAATTAAAGGAGTTCACTTACTGAAATATAAACCGAAGGCATTGGTATGGTGAAAAAGTCAATTTGTGATGTGATTAGAGATGGTCAAATTTTTTGTTGTGAATTCAGTTGTTATCAACACAAACAGATCCAAACAATTATTCCCAAAAAATCATCAACTAATATATATGAACAAATTTCAGATTCTTCTTTGTATAATGATGATTTGATCCTGCACCCTCTGAGTCAATAGGAGTAGTATCATTGAACCCAATGAGAATGCAGGCATAGTCCCCAAAATACTTCAGCTATTTGTGGTATTTAATTGGTAATATGATGGGGCTCAAGCAATTGCATGCTAGGGATAAAACTATTTCTTTGTTTACATTTGTAACTGATACAGCAAGTGCAAAGGTGCAGAGCCTATGAACTTCCAAGCCTAGAAGTGCCAGAGCTCAAATTTGGCAAGCTATAGAACAAATTAAGCACAGGTTGGACCTCACTGATTCAGCACCCTCAGGATCTGAGCAGTCTTGGATGAGAGAATTTGGCAGACCAGCCTGCTGACCCTCCCTCCCTCCTGCACCTTTGGCCCTGCTGCCAGCTGGGTGACATGGCTCCCTCAGTCCCACTGCCATAAATGCTTTTTCAGCCCCTCTACCAGCCTGGCAGCACACAGCCTTGGCCCTGCTGTTGCGTCACCAGTCCCACTGCTGGCCCCCGAACAGGCTGCCAACCTGCCATGGCCCCATGTGGGCTTCACCTGCTGAGCTGTTAACGCCCAGCCTTAATGCCAGCTAAACTGCCAGGGCAGCATGCAGCCCTGCTCGGGCTGCTGCACAACAACTCCACTGGTAGGCCAACATGCACAGGCTGCTCCAGCCCCAGGTTGGCTTGCTGGGCTGCCATTGCCCCATTACCACGGCCCTGCTATTGCCACCGGGCTGCTGAGGCCCTGGCCCCACTACCACCAGCTTCACCTTTCTTGCTGCTGGCCATCTTGCCCCAGGGCTCTCATTCAGCAATATCCATGGTCCTGCTGGACTATGGATGTTGCCGGATGAGTGAGTTCTGGTTTAGGGAGATGCAACCTGTACTTGGCATTAATGTTGTATGATTGGTCAGCTAAATTCCACAATATTTGTTTCTGCTATCTCAACAATTAACAAATAATGCACTTCTGGTATGAATTTCCTATGCATGGAAAAACTCATGATTATTTTGGACATTTTCATAGATATGTAGTAGCATCTAAATAATCAAAACCCAAAAAATCTGATACCACAAATAGGAGTGAAGCAAAATTTTGGTTCTCTTTATGAAAATATTTAAATCACTTTTTAATATTCAACCAGATCTATGCAATTTCTTATGTGTTCCTGTAATTTTCTTCCTTTTGTTATCATTCTGAAGAGAAAAAAACTGTATTATATAAACATCCATTTTGGGTAGGTTGTATTACATCATACACACTTTGTGTCATCTAATCCTCTTACTACACCATGAAGGATGGTCCTTACTGTATATTTCCTAGTGCTATTTCTAGCCTCCAGAGGTAGAAATATTAAGCTACTAATCTCCTCCCTATATCCCACACACTTCAGCAGTACATTCCTTTCAAGAAAGGATCCACAGATTTGAAACCAATGGGCTGGATGAACAAGATTTGGTTCATAGAGATGGACTTCAGCATGTGCTTAAATACTTTTCTTTATTTTGTCAAGAGTAAGGACACAGGAGAAAGACAGAAGGAAATATCTTTTGAAACCATTCACTGAGATTCTTTCACAAGAAACAAAAGAAATTTTTAGAGCTATTTGAACCTAGGCAATTCAAGGAAGTACCTTTTCCAAAATTCCTAATGACAAATACCTCTGGCCAAAACAATTCTAGGTCATATAACAAAACTAATGTGCATTGTGTAGCAAAGAGAAAATAAGGAATGAGATTTTTTTTAAGGTGATAGATGCCAGAGTCTTTGCATCCGATGTTTCCTTTAATATTTCCATGATTTGACATGAGACATTGGTTTCTTGTCTGGCAGAAGAATTTCCAATGACTGTCAAGTTGCTTAAAATTGGAAATTATTCCTTATGACCCATCTCCCAATAAAGCTACCCAGCAGAATTTTGAACTGGAGACTTCACATCATGAACTATTACAAGAGCTATTGTTCAGATCAAATTACCACATCAAAGCATACCCCTATAATTTATTTGTCATGCTACTTTAGCCTACACAAGTTCTATCCTGGATGATATTAAGCATCCTGGCTCCATTATGTCTGCATTTTTTAAAAACATTTTCAAGAAAAATAGAGTCATTTAATGCAAAGATTTGCACATGTAACACGGGGTAATCCATTAATGTAAATGATTTGTTACTGCACTCCCAGTGTGCCATCATTAACAATGATGATTTGTTACCTCATTGCACATATTCCAACCCCTTCTAGCAAAGTTATGGTGACCTTGAGCATACTGTGCTGTATAGGGAGAAAGGCATCTCATGAAACAGGCACTGTAGAGATTTTTTTATATGCAAAACAGATGCAGAGTATTTCATCATCCTAAAATTCATCATTATATGGCTTGCAACCTGCTGCATGCTATTGGCACAATCAGACATAAATAAGGGAATAATCATACCTATCTCATCACTTACTCAGGAAGTATTATTGTGTATGTAAAAGGGACATTAGTCTAAGACGTATTATGCTGTACTTTCAAAACACAGACCTCTACTTCAAGTATAATTACTGTGATGACCAAATTCCTGCTCACATATTAATTGAAAAAAGAAAGGTGGGCCATGACACAAACTGATAGCAAACAGAAGTGGAATCTCACCCTCATTCCCCTCTCCTGTGTGGGGAAAGACCCCAAAAGACCTGGTTAACAGCTCCAGGTTAGAAGACAGGTAGGGATGTGTCAGCCAGTGGACTGTCCCTTAGGAACTGATGTCTGCTGATGCAATAATCAGACTTGGACCTTCTTCAGCCTTCTCTAGGAAAGAAATTAGGTAGAAAATAAAGAGCTTAAATAGTTCCTTAATATCCCTTCCCTCCCATTGTGCTGCACTAAGTGCAGCAAAGAATCTAGCCTTAAATCCACAGTGAAAATAACTAAAGGAGGATTATAGCATACACAAGCTCTTAAAATTTTAAATATTGTTGCAAAAATCTATTCTATTATAAGAGTCTCTTTTGTTCATGGTACAGCAGCAGCTATTATTGAGTGACACAGTCCCCATTGTACCAGATGTCAGGTCAAATATCAAGATTCGTTTCTTATTTACAAAAAAACCCCAGCCATCTGAATAAGATGAACACACTGTAGGCCCAAGTTTCAGATGAGAACACTAACATCCTGATTTGATTTCCCCAAAAATACTGTTGGAATGGTGCCTTCTTTTCCCTTCCGTTCTTCCATCATAACCTCATAAATGATAATTATTAGACATGTGGCTTGTTCATGATACATTAATTCCTCTTGTTCACTTATTTAAAACAGTGAAATCTCCAAATTGTACAAGTGGATAAAACATGCCCCTATTACTTTCACCTTGGTGTGACCACTACTTCTCGCCACTGAATTGCATGGCTACTTGTAGCATTTTTTCCTCTAGATAGGTCATGATCCAACTCTCACAGATATAAATGAGTGATAGAAATGTAGCCGTGTTAGTCTGGGGTAGCTGAAGCAAAATGCAGGACAATGTAGCACTTTAAAGACTAACAAGATGGTTTATTAGATGATGAGCTTTCGTGGGCCAGACCCACTTCCTCAGATCAAATAATGGAAGAAAATAGTCACAACCATATATACCAAAGGATACAATTAAAAAAAATGAACACATATGAAAAGGACAAATCACATTTCAGAACAGGAGGGGGATGCAGGGGAGGGGGGAAAGGAAGGAAGGTAAGTGTCTGTGAATTGATGATATTAGAGGTGGGGAGAGTGGGATGTTTGTGAGTTAATGGTATTGTTTGATATAATGGTTAATGGTATTGTTTGATATAATGGTTAATGGTTTGTGAGATATAAATGAGTCTTTGCATTGACACTGAAGAGAAATGGATCAGGCCATTAGATTGTAACGTCGTTGGGGCTGCAGGTGTCTCTGATATTGTATAGACATTTTTGTCTAATTTTCTAATAATATAAAGAAGCATCTTAATAATTCAAGTCTTGATTCTGATCTCACACAAATGTAAATCAGGAGTAATTCACACAAATCCTGTAGATTGACCCTGGGGTCCAACTGGTCTTGGGTAAGAATTAAAGAGACCTGCTGATGTTTTCCTAAAATAATTTGCAGATTTTGCTTATCATCTTTTCTTTTGACTGGTATTCTATACTTAGTAATGGTTCTTTGTTCTGGGCCCTTGCAGCACTGAATCATATGTTTATTTCTTTATGAAGAAGCACAGCTAACTGGTCAACTAGCCTTAGAAAGTCACTGCATGGGTCAAACTGTTTCTATTTTGCTCTCTTCTTTTATCTGGTCTTTGAGAAAGTTACTCGGGGGAGAAACCTAGCTCTGCAGATAAATGAATAGAAATTACTAATCTTATTGAAGTTATCAAGGCTGTTTATTGCTAAGTTGTCCTTAAAAGCAAACAGTAATTGTAAACCACAAAACTTACCCGCCCCCCATTCTGAATTATAAAGCTGAATTAAACTTCACTTCTAATCCCAAGTTACAAATCAGTCATGAAAAGGAATATATTACTCACTATTCTACACATTTCAGTCTGTGATCCTAGGAATTTATCAAATTTTAATTAAGTAGTTTAACCCTAAGGCCAGGGAGTATCCATTAACAAATGCCCTTCTTAGACTTTTTTTCTTTAATGGCCAGATTAAATTACTAGCTTCAAATGCACATCAGGATAGTGAGATAGAAAGAGATTTATAATAATTGCAGAGAAAATATATTAATTTCAAAACAAGAATAAAAGAAACTCACCATTTCAGTTCAACATATGACAGTAATTTTGACCAACTTAAAAATTACATCTATTTAACAGTGTATGGGAAAATGTTTTAGGATTAATAATTTTCTAGGGAAAATATTTAAACAATAAAATGCACACTGATAAATGAGTGTAATAGTGACATTATTCATGTTGACAAATATAATGTTTCATTAATAAAAATAACTGCTTTCAGGAATCCACCATGTCCAAGGTATTATAATGGAATATACCTGATATACTGTAACTTCCTTCATAGAGAAAGTATTTCAAGTATCAAGTAATAAGGTAGTTAAAGCTAATACAGTGGCAAACATAAGCAAATGCAAACTTTGTCACGTGTTATCACTTAGCCTTGGACATGGACATATGATAATTTATAACGTATTTTAAAGGTGTATCGAGTAGGGTCCTGCAGAGATCATTCTGGATCAGGTTCTGGTCAATAGCTTCATTAATGATTTAGATAACCAAGTAGAGAATACACTTATAAAACGTGCAGGCAATACAAAGCCGGGAGGGATTACAAGTGCTTTAGAAGATAGGATTAAAATTCAAAGTGATTTGAAGAAATAGTCTGAAGTAGATTGTATGAAAATCAATAAGGACAATTACAATGAGTAACATCAATTGCACACAGACAAAATGGGCAGAAAATGCCCAGTAAAGAGTACTGCGGAAAGGGAACTGAGAATCATAATGGACCACAGCTCAAATATGAGTCAGTCTATTGTTATTACCAAAAAGCAAACATAATTCTAAGGGTGCGTCTAGATAGCACCTTTCTGACAGAATAAGCTACGCAATTTGCGCTATGCAAATTGTGTAGCTTATTCTGAATCTAAATGAAAATAACTTATTTTGAAATTTGGCACTGTCTACACAGCACCAAATTTCAAAATAAGGCATTATTCCAACAAATCCCTTAATGTTACAGGGATGAGAAACAGCGGGAGCTTTTAAAGATGTGAAGTTGCTGTTTTGAGACACTTCTAGTATCCCGAAAGAGCAACGCAGTCTAGACATGCCCTAAGATGTATTAGCTGGAGTGGATTAAGCAAGATATGAGAGGTTTTTTTGGTTGTTGTTGGGGTTTTTTGGTTGTTGTTCTAATCTGTGTTGATTAGGCCTTGAATGGAGTATTGGGTCCAGTTCTGGGCACCGCCTTTCAGGAAAAGTATGAACAAATTGAAGAAAGTTCAGAGAAGAGAAACAAAATGATTAGAGATCTTAGTAAACATGAGCTATATTGGGAAAATAGACAGGCCTCTCTGAAGAAGTTGCATTTGAACCTATAAAGATTAGTTTATTTGTAGCCCCAGCTAACTCAATTGCCAGGCTCACACAGACCTAATCTTAAATCCTAAATTTAATGTAGCTAGATGTATGAGGCTAGCATGGGCAGGGTTGCGGGGAGAGGGAGGGGAGTGGCTCCATTACCCCAGAATAGGTGGGCCTCAGGCAGAAGAATTGGGACCAGGAGCAACCAGCCCAAAGCACAACCTGAAGTGCACCCTGCAGGCCCCCAGGCAGCCCTCAGCACTATCCAGAGTGATGCATGCTCCCCACACCCCATCCCTTAATGCTGCCTGGAGCATACGGTACTCCAGTGATGATGTAAAGGGCGTGGGGCTCCAGCCACCACCACTGTTATTGGTGTATGGGAGCCCGGGGCCTCACTGAAACACCAGACCCCAACACAACCGACACCTTTGCCCTACCCCCACTGGTGAGCCTGTGCATGGGCTTTCCCAAGAAAAATCAGTCATCTCCTCTTTCTGAGGTCTTGGATAATCAGTGAATAGTTGCACCCCAATAAGGGCTTGACTGTGTACAAACTGCACTAAAATAACTCATTCAGCTTTAATTCATACCTTTTGTTATTTCTGTTCAAGTTAACATGTGGATTTTCTTATTTCAGAATTAAAATGCTCTATTTTGATTTTTCTTAAGTTAGTAGCACAGCTATTATTATGATTTTTCTTGAAACCACTTCTGAACTGAATGACTTCATATTTTTACCCACTCAAAATCTCTTTGTAGTTCAACAGGTTTTTTGTGTTTTTAATGAAAATTAAATTCAGTGTTATGAACGGTATGGATAATTTCATTTGCTCACAAACAGGGAGGAATTAGTACGGGAAGTAGATGTGGGTAGCAACATGGGCAGCAGTGATGGTCGAGTCCAGGATCCCAACCAAAGGAAGAAAGGAGAGCAGCAAACTATATACCTTGGACTTCAAAAAAGCAGACTTTGACTCCCTCATGGAATTGATGGGCAGGATCCCCAGAGATGCTAACATGAGGAGGAAAGGAATCTAGGAGAGCTAGCTGTATTTTAAAGAAGTGTTATTGAAGGCACAGGAACAAATCATCCCAATGTGTGAATATAGCAGGAGATCAGCCAACTTAATGAAATCTTTGGCAAGCTTCAGCACAAAAAGGAAGCTTACAAAAAGTGGAAACTTAGATGACTAGGGAAGAGTATAAATATATTACTCGAGCATGCAGGGGTGTAATCAGGAAGGCCAAATTTAAAATTGGAATTGCAACTTGCAAGGGATGTGAAAGGTAAGAAGAAAGGTTTCTACAGTCATGTTAGCAATAATAAAGTGGTCAGGAAAGGTGTGGGACCCTTAAGGTTTGTGGTTCACTGTCCCATGTAGTAGCACCTAGACTACTTAGAGCAAGAGATAAGAACAAAGGAACTCGATAGCCTAAGTTAAGCCCCAGCTGACTTTATAGATCAAGCTGTAGAGGCTCCTACACTAAGCACCAGTAGTCCCAAGTTCAAATCTGCCCAGTGGTGGTTACATATGCACAAATCCATGGGGCAAGATCTAATGCATCCAAGAGTGCTGAGGAAGTTGGCTGATGTGATTGCAGAGCCATAGGCCATTACCTTTGAATCGAGGGAGGTCCCAGACATTGGAAAAAATGCAATTGTAGTGCCCATGTTTTTTTTAAAAAAGGAGGAGAATCTGGGAAACTACCGATTGGTTAGCTTCACTTTAGTCCCTGGAAAAATTATGGAGGGGATCTTCAAGGACTCCATTTTGAAGCATGTGGAAGAGAGGAGAGTGATCAGGAATAGTCAACATGGATTCACCAAAGGCAAGTCATGTCTGACCAATCTGATTGCCTACCATGACAAGTTAATTGGCTCTGCACATATGGGGGAAAAGGTGGGTGTAACATACCTTGACTTTAGCAAAGCTTTTGATATGGTCTCCTATAGTATTCTTGCCAGCATGTTAAAGAAGTATGAATTAGATAAATGGACATAGAAAGCTGGCTAGATCATTGGGTGCAATGGGTAGTAATCAATAGCTCAATGTCTGGTTGGTGGTCAGTCTCAAGTGGAGTGCCACAAGGGTTGGTTCTAGGGCTGGTTTTGTTCAGTATATTTATTAATGACCTGGATGAGAGGCTGAATTGCACCCACAGATTGCAGATGGCACTAAGCTAGGGGGAGAGGTAGATACATTGGAGGGTAGGGATAGGGTCCAGAGTGACCTAGACATATTGGAAGATTGAACCAAAGGAAATCTGATGAGGTTCTGCAAGGACAAGTGCAAAGTCCTTCACTTGGGATGGAAGAATCCCAAGGACGGTTACAGGCATAAGGATCTTGCGCAAAAGGGGTTTTTTTTAGGCATAAGGATCTTGTACAAAAAGAGGCTTTTGCACAAAAATGCACATCCATACTGCTTATTTTTGTACAAAAACCCCTCGTGCAAAAAAGGATCAGAATAAATTATGCAAATGAAGTGCAAGAAAATGCTAATATATGCTCAATTTGCATTGCCTCTTCTGGCAAAAACGTAAGCTGTGTCTAGACTAGCAAGTTTTTTCGCAACACTGGCCGCTTGATTTTGCGCAAAAACACTGATGTTCTACTGTCTGAAATCAGTGCTTGCACAAATGCTTTGACGTTCCCGTTCAGGCAAAAGCCCTTTTCCGGAAATGCTTTTGCTCAAAAGGGCCAATGTAGACAGCTGAAAACTGTTTTGCGCAAAAAAGCCCCAATGGCAAAAATGGTGATCGGGGCTTTCTTGTGCAAAACCGCATCTAGATTTCCGTTAAAAGCATTTGCAGAAAATCATTCCAGTCTAGACGTAGTCATAGTGTAAATGTAGCCTAAGAAACCCATTTTTTTTTTTGTTAAAACCAGAATGACAGAATCTGAAAGGGTTGTGACCCTATGGTCTCCCACACAAGATGGCAACTTCTAAAACAGACAAATCCTGTGCAACAAACATCATTATGTGGGTGGGCTAACTGTTCTTAGTTATTCTTATGTCACCTATTCTTCTGAAAATAGCATCTTGAATACACAGATTAGCTAGATCACCAATAACCAACATTAGCTTATTCTTCCTGGCACTAACTAAGTTATCATGAATCCGGTGTGGTTCCCTTGATGGCTATCTGTCATTAAAGGGCCCTATCCAACTCAAACTGAAACCAGAGAGACAATTCCAGCAGGCCTCAATGGAAATATTATTGGAACTATCAAGCTCATATTGGTGATGATGGTAAAAAAGTGTAGAAACAGTGTTAGAAAATGTTATTAATACAAAATATTGAGAACAGAAGAAGACGATGAGGAAGAAGGAAATATGAATTAGACTTTGCATAATCTCTGTTATTTCTCAACTGCAGTATTTATTTAGACCTAACCTAAGCAACATTATAATAACTGAAATATACAATACTAAACCAAAATTGTTAGTACATATTAAGACAGCCATGCAGTATTACAACAATAACACTCACTATAATAATATCAATGTTAATAACTCTATGTCTGACCACAAAATAGGCCTCCAACTACCCAAATGCCTGGGGGGAAGAAAAAGACAAGTTTGCAGCATTCGAGGGAGATCCAGGCTATAGCAAATTCCAAAACTGATACTAATGTTATCTATGGCAATGTTCTACAGGCACAAAGAAAGATGCAGGGGGAGATTCAGGTGACTATCTCAAAATAGAGCTCACTTTAAACTCTAACCAGGAATATATACAGTGTTCAAGCTGTTGCCCTACATGCAGCATAATATAGCAGACTAGTATTGAGATGATGAAGGCAGAGATGACAGCAGCAAGGTTCACTTTTGAAAAAAAAGTTGCACTATTCTGTGAATCTGCTACAATAACAGGTGCACTACCTCAGTCAGATAAACCCACCTAATCTCTATGAGCTTTTCATATTGCCCCTCCAAAGTTACCAACATTACTTAAATCTCAAGCAATTAACCCTCAACCAAGTTCCAGTGTCATCCAGATAACTGACCATTTATTCTGTTAAACTAACCTGATACCACCTGGTCATTTTAACCTCACTGAATAGAAGCGGATGCAAGGAGTCACTTAAACCATCTTTTTGGACACCTCTAAAAGACGGGAGTGGAACAATTCAGTGGTGACTCCATCTACACTTGCTAGCACTGTAGATACGTTAACACCATTACATGATCAACAGCACAAAGGCTGCTGACAAACCTAAAAGGTATATTCAGTTTGAACATACACATGAAAATATATATTGCTCTTGGCACATCGCCATCCATTAAGTTATAAAAACGATCCCAGCTTTATAATTATGTATTGTTGTTGTTGTTATTGTTTTTCTCATGCAGCATGTTAAAGCCCTAAATGGGCTCAGGACTCCATTGGGCTAGGCACTGCTGAGTGAGAAAACACCTCTGCCCTAAAGAGCTAATAATTTAAATATACAGGAGAATGTTATGGTTGGTAAATGTTTACTTAGTCCTATGATATTTATTCTGATGGGGGAAGTTTGATTCATTTTTATATCTTTCTTTATTGAGGGGGTTTTGATGGGGGAAATCAGCTTAATGGAAAGACAAAAGGAAGAGAGGGGAACACTGAGTGTATGTCTACACAGCAGCATTACTTCGAAATAATGTCAGTTATTCCGAAATAACAAAGAACACATCTACACTACAAGTCATTATTTTGAAATAACGTCAAGCTGGAGGACTTCTTACTCCAACCCCTAGTAACCCTAATTTTATGAGGAGTAAGAGAAGTTGGAGAAAGAATGTTCTTCCTTCGACTTCCTGCTATGTAGACAGTGCCAAAAGCTGAATTAAGCTATTTCAACTTCAGCTATGCGACTGGGGCGATGTCTAGATTGCAGGCTTCTTTAGGAAGAAGCTTTTCCAGAAGAGATCTTCTGAAAAAACTTCTTCCAAAAGAGAGCATCTACACTAGTGGTCCCCAACCTTTTGTGGCTGCTGGGCACCCAGAAGCGGGGCCGCTCATGCGCCGCACTTCCGGGGGTGGGGCCACGCATGCGCCGTGCGCCCGGGGGTGGGGGCCGCCCATGCACCCTGAGCCCAGGGCCAGCACCACGCATGTGCTGCGCGCCTGGGGCAGGGACGGCCCATGCGCCCTGAGCTGGCACCACGCATATGCCACGCGCCGGGGGCAGGGCCAGCCCAGATATTTCGGCGGGCGCACATAAATGCCCCAGCGAGCACCCGCGGGCACCGCGCTGGGGACCACTGCTCTACACAGCAAAAGTGCATCGAAAAAGCTATCTGCTTTTTCAAAAGATAGAGTCCACACTGAAAGGATGCCATTTCATATTTTAAGCTGTGATTATTATATATGGCGTAGCCACCAGTGCACCTGTGCTTTTTCCTCTTCTTTTGAAAGAACTCCCTCTTCCCTGTCCACACATGACTTTTTCCGAAAGGGCTCTTTTGGAAAAAGGCTTCTTCCTCATAGAAAGAGTTTTACCAATGTCAGAAAAACCCGTATGTTCTTTTGATTTTTTTTTTTTGAAAAAACACAATTGCAGTGTGAATGTAAGTGAAGTTTTTTCTGAAAAATGGCAGTTTTTCTGAAAAAAACTCAGTAGTGAAGACATACTCTGACATAACTTGTTGCGACTTTAGCCCTGTGGTGTAAACATACTATGAAGGAATGGATATAAGAGGGCTAGTGAAGGGAAAAGAGAGAAAGAAGGGAAAAGCAGAGGATGGATGGCATTAGAAGTTATGCTGAGTTGAAGAGACTGGTAAGGATAGATGTTTTGAAACAAATTACCAAACAGCATATGGGAAAAAATATTTGGCATAAACTACTAGTGTACAGTCCATCCATACTGGCGATAATCAAGCGTATTTTCAATGTTTCATGAAGAAAGACTCAGCAAGATTTGGTAACATCTTAAATAGTGGAGAAGAGCAGTTCCTTCAACTCTAGCAGGATAAAGAGAAGAGAATTTAGGAGAGGAAATGATGAGGTCAGTTTTTGTCATTTTAGGTTGAATAGGTGATGGACCTCTGAGAACAAGGCAATTGGATATGCAGGACTAGTAGCGGGGCAGGGTAGATGTGCAGAAGCAGATTTGTGAGACATCGGCACAGCACAGAGATGGGGAGCAACTTAAGCCACAGAGATAAAGTGTAAGGGAGAAGTAAAGGAGACTAACAGACTGAGGAGAAGGAGAGGAAGTGCACATGCCATAGATTTATTATCTTGTGATCAGGCAATTAATAAAGGGTACAGTGAATGCCTGCTGTGCTGAAAGAGAAGATATGACTAGATATGGTTGGAAAATGGACAGTTTAAATAATAGAAAAAATAATTCATTTTGACAGAATTCTAAGTTTTTGCTATAAAACCCGAAACTGGAATTTCTAGGGTTAAATTTATTCAATACAAAGTCAATATTTTCTACATTAGACAGACACCTCCAGCAGAAAATTTTGTTTGGCTAAACCCCAGTTTTCTACTAAAAATCACTTTTGACATAACATTTTGACCAATCCTACATAAGACAAAGGGCTGACTAGAAGAAATGTCTAATGGATAGATCAGGAGACTGAGTCATCATTCTGGCATTCTGTTCCTGAATCTTCCACCAAGTAGCTGCATGACCATATCATTTCTGTGTGTCTTAGATGACCCACCTGTAATATATTATTAGGTTATTTGTAAAGCACTCAGACCCTAATATAAAAGCATGATGGATAAATCTTTAAATCCCTACTCTGAATACAGTGAGAACTTTGGGTTTCGGTGAACACTGAAAAAGAACTTCACACTTTGGCCTTAGAAGTCTAATATACTGCCTCTTTTGGATTCAGGCTGCCACTGGAATTTTCCTGGTGAAATAAACTGCATAAATAAAGGCTAAAGAGGAATATTATGTCTGGTTAGATTTATACAATTCTGTTTAAAAAGGAATATCTTCCAGCAATCAATTTTGAAACATCACAGAAACACAGTTTCTATTTTACCCTTTAAATAAGAAGCAAATAGCAGCACAAAGGAATGTGACATTTCACTTATTGGAGCATCTAGATATAACCACAGAAGCAATGGTGCATCTTCTGCTATTTTATCTACAGCAAGATTTCTCATTTGCTTTCACTTCCAGATTAGTTTCAACCCTCTCCCCATTCCTCCCCTCTGCCTGGCAAGAAGTGAAGATATCTGATAAGTGATCATACCTGGTTTAAAGACTCATTTCAGAGTGACTATCTGAAAAAGATAATGCTTGTGAATAAACTGGCTATCAGATTTCCAATAAAGTGAAGGTCAGGCCAGCATCCCTCTATACCTAGATGCTTTGCAAACAATGACAGTTTGAAATAGGATGCTGTTTCAAAATAAACCAACTTAGTGAGCTAGCTAATGTAAATATTCTGAATTAACTTGTCTATGAGTCAAAAGAAACAACTTTGATTAGGATTATTTTAGTGAGGAGGGAAAATATGAATTCTCCCCAATTAAATATTATACAAACATTTCCTACAGTGTCCTTCCATTTTTGCCAAAGTACTTCTGATTTTTTTCCCATCAATCTGGGGATTTCTCAAGAGGACACATGAATCTCTTTTCTTAAAATATAGCAAAGGAATACACAAAAAGAACATTTGTTTTCCTGTTCTGAGCAGAAACTGCATATATTTTACACTAAAGCAGTAATACAAGGCAGAAACTTAGGGGAAGTAGCACACTCAAATCTTTACTTCATGTGCAGCTGCTTCTTTCAGCTTTAATTTAATTTAATTTTGGTTAGCTCAGACACTGTACAGCTCTAACCCCAAAATGCCATCTTTAATTATTCTCTTTAAACTTTTTCCTGTGTGAACATCCAATTCCAAAAATGCAAAAAGGTGCTGATTTTAAAGAGTCATGAATTTTCCTCCCCTCTTTTCTTTCTCTATTCTGCCTTCATTCTCAGAATCCCTGGTAGCATTGATAAGAGCTGATACACTAAAAATTAATTATGTTTCCAGCATCAGGAATTAAGACTTCACTTGTGGGCTAGAAATCCAGCACTTGCTAAACCAGCAATTTGTGCCCAAGCTCTTGACCTATCTGTAGTGCTTAAAGATTAGACATGATATTTGTTAGTTTTAGTCACACTGATTGACAGCTATGACTTTTTGCACATGAACCGGTGTTTGGGTACTCATAGATACAGAACAATTACTTTGACATTCTCATTAATTGGTTTAATTTTAAAATGTTGCTTTGCGGAAAAAACGCCTCTTGTGTATTGTAATTTCTGTTCTCTGTCACTCAGAGTGCCAAATGTGTTTTTCCCCCTAAGCCCCCTATTCTCTCCAATTGCATGCTTAAGCTTCTTTCAGGGAATTAAACCCTTTACTTTACTGCACTTAATGCTACTGGTGGTTGCTGATGGCTGTTATTCCTGAGACTATTAAGAGACATGGCCCCAAGATATCCCATAACAAGAGAACACAAATGGGACAGCACAGACAGCAGAAAATATACTTTCCACTCATAAAACTAAAGTTTATTGATGCGAGTCATGCTGAGCTGTTGTAGATGAAGAAGACCATAGAGGAAGTGTTAAAGAGGTGTGGTGACACGCAAACTAAAATTGTTCCGGGGCTATTGCTAACATGGTGCATCACTCCTACCCTAATAAACCCCTGTGAAGAACTATAATCTGAAATCCAAATTCAGCTTCATTCTGTAGCTCAAGTATCCCATTTCCTCTCACTCAACAAAATAAGGCACACACACACACAACCTTTTTTAAAGATAGGTATTGAATGCCATAGGCTCCCAAGTGCTGAATACCATGGTACCATGAGACTCATTAAATTAATGGAGGGCAACCCAAGGGGTGAAATTCTGGCTCCAAGGAAATCAGTGGGAGTTTTATCATTGACTTCAAAGGAGCCACAACTTCAACCCAGATCTCTCACCATTGGACAACAGTGCAAGAAACTACAAAATAACTTTCCAACTATAGGTTGACACTGGTAGCTAATAACAAGCACAAACACGTAACATGGTAAAAAGAACAACATAAAATTTTTCAACCATTTGTGTGCTGAATACCCCTATGGATACAAATAATTGGTTTGATTATGATAAACTTGGTTGAAATACATTCTGTGAGAAACATACTTCTGTGTGGAAAATGAACACAAACCTATTCACCATCTAAGCCCTATTAGGTAGGAATTTAATTGTGTCATTAGTTTCCTATCTCTCTATATGGGGTGAATTTCACCCTTTTGGTTTAATGATATGGGGCACATCCGTGAATGTCTCATGTTTGCATCGTGACATTGGCAATGTTCTTTGGCAGCTGCATTGGGCACATATCTACATATGTACCATTTGCTACAACTTTCCTGCCAGCCTTAGGCTTTTATATATCTTTGTACAATGTAGCTTCTAATGATTATGATGAGATGGTGTTTGTACACTTCTGCGGGCAAAGCATGTCATTGTGCCACGGGTTTCTTCACATATAATGCTGCAAAATTTTCAGCTTACTTTCTCTCTCTCATCTATTAGCATCATCAAACCCTTAGTATTATGAGGATGGTCTCTTGAGATCATTCATGTTCATCCTAATTTTTAAATAAGACCAGTTGATGCAGCAGTTTATTTTTTTCCACTATCCAGACCTGATATTTGGTTTTTTAGCTATTATTTTATAAATGCCATAATAAAAAAGTATGCCAAGTCCTCTATTTGGCTGTCACACAACTATGTGGGAGCATTAACACATGGCTAGTGCCCTCTATACCTAGCAAAACCACAAAATATAGTAGGACTGCCATAAAACACTTGCTAATAAGCTTTTTCTCAGGTTTTTGAGGTTTATAAGACAGAGAGAATCCAGTAGTGGAAAAGTTCATATTACAGTAGCCATGAAAATAAATGAAATCTTAAAGATATCCAGTGCCTCATTAGGTGTTTCTGTGAAAGTAATATGTGGGGGGTAATTAATTATATAAAAGATTCAATACGTATTTCTCACAAAGTCAGTGTTCAGCAACATCTCATATCCAATAAGCCCTGTTTCTGTAGGCGCAGTAAAAAATATGTGACTGCCTGCTATGGAACTTGTTAATCAAAACTATGACATACAGTAAATAATTCAGAGATCATTCTGTACAATTTTCAGAAAGGGGCCACTACAGTAAATTTATGGTTATATAGTCACTCTCTTCCATGATTGCTAAGTCCAGGCCAGGACTTCTTTTTGAAGGATTTGCCATGTGATAGTAGGTAGCATAGGTTGTATTTTATTAGTCAGGAAACTAATAAGAGGCAGGAAGAACTATCAGTCTATTCATAGTCTGAGTAAAGATCCTCTCTATTAATTATGAAACAAATGAGTCTCATCTCTTCTCTACCAGGAGTGACACTAAAGGTGCCACTAATAAACTGAAATCTTCAAAAGTGATTTTGTGGGCACTGTTGTATGTATGGTGGGGGGGGAGGGGAGAAGAGGGTATGCATGTACTATAGGGATAAAGCCATATAAGTACCTAGATGGATGAACAGACTTACCTCATTTCTTGCAAGTCCTGTGTTCAACACCTTTGTATGCTAGCTCTCAGACAAATGTAATCCAAGTGATTTTTAATTAAATGTTTTAACACTTTGTACACCAGCTAATATTAAGATCAATTCCACCTAGTAACTGGTTAATATCTACAGGCTGGATGATAACATTGAAGGGGATGTTGTGGCATGAAGGAAAGTTAACTGCTCACTCCCAGAGATTTCTGAAAGAGTTTCCCCCATTCTGGTTCCCAGCCTGAAGGGGCCAACAGAAAGTGGTAGAAGGGAGAGGCAAGTTATGCTGATAGAGACAAGGCTGTGGAACTGGAGAGGTACCCACAAGAGGGGAAGTGGTGCACAACAGAACTTGTAACTAGGATTGAAGAGCTCCTGACAAGGATCTCAGAGAAGCCCTGTGCATAGATGACAGCTAGCAGATTAACATTTCCTGCCTGCAGCGGAAGGGTCTTTTCTATTGTAAATAAAGGTCTGTAGGTGGCTAGTGAGAGAACTGCAGTTCATGATAATAGAATATGGAAACTTTCATTTTAGGTAACTGATTCATATCCAGCCCTGTTTGGCAGTAGTCATTACCAGCTGGTAGCTAAATAAATTGGTCCTCTATCTACTTTCAAGTGAAAACTAGTGCTTTTTTACAAATGAAATCAGCATCCAACTGCCAAGCACTAAGTGGACATCGATAATAAATCACCGTATCATCTTTAGCAGCGGAACCTGAAGTAGTGATTTGAAGCATGGCAGCAGGGAAGCTTCAAGCTTTCTGCTTTTCATACTCGTGTCTGCTGTGTGGCTAAATGGAAGCTTTCAGGCTCCAGGGGCTGCCAATTTCGTACATTTAAGCCCAGAAGGAACCCTTATGATAATCTAGTCTGCATAACACAGTTGAGTAGATCACCCAATAACTTCTGCATCAATGTGACAACTGCGGTTTGAGCTCTAGCATCTTGAAGAAAGACAGAGAGTAATGGAGAATTACTGGTAAACTGTTCCAGTGATTAATTATGACCAAGTTGTACATGTTGGAGGAGTGGAAGGAGACATGGACCTTGGGTGTGGAAACTCCAGATTCAGGGGACTCTTGCTAAGGTGGCTCCCTGTGCCTTAGTGGAGGTGGAGGTGTGTCCCGGTGTCTCTGGATGCTGCCTCTGCTCACAGACAATACTTGAGGAGAGACAGGGGCAGCTCATGAAGCTGCTTAGGTGCATCTCCACCAAGAATAGCAGGCACTAAGAACTATACCTGAGGAAGTCGGGGTGCTGGGTCTGGAGGGCACTCACCTCATCAGCTTCCCTGATGTTCCTGGCAAAGGCACAGCTAGGCAGTTCCATGCACCATCCCCATCCCTGCCAAGAGGGCAGTGCCAGTGGGTGGAGGTAGCATGCAGAACCATCTGGCCACACCTCTGGCAGGAACAGCAGACAACGGAATCAGATCTGGCACCCGAGCACTGTCCCATTCCTGACACCTTGCCCTGAGCACCCTTACATGACTAAACTCCCTCCCATTAGTGCATACTGTGTAAAAAGAGTGTGCGCAACATAAAAATGGTTGACTCCAGGAAAACCATGTTAGGTTAAAAACGTGCTTATAAATGCACATTATAGAAGGATTTCCAGTAATCCAGAGTGGTGTCATTAATGCCAAGTACATGACACAAACTTCCTTGCTACTGCTTGATATTTCTTGCTTATGCATTCTAAGATTGCATGCCCTTTTCATCTAGGTTGTGTCTAGACTGGCCAGTTTTTCCAGAAAATCAGCTGCTTTTCCGGAAAAACTTGCCAACTGTCTACACTGGCCACTTGACTTTCCGCAAAAGCACTGACTTCCTACTGTCTGAAATCAGTGCTTCTTGCAGAAATACTATTCTGCTCCCGTTCAGGCAAAAGTCCCTTTTGCGCAAAGCTTTTGCGCAAAAGGGCCAGTGTAGACAGCTCAGATTTGTTTTCCTCAAAAAAGCCCTGATCGCAAAACTGCTTTTGCGGAAAAACGTTCGTGCCAATCTAGACGCTCTGTTCCGAAAATGCTTTTAACAGAAAACTTTTCCGTTAAAAGCATTTCCGGAAAATCATGCCAATCTAGACGCAGCCCTACAGTATTACACAGAGAGCTTATTCTTAGATGGTTATCTACCATGAGCCTAAACTCCTTTTTAGTGTCACTGCATTACAGGCCATTGTATTCCATCTTGCATGACCTACACTCTTTGTTCCTAAATGTATTACCTGGCGCTTAGTTGCATTAAAACACATATTGCTAAATGTGTCCACTTTACCAACAATCCAGATTGGTTTGCATAAATGACCTTATTATTAAAGATAGCTATTTGCTAATTCACCAATTTTTGTATTATCGACAAAATTTACCAGTAATTATTTTAAATTTCTTCCAGATCATTAATAGAACTATAGACCATCATTAAGCCAAGAAGAGACGTCTGTGAGATCCTACTCGAAACACTTCAGGATGGTGATGATTCCTCATTTACAATTACTTTTGAGTTGCATTGGTCAGCCAGTTTCTAATCTATTTAACATGAATGACATTGATTTCAGATGGTGTTTACTTTTTCTAAAAAAAAAAAATCAATGTCATGCAGGACCAAGTCAAAACCCTCAGTATATTATAGAAATACTGTTTTCTTTATCACACTGGAAATCTCATTGAAAATCTATATTGTTTATTTGAAAAGGCCCATTTATCCATAAATCCGCATTGACTAGTATTAATTATGCTACTCTCCTTTGATCTTTACACATTCTGTCCCATATCAGGCATTCTTGTACGTACATTGTCAGGTTCTCGTGCTTTTAAAATGTTTAATAGCTGATGTTTATCATCCTCCCTCTTACTGATGGGAAAGAGAGTATTTCATAGTCACTGGATGATCTGAACACATCATCCTGATTCCTTGCAAATACCAGAGAGAAATATTTATAAACTTCTTGTCCATTTTGTGTATTCAAACTGATCATTTTACTATCCGTATCTAGTATCACACCTACATGATTTTATAGCACATTAGTATTTCATTTATTCCCAGTATCCATTATATATTTTAGGAGTTTGTTGGTTTGTGGATTTCTTTGTGCAAAATAAAGTAATAATTTGAGATTATCTACAGATACCAAATTTTGCATAAACAATCCTGCCACTTAAATTAGCGGAACTTTTTACACTGAAATATTATTTTTTACACTGGAATATGCTGGGTGACAGGTTTAAATAATTATTTTTGGGTTTCATCAGAAAAAAGACACGGCTATTATGATTAGAGTTTGTAAAAATATTTGTTAACAAAATTAAAATCAAATTGCCTATTCAACTGTCATTTCAGTTCAAATAAAATTTTTACTTTTATAAGACACAAAATAATTCAAATTGGTCACAGAAAGAGTAATGGAAGCTTTACGATTTTCTGATTCAAATTTAATATGTATTGTAATTATTCAATAAAAGAAATAATGTTTGTAGTCGAAATGGTTCAAATTTTGAAGTATTCTTTTAGGGTACATCTACACGGTAATGTTATTTTGGAATAACTAATGGTATTCCAAAATAACATACTGCGCATCTACACTGCTAGTCTTTATTTTGAAATAATGGAAGCTGAAGGACTTCTTACTCTGCCTCTTACAACCCTTATTTTATGAGGAGTAAGGAAAGCTGAAGGAAGTGAACACTCTTCCTTCGACTTCCTGCTGGATAGATAGTGCCAAAAGCCAAATTGAGCTATTTTTGGCTTAAGCTACGCAATTGATGTAGCTCAAGTTGCACAGCTTAATTTGGCTTTAGCCCTGATGTGTAGATGTACCCCTTCTTCTCTTCTGCAAGCACATTAATGACAAAATCTATTACATATATTTAATTTTTTTGAACTTTCCTATAAGTGTAATCTAATCAACGATGGGCCTCACCTGTTAGTATTAAAATAATTCATTCTCATTTTCCTTAATATTCCTGGATATATATTTTCATTGATGCCTTTAGCTTATTAAATATTTGCATTTCCAAATTGTCAGTTTATATTCATCACTACCAATATGCCATTTTTGCATTTGTTATTTAAAAATATATAACTGCTGTATTTACTTCCCCTCTTATGACAAATGTATTTATTTACAATAGATAACATCTTATGTGATTTACTGAATTGTGTTTATATTTTCCCTGGAATCCAATAAAGAACTCAATCAGTTTCCAAGTATTGCTCACATTTTTAGTTAAATATTTCCTCCTATTGAATTTTACAAATGATTGTTTCAAATTTTGAGAAATCAGCCTTTTAACAGTATCAAATATCTCTATTATGGGTTGGACCATATTCTGTTTGCACCTAAGAAATAAAACTAGGTCATGATCAACTGCATCCTAGCAACCACCAATTTTTAGTTTAGTCATCAATTAATCTTTGTCAGAATGAGGTCTAATTTGGAATTATCCCCAGATTAGTCATTCTAACTTTATTTTAGACAGTTATTGTCTCATTTTTTTAGAAACTCCAGGATGGTTTTACTAGTACAAGTTGGACCTCCCTAGTCCGGCACCCTCCAGATCTGAGTGGTCCCAAAAAAGGGAGTTTGCTGACCCAGGAAGGACAATTTTGGCTCCTCTGCTGACAGACTGCGGTTCTCCTGGGGTCAGTCAGCAGATCCAGGTGGGCTCTCTTCCTAGCTGACAGGCTCCTGGCCACTGGGCTCCCCAGTCCCTGGCCCCTCAGCTGCACCGCTGCCCTGGTTTCTGGGCTGTGTGCCCCCAGGAGCTGGGCTTCATTGCCGTTCTAGCCATCAGACTCCTGGTCACCAGGCTCCCTGTCTCTGGCTGGGCTCCACAGCTCTTGCCGCTGGTCTGCACTGTTGCCCCTAGCCATGGGACTTGCAACCCCTTGGAAATCTGGTCAGGGTCTCTCTGGTCCAGCAGTATCCACGGTCCTGCTAAACCATGAATGTTGTCAAACCAGAGAGTACCAGATAAGAGAAGTTCAACCTATAGCAGCATGAGACCACCAGCATTTCTCCCATGACTGACATCTCTCCAAGTGATAGCACACTTTTTTATAACACATTATAAATAGGATGAGCAGTTAAGCATCTGTTTCCTCATTTGATTTGTGGTCAATAACAGACTCTTAGTAACACAACTTGTGAATTAATATACCCTGGTTAGCGCAGCATACATATTAATATGATATGTATTTATCTGTGTTATAAATAGAGACTATAGAGAGATATAGATATATTAGTATGCATTAAACATCAATGTTATAACAGTGATATAAGCTTAACTAGCCAATACCATAATCCTGTTCACTTCTGCTAAGTATCCCATAACACTTTACACTAACTGAAGTAAGCTTTGACTTTAATAGATAGGAAAACTGTTAGTATCAGGACATATGATTATTTCCTCATAGCACACACAGATCTCTTCATCCCCTTAATATCTCAAATGCATGTGCCCAGAAAAAAATGTAAGGGTGCATCATAATTCGAAATGCATAGGGGAAAAAACTAAATAGAAACCAGACTGATTAAATCCAGTTTCAAATAACATATATAATACCTTTTACTGGCAAACAAGAAGGCTATGAAAGGATGGCTTTAGAGGTGCAACTTTGGGGACCACACCTTCTTTATAAGATAATTTAACATTGCTGCATGGGACAGCATTTTTTCCTGTACCATATTAATAAACTTTATTTGGTCCCTTGGATGCATTAGATAATGAAAGAAAAAAACAAAATGTGGCCAAGCAATTGAGTACACAATTTATCACCATTGCAATCGTTTAATATACTGATCATAAGCACTGAAGGTCCTGTCCTCCTGAATTATCAATAACTCTAAAGAAGATACCTTAGATGTTGAATGCCATCCTTCTCCCCTTCTGCTCAGACTGTCTTTCCTAAATAGGGCATGTCCAGTGATTTTAATATTCCAAAATCATGTGAATCATCCCACCAGGTTTCAGTAGTACCAATTACTTTTTTTCATAAATGAGCATTTTAATTCCTTCTGGTTATTTCTTAGGGTTCTAGAATTGGCATATAGGCAACTCAAGATTTATTTTCTTATTATTTCCCTTAATGTCTTGATTTTTACATTCAAACTACCTTGAATATCAGTGGTGTCTGATTGTAGACATAGTTTAGCAGCACCCCTATAGCTGACTACTCTAGCTCTAGTCTGTCACTAAGAAGTTTGGTTCCCCATCTACTAAAATACTCTCCCCATAGTAGATGGCTCAAAGTTGCATGAAACAAAATCCCTTTACTTTATATCACTTATTTAGCCAAAATTTCACCTCCAGCATCTTCTGGTGTCTATCTACTTCAAGAAACAGGAAGCTTCTCCAAGAAGATCATCTGTACTTCTCTCTCTCTCAGTTTGTTTTAGAGCTCAATGATCTGTGAGGTGTGTCTTCATTCCTGACAATGTGAATCATAATCAGTAGCTTCTCGCACAGTCTTCAGAATGTTACTTGGGCCTTCAGCGTGGTGGCTTATTTTCACTCCAGGAAGATAAAAGACAGCTCTGCTGCCCCCCCCCCCCTTTTATTTTTTCTTGTTCATAATATTTTGTTCACTCTTCTGAATGTCACAAGCACTAAATTCACAACACAAAATAAGAAAACATGAATGAAGATGTGGAGCGAATCTAACGAAATAGTGAGCATATATCTTCTTAGCTGACAATTAAAACAACCTTTCAATACATTAAATTGAAACATTACTGGACACATTCCTTTGTGGGTCTGGCACAAGCATGCTATTCGGAGCCAGCTCCACACTCTGAAAACTTCGAAAATTTGGAGCACTAGGATCAGTGAGGCTTGTTGGAGCCAACATTTGATGAAAACTTGAGGTTTTTTTATAACAATCACAACAGGAGATACTCAGATACCAGCAGGAATACTTGACAATATATATAAAGTCATAGAGTGGTTTACAGGGTAAGAGGCCTGAAAAATTAGCCTTTCCATTTTTGCATTAAGCTAAAGGAAAAGCTCTTATAGGTGATACCAAAGAACAATTGTCTCTTCCACTCAGATCTTCAAAAAACGATAAGTTATAAAAACAAGGCTGAATCTTTCAGGAAGATCTCAGTGCACAGAAGGAATTATCTCTGTAACTAAATTGCTAGTTATAACTGTTCAAGATTCCAGCGTGACCCTCAGAAAATGTCATGAAAAGTTAATGCAATATTTGTCTTTTAAAATTAAACTTTCAGTCATGTTTAATAACTGTGGTCCTGACATTTAGACATGAATGTCTGAAATAATCTTTAGAAATACAAATGCAGATTTTCATTACAAATTATCTCACTATGTATACTTTATAGGTGATAGAGAAATTCATGCACCACATGTTCCTTTGTTTACATGAAAATTGACCACCATGTTTAAACTAAGTGTCACTGAATCTCTGTTCTATTAGCTGGAATTTTTCATGATGACCTTCCTTCTAATAAAACCTCTAACTTGTTCTAAGTCTCTTGTTGCCAAAGAGTTTAATTAAACTTTCTGAGTTCAGCAAGAAAAATGTAACCTAATACCCGACATCAGTTCAGACTTCTAGATTTCAAAGTTCTCTTGATGGTTAAGATTCTAACTCTTAAACATCAAAGGCAAATACTTCAGAGGCTTTTATTTTGTCATATATGCTTTGGCTGACATAGCTAGAACAAGGACTTTCTTTCTTGCTCACCTGAATTTGTTTAAATACTTCAATTCAGCAACAACAAATCTTTCATGTCACGCCAACTCTCTCTTCTACTTTATTTTGACTTATGCTATTTCTTATGTTCCCATAAAAGCATAATACATTCTGGCTGAAAGGTTGCAATGTAGCACTGCTTTACTTCTTGCAATTCAGAGTGATAACATTGAAGACCCCCAAACAAAGAGAAACAAATCAAGCTGTTCACTGTTAGTCTGTAAAACAATTGTTGCTCACAAAGTTCCTTACAGAGTTACCTGACTGTGAGCAGGGCCAGGAAAAAACTCTTACAAATTTAAAGCGACAGATCATAAACATAGTTGTGGGAACTAGAGATGGGGGAGGGGAGAGTGCTGCAGAACCCCTGGGTTCCCATCCTAATACCTGCCCCTTGTTCTGGGGCTCTGCTGCTGGCCCCGAACCTGGGGTATTGTCTACTGGCCTCATACGCTGGGATTTTGCTCCTGGCCTCAGCTGAATGGAGGTTGGACTTCAGCATTCCCACTCTTAAAAAATTTCCCCTGCCACTGATCATAACTTATGACATAGTTTCCAATACACTGAATTATTCCTTGCCCATTTCCATTTATGATCTTGAATTGTCAGCAAAGCCATCTAGGTGAATGCTAAGTCCATGTTTGATGTGGTACATCCTACCCTGTTAGCATAACATTTTATTTGGTAAAATTTTCTGGTAGACCTATGGTTACACGGCCTGCACTTACAACTTGCAACCTGAGGACTGCATGTACATCAAAGCTCACAAACAACATGACATTCGGTAAAAAGGGGCATAAGTGACAGGGACAACATACACTAAAATTTGGCTTGGAAGGACTAGATTTCATTGGTGAATATCGGTCAGTTTCACCACATGTGCGCACACACCAACAAAAAATATTTCCTTCAACAATAAGAGAACTTTATAGATAGGCAATGAAGAAAAATGCTTCTTGAGAACTCACTAAGGTCTGATTTAAAGAAATCTACTTTGTATATTTTGACATGTCATATTGACAATTTGCATTTTAACTGTATTAAGCTTTACATTTTTGAATCACACCTGTCATTGAATAATTCTTGTCTGACTCTCCCATTGTTTGTTCTGCCAATAATTTCCTATAACTATAAACATTAAAAATATTATCAGTGGAAATCATAAACAATTTCTGCCAAGCCTAACTAAATTATGTGTTTCAGAGGGGTACAAAGTTAGTCTGGAAATGGAAAAACTTAAAAAATAACAAATAGTCTAGCAGCATCTTAAAGACTGATAAAACTTGTACAGGCAGTCCCCGAGTTACGCGGATCCGACTTACATCAGATCCGCAGTTACAAACGGGGCCCTTCCTCTCCCTGGTCTCCAGCAGACCAGGGAGAGGAAGCAAAGCGGCGGAACACGCGGCCAGCTAACAGCCCAGATGTGTCTGGGCTGTCAGCTGGCCGCGTGCTCCGTTCTGCTCCCCCTCCCCCTGGTCTGTAGACCAGGGGGAGGGGGAGCAGAGCAGAGCAGAGCACGCGGCCAGCTGACAGCCCAGATGTGTCTGGGCTGTCAGCTGGCCGCGTGTTCCGCCGCTCTGCTCTGCTCTGCTTCCCCTCCCCCTGGTCTGCAGACCAGGGGGAGGGGGAGCAGAGCAGAGCAGAGCAAAGCCACGGAGCCCGAGGGCAGCAGGATAGCCACGGCGCGTCTGGGCTGTCCCGCTGCCTGCGTGTTCCGCCGCTTTGCTCCGGATGCCTGTGGTACAGCAGCTGGGGCGCTACCGGTTGGTCCCGTAGCGCCGCTCTGGGCGCCACTGGACCAACCCAGCAGCACCCCAGCTGCTCTGCCCCAGGTGTCCCCAAGTCAGCAGCTGCTGAAAATGACCAGTGGCTGACTACAGGAAGCCCCTGCCCCGGGCTTCCTGGAATCAGCCGCTGATCAGTTTCAGCAGCAGCTGACTTGGGGATGCCTGGGGTTCTTAAGTTGAATCTGTATGTAAGTCAGAACTGGCGTCCAGATTCAGCCACTTTTGAAACTGATCAGTTTCAGCAGCGGCTGAATCTGGACGCCAGTTCCGACTTACATACAGATTCAACTTAAGAACAAACCTACAGTCCCTATCTTGTACATAACCCGGGGACTGCCTGTAGATGGTATTGTAGCTTTCATGGGTACAACCCAGTTCTTCAGATGAGGCCTATTACAGCCTTGTACTTGTTGAAGCAATTATCTGCATTATTCCTGAAAGTCTGTTTCCGACCTATGACATGCATTGCTGCTTTTACATGAAACAACAGCTTAGCACATGAACAGAGTAGAATTTTAACCTAAAAAGATTTCAGAGCCACATTCTGGCTTTAAATACATGTGCTTCAATTTCATTGACTTAATGAGAACTATTTGTGTATCCAAAGCCACAATACAATCCTCTGTCCTCTTAAGTCTGAATTAGTCAGACTAGACATCACATATTGAGAGACCTCTGCAATGAGTGATGACTCTCCAAATGGAAAAATTAAGCCTTATGAATTGATAGAAAAATATCCTAAATGCTAGTTTAACCCAGCATGATTGTACAAGGGTGGTAAGGAAAAGTCTATAATGTCTCCCCCTACACATTTTCCAAGCTTTCCATAATCTCAGTAAGAGGGGCAGGCACTGCATTAGGGTAATGCCAACACTAGTTGCCTCTGCTAGAGAAGTGGGGAAGAGCAGTGTGTGTCACACAATGGCCCTTGGTTCATCCATCCAGTCTTTCCTTCAATCCCCACATCCAAAGCAGGGCTAAAGCTAAACTGAACACCAGAAGTTCTTTAGATGAAGAGTTCTTTAGATGAAGATCAAAACTGAAATTATTATAAGAAGAACTTCTAAGTAAATAATATAGAGAGGGAGAAGTTGGAGCTGGAAGATATGTTACCAGGAAATCTCTTTGCAATTTGATTAAATAACTTGACTGTCATTAGTAAAAGTGAAACCTCTTTGTGGTTTGTACTAAATGCTTCTGGTACAGGTCAAATATGAGTTTCATTAGGACATTATTTTTTGTCACTGAAGAGAATGTTTTTGCTTGAGAAAATCCATTTACCTGCTGTGTATCACTTCTATTTCTACAAATAAAAAGAACATTTCTTATCCTGGTTAAATGTTCTTACTACAGGATTACCTGTTCTTAACAGCATGTACTGGATGTTATTGATTCATCAAGAACTATACCCACCTTCTACTGTGGGAGTCATATTTTTAAATGCAGGATTTCTCTCTGTCTAAAAGAATATAGTGCAGGTTTTTGACTGTATTTTCCACCTCCTTGTTTCCTTATTTCTGCTGTTTAACAAGGAAAAGGCTGAGATGCTGTTTCACATTTATTCTGCTATTAGGCTGCCTTGCATGTGGAGCTCCACAAACAGCATTTTTCTCCAGAGAATGAAATTTAATAGGCAAAAAGTACACAGTGCCACTGCTGAGCCCCTCTCTTCCAACCTCCAGCACAGAATAGCTTGTGTTTAGACAATATCACGCTTATCAATTAGCACTTTGACAATTAGCCAAGTGCAGGGTGCAGGCCCCCTGCAGCAGGTGATGGAAAACTTTCAATTAAATCTATTTCCCACAGCCCAGTGATGAATTAGTTATTCACTCCAAAAATGCTAGTGGCAGCAGTGATAGAAACAAAGATCCGGATTAGATGTTAGTAATGAAAAGCTACCTCTGAAAGGAAAAGCTATCAGGGAGCAACAAAACAGGGCAGGCCACAAACTTCTTTGGATGCTGGGCTAGTTCCAAGATACAGGCTTCCTTGGGCAAATTAGAATTCACTGGAATTAATTTACCAACCACCTTATGTCTACTTAGCTAGACGGGAGTTTTTATAATACTATGCTCTAGCAAGTCCAGGTTTCTGTATGCATATATGGCATACACAAAATAAGTGCACATTTTCTGACTGAAAATCAGGCCTTATGTACAGGCAGTCCCCGACTTACGCGGATCCGACTTAGGTCGGATCCGCAGTTACGAACGGGGCTTTTCTAGCCCGGAGGACACGGACTGCGGGACCTCGCGGTCCCGCCGCCCGTGTACTCCGGGACGAGAAAAGCTGCTCCGCGTCTCCCTGGTCTGCAGACCAGGAAGACGCGGAGCAAAGCCGCGGAGGGGCTCGGGCAGCGGAGCAAAGCCTCGGGGGAAGCTGGCAGCGGGGCAGCCCAGACGTGCCGCGGCTGTCCCTCTGCCGGCGTCCTCAGAGGCTTTACTCCCCGTCTCCCTGGTCTGCTGGTCTCCAGCAGACCAGGAAGACGGGGAGCAAAGCCGCGGAGGACCCGGGTGGCGGGACCGCGGTGCGTCTCGGTCCGCCGTCCGCGTCTTCTTGGCCTGCTGGGGGGGGGGGGGCGCAGCTAGTATGCCCCCCCCCCAGCAGACTAGGCTTTTCTCTGGATGCCTGTAGCAGAGCAGCTGGGGTGCTGCCGGTTGGTCCCTCAGCGCCTCTCTGGGTGCTACTGGACCAACCTGGCAGCACCCCAGCTGTTCTGCCCCAGGCGTCCTGATTCAGCCGCTGCTGGTCAGTTTCAGCAGCGGCTGCATCAGGACCCCTGAGGCAGAGCAGCTGGGGTGCTGCTGGGTTGGTCCAGTAGCGCCGAGGAGCGGCGCTACTGGAGCAACCCAGCAGCACCCCAGCTGCTCTGCCCCAGGTGTCCCCAAGTCAGCTGCTGCTGAAACTGACCAGCGCTGACTACAGGAAGCTCGAGGCAGAGTTGCTCTGCCCCGGGCTTCCTGGAATCAGCCGCTGATCAGTTTCAGCAGCAGCTGACTTGGGGACGCTTGGGGTTCTTAAGTTGATTCTGTATGTAAGTCGGAACTGGCAGTCAGTTTCAGCAGCGGCTGAATCTGGATGCCAGGTCCGACTTACATACAGATTCAACTTAAGAACAAACCTACAGTCCCTATCTTGTACGTAACCCGGGGACTGACTGTATATAAGAACAGAAGAATGACCATACTGGGTCAGACCAAAGGTCCATCTAGCCCAGTATCTTGTCTTTCAATAGTAGCAATGCCAGATGCCCCAGAGGGAATTGACAGAATGGGTAATCACTGAGTTACCCCTCTCCTGTCATCCATTTCCAGCCTTTGATTAACAGAGACTAGGGATACCAGTCCTACCCATTCTGGCTAATAAGTATTGATGGACCTAACCTCCATTAATTTATCTAGTTCTTTTTTTTAACCCTGTTAAAGTCCTGGTCTTCATAACATCCTCTGGCAAGGAGTTCCACAGGTTGAAGAACAACTTCCTTTTGTTTGTTTTAAACCTGCTACCTAATCCTCCAAACATTCTACCTATTCCTCTAAGCCCTTGCTGTTAATCACACACTTAATATTTTCTGCTCTTGTGGTAGAGCTAATTTTGATCCCTTAGTATTTGGATGATGTTTGTCATCAAGGCCATTGACAATTTTAACCCTAAAGGCATAAATGATTAGTAAGGAAAGAAGAGCACCCAGCACAATGGACTCCTAGTCCATGGCTGGGGCTATAGGTGCTTTGGAATAAAATAATGACATAATAGTAATAATTGTTAATTTTAGAAAAGGTCAGGTCCCCTTGTGTTATAGGGGAAATTATTGCATGCCCTCTTCCCTTCCCTCTCCTCCTTCCTCACTTCCCCGCCCCTCCCCTTCCCCCCCTCTCCCCCCCCCCCCCCAACAAATGAGAGAATGTTGAAGCCCTTGGGTAAAACGAAGAAAAAAGGCCAACCCAAAGGTCCATCTATGTTCACTCCCTTTGTCATAGGGTTTCATTCAGCATTGCTGGCAGCCATTTCACTATGTCTGTGCTTATGAGAGGCAGCATCACATGTTAACTCTGGGTGGAAAAAGACTCTTGAAAAAAATTCCCCTGAACTTGTGAAAAATATCACAAATACATATGAAAGTGTCAAGTGAAAGTAATTTTTGAAAGCCTGGAAGAAGTTTGAAGAGGAGAAGGCTGTGTGTGTACACTCACTCTCACCAAATGATACGCAAGAGCTGTGGCTACACTGGGCCACTTATTCCGGAAAATCAGCCGCTTTTCCGGAATAAGCTGCGAGCTGTCTACACTGGCCCTTCAATTTCCGGAAAAGCAACGACGCTCTACTGTACAAAATCAGCCGCTATTCCGGAAAAACTATTCTGCTCCTGCTTGGGCATAAGTCCTTATTCCGGAACACTGTTCCAGAAAAGGGCCAGTGTAGACAGCCCAGTAGCCTTTTCCGGAAAAAAGCCCCGATCACGAAAATGGCGATCGGGGCTCTTTTCCGGAAAAGCGTGTCTACATTGGCCACAGATGCTTTTCCGGAAAAAGGGCTTTTCCGGAAAAGCAGCCTGCCAATGTAGACGCTCCTTTTCCGGAAAAACTGAAAACGGAATAGTATTCCATTTTAAGCAGTTCCGGAAATTCATGCCAGTGTAGACACAGCCCAGGAGAACAGCATTTAAAGGGGAAAAGGAGAAAATAAAGATCAATAATTTGGCATTCTGAATGAGGGAGATGTTGGATATTTTTGTGTCTTTGTTCTCTGTGTAACTTGCAATGTTCTGGGTTTGCTGGGGGTTGACTGATTCTTTTCCCTGCTACCTAGAATGCACAGGTTTGCAAACAGACACCTGAGCTGATAAAATTTGTCCTTTTCTGCTGCTTCAGTGAGAGATCAGTCCACCAAAACGCAGTATAGGGTTAAACACAAGAACACACCCACTTTCTGGTGTTTACCTTAAATAGAGTGTTACAAAGTTATTCGTTATAAACACCCTCTTGCCTAACTTAATATTAGTTTGATAATGCAGTTGTTTACCTGATTGAACTGCTGAACCAGTTCTTCACCTGGCTGTTCCTTTTCCTTACCTGACAAGCAGACATCATTTTGTATGTTCCAAAATGCAAACTGTACATTCTACACATTACATCCTACACCAGGCTATTCTGATTGTAACAAATATGAATATCACAACAAGGAGCCCATCTGCAAACAGTTTTTATTTGCAGCCTTCCACATTTTTCCTATATGGTGATTGGAATTTTTAATTTCAGATGACATTTTACAACAATTAGATGATTCCACCAATTTACCTGGTCCAGAGTGACTGAGTTGGGGAGTGGAGAGAATAAGTCTATGTCATTGCATGAACACATCTTTGATCTTATGCATGTCTCTCATAAAGGGAAATTATTGAAAAGCATTCAGCGAAGGTTACAGAGATCAGAGTCAATATGAGGAAGGAAGGACTTACCATTACAGCACTAGAGTAGAACTTGGGAGAGATGGATTCTGTTCCTTGTGCACACCTTGGCAAGGCACTCACATTTCTCTGGGGTTCAGTCCTGTATCTGTGAAATCTTTCAGGCAAACACACATTAGTAGGTTCATTCATTTTGTCCTCTTAGTTTACCACCCCAACTTTTATGCCTGTCTGTCTCCTGGTCCTAAATTAAGAAAAATTCCCTTCGAATTGAAAAGAACAATTTCCAGAGTTGTCAGTGACATTGCTAAGTCAGAAGGGTCCTTCCAATCCCCTCTAACTCAATGGTCATTTACTGAACTATACAAATCAAAGGTAAAAAATGAGGTGCACGCCATAAGTATGTTTGCTTTCTTGGCTAGAGATGCAGAATAGCTGCTTTCCTTTTAAAAGCACTTTGGGTATGTCTGCACTACAGCATTATTTCAAAATAACTTATTTCAAAATAACGTGTCTACACACAAAATGCATTTTGAAATAGCAATTTGCTATTTCGAAATAGCGCATCCACACTGAATGGACGCTCAATCGCAATTAAGGCCAGCCGGAACCAGGTCTGGCAGGGCATCAGGTCAGGAGTTACTTTGTGTGGCTGCTGCCTGAGGCTATCTGAGGCCTGTGCTTAAAGGGACCCCCCCAGACAGCTGGTTCTCAGCTTCCCCTGCTTGCTTGCCTACCTTGATGAGGGACAGCAAAGCATTATAGCTCTGTGTGCTCTGGTTGCCCTCACTCGGGACACCACAGCACTCTGCAACATGGAGCCGGAACTGCCCCTGGACACTCTAGTGCTTCTCTTGGACACGTTGCTGCAAGCCTGGCTGCACTTTCTGCAGGCTGACATCTGGGAGGTCCATCGGGGAGCTGTCAGTATCCAGCAGGGAGAGCTTCCACCCTGAAGAGCACTAAGAGCCTCCCTGATCTACCCCACTGGGGGCTTGTGTCTCATTCCTCCCTCACATCCTTCCACTTACCCCTTCCTAGCCCCCCTTCCTGATGTCAAATAAAATACACGTATTTTCATGAACACAAACTCTCTTTATTTAACAAAACTGGGGGAGGGGGACAAGATGAAACTCTGGTGAGACTGGGGAAAGGAGGTGGGAGAGGGGACAAGAGAGGGTGTGAGAGGGGAGAGAGAGCTGGAAGGGGGAAGCAAGGAGAAGAAGGGGGAGGGGAAGCTCAGGGCTCAGGGTTGGGGGTCTTGCTGGACCAACTTGATTGTCATGCAAACCTGCTCCTGGGTTCACATGTGGCCTTAGGTGGCCAGGCTTGCAGCTATAATGCCATAGACGGCTGCATTCCTCCATCAGTGTGAAGATCATGGACATTGGGGGCATCCCCCCCAAACCTGAATAAGTTCCATGATCTCCACCATGGACCAAGAAGGCACCCACCTTCTCCGGGCTCTGGCAGGCTCCTGGGAGCTGTCAGACTGCTCCTGGGGAGCAGTGGAGGTCTGGCTGCCAGTGGCTTGCTGGCTCATTTTTGGGGGCCACTGGGTCAGGGGCAGTGACTGCTGGCTGTGGGCTGGCAGGCTTGGAGCTGGCACAGGCACTGTGGCCAGAGTCAACCCCTTTCAGGGCTCCAGGAAGGGCGGGAGGAAGAGGAGTGTTCTTGGTTGAGACTGGAGTGGCCACCAGGGCACCCTGGGGAGGCTGGAGGCCCCCTATTTTGATATAAGTGTCTACACAGCACTTATTTTGAAATAGTTTTATCGAATTTGGTGTTATTCTTCATGGAATGAGGTTTACCAAATTAGAAATAAGTGCACCGCTATTTCAAATTAATTTAAAAATAGCGGTTTGGCTGTGTAGATGCTAAGTAAAGTTATTTCAAAATAATGACAGTTATTTCAAAATACCTTTAATGTGTAGCCATACCCTGAGGAAAGTGACTCTGTCCATGCAGAATTCAAAAACCCCATGGCGGGACAGATCTCATGTGGAAATATATAACTTAAAAAATCCTGACTCACTTCATTACTTAAAATTTTGTTTTTGATTAAGAATAAAATAATAAAAATGCAATTAGTTCTCATCTAGGTTTCTTGAAATGCTTCAACCTCAACATTAATAAAAGCATTGCAAAGTAAAGTGGAAAACAGCAGGTGGCATTTAAGAGCTCAATTTTAATACAATCTTGCATATGTACAGTCATGCTGTAGTGAAACAGTAATCATGGGCCATTTAGCAGGAAAAAGCAATAACTTATTCCCTGTTTTCTATGCTAGCTCAGCTAGCTCAACAAGCTATTTACCTCTGCTACTAGAAACAAACAGGCTATCAGTATAGCTTTTGTCATTTCAATTTTTCATACAGGCTATGTATGTGTTTCATATCTCTGTACAATCTAATCTCTTCAATCTCCTGCCATATACACTAGTTTGTAACACATCCCTGTATATCAAAAAAGTCATACATAATGAAAAAGGGGAAAAAACCCACTGAAGAGTAAATTGGCCATAGACTTTCTTAACAGTTGCCATTCTCTCAGGCTTTGTAGGCTCTTTTGATTCACCAAACTAGAATAAAAGGTAATGATAGAATTCTCCGCTGTTGCTTATTGTCATTCTGTCTACTTTATGCAGTTCTACCTTGCTGGGATAAAAAGACCAAGAGTTGTTGTCCAGATAAAAAAGGTAAAGAAAAATCAGGACATACCAAATAAGCTAGTCAAGTAAGAGGCAGCAACAATGTTCAATTTCAAAATGCTTTACAGTAGTTTGGGGACTTTCTCTTCCCTCCAGAATATAGGAAAACTGCCTACGCAAAAATCAATCTCTCTTTTTGAATTGGTGAAGAAATATATAACCACTATGAAAGGTCTATGTATTCAAGAAGAGATCTCTATCTACCTGGGTGTGTTTTATACTCTTGAAAGAGAACTGGATTTGACATAATCCACAGCCATCTTGTGACCTTAACCCCCCCACTTAAGCTGGAAGCAAGGACACCACAGAGTCAGGAGAAAAATCAGCCTTGCTTAGACAGACAAAAACAGCTGCAAGCTGCTATTTTACTGACTGGGATAGATAAAATGAAAGGACAGAATTATGGGGGAGGAGGGTTGAGAATATGTAATACTGACCTTGATTCTGGTAGTCTGGTTGCGTTGCAAGTTGATGGGGGGGAGGGTTTGTTGTTGTTTTTTTTTTGGAGGGGGGTGTTGCATGAAGCTGCTTTGCTGATAAGAAGAATAAATTGTTATTGGCTGTTGCTAAGGAAATTGTTAGCCTATTAGGAGCTATTATGAGTTATGTGCTTTGTTCAGAGAAAATCCATAATGAGTTTAATTAGAAAGTGTGCTGTGGAGCAGTTCACCTTTCTATGGACAAGGAACTGACACCCATATTCCCCAGCTGATGGATGCAAGGAGGGCTCCTAGAAACTTGCCTGCTGATCACTCAAAAACACCTCAAACTACAGGTAATTATAGATTTTTGGGGTAGTCTGAACCTACTGCTACAGCAAATATATGTGTGTGTGCTTGAGATCTAATAAAAGAGGAATTTTTTAGGTAAAAGCCCATGAGTTTGTATCAATCATTTGTCAGACAGATGAGTTGTGTCCCTTTTGATTTATTCCTGGCATGGCCCAGAGAGAAACAATTAAGAATCCACTGCTCTGGGTCCAGAAAACAAAGGGTAATAAAACAATGTCCAGCACCCTAGCATATGAGCATCTAAACCTGGCTTTGTTTCACTAAAGCACTGAAGATTGTCATTAACATTAAACATGTTCAGCAAAGCATTTAAGCACAAGCATAACTTTAAGCCCATGCTGGAGTCCCATTAGAGTTATGAAGATCCACCTATACTTAAGACGGAAGTTAAAGTTGTAAACACATTTATTAATTGAAAACAACTTTATTAGATCATTGATGGCAGTTAACCAAAAGAATTCCCTAATAACTTTAACTGTGAACCTAGATACCTTCTCTATATGTATGCAGAGATATGGCAAGTATTGCAACATTTTTGTGACCTGTTTATACCATGGACATTAAATGAAAATGTAACATTCTATACACATCCCTCAGTAATCACAGTACTCTGAAATCTCCCTTCCAATCTGTACTGAAATTTGGATTAGAGATTTGGATTAGAGATTCCCATTTTGACCTTGGACTAGTTCTATTATGCTAGTAAAAATATGTAGTTTGATCAAAGTCATCAGTTTGTTACAAAATATCAAACTATATGAAACTTTCCTGACAACTACTTTAAATGCAGTATAAAAATGACTGTAAATTATCATAAAAATACAATTTATGTGGGAAATAAAAACTACACAGGATGAGCAGGAGATAGCTGACCTGACCAACTAAAAAGCATGCTCTCTGCTGCTTGCCTGTGCACTCAGCTGGCTAAGTAATAGAAAAACTGCCTACTTGAAGTGAGTGGTTTTTGTAATGTTGCAAAGCCTTCAGCTCAGCGTCTGTATGAGAAGAAAGCTGAATTTAATTCACAGCAGCTAGTTATTGTTCAGGATAATTGCTAGAGTGGAATAGTACCTTTGGGATGTGTGTGTAGAGTTAGCTGCCTAATCCTCTCTAGGAATGCAACTTCCCATTTTATACAGTACAGTAAGAGGAAGAAAAAGCTCTTAAAAGTCCAGAGCCATGAAATCTTAATTGTAAAAGAGCCATTCTAAATGAAAGCAACAACCAAACATTAAGTGAGAGCTCCACTACAGTTATGGTCAATACTCACTAAATTCAATATTTTCTGAATTTATTTGAAAAGATCAAAGGACAATTTTGCCTGGTGACTACATCCATGAACCCTGCAAACTGTACAGGAAGTCCCAAATTTAGGAATGCACTTTGTTCCAAAAGTATATTTGTAAGTGAGTTATTTGGAACTTGGAACACATTTTCCCATAGAAACAATATTATAAATGGTAATTAGGTTCCCAGGCTAGCCCACAAAAGTATATGTAACCCTTAGTGTAGCTGAAATACTATATATTTGCAATGAAAAATAGTAGAAACAGTTTTTTATTTAACCTTGAATGCCGGTGCTTGAAAAAAAGGCAGATTTAATGAGAGGCGCACGAGGAGGTAGGTGGAGATTCTGAGTGGGATTTCTTGGTGTCATCCAGCCTACCCCCAATCTCTGCAGTCTGTATCTAGCCCCAGCTCACCAGGAGGCAGCAAGCAGTGCAAGCATGGGATGAAGGACTCTTGACAAGCAGGGGGTGGCAATGCAGCCGGCAGCTGGAGAGAAGTGGCGGTTTCCCCTTCAAAGCGTTGCATCTTTCCAGCCACTGGCTGCAAAACTGCACCCTGCTCCTCTGGAGTCCTGCACCCCTTGCCTGCTCCCCTGTGCTGCAGGTGACCTTTTATTTGTGTGTGCTGATGTTTGTAAGTCAGGGAGTTCCTGTATTCCATGTGGCAGTGGAGCTCCAGCATTGAGCACCACTCTCTAGGTTGGCCAAAGAAACCTACCCTTACTACCTGCTATTTAGGAAGCAAATCGTTCCCCAAGACAATCTCCCTGTTTATTATAAAAACAAAAATATGGCCTGCAGTGCCCTTTGGCCCCTCTTAGCAGCTATCCTTGAGATATTATTAACAGTTTCCTGTGCTTCAAATGTAATGTCAGTGCATTAGTAACAACTGAATGAGTGTGCAGGGACTCGGTGAGTAATCTAATGCCCCTTTATGGATAGGCAGCCACTTTATGTGTCTGTGTGAGATTAGAACATCTCAGAGTGGAGGCTACTGGGCTGACCGAAGAAAACAAATCAGCCAGTGAAAGAGAGAGGCATGGCCACTAGGGGCCTGGTATGGCTGAAGCAAGAACTATGTTACAGGACTATAAAGCAGCACGTGGAAAGGCTTTTGGTAGATTTGAAAAAGTACCATAGAAGGACAGGAGGGATATCAGAAATGAACATGTAAAATACCATTCAGGTTTGGCAGGTATGTATGCAAAATAGACTCTTTTTATTTTCAAGTAAGGAACCTCAACTCTCAGCAGAACTCAGTCCCAAAACGTTTCCTATCTCTTTTCATTCCGAGCTCCCCTTTCTGCATTAACATAGTAGAGATGCTACAAATCTATCTATCCAGTATTTACATGCAATTTTTTCTGCCAGCAGACTCAGACCAACTGGATTTCTATTAAGCACACAATATAAACAAAACAGACAAGATGCTCTAGGACCTCACCCCCTTCAGAGCTAAGCCCAAAACTAATACATTTGACATAGTTTCCACCCTCAATAAGTTCTTTCCCCTTTAATATAAACTCACAAATAGATTAATTCCAAGCAACCTGATAAATTACTCAAGCCACTTCTCTTACAGGCTGCAAAGGAAGAAAGGTAAGTGAAATTGTTACTGTTATTTCTGCTCTTAAAACCTGGGAGTTGCTTATGTATTAGACTGATAGAGGCCACATGAGTAGATAGACAGCTGGATGCCTGGGGAGAATTTGGGGTGGAAATCCAAGAAACCAAGAGAGGACTGGGGGAAACAAATTATTTGAGAAGCCAGGAGGGAAATCAAAGCAAATGAACCTGTCATCAGGATGAACAGTTTGCCACAGCTCTAGCATGTGCACAGAGAAAACAGGGAGTTGGAATGAAGCAGAAAGTGTTTTATAGTATCTTAGTTTCCTGTGACAGGGAGAAAAAAAGACCATTTGGATCACACATTTTCTAACAAAGAAAGCAGACTCTTGAATTTGCAACCCTGCAAAATACCTCTTCTGTCTGAAAGTAACTTGCTTAATGCATATCTCATGAATCTGATATTTTTTCTCAAATAAATGGAAGCACCTTTCATTCTAGTTCTGCCATCTTCCATTCACTTGCAAACATTTTTTGAATGGTTAGTGTAAGGCAGAGCGAGGTATAGGTTTTAATTCACTTGCCTAGTAGTACCGTCACTGATCCTATGATTTTTATTTCCTTTGACATACATAGTTTTTCACAGCATGTAGAAACATGAAACAGAGCTTCTACCTTCTATCAGCTACATTCCCCATCACTACACTATTTCTATACAGCTTTCTATACTATAAATCTCCTAATGTGAGGTTAGCTTTGAAAATGTTCATAACTACAAAGAGGAGAATATCCTTGTGCCTTTCTATTTTCTATATCAATGCAGTGGCTCAAATTCAAAAACATATTTAAGGAAAAATAGCATCAATGATCTACTCACATAGTAGTGTTTTTTTCATACAAGATAGTTTCTCACAATGAGAATTAGCAGTCATCAGGAGATAGCCATGTCTTTTGAAGAAGAAAAGAACACCAGTGACATCTAGTGCAGCAGAGTTGCATGGCAAGGTTTGGATTTTTCATCCAGGTTTTTATTTATTCTAATGTGAAGGCAAAAGTTAGGGCAACAAACTTGTCAAGATCTCAATTGCACCAGCAATGCAGATTAAAAGGTCTGCTTCAGCATTAAACTGCTAAATGGTACATTGGGGAAACTATACCAGAATTTAAAGTCTCTTGTCTTCCATTATAAGAATGAAGCAATGGTATTTTACTAAATGTTATTTTATGCCTGAATATGTCGTGATTTTATTACAATGGTGAGAAGGCTGAAAAGATTCCTAGATTTCCAAGTAGGAAGGGATCTTGCAATCATTAAGTTTGACCTCCTGTGTAACACAGGACAGAGAACATCTTCAAAAGATGCTGAGATCGCTCATTGGCTACTTTCAGTTCTACAAGTTATCATTTTAAAGCTTCAAGTGAGCTATTAAGCCTAGTGTGATGACATTATTGAAGATGGCTCTTTCCAAAGATTATCTTGAGAATAAAAAAGTTTTGGCCTGAAACAAAACCTCGTTAATATCAGGAGGAGAAACAAAGTATCAAAGCTCTCCAACATGGGTGAGGGGAGAAGGCTCAACTGGGGAAGGCAATCAAGCTCCACCCTTTCAACCCAAACCTACGCCCCTACCCAAGACCATGCCCTTTCACAGCCTTTCCCCTTTCCCTAGCCAAGCCCCGCCCAACTTCACCTGACAGCTGGAGCTATTGTGTGGCATGGCCCCAGCCTTTCCCAGCTGCCCAGGAGCTGGGCTGCCACACGGCATGGCCGCAGCCTTCCCTGGACACCAGGGAGCCAAGCTGCCACGCAGCGTGGCCCCAGCCCCTCCTGGGTGGCTAGACAGTGTGGGCAATCCAACCATCCATGCTCTCCAAGTTTTCTAAGAGCAAGGAAAGGTGCAAAGGACAGAGAGTGAGAAGACTTGAGCAGCTAATCCACCCACAACATTCCGTGGAGTGCTGCCTATCTCCCTCACCTCTGAAGTGGTCACTAATTACACCCATCAAATTCTTTTGGTGTGGTGTTTGTTATTAAGATGAAAGCAAATTACAAACAATCCTGCTCACAGGTAACAATAGGAAATAGTAGCTTATTAGTAGAGGGAAGAAGGTAACTGATGGGAACATACAATCTTATAACTCACCAGGAAAATGACCATATAATAGACCTTTGAGAAACAGCTGTGTGATTTGAAAGGCCACCACCACCACCAGTGCCACCCAGGAAGGGAGTGACACTGTGGGAAATGCGGGAAGACTGGAAAGATTCTGAAGCTATCTTTATAGCGCCACAAGAAAGGGTTGATGTGATAAGGAGCAGTCTTAAACCCAATAAGAGGGTAATAAAACACATATTTACTGTTACAACATTAAAGAGTCAAGTATGTTCTGGGTCTTCATGTCAAGTTATTTTTTTACTCCCCTGTAACAAAGACCATCAAAAATCTTTCTCCTCCTTTTTTAGGGTCTTTATTAAGAGCTTAAAAAGAAATAACACTTTATCTAGCTAAAGAAACCAAGAGCATGTTAAAATGAAAGCCTTACTCGGAGCATTTGGAACTTACAGCCTTCATAACTGAGCCCCCCGTTTGCAAGGTGTTTTTACGTGCCTTTAATGATAATATTCACTGTCTTTTTGAAGGGAAAGGAGAAGTTAGTATAGAAGGTCTGGAACTAATGGGGTGGTTGAAATTACAATCCTTTTTCCTTTAAGCCAAAACAGGACAAATATACACAAAAGTGAGGAGAGGAATAGCAAGAACAGAAAATGCAGTTTCATCTGGTTCAAGAGCTAACAAACAATTACTACTACTGGGCCTGTCTGAGGTATTGCTTTTAGCTGCCTTTCAGATCACAGTGCTGTTGCAAAAAGTGGAGTTGTTTTAGCAACTAAGCCAGAGTCTTATTAGCAAAAAGCAATAGAATATATAGGAAAAAGGAGAAGTGAATGTGAAAGGAAAATGACGTGGGGGACAGGATGACAGCAAGAACCCAAGTCCATATCTTAGATACGAGCAGGATTCAGCTGAAACCAACAGAGTTGAAGATGTCATCTGGTTCTTTCTCCAGTCTGATTCTCTCAGGATGCATTCTAGGATCATGATTGTCCACCAGTGTCCTGGACATTATGTGTGCAAGCATAAAGAAAGAGAAAGTGAAGATATACAACATACAGATTTTATTTTTTCCTTTACCTGAACAGATCTTTCTCATGAAGAATTACCAGAAAGTAGGGTTTTGCAATAGATTTCCCTATGTAATGCTACTTATTATATTATTGGGCTCCCAGAAAATGCCAGTTCTTTCCAATATACCACTCCTATTGTCCCCAGATAAGTAACATCCAAAAAGGGGCTGCAATCTCATCTCATTCAAATTAAGCAAATGCAATCACCTAATGTGATTTGCGACTATGAACATTTTCTTTCATTTCAAGAATCTTTCTGCTCATTGTCATGCCAACCAGTGACTTTAATAGGAGCCGTAAAGATCATATATCCCAATTTTTAACTTAATCCAGGCTGTAATAGATTTTGTATCTAACTTTTTCTAACTTTCATGAACAATGCTAAGCAATATTTTGAGCTGGACTGTTGTTATTTTGAGCAACAAAAAGGACAGGTCTCTGCACAACAGCAAGTAACTAGCCTGCTATAAATTCAAATTTGATCACTTGTACTCATTGCTTCAAAAAACAGAAATAAAAACAGGGAGACATGATTTCCAAGTGAAAAGTCTAACACATATTTTCTAGTCAGAAGAAAAGGAAGCTTGAGATTAACCAGAAAAGAAAAAAAAATGCAGAGACTTTCCATCACAATCAGTTAGCTTTTTTAAAAATAATCTATTTTATGTTTCCTCAAATTAGGTTTCCTCTAAGACCTCCAGTGCTTTTCTCCTCAATAAGAGTTAGTGCTTCTGAGTTCTGGCTGGATGGCTGATTTTCAGAGTTATTTGCCACTTCATACACTCTGTCCTTTCCTGTTGAAGCTTATAATTTGGCAGCAAACCATCTAGATGTCAACATTTATCTAAAATTTCTTTTAAAATGTCAGTTTCTTGCCCTTTTCTTTGCAAAGGCGACATTAAAAATATAAACAGGTCTGTAGCTCTAGACTGGAAGTTTACCATAGAAATGTATTCTCCCTGCAGCTGAACCCTCTATGTGATGTTTATCCACTTCCTATCACAACAGCTGATAGCTTACTATGTTCCTACACCTGACTGCTAGCACACATACCATCTCTATCCCAAAAGGAAGGTCAGGACACTCAGGACATTTTAGGACACTCACCCTTCCCCCAGATCCTGCCTTCAGAAGAAGAAACATTATCTTGTGGCTAACAGCACCGGTCTAAGGATTTTTCCACACTACAGTATAGGAACCACTTACATCGATGGGAGGGATTCTTCTTTTCACATATGCACTTGACCTTCCTGAGAGGCTGCAGCTAAACTAATGGAAATATTCTTCCATTAATCTAGTGCTGTCTACAAAAGCACTATATCACTGGGGTCGGGGGTTGGATTTTTCTGGAGCCTGACTGATGTACTTACATTGACCAAGTGTAAAACTTACAAGTTCTGTATTGAATTCATTGCTCTTCAACAGACTTCTTGAATGGCCCTGGGTTAATCTCCCTCTATCTTAATTCCGCATCTGTAAAATGAGAAGACCTTCCTCTCTGACACCTTTTGACTTTTCTATTTGGCGTTAAGTATGCCCGATGCCTAAAACTTCCATTCACTTAGTTATGGTTCTCAGTGGTGTAAAAAATAATGAATCTGACCTAAACTCAGGTACAGACACTGCTAAGTCAACAGGAGACTTCTTCCATTGACCTACCTCCCACATTTCAATGCAGAGGATTTACTACAGTGACAGAGAAACTCCTGACTGTAGCAAGAGTCTACACTATGATACTACAGTGTAATACTGTAGTTGTGCTGCTGAGCCTTTATAGGTAGACATGTGCTTAAGCTCTCAATACAGTCTCTAGTACAATGGAGCTTTACTCTCCACTGGGGCCTCTAGGTACAATTGTTATATAACAACAGCAACAAAGAAACGTTGTTACAACCCCGATCAGGGGAGCAGAGAAGCATTTACAGAATTTTCAGTCAAGAGGTGACAGAATTCTAGCCCCCACACCTAGGCTATGGGTACGTCTAGACTACATGCTTCTGTCGCCAGAGGCATGTAGATTAGGCTACCCGACACAGTAAAATGAAGTGGCGATTTAAATAATCGCCGCTTCATTTAAATTTATATGGCTCCCGCGCTGAGCCGACAAACAGCTGATCAGCTGTTTGTCGGCTCAGCGCAATAGTCTGGACGCTCCCATGCCGACATCAAAGGTATTTGTCGACCACCCAGGTAAACCTCATCCCAGGAGGTTTACCTGGGTGGTCGACAAATACTTTTGATGTCGACACCCGTGCGTCCAGACTATCGCGCTGAGCCGACAAACAGCTGATCAGCTGTTTGTTGTCTCAGCACGGCAGCCATGTAAATTTAAATGAAGCGGCGATTATTTAAATTGCCGCTTCATTTTACTGTGTCGGGCAGCCTAATCTACATGCCTCTGGCGACAGAAGCATGTAGTCTAGACGTACCTTATGTCTACACTGCCCCTCTCTTGCAGCAAAACATATGCAAATGAGGCTAAGCATGGAATATCATTGTGCCTCGTTTGCATAATTAATTAGGCTCCGTTTTTGTGCAAAAACCCCTTCTTGCACAAGAGTCATTCTTCCGGGGGAAAAATGGGGAAGAACGGCTCTTGGGCAAAAACAGAGTCTTGTTAATTATGCAAATGAGGCATGGTGATAGTCCATGCTTAGCCTCATTTGCGTATGTTTTTCCACAAGAGGGGGCAGTGTAGACATAGCATAGCTGTGTGGGCTAGAATTCTGTAGACATAGCCCTAGTGTGGATTGAACTCTAGAATGCACTACTGCTTGAAGACTTGGTGGTGTAGCAGTCACTGGTATCAGTGCTTCATTGGAGGATATTTGGAAGTAGACTAGGGAGCAGCGTTCCCTATAAGCTGTGCAATTGTGCACCAATCAGGAGATATTGAAATGCTGGCCAGCTGATTAGCGCTCCCCATTAGGGTTTTTGTTTCTACTAGTGAGGCATGTAAAATTTTCTGCATATGGATGGAAAAAAATCCTCACTCGAATGGACAAGATTAGAGGAAACATTGCTAGAAAGTCTCTTTTTAGCCAGCTGGTGTTCTGGAGGGAAAAAGGAAGTGTTCCTCTCTCCCCTCCCCCCACTTCATTTCCCAGAAGGTGTCATCTTTTCATTAGCAGAGCACCACTTGCACCACCCCCTACCCTGGTCCCACTACATTTCATCCTTTCAGTGCAATGGCCCGTGCACCTTCTCCCTCATCATTTCCCAATATGCACAATCCTGGCAATGCTAAACACAGCTGTCTCTCCTCCATTCACTTCCCAGAAGAGCAGAAGGCTGGCCCAGGGCCACTGACAATTTCAAAAAACCTTCTTCTTAACCCCCAGATTGGTATGTGCTAAACATCACTAGGAAGCTACCTTGCAGTCAACCAGCCAGAAGCTAGAATTCTCAGGTCTCTCATGATAGAAGCCCATATGTTCTAGCCCATATGTTATTAGATGGTCATTCCTACTAACTTTAATTGGGAGCTTTACTAGGCACCCTACAACTGATGGAGCTAGAACCAGTGCTGTGAACTAGCTAGAATTTTGTAGTTCCTGTATGCTATTAAGTGTTTATAGCTTTATGGAGAAGAGGGCTTTTTTTCTTTGCTTTAATTTTGGTTTATTATTTACAAGTGACAGCTAGAAAAGAAAATGATCTGTTTTTAGATTAAGGGTACCAGTTAATTCCTTACTTTTCTAAATTGGTATTTGTATAATTTGAGATTGAATGTAAAGCTTTTTACAGAAGAGTCATAACCTTGTTCCTCCATGGCCCCAGCTGCCAGGTGACTCCCACTCCCAGCAAAGTCTGAAAAGTTGTCCAAATTTCAGGCAGTTGTCACTGCAAGCAGGTCCTGTCCCTATGTTCAACATGCACAACAGCTGCCACCATGACAAATGTTACACACCATTCAGGAACAGAAATACTAAAAATAATAATACGTTAGCTCTCACTGATGTTTTAAGAGTCACCATTTTGTGACATTTCAAAGAAGAATTTGGCAAATCAAACATCCTTGTGAGAGCAATAGAGTTGTTTAAGTTCTGGTCATTTGCTGCCACACATCTAGCTTTCCAAAGGGAAAGGGTGAACTGAAAGCTTTGTAAGTGTGTGGAAATTGGGGATGGCATAGAAACAAGACAGACTGAAAGCATGGAGGAGGGATATGACAAATATAAAGAGAAAATAAAGAATGTAAGAAAATCAGGGAAAGGAACAACAAACACAAACCACGTAAAGAGAGACCAGGGAAAGAAGGGGAGAGGGGAAATAATAATTTAATTAATGGGGAAATGTAGTGAAGAGAAAAGAGACCCCAGAATATATAGTAGGAGACAAGAAAATGGAATAAAATAATAGGAAGGGAGAAGAGACGCAAGGAAAGAAAAAGGAAACGAGACATGGTACATCTCATTGTTAAAAAATATTACATTTAAATGTTCTGAAATGTTATATACCTATAGTGAGGTGTTCACCCTGGCTCCAGTCCCTGTACACTGCTATAAAGGTCTAGAGAAGGGTAAGGAGAACCACAAAGCCATAGAGGATTCCTTGGCAATGCAGAGACAGCTGAGAAGCTGCTTCCAAGTAACTCCTGATAAGCATGCCTGGGCCAGAGAGGATATGTTGGACTGAAAAATAAAAGTGTAAAGTGATTCTGAAAAGGAAGAGAAAATCTCCTTTGAAAAGCAATAAATAACTACAGATTACAAGGGGACATATTTTGTGGCGGGGAGAGAAGTAAACCAGACTTTGACCTTGAAAAATACTGATGGATATATTAATGCCAAGAATGATGCAGAGGAAAAAGCATTTATGGTCACACTCATATTTCTCTTTCACCTTGCTTCTGCAATCTCTATGCTGCCAGAATAGGAGTGGCTGTGAAAATTTCTAAAAATTTTCATCTTTGGGGCTGAAACTCTCCAGCACAAATATGATTTTTTTTTATTTAAAGTTTGAACAAAAATGACTGAAAGCAAGGAGCTTGATGAACATGCTTGCCCCATTATAGCAGAAATGTTTGTCTGTTCGTTTTTTAAATTCTTTAATGACAACACCAGGGTAGAAAGCTGAAATGTCGTAGTGTGACTGGAAAGTTTGGAAATGTTTTACTTAAGAAGAGAAGAATTAACAGGAGGGTGAAAGAAGTCTACGAATAACAAATGGGAAGGCAAATCAGGTGTTTCTACATTCTGTTTCATAATTCAAGAAGAAAGAGACATTCAGGAGAGTTAGTCTTGAAAACGCCCATGTAGATAGGATGAAAGAGTTAAATAAAGGGGTTGTGTGACCCTCTGACTTTTTAAAATATTTTGACAAGTTTGTTAGCCTAGTCATAAAAATCTGAGCCCCAAGCAAAATTAAAAGCAGGCTCTATGCTTGCTAACAGCACAAGTAGTAAATCACAGGGTAGCTCTAACAAACTCAGGGTGTGTGTTTCCCTAACTTGTATGCAAAGTTCCATGCACACATGCTTGCCAGCTGGTCAGTAACCTCTCTCTTCAACCAGAACCTTTCTGCTTAATAGAATTCTAAATTAAATCCTCAGCTTCCTCTCGCTGAACTTGCCATAGCAGCCGCCTTCATTGCTCGTGACTTATTAAATCTGCTCTCAGCAGGAAGCCAGGCAGGCAGATATGAAAACCTCTGCATGGGCCCCTCGATGTTTAACGAGTGTAAAGCTTTCACTTTTTTCCTTTTTGTAATTGATTGTTTAAAGCTTTCACATTTAAATCCTGCTGTGCCTCAGACTGTGACAGTTTTTAAAATGTAGGTTCCTCTGGTTGAGTGTGGTATTGTGCTAATGGTTCAAGTTATCTACATGACTGCCTCATAGACGACACAACTCCCCCTTCCCCCCCCCCCCCCACGCACCTTCTTGATTCTTTTTGCAGTCTCCTTTGATGTCACTGACGTCTTCCATGCTCACAATCTGGAATCATATTTGATTAGACTCCTTTCTCACTTCCAGACTTCTATCATATGCTCTTCTAGTCTTCTGCCACACCCGTCAGTTTGATGCCTTCATCTCCATCCCTGCCCCCCAACCTTTTATCCCCTTCTTGGATTGTTCCTGACACAACTACAACTTCCTCATATTTTCTGGCCTCCCTACATAAAATTTTACCCCCTCCAGCGAACAAGACATACCAGGTTACGTAGCTAAATTCCATCTTCCTCTCTCATCACTGTGATCCTAAAACTCTTTCCAATAACTTCCCTGTTAATTTCTGCATCACATTCAAGGTTCTCATTTTCTTTTTAAAAGCCCTGAGCAGTATTACCCCATCTCACAGCAACAATGCAATGAAATCCCCACTTTCCCTTAGTTTTGGCTGGAATGGAGTGGAGGTTGCTTCATTTTCAGTACTGTCCAGGAAGTTGGGGGTATTTTGGGACTTTTTGTCCAAATATCATGTCTTTTTAAGGCTGTAGCATTTTCCCCACTCAAATGTTATACAGCAATGAACAAGGTTCCATGACATTCTACATCAATAGTTCCACTATTTGTAGACTCTGAGCTGATAGAGAGCTGAAAGATGCCTTACAGCTTACAGGTGGGATGTAGTATCAACCACCAATGATTCCCAACATAATCTTTATTTTTGAGGACCAAATATAACTCCACAAGATCCCATTTAACTACCACAGTTGTCTGAGGCAACGTCTTTTCTTTCAAAAGAAGTTTTTTTTTTGAAGAAATCTTCTGAAAGAACTTCTTTTGAAAGAGCGCATACACATATAAAAGTGCATACACATATAAAAGCGCATCGAAAAAGCCATCTGCTTTTTTCGAAAGAGAGCATCCAGACTGATTGGACGCTCTCTTGCATAAAAGGCCACCTGGAACCAATTCAGCCAGGGCTTTAGGTCACTAGTTGCTTCTGAGTGCTGGTGCCGGAGCCTTGCAGAGACACGAGCTTAAAGGGACGCCCCTGGATAGCCGTTTCTCTGCTTTGCTGTGTGCTTGCCTACCTCTTTGAGGGACAGCAAAGTTCTTGCAGTGCCTGCTGTGGTTGCCCTGCTTTTTTGGATACCACAGCTTTTCTCTTGGTGCCATGGAGCCAGAGCTGCCCCGGGGCATGCGATGGCTCCACACAGCCATGCTACTGTTTTTGCAGCACTTTATGCCAGCTGCCTTCCTGGTCCTGCATGAGCTTGACCCGAGCTCATTCTGGGGACTCTCTCCCTGGGTGCGGGAGCTCCACTCTGGCAATTGCAACCCACTGTGGAGAGGCGTTTCTGGAGGCTCGACACCAGTTCACACTGGTGGGACCGGCTGGTCATGGAGTGGTGGGATGACCAGCAGTGGCTCCAAAACTTCTGCATGTGGAAGGCCACCTTTTTGGAGCCTGGCTTGCCCCCACCCTCAGGAGATGTGACACCCATCTGCAGCCCACCATCCCCCTGGAGAAGCGAGTTGTCATCACCCTCTGGAAGCTCGCCACCCCTGACAGCTACTGATCATTTGGCAACCAGATTGGTGTAGTGAAGTCAGCTGTCGGGGTCCTCCTCTTGGAGGTAAGGCACTCTTAGTCTGCAGTCCCTGCAGGGCACAGGAGGAGTACTGGCAAAGGGTGTTCCTAGGGAAAGGGGGGGTTGAGGGCTGTGGAGGGTGGAGTAGGTTGTGCCATCCTGCCCTCACACATCCCTGATGCTGGGGTGGGTGCACTCATAGGGGATGGCTCCTGGGGTGTTTGGGGGAAGGAAGGCGAGGGGGGTGGCCACCTCCCAAAGGCTCGGGCACCCCCAATCTCATTCTCTGTTTTCTGTGTTTATTTGTCTCCTTCTGCAGGTTGTGAGGACCGTCAACTCCATCCTGCTGCGGAGGGTCATCCGCCTGGGAGACCTAGACCCCATCACGTCCAGATTTGCCACCCTGGGGTTCCTGAACCATGCTGGAGCCATAAATGGAACCCACATACCCATCCACACACCAGAGCATCGAGCAGCCCAGTATATTAATCAGAAGGGCTACTTCTCCTTGGTGCTGCAGGCCCTGGTTGACCACCGTGTACACTTCACATACATTTTTGTCAGGTGGTTGGGCAGGGCACACGATGCCCGCATGTTTTGGAACTCAAGCCTATATGGGAAGCTGAAGGGAGGCATATGCTTCCCCCGCCATGAACTAGCAGTTGGGGACGTGGAGGAGATGCCATTGTGCATCATGGGACCACAGCTTACCCCCTGATGCTGAGGCTTATGAAGTCTTATGCCAGACACCAGCAGGGACCAATTTAATACCTGCCTGAACCGGACAAGGATCCAGGTCGAATGCACCTTTGGCCACCTCAAGGCATGGTTCAGATGCCTGCTGACCCACCTGAATGTGGGGGAGCACAACATCCCTGAGGTGGTCACAGCATTTTGTGTCCTCCACAACATTGTGGAGAGGAAGAGGAAGGCCTTCCTCCCAGGGTCGGGGGGAGCGGGACTCCTGTCACAAGTGGTGAGCCTTTGAGTAGCTGTGGACAGCTGCAATCTACCAGGCCGGGTTATGTATCCAGGAGGCCCTGAGGGAGAGATTCTCTCAAAGACCCCAGTAACTCTCCCCAGGGCCTCCCCACTAGGAGCCTCTGGCTTGCTGCTCCATCTCTTTCCCACCACAACCACTCCCTTTTCCCCTTCCCTGACCTCTCCACAAAAACACTTGTTTGGTTTCCAACAAAATGAAGTCTGAATTTATCTTTCATTAAAAAAAGGTGGGCATGGGGGGCGGGGCTTATAACCTGGAGGGGGAGGGGGACTTGGAGTGGCATGGGGGGTTAGATAGATGTGCCATCTCGGGTGCAGGGACATCGTCGGAGTTGGGGTTGAGTGGGTTCAGGGACCACAGAGGGATTGGCAGGGGGAGCTGGAGTGGGGACAGGGATGGCAGGAGGCAGGAAGAGGGGACATGGGCATCACTTGGGGAAGGAGAAGAGGCATTGCAGGGGGCAGGACGGTGGTAGGCAGGAGGAGCGACAGCAGGTGGGTGTGCCACCATTTCTCTCATGATGGCACACATGCACCACTGCATGAGCTGATCTCAGGTGCAGTTCCACCACTCAGCATACTCACAGATCTTCTGCACCAGGGTCTGCTGCATATCACACAGGATGTTGACATGGAGGCACATGAGGTCTTCCTGGACCCTGGTGTGCTTTTGGGCCCCCCCGGGCTCTGGCAGCTGCCTGTGATGGTGTGGCTCACCCCTCAGTCCCGACTGGTTCAGCTGTGGAGAACACAAAGAGGGAGAGGTGTGTCAGTCATCCATGCAGACACTGTCTCTGAGGCCATGCCCTCCTCTGTGAGCAGCGACCAGAGGAAAGGATGTGTGCAGCACTCCTCAGATTGTCTGGGGTCGTGCCTGTGCCCTTGTGGATAGCCTGCTTCCAGCCATGGCAGGTGCTGGGAGGGCCCCACCTCTGGGCCAGACATGTGTGTAGCCTCCCCTGAGCCTGGCAGCAGGATTCCACCCATGCTCAAGGACTGCCTGCTGAGTCTGCGTGCTACATACGAATGCTGCATGTGGTTCTATGTGCATGGACTGCAGCACAATGTCCAGCTTGAGCAAAGCTCACACCGTGCCCCCTGTGTGTCCACCTCCCCCATCCTGTATATGTGACAAATTGAGAGCACTCACTTGAAGATCCCTCCCCGGTGTCAGATGAGGCCTGGGAGATTCCCTGGCTGACAGGCACTGGCTCCAGAAACAGGGTGACGGTGTCCATCTCTTCCACCTCCTCCTGCTGGCCCTGGTCCTCCTCCTCTGCCATGACCTCTGGCCAGGAGACGACAGGGGTCTCGAGGCTGGAGTCCACAACGATGGGTGGGGAAGATGTTTCCCACACCCCACACCTGCCCCTACTACCAAGAGCGCCGCCAAATCCTGGGAAATGGGGAAGTAGTTCCTGGTAAAGGGAGCAGGTGTAGGGTCCTGAGTGTGAGCTGTACTCTCTGGCCCTCATGTATCCCTGACAGAGCTCTTTCACCTTACTCCAGACCTGTTCCAAGGTCCGGGATGGGTGTCCGCGCTCTGCCAGAGACTCGGCCATGTGTTTGAAGATCTCGGCATTGCAGCGCTTGGATCAGAGATCCTGCAATGTCTCCTCCTCACTCTACAGCTTGAGGAGGGACAGGATCTCCACTCTGGACCAGGAGGGTGCCCACCTCTAGGTCCCCCTGGGACTGTTTCCTCGAGGGCCAGGGAGGTCGTGGTGGGCTTGTGGCTCCGCCGTGGGTGGCAAGGCCTGTGGCAGGGTGAGCCGTATGGTCAGGGTGCTGCTCCAAGGCCGGATTCCTGCCACAAGGCTTGCCCAGGATACCTGCAGCTTTAAGAGCTGGCAGTAGATAAGAACTTTAGAGTTGTGATTAGTATGGACGGAGTATCCACGAGGGCACCTGTGTTATTCTGAAACAAAACTCTCCTCCCCGTCCATACACACCATTTTCCAAAAGAGCTCTTTCGGAAAAAGGCTTCTTCCTTGTAGAAAGAAGAGTACCACTGTTGGAAAATCCTCTTTGTTCTTTCAGTTCACTTTTGAAAGAACACAATTGCAGTGTGGAAGTAACTCAAGTTTTGTCTGGAAAACAACTGTTTTTCAGACAAAACTCTGTAGTATAGACAGAGCCTTACATGAATTTGGGCAAACTGCTCAAGGCTACAGCATGCGAAAAGAGTCTATACCTGTGTAGCAAAGGCAATTTGGAAGGTACAAGAACTGCATTCAGTGAACTTCTGCAACCAAAGTTAAATAGGAGTAAAGATTATATATTTTTAAATAGCTATTTTTCAGGATTTTAACTTAGAATGAGGAGCAGCATCTCTGAATTAATGGAAGTTGTGTCAGTACTTTTCTCTGCATGCCAACCAATTTACTTTCAAATCAAATCTTATAAAGGTTTTTCTGCATAGATCTGATCTCTTTGATTCTCAGACACACAACTCTTGGATTAGATGATACATCACATTCTTCCTGCTACGCTGATCTGCCAGTATAGATCATGTGTGGTAATGTAGAATGTGCAGTTTCATACGGTAACAATTTGAAATATGTATAATGGCTAAGGGGACTAAGCCTCACTGATAGTGGAGAGGATTTAGGCTTCAGGATCATGTGAGCAGTTTTGAATTTTTTTATCCACAACCCTTTGCAGGGACAGTTTGACTTGGCTGTGTGTTTCAACTAGTAGTTTTTGGAAATTCACGTATGCTCACCACATCTCTTGTACCAAATGCTCAGCCCTAGAGCAAGAGTTTCTTAAAGGGCTCATCTAGACTATGCTAAAGTGTCGAAAGTAGAGCTTTCGAAAGTGAAAGTAGTCTGGATGTATTTTTTCGGCAACCCCCCCTTTTTTCAAAAAGCCACGTTAACCTCATTTTTTGAGGAAAAGCGTCTTTTCAAAAAGGAGGGGGGTTACTAAAAAACCATGTCTAGACTACTTTCACTTTCGAAAGCTCTGCTTGTGAAAGGGAGATTGGAAGAAGATATGCAAATGCCCATGGAATTTGCATATCGTCTTTTGACACTTTAGCGTAGTCTAGATGAGTCCAAAGTGTTCTGCTTGGGAAAGCCACTAATGGGCCCACACCGCTTTATTTACCCAACAAGTCCATAGCCACGGAGCTCCGTGGCCCCCATTGGATCTGGTTCACTGTCTTGAGAAACACTGCCTGAGAACAAAGCTCTAATCACAGTGCAGCATGCTCTAGCCCTTTGGACCTTTACTATGGTTGTGGGGATGAAACTTCTTGCTGCAGAAGCTTACTACGTATGTTAAAAGAAAAGATCTGTTATTTGTATGAGATTTACAAAACCTCGTCAAACTATTCATATTCTAACTCGGCGGGGAAATGCATGTATGTGCAACAACTATTTAATTTTCTACAGGTTACTGCATATCTAATGGAATTCTGCAAGTAGGGGATGATTTTAAATGGTCCTAAATGCACAGTCATAATGCATGTGTGTGTATATATATAACTATCCAGCCATAAGCTAAGTAGTTAGTGAACTCCTTATTGTACAGGTGTTCTTCAGTTTTCATAGAAGTCTAATATTAAGAACAGAGATAGCTCAATTACAGTTATCAAAACTCCCGAATTCCAGGCTGAAATATAAATCCTGAATTCATTTAATCTTTGACAAATATCTTAGTCAAGTTATCCCTAATTCTGACATTGGGGGAAAATACTATACTTTCAGATAGAATTTCACCACTGGCTTTAAGAGATACTTAATTATCTATAGAGCCATTTAGAGTCATTATATGAGTAAAGGGTCATGCCTACTTTTGATATAAGCAAGGGTAAATGTCTCCACTGCCTTATTTATTATATTTATTGACTGGTTTTAGTTCTTATTTATAAGTCAGTCAGTCTAACATTCTGATCTAAACATGGTCACAAATCTGAGTAAGCCTTGCGACAAGTAGTTGTTTGTGCCTGAAGAAGGATATGTAACCATCTGCATTCATTGAGCTTTTGAGCTTCTCTTCATTCCCTATCCTGAAACTCTGTTCATTTATAACACTCCCATTCTTCAACATAACAAAAAACCCACTCATTTAATTAGCACTGGAGAGGAAAGGTGGCAGTGCTGCAGAAATGGGAGACAACTTTTTAAAAACAGTTTTTCTGTGATTTTAGGCTCACAATTTTACACATCCTGTACTCTGATGTTGCTTTACACATGGAAAACACAAAACAGGGGATGAAAATTTTCAGATTTGAGAATGGCAGGTTGAAGATCCTTTGCAAGATTGGGTGAGAAATGCATGTAGGGTTTACACAGACCACACACATAAGGCATGGGCATGTAGGCCTTTACAGTTACCACATGTATATGTGGAATTTCATAGCAACAGCAGGAATATAAATCTTATTCTTGCTCCTACCACCGTAACTAAACATGAATTTTATGTTGTAAGTAATATGACCCACATCTCAAATTTTAATTCTATCCAGTAGAGAACAGTAGTAAAAATGGCTATTTGCTCATAACTGTAGATTGTTTCCCCTTTAGATTACACATTATTTTGGAAGTTTTCTTAATCTTTTCTCCATCCCTGAAACTAAGTTGGTGCATTTGAAGTGGCATTTACTCCATCAAAGAACACAGCTTTTAAAGACCTTTATTATTTTTAAAGCAGATTGCCTGTTAAAAGCCTATGGACATATCTCTTGGGGCTCTTTAAAATGATGTGCTGCAGCATTCATGAATGATACACTCATAGTAGGCTAGAAAAGAATGAAGGTGAGGAGGGGGGACAGAGAAGGAGCAATACTCTGAATAACTCCTCTAGTAACCTATAAACGTTAACATCTTTGGTATCCTCTAACTGTAGGAAACTTGAGTGTATCTCATTTCACTTAATAGGAACAGATGGATGTTTTACTCATGAAAAATAGATAGAAAGTAATTGTGCTACCACCATATTGACTCCCACATCACATCATTTGTATTTGGTTCGGTGTATGCCTATTTTACAAAGATGCTTGTGAGAAGTAGCAATGGAATATTAAGCGTAATTTCAGGAAGAAGTCCACCATTCCCACCTCTTCCAGATTGTGTGGCTTCAATTTCTCAAATAATTTGTGCTCCCTTCACCAGCACTGCAGAATAAACAAATATTTCAATGTTGCAAAACTGAAAACATGCTTGGGTGCTCTGGTAATTTGCTCTGTACTGTTTATTTTTAAATCAAGTCATGAAGGTCACCGTCAACATGAAAAATCTGAACAAACCTTAGTACTTTAAGCAAAGAAATGAAGAGCAACAAAATGAAGGAAATCGCTGCATTTATATTTAGCTGTTCTAATATACACAGTGTCTTTAGCTGGACTCTAGGAAACATGTTCTTTCCGGGGGTCTTGTTTATTTTATACAGGTTGAACCTCTATAAACTGGGACTCCCTGGTTTGGCAGCATCTGTGATCTGGCATAACCCCAGATGTTCCAGAGCCAGGGAGTCATGGTGGAAGGCTGGTGGCTGGGCTCCCAACAGCTGGGCTGCCTGCTGTGCCATAGCTGGGCTGCCTGCTGGAGCCAGGAACCTGGTGCACAGTGGTGGGACTGCCTGGAAAGGCCAGGAGCCCAGCATGGCCAAGAGCCCAGAATGCAATGAGCTAGGCTGCCTGGCATAGCAGGGAAGGGGATGGGGAGGGACCAGCAGGGCAGCGAGGCTGCCAGCATGGGGGGAGCTAGCCAGGAGGCTGGCAACCAGTCCAGGGTTGTGGGAGCCAGTAGAAGGGGGGCTAGATATGGTCCGGCAAAATCACCCGTCCAGGACCAGTCAGGTCCCGAGGGTGCCAGACCAAGGAGGTCCAACTTTTACTAGGTTATATATGTAATTTATTTTAAATACTTTTTTTATTTAAAGGCAGCTCAAAGCTAAATGAAAATTTCAAACTGGAAAACCCAGGTTATTCTGATTTGGGGAGACAGTGTGTGAAAACTTGGCTCCACTGAAGTCAATGACAAATCAATCATTTGCTTTAATGTGACCACGATTTCAACCCTGGAACTCTACCAATGCCACAAGTCATGGACACAGGTGAGTTGCCCAACAGAGGACCTCTTCAGCATCCAATTCAGAACTCTAGAACCAGGAAATAAAGTTAGCTTTTGTCTTTCTGGGAAGGTGACAAACTGAGAAGATGTGGGGCCAGGTACTAGGAGATGCAAATCCACCCCAGGGGCCCAGCCAGGACTGGAATGTGGAGAGTAGTAGGGAGGGAGGGTTGGGTCACGTTAGTCAGTCACTCCCATCGCCATGTGAGAGAAGTTTATGAGAGAGAGAGAAAGTGTGTGTGTGTCACTTCTCCCCATGCAAATGGTAAGATAAATAAAAAGACTCCAGCTATGCTGTATTTCTTTTTAATGGGAGCTCAGTCAACTGTTTCAGCAAGATGGGTAGCACCAGAGGAAAATTCAGATGTGACTTCAATGCTTACTTTTGAAATCCAATCCGAGGGCCATATTCTCCATTCAGTCACACACAAGAACCTTTTGACTTAAGTGAGTTTGCGCAAATCTAATGAAGCCAACTTAGTTTCAGTACAGGCAGTCCTCGGGTTACATACAAGATAGGGACTGTAGGTTTGTTCTTAAGTTGAATTTGTATGTAAGTCGGAACTGGTACATATTGTAGGGGAAACTCTAGCCAAACATTTCTCCAGAGCTCAGTTTTATTCTCCCACACCTCACTTCCCTCAGTCCTCTATTCTCAAGCTGAGGTGTCTGCTGAGAAAAGCCGCTCCTCATCTCCCTGATCTGCTGAGGGGGGCGCTAGCTTCGCGTCTCCCTGGTCTGCTGGGGGGAAGCAGCTAGTGCGGGGTTGCCTCACCCCGTTTGTAAGTAGGGATCTGATGTAAGTCGGATCCATGTAACCCGGGAACTGCCTGTATATTCAAAGTGAGAGGACATACTCTTCATTTGTGAACATTCAAAATCCACTGCTGGGAAAAATGGGGCTATATTTCTCTGTCTATATTGCAAATAAGAGATGTCTAAAAATATGGGGCCAAATTCTGTCCTCCATTGCTATAATTCAACCGAGTTCAAATGAATTGGAATTTGGCCAGTGATGCTAATTTTTAATACCAAGCAGACTTGTCCAGAGATTCTGAAATGTAGACAAACAGCTTCTAATAACTTTTATATTTCCCCTGTTACAGTATTCAACACTGAAAATATTGCTACAAAACCCTTCAACTGAAATGGGGCCCAGAGAATTTTGGAATGGGACTTAAACCATTTCAGATAATCAGCAACAATCCCCCTTTTTTTTTAAATTCTACACATCTACTGTTTTTTATCACACCAGGTACTGTACTCAGCAGCCGCAGCGCATAGCACCATGACAAAACCAGCCAAGAGGATGATAAAAAAAAAATCTGCACAACCACTTTCAGTTCCTTATTACCTCATATTTGGGCAACCTCAAATCCCCAGTAATCTCAGCTAGAAACGTTTTAACATATTAACAAAACTTATGAAGCTCAATTTTAATTAACTTGGTTCAAACGAACTATTTGATTCCCTTTCTCCAATGCTCCTTCTCTCTCCACTATTCCTCTGGGGGCTGAGCACAGTATTAGTGATTCTTAATCCAGCTGGCTTTACCAAATGAGCTTCAATGTGTCTAATGTAAAGCTGGCTGGGCCACTGCCCTAGCAACTTGATTTCCTAAAATACCCCTGATGAACTCCCCTCCCCCGCCTATCCTTAAAATCAATTTGGCATGAACAGCAGGGTAAGGAGGACACTTAGACACCGTCCAGTGACCTAGAACTGGGAAGAAATCACCATAATCATTTGAAGATTAGCTATCTAAAAGGTGACAGCATAACACTTGTTTAGTGGAAGACTTCCAAGAGAAATCAGAGGTTGCAGCATGCTACATGTGTGCTTGGATTGGCTGAACTGTATGCTTCGATTGCTGGGGAAGAAATACATTCCAAAGTGATTTAAATACATCCAGTTTAAGCCTGAGGTGATTATTTATGTGTTTGTAATAGCATTACACACAGGATTATGAGTGAAGTGGTTAACAGATGGGAGGACTGGAATTTCCAAGTTTTTTTGTTAAAAACATTTCAGCTATTCCTTCACCATTTACCAAAGTGGCATTTATATGTTAAAAGTCTTCAAACCTAATCCTGGAGTCCTTACTCAGTTAAAAATCCCTGAGTTTACAACCTGCTCTGCAGTTTGCCTACCTGTTTCATGATGCAGGAGTATAAATATCAAGCAGAAACATCTCACAGTTACCTCTAAGTGTGATCACAAATGCATTCATTCCACCCGGAGCTAACACCACCTCCTTGCAATGCATGGTAAAGCTCTCATTGGGTTGCTATAGAAGCAAGAGAGAGTTCCTCAGATCAATAACAAGGAAAAGGCCAAATCTCAATGTACACTTTTATACTATTTGCAGAATAGAGCGAACCTTTACTGAGAGATTTTTTTCTTAAAATTAGGTGATGATTTTGGAGAGTAACCTACAAAATCAGACCCTCACACAGAGGGGATGGGCACATGCTTTGTTGTCTTAAACTTTTAACAAAATTGAATCTGGTGCTTCCAATGAGAGAAAATCTCAGCAGAGATGTTCTCTTTCTAACTCACTTCATTTAGTACATTGGGAAATGACTAGCACTAAATGACTAGAGGTATGTGTTTGAGAGATGTGAGAAATATTTCTTGGAATCAGTTTACAAGTCAGCAGTGGGTTTGCATCGGCTAATTTGGCTTTTACAACTCATTCTATTGGGTTGCTGGAGTACAATCAGCTAATTATGAAACACCTGCAGAATTACATGTTTGTGGTTTGTGCTTTAATCCAAGCTTTCTGTATACCCAGAACAGCACTCTAAAAACTATACCAAACTGTTGCCTGATCTTTAGATTGTATATAATTATATGGATTACTTATGAATTTCCAGTTGCCACTTTGAGGGTTGGCAGGTCCTTGCCCCAGGATCATGGTCAGTGGCACAGGATCTGATAAGTGCAGGGAGCTGGTCCTCTCCGCTGCTGCCTCTGTTGCCTCTGCTCACTCTTCTTTTATAAGCCTTTGTATAGATCATGTTTTCCAAGCTGTTTATCATTTTTGTTGCTCTCCTCTGAACTTGCTATTTGGCCACATTTTTCTTCAAGTGTAGTGCCCACAGTAGTCCAGCAGAAACCTAGCCAGAGCAAGATTATAAGCACTCATGTGTTCAGTAACAATTCCTGATAATATGTCCCAAAATATTAGCCTTTTTTACAACTCCATCACACTGTTGATTCGTATTCAATCTGTGATCCAGCAGGACCACTGCCTAGCAAGTTATTTACCATCTTGTACTTCACACTTATTTTTTTTCTTCCTAAGTAGTGTTTTGTATTTCTCTGTAGTAAATTTCATATTGCTGATCTCAGACCAGTTCTCCAGTTCATCCTGAATTCCGAACCTATTCTCCAATGTGCTTGCATCCCCTCTTACCTTGGTGTCCTCCACAAATTTTATAGGCATACTCTACACTCCATTATTCATGTCATTAATGAAAATGTTGACTAGAACTGGAAACAGGACAGACTGTTGCATGACCCCTCTAGATACTTGCCCCAGTTTAATAGTGAACTATTGATAACTACTCTTTGAATATGGTCTTTCAACCATCCATCATCTAGTAATTTAATCTAGACCACATTTCCCCATTTTGCTTATGTGAATGTCCAATGGGACTGTGGCAAAAGCCTTTCTAAAATCAAGATAAATCATGGTCTTCAGTTTCTCCCCATTTCCACTAGGACAGTAATTATGTCAAAGAATGTAGTGCTGGAAGGGCATCCCAAGAGGCCTTCATCATCTCTCCTTGCTGTGGCAGGATTAAGGATAAGCCTGAATCTTAAACCTTATGGCTGTCAGCCCTTCAGGAAAAAGTCTTTTACTTTTTGCCAAAATGTTCAAAGCCCTGCTTTCCTTCTTGTGTCTATGCCCATAGATATTCATGTGCATTTTGTCATGAACACTTTCAAATGTTTTAGCTGTGCCTTCTGGGAACTGTTAGGGTGAACCTAACTTGAATTTTCAAGAGGGTTGTTAGGAATGATGTATCCTCTCTCAAATGCACTCTCAGTATTGCTCCATCTCTCTGTGTCTATGCAGCAGGCTCAAGAAATCCTGTTAGTTGCAACTAACAATAACTTAACTTGTCCTTGCTCTCCTACAAGTACAGAAACATGTTTGCAGATAATTAACCTGCATTCTTATTTGCTGTGTAAACGCCATTCTTTTCATCAACATTGTAAGTTTGCAATAGTATTTTAATGGGAGCTATGCATAAAGACTCCAATGCTGTAGATTGTGATCAATGGGAAGATTTTTGTTTGTTTGTTTTATGCTACATGCTAAAAGAAATCATGGGCTGATGGGAAGGGAGTGTGGGTTCATTGGAAGGCTGTTAGCTATTCGGGCTATAAATCTACAAATACTGTATGCATCTTTCCAGACCTACCAGGCCAGCAAAACGAGTTCTTTCCTCCACCATAATTGGAGTTACCTTGCCAAACAAGAAATCTTATATAACACAATGAATGGCTGCCTAATATAATACGCTCTGAACTCTTTGGAAGAAGAAGAGGCAATGTTGCTGTCAAATGGCATGGGTGCAGAAAATCTCACTGGCGAGCGGGGATTTCACCAAAGTCATCTTTGTAGCAGATGGCAGCCTACGCTATTTAAGAGGCCACAGGAGGATGCTGGAGGATATTAAGATGTGATGAGCACTCCCACCAGGATGACAAGAAGAGAGTTGCCAGTAACGCAGCTTAGAAGGCATTTTTGACCACTAAAAAGAGGAGACAATGGAGGTCTGGAGTGTCCATGAAGAAACCATCCATGGGAAAGGAGTACTGGATACCACTCATGCTGCCAGAAAGGTGGCAAGGGTTCAGAAATTGTTGTGCTATGATGTAATTTGTGCACCGGTTTGTGTGCTTTGCATTTGAGAACTGTTTTATTCCAATAGTTCATATTCTGCTCCCGTACAAATAACTTATGCAGAGTTCTGATTTTCTATCAGAAGAGCGCACCTTATGAAAAGGCAGCAAATCATCAGCTATCTTCTCCACACCCATTTGAGCCTCAGCCAAGAGTGCTGCTTGATGTGTGGCTGTATCAGATGTTTAAGCCAGTAACTAGTGTCCTGGAGACTTGAAATTGCTTTGCTTCTTTCTGTGTGGATGGGATGTGTCTGTTTTTCATATTCATCCAAGAACAGGGGAAGAGAAGCAGACCTCTAACCTCACACTAGCCAGCAGATCTGAGGCCCAGAGAAGCATTCACCCTCTAGCTGTGAAGGGGTAACAGCATTTGTGAAGATGAAGGAATAACATGAGGATAAAGGATGATCCATCTGAGCCATTAGAATGCCCTCACTTCCTTCATCAGGAAAAGCAATTCGTAACCTCATGGACAGATGAGAGGAAATCATCTACTCCCCAGTATTAAACATGTGTCCCACAGCATTCCCTCAAATGGAGAACAGTGCCACTTCATGCAGTACACTTCATGCCAGCAATTGGAGCATAGAAGACACATGGCCCTGCTCTGCCATAATGGCCCAACACATCTTCCACAATGTGCTATAACAGGTCTAGAAGGTTTAACAATGAGCAGCGCCTGCAGAAATTGGAAACACTGATGTAGAAGCAGAGTGCCTGGGCAAAAGTGCAGCTGAGAAATGTGTAGACCATAAAGAGTGTGGCCGGCTTCCTGTGGCAGCGACCATAACTAATGTGGCTCTTTCCCTGAGTCAGTGAGCTTCCAACAAGAGCAATATGTTTACCCGCTACATAGTAGGGTGCCCACTCCTGTGACTGAGTCCTCTGAGTACACTATCCTTCACATATTAGCTTCTTGCTGACATATAACCTTCCTCTCTGCTGCTAGCATCCCCAAATGCATTGCTCTCTGCCCACAGCACACTTGGGAGAGCCACACCCTCTTTCCAGGCCTCTAAAGGGGTCTGCACACAACTGGGCAACTAGTACATAAGGAGAACATTCCAACAGCTGTGCAAAGGAGAACCTCTCATTCCTCTGGTCAATGGTCATTTTATTCTTCTCTCTTACCCTCTTTGGTACAGTTCAGCACACTATGGGCATAAACAATGTGGATGGCTTTCTTAGATTTGATTATGGGATAGGAGGGGTGGTGAATTAAATTATTTACACAAAAGAAAAATTGTCAGAATTGCAAACTTCTCTCTGGTAAGATTATAGCTTTCTCTCAGCCTGTAAATTATTTAGCATCTATTTCTTTGGCAGTTAAGGTTTACATTGAATGTCACAAACAATCATGAACCCTTTTAATTCAGGAAGTTATAAACTGAAAGGATCTGATTCAGGCCTATGCAACTACTTTGGAGTTCAGAGTAGCTTCTCATCTTGACAGCTGTACAACAGACTAGGAAAACTGATTTTCTCATGATTCCAGAGCAAACAGAGTGACTGACAGGAAGGTAAATAAAGAACTAGAGTTCTGAGAAATATGGACTAGACCATTAGAGGCATTGAAAAACACTAAAGAAGGCCCATCTTAACCTGCTGAAATACAGACTAAGGTATACAAAAACAATAGTAATTAATCCTTAGACTAAATAAACATCAGAGGGATGGCAGAAGAGTAAATTATTCTAAATCATAGTGTTTACCAAACTCCGATTAGGAACCATTAGTCTTCAGACAAAAGCATCGATCTTCTCTGAAAATTGGGCTTCAGTAAAATCAGTGCAGACAGAGGTAGGCTGCCAATGAGAAAGTTATTTGTTTCTTGGTTCCAAAGATAATGAGATGGTCTAAAACTAACAGATAAATTGCACCTAGAGAAAAAAAGGTGATGTGCTCAAAGCACTGAGTGCTGAGACAAATTTCTGAAATGAAGTGCCTTGGCATAAAAAATCCCCAGACCATAGATGAATATTTATTAATTCATTTAGATTTCTCTGAACATGTACAAAAAGACATGTCTGTTCATAGTAGCTTTGAAAACTAAGAAGTGTGGATGGGAAAGGAATGAAAGGAATTGTTATAGAGTTATCTTCAAAGAAAAAATTAAACATAAAACATTTTAATATTGAATTTTCATACACTAAAGATCATAATGACCATAGAACATCTGTGGAAGATACTGCTGCATTTTTTTACTGGCACATACTTCAGCCATGACAGATCGCTTGAGGAAAAATTCAAAATGTCCAAGATATGGTATTTCCAAAGGCAGTTTTTATTTCAAATAAGAATTGCTGAGAGAGAGATTAACTATCCAACTGTCTACAGAATGTTTGCTTGCTTTGGTTTGTTTTGTTCTGATTTAACTATGTCTGGTTTTTCTCAATAAATTTGAGGAATAGTAACTATACTGTTACAAGCATCTCATGTAATTATATTTTATATCTTATGCATTTCTGTTGTTAATGCTAACACTCTATTATATTTCTAGTCTGTGTCTAGACTGGCAAGTTTTTCCGCAAAAGCATCTGCTTTTGCAGAAAAACTTGCCAGCTGTCTACACTAGCCGCTTGAATTTCCGCAAGAACACTGACGATCTCATGTAAGATTGTCAGTGTTCTTGCGGAAATGCTATGCTGCTCCCGTTCAGGCAAAAGCCCTCTTGCACAAATGCTTTTGCACAAGAGGGCCAGTGTAAACAGCACGGTATTGTTTTGCACAAAAAAGCCCCGATCGCGAAAATGGCAATCGGGGCTTTCTTGCGCAAAACCGCGTCTAGATTGGCACGGATGCTTTTCCGGAAAAAGTGCTTTTGTGGAAAAGCGTCCGTGCCAATCTAGATGCTCTTTTCCGCAAATGCTTTTAACGGAAAAATTTTCCGTTAAAAGCATTTGCGGAAAATCATGCCAGTCTAGACGTAGCCCTACTGAATAACACATTTAATTTATTATATTTTCTGTTTAAAGGATATCCAACAAGAAGACCAAAAATCAAAGTTGAGCATGATCCCTGAGTTAAGTCTACCACATTTTCTATAATCAGTTTTGGTGTATATTTGTTTATAATGTTTAGCTGTAGAAGCTGCACCTCTATTCCGTATCTGTAACCACTGAACTTCCATTATCACTCACAGCTTCTTCTGTGCTGTGTGTACATGGGATAGGGTTGTTACTCTGGATTTGGCGGACAAAGATATCTTGGGAAGAAACTCCAAGCCTATGATCCTTGCACTTAATCACACACCTCTCAAATAGATGACATGTGGAATGGTGCCCTGGCACAGATCATGAGAGTCTGTGATATATTGATGTCTCTTATATCATCATCTTGGGAAATCTGAACTCACTGGATTTAGAACAAAAGCAAATATGATGTTAAAGCCTGACTTTTGAATTCTGGCAGGCTTTGCCATCCATCCACCAAAGACTAAAAGATTTAGAAAAAAGTAATGGATAATGAATGTCTTATTTGTAGAAGAGGGAAGAATAATGTATCAATTTCCCACAAAACTTCTGCAAAAATGTTCTCTCACTGTCTGAATCTCTGGAAATTTGGGATGGGAGCCTATTAGTGTACCAGAGAGAGCATGGCTGAATGGATTGACAACAGGGATTCTTTAGCTTTGTCCAAGATCAGTCCTATCAAATAATTTCAAAGTGTGAGGAGGCTGATGATGTGAGCAAGTGCTGTGTGATGGTGTAAAATGTCCACCACATTCATTTGATTTGTTACCTGACCCAGATGCCAGGACTAAAAGGAATAAATCACTGACACAGTGTGAACACATTGTACCAGTTAGCCCCAGAAAAGAACGATTTATTTTGTATATGTATATGATAGATCTATCTATAATCTCTAGGCGGATTTAAAATAATCGTTAAAAATGGCTCAGAGCATCAGTGAACTAATGCTACACTAGCTACTATAAAGAAAAACCCCAATCGCATACTGCTTCAGACACCCCCTTCAAGAATAAGTCCAGGTAAACTGATCGGTCTGATCTACAGTTCAAGAAACCTGAGCTTTCCTAAGAAAAAAATAAATAGTTGTGACCTCCCCCTGTAAATCTTTTCCCTCAGTCTTCAAGACAAATATAGTTGGGGACTATCAGCTCAGTTGTCTCAATTTCAAATGTCCAGATACGGAATGAAGAAAGAGAGTGAGAGATGGTCTTTAAAGTGTGCTGGATCCGGACCATAAAAGGAATTTATAGATTGTTGTCTTGAAGTATTGATTTACACCCTGATCTTGCAAAGAAATACTTAATTTTAATCATGAGAGTAGCTCCAGGGAGTGCTCTTACTTAAAGTGAAACATGTGCAATAAGACTTTTCAAGGGCAGGGCCTTAATGCAGAATGAAATGTTGCTTTTTTAAAGTTACCTAAATGCCTTTGTATTGAAAGTTCCAAGACACGGGAAAAAAGAGAGGCAATATCCAAAGCATGGAAATTTCAATGCGATCATAATGCAGCTAATTGCACTACAACTAAATCATGTTTGGTGAATCTATCCCAGAATACCCTCTTCAAAACACTAATACTTTGGTTTCAGATCTTGATGTAATAGACAGAAGCAGTGAAGCTTAAAAAAAAAAAGTTACCTACTATAATTTTGTTCAAGATTTACGCACCTAGTTGGTATGAACAAGATCCTATTCCCCAAGCCCGCTTTTGCAGAATTAAATAAGGCGGCATGGAAAATTTTATTCAAAGGTATTTGTAATAGGAAAATAAAACTAAGTTTAAAATGTTAAATAGCTTTTCTGCATAGATTTGTAGTTCTGCAAATGTATATAACAAAGTACAAACCAGGCAAGAGCAGAAGACGTAGTTTAGAGAATGCTCTCGTTCTTTGACAGTGCTGTATTATTTGTGCCAAAGGTTCATTTCACTAATCACTTTTGATTATGTGATTAATTTAGCTGCAAACTTGTCTGATTTCCACAACTGTTTTTAATGTAAAAAAAATAGGAAACTAAACAACAAATATTAAATATTCCTTGAACCACGAGGATTTAACTTGGGTATATAAGAGGCATATACATACCTTAGTTCTGGATACACATCAGAGAGTACTGGTGATGAAAGTGGTGAACATTTTTCATTTGAACACCATTTCCAGAGACCATTTCACTTGAAACAATCCATCTTGCTTAGAATGCACACAGCTGTTCTTCATTCAACAGCTTCACCCTCCATAAGAGATTTTTGAACATGCCATTGGGATATTTTCCATGATCTTACAGAAATAAAAGGCATGAACAAAAAGAAAAAAAAGGCTTTTTCTTGTCTTTCAGAATTGATGACACCACTGCGTTTAATCACCACTCTTACATTCTTCAGCTGTCTTTCTCTCTCTCAACAGCTCTTCTCCCGGTTTTCAAATTCTGCTTTGACATTTTCAGCCTCAAGTGTTTTTTTAAAAAAGACAGATCAAGACAAATCCAAATAATTTACAGCAGCAAAATATGAGATACACAAAAATTGTTTTTCCTGCCACTTGCTCTTTTTCAAGGTCATCTGTTTTCAAATTTCAGATAAAAATTGTATCTTCCTTAATCCACATCCCTCGGGAGACGGCATATATAGCATATCCACCCTTACCCCTGCTCTCAGCTTATAATGCCACTCTGTGCCAGCCCATTTCCAGACTGTCCTAACTTGAGCTGCCTTCCCTAGGGGTCCAAAAGAGCCATTACAACAGCCTAGCAGAAGGACGTTCTGCCCACATGCTTTTCTCCCCATCCACATACCCTTCAGCAGCCACAGGGAATAGAATGGGAATAGGAATCACTTGGGTGCACCTATATCACAGGAGGTTCCATTGGGGGATCCTCTGACATCTGGTTATGGTGACTGTTGGTCTACTGAGAATGAGCAGAGCAGCACAAAGTCATCACAGCCATACACATTGGAGGATCTAGCCTAATGTGTGTTAGGGGAACCTTTGATATTGTCTCAAGACAGGATGATGCCTAATAAAGATTTCACTGTATTTTAAATTATATCAAACATGAATCTCTCTGTAGTTTGTAATTATAGGAAGAAAACAGATTCTTATTTGACTAATAAGGCAAGTCATGATTTATTATCTGGGTATGTGTTTTCCTGCTTAGGCATAAATCTGAGTGCTACCTTAACCTCAGATTCACAAGGCTACCTTAATGACAGCACAAAGATTTGCTAACTGTTGATTATCCATATGAAAAGGTGACAATTGTCACCAGAACAGCTTATCATGTGAAATTTCATCAAGACAGAAAATGTCATTTATTCAAAATTGTAAAAACAAAAAGCATCAAGCCTTTATTGGTCATGACATATGCTTCTGGAGTATCTGAAAAACAAATGCCTTTTAAAGCGTGCATTTGAAGGGTGTTTACATTCACTTTGCTGCTCACTATTATAATTTTACTTCTGGAATTGAAGTGTGTGATTCTGGCTGTTTTAAGATACATGTCAATGTATTTAAGAACAATGCACTCCCAAAAATCACTTTAATTTACAACTCTACTCTAAGAATGACTGTTCTGGGATAGATAAAATACCCTTAAGAGACATAAAATATGTACTTTATTATTAATGGTTCACAAGGTTTGAAAGATTTCCTGAAATTTGCTTTTAGAGACAGTAGCATAAGACTGTTTCCCTTAGCATGCTTCATGTTAGGCCAAAGAGTTTTGACAAATATGTTGAAGTAGAAGTTCATTTTGTAACAACTACCATTTCTTCTGTTCTTCTTGTACACATTTTTTTTAAATCAGTTATTCTCAATTTGTCTAACACAGCAATGGGGAACTTGGGCTAGTGAGTAGGCCACAAGACTGTTGTAACCAAATTGGTCTCCTGGGAGAGGGTAGTTTTGCTACTGCAGGATGAGCTAACTGACCTAAAGCAGTGCTATGATTCAATGCAGAGGGAGTGCACAGCTTTCACAGTTAACATTGTATGCAATCAGTCCGCAACTCAATTCGTGTACTCTTGCTTTACATGTGTGTCACTTTAGTAATGCTGGTACAAAAAATGACACAGACAGAAATCAGTGGAATATGGCAAACCTGTGTGAACAATGATAAAGAGCAGTCTTGCGGGCTGCACATAGAACCCTGATGGGCTGCATGTGCCCTTCTGGCTGCAGGTTGTCTACCACTGGTCTAACACATCTTGAAGTCTTTTCTTAGTTTTACTCAATGTAAATTTGCAGTGCTTTCACATTGTGTTTGATGTGGTTTGTCCTCATAGCAAAGGATGGCTCCTATTCACAGAGCTTACAACCTAACTATTCCAAGAAATGAATAAAATAGGCTTAACATCCCTTGCACAAAATCCAGACTTTCATTCTTCTGGTAATTCTGTGACATCCAAGTGTTCAATCCACTTATAACTCCAGCCATGTCAAAATGAAGAAACTGCGTGTGTGCGGGGGAGGAGGGGGGCGGGGTCAGAAATACTTAACTACACAGAATTAAAAATAATTTACAAGACTGGGTGGCGGATCCTTCAGTTTTCAGAAAAATAGACTGATAATTAAGACATGTAAATTGAAAGTGTGATAAACCTTCAATAGAAAATAAAAATAACCTTATACTGAATAATTTGGTTTAAGATACATTATTAATGAGCAGCACTTGTTGCTGCATCCCCTATGGATTTGTCTAATAACAGAACTTAAGCAATATCTGTATGGTTGGGGGATAAGTTTCCACTAATTGATCAATTGGAACAGAAGACTAGACAAATGTGGGGGCTATGAATGGATACAAAGTGTTTAAATACCAGATAGTGCTTCCTGTGTACACAACAATCCAAATATTTCACTTACCTTGGACTCAAAGGCAATTTCAGGCTCTTTCCCTTGAGAATCAAAATAGTGTTAAAATTTTTCAGCAATGTTTTCTGTCTTTTACTGATACAAATCTATATTTAAAAAGGAAATTTTTCAGTAACTAATATTGGGAATCACCAACCCTCAACCATTAGTAGGTATTGTGCAGCTATGTTACCATACACTAAGTTAAATATGCACTCATAAAAATTCACCAGTATAAAGGTCTCATCATAAAATCAAAAAGGTATTTTAGCTCTACAGATTAATTCCATTTTTGAAGGATTTGTGGCTCAGATTAGCACTGAGTTCTCACATTTGAAAGTTGAGCCCACACTGTTGCAGTCCTAAAGGAAGACTTAGGGTGAAAAAGTACAGTAGCATTCTTATAGCATCATTTTTCCTGTAAATCTAAACTATTACCATTGTCATTATTTAGATTGATAACTAGAATTGAGCAGCGGAAGATAAGTAAATCTATGAATCAGAATTATTTTCATTAAAAAGATTACTTGTGACCAAATGCTGAACACAATATTAACGAAAAAGGTAAGAAACATAAGGCAGAACAGAGAAAGAACAGGTTAAAGAATATTTAGCTAAATTAAATGTATTCAAGTAAGCAGGACTGGATATGTTCATCCTACAGTATGTCAGCAGGACTGGATATGTTCATCCTACAGATTTTCAGAGCCAGGCTGAAAACCTTGAACCCATCAGAGACTTCATGGAGTATGGGGATGTCCCAGAGGACTTGAAATGGGCAAGCACAATTTAAACACTTTTAAAAGAGGTGGCAAAAAGGACATGAGGAATTATAGATCAGTCAGCATAACTTGGATAGTTGAAAAGATACTGGAACACAATTACACAATCAATTTGTAAACCCCTAGAAGTTAAGAGAATGGTAAATAATAGGCAAGATGTATGCATCAAGAACAAATCATGCCAAACTAACCTAATTTTCTTTTTCGGTAGTGTTACTTTGATTACCTTCATTATTTCAACTTTCTCTTTGCTCCATAAGCTAAAACTGAGATTTCTAAGGGGAAAAACCATAAAATTATATTACAGCATTAATTATGGTGGAACACAGATGATTACTTAGAATAAGCATTTTTTTCCTTTTTCTTGTGCTCATGGTTGGCCTTGTCAAGAACTTAGTTAACCATATAATTTACTGACTTGCAAATCAATCATTTCTATGTGTTCTAGAGTTCAAATATAGTTTGAAGGATGATGAAGTAGTGACTTAACATACACATCTAGCTAATTACATAAGCGTTACTTAGCATGGATGGAAGCAAAACAGTACAAAGAATTCTAATGCATATGAAAGATTAATTGGAAGATTAGCACATCTATTACACAAGGGTGCTGGTTTTAAATTGGCTGCCTTCACTCAGCCTCTGTGAAATAAAGTACTTATGATGCAATTCATCTAAATTCCATTCAGCTTTGCATCTCTACAACCTTTGATAAAAGTCAATGGTGTTGCAAGAGTAAACAGAAAGCAAAACTTAACCCAGAGATCTCTTTCTATATATCATGTATCACTTCATTCCAGTGTATTTATATTTTTAATCTTCCATTCATTTTGCTTCTGGTGCTGATACCAACTTCTTTAATATCAGATTACATTTTCCTTATTCATATCTATTTAATTTTACAAGCATTGAAATGAAAAACAGGACAATGACACTAATATAGCCAAGCACCAACTTATGTAATCACATGCATCTCCACTACCTTACTCTCCTATTCTTACTCCTAGGGACTTGATCCAACACTCACTGAAGTCAATGGGATGATTACCATGCAGTGCAGTGGATACTTGATCATAGATTGTGAGATCTCTGGAGAGGGAGCTACGTTAGTCGTTTGTACGGTGTCTTGTACGGTGTGATTCTAATCCCAATTAGGGATCCATAAATTCTTCCGCAGCAAAAATATTTATAAATAATAACAATTACAGCTCAAGAGTTGAGTGGCCACACACAAATTACAGTGAGCTAGTGTGGCATGTGGACTACAGGTCCTAATGTATATTGTTCATTTTAAGCTGAACAGAAATTGCTCAGCTTGAGGGTTCACATGGCTTTTATTTTATGAGGTCAACAGCAATTTCCTCCATTTTATACAAATTAGGTGTGACTCTTTCTCTCCTGGCAAATTACCAATGTAGCCCTCTAGGTTGACGAAGTTTCACTCAGTTATTTGAATGATTTAAACTTATAAAATTTAAATTTGTTTATACACAAAACCAGAGTTATTGTAATGTTAAAGATCTGCTCTGGCTGTCACTCCATGCATAGATTTCTGCATAGTACTTAGCCATTTTGTGGTTCTCAGAGCAATTTGAAATTATTCACCATATGTAGGATAAATACAAGGACAAACTGAAGACAGAATAACTTTCTTATGCCACTTTATCTCATTTTTGTTAGTTTCAGTGTAATCTTTAGAACTAATGTAACAAAACAGGTTGTATTCAATTGCCATTTGGTATATATGTTTGCGTGGTTATTTAAATGAAGAGGTGAAAACCTGCCAAAAATACACTTTCCCTGCTTATTTGGACATGCCGTTAACTGGACCAATTATAATTCTTCTACAGGAGGACAGGTCTGATACACCTCAGATTTGGGTTCTATATATGAGGAAGAGTGAAATATTCTCCCCAACTCAGTCAAGAAGCTTAACAGTCTTCTTTCCCCTCCTAAACACATAGTTCCAATCTGTGTGTAAGACCTTCCATGCTAAGTATCATGATGGAGTTACTGGATATGTGGAAACAAACCCTGTGGCCAGTCAGACCAGACCCCTGAACTCACATATTATAGCTTTCGGGATGCATACAAAGTTCGCTCACTTCTCTTCTCAGCTTGTTCATTCTAAACTTCCTTCCTTAGAACGTAGCTGATTGACCACCTTATTTCTGCATAGAAAGCAGAGATTCATACACACATAAATCTGGAGGATGACCAACCATATAACCCACCACCACCTTGGGCCAAATTCTGTGGCAAAAGAATATTCACCAAGTGGGAAAACATGTAGTATGTTGGTGAAGGAGAAAAGACTGATTCCTCTGTGTGTTTAGAGTAAATGTTGATCAGTTTGTACTACACAGAAGAAACTACTGACATGAGACCAGAGAGCAAAAATTTAATGGGGGAAAAAAGATGATATAGAATGATGTAGTGAGAAAAACAGCCCTTTAGCCCTACCTGTTACCGTCTCCTCAAACCCTTCTTCAACCCCTTTAAATAAGTTATTTAAGCAGTTTCAGAACAGAACGAACTACACCAGTGTATTGTATTGTAGCATAGTTTTCTGCTACATTAAGTTTTATGACACAAGTTTGTATGGAAAGATTTTGGAGCAACTCTGCTCCACTCAGCCAATTTATGCTGTTCACTTCTTCTTGTGCAAGCACCCTGAAAAATGATCCATAGAAAAGTAAAGCCATGCAATATTAGAAAAGTACAATTATATCCAAAGGAGGAATAAAAATGATTCATTCTTTGAACTTTACTTATGAGTGTTTTGTTGGAAGGGAAAAGGGAGATACAGCAACATAAATCAGTGGTTAATACAGCCAAGGACGCCTACACATCTGTTTTGTTTTTATTTTTGTAAAAAAAAACAACAGATTTATTAGTGCCAGTGAATGTTCATGGTAGGGTAACAGAAACTAAGCTAATCTGGGTAGCAACTTACAAAGGATACCAAAATAATATTTCTTGTAAGTGAAACATAACATTTTATTTTAATTTTGTTCTTGCTGACTAGAAGTCCCACTTACCTGTCTACAAAACCTTTTAAGATAAGTTGCTACAGTCAAACAGGGTTCTGGTAGAGCTTGGCACAATTTAACTGTTCATCCATAAAATAACTCTCACATTCCTGGAGCACTCATTCACACACACATAATGCATATACATCATGACTAAAGCCATGTATGGCCTAAAGCACATAGACTAGTTCATTCTAACAGTAACATTTCTACATCAAAAGCAAGTCATTGTATTTACAGCCGACGATCTAAGCTCTGCAGATGGGAGTTTGCTTGAAGATCTTTTCATAGACATACATTAAAAGTTTCAAGTTGTCCAATTATTTATCAAATGAAAGATGTATCTACAGGAAGATCTGTTTGATCATGTGCAAGAATTCTAAGGCAATAGTAATAGTTGTTCCACAGGACTAATGCTGCCGTTGCAATGATCTCGTCATATGCGTAATAAGTCTTTACTCTTCAGGTGCAGCCAGGCATAGTGAGACATTCATGATCTGCAGGTTGTTGGCTCAAAGGTCTAGAACTTCTTCGTTTTGTGTTTAATGTTCATGGAATAGCACCATAGAAATTCTCTTTCAACCACAAATCCTGTTTGGTGTTTGCCATTACAGAAAATTCTTATTTCCAGAAAACAAATTATACTGTTCTTTCAATGGGTTGGGAAATGTTTCTTTCGGATACTACTTTCAGCTTTGTTTCTGATTAGCTACAATGGGACAATTAGCTCATTCATAAAATGTTCCAAAGTAATACAGTTTAGCAGCAGTTATGATTTTACTACTGAAAATGAAATCAGTAACTGGAGTTTCAGATGATTATATTCACGATGATTTCTGTTTCCCAGAGGACAAAATATTGATTTACAACAGGTTTGTTAAACATTAACTCCATCTCCTATCAGGCTCAGTTCAAAATGAGAGCACATCATCAGACATAGCTTACTTAAGCAATAGACTTGACATTTTCAGTTAATTACTATCCAAATTCTGAGTGTACTAATAATGGTGGTGAATACAATATTTCAGACTTTTTCAATATGCTGGTAAAATGAAATCAGTTACATGTCAGGAGATGTGATTTTTCCAGTTTCAAAATATTGGTAAAATAACAGGTGAAACAATCCCTACATAAGTACAGACCAATCTCAGAAGACTTTCCCATTTCATATCTCCTTGTACAGTCTTGCATGCATTGTATCCTTGATACAAAGCCAAAGCAATTTCAGTATAAGGACAGCTTTCTGAGTGTGTGACCAGAAAGAGCATTTTTTTTTCTCCTGGACCAGACAATTTTCAGAAGGAAGAATAGTCTGCAAGGTCACTTACACTGAATTTAACTGATTGATTCTGCAAGCATCTATGACAAACATCAAGCTGGAAACAAAAGCGTTTATAGTTTCCCTGGAAGCATGCAATGCCCTTTCATCAGCTTTGCAGAGAGACAGTCAAGCATGGAGCCCACATGTCATCACCACGTTCATTCCATTGAGATAGGTGAAAGTTTCATTGTGAACTAAAATGTTCCTGGTCATGTATGTTTTGCTTCCAACTGAACACATTATATAAAACATTTGTGCTAATAATGTCAGTAAAAAAATACAGTTTCCTTCCTCTCCATCATACCCATTCTCTCTTTCCTATTTTCTGGCAAAGAGGTTCTTGCGTTATTTTTTGGTGTGAATGTTATCTTGATATTTTATACTTTTGTATCGTATATGAAATCCTTTCTTGTTGATTGTATCATCAGTATGAAAATGGAGCAAAATGGCATCCCCAGCTGAATATATTTCTTCTGGTGGCTAGAAGAAATAAGTACATGAAGTTATTTTTCACTGTTGGGGGAAGGAGGTTTCAGTTAAAAACTTTTCTTATGGATTTTTTTTTCATTCCTCTTTAATTTGATACCATTGAGTCTAACTCCATCATTCCATAGTGGATATAACACCTTCAAGCAGGCTGTGCTAAGTCCTAGTCTAACATTGTAAAACAATGCAGCAAGAAATTTCAGAGACTTGTACAGCATTCTTCCAGAACAATATAGTGAAAAATGTAATAGGAACATACAAAATGCCATCCTGGAACAGACCATGGTCTATCTTGTTCAGTAGCCCACCTCTGACAATGGTCAGAGACAGATGCTTGAAGATGGAATACCTCCACAGTAGACAGATGTGAGACAATTTCCATTTCAAGAAAGCCCAAATAGGAGAACCCTGAAGTACAAGGTTTTAACCTTTTTCTAACCATTAACTATTAAAGCTGGTTATTCTTGTTACCTACCCATCCAGTCCCTCTTTGAATCTTAAATTCCAGGCATAAACGAATCATGTAGCAGTCAGTTACACAGCCTAACAATAACAAGTACAAAAGTTCTGTAAAAAAGTAGCTCAGGCAGCAGGATCCTATTTAAATGGATCCCGGTCATGGCACTACCTCTGCACTATGTTAAATAGCTGTAGCAACCCCAGGCAGCTGCCAGGCAACACAATTGTGACAGAGCCAGGAGCCTTTTGCTGTGTTTTTAATTCAACACCTCTAGCCCCAGACAACACTGGGGGAGGCTAGACCCCAGCCCCACCCCTTCCACCTTAGACTCTGCCTAGCCCAAGACCACATATCAAAATTCATTAATGGTCCCCCTGCAAAAATGATTGCCCACCACTGGTCTACTATGATGTCCAGATGCTCTTTCCTAAGTGGATACTGTAAAAAAATCAATTTAAGGGTATCAGTAGTTTGGTTTTGCTCCCCATAAATGTTATTACTCTGCATTTATCAGTACTGAATTTCATCTGCTATCATATTTTCCATTCAACTAACTTGATTAGGTCTTTCTAAATCTTCTCTAGATAGAATAATCTATATAATGAAACTAACATTGTAATGCTCCAGAACGCAGTGGGCTAAACTCCGTTTTCCATTCCACTGATATATGTCCAGAGGAATCTCAGTGAAATCAGAAGGGTTCATCAGGAAAAATACTGCCATAATGGAGAACCCAACATAGTCTATTTTGGATGCCCTGATAAAACTCCATTCTAGAAAAGTAATGTCTAGAAAAGTCAGATAGCAATTAAACTGTGTGACATAGACATGACAAACTAGAATAGCTGCCCTCAAAAAAATTGATCATGGATGCATTTTAAGAGTAAAACATTGCATTTAGGATGTTTGTTTGGAGTTCAAACAAACTTTTAGATTACCACTCTTTTCACCTGCGCAATGACTCCTACTTACCACAACTAGCCTCTCATTCACTCATCACAGCTCCTATTTTTGATGATCTCATTATTTAGCACAGCAGCTCTAATGGGATCTGGATTATGCCAAATTCAGATTTGGCCCTACTTGGTGCTGCTTTCCCAGAGTGTGTACTATGCTCGTGATAACATACGATTTGTTTATTGGCGTGACATTAGCTGTCATGAGATTGACAATACGTATATAACTAAACGCAGACAATACGGACAGAGTGAGCAGAAGACTGGAACCTGGAAGAGGATTATAGTTTAGGAAGGATTCTGTTATCTATAGGAGAACTGCAGGGTAGGGAAGTAATCTTCAGGTGTGTCTGGAGTCATATTTTATGTCTTACTGGTGAAGATACTGATCATAGAATCATAGAACACTAGAACTGGAAGGGACCTCAAGAGGTCATCGAGTCCAGTCCCCTGTCCTCACGGCAGGACCCAGTACCATCTACACCATCCCTAATAGATGTCTATCTTAACCTGCTCTAACCTGATGTACTATTCAGTGTACAATGCTTGTGTCCCTATAGTATATTTGATGTTCTAAGGGTTAATTAGGGCTCTATCATTCCCATTCCTCCCTCTCCTCCCACCAAGCCTAATATACTTTAAAGGAGGTTGACATGGCTTTCTTCAGAGCAAGTCAGTCCAAAGTCAAATATCTGAATCTTCTTATTTCCTAGGTGTAGACTGTTCATAGCCAAGCAAGGGAGTAAATGGCCCCTTCCATCTCATGTAGGATTCTGTCAAATCTTGTGTCTCGGTTTAGTGAGATGGACAGAAAAAGAAGACCTGTACAGTGGATCCCTTCCTCCCCTGCCAGTAAATGAATGGAGACTTTATTCCCCTTTCCTTAATACACCAGGCCAGAAGAGGTAGGCCAATGCACACTGTTTGGGTGTCAATAAGTTGTCCGCCCCAGGAGTCACAATTAGGGTGTGAACGACTAGTCGACTATCTGATAAGCAAATGCCCCTGGCTCCATGTGGTGCTGCCACTTTGAAACACTGCGTGCTGCCCAGGCTACATGCGGCATTTCAAAGTTGCAGCCCCACATGAAGCCCAGGATCAGCTGGGGACTCCCCTGCTGACTCCAGGTTCTATGCAGCACTGCCACTTTGAAACACTGAATGGAGCCCGACACCCGGTCCCCAGCTGATTCCAGGCTCCATGTGGCACTGCCACTTTGAAATGCTCCAAGGAGCCTGACTCCGACTCCACCCAGCATTTCAAATCAGCAGCACCTCATGGAGCCCAGGGTCAGCAGGGGAGCCCCAGCTGACCCTGTGCTCCATGCAGCACTGCCGCTTTGAAATGCTGTGTGGAGCATGGGGCCTTCAGGGGACTGCTCTGCCTGCATCGGGGCCTGCGAAGACATGCTCCCTGTAGCAATTTCACCTTTGAAGTGTAGCAACAGCCCTAAGGCAGAGGTGCACTATCGACTAATCAAACAGTCGATGCAATTCACGAATACTGGGAGCCACATCTCCCAGCCCCCATGAGTGAACTCCCCGTGGCTCCCGAACTCACCCCAGGGACTGGAAGCTGGAGGTAACTCATCACCGGGACTGAAAGCTGTCGGGGAACTCATTGCAACTGCTGAGATCTGCAGTGAGTTCTCCATTGCTTCAGGCCCTCACAGAGAGCTCCTGCATTCCCTCCCTCTCCCTCTCAGCCAGGAGACACCCATGACTATGCAGATCTGTGAATAGTGATTATGCAAATTGCAATGATCTCCTGTATTTCTTTAGAGTCAGGTTAGAAATTAGAATGGAAGATTTCACACAAATCCCTTTACCTATAACACTTTGCAGGTCATTAAAAGAGAAAAATATTAAAAGTCTCTTATTTGAAATACCAATTCTACTTCAGTGTTTTCTTTTACCTTATTTTATACAATGAACATAAACTAGTACATCTCTTTTAAAGAAATAGTTAAGAAGACACTTGCCTGCATGTACTTCTCCCTCTGGGGAGAGAATAAACCATGTGACAGATGTTAGTCACATTTCTTAATGCAGTACTATAAAGTGCCCAGATACCAAAGTGACGAGTGTGGTATAAAATACTATATAGAAGAGAATAAACAATGTTACTTTCTGCTTTGTATGCATTAGCATGATGCAACACTCTGGCTACAAAGACTACAGAATACTTATTGGCTGAAAATATTTCAATTGATTTTTGTTTTAATTCATAAAAACATGTCTGTTGTTTCCAAATATTGGTAAAAGATTATCTTTATTTTTGACAAAACCTACAGTTTGGAGATAATTATCTGACAGTGACCTTGTATTTTTTTAAAGATTTTTTTGTGCATAAAGATATGGTTTAGTTATTGATTGCTTACCCCAGAGCCACAGAATCGACCAAGTCTTACACCTGTTGTATCATGCCCATCAAAAAGTTCAACATAGTCATAACCACAATCTGCCTCTTCTTCCACCTCAAATGTCTGAAATGTTAATTCTACTCGGTAGCCACGTTCTGATACTAACAACCACTCACAGTCCATCTGAACTGGATAGTTGTTATCACCAAACTGAGCATGAGAGTACAGATCTCTGGGTTTCATTTCAGCTTTCAGTCGACCACCGCACTCTGTATGAAGGAAACAAATAAGGAATAAGGAAACACTTTCTTTAGTACAGCTCATCATTCCTTTTTCTTTTAAGGCTAGCCTTCTCAGGTAAATAGTCCCTTACTCCTCAAATAAATCTAGAGAAGTTAATGTTATTCCTTTATAGAGTGAGGTACTACTCTGAATAAGGGTGGCAGAACCTAGCCCATAAGTTAATTTTTTTTAAAGTAATGTCAACCCAATTCTTCTTACTGTCTCTGAGAACTAACTTACAACTTCAATGGAACTTCTTGCCTAGTAAGGTACAGCAAAACTCCATTGGTCCGGCATCCAATGCTCTGGCACTCCTGATGGTCCGGCAGCATCGGGAACCTGGAAGTGCTCAGGGCAGCTGGACAATTGAAGCTGCTCTGCGCCCAGCTTCCCAGATTCAGCCGCTGCTGAAACTGACCAGCAGCTGAATCGGGGAAGCTGGGGGCAGAGCAGCTGGGGTGCTGCTGGGTTGGTCCTGTAGCGCTGCCCCTTGGGGCTGTGGGACCAACCTGGCAACACCCCAGCTGCTCTGCCGCAGACATCCCCGATTCAGCCGCTGCTGAAACTGACCAGCAGCGGCTGAATCGGGGACGCCTGGGGCAGAGCCGGACTATCAGAAGGGGGGGTTATGAGGGATCTGGGGTGGCAGCCCCCCCCCAATAGTCCAGCATATCTGATAATCCGGCACCCCCTGGGTCCTAAAGGTGCCGGATTATCAGACGTTTACTGTATTAAGAGTGAGAAAGTAAACCATCGTGCCCTTCTAAAGACCAAATGTGGAATTAATGTGCAGTGAGGAACCAAAATGAGAGGGTCCAATAAATTTAAACTCTAATAAAATGCTGCAGAATTCATTCCTTTCCTCTTTTAATAGCCTTAACACATGATTTTTCATGATGCAAATAATTTTGGACAACTAAAGAGGACAGTAAATTTGCAGAAAATGCCGCTGATCTGTGTTATAACCATCATAATATACTTTTCAGAAGCACATAAGGGCAGACAAATCAAGCTTTATACATCAACATTACATACTGTATGTACATATTTTCATAATATTTATCATTTATGTGAATTAGTCAATTTTCAAGTATAAGGGTTAAGACATGTTGTCTTACAAATTCACTCAGATGTATCTTGTTAAATATTCCCAGTTTAAAATATATATATTACAACACTTCATAGAAAACAGTTTTAAACAATGTTACATTTCACTTCAAGAAAAAAGAATGTTAAGATCCATCAATAATACAGCCAGGCACAGATTATAATAAGTTCTTAGAATAAGTTCTTAGAATGTATTGTAGACCATTTATTATTTCAGAAGGTGGAGAAAGCTACTAGGAAGAGGATGTTCTACATTTAATTTCAACTAATAGAGAGGAACCAATTGAGAATTGGGTGGATGGCAGAAGAAGGCAAGATTGGATGAAGGAGATCATGAAATGATAGAGTTCATGAGTCTAAGGAACGGTAGGAGGGAGAACAGCAAAATAAAGACAATGGCTTTCAAGAAGGCAGGCTTAAGCAAACCTGGGAAGTTGGTAGGTAAAGTCCCATGGGAAGCAAGGAAAAACAGTTTAAGAAAATTGGCAGTTTTTCAAAGAGACATTATTAAGGGCTTAAGAGCAAACTATTCTACTGCATAGAAAATATAATAAGCTAGTTAAAGTTAAATGGACTATTTAAAAGCAGCTCAGAACATATGAAAAACTGTATTTAAAAAATAACCTTTGCATTGTTAATAAGATTTCGAATGGAGGTTTGGCTGGGTTATTTTCATTTTAACACCTAAGGAGATTTCAATGAACACAGGTCACTTATTTCTGAGGGATCATATGTTTATTGTTCACAAGACCCTTGTGACACTCATTTCTACAGCAACTGTAAAAAAATCTGTTTCTGTAAGGATACTGTGTAGAGCATTATATTTTATGATCAGCTAAACAAATCCCAGGATGCAAACATATCCGAGCTCTGGAAAAGAGAACTGGTTGTGAACTCTGTGGCTCAGACCTAAGTCTAACTGTAACAAACAGTGATGTCGTATGCTGACATCTGAATACAGGTAGGAATTAATAATAGGAACACATGGGTGCTTAAAAGTGCACTTTTATAGTATTCATGATAATATGTCTATTAAGAATCAAGGGAAAGCAAAACAGAAAAATATATATAATGTAACTGGAATAATTCTATTAAACCTGATTTATAGTTCAACATAGGATTTTAAATTCTTCTTGATAAGCATGTGCCATTTTATGGCAAAAACAGAAATGCACCCTCTGCAAATCTGCAAGATACCTTCATGAGTTTTCATATCTGTGTGCAATTTTTCCACTGCACAGCAATGCGGTATCTAAGATATAGATGAGGCTCCTCACCCGGGTTTAGTTTATTATTTATCCTAATGTACTGGTTACTTTACTTTTCGGTGAATTCAGTTACATTTTTGTTTTTCACTGGAGTTAGGGGTTTTACATTTTTAAGACACAGAACACCTATAAAAGGAAATATTTGTAAGCAACTGTATGCATTGTTTTCCATATATATGCTATTGTTTCTATGAAGTTAAAGAAGAAGGTTCCATCCACATTACCAGTTGCAAAACATTTAAAACAGGAAGAATTTCTTACATTTATAAACATTAAATTGATTTAAGAAATAATGGAGATTTTTTTCACGTGATTTTAAGTACAACACTTTCAAAAGTAACTGAAGTGCTTAGGAACTTAAATCTAATTTTAAATGTAACCCACCTTCCAGTCAGCCTTTGAGATAGGGAGTCTGTCTAGGCCATTAGGGAAAAGAAAACATCTGGCTCCTTTAAGGATTGCACCCTTTCTTGTTTTTCCCCATGGGCATTCGACCTCCTTGGCAGCCCGAGGAGCATAGGAAGGGGGCTCACTGACTGCCAAAAGAGTTGAATACCACACCTGGGAATAACTCACCTCAGAACAATCCTGCAGTAACCAAAGGAGTGTTTGGTTAGTTATTGGGTAAAACTGCAGCCTAGTGTCAATCCTGGTTTCTTGTCTTTCTTCCTATGCTGCTAAGGACAATGGGAGTTACACTGTTCTGTCACTTAAGAGCTTTTAAATCCTTTACCTTAGAACTCGTCGATGTTATGTCAAAACTGAGGCAGAGAAACTGATTTTTAAAGCAGTTTAAAATATGTCAGTCTAATGCAGCTTACACAGTGTAGGATTCTATGTGTTCTATAGTGTAGGATTACAGTGTTCTATAGTGTAGGATTATCACAACCATTTTAAAACAATGCTTAATCTTCTGATGCATGAATGCTTTTAAAAACATGCTTCCAAATAGGTTATATATCTTTATTATGGGCATGAGTACATTAATTTTATATTAAGAGCATATTAATTTTAGGTTAAATGCTGATTTTTTCAATTTGTGTACAAGACATGGATTTATAGTTCTAGGAAATTTGTATTTTAAATCCACTGGAATTGTTTAAGAAATTGAACATAGCCAGCTCCCAAAATACTTCTCACTTCTTTAGTCTGATATATGCAAACAAAAGTAAAAAATATGATTGAAAACCTGACACCAATTCACAGGAGCTGGGGATTTGCAAACTGAATGTGAGTCAGCAATGTAATGCAATTACCAAAAAAAACACTAGTATAATTCAGAGGAAAAGTGACTGGAATATTATACATAAGCATGGAAGGTCCATTCTATTTTGTACTGGTGAGGCCTCACACAGAGTACTGTGTCTAATACTGTGTGGAAAGATGTGGATAAATTGGAAAGATGATAGCAGCAAAAATGTTAAAAAAGTTTAGAAAACGTGATTTACAAGAAAAGCTTAGAATAACTGGGCATATTTAGTCCTGGAAGCAAAGACTGAGGAAGTAAGATAAGACAAACTGTCATGGATTTATCTGTTAGATCAGTAGTCCCCAACCTTTTTGGGTGGTGGGTGCTGCGTGGGGCTGCTGGGCCAACCGGGGGCGGGGCAACCAGGGGGAGGGGCTGCGCATAGGCCGCGCACCTGGGGGTGGGGCCAGAGCCGGCTCTAGGTGTTTTGCTACCCCAAGCAAAACATTTTTTTGGCCGCCCCTCCCCAGGACAGGCACGGAGGAGGAAAGCGCCCCTTTCTCTTTGACTCCCACCACACTCTCCGGCCAAACCCAGCCTACGTCCTGTCTCCCCTTCATACACATCTCTGTCCTCACACATCCCGACTTCCCACCCTCCTCCCCCATGCACGCACGGAACCCAATTTCCACCTTCTCTCCCCTCCCAGGCAAACCTGACCCTTCAGTGACTGGACCCAGTCTACCCCTCTTCTCTCCCCCACCTGATCCACCCTGTACCCTCTTCCCTCCCAGCCAAACCCGATCCCAACCAGACCCAGTTTGCTTTCCTTTCCCACCTCCCCCCAATGACCAAATTCCGTCTCCTTTCCCTCTCCCCACCAAATCCTTGTAGGTATGTCTACACTACAGCACTAATTCGAACTAACTTAGTTCAAATTAGTTAATTCGAACTAAGCTAATTCGAATTAGCGCATCTAGACTTAAAAACTAGTTTGAATTAGTGTTTTGCTAATTTGAACTAGCATGTCCACACTGAACTGAGGTTAAGGATGGCTGGAAGCAGTGCCGGCAGGGCATCAGATTAGGACTTAGAGTGTGGAGCTGCTGCATCAGGCTAGCCGAGGGCTGTGCTTAAAGGGAGCTGACCCCCACCCCGGACAGACAGTTCTCAGGGGTTCCCCGCTTGCAAAGCCGTCCTGTCTTGGAGTGCCCTGAGTGCCCACACTCGGCACATCACAGCACTCAGCCATCAGCTCGGCTGCACTTGCCGCAGGCTGCCATCCAGGGGGGGGGGGAGTCAATCAACGGGCTTCAGAAATGTTTCCACCCCGAGGAGCCCACAGAGCCAGCCCAGTCCTCCCCATCGGGGGCTCGTACCCCATTCCTCCCTCACCTCCTTCCACTTACCCCTCCCTAGCCCCCCTTCCTGATGTACAAAATAAAGGACATGTGTGTTCAAAAATAGAAACTCTCTTTATTGAACAAAACTCGGGGAGACTGGGAAAAGAAGGTGGGAGAGGGGAAGAGAGAGGGTGGGGGGGGGCAACTAACATGATCAGGGGTTTGGAACAGGTTCCATATGAAGAGAGGCTAAAGAGACTGGGACTTTTCAGCTTAGAAAAGAGGAGACTCAGGGGGGATATGATAGAGGTCTATAAAAGCATGAGTGGTGTGGAGAGGGTACATAAAGAAAAGTTCTTCATTAGTTCCCATAATAGAAGGACTAAAGGACACCAAAGGAAATGAATGGGTAGCAGGCTTCAAACTAACAACTGAAAGTTCTTCTTCACGAAGCAAATAGTCAACCTGTGGAACTCCTTGCTGCAGGAGGCTGTGAAGGCTAGAACTATAACAGAGTTTAAAGAGAAGTGAGATAACGTCATGGAGGTTGGGTCCATGGAGTGGTATTAGCCAGGGGGTAGGAATGGTGTCTCTGGCCTCTGTTTGTGGAAGGCTGCAGATGGATGGCACGAGACAAATGGCTTGGTCATTGTCTTCGGTCCTTCCCCTCCAGGGTACCTAGTGTTGGCCGCTGTCAACAGACAGGCTACTGGGCTAGATGGACCTTTGGTCTGACCCAGTACGGCCATTCTAAGATCAGGGCTCAGGATCGGGGGTCTCAGTGGACCACCTTGATTTTCATGCCAACCTGCTCCTGGGTGGCCAGGCTGGCAGCTATCCTGCCCTAGACGGCCACTTTCCTGTGCCTAGTGCGGAGGTTGTGGATGAGGTCCATGATGTCTGCACTAGACCAGGCGGGCGCCCGCCTCTTGCAGACCTGGGCAGGCTCCCGGGAGCCGCCAGCCTGGTCCCGGGAAGAGGCGGAGGGCTGGGTGGCAGCGGGTGGCTGGCTCGAACCATGCCAGGTGCAGGGTCTGCTGGCTGGGTGCTGGCAGGCTTGCACCTGGCACGGGCACCGTAGCCAGCCCGTGCCCCTTTAAGGGCTCCGGGGCTGGAAGAGCAGCAGAAGAGTTTCCCTGGTGGTGCCCAGAGTGGCCACCAGGGAAAGCTGGGGAGGGCTAGCCTCCCACTAGTTCAAATTAAGTGGCTACACAGCCCTTAATTCGAACTAGTTAATTCGAACTAGGCGTTAGTCCTCGTAGAATGAGGTTTACCTAGTTCGAATTAAGCGCTCCGCTAGTTCGAATTAAGTTCGAACTAGCGGTTTGTATGTGTAGCGCCTATCAAAGTTAATTCGAACTAACGTCTGTTAGTTTGAATTAACTTTGTAGTGTAGACATACCCTATGTCCCCTCCCCACAGTACGCACGGAAATGTTGGAGCACTCTGGGGGAGAGGTGAAAAGTGTCACGGGTCCCCCTACTTCCCTTTCTCTGCAGCTGTACACACCTTTCCCCGATGTGAAGCGGGATGCCGCAGGCACCCCTCCTCTCCAAGACGAGAGAGAGGAGCCACCAGGCCAGAGCTCGCCTGCAGCCGCTGCAAGGGATTCTGCGGCCAGCAGCTCCCGGGGCTGCTGCAGAAGTGCGGAGGGGCTGGCGAGGTAGTGCAGCTGGCTGGCAGCCCTGTACAAACACCTGGGAGCAGGAGCGAGGCAGAGCACTGGGTTGGGTGCTGCCTGCACCAGGGTCCAAGCTCCTCGTGGAGCAGGCGGAGGGTCTCCCGAGCTCTCCTGGCGCTGATAAGACAAGAGGCCGGAGGGAAGGGGATAGACGGGGGGAGGGGCTGAAATCAACAACAAGCGGCGCGGCGTGGCAACAGTGCGAGTGGGGCAGCACTAGGCGGGCGCCCATAAATGTGCGCTGTGTTGGGGACCACTGTGTTAGATATTAGGAATAACCTTAAAATGATACAGGTAGTTGAGCTCTGGACTAGGTTTCCAAAACAAGCTGTGGAATCTCATCACTGAAGGTTTTTAAGATCAAGTGTGACAAATACCTTTCAGGGATTCCCTGGGGCTGCGTGTAGACTGGCATGAATTTGCACTAAAGCAGCCGCTTTTTCGTAAAATCTTGCCGCCTGTCTACACTGGCCACTAGTATTTGCTGAAGAACACTGACTTTGTACTGTACAAAATCAGTGGTTCTTGTGCAAATACTTTGTTGCTCCCGCTCAGGGATAAGCCCTCTTGCGCAAGAGGGCCAGTGTAGACAGCCACCTGAATTCTTGAGCAAGAAAGCCCGATGGCTAAAATGGCCATCGGAGCTTTCTTGCGCAAGACAGCGTCTATACTGGGCACAGATGCTTTTGCGCAAAAGCAAATCTTTTGCGGGAAGGCACATGCCAGTATAGACGCTCTCTTGCGCAAATACTTTTAACGGAAAAACTTTTCCGGTAAAAGTATTTGCGCAAAATCTTGCCAATCTAGACGCAGCCTGGGTGTATTTAGTCCTGCTTCAGCACAGGGGTTTAGACTAGGTCCCTTCCAGACGTACATTTCTATGATTCTATTAGGGTCCCTCTACACTGCATCTGTAGCTTGAAATAAGCTATGTAATTTGAGCTACACAAATTGCGCAGCTTATTTAGAGTCAATTTCAAAATAGCTGATTTCGTAATCTGGTGCTGTCTACACTGTTTCTTACTCCTCGTGGAATGAGGTTTACAGGGATGTTGGAATAGTGAGCCCATTATATTTTTAAATAACGGGCTTGCTGTTAAGATGTGGGATAGTTATTTCGGGATACCTCCAGTATCCAAAAACAGCACTTCAGTGTAGACAGACTAATGTCCAGAAAATCTGGAAGGGAATACAAAGTTGAGTGGCATGAGTTTTGGACTCAGTGTCAGACTTCTCCTTCTGGGATTACTTTCTCACTCCCAATCTTGTGCTAGGAAATGTAAAACTAGAAGATTGTGTCTAGTGTAAGAAGGGAGAAGCATGGCTCCTTTTGCTCTTTCTGCCTGTCCTTGCACAGTCTTTTCACTACCACCCCAATCCATAGTGTCTTTTCATTCAAATTGTAACCCCAAACACTTCATCACCATACTATTAATTAACTTAATGACATTTTAGTGCAACATTTTTCTTCAAAAATTAACTTTTAATCAAATGAGAGCAAAAATGCATGTTTTAAAATTCTGCATTCTTAAAAAGAAATAGGCAGATTTTTTTTTCAACATCCGGAAGGAAAATACTGTAAATGATGTTTCAGCAAAGGTGTAATGTTTACACATCAAGTGGACTTGGAAGTGCAATACAAGTGATCTGATAGGATTTGGGAAGGATGAAGCACATGCTTTAGATAATATTAAACTGGTATGATAAAATAGAGGATATTCATCCTTATACTCAATATTAGGGATTGTTGTGTTTCAGCAAAGCCTCAGTATGCATCAAGTTCTATTTATATACATCTATTTTATTATGCAGTTCACAAAATAATCCCTGAGTAAGAATTCACTGCAGTATGTGAAGAATTACTTCTACTGTAGACACCAAGGAAATATTTTTTGTTATACGCTCTAACATAGGTGCTAGAATCTCCTTGCATAAAGTGGCTTCCATTATAGGCAGGGTTTATGGTTTGGTTCAATGGCTCTCAGCACCCTCAGTATACACATTATTTCAGCACCCCTACTCTCTCAATATTTTTGAATAGCTCCCCTTCCCTTTACAAATGATTTGTGTTGAAGGTTATATATTTTAGTCACCACTAGGGGACACTGTAAGCCAAGCAACTTCAGAAAATTAATATTTGTATCATGGAATATGTCCTAAGCAACCCATAAGTGGAATTTCAAAGCATATTTTGAATTATAGTAATTCCCATCAAGTAACAAAAATAACTGCTAAGTCTGAAGGAGACTAAAGTTGTAAAACGTTGCTGATTTTAGCAGGGCTGTCACTTTTTGTTTTGCTTATTTTGATCTTTGTTTTTCATTCCTTTGTTAACTGTAGAGGAAATAGTGTTGCCTGTTTACACATAACCCCATGTTTTATTTAAAATCAGAGAAGACAAGAATCCGATAATTTTGGTAGAGAGCACACTATGTTAAAACATCTCCCCTGAAAATGAAATTAATGGTGGTTGAATCTTCTCAGTCAGTTATGGCATCAATTATAAGCATGCAAATTTACTGAAAACCTGTTTCCCAAATGTTTTGAATTTCAAAAGTAATCAAGTCTTTCCTTAGGAAAGAATACACCATTGTCTTGCTTTTGGCTATTACTAGATCTTTTTCCAAAGCAACTGACAACTTTTTAACTACTATCCAAGCAATAACATTAAAAAAAATCTAAACCAAAACAAAACCAGTACTAAGATGGCAAAAAAGAGAGTTAATTCTAGATTCCACAATATTTCCATTAATCTCAGAGTTTAAATTTCATTTACCACCCTTAAAGATTTCTTCAAATTTATTTGGAGCCCTGATTTATATATGAAACAATTCTGCTCACAGAGCAATTAAATCCGTAATGTCTCCATCTGAAACAGACAGGGAAAATGATCAGTAAATGACATTCCGATTTCCTAACCTGTAGAGTGTGTGGCTTGGAATCCTTTTCTTTGCACTGATGCATCAGAAACAAATCGGAGGAACATTCTATTTCCAGTAGCAATAAGAGGATCTGGTATCTTATTGCCACATAAACGTCCCAGAATTGGTGACTTTTCTGTTTCTCCATCAAACACTTCCAAGTGGTCATAAGCACATTCCTGATGTTGTTCAATCTCAAACTCATTAAAGGTCTAAAAAGAAAGGAAAAAGGGATGTTAAGAAGGAATCTATACATATGATTTCTTATACATAAAAAAACCATACTTCATGTATGTTTCCAGCTCTCAGTCTGCATGCTATTGGAATGGCACATATAATTGTGTGGTGTTATAAGCTTGCACCTTTGAATGACATGCTCACTTTAAGGAAGCAGAGTAATAATAAAGCTTGGGAGGGCACTGCCTCACATGAAAGAGATTAAGACACTTGTGTCCAATGAATATCCATGCAGAACAGAGCAAATCTGTTGAATTCAATATAATTAGTTCCCAGGATTATTCCAAATTTCACAGAACATTCAAAAGCAGCATGAATGTAGAAAATTGGTTGTTTTTATAACTGGAGCCCCACAGCATCTAAGGGTATGTCTACACTACCACCGTAGTTCGAACTAGGGTTGTTAATGTAGTCAATCGAAGATGCAAATGAAGCCCGGGATTGAAATATCCCGGGCTTCATTTGCATCTTGCCGGGCGCCACCATTTTTAAATCCCTGGTAGTTCGGACTGGCTTTTGAATGAATTTGTAAATATATCTCAACATAGTTCAGTTGTACTTATTGCCCATTCTTTGAGTGGAAAATTGCTTCAGTTATTTTAAAGGTCTCAGATGTTACTTAATTTCAGGTCTGTTGTATATTTCTCCACGCAGCTATATTTATTTTAGAGATTATCTGAACTAGACTCACAACTCTCCCCAGTGCCCTGAGGAGTGGAGTCCTGTTGTCCAAGATTTTTAAAAAGTGACTAGCCATTTTCAGTCCCTCAATTTCAGGGTACCCAGCTGAAGATAGTTTGAAGGTGTGTGATTCCCTGAGTCAGGCCACAGACTCTGAAAATAAGGCCATTTAAAGTGTCTGATAATGGGGGAATCTGAAAATTGAGGCACCCAAAATCACAAATCACTTTTCTTTATCCACAGAACAATTTAAGAGCAGTGGGAGTTTCTGAACTATTTCTCTGATAGGTCACAACCCTGCTCTGCAGGGACCACTTCCTAGAGCAATCCCCCGATCCTTTCTTGTCTTCTCCACTGAGACTGCTGCCAACTAATGACAAATGTGCTATTTCTGTGACACATGGATGCCTCTACACTCAGATCTGGACTGAGGTCACCCAGTTTACATCATATGGAACATCAAAGACATGAGCTAAATCTTCCGGTCACTAATGACCTGAGCTAGGTTTGAACCAGAGACCTAATGATAAGAGGTTATAGTTATGTATAAGTACAGAGAGGGTAAAAAAATGTTATTCTTCTCTGAACGTTTGCACATTTAACCTGAAAATGAAAGCTCATTTAGTGGATGCATTAATTATATATTATTATTATTATTATTATTATTAGCAGTTGTATAGCTCTCAAGCTATGTTTTGTTAATATAATAAAATGTCACAAAAGCACTCTAGGAATTAATGCTCCCAGCCATACTCAGTATATTTCCAGCAAAATAAGATAAAAGATTAAGCAATATTCAAAAGGAATAAAAGCTAACATAATAATTGAACATTCTGTCTGGTACAGCAAAGCAAGTCTAATCTACCGAATCCCTGGTGGAAGCGAGCCAATGTAAAATGTGATGGCACTGTATATCACCAGCTGTCTTAAAGGAATTGCATATAGTTAAAGCACTGATGTTTTGGCAAATGGGAAAGAATACTCAGAGTAAGTCCTGTAATTCACAAAGGAATGGAAAGTGAAACGACAGTTCTACAGTGGACACAGATTCAGTTTACAGGAAAAGTTGGAATTTACATGAGTGGAAGGAAATCCGAGCTGCAATAAAAATAGGTGTGCAGCATTAGGATTTCTATATGTGCTTGAAGAACAGTCTGTAATTCTGAGTTTGATTTTTAGATTTTGTTTTTAAAAGGAAAATCACTGTGTATTTTATTCAGTTCTGCAATTTGAAAGACCAGAAGTTCAGAAGCACTTCTTACAATCAATCATCTGAAATCTATTATTGTAAATGTTTCAAATACAATTAGTATTTATGAGCTTCATCTTCCTTAAAGCTGTTATTTTGGCATACAATGTAAAATCAATTACCCATGCAAAGAAAATTCAGAGAGTTTCAAACCTGTTTTAATATTTATTAAATGATAATAAATAGAACTACAGGATTTAAAAAAAAGCAAATATTATACATTAAAACCCTATTTCAAACATTAAACTAGTTTTAAACAAAAATTAAACAAATTATAAATTGGCTTCAAGTTTTATCCATAGCATTCCCACATTTCCAGGAAAACAAAGAATTTGCTTTTCAGCAATATAGCAGTCTTTATTATTAAGCTCAGTAACAAAATTTTGAAATGTTTCACTTAGACTAATTTCCCAGGATCAAATAAGAGTTTAAATCTCTCCCCCCTTCCCCCCCCCCCCTGCAGTATGTAGAAGTTTCAAAATATTTTTTTCCATCTGGACATGTAGTTTAAATATTCCACAGTGCACATCAATTTTTTCCTAGAGCCCTTGATTACACAGAATGCTTCAGTTTACTGTTACAAGAAGACTTTGCAATGATTTATCAAAACTGAGGGTACTCACAGGAAAAAATAGGTACACTAAAAATAGTGCACAGCTTCAGGACTCACTTGGGTAATTTTGGGTACAAAAGTTTATATATCCTGTTTCATTAAGGTACAGTAAAAGCAGGAATGATCTTGAACTTAGTTTGGAAGCATAATAGGGATTATTCATAAAGTGAAAGTGTTGCATTAGTCTTATTGCTAAAAGGGTCAAAAACAAAATAAGTGATAAGCAGCAAACAAGACTGTGCATAAAATAATATAAATTGTTCTTTCCTTACAAACATTTAGCACACTTGGGAATTTCTAGTTGAGAATTGCTTTGCTAATGAGTATTACACCTGTTCACCTGTTCACTTTAACTTGATGTTGGGATTTTCGTAAGAGCTTACAGGAATTAGGTGCTCAGCTTTATTGACTTACAGTGATTGCTAAACACTTTATTAGGCATTTTGAAAATCTTCCAAATAAAAAATCCTGCTTAATTAACAGAGTTTCTCTATACAGATCAGAAACGATGTTAACCCTGCAGTTCTGTGATTTTTTTTCAATGCTGGAAAACAACATTTTTGAAAACACCTAAATGACTTAGAGATCCAAATCCCATTTTCAAAAGTAATTTAGACATTTAGGACCAGATTTTCAACTGTAGGTAAGTGCCCAGTGGAATTCTCAAAAGGTCCTAAGCAAGTTTGGCACATACATCTCATCATCGCTCAACTCTCACTTCACACTGACTTTCACTTTTGAAACTGGGCTTTTGGGATACTTTTGAAAAAGTTTCAAATGAAAGAGGAACAGTTGATAAAGATTTAAGTATGCTTTCTTCTGGAAGAGAGAAAACTAAAATTCAGCAAGGAAATCTAAATGCATGAGCTGTCCTGCTTAGTTTACGAGCACTCAAAGTGCTTTTATAAAAATCTGTCCATGCCTCTGGCTAGATAAGATATATACAAAATAAAAGTTGCTCATATGGGAGAAGTTCACTTGTTGGGAATGAGCCAGTACTGGCCCACCCTTCCTCCCCACTCAACTTGAACACTCCACTGAGCCCGGTGAATGGACAGAGCATTCATCTCCTCTTTGCATGTAAGGTTTAAGCATTCAGACCCAGAGACAGAGGCATTGCTATGCTGTTAGGCGTATACCCAAAAGCCGAAATTTAGGCTTTAATGTACAGTAATTATGTTAGTGTTGCCTTAATATGTTAAGCAAGGTCTACCTTCACATCACATTGTCTCCGGAAAAGCTGTTTCTAATAGTTTTGGAACATTTTCTCCCAATTTTAAGTTTAAATGTTTTAAACTGTTCTTTAAATGACAAAACTGTTTTAAGATAAAATTACTGCATTGAATTTTAGGTGAGATCTGCTCCCCTGCCTGGGCTTTTACAAGCCAGAAGAAAGAGCCAGAGCAGCATAAAGAGGACCTAAGAGTTTTGTAACTAACTGGGGGACAATTATCCTGGGACAAATACTACAGAAGATGGGGTCAAGCTGCATCCTGTGTACTGTTTTACAAGCCTTCATGCAGGGAACATGCCACGGGTTGGGAGGACATGTTGGGGGTGGAGTTACAGCATGGAGAGTTAAGGAGCTGTTGGGCAGTACTATGTCCAGAGAAAAAGGAATTTTCCATACATTAAACAGACCCCTGGGCTGTTTCACCAGGGCCCTTCGGCAGTGCCCAGAACAGCTAAAGGTGAGGAGGGCACAAAGATGGCTTAAGCCTATATTTGATTGCAGCATAGACATACACACACACACATATCAGCTCAACTTTCAACCTGTGCCAGCCCAGATACAAATAACTGTATAGGACACAAGGTCATGGACTTCAGCACAGACTAGTGGCACAAGTATGTGTCCAATGGATATGTACCATGTGCTTGTACAGCCTGCACTGAAACATGTATTGCCATGTCTTCACTATTATTTTTAGCAATGCTAGAATTGAGTAATGGTAGTGTGAATATGTCCATCTTAGCTTTAATCAGACCTCAGATTGCAGTGTAGACATACCCCTAAAGGCATTCTGTCTCTCAAGTTCACTGTTGTACCACAATCACGTGGCAACATCTGAAAAAAAGCTGAGAATAAAAGTGCCGAAATCTTAGAGAATCTGCAATGTCCATGTGAATACTGTATATGAGAGTTTCCCAAACCCCTGAACAGACAGAAACAATCCTCTAAACCAATATTTGAGATAAAAAATCAGACCTTTTGAATTTTCATCCTGGTATTAGGAACACTCAGTTTAACATTCCTAGAAAAATTCTTCATTGAAAGTTAAACTTTATATTAATCTTTGTTTTAAAATGTTGATCTCTTTATTATAGATGTTAGTAAATATTCATTCTTTTTAAAATAATGGTTTTTTAATGTAAAAGTTAGTGGATTTTTACTAACTATTGTAATATAAAGGGCACGCATTGTGGCTGGCAACTGCTCAGTGAACATAGATCAATCTTATACCAGCCTGTGAAAGTAGCTAGTTTGCTCAGGAGGAAATTTGCTAAAGGATAAAAATTAAATAACTTACTAATTTGACTCTGTGACCAGGAGTAGCACTGATTTCCCATGTACATTCCTTCCTGCTTGGGTACTTGTCTGGCCAGTTAGGACTTGTGATGACTCCAGTCGGACTGTGGATCTTCTGTTCACACTCAGCTGTGCCAATAATGATAGTATCAGTTAGTTTGGAAATCTGGCTTTTTATCAACTGACTCACTGAAAGGAAAGGATTTTCAGGAAACTAGCTGATCACCCCTTTAGTATCCAGTATCATGTCCATCACCTTTGGCAAATACATCATGGAGATTAATCTAGCATTGCCTGTTTACTGATTGACCATTACGTTTACAATGTTGTTTACTCATAACCTTCTATAAACAAACTATATATATATACACATCTAAATGATGTCAATATTTTCCAGTTCCCTCTACCAAGCCTTCCTTACAAACAAATTTTAAAAATCCCTACATAATTAAATTTCTGTCTAAAAATTTCATTTTGTTTATAGATTTCATTTTGCTTTTCTGCCCTCCCACCAAAGCGGGCATTAAAGGTATCTTGATTTTGATTGCTAAACCATGATTAATGATGGGGAGCGAGAAAGAGAGCATGAGAGATATTCTTATTGGCTAAAGACTGTAAATGAAATGTGAATATCTATAGAGAAATGCCTGACAATACAAAGTTGTCTTTGTCATAGTGCCATAGTGAATTAGCAAAAGTGCCTCTCTATAAATAAATACTAACATTTATATCTAAATAAAGAAAAATAAAATGATAAAACTATTCCACCTCCTTAAGTACTTTCCCTTCTAGAATCTCAAAAGATTTTTTAAACATCAGAAAATTAAGCCTTTGAAGGAAGATAAGGGCTTGTTTAAATAGCAACACTGTCCAGGCTAGGGGGATGTGATTTGGAGAGTGCTCTAATTGCCCCCATGGAGACTCTGATGGTTTGCATTAAAAATCTCCTACTTAGTATCAATGCAGTCCTGTGTTGGTACCTTTTAAATCACACTTGTGTAGTTTGGACTGTGGCACTGTGTAGACCAAACCCTCTAAGTATTAGTATTCAAACTTTACTGATTGAGCAACAGAATCACAGCTGGTTTGTCTTCACTAGGAAATTAGTTGGGTTAGAAAACTATCTTGGTGAATCATAGTAACTGACATTATGTTAACTACCTGGTTTAAGAGGGACTTTCATGTTTAAACTTGTCTCAGCTAGCTATGACGCAGTCAGCTGAGACAAGGTTAAATCTAACTGTCTTTTTACACTATTTAACCAAATGTCCGTTACCATGACTCCTCAAGGTCATGTTCCAACACAACCTAGTTTGCTAGTGAAAAGTTCAAGTTATGCACCCAGTACCACACAGAGAGATCCCATATCTCCTGATGACTAATACTGTACTTTAACTACTATTCTTTATTCCTCCCTTTTATAGATGATAATTTTTTAGAAAGATGAAGATAACTTTTCATCTCTACTATCTGCTCTCTTCAAATGTCCTAATACTTACCTTCCTTGCAGTCATGTTTATTTTCATGTAGCACAAATCCATTGCGACACTGACAGACATAGCTTCCTACAGTGTTGATGCATTCATGCTGGCAGCCACCATTGTCCTTAGAACACTCGTCCTTGTCTAAGAGATACACAACATGCTTCTGTGAACATAATATCTATAGTCTGTAGAATGTAGGCAGTTTATATACCAAGGTTAAGTCCAGAAAAGGGTAAACTAAGGCACAGACCATATTCTTCTCAGTATGGTAATTTAATTGTACTTTAGTTCTACCCATTCATCATTCAGCCTGCAACCTTGCACTATGGCACCATTATTTTGCCAATTATCATGAAAAATGAAGTCTGGTTTCTCAGGAGAGAAAAAAGTTATTTCAAGAAAATAAAAACGTAGAATAAATTATTAATATTACTTTTTCATCTGGTTTACTTGATAATTAATTTAATAAATATCTGGTCAGTGGTTACGGTTCCATGGTCAACAAGGATTTTTGCTATCTGAACTAACACATAAGGTATTCTCACCTCAGACCAGTTCTACATTGTATGCAGATTAAATGGTCAGGCCAAACAAGGTTTCAAGCTTTGCACATATTGATATTACTCAACATAAACATTATTGATTAGTTGTATTGATCCAGCAGAATGAAAAATGTGCTTTCATTTTAATGAATCTGGACATTACAAAATATCTTGAAAGGGAAAATACACTGTTAAAAAGCAAAGCAAAGAAATTGATGTTAATTGTTTCAGGAAGATCTGCTACATAGCATGCAGCCCTATTTATTCACAAGTAATCCTTTCTAAAAGAGATTTTAGTGTGTTAGAAGTCAACCAGACGGTAGTGAAGAAAAAATGAACTATATACTGTACTAATTAAACAGCCATCAAATTCACTACAGGGAGAAAAGCCAAACTAGATTAACAGGCAGTCATTTCAGCAGAAGGCATCAGCTGCCATCATTCTGTGTCATTTGGCTGTTGTCATTTTAGGTGGGACTGGTCTATTAAATCAAAACCAACAGACTGTTCCTGACGTTTCTACATAATTTCATACCACAACGACCTCTGTCACTTCAATATGCAAAAAAAAAAAAAAAAAGCCATGCCCCAAAAATAAAAAAACAAAACAAAAACCAAGGAAAACAAGTTATGGTCCTAACAGAAGTCAGCCTGATTCAGAACTAGAATGCAGAACATGCTTCTCCTTTGCCCTCATAATTCCTAAAACATGTGAAAGGGAGTGTTATTTCTTAGCAAAATTAATATGCAATATTTCAAACCACTTGATTACTTGAACTTGACCTGTCAAAATGTATGTAAAGCTTGACTTGTTGGCTTGCAGGCTTTTCAGTAAATTCAATTTGTATTTACAATACATTGCTGTACAGCAACATGATGACAATATATACTCATAGGAAAAGCCTGCAAGTCAAAACCAAGTTTCCACTGCATTTTCATTTGTACTAGAAATCTCAAATCTGTTTGCATTAAGAGTTCTTGGGAGCTTCCTGCAGATGTGAACAGATATGGATGTGGAGGAACAGTTCACAAGTAAATACAGTTCACAGAAGCATATGTCCAAGGTTTATATTTGTGATAATAAAAATGCAGATGGTCACTTCTTTCAGGCTTTATGATAGGAACACAAAGGCAACTTCATCCATTATTTAATTTTTCAAGCAAAACTTTAATCTTTCATCTTTTCCAAAACGAGTACTAGCACATAATCCCCATTGCAAGCTTAGAACTATGACAAGCAAATGAGAAATTAGAATGCAACAGACAGTAACAAAAAGTCTTTAGCATTTCCTCTTCTATATATTACTGTCTATTTTTAAATCTAGCAGGAACACTCAAATTCTTTCATTCAAGGGAACAAACAGGGATATTCCAGTAAAGTTTTGTAACAAACAAAATAAAGGCCCTTTCTAGTTCCTAATCTGCCAAATTGTTGGAAACAGAAAAATCTGCTCTGGCATTAAATAAATATGTATTATTCTGAAAAAAATAATCTCAAAAGGGACATGGGCATAAAGAAATGGACCTATGTTGGCTCCCTTTAAAGATCAGCTCTGTGCAAAACTGTAATCAAAAGGTAGAAGACAGGCGGTCTGAAGTCTACTGACACTAGAATGGAAAGAATAATTTGCATACTTAATGGGAGATGCAATTGTTAAACAAACCTTACACATGTTGAATAAATCAGCATGGATTTTTCCATCATATCTTTAGCTCAGTTTCAAAATTAGTCTGTATTAGGCATAGAAACAAATGTTTTGCTGAGTAAAAACAAAATCATTTGTTGTGTGACAGATGGAAATCAGTCTCCCAGTTTTGAATGGATGCTTTCTTCCCCCCTTTTGTTGTTGTTGTTTGTTTTAGCACTCAGCATAGAGAAAGATCCATTCTCGACAGAATGTTAGATTTTAACCATTTAGAGGACGTGGTCATACCTCTGAGACCCCCAGAGGCCACCAGTCCATGAATAATATGTATTCGGCCTGAGGGGGCAACCTGTACCAACTCCTTGCATGATTGAAAAACAAAAATTCTCTCTTTGCAGGCAGCTTTCTTGTCTGTGGAAAAAAATGTATTATGATAGTGCCAGAGATGAGTGTGTGCTCCAACATGAATCTGCTCAAGGGTAGAAATATTTAGTCTTTTCTTTTTAACTGTTCATTGAATCATAACCCACAAAAAAAGACCCCATTAAAATTCATTCTTATCATGCATAAGGAACAATGACTGTTCAGCATCATATTTTCTCAAAACCACAAAAATAGCTTGAGAGCTCATGATAAATGGAAGCAATTTAACAACAGGTTGCTGCCAGTCTCAGAGGGGTAGCCATGTTAGTCTGTAACTGAAAAAAAACTTTAAAAATAACAAATGGCCCCGTAGCATCTTAGAGACTAACAAAAAATGTAGATGGTATCATGAGCTTTCATGGGCACAACCCAGATAGTCCTCATGTTTCATTTATCTGAAGAAGTGGGTTGTGCTGCAAGACCATTCATTGTTTTGGGTTTTTTTTGGTCTGGTTCCTACCAATGATTACTCATACTACAGGCAGTCCCCGAGTTACGCGGATCTGACTTACGTCGGATCCGCAGTTACGAACGGGGCCGGTCCTCTCCCTGGTCTCCAGCAGACCAGAGAGAGGAAGCAAAGCGGCGGAACACGTGGGCAGCAGACAGGGCTGTCCGCTGCCCACGCGCTCCGAGGCTTGGCTCTGCTTTGCCCCCCCTCCCCCTGGTCTGCAGACCAGGGGAACGGGGGGGGGGGGGGCAAAGCAGAGCCAAGCCGCGGAGCGCCCGGCCAGCTGACAGCCCAGACGTGTCTGGGCTGTCAGCTGACCGCGCGCTCCGCGGCTTGGCTCTGCTTTGCCGGCCCCTCCCCCTGGTCTGCAGACCAGGAGGAGGGGGGGGGGGAAGCAGAGCCAAGCCACGGAGCGCGCTGCCAGCTGACAGCCCAGACGCGTCTGGGCTGTCAGCTGACCGCGCGCTCCGCGGCTTGGCTCTGCTTTGCCCCCCCCCCCCCGTCCCCCTGGTCTGTAGACCAGGGGGACGGGGGGAGGGGGGCAAAGCAGAGCCAAGCCGCGGAGCGCGCGGTCAGCTGACAGCTGTCAGCTGGCCGCGTCCTCCGCAGCTTGGCTCTGCTTTGCCCCCCTCCCCATCCCCCTGGTCTGCAGACCAGAGGGATGGGGGGGGCAAAGCAGAGAAAAGCCGTGGAGAACGCGGGCAGCGGACAGCCCAGACGCATCTGGGCTGTCCGCTGCCCGCGTGTTCCGCCGCTTTGCTCCCCGTCCCCCTGGTCTGCAGATCAGGGGGATGGGGAGCAAAGCAGAGCAAAGCCACGGAGCCCGAGGACAGCAGGACAGCCACGGCGCGTCTGGGCTGTCCTGCTGCCCCCGTGCTCCGTGGCTTTGCTCTGGACACCTGTGGTACAGCAGCTGGGGCGCTGCCCGTTGGTCCCGTAGCGCCGCTCTGGGCGCTACTGGACCAGCCGGGCAGCACCCCAGCTGTTCTGCCCCAGGCGTCCTGATTCAGCCACTGCTGGTCAGATTCAGCAGCGGCTGAATCAGGACGCCTGGGGCAGAGCAGCTGGGGTGCTGCTGGGTTAGTCCAGTAGCGCCGAGGAGCGGCGGCGCTACTGGACCAACCCAGCAGCACCCCAGCTGCTCTGCCCCAGGCGTCCCCAAGTCAGCCGCTGCTGAAACTGACCAGTGGCTGACTACAGGAAGCCCCTGCCCCGGGCTTCCTGGAATCAGCCGCTGATCAGTTTCAGCAGCAGCTGACTTGGGGATGCCTGGGGTTCTTAAGTTGAATCTGTATGTAAGTCAGAACTGGCGTCCAGATTCAGCCGCTGTTGAAACTGATCATTTTCAGCAGCGGCTGAATCTGGATGCCAGTTCCGACTTACATACAGATTCAACTTAAGAACAAACCTACAGTCCCTATCTTGTACGTAACCCGGGGACTGCCTGTATTGATTAAGAGCCTCATTCAAATAAATCATTATAGTTGTTCCTATGACCACTGTCTTTCCTACACAGAAAGTCAAACATGATTTGGTTTAGTTTTTTTTCTGAAGCAAGGCCATGTTAAATTATTCTCCTTTTCCTTGTATGTCCACAACAGCTTGCAATAGGTTGCCCAAGTATCGACAGGAATGGCTCAAAACTTGTGATAGGAAGTTTTATGCTTAGACCTTAATATTTAATTTTTAAAAAAATATTGAAAAAGCTAATTTCCAAAGAATCAGTTACTTGTAGCCCCCAAATGGTTTTAAGTTCTCCTTTCCCCTTCCTCAAGACACTAGATTACAAGTTCTTCTGCTTGTAGAAAATCACCTTGAAACATCCCTCAAGTCACAGCACATGAATACACTCACACATAAGGGCTGCGTCTAGACTGCATGATTTTCCGCAAATGCTTTTAACGGAAAAGTTTTTCCGTTAAAAGCATTTGCGGAAAAGAGCGTCTAGATTGGCATGGACACTTTTGCGCAAAAGCACTTTTTGTGGAAAAGTGTCCGTGCCAATCTAGACGCGGTTTTGCGCAAGAAAACCCCTATCGCCATTTTCGCGATCGGGACTTTTTTGCGCAAAACAATACCGCGCTGTCTACACTGGCCCTCTTGCGCAAAAGCATTTGTGCAAGAGGGCTTTTGCCCGAACGGGAGCAGCATAGTATTTGTGGAAGAACACTGACAATCTTACTTTAGATCGTCAGTGTTCTTGCGCAAATTCAAGCGGCCAGTGTAGACAGCTGGCAAGTTTTTCCGCAAAAGCAGCTGCTTTTGTGGAAAAACTTGCCAGTCTAGATGCAGCCAAGCATTCTTAGCTATAAATGTGTGCCCGGGAAACACTTACGAAAATTTGGGTGCTGATTAGCCAATGAAGAGGTAAGAATGTATTAGAAAAAATGGGTGTAGAATGGAATTCAAATATTGACAACCTCTCTGATCACCAAAAATGTATGCTTTTCTATGAAAATGTTGATCTTAATGAATAAACCTTTGTTTTCAGAATTCTTCATTCACATTTGTTATTCATCTGCAAACACCAAACCCTGGTGATCATGCTAGAATATCTTTTTATCTTGTTTTTCTGCAGAGTTCAAGGCCAGAAGAGACTATTGTGATCGTATAGTCTAACCTCCATAAACATGACACAGAACAAATAATTCCTAGAAAATATATTTTAAAAAAACATCCAATCTTGATTTAAAAATTGACAGTGATGGAAAATTCATTAAGATTCCTGGTAAATTGTTTCAATGGTTACTTATTTCTGAGGGGTAGCTGTGTTAGTCTGTTTAAGCAAAAACAATGTGTACTCCTGGGTACTGCAAACAGCAACATATTTATATGGGCATAAGCTTTTATAAGCTGGAACCCACTTTATCACTTACGCCCAAATAGACTGGGTAGTTTTTAGGGATCCACACAGCTCCTCAATTGTGACTTACTCTCCAGTTAAAAATGTACACTTTATTTCCAGTCTAAATTTTTGTAGCTTCAGCTTCCAGGCACTAGATCATGCTATATCTTTCTGTACTCAACTGAAGAATATTTATTCCCCATTTGATACTTATAGACTTAAATCAATTCACCCGATTTTTATTAAGCTAAACAGATTGAGCTCTGAATCTGTCACTATAAGGCATATTTTTGAATCGGTTAATCATTCATACAGTTCTCCTCAGAATCCTCTCCAATTTACCAACACCCTTCCTGCATTGTGGGTACCAGAAATGGATACATTATTCCAGCAGCCATAGCACCAATGCCAAATATGGAGTAAAATAGCCTCTTTACTCCTACTAGAGTTACCTGTTTATGCATCCCAGGATTGCATTACCTCTTTTGACACTGGGAGCGCTTGTTCAGCTAATTATCCACCATGACCTCCAAATCTTTTTCAGAGTTATGGCTTCCCAGATAGAGTCCCCTATATATATGGCCTATATTCTTTTTTCTAGATGTCTATACTTATGTTTAGCTATATTAAAAATATTGTTTTCTTGAGCCCAGTTCAGCAAACAATCCAGTTCACTATGAATCAGTGTCCTATCCTGTTCATTATTTATCACTTCCCCAACTCTGTGTCATCTGTAAACTTTGTCAGTGATGATTTTTTTTCCAAGTCATTGATAAAAATGTTAAATAGCATAAGGGCAAGAACCAATCCCTGCAGGACTAACTGGAAACATACCCATTCAGTGACAATTCCTTATTTACCATTATATTTTGTGACCTATCAGTTAGCCAGTTTTAATCTATGCCATTTAACTTTTACATTGTTCTAGTTTTTAAAATCTAAATGATATGTGATACTAAGTTAAATCCCTTAGAGCAATCTAAATATATTGTGTCAACCTTATTACCTTTGTCGGCCAAACTGATAATCCTGTTAAAAAGAGATATCAGGTTAGTTTGAAAGAATTGAGTTTCCATAAAACCACGTTGATTGGCATTAATTACATCCCCCCTCTCTCTAATTCTTCCTTAATTAACTCCTAAATCAGACAGTCAATTATCTTAGACAGGACTGATGTCAGGCTGACAGCCCTATAATTACCTGTCATCCCAATCACCCTTTTAAAAATTGTTGAGCTCTGACTGTAAGATGCTGAAAGGCCTGTACTATTCATTTTCCCTGGGGGGTTTGGGTCAGCATCAGCTTAGCAGGTATGGTTTGGAGTACAGGATTCCCATAATTTCTTCCATTAAACTTGATTACATGAGATGTCTTATACAGAAACAGTTTCTTGGCAATTCATAAGAAGAGCCTACTGGATCAGACCAGTAGGCAATACAGTCCCTTATCCTGTCTCCAACACTAGCCAGGATCTGCTGCTAAATTGAAAGGCACAACAAAACCCCATAGTAGTCAGTTGTGGGATAACCTGTCCCCAAGGAAAGTTTCCTATTAAGCTCTGGTACTTAAAAGTGTATTTACTCCTTAAATAATGAATGTTTATAATCCCTTCCATCTTTTTTCAAAAATATGTTTACTAGTCTAACTCTGGATAGTCTAGTTATCCACATAAATGGATAATCCATAATTTTTAGTCATCTTTTGACAATATCAATTGCTATGCTGTGGCAATAAATTCCATTATCTAATTACACACTGTGTGAACAAGTACTTTTTTTAAAATTTGGTTTGAATTTGTTGACTCCTGGTCTATTTTCCCTACACAATGCATTATTTTGTATACTTTTTATCATATTGCTCATTATTCATCTTTCTTCTAAGGTGATCTGTCCTAATCTTTTCAGTCCCAGGAGGAGTTGTGCAGTGCTGTTTTTCCGCTTTGCTCATTCCAGGAGGGGAAGAGCTCAAAAGGTGGCAGCTTTGGATACTTATACATCTTCACCTAAGCATCCCATTGGATCACATATTTGGTGAGAGCAAATGGAATGGAATGCTTATAATATCAAGCATTATGCCTTCTTTTCTATCCATTATGTTGTGTTGTTCATTTAAGACTGCTGAAACCATTCCAGAGAAGACTGGGGTGATGTTCTTTAAAGTATATACTTGCCTGTAATACTGACAGTATAATTACTATCTGTTGGACAGATATAAAATTTGGGAGGAGGGTAGGGGGAGAAGAGTCACACATTAATATTTCTTATGGATCTCAGTGTTTCAACACGGTGGTGGGTTTGATTATTACCATTTTCAGTTTGTATGGAAGGTTCCCTAAGACATAAGGCTGCCCCAATCAAACTAGACTTTGCCAACTCCAAGCTAGACTACTGTTATATGCTGCTAATTGGATTTCTGTCAAATTTGTTCCATGGGTTGGAAATGTTACGCAATATAGTTGCTTGTTTGCTCCTTTAGTTAGCACCTGGAAGTTTGTTAAACACAAGCTGTAGTATTAGAATATAAAATCGTTCATAATTTAGGTTGTCTCTTGCCCTCAGATCAGCTTTTACAATCTGTTGGGGTGGGGTCCACTCACAGAATTTAGGTTTGGCCAATACTGAGCTGGCAAGTAAACAAGACTTTCAAGGCTAAATATCTCTAGTTATGAAATTCTCTTGCAAAGAGGCCCCAAAATAATCTTTTGGATGTCTATAAGAATACTATATTGGATGCGGCCTTTACAACTGTCTTGTTCCTCTCCCTCATTTTGTTAATCCACTATCCTCTTACTTAACATTGCATGTACCTTTTACTGGTGGGCATATCGCCAGACAGATATTGGCTAGATTTTTCTAATGACTGGCTGCATAATCAGAATGTGATGTTTTTAAGAGGTTATATTGATTCTATTATGATGTTAGTACAATGCTTAAAGGCATTCTGATGCTACTGTAACTGATAAATAATAATTCATACCTAAATTATCTAATCTACACAGTGTTTAATTTTAAACTTGTTAAGCACAGTCTTGTATTTTTCATAAGGCATAATTAAATGAGGGATTAATAAATAACATAGGGTCAGGGTCATGATCGAATGACAACTTCTAGTAGTCAAAATATATGTGCTGCAGATTTCAATACATATAGCACCCTCAATACCTGGATCAAGAGCACATGCTGTTTATGGTGATAAACTTTTAAGTCTAACTCCTTTTTTACCAGTAATGAGAACAGGATGACTAATTGCTTTATCAGTGCTCTGATAAAGAAAAAGACAAGCTTCTTTTATCTACTTTCAAACTCATATGAACATCTTGGATTCCGAAGTTTGACTTAAACTAAAAGATTATGAGGTGCGTGTTCTGTAATAAAAGGAACAAAAGCAACTCAGAGGAAAACAATTCAATCAAAGATGGTGAGAATGAAATAAGAGTGGGAAACAGAGTGAAAAATAAATATAAAACATGAAAAAGGAACGGGGAATAGTGGAAAATAATTACAATGATAAATAAATGCATTTCACAATATACAATGGATATGGAATACCCATGTGGGTCACCCATTTTTGAAGCTCTATCCCTACTACTCAAAACAGGTTTCCTGTTAGCCAAAAAAGTATTTTGGCTAAGATTCATCCCTGACTTTAGTGAATTTAATCCAGTGTTAAATTTAGCCCTTTAAAAATAATGTTTGAATTAAAATGATCAGAAAAAATGTTTTGTGAACTCAGGTAGTTTTCAAATCAGAGATCAAAGGAAAACAATAGTTACAGAAGTTGACAAGCCAATCCCCTGAATAAAACCCCTACAGTATGACTATTAATAGGCTTAAATATTCTTTAAACAATTCATTAACAATTAAAAATGCAGAAAAAGATATTGCATATTGAATAGAATCCATATTCAATAAGTTCATCATACATAACTGTAGGGCTACAGCTAAAAAGATTATAGTGAATAACAGGGCTACTTTTGCAATATATCATAACTCAAAGATATCAAAACAATATGCCTTAACTCAGAAATATGTATATTGTATAGTAACAGTAATCTGGCCCCAAGCCCTTATTTACATAAAACACACTGTCTTTAATGAGTAACCCTTAAGCATGTAATTTAGGACTATTAATTTATGGGTTTGAGGATTGGTCCCATAAGTTTCATGTGCAGTTATTTAGGCACAAAAATATAGTTCACCATTAAAGCTTTATAACAACAATCTACATTTTACATTTTACAAGGAAAAGTAACCTTCTGTGAACTTAAAAATGTCATTTATATAAACCAGAAACTGATCTCAATGTCTCTGCCTACAGAAATGTGATTATCAGCAAATACAATATGTTTAAAGCTTTCAGGAGGTAAAATACTTGTTAATATCTTTGTCTGATGTATGGGAAATATCACTTACTTTGCTCTTTCATCACTGCTAGAATAAACCATTGGAGAAGGCATAAAAGAAAACATCAGACTGCCTTTTGGGGCTGCTAAACTTTAAACTTCTTGTCAATGTACATTACAGCTTCTGACAGATATTTTTCCCACTTTGTAAAAGATCTAAGCAACATCACTTACATAATATCCTGAACCATGTTGTTTAACTTTGCTACAAAATGTATCATGCATTCATCAGTTACTGAAGCTAACCAGAGCACAAACCGCTTTTACTTAGGCTTCTACAATAGAACATTTAACCAAAAGCAAAATAATAAAGTAAGCTAGTGAAACATTTGCTGCATATTAAACTTAGGTACTGTATATCTCTAGCTCTCAAGAAGCTTAATTTTGTATCAGAAAATGACAGGGTAAAATTCAACTCCTAAATGCAGTAATCTTTCTTACCTGATTTTGAACTTTTCAATGTTTTATGGAAGAACAGGCCCTGATTCTGCAAATATCTAAGGACATGCTTATCTTTAAGCACATGGGTACCTTCCATGTGGCAAATTAGATTTGCCACGGGTATAAATTTATTAGCACCATTGATTCCTATGGAACTATGACATTTTGCACAAGCTGAAGATGTGCACTATTGCCCTTAATGGGACTACACTTATGAGTAAAACAATCGTTTGCAAGATCATGGCCCCAGTAATCATGTATTTGGACTCTGTTATAACCATGTGTCCATGTGGCAGGATATCTGCTGTTAATGGTAGTAGAATTCTTCTTATGCAATCTTGTGTCACAAAAAGTATCTGTTATACAGTGTTTAACAAATACCTAGCAAGAGGCAAGAAGTAAATAATGCAATTTGATAAGAAAAGATAAAGAGAGAGGGAGAGCCAAATAATATGTACTTACATTTTGGAGGGTGTGTGTGTATAGGTAAGATACGATATATCATACATATTACTTGGATTATTAAGCACATAAAGAAGAAAAGAAAGAACCTGGAGTAACAGAAGTCTGGTGCTGTAATGGAGGTTTACCTTCCTTTTTATCTCCTGGTTTGTGTAAATCTGTAGAATATGGGTCTGAAAAATACCCTACTATTTTACATATTTCTGACTATATACATATATGTGGTATAGTCTAAATATGCATATTTCAATTCAAGATAACTATTGTTACATTTAATTATCTTATTAAGCTGAAAAGAAAATTAAAACTACAATCAAAAGGTGAGAAGCCTTTCACATGCATCACCTGTGCAATGAAGAACAAAAACTGCGATTCACTGCATCGCTAATCAGAAATATTCATAGTACATAAGAGTGACTTTTAATACCTGAGAAGAAGTGGGCCTTGAAGCCTTTCTTTGAAACTGTATTGTCAGATCTGAACTCTAGTCTCATGTTGTTGTATTGAGATGTGATAACTTCAGGCACTTCTGTACCACAGAATTTACCATGCAGTTTAGCATCAGAAGAAAGGCCACTACGAATCTCCACATAATCATATTTGCAAACCTAAGAATGAGAAAGATGTTTGTATTAGCCAAAAATAGATTAAAAATTCCATGTAAGTGCCTTTACACTTACATTGTAAAATCTTCTGTTGATTTATGATATAATGCTAGTATTTTATTGACTTTTCCATATTTAATACTTTTGTTTTAATATATTTTAAATTCTACAACATATTTAAGTTCTTAAATTACATGTTTTAAGACAAAGTTCATGCATGAATATGTAGTATCTACATTTTGAAGTGTTTAATAACTCAGTCATTTTAATTAAAAGGAAAAAACTCTGAGGACATTGGACTAAGGCCTCCAAATGTTCACTTTGAAGAATTAAGCCATCACTGAGTCATGCACACTTTTGGGTTGTGGATGCTTGTGCTTTTTTAAAAACACCCTATAACCTAAAATATATTAGCTTAATATGGAAATTCTGCAAGACAAGTCTTTTCCCACTAAACATTTAAATCCAAATGATTCTCTTTTGAACGTATACATTTGCATTCTTAATGCGATAACATATTCTCCACAGTGGTACCAATATAATTGAGAGGACAAATTTGTGTCAATTTCATTAGGCCATTTAGAAAAGAATCACTCTTTATGCAAAACGTACTACCCAGGATAATATTTTCAGTGCATAATCCCATGTCTATATAAAACCTTCCACCCCAAGAACTTCTAATCTTTTTAGGACCAACTATCAATCATTTAATGAAAAATGTTACAGTTGTATGAATTTAATAGCTTAAGTGAAAATAGTGGCTAAGGGGCTCCGATTGTTCATGCAATGGAAGCATGAATTAGCAAGCCTGTTATTTCAGGCTTCCTATTCCAATGACCCTGTAAACCTCATTCTACAAGGAGAAAGGAATATTCTATGATAGTGCTTTATTTCGAAATTTGGCGCTGTGTAGACAGCACCAAATAATGAAATAAGCTATTTTGAAATAGCAATGAAATAAGATACGCAACTTGTATAAATCAATTTGCTTATCTTATTTCAAGTTACAGTACAGTGTAAACACACCCTTAGTGTCCTCATCTACAAAATGGAGACACAAATGCAGAGCTGACTAGAAAAAGAAGTTTTTTGGGGAAAAAGTTTGCTTCATTTCGTTTTCTTCTAATAAAGTGTCTTCTTTACTTTATAGGGATTTGTGAGATGTTAATAATTAACATGGGAGAATTGATAAAATTCTTTAAGAATGTAAAAGGTTGTTAAAATGAAGAGAAAGATTTTTTTTCCTTCTCAATTGAGGATCAGATAAGAAATAATAGACTTAAAGTGAAGCAAGGAAGATTTAGGTTAGACATCAGGAAAAACTTGCTGTCAGGTAGTTAAGCACTGGAACAAATTACATGCAGACACTGTGGAATCTCTATCATTGGAAGGTTTTAAGAACAGGTTAGACAACTGCCATGCTATATGGGTATTATCTGGGACATTTAGGCTACATCTACACTGCACAATTATTTCAGAATAAGCTATTCCAAAATAGTTATTCCAAAATAGCTTGTTTTGAAATAGCACGTCTAAACTGCAGAGAAGTCTCAAAATTAGTCGGAGGCAGGCTTCCTAATGTAGACATGCTATCTCAATTTAGATCCCCAGGAGGAATAACTTAGAATGGCCCTGGTGAGGGGGTATTTGAAAATAGCAGAAGTAGAGCAAATACACATGCCTTATTTCAAAATAGCTATTTCATAATAGGCGTTATTTTTCATACAATGAGGTTACAGAAGTTGGAGGAAGCCAGCAGTTATTTTGAAATTATTTCAAAATAATGGAATTGCTGTGTAGACGCTTGCATAGTTATTTTGGAATAACACTCATTATTCCAAAATAACTTTTCTGTGTAGACACACACTTAGGGATGATCTAGATAATAGTTTAGTCCTGCCTTCATATAGACTGTACTATATTAGACTAGAGGTCCATTCCCAGTACTATATTTCTATGAATCTATATCTGTAAAAGACTGAGAGGCAGTATAGTTAATTATCTGAAGCCAGGGATCTTAAAAATAATAATTAAAATAATAGAGTTTATTCCACAATCCAAGTCTGTTTTGATATTCAATCTAAATCCTTCTTTTGTTTGTTTTATTCAATTTTTCTTTATTATATGTCTGTTCTACTCTAAAAGTTAATTTCCCTTCTCAGAGTCTCACCTTGAAATGGTAATAGATGGCCATAATGCACCATTACTCCTCATTTAACCAAGTTATACATATTTAGTACTGATCTTCTCTACACATAATTCAGTTCCTCCAGATTTTTTCTTCTCTTTAATTCTTTCCAATTAATACCTCATCCATTTGTTTTGTTTTAGTTTGTTTACAAAAAAGCCAGCTGAAGCTCAGCAGAGGTCATTTCTTTTAATACTTATGCATTCTGACACTCATATATTTGAGAAAGTACAAACCAAACACCCCCAAACTCAAAATTAATGAAAACAAGAACTTCAATGGAAATTGTCATTATTTGAAGCAGTGTTGTTGTATTAGACTATTTCTATATCTGAATAATGCTGCAACTGTTGTCTAACTTATATAATTCTCAGTTCATGGTTACTTACTTCATTCCCTTCTAATTCAAAAAACTCAAACTTCATTGAAATTCTATATTGAGAGGGAGCAACCACCTGCCACACACAGTTTTTGTTTGGAGGATATTCTTTGGGCCATCCTGGTGTGGTTATAGTCCCATTTAGCTTTGTTAGAAGTCCCCCACAAGCAGCTGAAATATAAAATGAAAATGAAGAACCTCATTTATTTGCAGATTGCCCTGAAACCACATAAACAGAAACATATAAATTAAAAAGTGCAGCTCCCCTAGATATGATTTGTATTACAGTATTACCCAGACAGAACAGCCACGGTCAGGGCTCTATAGTACTACAGTATTATGTATACTATGAACACAGAACAATCCCTGGCATCCAGTGCTGACCAGCATCTTCACTCAGTTGGATACAGTATCTTGGAACCTCCCAGATGACAAAGTTCAACTTAGATTGTTCCAGAAAGCACCAGGTCAGGATTCCAGGGGTGATGACTCTTGCTATCCTGGACTGGACATTGGAGGTACACTTTCCTTCCCATCCTGCTACCACACCAGGTTCTATGGAAGATTCACCATGAACTTTGGTCCTGCCGAGAGGGCAGGGGACTGGACTTGATGATCTCAAGGTCCCTTCCAGTTGTAGTATTCTGTGATTCTATGAACAGCTTACCATCTAATTTTAAGACACCTGAGTACATTGAAACAATACACAATACTTTATCACATTCACACTTTTCTCTCTGACCCAGTTCCATATACCCCACACAGTCCTCCCAGATCCTGTCTATCTGTATTTACCAGGCTTCATGAGAAGCAAGACTCTCTGAATCCATCATCCGCCTGGAACCAGACATCCCATAACAATGCCATGATAAATATTTGGGACACAGGGTCATTCTAATGTGTATGTTGAAAAATTTGAAAACAAAAACCCTCAAGATGGCTTCCTATGAACTACTGTACTCATCATCTTAATTAGGTATGTACACTACAGATATTTCATACATTTTTAAATAAAGCTCAAAGTAACTAAATACAAAATAAATAATGACAGTTACAACACTATCATAAATCTGGTTTAATCCCACAATACTAGAGAATCATACAGGGTATGTCTACACTGCCACCCTAGTTCGAACGAGGGTGGCTAATGTAGGCATTCGAAGTTGCAAATGAAGCCCGGGATTTAAATATCCCGGGCTTCTTTTGCATCTTGCCGGGCGCCGCCATTTTTAAATCCCCCTTAGTGCGGTCTCTGTGCCCGCGGCTATACGTGACATGGAGTAGGTAGTTCGAATTAGGCTCTCTAATTCGAACTACCGTTACTTCTCGTGGAAGTAGTGCTGGGGGAAGATCGGGGGCTGTAAGGGAGGATGGGGGTCCCGGAGGAAGGGGGAAGGAAGCAGCGCTGGAGGGAGGGTATCCGGGGGGGCTGTGGGGCTGGCCAGCAGGAAGAGGGGGTGGGAAGCAGAGCTGGGGGGGATCAGGGGCCGTGGGGTAGGATGGGAGGAGGGGGGTGGGAAACAGACCTGGCAAGGGGGGCAGGGTGCAGCCACAGGCCGCTTGCCACTGCTTGCTCCCCTGCTGGGGCCCAGCTGAGCACTGCTCAGGTGGGCCCAGTGGGACAGGAAGGGGCCGTGATGTACATGGCTAGGAGGCGGGGCCATGTACGTCACAGCCCCCCCTTCCTCCTCCCACCGTGGCGCTGAGTGATGCGCCCCACAGCCGGGCCACCATGGGAGGGGGGAGGAGGTGACATAGACAGTCCTGCCCCCTGGCCATGTACGTCACTGCCCTGCCCCTCCTCTCCTCTCCCGCGGCAATCTGGCTGAGCGCGCAACACTCAGCCGAGCGGCCACGGAGGGAGTGGAAGGGGGCGGGGCCGTGTACGTCACCGCCCCCTCTTTCCCTCCCGCTGTGGCACTCAGCTGAGTGCTGTGCCCCTCAGCCAAGCCTCCGGGTGAGCCAGCAGCGCAAGGGGCTGTTTGGGCTCCCCCGGGGTGGGAGGGGAAGGGAGGACGGTGATGTACTCGGCCCTGGCCCCAGCCGTGTACATCACCACCCTGCCCCCCTCCCTCACGGCAGCCCGGCTGAGCAGGCAGCACTCAGCCAAGCACCACGGTGGAGGGGAAGGGGATGGGGGGTGGGGAGAGATGGAGGGAAGAGAGAGGCAAGAGGAGAAGAGAAAGAGAGAGTGAGAGGCAGGAGGGGGAGAAGAGAAAGAGATGGAGAGAGAGGCAGGAGGCGGAGGAGAGCTGAGAGAGAGAGGGGGAGGCAATAAGGAGAGGGAGAGAGAAAGAGAGAGACAGAGCAAGAGGGTTCAGGAAAAAAGACCTGAAAATCTCATCTTATGATGGGCTAATTGGCTAGTTAAAAAATAATACCTATTAACTTCATCTAAAGAGAATCATTTCTCTGAGCAGTGTTCTCAGACTCCTTATAACATTCAGGCAAAATAGATTAAATGAAAACAGTCAACATTGTCTGACATCTGAATTTACTAATTTTTGTCAACTAGCATATGATTATCACTCTTTTAATTACTAGTACTGAGTTTCATTTACTGTACATATGTTCAGTATTATGGGTAAAGAGGCATTTTAATCTAATCGTAATTTTGCAATATCTTCCAATTATGAAGCGTTTTTATTTATTCATATGATTATTAAATCTAGTTTATGTTTTAATAAATGGCTTTGATATCAGATTACATGTTAAAATATAACATTTTAGAATGCAAAAATAAGTAAAATGACATTTTAAAATAACAGTAGAAATCCATTGTAATCATTAAATCTTGGCAAATGAGGGAGGAAGTGAACAAATGTAAGCATACCACAAAACTATGCTTCATTTGAGTTGCAAGTGAAGATTAGTTTAATGGCAATACATTGTAGCAATGGCAAATGTATGTCAGCTAATTTTATAAGAATAATGATGTCTTTGAAATCTGAGACCTTGGTGTGTTGCTATGCTGCTAAATCCTTCCTAGGACAAAGAGGCTACGTCTAGACTGCAAGCCTCTTTCAAAAGAGGCTTTTTCGAAAGATACTTTAGAAAAAGCCTCTTTCAAAAAAGAACATCTAGACTACAACCAGTACTTTTGAAAAAGCAAAATGCTTTTTCAAAAGAGAGCACCCAGGCAGTCTGGAAGCTCTCTTTTGAAAAAGCACAGTTTGCATTACAGACAGTCCCCGGGTTACGTACAAGATAGGGACCGTAGGTTTGTTCTTAAGTTGAATTTGTATGTACGTCGGAACTGGCATCCAGATTCAGCCTCTGCTGAAACTGACCAGTGGCTAACTACAGGAAGCCCGAAGCAGAGTTGCTCTGCCCCGGGCTTCCTAGAATCAGCCGCTGATCAGTTTCAACAGCGGCTGAATTTGGACGCCTGGGACAGAGCAGCTGCGACGCTGCCGGGTAGGTCCCCGCAGCGCTGTACCTCAGCGCTGCGGGGACCAACCCGGCAGAACCCCAGCTGCTCTACTCCAAGTGTCCCCAAGTCAGCCGCTGCTGAAACTGATCAGCGGCTGATTCCAGGAAGCCCGGGGCAGAGCAACTCTGCATCGGGCTTCCTGTAGTCAGCCGCTGGTCAGTTTCAGCAGCGGCTGACTTGGGGATGCCTGGGGCAGAGAACCTGGGGTGCTGCCGGGTTGGTCCAGTAGCGCCGAGGAGCGGCGCTGCGGGACCAACCCGGCAGCGCCCCAGCTGCTCTACCCCAGGCATCGTCAGCGGGAAAAGCCTGGTCTGCTGGGGGAGGGGGACGCACTAGCTGCACCCCCCCCCCAGCAGACCAGGGAGACGCAGGCGGTGGGACCGCCGAGACGCACCGTGGTCCCGCCCTCATCTTCCGCGGCTTTGCTCCGTGTCTCCCTGGTCTGCTGGGGGGGCTCCCCCCAGAAGACCAGGGAGACAGGGAGCAAAGCCTCGGAGGACGCCGGCAGCAGGACAGCCGCGGCAATTCTGGGCTATCCCGCTGCCTGCGTGCTCTGCGGCTTTGCTCCGTGTCTCCCTGGTCTGCGGGGGGAGAGCTCTCCCCCTCCCAGGAGACCAGGGAGATGCAGAGCAGCTTTTCTTGCCCCAGAGGACGCGGGCAGCGGGACCGCGGCGCATCTGGGCGTCCTGCCGCTCGTGTCCTCCGGGGCGAGAAAAGCCCCGTTCGTAACTGCGGATCCGACATAAGTCGGATCCGCCTAACTCGGGGACTGCCTGTATATAGTGCCTTTTTTTGAAAGAGTACTTTCAAAAAAAGGCGTTCTTCCTTGTAAAACAAGGGTTTCCGCGGTCAAAAAAACTGCCGCATTCTTTCGATTTACTTTCAAAAGAACGCAGCAGCAGTCTAGATGCAGAGGAAGTTTTTTTGAAAAAAGGCCACTTTTTTAAAAAAAATCCCTGTAGTCTAGACACACCCAGAGGGAAAATTCACTTTTCTTCAGACATGTAGTGCGTGGATCAGTGAAGTGTACATTAGCAAAGTTCTACTATATATAATTTTCCAGTTGAATTACAATAAAACTTGAACAGGATAAATTAGTAATCAATGCTAAATATGTAAGACTGTTATAAACAGACATTGTACAGTGGAGGATATTTTTCAAAGTGTAGGCCAATACTTATACACTTACCACTGCATAAGCTTCAGTATACAAAAGATGGCTTTCTAAAATGACATACCCTCTCAGTTTTAAGACTTATTTAAATTAGCAGTGTACTGTACCTTCACAACTCTTTTTGTCAGGTCCAAGTTCATAGCCAGGATCACAAGCACACTGATAACTGCCCAGGGTATTCACACACCGCTGTTCACAGCCCCCATTGTCAGGTTTGGCACATTCATCTTCCTCTATGAAGACACACAAAAAAGGGAAAAAGTATTAATTAAAAATCTTTACCTTCCTCTTCACTAACTGATATTGAACAGATTGATACTTTCTCCAGGAAGTGAAGTGCATGTCTTTACAGCATATCATCTCTACTGATGGAAGCATTTTAAAAATCTTAAAGACCTGAAACTGAGTAAATAAAACTTTTTTCTTTTTCACTACAATAGCAACTGAGAGCTACAGACCTAATTTATAAACACTTTGAGGCCAGCATACAACAATTTAGGCAGCAACAATCTAAGTGTTGTGTAAAGTACTGAGAGAATGATTGGAAATCCTCTGCAGGGTCACTTGAAGGGCACTTTTATCTCCAACAGAATGAATTTATATGTTGCCCTGAATTCATACCCAAAACCAGATTAACAGAATCCTCAAATCCCAGTGTTCATTTTACTGATATTAAAGGAAACAAGAGGCATCAGAAAAAATGGAATCCGGTATTATCTCTAGTAGCTGTGAAACATGCTCATAATATTCATACTCAAATTCACCTGAGATGTAGTATATCTCATTTCCTTGCACAGTGACAACTATGAAGACTATTCTCACTTGAAATAAAATATACACTGGCAATTATCCTTGCCTCCCTCAGTGCTGTACTGTACTGTACATGGTGAAAAGTGATAGGAAGAGTTAGCTCATCACTAGCCCTTTGTGGCTGGGCAAAAGAGGAAAGGGAAGTAAACTACCTGTACCATGGGCTCCAGAGTCCAAGTCCACACCACTTTTACTTCCACACCCTGTGCATAAAGGCAGCATCTTCATCATTAAGTAATAATGATAAATACAGGGAGGACTGTATGGAGCCTTGGCTCCAGGCTTCCCACTGCATTAACCACTGCATGAAAGCACTGGAATGACAAAACTAAACCTGCTGCAGTTGATTTCCTCCTTGGAGCAGCGAAGAGACTATGGCTACGTCTACACTGTAGAGTTTTTGTTCAAAAACTCACGGAGAGCCCACACCTCAAGCTCATTTTTGTGCAAGAAAATTTACAGTGAATCAGCAGAACAGAGAGTTTTTTATGGTATAGGTACAGCTGCTCTCCAAGTTACAACCACCTCCACTTACGACCATCTGCACTTACAAACAAAGTGGTTGCAAATGCGGATCCGACTTACGAACAGCACGGTTGCCATGTAATTCTATGGGATCCGAGTTATGAACGCTTAGAGTTATAGACCAAGTGTTGGTCCATAACTTGTTCGTAACTCAGGGAGTGTTACAGGGAATAACTCCTTTTTGCGCAAGAGCTCTTTCGAAAGATGCACAGGAATATAATCTATGCTATCATGTGCCGAAAGTGTCCGTCTGCTATGTACATTGGACAAACGTCTCAGACACTTCGCCAAAGAATCAATGCCCACAAAACAGACATTAGACAGGATCACAAAGAAAAAACAGTTTCTTGCCATTTCAACCAGAAAGGACACTGTCTCAATGACCTAATCACATGCATCCTACTTCAGAAGACATTCAAATCTGCACTTGAAAGGGAATCCTCTGAACTGGCATTCATGCTAAAATTCGACACTCGCCGCAGGGGGCTGAACAAAGACCCCAACTACCTTACCCATTACAAAGATAGCTTCCCCAATTATCACCTCTAATATCATTAACTCACAGGCATTTACCTTCCTTCCCCCCCCCCCCCCGCATCCCCCCTCTGTTCTGTAATGTGATTTGTCCTTTTCATATGTGTTCATTTTTTTTAATTGTATCCTTTGGTATATATGGTTGTGACTATTTTCTTCCACTATTTGATCTGAGGAAGTGGGTCTGGCCCACGAAAGCGCATCATCTAATAAACCATCTTGTTAGTCTTTAAAGTGCTACATAGTCCTGTATTTTGTTTCAGCTACACCAGACTAACACGGCTACATTTCTATCACTATTCTGAAAGTCAGACTGATTCTCAAAGTCAAAATATGCTTCCAGGGTGCTGCCGAGGGCAGCTCCACTTGGCACTTGACCTTGCTGGTAGCGGATAATAAAGTGACAATGTAGCTGTAAGGAATTAGAAAGAATGATGCATTTGCTATTGAGGGAAAAAATGCACAAACATTCATAGTAGTGAACCTCTCAGCCAATACAATTTCTATTGGAATTTTATTCTTTCCATTATTTTTATAGCTCTGCCAACATAATGTTCCTCTGAACTTGTTTAGCAGGAGTGATTATATCTCTATCAAAATTCAATTATTCATTTGAAGAAATCAGGAAGACAGATTGGGTTTGATTTCTCACCCCCTTACATGTTGGTAGTCATTTACATCATACAAAGGGAGTGTCATTTTGATTGTTTAATATTTTACCCCTAGTTTACCTAGGTACTGATGACTGAATAAGGAAGATTGAGTAAGAAGTAATGGAAAATCAGGAACCTTAACTGTAAGCAGAACAAAAATTAAGATAATATTAATTTTGTATTCCAACAATATTATATATTTAATGTTCTTTGTAACAGAGCAAACATTGTAATTCTTCTATATTTCAATAGTATATACACATCCATATAATACACACCTTTAAAAAAGTTAGCAGCAAATCCTGCTTTGTTAACCGTTCCATCAGAAACAAACTTCATCCACAGGGTATTAGAGGTAGATCTAATATCTTCTGGCTTATCATAGCCACAGAAATGGCCAATCAAAGGACTATTTTCACTGGTTCCATCTCGGACTTCTAAGTAGTCATAAGCACAGTTGTCATGTCGTTCAATCTGTAAATATACCACAGTACTGTGTTTAACCATGGACTGACACATACCTAAACAAAACTTCTTCATGATCAGTGGAATAGAAATTGTTCTTTCCTTTGGAAGAACATATCTACAGTCATAATGACTACAGCAACTGATGGGAGAAAACAGAAAGGTTCTTTATAGGCCTGTGTGTGTTACCGCATTGATTTTCATGAACAGAAGCAAAATTTGTTGAGATATTGATAAGACACAACAGCTTAATTGCAACAAAAAATATTTTGGTTTAAATAGCTGCAAAACAAGGTCCCATGTATTCCACAATAAACTTGGCCTAAATCCATGGAAGACCTGATTTCTGCACAATCTAATGATTTGGAGGCAATTTTTGACAAACTAAATTTATATGTTACTCAACTGAATATAAAAATGAATTATAAGTCAGGAAACAATTATTTTTGTGCTATTTAAATTTAATGTTTAATTTTATGCTGTCCCTTCATTTTCAATGTAGTGCAAAATTCTGCATTACTGCTTTTTACCTTACATAACTTAATTCTAGAATTTGGTGTGGGAAGCTAAGTGTACTGCAGTGAATAGAGTTTTAGGCATTTAGAGAGTATGGGAGACAGACTGGAATCACCCACATTTCCTGCTAAAATGGGAAATAATTAATAGTAATGACATATTACAATGTCATCATTACATTTCTGAAACTGTCAGATTTCCTATTACACTTGGGAGACTCCTGATCATGGGTGACCCTCCTGCACTTTTCCAGGAAGCTGACTGAAACTTTGGCATATAGTTGGAGAAACCTAGCTGGACTAGAAATATGTGAGTAGAGCATCTCATCCACACTTCCTACCAGAAGACCTCTCAGCATAGAGACACTTTGAATATGTGCCTCATACTCTGGGATCTAATAACTGTATGGTTCCTGACATATAAGATTATAAGGCCCTGCTGCTGCTTTATCCTCTGCTGCAACTCCCACTCAGACAGATACCTTCTGAAAGAGAGGGAAAGAGAGAATCTCCCACTAATGCAATCACAACTTTTGGGGCTGCTTTATCCAAAACATTACCACATGTTTTTAAAATTATAGAATACATGGAATCCTTCCTATAAAAATAAATCCAGTAGAATCAAATTATATTTTCTGTGAAAACCTGTTATGCAAATAAATGGCAGGATTTCTGTTTTAAAAGGAAATGTCTTAGTTAAGGAGAAGGCTCAAATCAAATCTATTAAAAGAACTACTCTTCAAAAATACAAGCAAACTAAATTTAATCTCCAAATAGAATATATTTGTAATATGGAATTAAATATTAATATATTCTATGACAAATTCATTTTGTTATTTATGCTATTTTTGTTTATTTCATTTTTTAAAAAGAATAAATGTCACCCCTTCTGTACAAAACATGTGGGACTATTCACATAAATACAATGGCGGGTCTTATGTGTTTGAAAGATCAGGGTCTTAAGCATTACAGAGATCCATCTAAGTATTTTGATGAGTGGCATGAGAACCAGAGTGAGGATGGTGAGTAAGAAACATCATAACAAGCTGGGGCACAATTATCAGTGTATTGACTTCAGTAGGAGTTTCATGTGCACATCTACATGTGCACTAAATGCCAGTTTTTCAGGGGTTTAGAGGATAAATTTGTAATGTACTTCACATTAGGGATGACCAGAGTAGTCCCAGCCTGTGACACATCCAGGCCTGCTGCGGACATGGGCTGCTCTGGCTGGGCTGGAGCACCTCTGTCAGCAGTGAGGTGAAGAGCTGCTTCAGTCCCACCAATTAACAGGAACTGGTAAGCATCACTGGTTTATCTAACCAAGCATCAACCAATTTATAAAGTGCTATTGATTTACACTAAACATTCAAGTAAGGAGATCATCTGACTAGATTCATTTATTTTTAGTTCAATATCACTGCAAGAGGGTCCGATGATAATTATTTTTAGAGAATAACTAATTGCAACCTGAAATATAAACCAGAGGATAAAGACAGTGGTTTTGGATAAGTAATAAGTAACTTCAAAACCTTTTGGCAACAAATAAAAAGAACTGATTTGAAATGTGTTTTCCTTATCTGAGCCTCATCTTTTAAGACATTATTGCTTATCTGGCAGCATGGCTGTGCAAAGACCTGCTATGCTAAACTGTGAAAATCTGTTATGTGTCCTATCACAGAGTTTGAATCTCCATCTATTTAAAGTAATAGAATGACTCCTATGGAGTTCAATTCAAATTAGGCCCATAAACCTTCCTTATTAGAGGCTTAAAATACCACTGCTTCAAATTATATGTGGGCAATGAACATTCAAATTGTTAGTAAATAAAAACAATTATTTTAAGCAAAAAATGTAGCAGTGGTTACTTAGCATTAGCTACTGATGTCTCCTAAAGAAAGTCAGAGCAACACAATGAAAAGAGGATGAAGAAGAGTCAGAGAAATCCCTTCGATAAAGACAGCAGCAGTGGCCAAAAAGGGGCCTCTTCTGATCCAGGTAAGACTTTAAGTGGTCGTGGTGATCCAGAGAAAGAGACTTGATATGGTCCAAAAGTGAATAAAAAAGGTGGGACCATGGCAGAACATTGAACCATTCTCTGCTCCATACTGTCTCTTGGTCTCATGCCCAGTGTTTCTCAAGGTGAGATAGAGGAGGTGTCTCATCAGATCTAATGACTTCCTAACTATCAGGGTGGTTAAACACTTTGAATAAATTGCCTAAAGAGGTTGTGAAATATCCATCTCTGGAGATATTTAACAGAAGGTTAGACAGACATCCATCAGGGATAGTCTAGACAGTGCTTGATCCTGCCGTGAGGGCAGGGGACTGGACTTGAGGACGTCTCAAAGTTCCTTCCAGATCTAGTGTTAATGGGCTGGTGAGACAAGCAGGTCTCATCTTTATGAGCCACCATTCAAGTCCAATTCAGGTTTCTCACATTTAATATTAAACAGTGAATGGCATATGGAGAAGGCAAAGCAGGCATGCATACAACTCCAAACTTCCCTTCCCCCTTTGGAGGTAACAGCACTGGCAGAAGAGTCTGGATTCTTTTTTTTTTTTCTTATTTTCAAAATCTTTACTATCTCAGGTAGTTTCTCAGAATTTATTTTACAAACGCACAATAGTCAACAGCCTATAGAAGAACTCTCACCTTGGATGTGGAAAACTCAGGTTCAAGTCTTTGCTCTGCATGACTTAGACTAGTAAGTTGGATCTCCCTCATTGCAAGCGAATGCCCTACCACTGGGCTATAGGGTCACTCTCTCTTCTGAGCCAATGAATAATTTATACAAAGTGGAACATCTCCAGTAGGAGAGACAGAAAGTGAGACACAAAATGATTCTACACCAGAAAAGCAAGGAAATGGAGTTAATTTTGCTAATATTTATGCTACGCTCTCAAAACATCATATAGTGTAATTTCTTTATTGGTGAACTAAAAAATAGCAGATAATCCTACGCTCTCCAGACGCTGCAATGCCCACAGCAGTCAAAACAAGATGACTCAGTGATGAAGCTTTAAGTTCTTGGCTTTTCTGGGGATTTAATTATAGACTGGAGGTTATTTATAAAGTTCTTTTTACTGCATTATGTACAATTAGAATTTATCAAAGATAAAAGCACCTTTCAAAAGGAAAAAGAAATAATTTTCTCACAAACACATTATAATAACTTCTGTCTGCCCTTCACTATTTTTGGTCCAAGCTGACACAAGGACTTCTGATTTTTTTTTTATTTCCTTTTCTGGGCAATTCACTAAGTATATAGAAATAAAAGTGACATCTTTGAATCCAGATTTGCTATAGATATTTAATGATATATGATTCCATTTGTCATTATTATCAGAACATTTCAAATTGTTCTTTCAGAGATATATATGAGACTACAAAAATGCTTAATATTCATAAATTAATACATTTGAGGGGGATTACAATGCAGCTACAAGTGTACCCAGTATTGATTTAATTTATTTGAAATCTTTTCCAAACACTTCCTTTCTCAGCACAAGAGAAGGTGTAGCAAAAATTCTTTAACCAAAAAGTGACACCAAGATAGGAGAGCCTTAGCAAAAGATGCTGCTAATATAAGTTTAAAATTGGATGTTTCTTGATTTGTTTATATATGGCAAAGGGATAAAGGGTTGAGGGTTTTGTTTTTTTCATTTGTTTGTTTTTGCCATTTCCTAGAAGACAAACTGATTCCTCTCAGGTAGTAATAGAAATCAGAACCACTGCTCCAGATTTGTTGTTAATATAGGTAATGCAGGAAAGGCAATTCTTGTACATTAACCAAAATAATCTTTTTTACTGTCAGATTTAATAGAGCTGCCCTAATCGATCCTGACCTATTATGACAAAATCTCATCATTTTAATAGAGAAAGTTGTTATTAAGAACTATGGAATTATTGAAAATAATGCTAATTTAAAACAATTTTCAACTCTGAGCCAGGACAGTGAAAACCTAACTACCAATCAAAGTGATGCCTGAGCAGAGGAAGAGCATTCTACCTTGTGTATTGTGAGATTAATTTAGTACTGACAAAAAGATGGGAGACTGCAGGTAACACAAATGAAAGCTTCTTCTAGTGTTATAAATGGTCAAAACTGATGGTAAATTTTGCCACTTAGATCTTTGGATAATTCAGTGTCAGAACTCTCATGGATTTCTAGGAGTGGGACATCACTTAAAAGCTGAAAGACCAGGAATAATAGAGATGAAAGAGACAGATATATTTGCCTGGATACACAATGGGACTTGAGTATTGCAAAACTAAGAGCTGCTTCTAGGCAAACTGGAAATTACAGGCACACCACGCAGCTGCGCAAAACCTGAATAAGGCACCTGAGTGACCTATAAAATGAATAGATAGAGATAGGCACTGAGATAGGGACTTACAAGACCTGCTCAATTGAACCCCGGAAGATCGATCTCTGGAGTGTTGATCTCGCAGTAAGCATAGACAAGACCTTGGTCACCAAAATTCAAGGTTTCAGCATCTAAGTATGTTTGTTGATCTGAGCTTTGGTTCCTAAATTCATGCACTAGTGAAATATTTTTTTTAAAAGCTGACAGAAAGCATATTACTAAATTTAGCCATGAAATTCAAACCAGCATATAAAGTATAGAAAATGGGTTGTATGGGATATCAGTTGCCTGTTTTAGCAACAAGTTTACTGGCCTGTGCCATTCAATAAAAATATTTATAGAGATATACTATACAGATGTTAAATTTAAAAAATATAAAAGCTTTTGGATCATTTTAAGAATTTGGCTTTTTTAAAAAAAATACAGTACTTGCTTCTGCATTCAAAATAAGAGAAAATAGTAGTTTCTTTCCAGAAAGGCATTCGCTCTTTTTTTCTTTTTTTTTTTAGAATTAGATTTAGAAAAGAAATAATAGTGCTATTATTTAATAGAATCCTAAAGCAGCCTTGCGGAACAGGATTATGCATTCATCAAAAGAAACTATTGTCAGTACTTAAAACATTCCAATTCAAATAGCACAGATAACATAAAATCCCTTTAATCTTCTTGAAAATGTTTGCAACGGGAAAGGTCCCAAGAAAAGGAAACTTCAGCACCAGATTTTTTTTTCCAAGGGTGGAGGGGAGATTCTTTGTTTCTTCATTGGTTTAATGAGGATTCCCTTAAATGGCACTGTCAGTTATCCACTAGATGATTTGCTGAGATCAGTTAAATAGCTTTACCTCAAATGCCTGAAAGGTTAATCCGACATTGTAGTTCTCTGACACTGTTATTTTCCACACACATTCCTTCATTGGTCTGTAGTCATCGGGATAATTAGGAGACTGGATCTGGCCTTCATTTTTGTGGATCTCACCTCCACAGATTGCTGATGAAAGTATAAAATTCAGTCTAAGTATATTTTCAATACTGATATTTTCCCCTCTTCTTGCACTGACAGATTTTGTGTAGTGATAAAATTATACATGGAAAAAATGTACACACTCTAAATAGGTTATGGCTGAAATCAAGCTTGGCAGTATAAACTACTGCACATTTTTAGTTACACAGAATATTTACTGTTTTAATAATTCAGTGCTAATAACACTAGGGAAGACTCTGGAATCACTGATATATTTGATTTATGACTTTTAAAATTGTCACAATAATTTCAGTTTTACTATGCCCTTTGGGACTATTGTAACATACATTTCTCATGGATAGCTATATCCTTATGTAGAGTTTGTTAGCCTCATTAAAAACAGAAACAGAAACTTCATCCTATAAAGTAATCTATGAATCTTTAGCTACAAACTATAGTCTAAGCCTGGAAACACTTACACTTTGGCTATGTCTACACTCGTGGCTTCTTGCGCAAGTATGGCCGTTCTTGCACAAGAATCCGCAGAGCGTCTACAGTGCCCGCCTGCTCTTGCACAAGGAAATTTACAATATGGCGTGGTAAGAGAGGGCTCCTTGCGCAAGAGCTATGCTCTTTTTTAACAGGTGTAAGCCCTCTTGCTCAGGTGCTCTTGCGCAAGAGGGCAGCGTGGATACTCGGCAGGGATTTCTTGCGCAAGAAAGTCCTATGGCTAAAATGGCCATTGGAGCTTTCTTGTGCAAGAGAGTGTCCACACTGCCATGGGAGCTTTTGCACAAAAGCACAGTGTGCACTTGGCAGTGTGGATGTTTTCTTGCGCAAGACTTCTTCCACAAGAACCCTTGAGCAAGATGTTCTTGCACAAGAAGCCGCGAGTGTAGACATAACCATTGTGTTCAGTGAAGCAATTCACATGAGTAAAGCTACTCAAATGCATAAGTATTTTCAGGAGCCTACACTCATATACTAAACAGATGTGGGCTCAATCACGTTGTTTTCTACTAAAGAGTATTAAACTGAGCTACACTGTATTTCAAGCAGGTGTCTATTAACTTTCTCATCTACTTAAACTACAGTTGTGTATATGCAGGAGTAGAACCAGATTTTGTGAAGGAAGGTGGGGAAGTACAGAATTAAAAGCACAGAACAAAATATTAAATACACTTTTGCTTCAATGCCGCCTTCTAACAAGATATCTAATAAGAAACATTCAACAACTCCCAGACCCCAATATTTCTTTATGTTTTGCATCCCAAACAGCTTACAGTCTCTGTATATGTTTTCTCACTTTTGAGCCTAGGATCCGGTGTGAGAGAAATGTTATTGTGAGTAAAAGCTCTGATCAACCTCAAAGTTACAGGTTCTTCCCTGTTCCCTCAATATTCTTTGTAATGCAGACATTTAGGGTATATCTAGACTACAGGTTTTCTTTTTAAAAAAAGTGGCCTTTTTTCAAAAAAACTTCCCCTGCGCCTAAACTGCTGCCGCATTCTTTCAAAGGTAAATCGAAAGAATGCAGCAGTTTTTTTGACCACGGAAAACCTTGTTTTATGAGCAAGAATGCCTTTCTTCGAAAGTGCTCTTTCGAAAAAAGGTGCTATGTAATGCAAACTGTGCTTTTTCGAAAGAGAGGATCCAGACTGCCAGGGTGCTCTCTTTCGAAAAAGCAGCTTGCTTTTTCAAAAGTACTGGTTGTAGTCTAGACACTCTTTTTCAAAAGAGGCTTTTTCGAAAGTATCTTTCAAAAAAGCCTCTTTCAAAAGAGGCTTGCAGTCTAGACGTAGCCTCAGATACGTGCGAAAGAACAGAACTCAAAATCTACTGAGGAAGTTGAAGGGAGTTTCCAATTACTATTTAATTAAAGATTTTTAAAAATGTGCAAGATATACTTATGACCATCATTACTTATGCTATTAGAAAGGATGACATCTGTAATGTGATCATATCAACAATTTCAAAATTATACAGCTATACAGTTGATGGTCTATACCAAAACAACCAAACTGTCTTTTCAAAAATTAGAAACCAATTTCAGATAAAATTAATTATTTTATCAATGCCCACTTTTGTCCCAGTATTAAAGAATTTCTTGTTAATCATTATCCATATAATTAAGTCATCTTTAAACTTTACAGTGACTTGCCTTCATAAACTCCTGCAAAACCTTTTCCTACCCAATTGCTGCTGCTACGGAACTCTATCCACATTCTGCTGTCAGTAGATGTGAGCACTTCTGGCAGTTTGTCACCACAGAACCTGCCTAAAAACAAGCAATGAATAAGCTTATGTCATGTTTCAGGCCCAAATCCTACAAGCACTTGCATGTGTGGATTCACTTTATGAATAGGCTTGGAAGGATTCAATTTTTATCAATAAATGCTGATTTCACCTTACACACAAATGAACAAAAATATTTTCACTGATGATAATAGATATTTACAGATAGGCAAAGTAAGAAAAAAATGTTCCTTGAAAACTTCTTAGAGGTTGATTTAACAATATTTACTTTGTACATTTTAATATGTGAGGCTCACAAATTTTAATAGAGGGAGGGGGCAGAAGGGTCTTCTCTTCCTATCCAGAATGAGTCAAAAGATATACTTTAAAGCTATGTCTGATTAAGAATTGAGCATCATGCTTCCTGGGCCTCATACTGGAATAATGTCAGCAAAAGTAAAGGAAAAATTCCAATTTCGTGAGGAGAAAAATTGAAATGCTTCTCAATCTATACATTTTTAATTTAAAAATGACAGGTTTTTTAAGTGGATGGGATAAGAAGGCAGACTGTGGTCAAAAGATCATAATATACATAATTTATTGTGTAAATCTACAGTTTATCATGGGCATGAATACCATAATTTATATGCAGTAGCATGTAATGTATTTAATTCCACAGAACAGCTCTAGCATATACTGTATTAGTTAAAAAGGCCAAAACTATAAAATATCAGTTTTTTTCCAGTTTAACTACTCTGTTTTTGCTTGCCTACATCCTACTGAAATGCACCCTGAAGCAATAAGTACCAGCGCCTACCTTTTTATTTAGAAAAGGCATACTACACAGTACATGTCCCAGCATGCCACTACTTGATCATGGCAGAGAAGGGTTTCAAACCTTCCCAGCTGCACTATTTTTTAAAGAAAATTGTACTTTATGGGCTGCATTATAGACTTACAAGGAGATCTTGATGGTTGAATGTTGATTACTCAAACTGAAAGCTCTCCCTCTTGTAACCACACCAGAACAACTACAGAGACAAAGCTCATAAGTAGAGCTTTCCTAGTCACAGGTAGTCAGTTGCTAATTATGTACACTGGTAGTGCATGCAGCAATGACTACTTAGTCAAAAAGTTCTATCATCAAAACTATAGCAACCTAGTTATTTAAAAAAACAAAAATGCTGCATGAACAGTTACTTTAAGCACATGCGTACTTGTTTGTCATGCTTGGTTTCAAGCAACTACTTAATAACCTCTTGTTCCATTGAGACTAAACTTTGTTTCCTTATTGGTTGGTTGGCTTGTTTGTTTGTTTTGAGGAGGGGAGGTTTTTTAATTTATTTATATTTCCTGAGCATTTTATAGCTTTTAAAGGCTTGCAACATTATTGTGAATAGCAAGCAAAGAGTTTAATTTCTGTGTGTTAACTATACGTTTAACAATTTTGGTAATTACAGACAGCAGAGTGGGGAAATGGTTTCATACCAAGCAGAGGTGATTTTCTCCAGTAGCCATCTCTTACTTCAATATAGTCATACCAGCAGAGACTACTCTTGTACAGGTCCATTGTGGTAAAGTTTAAAACAATCTGCAATGCAGAGGAGAATAGCATGCCATATAATTAAATTGGCTGTAGCCATCACTAGAATATAGATAGCCCAACTACTATGCTATGAAGACAAAGTCATAGTGATCATCCTTAAAGTCTCACACCAGTTGCCTAGATGGCTAAATAGCTACTCCTTTGGAAATACTCAAGTTACGTATTATAGTAAGTATAACAGAATGCTACAGGTACTGATATAACTTTATGTAAACTGATTGGCTTAAAGTTGACCACTTTAACTTCACCGTTTCCATGATTTTTTTTTAAGAAATCCAGATAAGAACATGACATTACTGGACATCATTACCTCATCCCAAACCCTGTGTTCAGTGAATGGATTATGGCTTATTTATAACATCCCGGGCCAGGAACTAACCCCTCGGCAGCTCCCCCACTTATTGAATAATTGATGGAAAATTCATCACCTAGTCGATTAGTTGATTAAATTAAATTTAACATCCCTAATCCAGCTCACTCTATGTAAAGCTAAATTTATAGTAAAACCTCTCTTGCAGGGGTAGCATTGCTACAAAATAATGGCTGTAAACATGTAAGCATTAGTAGCGTTAAAACAAATATTACTGTATTCTATTATTAAGATCAAAGTTAATTCATTTTTTGTTTAACTTGGAAGTTATTTTTGTATCCTGAAATTAACATATTTTATAAAATGATAAAGGCAAGAGCATTATCATACAGCAATGATTCTTACAACAAGGTCAGATTTAAGAGATGGTCAGCATAACAAGAAGATAAGCATCACTTGTTGCAAGTTTAGTCTGTAAAATAGTTTTTAAAATTCATAGACTTTCATTAACTTTGGTTGTCCATCTTTGCCCTTATTCCTTTTTTTTAAATCGAGGAAGTTGGATTCAAACCAATCCTAGAAATGGTTCTACAGTCCCTTCACATGGTTAAATCTTAATGATTTCATTGGGAGTTACACACATGTAATTAAGGATAAAATTGGCTCCCCCAGGAAATGGGGAAAGCAGCCCTCTTTAAATCTAAAGTCTTTTTTTAAACAATTTCTCACTTATATAATTACCATTAAAAAAAAAAAAAGACTGAGCTGAAGCATACTTGCACTGCAACAGAAAGAGTCATTAAAGAGCATTGTTTCTTGTGTCATGTGACTAATACTGGGTACTCAAACTTTAAATATGCTGCTAGAGAGGAAACATTTGCTACTGTGCACTAATTTAAATTTCACACTGCTACAATACATTCCCATGGCAGCCATGTACCAGCTGTGCATGTCATTTAAAACTGTCAGAGAAGCTCTCTTCAGCTGTGATGAGGGGGAAAAAATAACATTTTAATCTAAACAATGGACCAAAATAGTCAAAAAGTTTTACATCGATTGCTTCAAGATGTACTATATGTCTCTTTTTTAAGGATCATACAATACAGTAGTTATCCAGAAATCACAATCTTTCCCAGACAACTTGATGTTGAAATAGAAGATATTTTTAAAAATTAGCTACTGCAGGCAAACTAATATACAGTTTAAATATAAGTGACACCAAGAAAAGGAATGAAGTTTCAAGTAAAGAAAAAATAGTTTCTTCCTCATTTTGGATATTCCAACCTCAATTCTAGGCACTATTGGAGAAAATATTAGACAGATTATCATTAATTAAAATTATTGGATATCTCTCCCTACTAAAATGAAACAATAGGATTAAACAAAATCAAGGCTAAGTATACTGGTAAGAGAAATATCCTTTAATGGCTAGATTGTCCCTTTAATTTAGACCTGTACTGGGTGGTTCAGAGGCACACTGCATCAGGGTAAGCATCAGAAAAACTTTCCCAGAGCTCCCTGGTGTGCTGCAGGGAACAGTAACTGCTATGCCCTCTTAATGAGTGCAACAATGCTTTGTGCAGCTGTCCCTCTCTGCTGGTGGAGGGGGAGGGAACAGAATACGGGTCTGCTTGCTCCCCATCCACTTCTGGATACTATAAGGTCTGTAGAAAGCATCTTGAAAACAGACCTACATGCCTTTTAGTGTTGGAATTGCAACAAAGCTGACTAGCCCTTACTTCGTCTTTGTGTCTCTTCCCCTTTACTGTATGGGACAAAAGCAAGAATTTAGCATTAACTTATTAAATCTGCAAGTATAGGATTAATGTTTTCAATATATATTTGATACATTGGAAAAAATAAAAACAATTAGATCATATTTCATCATCTCACACATTTACAGTTGTAGGAATCCTGGGTCATACAGTAGAACCTCAGAGTTATGAATATCACCAGAATAGGAGTTGTTCAAAACTTTCACAAGTTTACAACAGAAAACTAACTTAATACAACTTTGAAACTTTACTATGAACAAGAATGCTACTTTCCCTATATTTTTAGTAACTTACAGGGGAAGGGGTTGTTTTTTGTTACTGCCTGATTGCATACTTCTAGTTCCAAATGAGTTGTGTTGTCGACTGATCAGTTCATAACTGTGGAATTTATAGTAGTATCTCAGTTACAGTTATTTCAGAAACAATAAGTAATAGTTGATCTATTTTGTCATACTTCAGCTATTTTTTTACATATTGAATCTCCTTCCCATGAAATTCAAAAATAAAGTAAATATAGATCATAGAATACTAGGACTGGAAGGGACCTCGAGAGATCATCGAGTCCAGTCCCCTGACCTCATGGCAGGACCAAATACTGTCTAGATCATCCCTGATAGACATTTATCTAACCTACTCTTAAATATCTCCAGAGATGGAGATTCCACAACCTCCCTGGGCAATTTATTCCAGTGTTTGACTACCCTGACAGTTAGGAACTTTTTCCTAATGTCCAACTTAAACCTCCCTTGCTGCAGTTTAAGGCCATTGCTTCTTGTTCTATCCCCAGAGGCCAAGACGAACAAGTTTTCTCCCTCCTCCTTATGATACCCTTTTAGATACCTGAAAACTGCTATCTTGACCCCCCTCAATCTTCTCTTTTCTAAACTAAACAAACCCAATTCCTTCAGTCTTCCCTCATAGGTCATGTTCTCTAGACCTTTAATCATTCTCATTGCTCTTCTCTGGACCCTCTCCAACTTCTCCACATTTTTCTTGAAATGCGGTGCCCAGAATGTCTGGTATTTTCTGTTTTTCTCTAATGGAAGGCCAGTGGGGACATTCTTCCCCTGCTGTGTATGGCAGGAAGTGTGGGGATTTAAAGGTGCAGTGAACCTTTTTTTTTTTTTTTTTTTGATTAACCAAATTTTTTCCCTGCCATGTTTGGGATTTTTTGTGAATGTATTTCAAAGAAACAATGAAGAATTGTAACATTTTACTCACTCAGTGAATGAGATGTTATGGGAAACCCACCATGTCAGAGTTATAGCTTCTTAGAATATATGGTATTCCTTTCATACTACTGTGTAAGGTTTTATGGCTTTCTGCTAGGGTACATCTACACTGCACATTTCAAAATAGTGCGTCTATAGAGCAAATGCCAATTGAAATAGCGATTAGCTATTTTGAAATAGAGCATCCACACTCACTGGACGTATTTAAGGCCAACTGGAAGCACTTCAGGCAGGACATCAGGACAGCATTCACTTATTGGAGCTGCTGTCTGAGGCTCAAGCTTAAAGGGTCCCCCTGTACAGTCATGTTTCACACTCCTGTCCTTTGCCTACCTCCTTAAGAGACAGCAAAGCCTTTTCACTGCCTGCTCTGGTTGCCCTTGTGGACACCACAGCACTCCAGCCATGGAGCCAACCTGCCTGCAAGCAGATGACTGCTCAGACCCCATGCTGCACCTCCTGCTGCAGTTTCTGCAGGCTGCCCTTTTGGTTCGGTAGGAATAGGACCCCCAGCTCATGGTGGGGCACATCCTCTCCTCTCTCTACATGCTGCTCATGAAGCATTGCCCCTCCTGCCCTTCCCTGCACACCGTGCACTGCTGCTTCTGGCAACTGGACACCAGTTCCGACTGGTGGAACCAGATTGTCATGGAGCGGTGGGACAACCAGCAGTGTCTCCAGAGTTTCCGCATGTGGAAGGATACCTTCCTGGAACTGTGTGAGTGGTTTGCCCCTGCCCTCATGCTATGGGACTCCCTCACGAGAACTGTCAACCCCCTGCAAAAGCTGGTCGCTATTGCTCTGTGGAAGCTCACCAACCCTGACAGCTACCGCTCTATTGGGTACCAGTTTGGCATGGGGAGATCCTAGGTGCCATGAACTCCATCATTGGCAGAGATGGAGTTCACCTTTCCAGGAGTGGGGAGGCCTTGTTTGGACACAGACTGGCTAACTTTGTGAGAAGGGCTTTAAACTAGGTTCAACGGGGACAGGTGAGCAAAGACCACAGGTAAGTGCTGAATGTGCGGGACTGGGAGATGGGTTGGAAATGGGGGGGACTACGGCCTATAATGGCAAGGAGAAAGGAGGGTCAGGGCACAACAAGGAGGCAAGATCAAATCAGTATCTTAGATGCCTATATACAAATGCGAGAAGTATGGGTAATAAGCAGGAAGAACTGGAATTGCTAACAAATAAATACAACTATGATATCATTGGTATTACAGAAACCTAGTGGGATGAGACGTGTGATTGGAATGTTGGTATGGAAGGGTACGGCTTGCTCAGGAAGGACAGACAGGGAAAAAAGGGAGGAGGGGTTGCCTTGTATATTAAAAATGTACACACTTGGACTGAAGTGGAGATGAACATAGGAGATAGCTGTGTAGAAAGTCTCTGGGTTAAGCTAAAAGGGGTAAAAAATGAGGGTGATGTCATGCTAGGAGTCTACTACAGGCCACTTAGCCAGGTGGAAGAGGTGGATGAGGCGTTTTTTAAACAATTAACAAAACTATCCAAAGCCCAAGATTTGGTGGTGATGGGGGACTTCAGCTATCCAGACATATGTTGGGAAACTAATACAGCGGGGCACAGGCTATCCAATAAGTTTCTGGACTGCATTGGAGACAACTTTCTGTTTCAGAAGGTTGAAAAAGCTACCAGAGGAGAAGCTGTTCTGGATTTGGTTTTAACAAATAGGGAGGAACTAGTTGAGAACTTGAAAGTGGAAGACAGTATGGGGGACAGTGATCATGAAATAATAGAGTTCATGATCTTAAGGAAAGGTAGAATAGAGACCAGCACAATTGAGGTAATGGATTTCAGGAAGGCAGATTTTGATAAGCTCAGAGAACTTGTAGGTAAGGTCCCATGGGAAGCAAGACTGAAGGGAAAAACAACTGAGGAGAGTTGGAAGTATTTCAAAGGGAGGTTGTTAAGGGCCCAAAAGCAAACAATTCCGCTGTGTAGGAAAGATAGAAAATATGGCAAAAGACCAGCTTGGCTTAACAAGGAGATCTTGCATGATCTCAAAATAAAAAAGGAGTCATATAAAAAATGGAAACTAGGACAAATAACAAAGGATGAATATAGGCAAGCAACACGGGAATGCAGGGGTAAGATTAGAAAGGCAAAGGCTCAAAATGAGATCAAACTAGCTACAGGCATAAAGGGAAACAAGACGACCTTTTATAAATACATTAAAAGCAAGAGGAAGACCAAGGACAGGGTAGGCCCACTGCTTAGTGAGGAGGGAGAAGCAGTAACAGGAAACTTGGAAATGGCGGAGATGCTCAATGACTTCTTTGTTTCGGTCTTCACCAAGAAGTCTGGAGGTGTGCCTAATGTAGTGAATACAAGCAGAGAGAGGGTAAGTTTAGAAGATAGGATACACAAAGAACAAGTTAAAAATCACTTAGGAAACTAGATGTCAGCAAGTCACCAGGTCCTGATGAAATGCATCCCAGGATACTCAAGGAGCTGATAGAGGAGGTATCTGAACCTTTAGCTATGACCTTTGAAAAATCATGGAAGACAGCGGAGATTCCAGAAGACTGGAAAAGGGCAAATATTGTGCCCATCTATAAAAAGGGGAATAAGAACAACCCAGGAAACTACAGACCGGTCAGTTTAACGTCTGTCCCAGGGAAGATAATGGAGCAGGTAATTAAGGAAATCATATGCAAACACTTGGAAGGTAATAAAGTGATAGGGAATAGCCAGCATGGGTTTGTGAAGAACAAGTCATGCCAAACTAATCTGATAGCTTTCTTTGATAGGATAACGAGCCTTGTGGATAAGGGAGAAGTGGTGGATGTCATATACCTAGACTTTAGTAAGGCATTTGATACGGTCTCGCATGATATTCTTATTGATAAACTAGGCAAATATAACTTAGATAGGGCCACGATAAGGTGGGTGCATAATTGGCTGGATAACCGTAGTCAGAGAGTTTTTGTTAACGGTGCTAAATCCTGCTGGAAAGGGATAACAAGTGGAGTTCCTCAAGGGTCTGTTTTGGGACCCGTACTGTTCAATATCTTCATCAATGATGTAGATATTGGGATAGAGAGTACGCTTATTAAGTTTGCAGATGATACCAAACTGGGTGGGATTGCAACTTCTTTGGAGGATAGGGATATAATTCAAAATGACCTTAGCAAGTTAGAGAAATGGTCAGAGGTAAACAGGATGAAGTTTAATAAAGAGAAATACAAAGTGCTCCACTTAGGAAGGAACAATCAGTTCCATACATACAAGATGGGAAGCAACTGTCTAGGAAGGAGCATGGCGGAAAGAGATCTAGGGGTCATAGTGGACCACAAGTTGAATATGAGTCAACAGTGTGATGCTGTTGCAAAAAAAGCAAATATGATTCTAGATTGTATCAACAGGTGTGTTGTAAGCAAAACTCGTGAAGTCATTCTGCTGCTCTACTCTGCACTAGTTAGGCCTCAGCTGGAGTACTGTGTCCAGTTCTGGGCGCCACATTTCAAGAAAGATGTGGAGAAATTGGAAAGGGTACAGAGAAGAGCGACAAGAATGATTAAAGGTCTAGAGAACATGACCTATGAAGCCAGGCTTCATGAACTGGGCTTGTTTAGTTTGGAAAAAAGAAGATTAAGGGGGGACATGATAGCGGTTTTCAAATATCTAAAAGAGTGTCACAAGGAAGGAGAAAATTTGTTCCTCTTGGTTTCTGAGGACAGGACAAGGAGTAATGGACTTAAAGTGCAGCAAGGGAGGTTTAGATTGGATATTAGGAAAAAATTCCTAACTGTCAGAGTGGTCAAATATTGGAATAAATTGCCAAGGGAGGTGGTGGAATCTCCCTCTCTGGAGATATTTAAGAACAGGTTAGATAGACATCTGTCAGGGATGGTGTAGACGGAGCTTGGTCCTGCCTTGAGGGCGGGTGGCTGGACTCGATGACCTCTTGAGGTCCCTTCCAGTCCTTTAATTCTATGATTCTATGATTGCCCACTTTGCTGGGGGGGGGGGGGCATTGACACCACCCACATCCCCATGTGGGTCCCCAACTACGGGCATATGACTACATTAACTGCAAGGGCCACTTTACTATGGTCTTGCAGGCCCCCATGAAACACTGAGGCCTGAAAATCAATATCAGGTGGTCAGGGAAGACACATGATACTCACATCTTTGGCAACTCCAGCCTCTATGAGAATCTGCACTCTGGCACTTTTTTCCCCAACCACACCATCAGAGTCAGTTATGTGGACATGCCAATGTGCATATGGGATGCTGCCTATCCTCTGCTCCCCTGAATGAAGCCTTATATGGGATACCTGGACCAAAGCAAAGAATGCTTCAATGCCAGGTTCAGCAGGGCCCACATTGGGGTGGAGGGCACCTTCAAGTGTCTGAAAGGGAGGTTCCATTGTCTCCTGACCTGCCTTAACCTTGGTGAGTGGAATGTCCTCCAATTGAGGCAACCCGTTGTGTTCTGCATAATATAGGCAAAAATGCGGAGAAGATATTCCTTCTAGAGTGGAGAGCAGAGGCTGAGCAGCTCAGAAAGGCCTTTGAACAGCTGCACATGGCTGCTATCTGGCAGGCCCATCAGGGGGCTATGCGCATCTGAGAGGTCCTAAGGGAGAGTTCACACAAGGACCCTAGAGAGACTCTCCCCAGGGCCTCCCCACAAGCGGCCTGTGCATTGCCTCTCTGTGTCTTTCCTCCCCCATCCTTCTCTTCCTCTGTCCTCAGTTCCCCCTCTCAGGGCCGGACAGAGGCATGGGCGAGCCGGGCAGCTGCCCAGGGCACCATCCAATGGGGGGCGCCTGTGGCAGCTGTACGGGGCACGTGGCATCCCTTATAGCTGCCATCAGGAGCCGCGTACCCAGCTCCTGCAGCGCCGGCCCTGTGGTGCCGGCCAACTGAGCCCTTCCCCCCATGGCTGCAGGGCCCTGCACGGCCAAGCGCGCGCACCAGCAGTGCTGGCCGGGTCACGCTGGGCAGCGCATGCACCATGCTCCCTGGGGGCAGGCCCCAGACTGCGCACCAGCGGCCGTGGCCGTTGCACACATGCACCATGCGCCCCGGGGGGTGGGCCTGTGCACCCTGTGGGGTGGGTCTATGTCCCACGGGTGGGCCTGCACGTGCACCCTGCGCCCGGGGGCGGTGCTGCGCGTCCGGGGCGGCATCACGCATCCGGGGGCAGTGCCACACGCCTGGGAGCAGGGCACCGAAAGGGCTTGGGCCAGCTCTGCCCCCTCTCCCCTTCTCCTGTTGATATAATAAAACAGACCTTTGCTTTCTGAAACAATAAAGTCTACTTTTTGATTAATTGGGGTAGATATAACTGGGAAAAGAATCTGGGAAAGGGGAGAAGAGGGAAGGAAGGGGGAAGAGAGGCAGGAGAGGTTCAGGGATCAGGCTGGGAGTGGCACCTGCCTTTGGTGGTCCCACTGCCACGTGTGTAGGGCCCTTGGTGGCCATGGGGGGTAGAGGGAGGGAAGCTGGAGGGGCAGGAGCTGGGGAAGGAGCTAGGGCAGGTGCAGCCAACAGACAGTCAATGGCAAGCCGTGCACATGGTCCAGGCCTGCTGCAAGAGCTCCCGCCAGGTGGTGCAGCGCAGCTCCATGTCCATGTCAAGAGACCGCTGGAGGTCTCACAGGGCAGTGATGTGCTTCCATTCCAGCTCCACACGGGCTTGTCTGTGGCAGTGGCTCCCACAGGGTTGGGAAGATGGTGTAGGAGGTGTCCTGGGTGCCTCACTCGCAGCTGGTCCAGCTGTGAAGAACAAAGAGAAGGGCAGTCATCCCAGGAGACAGGGTGCCTGAAGCCTCTCCCGCATCTCTGAGCCAACATCGAAAGGTCTCAGGTCCCATGAAGGTGATATGCTTGGAGCAAGGCCAGCAGTGACCTAGTCAGCAGGCCCCTTCCTGCAGGGTCACAGATGTCCCCGGGGGGAGCCACGCTACCCCCACATCCTACAGACAAGTAGGCAAGGGAAAGTTCCTGCCAGCCCAGGAGCCTGCAGGTGGAGGGGGATGATTGGGCGGCTCAGCTTCCCTCTGTGCCACGCACATACAGGGTCCAGTACTGGCGGTGTCCTGGAGGGAGAGAACTTCTATCCCTGCCCACTGGAGGAGGGGTGGGGTTGTTGGGGGGAGGTGTGTGTGAATGCAGATGCCACTTCCTGGGAAGGGTGCTCCTGGGGTCCCTCTACTTCCTCCCCCACCCAGCAGGCTCTCCTAGCAGGGGCTCGATGTCCTCCACTCACTGTGCCCACCCAGGAGCAGATGCTACCCCAAGAGTGTGGCCCTGACATACGTGTATATGTGTGTGTCCAGGACCCCAGTCTCCTTTGTTGTTGCTTGTGGTGGGAGGGTGTCCCATCATGTGGTTCAGGACTAAGGTAACCCTGTGCAGGAACCTTGTGAGCAGGAGCACAAGGGTCCTCTCTGCCAGCCTCCTGGGGCTGAGTGCTCCAGACCAGAACCTCATGTGCACCAACTAGCACAGGCCAAGAAGGCCGAGCGAGGAGCATGCAGACTCTCACCACCCGCCCCCTCCCCCTGGATGTGTCTAGGGACAGTCACAGAGCTCACCTGATGGGCCTTCCCCGGTTTTGTCTGATTCCTGGGCAACATCCTGGAAAGATGATAAGGGCTTCAGGACAGGTTGAGATCCTGGCCGGCGGGCATCATGGATTCCAAGGTCTTCTCCTCCTCCTCAGCCCCAGGTTTGCCCTCCAGGAGGGTGACAATGGGCATCTTCCACCTAGAGTCCACAACGGGAGTGGAGGGAAGGGACTGACACCCTGCCCAGAATGTGGTGGAGCTGGTCGGAGTACTGGCAGCTCTGGAATGCCACCCTGGAGCAGGAGCTGAGCTCCCTGGCCTTAGTATAGGCCTGCCTCAGCTCCTTCACTTTTGTCTGCACCTGCTGGGTGCAGATGTGTCTCCTCTGCCCCAGGCTGCTGGCCATCTGGCCATAAATGTCTGAATTCCTCTGTCTAGTGCAGAGATCCTGGAGGTTTGTCTCCTCACCCAGATCTCAATGAGATCCAGGATCTCTGCAGCAGACCAGGAAGGCGCCTGCCTCTTCTGCCACCAGGCAGGGGCTTGGAAGCTGCCTACAGCTGTACTGGCAGCTGTGGGGGGCTCAGGCATAGTGCTGTGATCTGGCATGGCAGCAGAGTGTACAGGGATGGCTGCTGCTGTATGGCATGGTGCAAGCTGGGCCTGCTGTGTGCCATACACTGTTTCCCCCCTGGCTACACCTTTAAAGGCTGCAGGGGAAGGGGAATTAGAGAGTTCTGATGAGTGTAGCCAGAGGCCAGCTGGACACTTGTGGGAAGCCCTGGAGGTCACTTATTTCAAAATAACCACAATTGTGCTGTCTACACACACCCTATTCTGTAATAACTATTTTGGAATAGGCGTTAGCCCTCGTAAAATGAGGGTTACGGATTTCAGAGTAAAACATCCTTTATTTCAAACTTATTTCAAAATAACAAGCTTGCTGTGTAGATGCTCACTTAATTATTTAGAAGCAACACTGCTGTGTAGATGTGCTCTTAGTGAGCTGAAAATGGCACAACTCTTGGTTAGAAATAAACATGAATATATAGAAGGCTCAATTTTGCAACTCCACAGAAATCTGAAGAGCTGTAGACAAGGCAGAACAATAGTTCAAGGGGACAGAATGACTGAAAGTCTCCAGAGAAAGACAATCAATGAACATTTGTCAGCGCAATTAAGAAATTATTGGGTACGTAAGCAAACTTAGTCACGCCATTGCAGCCTCAAATAGAATAATATATCACACCTCTTACTGGCTGGGACAAGAAAGAACAAAGTTCATTGTGGAAACGGGGCTAACCAACCATTTCTGCAAGATTTTTTTTCTAATTGAATTTTCCTCCCACAATAATTTAGGATTATTTGTCCTATTTAAACATCTATATACAGGCTAAAGGAAAAAATAAAGAATAATATAATGTATTCAAAAGGCAAGATCCAGAAAACATTGGTACACTTTAATCTTCCTAAGACAACTAAATCCTCAGAGCCAGAAAACAGGGATTCACCTTTCAGATGACAGTGCTTGTTACAGATACCACTCTTACAACCTCTTATCACCAGTGACCTCATAGAGGGTCTATGCTAGCATACGTCAGCGTAGATTCTGGAGTGAATATAGGGGAAAATAAGACTCCACCAAAACACCCACTAAGCTATGTTGAAACAATATACTCTTCAGTCCAAAGAAACCAGAGTACAGGCAGTCCCCAGGTTACGTACAAGATAGGGACTGTAGGTTTGTTCTTAAGTTGAATCTGTATGTAAGTCGGAACTGGCGTCAGCCGCTGCTGAAACTGATCAGTTTCAACCGCGGCTGAATCTGGACGCCAATTCTGACTTACATACAGATTCAACTTAAGAAACCCAGGCGACTCCAAGTCAGCTGCTGCTGAAACTGATCAGTGGCTAATTCCAGGAAGCCTGGGGCAGAACAACTCTGCCTGGGGCTTCCTGTAGTCAGCCGCTGGTCAGTTTCAGCAGCGGCTGACTTGGGGATGCCTGGGGCAGAGCAGCTGGGGTGCTGCTGGATTGCTCCAGCAGCACGGCTCCTCGGCTCTACTGGAGCAACCCAGCAGCACCCCAGCTGCTCTGCCCCAGGCGTCCTGATTCAGCCACTGCTGAAACTGACCAGCAGCGGCTGACTTGGGGACGTCTGGGGCAGAGCAGCTGGGGTGCTGCCGGGTTGGTCCGGAGCGGCGCTGCGGGACCAACCCGGCAGCCCCCAGCTACTCTACCCTAGGGGTAGGCAAGAAAAGCCTGGTCTGCTGGGGGGGGCGCACTAGCTGAACCCCCCCCCCCCCCACAGCAGACCAGGGGGACAGGAGCAAAGCCTTGGAGCACGCCCGCAGCGAGACAGCCCAAGCGCGCCCGGGCTGTCCCGCTGCGGGCGTGCTCCAAGGCTTTGCTCCCCGTCTCCCTGCAGACCAGGGAGATGGGGAGCAAAGCCTTGGAGCACGCCCGCAGCGGGACAGCCCAAGCGCACCCGGGCTGTCCCGCTGCGGGCATGCTCCAAGGCTTTGCTCTTGTCCCCCTGGTCTGCTGGGGGGGGGGGTCAGCAAAGCCACTGGACCCCCCCAGTAGACCAGGGACACCAGAGCAAAGCCGCCGCCTGGGCGGCTTTGCTCATTTGCCCGGGAGCAAAGCCGCCCAGGCGGCGGCTTTGCTCGGGTGTCCCTGGTCTGCTGGGGGGGTCCAGTGGCTTTGCTGGACCCCCCCCAGCAGACCAGGGGGACAGGAGCAAAGCCGCCCAGGCAGCGGGACTCCCTCCGCCTGGGTGGCTTTGCTCGGGTGTCCCTGGTCTGCTGGGGGGGTCCAGCAGCTTTGCTGGACCCCTGCAGCAGACCAGGGAGACCGGGAGAAGCTTTTCTCGCTTCGGAGGACACGTGTGGCGATCCGCCGCCCGTGAGCTCCGGGGCGAGAAAAGCCCCATTCGTAAGTGCGGATCCGACATAAGTCGGATCCGCGTAAGTCGGGGACTGCCTGTACAAGAAGCCAGGATATTTAGAGTCCAAGATTTCTCATTCCATCATTAGATCACTTCTTATTTTAGGGGAAAATGAACATGCATGAAAAATCCTAAAACAAATGGCACTTTTTTGTACATTTACTTTAGTGTTTAAAAGCAAACATATTTATGTCTCAATTGTTCCTTCGTAAAGAATGCAATTTTTGATTTTTGATTAAAAATATGGACGTAAATATCTGTTTCTAAGGCATAGTGTTGCGTGTGCCAATTAATTCTTAGTCCCTAATTCTACCAACTCTTACTCACATTAATCTCCTTACTCTGAAAGCATTCCCAATTATTTCAAGTACAACTTAGTGTGAAATGAGGCAGAAATGACTCAATCTATTTTAATACATGGAACATTTACACATAGGTTGTGTCTAGACTGGCAAGTTTTTCCGCAAAAGCAGTTTTTTGCTATCGGGGCATTTTTGCGCAAAACAAATCTGAGCTGTCTACACTGGCCCTTTTGCGCAGCTGCTTTTGCGGAAAAACTTGCCAGCTGTCTACACTGGCCGCTTGAATTTCCACAAGAACACAGACGATCTCATGGAAGAAATCAGTGCTTCTTGCAGCAATACTATGCTGCTCCCGTTCAGGCAAAAGTCCTTTTGCGCAAAAGCTTTTGCACAAAAGGGCCAGTGTAGACAGCTCAGATTTGTTTTGCGCAAAAAAGCCCTGATCGCGAAAATGGGGATCGGGGCTTTTTGGCGCAAAAGCGCGTCTAGATTGGCACAGACGCTTTTCCACAAAAAGTGCTTTTGCAGAAAAGCGTCCATGCCAATCTAGACGCTCTTTTCCGCAAATGCTTTTAACAGAAAACTTTTCCATTAAAAGCATTTGTGGAAAATCATGCCAGTCTAGACATAGCCATAATGTATATATTTAGCTCTCAGTTGTTACACAAATCTATCAGAATTGTGTCAGAGCCTGAGTGGAGTTGTGCCCAATAAGTACTATATATCTTATCAAAGTATATTTAGGGAATTAATCTCTAACTTTCTTTTTGTGTGTGTCTTCTTACAATGTAAAACCTTCAGGACTGGGGCTCTCCTCTTGCTTTGAGTTTGCAATATCTAGCATAATGGGGCTGCAATTACATTATAAATATATGATGTTAAACCTAATGTCCCGCTCCATTTATGTAAAGTTGCATATATGCTAAAGTCCTCAGAAAGAACCACTTTCTAAGTTAAACAAAAAAATAATTATAACAGAGATGTCAACATGTAGACAACTACACGATTAAATGACAAGCCGACGTTTATTGGTTAATCTTGCTGACTACATGCATTCCCCACCCCCTTGTGGAATGGCAGCCAGTGCCTTTGATTAGCTGTCTTAAAATCTGGCTATCCATGAACACTGGATCCTCCTGCCCCGTCCCCACCCTGCACTGCTGCCTCTGATAGAGAGGCAGCATTTTGGAGGGTGAGGAGGGCAGGTGGGAGCTGATACGTGCAGGGAGACAGCTTTCAAGCAGGCTCCCTACATGTGCCAGCTACAGAGGCAGTGGTGGGGGGAGGGGAAGGAGGACAGGCTGGTTAAAAGCTGGATCCTCCCAGCACCGGCTCCCTGTTGACACTTTCCCCTCGCCCCCCTCCCTCCAGAGGCTCACGTGACACAGCCTCTGTCTGTGGCAAGCCTAGGTCTTCTATAGATAAAGGTTGGTCTGCGGCAGCAGCCCCTGTCCATGGGAAGTCTGAGCTCCCGTCAGACAGAGGCTGCTCTGCATCCCACAGAGTAGCCTCTATTCACGGCAAGCCTGGGCTCACTGCAGACAGGGGCTTGTCTGTGGCAGCAGCCCCGTCCATGCTGGGGAGGTCTAAGCTCCGTGTGGACAGGGGTTGCTGCCACAGAGCATCCTCTGTCTGTGGGGAGCTCAGATCTCCTGCAGACAGTGGTTGCTGCCACCCCTCACTGCTGCCTCTGTATCAGAGGCAGCAGTGTAGGGTGGCAGGTAGCTGGTCTGCATTGGGAGCTAGTTTTTAAACTGGCTCCCACTGTGGACTGGTTCCTACCTGTCACCCTGCGCTGCTGATACAGAGACAGCAGCGCAAGGTGGCAAGCGGCTCCCCAGGAGTAGGGTTAGGAGCGCACTGGATGCTGGCCCCACCTCCAGGGATTATAGAATAGTTGTGTGACTGCTAAGATTTCATGTGGTTAGACGACTATTAAACTATACCCTAAAACTTTATATATTTATTTATTATGTTACAGGAGAAAATAAAAGAATGTAGGGGCCTTAAATTTTTGCTGCAGTAGCATCAACTGTGATACAATGTAGGCAATGTGGATGTAAAATTATCCCTCCCATCGTATTTATTTTACTTCTCCTATTCAGCCATTTTTATTTGCCACTCCCTACCAATCTGCAGTGCCACCAACATCTTGAAAGCATTTGAGACTGCTTGTATTTCATTTTGTTTCACGTGCCTGCTAACATTAGGACTAACACATTCCAAAAGGTTTTGCTTTTATTCATAACAATAGTAATAGCTCTCACATCTCTGTGGGATCTATCCACGCATCAGAAAACAAACATGTTCATTAGATTGCTGAGACCCATACTAAGAAAGAAGTAAAAAAATGGTAATTTGAAGTTGAGAGAATGAATCTCTGTACTGAGTTGGAGAGCAGGGGATAGTCTGAATGCAATATCTGGTGGTTTAGGGTGGATTTGAGGGGGCAGAAGGTTAACTTTATTTTGAAGAGTGCTTCTTATAGCTCTCTTCATATTGCCCTCCTAATAGCCTCTTCATCTCTTCAAAATGTCCTGGTATAAGTTTTTCTACACATTTTGTCTGTGGAATAACTCTCCGTACCTCCCTTTATCCCACTGAATCTGTTTACTTTGAGGGAAGTCAATATCCTAATAGATAAATAAGAACAAAACATGGTGAAAGCTGAAAATACACTAGAAAAGATGGCTTGTGCCTTCAATATCACAGAAACGTTGTGAAAGGAAGCCTTATTTCTTTCACCCTTAGTATCACCTCAATAATTCTCTTGCTCCTTTTTCTTCCAAAATTTACATCTAGTATGAGAACTTGGTCTCTGCTTCTGCTTCATGAAAACTTTCACCAGCAAGCTTAAACTCCCTAAATCACAGTATACAAATTCTCCACTAGAACACTACCAGAGAACCCTTACAATGATACATTTGAAACTCATGTAGCTTCTTCTTCCTTTCCATTACAGGCAGTCCCCGAGTTACGCGGATCCGACTTATGTCGGATCCGCAGTTACGAACGGGGCTTTTCTCGCCCCGGAGGACGCGAGTGGCAGGACGCCCAGATGCACTGCGGAACCGCCGCCCGCGTCCTCCGGGGTGAGAAAAGATGCTCTGCGTTTCCCTGGTATGCTAGGGGGAGCTCCCCCTAGCAGACTAGGGAGACACGGAGCGAAGCTGCGAAGCTGCGAAGCACGCGGGCAGCGGGACAGCCCAGACCAGGGAGCCTCCCCCAGCAGACCAGGGAGACGGGGAGAAAAGCCTTGGAGGACGCCGGCAGCGGGATAGCCGTGGCGCATCTGGGCAACTCTGCCTCGGGCTTCCTGTAGTCAGCCACTGGTCAGTTTCAGCAGCCAGCAGCTGAATCGGGACGCCAGTTCCGACTTACATACAAATTCAACTTAAGAACAAACCTACAGTCCCTATCTTGTACATAACCCGGGGACTGCCTGTATATTCACTTTACAAACATAAGCCCACTGACTGAATTAAGAATGCTGGTATTAGGTAGGCAACACCATCAATCTGTTTCCCTATCCTGCCCAATCAGTGTGACTGAGCCCCACCCTAGAAGGGCCAACCATGCAGATGAGAAGGTATCTGAAGCTCCATGCCCATTAAACAGCCTCTGTTTCTAGACTGAGGCTGTCAATGGGGGAAGTTTTGGTGGGTTTTTGTTATATGAAGTGGACTACAGCAATGAACTCATTTTACTTGATCAACCATCAAATGGCAACAACTTTGAGCATTTACTAGTATGAGACGAAGTCAAATCAATACAGTTCAACATCTGTAATTTATTGGGTCAAGGGATTTAATCAGTTCCCAATATTATGCAAACTTTAGATAAAAAGAAAGCTAAATAAACAGGGAAGAGTATTATTTTTAAAAAGGAATGCTTTTGTTTATTTTATGGAAAAGATGTGGTTAAGTACCTTCTCCCCAGGAGTAACAGAGATTCGCCATATGCAGTGTGTGTAGGAAGGATAACCATTTGGAAATCCTGGAGAGGAGAAGTTCCCTGTAGATTCTTGCAGTGTTTCTCCACATGCTGAAAGAAACAAAACAAGGTATAAACAGGAAAATTCATGTATCTTATAAATATATATAAGGCACATAGGAAGACATGTCTCCTTTTCAATATTTATTTAGACTTGATTTTATTCAGTTCAGAGGCAGAATGAAAAGCAGTCTAGTGATGTTATGATTTAGTCAAAAGCAATGATTTAAGCCAGTCTGTTTTTACACACGTTTTCTTTCCATGAACCTTTTCATTTATGTGCTGTGCAGCTGCCATAAACAAAATTGCAAGAGATCTTAAAACATGCTATGGCTGACAATCACATGGCAAAATTATACACAACTTAATTTCTATATAACTTTCTGAACAGAAAAAATGTACATGCCATACCCACACTCATACTCAAATTATCTAAGAACTAAAACAAACCTCAGGGTTCAAGTGATTGATATACTAGAAATTAATCAGTGGTTTAATTTAATAATTTAACTTATCTAGCAATAAAGCTAAATATGAATTGATGACATTCATTCATATTAGAATAGGAAACCTAAATCCTAAATTCAACAAAATCCCTTACATAAAAGTGATTTGTGAAGGTATTAGAAACAAAAAAGAAACAAATGTAAAGATCCATAATACCAAAAGCTTTAATATTCTATATTACTGATGCCTTTATCTTACGTGTCAATCATGTACTAGCTGCAAGATCGCTGATTAATAATTCTTTTTTCCCACTGTGCTATATCACACAAGCTGCTGCCAATCTCTACCATTAAAACTGATTCAAGTAGGACTTCTATACCACAGTCAGTCATCTTTGTGACCTTCAATCAACAAGTTGTTTTACCTACTGATTTTGTAGGTGTGATCAGAAAGATGTGAATTTGAGAATATTACCCCCTGACTGACAGCGTAATCAGAGCTGTAATACTTTTAAATTACGGGGCTACAGCTGCCAGAAGGCAAACCACTGTATCATCAAAATCTCAATGAATTATAAATGATCTGGAAAAACCTTTAAATAAGAGAGTATAAAGGAGGAGACTGTATTTTGAAGACAGACAATGCATCTATGTTAGATGCCGCCTTGTTAAAACGTGCCCAAGATTTTAATCTGACCATTACACTGTAATAACTGATTTAAACTCCATTCAAAGTACTAAGCATGACACCTGAAGATTTGATACTGATTGTGATAAAGAAAAAAAAAGATTGTCATTTCACTGAAAATCTTCAAGGTCAAAGTCGTATGATACAGTGTCCTTTAGAGAAAAGCCTCTTACTGTTTTTACTTTAATTATAAGTTTTTCTCTCTTATTTACAACTATGGAAAATGATGGCCATGGAAAAACTAATTAAATGTCAAACTTCTGCACTAGAGAAAATGCTCTACCATGATGATCAGTTTATTTTAACTCTGCATGAGTGAAAGTTCAAATAAACTGCAGAGTACTATACAGTTCGTCCCTAATGCTGATTGATATGAAATCAAAGCTTTGCCTAAAAACTTTAAAAGAAGCCTCAGAACACAATAATATTGCTACAAATGGAATGAAACAGAATCCATGAGATCCATATGGAATTTGGGAAATCCACTGGAGCCAAAGGCACTGCATACTCTCTTTAAAAGCCTCTGTTTTTGCTTCCACATCACCTTCACCTCCCCACCAGTGTGGTTTTGATGGGATTACACTGCCAATGATTCTCCTATGAGTTGCTTCATCTCAAACCTCTCTTAAAGAGAGGAGGTGGTTTTTTATATGTCATGGAAAGGATGCATTTAAAAAGTGATGAAATCAAGCTGCCTTTTACATCAATCTACCTTGGTAAAATACAGCACCTATCACCATAGTAACTAGCCCCTTTTCAGGAGATTATCCTCGAGGCAAGAGGGAGGATAGCATATATAATGCATCTCCCACCCATTCTCCCTACAAGCATAGACCTCTCTAAATTCTCTCACTAACTGCCAACCTTAATCATCCTCCTCTTTCACAAGTACAAGGATTAGCATGGAAGAATCCAGGCCTTTTCTAAAAAATAATCTTCCATGGTAAATTACCAAACCACATATTATTTATCCACAAACAACAATGCATTTCCCAGAGGACTTTAACTGCTGTAGCATCCCCGCTTGATGTCTATGCATTTAAGATGTCTGTTATTAACCTACAATATAGTTAGCATCACTCCAATGATAACTATAACTTCATAACAAATGTATTATAAGTGAAAATATCTCTGCCATACATTTAGAACTAACACAATAACTTACACAAATAGTTCATTACCAATAGAGTCCACACACTGAGATTGAATTATTAACTATATTGCAATGTGCCAGGATTTGTTTGTTTACTTACACACAGCCTTAACTCTGACTCTCAAAACTATATATATGCATATATCCATACAGAAATAGTGTGGTTTGGTAATTTACCATGGAAGTTGGTTGTTTAGAACTCAGAACACATTTTCCCATAGAAACAATGTTATAAATGGTAGTTAGGTTCCCAGGCTAGACCACGAACACTGACCTAACTCAGAATGTAGCATCTAAAATATTGTATAATTGCAAGGAATATAGTAGAAATAGTTTTTTATTTAATTTTGAATGCTGGTGCTTGAGGAAAGGCAGGGATTAAAAGAGAAGGATGAGGCAGTAGGTGGATATTCTGAAGGGGACTTCTGAGCATCCCTTGGCCTCCACTTCCAGCCCCCATGAATTCTGCAATGGCTCCTATAACCAGCCCCTCCTCCAGTTATACACCCTCTCCTCCCCCTCAACAGGCTGCAGTCAGCCCCCACTCACCAGGAGGCAGTGAGTGGAATGAGCACCAGCCGCAGAACTCTGGAACATCAGGGGGCGGCCAAACAGCTGGTGGCTGGAGAGAAGCAGCAGTTTCCCCTTCAAAGCGTTGCTTCTCTCCACTCACTGGCTGCACACCCCCTGCCTCCAGAATGCTCCAGCCCACACATTTGCTGCTCACCACCACCTGTGCCTCTTGACTGCTCCCCTGAGGCTGCAGGTGAGCTTTTGTTTATATGTGCGGATATTTGTAAATTGGATGACTGTAACGCGGGGAGAACTTGTAGTTGATAATATTTACTATATAAGTTAAACAACCCTTGTCAGCTCACCTAAAAAAGATTGTTGATCAGCCTTTTCTATTTGTGAATTGAAGTCATATAGTCATGTGATTTTGTCATTTTGTTTTACTTTATTGTAACAGCTGAATCAGTTTAATGATCTATTTATTAATTTGCTATAGTAAAGTGGCCAAACTGAGCTGCAAGTAGTAAACATGTACTCTAAAGACAATATTAAATTGGATTAAACTGGAATAAGACGACATACTCCATATTGAAAATAAGAGCAGATACAGTTTACTCTGCCATACAAATCAGGCATAGCCCTTGAGTTCTTGGCCAGTTTCCAAAGCTGCCTTTGATTGGGCAATATTTGGGCACCCCTTGTTTAAAAGCACTTTTCAATGGTTCATTGGTTCTTGAAGCAGTTAATTAAAATTCCTACACAAGAGAATTGAGAGGTTTCTCTCCATAATTGGACTGCCAACAATTACATTATTTGTGATTAGGCGTATGAAATGGTTTACTATAAACTATTTCACTGACCATCGCAGTTCATAAGTAATGGGCTCCACTGTTAAAATGAAATGTGACTATATGATACAATTCAATGTATGGTGACTTATTTACATTTGCTAAGAACCAATTTTAGTATTTTTCATGCCAGAATAAACTAATTACTACTTCTATGTTATACACCTCTGTTTTTACAAAGAACTCTTTTACTCCCTTATTAAGGGATAACATAGCTGGTATTTCCTCTATTGCCTGGCTTCTCCACAGGTTAGGCACTTTTTCAAATTTATTAAGTTAGCCATGTAGTGGAAACAAAACTTCAGTCCTTTCAGTATGGAATTGAAATCTCTCTATTTTACAGCTCAAGAAATATGGACTCTTAGTACCCTTTATAGCAACTAAAAGAGTTCTGTGGTGGAGGGAGAGGGTTGCAAGGAGAGAACAATTACTTCTGCCTCTTCCTTATGAAGATCTGCATTTTTTACAGAGAGCAAACGGATAAAAGGATATGGAAATAGACATCTGTGTCACACCATACACACATACAAAGCAACTGCCTGAAATTTGTCAACATTCCATTAACTATATAGCATGGGTCAGCAAACCCTTGCACGTCTTCAAAATTTCTCTGACCTGATCTGCTCCCTCTGTGATTAAGGGCCAATTTGAAATTTGAAAATTACAAGGCCCCTCGTATTTACAAATAAATGAAACATAAAACCACAATAAAAGGTGCCTTTAAAATATCTGCAACATATATAGTATTTATCTTTAAACTAAGGGTGTGTCTAGACTACAGAGTTTTGGCGACATAACATCGACAGAACTCAGCAGTTTTGTCGACGCTGGTAAACCTCATTTTACGAGGCATAACGCCTTCTGTCGACAGATTTCTGTCGACAGGAGATGTTATTGCATGTAGGGTTGTGTCTAGACTACAGGGTTTTGTTGACAAAGCAGCTTGCTTTGTTGACAGAACTGAATGTAGTCTAGACGCTCTTTGTCGACAGAAGCTTTGTCGACAGTATCTGTCGACAAAACTTCTGTCGACAAAACCCTGTAGTCTAGACGTACCCTAAAAGAACTATAATCAGCATTTGCTACACAGAAGTGTTTGAGATGCTGAAGTTATGGCCTTTTACAGTTATGAGGAAAATAGTTATGAGTGAAAGAGTCTCAGTAGCAATGTGTGCAAATGGTAACTATCCCCTGCTGATCTTTCTGCTCTGGTTCAGTGGTGTCTTACTTCTATAAAAATAACAAATGGTCTGGTAGCACTTTATAGACTAACAAAACATGAAGATAGTATCATACCAGACCATTTGTTCTTTTTTCTTCTGTAACAGACTAACTCGGCTGCCGCCTGAAGCTTCTATAAAAATGTTAGGAAGCATTTAAGCATTCCTGCACTGAGCCTGGACTAGAGAAAAATATTGATGCTGTAAATAGGTATTTCAGATTGCAAAGTCAGAGACTCAAAAATGGGAAAAACAGTCAGTCCCCGAGTCATGCGGATCCGACTTATGTCGGATCCGCAGTTACAAACGGGGCTTTTCTTGCCCCGGAGGACGGGAGCGGCGGGACGCCCAGATGCGCCGCGGTCCCACCGCCCGCGTCCTCCGGGGCGAGAAAAGCTGCTCTGCGTCTCCCTAGTCTGCTGGGAGGTAGCCCCCGCCAGCAGACCAGGGACACACGGAGCAAAGCCGCGGAGCACACGGGCAGCGACACAGCCCAGACGTGCCACGGCTGTCCCGCAGCCGGCGTCCCCCGAGGCTTTGCTTCCCAGCAGACCAGGGAGATGGGGAGCAAAGCTGTGGAGGACCCGGGCAGCGGGACCGCAGCGCGTCTCGGTCCCGCCGCCCGCATCTCCCTGGTCTGCTGAGGGGGGGGGGGGGCGCAGCTAGTGCGCCCCCCCCCCCCCAGCAGACCAGGCTTTTCTCCGGACGCCTGTGGTAGAGCAGCTGGGGCGCTGCCGGTTGGTCCCACAGCGCCGCTCTGGGCGCTACTGCACCAACCCGGCAGCACCCCAGCTGCTCTGCCCCAGACGTCCCCAAGTCAGCTGCTGCTGGTCAGTTTCAGCAGCGGCTGAATCAGGACGCCTGGGGCAGAGCAGCTTGGGTGCTGCTGGGTTGGTCCAGTAGCGCCGAAGAGTGGCGCTACTGGACCAACCCAGCAGCACCCAAGCTGCTCTGCCCCAGGCGTCCCCAAGTCAGCCGCTACTGAAACTGACCAGCGGCTGACTACAGGAAGCCCGAGGCAGAATTGCTCTGCCCCGGGCTTCCTGGAATCAGCCGCTGATCAGTTTCAGCAGCAGCTGACTTGGGGACGCCTGGGGTTCTTAAGTTGAATCTGTATGTAAGTTGGAACTGGCGTCCAGATTCAGCCTGTTGAAACTGATCAGCGGCTGATTCCAGGAAGCCCGGGGCAGAGAAACTCTGGCTCGGGCTTCCTGTAGTCAGCCGCTGGTCAGTTTCAGCAGCGGCTGAATCTGGACGCCAGTTCCGACTTACATACAGATTCAACTTAAGAACAAACCTACAGTCCCTATCTTTTACGTAACCCGGGGACTGCCTGTACCTAAATTAATTTGAGTGCATGCACATGCATTATGACACAGCCCTCAATTATGTGATCACATAATATTTTTTCCACAGGACCACTGCACTATTCAGTTCATAATATGGACCATGTTTACCAAATGGATAGCTATTCAATATTTCTTTTTATCCTTCTATCCTTTCATCATTCTCTGTGTAGTCGCAGGGTCTTATTTACTGCACACCATTTAAATCATGCACTGAATACTGAATTATTAGTTTCTTTGTGGGCTTTTCTATGGCATTCATCATCATGGTATATGAGTGGTTCAAACAGTAATGAATTTATCTTAACACCCCTCTCCTATGAGGTAAAGCGGTATTAAGTATCGCTTTTTTATGGGTGTGGATCTGAGACACAGAGAGATTAAGGCTAAAATTGACAAGCGTCCATTAATTTTGAGCTGTAAACCTGATATGCCTCGGGCAGGATTTCTCAGAGTACTTAACATTTTATATGTTCAAAACACAGCTCTTATTGACGTCAGTTGCAGCTGTGAGTGCTCAGTACTTTTGCAAATCAGACTCCAGGTGTCTCAAGTTGGGAATCAAGAAAATAAGGAACACAGAATTGGAGGCCTTCTTCTGATCAGGAGCAGCAGAGTCTGCCTCAGCAACAACAGATATGGCAGAAGGAGAAAGTGAAGCCCCCACTCCATAGTCTGCATTGACTAAGCGCTTCCCTTTTAGGAGAAGCCCTTTCCAGGCTTATCAAGCCTCAGCAGCCTCACTTTTCCCTTCCTCCCTCCAACAACTATGTAGTGTAGAGGAAGCAAAGACCTTCCAAGGATTAAATCTGGGCAGAGCAGAGACCTCTTCAGCACCAGTGTGACTGGAAAAAAACCTGCACCTTGCCCTGAGACCTTTGCAGGTCAGTGATGTAAGACTGCTTTTCATTAGTTAAATTCTGTAGACTGGTTGTTTGACCATCCTTCTCTCCTTCTATCTCTCTCTACACTCTCCACTGCAAGACTTGCTCCACCTGCTCCTCTCTATTTTCCGCATCTTTCATTTATCCTTTTTTTAGTATTCTATCCCTTTTGATCTCTACATCAGTGTCCATTTTCTCCATCATTTATTTTCCCTCTTAGTTATATATGTATAAAATTTCAAAAACTCAGCATCTTTACACCTGAGCCAAAATGCTGGATGAATATTTTCTGTTTACTTAAGAAGTAACCATTCCAAAGCAGTAACTGTGTTTTCCTTAACACGGGTCACAAAAGCCACAATCCAAACTAAAAAGTATGAACAGGTCAAACTTCAAACTTATAAATCTTATATTCCTGGCACCTTCTTACCTGGTGAAAACAGTACATATCATTCTGTGATGCAATGTTTCCAAAGTTAACATAAGTCTCTCATCCTGCATAGACTTCATAGGATAATGACACAAACTAACACACCAATGAGGCCGTTTTCCCTCAGAGAGAATATATATTCCCTTAGAGAATATAGGGAAACAGGAAAATTCACCTAGCAAATCTTCGGTTATAGGGCACAGTTATAGGGTATAGTTATAAAGTACAACAAACATCAGAAATTTGACAGCCTAATATCTTAACATGATGTCATGTTGTTTCACATGAAACAAAAAGTTTAATATGTCTGTATGAACTCCTAATATTCCTCACTATCTGCAGAGAAATATATTTTCAACTACAATAATGTATCAGCTTCTGAAAGTTAATTTGTTTGTAATTATGTTTATTTTTGAAATCTTTGCTGTATGTTTTATAATTTAAGCATCTTTCATTTTCAATATTTTACTGAGAGAACATTTATCATTTTATATTAATTAATATTTTGTATTTAGAGCTAATCCTGTTGCTTTACTCACATTAGCATTCCTTCTTATGGTAATAAGACTAACTAATGCAAGTAAATCAGATCTTTCAATATCTTTACATCTTCTATTTATCTCAAAATTTGCCAGTTTCACAAAAAAGGAACATGCTCCTGTAACTTTTATTAATTCAAATAATCGCATTCATGTCAATGTATGTATTATTCCATCGGTGCTGCAAAAAATAGCTACTATTTTCCAAAAGCATATGATTGAAAAACAGGTCACAAAAGCCTTTTATGGTATTTGCTTGACATTTTAAGGTATTATAAAACCAGACTCCAAGAGAGCCAAAGATCACTGTGGAACAAAACACTGATAGTATCTACGGTCAGTAATGAAGAATTACCATGAAGAACGTAAAAAATCTATTTTCTGAACATTTATTTTGAGGTTAGTTTTAGTAGCATGCTACCTTTTTTTCAAATAGATTGAAAAACTAAATGCATGTCTGGGGCAGACTCAGATATTGTATATATTGTTAAAATATAATGAAGTGTTTACTTCATTCATTTGAATCACACAATACAGACAGAATAAATAACATTCTTGATTCTACTGCCTCTCATCTTATTCAAGAATTTCTCTGGCCCTAAGTGATTGTAAGACAAAAAGACTCTCTTCCCCGTGCATATTTTACTCTTTAAAAATCTATTGAGTAATGCATAATGTATTTATAAAAGTATCTTATTCATTGAAGCCTATTTATATTGTAAAAAAATTTACAAATAATTAAAAAATGCTCCTAAAGGGCTGTTGAAATCATTTTAAAAGGAAATTACACAAGATGGATTCCTTGGACATCTCTACAAATCTAAAAACTTCATAATTCACCAAAATTTGTATGGCAAGTTAGCCATCTGACAACTGTAGTGCCAATTATTTTGTTTTAGGTGGGAACTCTTCCAGTCCTCATGTCCTTCACAGCCCACCATATGAGACATGCTGGGGGCATGGAAGGAACATGCTGCACTCTGGCAAATTCTGGATGTATGTAACCATTGTGGTATCTCTGAGGCTGCTTTAAATTACACTAAAGCTTGAACTGGCTCCCAGCCAAACTCAGAATTGGTAAATCACATCCTGCTCTTTTATCCATCTCTCACACCGTTGCGGTAAACATAGGTATAATAACTAGGAGTGCTAGCCTAGTACCTGGAGTCACTGCTGCTGCCCTGAATGCCAGAGTCTCTGCTGCTAGCCCCATGTGCTGCAGTCCCAGTTAGAGCCCTGGGCACCAAGGAGAAAAATAGAATTCAGCACCCAGGCAGCAGCCTGTGCCCAGGATCCCGTCTGCTTTGCTTTTGGCGTCAGGTGATGGTGGACAGGATAAAGGGGGCCCATCACCGTCACTTTTAAAAATGTTCAGTGCCACTGGCATTAAAGGTCTGAGTCCTGTGGCTTAAACTGAGTTACTCTAGATTTACATCCGTGAATCAGAGATCAGACTATTACACTACTTCAAAACTGTTTTCAATAATAGGTTTAACTAGACTGATGACCTTCGAACTCTGACTATAACAGACACATAACTGTGTCTAATCTTACCAGTACACTTATCATTCACTTAATCTGTAGGCTTATATCACACATTATCACATGCAGAATACACAAAATGTGTCTAGAAGGTACAACTTTCTGCAGTGGTGCTATCTGCTTATTGATTAAAACTGTAATTTCTGTTCTCCAGTCATACTTATGTGCATACAAAATGTTGAGAATGATCAGGTTCCAGTACTGTGGCACACTGCATCCCTATCGTCTACCTAAGTATAGCTCAGGTTTTAAATTACAAAATGTATTTAAGAACTGACAATGTATTGTGTTGTTTTTTCTAGTCACTAAACAAGTCAAGAAAGCAGGAATGAACTTTGGGAAGTTTATCTATATGTAAATACTTTGCATTCCACAGTCCTCACCTCCAACATTTTTATGATCTGATTCTTGAACTGTATGCATCACTTGCCAGCATGAAAATGGACTAGTAAACAGCCTACTCAAAAGATTTATTATTTCTCTTAGCCTAGTAAAACATGCTTGTGTGTGTGTGTGTATTTTATAGTGCAATACCTGGACATCTGTACAGTTTTCTGGCCTGTGCAATATCTCCTTTACTAAGACGAGTACGCTGACCAATGGCAGGTCGTATGCCATTATCATCACGAGAAGGAAGAATGGTATCCAGAAACATACCCCTACAAAAACAAAATAGACTCATAAAACCTAAGCAATTGTTTTTATAAAACGATCCTTGTTTTTATATTATACATTATGTATTTTATAACTAATAAATATATTTGGTATAATTATAATGGTAAAATGCAAAATATGAAACAAAAAAGTGAATCAAAGAGAAAAATTCCCTAAGTTGAAAAACATGGCTCAGTCATCATGACATGCAAAAATAGTGTTGCTTTAATGCAAACCAGAAGCTACTTTTATATTTCTAGTAGATGACCGCCCAGAAATTTTCTATTTCAATTTAAATTAAATGAAAAAAAAATGGGACCTAGCATTTCTCATATTGAAGACATGATCCGTTGTTTGCTTAGTCTGTTTTGTCTGCCTGGCAACAACATGAACAATTACACATTGCCTTGTGAAATTCTTCTTCACTAAGTCCTTGTTCTGAGTGAAATTTCAAGGGAGTGTTAAAAAGTCTGTTTTGCATCCATGAAAAGCAGGATAATTCAGAATTAATTTTGTTAATGCCTCTTTAATTCATCTAACTGTACTACGCTACTTTAATGTAAGCATATATGATCAATTTTTTGTCATATGTTAGACCCCTGGGCTATGCTTCTGTTGCTAAAATATGGATGGTGAGCCAAATTCCGCTATCTATTACAATGGCATAAATCCATGCTCTCATTTGACTTCAATAGAATTACTCCAAATGACTCTAATGTAACAAAGAGCAAGATTAAGTATTAATATTAGCACAGATTTTCCTTGGTTAGATGGGTTCAACTCAAATTTTTTAAACCATTTTAATGTTTTTATGAGATAATTATGGTAGCATTAAATTAATATTAATGAACAAAGAAATACGTTCTATTAACATGCTACAGAGTCAGAAAATCTTTTAATTTTGATGTCCTGATACTGGGCTTATTAAAAATTTTGCTAGATTTTCTCTTATTTTTTATATTCATTTATACTTATACAAGCCACAAACAATGAAAGTTAAAAACTTTGTATCGCCAATTATCAATTTTGGCTGCATGATGTGGTGTCATAATACTCAGTCCAATAAATTGCCCATTTTGAATGTTTGGGCTATATCCTGCCATCATTGCATACATCATTGCATGACGTTATTGAGATTATTCCATAAACACAGACTTCATGATATTCTTGTAATATTTCAAATAAAAGTAATAGTTCAGAGTACTAATTGACCATATGAATATCCATTTTGAGGAACAAAGCATGATACTGGTAAAACAAATATGCAACCATTACAAGAAATGATTGTTTTATTTTCCACTGATATAACCTGAAAATGAACACCCAATAGAATTGAAAATTTGAACAGTAAGAAATCATTCCCCTTTTGAGTTCCACCCTAAAATGACTTATAGAATCAACAAGCCCACGTTAGTCTTAATACTGCACTAATAAACTATCTATATGTTCTTGGAAAATTACTTCATGAAGTTTTGTGATCTCTGTTTATCCTGGTGACTAAACGACATCCTAATTACTAACAGATGGTAAAGTTCCACATTGATTAGGACCCGGTCCCTGAACATAATCAATAGCAATTCTTATTGGCTTTAAGGGCTTTTGTGATATAAAACACTCTTCTGACTACAGGCAGAATATGATTCCCTGTAGTGCACTCAGTTTCTGTCAGTCTAGAGCAGGGGAGGGCAATAATTTTTGATGATGGGCCGCTCCAAACTCAGACATACAGCTCGCTCACTTCACAATTACTTAGACTTTATATACTGAAGTGAATTTCATGCCAAGAGAAAGAAACACATTAAACATAAAAAATACCTAAATATTTCATATATTTGCTTTTTCTAAAATTTAACTTTTTGCAGAAAGTTTTACAAAATAATAAACAAATATTATATAATGAGGCTTCCAAATTATCTTTACATCACAATTAAATCATAAGTTTAAAAGGCTTCTTTGAAATTGAATATTACGAGAAGGACATTATTTCTTTCTAAAAATAATCAAATTATCCTACATAGTTAGATTTAAAGAAAGCCAATAAGCTATGTTTTGACTTCTGTTGGAGCACTCTCTACTAAATGAATATAATATTTTAAAGCTGTTCTGGAAATGTGATTGTGAAATCTATGATTCCTAGTTTTCACACACAGGAATGGAATTAAAAGTGAAAAGGTATAACCTGAAACTCCAACCTTGAGAAGGTGTTCCTGGCATAGTGCATAATGCTGTCAAAATCATACGGTTCCCCAAGGGAGTTCACCTCTCCAGGCTCCATCTTCAGGAAGTTGTATTCCTGACCTACAAATGAGTCATAAGCAAAGTCTTAGATGAATATTTTGATAAAGGTGGGGAGAGGGGGGAAAAAAAGCTACAATGTTATTCATAGAAACCCTTGGATCCTAGAGAATCTAGTGCTTCAGAGAAGTTAATTTCTCATATTAACAGGATGAATGAGGAAGATCCATGCACTTAGAACATCCCCTACTAAGTTTATTCTATTATACATATAAATTAGCTGTCTCATTCACTTATGCACAGTAAGCAAATAAGACACAGAACAAACACCAACTTATGATAAATGTGGAGGCCAAAACATTCAGTAACTTAGCCATCAGTTGTAGAAGTAAAACATCTTCCCCCCACAAGCAGTTTTTCAGTGGGGATTCTACAAGCTGACTACCAAAATGATTTTACTCAAGTAGAGGCTACACTTTGATTCTCTATCTACCACAACAGTGATGTGATCCAACCTCCAACTACCTCTCACATCCTAACGCCATGCAAAATGCAAGCCACATGTGAGGGATAACCCGATTTATGTAATAGACTCACTTCCAGCCCTGCACGACATAACAGGTCCTGGCTCAAACGTGTATAACCTGGCCTTTGCTCAAGCCCAAACCCATACAATTCTTGCCAATAGTTGTGAACTACATTAACAAACAATAATGGCCAAGCCTCCTGGAAACTCAAAAATCAAAAACATGCACATGCCAATTTTCTTTTAACAGAAATCCCTTTCTGACTCCATTTACTGATGACTAAGTCCAAGGTAGACAACAAGAAGTAGCATTAGCAATTTCAGCTAGGAACTAGGGAGGAAGGAAGAACCTTGCAAGGTAAAAGGTTGGGGACACTGAGAATGGCAGTCCTAACCCAGGAAGAAGGTAAATAGCCATTCACATGCAGGTCTAGGTGGTAACAAGTTCACCTTATGCCATGAATTCACCAATCACAGGCAGAGCCTGAAGGAGGACAAGGAGCAGTTATTGCCTCCAATCCCTTTCAGCATATGCCAGAGTTGTAACTAGCTAATTTGGCACCTGAGGCAAAACCGTCTTTGGCGTGGGTAGGGGTACTGAAGTGGCACAAGGCACAAGCAAATACAGTGTAGTAGCTGTCTTTTCTGCACCCCCTGAGCTATGGGCCCAAGGCAAATGCCTCACTCACCTCGCTCTTGTTACAGCCGTGGCGCATGCGTGCACATGTGCACACATGCACACACACACACGCATAGAGGAACCCAGGATACAGCACACGGCAGTAGGGAAGAACACTTGTGCAATGGGGGATGGAAAATAGCCTGAATCTCTCCCAACCCTTCAGATTAAGATGCATGAGAAGTGTCTGTTCCCTGCCAATCCTGCTCAAAGTCCTTTTCCAAAGAGTGTGTGAAAATCTTAACAGCTTCATTGCACCACAAATTAAAATCTTTAAATATTACTTTCAGACCAAGAAATCATGCATTGGCTTTTTCAGGGCACATATTTTATCACCTAGCCTACATCAGTTGTGTGTAACATTTAAAACCAAACAGAGACAGATTTTAGTTTAAAGAGATTTTAGAAACTTCATGTTACGTTGTGTGTTTTTAAGAGTTGTGTTACTTAGTTTCTTGTTTTTCCCCAAGCCATCTGGTAAAATAAGGCACTAAAAGCAAAATAAAACGTTGCTGCACAAACATGGAACAATTGGTTAAAAAACAAAACAAAAACACTGTTAAGATGAAAGCAGAAAGAACCCATATACTGAAAAAGAAGTTCTCTTCATTTTATCCTCTTAGCTATTTATTTTGTAGGACTCTAAAATATTCTATATCTGTTTAACTTTTGCCTTCATATTTCTTTTGAGACTTGATGCGTTATTATAATTCCATTTTGAAAATGTTTAAAAGGGATTTAAGTTGGTTAAGCAAGACACCCTCTCCCACAGTGAAAACCCTAAAAAACAAGGATATGCCAAGTTATAGGACCCTTCTTAGACCACACAGGATGTTTCCACTGTCAGCAACAGTCTGTTTCTATCATCAAAAGGAACTCAACTCCAACTGTTAAGGAAACTAAAGACTAGACATCTCCCTCACAGTACAATACAAAACTTTAATTACAACCTCATACTTCCCTCACAAGCACACAACACACTGAACACAGATCAATCCTGAATATGTGTAAAAGTTGCTGAGGTGATATTTGTGCATTATTTGTGCATTATTATATATTTGTAATCCACCTTTGCATAAGTTATCAAATAAGTGAGCTTGTGAGCAATAAGGACAAAGTTAAGTACGGTACAGACCTTCCTTGAGCAAGCCAACATTTGTGCTTCTAGTACCAACCTTTGCTTAAGCACTATGACTCAGCAACAATTAGGTGCCTAATTTCCTCTGAAATCAATGGGCCTTTCACAATATGGGCCTAATTCTGCTTGTTAACATGAGAAGTGCCAATGATTTCAGTAGACAAGTTTAATGACTGACACAATCTGATTAGAGATTGTCAACCTATAATATAAAAGGGGATAGAAGGTGTCAAGGGGGAGGGAGAGCAAGAAAGAAACTGACAATACAAGTTTGTTCTGCCTCAACCTATTGTCAGGAGAGAGAAAGGAACAATCTGATCTGATTATATCATAGCTGTCATCTGTTATCTCTTGCAGAATGCTTTACTGTTCTGACTAAAATTTCTAATAAATACAAATAACCCTTTGCTCTTGCATAGCATTTTTCATCTGCTGATCTCCAAGGAAGGTAAGTATCATTACTTCCATTTCACAAAAGACAAAAATTAGGCACAGTGAAATGAAGTGACTTGACCAAAGTTATCCAGCAGGTCAGAGATGGAGCCCAGAATTAACCCAAGCATCCTGACTCCAAGGTAAGTACCCTATCCTTTAGATTACATAGGTTCTCATGCTCAGCATGAGCATCCACATTTGATAATAAAAATGAAAATTCCTAATAAAGGAGTTTAAATTGCTGTTAACCATCATTTATATTTTACCCAAAGCCATTTTATCTCCCAGAACTTTAAACATAATTTTGTATTTTAAATTTGTTATGGTGCCATGAAGAACTCCCATGAATTAAATATGAATAATTTGTAAGAATAAATGCATGTGCAGCAACAAAAAGTAGAATCAACCACAGTATTTGCATGAAAGCAGGAGTAACAATTTTTCAAGTTTATGGAATGTTCTTCTGTTTTTGTGGGCCAAACTAAGCTTCTGTAGTCTCTACTACAGAAGTTCCAAGGGTAGCATGGTGAACAGGCTTAAACCCTTACAGGCCCAACAATGGGTGGGGGAGAGGGAATGAGGGCAACCGCATCAGAGCCTGATGATTCAAAGGGCCTGGAGGTCCTGGTCACCACCACTGCTACTGAGACAGCGGTGGCAGCTGTAACCACAAGGCCTTTAAATTGCTATTCGAGCCATGCACATGTGTACTCCAATAAGTGCACTCCAGAAAGCAGTAGGCACGGCACACTCCAGCAACACTGGCTGTCTGGAAGAAGCTAGCTCCAGCCCTGTCCCTGATATGTAAGGCCCTGCCCTTTCCAGAGGCTTGGAGCCCCACCACTACCCACACATTGCCCAATGGCCTGGCAAGTCTGTCAGCCCCACAGGACCCAGGACAAGTAAGTATTGGATGGAGCTGGTTGAAAAGGTTCTCCTCCACAAACAATTTTGACATTTCAAGAAAAAAAAATCCAAGAACCCTTATCAAATTGTCTCACCTGGCTGGATGTTTTCTCTAATGATGGTTACATGGTCATCTCGGTCTGGTCGCGTGTGTTCATGCCAAAAACCTATCACATGCCCCAGTTCATGAACCACAATTCCAAATTTATCACAGTTCTTGCCAATAGATATAGCCTGAGGACCATTCCCCCTTCGACCCACATAAGAACAGCACCTGTAATTAAAATATCAGTAGAGATTAAAAATTGTCATTAAAGTAGGCATATATCAATTAAACTTTCAAGAAAACAGCTTAAAAATAAACTATTAGAGGGCAATTTAAAAATTCAATATGGTACATTGCATGACAGTGCTGCAATAATGTGCTGAAGTTAGTATTTATAGTAAACAAAACAGTATTATTTTATATAACTAAAATAATGAATGTCTTTATCCAAGGTCTTCCTCCCAAGTGCCACTTTCCCTTTGGCCCATGGAATCAATGTTTGTGTCTTTGGAGTCACTTGGAAACACAAAGGAGATTTGTACACCAAAACAAATAAAATAAAACAGCTATGATTAAAATCAGCTTTTTTTTTTTTTTTTTTTTTTTGTGTGCTGCTTCTGTACCTGGCTGCCTTGCACATGAGAATAGCACATATAACACCACCAGGTGTGTGATGGAAGAAATTGACCCTCTACTACTGTGCTTGGTGCAAGGGGCACTTACTGCAGAATCATCTTTAGATCATTAGGAAGTACTACCATCAACATTTTCAAATACCTTCTCCTTCTTTCCTGAATAAGGCACTATTAAAAACAATTCTATTTTCCCCTATAGAGGAGACAGTCCACACCAAAAACCCTCCACATTGTCACCCTTTCTGACTTGGAGAGAGAGACTGTCCTCGCTCCCCCCTTGACTTCCACTGCTACAGAATCGGTAACAGGAAGAAGAAAGAATGGGCAGGGAATGTTCCATTTCAGTAGGCAAAGATCAAAACCTATTTGAAGAGCTAAAAATACTTTCTATGACAAATATGCAAAAGATAAAAATTTAAAAATGTAATGTCTCCATGTCTGACCATCCAGGACTTGAGCCTTCTCTCATGTAGTCTCCTCTTGTAAGTAAAAAAACTAATTTTCAAAACACTGTGACTCCATTGATTTCACTGGGGCTATTCTTGTGCTTAAAGTATCAGAGGGGTAGCCATGTTAATCTGGAGCTGTAAAAGCGACAAGGAGTCACAAAGACCCACTTTGTCAGATGCATATAGTGAAAATTTCCAGAGGCAGGTATAAATATGCAGGCCAGAATAAGGCTAGAGATAACGAGGTAACAGTCTTTGTGAATGGCTAGCCAACTACAAAAGCAGTTTCTCCTCTCTTGGTGTTCACACCTCGGCTGTGTCCAGACTCAGGGGTTTTTTCGGGAAAAGTAGCCTTTTTCCGAAAAAACTTCACCTGCGTCTAGACTGCAGCCGCGTTCTTTCGAAATTAAATCGAAAGAACGCGGCTTTTCTTTCGACGGCGGTAAACCTCATTTCACGAGGAAGAACGCCTTCTTTCGAAAGTGCTTCTTTCGAAAGAAGGCGTTCTTGAATGTAAATAGGGCTTCTTCGAAAGAGAGCATCCAGACTCACTGGATGCTTTCTTTCGAAAAAGCGGCTTGCTCTTTCGAAAGTTCCGCGTGCAGTCTAGACGCTCTCTTTGAAAGAGGCTTGCAGTCTAGACATAGCCCTCCAGATCAGCTGCTAGAAGTGAGCCTCACCCTCCCTGACTGAATTACCCGTGTTATCTCTAACGAAGTGGGTCTTTGCCCACGAAAGCTTATGCTCCAATACATCTGTTAGTCTACAAGGTGCCACAGGGCTCCTTGTCTCTTGTGCTTAAAGTTAATCGTGTCCATGCTTTAGGCTAGGTGCCTATCTCACATAAGAAACTGAATTAGGGAACAATTTTCCCAACCCTTTCACCTGACCTCACAGACTTGTGTCTCATCAAATCCCTCAATTCTAAAAACACACAACTCCCTTTCTATAGCATTCTGGTTGTTTTTCTGATTCACTCCAGAACCACCACATGATCTGAGACCGAACAAAATTTTGTTTCTAATGAGAACAAAAAAACCATATGAGTTTGGTTTTAAGAACTTAATCATTCAGCCAGACTTTCATAGCTGGCGAGTGAGGGGGGAGGAGTCAGGGGATGAAGAAGCAGCAGCAGGTTGCAAGGGTAGATTCTGCTGGGTCCATATCTCTAAGTTTTGCCAACACTCATCCAGATTTCATAATCACTCATCTTTAGTTAGCTACTAGGTAAATTTTCTTTTATTTTTTAACCTGAAAATTCATGCTACTTCATTAATTATGGTTGCATGGTTTTATAAATATTAAATGTTAATGATACCACAAAACTTTGAAGAATTTACCTAACATCTGTTAACACACAGACGAAAGCACAGAAGAGAAATGAGTACTTTGTAGATAATCCTGAAATGGAGTGAAATGAGGTTTAGATTCCCATGATACTGCTATCATTGAATAAACAAGAGTGAACTCTCTCTCTCTCACTCACTCTCCTGCCCCAGAGATTTTTCTCTGTATATGTGATGTAAAATGTGGCCCACAAAAGCAATCTTTCAATACTGGGAAATTATAGTCCAGAAATAAGTGGTTCACTTGTTCTCCTTCTCCCTTCTTCTTTGATAAAAATTTCATCCTGAAAAGTCATATTTTTCTGACAGGGAGGTAAAAAAAAAAGCCATCTTCACAATTGCTCTCATTTTTCATTTCTGTTCTTCTGTACTTTTGTGATGTCCATGTAAACTAGTGGAGCTGGGATGCCCTGCTGCTCCCCCACCCCAGGTCAATTAGGGTCTGGGGGTGGGAGGGCACCCGAAGCCTCCTCTCACCCTGCCAGGAGCACGTGGCACTGCTTGCAGGGTCGGGGGCGGGGGGGTGAGAGGAGGAGGCTTCACACACTCCTCCGCCCCCAAGCCAATCAAGGCCTGGGAAAGGGGGAGCGGCATGAAGCTTCCTTTGCCCTGCCCTGCCCCTGCAAGGAGCCCACAGCAATTCAAAACACCAATGTGCTCCTCACAGGGCAGGAGGAGACTTCCCACGCTCCCCTCGCCCCCAGGCCCTGATTGGCCTGGGGGTGGAGGAGTGTGCCAAGTCTCTTCCAGGGCATGGGTGCCAGTGGGATGGTGGAGGGGGGCAAAGGGGCTCCCTCACCCCCAGACCAAGGTAGCCTCGCCCCTTCTCATTTAGGCCTTGCCCCTTCCGGGGTGGCCCGGGGCTACTTCAAAAAATTTTCAAGTGGCCCCCGGGGCAAAAATTATTGCCCACCCCTGACCTATAGGGATAGAGAGAAATTTGGGACTAAATGATTGGCTGAGATTTCTGACACCCATATGTTTCTATTGTTTTATCTACTATGTGCAATACGTAAGAGGTGAATATGGCTTCTTCATGAATTCTTTAATGAGCTTAAAATAAAAAAAGGATTCCTACAAAAAGTAAAAAAAAAAAAAAAAGATAAATGGCTAAGCAGCAATTCAGAGGAATAACACAAGAATGTAGAAGCAACTTGGAAAGGCTAAGGCACAAAATGAATTACACCTAGGAAGGGACATAAAAGACAATAAAAAAGTTCTTCAAATATATTGGGAATAAGTGAAAGATGAAAGAACGTGTAGATCTTCTATTTATCAGTGAAGGAGAAATAATTATTGAAGACTGATTTTTTTCAGGAGTATTGGTTCACTTTTTTGAAAGTGAAAGCACAGTCTAGTGTGGGTTCTTTCGAAAAGGTTTTTTTTTTTTTTTCCGAAAGAACCCAATCTAGACTGTGCTTTCACTTTCAAAAAACCGTTTTTTGAAAAAGCACTGACGCAAATATGCAAATGAAGCACAGGATATTTACATCTGCGCTTCTTTTGCACTTTCGATTTGCTTCATTTACATTCCTCTTTCAACAGAGGAATGTAGTCTAGACATATCCTAAGAGTAGTTAAATACTGAAATACATGTCCAAGTGAGGTTCTAGAATCCCAATCACTAGAAGTTTTTAAGAACAGCTTAGTCAAACAGCTGCCAGAGATGGCCTAGGAATATTTGATCCTGTCTCACTGTGGGAGGAGGGGGATGGATTAAATAAGCTCTTGATTTCACTCCTGGCCCTAAATTTCTATGCTTCTAATTCTGCAAGCCTTCCTTGAAGACCCTAGAAACCCATACAAATAGCTGGATGAAAGAAGGGAGAAGAGGTGCCAGCATAATGTGAGCACCTGCTCTCTGTGCCCATTAAGTGACCCATACCACAGTTTTTAAAATACTAAGAAAAAAATAAAAATAACTAGCAAGATGGTTTCAAATTACCCTCAGAGTTGTTATTGGAGGGTTACATGACTGTGTTACCCATTGCTGAGGCTTGTCTGCAACTGAGTTAGCAATGCATATATAGAGGGAATCAATTTTAAATATATAAATCATATGAATTCGATATTTCAGTTTAGCCAAATTCCTATGTATTTACCAAGAGATCAATAGCACTTTTAGTCAATATTAAACCAACCGATATCGTGTCTTATATCCCACTATCAAGTGCTATTTCAAATCATGAGGCAATAGAATTGTATTATAGAATTCAACCACAGACAATATTTTTCACTGATCATCATCATCTTCTTTCTAACTGGATCAAACAGCCACATAAAACTTTTCAAGATTCTACTCTATAAGCTCCAAAAGCACGGAAACACGGGCATTGTGATTTCAAAAAAAAAAAAAAAAAACCCATCCAACACGGCACATAAAACCACATAAAATGTGTAATATGTAACACAAATACTAATTATTTGCCTTTGAATAATAGTCATGCATAACGTATTCAATGGAACTTTGGATTTTACATCACACATGAGATGAATGGACAGGTCTTTCTGAAAATCAGGATCTCAAGTTAAGATGCTAAATTAAAACAGCATGAACAGTTAAAAACAGTATCAGCCTATTTTTAAGAAATCAGCTGATTATGGCAGTTTCTTAACTTTGATTACTAAATGGAGTTCAAGCACTTCACACAGATTGCAGGCAAGCTCTTTGATTATATTTTTCTACTTCAAAGGAGAACAGCAGTCAACAGTAAAAACCAAGTCTTAAAATAACTGTAGTAGTGTAGACGACTAAGGGGGTTCATTAGGATTTACTGCATCAAGTGCCCTGACATGCACACATCAGATTAATCCAATTAAGTTACAACATTCTGATCATTCAGACAATGCTGAATCAAAGGGGCAAGAATATTAAAAAGTGATACATCAAATGGCACAGATTCGCAATATCTCTGTTGTGACCTCATATTTAGGTGTGCTTGGCACAAGGCCCAGGCATCTCTCTACAGTATGAGCACTTGTCATCCTCCTCAAACCCAGCCAACAGGCAGACTTTAAAGCTCCTGATCTCTTTAATCTTTATTGCACCAGACAGCAGTTGAAGACAGTAACTATTTATGAATCTCTAATTCCATTTAATCAGTCTAGCTGATCAATAATGGTAAGCAAAGAGAAACAACTGTCAGAGAGAAAGAGCAGTGATCACTAGGGATATTTTTTGAATACTAAGGGCTCTTTGAGCCTCACAGCACTGCCATAAATTGATGAATGGAAAGGGGAAACCTGTGGGATGACAGACATAGAGTTTTTTGGAGGGTGGGGGTTCAACAGCTGCACACTACAAACTGTGATACTTTAAAGCACCCTACTGAATGATAATAGCAGTTCACCATGACATTAACTGCATAATGTTGTGGACGATAACAATGAAGAACTCCACAAACTTTCAAGGATTACACCCTTTACCCTGGTTCCACAGAGAGAAAACAATCTGTAATTCACAAAAGAGAACTCAATCTGAAGCAATTTCATTAAATACTTTCCTGGTGAAAGCATAACCCTTCCATTCAATCCCAAATGCCTCTAAGTAAAGTGGAAATTGGAGTGGCACTCATAGATATAAAGTTAGCGAAAGTGATCTGCCCCTTGGACAATTTCAGTAGGAATAAAATTGTAAGGAAAGTTACAGGTAGTTTTCTTTCACCTTCATATGCATTTCTTGATAAAAGTCTTGTAGTAAAACAAAACTTTATTTTCCTTAATATTCTAATTTTGGTCTATATTTTATACACAGTCTTTTTGCTTATTCATATATTCCCAGAATAGGCATTAAAATGGCACATGAACAGAGAAGGCCAAATATTTGTTCTGAACAATTAATTTGATGAATTTATCCCCTTTGATCCTTCCCACAAATTGTCCACAAGTAGATTGTGATTGCTACTGATTTGTTTGATATACAAAAATATTCTGTGAATGATTTACTAGAAATAACTTCAGCTTGCTAAGTGTTTGCAGACTGTTTAGAATGCAATACTCAATATTCAGAAATGCTGACCCCCTGATTCCTCCTCAATGTGTAAGGGAACTTGATGCTCCTGGCACAGACACTATCAGGTAATCTCTTGGAGTCTTCAATAGGGATGGGAGGGAAGAGCGCTGATTGCCCAGCATTCACAAACTCATAGGACTTAACTTGGAGTAGGGGACCCGAGAAGCAGAGAAAGGGTTAGTTACTATTCCCACAGCCACAGCTACAGCTACCAGTAGTTTGCAAAGGAAGACAAGTAAGAATTACTCCTTGCTCCCAGAATGGACGTTCTCATCACTACTGGACTCAGAGCCCCCTAAAGGAGGGTTCCCAGGCTGGCTGCTCACCCAACACTGTGCTTACGGATGGGGAGGCTCAGACCTGCATGGAGAAGCTGATGGGCAGCTGGGTTCAAAGGTGGTGCAGCCCAGGTGGAGCCTACCAACATGGCAAGTACACAAACCCCCACTTGAAGGAGTTCGGGAAAAACAGCAAGTCACACATTACTAAGGCAACTGCAAAGGGCCACACATCCCATGGCAACTGCTACCCCTCTCCAACTTGTGTATGGGAGGGGAAGCCCTAGGCGTGCTTTTGCTATAGCAGGAGCACACTGTGCCTTGTATCTGGTTATGCCTCCTCCAGCCAGTAAAATGGAAAGGATTTATTGCTTCTCCAGGATACAGCACAGCATAGACATGATGTGGTTACAGGAGTCAGGGTCAGGATGCCTCAGAACCCTTGGGTTTCATTGCCCCCCTCAACCCTCAGCACTCAGCTTAGTCTGTTCCCTTCATGTTTCCCAGCCAGAAACTGCCTTGCTCCCAGACCCTGCTCCCCAGCCAGGTGTTTGTCTCCGCCTACCTTCCTTAGTCTCTTCCCCTGGGAAGAGGTTTGCTAACTGCTTAGGTTGGGACTAGGTGTCTGGGCCAAAACACATGTGGGTGAGTCAGTGGGAATCACACATCACAACGTAGGGGAACCCCAGGTTATAGAGCAGACAGCACCCCCACTACATCACAGAGGCTTCAGCCAAAGGTATGGCCAACAGGGTCTGCATGTGCCCAACCCAGGAGCCTCTTTGAAGGCATCAGGCAAAATACATGGTGCCTTTGACCCCAGCATGGCAAGATGGCAGGCATTGATATGTAGGTGGTAGGGCTTCTTTGGGCATGCATTGGAGCAATCCAGCCTAGCCTTACTGCAGGCCTTGAAGAAGGATGAGGGTTCACTCAGGCCACATTGAAGGAGAATTCTTGGTCTGAGATAGCCACCCCATGAGAAAGGATGTGCTCAGACTTCAAAGGATTGGAGATGGGCAAAAGATTGATGGCTTGCAACCCACACAGATGAGGAGTTGGGACAGGGAGAACAGGTGGGCACAACCACATTGGTGGTGGATTAGAGAGGCTACATTCCTCCAAGATGGGATCCTGAATCCTTTATACAGGAGGCCCATGGCAGGGATTCAGACTCCAACATTGGGGAAAGTGAGAGTTTAAGCCTCAGAAAGGTGCAAAAGGAGTAGGTGAGTATCCCTGGGCCTTCGCTTCACTCCCATAAGCTTGGAGAGCAGTAGGGCTCACTAGCAGCCCACACTTAGGGCTCATCTAGACTATGCAGAACAGTCGAAAGAGGTTTGGCAAGGAGCTGCAGATGCAGGCTTCTGGACATGACAAGAAAGAAAGTGAAAATGGAGCTCACTAACATATTCCTAGAGTCAGGGGTTGAGTAATACAGCACAGGGATATCCGTTAGAAAAGATCTGAATTTTTCAGAGATGATGGTTGTGGAATGATGGATTTTTTTGGAGATGATGGGCCTGGATGGGACAGGAGTTGTGATATCAGATTGGGGGAAGAGAGGGGATGTATAAACTGCCAATCTCCTGCTCTCGTGGTATTAAAGGATAAAATCAACAGTTCCTAGAGATAAAAACCTGGGATTTTGGTGATGGGCCTTTGGCATACATGATATACTAAGACCTTGTGGCCCCTGTGGTTGAGGTCCCCACTCTTTTTCACCCTCTGTCCCCCTCAGAGTGAGCTGAGTCCTGGGAGATAAGCAAAAGAGGTACTACCCTGAATTATGAGTTCTGTAACACCTGCCTGGTATAGGAGAGTATGGGGGCTGGGTGGATAGTGCCTCTCCCTTGTGTCTACCAAAAGTTACAGCTTACAAGGGAACACTGATATGTGTTGGTCTTTATTTCACTGCTAAGTCTGCATCAATTTCCTATTTAAACTGTATGACTAGTCACCTTCAGTAAATCACATGTTGTTTCTCTTTCAGGGCCAGATGATTTAACTTTGATAAACTACTTCTGCTTCAGCTATAAGATAATGTCACATTTTCATTAGACAAATCTTTAATGGGAAATCAAATTGTGAGCCTGTAGCAATATTCAGACTATGCCCTCAAAACTTTGTACTCTCTCACAAACTTCCAAGAAGCAAACGAAAAGGAGTTCAAACATGACAAAATTAAAATGTGATTCACAGTTCACTAAAACCAACAGTAACACTCATCCCACCCTCACTACTTGCCTAGCTCTAACTCAGTGGTCCCCAACGCGTTGCCCGCGGGTGCCATGGCTCCCACCGGGGCATTCGTGGGCGCCCGCCGACAACCTGGGCCAGCCCCGCCCCCGGCGCACAGGAGGTGCCAGCCCCAGGTGCGCAACACGCACTGGCACTGGGTGCACGGCGCTCGGGCGGCCCCAGCCCCGGGGCACATGCAAGCACTCGGGCACGCGGTGCTCGAGCGGCGCCGGTGCCAGCCCCAGGAGCGTGGCTCGGGTGGCAGCGCTGGCCCCAGGCCCACGGCACAAGGCGCTCGGGCGGCCCCAGCCCCGGCCCTAGGGCACATGCCGGCGCCGGGTGCAAGGGCATGCCAGTCCCCTGGTGTGCCGCTGGACGAGCGGCCCCACTCCTGGGCGCCCGGCGCATGAGTGGCCCCCTCTGAAGGTTGGGGACCACTGCTCTAACTCATGGTGAATGACCAGAGCTTCTCTATGACCTAGCTTCAGCAGCAGAGCCTTTTTTCTTCAGACATGACTGTGGTAGTCATTGCTAACAGATAATTTTTACTATGATTGTTTTACTATAAATATTACCTTTTTAAATGCCATGAAAAATGTATCACCTGTTTAAATAGCCAGTCATTTTTAAATACAAGAAATAAAACTATTAAAAGAAAAATATTAAAGCAGCAGTATATTTTTAAAAACAAAATATAACTGTTTAGCCATTTTTTTAATCAAGTGTGAAATGTCTAGCATGGCATTTGGGTCAAACATCTTTTCACCATTTAGAAGCTGAACAAATTAGAGAATATGGAGCATGACATGAAAGATACTTGAGTTTTCTTCACCTCAGACAACTTTGTCAGATACTCATACGGCAGGAAATCAATAGTGATTGTTATAAATCACCTGAAGTCTGTCATAAAAATAGTTAAATGTATAGATAAAGAAGAAAAATTGCCCAAAGACCAAAAACATGTTGCCGTGCCAAAACTTAATGTTTCTTTTCAGACTCACATAACGAACAGACTTGTTCTTTTTCCTAGCAATAAATAATGTGAGCTTGACATTAAGTGACACTTGGGACAGCTGAGCCCTTTTTAGGCTTGCCATATAGTATAATATAGTGACTGAATCTCTATTCAATTTCCATATAACACCCAGGAGCCATAAGTACCAGTTCTTTAAAGAACATTATGGATTGTATTTACCAACTAGCAGTTTACAAAACATCTTTCAATGTGATTAGAAAAACAAATTTTACATACCATAACCAACTATCTTCACGATTTTTTTATCAATGGATAAGAATGACAATTTGCATTGATTTGGTAACATAACCATAAACCCTATACTATAAATCAAAATTATTTTCTAATATTTATACTGCATTTCAAGATTGCAAACGACCACCATCCGCTAACTATGGTTGGATCAGTAAATGTGCATATAAGTTTGGGTTTGTCTATACTACAGAAAAGATCCGAAGCTTCTGTAGTCAATTTTCTAGGGTTTGAATTAGCAGGTTTAGTGAAGATATGCTAATTTGAAGTGAGAGGCACTCGTGTCGGTACCAGTAGTCCTGCCCCTCATGAGAAGTAAATGAAGTCATTGTGTGGATGGCACCAAAATATGATTTAAGATAATTTGACTCCAGCTACGTAATTAATGTAGCTGGAGCTGCGTATCTGAAGTTGGTCTATCCTCTTTAGCGTAGACCAAGCCTTTAAGATTAGCATAGCAGAGTACCATACATCAAAATATAAATTATCATTTTTCTGTTTGTTTCCTCATTAAATTCACTATGACGTCATCTTGGGAAGGTACTACAGATTTTTCTAATGTGGAAGGGACATCACTTTAGCCCAAAGACTGCCTTTTGAGGAATGAGAAGGAACAAGTCCAGATATGCATAGGAAATCTCTATGATAACACCATCACGCTGTCTGTCACTAGAGTATTATCTTTGACTCAGAACTCTTTCTAGATCCTCATACCCAGGCTATGTCTAAATCTTACCAAGTCTTTTTCCATAACATTTCAAAAATACAGCCTTTCCTATTCATCCACATAGATAAAAACTCATTTAGGCTCTCATTCTCTCATCTTGATTATTGCAATATCCTTCTCTCTGGCCTTCAAAAACTCACTCTTGCCCTCAACCATGTGCATTCAGAATGGTGCTGCAAAGAGTCTTTTCATAGCCCATTGCTTTTACCATCTTCTTATGGCTCACCCTCCTCTACTGCATCAAACATAAGCAATTTGTCTTCACTTTCAAGGTCCTTCATTGCCTATCCACACTGTGGATATCATCTTTCTTTCATTCTGTCAACCATCACCTCCGATCACCCACTAATAGAATTTCTAAACAAGTAGTTTTGTGCTCTCCCTCATGCTGCTCCTCCCGATGCTAGGAGGAGCACGCTATAAACAGCTGCAAATACTCACTCAAAAATCTTAAAACTTTCCTTTGCTGTAATGCCTTCAAAATTTTTCACAACGGGTCCTTGGCATACTGCCTAGGACACTAACCAATACTGTATTATTGTTTCCTTGTACTTCCCTACCTATCTGTACCTATCTGTTGTCTTTTATCTTATTCTTGAGGTTTTTCTACATGTTGATTTAGTGTCTGTCAAGCCAGGGCGTGAATCTGCAACATATTAGCCTGTCATGTATTAAGTTATTGTGTAGACGAGCTCTTCCATTTTAAGCTCTCTGGTGTAGCGCTCTACTGTATATTCATACATCGCCTAGCACAATGGGGTCCTGGTTGACAAAAAGGGATTCTAGGTGCTAAAGTAATACAAAAAATAAATAGCGATAACAGTTTGCTGACAAATCAACACAGCAGAGTGCCCTGGGAATTAGCCTTAGGCCAATTTGCCCGTTTCCCTCAAATGGGGCTCCATGCCAAAAGGGGCCCCGCGCCCTGAACCTGGAAATGTGCCAGGCGCCATGGGCGGCGAGTTAGTATTCAAAGCTGTGGCCCTGCTCCAGCAATATGTGGAGCTGGGTCTCTCCCCTGGCTCTGCCTGGAGTGGGTCCTGGACCCCCCACCCCCTGCTCACCCCTCTATGCGTCCTCCCACCCAGCCCCCAGAGCATCCCCCCGACCCCAGACTATCCCTGCCATGTGCGGCTCTCAGTAACTTATGGTTCAGGAACATAAGGAGTACGTTAATTGTAATTTCCTTCTAGAATCATAGAACCATAGAGCTGGAAGAGACCTCAGAAGGTCATCAAGTCCAGCCCCCTGCTCTAGGCAGGACCAATCCCAACTAAATCAACCCGGCCAGGGCTTTGTCAAGCCGAGACTTAAACACCTCTAGGGATGGAGACTCCACTACTTCCCTAGGTAACCCATTCCAGTGCTTCACTACCCTCCTAGTGAAATAGTTTTTCCTAATATCCAACCTGGACCTCTCCCACCACAACTTGAGACCATTGCTCCTTGTTCTGCCATCTGTCACTACTGAGAACAGCCTCTCTCCATCCTCTTTGGAACCTCCCTTCAGGAAGTTGAAGGTTGCTATCAAATCCCCCCTCACTCTTCGCTTCTGCAGACTAAACAGACCCAACTCCCTCGGCCTCTCCTCATAGGTCATATGCTCCAGCCCCCTAATCATTTTGGTTGCCCTCCGCTGGACCCTCTCCAATGCGTCCATATCCTTTTTGTAGTGGGGGAGCCAGAACTGGACACAATACTCCAGATGTGGCCTCACCAGAGCCAAATAAAGGAGAATAATGACATCTCTGGATCTGCTGGCAATGCTCCTCTTAATGCAACCTAATATGCCATTAGCCTTCTTGGCTACAAGGGCACACTCTTGACTCATATCCAGCTTCTCATCCACTGTAACCCCCAGGTCCTTTTCTGCAGAACTACTACTAACTGGCTGGTCCCCAGCTTGTAACTATGCTTGGGATTCTTCTGTCCCAAGTGCAGGACTCTACACTTGTCCTTGTTGAACCTCATCAGATTTCTTGTGGCCCAATCCTCCAATTTGTCTAAGTCACTCTGGACCCTATCTCTGCCCTCAAGCGTATCTACCTCTCCCCCTAGCTTAGTGTCATCCACAAACTTGCTGAGGGTGCAATCCATCCCCTCACCCAGGTCATTAATAAAGATATTGAACAAAACCGGTCCTAGATCTGAACCTTGGGGCACTCCGCTAGAAACCGACCGCCATCCTGACATCGAGCCGCTGAACACTACCTGCTGGGCCTGGCCTTCTAGCCATCTTTCTAGCCATCTTACCGTCCATTTATCCAATCCACATTCCCTTAACTTGCTGGCAAGAATATTGTGGGAGACCGTATCAAAAGCCTTGCTAAAGTCAAGTTATATCACATCCACTGACTTTCCCACATCCACAGAGCCAGTTACCTCATCATAGAAGCTAATCAGATTGGTCAGACATGACTTGCCCTTTGTGAATCCATGCTGACTATTCCTAATCACTCTCCTCTTGTCCAAGTGCCTCAAAATGGATTCCTTAAGGATCCCTTCCATCATTTTTCCAGGAACCAAGGTAAGACTGACCAGCCTATAATTCCCTATATCGTCCTTTTTCCTTTTTTTGAAGATGGGCACTATATTTGCCTTTTTCCAATCATCTGGGATTTCTCCCAATCTCCACGACTTTTCAAAGATAATAGTCTGACAGGGCTTCTTCACTTTCAGATCTCTCAGCATGCAGCAGCACTTTTGATCATTCATTTAAATAATTATAAGCACTTAACATCCTCTTTGCATTCTTTATAATTAGCTGCTGATAAACTGACAGATTACTTCTTAGCTCCGTTTCCAACAATACTACATTAACACGCACTAGGGAACTTTCAGGGCACATCACCAGGATCTACATGACCAGTTAGTGGACAACAAGCCAGCATGCATTAGAATTTACACTCCAGATGGTAAAGACTAAGGCACCATGTAGACAAATACTAAGTATAAGACAAGAAACAACAGATGGAGAGATGGAAAAAACAACCTTGGTCAGCCTGATAGGTTGTGTCTTGGCACACCAGCAGCCTAACCATTCTCTCTCTTCACATCAAAGGATCATTTTAAGGATGATAATGAATTGAAGTGCAAATGTTTACAGAGGAGATCAGCCCCGCATGTAGTTAATAAGAGCATATTATATGATGATATTATAATAGGGTCATTATCTGATTTGTAAAATAAAAAATCCTTGTTTAGAAAAATAACTGGAATAACCAACAGAATTTGCGAGAAGAAGTATTTCGGGATAGAGTGAAGTAATTGATCACAGTGATAAATGCTTTGTTCACTGTATACATCAGTGACCTGGAAGAAGGAATGTGCAGAAAAGTCATGAAGTTTGTTGTTCAAACAAAGCCAAAGTAAGTACAAAAATAGAGCTTTTATTTAGAATGATTAAGCTAGACAAGAAATGAGGCCAAATAAGTGTATTATATAATTCAGCATAGAGACAAAGGGGAATTAATAAAATTAAGAATAAATAAAGATAATATGCTATGAGTAATTATCTCAGAATATTCACCAACGTATCTGGGATTTTTCTCTTTTATTATAGTCTATATATTGCTAATATAGGGTATGTCTACACTACAGAGTTAGTTCGAACTAACTTAGTTTGAATTAGTTAATTCGAAATAAGCTAATTCGAACTAACGCGTCTAGAACTAAAAACTAGTTCGAATTAGAATTTTGCTAATTTGAACTAGCATGTCCACATTAAGTGGACCCTGAACAGGGCTTAAGGATGGCCGGAAGCAGTGCCGGCAGGGCATCAGAGGAGGACTTAGAGCGTGGAGCTGCTGTCTCAGGCTAGCCGAGGGCTGTGCTGAAAGGGACCCGACCCTCACCCCGGACAGACAGTTCTCAGGGGTGCCCTGCTTGAAAACCAGTATCGGCTTGGAGTGCCCGGAGTACCCACACTGGGCACATCACACCACTCGGCCATCAGCCCGGCTGCACTTGCCACAGGCTGCCATCTGGGGAGAGGGGGCAATTGGGGGGCTGCAGGAGAGCTTCCACCCCTAGAAGCCTGCAGAGCCAGCCCAGTCCTCCCCATCGGGGGCTCATACCCCATTCCTCCCTCACCTCCTTCCACTTACCCTTCCCTAGCCCCCCTTCCTGATGTACAAAATAAAGGACAATTGTGTTCAAAAATGGAATCTGTCTTTATTGAACAAAACTGGGGGAGACTGGGAAAAGGAGGTGGGAGAGGGGAAGAGAGAGGCTGGGAGCGGGGAGGGCAACTACAATGATCAGGGCTTGGGAATAGGTCCCATATGAAGAGAGGCTAAAGAGACTGGGACTTCTCAGCTTAGAAAAGAGGAGACGGAGGGGGGACAGGATAGAGGTCTCTAAAAGCAGGAGTTGGGTGGAGAGGGTGCATACAGAAAAGTTCTTCATTAGTTCCCATAAAGAAGGACTAGAGGACACCAAAGGAAAGGAATGGGTAGCAGGCTTCAAACTAGTAACAGAAAGTTGTTCTTCACAAAGCAAAGAGTCAACCTGTGGAACTCCTTGCTGCAGGAGGCTGTGAAGGCTAGAACTAGAACAGAGTTTAAAGAGAAGTGAGATCAAGTCATGGAGGTTGGGTCCATGGAGTGCTATTAGCCAGGGGGTAGGAATGGTGTCTCTGCCCTCTGTTTGTGGAAGGCTGGAGAGGGATGGCATGAGACAAATGGCTTGGTCACTGTCTTCGGTCCATCCCCTCCAGGATCCCTAGGGTTGGCCGCTGTCGGCAGACAGGCTACTGGGCTAGATGGACCTTTGGTCTGACCCAGGACGGCCATTGTAAGCTCAAGGCTCAGGGTCAGGGGTGTCAGTGGACCCCCTTGATTTTCATGCACACCTGCTCCTGGGTGGCCAGGCTGGCAGCTATCCTGCCCTAGATGGCCACCTTCCTGTGCCTAGTGCGGACATCGTGGACTAGGTCCACGATGTCCGCACTAGCCCAGGCGGGTGCCCGCTTCTTGCGGTCCCGGGCAAGCTCCCGGGAGCCGCCAACCTGGTCCCGGGAAGAGTGGGAGGGCTGGGGGGCATTGGGTGGGTGGCTCGATCCGTGCCAGGTGCAGGGTCTGCTGGCTGGGTGCTGGCAGGCTTGCACCTGGCACAGGCACCGTAGCCAGTCCATGCCCCTTTAAGGGGTCCAGGGCCGGGAGTGGGGCATAGAGTTTCCCTGGTGTTGGCCAGAGTGGCCACCAGGGAAACCTGGGAGGGCTAGCCTCCCACTAGTTCGAATTAAGGGTCTACACAGCCCTTAATTCGAACTAGCTAGTTCGAACTAGGCTTAATCCTCGTGGAATGAGGATTACCTAGTTCGAACTAAGCGCTCCGCTAGTTCGAATTAAATTCGAACTAGTGGAGCGCTAGTGTAGCACTTATTAAAGTTAGTTCGAACTAACGTCCGTTAGTTCGAACTAACTTTGTAGTGTAGACATACCCATATAGTGTATAAACACATACCACCTACATGCATGGTGTATTCTTTATATTTCAGTACAGGTCAAGTTTATCTAGTGCTGTTGAATTTGTGTTGGTCCCAGGATATAAGAGTGACAAGGTAGATGGGGTAATACTTTTTATTGGACCAACTTTTGTTGATGAAAGAGAAAACCTCACCCATTTTTTTCTCTAACTTTATCTACTGTCACGTACAAGAAAAGAGGCATAAACTTAAAAACCTTCCTGCACAGCATGTAGATTTTATGAAGAGTCAAAAATATAGTCTGATAGTTATTAGATAGCTAACTGGAATGAATACAACATTCAGCCTGAACACAGGCATCAAATGCATAGTTTTTCCTATAGGTGTTAAGTTGAGGAGAAAAAAATGACAAAAACTTTAACAAACTGTTATTTAGTCTTTGGTACTCAAAGATATACACTACAAATATCCGTTAACACATGTACCCACTTACCCACAAGGTCTGTATGTAAATACAATATAACTTTCTTCGTCACTTCGTTCAATGAATGTAACACACGTATACTTTTCCCAGTGCCGCATAGCCTGTTTGAACATTGCTCGCTGGCTACCTGGAAGAATTGTGTAACACGAAATAAACAAGGTTTTCAAAATTGCATCTTTCTTCTTGGCATTACATTCTAATCTTAGTATGATATGCTGGTTCAAAAACCAAGAGACTCAGTTGTTTTAAAATATGAGGAAATGCTTACCTCAGCTCTTGAAAAGTAAGCAAAGGAAGAACTGGTTTTCAGATAATTTGTTCTGGTAAATATATCTGCAATATTAAAGTTTATGCACAAATGGCCATATTTTTAAAACCCAGAAGCCACCTTATATGTCCAAAAACAGACAAATATGTAGTAAACTAGACAAGGAAATAAAGTGCACCTGAGGGATCTGTACATGAAACCATTTTTTGTACTTATGTGGTTGGAATTTAGGCTGTTTTCTAATAATTTATCTACAGCCTGTGATGATGATTTGGAATCTTGAACTTTTTTACTTTACAAATATGTGCGTGTGTGTGTGTGCGTGCGCTCGCATGCATGTGTAAGTGTGTGTGTGTGAGAGAGAGAAAGAGATTTAGTATGAGAAAAAATTTAGTAACAATGAAAAATACCAGACTAACATGCCTGGAGATGGACAACTGATGAGTGGGATTTTCAAAAGCTTTTAAAGCATTAGCTTTTCTCCACTCCCATTGAAATCAATGGACTTTTACTATTGATTTCACTTGAAACACAGTATGACCAGCATCTGAAAATCCCACCCTTTGACTCCAGGATCAGATCACAGAGCAGAAACCAAATGAAGAGCAGCTGTGCAAGTTTCCTTGTGCTCTGCCAAATTTTCCAAATTCTGACCTGAAGAAATCACCTCAACTGGTAGAAGAAGATACCATTTATTCTCTATATCTTACCTAAATACTTAGCTCTTCCAAAACTGACAAGATCACAAAATAGTGTTAGTTGTGGTGGTACACAGATTTATCCAATGGGAAGATTTTTGGGAAAAAACACAAAAATTGAAGACCCATCCCAGGGCAGCAATAGTTAGCCATTGGTTCAAGACATTGACCTAAAGATGAAAGATAACTGCTCTATAACTCCTTCTCCCAACCCTCCACCCCTTTTTAATTGAACACAAGAGTTTTGGAATTTACCTTTCAATATACAAAATTTGTAATCTGTGTGTAACATTTCACATTACCTGTTACATTTAGTTGTTCAGCACAGTAATAAAATGCCATTGATAAAACAAAGGTCATGTTCAGTATAATGCGGTGTAAATATCCATACTGCAAGTCTGACCTTCAGCTATGAGCTTTGGGGAAATTTTTCCATTTTTTTCCCCATCTTTCTTGACTACATTTCTTTTCCCAAGCTCTTTCAGTTTTCTGTATCCCCTTGGGGCACAATTAGCAAGAAGTTATTGCACAGCACTGCTGGCTCTATATTTAGCTCTATCTTTTTCAATTCTCCCCAACCCCTCCCCCCAATTCCTTTTACATGTCCTTCTTCCTCCCCATTAGTGTTTATCTATTTGCAGTTTTACAGGGTGGCATTTATTTTATGCTTTTAAAATACTGTATTTAAAATTATATTGTTTCAAAATTCTCTTAAGTCACAATCTTCCCTCTTATAGTTTAAAGTTTTATGGTTATTTCAAACAAGATTTTATCTGCTCATCTAAGAAGTACATTACCAAATTACAGAATGATGAATTGGGCCCAATTTGTTTAGCAGTCAGTTGAAAAGGATTCAGCTTACTATTAGAGAAGCCACTTATACTGATTTCACAATAATAGTTTTGATCTAGATTTAATTGTATTTTGCTTCAAATAAACAGCAAGAAATTAGACAATGAAAACAAACAATGTTTTCCCCTCCTCTGAAACATAATAGCCTAATTTTATACATACATTGCCAAATTGCCTTTGGGAACAATTTTTAATGCACTGATGAACATTTACATAAAAGATTTACTTAGGGTTGCATCCAAACCAGCAGACATCAATAAGAGTCTTCTCATTGGCTTTATATTAGGCTTTTCAAGAACCTAAAAAAGACATTCATCCTCCATCTCCCTTCATCTTACCAGTGAAATTTCCACCAATAACATATGGAATGACGCCCCCTGGCCATATTCTTTCTGTTCGTGATGTAGCAGCTCTGGGAAATCGGTTTTTCTCATTTTTCCCTGAGAATTTTACAGTTAATCCTCCCTTAGAAGAATTGTTTTGCTCAAAACCTGTAATGGTATTTAAAAAAAAAAAACATAGACATAATGGTCCACAAATGAAAACATGTGTTTACTGCAAGGACAAAGCTCCATGTTTTCATTATGCACTTTCATAACAGAACATAGTTTTTTATACAGCCATTCAGCTTTTCAATGTGATGTACAAACAATAATTTATGTTCTTAGAAGTGCTTGACATAGAAAGACTCAAAATCTTCAGCGTCATAATCTACATGCAATGGGTCAAAGAGGGATTTTAACATCTTAAAGAGACTCTGCTAAAATTATTACTTTCTAGATTTTCCAGTTAAAATAAACAATTTTTAAAAATGCTTCCTGTAAGTAATATGCCTTGCCTTTTAAAGAATACTATTTAAAATTAGGTATATTTTTCTCTTCCATTTAGAAGACTCTGCTGAGCAATGGCAATACGACCAAATGTATTCAGGGCCTCTTTCACTTCTATCCATGCAAAGGCCTGGGTTTAGTTTTAGCTTTAGCTTTGCTTAACTTCCACAGATAACCATATTATTGCAGAACCTCTGAATGAGCAACTATACGCTCAGGGACACTTCATGTCTTTTGCAGCACTTTGTGTATGGTCCATATCACTTTTTTACTGATGGACTTGCATAAGGGGAAACTGAGCTCATTGTAATAGCAATAGACATAACATTTTCAGGTGGAAATATCAAAAACTTTAGGACATAAAAAATATGTTCTGAGATTCTGTGGACATTTTATGAGATTCTATATGCCCTTGAATTGCCTTGAGAAAAAAAAGATTCCTCCACCTTGAAAGGTATGGTGAAATAAAAAATTCTGTTGTTTTGAGAGATATTTCTAGAGCCAACAGTTCTGCCAGTCTTAAGTACGGGTGGTTTAACAGGTGATAAGCTTTCGTGGGCCAGACCCACTTCCTCAGATCTGGCCCACGAAAGCTCATCACCTATTAAACCATCTTTGTTAGTCTTTAAAAGTGCTACAGATTTTCCTTTTGTTTTAGCAAGATCAGACTAACACCTCTCTATTACTATTACTCTATTACTATTCAGAAATGTGGAACATTAAGGTGTGTTTCAAAGGGAGGGTTAGGCCCCGTAATACTCAGCATTGCATTACTTAACCTTTAGGTGCCCTGTTATCTGTAAAACCCACAACCCTCAGACAGGCACCCACACTCATTGTACAATACATGGAGAGAAACTGTTGCCTAACAATAGAATTCAGAGAAGCCAGCCAGCTGAGGGAGGAGCTGCTTAAGCTCTACCCCTCAAAGGGACTTTAGGCATTTAGCTCCAGGGCTGGATGGAATAATCTTATCTTCATTCCAGGAGTTAGTCATTAAAGCCAAGTCAACCCTTTGTACAAAAAATATAGGTTTTGAATGAACAGTAAAGGAAACCTGAAATATGAAAGGGTACGTCTAGACTACAGACTTTTGTCAACAGAAGTTTTGTCGACAGATACTGTCGACAAAGCATCTGTCGACAAAGAGTGTCTAGACTACATCCAGTTCTGTCAACTAAGCAAGCACTTTGTCGACATCAGAGTGTAGATGCAAAGAACACTGTAGATGCAATAACTCCTCTGTCGACAGAACTCTGTTGACAAAAGGCGTTATTCCTCGCAGAATGAGGTTTACAGCCGTCGACAAAACTGCTGAGTTCTGTCAACGTTATGTCGACAGAACTCAGCGGCAGTGTAGACGCAGGTAGTTTTGTCAACAAAAGTGAACTTTTGTTGACAAAAACCTGTAATCTAGACACACCCAAACAGTGGATAAGAATGGACAGAGCATAAAGTCACAACTGGCCTTGTAACTAACAAGTAGTTAACAGACAAAGAAACAAAGAGAGAATGAGTGATAAGCTTGCAGCTGCTGCTCACTTATAAAAATTGGCATAGCACTCAATAAAAGACTTGGATTGAATTAGCTGCTCTAATGTGGAGCAAATATCAAGCTTAGCTCCTCCAACTCCTAGGACAATGCCCTAACCACCAGGCTATGTCTTTGACCGTCAATTCTATAGGTGCAGTCTACCATGTTTCAGAAGCCTGTGCAGAAAGGTAAGATTACTGAGCGTATGTCTACACAGCAAAGTTATTTCGAAATAACAGCCCTTATTTCGAAATAACTTTCCTACCATCTACACAGCCAAACCGCTATTTCAAAATAAATTCAAAATAGCGGAGCGCTTATTTTGAATTTGGTAAACCTCATTCTACGAGGAATAATGCCAAATTTGAAATAGCTATTTCGAAATAAGTGCTGTGTAGAAATAGGGGGCCTCCAGCCTTCCCAGGGTGCCACTCCAGCCTCATCCAAGAACACTTCTCTCCCTCCCCCTTCCCCCCTTCCCGGAGCCCTTAAAGGGGCTCACTCTGGCCACAGTGCCTGTGCCAGCTCCAAGCCTGCCAGCCCAGAGCCAGCAGTCACTGCCCCTGACCCAGTGGTCCCAAAACATGAGCCAGCAAGCCACTGGCAGCCAGCCCTCCACTGCTCCCCAGGAGCAGTCTGCCAGCTCCCAGAAGCCTGCCAGGGCCCAGAGAAGGCAGGCGCCTTCCTGGTCCAGGGTGAAGATCACGGACCTTATTCAGGTTTGGGGGAGATGCCCCTAGTGTCCATGATCTCTGCACTAGACAGAGGAATGCAGCTGTCTATGACAGGATAGCTGCCAGCCTGGCCACGAAAGGCCACATGGGAAGCCAGGAGCAGGTTTGCATGACAATCAAGTTGGTCCGGCGAGACCCCCAACCCTGAGCTTCCCCTCTCCCTTCTTCCCCTTGCTTCCCCCTTCCAGCTCCCTCCTCCCAGGTTTCCCCTTCCCCTTTCCAAACCTCTCTTCTCTCCCTTACATATTAATTCACTGCATATTTTAAGTAATATCATAAACCACACAGAAGGTTTAGAAAACTGTTATACATCCACAATACCTGTTTTTATGTTAAGCAAATGTAATTTTAAATTTTACTTCAATCTTTTGTCATTAAAATAATGAATTTGTTACTAAGAATTATTATACAATCTACAACACAGGTAATCTATTAATCAAACTGGGAATCCCAGACTGGCATATGTATTTCATCATTAATGAATCATTTGATGCTGTGTGGATGGCTTACATGATAAAATGTTAATTTTTACCATTGCTTATTCTTTCAATCAGCTTTGTTTGGATTAAATGAAGAAAAACAGTTGTATAAAACTAAGGGTCTAATTTCAAATCAAGCATGCAAATACATAGCGCCACAAATCAGTAATGTCAGCTACCACACTGGCTAATTTTGAAAGGTCTGAACTGATGCATCCCTACATATTGAACTGTGATTATAACTCAGTTTTACATTTTCTTGCAGATACTGGGGTTTTCATGGCATGTTTAATTAATGTTGTGCCAAACATAATGATTAAAACTTAACTCAGTATTACTGCAGATTCTATAGATATGACCACTGAATTCTACTGAATTTGACAACATTTAAAAACATTTTCCTTAGGTGAAACACATCATAAATGTTTCACATGCAATATGATTCATAATAGTGTTCCACTACCTCAAAAAACCTACACCTTTAGCAGTTGCTTGCAGCTTTCCATCCATACACACAAAGAATACTGTAAGCTTAATGAAAATATTTCCCATTGAGATAAACTGCATCCTTTACTGTGATTACTAATGATAATGAATACATTGTGATTTTAATAATTTAAAAAATATTTAATATGTATACTGTAGACTTCCAATAATCCGGAACCTATGGGACCTAGGTGGTGCTGGATTATCAGATATGGCGGACTATCAGGAGGTACTATAAACTGGTTATATATATACTGTATACATTATATACATATACATAAAGTGTTCTTAACCCTTTTTATTGTACATACTGTATACAATATACTGTAATGTTTTCATTTTTAAAAGCCTTTTTTACCCTTTTTGCTCAGTTCAGCTGCCGCCACTGTTACCTTGTGACTCATTTTTTGCCGAAACTCACTCACTAGGCTCTTACCATTTTGATGCCGGACTATCAGGAGTGCCGGAGTATTGGATGCCAGACTATTGGAGTTTTACTGTATTAGGATTTTAGCTTCCAGAATAAATTTTTCTAGTGCTTACATGAAATATGAGATCTCTGACAAAGTATAGATAAGAAAAGAAGCTAATCTCTTCATTACTCTTGTTTTAATGGTTTACAGAAATACTGATATGGACAAAGTTTAAGGTGTTAAAGTACTGTCATTGTTAATGACAACTATACATCACATCAGGCAGTTTTGTTAATTTAAACAGTGAAAATACCAGAGCCAAATCTTCTTATCCTGTCTATAAGCTGATAGAGGGCTCCTCGTTTTTTTGACATCCCATGTTCACCAAAGCCACCTTTAAAAAGAAAAAGTAAATGTTATGGAAGTTAAACACAAAATGTTACACGTATAGTGAATATGTTATGGGGAGAGATTAGGAATTAATCTGTAGCATATGCACTGTATCTTTAAGGAAGTTTAAAATTCTTTATTAACACACATACAAATTCTTCAAGCATTTTTTACAATGAAACAAAAACACATTTGTAGCTGAAAGATTTTCTACCATGCATTCCAGAACACAAGCCAACATGTCTTTGTTATTCAGACAAGTCATGACAATTACATCATCTAATTATTATTTGAAGCTTTCTTTCTTCTCAGTGACCTTGACGTTTTAAGTGCAATATTGATTGACAGCTGGATGCCCCGCATTCACAGAAATTTCCCCAATGTTTCTATGGGAGGAAAAAGTTAAGACCCGAAGAACAAGCAAAGAAAGAAAGAAAGAAAAACAGTATGATAAAAAAGCAATATGACTTGATTTTTGTTTCCAAAAGTATTGCAGATCTGCTAACTTGAAAATGAATCTTTAAAGCAGTCAGTCAGTCACATAAGGGCTGCTAAGCTATCAAATACCAAAGTATCATAACATGACCTCTAGGCATTCTTGTGGAGTTCCAATAATCAATGAGGGAGAGGAAAGCAGAAAAGCTAGCCATCTAAAGAGGAAGCTGGGGTTTCATTGTCTGAACATTTACCATTCCACTTAAAGGCATGAACCAGATTAATTTAAAGCACATATGCAGTCTGCTGACTATTTTGGTTTCACAGAGGTTCTGCTAATTTAACCATTATTGAATATCATTTTTTAAAATGTTAGTAAGGGAGAAAAAAGAATACTGACAGCAGTGTGACATGCAATGAATAACCAGAATATCTAAAGATGATTTAGATAACTTTGTGAAATTCTTAAAATTATTTTTTTAAACCAAGTATTATTTATTGTAAAATATCAGTATTTTGAAGCTAATGCAGCAAAAGGAGGTGGCTAAGATTAAAGGATTGCAAAATTCATAATGAGCTGTACCAGTTCCAACCAGTATTTCCTCAAATTCCTTTTTCCTCTTACATTTTTGCAACAATTTCTGCAATATTTAAGGGTTTGTTTACTAAATGGCAATTTAAAAGGCAGATTAAAGACTATACAATGCCATATAAGGCAAGTAAGTTAGCATGCTTACTCAGTGAATAATAATGTGCCTAATTATTTAGATTACACTGTTTTATACTTGCTGGATCCCTTGAGAAAAATTTTCCAAATTTTTAAAAACATTTTAGGAAGATGATGTAATTCTTTGATGCATTCCTTCCCAAGGAATTATTTGGTTAGTTATAGTATATGCTATACTGTATTCATGCATTTCACATTGCCTATTATTAATTCAATTATCTCATGTTAGCATTTAGTTTGCAAAATTACATACACAGTAAAAAAATCCAGACAATCGTGAGTGAGGAAAAATCTTCAGGAAATAGGCAAATGTGAAAGAGATAATAGCAAGAGAGGAATCCATGACTTCATTGATATAAAAACTTCAGAGAGGTAGCCGAGTTAGTCTGTACAGGATAAACTTAAAAAACAACAAATAGTCTGGTAGCACTTTAAAGACTAACAAAACATGTAGATAGTATCATGAGCTTTCGTGGATACAGCCCACTGCTATTCTTTTATCTATTGTTACTATAACAAACATAAGGAGCAAGGTAGTCTAATAACATATACTATGCATTCTGTTTGGTGTACAAAAGGACGGGCAAATAAGAAATTAAATAAGAATATATTTAAATAATCTGAAATATTTTATGGTTGATGAATACCCTATAGAACATATACTATCATACATTTCAAGCTACATACTAATCAACACTGATTTTTTTAAATAAAGTCAACATAAAATTTCTACACTTAAAAGTGTGGGAGCAGGGAAATAGTATTTTTAGCAGCTTCATTAAAAATCTACGTAATAGCTCTTTTAGTCTTGTTGTTCACTACATTGTTATTATTTATATAGCACTGTGTATAAATGTTGTTTCATAGGTTAAGCATGGGTCCCTGCCCTGAGGAGCTCATAATGTAATTGTCTGAACCTGCAAATCTATGCAAATAATGCTTACTAAATTGAATAGTCGCATTGAAAAATCAGGCCCAGCACTATTATTTACAATGTAAGAGCCAAATTCTGCAAACATCAGTCTAGCAATTATACTCCTTGGGTCTTGTTTTTCCACATTATACCCACTGTCTTCAACAGAAATCTACATACGAACAAATAAACACAATTATGCAAATAATTATTTGCATAATCAAGACTAAAATTATAATTATTCTATTTGCGACAAGCATCATAAGAACATAAGAACGGCTGTACTGAGTCAGACCAAAGGTCCATCTAGCCCATTAGCCTGTCTGCCAACAGTGGCCAACACCAGGTACCCCGGAGGGGGTGGACCGAAGACAATGATCAAGTGATTTGTCTCATGCCATCCGTCTCCAGGGACACCATTCCTACCCCCTGACTAATAGCCTTTTATGGACCTAACCTCCATGAATTTATCTAGCTTCTCTTTAAACTCTGTTATAGTTCTAGCCTTCACAGCATCCTCTGGCAAGGAGTACCACAGGTTGACTATGCGCTGTGTGAAGAAGAACTTTCGCTTATTAGTTTTAAACCTGCTACTCATTAATTTCATTTGGTGTCCTCTAGTTCTTCTATTTAGGGAACTAATAAATAACTTTTCTTTATCAGCCCTCTCCACACCACTCATGATTTTATAGACCTCTATCATATCCCCCCTCAGGGTATGTCTACACTACAGCACTAATTCGAACTAACTTAATTCGAATTAGTTAATTCGAACTAAGCTAATTCGAATTAGTGCATCTAGACCTAAAAACTAGTTCGAATTAGCATTTTGCTAATTCAAACTAGCATGTCCACATTGAGTGGACCCTGAACCGGGGTTAAGGATGGCCGGAAGCAGTGCCGGCAGGGCATCAGCTTAGGACTTAGAGTGTGGAGCTGACGTCTCAGGCTAGCCGAGGGCTTGCTTAAAGGGACCCGACCCCCACCCCGGACAGACAGTTCTCAGGGGTTCCCTGCTTGCTTGTCTAACTCGATAAGGGACAGCAAAGCAGTCCTTGCTTGGAGTGCCCTGAGTGCCCACACTGGGCACATCACACCACTCGGCCATCAGCCCGGCTGCACTTGCCACAGGCTGCCATCCGGGGAGGGGGATCAATCGGGGGGCTGCAGGAGAGCTTCAACCCCGAGGAGCCCGCAGAGCCACCCCAGTCCTCCCCATCGGGGGCTCGTACCCCATTCCTCCCTCACCTCCTTCCACTTACTCCTCCCTAACCCCCCTTCCTGATGTACAAAATAAAGGACACGTATGTTCAAAAATAGAAACTCTCTTTATTGAACAAAACTTGGGGAGACTGGGAAAAGGAGGTGGGAGAGGGGAAGAGAGAGGGTGGGAGAGGGGAGAGCAACTAAAATGATCAGTGGTTTGGAACAGGTCCCATATGAAGAGAGGCTAAAGAGACTGGGACTTCTCAGCTTAGAAAAGAGGAGACTGAGGGGGGATATGATAGAGGTCTATAAATTATGAGTGGTGTGGAGAGGGTGCATAAAGAACAGTTCTTCATTAGTTCCCATAATAGAAGGACTAGAGGACACCACAGGAAAGGAATGGGTAGCAGGCTTCAAACTAATAACAGAAAGTTCTTCTTCACACAAAGCAAATAATCAACCTGTGGAACTCCTTGCTGCAGGAGGCTGTGAAGGCTAGAACTATAACAGAGTTTAAAGAAAAGTGAGACAAAGTCATGGAGGTTGGGTCCATGGAGTGCTATTAGCCAGGGGCTAGAAATGGTGTCCCTGGCCTCTGTTTGTGTAAGGCTGGAGAGGGATGGCACAAGGCTTGGTCATTGTCTTCGGTCCATCCCCTCCAGGGTACCTAGTATTGGTTGCTGTCGGCAGACAGGCTACTGGGCTAGATTGACTTTTGGTCTGACCCAGTATGGCCATTCTAAGCTCAGGGCTCAGGGCCGGGTGTCTAACTGGACCACCTTCATTTTCACGCACACCTGCTCCTGGGTGGCCAGGCTGGCAGCTATCCTGCCCTAGACGGCCACTTTCCTGTGCATAGTGCGGAGGTCATGGATGAGGTCCACGATCTCCGCACTAGACCAGGCGGGCGCCCGCCTCTTGCAGACCTGGGCAGGCTCCTGGGAGCCGCCAGCCTGTTCCCGGGAAGAGGCAGAGGGCTGGGTAGCAACAGGTGGCTGGCTCGAGCTGTGCCAGGTGCAGGGTCTGCTGGCTGGGTGCTGGAAGGCTTGCACCTGGCATGGGCACCGTAGCCAGACCGTGCCCCTTTAAGGGCTCCGGGGCTGGGAGGAGGGCAGAAGAGTTTCCCTGGTGGTGCCCAGAGTGGCCACCAGGGAAAGCTGGGGAGGGCTAGCCTCCCACTAGTTCGAATTAAGTGGCTACACAGCCTTTAATTCGAACTACTTAATTCGAACTAGGCGTTAGTCCTCGTGGAATGACGTTTACCTGGCTCGAATTAAGCGCTCCGCTAGTTTGAATTAAGATTGAACTAGCAGTTTGCCTGTGTAGCGCCTATTAAAGTTAATTCGAACTAACATCTGTTAGTTCGAATTAACTTTGTAGTGTAGACATACCCTTAGTCTACTCTTTTCTAAACAGAAAAGTCCCAGTCGCTTTAGTCTCTCCTCATATGGGACCCATTCCAAACCCCTGATCATTTTAGTTTTCCTTTTCTGAACCCTTTCCAAGGCCAAAATATCTTTTTTGAGGTGAGGAGTCCACATCTGTACACAGTACTCAAGATATGGGCATACCATAGTTTTATACTGGGCAGTAAGTTATTCTGTGTCTTATTTTCTATCCCTTTCTTAATAATTCTTAATATTCTATTTGCCCTTTTGACCGCCGCAGCATACTGTGTGGCCGTTTTCATAGAACTATCCACGATAACTCCAAGATCTCTTTCCTGATTTGTCGTAGCCAGATTAGCCCCCATCATACTGTTCTTATAGTTGGGGTTATTTTTTCCAATGTGCATTACTTAACACTTATCCACATTAAACTTCATTTGCCATTTTGTTGCCCAGTCACTCAGTTTTGTGAGAACTTTTTGAAGTTCTTCACAGTCTACTTCTGTCTTGACTATCTTAAACAGTTTAGTATCATCCGCAAACTTTACTACCTCACTGATTGTCCCTTTCTCTAGATCATTTATGAATAAGTTGCATAGGATTAGTCCTAGGACTGACCTTTGGGGGACACCACTAGTTACCCCTCTCCATTCTGAAAATTTACCTTTTATTCCTATCCTTTGTTTCCTCTCTTTTAACTAGTTCTCAATCCATGAAAGGACCTTCCCTCTTATCCCATGACAATGTAATTTACACAAGAGCCTTTGGTGAGGGACTTTGTCAAAGGCTTTCTGAAAATCTAAGTATACTGTATCTACTGGATCTCCCTTGTCCACATATTTGTTAACCCCTTCAAAAAACTCTAATAGATTAGTAAGACAGGATTTCCCTTTACAGAAACCATGTTGACTTTTGCCAAACAAATTATGTTCTTTTACGTGCCTAACAATTTTATTCTTAACTATTGCTTCAACTAATTTGCCCAGTACCGACATTAGACTTACCAGTCTGTAATTGCTGGGATCACCTTTAGAACCCTTTTTAAATATTGGTGTCATGTTAGCTATCTTCCAGTCAGTAGGTACGGAAGCCGATTTAAGGGATAGATTATAAACCACAGTTAATAGTTCTACAATTTCCCATTTGAGTTCTTTTAGAACCCTTGGGTGAATACCATCCAGTCCCGGTGATTTGTTCACATTACGTTTTTCTATTCGTTCCAAAACCTCCTCTAATAACACTTCAATCCAGGACAGTTCCTCAGATTCATCTCCCACAAAGGACGGTGCGGGTTTGGGAATCTCCCCAACATCCCCAGTCATGAAGACTAATGCAAAGAAATCATTTAGCTTCTCTGCAATGGCTTTATTGTCCTTGATTGCTCCTTTTGTATCTACAAAAGCCTCAGAAGCGCGGGAACCCGCTGCTGCTGCCGCTTCAGTCCTGGTACCTGTGGTCTGCTGGGCACCCCGCTGCCGCTGCGGCTCTGCTCCCCGTGTCCCTGGTCTGCTGGGGGGGGACGCAGCTAGTGTGCCCCCCCCAAGCAGACCAGGCTTTTGTTTTGGACCCTGGGGCAGAGCAGCTGGGGCGCTGCCGATTGGTCCTGCAGCGCCGCTCTGGGCACTACTGGACCAACCCGGCAGCACCCCAGCTGCTCTGCCCCAGGCGTCCCCAAGTCAGCTTCTGCTGAAACTGACCAGCGCTGACTACAGGAAGCCCGAGGCAGAGTTGCTCTGCCCCGGGCTTCCTGGAATCAGCTGCTGATCAGTTTCAGCAGCAGCTGACTTGGGGACGCCTGGGGTTCTTAAGTTGATTCTGTATGTAAGTCAGAACTGGCAGTCAGTTTCAGCAGCCGCTGAATCTGGACGCCAGTTCCGACTTACATACAGATTCAACTTAAGAACAAACCTACAGTCCCTATCTTGTACGTAACCCGGGGACTGCCTGTATATCCCTACTGCTATATTCTTATTATTGAGCATGAAATTACTATCTATAGTGATTCTATTGAACATGTTGATTCATTAAAGATTTTTATTTAATTTGATTCTACGTTATCTTTCACATATAGTGCCACTCCGCCACTCACACGGCCTGTTCTATCCTACCGATATATTTTATATCCCGGTATGATTGTGTCCCACAGATTTTCCTCATTCCACCAGGTTTCTGTGTTGCCTATTATGTCAATCTCCTCCTTTAATACAAGGTACTCTAGTTCACCCATCTTTTTCAAACTTCTAGCATTTGTGTAGAAGCACTTTAAAAATCTGCCACTGTTTGTCTGCCCTTTCCTGTTGTATTAGATTCCTTTGTACGTGGTTGTTTGTCTGCTCTGGCCCCTTGTTTACCCTCTCTCCTCCTCTCTTTCTGACTACAGCCTAGAGAATCTCTATCAATGGATTCTCCTCTAAGAGAAGTCTCCGTCCGATTTACTTGCTTCTCTGCACCAATCAGCTTTCCCCCATCTCCTAGTTTAAAAACTGCTCTATGGCCTTTTTAATGTTCAGTGCCATAAGTCTGGTTCCACCCTGGTTTAGGTGGAGCCCATCCTTCCTGTATAGGCTTCCCCTCTCCCAAAAGTGTCCCCAGTTCCTAATAAATCTAAACCCCTCTTCCCTACACTATCGTCTCATCCACGCATTGAGACTCTGAAGCTCTGCCTTCCTACCTGGCCCTGCGCGTGGAACCGGAAGCATTTCTGAGAATGCCACCATAAAGGTCCTGGATTTCAGTCTCTTTCCTAGTAATCTAAATATCTCTATAAAAGGCTTTTTTAAGGTTTTTTTAAAATCACATTGGTAAGCAATAGCAACATTTTTAAAGAAGAAACAGTCTAATTTCAAAGATTTTAGTTTGAGTTCAGAAATTTTACTTTCAACAGATTACTTTAACATTTATAACCATTTATACTTCCTTTTTCCAGCTACTGGGTCATCTCACTCTATATGGTAGAGGAACAAAAAGATCTACAAAAAGGTTGTGAATCAGCTAAGGATTTAAACATGCATTGAACGTTGACATATGCTTTTCATAACCTCATAGGTCCCATAATCAGAAGGGGACACTGTGATCATTTAGTCTGACCTCATGTATTGCATAGGCGAGGAGTTGGCAACCTTTCAGAAATGGTGTGCCAAGATTTAACTTATTCACTTGTATTTACAGATCTACATGCCCCCAGACCAAGTCCCCATGGGTGCAAAGCCTCGAAGGTCCCTGAACCCCCACCTGCATCCTGCATGTACAGGGTCCTCAGCCCCAGCGCCACCTCCTCCCACCACCAACAGGAGCAGCACTGCCTAACCTGCTGCTGTGGAACGGAGAGGGTGCCACGTACCATGAGAACCCATCCTGCCCAGCCAGGCTCTGCACAGCCCAATCTGCAGCCTGCCCTGGAGGAGCAACTGAGGCGGATGCCCAGTGATGGGCGGGACTTATCTATGGTGGGGGGGAGCATGCTCCTTACCATGTAGCTCTGCAGCCTGTGTGGGGGAGTGAATTTGCTTTCTTCACCTCCCTGCCTGCCCTTCGGACCTGGTGCTGCATTCTCATGACTACGCGCCACCCGTGAGGCTCCAACAGCAGCACAGGCTCCTTGAGTGCCATTCAAAGTTATCTTGCATGCCAATTATGGCACATATACCATATGTGGCCAACCCTGGCATAGACCATGGATTTTCCTCAAAATAATTCCCAGGACAGAACTTTTAGACAAAAATCCCATCTTGATTTTAAAAATGTCAATAATGGAGAAGCTACCATTGTCCTTGGTAAATTGATCCAATTGTTAATTAGGCTCATCGTTAAAAATTCAGACCTTATTTCCAGTCTGAATTTGTCTGTCTTTAACTTCCAGCCCACTGGGTTATGTTTCTCTTATGTCTTTCTCTGCTAGATTGAAGAGCCCATTATTAAATATTTATTCCCCAAGTAAGTACTTATAGACTAATGAAGTAATCCTTTAACCTTCTCTTTGCTAAATTAAGTAGATTGAATTCCTTGACCATCATTATAAAGGCATGTTTTCTAATGCTTTAATCATTCTGGTGGCTCTTCTCTAAAACTGCTACTATTTATCAACATCTGTTTTGAATTGTGGATGTTAGCACATTATTTCAGCAGCGGTCACACCAGGTTACATACAGAGGTAAAATCTTCTTCTTCTTCTTCTTCTTCTTAAACCCTTGTACTCCGAGTACAGCACAGGTCATTCTTATTTGATACTTCCCTGGTTATGCATCCCGGGATTGCATTACCTCTTTTGGCCACAGCATCACATTGGGACATCTGATAATCCAACATAATGGCCAAAATCTTCTTTAGAGTCACTGAATCCTGGGATAGAGTTGCCCATCTTTTATGTATGGCCTCCATTCTTTATTCCAGGATGTATGTTTATATTTAACTGTATTAAAATGTGTATTGTTTGCTTTCACACAGGTTTACCCAGTAATCTAAATTGCTCTAAATAAATGACCCAGCCACTTCATTACTTATCACTCCCCTAGTTCTTTGTTGTCTGTAAACTTTATCAATGATGACTTTATATTTTCTTCCAGGTCATTGAGAAAAATGTTAAATAGCATAAGGGAAAGAACCAACCCTTGCAGGACACCCCCAGAAAAATATCAAGATTATGACAATTCTCCAATTGTGGTTTTATTTCAAATCCTGTCAACCAGTTTTTATATCTATTTAATGTGTGCCAAATTAATTTTATATAAGTCTAGTTTTTAATCAAAATGTAATGCAGTATAAAATCAAATGCCTTACAGAAATCTAAGTATAATATGTCAACACTACTATATTTATCAACAAAACTTGTAATCTATTCAATAAATATATAAAGATATTGTGGCTGATGGCAGTTAAGCACACATTTTAAGTGTTTGCTACTTTTTAAGTGTTTGTCATTATGGTATATTCTGAATTTAGAAAAATCATGTTTTTATAAAGTACAATGAGACCAATACTTTTCAAGCTAAATACTCCAAATCTGCCAAAACAACAGAACAAGTCATGAAATGATCACTTTGGACCCAGTCCAGCTCCTGCTAATTGTACCAGAAGTTGAATCAGGACTTTAGGGCTCAGTTCTGTTTCTACTATTCCTATAATCTCCCATAGGGACTGTCTGAGGATTATAGTGGCCAGAATCTGGTCCTTAACATGGTACCACAATCTGCCTCTGAAAATAAGAATACTTTTACTTGATTGGGATAATGAATACACCCTAACACAGGGAAGAGAAGAAAATTAAATAAAACATTAAATATGATAAGAAACAGCTTAAAAATATCTTGTATCTATCCAACAATCACCAAAAAATATATTTGTCATTTTCAAAGAATTCATAAGAGATATTAAAACAAAAGACTGCAGGTCAAATAAATCACTCAGTCTAAATCTACTTTAAAGGGAAATTATGACCTTGCTCTCTACATTTTGTCAGAAAAACCAGGACCTGAAAAACTTCAAAGTCAATTAAAATGATTTGTTTGAGAACATGATAATAAGAGTCAGTGAATTTTTCAATCCAATCTTGATCTAGAAAGATCAAAGATGATCATGCCTAGCTGGCTTAAGAAGAAAATAAAAGAAAATGCTAGGATAATATACACTTATTCTAATTATTTTACCTAGTTACAAAGAAAAGTAAATCACTGAAAAATATTTTAACATAATGATAAGAAAAATTAATGATCAGAATGGCTATCTTAATCTGAATTGGCTCTTTACTTCAAATCACTCCTCAAGAGACACTTCTGCTGCAACATCTATAAACAAATCGCCAAATTAATGTTGGCAAATATTGAGGGTCAGATGGGGACTAGTGAAATTTACACATATAGTTTAAAAAGTAAATGTATTTCAAAATATTATGTTTGCATGTTTCTTCTGCACTCCTCATATGTCACTTTTCCTTTAAATCCCATTTTCCACAAATGACCCCAAACACTACTGGAGAGGTCTACATGACTGGGACCTACAGCTATGCAGAAGGAACTCAGTTTCGTCTGAAGCAGTGGGTTGTGCTCTCAAAAGGTCATGATACCATCTACATTTTTTTTGTTAGTCTCTAAGGTGCTACAGGACCAGTCATTGTTTAAGTTTTTTTAGATTTTCTGTGTTCATGTATGGTGCTTTAACACGACAGAGAGCTAAAATTGATTGCAGCTTCTGGTACTTCCGAATTATATATACATACATACACAAATACTTTAATCATAGTAGATACAGATATACACTCACACTTGTCTAGTAAATATTTATACAGCTATCTCTAAGACCAGTTTTGCTGTCGTTTATCGTTGTTTCAATGTTGATTGAAACAAATAAAGAATGTAATGAGTAATCAGGCCCCAAGGTATTTTGACAAATTCCTGGAGTATTCCATTAAATAGAAACAATATATGGCAGTGTATCTCCTGGAGCAGCCTAAGAGGGAGACTGTGATTCCCTGAGGAAAATCTCTCTTTCAGTTTCACATCAGTACACATTCCCCCAGCAGATCGGCACAGCTGTGCCAGGAGGCATGTAAAGGGGAAGAGCTAAGATTTCACTCATTCTAGAACCTGTCCTGATACTTTGAATGGAGCCTTGAAACTCCTTACTCTCCTGTGCTGCGTGTAAGCCAGACCATGAATTGGCCTCATCTGAATACTAAACTCTATATGTTCCAGGAAAGAATTTTCACTAGAAATACTGGGAATAAAATCAAAATGCCATGACTTTTCATTGCCTCTTAGAAAGCAAATTTGTTATGGTTAAACAAATGAATGAATGAATAATTTAAAATATAAAAGTCACACCGTTATTATCATACCTGTGTTATGTCCAAGTCTTTCATTTGAATGCTGTGTAAGGTCGATTGTCCTGTCAATTTGAAAGATTTTTAAGTCTTCATCATCTAAGGCAATATCTCCCCAAAAGACAGCTTTAAATAAAAGAGAGCTGAATTTAATTAAAGAATTTACTTGAACATTAAAACTAATCTGAAGAACACATTGTGATGTCACAGCTCATGAAAAGATATATACGCAGATTTTATAATGTTGACTAGTTCAGAAAATCCTGGAGAACATGCATTTTAATCCATTCTATTTTATCTTTAATATCCCTTCAGATTTTTATTTATTTATTTATTTATTTTATGGACATTTTAATTTTACTGTTGAATTGAATACGTACAAATCATACAAACATGACAGTAATCTTCAACAAATCTTTCTATTTTTCCTCTGTAAGCACAATTAAGGAAAATAAAACAGTGCATTAAAATTTGGTTGTTTTAATATGATATCTGTCAAAACATAATATATCCTGGAAACTTGAAAATAAGAAACATTATTTTGTCGTTAATATGTTTAGTGTATATATAATACAATATACACTAAACATATTAAAGACAAAATAATGTTTCTTATTTTCAAGTTTATATATATATATATATATATATATATATACACACACACACACCAATCAGACTTACCTATTTTACAATGGCAAAAAGTTTTCTTTTGCATTATACTTTGCTTGTCCTATACGTTTCCTTTACACTGTTTAATCCTATATTTTGTGTACTCTGACTGCTTTGTTTTTTTACTATATTGTCCCCTGATTTTCTTGATACCTCCTTTAGCTTCTGCATTGGTGGCTCTTCTCTTCTACTTTTTCCTATTCTTAGTATCATTCTCTAATGTTTGTGTTCTTTCACTTCTTCTCTTTTTTCTTTGCACTTATATGAGTTCACATGTCTTAACCTGTCATTCCTTTGCTGATCTGAATCAAAGGGCCAGGAGCTTTGAACAACTACATGTGAGTCAGCTGTATGTGTGGTCATCTGTCTTTAGACCCATCTCTCCTTCTCTACAGTATAAAATATCCACAAAAACAGAGGCAAATCTGAAGTTCAATTTAAGCTTGTGGCAAAAGCTAAACTCAGGAAGGGTCTATGACATCAAATTTAAACTAGCTGAAGTTATTGTTTATGATCCTTTTCCCAAATTCTTCCTTTTTCCTCAACTTCACCATCTCTGTCATTATCCACCGTGTAACCTAAATAGTCCATGTTATGTTCAGTTCTTTCCTCTCTTCTTGTCCCTTGTACATGTAACCCCCTTTTTCCTCCTCGGGTTACTCGGGAACAGATCACATTCACAGTTGTGCCTGGGAACCTGATGGTTTTAACATAAAAGGAGATCCTGAGTACCCCAGTGGAAATGTTGTTTAATTGGGGATTCCCTATCCACCCCCTTGCTCATAAAAAATATACAATGTCAGTGTCTCCACCTGGCTAGCCCCGTACAGACTTAATCGTGTGCCTTAGGAGCCTCCAGGAATAAAATAATTCCAGCAATAATCTGGATCTAACTCCATGAGAACAATTATAAATAATATACATCTAATTGATTATATTAAAATGAATACACCTTTACTTAACAACTTAAAGAAACTGGATTTAACAGATTAACAGTGAATAAAATCAATTAACAAAATACACAGAAGTAATAGGAACTTATCTAGCTGGCATTTGCGCTGCCAGCATTTATTCCACCCCAGAGTGTACACTCCTCTGGACTCAGAGTCCCAGACACTTGCTTGCATGGGCATGTTTGAAGATCTGCAGCAGCAGTGGAGGTTCTCTGTAGGTTGTATATATGTTAGTCCATGCTATGCAGCCAGCTGCAAACTCCCTCTGCCACTGGAGCAGGCTCCATCAAATGCCAGCAGTTCTTGTTCCCTATGCTGGACACTCTGCCTCTCTTTGGACCCAGAGTTAGTCTAAATCTCTGAGGTCTGTCCCAGGCAGCACTTTCCCAAAGAGCTCATTTACTTACAGCCTCCTCCTGTGTGCTGGTTGTTGTGTAGTCCTTCTGAGCCACAGGCACAGCCAGTGTCTCTCCCCTCTAGGGCAATCAGCAGGAGCAGCCTGCTAGATCCAAGTCCCAAAGGCTCTAAGACCCAGGCTGTAGCTGCAACATAACAGCTCCTGGACTGGATAAGGCTCCTCCACAGCAGCTTGGCTCCTCTGTCCCAAAAATGAAGAATCCCAGACTCTGAGACCATCTCGCCACATGCCCGGACAAGCCTTCCCTTCCTGGTTTCCTCAAGGGCTCATGGGAGTTGTAGTCTCTAGGGCTAGGTTGCAGTACACAGAATCCTCCCAGAAAAAGCCAGAGGCACCTTTAGTAAGAGGACTATATACAGGATGTCACCAATTTCAGTTAGTTGTTCCTTTATGGTTTCCACAGTAAATCTTTCCTTCTTTTTCCCTACAACTAAAATTTTTGTCCACACTTCATCTGCGGTGACACTTCAACTCTGGCATCTCTAGACATCCATTCAAATCCATCCAAAATCTTTTTTTGTTACACCTCCTTTTCCTATGACTCTGACCACCCAATTCCCCTAGATGAAACTCTTACTGTCTTTTGCTTGCGGTACAGATTACATTTTCTAAGGTTTACTGATGTTTGTGTTAGCTGTCATTTAATTAAGTTTGTATCATAGAAACCATTATGTCAGAGTATCTTTGCTGAAGAACTCCTGTGCAGTGCATACCCGTCCTCCATACACAGAGCACTCACTCTTGAACCCCAGGTTACTAGGAAAAATAAATCAACATTGAAAATAATATTACACTGTTTAATTGCAAAGGGAACAGCAACATAGCATAACCATCATAAGATGAAGTAATTTACATGCTAGAAAATTTCTAAAAGCAGTAAAAATATAGAAACAGATAATACCAACTAGGAGGTAAAAATAATTCCAAAGCTATAAACCATTTTTATGTATAGTACTTGGTTCAAAATTAGGAGCTGAAGTACAAGCCTCTTCTTGTCAGTTTTGTAAGCATAATAAATTGCTTATTTTATTCTTGAGTGGGGAAATGCCAGACTACCTACACTACAGGTGCAAATGAACTCATCCACTTTAAAGTAAAATGTTTTAGAGCGTGATGAATAATGTATTTTTAAACTTGAAAAGTTTTATTTCTTACACAAAGTAACAGCCTTTTAGAAACTAGAGTGTGTATTTGAAAGTATTCCAAATACCTTTCAACTATTTAATCGCTCTATATATATCCTTAGAACGTCGTTCTCCTAAGAGACACTGATTCAGCAGAAATATTATCTCTTCCTATTGAACTCCTCAGCAATACCTATTACAAACAGCCATCATTTTACCCATGACCTGTTTTCTGTGACTGGGATTCACTATTGCAGTCTCATGATGATTATCAGTAAGTAAAAGTAATGTCAGTTCATTATTTTTCTCAAATTGCTTTCTCTTTCCACCTTCTTTACAACACTTCTCCAACTGATAGTCTATATTCAGAAAAGTAAGAAAGAAAAAGGACTTACTCCTCACTCATCTGACTGCTGAGTTAATTTAATATCATTTTTGTAAGTGGAGTAGCACTTAAAACCCTCAGCTAATGTTGGAGGCTCAAATATTAGCCATTGCACAAGCATGCAATACGATTGTAAACTGAGTGTAGATACTGTCTAATTAGAACAGAAAAAAAAGTCAGAGAAAGTAAATCTCAGTGTTACTGATGGGACACTCAAACCAAAGAGATTACGTGACTCACTCAAGGTTGAGTAGGAGATTTGTGGTAGAGCCAGATCTCGTACATCCTCATGCATACTTTTGCCACTAGACAATCCTTCCATTCTAATAATATGAAGGGTTAATATTGTGAAGGGGATCTGCATTAACAGAATGAGTTTCAGAAAATAAGTTATAATGACGGATTACCTTTAATGTACAATAGTTACTAGATGAATCTGTATCTAGAAGGTATGGAAAGAAAACCAAAGAAATGGAGCTATGGAAAATATTATGAAGAAAACTATAGGTGAGAAACAGAATATCTTGAGACCCGACTTGCCTGCAGACCCAGGCATCTGGTTTCCTGGGGGACCTCTGATTATTGAAATATACCCTAAATACAGGGGAGATTTTGATCCTATTAGTGCTAACACTAAAAAAGAAGAGAAAAAAATCATTAATTCCCCCTGCTGATACTAATTTTGTCCCAGTTTCCTAAGCTTTCAAAGTTCATATTTAATTTTTTTCAGATGTTAAGTTGCTGGTGATGAGGGTGCTAATTAGCAGCAATAATTGCCACCTGCTGATGACAGCAATGCACAGTACTTGTTTAGTATTCTTCTATGAGATGTCTGGTTGACAATTTCCAAGTACAGCAGCAAAAGGGAACACTGAATTATGAAGAGAAAATTATAAACAAGAGACTCAACTATTTTTCTGGTGGTACTGCTTCAGAATCATCTTCCAAAGATACTGACCAACCCTTTAAAAAAAGAGAACCAAAGTGAAGATATGGATATGAATTTGTTTCCTTCAAAGAAGGCAAAAGAAAAGGCATTTGTTCCTGAGTTGCAGGACAAAAATGATGATTAAAGAGATGAACCACTTTTCTTATCACCTCTCTGTATAGAAGACAGAGAAATTAGTAGTGGCAAAGAGGATATTTTTGTTATTAGCATAGTATAATATACAGCCTTCTTCAATAATAGACGAGGTGGTTTTTTTTAATCCTGTGTATTAACCAAGGTCTGTTCAATTTTCAGACTTGCCATGACAAATTTATAGCTTCCAAGTGAAAGTACAAATATAAAAAAAAAAGTATTCCCCACCTCTTCTTTTTCAATGAAATCTACCAAATATTATTATAAGCATTGGTTGATTATTGTATTCTAAGTCCACAAACGCAGTACTGTTTTGCCCGCAAAGGCTTTTAAAACCACCTAACAGCCTTAGCACATTCATGTTGCCGGACATTTTGGATTAAAAAAAAAAAGCAGAAGACTTGTTCTCAAGCAAACAGGATGGACCAGTGCAATGCCATGGCTGCATGACTACTACAGTCACAAGGTAACAATACATGGACAGGGAGATGGACATAGCTGCTACTAATGTAAATTGTTTTCTGGAAGGAAGTTTTAAGACACATTGCGACAACTGTTGAGCTTCTCACTAAATACAGGCTAGAATTTAAAGAAAAGGAGGAAGTTATCAGTTGACCTCTGAATGGAAATTATGTAGGTATTCTTGAAGTCTTTGCTGAATTTGACCCATTTCTAAGTGAGCATGTCAAATGCTATGAAAACAAAGGGAAAAGTCACCCATCCTATGTGTTGAAAACCATCATCTGAGATGACTTCACTGAGCTAATTTGATGGATGGCTTTGCAATTCATTGTAAGTTAAGTCAAACAGGCAAAATACCCTTCTTTGATAGTAGATTCAGGTTCTGGTATTGCTCATGCTGATCAGTTACCTGTCATTTTACAGTATTGCTTACATGGTGAGTATTTCTCCACGTTTACACCAACTGAAAACCACACAAGAAAGTCACTTTTCCAGACTGCAAACTTTTTATGGAAACAAACAGCAGTGGTCAGTCATAAAATAATTCTAGTAACATGTCTGCAAACTATGAAGGTCTTCAAGCAGATATCAAACGATTAACCCCACTGGCTGTGCATGTGACATGCACAATTCTTACCATAAATCTTCTTAGATTTCTTCAGAAACTTTTTTTTGGGGGGAGGGGGTGTCATCACGCAGGCAATGGCAGTTTCTGTGTAACAATCTTACCTAGACTGGAAAAGAAATTCTCCCAGTTCTAAAAATCCCTGTCAGACATGAGATGCTGCCATAGGGTGCATCTACGCTGCAGCCATAGTTCAAAATAAGCTACACAATTTGAGCTATGCAAATTGTGTAGCTTATTTTGAATGTATTTTGAAATATTTTATTTAAAATAAACCACTATTCCAAAATGTCCCTTACTCCTCCTGGAATGAGAATTACAGGGATATTGGCATAATGAGTCTGTTATTTCCATAGCTATTTTGAAATAATGAATGTGCTGTCAAGATATGTAATTTGCTACTTCGGGATACCAGAAGTATCCCAAAATAGTGCTTCAGTGTAGACTTACCCATACTGAACCTTGTAAAACAACTGTAGTGGACTATAAGGGCATTCAATACTGTTGGAAAAATGGAACGGACAATGTCAAGGAAAACCATGAAACTCAAAGTGAAGAACAACTGTTATACAAAAGAACATGCCAACTGGAATTGCATTATAAATATCATGAAGGCTGTGATACTTGAAATATTTGGCAAAACTAGCAGAAAGCTTTAAAAGTCAAGTCTGGGTTGGGTGCAGAGCCAATTTCCTGGAAGAGTTTGCCACAAGCTTACAGTCTCAGTTTGATTACTTTGAGGAGGAACAAAACAAAACAAAACAAAAAAGGGACAGGGGAAGCGAAGTTGATGAGTCCAACCATGAAGAATACAAATTTACTGTAAAGCAAAAATGACACTACACTTTGAGGAAGAAGGAAATTGGAAATTGAATGCTGCACTTTATCCTTGACAAGCTACGTTCCCGTTGTGGATAGTTCCGCACATCTCTTTATTAAAAATAAAGTGAAGAGAAGTTTAAAAAAAGCTCAATCATAGCTCAACACTTAACTACAGGAACTAGAGCCTAATCTTATTGCCAAAGTGTTTCAATTTTCATCACAAATAGCTAGGTGATGTCTTGCTGAATATTTTCATTGCACTGAGATTGTGTATGACTGTAAGCACTTCCAACTTTGAAGCACAGTGATCATTCTTTAAGCTTGCATTAATTAAAAAACTAATAACCTTCTCTTTGATCATTTTGCTTCCAGAAATGAGCAAGAGTATGATGAACAGATCATTTAGCATTTCAAAACAAACACCAAAACAACTGTGGAACAAAGACTTCACAACAAGAAGAAAACTAGAAGACTTGGAGGTACTTGTACAGGGAAGCCATCTCAAATAAATCTAATTTCTTATCTTGTGTGCCATTCTGTTATTAAAAAAATCCTCTTAAATTTGCTGTTTACAGCTATTTTATTATCCTTGTTTGAAAATATAACAATAAAATGAGTTTGGACAAAGAACTGTACATTTTTAGCATCTAAAACAATAGTTCCAATAGAAAAAAGTACTTCAGCTATCACTGTGTAAACAACCTTTTAATGGAATCAGCATCCATGAGTCCATCAAAATTCCTATATTTAGGAAAGAACTATTTGATCTGTTTATATAGAAGTTGACATAGAGCAGATACTGACTAGTTCTGATGTAAAATGGGCTTTAATGCATTTAGTATCATATTTAGGCAGTATTCATATTATAATTGAAAGCTTGTGTACTATGTAAATAAACCTTGTTAGTGGAGACTAGACTCACACAAATTTTGACGGATGATTCATTGACGAGGACAGGCCCACATAAAATCTTCACCAAAAGCTACAATTTTCTGTCATGGTGGAGAAAACATTCATGCACGCTGGGTTCATGCTGCTGCACTTTTGCATTCCTACAAATCTAAACACTTAACCAATCTGTCAAGTATTGCAAAGAACTGTTGTGAAGCAGTTAGCACTGCTACACACACACACACACACACACCTCTGACTCAAATCCACGAAAGCAAAGGAATGAGTAGTTGTCACCTAACAGCATGTATCCTCTTTTCCTCTATCCATGGGCACACACAGTAATAATACTACACCTACCATTCACCAGAACCTTAACTTTGTTCCCATAGAATGCCATTATCGTCTTTTATTACTGTATTGGCCGGATCTCCTTACCAAATTTCCTTTCTCAACAAGACCAACTCCTACACCAAATATCTATGTTTGGGGCAGTGAGAAGGTGTTATTTAATAAAAGGATGTGTAAAGAAATAAAAAGGGGGAATAGTTAAGACTGGAATATGTGGTAGAAACCACACATGGTTCCCAACAAAATGTTGTGTAGTATACACGCATGCACACACATATATCAATCAATATTTAAATTAAACAAAGTCTAGCTGTCTCTCTAAAAGATATGCTGCAGTTCAATCATATGTTATAGGCTTGGAATAGAAGTCACTTGGTGGAATTCTGTCAGCTATGTTATGTAGTAACAGAAGCTAAATGAACATGACCCTCTAGAATTAAGATCTACGAACTTGTAAACAAACCTATTATTTAATGTAAACTGAATATCAACAATTATCTGATGTGAAACTTTCTGGTGTTCATGCTAATATTTTTGCAATTCATTACCAATTGAATACAAGAAAAATCCATATATTCACTGCCCTTTTGTAAGAAAAAATATGTTATAGGCAGTATTAATATTGACATGAGTAAATGCATTAGATGAGAAAAGGCTGTTGGCATTTGACTCTAAAATACAGCAGTTGTTAACACCAAAAACCAAAGCTAACTAACTATACTGAGTGACACCACAATTGTCTTACTTAGCTACCAAGGACAGCTCTAAGAGGGTTGAGTTTTAGCATTCACTGTAATCAAGAAATATTTTAGTAAAGTATCAGAGGGGTAGCCGTGTTAGTCTGAATCTGCAAAAGCGATGAGGAGTCATGCATGCATCTGACGAAGTGGGTCTTTGCCCACGAAAGCTTATGCTCCTACACTTCAGTTAGTCTATAAGGTGCCACAGGACTCCTCGTCGCTTTTATTTTAGTAAAGGTAGACATCAATTTGATTTCTGTATGTGCTAACCAAATTTTTCATTCAGGTGAAAAAATACTCCTGTTTGGAAAGTTATGCTAATCCCGCTGTGGCTCTGCCTATTAAATGTATTAAGAACCTGTTGGCTCTTAATACATTTAAAAGGCCGATGTGCAGTGGGGGGAACCCGGAATCAGCCTTCCCAGATCGCTTCTGGTCCCCACAGCCAGCAGGCTCTTAATACATTTAAAAAGCAAAGCTACAGCATCTGGTACTGGGCCTGAGCTAGGAATCAGCTGATTTCCAGCTGCACCTAGTCCCCACTACCCCCGGACGCCCCTGCCCCACCATGGAGATGGTGCTGGGGGGTATCGGTTTTTAAGCCTGCTCCTCCCAGCACCGGCTCCTATTCCCTGACTGCTGCTGCTGCTATCTGCTGCTGGTAGAGGCAGTAAGGGGGGAAAGTGATTAGTCGAGGGACTAGTTAACTATCCGATAAGCTTTTACCCCCATCCTGCTTGCATCCTTGGCTTCTTTCATGCTCCATTCTCTCTCCCCCATCATTTCCTTCCAGCCCATCCTCTTCCTTGCAGGATGATTTAGGCAGCCACAGGAGAAGTGTACGAAAAAGTGTCTCTTTGTAGGCATGCATGCATTGTATGTATGTAAGAGACTTTGTGTGAGAAGGTGCATGCATTGCCACTAACATGTACCTCTGTATGAATAAAATTTGCTGCCTAACTCTGATTTTTATTCCTTTTGCTGGCTTGTGCCCCCCAAAAATGGGTGTATTCATTTCAAAGTAATTTTTTAAACTCTAAAAGAAATTATTTATTTCTTAAACAGTGAATGTTGTTGACTAGTAATAGCAGAAGAGCCAATGTATCAGACATTTCTTGCCACCTTTATCTAGCTATGTTAAGGTTTCTTTCTATATGTATATCCAACAAGTACCTAAAATTAAGTGTTAGTACATGCTAGATGTGTACATATGAATACTTGTGTGTACCAGCATGTAGATGTGGGAGCTTTGTACAGATTTAATTAAATAGGGATCTAGACAGGTGCATTTCAGTGATTGTGCTCTATGGATTTGTATTTGGGCTTCCGGATTGGGCCTTTAATGGACCCATTGCCACTGTGATGTGTGGTCCTAATTTCACACATAAAATTACAACAACTTTTAATGTACAAAAAAACACAGAGCTGGTTATAAAAAAAGAGAAAAGGGAAAGTAACTAACCATGAAAACCCGTGTGAAATTTTATTTTCTAAATTACCCTTTTTGAATATTTTGCTGTCATCTCTAGTGTCCTGTAACACATAAAACCTAACTTAATACATCTGCCCAAGCAATAAATATACCTGTTTGGATCTTGCAGTGAAAATGAGCACATGAACAAGGGTGAGGGATAGCAAGTGGCTGAGGGAGGTGGAGTAAATGGGATGAGGATGTAAGGAAGGGGTGAGCAATGGGTGGGACAGTGGGTGGGGCAAGTAAGCTTGGTTTTCTGGAATTAGAAAGCTGACAACCTTATTCGTCCATAAAGCATACAAACACATCAGATGAGAAATCACATTCTGCATCAGTTTCCCAACTGATTCAAGGTGCACCCATGCAATTTAAACCATTCAGGTGCATATAAAAGTATCCATATTAATGAGGGTATAGAGACACAGTTCTAGTGCACTATTTAAATAAAAATGGAGGAACAGCTCAATAAACAGCAATTGCACAATTAAAAAAATATGTTTCTTTTAAATATGTCTACCTATATTATGCATAAAAATATTATGCATACCAGAGTTTTAATCATAGCCTAGTACCCCTAAATGGTTCCATGTACTAAGACATGCTGCAATAACTCTGTTTTATTTACTTTGAAAACAGTGGTTGGGCATGATCCTGCAAACAAAGTTACTCATCTGAGTAAATGTATCTTTGAGTGAAACCTCCACAGAGCAAAGTTGTACCTTTTAAAATGTAATCATTTTAAAAATTACATTTTTGACAATGAAATCCAAAACTAGATACATGTCTTCAAAAGCAAGCTGCAAACAAAAGAATGAACAAAACTCAGAGTAGGAACAAACCTTTGTGTTGTTTTTCATTTGCCACCTACATAAAACAGCTGCTGGAGCTAGAAGACATAGCAGCTGTTGCAAGCTCCACTAAAGAGGTAAGTCACAGATATTCTTGTTTCGTCCAGAAAAAAAACACAGTAATTTCACCAACTCACACTGTCAATGCAACTGCTATTACTCTATGCAAATAGAGGTTAAATAGAAACTTCTCATTTTTGTTAAGAAATGTTTTTTGTTATACCACTATTAATCAGCTATAATACTCAGAGGCTATTTTATAATGTGTAGAATCTGGATAGAGTGAAAACTCAGGCAAACAATTCTTTTTATCCCAAAACAGTTTATTATTTAGCATTTTAAGAAAATATTCTAATTGTACTTATCTCATTAAAAAACAATTAGATCAAAAATCTGAAATGTGGGTGAAACCTGTTCATAATATAGAGTACAAGTATCATGCATTAAAAATGCATTTTATCTTTTTAAAAATTATTACAATTATGAAGATTGTTCCTTCTAACCTATTCATACTTACAACAAACTCTTCTTATGCAGGTTTACATCATCCAGTATAATGTGAGACCTACTAAACCTATTATTTACTGAGATTTATAATACAATTGTGACCACCACATGACTGTAAATTCTGAAATTGCAGCAGAAATATTTTTATATTTTATTTGATGCTTTAACTATCATCAAATGAAATATAGCATTGTTTACTGAATCGGTAAAATCAGCACTATTATCAAAGATGCTCCTTTTTGCTTGGCAACTTTCTAGGTTTATCTTTCTTCAACCTGTGAAGGTTGAGTTGGCCAGTGAGCGCCATCAATCAACGTTAGTGGTGAAACTAAATTAGGGATCAAAGGTCTGTGATGCAGCAAATACTGAAACTGTAATAGGCCAGGTAGCTGAAAAGTGAGGAATTCCAAGAGGAAGACTGTTTTGTGTCTGGACACTGATAGGTCACAAGCGTAGAAGCGCTAATCAAGTAAACGAAACTGTGATATATGGAATGGATACCAAGGGAGTAAAGTGATCTGAAATGGAAATTGGGGAAAAGCTCATTTTTGAACAAAGACCAGCTGAGCAACATTTGTATCAAAAGTACTTGCTCGTACTGTGATATGTTCTTCAATCTCTAGGAAAAGACACAGAAGTGCAAAGAGCAGCTGAAAGAACTAGAAAGAAGCAAGGAAATCAAAGTAGATGAAACACAAAGAAAGGAACTCTGAAGGACATCACAAGCTCAAACAATAGATGAGAGTTATGAGTAGCAAAGAAGGAGGTGAAAGAATGTTACAGCTAAGAAGGGTAGTAACCAAGCAGAATGAAAAACTCTATGTAACATGTCATTCTAATTCTCAACAATGAGCATTCTACTCCAGGAGGAAGAGCAGAAGCAGGCTGAGAATTAACCAAATACATGCCAGCTCATTAGCAAGATGACAGATAGCAAATAGGAATGGAAGGGAACAACCCGAAGGGGAAAAAAGGCATGTAATCCCCAATGGGGAAATAATCCATTGGGCTGTGTCTACACTGGCATGAATTTCTGGAACTGCTTAAAACGGAATACTATTCCGTTTTCAGTTTTTCTGGAAAAGGAGCGTCTACATTGGCAGGCTCTTTTTCGGAAAAGCCCTTTTTCCGGAAAAGCGTCTGTTGCCAATGTAGACGCGCTTTTCCGGAAAAGAGCCCTGATCGCCATTTTCGCGATCAGGCCTTTTTTCTGGAAAAGACTACTGGGCTGTCTACACTGGCCCTTTCCCGGAACAGTGTTCCGGAATAAGGACTTATGCCCGAGCGGGAGCAGAATAGTTTTTCCGGAATAGCAGCTGATTTTGTACAGTAGAGCATCGTTGCTTTTCCGGAAATTCAAGGGCCAGTGTAGACAGCTCGCAGCTTATTCCGGAAAAGCAGCTGATTTTCCGGAATAAGTGTTCCAGTGTAGACACAGCCTTATTCTGCAGAACCCAGACCAAGAATTCTATGGATCAGATTAACAAAAAGATTATGTAAGCCCTGGGCCAGGATGCAGTACATCATAATAAGGGAGTAAAATATACTGAAAGATCATGGGAAATTCTTACAGATCCCTAATCCACATGGAAACAAAGCACAGTGAAGGAAGATTTGATATACAGTCATCTGAGGGCTCATGCAGTGCACTTCAAGGCTCTACCAGTGTCAGGTGTAACAGAAGAAAAGAAAAGATTAAAAGACCATCTGATAGATGCAGTCATTTTTGAATCACAAAGAAGAAGAATGCCTTTTGTGAAAAAAGACAAGGGTGGCAGTGGCCAGACAATTAAATAAATTACTGCTGTGAGACAGTGCAGCAGAAAAGACCAAGATAATTTTGGTCTCCACAAATGAAACTTTGAATCACAGTGTCAGGAGGTAATGTTTTTATGGCTTTCCTCCTATTTCACCTAATACTGTGATGTGTTTAATTTTAAGCCCCTATTGCCAAAAAGATCTTGACAAATTGGCAGAGGTTCAGCCAATAGAAAAATCCATTTCCCAGGAACACTGGGATTCACTTGAAAGATTCAATGCTATGTTTAGTTTAACAAAGCAGCAACTGAGATGAAAACATAACAGTTTTAGCCACACTAAGGTTTTAGCCTCCCAGGTTTCTGTGATCAAGAGAGGAGTGGAAATTATTAGCCCTAATAATTTGTTGAAGGAAAAAAATTATTAGTTGATTTTAATATATTTTCAAGTAATACCTAGTGTCTGAGAAGCACATTTAAAAAACCCCCAAAAAAGTAAGTATTTGAGGGGTATAAAACAAAGAAGCTATTTAGAGTACAGCAAGGAAGCAAAACTACAGATGGCCATGGGATGAAATTAAGAAAAAAATTGACAGCAAGGTCCTGGGCAGGCTGGCCCAGGTTGCAACTCCCATTACAATAAGGGGAAAAATGAGGCTAAAACTGTAGATCACACTTTAAGAAATGTTTAGGAATTTATTTTCTTGTATTTATTTCCAGATCGTGTGAGATTGGCTGGAGCCAATCAGAAGTATTTCCAGCAGTCTCAAGCAAAATTCTGAACAGTGAGTTGCTGAGCCTTCGGACCCAAACCCGGGCTGTTTTCTATTATAGAATGGCTATTAGCCAGGACTAGCAGGAGTGGTGTCCCTAACCTCTGAGGGTATGTCTACACTACCACCCTAGTTTGAACTAGGGTGGTTAATGTAGGCAACCGAAGTTGCAAATGAAGCCCGGGATTTGAATTTCCCAGGCTTCATTTGCATCTTGCCGGGCGCCGCCATTTTTAAAGCCCCGCTAGTTCGGACTCCGTGCATGTGGTTACACATGGCATGGAGTAGGTAGTTCGGATTAGGCTTCCTATTCCGAACTACCGTTACTCCTCATGGAACGAGGTATATCGGTAGTTCGGAATGGGAAGCCTAATCTGAACTACCTACTCCGTGCCGCGTGTAGCCGCGGGCATGGAGTCCAAACTAGCGGGGATTTAAAAATGGCGGCGCCCGGCAAGATGCAAATGAAGCCCGGGAAATTCAAGTCCCGGGCTTCATTTGCAACTTCGGTTGCCTACATTAACCACCCTAGTTCGAACTAGGGTGGTAGTGTAGACATACTCTGTCAGAGGCTGGGAATGGGTGAAAGAAGGTGGAACACTTGATGATTATTTGTTCTGTTCATTCCTTCTGGGACATCTGGCATTGGCCATGGTCAGACAGGATACTGAGCTAGATAGATCTTTGGTCTGATGCAGCATGGGCATTCTTATGACCTTATCGATGGAAAATAGGGCTGTGATATAATAAAACCTGTCACTAGAACTTAATAATGGACAAAGTTAATACTGTTGGTCATCAGCAACAACCCAGACTGAAGCCTTTTTTTTACCTTTTATATTCACAAAGAAATTATAGATAATGTAGTTAATTTTCTCTGTCAGATATTCCCATCTATATATTTAGCAAATGTCTCCAACCCTGTTTTCTTCTAACTAAGGCATGATTCTCATTCCTGTAGCAAATGGGATGAAGCAAGAAAACTCTACTTTGCATCATCCAGATCACGTCATGATTTAAAATGGCAAGTCTCATAAGTTTACTGATCTATTCCTGATTACTGATGTTTTCAACATTTGCAATTTGAATGTTTTTCATACAGATATCACAAATAAAACAGAAATTGCAAAGAAGTTCAGAATATTAGGACAGATCAAAATAAATGAAGTCTAGAGGGAGATCTGTCGAGAAAGAAAGCCTTTTTCGACAGATCCTGTAAACCTCCTTGCAGGAGGCTTAAAGGATCTGTCAAAAAAAGGGTTTCTTTCTCGACAGATCCCCCTCTAGACTGCTGCTTTTTGCCGACAAAGTGCTGAGTCGGCAAAACGCAGTGACCATTTTTATGCAAATTAGGCACAGGATATTTAAATCCCTGCCTCATTTGCAATGTCAACTTGCCTAATCTGCATCCCTCTGCTGACAGAGGGATGTAGTCTAGGCAGACCCTAAGGGTATATCTATACAGCAGTGTTATTCTAAAATAACATAGTCTGCATCTATTTCAACATTTATGTCATAATACCTGCTTGTAGTATAATGTCAAGCTTGAGGACTTCTTACTCCAACTCCTGTAACCCTCATATTATGAGAAAGGGAAGTCAGAGGAAGAGTGCTCTCTCAGACTCCCTGCCGTGTAGACTGTGCCAAAAGCCAAAATAAACTATTTCGACTTCAGCTACACAATTGATGTATTTCAAGTTTCATAGCTTAATTTTACTTCAGCCCTCCTGTGTAGATGTATTCTAACAGAACAATCTTCAGCTCATAGTTTCTTATTTAGGTTGGTTGTTCTATTATTTCCCTGCAAGATGTCATCTGTCTCAGACCCTCAACATAACCAAGCCCTCCTATTGCATAGTGATGGGAGCATCATGAAGCTTCACCTGCTACATGACTCAGAATTAGTTGTGCAATATATTATGTGTATATAAAACTCCTAACTTCAGAGTGACTCAGACAAGCTAAGGCTAGAAAAAAACATACCATTTGAACAAAGAAAGCAATTAACCAATGAAACAGAGTAACAGGAGTTTTGGTGGATTCTTTGTCCCTGGCAATTTTGATATGAAGATTGCATTTTTTTCTAAAAATAAGTGCTTTAGTTCAGACAAGAATTATTCTGGGAGATTTGTATGATCTGTGTTATACAGGAGGTCAGTCTAGATGACCATAATGGTCCTTTCTGGCCTTAGAAACAATGAATTTATGAACAGAGAAGCCTTAGATTGCTACATAGGGTCTTAAAGTCTGCCACCTCCTTACAGCTGACTGCTAAGATCAGGCTGAATTGAGATGAGGCTGCACTGGAAAACCGTATAACCACCTGAATGTTAATTTTACTTTTACTTCACCTACGTTTATTAAGATACATTTGCTGTGTCTGTGCTTGCTATGTAAAAGTTCAAGAATTCCATAAAACTTATAAAGGCAAATATTTTCCCCACAGCTACAGTTCCGATTCTCAATGTCCAAGTCTTGTGCTGAACCTGCTTTCATAAGGAATTCTTGTTTGTATGCTCTAGAAACTACAGTGGGCCAAAGAAAATATTGGAGTCTGTCTTTTTCACTAATTGTGATATCTTCTTTGTTTGTCTTCATGAGGCCATTATAGTTCTTTTTTAATTATTTACAGCAGGGTTTCTCAAGCTTTTTCTATGTTGGGAGTATATCTTAATATGAACACTGTTGATTGGCCCACTTCCCATTCTACTCATGATCATGCGCACCACTTCTCAAAGTCCATTACACCACACTTACATAGTTGTAACATTTGGGGAAAATAAAAGGTTTCATTCACTGTGCACAGTTCCACTGGGCACGGGGAGATGGAAGGGTTTACCTAGTCAGTGTTATTTAATCAGTATTGGTGATCTCCAGAGGCAGTCCCTCTAGCTCTCTCTGAGTATAAGGATAATGGTTTTGAAGTGGTGTTCTGCTGAGGGGAGAAACAGGTGAAAGGGTGTGATTATAGGATGTCAATGAAATTCTGAGCAGAATGGAGGGCATATTAACTTGTGCTGGATGTGTTATTCACAGTGAACAATATTTTTTCTGACATTAACAAGTTATTCTAGGAATGGTTACATGAACATTTTTAATGTTGCACACCAACTATTCACAGTCACAATTCACTAATTACGCTATGTGACTCAGTCAAAGGTATACTTTCTGCTCCTTGGGTGGATGACTTCCAGAACTACAAAGATGGCTTAGAAGAGAACCATGAAAACATTTATTGTGTGGATACATAAAAATGAGCATTCACAACACTTTCTTTTCACAAATATTCTTCCTAGCAAAAATTAACCTGTGCAAATGTTTGTGGAAAACAAACAAAAATTGTTAATATCATTAAATATATTTACTTTTTGTTTGAATAATTATGGGTGGTTAATTTTTGTAGACCTTCTCCTAAACTTATCCGTCCATCCATCCTGGCAGAGAAACAGAATGTATTTTAAAGAGTTAATTTTATGTATGTTTTCTGTAGAAGGATAAGTATATTATCTAGTTACAATTAGAGATATTCTGTAACAGACTGTTACTCATATCTTCTGAAATCTTTTAAGGTTTATTATTAATTTATTATTATTTGGAACTGACATTTGACCTGTTCAAAACAATTTCTGACAAATTTCAGAAAGGGTGAAGCGTATAGTACTGTCACATCATTCTCAATGGACAAATGTACAGATAAAAATGCAGCATAATGTAGGCATTGTACTAAACATTTAAAAATTATATATAAACATATTGAAAGCAACAAAGCCAGAAATATGCAATCTTTCATCTATTAGCCAGGACTTTAGATGAGAGTTCTCTATTTTTTTTCTTAAAACCTTCTGTTAAATATCTCTGAAAAATACTTAACTACAAATCTTTATTATAAATTAATAAATTTAAATAATAACCCCATGTCTATGAAATAATAACATTTCTTAATGTCAACCTAGTTTTGAAAACCCATTTACAATCTATTTTTCCCTTTATATGCTTACGGTGTATATGATATAGCTATGATGATCAAAAAAACTCAATGTCACTCAGAACCATGGCAAATGTAAAATAATATAATATCAAAAGCAGCTTCAGTTGTGACACTCCAAGGTATGTTCAACACAAAGCACCAACTTTAAATGATCAAAAATACATGACAGCTAATAAAAAGGAATCAGTTTAAATTACTACACCAATGAGTAGTAATTTGACAGCGAATTATAAACAAAAGAGATAGTATGTTTAGAATGCGTGACAGACACAGTCTTGGTCCCTACTGTGCTAGATGGTGAAAGGAAAACAAAAAAAGAATGAAGAATGGGATAAGATAAGCCATCCTATTAAGAGAGTCAAGCAGTGCCTGAAGAAGCTAGGCCTGCCTGAGCCACCATGACAGAAAGGGCATTAAGGAAGCTAGACGGACATCCATGTAGACTATTTGAATATTCTTTCCTCTGAATACTTTATTTCTATTGTGAAGATTAAATACTTGTGTTCTTAAAAGGCTACCTGGTCAAAGGGAACAACCATAGGCGCTGAACCAAGTCAGATCTACTGAATAAGCATAGTTGATGAACATGGTAGTATAGCCCAGAGCTCAGTCTAAAAATGGAAGAACTGTGGAACTGCTCTCCAGGATAGGTAAAGGCACAAGGCCAGACTCCAAAGCAGCCTGGGGGACATTCAGAGACCAGAGCAGGGACTGGAGTGTAGCAAAATACCATTTAGCAAGATAAAAGTTGTCTAAAATTACAGAGTAGTTTTCCTGAATCATTCAGCTTATCTATGACTAGCCCATTTTGTTCTTTTGGTTTGTTTTTCATTTTTAAAATTTAGTATGTTATTCATGTTATTCAGACCTAAAGAGCTTATCCAAAATATAAATCAGTTGTAAATGGATGCCATTTTTATGCTGTTTCAAAATGTGGACCATAAATTATTTAGAAAATGTTTGTGTGGCAAACAGCTTTTATTCTTAAATGAAAAAGCCAAAAGAAGTTACTACTCAAATTACACACATGCCTTTGCAGACACATGAATCTTTCCTGAAACATTCAACAATAAATCCCAGTATGGCATTCTATATTATATTTAAAAGAGAAAGTATCTTTTGTAGTCAGGATAAGGCCCACCAACGAGGGAAAGTAAAGAAGGCAACTGCCCTGGGACCCAACAATTCAAAAGGGCCTGCAGTTCCCAGCTGCCACTGCTATTGCAGGAAAAGGGGCAGCCAGAGCCCCAGGACTTTTTAATCGCTACCGCAGCGCTGCACGGTGCAGTCCAGGTGGTTCAGGGGGCTGGCTGTCCCCCGCCCTGCCTCTTCTGCCCAAGACTCCTCCCTTTCCATGAGCACAGAACTGCCCCCCAACCCTGCCTTGCCCAGGAGCCTGACAAGTCTGTTGACTCCCCTGGTCAGGGCTGTCTGATTTCCCAGTTCTCCAGCCATAAAGTACCATACAAAGGCCGTGCAAATTCCAAATACCAAATAATATCAAGTAACTCTCATCAGCTTGAAAATGCCTCCAGACTCAGACAGGTCACTTGGAGTGTCCAGAATGAAGTTTTAGAAATTATTCCAGCAGGTATGATCACCAGATGGGTTTCAAAAAAATACCAGACAAACGTGATCTCAGAACGGGATGGGGGGGGGGGGGACAGGCGGGAGGGGAGCAAGACTGGCCGGGAGGGAGTCAGGGGGAGCGGGGCTGTCCAGGAGGAGGAGTGGGGGGAGGGGGAGAACCCAGCGTATGCAGATCCTGGGGTGCTGCCTGTCCTATGCATGGGCGAGTCCAGCCTCGGGGATCCTGGCCCGCCCCGCCCCGCTCCTGCCCCCCTCCTCTCTACTGCGCAGCTGCATACTGCCTGGCTGGTAGACACGCTCACACAGTGTGAGTGTGTCTACCAGCCAGGCAGTACGCAGCTACGTACTGATACTCCTGATAATAATAAAACGTACCTAATTAGAAAATACTGGGCATTTATATGTCTGGTATTTTCTCAATTTGTTTCCCAGACAGAAAGCTCAAGTACCGGACTGTCCAGTTCAAAACTGGACACCTGGCAACCCTACCAGCAGTCTTCCCTGTGACTTTTTCTCTTTTTCACACCAATTTACTCAGGAGAGAGGTGAGCAAGTAGAAGGAACCATAGATTTCCTACTAATCCCATAAGAAACATTTCTGAAAAATAGGAAGGAGAAGCAGAAGAAACTGTGTACATCTCCCTGTTCCCCAGAACAGAACAAATATGCCGGTAGCAGATAGAGAGAAGCAGATGCTAGTACCGTCTTCAGAAAATGGAACAGCAGAAAGAATAGCTATCATGACTTCTTACATTGGGAGAAAGAAGAGCCATGTAAAAGAAAATCCCTGAAGGGTCACTTCTCTATCCCAATTAATAATCACATTCTACTCATGTAATAAGCACCTGACTGCATCAGTCTGGCCTCTTGTTCCTCTTAGGGTCAGTTTAGATGAGAACAAAGAGTGTTTTTAAAAACCTCCTTAGCTTACACATTTTAGCTAACAAAGTTGTATGTTAATAAGTGATAGCTGATAAAGAAGAAATCTAGCTTATAAAAAAGTTTACCCTAAGACAAACAGACCCATAGCCACCAATTGTCAATAGACATAGCTCTCACCCCACTTACCATAACAACTCCCTTCTATGTACTTTGTATGCATTAGGTTAAGCTTTTACCTCCTGAGAGTAAAGCTTAATTCTTTTCTCACAATTTCACATTAAGTTTTCAGTCTCTCAATGAATAATATAAAGAAAAACATTTAAGAACAAAATGGAAACAGAATACCCTCTTCTGATCTCAGTCATATCCAGGGCCATCCTTAGGATTTATGGGGCCCTATGCAGCATTATTAAGCTGGTGCTCCTATACTTGATAGCAGCAGAGGTGAGGGGAATGATTTTTTAGAGCTGAAATTTTAAAGTCTTCACTAACACACTAATAAAATATTTTTTCAACAAATTTTAAGTGAGAATCCAGTGTAGACTAATACAGTAACTTCAGAAATTGACAGGGGTTGGCAAATGCCTCTTAAGTAGCTTCATTACCACTTGAATGGCTCTTTCACAGGTTCTGCTAATAAGGTTTACAGGCTTTTTCCCTTTTAAGTTAACTAGATCCTCCCCAGAGGAAGCAGTACTACAGAACAGGGATATGGAGAGGCAGATGGATGGACATTAATACCCAGTGGTGCTGCAAATTTCTGGGTGTCCTACAAAACTGTGTATTTTGCCTATAGGTAAGGGTGACCATGGTCACATATATCTTCAAATACCCTCGATCTCGCAACTAGTGCACTCTCTCAAACATGCCTTTAAAAATCAGGATTTTGAAGAAATGATCAGGTCACCTTTGTGACCATCTGCTCCTTTACAGCCACCTTGATCATCTTTTGCCTAGTTTTTGACCCATTTACAGAACTCGGATGCCTCTTTTCCAGGTGGCTAATGACCTATTTCTTTCCTCTAATCACAATACATCTCTTAGCTCATCCCCTTGAGCTCAATGTGGCTTTTGTTGATTGCCTTATCCTCCTTGAGTGATGGGCACAAGAATCTGGAGTCTCTAACATATTTCTTTCAAAGTTTAACCTTATTTTTCTAATCACTTCTTTTCAATTGTTGGTTGAGCCCTTACATTTTCTTTTCATCCTCCCTGCTATGGAGTTGTCTGAGGTCTTTGTTCCCTTGTCCATCTCTCTTTCTCCCAGAGATGCCTCACTGTTAACATCAGCTTTTTATGAATTTTGTATAGATGGCACCAACTCAGCCTCTTTGGCATTCAGCTTGACCACTATCTCCCCTTTAGACGCCTATCTAGACAGTTTCCGCTTCTATCTATACTGCAACTCACTGTCACTAAATGCTTCAATCACTGAAATCTGCCTTGTTCTATTGTTCTGACTTCACTTATCTTACACCTGATTATTATTACTTTGTATTCAGATTTTTATAGGGAGAAAAGCTTCTAAAATGTAACCCCTTTTCAAAGATTGTCAGTCAGAAATATGGATGCAATGTAAAGCCACAACATCATCCAGAGAGCTTGGGTGCTCAAGGCAGCTGCTTGGTTCACACTGCAGACTGCTCTTGCTAGCATAACTTGCAGGTTCTTTGGGCTGGAAGAGGACACAGTGACCCTAAATCCTCTTCACCCCTTTTGGTGATGTACAGTCCCAGGGTACACAGAGAGAATAGTCCCTGCACTTCTGAGTATGAGGATTACAACTGACCTAGGCTTCTGCATAGGGTGTGGAAGCAGGAAAAGAGGGGGCAAGGCTCCTTTAGCCCCATACCTTTACACATCCTCACAAGGGTAATTTAGCTGATGGTCTAAAAGCCTTCCCCTCTGGTTTATATTGGACTTGGTCTCGAAAGCCTTCTGTATGAAGTGTAGACCTCACAAAAATTGTATCATATTGTCCACAGAAACATATGTACATGTCACTAGCAGGATGGAGCAAAATACCTTTAGAGGAAGAGTGGCCCACCTTGTAACTTTTAGCTCAGTAGTTAAGACACTCATCTGGGATATGGGAGACTAGTTCTGGAGCAGGTATTTGAACCCAGGGTTCCCCCAATAGTGAGAAACTATAGGATACTGTGGGGTATGTTTCCATCACTTCTGTAAAGACTGTTGAACTTTGTACAAATAATTCATTATTAATTGGAACAGAGCTAGACCATCACTAAAATTTTTCAGCATTTTCAGATTGTTTGATCCAAACCATTTTTTTACAACCACCAGACTTAAAAATCAGTTGTTTACTCTACTTTATTCACCAGAGTTACAAAAATGTTTTCTTAACTTGTACACTCCAGTGTTTTTGATTCCAGCTCAGAAGTACAAAAATAACTTTTCCTTCACTGGATTATATTCTTTTCCATTTGGCAAAATAGTATTTTCCCTTCCTCTATGTTTTGAATAGAACTAAAATTAACAGGATTAGTCTGTTTTGTTTTAATTTATCTTATTAAATTTTTTCTTTTATACAACTCCCCAAACACAAATACTGAGTTGTTGCAAACATGAATTATGAAACACTGCCAACAATAACCTAACCCATAAGCTAATACACCTGTTATTTTTTTCTAAACTGGTTTGCAGTTTCTCAGCACATCTATAATAAAAATACAATCTATATAATATACCTATAATATCAAAGTTAATCTATGCTCCATGCCACATGCAATTAAAAAGAATAACTCAGTTGTCAAACCTTCATGTGAGTTAGCTGTTTTAACAAAGCAGCTCTTAAACACAACAGTAGGATTTAGGTCTATAGTTTTATTAGTTTGGGTTTTAGTGATTTTTAAAAGTTTCCTGGCACTGTTAAACTTTCAAAAAAAATTTACAGTAATTTTCATCTAGACAAATATATTCCATCAGATTTTACAAGTTTTAAGGCTAGGCAAGTTGTGGTCCTAAAATACTTTGATAGTGTTACTGTAGCTCACTCATTAAGCTCACAGTAATATCCTTATGCAAAGCACATATCTATTGTTTTAAAATGTTTACTGAGGGCATTTAACTGATAACATGCTTCATTCCATGTTACCATCTGCAGTGTGTTAATTCAGGATGGTCAAAGTACTAATTCACAATGAGATGCTAAAACTACAATTCTCAGAGGGGTAACCATGTTAATCTGTATCCACAAAAATAACCAGGAGTCTTGAGACACCTTAGACACTGTGGGTACATCTACACAGCAGCATTGTTTTGGAATAACTACTAGCCTGGGATCTAGGGGTCCCAAGCTAGTAGATTTTGTGGGCTCCCCTAGGCTCTGGGATGGGGCCAAAATGTGGGGTTCAGTGAGTGGGAGGGAGAGGGCAGCTAGGAAGCTGGCTTGCGATGTGGGGTCTGAGTGGGAGGAAGAGTGCAGGAGTGGACTAGGATGGGAGCCCCAAGCACTGTGAGCTGGATCCAGGCAAGCAGGGGCCGGCATCTCTTGCCTTAGATGTATATAAAGAGGGGCAGAAAAGAAGCACAGAGGTTATATTATCTCTACATATAACACAGGTGAGATCACTACTGGAATAACGTCCCATTCTGACAGCCACTTTCAAAATGATACTGAAAAATTGAAAGGAGTTCCTAGAAAAGGTGCAAGAATGATTTGATATGCTGTAATGTGAGACTTAAGGAGTTCAGTATTTTAGGTTAGCAAAGAAAATATCAAGAAATCACCTTCATGAAGATAAGTAATCTAATATTTGAGAGCTCTGTAATCTAGCATAATAAGAGCCAATGGATCAAAATTCAATTTAGAAATATTCAAACAAGAAAGAATTATGGAAATACATGAAAGCAAAAATAATTAACTATTGGAATCTCTTATTAAAAGATGTAGTGGACTCTCCAAGATATGATTCTTCGTCGAGACTGAAGGTCTTCCTAAAAGATACTTCACCCACAACTGATTGAATCTGATGCATGAACAACTGGGCAAAATTGATGATTTCAGGCTAGAATTCCAGGGGAGGGGAGGCAGGGGCAGCTCTGGAGACAAGACAAATTCTCAAGCTCACAGGAGCAGACACAGAAGCAAATGAACGAATAAATAAAGCAGAGTTTCTCAAAGTGTTCTGTGAAACCACTTTGAGAAACCTGCTAATGGCCACTCTGGTGTGTTTATTTACCAGCGCCATGGCCATGGAGCCTCACGGCTCCCACTAGCTCCGGTTTGCCATTTGCAGCCAAGGGGAACCATGGGAAGTGGCGGCCTGGCCCACGCTTCTTGTTATCTCCCCCTTTGGCTGCAAACATAGCTCTGTAACCACAGCGCCTGTAAATAAACACACCGGAATGGTCAGTTAGCAGGTTTCTCAAAGTGGCTTCATGGACCACTTTGAGAAACACTGAAGTAAAGAATAGAACTATGTGGCACTCACAAACCATGACTCCATTCATTCTACTTGTCCATTACATTTAGGGCGTCTATTTTTCAGAGTTTGTTCATTTCATTTGGGAATGGCTATTTTTAGCTAGCAACTTTTGAATGTTATGTAGATCTCCAAACATTGGCATTTTGAGGAGCTCCCTTTGTTTATATTTATCGTACATATACCATACTATTCATTACTCATTACAGCATTTTATACTGTAATGAGCAATCTCTTTGTGATGTTCCCCTGTGTCCTTAGCATAGTACTGTTGCAAACTGCAAAACATTAAAGCACATTTGGAAACATTTAGTGCATACCAGCAAGGTCAATGAATATTATTAAATGCAAATGTTAGTGCCTTTTAGAATCACACCCTATACTCCACACTTGTACTGCCTGTAGACAAGTGCTTACATACATGTAACCATTTCCAGTGTTTATTGGATACGCAATATTTTTATTGATGTTTATCAGTTAAAACCAAAAACCAAAACCCCTAGTTATACCCCTTTCTGCTATCTGTGTCTTTGCAGTCTACTTAGATTATAAAGTCTTTGGAGAAGGAAAATACCTATTTTCAGTTATGATCTTACAGTCATCATCTCAAATCTTAAATAGGTAGATGTAGGCACATCCATTGGATTGTATGTTTGATAGAATTAATTTCACAGCTAACATTCTTGGTGTAAAATGGTAGGCTGAATATCTGACCTGTACTATTCCCATCACATTCTAGGGCTGTGTCTACACTGGCGCGATCTTGCGCAAAAACTTGCTGCCTGTCTACACTGGCCATGTGTTCTTGCGCAAGTAAACTGACGTTCTAATATATGAAATCAGGGCTTCTTGCACCAGAACTCTGACGCTCCCGCTCAAGAATAAGCCCTTTTGCTCAACTATTCTTGTGCAAGAGGCCAATGTAGACAGGAAACATGAATTTCTTGTGCAAGAAAGCCCTATCGTTAAAATGGCCATCAGAGCTGTCTTGCGCAATAGAGCGTCTACACTGGCATGGATACTCTTGCGCAAAAGCATATCTCTTGTGCAAAAGCACATGCCAGTGCAGACGCTCTCTTCTGGAAGAGTTTTTGCACAAGAACTCTTCCGCAAAAGAGTTCTTGTGCAAGAAGCTACCAGTGAGACGTAGCCCTAGTGCCTGTGGGGATAGACTGGATAATGAGAAAATAACAAAAATTTATCTGCAAATTTTACTTGATTGGTTGTTTTTAGGGTTTTTTTGGCAGGGTGGAAGAGGGGAGGGAGGGTTTGTATCTTGAACAGAGGAGGGATGTGAGAACAATAAGAGGAACAGAAATACAGTTTCTTCCAGTCATGGGAACTGTGCATCACTTCACACACATCTTTCATTAACGAATCTTATAATTTGCAATTGGTTGAATTCAGGAAAGGGGAAGAGAGACACCTTACATTTCCATATGAGCTAACAGTGTATTATTGATATGACAGCTGGTAGGGCCTAAATTAGGATGAGATTCAAAGAAACATCTACACTTCTTAGTACTTATCCATTCCAAATATTTGAAATATCTGTCATTTGCCCATTGTTAATATGTTTGCGGCAGAAGGTACTACAATGCATAATCACTTAAAAGAGTGATTAACCTAAAAAGAGAAAATAATTAACTAAAATACACTGCCATCTTTTAGAATGTAGGAAAAATTCTTTGCACAAATATATCCTTTTTTCCCTACAAGCATGAAATACAAGGGGAGATTGTATTTAAGGTAAATACAAGTAAAAACATGTGTAATAAGATCTGATTGCACAGAAGTTTTTAGAAAAGCAAGTCACTTGGATATAATCAGCAAACATATGAACAATTTGATCTGTTCACTTCTTTTCCCCCTCTTTCTATTCACTCTGTCAAAGTAGTTTGTAAGTGAAGTAAATGGAGCTTTTAAGGAATGGCATCTGTGGTATTTCTGCTCTCCTGCACTAGTATGTTTTTGAGGTCATTCTGTATTATCATAATCAATTAAGATGGTCATTAACATACATAGCATTGCATTTATATACAATGAGATTGTTAATGCTTCACTAAGCAAATTATTTACAAAAAAACTGCATGTCTAGAAAGTGCCACACACTTCAACAGAGAAATGCTACAGCGAGATAAGAATTCCATGTCAGCATTCAATAAGAATAAGAAACAAATGGATAAGGCTGCCTCGGCCTTGTCAGCGAAAAAAAAAAAAGAAAACAAGTCCTTGTCAAAGTAATTGTGTCATCAAGAAGAAACAAGAAAAAATTGAAAACAGGTTTTACATATCATTGTGTTTAGTGGTAAACACCTATCAAAGTTATTTACTTTTTGTAGCTAATTTAGCTTATTAATGATTCCCCCCACCCAGTTTACACATACATTTCTCACACTACTCATCAGGCTGCTCCTTTAGCAGTTAACTTCACCACTCCTACCTTACACAAATACCTTCTGAGCTAGACATTCTTTAGATTACCATTATGGCAATTATCTCTGAGACAGTAATAGCTTCTCCTTTGGTTGTCAGTGCCTGGAATGTATTACCCTGAAAGCATTTTTAAAAATCATCATCTGATTAGTTTTGGAATAGGAAAAGTAGTTTAAATTTGTTTTGAATACATATGCTATCTCATGTCAGGTTTGGATTCCAAGTGTAACAACAATATAAAGTATGAAATTCTGACATTTCAAGAAAGAGCTGTAAAGAAACACTTAAAACACATCCTGCTTTAATTTGCGAGAATACCACTTTATGTTATGCATTTCACATTGTTGGAAACTTGAACCAATGTGTAAAGAACTCAAACTACATACTATCACTTTTGGCACTTCATCAGATGCCATGTAATCACATAACATGATTTACAATATTGTTCTATATTTCTTGTTTGCTATTTCCATTCTATTTAAGTACAAAAAGGGCAGATATAATCTGAACATCAACAACTGAGGTAAATTAACTACAAAATTTTAGCGTAACACAAACCTAGATGGAAAGAAGTCACCATGAAATGTCAATTAATTATTAAAACCATTCCAAAACTTAAATACTGATGCTTCCTAGATATCACTCCATTTCCCCCCACACTAAGGCTGCGTCTAGACTGGCAAGATTTTGCGCAAAAGCAGCCGATTTTGCGCAAAATCTTGCCACCTGTCTACACTGACCACGAGTATTTGCGCAAGAACACTTACTTTGTACTGTACAAAAATCAGTGGTTCTTGCGCAAATATTTTGATGCTCCCGCTCAGGGATAAGTCCTCTTGTGCAAGTATTCTTGCGCAAGAGGGTCAGTGTAGACAGGCAAGTTAATTTCTTGCGCAAGAAAGCCCATTGGCTAAAATGGCCATTGGAGCTTTCTTGCGCAAGAAAGCGTCTACACTGGCATGGATTCTTTTGCACAAAAGCTGTCTTTTGCGCAAAAGCATCCGTGCCAGTGTAGATGCTCTCTTGCGCAAATACTTTTAACAGAAAAACTTTTCCGTTAAAAGTATTTGCGCGAAATCATGCCAGTCTAGACGCAGCCTATTATGATTGGTTTTAGGTTTTTTAAAACTGAAAACTTGTTCAAACGCATCCATGTTTAGACTACATTTAATTATTTTTTTCTGTGCACACTTGCATATTTCTGTATATAACTTTAATACAAATAACTATTAGTAGGAAGCATGAATGAACTAGTGTGTGTGACTTTTCCAACTAAGTGGCAGGATGCAGACTACCAGGAAGAGATAACTAAGTCGATGGTAAGCACTTGCAAAATATAAGCAAGTTTGGCAGAACCTAATATTGTACTGCAGTCGGGAAACTAGATAACAAAAGGTTGGCAATGTGCATTCTGCTCTTTAATAGAAAAGATGATATCAGATAAACAAACAGCCAAATATCCACATCATGTCTTTCCTAACAATAACATGGACAGGAATACCTGGCAGTGCTAAAATTTCATGGTATTTTGTTTGGAAGAAAATCTACTTTTAACATTTGTACACTGATAAATTTTTGTTTATTCAAAGTTATAAAAACTATTCCCCCTCATGGAAGCCAGCATAACTCATTAACAAATCCCTTTATAACTGAATTACTTAGTTTAAAATGTTTGCAGTATTGTTGTAGCCATGTTGGTCCCTGGATATTAAAGAAACGAGGTGGGTGAAATAATATATTTTATTGAACCAAAGTCTGCTAGGAAGAAACAAGTTTTTGAGTTACATTGAGCTCTTTTTCACATCTGGGAAAGGTACTCTGATTATTACAGATAAACTAAAGTTTTAGTTAAAACTGACATATATACCTCTATTGCTATGTCTCTTCCTCTGGCCATTTAATAAGAGTCCCTTGTTAACACTGACATGGCTTTATGAATAATACTTTTAATTTTCTCTTCCTGACAACACAATTTAAAGGATTCAGTTAAAGAGCAGCTACAAAACCACTTGTGGCAATATTTATTGTTCCATTTAACTTTAATGCAAATATTTTCTCTATTCAGTGTGAATTTTAAATAATCCTGTTAGTATATGTGTACCTACATACTGATAAGGACATAAGAATGTCTGGGTCAGACCAAAGGTCCATTTAGCCCAGTATCCTGTCTTCCAACATTAGCCTGGTGCCCCAGGGGGAATGGATAAAATAGGAAATTATCAGGTGATTCATTCCATCCCTCATTCTCAGCTCCTGCAGAATCCCCCCGCCGCCCCCCCCCCCCCCCAAGTTTTCCCTGGGATATTAAAAAAATAAAAATAAGTGTGCTTACGGGGTAAAGTTAGGCTGTTATCTCTATACAATGAATGGGGAGAGATAGATGCCTAAGAATTGGATCCATAAAAGCCAACGGGCTATGTGGGCAGTTGCCTAAGGTAGCCAAATGAGAATGCCAACAAGACAAGTGTATGCTAAGCCAGGCCCTCTCTGAACTGCAATGAGGTGGGTAACTCTGCTTACAATCTGCAAATAGGAAACTACCGCCTGCACTCAAGAAGTACCTTAACATACCTAAGATGCTTTCTGAGGGATTGATTTAGGTGCCTTCCTCACTCCACATAAAACAGCCTGTAGTGGTGGTAGTGGTGCAAGTGCCCAACTTTATAAATTATGGTTCAATGATTCAAGCCCTGCTGGCTCATGGGAAATGCAGGTTCAGTTCCTCCTTTTCTGCCATAAGAGGTGTCTCCTAACTTATTGGAGAGTATTCAAATCACTGAGCTATGGAATATTCTCATGTGGGATCACTCTCTTGTTGAAGTTTTTCCACTTTGGATGAATCATGGAAGGGAGGAAGGAGAGAGAGCGAGAACAGGATTGACTCTGTAGACCAGGGATGAGGACACTCATGAGGGCAGTGAGAGGGATTCCCGTTCTCGCTTGCTCTCTCTCTCTCTTTCCTCTCCTCCCTCCCCCACAACTATTCAGAGGTGGATAAATACTTAGTCTGAGAAACGTAATGAATTTAGGCACTTATAGGTTGAACCTCTTTGGTCCAGACATCCATGGTCAGGCACGATTTTAGTTAGCCAGATGTCCACTATCATGGGTGCGTCCAAGTTTCCCGTAATCCCATTAAGTCCTGGCTTTCAGTGTTCTGTGCCATTGCTTAGCTCTAATTTACCCCAAAGCTGTGTCTAGACTGGCAAGTTTTTCCGCAAAAGAGGCCGCTTTTGCGCAAAAACTTGCCAGCTGTCTACACTAGCTGCTTGATTTTGCGCAAAAGCACTGATATTCTACTGTCCGAAATCAGTGCTTCTTGCGCAAATGCTTTGACGTTCCTGTTCAGGCAAAAGCCCTTTTCTGGAAATGTTTTTGCGCAAAAGGGTCAGTGTAGACAGCTAAAAACTGTTTTGCGCAAAAAAGCCCCGATGGCGAAAATGGTGATCGGGGCTTTCTTGCGCAAAACCGCATCTAGATTGGCATGGACGCTTTTCCGCAAAAAGTGCTTTTGCAGAAAAGCGTCCATGCCAATCTACAAAAGCGGCGAGGAGTCCTGTGACACCTTATAGACTAACTGAAGTATTGGAGCATAAGCTTTCGTGGGCAAAGTCCCACTTTGTCACATGCATATGACGAAGTGGGTCTTTGCCTAAGAAAACTTAAGCTCCAACACTTCAGTTAGTCTATAAGGTGCCACAGGACTCCTCACCGCTTTTGCAGATTCAGACTAACACAGCTACCCCTCTGATACATGCCAATCTAGACGCTCTTTTCTGCAAATGCTTTTAACGGAAAAACTTTTTGCAGAAAATCATGCCAGTCTAGACGTAGCCCAAGTGTCTTCTACAAGCCACTAATCAGGGGAAGTGTTGGTCATGGTGCTAGACATGCTGCTAAACAATATTGACCTTCCATGGTTCAGCAAATTATCTGGTTCAGTACCTGTGAGGTCCCAAGGCTGCCGGCTTAAAAAGGTTTAACCTTTACTAGATCGTTGGGAGCTTTGTGGATGCAGAGAAGCCTAAAGTCTAGGGCTTAGATGCCAAAGTACTGAAGGCTATTTCTATACATACAACATTGTGGTGGCCTAGCTATACCGTTAGCATAAATAAAACCAACTTCCATAAGCTGCAGAAGCTACATTGGTGGGAAAAGCTCTCCCACCAATATAGCGAAGTGCACATGGGCACTTACATTAGAGTAATTGTATGTCAGCAAGGGGGTTGGTTTATGCATACAGGCAGTCCCCGGGTTACGTACAAGATAGGGACTGTAGGTTTGTTCTTAAGTTGAATCTGTATGTAAGTCGGAACTGGCGTCCAGATTCAGCCGCTGCTGAAACTGATCAGTTTCAACAGTGGCTGAATCTGGAGGCGAGTTCTGACTTACATACAGATTCAACTTAAGAACCCCAGGCATCCCCAAGTCAGCTGCTGCTGAAACTGATCAGCGGCTGATTCCAGGAAGCCCAGGGCAGGGGCTTCCTGTAGTCAGCCACTGGTCATTTTCGGCAGCTGCTGACTCGGGGACACCTGGGGCAGAGCAGCTGGGGTGCTGCTGGGTTGGTCCAGTGGCGCCCAGAGCGGCGCTACGGGACCAACCGGCAGCGCCCCAGCTGCTGTACCACAGGCGTCCGGAGCAAAGGCGTCCAGACGCGCCGTGGCTATCCTGCTGCCCTCGGGCTCCGTGGCTTTGCTCTGCTTTGCTCCCCGTCCCCCTGGTCTGCAGACCAGGGGGATGGGGAGCAAAGCGGCGGAACACGCGGGCAGCGGGACAGCCCAGACGCGCCGTGGCTATCCTGCTGCCCTCGGGCTCCGTGGCTTTGCTCTGCTTTGCTCCCCGTCCCCCAGGTCTGCAGACCAGGGGGAGGGGGAGCAGAGCAGAGCAGAGCGGCGGAACACGCGGCCAGCTGACAGCCCAGACGCGTCTGGGCTGTCAGCTGGCTGCGCGTTCCGCCGCTTTGCTTCCTCTCCCTGGTCTGCTGGAGACCAGGGAGAGGAAGTGCCCCGTTCGTAAGTGCGGATCCGACATATGTCGGATCCGCGTAACTCGGGGACTGCCTGTATATATTAGTTTGTTACTACCTTGCTTGCATGATACAACAATATTGTAGACACAGCCTACGTGTTTAGAAGAGAAAGTCTGTGCATAGTTCTTCAACCGTATTTTACACCTTTTAGTGTTTTTATTTATTTGAAATATATTAAAGAGAAAATGTGCCCAACCGAAGTTCATAAATGCTAAGTTCATAACATTTATTAACTATATTACTAAAAAACAAAGAAAATGTGAAACTGCAGCCTGCATGTTCCAGTATTTACGAACTTCACCAGGAGAGACCCGTGGGGTGACAGACTTGCTGGGTCCCTGGGCAAGGTGGGGGGGCAGCTCCCTGCTCATGGAAGGGGCGGGGCCTCAGGTGGGGTGGGGGAACAGGATTTGGAAGCCATCCCTCAACAGTGCCCAGAGCATGCCGCACTGCTTCAGCGAAGACCTAGCCCTAATTTCCACTGCCCGCTAGTTTGCCATTGAATACTAAAAGTACGGCTACACTATGCAGCTTTTAGTGACAAGGCTGTGTTGACACAACCTTGTTGCTACAAGTCCAGTGTGTGTATGCTGATTGTTGGCCCTTTGCCATCAAAATACTTCCACTCTTGCAACTAGGGGGATTTGTTTTGTTGGCAAGAGAGGGTGCCTGCCAACAAAGCATAATTCACACTTTCACTTGCTGCAGCAAAACTTTTTTGTCGACTGGGAATGGGGGTTAAGTAACTATGAATGACAAAAGATTTATCAATAAAATTTCAAGTGTAGACATACCCTTCATTACACCAGCAAAAACTTTCTATCATAGGTGTGAATTGTCTCCTCCCATTGAAAAAGTTTGGTAGTTTTATCTTTGGCATTGAAAGTGGTTCTTTAAGGTCACATAAATGGCTTTATATAGTTTTAAATGGTCAAATAAAGGAAAAGCAGGAACATTTGTGCTGTAAATGAGTTTTGCATTTGCTGCAGAATTGTAGTTTGCCTCAATCCCCAACTCCTCTCCAGAAAGCCACATAGTTCTTTATTTTAAGTCTTCCCTGGTCCTATTATTATTCATACTAGGTGTTTACATTAATTTTAATAGTTTTGCTTTTTATACACACATTTCAGGAAAGGGCAATTTACCTTTTTTTCCCCTTACAAACTTACTGACAACTTGACAATCACCAGCAGAAAAAAATTTGCTTTATCTGTTAACTCTTCACTGTAATTTCACACAAGACTATTTCTGTAAATAAGGACACACCCATACATCCCTTAGATTGATCTGACTCCTCTAAGATCTATCACAGTGACACACAGCTTTCCTTCTCTGGGAAACCACTAGCCCAGAGCCACTATTTTATATGTGAGCTTCCCACGCTAGCAAATGGCATCTATCATTAATATGGGCCCAGAATTGTGTAACATTTCAAAAAGTTTTCATTATACAGCCCCTAATTCAGTGATCTTTTTACCTAGGATAATGACTGCAGAGTTTAGCTCTTTGCATAGCACAGTCACTATTATTAAGAAAATGAAGTTGGTGCTAGGTCCTAGCAACAAATCAAATACAAAGAAAATGTATGCAAAATTTTAATGATAACTTTGCTGACAGAAAATTAGTGTATTAGCTACAGGTGTCAAAGCTCCCTTCACATATAAGCAAGAGGAAGGCATCCAAGAGACAGTGCAACATGATGCATGTTGCTGCAGCTCTGGTGACCTTGGGAAACACTATCTGACTCTCTTAGCTATCTTTAGGAAGCTTATATTGCTTATTGATGTTGATAGCCACAGCTAACTTGAGCATCAGGAGACTGTCAGCAGTTTCTTTTTTTTTTTTTACCATATTCTGGATGGTGGAATAGACCTGTAATGATTTTTCATAATTTTATGAATGTAAAAAGAAGAGAAGATGCTTTTCTATCTGCTTTTCCATATGTTAATGGAACTGCAGAGCACTGAAAACATCTTTAATCTTCACCTACATGAGATGACTTTGGGCAGGTACTTGTAGGGCAGTGGTCACCAAACAGTAGCTTGAGATCTACCGGTAGATCTTGGAGCCCGACAGGTGATCCTGACTGGTTTGGCTAAGAGGGTATAAAGTGCTGGCACTTCAACTGCCCTTCCACCTCCCCCCCCCCCCACTGTTGCACCTCTCTCCTGCCCTTTGCTTTAGAGATTGGCCCCCTTCCCAGGAGCCTCCCGTTGGCTGTATAGAGCAGGGAAGGGAAAGGAGGAGACACTGATGTCAGGGTGCCCCGTCTCCTACCCTGTATTCTGTCTCCACAGAACACAGCAGAGGTCACAAGAGGACTTGGGATGAAGGGGGTTTGCTGGCTGCTTTGGAGAGTGATTCAGGGCCAGGGAAGGGGTGAGCCAGTCTTAGCCCCACTGCACCAATACCCAAGAGCCATCTGAGGTAAGCAGTGCCCAGCTAGAGCCAGCTCCATCCTGCCCCAGTCATGTGCACTAAGCCCCTGCTCTAATCCTGATCCCTGTGGACCCAAACTCCCTTACAGAGCCTGTACCCTAAACCCCCTCCTGCAACCCAAACCCTCTGCCCTAGGCTCAGCTCAGAGTTCCTCTCACATTCCAAATCCCTTAGCCCAGTGGTTCCCAAACTTTTTGGCATCACACCCCCTTTTTGATTTTTGAGAAACCCTCACCCCACCCCACCCCAATAGCAGCAAGAGAAAGGCAGTCAGCCTTTGATGCCCTGGAAACGCTGGTGTGGTGCCTGCCCCTGACTCTACCATAAACAGAAACCAGACAATAAATGGGCTAGCTGACGACTGGGAGGCCTCCCGTCGCCGTGATGGCTAGTATCAGTAATTGACATGCCTGCACTGTCTCAGGAGAGGAATCTTCACCCATCATATACCAGAGGTGCCCATTGTCTGCATTTTCCCAGGTGTGAATTATGCTTTGCACCCTTCGTGGGAAACTTGGCATTCAAAGCCATTTTTCCTAATTGGCCACTTGAGACCAGGAAGAAGCCCATGTGACACAAGGGGTATAAAGAGGGGTTGAGTTGCCCACCCCATTTGAGCTCCAATCACCTACACCTGCTGGCAGGTATTGATTGTCTCCCGAGGTCCGTGGGACGCCCAACCTCGCCCTACTTCTTCCCGAGGGATTGAGAGAAAGACGCTGGCCACGCCAAGTCTGGAACGCAGGAGTGAGAATTGTACCTGCAATGTGTTTTCTTTATGTGTACACTTTAATTATCTCTGTTATAAGTTTAGTTACTTTATTATAGTTTCTTAAGGCAAACTGCTTCATTTCTTTGGTAAGGTGATTTAGCTATAAACTTTGGGAATAAGTGGGATGCCCTCATTCACTTATAAAATATTTATATATATAACCAAGTTTCTTTTATTTTATTTTCTCTTTCTTTCTCCTATAATAAGCCAGTGAGTGTCAATCTTCTGACTTGAACCCATGCTGCTGTACCCAAACCGAACACGAACAAAAGAACTTCAGCCGGTCAAAGGGACAGGTATAGGGCGTTTTGGATTGTGTCACTCCCAGGTGGCAGATCCATTGGGGCACCTCTCAGCCTCCCCAGGCTGCCTGCTGCGAAGGAATCTTGGATTCTAGCAGCTAAAATCTGAGGTGTTATAAGCTCTCCCTATAAACTTATTGGGGCGCCCGTCAACCTCCTCCAGGTTGCCCACTGCAAGGGACCCCGGTCTCAGCAGTTGAAGTCTCAGGTGTATAGCGCACACACACACCGGGGCATCTGAAAGCATGTTGGCTGCCCTCTGCGACAGGACCCCGGTCCTAGCAGTAAAGTCACAGACGTTAAACTATTTTTTGGGGCGCCCTCCAGCCTCCTAGGCTGCCCACTGCAATGAGACTTTGCGTCTCAGCAGTTGAAGACTTGGGTGTAACACACACACACACACTGCCCTGACCATTTCGGCTGACAGTGGGGCAAGAGTTTTTGGGTTGAGGTAGATCCTGGATTGCATTTAAATTCAAAAGTGACGTTGTGCTTAAAAAGGTTGGAGAGCACTATTGTAGAGTCTTATTCTAAAGCTGATTCCTTACTAAAGTCTCCCTCATCCCACATATATAAGGATGGTAGGGAGGAAGAAGCTGAGAGCGTTTTTCTTTTACTTGAGGAAAAATACCCACACATACCACTAAGAAGGGATGTTCAGAGTGCCTGAAGAGTTCCTCTTAACATTCGCGATCCATGACTTAGTATGCGAGGCGAGCTTCCAAGGCTGACTCTAATCATCCTATAATCCCTTCAGGGATTCATAATTCCTTCTCAGATGTGGATGGAGGAATTAACACTGTGTAGCAGTCCTCATCTAGGTCTAGCAAAAACTCAGACTGGATGGAAAGCAGTCTAGATGATTACTGGGCAAGGGAGACACTGAGGAACATACTTTCAGGTGATGCTGGCAAATGTGTATGTTCAATGAAGAACACGCATCCAACAGAAGTCTGGCACACCAAACAATCATACCTAGCTCTTTTTTCCCCCTAAAATCTGTTTTTTCTATTTTAAAAGCCAACATGAACTTCAAAGGCAGAAATGAATTGAATCAGCAAATAGCTGATAAAAGGCACAAAAGAAATTTAAAAAAAAGAGGGTCGCTACAACAGATAAGTTGACTCAGAAGAATGGAGGTAGGGGGCTGAGGAAAGCGGAAGAGAGCAAAACTCAAGCAATACAACGGCTGTGACCTGAACAATGAAAATGGCTGCTGACTGGCTGATGTGTGAGAAGTTGTTGATGCTAATGCCACAGCCGGTTATGAATTCCCAGAAATATCAGTTGAAAGTGTACCAAACTTACAATGATCAACACATTAATGCTGCATTCACAGTAATCATGTCTCAGAAAATGCTGGTCTATTTAAGGATGGCTCAGAACAATAAGACGGTGTGTTTTGGAAATACATAATCACTGCGGTGAGGTCTACACTAAAGAGGAAAGTTGATATAAGATATACAACTCCAGCTACGTTAATTACATATCTTAAATTGTGTTTTGGTGCCATACACAGAGGGAGGAGCAGGACTTCTAGCACTGAGGGAGCACACTCTCAGTTCAAATTAGCATGTCTTCACTAGATCAGCTAATGTGAACCCCGGAAGATCAACTACATCAGCTTTGACCTTCTCTGTAGTGTAGACAAGCCCTATGGTACTACCTGTGTATTTTTTTTTATATCATATGGGCTACAAGATCTACATATAACTATTTCAGCATTTCATTCCAGTTCATCACTTTCCATGTGTGTAGGTCATTTTACTACATGTATAACTCTGTGCTTCATGATACCTGAATACTTCAGGGAAGGTATAAAAATATTAGTCATATAACATAACTTATCATTTGTGCATATGCCTTTTTTTAGAATATGTAGGACTAAATTTATACATATGAGATTAGCAACACAAGGTGAATGAAGTAATATCTGTTATTGGATCAAAGATATTGCCTCATTCACACTGTGTGTCTCATATCCTGGGACTGACTGGCTAGCACTACACTGCAACTAAGAAATAAAGAGAATACATGTTGGAGACTGAAGCTAGGGTATGTCTACACTACAGCACTAATTCGAACTAACTTAGTTAGAATTAGTTAATTCGAACTAAGCTAATTCGAACTAACGGATCCAGACTAAAAAACTAGTTCGAATTAGCGTTTTGCTAATTCGAACTAGCATGTCCACATTAAGTGGACCCTGAAGCGGGGTTAAGGATGGCCGGAAGCAGTGCTGCCAGGGCATCAGAGGAGGACTTAGAGCGTGGAGATGCTGTCTCAGGCTAGCCGAGGGCTGTGCTTAAAGGGTCCCGACCTCCACCCCGGACAGACAGTTCTCAGGGGTGCCCCGCTTGAAAAGCAGCCCTGGCTTGGATTGCCCGGACTGCCCATACTGGGCACATCACAGCACTCAGCCATCTGCCCGGCTGCACTTGCCGCAGGCTGCCATCTGGGAAGAGGGGGCAATTGGGGGGCTGCAGGAGAGCTTTCACCCCCAGAAGCCCGCAGAGCCAGCCCAGTCCTCCCCATCGGGGGCTCGTGCCCCATTCCTCCCTCACCTCCTTCCACTTACCCTTCCCTAGCCCCTCTTCTTGATGTACAAAATAAAGATAACATGTCTTCCAAAATGGAATCTGTCTTTATTGAACAAAACTGGGGGAGACTGAGAAAAGGAGGTGGGAGAGGGGAAAAGAGAGGCTAGAAGAGGGGAGGGCAACTACAATGATCAGGGATTGGGAACAGGTCCCATATGAAGAGAGGCTAAAGAAACTGGGACTTTTCAGCTTAGAAAAGAGGAGACGGAGGGGGGACAGCATAGAGGTCTCTAAAAGCAGGAGTTGGGTGGAGAGGGTGCATACAGAAAAGTTCTTCATTAGTTCCCATAAAGAAGGACTAGAGGACACCAAAGGAAAGGAATGGATAGCAGGCTTCAAACTAGTAACAGAAAGTTGTTCTTCACAAAGCAAAGAGTCAACCTGTGGAACTCCTTGTCCGCACTAGCCCAGGCGGGTGCCCGCTTCTTGCGGTCCCGGGCAAGCTCCCGGGAGCCGCCAGCCTGGTCCCGGGAAGAGGGGGAGGGGCTGGGGGGCATCAGGTGGGTGGCTCGATCCGTGCCAGGTGCAGGGTCTGCCGTGCCAGGTGCAGGGTCTGCTGGCTGGGTGCTGGCAGGCTTGCACCTGGCACGGGCACTGTAGCCAGCCCGTGCCCCTTTAAGGGGTCCGGGGCCGGGAGGGGGGCAGACGAGTTTCCCTGGTGCTGGCCAGAGTGGCCACCAGGGAAACCTGGGGAGGGCTAGCCTCCCACTAGTTTGAATTAAGGGTCTACACAGCCCTTAATTCGAACTAGTAAATTCGAACTAGGCTTAATCCTCGTGGAATGAGGATTACCTAGTTCGAACTAAGCACTCCGTTAGTTCGAATTAAATTCGAACTAACGGAGCGCTAGTGTAGCGCCTATGAAAGTTAGTTCGAACTAACGTCCGTTAGTTCGAACTAACTTTGTAGTGTAGACATACCCCTAGAGATTTAAAACAATAATATTACATTGACTCTTATCAGAGGGGCAGCCGTGTTAGTCTGCATCTGCAAAACTATGAGGAGTCTTGTGGCAGTCTTTATGGGCAAAATCATCAAATACATCTTATGAAACGGGTTTTTGCCCACAAAAGCTTATGCCCAAATATATCTGTTCATTTTAAAGATACCACAGTAACTCCTCATTGTTATTAAAACACTATTCACCTAAAAAAATTCTTCACATTGTTTTCATATGAAAATTAGAAGCAATAGTGTATTTAAATAAGTTTTGAGTTCCTATAATCTTAACATATAGGTATATACAGGCCAAATACACCCCAAAACTGCTTGAGTTATTTTGTTTGTTTTCACCTTACTAAACATGTGTCGTGGCAAGGAATAATACAGTTTCTACCCAAAAAATATCCAGTTGGGTCCTGTCAAAATTATTTCTCAGCCTTAGTAAACACTGGAATATAAGTAGAAGTTAGTGACCTATTTTGGCTGCAAAGACATACAAAATAAACATTATTTTGGACAGATACACACTGTATCCCAAAATGTGTTAAATAACTAATAAAATAATTTATGTTATAAATAATTTCAAATTTTTAAATATATATAATATATATATTAGCCTTTGGTCTAAAATAAGCACAATAAATTTCAGGCCAACAGGATAAAGTTTAAAAGGGATTTAAACCATGTGTTTAATATGAAAGCTTTATAGCAATATAAACTAAGAGCACAAATATGAAAATTTAATTACAGAAAACAATGCAAACGCATTAAGACCAAATTCAGAGATAATATACAAGGTAGTGTAAATTAGGCTCTGTGATTCTAAGGCCTTGTCCGCATGGGAAAATTTTACCAGTTATACTAACAGTTTTACTGGTATAGCCATACGATAACATCCCATTCCCATGCAGCAACCTTTACTCCTACTTTCACTCATTCTACCAATGTACAAAGGAACCTAAATTGCTACAACTCCTCAAGCTCAGTGGAGCTGGAAGTTACCAAGTTCCAATAGACTTTTATGTGAAACTGTATCCAAGCAGAGTGTGAGAAGGGACATCCATCTATTAGTTTCAGCAGGGCCTCAGAGTCAGAAATATAGGGTTGGATTTCTAATTTGTTTTCTAATCCAGCTCATCTAAGGAAATGGTAATCCAGCTCATCAAAGGAAATCCACCCACCAAAGCTCATGATACTATATATTTTTGCTAGTCACTAAAGTGCCACAAGACTACTCATTTTTAACTTGTTTTGGGTAATTTGCAGTGTTGCAGTTGTTTTGGTCCCACACACCTTGTAGCACAAATATCTTTTATTGGACTGAGTTCTATTGGTGAAAGATAAAAGTTTCAGAATACACAGAGCTCTTTTTCAGGTGTGGTTTTAGAGAGGTCATTTAAGTTATTTTGTGTGTCAGTTTACCTTTTTGGAAAAAAAATAGTCAACACTTCAGAGGAGTACTGTAAGGCCTAATTAATATGCATAAATTGTTCCCAGAGCCTCAAATGAAAAGCAGCATCCTGTATAACTTTAAATTTGCGTTACTATATTACACCAATTTTCAGCTGGTACAACTTCAATGAAATTCAATTTGGAGAATTTGGATAAGTAGCAACTTAACCTAGTTTCTAAATTGGTCATTTGCCTACATACAATGAAATAAGAAGCTACACTCTTCAACTAATGAAAGAAGTATTTTCAAATGACTCATACTTGTAGGTGTGAACAATTTAGCTTGCATTGCAACTACCTCCTGAATTGCAGTACTTCAAAGCAATGCATGAAAAAATTAACATACAAGTTATGTTGGCTCCTGACCAGTATTCCCAAATTAAGTGTAAAATCCAGAAGCCTGAAATACTTAATCCTCTTACATCTTTTTAAATCTATTTTATTAGGAACAGCGATGTTACAATTTAACTTTTTCCTTAAAGTCAACAACTATGAAAAAGCTCATGTTTGGCCAATAAAAAGCAAATTCATTAAACCCCCATTTTCTACCAGGGAGAAAAGTAAAACCCTTTTGAGACACTGCCTTGGGGAAGACAGGCTTAGTAACATTTACTTAATCAACTTTAAACAAACTTGTTTAACAGTTCTTCCCCATCAACATCTACCGTGAGAACCCTTAATTCAACAATGTTATAAAACATACAGAACAAAAATTAGTCAAGATAAAGTGTAAACAAACTAAAACATATATGCTGCAAAAGTGCTAATGAAATAAACTAATTTACAGCACTTGTAACATATAAAACTCAGAAATGGCACACTTTCATCCACAGCTCTTAAAGCAAAAGGATATACTTAGCACCATGGTATTAAGGGGATTTGAAACAACAAGACCCTTACACAAAGAATCTGTTTAAATTATAAGTAGTCATACAAAAACAAAAAACAAAAGAAACAGAACAGTCATAAAAGACCCTCTAAAAAAGGATCAAAAGCAAGCCAGAGTAGGCAGCATGTTACATTAGAATGCAATAAGACACGTTCAGAGGTAACCTTGAAACTTGTATGCTCCAGGCTGAGGGCAATAAGCTCCATTTCCAAAGGAATGGAATAGACTCTTGAGTGGTTCATTCTCCTTTTGATATATGTGATTAAGTCCTATTAATGTCAATGGAAGTTAGGCACACAAATGAATGGGGAAAATAGCCCCCTAAACATTTGTGTGACACTTACATCCATGCTGCCCTGGAATTAACAGAGAATGATCACTGTGATGGAAGCAGCAGCTGTGAGAACTGAGAAAAAATACATGCATCAGAGAAAAATGACTGTTCCCAGAACATGAGTAAAGCTTACCATGTCATTGGGACTTAATCGCACACATTAAAGGGTGAGCAGAGGAAGTGAGGTGGCCCCTAACACAAACAGTATGCTAAGCAGGAAAAGGTAAAAAGAGACTGAAAAATTATTTCTGGTTGCATAGCTAGCAATGAGCTGTGCTAGGTTCCATCATTTCAAACTCAGAGGAATAATCTTTTATTTTTAAAAAGTTACAGCTCCAGAATTAATCAAGTAACTGCAATTAAAAAACAAAGATTGGTTTTGTAACACATAACTGACAATACTTCCACCAGTTAATATTTTATATGAAAGAAAAAATGTTATATAGTAGGCTAAATTAACTGAAAAGTAAAATAGAACATACATGTTTGTAAAAATGTTGACAGATTTCTCCAATACCCAGTTCCTAAACATCTGAAACTTCTAGAAGCTGTACATGTTAATTTAACTGCATGCAAACACAGAAGAAAAAATTATCAGAGTCAAAATCCGTCATGAGAGTCGAAGAAATTTGCCCTTAAAACCTCATCATTAGGGCCCCACCAAATTCACAACCATGAAGAACACATCATGAAATCTGGTCTCCCCCATTTGGTCTTTTGTGTACCTTTACCCTATATTCTTTTAAACTATCAGATAAAGTATATGCAAGTACATATCATTTCTCAAACTGAGGGTCCCCACACAAAAGGAGGGGTCTCAAGCCTATTATAAGGGGATCACAGCATCACTATCCTATTTCTATCCTACCTTCAGAGCAGGGTGGCCAGGGAGCAACAGCTGCTGCCCCCAAGCATCCAGATCTGAATGCAGGGACACTGTCAGCAGCAACAGAAAAGGGTGGCATAGTACTGTCATCCTTTTATCGGCTCTGCTGCTGGTGGTAGCACTGCCTTCAGAGCTGAGTGGTCAGAGAGTGGCAATACTGCAACCTCCAGCTCCCACCATTGCCACAAACACAATAGCTTCGAAACCCCTTTTGGGGTTGTGGACTGAAAGGCTTTATATGTTTATATTTTGCCATTTTCCAGTACATATTCTTGTTTTGTTATAACTTCATGCAATTTTAATATTTAAATAGTTGAAATCATGATATTATAGATTTTTTTAAATGTTTTGACTGTGAATTTTAAAAAATGGGCCCTGAATTCAGTAGGGCCCTTCTCATCGTACAGCCATTTTCCAATATGAATTTCAAACTTATCAATCAGTGGATGTTTTGCTGCACCAACAGCTTCACATAAGCAGCCAACTTTTCCTCACAGAATGAGTCTTACATGCAGGTACATACATGTACATAAATCCTGGGGAAGGTGCACACACAGAAAACCAGAGCTACCAACAGCAGTTCCCAACCTTTTCCAGATGGGGACCCATTTTGACAATTCAGGAAGACTTGGTGACCCAAGGCAATTCAAAAACGGGGGGAGACAGGAAGGCAAAGCCACCTGGGGAGACACTTGGCAACCCTTTTGAAATGTAATAGCAACCCAAATTTGGGTCCCAACCCATAGGTTGGGAAACCCTAATTCTAGCTATTCATCCAAGAGAAAATTAAAATGTAACAATTAAAACAATCTATGTGTTAGCACATACCATTGAATAGATCCATATTCACTTGTCTCACTGGGCATTTTGCCTGTGTAAGGATTTACAGAATATTAATAAATGTCCTCATTTATTTACTTTCAGATTTTAAATAAATTATTTTAATGTCTATCTCATTATTCATAGCAAACTGTTCATGTGTAGATAACTGCTTGCTTTGATATTTATGACTATATACAATAGACTCCTTATAAAACCAATCAAAAGAATTCCTTACTTGCTTGAAAGTAGGGGGTGTTTCTGATATGCAGATATATCTATCTCATAGAGCTGGAAGTGACCTTGAGAGGTCATTGAGTCCACTCCCTTGCTTTCACACCAAGACCAAGTACCATTCTTGACAGATTTACCCCAGATCCCTAAATGGCCTGCTCAAGGATTAAACTCACAATACTGGATTTAGCAGGCCAATACTCAAACCACTGAGCTATCCCCCCCCTCATCTGCTGATAGTGATGGTTTTTAGGTGGTTTGTTTTGTTTTAATGTCTTAAATGGCTATGGAAAACATTGGACACACACAAAACTAATGAAGCTTCACTGACTTTGATGGCTTATTACACCACCTGATAATCTATCCCTGGATCTTTGACATGGGTTGTCTGAAGCTTGAATGAACAGATCTCCAACTTACTCATGGCTTTTACCTTTATCTGACATAATTCATTCTACAATATATAGGCCTTGATCCAGCAACATTGGGACACAAGAATAGTCTCCACTGAAGGTGAAATTCTGGCTGCACTGAAGCCAGTAGCAGTTTTACAATTGATTTTAATGGAGCTAGGATTTCACCCTCAGTGTTATTCATGCACTAAGCATTTGCAACAGGAATGGGGAACCTTTTTTGGGTTGGGAGCCACTGACCCACAGAAAAATTAGCCAGGGGCCACACAAAGTTAAAAGCGGGGGGTGGAGGGAAGGGGACTGAAGCTCCAGTCCAAACTTCCCAATGCTGCGGGGGGAGACCCTGAGCCTCAGGGGCCAGATTCAGGCAAGCCAGGCCTTAGGTTTCCCACCTCGATTTACAAGATTGAGGTCTATTTTAGTGTATCAGTTACTAATGTGCATAGCATTTTCAGGATCAGAGCTCACCTTATTAACAAAAATAATGTGGCTAAATCTGGTAGTCAAAGAATCTCAGAAAAATGCATGATAGTACTATTCAGTTACATCTGCCAAGGATCACAATCATAATGGAATAAATTTCACTGAAGTGCTTTTCATATCAAGCAATAATGTGGGTTAATGGAAACTTTTTTAAAGCCTTATCTTTACAAGTCCTTGTTCATTTGAATAGCAGCAAAAGGACTTCTGTTTTAAAGTACTTGGGTTTTTCCCCCAAAAAACTGGGTCAAATCTTGTTCACAACAAATAAGAGTTTTCACTGTCAAAACTAGGCAAAGAAGCTTAGTGAGAGTCAGTCCAGTGCAATTTAAAAAAATTAAATCTATTCTTTAATGCATACAGAAATATTATTATTTAATTTCATATATGTGGTCTTAGCTTTTATAACATATGAAAGATCTTTTATATATTTGAATGCAGGAATTCTCAAAAGTCATTGCACCATGACCCCCTTCTAATGACAAAAATTACTACAAAACTCCAGGAGGGGGAACTGAAGCCTCAGCCCACCCAAAGTCCACCACTGTGGGAGACTTATAACCTGAGCTCTAGAACCCAGGGCTAAAGCCCTGAGGCTTTGTCTTTGGTCCTGGGCCTCAACAAGTCCAAGCCATCTTTTATAACGCCATTAAAATGGGGCTATGTCCCACTTTTGGGTCTCTGTCCACAGTCTGAGAACTGCTGTTTAATGTTAAATCAGCTTCTAAAAGTTTGTCATAGAAACAAGCTGCTCTTTACACAATTTCTCTTCAACCAGATATAACCCATTCAGGTTAGTTAATGTTTCACATACTCTTTGCCATCTGTACATCTTAGAGCTCCCTGATCCAGCACCTTCAGGACCTGACCATCCCAGATGAGGGATTTTTCCAGATCAAGGGAGGTCATATCTGGCTCTTCTGCTACCAGCTCTCCCCAGCCCTATACCAGCCACCAGCTTCCTGCCCAGCTCCTCCTTGCCACCAGCATTACTGCCTTGCTGGTCTCCCCACCTCTTTCCCTGCTATGCTGGGCAACCCAACTCCTTGTGCACTGGGCTTCTAGCCCCACAGGCCTGTCCTGCTGCAGAGTGGTGGGCTCCTGTCTCCCCAGGGCAGCCCCACTGCATAGTGTTAGGCTCCTGGCCCTCTACGGCAGCCTTACTGCAGTGTGCTGGGTTCATGGCCCACGCCAGGCAGACCCACTGGGTTGTGCCTGGCTGCCCAGTTGCTGTGCGCCAGGCAGCCCAGCAGCAGGGGCCTAGCCGTCAGCCCTCCACCAGGACTCTCTGGTCCTGGAATACCAATGGTCCTACTGGTTGATGGATGTTACTGCACCTGGGAGGTTCAACGTGTAGGTTGCCTCTTTACACTATAGAGGAGTCAGGTGCTCTGGTTAACTGCCAGTAACTGACATAGCACTGCAGTTTGGTGAATATGCTCTCACAACATCCCAGTTTTATGAGACACCCTCTACAAAAACATAGACTTTAATCATCCTAATACTAAACTCATTTACATCCCAGTAAAACAAAAATCTGTTTTAACTTATCCTCTCTTCTGCTAAACGAGGTCATTTGAATGGAGGCATTCACATATTTTCTCTTGATTTCTATTGAAAAAATTGGATTACCTATTTACAACTGATGATTTGATTAACTTAAAAAAAAACCATGTTCAGGAGTTGGAGTTGTATGTCACAAAATCACATTAGTGACATCTGTTTAATGTAGTCTTTTGGCTCGTGCTATAAAACTTAGAACAATTATGTAGTTTACTTAAAGCAATTTAACTTCAAATCATGTATATTGGAACTTTACTATTGTGTATATCAAGTTTATTAAGAAAATATTAGTAGATATTATAATGACAAAAATCCATATCCAGATTTTTGGCACTCTTGGGAGCTCTCCCCAGCTCCTTGGAGCACATAAACCTAACAAATATAAAAGATAGAATCAATAATTTAGGCAGCGTGTCAGGGCCGGATAAAGACATCATGAAGCCCTAAATTAAGTCAAGTTTAATAGGTCCCATAGCATTACCCAAAAATGTGAATTATTTTAACAGAAAGGAGGATGAAAATAGAAATAATAAAGTTGTATATTTGCATATATGTTTGTATTTTATATTTGTACATAGGGGAGGATTCAACTAAAAACTAGCCTTTTTTATTTAGAGGCCCCTCATAATCTGAGGCCCTAAATTGTAATTTACTTAGTTTGTTCATAAATCCAGCACTACACTGTGTTAATTGGTTGTCAATGGAAACTATCTCTAGTTTAAGCTCAGAAAGGTATTTTGCATACAGTGGCATGCACTTACATATAAACTGCATAGCAAGATGGACAAAATATTTCCTTATACAGTAAAACCTGTGTTATCCAGCATACTCGGGGATTAGAGCGTGCTGGTAACCTAAAAATTCTGGTTATCGGGAGCGGGGGGGAGCCATGCAGGGCCTATGGGGGGGCAAGGAAGCCATGTGGGGGGCTGGAATGTGGCCTGCTGGGGGGGCCACGAACCACGGGGAGGGGAGGAATGCGGCCAGGTGGGGGGGGGGTGGACGCCGGGGAGGTGAGAGGCAGAGATGTCAGGGGCGGCCTGCTGGGGGGAGGGGCGTGGGAGCCGTGGGGAGGCTGGCCTGTCGGGGGTGCCAGGAGCCACAGGGGGAGTTGGCCTGCCAGGGGTGCCAGGAGCCAGTTTCCTTTTTTTCCCCACTCTCTCTTTTCCCGCCATCAAAAATTTGCCAGTTTCTACAGTTTTCTGGATGCTTAAGTTCTGGATAGTGCAGGTTTTTCTGTATTTACTTCAGAAAAATCCTACTTTTCTGAGAAGCATTCGAGACATAATGACTATGCACCATTCTACCTTTGTACCTCATTGTTTTGTTTTGTATTGTGTTCACCTGGACACACAGTCACATTCATATAAACATTAAGAGACAAGTTTCCAAATTCAAATCGAAAAATATCAGATTTTATGGATACTTTCCCACCCTTCTTTCTGCAGCTTTCGTCATTCAGTTTACACTCCTGAACTAGCTACTACTTCTTTTATAAGCATTAAGTGAGTTCCTGTTTGTGAAAGATAATTTCTGAAGAAAAGAGAAAGATGTAATTCAATATAAGATGAGAAATTTGTACAAATTTAACTAGGTGAATTTAAAAATTAATTTAGTTAATAAATTGGTCCAAAACCTTTGTATACAGAGATTTATTTTGTATTAAACTTAAAATGTAAAACAATCAATATAAGGCCTTCAAAATAAAAAAGTGGTTATAGATGGTTGCATTGATTTAACTAAATTGCTCTTTAAACCAATTTAGTTAAATCAGTATAATTTTTGCATGCATGCAAGGCCTTTGTGTAAATGTGAGGACTTATAATAGACATAGAGCTTCAAATACAGCACAAGAAGAGAACACAACAAGGATCATGCACCTGAAGCGAGTTTCAGGTTAGACTAACTGGGCTTTGCCTGACCTCTGCCTCTTAACCAGCTTACCCAATATTAACAGCTGTCAGAGCTGCATGACAGAAAAGAACAAACTTTTAACTAGGCAGAATTAAGAGTAAGGGGGAAAGCATTATCTTTCAAACATGTAGCCATTTATGGGAAAACTTAGATGAGACACTGCCAGGTAAACTAAGATTTTTCTTAGGCCTACACATAATAAACCAAAAGTCTTCATTCCACCAGAGATTTTTAAACTGAGAAGCTACACATAAATTTTCTTTTTGCCCTTATCATTAAAGAAAATAAACAAAAGCATGTCTTCATGAAACCAAAATTCAAGTGCAAGCACACTACAAAGAAGCCTTGTTCAGTAGCATTTCTTTCCTGAACACCAGAGTATGGTTGCTAATGTAGCTTCTCAGTGCACACTCATACAATGCCTTCACAGGAGAACATAATTCACTAAGGCAGGGCCCCACCTTACTTCCTTCATCGGTAGGTGCTTGCTAGTCCTTGCACTGGGGGCTTGCAGTGGTGGTTCTCTCTCTCTTCTGAAAGGCAATTAACACTATCCTTGCCAATTACACAATGCTTATTTGCAATCTGAATGAGTCTATACATCCCTTGATATGTCATTTCTCCTCCTTTTTAAACTCAAACACCTGTTTTCCCCACTCCCCTATTTTGTCTTCATGCATCTTCCCTGGTTTTTGTGTGTAGCCTTCTTTAACCTGTCAAACTGTTTTTTTCTTCTCATTTTCTGATGATCTCATATTCACCACCTATGTTTTTTTCTCTCTGCTTTTATTCTTTATTTTCTCTCATTTCTGCTGGTCTTAATACTTCCTAGATACTCTTTCTGCCTCATCTTTTCTTATTTTCTCTATTTTACTCTCTTTTGACATGCATTATGCCACCTTGTTTGCATTATATTCAAGAACAATCAACATCAAGATTCCCCAAAGTCAGAGAAGAAAGAAGCAACTAAAAATACTACACACAGCCAAATCTCAGATCTGAAATATGACTCAGCACCTCAGGCTTAGAAACAAATACTTCACAGAGTGACTATTCCATACTAAATGGACATCTATTATTGCAAGATTCTACTCCTGCACTGCATGCCCCTTCTCAGGGATCAAATGGGATTCACCATCTCCCGCCGTATGTGGTTTCTGCTTTAGCATTTCATTCCTCACCTCTCTACTTAGTTATTGATATATAGAAGCTATTGTTTTTCTTCTTAGTTTTTTTCTATAGCCTCCATCATGCATCTCCCAGTGGTTTGGAATGATAATAAAATCTCTGTGTTGTTATTTAGAGGAAAGGGGGAAGATTATTTAATAGTGAGCACTTAGAACAACTAATAAATTAATCATCATATCTTGTATATTGACAGATTCCCATAGAGCTTGAAGTGTGTGTGTAAGCATTCCCTTTCACTCCATCAACCAGATTATTTTAGTGCCATTACTGAGATAGTTCAGTGGTATTAGTCTACTAGCACTCTTATTTTCAGTAAAAAAAAATGTTCTTGTAGTCGCCACATTGTCTTTCCAAGTTAGATTAAAAGGGCTCAAAATATTCCTGAAAAACCTCCAAAATGTGCAATTTCATACAGCACATATGAAGACTGATATCCAAGCACCACAAAGGGCCAAATTCTAAGTAGTACTTAGATCCTAATCAATACCCTCAGTTGCCATTCTTATAAGTCATAGTTTTAAGCAATCAGCAGGTCTCAAGATTTGGTTTTGACATTCTAAGCCAGTAGTTTTCAGCAGCTTTTCATTTGGAGACCCCTAAGAAATTTTTAATGGAGGTGCAGACCCTTCTGGAAATTCAACCTGTGGTCTACAGATCCCAGCCACAGAAGTATTAGACTGAAAATTGACTAAACAGAATTCAACTATAAGTGCTCAGACATGTGACGCAGCCTGAAAGAAGGTGGTAAAATTGTGGGCTGCTATGGTAACAACACTTCCAGGTTTTGACCTGTAGCGAGGGGATATTCACATACTTTTAATTGATCAGAAAAACCAAATACGCCTTTTCTGTGATGTGAAACTTTATTTTTATAGTCCCCTTTTGCAGTCCTCTTTGACATGGTCTATGGACCCCCAGAAGTCCACAAAACACACCTCAAAAATAGTTGTTCTATTCTCTACAGTACTAGTACAATTGTCTACATACTTCCAGTGTTATTACTAGGCCAATCAAATTTTGGAATTCTAACCTCATTTTTACACACACAAACTTCAGTTTAATTCACTAGGGCATGTCTACACTGAAGGGCAAAAGTCAAATTAAGATACATAACTTCAGCTACATCAATTGCATAGCTGAAGTTGAAATAGCTTAATTTGAGTTTTGGTGCTGTCTATACAGCAGGAAGTTCCTTTATTCCTCATGAAATGAGGTTACAGGAGTCAGACAAAGAAGTCCTCCATCTCAAAATTATGTTGAAATTACGTCTTGCTGAGTAGACGTGCACTATGTTATTTTGAAATAATGCTGCATTGTAGAAATACCCTGAAAGTTTACATGAGAAAAATCCAACTAAAAGCTAATTAAGGAATTCAGGACCCATTTATTTATTTCACACATTGCATAGACGTGCATGGCACTTAGACAATTTTAAGATACAATCCTTGCCCTGAACAGGTTAAAATGTGGAGAAGAGAAGGCAAAGGGGGAGAGCACAGAAAGGATTACTCCGTAGTATACTATGAAAGGTTGGGGTTTTATTTCAAATTTCATGTATCATGTTGTTCCCTTGTGTTTATGGGATTTGGTTGGTTGGTTGGCTGGTTTGTTAGGCTTGACTGAAAATGGGGTGCATCAGTGTTGAAGTGATAATTATGAAGTGGTTTCTGAGTAAAGATTTGAAGGACTACATAGAGCATGGGATGCAGGAAAGCATTTCAGGCATGAGGGATGCATTAGCAAAAAGAACAAAAGAATGATGCAGGTAGAGAAAGAAACCTGGAATTTCACTCAGGAGAAACAAATACATAACAAGTAGCAAAGGTCAACATTTGAAAGTACTTTTTTTGAGATCATGAAACTAACTGAAGAGCTATTACCATCATCAAATTCAGAGGAATGGATTTTCTTACCTTTGTTTGTCTTTGGTTGTCTATACTAGAGAACACAGCTCTTGAACCCTTACAACAAAAATACTGTTCATTGTGTGTCCTAATATCTGAAAAATGTGCATCAGGCTTTCCCAAGGAGTTATATTATGGACAGCAGCAGAAAGACCGCTGAAGTGTTTTGGCACAGAATCTGCAGTAACAATGAATTCTTTACCAATACTTTGCTTTTTAACCCAGATATAGTATTGGAATGCGGCCACCAAACGTGAAGTAACACTTTGCAATTATAGGACCAAATTTTCAAAACCGGTTTCCAAAGCTACACTTGAAAGTTTATTACTATAATTCTTTGTGTTTGTAAAAGCTTCCATTTATGTATGAAATATGCACTTATGCATACAAGTTGATATTGTTGCTGGTGTCATACCCACGTGTCCTCCTACAAGATTTTCATGTGCAAAACTTAAGAGACATACATTCAAGTGGAGGTCAATGTCAGCAAAATGTCTCATGGCCCACAATCAGATGGTCTAAACGCACTCTAATATACAGGAAGAAAGTATTTGGCAAGAAGAGGAGGATGGTATAAGAGAAGTCTTGCAAAGACCTTTCCTGGAATTGCAAACAAAGAGATTACTCTAAAAATTCCACATTTGGATTTATCCCTTTTCTTGAAAATTCTCACAATCATAGCAGCTCTAAGTTCACCCCCCAATATAGATATTTCAAACTCCCGGTCCAATCTCAGATATCAGTGATGGGTGTGTGTAACAGGGTTCACTCACCATTTGGGTCTGCCCCTTTTAGGCACGTCTAAGGATCAGTGCTTGTCTGGTCTAGCACCTCCTTCCATCTCTTGCTTTCTTATGGCTTTCACTCTCCAGTTTTCATGTCTCAGCCCTCTGGCCAGGTCACTGTACAGCACTCTTCTTCTGGGGTATGAAAGCGCCACTGGGCAAACTCTTTGCATGCCTTCTCAGGTACAGCCTTAGAATTGGCATGGAGAACTGCCACTTTCCCAGGGGGTAGGAGGGATTCCCACCCACTCCTTCAGGCTCCACACCAAGGACCCTAGCAGCAGCCATTGACAAGGTCTCCATGGTCAAGCTATAGTTCTTTCCTTGGGCCCCTTCCTACTCTGCTTCTACAAGATCTCTTCCCCACAACTCTTCTGGGTAAACCGCTTTTGTCATAGACAGGAAACCGGGCACTTGCTTTTCCCTGGCTTTCCTCCTCTCACGTGCCTATGCCCAGAGAGTGACTGCTGCCCCCTTCTTCTACTAACTTCTTCTCTTTATAATCCTCTCTTCACTCCTCCTCCAGCTGGGCCTCACTTGCAATCATGGTTTATACATCTCTGGGCCTCCCTTTGGGTACAATTGTGAAGGGTAAATGGCCCTTTCTCATGGTCTGGATGATCACTGCATCACAGTGTGATGGATGGAACAGAATAATCTGGGCAAACAGGTAATGTGAAGAATCAGGTGCTGGCAGATGTGAGCATGTGTGGAGGTGGCATGGAGCCCCCACATGCACTCCTAGCAGTTCCAGTGGGGACATCAGAAGAATTATTTTTTTCAGCTGCTGGAATAGCACTGCTGGACACACTTACAAGGTAGCAAGTACCCGAAAGAGCCAGAGAGCCATCTTAGAACTGGTCCCAGAAATGGACAAAGTATTTGGGGTAATACTGTGAAATACGCCACAATTCCTTCCTCCAAATTATGGTTCACCATGATCATATCACTATGCTCAAAACTTTTATTTAAGCAATACCCCAAAGCTTAATAGTTATAGAGAGCCAATGGGGAAGAAAGTGTTGAGATTTGAACTGAAAAACAAGTTGCCTGAGTCAGTCTCCTTTGTGTGACAAAAGCAACAGGGGCTGTTGGAGAGACAGAGTGAGCCTGGGAGGCAGAAATGAAATTTACTATAATGATATATCATGATTACAGTTTAAAAAACAAGTTTGAAGAAAGTTCCCTAACTTCTTGCTACAAAAATGGAGCACAGCTGCATGTTTCTCACAAACCCAAGGTCAGAGCACATCAATTCATATCTGTTTTCATTTTCAAGGTTGTCTACAAGGAAAAGAGCTAAAACCTGGTGAGTTTTTTAAATGAAAAATGAGATTCTGACTCATGGGGATCTAAGTCTGGGTTCATTTACAAGCAGGTAGCATAAGCCCACACATGCTCTCTCCAAATCATCTGTGATGTACAGTTAGTAGCAGTGGAATATAAGAAATGATAGCATAGAAAGAAGTCAAGAAGCTTACCCATGTTTGTACAATATTAACTTGCATTAGCGTAGCACTGGATGAAAAGTTTTTCCTTTATACTTCACGCACCTCTTGGAGTGTCCAACAATCTTTCTTTATAAAATGAACAATCAAGATATTAAATGACACTATATTTAGATCCACATCCCATCATCATTCCACATATGGAAATATTACTGAAGTCAATGGGTGTTTTGCTTAAAGATCAATGCAACTACATGCATTCAACCATAAAGTCTAGTAACAACAGCCAAGCGAATTCTCAGTATGCTAAAAGTATACATCATAAGAACAGGTGAAAAAATTATGAGGAACCCACTCCCTGGGATGAGTTCATACACATGCATCCACTAGCATGTCCTATTCCCTTCCAATACTTCAGTTAAAGCTTTGCTGATATTCTCCTTTAAAGACAATAAAATATATTTTAGAATCATATAGCACCTTTCAACACAAAACAGCACTGAATGTGCAAGTAAATACATGTTTGTTAGTTGTATAAATTATCCAACCAGAGAAGCAAATCAATATCCCATGACTTAATCAAACATCTTTGATTAAACTGTAAGTATTGTAATGAATAATATACAAACAATCTGCAGTACAAAGACTGTTTGAAGAAATTATCAAATTCGTTTGAATAAGTGATTACATTTTATAAGTTTGTGATCTGTCCATAAGTATTTCTGGAACAGAAAATAATTTAAATTTGTTAGACAAACTATCTGCTAGCAATTGGCTCATTTTTGTTGAGAAAGACATTGAATCTTTTTGTTTGATTTTACTTTAAATTAATAAATTTGAATAGTTCTGGATTAGTCACTTAGAAAGCAATGAGAAAAGACAGACAAAGATATGCTTACATGTGCTTTTAGCATCTCCAGAAGAGATGCAATAGCCTTGATTTGGTGGCTAACAGGAAAAACTAAAACACCTATGGAATACTAACAGAGATGCAATGCTGAAGACCAGCACACTCCAATGCCCTTTAAAATCAGTGCCAGTCTTTCCATTCATTTCCATTGATACTAAAGATAATAGTGTGGAACTAAGGAATAGACAGAATCTCACCAAAAAAGCAGAGTGAATGAAGTGAAATAGAGTCAAACTATTCTCATAAGCTCCAAGAATAAATTATTGTTTTATAGACAAGGGTGAAATCCATCAGAAACAGAGCAATCACCCCAACCTGCACTTCAATCTCCAGATAAAATTTTAGCACGGTTCCTAGAGCCCACTCCACAAAAAAAAAGAGGTCAGACTACAGGCTATATGATGTGCTTGCGTATACCAAGCCAAAGATAAGTATTCTTATCAAGCCTGGAATGGCACTTTTACACCTGTGAAGGCTATCCTAACGATAACTCTATAAATCTACATAACATGCATGTATGGGCCATAAAAATCACAGTTCCAGAAAATATTATGGGTTTATGAAGTGTTTGTTTTCCTGATAGAATGCAAAGGTCAAATCTAGGGATGTTAAAATGTGATTATTTATGTAATTGTGTAACTGCTAAAAATGTCAGTGATTATACGGTTACACACAGCGCAGGAGGAATTGCTGCTGTATCAGAGGCAGCAGTGTGGGAGGTGAGGGGAAGCAGGTGGCTCCATAGGAGCCGGATCACGTGGAGAGCCATCTCCCACCTGCCTCGTCCCCCACATTGCTGCCTCTGATACAACAGTAGCTCGAGGGGGAGGGACCTGCATGTAACCATGCACAATAACCAATAAGCCCTATCTCATCAGTTAACTGTAACTGTTACACTTTCACATCCCTAGTCAAACCAATTCTAAAGAAATCTTAATACTGTATTTTCAGTATTCACGAGTCAGAGTTCAGTCTTTTGATATCTGGACATAGACTTTTACCAAAAGTCCACCCGGGTCCTGGACAAAATTCTATTCAAGATTACTGGTGCCAAGAATCCACAATTATATCTTCATAATGTATACTCTTGAGAAAGGTGTTTTTCTAAGATGCTGGGGCAACAAAGCTTTTGGGAACTATTCAGAAATAAGGCGAGAACAAGTGCTTGCCCTGAGAACAGGAATTGGTGGTGACAGGGGACTTCAACTATCAGAAATCTGTTGGGAAAATAACAAAGCAGGGCACAAATTATCCAACAAGTTCTTGGAATGTATGGCTGACCATTTTTTATTTCAGATGTTTGAAAAAGCTACTAGGGGAAGGAGGCTGTTCTAGATTTGATTTTAATGAACAGGAAAGAACTGGTTGAAAATTTGAAAGCAGAAGGCAGCTTGGGTCAAAGTGATCATGAAATGGCAGAAGTCTCTGAGGGATAGCCATATTAGTCTGTAACTTTAAAAAATGATGACATATGTGTCTCTAAGAAGGTGCTACAGGACTACTCGTTTTTATGAAATGGCAGAGTTCACGATTCTAAGGAATAGTAGAAGGGACAACAGCAAAATAAAGACAATGGATTTCAAGAAGGCAGACTTTAGCAAATTCAGGGAGCGGGTTGGTAAGGTTCTATGAGAAGCAAGATTAAGAGGAAAAACAATTGAGGATAGTTGGCATTTTTTCAAAGGGATATTATTAAGGGCACAAGAGCACACTATTCTACTGTGTAAAAAGATAGAAAGTATAGCAAGAGACCACCCTGACTTTACCCGGGAGATCTTGAATGATTTAAAAATCAAAAAAGGAGGTCTATAGAAAAGTGAAAACTAGATCAAATTGCAAAGGCTAAACATAAAGAACACAAGCATGGGACAAAATTAGAATGGTCAAGGCACGAGCAAAATCTAAATCGTTAAGGAATCACAAGAAAATATTCTACACATATATTTCAAGCAAGAGAAAGACCAAGGACAGGGTAGGCCCAGTGTTCACTGAAGAGGGGAAAAACAATAACATAAAATGTGGAAACGGCAGAGGTGCTTAATGACTTCTGTTTCATTTTTCATCAAGAAGGTTGGTGGTGATTGGACACCTACAATAGTGAATGCTGGGGAAAAAAAGATAAGCTCAGAGGTTAAAATAGGAAAAGAGCAAATTAAAAATTACTTCCAAAAAGTTAAAATGTCTTCAAGTCACTAGAGCCTGATGAAATGCACCCCAGAATACTCAAGAAGCTCATTGGGGAGGTATTTGAGGCATTAGCTATCATATTTGAAAAAGTAATAGAATCATAGAACCATAGAGCTGGAAGAGACCTCAGAAGGTCATCAAGTCCAGCCCCCTGCTCTAGCCAGGACCAATCCCAACTAAATCAACCCAGCCAGGGCTTTGTCAAGCCAAGACTTAAACACCTCTAGGGATGGAGACTCCACTACTTCCCTAGGTAACCTATTCCAGTGCTTCACTACTCTCCTAGGCTGTGTCTAGACTACATGCCTCTGTCGTCAGAGGCATGTAGATTAGACACATAGGCAAAGGCAAATGAAGCTGCGATTTAAATGATCACGGCTTCATTTAAATTTACATGGCTGCCACGCTGAGCCGACAAACAGCTGATTAGCTGTTTGTCCGCTCAGCGCGCTAGTCTGGACGCTCCCCTGCCGACATCAAAGCCCTTTGTCGGCAGCCCCGTTATTCCTCGTGGGATGAGGTTTACTGGGGCTGCCGACAAAGGGCTTTGATGTCGGCAGGGGAGCGTCCAGACAAGTGCACTGAGCGGACAAACAGCTGATCAGCTATTTGTCGGCTCAGCGCGGCAGCCATGTAAATTTAAATGAAGCCGCGATCATTTAAATCGCAGCTTCATTTGCCTTTGCCAAAACAACAAATCTGCATGGCTCCGTCGACAGAGCCATGTAGTTTAGATGTACCCCTAGTGAAGTAGTTTCTCTTAATATCCAACCTGGACCTCTCCCACCACAACTTGAGACCACTGCTCTTTGTTCTGCCATCTGTCACTACTGAGAACAGCCTTTCTCCATCCTTTGGAACCTCCCTTCAGGAAGTTAAAGATGGGAGAGAGTCCAAAAGACTAGACAAGAGCAATTATAATGCCCATCTATAAACAGGGAAATAAGGACAACCCAGGAAACTACAGACCAGTCAGCTTAGCTACTGTGCCAGGAAAGATAATGGAACAAATAAATAAGGAATTCATCTGCAAACATCTGGAAAATAATAAGTAGATAAGTAACAACCTGGATTTGTTAAACAAACAAAAAAAACCATCAGAGAATTATAAGCAGTAAAGCCCTAGATGATGAATACAACATAGAAACAACTATTGTTTCAATTTTTTCTACTGCATATCGTGAAGCAATTGTAAACTGTTTTTATCTTAGTGCCATGCTCAACTAGTTAAAATAGTTATTACATGGCCCCAATAGGTTTGTGAGCACATTTTCTGACACTTGCACACACAAGTATTTGTTGAAATTGGCCTTTCTGATTAAGGTATTTGCCAATGTAACGTGGTCACAAAAGTGTATACAAGCACAATTCCACATGCAGACAAGTGGAAGCTGCCATTTGAAAATGTATGCCAAAATACAAAATGTTGTGCTTTGGGCAGTCATACGACAGAAACGAAAACACATCCACTATGCCTGCAAAATCCATGTTAGTGACTGCAAACTGGACATTTAATTAGCATAAGTACATGCCTATTTGTATATGCAAATGTGTGATTTTGTGGGCAAACCTCTACTGCACTATGCCTTGAAAATCTGTCCCATAAAATAATGTATCCATACATTTACTAAACAATGTTCATTTTGCTATTATTAGACCAGTGTTTCTCAAAGTGGTCTGCCAAACCACTTTTGAGAAATCTGTTAACTGGCTGCTCTAGTGTGTTTTCTTACTGGTGTCATGGCCACAGAGCCTCATGGCTACTATTGGCTTCATTTTGCCATTTGCAGCCCAGGGGAGTCATGGGAAATGGTGGCACGGACCACACTGGTTCCCGCAGCTCCCCTTGGCTGCCAATGGTGAACTGGAGCCAATGGCATCCACAAGACTCCATGGCAATGGAGCCAGTAAGTAAACACACCAGAGTGGCCAGTTGACAGGTTTCTCAAAGTAGTTTCATAGACCACTTTTGAGAAACATTGTATTAGACTAGCCTAATTTATGTTTCAGTTAATATAGTCAACAGCTCATCTATTCCTTGCTATCAATTTGGTCTTGTTTGAATTGCTAATAAATCAAAGCCCAAGGCTAGATTTTGTCATTGGATGTCAATTCATCTCCCACTGACTTTTCATGTTCCTGATCTGAATATGACCCTTAAGCAGTACATGGAATGGTAGCTGGTGTAGCTATTGGTATAAAACATACTGTACTGTTTTCTTTTTAAGAAATAAGAACATAAGAGTGGCCATAGGGGGTCAGGACAAAGTCTATCTAGCCCAGTATCCCATCTTCCGACAGTGGCCAATACCAGATGCCCAAGAGGGAGTGAACAGAACAGGGAATCTTCAAGCAATCCCTCTCCTGTCACCCATTCCCAGCCTCTGACAGAGGCTAGGGACACAATTCCTACCATCCTGGCTAATAGCCATTGATGGACCTAACCTCCATTAATTTATCTAGTTCTTTCTTGAACCCTGTTAAAGTCTTGGTCCTCACAATCTCCTCTGGCAAGGAGTTGCACGGGATGACAGTGCGCTATGTGAAGAAAAACTACCTTTGGTTTGTTTTAAACCTGCTACCTATTAATTTCATTTGGTGACCCATAGTTCTTATGTTATGGGGACAAGTAAATAACTTTTCTTTATTCACTGTTTTCACACCAATCATGATTTTATAGACCTCTATCGTATCCCCCCTCAGTCTCCTCTTTTCTAAACTGAAAAGTCCCAGTTTTTTCAATCTCATATGAGACCTGTTCCAAACACTTAACCATTTTGTTGCCCTTTTCTGAACCTTTTCTAATGCCAATATCTTTTTTGAGATGAGAGGACCACAGCTGTATGCAGTGTTTAAGATGTGAGTGCACCATGGATTTATACAGTTGGGGGGAAGAATAGCTCAGTGGTTTGAGCATTGGCCTGCTAAACCCCAGGTTGTGAGTTCAATCCTTGCAGAGGCCATTTAGGGATTTTGGGGCAAAAATTTGTCAGACTGGTACTTGGTACTGGTACCTTTCAAGGTCCCTTCCAGCTCTAGGAGATAGACAATCTCCATTAATTTATATAGAAGCAATAAGATGTTCTCTGTCTTATTCTCTATCCCTTTTTTAACGATTCCTAACATTGTTTGCTTTTTTGACTGCAGGTGCACATTGAGTGGATGTTTTCAGAGAACTGTCCACAATGACTCCAAGGTCTCTCTCTTGAGCAGTTGTAGCTAAATTAGTCCCCATCATATTGTGTGTATAGTTAGTATAATGTATAATGGTTTAGAGGTGGTATATTTATGACACCAAATAATTTTATACAAAACCCTTATCATTTTTATCCAATGTTTATGCTAGGGATGAACATTAACTGATGATCCTGGACTCAACGGTTAAACTTCATGGTTACACCACCCTCCATGGGTGACACCACCACCCTCCATGCTCCTGCCTCTGTATCAGAGGCAGCAGCACACGGTGAGGAGCAGAAGCCTGCTCCTCATGCATACCAGCTCCCATGAAACCACCTGACCCCTGCCACACTGCTGTCTCTATATCCCCTCACAGCCCACTATGCTGCTGCCAGCTCCTGCCTGTCTCCCGGCAGCAGCGTAGTGCTCCTGATCCAGAAAATTTCAGTGGTGACACATTTACAAAAAAAGCACACTTTAACAACCCTCAATTACTTGCAATTCACTCCTGTAATGCTTGTTTGATTATAAAATGAGTTCCTACACCACAAGCAAATTTTTAACACAGTATTCGGAAGAAAATAAAGTTTCATTTTGTTTGCACAAAAAATATAATGCATACAACATATGATACATATAACGGTGAGCTTTTAAAGCAAATCTTCTTAAAACTGTAAAATGCCCCCGAGGCATATTTTACAACTTTTAGTTTAATAATGTTAGTTTATTTTATAAAGCAATGAAAAGTTAGCAAAAAATCTGCAAGATTTAATCAAGAACATATAGTTACAGTAAATTCACATACTACCAAATTCCAGAAAAATCTCTACAATGAAAGTTCAAGTTAATGCACTTTTGTTGTCTACAGATAATTTATCAACTATCTCCACAACAACATATACTGTAGCTACAAGTCCCAAAAGCCTCTAAATTTAATTAACCATTTCTGAGAACAGAGCCCTAATGGAATCCAAACAAATAGAATGAAGTCTCCCTTTGTAATAATGTATGTTATTCATTTCAAGAGCATGAATGAAAGAAACATTTTACTAGCAAGACATGCTGATGTGTTGATTCAGTAAGTATTCCAATTCTGATAAAAAAACATGGACATGAATAGACATAAATGTAAGAAAGAAAATGAAATTCAAGTAACACAATTAAAATGAGATTTTTAGAGCCATCAGAATTCTTGAAATTCTGATCTTAACTTCCCCATTGAACACAATTGTCGTAGCTCCTGCTAACCCCATTCACTCAAGCAGTTCTATTTAGATCTATTTTGATCTGAATTACATCAGTATGTTTGCACTCTTAGGGTGTGTCTAAACTACATGGCTCCATCAATGCAGCCATGTAGATTAGGCTGATCGAGAAAGGGAAATGAAGCCGCGATTTAAAAAATCGCGGCTTCATTTAAATTTAAATGGCTGCCGCGCTGAGCCAACAAACAGCTGATCAGCTGTTTGTCGGCTCAGCGTGCTAGTCTGGACACTCCCGTGCCGACCTGAAAGCCCTGTATCGACCTCCCCGTTATGCCTCGTAGGATGAGGTTTTCCTGGGAGGTCAATAAAGGGCTTTCATGTCGGCAGGGGAGCGTCCAGACTGCCCCGATCTGCCGACAAACAGCTGATCAGCAGAGTGAGGCAGCCATTTAAATTTAAATGAAGCCACGATTATTTAAATCACAGCTTCATTTCCCTTTGCCAAACAAACAAATCTACATGGCTCTGTCAACGGAGCCATGTAGTTTAGACGTACCCTTACAGTGGTGCATATGACATCTTTTCCTAGTTCACTGATGTCAGTGAGAGCACTCACCAGTGTATGGCCAGGAAAATCTGGACTTTCAAGTCTAAGGCTATGTCTGCCCTAGGAAGGTTTGATGACAAAAGTGCCATTGACATGCAAAAGTTGCGAAAAGTGAAAACCAGTCAAACCAGTTTTTCTGTCTTCCATTGTTGACATTTCATGGCCACATTACAAGCACCTTGATGACAAAAGAGCAAAGCAATGTGGGTAAGCATCCCACAATGCAGTGTTGTGGGAAGACAGAGCTAATCTGTGCACTGCTTGGGATTCCTTCTTAGCTGTGACCTCTCCATGTTAAGAAATGTCAAAGCATCACAGCAGTCTCTCCAGCCATCTCCCTGAAGCAGCTGTCTGCCTGCTGCTGTGTTTTTAGTGCTGGGCAGAACAGAAACATTCAAATTATTTGTTTTTTGTTCCCCAAATGGAGCAGCTCACTAAGCTATCAGATACTTCCCAGAGCTTTGAAAGGGGAGGATTGCATACCTACAGGGCAGCAGAGAACACAAAACACTGAGCACAGCCATCAGGGCAGGCATTGTGGGATACTGGAAGAAGCTAATTCTCTCAACAAAACAAACAACAGAGTCCACACTGGCTCTTTGTCTATTATAAAGGGAGAGGAAAAGACAAAAGTTTCTCACAGAGTGGAAGTTTTTTGTCAACAAAACTGGATGTTTTTCCCAACAAAAGTTGCATTGTACTGTGTACACTCTCACTGTTTCATCTATAAAAGGGAGTTTTTGACCACAAAACGTGCCAGTGTAAACAAGGCTTAAGAAAACCTAACACACCAAGAATTTCCAATAATACTTCTATTGTAGCTATTATATCCAGAGAGGTTCTAGTGATATTAGCTTAAACTCTAATATTGTAATTGTTTCTTTATCCATAATTCTCCATGGAGCAACATTCTTAAGCACTAATTACTGTGCTCATAGTTTCAGTATAACTTAGACATTTATTTACTTACTGACTGATTTATAAAAGTATTCCCTAGCAACATTTCTTTGTACATATGTCTTCAGTACATATAAGGTCTAATAAAATGTAATACTTTATTATCATTGGATCAAAAAAGGATCATTCCCAAGCCAATATACAATAAACACACATATACTGGAGATCTACCCACCACTTCAGATTTGATTTATTATATGTCTACTGAAAAGTTACTGTTATCTTTATAGCTCAGAAAGAAAACCTTTGTGAAAATATGTACTATAGTTTTTTTGTGAAGTAAAGGAAAATAATTTTTAACACAATGAAACACATAAATGTGGAATATCTGTGGACATAAGATTCTATACAAGGAGTTCAGCATGACCGGATAAATATTATTTCAACCAAATAATATAACTATAGCTGATCTCAGTCAAACACAATGGGCCAAGATTCAATAGCACAACTATTCCTCCCTGCAAATTCACTTGGAACTTAAACATCAATATTGGATACAAATTCACTTTTCAAAAGTCACAGCCCTAAAAGAATGTAAATATTTAAACAAAATTTTGCTTCTGAGAGGCACATGACTAACATTTCTGCATCCAATTATTCCTCCTATCTCCCATGAAGTACACGCAGTTTTCACACAGGGATTCATGCAATTCATGAGAAAAGAAAGGTGGTAAATGCTTCCCAGATACTAAGCAAACACTTTATGCATAACAAAAAACAGACACAGAATCTGATGTTACATCTGTAATTACTGAGCATGGGATTGCCATGCTTTAAAGGAAATCCAGTTTTAACATGATGATTCCCTAGATATCATTTATTCAGGCAGTTTTGCTAAACAAATAAAACAACAAAAGCACCAAAAAATTAACATTACTTTCTACTAAACTTAGCCCTAATGTAATCGGGGCAGTCCCCACTGAAAACAAATGAAGTTATACACACATACACTAAGGCTGAATTTAGCCTTGTTTATCCATATAGAACTTAATTTTTTTCTTTGAGAAGCTATCAGCATGAATAAAATAACTATTTTGCCTTTAAAACTATACAGGGCAGATGCTTTAAAGCCACATTTTGTATGTTATCTGATCCTCCCCAGTTGTTACATTCTTAGCAATTTATTTCCATCTCCACAGCTGAAAGCATAATTTATTCTTATTCTTCCCTGAATAGCTCTCTGAAATGTACAATGTATTATCCACTTCAGAGATTTAAAAATTATATTCTTAGCATATTTAAGATCAGCCAATTTTTCATTGTCTGCCTTATAACCCACCAAAATGAAAATCTACTACTTAAACTAGTGACCATACAGACTTGCAATCTTAAAACAGTTACTCTCTCCAGTAATGTAATTGGGCCTCTCTTCCTCGATACACACTTACAGAAACATATATACATGTTCCATAAACCCTTTACAGTGGGATTGAGAACCCTAAGCACCAAGATGTCTCAGCTTGACAAAACCCTGGCTGGGTTGATTTAGTTGGGATTGGTCCTGCTTTGGGCTGGGGGCTGGACTTGATGACCTCCTGAGGTCTCTTCCAGCTCTATGATTCTGTGATTTTTTTCCACTAATTAAGAAAAATGTATGGCTGTAGTTTTTAATTGTTCACATTGCCAGTATTGCCTTGTGTACAGTATGCATCACCATTCCTCAAATTTATTAGATAAATCCTATGTCTTTGTTAGCTCTAAAAGCTAGAGATGAATTAAAAACAAGTTTCACAAACTACCAAATTCTGCATAATTCCATGTGCAACATTTCTCAATGGTAAGACAAATAGTGGGAGCAGGTGTGGAGGAGGCAGGAGTCTATTCCCCATGCCTTCAGATGGAAGGGGATTTGAGGAAACCAGCATAGCCAGAAGGGAAAAGGGAAGTCCATGGGAAAGCAGCTATTGAGGAAAGTGAGAGAAGGGCTGCCAGGAAGACTGATGTTGAGGGGGAAGGGACTGGAACTAGGATTTCTGGAGCATGGGATGGGAGATGCCAATCTCAACCACTAAAAATCATGAATCAAGCCCCAAAAATCATGTGATTAACTTAAAAATCTCAAGCATTCTAAAATATAATGGATTTGGGACTTTTTTATTTGGCTATTAAAGTGAGTCTTTGGGGTTCACACCCATTTCTCGTTTTCAAAGTTTTCCCCCGCACAATCATGAGTGTTAGAAATTTCCTTCATTGTTAAATGAAAGCTGATATTTTCATGCAACCTCTTAATTCCAGGAGGTGGGGACATAAGAAAATACATACAAAATTGTAAGATTCAGAATAATGCTACAAGAGTTTGCAACGCTGTGACTTGTACACTCTGAAGTGAGTGAGAGAATTGGAGGGGAGAGCTGCCAGTGAAAACAGATTCAAAGGGGTCATTATGGAACCTCCACTGTCCTGACTCTGTCCTTCCGATTCCATTTCACTCTCCATCCCAATTTGTTCATTATAGCACAGATAAAGGAGGAACAAGGCAGAACTGGCAGGCAAAATCAAATCAGTATCTTAGATGCCCACATACAAATGCAAGAAATATAGGAAATAAGCAGGAACAACTAGAAGTGCTAGTAAATAAACACAACTATGACACAGATGGTATCACAGAGTCTTGGTGGGATAATACACGATTGGAATATTGGTATAGAAGAGTACAGCTTGCTCAGGAAGAATAAGCAGAGACAAAAGGGTATAAGTGTTGCCTTATACACTTGGACTGAGATTCAGATGGACATAGGAGACAGACTTGTTGAGAATCTCTGGGTTACATTAAAATGGGTAAAAAACAAGGGTTATGTCACGCCAGTGGTCTACTACAGACCACCTACCCAGGCAGAAGAGGTAGATGAGGCCTTTTTTTAAAAAACAACTAATGAAATAATTCAAATAACAGGATTCGGTGGTGATGGGAGACTTCAACTATCCAGACATATGTTGGAATAGCAGAGCAAAGATTGTAAAATAAGTTCTTGGACTGCATTGGAGACCATTTTTTATTTCAGAAGGTTGTGAAAGCTACTGGGGGGCAGCTGTTCTAGCTTTGATTTTAACAAATACAGAGGAACTGGTTTAAAATTTGAAAGTGGAAGGCAGTTTGGGTGAAAGTGATCATGAAATCAGAGCTCATGATCCTAAGGAATGGTAGAAGGGAGAATAACAAAATAAAGACAATGGATTTCAGGAAATCAGAGTTTAGTAAACTCAGAAAGCTGGTAGGTAAGGTCCCATGAGAAGCAAAACTAAGAGGAAAAACAACTGAAGACAATTGGCAGTTTTTCAAAGGGACATTATGAAGGGCCCAAATTACAGTATTCCACTGCTTAAGAAAGATAGAAAGTATGACAAGAGACTACCTTGGCTTAACCAGGAGATCTTACATGATCTAAATATAAAAAAGGAGTCATATAAAAAATGGAAATTAGTGCAAATTACAAAGGATGAGTATAAGCAAATAACACAAGTCTATAGGGGCAAGATTAGAAAGGCAAAGGAACAAATCGACCTCAATATAGCCAGAGACATAGTGTATGTCTACACTGCACACTTATTTCAAAATAAGCTATTCTGGAATAGTTATTCCAAAACAGCTTATTTCAAAATAGCACATCTACACTACGGGGAAACCTCAAAATTAGTCTTAGGCAGGCTTCCCTAATATGGACACGCAATCTCAATTTAGAGCCCCAAGAGACACTGGGGAGAACTACCTTTGAATGGCCCTGGTGAGGAATTGTTTCAAAATAGCAATAGTGGAGTGTCTATACACACCTTATTTCAAAATAACTATTTTGGAATAGGCGTTATTCCTCATAGAATGAGGTTTACAGATTTCCGAATTAGCTGTCCGTTATTTCGAAATTATTTTGAAAAAACAGAATGGCTGTGTAGACCCTCTCATTGTTATTTCTAAATAACACTAGTTATCTTGAAATAATGGTGAAGTGTAGATGCACCCATGAAAAGTAACAAGAAAACATTCTAGGCCCATTGCTCAGTGAAGATGGGATGCCTAACACAGTGAATGCTAGTGGAAATGGGGTAAGTTTAGAAGTTAAAATAAAAAAAGAACAAGTTAAAAATTACTTAGAAAAGTTAGATGTCTGCAAATCACCGGGGCCTGGTGAAAAGCATCCTAGAATACTCAAGTTGCTGACAGTGGAGGTATCTGAGCCTTTAGCTATCATCTTTGAAAAGTCATGGAAGTCGGTAGAGATGCCAGAAGAGTGGAAAAGGGCAAATATAGTGCATATCAAATAAGAACAACCCAAGAAACTACAGACCAGTCAGTTTAACTTCTGTGCCAGGGAAGATAATGGAGCAAAAATTAAGGAATTCATCTGCAAATATCTGGAAGATAATAAGGTGATAGGTAACAGCCATCATGGATTTCTAAAGAACATATTGTGTCAAACCAATCTGATAGCTTTCTTTGATAAGATAACAAGTCTTGTGGATAACAGAAAAGCAGTGGACATGGTATACCTCGACTTTAGTAAAGCATTTGATATTATCACATGTGACCCTCTTATCAATAAACTAGGGAAATACAACCTAGATGGGGCTACTATAAGGTGGGTGCATAATTGGCTGGACAACTGTTCTCAGAGAGTAGTTATTAATGGCTCATGGTCATGCTGGAAGGGCAAGTGAGGTTCTACAGGGACCTCTTTTGGGACCAGTTCTATTCAATATCTTCATCAACAATCTAGATATTGGCATAGAGAGTACAATTATTAAGTTTTCTGATGATACCAAGGTGTGAGGGGTTGCAAATGCTTTGGAGGGTAGGGCCATCATTCAAACTGGATTATAGTCTGGACAAACTGGAGAAATGGTCTGAGCTAAATAGGATGCAGTTTAAGAATGACAAATCAAAGGATTCCACTTAAGAAGGAACAATCAGTTTCACACATACAGAATGGGAAGTGACTGTCTAGGGAAGAAGTACTGTAAAAAGGATGCTAGAACTCATAGTGGGTCACAAGTTAAATATAAGTCAAGAGTGTAATGCAAAAAAAAACAAACATGATTCTGAAATGCATTAACAGGAGTGTGGTGAGTAAGACACAAGAAGTCATTCTTCTGCTCTTCTCTGCACTGATTAGGCCTCAGTTGGAGTATTGTGTTTTGTTCTGGGCACCACATTTCAAAAAAGATGGAGAAATTGGAGAAGGTCCAGAGAAGAGCAACAAAAATGTTTAAAGATCTAGAAAACATGAGTTATGAGGGAAGACAAAGAATTGGCTTGTTTCGTTTAGAAAAGAAAAGATTGAGAAGGGAGATGATAGCAGTTTTCAAGTATCTAAAAGGATGTTACGGTCGGGGGGGAGAGGGGAAATTGTTTTCCTTGGCCTCTGATGATAGGATAAGAAGCAATGAATTTAAATTGCAGCAATGGAGGTTAAGATTGGACATAAGAAAAAACTTCCTGTCAGGGTGTTTAAACACTGGAATAAATTGCCTAGGGAGGTTGTGGAATCTCTATCACTGGAGATATTTAAGAGCAGGTTAGACTGACATCTATCAGAGATGATCTAGACAGTGCTTGGTCTTGCCATGAGGACAGGGGACTGTCCAGGTCTCTTCCAGTCTCTTCCAGTTCTAGTGTTCTATGATTCTTCCTACTGCCAACACATATCTCCTCCTCCTCTATTGTCAGGTTCCATCTAGGCAAGGTACCAGCAAGACAAGCAGAGAAGAGGAGGTAAAGAAGCTGCCTAACTCTGTGAAATCTGGTGCTGACACAGAGCCATGAGCTCTGCACACAGGCCTACTGCTGAGCTCTGACAGATCAGGTTATCAACACTGCATGGATCCCACAGCTATGAGCGCCATGCAGTGCTGACAGACTAACTACATCAACCTAAATGCTATGCCTCTCATGGAGATGGTGGTAAGTGGATATAATGGGGGACCAAATTAACTTTTCATATAACTTTACTGAAAACTTTGGAGGGAAAACTTGCAGCTCCCCGGAAGAGAACTAAATGTAAGTTTCATCAGTAGGAGCAATTCTGTAGCGTAGACCTGGACCATCTCTTCTTCAAAGGATATATTATCAGAAGAGATCTAAATCAACCCCTTGGATCTCCTGCCTCCAGTGAAAGGAGAAGTTTCTTTTTCTTTGGATCTCTAGGATCCACTGAAAGTTAGTGGGGAAACTACATTTTCCTGATTTAGTGGGGCCTACTTCTCAAGTCTTTTTTTTTTTCAATATACAAAATATCTAAGGTGACAATATCCCTTCAACTGAATGTCTGGCTCTGTGGTTTTTCTTTGATATGCAGTTGAGATATATTTGCCACTATTGTTTTATGTTTCCTCGTACATGTTAGGGAAAGAGTTCTAGATATAGTAAAAAGACAAAGAATGAAAAAATATATACACAAGGCAATGGGGGGGGAAGATGAAGTATATGGCATCACTACTTCCTAACATTGTGCCTCTTATTTAACTATTTCACAATACTGCATTATTCTTAAAGTGTGTACAGTTTTTACCACACAACTTTTACAACCTGTAATGTAGTACAGTTAAGCCATCAGTACACATGCTAGTTCTAATAAAACAATCAAAACAGCAATTATCTATTTGAATACAGTACTTTTTTTAAAAAAAAAAAAGCTTTGATTTAATTCTATCACATTTTATAAAACTATTTTTCAAAGCACTAGAGCAATTTCTCCCAACTAAAAATACTGTTCCTTGCAGGTAGGAAAATATTTACAGTTAGACTCAATACAAGAACTACTTTTACTGCAGAGGAAATAAGTGGTGAATTCATATTAATTGCAAATTCCCCTCTGTCACTACGTCTTGGTCCTTTCCCACAAAAACACTTACTAGCATACCAAAACACACAAGGCCTCACAGCCCACAACCCTGCAGTGTGAAGGATGAAGTTGCTTTCCCACTGTAGGCTTAGTCCTGCTCCCCCCAGAAAGTGAAGCCTACATTCAGTAGCCTCCTGACCCATAGGGGACTGCAGGATTTTTCCCAAAACACTCTATGAAGTACAACTGTCAGAATGCAGCTAAAATGAGTAATTTAGCAAACTTGCCGGCCAAGCCGGAAAGTGTTCCTTTTCTCCTGCCATTCATTGAGATCTACAAGGAAACTGAGACAGGAAGTCAGACTTCCAGATAATAGCAGTGTTCCTAGTGATGTACCTTGGCTCTGACTTAGAGTGAAGTTGAGCATAGAGAAACTGTTTTAACACTCCTTTTTATTCCACTCCCTGTGGTGAAAGGGGAAGAGTACTGTGTTAATAGTGACAAGTATTTTAAACCAGTTTTAATGTATGTTCTATTTAAAATTTCCCAGCAAAATAACTAATACTACAATCTCCTTTTCCTTACTCAGACAAGCAATTTGCATTTTAATTAATTGTTTCATATACACTAATGATTTCTGAATTAATTTAGCCTCAAATTAATGTAATTGCAAAGTTTCTAGTAAATCAGGCCCTTAATCTTGAATAATAAAATATTCTAGCTTGAGGTGAGATTTTCACTGTTAATCAATGTATTTCACAAATTCACAAACAACAGGAAAACTGGTTTCAAGGAAGAGAATAGAATATAAAGCTGACAGGCAGAAACTCTATGGGGCACATTAACCCCTGCCTGATTTTCAGTTAAGATATATGAAGAGTGAATTTTGCTCTATATCAATGGTCCTAAAATTGCGGTCCACTGCTTGACAAGTTATCCGCAGCTGCCTTCCAGATGGGCCTGTGGCTTGAGCTCAGCCCACTCCCCCTCCCCCACACACATACCTTCTCCTAGAAGCAGGGAGTCCATGCTGGTGCTCCAGCCTTGCATGGAAGCTTTCCCCGCTGCTCCCATTGGCTTGTATTGCGGCCAGTAGGAGCAGCAGGAGGCTGTGCCTGGGACAAAGTGCCTGGGAGCAGTGTGGGGCGCAAAAGCAATAAGTACCCTCCCATCCCCTCATGCTCAGATCCCACACCCCCACCCAGCTCCTTCACTGCCTCCCCCCTTTCCTTCCTCTCCTTCTCCCACTAAGACCCCACATCCCCAGCCTTCTCCTGCACCCTCTCCACTGGTTAGACACCTTGCCCCAGCCTACTCCTGCACCCTCTCCCTGATTAAACACCTTCCCCCAGCCTACTCCTGCACCCTCCCTCCTGGCCAGACACCTACCCCCACCCTGATCCTGAACCCACCCTTGCTCCTGCACTCTCCCTCCTGGCTACACACTGTACCTTCTCTTGCTCTCATCCCCTCTCCCTGGCCAGACACCCTACTGCCAGCCTGCTGCTGCACCCTGCCTCCCACCCTGACCTCACACCCTCACCCACACCTGCACCCCACCTCCGATCCAGATCCTGAACCCCTATCCAATTTGGGGGCCACATCAGTGAGGAGTGGGAGATTTGGAGGAGTTTTTTTGCTTCTCACTTGTGTGGTCCCCAACTGATTTTCTGTGGGTCAGTGGCCCCCAATCCAAAAAAGGTTCCCCATCCCTGCCATAAATTTTTTTAAAAAATGAAATCTTCTGTGTTGGACATAAATTAATATTTTATTTTACCACTGCTCTATAGTTAAGGCAGTCAGGCAGTGGGTCAGATTCTGCAGAGTTAAATTCTGCTTCTATTAAAATTAATGACAGTAGTTTCATAAACTTAATAGGGAGCAAGACAAGGTCTTCAATGGGATTGCACTGGACCTGGAGGAGAATCTGGTGGTGTACTATCTTGACTGCCTGCAGTGGCCAGCAGCATATAGACTGGCAGACATTTATTTGACTGTGTTCATATTTTCAAATTAATTGAAAAGGTGATCAAATTTCAGTTTTGTAAAGAATTTACTTTTTTTTTTAATAAATAAGGACAAATTTCACTTCTCTGATGGCTACTGCAAATCACTGTACTGCAGATAAATCTCCACTGTATGATCTGCTCAAGAGCCAGACTCTCATAATCTCACACCATAGCACACAACAGCATGGGGTTTCTCATGGCCATGCCTCCTTGCTGTGGCTACATCTTCACTATAAAGGCTTGTCTACATTTATAGTGCTGCCATAACACAGCTGCATTAGTGCAGCTGCACAGATGTAGCACTTAAGGAAGATGCCACCTAAACAATAGGAGAGCTTCTCCCATCAGTATATGTATTTCACCTCCCTAAGCACCAATGGCTGTGTCAACAGAAGAAGCCTTTCTGTCAACATAGCACTGGGGGCTAGGTTGGTACCATATGATTTTCCACATTCTTGAGCAATAAAGTTATACTTCATTAGTAGGTGGTGCACAGCAAGCCTAAGAATGGTGATGGAAAGGCACCTATCTCCTCTTCCACAGAGGCAGCGGTAAAAAAAAAAAGCCTCCTTCTCCTCCCATGAATGGCAGTTAGGGCCCTTTTCTCTGGAGAATGGAAGACCACCAAGCAGACGATCCTCCAATACTGATCCCCTAGTATTAATACCATACACTGGGGTAGATGCAGAAGTCCCATATCATTTTTGGGTTCGCACCACTCAAGAGTTGGTATTTCAGGCTGTCTGTAAATTCAGGCAAATGATACTTCACTGGTTAAATTCAGGTCAAATTTGCACGTTTTTCCTTAATACCATGAGGGCTAGGAACTTACACTTTTTCAAAAGAAAGCTAATATTTTGAGGTGATCATGAGTCTAGGAACTGTGAACCTATAGCCTGATATTCCTTGGCCTTGCACTAGGATGCATGCATATGTAGACTTCTATATGTAGACTTCCTAGTTATATTCATGGAATGTGTGGAAAATATGGAGCACTACGCCACACTAAAGGCAAAATATCCACAAGGTTGATTGGAAATATTGTCGATATATTTTAATTTAGTTAAATGTCAAGCTATAAAGAACCAGTAGATTACAATCTTAACTATGGGAATAACAGAAAATGATTCAATCGCCATTTGAAATGCAAATTGAAACTGCTCATTTTTTATAACTAGGACCAAGTATCATTAGCAACAAATAAAATAAACCCCTACAAACACCATTCTAACTTTGCACATCAGCCTGGTTTAACAAAGAAATTTACATATCAAAGATATTGGCTGTTTCATATGTCCAGTTTGTAAAAGTACATAACCAGTTTCCCACATAGACTCCTTCCCTTTCAAACAAGCAAACAGAATCTGAAGGTGATAGAAGGGTCTCCTGGGGAAGCTAACAGCACCACTTTGGAGCACTGCCAACAGGATCAACACAGTGCCTCCTTGATATCCAGGACAGGAAAGCCTGGCCAAAAAAAAAAAAATCACTAAAAAATTAGAATATTAGCACATATTAATGGGAGAAAGTATCTTTGATTCTTTAGCATTTGCATATTTCATCTTAAAACTTGTGGCAATCTTACTGATTTTTACAGAAACTAATTTCTCGTTTTTAGAAGATAAGGAGGAAATTCTCTGCCAGTGTAAACTAGAATAGCTCCACTAAAGTCAATGATGCTGTGCAATGGGAAGCTGTACAGCTGAGAATATGATTTAAGGATGTTTCTTTCTATACACAGCAATTTCTTTCGCATACAACTCATAATGTTTTGCGTGTGTTATATTTTGTTGTTTTCCCTCATGGCCTTTAAACTCAGCCTTTTCATGTTCAGGAAAGACGCAAGAAACGTTTACATTTATAAACAAGTCTTTCCAAATAATTCAGGAAACCTTTGGAGTTCCTGTGCATACCCAGGCCCAAAAGGAATATCTGAAAAGTCAGCATAAACACGCTATCTATGAATAAGAGTTTTATATCACGACCCAAAAGTAGTTTAATGGAGATTTTTCATTTATATGTGGACGAACTAAGGAAAAGAAAAATGTAATCAAATTTAATTCATCCAAGCTGAAGAATTCATAATTACATCAATTGGCTCTGTGCACAGATCATGGAAATAACTTGAAAATCTTTTGCATTTTTCTCTAACACAGAGATATCTCTCTCCTATTATACCCATATGTGATATCTCAGGATTTAAGCTCGCCTGTATAACTGCAGAGGTTCCAATATCATAGGTATCCCTTGGGCCAGGTTTTCATACTTTCCTAGTTTCCAAGGCCAGAACAGACCACTGTGATCATCTAGTCTGACCACGGGTCATAGAACTAGAGCACATCTTTAAAAAAAAGATTAAATGTTTTTCTATATATCACTGATAGAGAATGTACAATGAATAACCCTCGGTAAGTTGTTCCCATGGCTACTCACACTGTTAAAAGTTTACTCCTTATTTCTGGTCTGAAATAAGGAGTAAGCTCTTAGATCATGTTATAACTTTCTCTTCTACATTGAAGAGCCTGTTACTCAATATTTGTTCCCCGTACACTAATAAAGTCACACCTTAACTTTTCTTTATTCAACAAAATAGATTGAGCCCCTTGAGTGTATCATTGTAAGGCATGTTTTCCAGTCATTCTCATGGCTCTTGTCTGAGCTCTCTCCATTTTATAAAGGCCCTTCTTGAATTTCAGACTCCACAAATTAACAGAGTGGTCACATCAGTGCCAAATAGAAGGTAAAATAACCTCTCCATTTCCACTTGCAATTCCCCAGTTTCCACATCCAATGACTGTACCCCAAAAAGCCTGCACATACAAAACTATATGCATAGGCTTAGACTTTAAGGTCAGAAGGGACCATCTAGTCTGACCCCCTGCACAGTGCAGGCCACAAAATCTCACCCACCCCTCCTAGAATAATCCTCTCATCTATATCTCAGATATTGAAGCCTTCAAATACTTTGAAGACCCCAAGATGCAGAGAATCCTCTAGCTGTGATCTGTACCCCATGCTACAGAGGAAGGCGAAAAATCTCCAGGGCCTCTGCCAATCTACCCTGGAGGAAAATTCCTTCCCGACCCCAAATATGGCAATCAGCTAAACCCTGAGCATGTAGGGCAAATTTTAAAAATTAGTCCACAAAATAAAAACATTATATCAGCGTACCTGTAAGTGCTAGGAAGCACTGCCCACTGCTTCTTCCACAGACAGTAAGCCTTCACCCCTCAAGAGCAATGCATTTCCTTCACTCAGGTCTTCTCCCACTAAACCATTATCAGGTATGATATGTAATTCTTATCTGATAAGGATCATGGGTATGATTATAGCTAACAACACGCTCGTAAGAAAATTTAAAGGGGAAAAAGTCTTGAAGTTTAAAAATCCTAAAAAACAGACTGACTAAAAGGATTTTGAAATGGGTTGAATATCATATATGAATTATATTCTCCATATTCTTCTCTGTCCTATCACTTTTTTAGCTTTATTGTCCATAGCTGCACATTGAACTGTGTCACAATGGAACTGTCAGCAATGATGCCCAAGTCCCTTTTCTGAGATGATACCGGTAATTTAGAACTCTAAGACACCTGAGCAGGTTACTTTCCCCCTCTGACGTATATTACTTTTCATTTATCAACAATAAAGTCCATTTGCCATAATTGTGACCATTCTCCTTCTGATGTTCCTTACAGCCCCCTCTAGTCCTGACCAACCTAAACAAGTTGGTGTTATCTGCAGATTGTATTACTTCATTCACCTGCCCATCAGATCATTAATAAATTGCTACTAAACAACATTTAATGGAGTAAAGAATCTTGAGGCACCACTTTGTTAACTTTATGCACAATAAAAATTGTCCATATAATTCCTACACTTCATTTTCTATCTCGACCAGTTTTTGATTCATGGCAATACTTCGCCTCTCATCCATGGCTACTTTCCTTCATTAGTAGCATCTTGTTAGGGTCTTTGCTTTTTGAATGTATAAATAAATCATGTCTTTTATTATCATAGCACATTTAAAGCAGTTTTCCTTTACCAAAACCATGCTAATTAGACCCCATTAGCTTTCATGTGTTTTGCTACTCTACTTTTAATTATTGTTTCAATCACTTCACAGGTATAGATGTCTATAAATTCTCCAGATCATCTGTATTTTAAGTAAGGTATAACATGTGCTATCCTCTGCTATTCCAAAGACCAGTGGTTGGGCAGGGTGTATTTTGGGTATTTGATGGCAAGCAAGATTTTGATATGGTTTGTAATGTGTTTCTGCTGTCAGGAGATAGTGCCTGTTGGGTTTGTAAAAGTTATTACATGGTATTTTTAAATTATGGTAATGGCATCTGGAAACAGGGATAGCCTTCTTTTATGTGATTTCATTTAAAAGAAATCAAATGCATGAGACAACATGTATTTGGAATGCAAGTTTCTGATGAATGAACCCCAAGATGCTTACTCAGGACTTCTTTAAATTTTAAAAGACTTTTTGCAAAATAAAATACTGATCATCGTGAGTAATGAGTGGACATAAGAATCTGTCCTCAAAAGTAGTGGTAGGTGTAGCTATTGTTTTCTTAGTCCTTATTCAGGCAAAAATGGTAAAGATTCTAATGGTTTTCACACCACACTCATCATCATGCTATATGAGTTATAACTGAATGAAGACTCCAGAATTTCATCCAGTATGATTTTCTCTTGAATATCTGTGTGTTTTAGAAAACCTGATGACAAGTAAAGTATATAATACTTAGAAACTGGTACCAAAAAGTATTAACATAACAGAAAGAATGATGGAATATCTGTAATAGGATGGCAACACTGAAACACCTCATCCTCTTTGCTGGTCTTGATCCTTTGGAGAAAGGGTTAAGAGGATTCCCCAGTCCATAAAAGTAAAAAATCCTAACATATCTGTTTGTGCTCCAGTACCCTGTACTTTCACTAGGATTATGCATTATGAAGTATATTAATTATGGAAAAAATAAACATTAATTATTGGCTTAATCACCTATGCCAGTAAGCAGATAAAAGTTCTCCTATAAATAAAAGTGAGCCAAAGAATAAAACTAAAGCATCAACGAGAAAGAAAAAAAAATCTTTTTGATGGGTACTTGTGAAAATGTATGCAAATTTTTATTATAAATGCAATAAGGGAATTTTTACCAGATGGCAAAATTGGGCAGTTCATCATCATCATGTTCTCACACCCACTGAGTTGTTCTAAAACGACTTTTTATGAAACCAAATATAAATGTCTTATGTTAGTAAACTGCTAAAATAAACTTTGATATTATGTAAGGACCATCTGAAATTCCTTTCATCTCTTATTTGAGGACATCATATGGGAATATGCAGAAGCTTTGGCATTACTGTGCCTTATTCAAAATTGAGCTTCTTTGTTCTATTAATTAATTTGCAATGGACAGTAGGAAATCTTACAGGATCTGCAGGTTCTCACTTACACAAAGTTCCCATTCATCTTATTGCAGGATTGGGTCCAAAAACTAAAAATTAGAAAAGTGCCTAACATCTTAAAAATATTCTCAATGATCTAAAGTTGTTATAAATTGACTTTTTTTGTTTGATCATAGTTAAAAGATGTTATAAGGATGTATTGTTTTTAACATTAGCAAAGTGGTCCATTTGTGTTATTCCCCACTTAGGTAGGCTCCCCACTTGCCTCACCCCACCAGCACACCGCTCAGAAACATGGCTGTGGGGAATTTTTTCTTTAAAATCTGTGGGTATATCTACACTGCAGAGTTTTGTCAGAAAAATGGCCATTTTTCCGACAAAATTTGAGGAACATCCACACTGCAATTGCATTCTTCTGCAAGAAACAGAGGGGTTTTTCTGACATTGGTAATCCTCATTCTATGAGGAAGAAGCCTTTTTATGAAAGAGCTTTTTCACAAAAAGGCATGTGTGGACGGGGAAGAGGGAGTTCTTTTGGAAGAAGAGGAAAGAGGAAAAAGCACAGGTGCCCTGGTAGCCATTGCAGTGTGGATGCTCTACTTCGGAAGATTTTTTCCGGAAGATCTCTTTCGAAAAAAGCTTCTTCCGAAAGAAGCCTGTAGTCTAGACGTAGCCTGTGAGCCCAGAGGGGAGGGGGAAAAGCTTTAAGAGCTGCTCCTGCCGTCAGCATAATCCCATGGGCCAGTTTCTGGACAGAAACTGGCCAAAGGGAGCTTTCTGTTTCAATAACAGACAGTCACCAAAGCACATGGCTGCAGCCTGTGCCGGGTCAAGGCAGGCAGGGAAGCTGATTCAGGAACTGGTACTGGCTGGTAAGTCTCCTGGTAGAGCCTGCCTCTAGCACCCCAGTCCCTCCCTTCCCCAACCCTCTACCGCCTCCCCCACTCCTGCCCTCTACACCACATACCTTAATCCTCTACCCCCTCCTGTACCCATATCCCCTTCCACATCTGGCACCCCAATCCCCTCCTGCCTAGCTCACAAGTCAAATCCCTGCACTCCCTCTTGTACCCAATTTCCTGCCTAGGTCACAATTCAAACCCCTGCAGCCCACACCAGTGCCTCAGGTCACAACTACCTCCTTCACCCAATCTCCCTCCCTTACCCCAAGCTCCATCCTGGATCCTGCACTTCCTCCATTAATATCCTGGAAGAGTGCCGCCCTTGACCACTTTCCAAATTCTTGGAGAGGCCCTCCCCATAAAAATTATTGTCCACCCTTGCTTTAAGAGCACATCTACACCTAAAGCCAAAATAAGCTACACAACTTCAGCTATGTCAATTGTGTAGCTTAAGTCAAAATAGCTTATTTCGGCTTTTGGCACTGTCGACACAGCAGGAAGTCTGAGGAAGAGCACTCTTCCTCCAACTTCCCTTATTCATAAAATGAGGGTTACAGGAATCGGAGTAAGAAGTCCTCCAGCTTGACATTATTTTCAACAATATGTTGAAACAACTGCTCGTAGTGTAGATGCAGACTATTTTATTTGTGAGTAATGGCAGTTATTCTGAAATAACGCTGCTGTGTAGAGATAGCCTAATTATATTATTCTAATTCTGTTTCCATGCCTCACCCTCTGTTCTATAATCTGGTACTTTAAACTACAAGGAAAGGCCCCACTCCTATAAAGAAAACTACCAAAGTGTAAACCCATTAGTGCCATCTGGGTACAGGGACTCCATCTGTGAAGTTTCAGGGCCTAACTATACATTAAACCCACAAAGGACAGCAACTTTTTAAAGTCTCAGATTTGTGTTCTCAATTGCAATGAAAATTTATTTTACAATTAATATTTTATTGCTTAATGTTGGTATCCTTGAAGATTCCTTATTGATTAGACAACACTTTCAGTGCTTATTATTCTTTTAAGGCATTTTAAAAGCACAAAATGTGTCAGTAACATGTCAGAAAAATCACCAAAGGAATCTCTGAACCCTCAGGATGAGTGAAATTACAGATATTCTGTCACAATTTAGGACAGACACTTATAAATACACTCCATCAAAGGTAAAACTTTTTTTCCCCCAGTCAGTATATTTTTTTAAGTCTGATTTACATCTATTTTAAATTAAGCCCCTCAAAACATTTACATAACATTTACATTTAGGAAAAAAAATATTTTTTAAATCTGTAGCTCTGTTGCAAGCAACACAGGAATAGTAAATAATAGCATTTATACATTCACATGATTTGGAGCCTTGTGAAATAAAATTGTTCTGTAACAATTTAAAGCATTGGTGCTAATAGAAACATTTCAAAATTAATGATGCATTCAATTATTAGTCCTGTTGTCAAAAGACTTCATCTTAACAACATAACGTGCCCAGTTACACATGCACAAAGTTCACCCCTTAGGCATCATTCTTCACATACCTCAAGAAAAGAAGATTCCAGTAGCTATTTAGAGCAAAATTGATTTCTGGCTCTTTTAATCATGGCAATTTGTGTTTTTAAATATTGAAGAGAAAAAACCCACAAGCCTGCATTTTGGTATCCTATCCTCTATGAGAGCTTGTGCTTAAATGCCTCTCTTGAACCTATGTCAAAGACACAAGGCTCAGATCCAGGAATTCACTTGGTTTAAATCTGCAAACTCCTACCTATGCACATCATCCCATTTAAACAAAACAGAATGATTTGTATGAGTAAGTATGGTAAATGTAGGAAGAGTCATAATCAAACTGCTGTCTCTTAAACACTTGCAGTCCACAGTGCATTGGATGGTGTCCTTCAGGACCTCAGAGAGTTGACTAATGACATACTATCTTCTCCTCCTCCTCCTTGTTTTCAAATTGTTTTTGGTCTCTTCATTGCAAAGAAAGCAGGACTATAAATTTAGGTGAAACAAAGATGAGGAGCCAGCGTAGCTGCCTGTACTAGGAGACAATGTTACATATGAGCTAACGAGAAAACAGGAGCAATCCCTGGGAAGCAGAGCTGCTAGCCACACGCAAGACAAGAAAATCCCAGCTTCCCCAATTATCACCCCTAATGTCATTACCTCACAGAAACTTCCCCTATTATCACCCCTATGTCACTACCTCACAGAAACTTACCTTCCCCCCTCACTCCCACTCTGTTCTAAAATTTGATTTGTCAATTTCACATGCATTCACTTTGTTTTGATTGTATCACTTTGGTATATATGGTTGTGCCGATTTTCTTCCACATATTGATCTGAGGAAGTGGGTCTGGCCCATGAAAGCTCATCACCTAATAAACCATCTTGTTAGTCTTCAAAGTGCTACATAGTCCTGTCTTTTGTTCCAGGAGCAGGGTGATAGGAAATGGAAGATGTTGGCAGTTTGTCAAGGGAAACAAGGGGAGAAGAGGACAAGGTGGTTGGGCAGCACAAACTGAGAGAAAGTCACCAATGGAAAGGGAAACCTGAGCATGGCGAAAGGGGGAACAAGCAACAGAAAAGTCTGTAGAAGAAAACATTGGGAGAGAAAGGGACAAAACAGATAAGAGCAGATGAGAGGTGGAGATAAAACAGGGAGCCTAAATTGACAATGTGATAACTTTCTTCACAAAGAACAACATTAAACCAAGAGAGAGCTAAAAATATCAAAATACTTTCTAGTGTTACTTTTCTATGTAAGCAGTTGCTATAGTTGCAACAGAGTTGTAATGCAAATGTAAACGGAGGTTTTCTGTGATCAAGAATGGAAGGGGAGGAAAACTGTACAATCCTAAATAGAAAGAGGCCCATAAGACACACTGTCAAATGTGTTCCATTTTTTGAAAAAACTGTGTACACAAGGGTTCTTTTAATTTTTAATTTGGTAAAAGCAGCTATATCACTAAGACTAAAGCAGACCGGAAACAATTCTGCTCTTGAATACTCCCTGAATCTTCTCCCCACTCCGGATAGGTTTAACAACGTAATCTACAGTGTCCCTTCTATGAAGTGCCATTTCACTAGAACTTTGCACAACTTATTATAAGCCTTATTTTCATTAGTTTATAACTAGTGAAGTGACATCACTTATTTCAATAGAATCTCTCTTGTTTTACACTGGTGTAGGCATATTCAAAATCAGGCTCCTGTAGATAGTGATCTGAATGTGAAACTAAGATCTCATCTACACTACACAGGTCAACCTAATTATGTCAGTGTCTGCATTACATCCTTGTCCTGTGGATGTAAAGCCTTGTCTGCACTACTGGTTCACCTAAGTCACGCTACTCCAGCTTCATGAATAACATAACTGAAGTCAAGATAACAACTTGACTTTCCACTGTGTATTCACTGGACTGATAAGAGACACTCTCACACCAATTCACCTTACTCTTCTTGGGGAGCTGGAGTACTAGAGTTGATGGGAGAGCGCTCAGCTCCCAACTAGGAGCCAGGGAGAGAAGCCTGGATGGCTACACCCTGCTCCTGATGGGGAACAGGGAGATAAGAAGCTCTGGTGGCTCCCACACCCCCTGTGCCTGCCTGGGAATGTTAGCTGTTTCACTAATTTCATGGTTCCAAGACTGCAAAGCGACAAGGAACCCTGTGCTTTTGCAGATTCAGACTAACACGGCTTATACCCTTCTGATAATTTACAAGACTGCTCAGCTCCTGGTGGGAAGCAAGCAGGGTGTGAGGGGGCCAAGAAACCCCAGCAGGTGGACTCCCGTTCCCTGACAGGGAACAGGGTACTGGGGAGGCAGAGAAAGTCTGTAGGAAACCTGGAAGCCTATGAGGCAGTGAGACTCCCAGTGGAGCATTGCCAGCACAGTTGAGAGACCAGGCTTTTCAGGTCTCCACACAGCCTCTTTTAGGTTGGTGGAATTAATTTTGTTAATCAAAGTGAAACCAGATCAGATCTGAGAACCTAAATATGGGAGAATATCACTGTTTTTGATGCAAAAATAAAGGACTTCTGACTCTAATTCTGTAGATCTGGCATATATTATGAGCATTACATTCTTTCAATAAAGTGTTTAGTGTACTGTGCAGGACTTCTCTCACAGAACTTAAATATACAGAGAAAAAGCTCCCTTGTACTAATTACACAATTCATTCAAACATGTAACTTCCCAATCATCCAAGAGCATATTAGAGTGTTTACAGCACAGGAAAAACAAAGCCATGTATGCCAGAATATGAGGCACAGTCTAACAGCCTTCCAGCCAGAGTATGTTTCATAATTTCAAAAAACTACATTTGCAAAAGGTGTTGTTATGACATCAGACAAAAGCTACGCTGTGGAGTTACTGATGACGTTATAATAATAATTCTAGTATTTCTTTTTTTCATGCTTTTCATGTTCCACACACTTTCCAAAAACACTACAGTATCAAGCTTTCCACCTTGCTTCACATCATCCTCATTTTCCAGATTTTTAAAAATGGAAGCAAAGAAATCAAGTGGCTTGCTTAAGACCTTAAAGAAGTCAGCACTGGAAACAGTAATCTAGGTAATTTTTGGAGTAAGTAATTTAGTAATTATTGATTCTCATGCTTAGATCACTAGACCATCACCCCTAGTCCTACCTGCTCTATGCACACTATGGTTAACCATCCACTCTCATCATCATTAACTTCCCAAAAATACCCATCTGTAAAGATAATTATTCTTCTTTATATTATTTCTTGCTATTTTCATTGGTAAAAACAACAGAACACACCTTCTTGGTTGCCCAATACCAAAGCAAGTTATACAGGCACTGAGGGTATGTCTAGACAGTGCCCTTATCTCGGAATAAACTACGCAATTTTCGCTACACAAATTGCATAGCTTATTTCGATTGTATTTCGAAATAACATACTATTTCGAGACATCCCTTAACTCTCATGGAATGAGGGTTACAGGGATGCCAGAACACCATGACCGTTATTTCAAAATCTATTTCTAAATAACGGGTGGTATCCCAAAATATCTCTGCTGTCTAGACGTACTGAATGTGAGTAACCCACATTATCTGGTGTGCTTGTTGTAAACTGTGGCTGGGTTTTTTTTTCCAATATACTTCTACTGTCTAACTAGCCAAAAGAAAAACAACAAACAGGACTCCTGAGAAAAACTTTTAAATAATCAGATTTGATTAGGCGGATAGTGCCCTTTATTGCTCTCTATTGGACTACTTCTGGAGTAACATCCCATGTACACAAAGTTTCTTGTTATAAGATGAACATTCCTAGATTCTTTATAGGATTACTGAAGCTATAGTTATGAAGACTATCTCAGTATTTCACCTTTCATCTAACCAGATTTGGAAGCTGAAATCAAAATGCGCCTTTGAAATTTACCATGATAAACACTAAGGGTGATATGCTCCTCTCCTGTGGCAAAACACAAGGAAATATGTGAGGTCTCAAAAGCAGAGAAACCATGCTACATCACATCTCACTGTTTCTGCATGCCACAGTGCTTGTCAGAAGAAATGTCATGAATCAAAATTCATTCAAAGGCTATATAGGTTAGTAGGGAAACACTATCAACCACACAAATCACAATCTTATCATGGCTTCCTTACAGCATCATACTCCACTCATAACCCAGGATTGTCAACATTCCTTTTTCCCAGGGCCTCCTGCCATTGATTCCTCTTAGGGTTTTCAGGATGCACAGAACAAAGCAATGCTATAGTTTCTTCACATGTAATATCTGAAGTTAGGGCCATAAATGCACATGAGCTAACAGTCACTGACACGATTTCTCCCTAGAAACCCAGGCCCTTTTCACAGATATTTGCAGAATTTGCGGTGTGTGTATTTCTGCTTTCATTAAGTTGAAGTCATGGTGTCATAGGGCAGGGGTACTGTGTGGGGTATTCTTCCTGTTTCTGTAGCATTTTGCACCACACCAATCTTGGAAGAACATGAATCTAGCTAGCAGTGTCTCCCATTCTTCCTGCTTCCCTGGAAAGAAATTACATCTGCATGAAGATTCACATACAGACATTCAAAAAACAAAAACCATTGACCTCTCACTAGTGGGTTTTCAGTACATTTCTTTACACACTTTCTTAAGAGTATATTGCCTCCTCCTGATGTTTCTGATACTGTAGTAAGTAGAGAGCCCATAAAAAGACATGGAGGGGAAGGATTAACTTCAATGGACCTATGACAATTGATGACACCTGACAATCTGCTTTACCTTGTGCATTGTAGCATGAAATTATGGTCGTTTTCCTATATATTCTTTGGAAAATAGTGAGCAGCTATTCATAAGAAAATAGCTGGGAGAAAAGCAGAATGGAAATGCACACTTATTTTTAAAATCAAACATGCAGCTAAGGAAACCTTAATTGTGGTAAAATGTAAATTTTATGTGACACACTAAGTCCCCGTGATCAGCACATCTTCCAGCTAAAAGGCAGTTGTAAAGTGCTTTTATTTATCTTATGTCCCTCTTTTCCTCCCTTTGTCCTTGTTTTACAAAAAGAACCCTAACTTTTGAATTAATTCCCACAAATTATAACAGTATGTCAATCTATTAGTTCTCCTAAAACCTCAATTTAATTCCTCAATGTCTGGAGCATGTTACTATGTAACTGATAGATGTTTTATGGTGTTTCCTCATATAAAAACGTGAGCAAAAATCCATTTGAGTATGGGACATAACTGTTCTCATCATAAACATTTATGTAAAATAACTGCATTCTTTGTTATAGTTAGTCACTGAAGGTCTAGCAAAAAAGCTAACATTGGCCTTAATTATACCTAATATACATACTTGCAATGAATATGTTTCCTAGAGGAGGTTATCTTGTTATATCCTGTTGCTTCATCCATGGCACATCTACACAAAACTGGATGTGAAAGTTAAGTCCCATACTTCCATGTGTAAACCCTGACTCTGCCACCCTTCCTTATACTGAGTGGGACCTTACTATGGAAATAGTCTGATGGATTTTACCTATGGGTGTGAAGAACAAAGTTACTGTACATTCAAAAACTAAAGGGCTATTCAACATGTAGAGAAATATGGAAGTGATTCTGTTTAAGATTAATGGGAACTAGACACATGTAAATCTACCATGCATCTATCTATTTCAGTAGTTCCATGGTTCTCGTCACTGTATTATCTGAGCATCCAAGGAAAAGTTCTCTCATAAGGAGGAGCATGGGTCATTTTTAAACATCATAAAAAACTGTATATATGGCAGATGTTACATGAAATATTAAATTGGAATCAAATAGTCACTTCTAATTCTGTCTTCTCAAAATGAACACAAAATGGAAAAAAAAGAGAGCTTGCATTCACATCTCCTTTTGTTTCCTACATGCAATACTTGTTTAAAACTCACCCATGTATAATTTTATAAAATGAACAAAAAGTACAAAAAACCCTACAAGTATTTCACTTCACAAATAGTGAAGTGTAGACAAAAACATTTCATATGAAATAAAAAATGAATGAGATATCACTCAAAACCTGTTTTTGAAAACTTCAAAAGAGTTCAAATCAGTTGTGGCCAGAAGGTAAGTAACTTCCTCTTTATACGAAGTTCCTTGAATGTTTTTAATTGGAATAAATTAAAATTTGTTTGCTATTGAGTCTGCTATTTTTGAACTTGTACATTCCTCAGCTCTAACCAAAGAATACTTAGCAATTCACACTTCAGAAAGGAATATTTTTGTGATTAGAAAAACACAGTGTCTGCATATTTGACATAAATGTTCACCACATTCTCTTCAAATTCAGCAAGCCCACTTACACATAGAGAACACAACCTTTGGCTGAACTAGATTTCAGGATATAGAATAACTAATTAATGCAAAAGGAGACAGCTACAAAACTAACACTTATTTTAAACCGAGGCTGATGTGAATCTCCATGACTTAGAATAAGTGTCCATAACAAATTTTGCAAGTAAAAAGGTACACTCTTTCATTTAAGCAACGAAGCTTGCTCTGGTCCCCCCAAAGTCACTGAGGCCATTTCTATACTACAGAGAAGAACAATCTTCCAGTGGTCAATTTTCTAGCATTCAATTTAGTGGGTATAGTATAGATCCCCAAATCAAATGCTGAGGGCAGACCCGTCCCACGTCCTGTCCCACGTCCTGTACTCCTCATTCTGTGAGAAGGAAGGGAATCCCATGAGAGCATGTGCTCCCATCCACCAACCACAGTGTTGACATGGCAGTGGCTCGTCTTAAGGCAAGCTGAATTCAGCTACATGTTTTACTTAGCTGGCTGGTGTACTTTAAGCCCACCTGCCTGTTCTAGTGTAGAGTAGTCCTGAGAATTTTGCGATTAACTTTAATGGAAGTAGGATTGGATCCAATACTATTTTACTCAAAGCCACCTAAAGGACCTAAAACAATGTCACTTCGCCAGCAAATATTATACAAAAACAAGTGTTCCCTTTACAAAGGAAAATTACAAAAAATCGAATTGGACATAAAGGAAGAAGATTATTTCCATAGACACTAGAAACAAATCAGTAAAAGGAACAGAGGCAGCCCAGATTTTTATTTGGCTGTGGCTACCAACTTCTCTACACTGTCAAAGTCTGAATAACCACAACAAATACTAGCAGACTGTAAAATGAATACAGTCAATGAATGTGATTTAAATGTAGGAATCCTCACACCCCTCCTATTCACTCTCCTCTCCAGCTCTGTCTGTGTAAGCATTGGCATAAATACACATAGAGAAACTGTCTGAAGAGACCATCCAGGGGACCATCAAAGTCAATCCACAAAAAGAGCTGCTCTTTAATTAAAAGCCCGGCATAACTGTGATGGAAAGCCGGGAGACACTTTCAACTGGTAGCCGAGGATGGGGGGAAAGAGGCCGCCCCACTGGAGGTGGCTCTCTGGTGCAAGATCGAGGGAATCACAAGATCAAGGCTTCTAGTAATCGCTCAACCTGAGTGCTGGCTGTAAACAAGGAAAGAAAGACAATGGTTCAAGAAACAGGTTGGGGCTGGGGGGGGGGGGCGGGGGGACTGAGAGATCCAGCCAGTCAGGAGGATGAGGGGACCAGTGGAACTCTCCTCACGTGGTGGCAGCCTTCAGCATGTGCAATCAGCAGCCGAGAGAGCTTGCTACTGCTGCTGCTGCCGGGCGCTCTAGCAGAAGCCAACAAACCTAGACCGCGGTATGTGAGGCCCGATCCTGCCTTCCTGGGCGGCCAACATTCTTCCTGACTTCAAAGGGCAGTAGTGACTGTGCAAGGAAGGCAGGGCGAGGCGCGCGCTAGGGCTAATGCACTGGACTCGGTCCCTTTCCTTATTTCAAGTGCCCTTTGGAACGTGCAAGTTCTTCTCAGCTGCTCCCCCGTCCAGTGGCTGCAGCTGGGAGGAAGTAGGAACTCTCTGGCGCTGTAAATAAATATAAGCGTGGAGGGCGGGGTGATCAGCCCGTGGACCAGTTATTCTGAGAGCGCTACAATAAGGAGTGAGGTTGTGGCCATTAGTCTCCAGACAGGTTCCCTGTCTATCCAACCCCAAGGCTGCAGTGTCTGGAAACGCCTCCTGGGGAGCAGGGAAATGAGCCCAATTCTGGGATTCACTCAAGGCTTTCTAATAAATCATGGCAGAGGAGCAAACAAAACATGTGCGAAAAAGTGCACTCCAAGCACTTTGCCGTCCAAGCACAGTCGCAAAGTGCAAGGAAAGTGGAAACTAAGTCCTGAGAAAGCAGGTCCGTAGAAATCCCAGCGTGTGACACAGCAAAGCACTGGAGGCCAACTCCGCACTTCCCCTTCGCTAGTCCTATTGCCCTTTCCCCCCCAGGGAGGAGGAAGCAGGTGAACTCCCCAGTTTACACACACATCGGAAAGCAAAAAAAAAAAAAAACCAGACAAGAGGGAAGGATGGGGTGGGGGGGGGGGCGTGTTAGCCTTGGAAGTCACTTACCAGCTTTACACGGATCCTTATAATCTATCGCCTCAGCTTTATCCTCCTCATGGAAATCGTAAGTGTAGTCATAATCAAGGGCAGAGCAGGAGAAGAGCTTCCCCCAGGCAGTCAACCCAGCCAGCCACAACGCCACCCTCCAGCAAAGCATTTTCCTCCTCCCTACCACAGTGGTGGGGCGACGGGGCAGCGAAGAACCAGGAGGCCTGAGCCGCTGTCCACGCTGGACTGACACAGCAAGGCAAGGGATGGAGGGAGGCGGTTTCTTCTCCACCTAAAGGCTCGGCTGAGATGCTGTGGGCTGTAGGTGTCCCCAGCCCTATGGGCGCACCATAGAGGAGGAGAGAGGCGCTGCCCCTTCTCCACCTCCTCCCCGTGCCGGGAGAAGTTGCCGGGTGGGCTGGCGCCGGGGGGCGAATTCCCACTAGGGAGCTCGCCTGTCAGGGCGCCTTCTCGCCGCTGTCAGCCCGCAGCCAAACTTTCCTCCCGCCGCAAGGCGCTGCCCGCTGCTGCCAGGGCTCCGGGGCAGGCAGGATCCTTGCTGCCGGCTGCCTCCTCCCGCGCGCTCTGCTGACCCGGTGCTGCTGCGGGAAGATGGATCCGGTGTGCACATCGGCAAACTGCCACACGGAGAGAGAAAGAGAGAGAGAGAGAGAGAGAAGCGGGGCTGACAGGAATTCCCCCTCTCGCAGACCTCAGCGCCCTACGGGGATGGGAAGCCGCTCTGAAGGGAGCGCGGAGAAAGTGCAAGGGCTTCCCCTCTCCCCCCTCCCCGCGCGGTGTCTCTGCTCTCCCCCCTCCCGCCCAGCTTATAAAAACCTTAGAGGCAACTAACACAATCGTCAGCATCCTGCTTACTTATTCATACAATCAGGGTCAGGATCCGGGCTGCTTGTGATCTGCTCTCTTGATAGTCTTAGGAAAACACAGGCGCGCTCACGGGGTGCCTCTCTCTCCATAGAGCTCTCTCCAGAGAGGAGCAACGCATGGTATTTGTTTTAAAGGACGGGCGCGGGGCGGAGGAGGGGGGGAGCTTGTGGGAATCGGATAAAACACCACACAGGTCAACGCCGAGCAGCGGAGGAACCCGAGGAGAATCCGGGAGGAGCAGGAATCCCAGCAACGTGTCCCCCTTGTCTCTGAAGAAGTGCCTTTCTCCCTCGGCTGCCGCCGCGCAGCGTTCGCCCCGTGAGCGGGGGTGGAGGGAGCTTAAGCGCCCATAGTTTGTGTAAATACGGGCAGCAGGAGATATAAAAGGTCCATTGATCTCCGCAGTCCAGCCAAAGGGCTGGGAGGCAGTTCCAGAAGGAAAGTTAAAACAGAAGAAGGCGAATGCGACATAAAATTTCAGCTTGCAACCAGCAGCTCCAGGCAGTCCGGCTTTGCTTTTTTTCTTCTTCTTCTTCTTCTTTCACGTGGTTCCGAAGGAGAGTTGTAAACGGTTATTTGCAAAGAAAGTTTCCGTAGAAGCAGCAGACACAGCTCCACTCTTCCTCCCTTGTTTTCAATCTGCTACCTTGTACAATTCAGCTTGAGCGCTCAGTTAGTCGCAGTCAGGGAGTGTGAGTGGTTGGTGGTTTTGCCTTTCTCTCTCTATAAAGCCAGAGAACAGATCAGCACGCAAAGCTGCCTTTTAGCTGATCAACCTGGAGAAAGAAAACATGAATAAAAATAAAACGATAAAAATACCCCTGTATTCACTTAATCCCCTCCTCCTCCCGCTAGAGTGATTCCGACCCTGCAGTAGCTTCTCAAACTGTAAACTAAGGTGAGATTTTTCCTTCACAAACTCCTCCTCCTTTTACAAATTTCCTTGGGAAGGAGGGTGGAGGAGAAGAGGGGTAGGTAGCTGGGAGTTTCTGCTGTTTAAATCTCGTGATGGTGCTACATTTAACACTGACTTTTGAAAGGGTTGCTGAAGATGCTGTCTTTATTTTACAACAGAGCCCTCAAAAGTCTGGTATGCGCTAACAACTTCCCAGGCAAAAGAGATTGTCCCTTCTTCCTTAGCGTGCGAACATTCACATGCGTCTATTCCTCGGTGGTGTAGAGTCATAATAAGTCAGAGTCACAGTCATAACACATAAAATCAGACTGGACTGAACATTAATTAGCACCTGGTTCATTTTCTTAAACTTCAGTGTCTAGTTTCTGTAGGCTTAGTATTGGAAAGTTATATGTGTGATCTACCTTCAAGCTGCTTGCTATTGGAGATACCTAAGAAGTGGCTGATGTAACAGATTTTATTGGACTTCTCTTCATGAGACTCAGACAGCTGCTTTCAAGCTTTAGACAGAACTTCTTCTGGTGGTGGAAGTTTAGGGAATAGGAGCAGGACACACAAATGTGAGGCTGGTGGGCTGTAATTCTGATAATCAAATCTGGGTTAATTAAAAGAGCCCCTTGTCTTTGCTGCAGTAATTAGTGTATTTTTTGTGACTATATAACTCTGGCTACAAGAAAAGACGTGTATAGTCACGTCTAGCTGTCATTCTAGCTTATCTGAGTCCATCAGTGTGAGTCTAAAAAGAGTGATGAGTGTTGCTCTGGTGTGATGCTATTATAGGTAGATAACCTTCCAGTTAATGCAATTAACACTGCGACGGAGTTGTAGGTGGTACCTTGCTGCCCCATACCACATTCAGTATCAAACATCAATTCATGTCAATGTTTTCAGAAATACTCATTTATTTTGTATGCCTCAATTTCAGAGGATCCAACTTAAAAGTTGTGTGTAAAGACTGACAGCTGCCTTTAACTTCATATGGTTGAGACCTCAAAATGAGCAAATGTTACTAAAAATTTGGCTGTAATATTCCATAAAAGTTAATTTACCAGAAATTCAGTTTGTCAGTAACAATACAAGCCTGTGAAGAGCATGTTACATCAGCTCAGAAATAAGCCTGACAAATTTAGTGAATATTTTTCTTCTTTCAGCATAGTTTCCTTGATCAGCAATGAACTCTCAAAGAGGAATCAGAGAACCTTTATATCAAAACCATCAAAGAAATGCTAGACTATGACAACTTGTCTTTATCAGTATGACATTTTGGACTGGTGGGCTGTATCTATTAACAAATACAATATTCTACAGAGGGAGCTTGTGCGCTATGATCAGAACAAAAAGCTAACTTCTACTATTTTACATTACACTATGTGGTATTTGTTCTAACATTTTACTAGTCACTTGTTTAGTTCACAAATTGTACTTTACTAATTTTAAGAAAAACAGATTTGGTTTAGTGTCCTGTTAATCAAATCTAGTTCTATACACAGATATAAAAAGACATACCTACCTTTGGAACATTAATTTTCTTTCTAGTTGCTGTGGATCCCAAACACAAAACAGAATGGTCTTAAATACATGAAATAGATTGATACATACACATATATTGTGAGAGTGTTAATAATCATGATATTTGCCAGTTGTTTTGTAGTCATTGGAAAACACTGTACAGTGTGTGATCCCAAATGTGCCAATCTCCTCAGTGAGATGATTATTAGACTGTCTCACTCTCTTGCCAGTGGGAGATTAACTCTCCCAGCAAGGTACGCACTGACGTCACTCGGAGCCTCCAGCAGACAATCTGCTCCTGACCTCAGCACCACCAGAAACATTAAGACAGCACCAACCACTAGAAAGCTTGAGGACAGCTTTCCTCATGGAATTCTGACCCAGGTAAGAGAGACCCAGACATACACCTGTGACAAACACATAGAAATAGATCTTCTATACCTGTTGCAGTAGACAGAGTAAAACAAAAATATATGGTGTGTGTACATAAGCACAAGATCAAGTAAACTTGTTTTATAGATTCAAGACAAGATCTGCTTCACAATTAAATTACTGATTCAAAATTAAGTTTTAAAACTCTGTGCCATTTATAACAACTCAACAGCATTTAGATATCACAGGTATGGGTGTTCTAGAAAAATGTAAGCTAGAGAGATAATAAATGTATACTTTAGAAAATCCTTCCTCCCATGAATAGAAATTATTGTCCTGGTTTATTAAATAATGTTCTATTTATGTGAAGAAGGATTTTCTAAAGCATAAACGTATTATCTCTCTAGCTTACATTTTTTTAAAGAACACCCATCACAATATTCAGCATATCTTGTTTCTGGTTTCACAATTTAAAAAAAAAAATCACTCTAAACTGGGGGAGCAGGAATCATAGATATATCACCACCACTCCAAAACACTCACAATTCTGACAATCCACATGACAACACAATAAATCAATCAAAATTCTTCCTACAGCCGTTTCCAAAGAAACCAACACATAGCCAAAGAGACAGACAGCATAAGCTGGAAGGAAACCAACCAAAGGAACACAACAGCAGTGGCAACAACAAAATCCCCAACCTGCAGCATTTTCACTTTTCTCCAAAATGCTGACTATGTTACAAACCCAACAATCCTAACAATGCTAGAGTATGAATAATGAACAAAACAGGCGATGGTGCTCTACTTCTTTGACCCTGTCTCACTACATAATTCACTGGAGCAGAGTTATAGAGACTCTCTTCCACCACAAAAAATATTAACAAGCTCTCCCCAGCCCCCACCAATAAACTGCTCCATCATTTTTGTCACACCATCTCCTCCTCTATCTGTCTGCTGCTTAGGCATCAATTCTTCACCAAGCTCTGTATGTTTATTCTTAGGGACCTACCAATTCATAGTCCATTTGGGTCAATTTCACAGTCACTGGATTTTAAAACAGTACATTTCATGATTTCTGATGTTTAAATCTGAAATGTCACTGTCAAGTAACACTAGAGTCCTGACCCAAATGGAGATTGTGGGAGCAGTTGCAAGGTTATTGTTACAGGCTAACAGTATTACCACTCTTCCTTTTGCCCTGCTTCTGGCAGTGGCACTGCCTTCAGAGCTGGCTGGCCTGACAACAGTGGCTGCTGGCCAGCAGCCCAGCTTGGAAGACAGCATGACGCAAGTAAGGATGACATGGTGGGGCACTGTCTCCAGAATTAGACACCTGGCCAACAGACACTGCTCTCCAGCCACCCAGCTTTAAGGCAGCACAGAAGTAAAGGTGGCAGTACCACAACCCTCCAACAAAAGTCTTTCGATCGCCCTTTAATCCCCTTTGGGATGGGACTTCCAGTTTAAGGAACACTGGTGACAGCTGTATTGTAGAGGCCAAAAGTACATAAAAGACCAGATTTTGTGGTCCCTGATGCATTTTTTTGTGGCCATGAATTTGGTAGGACCCTCTTTATGCTTCAGCTGAGTACACACTTCTCAGTGAGACACACAAACTACTTCTGTTCAATGTAGATTGCTAAAAATAGCAGTGACAAGTTTGGCCTTAGGGAAAATGGCAATCTGGGTGAACTTGTGTTTTGGTACCCTGACTCTGGAGGGCATAGCACCACCTATTTCCCCTGGTATCCATGAGCTCCCCAACCCCTGCTCTCTTTACCACTAGCCCCTGCATTGTGCCCCCTTTCCCCCTAAACTCTGCACCGTGCCCCCTTCATCCCAACCTTTGCATTTTCCTCTCACCTGTGCCCTCAACTGCAGTCCTGCATTTCCAGTATGTCCTGCCACTCTGCCCCCACTGCCTGTACCCTCCACTCCCTTTGCCCAGCAACATGCCCAGTTGCCACTCACCTCTGGCTGTGGCACCATGGGCAAGGGCTCAGTTTGCCCACCCCTAAGGCCAGTCCTAGCAGAGTAGCTGAAGGTAGCACAAGCAGTGGTTCTAGTCAATTGCTCAAGTTTGTACTTAGGGCAGATTGTACTCAGGCAACTGTCCTGAGATGCACACACTACAACTGGCTACATTATTTTTACATGCTGGCTCAAGCAGAACTAGCATGTCTCTCTCTACCCAAACTTGGTATGTGGTTCCTTGCACTTCTGCAGAACACAGTATGGTCCTATTGAAAACAATTGGATTAATTACAGAATAATGTTAAGCAAATACCTAAACCTCTGACGGATTAGGGCCCCAAATCATGAACTACTTGGGGCAGGGACTTTGTCCAGATTTTCAAGAACACTTCCAGGAGTGAATTAAACAAAAGTTAGCTCTCTCGCTCTTTCCCTTAAACTCCTGAAATACAAACTTTATCTAGAAAGTCTCCAGCACACTTCTGAAGAAGTATGAAAAATAAATTATATTTCATGAGTTTCACTTTCTTTCTTCACTGACTCCTTCAACCACCCAACCTGTTGAAGTCAAACACAAAAAATTGAAAGACCATTATTAATGCTTCAAAGTCAAGAACTCAAAGGCTGCGTCTAGACTGGCATGATTTTGCACAAATACTTTTAACGGAAAAGTTTTTCCATTAAAAGTATTTGCGCAAGATAGCGTCTATACTGGCATGTGCCTTTGCGCAAAATATTTGCTTTTGCGCAATAGCATCAGTGCCAGTGTAGACGCTCTCTTGCGCAAGAAAGCGCCGATGGCCATTTTAGCCATCGGGCTTTCTTGCGCAAGAAATTAACTTGGCTGTCTACACTAGCCCTCTTGCGCAAGAATACTTGTGCAAGAGGGCTTATCCCTGAGTGGGAGCGTTGGAGTATTTGTGCAAGAACCACTGATTTTGTACAGTACAAAGTCAGTGCTCTTGCGCAAATACTCACAGCCAGTGTAGACAGGCGGCAAGATTTTGCGCAAAAGCGATTGCTTTTGCGCAAAATCTTGCCAGTCTAGACACACCCAAAAGTTAGAAAATGCCAGAATGAGCATTGCCTTTACAATCTAAATTCAGATTACATTCAGTGCACAGATCATACAAGTACTCAGTTAATGAACAGCTATTCCTTAATTGTTTTCTCCTCATTCTTCAATGTTTGTCCTAGGTCTTATTTACTACACACTATTCAAACCCTGATATGAAGGCAGGATTACAGAGGCTACTCCCACAGAAATCATTGGTCACAGCTCCCAGTCAATGGGAGTGGCAGAAGTGGTGTTCAAGGCAAGGACAGCTCATGGAGCCATTCTACTTCTATGGGCTGCGGGGGCCTCGTGGCTGCTTCTGGGAGCCAGACAGAACCAGGAAGGGGAGGTAGCCTGCCTTAGCCCTAGGGTCCCACTGCACTACTGACCAGACTTAGCAGCCCAGTCAGTAGTGTTTACTGGAGCCACCAAGATCTCTTTTTGACCAGGTATTCTGGTCTAAAACTGGACATTTGGCAATCCTACTATCACCCTGAATCTTTACTGGCTTCCTATCCCAATCTCTCTCTCTAGGCTCCACCCCAAATATCAACATCCATACACACATCCCCACTCTTCGCCTCAGTGTCTTTGCTCAGTTAGTGCCAATTCTTGCCCCACACCTAAGTTCTTCATCTAATCCATCTCCCCTCATTCTTCACATTTTTCTTCCCTGCTGCACTGTTTTTCAGTGTCAGTTTCCCTGCCCAGCATACCACAACCTCCCACCACATCTCATTTCTCAGTTTCCCTCTTCTCTTCCCATTTCCAGTTTCCATACACACCCCTCAGGCTTCTCGTCCCACTAGTCCCCATTCTTCTTCTACAGTTCAGTTCTTGCCCTTCTCTATTCAAATCAGGCAGCTTCCTCTTCCAGGCTGTCTAGGCCCAACAGATTCTGAGAGCACAGAATCGAGTGTCTCTATGCTACCTGTGAAAGTAACTGGACCTACAACTAGCATAGCCAAAACTATCCAGATCTACAATGGCAGGGAAAATCCTGTTCAGCTCTGGTTTGGTCCATGTCCAAGGTGCAGATAGAATCTGCAAGGAATTCAGCTGCTAAAAATCTAAGGGCATGTCTAAACTACATCTCTCTTTTGAAAGAGGGATGTAAATTAGACAGATCAAAATTGCAAATGAAGCCGGGATTTGAATTTCCGACACTTCATTTGCATAATGGCAGCCACGCGTTCTTTCAAAAAACCCCTTCTTCAAAAGATCCTATACTCCTCAAAAATGAGGTTTACAGGCTCTTTCGAAAAAGGTTTTTTTTCTAAAGAACTTCGTTTAGACAGTGGTTTGATTTTCAAAATACCCGTTTTCGAAAACATGTGGCCGCCATTATGCAAATGAGCATGGGAAATTCAGATCCCGGCTTCATTTGCAATTTCAATCTGTCTAATTTACATCCCTCTTTTGGAAGATGGATGTAGTTTAGACACAGCCTAAGAGTTTTCTACTGAGCATGTGCTAATGGATTTTTCTAAGGTTTAATCACTTGACCAAATTTGGCCCAATTTTCAAAGGCACGGCAAAAGGCACATCCGTGATGAAATCTGGCATGTGAGTGGTTTTTTAAAGTCCTGTTCCAAAACTTAGGGTCAAGACAGATGTTGAGAAGAAAAGTCACTAATTTCCAACTTGGGCAAAATTACATCTTTTTTCCCCCTCTACCTCATTCTTAGAAACAGCTAGACCATATTGGCTGATATTAAAAAAAATATCAGTCTGAGGGAGACACCCAGCATGGAAAATTTCAGCCCAAATGCTTGAAGTTCAGCAAAGTTACTAAATAAGTCAAAATGTCTTATAATAGAAAGCATGAGGCAGTCTTAATAATGGTCAGTACTTCCAGCTATATCTAAAATACGATTGTGTCCTCTATTTCTTATATTATATAAAATGTAAAAGTAAACCCATTAGCTCTAAAACTTGTGTGGATGGTAAAACAAGCAAATAAGCAGAAAACAGATTGTTTAGTACAACTATCTAAATCAGAAACTGCTGTTCTCTGGTGTTTGGTCAGCATCCCTCACTCTCCCCAGAGAATAAATCAATTTGCAGCAGCTGTGAACAACTATTTAGATCCAAGGCCAGAAAAGCTTAATTGGAAAGCAACATTCAAAGTTAACGGGTCAGATCATCTTAAGGATATGCTTGTCTAGAGCAAACTCAAAGATCTGTATTCTGAGTTTAGGAGACAATGTGCCAGTACTAAGAGGGCTGGTGGCTTGGAGTCTGGCATCACTGGGAGTGAGACCAGGCCCGGGCCCAGAGCCCCGGTAGCACAGCCAGGGCCATGGCAGCCCCAGTATTGGAGCCAGGGATATAGCAGCTGCAGCAGCCCCGGCAGCGGGGCCAGAGCCAGAGTTGTGGTAACTGCAGCAGTCCCAGTAGCGGAGGCAGGGCAGGGGGACATGGCAGCTGCCGCAGCCCCGGTAGCAGGTCCAGGGGCGTGGCAGTCCCAGCTGCTGGGGCCACAGAAGCATGGCAACTCGTCAGGGGGCAGCTAGAGCCGGCAGAGGAGAGGGGAGGGAGGTGGGATGAGCGGGGGGGCTAGTAACAAGGAACCTCCTCTGGACCAGTAAATTCCCTCATTCAGGATTGGTCAGGTCCCCAGGGTGTTGGTCCAGAGAGGTCCAACCTGTAGTAGATTTATATTATTTTAACACCTGACACACAGTACACTCAAGCCAATTCCTATGTACCTTACTCATAAAGCCTATAGGATTATTTGTGAAAATACATAACTCAAGTAAGATTTGGGCCTCAATCTTTATCTAATCCCGTTGCCTCTTAAATCAGTAGCAAAATATCCATTGGCTCCAACAGGATCAGGAGCAGATACCCTATTTGTTATTTTGGGCTTTGTAGATTCTTTGGGTATATAATGGATATTCTTCCATTTTGGAATACTGATACTTTCTGGCTATAAAAATAATGCTATGTCTATTGTCCATTTTTACAGTCACAGCATTGTGGTCCTTTTAATAAATTGTTTAAGGCCTTCATTTTAGTGCTGAATGATAACTTTTGTAATAAATTTTCCATTACAATCCTAGACTATTTAGTACTAATAGCTTCCTTTGCACAAAAATATTCATATAGAGACAAAACAGCTTAACTCTTTGCTAAAAAACAACCTTAACTATCTCTGAACTGAACACATGTTCAGTTAGCATACTTTATTATACTTCATCATCAAGCAATTACTGTATAATCTACAATATTTCAAATACGGCAAAGGAGTTGAACTGGACTAGTCTTTTTCTCCAGTAATCACTGAAATCTTAATTGCTTGTGAGCAATCTAATATTCTAAACCAACTTCATATCCAGTCATATTACTACATATGAATCAGACTGCAAGTATTCACTGAAGTGAGACGGTTTGCCACAAAATAATTTTGTGCAATGCCAAGCACACTGACAGCACTCAGTAAATACTAAACTAGAACAACAATTGTTAGGCAAAAACATCCTATATCTCTCTCAGCCTTGGTCAGCTATATTTTGCCAACCTCACTCACATGGAGTAGCATCAACAGAAGTTGGTCCCCTGTTTTCTCTAAGATTTTTTGTGAAAATGCGTGATTCTCAAAGGATATGTCTATGCTCCTGAGCTATTTCGGGATACTTCAGTATCCCGAAATAGCTAATCTGCATCTATTGAAGCAGCCCACTATTTCAAAATAGATTTCAAATAACAAGTGGCTTATTCTGACATCCTGGTAATCCTTGTTCCACGAGGGTTAAGGAGGATTTTAGAATAGTGAGTTATTTCAAAATTTGGTGCTGTGTAGAATAAGGAATAAGCTATTTTGAAATACATTCGAAATAAGCTACACAATTTGCATAGCACAAATTGTGTAGCTTATTTTGAGTTAAGGGTGCTCTGTAGACCCACCCAAAGTGAGTGAAAGTAATAGAATCTGGCCTACTGAGGTAGTACTAGATTTTTAAACTCTTATTTGTTGCTTATCAGGGTTCTACTGAGTGATAACAGCATGCTTCAAATGACATGTGTGTAAAGAACATTTGTCTAAGTAAGTATGCTTTGAATTTTGTGCACTTCAAATCCATAATTAAATAGTGTAATGGGACTGGCTTGTAAATACATAGGGTTAATTCTACTGTTCAGTATTCAGCAAATTGTCACCTATCTTCGAAAAAATCATACCCAGTGGCTGACCTTTGATAGGATAAAGCTCACAATGGGCTTGCTCTCATAAGACGCTGAGCAGGCATCTCTAAACTTCCACTAACTTCCTGAGTGCTGTAGATGTTCAGCACCTTGCAGAATTGGATCCATAATTTTGAGCAGAATACATTTCAGATGAGAACTTCTAACATAACTTGTTTGGGCAACTTTTTGTATATTAAAACAGAATATCACAAATTCTTTGATAAATATTCTAAAGCAAATGGACATAAACAAGAAAACCTGCCAAAAATGTCTGGAATCAGCATCATTGAAAATATTCATGGCTGGAAAGGAAAAAAGTTATGAAAATAATTCTGCAGCAGAGCCTGGAGACAGAAAGTTGTCCTCTACAACTCTAGTATTTATGAATGAATATGAGAACAGCAATATAACTAGGGTAGCTAAGCTCTAATTGGTTCTTCCGAACACATAAAATGGACTGTTAAAAGTCCGAATTGTCAGTAATAAAGCACATCGCACATCCACTACCCGCACAACTTATAAAACTAACAGTTGTCTTATAAGGATTGAGAAAATTAGATACAGTTTATCAATGACCATAGTGTTATCTGCTATGTCCTTGTCTTACTAGCAGTAACAACATTGATATAAAGTTAACTATACAGCAGTCTCTTTCTTCTCTCACATACAGTAGATATTACCTAGACATACAAGGTGTATAATGCCTATTGGGCTTGGAATGCAGTGCTTTGATTATTTTGTTCCAGAAAAACATCGTATAAATGGCACAATTTAGGGTATGTCTAGACTAGAAACATTACAGCAGCATACCTCTAATAGTGTGCCACAGTAGCACTGCAATGCAGACATTTACAACAATGATGGAAGGGGTTCATCCACTGCTACAGTGAATCCGCTTCTCAGAGTTGATAGCTAAGTTAGAAGGATTCTTCCATTGACTTTGCACTGTCTACATTAGGGCTGAGGTCATCTTAAGTATGTCTCTCAGCTGCAGTTTACACTAGGGAGTTATTTGGAAATCACCCTCCCCTTTTATTTCAAAATAATAAGGGGAGCATCCACACTACCAAGCCTATTATTTTGAAATAATGGGCTGGTTATTTCAAAATTTGCATTCCTGCTTTCCTTAGGGAATAAGCTTATTTCAAAATAGTTTTTTGGAAGTTATTTTGAAATAATTTCGTAATGTAGACATGCCCTCGGAAGTGGAGCTTTTCCCCATCCCTGAGTGACACAGCAAGGTTGACCTAACTTTGTACAGGCCAAACCTTAGACTACATCTTTTTGTGATGTAAATACTGTAAAAATCAAATGTTTATGGAAGAGCTAATTTAAATTTTACCAGTAGAATCCAGCTGTTCTACAAAATTACTTGTACCATGTGTATTGTTGTCCTTTATTATTATGAGCCTCTTTCCTAGGCTGTCTTGTATAAAGTTGCTCTGGTCTACACTAGGAAGTTATTTCGAAATAACCCCCCTTATTTCAAAATAACATGTTGTACATCCATATTATCAAGCCTGGTTTTTTGAAATAGCGGGCTGGTTATTTTGAAATAGCAACTCCTGCTTTCCACAAGGAATAACGCTTATGCTGAAATAGTTATTTCGAAATAGCAGTAGTGTGGACTCTCCACTGCTGCTGTTTTGAAATAACTACTCCCCAGAGTCATTCAAAGTAATTACTCCTTAGTGCTTCCTGGGGCATTAAGTCAAAGTAGCACCTCCATATTAAGGGAGCCTGCTTCAGACTAATTTAGAGACTTCCCTGTAGTGTGGGCACGTTATTTCAACTCCTGAAATAATTTTATTATTTTGAAGTAAGTTATTTCAAAATAATTTCCTAGTGTAGACCAGAGGTGTCAAGTGCTAATAATTAAAAACCTATGTCTGAAGATTTAGGCATTATACTGTAGCTCAGAAATAGATTTTTTTTTCCAATCAGAGCAATGGTTTTGTGCTATATATCCAATCAGCAATGAACATTTGATGTAAACAATACATGTAATAACATACACACATAAAATATGTATAGTATATACAGATTACAGAGCCCAATTATGGAGCTATGCTATTACTTCAGTGGAACTTTCACTCTGAGTGGATATGGAATACAGAAATATATTTTTAAAATATTTCTGTTTTATCTTCCTATAAATCTACACACTGGGGGAAAGTAGAGGTGGCAAGTAAATATGGATGATTGATAGCAAAGAAATACCCATATTATATTTGGCAAAACCAAAATCTGAGATCCAGGCTCATCCAAAATTCAAACTCTGACTTGAAAACAGATTTCACAGCTAGTTTGTATCTTTATAAGATCTGCACTAGAGCCATAAATCTGAACCCTGGGTCTTGTGAAATTTTGGGTCAAAATCTAAATTTGGCATTTGAGTTTATCATTCTGTAAAACTATATTACAACAATCAGGGGATCCTTTTAAACTATATTTACATTGAAATGCAATAGAAACAAAAGGATTGTGATGTTTGGATTACCAGGGCTTGTTAAAAAATTAATTTTCTTTACTTTCCAACTGATAGAAAGCACTAGCACCATGTCTGAGCCATCCTGCCACAGCTCCACTCATGTTCTGTGGATATTGCATTTACAAGAGCAACAGACATGAATTACTGGTAACAATTTATAGGACAGGCTACATGTAAACATATTAAAGCACAACTTCAAACACAAATGCAAGAGAAACTCTAACGTAAAACCCTGCATTTCATTTAAACTACACAATAAAATACACGATAGAGGGAACTGACAAAAATTTTCCTGCTTTTAGGGAATAAGCTTATCGACAACTTGGGAAAATATGTCCTATGAACACCTCCAGTATATTTAATGATCTATCTATATATACAGATACATATGCTGAGGTCTGCTGTTTTTTCCCTTCTTTCACCTCTTGTCAGAAATCCAAGTCATCTATTAACTCATTTTCATTCTTAATCTTAAAAGAAAGAACAAGGTGAATTAGGCCAGAGTATATTAACTGAAAGCAGCATCTGATATTTTGGGATTTAACACACTCAGGAAAGGATAGCTTGATGTATTTAGAGAGTCTCCACATTCTGTTTTCCTTAAGAAAATAGATCAGTTTAGTTTCATTTGCAACTTTGGTCTTGCTGTTTCTTGTATATTTCTTATTTGTTCCTATCTGGTACTTATATAAGTCCTATCAACAGAGTAAGTGTATCTATTTCCCTAGAATATCAAAAAAGCAAGTTAAGAACTCACCCTGTTAGTAAAATGACAACCTAACAACCTTGGAGTATGTCATGGGGTGGGAAGCCCGGACCCCTGGGAGGCCAGATGGGGTGGGGTGCCTGTTAGCCCCATCTGCGTTACCTCACCCCATAATCTGGCCCCTGTCTATAGCCTTTATTAGTGGGGCAGTATGGCTCAGCAGCTAAGGCTATAGTACAGCAATTAAGGAACACTCCCTTTTGGAGTTCAATGGGGATGGGGTAGGGGGACCTGGACCCTCCCTCTCCATCAGGCCCAGCCCAAGGGTCTTGTCAGTGGTGGGCATGTCCCACCACTAGCTCAGCAGGGAATCAGCCCAAAACATGCTGAGCTCGCTGGGAGCCCTCCAGCTCCCCACCCTGGGCTACTTTGTATCCTGTGCAATGACCAGTTTCTTCCCCACCTGCGTACTCTGGGTGAGTCGTTCTCTGTGGCATCTGCTTGCTGTGATAGTGGCTGCCGCCACAGTGATCATGGTGGCCATGGCTGCTGCTGACTGATAGGGTTGCCAGATACTTTCACAAAAAATACCGAACATGTCAGGAAAAAAATTGGTTACGCAAAAAAAAAAAAGTAGTTGAGCTGCACCTTTAAATCCCTATGCTTCCCACTCCCCTCCACCCCTGTCAGATGCAGCAGGGGAAGAATGTCCCAACTGGCCTTCCATCCAAGAAAAACAGAAAATACTAGACATTTAAAATGTCCGGTATTTTCTGTCTTTTTTTACCGGACAGAGGCCGCAAACACTGGACACCTGGCATACCTACTGAATGAGCTGCTCCCCTGGGTTTTACAGTAGGCCTGCAGTTGAAGCATGCCCAGAAGGGTTGTGGGGTAGGGGCCCTCTCAGCCAAGCAGGTCTGGTTAACCCCTCCTGGGCCAACCTAACAACCTTGGAGTATGTACAGAGTACAAAAAATGATTTGTTTTTAAAGTAGTGAAGAAATCATATAGAAACTCTTTCTTTTGAGAGTGTTAGGTGGGATTGTTATAATATCAATACTTCTTTAAAAAAGTAAAATTGTTAGAAATTCAATTGGTCAAATTTCATATAGAGGAAGCCCAAACATGTTACTCCTATATTCTGCTCTAAAAGTGCAGCAACAGCAGTGCCTCCGGCAATGACATGATCCTAAGAGAGAGATCTGCATTTATGAACCAAATGTATTATTCATTTATAGCAGGGTGTGTCACTGGTTACTAAAAATGACATTATGGTTTATATGGAGTCTAACCCAATCTTTAGTTAATATCCTGATTAAATGCAGCAGCAAGGACAATCTCTCTCCTCTGTGTCAACTTGAGACATTTCCTGCAGTTGATCTGCTACATATATTTGTTAAAAATCAGGTACATTTCCCCAAGACATAAGGTTCATATTCTGCATACTCAAGGTTTCATCTAGAGCAAGCAACATCAGGAAAGAGGAAAATGTGTGGTCCTAATGTGCTGTCCTAATTTGCGTGCTTTCCAAAGGATTACTCTCAGTTTGCAAATGATTGCATTCAAGCTGCTTTGCACAGATTGGGTATGGCAGTCCTGTCTTGCTTGGCAGATTGATTTTTTGACATCCTGCGACCCCTAGTGAAAGCCAAAGGTTGTCAACAGCAGCAGGCTCTTTGCCTACGGCCTCTGCTCTTATTGTACCTGCCTAGGGACTTCTCAGAGAGCTGGCAAGCACAGTGAGATTTTTGCAGTGCATTAACTATTTCCAGGACACAAGTTGGAGAAGATGCCTTCACTTGCCCCTATTAAGTTACTGAATAGCTACTATAAAACAATATAATGAACATGTTAACATGTCTTATTAAAATAATTGTTTTATTATACTGCAACAATAAGAAAAACAAAATGTTTATGAAACAAATGTTGTTGAAGAACAGAGGTGAGAAGCAAAATGCACTCTTTACATACTTCAGTAACATTAATAAAAGAAGCTGTAGGTTACACTTAAGCAATCATATCTATGGGTATGTCTACACTACCCTCCTAGTTCGAACTAGGAGGGTAATGTAGGCATACCGCACTTGCAAATGAAGCCCGGGATTTGAATTTCCCGGGCTTCATTTGCATAAGCGGGGCGCCGCCTTTTTAAAACCCCGCTCGTTCGAACCCCGTGCAGCGCGGCTACACAGGGCACGAACTTGGTAGTTCGAACTAGGCTTCCTAGTTCGAACTACTGTTACTCCTCATTCCACGAGGAGTAACGGTAGTTCGAACTAGGAAGCCTAGTTCGAACTACCTAGTTCGTGCCCCGTGTAGCTGCACTGCACAGGGTTCGAACAAGCTGGGTTTTAAAAATGGCGGCGCCCCGCTTATGCAAATGAAGCCCGGGAAATTCAAATCCCAGGCTTCATTTGCTAGTGCGGTATGCCTACATTACCCCGCTAGTTCGAACTAGCAGGGTAGTGTAGACATATCCTCTGTAACTAGTTCTGAGCACAAAGTAATGCCTATGCATTTTGAATAAGGCCTTAATTTTCATTAGGGAGACCAGAAGGTAAGTGTTTAATTGATGGTGTAACAACAAAGCTCACACCATAAACTCATTTTACTACATCCTAGATTGAAGGCCAGCTTTCCCACCAGTGGGCTCAGGTTCAATTCCATCTACAATAATGGAATTACTTATGACAGAGGTTTCTGTTTCAAATATACATGAATGGCTGCAAATTTAAGCACACACAAGACAGAAAAGTAAAAATGGTGTTTTCCTCAGTAACCCAAGTTGGTCATATTGCATATATGTAGTGTTGTTTACCTGTTATGTTTATGATTTTGTCTGTGTACAGAGAGAGAGAGAACTCCATGGGAGAAGAAATAGTTATTTTTTCCTTCCCTTCCAGGAATAATGATCTGAAGCATTTAGGAAAACAGGGTCTTGGATGAAGGAAGAGTGTGCCAGTTGGATATGCCTTCAAAGGAGACATGCTCTGTGAGATCTTTAAAATTCTGCAAAACTCCACGGGACACACTTGTACTATGGTAAAGCATTTTGGGCCCATGAAGTAAAAATGAACAGGATTGTACTGCAATGCTGTTTTGTGTACTATAGAAATAATAATTTGGGAGGTCATAGAAGCTACAGAGCAGCAAATCCTTTATCAGTCTGTATGGGGAGGAAAAACAATCTGGATACATCTACACTGGCACCCTTTTCCAGAAATGCTTAAAACACAACAGTTTTCCATTATAAGTATTTCCGGAAAAAGCGCGTCTACATTGGCAGGATGCTTTTCCAGAAAAGCACTTTTTCCGGAAAAGCGTCCGTGGCCAATGTAGACGCGCTTTTCCGGAAAAAAGTCCCGATCATCATTTTTGCGATCGGGGCTTTTTTGCAGAAAAGACTACTGTGCTGTCTACACTGGCCCTTTTCTGGAACAGTTTTCCAGAAAAGGACTTTTGCCCGAATGGGAGCAGCATAGTTTTTCCGGAAAAACAGACAATTTTACAGTAGCTCATCATTGCTTTTCTGGAAAAGCAAGCGGCCAGCGTAGACAGCTCGCAGCTTATTCCAGAAAAGCAGCTGCTTTTCCGGAATAAGTGGCCCACTGTAGACACAGCCTCAATGAAAAGGTATTAAAACTGGACTCTGCATACTTCCTCAGTGCTACTGAGTCATGTTCTAGTGTAGGGGGCTCAAACTCAATTTGCCTTCCCACATATCTCCTGGCCCCATCTGCCACCCTTAGGCAATTTAAAACTCACCAGGGCCCACGCCGCCACCACCTGTAGTGCAGTGGGGCTAGAGCAGCTTCCCCCTAATATCTCCATGCTGTTTCCAGCATGACATGTGGCCCAAGGGAGGTGTGTGCAGAGCAGTCCCATCTATAGGATGGTTCAGTGAGTTACCCTGGACTTTGCGCTTTGGGGACTCCAACTGTCCTATGGAAGGGATAGCCCCCTATACTCAGGTTAGTCAGTGGGGCTCAGGGTGGGCTGGCAGCAGGGGGGCCATAAGGAATCTGGGAACCACTGGGAAGTGGAACTAGCCCGCGCTGGAGCTGAGCACTCTGCTTCCTGCCACCACAGTGAAGCAGAGTGACCAGGCTGGCCTGGAAGATGGCAGTGAAGCAAAGCTGAGACAGCTACATCACTCCACTTCCCTGCTTCTCCCGCACCACAGTGTGTGCAGGGGGGACAGGACTTGACCCTCCAATAATCCCCAAGACCATGTCCCTCAAGGAAGGGAGCTTGAGAGAAGCTGGAGCAGGGGCTAGACTCAGGGGAAAGATATGGACACCCTTCCCTAGGGCCACAGGGACTCACTTACCAGCAGCCATGTGCGGGCCAAATTGTGGAACTGCTTAGGCTGCAAATGGCCTACAGGCCATGAGTATGAGACCCTTGTTCTAGCTTGAGACCCTCTGCTACAGCATGCACAGAGGATAGACAGGAAGCTGGTGAAGGGACAACGTTGTCTATAGCTATCTAAATATACTTCTGAAAACTTCTTCATATAGTAGGGAATAGTAGACAAATACATTGGTAAAACCCTATAACTGCAGCAGCTCTGATAGATGCAGTATGATATTTCTGTTATTGCATTAGGTGGAATATTCCATCCCTCCTGGTTCAAGCACAGGATACCTGCAGAAATCCCATTTACTCCATCTTTGCTCAAGAGACCAAACATGGCACATACCAATCACTGAAATATCTGTTAATATCTTCCTAATAAAATCTAAACCAGTGAAAGTCAACGAAGTATATTATTATTTTTAACGTATCTGACTTTGTTCTGAAAGAATTGATCAAATCAACCAATGATTCACTTAAGTAGAATCATGATGGTTTTAGGACCAGATTTTGCAGAATAATCTGGATTTTCACGAGGCTGTCCTGTGCCCTGCAAGCACTCTGAAATATGTTAAGGATTGTGGTGACATCATCACGTTAAGGAAGATGTCATTACATTGCAATTTGATAATGCTTTATTGAGTTGTCACATAGAGCTTTACTTTGCACTGGTTTTGACATCACAAATTTGTCTCAGATTTGTCCCTGGTACTGACCTATAGCATTATTAATGAAGACCAAGTGCTATTAATAGTCCATTTAACAAAAGAACACAGGGATGAAAGCAGAGCAAGCAGCATTCTGCAGTAATAGCTTTAGCATTTGAGGAGAAATGCCATTATGGTCTGCAAGTGCCAAGCCACTAACCTATAGGGACTCGCCACAGTTTTGACTGGCTCAGGACCAACATTCTCAAGTGTATTGTATTTTAATTCAGCCATGGGTTTCACCTTTGACATTATTTGAATATCAATTACACTTGAATATATTGTACATTTATATGAAGATACATCCTAAAAATGTTGTTTTTAATGATTTGTTTAAATCTTTGAGCTGATTTTCATTTTCCTCTCTCTGATAAAAGTGTCTATAAGATGTGGAGAGCTGTATAGATTTATTTTAAGGTTGTCTCAAAAGTATTTAGAAGCTCCTATTTGTACAGTAGAACGCTGAGCTTTCTGTAACTCTGCAGCTGCAGAATCTTGTCTCTCCTGTACATTTGCCCTTGGGCTGTAAAATAAACAAAACAAGTATTTATAGCCATCCCTATATAGACAGCCTTGATCATTGAAAAAATGCATGGAACTTTCTATAGCTATTTGGCGCTGTTTCTAATACTGTATTATTGTCAAGAAGGTTGATGTCATTACCCCCATTATAATCTCTTCTTCTGTACTTTGCTGGTTAGGATTAGGAACAGGTTACCATTTAAGTGTTTAGCCTATGTGTTATTTTTACTTTTAATTGAATGTATTTCCTTTATCTGACAGATTTAGAAACATCTTTCACTTAAATTATACTGCATTGCTACCCTTGACGTACAGTCACCAAACAGGAAAGTCAGAGGTTCCACACATAATGGAATGGAGTCCAATTACAACATTTTAACGATGTTCGAATGTTTCCCTGATTTCAAAAGATGCCTCCACATTGATCTTACAGTAATAGTTAATAGAGGTACAGAAGATGAGCATTAGGTTGTCTAGTACATCCATCAGCCAGACCAGGCTTATTTCAGAAGTTCTATTCTAGCAGATGATTGGAATTTTTAAAAGATTAAATAAAGCACTATTTTGCCATCAGAAAAAATACTGCACATACACTGTATTATTTAATAAAGCTTTTCCTAATCTGTTTTATTTTTTACATCTAGGAAGCCTCACTCGAGGCCTGAGTTTTAAGCCACAACCTGCGCTAGAGAATACAGGGCAGTTGTGCTGCATCTGGGGATGGAATTCCTCCTGAATCTCTCAGGTTGCACACACTGCAGTGGTAGTGCCACCACTCCTTCCTGTGTGCAGAATACTTCCCCCTCCAAGCCCAGCTAACTTTGCAGGCGAGTGCATTGTATGGGAACTCGTCCTTATCTTGAGGCTTCTTTTTAAATCAAGATTGAATGTTTTTCTAAAAAGATGTACTTCAGTCAGGAATTATTTCAGAGAATACGTATGGCTTGCTTTATACTCACGGTCCTTCCTAGTGCTTTATTCTTTTTGAGCACCTACCACCAATGAGTGTGCAAGCAAAGACAGTGCTTGAATTTCTCAACTGGATTGTGCCAGTCCCGTCTGGGGAGTGGGAAGGGGTCAAAGTGATCAGGTAGATACTTTGCCTTACATTTGTCCCACTCCTCACTCCATCTGACATGTAAGATCATGATCCTGTGATTTCATAAATCTTCAAAACCCATTTCTTAAAAAGCAGGAAAAATGGGGGAAAGGATTTTCCTGTATCTGTAAATATCTTCTAACTTGTACAGATTCCATCAGAGGTGATGACTGCCTGTCTCTATGGTAGCACTATCACATTTCTTTGCTTGCTCTGTCCTTGCACAACAGAACAGCATTAAGTGTTTTGAGCTGAACGCCTTTTTAAAAATTGAATACACAGTTGTGAGTGATTTGAGATAAAGTCAACACAGAGACAAAAAGTGACCTTTCGAAGCATGGCTGGACTTACTAGCGAGGAGAGAATGACATACAGAACACTGGTTTTGGACTTGTAAACTTTTTCCATTAATTTTATGATGTCCTATGTTAAGAAAACAAAAAAATTTAAAAATAATGGTAAAATTTTAGAAACCTAAAATTTCTAAAAAAGTTCTCTACAGAATAATATAACCATTTTAAGGTTAGAGATCTCAGGAACATCCAAGGCTCTGGATGATCTTGGAGGGCTGGGAATTCCTTTGTGCAAGGATATACAGTTGCTGTTTCTATTCTTTAAAAAACAACAAATAGCCCTGCAGCATCTTAGAGACTAACAAAAAATGTAGATTGTATCATGAGCATTTGTGGGCACAACCCACTTCTTCAGATCAATGGAGTTAAGGGGTCCAGGTTGCAAAATGAATAGCAGAGAAATAGAGGGGATGGGGAGGGAAAGAGAAGGGGGGGAAATGGGGAAAATTTGTCAATTAGAATGTCCATGCTAAATGAAGCTGATAGAGTGGGTTCTATATACTCTTATTTAAGGATAGCAAGGTATCAACCTTAAAACTTGTCTCTAGGTAAGGACTCACGATTGCCTCATTTGAATCTCAGGCCAGCATAATTTGGGAGAAACTCTCCCTTTGGAGCTGACACAGCCTCTTACTATGTGTTTGGGCAGATCCAAACACAATGGGAATCCCATCTCAGTTGCTTAGGCTCTCATGTAATAAAAACAGTAACAGACTACAGTAAGATTATTCCTTATTTATACTGAATGGGACAGGAGAAATAAACTAAACAGATTTGTAAAGAGGGAATCGGGAACAACCACAGGGCTGAATTACAATGAGAAGATTATAATTGGGCCAGGTGTGAAAGATGTGTGTGAAATGTGATCCTGGTTATATCTGGGAGCTATTTGTTTTGTTTTGTTTAAATTCCTTTACAGATCAAAGTATGCTAGATAAAGTTTCTTTAACCATTTGAAAAGGAAGTTCTTCTCAAGTATAGTTTGATACTTAGTGAATACTACAGCAGGAAATGTGTGCGCAAAACAAATTCTCAAAGCAAGTTAGCAAACTGTAATTATAAAGGTATTTACTTTGGACTGTGCTTTGTGTTTTTTCTGTAACAATAAGTGTTGAAGACTAACTTGTTATGGTTTGTAAACATCTTTGTTTGATAGCTAGGAAATGCTATACACAAAAAAAGAAACATTAAATGAACATAAAAATGTCAAAGTCAAGCATTCAAAAGTTAGTAAATGCCACAATTAAGGTTCTCTGAACAAACTTAATTTAGGCCGTATGTTCAATATGCATTATAACAAGTCTATGCTTATTTAATTGCATGATCACAATTTTTTGTGTCAAGATTCCTGCTCCATTCAGTTCACAGAATAGACAGTGTTCATTTAATGAGAAGTCATTCAAAATTTTGTTGTTTTCTCTCCATTGTGAAATGGGACCAAGGTCTTATTTACTCCTCAAACCCTATTTGTGGACAGTATTATTCATTTCCTCTGCTCTTTTCTGTGGCACTCATATAATATAGTGACTAAGCGCTTCATAAACATTAATGAAATTATCAGACTATCCTGTGAGGACAGGATTTATTCCTATTTTACAGACGGGTAACTGAGGCCCAGAGAGATCAATGTCAAATGTTTCTGCTATCTTAGGGTGTCTAATTTGAGATGCTTAGGGCCTGGTTTGTTTGCTTTTTTTAAGACTAACATTATATATCAAGTTATTTATTCACAGCATGGCTCTCATCTTCAGTTGCAGTTGGGATTATAAATCAGATCCCAGGCATCTGAAGTCAGGGACCCAGAAAATAAAAATTAAATGACAGTTAACTGTGGAATGCTTGATTTAGGTGAGTTTCCTAACATCCCATAGGAACTCTGTAGCAGAGAGAGATAGAACACAGTTATTCAGGACAAGAATCAATTGTCATAACTGGAGTTTACCTTTTCCTGCAATCCCTGCCTCATTCACTACACATCTTCCAACTACAGCAACAAATGAAGCAAGGATCCTGCAAACAACAGTCTCCTTCACGTCACAACACTGATTGATTCCATGAGCACTGCTCATCCTGTGGACTAGATTTGCCAAAGTCCCATGAAAGAATAGTTTATGATCATGTAATTAGAGTATGTTATAATGCATATGCATGTGTGAGCTGAATTAAGGTGGCCAACTGAATTTACCATTTCCTAACTTCTGAGGGTATGTCTACACTACCACCCTAGTTCGAACTAGGGTGGTAATGTAGGCAACCGGAGTTGCAAATGAAGCCCGGGATTTGAATTTCCTGGGCTTCATTTGCATAAAGCCGGGCGCCGCCATTTTAAATGTCCGCTAGTGCATTTTCGTTACGAGGAGTAATGGTAGTTCGGACTAGGAAGCCTAGTCCGAACTACCTAGTCCGTGCCGCGTGTAGGCACGCGGCACGGAGTCCGCACTAGCGGACATTTAAAAATGGCAGCGCCCGGCTTTATGCAAATGAAGCCCGGGAAATTCAAATCCCGGGCTTCATTTGCAACTCCGGTTGCCTACATTACCACCCTAGTTCAAACTAGGGTGGTAGTGTAGACATACCCTGAGTGATGGGCTTTGCAACCTTAATGTTCTTTAATGTTATTCTCATTAAGTTTTTAACAGAGCAAATTGAAAAACAAATTCCAGCACGTGGAACTATATTCAGCCCCACCTGGTACACAAGTAAGGTTAGAACTTTTTGTTTTACAGCACAGACCGCTGCCTATTTAGCTAATAGAGTAACTGAGAGCAACAGTAACCTATTTTAATTTTGAATTAAACCTAATTTTTCAGAATATGATCTGAAGAGTAGGTTAGCTCCATGAAAGCTCATCACCTAATAAACCATCTTGTTAGTCTTTAAAGTGCTACATGACTGCTTTCTTTGTTTTACCCCTATCAGACTAACACGGCTACCTCTCTGTTACTAATATTTATTGTAAATCATATCAGTGCAAAACTGGAACCACTGTATGGGTATGTCTACACTAGCCACTCTAGTTCGGACTAGGGTGGCTAATGTAGTCATTCGAACTTGCAAATGAAGCCTGGGATTTAAATATCCCAGGCTTCATTTGCATGTGCCCAGGTGCTGCCATTTTTAAATGCCCCTTAGTTTGAACTACCTGCCTGCGGCTATACGTGGCACGGGCTAGGTAGTTTGAACTACAGCTTCTAATTCAGACTAACATTACTTCTCATTGCAGGGCATTTAAAAATGACAGCGCCCGGGAACATGCAAATGAAGCCCGGGATATTTAAATCCCAGGCTTCATTTGCAAGTTCGAATGACTACATTAGCCACCCTAGTCCGAACTAGGGTGCCTAGTGTAGACATACCCTATGAGACTCAATAGCAGTAACAGCTGAATGTATCTTTATAACTATCAGAATGAAGAGAAATGTTCACTGCTTTCTGAGAATATCATAATTTGATTAAAAAAAACATGATCCAAACAAGAAGAATCAATACATCCTAACATTATGGTTTTCCCCTATAAAAGACCTAAGAAAAGTAAGCTGTATTGTAGCAAATGTAGGACATAAGTTTTTAACATAAATATCAGTCAAATCCACTGTCAATCAATAATAAAATGCAAAACCAATTCTGAACTTGCACCATGTCCATTGGGCATTTTTTATGTAAGCCGGGTCTGAATCAATGCCTCCATTGCCACCAGCTGGAAGGGGAAAGGAATCCTGGGTGTGGTTAAGATCACTGTTGGTTAGCCCTGCAAGATATTCAACTATTGTTATGCAAATACAGTTCACTCTGGAATGGGAAAGAAATCCTGGGTGTGGCTATGTAAATAAAGTGTATTCAGTTGCTTAGGCCTCAATTGTTAGAATGGTATTTTGCCTATTGTAACAAATTTGGCTGTTGTGGGGTCACAAACCATGTTAACCCTAAATGTGGGAATTGTAAAATATAACCACCAACGCTTGCAGTTATAGGGAATGCAGAAAAGCAGGCTGTTTAACTCAGCTCAAAGGAGAGACACTGTCATTGTAAACAATCTCAGATGGACAAAGCTTTCTCCTTCCTCCCCAATTGACTTCACAGAGTTGGTAGGGCAAAGCTCTGAACCAACAGGCTACATGCCCTCCGGCATGAGCTGTAAGACTGATTCCACCTGTTTCTCTCTTCTCTCCCCCATGATAGAACTAAAACACACTGGAATCTATTATTTTAAAATGTTATTCCGTTGGATGCTGGAATCTTTTGGCTGGACTGCGCTGCAGGACAAGAGCTGAAGTCACTAAGAAGCTGACATCACAGAGAGCTGAAATCATTATGTTTGTCCTAGAGTCAAATCCATCACAAGCAGCAGGCTGGCAACTGGTGGGAGCAGCAGCCGGTGGGAGCAGGCAGCCGGTGGCAGCAGGCGGCCAGCGCGAGTGGGTGGCTGGTGGCTGGCAGGCAGCCAGCAAAGTGGGGCCACATAGCAGCAAGCAGGTGGATGGCGAATGACTAGCAGAGTGGGTGAGATGCCTCCTATCCCTCCCCACTCAGGTTGGGAGGTAAATTGTGCAGATCACCTCTGTATACTGATCTGACCTGACTAAGGGCAGCAACTGTGAGTGGGGAACAGAGAAGGGCTGGGCATGGGACATTTACATTGCTAGACTTGTGAGTCTGAGAGGCAAAGGACATCGCCAAACATACTTGAGCTGGGATTTTTACTCATGGTTTGGTATGAACTCTGATTGTGGTGTTTTCCCAAATTAATGTCACATTACTTCTCTCCCTCTTTTGTTAAAAGTTTATTTTCTATGCTCAGACTCTGTGCTTGTGAGCAGGAAAGCATTGCCCCTCGGAGGCACCCAGGGGTGTGTGTGAATTTCCCCGTTTACTGGATGGGGGCTCAAGCCAGTTCTGTGTGGGATGGATGGAAAGGAACCTCTAAGATATTAAACCCAGACCTGCCAGCACTAGCTGATAGAAAGGTTACATATATTTTCAGACTGCTTCCACTATTCAGCACCCAGACAGCAAGGGAGACAGTCTTTCCCAATTTTCCACATAGGTCAATGACAGGGAAGAGACGGGACTGTAAAGTACTGAGTTTTTTCAGAAGATTTTACATGTAGTACAATCAGTCTCTTCATCTGGGGTCTTTCCTTTTGTAGATCATATTACAAAACCCGCTGTTGGTAATCTTGTCAGTATCCTTTACTTTTCCTCTATAGCAATGCAGATATACATGAACACACACAAGACTTGAGATCACAGGTCTCTCAAAAACTAAGAATGTCAAAAATGGATCACACACCACAGATCTATAAACTACAAAGGCATATTATGAAGCCACCTGTACAATAGAAACTCCTTCCTTGGGGATTTTATAGGACAATTTTTCATATATCTGTGCATCCTGAAAGTTTTCAGTTTCAAAACACAAGTATATCCTGAAATCACCAAATGAGATATAATTATAATTTATTATAATTTTACTGTGGGTTGCTATTTCTTATCAGTAAACATCAGAGTTGCCAATTAGTTCCTGACAGTGCAGTTAAGTGTTTTGCCTGATTTCTTTTAGGTTAGTTTGTTAAATCAGATAGCTTCTGTTTTGTTTTCTGTTCCCACAAACTTTACCATGGTAGAACAATACAACAATTTGAATAAAGGGCTATATATCAGGATAAATTTGATTCACACAGGAATAGTAAGCAGAGTTCTCAAGGAGAGAGTGGGATCACAGCCCATTTCATCTTTTGTTTTCAAAGTGTGGGAGTTAGCCAAAAGGTAATCAGTTGAATGTCTCTTCCTGCATATTGCAGGTTGCATTGTGTATGCTCATTTACATTTCCAGCAAGTTTGTAAAACTTGAATTTCATAATGGACTTATTTTATGGGAAGAATACAGAACATTTTCTTTCATGCCACAAAGCAATTTAGCCATAAATATGTGCCTACTAAAAGGTGCAAAAGTGTGCAAAGAGCTCTAGAAAGGAGCTGTTATGGAATACAGCCAAGGGCCTAGTTCTGCACCTTACAGAAGTGCTCAGCATAATATAGGATCTTGCCTTTCCTTTACATGACTTTTCATTAGGGTTGAAATATCACTATTATAAAATACTGTTAAGTACTGTTTTGTAAGTTCCATGTGTTTGCATTACTACTCTCTACTTTTTGTAATTGTTTTGTCCTCTAGAAGCAATCCCACACACCATTACCAGTAACAAATTTTAAACAATCCTCCTTCCAAAAAGGGTATTATGTATTCCTTTGCATTATGTACAGCACCAAGCACACTGCCAAACTGCAATAAATAACAGCATTAACAATAAATAACAACCATCTGTACTGTGAAAGGAGAAAGGGAAAGAATCAACCACGACTTTGCAGTCAATTAAAGCTTGCAGGGATAATACTAAAGTAGCTGAAAAAAGCATTATGAATTAATGCAAACCAAGGGCTTTAGAGGAAGAGGATTTTATTAATATTTCAAAATAAAAAGAGAGACAAATGTATTACATGTATTAAATGTATAAAAGGAAATAAAATTTCTTTTAATAATGTTCTACTGGATGGTTTAAAATGTAAAAAATGTGTAGAAAAATAATGAAGACCTTGTAAACACTCTGTAATTTAATAATATATGTATAATTTATATAAATATAAAAAATGGAAAAAATAGATAGCAATCAACACAATCAGAAGTTTTGAAGTATGTAGTAAGGGAAGCTAAAGACATCAAGAAAAAAATGTATAGCTAGCAAGGTAAACATCAAGGAGGGGTTTTTAAAAAAAAAAAAAAATCAGAAACAAAAGAATTCCTTGCAGTGGTATGTGCCCATTACTAGATAGAAACAGTAAATTTTTTAAAACTGGTGATGAAAATATTTCTGTTCGGTGTTTCAAAAGAAGCAGGATGAGATCATGAAATACTTTTCAATCCATTAATAATAAGGAAGATGTTCAACAACATCTACTTGGGTACATCTACATAGCACGGCTATTTTGGGATACCGGAGGTATTGCAAAATAGCTATACTACACCTTAACAAGCTGCCCATTATTTTGAAATATTTTTCTAAATAACGGGACGCTATTTCGGCATCGGGTTAAGGTATGTTACATTCTTTCAAAATTTGGCACTGTGTAGATGCACCAAATTTCAAAATAAGCTATTGTGAAATAGAATTGAAATAAGATACTTCATGCTATGCAAATTATGTAAGGCAAAACTGATCTCAAGAATCAAAGATCTCAAGAACCCCTTCACATCCAAATAGGCTATCATGCCTTCTGAAGGAAGGGGAAAGTCTAGTCTGCAAACCTCAAAAGCCACACATCTTTGAAAGCAGCTAGTCAGTCCCACTGCACTGGGATCCCACTGCAATTGTGTGGGGCTACAACACCTCAGACTGCACTGATCAGTCATGAGGCTAAACAACTATGAAAGACTAACAGTGTGGTCATCACACTGTGCAATAGACTCCCCAGGGAAGTAGTGGAAATTCCATCATCTGAGTCATTTAAAATTAGATTGGACAAAAAAACAATCTAGAATATACTACAGGAAACGATCCCAGTGGAGAATGACATCAGACTTTCCCATCTCTGTGATTCACATAGCTGAGGCCTATTGTTATGTTTTCGAAACATTAAAAGCAAAGGGTGCTTTGTTCAATTGGTACTTCTTTATTTTGGATAAAAATAAAAAATGAACCAAATTTCCATATGAGAAAGTGAGTGCTCACAGATGAGCATAGTGCACACCTCCTTTATCTCAAATTCTTTTTCAACTTTGTAAGGTGAAGAAGCTTAAAGTCATATTAATTAAATGACTAATTTTAAATCCTTGCATTTTTAAAAAAATTATTCATTTAAATCAGGTTGATGTTTTGCAAAGCTAAGCTGAATATTTTTGCTATTGCCATGTTAGACTAAAACGTATCAAACTAAATTATGTGTCCTTTCATTAAATTCCACTACTGATGTCTAAGGGCATGAATAAACTAGTAAATTATTTCAAAATAACTAAATTCAAAATAACTCCTGAAATAACTATTTCAAAATAAGCTTATTCCCCAAGGAAAGCAGGAGTACAGATTTTGAAATGACCAGCCCATTAATTTGAAATAACAGGTTTGTTAGTGTGGACATTCCACTTATTATTTTGAAATGAGGGGAGTTATTTCAAAATAACTCCGTAGTGTAGACCAGGGCTTATTAATTTTACATAACTGCTATAGGGGGGAAAACAACTCTAAATTTACCCCTCTTCCCAAAACAAAGTTCCTGATCCTGGAGACACTTCAGTGGGTAATCTTAAGATCGTGAATAGCCCCCCCTTAACTTCATGTCCCTAGAGTAAAACATGTGCATAAGTGTTTATTGCATCTGGAACTAAATATAAATCTTTGTCAATTCAAATTCATTCAGTGGTAACAGTAAAACATTACTTAGTTTAAATCAAGTCAACCAAATCAAAACACAGGTTGAACCTCTCTAGTCCAGAACTCTCAGGTCTGGGAACATCCATTGTCCAGAATTATTTTAGTTAGCCAGATGTCCATTTATAATGGGTGTGGCCAAGTTTCCCTCAGTCCCATAAAGTTTGTTTGCAGTCACCAGTCCTAGCTCTCAGTTCTGGGCTCTTATTTAGCTCTAATTTACCCCTAAATGTCCTCTAACAGCCCAGTAAGCAGTGGAAGTGTTGGTAATGTTGCTAGACAATACTGACCTCCCCTCATCCAGAAAATTCTCTTGTTTGGAAATGGTCAGATCCCAAGGATGCCAGATTAGAGAAGTTCAACCTGTATCTCAATATATTAACAAATTTAATGTGAATTTTTTAACCCGGTGAAATCATTCAAAAATAGGACCCTAGAATTAGGTAGAGCTTGAAGATGCAGTTACATACCTTGAAGTCAATGGCAGTTGGGTGCCTATCTGCTTTTGAACATCCCACTAGGTGTCTATCTACATCTTTAGGCATCCTATAGAATCATTGTGCTGTAGCACTGGAAGGGACCTCAAGAGTCCAGTCCCCTGCATTCAAAGTAGGAGTTGACAAGTGCTTGTCTAACTTGCTCTTAATCTCTGAAGATGGAGATTCTTCTAAACACTTTTAAACATCTGGATGCTGATCTCATATTTAGTTACCTAAGCATAGGATTTTGAAAACATCTAAATGACTTAGGAGCACAAGTCCTACTTGATGGAGGCCTATAGCCCAGTCAAAGCATTTCAGCTTTCTTGAGTTCTAGTCTCATATCAGAATTCAGTTTTAATTACAAATATATACATATTTGCTTATCTATTTTCTGTTCACATTTGTGTTGTTCCCACAACAAGGATGTTAATGAGTCTTTGGACTTGTTCTGTTTCATCATAGATGAGTGTTTTAAATGTGGAATGTCTTAGAAAAAAATCAATGCAATTTCTGAAATGCTATTAACCATTAGAAAACTGTTTAAGGAAACAATTACAAAACATCCACTTTAGGAACTTAAGGTAAAGAAAAAGTAAGGAATTAGCAACATGTAAATAAAATACCCCTTTGAAATGGGCTCCCCAAAACTAATTGCAGTGGACGTTGCTTATTAGCAACCTCTTGGTTTCCAGATAAAAGTTGCAAACATCACAAAAGGCTCAAGCCTGAGATGGCAACGTGGGTAAACCCTGAAACCAGGGATTTGATGCCCACACAGGAGATAATGTAGGAGTCCCAGCGCTGCAGACAGGGTAGAAGCCAGAGGTTTCTATGGGGCTGCACTATATCCTCTCACTCACCCGTCTCTGTAGTCTGACCTACCCTGGGATCAGTGGCCCACGTTCAACATGTCCCAATTCTTCTTCTTGTCTGCAGCCCCACCATCAGCCTACAGTTGGGGCTTTCTAAGGGGAGCAAGGGCAGCAGGGGCTACATGGGAAAAAAGCAAGATCAAAACATCTCCTCCACCCCAGTACTTTAAAGAAATATCTCCACTAAGCAATATTGTCAGTTTACAAAGAAACACCCTGCTCTCTCACTTTTAGCCTTTTCACTAGGGAGGCATCAGCTACTTTTGCCAGTTCCATTTTTATTCCATTCACTCAAATTAGGGAACTTTTTTGCTAAAATGAACCCCACCAGTGTTATATATGCTCAATTTTTTAGACATTCCAAATATTGGAACGCTTTTGTTAGAGGTCAGTCCTCATGAAAATCAAATTTTAGGAAGCACCAGAGCATAAAAGTTAAATAACTATTAATATTTTGCTTAAATTATCTTACTTTATGGCCTTTCTGCTCAAATAATCAGAAGTGCTTTTTCAATGAATCTCTATATCTAGTCAATTTATTTTTACAGAAATTAATCACCTACCACTGAAATGCAGATATGGCTAGGCTGTGTGATAAGACAGCGTATAGTGGCAGCAGTGCCTACTGGTTAAGTCACTGGGCATTAGGTCTCTCCCTTCTACAGCATCCTTGCCAATAGTCATTATGGTGGTTCCTCTTTTGGCATCAATGGTACCTCACTAAATGTGGCTGAAAACTAGAATTTAAACAGAATATTGAGATTAGACTAAACTGAAGAGACTGCTCTTAAAGTACAGTGTAAGATGAAACACAAAAAGTAAGTTCTAAGCTGTTATTACCACCTAGAGACCAGTTTGCTTTATAAAAGACTAAGTTTCAATGCCACCAAATTTAAGCCAAAGTTTAAAAGCCACAGGAAAGGAGATAAGCTAAGGGCAATCTTTTCTTACGAACATGTGTATGTACATTTTTTTTTTGTTTCCCTGAAGCAAAGACAGTTTCCCAAACAAATTCCTCCCCTCCCATTAGCACCATGCTTTGGTTCCCATGGCAATTTAAACTCAGGACCTTCAGAACAGATGGTTAAGACCTTATCTCCTTTCCTATCACAGCATGAAGGAGTGCAAGTTTGTCTAATAATGAACTCAAACTTAAGACAATGTTTCTTTATACACCCCTCCCCACCTCAATTCATCTAAATCCATCAGACAAATGCTTTTCAATTAATGAACAAAATTAACTTGGCCTGTAAGTAATTTACAAAACAATTTCTATTGTATATAAAATTTTATACACCAATTAAAATATTTTGATTTTATTGTTTAATAAAAATAGCATTTATTAAATCTCTGGCTTACTTTTTCTTGGCTTAATTTGAGAGGTATGTATTTTCAGATGTTTTCCTGTTGCTTCAGCATTAGTTTTGCATTATCTTATATATCTTAATTACATCATTAGTTTGACATTGCTTCAGAGCAACTGTGAAAAGAGTTCATCTTAAATATCATCAGACTATAGGTCACATCTAACATTCCTGTCCAATAGCTTTACTTTATTATCTGAAATGCTCACCAATGAAATTACTAAAGCAAAACAAAAATGGATAAACCATATACTGAAAACTGTAGCCAATGTTCAGATATAAAAAGCAAAAGCAGCTGTCATCCCTCAAGCATAATCCTTTTCCTTTCCAAAACAGTGAAATACTGACCACAGTTAACGCTTTATTTAGCTTCTCTTTCACTGTAGGTTACTACTTCATGAACTGGTCTCCAAACCATGTACTTGCTCAGATACTATTATTCAAGGGAAATTTCCTTTTGAGTCTTAAAATATGCATATATAACTTTTGTAGCAACCTTTAAATACAATAGGATTAAATATGGGTATTTGTTAAATGTAAGACAATAATAAAACATTTAAAGGAAAAAAAATCTTAGCGGTTACATTGAAAACAATTGTAACTACTGAGATCAGTAGTTATCTGATGGCTGCTGGGTGGCCTGTGTGAAATGGATTGGAAGGCTTACTCCAGTTCCTAAGTGACAGATATTTACACAATACTAAAACCACATAATTAGTCCTTGTTAGAATTCAGAGGGAGGCATGTAGATATATACATCCCATGGACACAGAAAGCAAATTCACTTAAAACACTTCCCTCAAAGTATTTATAATAAGATTGTTAGCATGTGCTGTGCTTCTTGAATACAGGAGCCAGTGTGGAAAGCAAAAGCCTACAAACATCCAATTCTGATTAACATATATTCCTTTTAATGGGGACAAGTGCACTATCATCCACTCAGATACCTATACAGCAAGTACACTTCTACAGCACCCATGACTACAGCATCTCCACATGCATGTAACTGTGGTTACCCAGCTGGTTAGGACAAACAGAGGAACTCCCCAGGGAATCAGAATGCTTGGAGAGCCTGCCCTTTTATAAAGGATCTGTTTTTGTTGTTTTTAAATATCAGAAATGTCACCAATGTAACCACACCAAGCATTTTTATAAATACATACACGATTTTAAAAAGGAATGTGTAGGAGTGTAGTCTAGGAGGCGAGAAGGACTATGACTTATAACTCCCCCACGCAAACATTTCCATTGCACCACTGCAGCTCTCACTAACTGACAAGAGAAAAAGGTCCTGTTATTGTATAGCAAGAAATCTGTCCTTCATACAGCCTAAATCCCCACAAAATAGAGATCTGCTTGGTGGACACTACATCGGGGTGGGAGATTGGGGGCCACTGATCCACAGGGGAAAAAAAATCAATCAGGAGCCACATACGTGAGAAGCAAAAAAAGACAAACACCCTCTCTGACCTGCCTCTCCCCACCCCTCTAGTGAGGAGAAATAAGAAAACCCTCACAGATGTGGCCCCAACTAAGAAGCAGAAGAAAGACATACACCTCACTACCCTGAAGCTCCATCCCAGAGCCTAGGGGGACTGGGGCTAATCGATTTTGTAGGGCTCTGGGGTCTGGGCAAGAGGTAAGGCACAGGAGTAAGCTTGAGGTGTGGGGTCTGGGTGGGAAGGAGATGCAAGAAAGGTGTCTAGAAGGAGGGAGGGTGGGGCATGGAGTCTGGAAGGGGGTGCAGGAGCAGAATGAGGAGTCTTGGTGAGAGGGGGGATGAGGGAATGTGCTGGGGGTGAGGGAATTTGGAGGTTCAAGATCCTACCTGGTACAGCTCAGGGCAACCCATGTGGTTCTGAGAGCTACAGGGCACTGCCTCCCACTGCTCCCGAGATTCAGACAATGGTAGCAACATGGGTGGTGCCTGCAGTGAACAGTTCCATGGAGCCACTTCCCTTTGGACAGGATCTAGCCCCAGTTTGCCTGGATTGCGCCTGTGAGGCGCAGGGAGCCAGCACTGGTGCTACAGCCGGGATGTTCCTCATATGGCTGGAGCGCCAGAGCAGGCTTGCCTCCCTATGGAGGGAGAGGAAGCCTCAACCCTCATGGCCCAGATCAAAGCAAGCCACAAGTCGGATTCGGCCCACAGGCCATAGGTTCCCCACCCTGCCTGCTGCCCTCCTGTCTCAGATCATTTCTGCCTCTGCTTCCTTTACCGCTGTTCTGATTTATACTTGCACAAAGAGTCCTGGCATTACTTCTTATGATGGATTTTTGCAAGAATTCTTCTTCTGTAAGTGAAATTTCACACTTCAGTAGGTGAAACCAATAAACAAATCCAGGTCCCATAAGCTTGTCTCCTTGGAGGCTTACAGAAGATCCCACAGACAAGCCAGCTGAATGCACATAAATACGTCAGAATCAGGAATGAGTACCTGGGATCTATGACAACAATGTTTCTGCATAATCTAACCTCAGGCTAAACACCTCAGTTTCACAGACCAAGCCATTTTCAAAATGTTCTGGAGAATGCAGCAGATCTGACCTTGCTGCTGGAAGAATGTTTTCGATAGTTTGGCATCTGGGAACTGACTGATTGACTAGAAAAGAGGCGTGGGAGTTTGAATATGTGGGTGGTGATAGTAAATGGCAGCCTGTCACAGTTATCTTATGGGTTTAGAATAATTCTGATTGTTTGCTATGGATAGTTTAACTTTGTGGAAAGAAAGTACAGATGATAGCAAGATGTATATTCTAAGGCCAACAAGGATATTTTTTGTTTGGAACACTATTTTAACCTCTGAGGGTACTTCTACACAGCAGGGCTAAAGTCGAATAAAGCTACACAACTTCAGCTACGTCAATTGTGTAGCTGAAGCTGAAATAGCTTAATTTGGTGTTTGGTGCCATCTTCATGGCAGGAAGTCCAAGGAAGAACACTCTTCCTTCGACCTCCCTTAGTCCTCATGAAATGAGGATTACATGAGTTGGAGTAACAAGTCCTCCAGCTCAATATTACTTTGAAATAAAGGCGTTTAAATGTAAATGCTCACTATGTTATTTTGGAATAACGTCAGTTACTCCAAAATAAGGCTGCTGTGTAGATGTACCCTGAGTATTTATAGTTGTGTGTCCATTCCCACAAGTGCAGGGTATTTATTATGATATTGAACACATGGCCTCAGTTTCACCTTGTGTCCAATGGATTAAATACTACTAAAGGTTGGACCTCTCTGGTCCGGCCCCCTTCGGACCTGACTGGTCCCAAACAAGGGAATTTGCCAGACATGGGGAGGTCCCCTGCTACTGCACACCCACCCCACCTCTCCTCCTTGCTTCCAGCCCTAGTCACCTCCCTGTCAGGCTGCCATGCTGCTGTGACCCCAGCACATGCCGAGTTCTTGACCCTGATACCAGGGCTGCTGCATCCCTGGCCCCACCTCCACTACTGGAGCTGTTGCAGCTGCCTCGTCCTCGGTCTTGGCTGTGCTACCCAGTCCCAGCCCCGGTGCTGCCAGGCTCTGAGCCACCAGTCCTCTTGCCACTGGGGCTCCCAATCAGGACTCCCTGGTTCAGGAACATGTATGGTCCTGCAAACATCAAGCGCATTATGGTGCAGTATGCCCAGAGGCTATCTAGGGCCTGCCAGAATGAGGAAGCATTTCAAGAGGCTATGAACAGACTTTTCTGTGAAGCACTTGAGATAAGTGATTGGCAGGTTATGGTGGCATTCCATCCTTTGGACACTGTGGAACACCAGTTCTGGTGCTGTAAGACAAGCACAGACTGGTGGGACCACACAGTTATGCAGCTATGGGATAAGCAGCAGTGGCAGCAAAACTTTTGCATGCACAAGGCCATTTTCATCGAAGTTTGCTAATTGCTTTCCCCTGCAACAATATCAGAATGAGACCTACTCTGACAGTTCAGAAGTGAGTAGCAATTGCCCTGTGGAAGTTTTCAATACCAGACAGCTACCAGTCAGTTGGGAATCAATTTGGAGTGGGGGATGCTGTGATCCAAGTAGCTAACAATCAATAGCCTTCTGCTATGAAGGATAGTGATTCTGGAAAACATAGGATATAGTGGAGGGTTTTGCCTCAATAGAGTTTTTCATGGCTCCTTCCCTATTCTGGCATGATAAATGCAGAAGTGGGGGCCAGCAAGTGTACCCCAAAGCCTTATCTACCAGGCTTTGGTATAAAACTTCCCCCAAAAATCTTAAAAACCTAGATCTTGGGAATAAAACTTCCGCTGCCACCACCCAAATGTTGCTAAAGAAACCAGGGGAAAGATCATTTGGGAAATCTCACCCCTAAAATAAAAATCAGGGCACACAATTAACCAATGCCAGGTTAATAAAAAGAAAAGAAAGAACTTTTATTATTACAACAATATTCCTGTTGCAAGCATAATGACTAGATAGGAAGGTAACAAAATATACTCATGGAGAAACTCCATGGGCCTAGAACTTAATTACAAAGAAAAGCCAAAACATCTTTTAAACAGTGCCAGATCTCAGATCCCATACCCAATCCTTAAAACAATAAAACCTAACGAAACTACCTAAACTTTACCCTACTTACAGAAAATGAAGAATGGTGTCTTGGAGAGAGAGAGAGACATGCTTTTCCCTCTCTGTAGCTGCAGAGAACTCACTCAGAGACAAAAGGGAGAAAGGAAAAAACCCAAATTCCTTTGTCCCAGTTTGAAAGTCCCACCTACATTCCTATTGGTCACTCCACCTGGCTAGGTGTAATTAACCCCTTAATCCCCAGGGTGATGGATAACCTTCATAATCATTACAGGGTTTCCTAACTGTGGTGGAGCAAGAGATGGAATGCACATCCCTATCTTGGCATCCAACCACCTTGCCAAAGGGCACATAAGCCTCAGGAGGTACTTCATGATGATGATGCAGGTTCTAGTGGATTGTATTTGAAGGGCCATTTCACCAGCATCAACATGATCTTCCTTTTAGTATAGACTAGGCCTTAGCAGTGGGATTCCTGAAGGTATATTGTAAAGAGGAACCAATGAGTCCTGCGCTGGGTCCAGGCTCCATATAGGTGCTTCTGCTTTGAAATACACAAGAGCCCCCCCCCCCCCTGCACCCTCCCATGGAACTAGAGCTGGGGGAAACAGGCTTTTAAGCTGGGTCCCTCCAGGACCTCTTCCATTTCCCCCCTTTGCTGCCTCTATGATAGAAGCAGCAAGGTGGGGGAAGCGACTAGTCAACTAGTGTGTCGACTATCCGATACATTTTTGCTTAATTGAATAGTCGACTAGACACTTACATCCCCAGGTCCAACCTGTATTATTATTACCACCATTCAAGATCATATAGTTGGTCAGTGGAAGGGACAGAATTAGAACTAGTTTCTCCTAAGCTTCCAAGTTCCATACTCAGACCACTAGGCCACACTGTGAAATGGATGCATTAGAAATATACCCAATACATTATTTATCCTTTCACAAATGTTAAATATCAGCATTCTAAAGCACAACCCTTGCAGAGACTATTACATTGAAATGGTGAGACACAGAAGTCAATCCCTTATATTTTCAGCAATAAATGCATGGTTTCCATTCACATTTGAAGTGTGCTAGTCACACAGCTAAAAGTTTGCAAAACTAAAGACAGATTTTTGGTTATATCACTTCATTTTTGGTCCTGTTTCAATCTCTCCCTATAGGCCTTATTTTCAAAATTTTTAAAGATTTCATTCTGCTATTTTGTATTTCCATAGGAAACTGCACTGAGACATACCTTCTCCCCTTCAGATACTGTACCATACTTCTCTTAAATATTAAACATTTGCCTCCTACAATAAAACTTTGTGCTAGACAAAAGAACAAACAGGTAACAGAAAGCAGTCTAAAATACAATTTGTTTTCCACAAGTGGAAAAATCTATTTAACTCTCTCAAGATTTTAGCTTTGAGACTTGATAGCAATTTTCTCATAATCAGGAATATATTCTTTTTCCGAGTTACATGTTCCCTTGCATGGTGTATGTCCTGGAGATAAATGTAACATAGCTCTCCTTTTCAAGTTTTAAGTTGAAATGTGAAGCTTCATCACCAAATGCAGCCTTTCTGACATGTGCAGGACAGCCAATATAGTGGTGAAACTTCATTGTTTATTAGAGAGAAGCATTAGGTCCAGTGTGAACAAAGTGTAATCTGATTTTGGAAGCCCAGGGCAGACAACCCATAACACAAGGATTGGGAGATAAGAAAAAGATTAGCCAGATTGTAGATTTTTCCCACCCTCTCCCTATTATCACCATCAGCTCTACACATACTGTAGAACCCAGTGTACTACTTTGGGATTAGCTCTGTATTATATTGGACTTTGGATAATTGACTGACTTTTCTCTTTGGGAATGCAGTCAAGGACTAATCTTGATGGGAAAGGTAGGATGCTTTATTTCAAGCTGAGTCACAAAAAGGTACATAGTTGGCATCATAAACACCTTGTGTTCACAGAGAAATGAGTTAGACAGGTAACAGTCATCTCCAGTGCTCAGAAACTTGAACTAGAACACTGCTAGAAGAGATGAAACAAAATTAAAATATCAAAACAAGATATGTATTTTTCATAGCAAGTGGGTTTTATTTACAGCTCTTCTGTGCATATCTCTTCATAGAGCTTTGGAATACTACTATAATCAAAACATTCTGTGGTTTAAGAAGAGCAAATATTTATTTACCATGTATAAGCTGATACTACCACAATGACAGTATGAGGAAATGAATAAAGCTAAACTATACAGACAAAGAAAAAAAAGCTTCTTGCGTTAGAGAAACATGAAAAAAAAAAAACCCTGGGGTTTTGAATAAATTATGTTTGACATGTTCACATCAGTGAATTTATTCAATGGAGGACTCATTGGTTCCTCTTTCAATAATAAATCTTAGCACCTCCACTACATGTCACTTTTTTTATTCAGAGACTGTTACCTACATTTAACAGACTAGGAGACTGATGTGCAGACAGATGACTTACTTGACAAGTATTTCTAATTGCTAACTCTAATGTCCAAAGTTAATTAAAGTATTTTCTTACTTCCTTTGTTGATTTCACACCATGTATTTGTTGATCTTGTAGGCAGGAAGACTATGGGTCATCATACAGACTTAATGTGTATATTTGTAACCACTCACTCTCTCTCTTCCTTCCCCTCCTACACCTGCAGTTCACACCAGAGATTTCTACTAAAAGTCAATCCTTAATAATCTACGGTGTTTTTCTAGCAAGTGATTAAGTCCTCCAAAATATTTCCACATCCATGCACACATACCCCCCAAACTAGTGAATACAAATTAAACTTCCTATTAACACATTAAATACGGCACTTTAGGACCTGATTCTGCAGAGATAAATATTTCTACTTAAGTACTGTGCAACCTTTCAAACTCCAGACTTTCACATTTAAAGTCTTTTTATTCTAGAGTGGATTCCCTTCCGTTTGTGCACTAACAACCAGAACAGGTTCCTGTGTGAAAACCTCATGGAAGGCAATGGGATTGGAAGACACTGAAGATGCATAGATGAAATCAGAGTTTAATTTGGCCTGCAGAATCTTCAGTTTGGGTGATGTCGCATAATATCTCATATGGGGATATTTCCAGTTGTGTATTTTGCACATTTGGAAAGGAAATCAGAGAGACATAATAAATATGGAATTTCACACATACTTTGCACAGCTGTCCCACACTTATTTCTGAATTTCCTCATTTCCAATGTTTGTTTTTGTTGTAGTTACAATGTTCTAAAAATGTTGATGTAAGTTAATAGAGAGTTATTTACAACCTTAACTCTATCTTAACTAAGGGCCAGATTCGGATTTGTTCAATTACGTTGAATAGTAGTTTAAACCATGACCAAGTATATGATTTGGTCACAGAAGTAATGGACTTCATGATTTTACCAAACCCCTGTGACCTCTTCAGCTGTCAGCTGTGCATCCCCACATTCTATGGCTGTGACTAGGACTGGGTCTGTGCTCCCTGCAGCACTGGAGCTCAGTCTGTCAGTCCCCAGCTGTCATTCTCTCATCCCCCATTCTGGGTTACTGGATTGATCATTGATCCTGTGAATTTTTTTATTGACCATTTTTTTAATTGTGTTAATCTTAACCCTGCGTGTTCCACTGAATTCAATAGGACCACTTAATAAGGAAGGTACCGCTCAATGTCATGTCAAAATGTAGCCCTTAGTTTTTCTGGTGTGGGGTCTCTTTTGCAGGTGAGTGTGGAAATTTACAGAGATTGCCAGAGCCTGAAATAACTTTGGTGCAGGAAGCTACCACTTTTCTATTTATTTCTGTTGTCGTTGCCTAATTGGGAATCCTTAAAATATCGAAAGTTAGGAGTGGTTAATGGAACAAATTAAATTGTCTGCCTTTGTAGTAAAATAGATATTTTTAGTATTCACAGCTTCAACATTGTTTTCTGTTACCACAACAATCCCTGCTGAAGAAGCAGAGAAGGATGTAGGCTGATTACCTGCAGGGCCTACTACTACTGGTGAGCTCAGCCAGCTACTCACATAAGGAAGCTCTTCTTCAGTAATTGATTATTAGTAACCAACTAAGCCAGTTTGTCTTTCCTTCTCTTCTTCTAAAAGTGGCAGGGAAACTGCTTATAATGAATATATTCCATAGCAATCAAAGACAAAATAAATATTTGATTTCCTGTGTCTGTCTCACGTATCCATGGTTATTCTCCAAGCATTTTATGAAAATCTAGTTTCAAAAATGATTTTTTCTTAGAACAAAACATATTGCACTATATCTTTGCTTCGGCTTTCTTGCTAATGGGATTTTTTCCTAAATTATCAGGTCATTGGTATGCATACTGCCTTTATACTGATCATGAATACTTTGCAATGATCAGGTCAGAATCCATATCTAAGATCTTGTTGAAACTATGGGAAATTACTTGTACTTTTGAAATAACAATATGGAATAACCTGCAGCTCCTAAATCTAGGAGTTCAATTTCAGTTATATGCACAACTCAAAATACAAAAATTATTGAACTCTCTATAATGACAATTTGCACACAAAAGCATTTATGTGCCCCTCAACTTCTTTACTGGTAAGCCATTTTACGTTACTGATGTAACTCTCAGTAAATGATGAAACTGAATAGCTGTTAAAACTGGAAAGATAATGGACTCAGAAGACTGAGTCTTTAGGGATTTTCAAGAATGAGCAAACAATTCACAGGTGGTGACAACAAGGATTTGTAAGAGTCATGTTCTAAGTAGCTGGCACTCAGATCAGAATCAGGCTGTGACTGGCTTTCTTTTCTTTTTTTTTTTTTTTAAGGCGACAAACATTTAATCTGCAATTCACGCATTTGCAGTTATATTGTTTTCAGAGAGAATAGAATTAACTGACCCACAGCCCAATTTGTTTTCTCTGCATATGTCTCCTTTAAGCTCCCACATACACTGAGTTTTGAATACTGGAATTGCATACACAATAGAAAATGACATGTTGAGACTCAGAAGAGCCATCTCATGTGAGTTGTTAAAAACTGAGGCCTAGATTTAAAAAAAGAAGAAAAATAAAGATGCTGGATTACATGGAAGTGCTCTTGCCATATTTTTAACATGGTTGGTCATTCTTTTACTTCCTGTAGGCTAGAAGTTTCAAGTCTCACAGTACCAAGAGCTATTTGTCCCCTGACATTCCTCTCTCCCTTATTCATTCCGCCTCTTGTTGATTGTCCCCATTTCCTCTTGACTCTTGCTCTTATGACAAAGTCAGATCTGTCAGACATAAAAGAGTGGCCCTATTGGATTCTGGGAACATAAAAAAAGAGAGTAGTAGAAGACAAGTATATCAGCCCCAGCATGATGAAGATCCTTGTTCCTATCAACTGAAAAAATATCATCTCTGGCCAATTAGAGACATCAGAGTCCAAATAAAGGATGCCCCGGTGACCTTTAAAAACCCTCTTCCAGAAGAGGGAGGAGAAGCAAGCTGCATTGAGGTAAATGACAACAGGAAAAAAGATTTCTCCTGGGTGGATGGCTGTGTCTCCTCAGTATAAAGGAAACAATCAAGTTAACTACTGTTTGGGAAAAGACTGGCCACCAGAAGCCAACATAAGGCAGCAACACAAGGGAGGAAAAGGTATTCTTTTTGGTGTTGCAGGAGGAGGGGGGCTTGTTTGCTGTTGTTTTGTTTAAGAAAACTACTTAAGCTTCCTCTGAGGCCAACCTTGTAAATATATTGAAAAATAAAACTCCTCCAAAGTAGACAGAGATGCTAAACCATCACGATTAGCCTGGAGTCTCCCGGAATCAGCATCAATTTTCTGGGGTCTATTGAAAACAATCCTGGAGATATTAATAGGCTATTTTGACAAAATGACATTGTGTCATGTTAGGAGGGGAAAAAACTCCTGGAATTGGTTCAGTCAGAGTTGGCAACTCTCCAGATAAAACTAATTCACTCTAGGCCCCCACTGCCTGTGGGAGCAACACTGTGGCTGATGAGGCCAAGGAAGTGTTTTGCCATACTATGGCTACGGCTACACTGTAGCCTTCCTCTGGAAAAACTTATGCAAATGAAGTGCGGCATGGAATATCGCCATGCTTCATGCAGTTAATTCATTTGCATAATTAATTAGCAGCCGTTTTTGCGCAAAAAGGAGCTGTGTAGATGGCTCCTTTTTGCACAAAAATCCCCTCTTGCACAAGAGCCGTTCTTCCTCATTTTTTCAGGAAGATCAGCTATTGTGTAAGAGGGGGAGTTTGCACGAAGAGGAGCCGTCTACACAGCTCCTTTTTGCGCAAAAGCCTCTTGTGCAAAAGTCGCTGCTAATTAATTATGCAAATGACGTGCAGCAATATTCCACATTGCACCTCATTTGAATAAGCTTTTTCAGAAGACAGCTACAGTGTAGCTATAGCCCCAGTAAAAACTTTCTTGCACGTGACAACTCTTAAAAGCTTATACCCAAATAAATCTGTTGGGCTTTGTCTACACTGCACACTTATTTCAAAGTTGCTCATGTTATTTCAAAACAACAAAGTGTGCATCTGCAGAGCAAGCCAATTATTTTGAAATAATTTTGAAACAACAGGCTTCTTACTCTGACTTCTGTAACCCTCATTTCACAAGGAGTAAGGGTGTAGGCCGTGTCAAAAGCCGAGTTATGGTACTTCAACTTCAGCTACACAGTTAATGTAGCTGAAATTATGTGTCTTAACTTGTCTTTAGCATGCAGAGTAGAAATACCCCTAGTCCTTAAGGTGTCACAGGACTCCTCATTGTTTTTCTATAAAAAACAAACTTATCCCCTCAATTGGACTGTATCAACAGGAATACAACAGCTGGTCATTTAACTTCCTTTGCCATCTTGTCCCATCTCTTCTCCTCATTCTTTATCCATTCATATTTGTTAAAATGTCTTCCATTTATTCTTTCATTTTTGAAAGATAATTTGAGATAAATTGTACTATTAACTCCCCATCCCCAACCAGAGATCCTGTTCTCTGTGTCAAGAATACTAACAAAGTTAGCTGGCAAATCTGATGGGTCTAATGGGTGCACTTAACTATTAGGTGTGTACTCCTGCCCCACTGAATATAATGGGAATGTAAAGGAGCAGGCTTACCTCATTCCAGTTCCAGGGTCATCCAGGATCAGCTCATTTCCAATATGTCACTAAATTTCCCTGAGAAAAATAGCTTTCAACCACTCTCAATCTGGATCAGATTTGAAACCAATGAGGAGAATCGTTTCATATTACCATTACCAGTCACTTAAGTCATTTGGTTGATGTAAAAACATTTTACACACACACACAAACACACACTTATAAAAACTCAATATAGATACTTAAATTCAGATGGAGATATATGTAATTATATTACTAGCCAGTGACTTAGAATGGTTCATCATTTGGAAATGCACAGTACACTACAGCAATCAACCTTTCACAATCAACTATTTTCTTAAATTATTGTTTTGTTGTCTATGCGATGCAATATAATTAAACCAAGCTGTTCCACAGTTTATTGTATTAGCCATAGTGATACAACTCGCAAAATATACTTATAATTATACATCAGCAGTACTTACCCAGTCTTGGTTATCTTATTAAAAATGTGTCTGGAAAGTCTGCATAAAAGAAGCAAACATGTATAATGCAAAGTGTGGCATCAAATGTAATATGAAAGTATATTTTACTTTGCTCTTGAGAGGATGGAAATTTCTGCTGAAATTTCTGTGTGTTTTACAGGGGAGCACATATTGCATCTGCCTGCACAAAGCTGCAACCTTTTCTGCTGAGTTAAGTGGAAAGGCTGGTTTCTGCTTAGCTCTGTGGTTGGGCTGTGCACCAAGTTAGCTGAAAACAGAATATTAGTTTGTTCAGTTCCTGTCATGGATTAGTTTCCCATGTAAAGTGAGGAAACCACTTTGATAGGGAGAGGGAACATTATAAGAAAACTGACTTCAATATTATTGTGCTATCTATTGACATGGAAATGCTGCAGAAGACACCAAGAGCAGGAACAGATTCATAGGTAGCAAACCAGAGCAAGCTTGAATATGCCCTTTAAGTAATGCTCAGACCCAGGTTGCCAATGCATCCAACTTTGGGGGCATCATCAGCTGAAGGAAAGGAAGAAGAGGTTGCTTATAAGGAAAAAATTGCATATAAATGTACTATAGTGTCTGTAGAAATACTTGGATACTACAGACCAGAGGTACACTTTTCACAGTTCTCTAAAACCCATATCATCTGTACTACATTTCTAGTGATTAAAACTATAATTTTGCTACAACATTTAAAACATTTGCAACTGTCTTGCTAGATGCTAACATAAATTAAGTGCAATACATTGACACACAGTTTTAATTACTGAAATAAAGTTCAGATGTCCTGGATTTACACTGAACTACATGACACTTCCGGAGGCCTGTAACTGGAGCTTTTATGACATGATATGGTCAAGACCTAAGACAGACTAAAGCTAGAGGAGAGTTTTCACAAATGTCATAGATATGAAAATAGCATATATTTCTTATATAATTCTTAAAGGAGCAGTTTCATGAGTGAATGTGTTTTTGGTGCCCCCCTCATGATTGTTAGGTATAAGGTAGATGCAGGACCTATTGCTGAATTTTCTTTTCTAGGGATCTCTTTTGTTGTATGTTAAGTCCACTCCACTGTTAAATCCACTCCACCTAGCAGAGCGCCAAGGGAAGTTTCACTACCGAGTATATACTTCAAACCTTAGAAATAAATGTATATTTATCAACAAAATCTCAGCTCACCTACAAATATTCAATTTCAGTAAAATTTTGAAACTCAAATTCAGTAAAACCTGGTTGAAAGACATGCATGTAAATTGCTTAAGCACAAACAGTGCAAGTCACTCAATTAGCATTTTGGAATTTAAATACTGTGAGTACCAGCCTCAGGGCAAACCATCAACAATCAGGGCATACAACCCAAACTGCTTGTGTTCTCTACAGTTAAGATATCTCCAACCCAGCAACGGGTATAAACTCCTGAAGCACTATACATGTGTTACCATACGGTCACAGACAGTCCCCTCAGGCTCTCCAGTCTATCTTGCCACACAGGCAAGCTGGACTTAGTGATTGCTGGTGGCAATACAACGAAGATTACAAAAGGTACAGGTTATTACCAGACAACCTTTGCAGCCAACCCTGTTCTAAGCTAACTAAAGATTCGTTAATTAGCAAAAAGAAATTAAAGTGTTATTACATGGTTAAAAATGCTATTAAAAATCTTTGCATTGTGATGTCCCACAATGGCCTATTCAGTTGTGATAAGCATTTTTTGATGGGCAGGAGCCGATACTTCCTGAGTGGTTCAGTTTTGGTGCAAAACATTTTTTTTTAACAGCTTTTAAGCAAAAACTTTAACATTTACCCATGGTAAAGATACTCTGAGTGAGATTAACAAATGCTGCAGTTTATAAGCATTAAAAATTAAGGCTAAATGCATTGTTCCAAGGTCAATACCCATGTAACCATGCTAATGCACAGGTGAAACAGACTGGTTTCCAGCAATGAATTTCTTTGAGCTTGGCTATGGTCTAACATCTTAGCAAGAGCTAATCCCTGCTCTGCCAGCATCACCGATACTTCTGACTTGCAGCTCTTTTCTTTACCTGCCACAACACCATTTTTTACAACAACCCACCTGTGCACACAACGGCCCCAGGGGTATGGTCCAAGTTAAGATAATAAGGCTCTATTTCCAAACTATCACCCATTTTACATGAGGGTAACTTCAATGACCATGCAAAACTTAAAAATTGCACTCACTCCTAATTTACAGAGGTGGTAACTAGTATCACAATAAAGATCCATGGACCAAATTCTCTACGGGAGTAAGTAGCTCCACTGGCGTTAATGAAATCATGCGAGCAGAGAATTTGACCTGATTTATCTTTCATAAAGGAGTACCAAAACAAATAAATGAATTCAAAAGTGATTTCCTGTTTAAGGTTATTATATTTCCAGGGAAATATGAAACTGAATAGCTTAGTTCATTCCTGACAGCTCAAAAATCTCTCCTAAGCTGCCCAAAGATTTTCAGTCTTAGTACATGTGTTGCACATGGACTGCATGTGAGGTAACATCCTATCTTTTATCAAATCCACCTGAGTCTCCAGCCGATCCTATAAAAAAAGTCAGTATTTCCTTTATGGCAAAGTTTTTGGTAACACACACTTTTACTTAAATCTCTTTACTTTAGCATAACACCACTTCCATGTAAATCATCACATTGCTTATCTTCATACTGAACAATTGAAAAGAATTTGATTTCCCTATAAAACTGTTTGTCTTCATTTACATAAACATCGTGCAACAACTGAACTGAAAATACTAATTCTTTCTTCCAGTAAAAGTCATGAGACTAATAAAAAAAATTGGGAAGGCATAGTTTCTTGTTTTGGAGTTGGGGGGTGGAGTGAGTTTGTTTTGAAGGGTCTTTGGGGTTTTTTCTTCTTCTTTGTTTGCATTTTAAAATCATTTGTGAATCCTGATGTAACGTTTGATACATAATTGTTCCATTAGAGCAGCAACACCACAAAGCCAACTCTAGATATAAAAAGGTTTCTCTTCCCTCTTTGGGTTGGGGGAGCAAAATTTGAAAAAAAAAAAAGGTTTTTTAAAAGTCTATCAGATAGAAAAAAAAACTTGTTCTGTTTTTCAAAGGATATCCCTTGTCCTGAGAGTCTTACATTGCTTGATCTTGCTAGTGTCAAGTCAAGAGAACCAAGTGAGCCAAAGAAAACTCAGCTGATGCTGTATTTTAGCAGGTCACTGAGATTTTCTGGTAAAAAAGAGAGGCTGTACTGATAATCCAGATGAAATTCATAATTCTTGTTTGTGTTTCACTGTGATAAAACCATTTCAGAATAGCGATAATGAAAAGACAGGAAGTGGAGGGAAGAGTGAAAGATCACACATACACATACATACACATACAAGATTATTTTATGTCTTGTTGTTTTGGTAGATGCAAATGCAAAATGACACTTAATATTAAATATTAATTATTTCAGGAGAATTATATTTCAGGAGGGAAATAATGAAGGGTATACCAGATAGTGAACTAAAAAGTATTTGGCGAAAGGCGTCCATTTCTGCCCACAAAATATCAAAAGTAGCAACAATTTTAAAGCAAAATTGCCTGTTCAACTTCTGATTATAATATATAAATAGCTCTTTCCCCCTTCTTCTCCTGCTTTTAATGTTCTCTTTACATATAGGAGGGTCAATACATGAATCTAGAGCCTACAAACAAACGTATCTGGAAAGAATATCTTACTAGATTGGGTTCTGATGTTTTTCTGCAATTAATTTTTGCAAGCATTTGCAAGGGCCTGTGGGCAGCATCTTTCATATACCATGATCCTATAGACACTACATTAATAATGGAGACAGTCTCTTTGATGCTGAACACTGTGTAAACTGTTCACTCCCAGTTCAGTCTCGTGCTGCTCCCTTATTAATGTAATGTACAGTAAATTTTTCTACCCATCCTTACAATTCTTGTTTAGGTGTCAAGCCTGTTCAAGATAGGAGAGCAAGAGGTAGTCAGCAGTTCTAGAAATGAGGCCAGTTCTCTCTCAAGATTGGTGTATATGTATTCTGTAGAGGAAGATCCACAAGAAATCATGTATACATTTTTAAGAGACAAACCATAAAATAGAAAAATCATAGAATACTAGATCTGAAAGGGACCTCAAAAGGTTATCAAGTCAAGTCCCCTGCTCTCATGGCAGGACCAATTACCTAGATCATCCCTGATAGATGTTTGTCTAAACTGCTCTTAAATATCCCCAATGATGAAGATTCCAAAACCTCCCTAAGGCAATTTATTCCAGTGCTTACTCTCCCTGATAGGAAGTTTTCCTAAAGTCCAACCTAAACCTCCCTTGTTGCAATTTAAGCCCATTGCTCATTGTTCCATCATCAGATGTTAAAGAGAATAATTTTTCTCCCTTGTCCTAGTAACACTCTTTAGGTACTTTAAAGCTGTTACCATATGTCCTCTCAATCTTCTCTTTTCCAAATTAAACAAACCCAGTTCTTTCAGTCTTCCCTCATAGGTCACGTCTACTAGACATGTAATCATTTGAGACCATAAGCCAAAAATTTAACACTTTGGTGCTGAAAGTTACCCATGTTTAGTTGCCTTAAAAGTAATTTGATTATCAAAAGTGCAGCAGTCCCACAGCTACCATTAATTTCAATGTGATTAGAAGATATTCAGTTTTCTACATCAAGCACCTCACAGACAAAAGAAAGATCAAGTCTCAGTACATGACCATTCAGAAAACAGCAGCCTATGGGTCAGAAGGGAACATGTTTTGTAGATCACAATGTAATATCTTAAATTATTATACAGGCATCTATAAATAATCAATTAGAAAGGCTTCTGCAGCTACCTTCTTAGGACAGATGGGTAGATCCCTGAGCTTGGGAAGAGCTTCAATTACATCAGCAAAGTTCTGTGTGGGTGCAAAAGCCTGTCCATGGGGTTTCCTTTGCAGGATGGAGGACTTGTCCGTAACAAAGGCTACAGTGGACATTTTCTTTCTGTGCAAAAAAAACTTTTCCAGCAAGATCCTTATGCCCCAGAAAAGGAGGTTTACCAATCTTGTGGGAAAAGGAGTTTTTGTGCAAAAAGAAAACTTCCACACTGCTTGTTTCTGCACAAAAACCCCAATGCAAAATGGATTGGCAGAAAATATGCAAATGAGATCGCAACTCATGCAAATAAGTCCTCATTAGCATATTTTTTGCCAAGAAAACTTGTAGTGTAGACGTAGCCAATGAGAACGAATATGTTAAATGTAGGCATCTTACAAAAGATTTCCTGCCTTCCTCACGTGCAATCAGTTATAATTCAGTTGGTTAATTCTGTATGTCCCTCATCAAGCACAAACCTCAACATGTGCCTAATATGTGCCTAATTAAAATTAAAAACAAGTATAACACTATAAATACATTGTTCAACACTATTGAACTTTTGGACATGTTATAGCCACAGCTGTTAGTTTCCTTTCATGTTCTTGCCTTGCTTAAATACTTTTCTGGACTCAAGGGAAATCTACATTGATGACTTTCTGGCATTTCTAGAACATTTACTTATGTGGCAGAATCAAATATGGAAGTAAAAAAAAATGAAACCATTCTAAACAGATTTTTGTTGCTGAATTTTTCCACTGTTTTAGAACATTTTGCTGATTGGGAGCAGGGTCAATACTGCAAGGAAGGTGTTTGAAACCATGTTTTAGAATGGAAACCATGAATTTACCTCAGTGGTATTTATGACTCCTTTACACTTATTTTCAGAAGAAAATCATATGAATATTTGTTATCAAGAATCCCAGTGGAAAGCATAAGTTTCATGAGTACTGATACAACTTAGTGTTTTTGCAAAAAAAAAAAAAAACAAAAAACACCTCATGCTAGGAATGTTTGTTTCTTGAAACCTATGATTTTCCTCCTGATTTTAAATATTTCAATCATTTAGTCAAGAAGTAGGAACAGTACCATATTCATGAATAATGAACAGTGAACAGCAGAGCTGAAGTAAATAGTTCACAAATCTGAGTTGGTCTATAGCTCCTGAAACATGGTCCAGGGTCTATTTCCTTATCATCCACTGAGAGCTAGCTGGTCACATGGTGCCGGTTCTTTTTCCCGCAACTACTCAATTGAATTATATGAAACTAGAAATATAGTAGATCCTTTTCTAGTTAAACAGTTGCTAGGTAATTTGATTACAAATGGGAGGAGAGATGTCCATGAAATAATCATGCTAGTAAGACATGGTCCAAATTAGAGAACCCTCTGTCAGAGGTAAAATATGAGCGTTAAAAAAATTCTCCACAGAGAATTCACAAAGAAAAAGGGGAGCTACTGGAATTGAATAAACTGTATCAAATAAACTATATCAAATAATTTGTGTGTCACTTTTTTCTGCTGAACAGGGAGTCCTTTAAAAATTTAGCATCAGACAGCAAAAGTAAGGAAAACACAGCAGGATGACTGGGATTGGTTCAATAAGCCTGAGACAATTAAATAGTCTGAATTGTCCTCTCTCACAAATTAACTACTTAATTCCAGCCTATTTTTTTACAAATCTTACATCTGTTTTCCAGCACTCTAGCTAGAATTGACACACAGCATTTTTTCACATGTGCCCAGTCAAGGTAGAATTACTTATGATTTCAATGAAATGAGATATTTGGGGAGAGGAGGGTTGATCTAGATAATTAAGCAACAAAAGGGAAAAAAGCTGTGCTCAAATAGGGTTAATACTCAGGCAAACTCACCAAAAGGAGGAAAATCAGGGTTGAAACTCCAACCCATTGTGTCAAAGTAACACAACACATATGGTCTGTAAGTTCATGCACTGTTTTGAAATGCTTGCAATACTTATGTGAATAAGGTGGTTTAGGGTGTGCTCAAAAATCAAAGAAAAAAGTTGGCATCATAATATAGAGTGTAAGGTTTCTTTGGATCCAATCTCATCTTGGATAATTGAATACAATTGTTGTCAACTCTTTGCCCAACTCTAGCTTTTTTGGGGAGAGTGGCTATTATGGATCCTACATATGTAAATATCCTTATAAATGTAGTTACAGCATGGAACCAGTTTTTAAACCTCACTTTCATTGGCATGTTCAAATATTGGTTTATTGTAGCACAATAAAGTAAAACTGTAGAGTCTAACTTACTGCCAAAGTGTAGTTAAAATAAAGTTTGAAGGTTCACATTCTGAGAAGGGGCAACAAACTGAAAAGGGATGAACTTTTAAAAATTTACAGTAGTAAAAAATAAAAATATAAAAGTGGTAAATTCAATTTAAAAACTCATAAACAAAATCCTTCCCAGTGGTAGTAAGCATTCATTCCAAGATACAGCCCAGGCTGAATGTTTATAGCCAAGTTATAATAAACACCAGAACTTAGACGTTAATCAAGTAAAAGCTGACAGATCTGTAACTCTAGTGGCAGGGTTTGTGGTTCCTACAATGTCTGATGCTTTGTATTAATTGCTAAGCAACTTAAGTAGATGAACAGAAGAAAAATGTTACCCATTTTAAACAATGTAGCACAACCTAAGCCCAGTCCGCAAACTTTTTTTTTTTTTGCCAAAATTCTATTCTGGGGGTTGAATCAAAGAATGCTTTGAATTTTGTACAGTACAGTCAGGCCTACATTTTTAAAATAAGATACTTGAAATTTTATGTACATACAATTGATATATTGATATTGCATGCATAACAAGACAGTTACCAGTCAGTACCTAACCGTTTATGCGTAAATTCAAATTCAAGCGCTGATGTATCTAATTTTGACACTGGCTCACAATACATATTATCATCGCTAGTAATGGGCAAACCCAATATGAATAAAATAAAAACTTATCAGAACTTATACCAATCCCTCAATTTGAAAAATCTTCATTCTAGTCTGTTCATTCTATCCCACCCTCCTACCTTACGTTTTTTTAGTATTTGTTTTCATATTAGCTGAGAGTTCCACCTATAGTTACTGCAAATCACCTGTTCACATAGCTGCACAGTTTATTCTTCCCCAAAGTGCACCATTACAGCACACGATTGCTGCAGACAGGAGTATGAACATACAGGACTTTTCCAACTCTATATTCTGTGTTTCTATCCAAACAGTCGTCTTCTTATTATAAAACAGCCTCTGTTTGTCTGGAAATGGGTGACAGGGGAGGGATCACATGATGATTACCTGTTGTGTTCCCTCCCTCTGGGCCAACTGGTATTAGCCAGTGTCAGCAGACAGGATACTAGGCTATATGGACCATTGGTCTGACCCAGTATGGCCATTCTTATGACAAATATCTTACTTCTTTAAATAAAAATAAAAGCATGTTGTAAACTAGTTTTCTTTCAACAGACTTCATAGGACTTTGGACAGCCACATTAATCACTATCAAAGTCATCATGCCCAATCTGCATGAATTAAAGTCTTCCATTCAACAGCTCATTCAAACTAGACAGAACATTACCCAATACATAGTTTAAGAAATTATCTTGACCTTAAATAATTGTCATTTACTACATCATATACACCAGCACAGAGGGTTTGTCTAAACTACAAGTGTTATAGTGACAAATGGGTGGTGGGTGGCATGCACTGCTGTAGTAAATATACCCCTTTGAGAAGTAGTAGCTAAGTTGACAGAAGAATGTTTCTATCAACCTAGCTGTGTCTACATGACATGAGCTTTTTCACAGTCCTGAGACTGCAGCTAGGTGTAGGGGGTTGATGAGGCCTGAGAAATTACTGATTTCCTCTTTTCCTAATGGAACATATTAGAACAATCTTTTCATAACTTGGGATACTGTCCATATAAATTTAATAATCTCTCTCCCCCTTAATCACATAAACTGAATGATTCCAGTAGGACAATAGGGGACTTCTGTATGTTCTTAAATTAAAACTAAAGGAAAAAAAAACCTGGTTTTAAAATGGTGGCACTCTACTAACATCAGTGAAATTAATGTGGGTTCATCCTGTTATATGTACAGTAAAATCAGATGCACAATATGTAAAATGTTCCCTGTTGACTGGATTTGGGGTATAATTTTAGGTGAAGAAAATTTTGCCAAAAGAATTTGCACTTAATTTAGGTGATTGGCACCAAAGTAGGCAGTTCTGAAAAAGCATCATTAAGTCATATTAACTTCATCCAACTGTTAAAAAAAATCAAAAACACACAACAAACAAAATGAGGAAGAAAAAAAGAAACTTAATCTGATCTCTACTTCAGAACAAATGTTTTAGAAATGAGAATTCAGTTACTGTTCTCTTAATTCTTAGACCAATCTGGTCAATTCTCAATGTGAAATTAATAATTCTTCATTACTTGGGCCCAAGAGGCTCAGATAATCATTGGAAAATAATGCAAACATTGGGCCATCTGAACTTTTGTAATGACTCCCACTGCTAATCAGAACAATCTCAGTCAGTGTAGTCCAGAATAAATATATTAACTGTGGACAAACACAGGATCACATCACATTGCAGTACAAATTGTAGCTTGGCATTTTGTTGGGGGACTTTTGCCAACAGTGTTTGGTTGCAGAACATTTTATCAGGGATTATTCTCCTCATTATTACATGGAGTAACCTGAAATGCATACTAGGCATAAAGTAACATAGAATTAAAATACAGTAATAAAAAACCAAATGATGAAGTGTTGCTTCATTTGTTCTTCACTATTTTTTATCTCTGCAACATGTTCAGGTGTGCACATACACATTTTCGCTGTATGTTCTCACACAAAAAATGTGTAGAGTTAAAGTTGCTGAAGTGTATTACCTTATAAAAATGCAGATAGTTGTAAAGGAATAATAAAGGTGACATCCAACAATACAAATCAAACTTAAATCATAATATTCAGCCACAGTAACACCTTCGCTCTCTAGCACTTTCTTTCAATTCAGTAGAGTACTACTACCATCAAAGAACTAAAAATAGCACCATAGTGTAGAGTCTTAATTCTGACTGTACATTGCTACTATGCTCCTTCCATTATACAATACTAACTCTAAATGACAGAATTGACAATGCAAGCAAACAGAAATTTCATTATTCGTGTGGACTACATCACAGCCATGAATTGTGGGATTCAAACCATCAAAACTAGTGGGAGAAGGTGAAAGTTATTTCACTTTTCCAGTGAACGGTGTAAAAATAGAATAACTTTGGTTACTCTGAAGGACTTGCCACTGCAATGGAAGTTGGAGGTCACTCTGCAGTTGAAGGAAAAGTCGCGAAAGCTAGTCTTTTTCTTAGTGCGCTAAGAAAAATAGAGAACAGAATTCATGGAGAGAACGGAGAGGCAGAATGGGGCGTCTTTACCAAAAATATAGCTCTTATCCATTTATTACATAAAATTAAACCTGGGAACTTTGGATTTGTGGGTCAATAATTTCATAAACAAGTTCTGTTAACTGCACATACCACTCAAGCTTTGATTTATGATATAACCAGAAACTTTAGATGCCATTATAGTTTATCTATAGACTTAATTTTTAATTTTAATTTTTAAATACTTTACAATCTTAATTTCTCAAGATATATTCCAAGAGAAGTAGAAAGAGAGTGATTCAGGCAAACAAATATTCTATTTAACGTTCATAAATAGCACTGATAGAACAGCAACCTTGTCTTGAATAATTTGACCACAAAATTTAAGATGAACAATTCAATTTGTTTTTCACTAGTACACTCTGAAAGGGTAGCTATAATTAGCATATTTACAGACTGACAGGGAAGAGATGGAGGAAGGGAAAATTTCTATTAATGCTGTCTTCCATTAATTTATTTTAAATTATAGACTTGGTCAATGTATGACAAAAGAAATTAGAGAATAAATCCCATTAAAAAACATACTACATATTGCAGTCCATTTTGTGTTTTAATTGCAGGAGTATACTGTAGTTAATAAGAAAGTGTAATTGATTAATCCATATTTATTGACCATTTTGAAGAAGTGCAAAAAAGTAAATAGCATAACAAGTGAGAAATAAATATAAATTTTACATTTATTTCAGTTTTGGTAGTTTAAGATGTTATTTGTAAGATAGCAAAAGGATTTTTAAGTGTCACTAGCTTATTAATCAAAATTCATATTATTTAAATAAGAAAGAAAACAAATAGAAACATCAGAGTAGGTACAGAGTAATAGATGTTAGTAATCCTATTTGTATAAGTAGAGAGTCCTTCCAGACATGTCATCTGAGGAAACTATTATTTAAAAAGTAATGAATAAACATTTAATATACCCCTCCATATACCTTCTTCTGGCATAAAAATTAATTACTAAATTAGATGTACACACAGTTTTAGGTGCATTTCAGGGTAAGAAGAAAACATGCTAGGAACTGCTAAACAGTTCACTTGTCTTTACCATATTCTTAAGATGCCCTTTTCCCTTGAATGACATTTGTTTGACCCAAGAATAGAGGGAAACTTCAGTATGCTGCAAGGACAAGAGAGGTGACAGTATCCTTCTTGAGCTCTGACCCTGCAAATTCAGCATGTATGTGACATCACAAAGATTACTCATTTGAGCAAAGCCATGTAAATGAAACATGGGGCCTTTAGTAAGCTGATGTCTGGGCTTCGCAAGGAATATTCTGTGACCTTAGACAGGTTGTAGTGATTTTATTTATATGCATTTATATTAATTACAAACCCAAACTGCACACAGTGACTGTCATTTAATGCCTGATAGTGGAGTCTCTGACCACAGATTCCTGAACTGTAGGCTATGTCTTCTGCAGAGCTCCAGGAAGTTTTCTGTACCACACTGCACGTCATGCCTTCCTCCTGAAAACAAACACTGGCCAGAATTCCAAGGTCTCTCTAATCAGAAAGTGGCTACAGGCATGTCCACAAACCCTACCTGCCCAGAGTTGTGAACAGATGGCTAATAACATTGTAGGAAATCTAAATGGTCAAGATCATTTGCCAAATTTCCAAGCTGTGACAATAAGTGCCCCCTTGATACCTGCTGCAGTTCAAACTTCCAATCTTAAATGTTACTGACATTTAAAGCTAAAGTAATTTTTTCCAGTGTGGTTTTGGTAAAGGGTGTTTCATGTGTCTCGTGAACACAGTCCTTTGTCTAAATTAAGTGCGTGAGAGAGGGGGAGTGACCTTGTGACTTATGAAGTTATAAAACATAGTTTTGGATAAGATTTCATACTGCAATCAAACCTACAGGCAATTTGGCATGAATTCCCTAAGAGATTTACTGTACTTAAAATTAAAACACTTTGGCACTTTTCCACTTAATAATTTATCTTCCCTGGGTGAAGTATTACATTTGCCTTGCTTGCATTACCCTATGCATTTATGTGGTTATTTTACAACATTTGTATTCACCAAACTGACTTTAACAATTTGCAATCATGACAGTCGGCACTGGATAAAATATCCAAAATACTTTAAGTATGGCTTTATTGGATATGAGCAAATTCTTTTTTTTTAATCAATTTTATACAATTATTTAAAAAAAAAAAGAGTGACAGGCAACTTCTATGGTTTCTCAGATGTTTTTAAAACAACAGCTTTATCTTCCCAAACCATAAGTGAAGAGTTAGCAGCATAGGGGCTGACCCTGCTCTTCTCTGTATATTCTCTGCTTAAAGGACATTAGCAGGAAATGGTCAGCTTGAGGACACAATGAAAGGAAACACAGCAGCAAAGGTTTCACTGATAACATGTGATTTGAAGTCAGTGAACATATCCAGCCAGCGATCCAGCTGTTCAGGCCAAAGTCTATATAGTACTCTGCTGACTCCAACAAGATTGTGTCATGAAAGCACATGGAAAACTGACACTTGACATGGCAGGTGGGGGAGGTGGAATGTTTTCCCGCAGCACCACGTTCTGTGACTGAATTATTCTATGTCATAATCCAGGAAAATTAGGTTGTTTCAGTGATTTATTTTCTGCAGATTTCTTGGGTCAAATTGAGAGGTTATGGTGATATAAGCTGCTTGTCAGTAAATGAGGATAAGTAGGTGTAATGGAGTCCAGGATGGTGCAGTCTGCACACAAAAGCCAGACTTTTTAACAGATTTCAGCACCCATAATCAGAGACCGATTTTCAAAACAGCTTGACTCCCATTTAGGTACCAAAGTAAACAGTTACATTTTCCAAAGAGCTTGTCAAATTAGATGCTGAGCTCTTTTGAAAATAAGACCACACAGGGACAGCAGAGTATATACAATAACTTCTACTTTAAACATACCCTGCAGGGGACAGGAACAATTTACATAGTGCGGGTACTGAGAGGCACTGAACCAAACGGCAAACCCTGTATATGATGGAAACCTCTTGAATTCAGGGCATGCTGCTGCCTCCTACCCTCTCACACCCTTTACAAACACATCTCTAGTCCTAGCACCCATGGCAGCCTCCTGCTTGCCTTTCGTGCCCTGTGTCCTAGGCTCCCAACACTAGTTACGCCCATTTAAATTTAAGGTATGTCTGCACTAGTAACTGTACACATATCCATGTGTGTGGTCTGCCATAACCAGCCTGTTGGCCACATCTATAACTCAGAAGCACATGGCTGAAGGCAAGCAAGCTAGTAAGCCTGAGGGGTGAGAGTAAGTACTTGCCTCATACTGTGGCATGACCCTATACCGATACCAGTTTGCAGTGTGGATTGGGGCTATGGGCACATATCTGATCTCAAGTTTCAGGGTCCTCCACTCCCATTCTCATAATGCACTGAACCCTTTTCTTCCTGATTCTTACCTAATCTGTAAGCTCTGGTTTACACTAGGGAGTTATTTCGAAACTCCCAAACCCGTTATTTTGAAATAAGAGGCTGGTTATTTCAAAATAATAACTCCTGATTTCCATAACTCCTGATTTTGAAATATTGGCAATGTGGGCGCTCCACTGCTGCTATTTCAAAATAACTACTCCCCCAAGTCATTCAGAGTAATTACTCCCCAGTGCTTTCTGAGGCTGAAAGTCCACATTAAGGGAGCCTGTCTCAGACTAATTTCAAGGCTTCCCTGTAGCGTGGACACACTGTTTCAAAATTATTATTTTGAGAGTTACTATTTTAAAATAAGCTATTCTGAAATAATTTCCTAGTGTCGACATGCCCTAAGAGTCCCAATGCTGCACTCCTTTGGTCAGTATAGGCCAACACAGATCAGCGATCCTGTGTATCCACACCATGCTCCATAACTTCATCACTTGGAGAAGCAGGAACAGACTGGGAAATTTCACAGTGGCTGGAGACTGTCCCAGTGCCAGAACTCAAGACTCCTGTACAGCAGGGCAAAAAGACAAACAGTTTCCCTGGAAGGACTTATCATACATGTCCCCTTTATAATGAACCAGGTGGTCCTGCTCCCAAGCCTAATGTGGGTCACAAATCCCCCTTGTGGTTTCATAGTCTGATGGGATGCCAATAAGAGCCAGGGCAAGGAGGAAGCAGGGACCACAGAGGTTGCCCCAGAAGACAGTGGATGAGGCGCATATGATGTGCATATTTACCCAGAGAAGCAGATTGAGGAAGCTCCCCCAACAAGTTAAAGGAAGACTCCAAGTTGTAGCAGGAACTTAAACTCAGTGGACTCCCATCCTCCTCACCAATAACCCATCTTGCTCTGGTGCTAAAGTCCTGATTTTAAGATCCCGGGTATTTGAAGGGCTGTGCATTGTCTTTTCCCTCCTGGGGAAATTGCCACACACTGCTATGTCTCAGAGTTTGAATGGCAGCGCTCAACCAAGGCACTGTCCTGCCCTATCTCTTGACCAAGCTCCTCCAACTACTCCCCATCTCCCGTCCAGTTCCTCTTCTGTTCCAGCTCAACCAAGACACTGAAAAACAAATTGAGTCTACTGATTTCTGATGAACTACCACTATGCTTTTCTCTAAAGCAATTTCTTAAAATCAGCATAATGAAAACTCACTGTGCCCCAGTGTCTGTACATTTTTCAGCCAGCATTCCGGCAGCAATGGTCCTAGGGTCACATGGACTGGGGCAAGAGGAGCTGGATTAGAAAGGTCCTGGTTGGGGATATAGAAAAGGTATAGTTGGTTGTCTAACATTAGTAATAGTTACCTTTTCTCTTGGAAGATTGCACAGTTTCAGTGTTTCCCCCTCTCCATTCCCCATGCACCTGAGGTAAGGGGATGGTAACAAGTGGGAGCTATGCAGAATGGGAGGGACGGAAGATTTGAGGTGGATGGAGGGTCCAGATTGAGGAAGGGAACAAAACTTTGGTTGGCTGAGGAAGAGTTCCTCTCAGTAGTCCTTTATTCTTTGGAAGATTACAAATCTGTTGTTATCCTTGTCCCGGGCACTTTGGCTTTCCCCACACTTAGCTATACTGCACAAGCCAAGGATAACAATGGTGGGGAAAGGATGAGGTCTGGTGGTTGGATACACACAGTGCAGAGACCCTGTGTGGTGGGGACGCAAGGAGCTTGTAGTGCTGATCTGAAACTGCAGGGATGAAATAAAGTTCTGACATGTCTCTTTCTCTTCCTAGAGACAAGTAAGAACTCTTCTGTGTAAGCTTAACTCTCTCACCAACAGAAGTTAGTCCCATAGATAACCTTGGGCTACAAACCCTGATATGATGGCACTAACATCACATAACAGCAGCAATGCATACACAGGTATGTGTTGTGCAGCATTTTCCCTGTGTCTAGCACAGTAACATGGACAGTCGACATTGGTTACAAGAAGCATGTATATTGTCCTGAAATCAATTAAGTGTACAGTTTAGACATACTTAGAGGGCTAAATTAGGAGCAGTCACATGAGGGAGTGTAAGCTACAAGTAAATGTTAGTCTAAGCAAGTCTTTGTTGCATAATTTACATACTGAGGGAGCCAGAAGAGCCATTAACTTAGCCAGAAAAGTGACAGCAGGCCAAACCAAAAGATAAGTCTGGGTGTTGTATATATAGTTTGTAAAGCCTCTTTTGGGTATGAATTTGCTCTCAATCATTGCAACCTCTACATTTCTCAGAAGAGAGAAAATGCAAATTGATTTTTATGTGTTAAGTAACACCCAGGTTACATTTAAGAAACCTTTAGAATAGAACCAGTTGGGAAATTTTCAACAATGCTTTTTCTTCAGAAAATGCCAATTTGTCAAAACCAAAGTATTTTAGTTCCTATTAAACTTTGTATGGGAAGATTTCTCACATCCAAGATGGACTTGTGCTAAACGTTAAAACGAGACACTCACCAATATCATGGTGAGATAGGGCATTCAAAAAGGAACTTGAACCTGACTCTCCCATATGCTGGATGAGTGCCTTAACCAAAGTGATATTGGCTAGTAAGAGGAATCTTTCTCTCCAGCTGTTTCACTTCTAGAGATCTCCATTTTGTTCTCCTGTAGAACAAACAAACTTTAATCCCTCAATCTGTTGTGCAAAATAGGATTCTTTTTGGTCACTCCCTATTTTAAAGCTCTTTTCAGAAAAAGCCATATCAGTGTGAAATGAACAGAGAAAACTGTTTAGTGCTATTTTCTGCGGATAGTGCTAGTATTCTGCATTATATTGGATGTAATAAAGTACAATTGCATTCTATGACTATTGTCCCCTGAGATCATCACGTAACTGAGATTCTAGTGTTGCATACATCCCAGGAAGTTCCCTCTGACCAGAAAATAATTACAACAATAAATGATTGTTTCCATGATAAGGGTTCTTAATGGCAGTGTTTTGGGGTTTTGCACTTTATGAATGAGATGCCACTCCTAGGCACACCCTCTTGGCAGCCCTACAAGAAATCCCATGTCTTGGTATCCCCCCTCATCAAGTAGCTCTTTAGAATGATAAACTCCATCCAAGCTTTTTGTCCGCTACTGCTCATTTTCACAGGGTCTAATTTATTGACCAAAAACAAAATTCAGTCCTGAGGCACCTCTTCCCTCCCACCTCAAGTCTGCTCTCTACAACTGTTCCCTACCTTAGCAGGCCTCTCCCAGCCCTTCCTGGTTGGAGTCCTTCTTTACTTCTGCTCCCTTTCCATCCAAGCCAGTTCAAATACAGTCTCCTCAGATCCATACATTTACTCACTTATTGGGGCTCCTCCCAAGCCCATCTTGCTGTAGTCTCAGTCCCAAATCCCAGGTCTCTCTGTTGAAGCTTGCTTGCTCCTAGCAGCCTCTGATCTCCTTGAGCATCCCCCATCCTCTGCAGCTTTTCACTTCTTTTTTATGGGGAACCAGGTCATCTCAGGTGTGCCTCTTTAATATTCAGCATTGGCTCTCCTCAGGCCTCTAGCCCTTAAGGGGCAAGCCATTCTGTTCCATGCTCCACAGTCAAGAACAGGCTCAAAATTGCAGTCAAAGTAAGAGACGAGGACCTACTCCGGGGAAAAAAATAAAAATATTCTAGAGTGATTCTCAGAGCCCATGACAACTGATTTGGGCATTCATGCCACAGGGCTAAAAATAGTGCTGATGTTCCCAATTGGGCTGGAGTAAACTTGGTGAGGGGAAAGGAGAGTGAAGGGAGTCTCAGAACTCAGATTGTAACCTGACTCCAAATACCTACACTGAGAGCCCTAGAACTCAAGTTGACCTGTCCTTTTGTCTCTCACTGCCACATTCCTATGCCCTCTCCATTCCTCTTCTTTTGTATCCATTGCCAGTGTTCATCTCCACATCTTCTCCTACAACATCTGATATATCTGGAAGAGCTTCTGGAATAGTATAGATAAAGCTCCCATTCTGCTCTCCTTCAAGAAGGTTCTAAAAGCCTACCTGCCCCATAAAGCATTCAAGCTCAAATGCCACTCTGTATTCTGTGCTCTCTCCCCTCTGGTTTTCAGTTTGTTTGTCAATTTAGACTATAAATCCTTCAAGAGAAATGCGTTCTGAATACCATCAACCTCCAGTGGTACAGCGCTATGTAAGTGTCACATTGTGATACCCTTGTACACCACCTTACTCTGTAAGTAGTTTCATTGACCTCACCAGTCCTATTCATAGAATACTGATTTTTTTTTTAGCATCACTGAAGATTTCGTAGAGATTGGCTTGCACAGGAAATCTACATTCAAATCCACTGCCTGAGATAAGTTTGGATATGAATTCAGATGCAAAATTGGTAGCTCAGTACCATGGCTAAAAAGGACATGAATCGAAAGCCCAAATCTGAGCAGCTTTGCACCTTCGAGGAGTCTGAAGGATTTGTATCCAAGTCCAAGTGACATCTTCACAGCTGGATCCTGCTTCTATATCCAGGGAAGATTTTCAAAGTTGCCAAGGATTCATTAAGATGAGAAAGCTTAAGGGTCTAAGAGCCATGGAACGTGAAGGTAAGGTAATGGATTTCAAATCATAACAACCAAGTCCTTCCCTTCCACAAAGTGCAGGAGAAGTGAGCAGAGACTTCCTTGCACCTAGGTGGTGATAATTTGCCTTCTGTTTCAGCTCAGTTTCCTCATCTGAGCCTGACAGAGACAGCATCACATCATTTAAAATCCCATTTGAGTACTAAGGCAAAGCTGCTAAATAAGGATGAATTCAGGAAAGGTGCTGGCCACTACTAGTACAATACATCAATGCTAGAACTGTGCAAATAGCATATTGATCACAAGTGCAAAGTGGTGCCAGTGGTTATTGAAAAGAAAAGGTCAGCAACTGGGACTTGAGACTCTATGTCTAAAGAAATACAGTAGACAGTTAATAGTACATTGTAAAAACTATTAATTCATATCAGTTTAAGGAAGAGGACAATAAGAATTACTTCATTTGACTACATCCTACTTGTGAGAAGGGCACGGCAGTGAACAACACAGTGAACAGTGCACAATTTCTTCCATAACTTGATTGGTCTTTATTAGCCTTTTAGTTTCAAAGATTTGCAAAGTGGCTGTGGAGCTTGATGAAGAACCCTTTTCAAAACAAATCTCCCTATTTTTCCATTAGTCATAAAAAGGGGCCATAAGCCTGCATGACAGATCATATACACAATTGAATCTTACTTCTGGGCTAGCACCAGACAAGACTGAGATAAACCTCCATGGTTTAATGTTGCCAACTTTTGTGCTTTTAATAATGATCATCACAATATTTGGTGTTTTCATTAGGGCCCCACATACATGTGAATTTTTCAGTTTTTAAAAAGCTCTCATAACTGCAGAGAAAAGCTTGAAAGCATAAACCCTAAGGGCTCAAAATCATACTGCATATTCAAAGAACTGAAAATATATTTGTTAAAATCTCCGGATTTTGAGTGCCCTGATTCATGATTTTGAATGCTTGCTGTTGGCAAGACTCCATCCCATTGGTCTCCAGCTGCTCTTGAGTACACAGATAAATGGTCCAGCCAGGACCTTCCCCCATTGTGACCTTTTAGAATCACAATCAAAAGGATACAGCTTTTCCTTTACATGTGGACCTCTGTGCAGTTACCCCACTTTTATCACTGCCAGACTAGAATCATGCAATAGGTTATGGGGACGATAATATTCTCCTATCTTCTAGAAAGGTAAGGAAGCTAAAAACCACTCATGTTTGTAATACATTTTGAAATCCTCTGATGGAAAGTGCTATAGAGGTAAAGTATTATTAGCAATTTTGCAGTTATTCTTTATATGTTTCCAAGCTTGCCACTGTAATTAATAGAGGGAAAATCCCTTAAAGTTTGTTAGTCAAGAAGAGCAGAGGCTTTTTAAAGATAGTTCCAGAAGTACTACAACATACTACAGATAATTTATTGGTCTGGAGCTCCCACAATTGCATTAGTACTGTTACTGGATCCAGCACATATGAAGTTTCTAGCTTGTGTAAAACTGATTATACTTTCATATTGTACCAAACTAACATAAAATTGTTTGATGTAATCACAAAAGATAGGCAATTATTGACAGCTGTTGCCTTTCAAGCCAAGAGAAGTTTAACATATGCAAGATGGTAGCATTGATACTCAATGGAAATGCCAACATTCATCAAAAGATCATTCCTAAAAATGTATTTCAGTGTAAAATAAGTATTACTCCTCTGCCTATCCATTTCATGGGGTTTGATGCTCGCATCATAGACAGTATCTTCTTAGCAGGCCTAACCAGACAGCTCTGATTTATTTGCACACAGTCAGATGTGTCAGGCTGCTCAAAGACTTTATGCAGCTCAGAAATCATTAATAAAATGTTTTCATTTCTCATGCTAGCAAACATCAAAAACACTGAGTTGACTTTGGAGCTCTCTCAGAATTATCAAGCAAAGATCTGAGCATGCTCATCTGTAATGGTGCTTACACACTTTGGTGCCAATGAAAGGATGGCAGATTTGTAGAATGAGATGATGATGCCAGAGAGTTTGAATCCATCTTGGGTGGATGTCTTGAAGTCCTGGGGTCCAAATGAGAAGAGAACTGAGAGGAACAAAAACAGAATAATACAAATTGTACTCTGCCTTTCTAGTACAATAGTCTGTTTTGTACTGCTGCGTTTATTGAATGTTTATTTCAATCTCTTGATGGGTTGCTGGTGACAATTCCAGTAACTGATCAAAAACGTGCACCAGCTACAACATGCTAGTTCCTTTGCACACATGCCTGTGTTATTTAGATAGTGTTTTCCTTGTTCCAATGCATCCTTTTTCCCAAGTAAAAGAGGAGGGTTTGGACAGTAAAAAGAGTTGAAAGTGAGATAAGAGCCTCTTGAGACTGAGCATGCAAATTCAATTCCAGTCAAGCTCAATAGTGAGCAAGCGCTGTTACTTTCCCTTTTTTATTTAGTTTTCTGTGAGAAAATGAGTTATTGTACTTAGAAATACCCAATATGAATGGAGCAAAATCTGAGGTGGATTTTCCCCATATATTAGATTACTTCAACAGTACTGCAGAAATTACTAAATTAAAAAATCACTTGTAAAGAAAGCCAGCCCTGCAAACTGCCAGATGACCCTTTTGGCACTGGATGGGCCAGGAGCTCTTTCACTCATTTGAAAAAGCCCTTTGCATTGGGTCATCATGTCAAACAATCCCATTTCCTTGTTGCAGAGAACTAAAAAAAGAGACTGCTAGCATACTGGATTGTGGGCACCATGCCCACCTATCTGCTGTTCTTAGAGGAAAAAGGGGTATATGAAGTGCAGCTTAAGAAGTCCTAACTGATAATCACACTCTGGGTAATCAAATACTCACAAACTTAGAAAAATAACATTTTTATTGATATATCAAAGATAATACAAGTGAACAGTAAACTTGTGTTCACTTATTTGCAAAATGGATGTGGTTCTTCAGTCCTGTTAAGCTTTACCTTTCTGTAGGGACAAGTTAAGAGTACACTCCAAAAGGAACCCAAATTAATTTAACATATACTTTGTAGCAGTCTAACATGTACTTTGTAACATATACTTTGAATATCATACCTAGACTCCCTCAAGACAAATTTAGTATTATTATGTTCCAGTAGCACCTAAGTCCACAATCAGCTTGGTCCTCATTGTGCTAGGTTAGTGATGGACAACCTAGGCTAGTGAGTGGGCCTTATGAGTAGCTCTTCATCTCAGAGGGCCAGAAATGGTTATGACCAAGATGGTCTCCCAGGATAGGATAGTTTTGCCAACTGTGCTTGCATACCTAGAATTTGCAGGGTTTGCTGACCGTATCATAGCAGTGTTTTGATCTCCCAGCCAATGTTGCGTGTAATCAGCACACACCTCATTTCAAGTGCCCTTGCTAAACATGCATGTCATTTTAGTGATACCAGTAAGAAAAATCTATGTGGATGGAAACCAGTGGAATGTGGCAACCCTGCACACGAGCAATGACAAATAAAATGTCTCATGGGTCACACACAGAAACCCGATGGGTCGCATGCAGCCCATAGGTCATAGGTTGCCCACCACTGGGCTAGACGCTGTCACAACATATAATAAATTTGAGCCCCTCTTCGAAAGACCTTGCAATCTGAAATACGGGGACTTAACAGGCAGAGAGACATACAAACAGGCTAAGGTGGGGCAGGGAATCAGGTAACAAATATACAAGCACATGTGCAAATCTTAGCCAATCAGTATAACCACAGCTCAGCTCCTGTCTAGCCATTATCAGGTTGCAGTTTTCTGTGTGCGTGCCTGTCAAGAGTTTTGATTTGTGAAGTACGACATGGATTTATGGATTTTCATTAGTGAAGGATGGAACGAGAGAAAGTTACTGTGTCAAATTTGCACCTCTCCCTCCAAGTCATCACTGAGTTTGTCCCACATTAAGCCTCACTGAGTACCAAAGAGTCTGTGATAGCATCATTGCCATATGAGGGGGCTGGAAGAAAGGGATACAGTAAGTAAGGCAATTAACAGCAGCTTCTAAGATGTATATGAAAGTGAATTACTCTCATTTAATATGCACCTCTTGCTCTTCAGGTATTCCCATTAAAATCTTGTAAATTATTCCAAGTTAGAGTCTGCTAGTTCTATTCCTTGTGAGGAGTAAGGGAACTCAATGTGAGCATTTCTCCCATCAACCTATCACTGTGGGGACGGTGCCAAAGTTTGAATCAAGGTACATTGATTCCAGCAGCACAATTAACAAAGCTGGAGTTGCATATCTTAATTCAAATTTATCCCCTAGTCTAGAGCTGGCCTAAGTGCCCTCCTTCCCACACTGTGCTGACTCTTGAGGCTTGGATCAGATGAAAAGGCAATGGTCAAATCATGACTGTGTTTCCTGAACAAGCTGGCCAATAGAATTAAGATGGTGTGGTGGTGCTCATATAATTCTTTGCTTCCATGAGACTGCCATTGTGATGCAATCTAGACCGAAAGGAAGCTGAGGTGTCAAGAAGTCTAACTTATGCACTGAGAGATGCTGCCAGGAGATTCAGATGTACAGTCAGGGCTGGATTACCCAATAGGCAGACTAAGAACATGCTTAGGGCACCAGCAAAAAAAGAGATTTTACGATATAGTATTTTTATTTTGAATTACGTATGGGGCGGGGGGAGGCACTATAATCTTTTAAGTGCTTAGGGCCTCTAAAGGTCTTAATCCAGCCCTGTGTACAGTTAAAAGGAAAATGTCAAGTAGTTTATACTTAATTTGTTCTTTTATTATCAAAACCTAAAATGATTAGAATTGTGCAGATGGTTTTACTAAAACTAACAATAACATTTAATTAAAACATGTACTCCCCCAATGTACTACTAGAAACAGAAACAGTTTTGTGCCGTGCATAGAACCAGAAAGCAAAACTATGCTAAACTAAAATTAACATTGATTGGCTGAGCTGTGCAAAATGGAAAAAGAATAAACAGCACAAATGTGTGAAGAGAAAATAGGATCTTGATATTATTTTAATTTTAATATCAAAATATACACGTATAAAATAGGTCAGTATCAAACATAGGTAATACAATCTGCTAAGGATTTATTTTACCTTTTTCTCCATTTCTAAAACACCTGAATTTTATTAAAAACACTAATTTGGGTAACCATCTGTCTTGTCTGTTAATGTTTTTATGTCTGCATTTTAATTTCTAGATTCATTTGCACCAGTATACCAAGGGCAGTGATAATCTTACACTGATGAAGGGAGGGAAAAGAGGAAAAATAATCCTCAAGAGGTGCAGAAATATCTGTCATTATAAATGGGCCAGACTACTGAGAAGTAATTATGTAATAAAGATCAATAAAGGTAATAAGACTACCTTTTGGAGCCCTTACTAATAGATATGTAGATAAATCTACAACCCTACTCCACCTGAGTCAGAGTCATAGATTAGAAGCCATATACCAAAATTGAAAGCATACAATTCACTGGAAAAGGAAGAAATTAAATCACAAAAGATGCACAGGGCATAATAAAAAGCAAATAAAATAGTACAAGGCAGAGAGGCACTGCTAAACAGGAGGAATGGAGTTAATCTCACATAAGAGGCTAACAGTGATTAAAACAGAAAAACCTTTTGAAAAATAAACAAAATAAAAAGCAGTTGAATAGAATTCAAAAGTATGGGAGAGAAACCACAGTGAAGATAGACAACTACCCCCTATTCAGTGGAGATGCCCTTAACCTGGCAATGGTCATACGCTGGATCCTAACTTTCTGACTTGAGCCCATCTCTAAAGCAAAATCCTCATGATGTCTTCTTCAATACAGATGAGCCCATAATTTATAAAAGGAATTTTAAGAGTCAGTACCAGTTCAATGTCTCAGTTCTTTACATTAGCATAATTTCTACTATATCTGGTAGAATGATTCCGTGGTACTCACAGAATGTAAGGAAAATTTATGAGGAAGCAGTTGCTATTCCATTATTTTGCTTTTGCTGTTGATGGAAATACTAGTGGGTATAAGAGGGAATTCTGTTAATCCCCGTTAAACTCCCATCACTGTAATTTTCTACAGCCTCGAATCAAATCCCTATGAAAGCACTGGGAGTCTTTCCATTGGCCTCAGTGGGATTTGCCTCAGCCCCATGTGATCTTGGAAAGGTCAATTAAAGGGAAACTTTCAAAGGCATAAATGTGAGTTATTTCCCCAAGTATCAGTTTCACCATCTGTAAAATAGGGGAGATAATGCTTAGCCACACTACAAAACTTTGTGAGAACAACAGATGAAGAGCACTGCACAAGCGGTGAGCATTAGCAGTAGTCACATTTTATTATTCTCTGTCTTTTGAATAAATGTTCAGAGACACCTCCTATTTTTGTATTTATTGCAGGACTCCTATATTGTCCACAAATCTCTTTACACTAGACATCTGAGGAAGGGGGATTTTTCATATGTTCATTTAATTTCTGATATGATTTACCGGGTGACATAGCCTGAATTTCATACATGGGGCACATCCATCACACTTGAATGTGTCAGTACAATTAAGTCATGAGGATGCCAGCAGTAATTCAAAGTGGGTGGCAACATTAGACACTATGCAGCCAAGCCTGTTATTGTTTTATCTTTGAAGTTGGATTTCAAATCATGTCAGCATTAAATCAGAGTCCCGATTACAGCTCTGCTGGTGCTTTTTTCATTGCCAGTTTTGCAGTCCTCCTGCTGACCTACAATATTGGACTCCTGCAATTTTGGAATTTTGGGTTCCACTTGCAATTGTAGACTTTGCAAGGCCAAGCCATATCCCAGGGCAGGGGGTACAGTAAAACAGTAGGCAGTGGCCATTCATATCTTATTGAATTAGGCTCCTGCCAAATTCCACTTGTGAATGTATGGTCAGTCTTTTAGTGTGTGGAAAATTACATTTCCCCATGCTCCTGTCTGAAATGTCTGTTTATTTGAAACTACTCCACAGGCCATCATTCAATCAAATATATTAAGGGTAGAGAGTTATGCAAAACATTGGCAAGTTCTCTAAATTAAATCAGAAAGTCTATTTTTAAAATAGTTTTACAAAAAAAGCAAAGTAACAAATCTTGTGCCTTCAAACTTTCATTTAGAGCAAAAAAGCTGTTTCAAAAACAAATACTTTTGCTGAGCTCATCACAAAAATAAGGATGAAGGTAAAAGGCCAAAGTTCACAATGAGTTTCCTGTGTTATGTGTGTCTACCTATGTCTACATTTACTAACTGCCATGCTATCTAGGTGGCTGCTCTTATAAAGGAAAATTTAAAACATGCATTTAAGGAAGACTGCTAAATTCATGCAGAATCTGAGATCTCCTAGAAACCGTGACTTTCACACTTATATTCAAAATCCATAACTTTACAAATGGAGCTTCGATGAAAGGATAGATAGGTAGAAAAAGGAGGAGGTTTATGCACCATCAACTCAAAATAATATCAGAAATCAAATTCACAGGAAAATGGCAAAAAAGTTAAACTCCTCATTGTAGCTTTACTCTTGTGTATACTGCAGTTTTTAAAATTAAAAATTATTAATATAACTATTATCCCAGCAACCGTAAGGCCCTGGCAATTGGTAGTTTCCTAGGAGTCCAAGGGTTTACACTACATTTATATAAAATGGAGCTGATCACAGCAATCCTCTCCTGCAGTAGGGAATCATACCCTCTGGATATAACCGATCATATATGCTCTACTCCATTTTGGCCTATATCACCTATTCACAATGTAAGAACCCCATTAGACACAGTGATCACACTTTAGAGACACAACACTAGATAGGCATGTGATATGCTGCTAAATTGATGCTATGCAGGTAAGTGTATGTTATTCAACTCACTAGTTGCTATGAAAAGTTGTAAGTCCCCTGTGGAAGAAAGAAGGCTGTCTAGTGAGATTAAAATGAATATAAGACAGAAATGTGACATCAGAGCTGCTATGGTTAATTGTAAATTTGATGAATTAATGTTTCACTTTGTTCTAGCCATTGGGTGAATGTGAATTTTTATCTTCATTTAATATTATTTTGAATACTAAGCTGTTTCTAACATTTTGGAAGACATACAAAATTGGTGTGTCATTATAAATAAGGGTTACCAATATGCCTGAAAATGGCTACTAGAGTTCCATGCAAAGATTTTGAAAAGTAGCTTTTTTTTGCCCTAAATATGGCAGTTTGAATAAACTGAGTTTGGTGTGGATGAAACTTTGACAATTGTGAAAGCTGGAGAAAGAGTGTTGAGCAGCAAGAAAAGAACATTGGAAGTTCTTCATCATAAAAGTTTATGGGTTCTGAAAAGGCTTACACTCTTTAAGATGTTACATTAAAAATAATTAAGAAAACAGTATCTATTTGTCAGTGTACTGCCGATTTGAACAAATAAATAGCAAAGGTCCAAGCCTGCAAAATTCAAGTGAAAGGAAAACAGGATTTATAATAAACCCATGGCAGTTTGCACACAATAGAAGCTACTTTATTTCATGTAGTGAACGCAGCCCCCCCAAGAGAAGAACTCAATTGTAATAAATAAGTGAGATAATTTTAAATTTAATCTACTGTGTTAACTGCTGGGAAGGACCAACTATTACTGAAGAAAGGAAGTAGGATGGGCCTACAAGGTACAAAAACAAAATATTATGTACTCAGACCATTTCAGCTTCCAAATGACATGACCTCATGAGATACAGATGACTAGATAAGATGTCAGAAAGAATGGGTTGTAGCTTGTCATAAAACATACTCTCCTTATCTTTTCTTGTCTCATAAATTTTCTACAATGTAGATTCTGTAAAATCCTATTTTTGTCTATCTTCCATTGTATTTTGGCCTTGTAAATAAAGCAAGATACTCTATAACCTTTTCTGAGTGAACTGTGTTTCAAGGGAGTTCACTCTTGGCTTACTTCTTGAAGGCATACTACCAAAAGCACATCTCGTGTGGGTGGGTCTGTTTGTCTTCATTACTTGGAATAAACAAGAGAGTTTTGAAATGCAGAACCAGGGTGAAATCCTGGCTCCATTGAGGTCAATGGTAAAACTCCTTTTGATTTCAATGGAGCCAGGATTTCACCTCCAGTGACTAGGAAAAGAAGCTTGTCTCCTAGTTTTAAGTTCAAGACAGGCCAGGCAGATTTGAACTGCTCTTATGTAAAATGGGACATATACTACAGTGCTTTCATGCGACATCAGGAAGGCAGCTGTGAACAGAGATGGGACTGAAGTTCTGAATGGATAAATCAGATTTTTTTCAATGGCAATAATAATTATATTTCTATTAAAATAATACCTGTAGGCCTTTTTTTCCCCTCTCAGCCCCATCTGAGATCAGGTCTCCACTATACTGGCTGGCACACAATCATGCCATGCAAGATTGCAATCTGTTTCAGACACTCTGTTAACAAGCTGCTGAAGCCCAAGCTGATGAATCTTCATTGCAATTTCAGCTGTGCTAGCAGGTGCTACTCTAGCTATAAGCAAACTAGGCAGCAGCCTTGGATGGCAGAGTCTTCCTAGCACAGCAGGGATGGCCAGATCACATCTGAGTAGCTTTGTGACCCTAGGCACCCCTCACTTAAATGTGACTAAACAGTTCCTGCCCTCGCAGCCACATCGTGGCAAAGGAGGTGGCTGTGTGAAAGCTGAGTGGTGGCGCTTGGCACTTCAACTTCTGCCATAACCACCGAACTGTCAGAAGGCATGCCATGCTCTCCCTCAAAGTCTGACATGACCCAACACCCAGGAGGTGCCCCTTTCTCATTGAAAGCCTGTGTTCTGAGGCAGGGGTTGGAAGTAGCCTGAAGTTTGGTCTAAGGCAGCAGATTGTCTTCTGCAGCCTGTGTGCACCACCCACGCTGCCTTCATACCTCCTATTGACTGCATGGAGTAGACATATCCTCAGAGACTTGACCAGAGCAAGGAGTTGAAAACAGGTCTCCTTAGCCCCAGTTCAATGCTGACTAACTAGAGGTATTCTGATACTGCAATACAAGTGCAGAACAAGAACCTAAACATTCATTTTAGCTCTTTATTTTACTTTATTTTCTAAATGACATGACTGAAATCTACACAATTGATTTTTTTTTAATTTCAAATAATGCATTAACTTTTCCTTTCTTGTTAAAATATCCCTCTTTTAAAGCATGCAAAGTAAACTCAATGCTACCAGCTAGCTAGCAAGATATATCTAAAGAAGTAGTATTTTACAGAAGCCGGAAACTAAGAAACAAGACAGAGGAAACTGGTAATAGAATATTTCATTCAATGACTCTATGACAAGTCCATCATAGGTCATTATTTATAGGTCAGTTTCCTGTCAGCTGGAGAATTTCTGGCCTCAATCACGTGGGTCAAAACACACATCCGAATAAAAACTTCCAACATGATACTGATCGTTTTGACCAGTACAATGGACATATTTGACCATGCATTGCTTTCCTTTTTACTCTGAATATGCTGAGATATTCCTTGATAGGGACTACAAAAAGGCCGTGGAACTATCATAAACACCAAAAAAGAGGTGTTGCGCTAGGAAAATCTAGGATTGGTCATGAAAGGATGAAACCAATAGCCAGTATTAAATATATATTATATAAAAAATATATAGCCAACTTGTAAATATATAATTGTACTTTAATGCCTTTGTTTTGACACCCCAAACCCTGAAGATATACTTGCTTTCCTAATAAGTCTCTGCTTTTTAGCAAAAATTGACTTGTTCTTATGTTTCTGTCCACATGTCAGGACAATAGCGCCCTCCTATGTCCTTAGTCAACAGAAGTGGGGAGGGGGGGAGGAAGAAAGACTGAGAATTAGAAATTTGGCCTCACAAACTATTTAAAAATTCAATTAGAGTGTTACATTGCAGGGTACCCTCAAATCGACGAGAAAGTTTTGAACAAGTGAGAGATACAAACGAGACGATAAAAACAGAATAGGACATTTCAGTTTGTGGTTACTGTATAGTGAACCCAAGCTGAAGAGCATCCAACAGCGTCCAAGCTATAGAATGAATGAGAAACAAAGTGCATTGAACAAATGAAATTAACCAGATAGAAGAAGAGCATAGATTAGATTAGAACAGCTAGGAAAGGGTACTTTGCAAAGCAGGGAGGTGAAGAGAGGATGTCAGGATAGCTAGTAAAATAAGGTCAACTTAAATAAAGAAGAAGATCATGCCTCTTCTATAATAAAGAGCATGTAAGCATTTTACTTGAGATCCTGATGGGTGGAGTATATTTTTCCTCTCCTATAAATGCTGTAATAGGGGCTTGCAAGTTACCATGAGCCTAAAGCAGTTTATAGCAAGTGTTGATCATATCATGATGAAAGTTAGTGTGCAGACACCATATCAATAAAACCCAGTGCTCCAAACCTGCAGAATCAGGCCCTTACTGGAATCACATTAATTTACAGATTTAGGACTTATTACACATGAAGGACAAATAGCTTCCATAACCTCATTTAAAAAACAGAAAGCATTGCAAGAATATAACAGCATTATAAGCTGTTTGGTAATCAGCTGTTTATGTTTTGTCACCTTTTTATCCGAACAATAGCAATAAGCTCAGAAACAATTAAGTTATTTCTTAAACCAAGACTATTTGCTAACTGTAGCCCCATAAATGTATTTAACTAAGCTCCAAAGCAATAAAAATATAGGGAGTGCAGTGAAACTGCTGGCAGACCTTTAACTTCACAGAGACTAGTAAGCAAGCACAACAACACTGGAAATGATAAATTACCCAATTCTCTAAAAGAGCTGCCAAAAGGGATTGGATGAGTTATTTATTTTGTCCATCTTCTTTTTTAGCTTTTTTAGAATGAGCAGATCTGTCCCTACAGCTACCTATATATAGCAAGATCTGAAAGTTGGTTATGTTTTTTTTATTTTTAAGCCTTCCCCACAGAAAGAAAAACACTGATTTTGCTGTACTGTTTTGATATCTACCACCAGAAAAGCTGATGAGACCCCCAAGAAAGTGTGCATATAAATGGCTTCTTCATCTGGCACCAACATATTAGGTAGAAAAAGTATTTAAATAAACGAAAGCCTTGAACAATACTGACTGTAGCATTATTGATTCCCTGAGAAAAGAAATCTGAGACCCAATCTTTTCTCTCAAAATTGAATTAAAAATGTAGATGAGTCTATAGATTAGAAGTGGATATTTACAACAGCAGCAAATTCACCTGCCAAGAACAGACATGACGTGGTATCCCCATCCTAAAAATATTTGCAAGATAATCACCTGCATGTCAATAGAGTTATACATTCTTACACTAATTATTCCCATAAAATAGCTATTGCAGCTTTACTGTTCTACCAGCTGAAACATTTAGTGATCCAGGCAAATGAACTGATTTTCCCATTTAAAGTATATGATCAGAATTTAATCCTAGCCCCAATCCCTTTGGTGAATAATTGTGATGCTACCCAGGGCTGTGAAGCACCTTGTTACCATCTGCCATTAATATGAGGAAGATGTGTTTGCCTGTGCCTGATGGGGATCAGCTCCCCAACTCCACTAACCCTGGGCAACAAAAACACTCCCCTTTAGGCCTATGTAGGCCCTGCTCTCTCTTCATAGCAGGGATGGGGAACCTTTATTTGGGTCAGGGGCCACTGACCCCCAGATAAATTATTTGGGAGGCTACAGACAAGTGAGAAGCGAAGTGAGAAGCCCCTCACTGAGGGACACTCCTCACATTCCCTTCCCACATCAGAGCCTAGGGGGGACCAGGCTAGTAGATTTTGTGTGGGTAGAGGCAGCAGCATGGTGGAGGGAGGCAGCCTCTGTCTGCAGTAGGCCCAGGCTTGCCACGGACAGAGACTACTCTGCAGCAGCAGTTCTTGTCCACAGGGGGGTCCAAGCTCCCTGCAGACAGAGGCTGTATCAGAGGCCTCAGCGCAGGGCAGCAGGCAGAGTGGGTCTGCACAGGGAACTGTTTTTTAAACCGACTCTCTTCACAGACCAGCTCTGCTGCCTCTGATAGACAGGCAGTAGCGTGGGGTGACAGAGGGCTCCCCAAGAGTGGGGCCAGAAGCTCACTGACTGCTGGCCCCATCCCCTGGGTCTGTCAAATAGCCATACAACTGCTACAATTTGATGAAATTGTAACCCACGCACCTACTGTGGTTCATTGTCCCATGTAGGGGCACTTAGGCCACTTACAGCAAGAGATAAGAACAAGGGATCTCTATAGCCTAAGCTAAGAGCTGGCTTTATAGCTCAAGCTGTAGAGGCTCCTACACTAAGCTCCAAAGGGCCCAGGTTCAAATGTGCCTAGTGATAGTTACATAACTATTCAATTACAGGCTAACAAACATTCCTTTACCTCAGTCAGGTGGCATCAGATGTGAGAAAATGAAAAAAGAGGTTTGGGCAGCCTGTGGGCCAATTTCAGAAGTCACTAGAACAGCCCTGGCTCCTGTGGCAGCATCTCCCCATGGTCACTCGATGCAGCTACCCTTTGGTGTTAGACACCCTGCCTAGCAGGGCCAGAATCTGCATGAGTACTCATGTAGACAAGACGGTGGCCAAAAGGGGTTGGCCCATCAGCCCGGGGTGGGTGGTGACCACGTTAGGGAGACTCAGATCCTCCCTATTCAAACAGGTCCCAGCCCATGGCTCTCACTGCAGCAGGGGTACTCAACACAGGTTCAGCAGGAATCATCCTGAAATAGGAGACTGAGCCTGTCCCTGACTCCATAACAGGAGCAATGTCTAGGTCCCCCAGGCTACTTCCTGTCCTTCTCTTTCCAGGGCTGAAGGCATCCAGACTTTTGCTGTTTCTTCTCCATCAATGGTATTCAGCCTACAGAGTGTGATTAACCCCTGCTGAACCAGTGCAGGGTAGATATACCCTATCACAGCACCGTTGAATAGATCAGGATCATTATTTGTTCTTTTCCATAACCAGACAGACCCTGCTGCCTTTCCCACCACCCCCTCCATGACCTTCCTTTTGTTGATATTGCAATCTTTTAAGGAGAATCTAGCGCTATATGCAAACAGACTTACATTTTGAGTCATGTGATATAAAATGACCAGAGTGGGAAACAAGACTCTACTTCCTTCTACTTGAAAGGAACATTTTTTAAGACATCTCACCTCTTGTTGACCTGCCTTAAGTCCAAGGCACTGAGAACATAAATGTCCAGTATAGATACTTAACTTCTTAAATACCATCCATATGTACATTTTGAAATGATTAAGATAAAAGCTAGCTCTCATCAAGCTAACATGAGTATACACACTGCTATTTATACTCATGCTAGCTCAATGAGAGCTAGCACAACACAAATAGGAGCTTGATACCCTTAGTTCGTAGTATAGAAATAGTCTGAAGATGGTTGTCCCCAAATCAAGCAAGAAAGCATAAGAAGTTGCAGCATTCTACTCCTAAAATGAGCTTTTCATTCTAGTTCATCTGCAGGACTCTCACCACAGAGTAGCAGAAAGCAGTACATGGTTTTTATAGCTTCAGGGGATAGCCGAGTTAGTCTGTTACATTTAAAAAAAACAACAAATGGTCTGGTAGCACTTTATAGACTAACGAAACATGTAGATGGTATCATGAGCTTTCGTGGGCACAGCCCACTTCTTCAGATGGCCAGAGTTAACTTCTTCAGATAACTCCAGTCATCTGAAGAAGTGGGCTGTGCCCACAAAAGCTCATGATACCATCTAAATGTTTTGTTAGTCTATAAAGTGCTACCAGACCATTTGTTATGGTTTTTGTAGACTCGCATACTAAGATCCTGATTCAAGAAAGCCTACCTATCCAGGAAATCGCATAAAAGTACATGCTCACACTCCACTGAAGCCAGTGAGATGGACTTATGATTAAAATTAGGCATGCACTTAAATGATTTCCTGGATTGTGCCAAAAAAAATCCAGCTCCTTAGATACATTTTTTCTGTAATCACTAGTGAGAACCTTGTCCTTCTACCAAAGCAATCATTGACAGCAGGAAGGCTCAGCTTGTAAATTCAAACTAAAGCCTAAATTCCCATCAGTCCTACAATAGGTGTCAGAGGCTAAAATTATATATTTAAATCTTCCATCAAGTGCAAAGGACTCCTCTCGCAGTAAACTTATACAGCTACACAAATCCTAGCACAAAAGAAAAAAGAAAACAGCCACATTATTCTTTTTGAAACCAATACAAAATAGAGACGTTGGGCATTCAAAATGATGAATTCCTATGAATGCATCCACTCATTCTATAAAAGACCATAAAGAAGCTATATCAATTTAAACTTGAGCTTTTTAGGCTTCCTTACAGGATAGCTGATAGAGGTGCTATCTCAGAGGATGGTGTAGTACCCTAAATATTAATGGATCAAGTCCACAACTAGTATAAATCTGCAATAGGTACACTGAAGTCAGATAATGAGAATCTGGTTTTGTTAAAACATTAAAAAGATTCTGGATTTTTGTTTGTTTTGAAGTAGAAAACCAAATAGAAAACATATTGGGTCTAAATTTTCAAAAATGATTTATGATTGTGGGTGCCCAATCTGAGATTCCATAAGGATTAATTTTTCCAAAAAAATTAATTCTCAAATTCTTATTCTGAGACAAGTGTTAGACTTTGGATGCTGTGAATAGATATGAGAAGAGTAATATGGGTTATGCTAATGTTTTTTAAAAACGATGCATATTGGTCTATTACCAGACTAAAATTGAATTGAACTCTGAGACCTTATCCTATTTACCTGATAGGATGTAATGTTTTATTTAAAGGTGATGGTGAGATGACTGTCCTGTACTCCCTAATGTATATGACAAGATAATCTATCAAAAATAATCTATACTATACAAAAGCATGAAACATAACTAATGCTAGAGAAAAAAAAACAAATATTTATTTTGATTAAGTAGCAAAAGGAGACCAAAAAGGTGAGTAGTACATTTTTCTTTCCTGAAATAAGTCTATACAATATAGATATAGTTTCTGTAAGCAAGTCATCTTTTATTACAGCAGAGGTGTACTAATAACATTTGAATTCTTTTCATTAGCAGATTTCCATAACAAATCAAATAGATATGGAACAGAAGTTAAATTAGACCACACTTAATTATAACAATGAAAGGGTTATTGTCAAGACCAAAATTAAATAAGGAATTTTCTTTAACTAATTAACCATTAATTATGAAAAAAATTTTAGACCTCTAAAAAAGTAATCAATCATGTTAGCATGATTTACTTTTTAAAATATTTACTCCACTGGGAGAAAAAAATTGGACTCGTCAGTTTCACTTTTGTTTTGGTCAGTTTCACTTTTTAATTCTTCCTATGTATAGAACACCTGATCAGAATTGAGCAGCATTGGAGAAGAATGCTCATTCTTTAAAACATAAACGTTTTAAAGTTTTTCATAAGTTTTGAATTGCATTAGCAAAAACTAAAATAGTTTTTGTATTAAAAATCCCAAATGATGGACTTAGCTAAATTGGCAATATTATTTTAAAAACTAAGGTATTGGTAGAACAAAAAAAAAAATCAATAGATCTCATAGGATCTCTTGGAATAGGACTTTTAATGATTTTTTCCCCCCTGACATTTAAAAGGTATCCTAAATGTAAAAGGGTTTAGGACCAAAAGTATAGTTATTAAACTATATTAAAACTAGGACATGACTATGGTCTCTATCTAGTAATAGACGCAAGAAATATCATTAAGAATATTTTTGTAGACATATGTCTGATTTAAATTCAGTCTTAAAAGATTTTAAATAGCAGCTTGCTCCAGCAGCAAATGTTTTGATTTAGCCACCACAGAAAGCTTTATGGTCCACTTGGATTTACTAATGGTGACAGCAGCTTTTTATTTTCTGGATCTAAACCAAGTTATATTTTTTAAAGAAACTGATATTTTCTTGATAAAGATTTTCTCTATCTGAGAAAAAATAAATGCTTTCTACATTAGTGTCATTTTCAAGGATGAATATACAAGATTACAGTGTTATAGAAAAAGTAAAAGCATATGGAAAGCTGTCAGAGATAAAAACAGTAATATACATGCAACCCAGGGTCATTCATCACTTTTTCTTTTGTATTTGTACCACTGAACTCCTTGCTACCACATACAAGGCACACCACCAACATGATTCATTGGGATAAAAAGGACGAACACCAAAACCAAACTCCGTTTTCAGTTATGAAATGTTACAGTCCCATTAAAGTCTATGAGCCCAACTCAATGCTGATACATATGGTAATAAGTGTCATTGATTTCAGTGGGCATGGTCTAAACTCACACCCAAATTAAAGATGGTCTAGGGAAAGGATCTTCAACCTATGCCTCTAGAGCCAAATATGGCTCAATACAGAACCAAATATAGCTCTTTTGTCATTCCTAAAATACATACAACTTATTAAATTAAAATTAAAAGCTAATTCAAAAATTTAAAAATGAATAATTACTGATATCAAGATGTCCTTTTTTGTCTTTCACCTTTAACTGATCTTTTTCACAACCACCCATCCTCTCCACTCATTGGTGGTCATGCATATTCTCTTTTTATTTGATTGGTCGAGAACGCTGTCATCATACATGATAGTGAGCTCTGTGGCCCCCTAATAGTTAAAATGGCAGAGACACAGAGAGATGATGAGTACCACAATTTTCAAAAGTCGTGGACAGACTTGTACACATTTGTGGATAGGTCTTGATCTCCACACTCTCATTTGTAGTGAGAGACTGTCCTCAAAACAAAAAAAAAAATCAAATTTAGAACAGCATTTCATGATGAAACATGCAGCATTTGCTATAAAATGATGATGCATGAAAAAAAGCCTGCAAGGAGCTGCAACAAAAAAATGAACATTGAACAAAAAAGCCTGCTGGCATGGTAAAAAAAAGGCAGGAGCTTAAACTCCTCAATTTTTGCAGGCTCATACAGCATCATTTGGCAGGGGAAGTCTTTTACTAACAGGGATTTATGTAAAGAGATGTATGCTAAAAATTGGTCATGAACTATTTGACAAGTTTCACAAGGACAAAATCTTATAGAAAATTCGAGACATGCTATTAGCAGCAAAAACAGTTTATGACAGAGCCATGGAAATGGCCCATCAAATCGACAAGGAACAAATGCAAGATTTGAGTACAGCTACTTATTTTTTGTTTGCTTTGGACAAGACAGCTGACGTGTCATGTATTCTGGGACAATATATTTGTGGAAATGCTGTGTATGAAGAAATAATTGAGATATTGCCTATGAAAAATCAAACAAGGGGTGAAGACCTTCTTAAAACTGTGATGAACTTTGCAAATGAGAGAGAAATACAGTTGGATAGTCTTATGTCTGTGTACGGACAGGGCACCTAGCATGGTCAGCAAATACAGGGAATTCCTTATCCTTGTCACAACAGCTGAATCTCCTGCTTTTGAATTTTCAGTGCATTGTGCATCAGGAGCCACTTTCTGTGCAATCTTGTGGAACCAAACTCAGGAATGTAATGAGGCTGGTTGTTCACATTGTCAACTGGATTCTTGTCAGATCCCTTAATCACCATCAATTTCAGTCACTGTTGAGGAAGTAGATTCCAAACACCTCGATCTACTAATGTACAATGTTCACTGGTTATCTTGTGGCAAAGTTTTGTCTCATTTGGCCACCTGCATTAATGAGATTAAGTCATTTTTGGATATGAAGTGTGTCAAACATCCCAAGCTTTCAGACTGTGACTGGTTGCTCAAGTTTTACTATCTTGTCTACATTACTGGTCATTTGAATGAGTTGAACCTTAAGCGAAAAGGGCAGGAAACACAATCCTGAATATGCAACAGGCAGTGTTTAGATCGAAGTCAAAATTGACTGTCTTCATCAAAGATACTGAGATGGGCAGACTAGCACATTTCAAAAGATTACGACTGTATTGTGACTTGTATCAGACAGAATCCAAATAACAGCCTTCATTCGCAGCAGCTTGCCGGGTTTGTTTCTGAGCTCCTGATGGCATTCAAGTCTTGTTTTGTTGACTTTTGCAAACACAGTGCTCTGTTTAAATTTATGATTCGTCCACATAAAGCATCCACTGAAGAATTAGATTTAATAGTCATTCAAAGCATCTGTCAGATATATGGGTGGAAAAATTCATCATGATGAATTCTGATTTAGAACACCTTGCTCGACAAGAACTGGCAACCCTGAATAAATGGACTGACATGAAGAAATTGGAGCATGATGATAATTTGATTCTGCAAACTTGGAAAACTTCCTGTCACATACAACACCATGCAGAATGTCAGCTTGGCCTTACTTTCAATGTTTGGCTCCACCTGTGTGTGTGAGCAGGCTCTCTCACATTTGAATCACATCAAAGGTAATTTGCACTCAAAACTGATGGAAGACAGACTGAATGCATGCATAAAGCTGAATTTGACCAGTTATGATGCACATACCTCCTAGAGGAGTCATGTTTTACAACCGCTGATATTTAAAGGACTTAGCCCTTGTCTATAGTACAGAATTATCTTGGTTATTACTACATCTCCCCGGGGTATAAATAATCCACACCCCTGAGGCATCATAGTTATAGAAACCTAAGCGCTGGTGTTGAAGCATTATGTTGGTGGGATAGTTTCTCCCATGAACATAGCTATTTGCCTCTTGCAAAGGTACATTAAGCTGATAGAAGAAACTCTCCTCCTATCAATTTAGGGACATATTCATTAAAGCACAACAGCATTTTAAGAAATACGGTTCTTTTCCAGCACCAGTGTAAGCAGAAGCTTTGTGTGATTGCAAATGAGGTTGAGTATGAAGCACAATCTTCTGTTCATATCAGAAGTCTTAAGTCCATCTAGCCCAGCATCCTGTCTTGACAGTCACCAATATCAGGTGCCGCAGAGAGAATGAACAGATCATGTAATCATCATGTGATCCCTCTCTTGTCACCCATTCCCAGCTTCTGACAAACAGAGGCTAGGGACACCAACACTACCTATCCTGGCTATTAAGCATTGATGGACCTAACCTCCACGAATTTACCTAGATTTTTTTTTTAACCCTCTTAAAGTCCTGGTCTTCACAACATCCTTTGGCAAGGAATTCCACAGGTTGACTCGGCACTGTGTAAAGTCATTGACAGTCCTTTGACAAGCTCATTGTTTTATTTATAAAGGTACAAAGAAGGCAGGGAATGCAGATAATTGACATGTTTGCGATGACATGACTGGGGGTGTTTCCTACCACTGGTAACAAAGTTCATACGAGACACAAGTTGGGTAAGGTGATATCTTTTACTGGGCCAACTTTGGCTGATGAAAGAGACCGACTTCGTAATTTACACAGAGATTTCCTTCAGGTCTATGAAAGGTACTCAGGTGTGTCAGCTAAATATAAGCTGGAACAGATTGTTTAGCATGTTGTAAGAGCCCATTCAAAGTGAATTAGGCATTTAACACCTCTGAAGTCATGGGACAGAGGAGGGTTAGTAGGTTATGAATTATTTTAATGACCCATAAATCAAGCATCATTACTAAGACCCTGTTTAAACTAAAAAGATTAAAGTACAGCCGCAGCATTCTGCCACAGCAGTACTTTAATCTGAAAGTGTGGCCATGGCATGAGCGCTGGGAGCATGCACTCCCATTACCGTGTAAATTGCCACCACAAGGAACTCTCAACACTGTAGCCTGGTTCACACTTTCACTTTACAGCGCTATACAGTAATTTGCTGTGCTGGGGTGGGGTGTTTTGTAAAATACCGGTGTAGACTTAGCCTGAGTCTGTGATTAAGCCCTTTCGAAGGTGTTGTGCAGATTTTCTTTGATAGGTCACATATGGAATGATCATTTTGTTTATTAATGGAGATGATAGTTTTTATCTTAGATTCTGTAAGAGTTCATTCAAGAATGTAGTAATTTTGTGTCTCTTCTGTAGTTATTAATGCACTTAGTGCTCTGGATATGGTGCACTACATGTAGAACCCATAGATATGAAAAGATGTGTTGTGGTGAGCATTGATCATTGTAGCTGTGGAAACACATCTGCTGGCTTTGCATCTGTTTTTATGGCAGGATCTGGAGCTGCTTTGAGTTGATGAGTGCTAATCTCTGGGGAGCTTGCTTCCAATGATGACCTTAGTGAGACTGGGGTAGTGGTTTGAAGGCCAGAATAGGGTAGTTGGGAAAAAATCTTTCAGGATGTGATCCCCATCCAGGTTGGGGTGGAATTGTTTAATGATGGCCCACACTGGAACCCATATGGAGCATCATTATAGGTGACAACCAGGTATGAGCAGTACTTTTTAATTCCCTATCCAATCAATATATTTCTGAAAATTCTCGACTAACACTGATAAATAGATCTGGTGATCTTAGGTAGTTTTCATTGCTCCCTAGCAGGGGCCTCACTACCACCACCACCACCTCTTCCTCCTCCTCCTCATGGAAGAAATTAACATAATTTGTGTAAAATGTTACAAAGACCCTTAACTTGAATATTCAGAGAATGGTTGAAATCCAATAAAAACATTCTGCTGCCTAAGCAGTGATATATTTGGGCAGCTGCATGATGCATTACAATTGTTTGATCATGGACTCTTAGAACGTTAGTGGCAAAACATCAGTTAGGGAAAATGATCTCATCTCAACTTCTGCCAATACAGCACTTCCACAATGCCTAAAGGAGGTATTTGTGATTTTAGAGCTACTAACAAGCTACACTACTACAGCAAAGGTAGCTCAATGCAGGGTTGGCCTTAACTGCCGGCCGCCTCAGGTGCCAGGCTGTGGGTGGGCTTCACTAGGACCCAGAGTGTAGAAAATTGTGTCCACTGCTGGTGCATATGTATTCTCTCTGCTCTAGATGCACAGAGGTGGAGTGTTGTACTGGAAGAAGGCGGCAGAATTGAGGCCTTTCAAAGTTTTGGCCCAAGCAAGGAGGTATGGAGAAGTCATTTGAGCTCCCCACCTCAGGTGCCAAAATGTTGTGGGCCAGCCCTGGCCCAGTGTCATTGCTCTGAATCAGTGCATACAAATGATTCCATTTATGGGTAAGTTGTTTATGAAATCTTAGTGAAGTACAGCAACAGTAATGCAACATAAAAGTTTTGCCACATTTTGTACTTCAAGGAATTCTTTGTACCCTTGGAATGCAATATGATTAAATCACAGCAAATTCAAACCAGCAGAAAATAATAATTAATATTAATATTAATGAAAAATAATATCCTAATTACAAAGAAAATCTCAAATGGATACACACAATCAAACCTTGAATAAAATTAATTCTTGAGGCAGCTACATCTGTTAAATATGTGGAAATGGCTTTTGCAGATCTGGCTTACAGGGAAAAAGGAGGATGTAGAATTAGCAACTGAGGTATACATTGTGTATTATTGTATACATAACCACCTACATACCAACAGTTAAGATTCAGCAAAAATAATAGGCTGTATTTTATCCCTATCTACTCCCTGGAGAGAGATTTGTATCAACTGGTAAGTTTGAAGAAGTCTGCTGTTGGTGAGTCATTCAAGTCCCAGCTTGCAACTTCATGAAAGGCATGCAGAATTTGTGAGCTAGAGCACATTCTTCATTCCCATAAACACAAGGAACAATTATTATCGGAAGTAGTAATTATAAAGAGAAGGCTGGCTTGGTTTTTATTTATTTTATTTTTAGGTGAGAAGAGAGATTTGTAAAATTATCTTCTCCAAAAGGACCAAGTGACTTAAACCTTCAATATCTGGATTTAAATCTGTGTCATCAATTTAAATCTAAGCCACATAAGCAATGACCAGAAGTTGCTTGCCAACCAGCTAGTGGATAGTAATCTCCCAGGAAGCCAACATTCACCTGGCAGAACCACATTTAGCAATTAAGTTGTATCCATTTGGGTGGTGTCATAAGAATGCCCAAGGATAGAATGAGGAAACCAGGGAGACTGAAATATCCTCTCATGGCTAGAATTGTTGTCTTCTACATCAGATTTGAAGCAGAGAGAGTGGGGAATATACACGGCTAGAGTCTGTATTGTATCATTTTTATACACTGACAACATGTTGCAGTTCTAAACCATTGTTCGTTTGAGTATCACACATCACTTTCCCAACATTAATGACTTTTAGAGTATTACAACACTATTACCAAAAAGCCAAGTATTTCTTGCTCATACACATAATATTCATAGGAAGTCTGGCAGAGGTGGGGATAGAGCACAGACTCTTAGCTCTCAATCAGTAATATGCCTTAATCACAAAAGACTGCCCTAAATAAATAATGTTTCAGTCTTTTAAGACTGTGAATGGGAACCTTCCATGAGCATATGAAAGTTTCTTATCAATAACATATATACAGATATAGATTTCTAACCAAACTGTCAGGCTCAAAACTTTAAAAGAAATCTGATTTCTGTCTGCATAGCAAAAGCTGTGCATGGACTAGCTTCCCTCAACTCGCTAGAATCCAGCTCGCTTGGTAACAATGTCAGACTTGTAATGGCCATGTGGAAGCCTGCCCACGTAATGCTGTTTTCACTGCTATATTACCCCCAAGTGCCTACAATATTGTGTGGGGGATTAAATCTAAAATTAGTTTTCAAAATTATGAATGTTTGAGTATTTATTCTCTCTCCTCCTGCCTTTTTAAGATTGTTAATTTTATTACTCAGCTGTAAAAAGGAAACAATCTCAAGGGTTTCCTCTCATCCCTTCACTTTTTTCTGTTTACTACTCTGAACCTTTTCAAAACTTCTCCTATTTTTCAAGTTACAGAATAGCAAAGTCACAGTGTTTCATTTTGCAACTTGAACTTTTTTCAACTTGTAAGAAATTTGGAAGAGTGAAAGTCATACAAGGAAAACGAATAACAAAAAGGTAATAAGTTAAATATAACCTAGGTATTCATTCTAATGTAGTCAGTCACCAAAAAAAGGAAGTAGGGGAAAAAACACATAAAATTAAAAATCTTGAAAGATTTTGGTTCCCAAAAAGCAAAATGAAATAAATTTTAATTTCATTTTTACATTTCTCTTTGAGAAAATTAGTGAAGAACATCAGGTTCCTATGAAAGAAGTAAAAAAATCACTGAACAATATTCACTAAAAAAACCTTTTTGGGTCTAAAATTTTCATCAGCTCCAGCTTACTCTGATCACATAGTATAAAAATTGACATATATGGGATCTGTAACAGAACTTTTGTTCTGTGCATTTTTCTTCTTGTCTAATAGAAAAGCCAATCTAACACATCATGCAAATTAAAGTGATAAACGTCTCGTAAGTGACATTCTTAAGAAGCACACATTAACAATGATTATTGTAACAGTGACACAGTGTTATTCTGCTTCTAAAAGTGGCTCTGTGAAGATGGCTCCTGAAGTCCATTGATCTTTTCCCCATAGGCATTTACAATCCTAACTACTTTTTTCAGTGATCAAAGCAATTACTAATTTTAACTCTTGACAAAGGCAGCTGATTTCTCTTCTGGCTTGTGCATCAGATTGATTTGCTAAGTTCTAACTGCAAAATCTTCATTACTGGTGATATGTGCACCAAAAAGAACCCGACTTAACTTTGACTTTCAGACAATAACCAGAATTTACAGTTTAAAATGTACATTTTTTTTATAGGTAAACTAAACACGTTGACTCTTCAAGTTATTTGAAATTCAAACACGGAAGCCCAGTTGCCCAGTTATTTAGTGTAGAACTGTACTTTAAGATAAATCTGAGATGCAGAGGAGTAACTATAACCTTAGTCAAAGGCACAGAATTTGAAAAACTGAATTTCCGTAAAACTAAATGTTAGAGAAGAAACAGGAGCAGATGGGGTAAATGGAACTGCTTTATTGCCCACACATGTTTACCTCAGACGTTCAACACAATCTCCAAGTGGCAACAAATTGGCACCAATTACACTCTTATCTATTTTAGTATGCTAATTCACAAGTCTATTATGACTTTTCCTAAAACCTTATTTAGTAATGTTAACTTCCATAAAAAGAATATTAATAAGCACATGATGAATATTATTATGTGCCCCTAATTACTATTTACAGAATTTCTAATTAAATCAACACTTTCCTATGCTACAAACTTTCTGAATCAGCAGGTTACAGAGATTACAACAAAAAAATAACCCTGAAAGATTTATACAGTGCCAGTGAAGGTAGGTAAAAGACACAACAAAGAAGAGTGTATCTATTTTTCTAGGCTGCAAAAAATGAAGGGAAATAGCATGTTCAAGGGTAATGCCTACTATTGCTGAATTCCTTACCACTATCCAGACCCCTATTCATTTTACATATTCCAACACTAAACATATATACAATTTCCATTTTAGTGTTAACTAATACACCACTATAGATGCACATGACACTTTAATGGCAAAAGATGTCTCTCTAACATTCATGTAATTCAAGTAATTGTGATAAAGTACCCCAAGTTTGCCAAAAAAAAATTCAATATCTGTTTTCAAGTTAAGATGGGAGTGTAGCATGTATTTATATTCATTGACTGAGCTGAAAATAGAATTATCAAGCAGAAAATCTCTCAGAGGTCAGCTATACTGCCAGCTTTGGACTGAATCCAAAACATGCTGAACTCATTTTCTTGTCATTCCAAATTCTGTTGTTCACTCTAGGACCTGACTAACCAAAGGGCACCTCAAGATCCATTTCTGCAACAGTCAGATGAAACCTTTGGCAGAAGACTCCACAGCATAGGGCACAGAACTGCCACTGCCAATTTGGTACCACATAGACTAGAATAGAGAGAGGGAGAAGACAACAATCCAACTCTTCCACTCAAAACTAGGACACTGAAATCTTTGCACACCACTTATTGATAATGAATAAAGATCACAGACAGAATCCAGCATTAGAGCTGGTCAAAAATTTTCCAACAGAATAATTTTTGCTAGGAAAATGACAATTTATCAAAAACAAACGATCTAATTCAACCACGTCAATGCCAGTGGAAAACAGGCAGGGTTCCATTGGAAACCTGCTCAACTCCATGGCAGTGTGCCTGGGCTCATGTGGAGCCAAGATTTTGAAAGCCCAGGCTCATGGCTCCTTGAGAGCCCAAGCTCTGAGGTAGGCTGGGGTCCCAGGCTCTGGTGTTGTGATAACTGGGCCTACAAGTTCACCCCAAATTATGATCTCATTTGTAAAGGAGTGAGTATAAGATTTCGTAATAAACTAGAACAAATGTTGATAGTAAAACATGCAAAAGTGAAATAGAGTGAATGAACACAAAGAAGCCTACCTAATAGAACTCAAGCACTGTATTAAGATTGTGTTTTGTAAACATAAAATAAGACAAACCTGCAAATCAGTGGATCAAAATTGGTATATTGGAAACCAGATTTAATTAGTGGACAAAAAAAATGAGGCAAAGAGCAACTCCACTTCTCATTTCCTTTTGGGATCTTTAAAATAGGAGTCACTATAGGGAAAGTTAATTTGCAAAGAAAATTTGCTACCTAAGCAAATTTCAATATCATCACTGTTACCCCACACACATGTTGGCCACCCTCTGTCTCCTGAGACTCTAGTCCTTTTTCATACTAGCATTGAAAGATGTTTTGATCAGCTTAGACCAGAAAGCAGATGCCAGATGACATTACTACTTCCCCCACCTCTGACTAAATCCAAATGCCACCTGGGATGTGAGATGGACATCTACCCTCCACCTAATGTATTTTTTCCTATCCCTCTCCTTTTTCTGTGGGGTCTAATAAGAGCCTGGCATAGCCAACCAAGACTGCATATTTTGCAATGCTGCTGAAAACCTACAACCAGAAAGAAGCAGCCAAATGCAGTACCCTAAAGAGCCTGAAACTGCATTTTCTATCATTGCTGTTGTCTTCTTTTCTCTCATTTGTATTGAACATCTTTTGTCTTTTAGACAACAGGATCAGCATTTAACAGCAGCAGAAATGCCAGCTCCAGCCTCTCTCAACTAACTTTTCTTTTCCCAAAGGACAGTTATTGCCATCTTTAATATGGATGGCGGAAGAGGACGTTTCCCTTCTAGATACTTTTGCCAGGGAAAGGGAACAAGGGAAATAAATAAAAAAGCCTATTGAATGCTTTCCATTTTAACCACATTAGCACTTGTATCTTCTTTTCTGTGTTTTTAATTAAAAGGTTTCAATGATTTTAATGGCATATTCACTATTAATATGTCAAGCTAAAGTATTTATATATCAAATTCCACATCTTGTTTTGTGCTGTTTAATGTTGGACAGTGACTGGCTGAGATCCAGGTGTTAGGCTCACTTTCAAAATAGTGGAACAAAAAATGCCATTTTTACTTTTTTCAAACAAAATTCAAAATTTCCATGCCTCTCAAAATTCCATTTGTCTGTTTTGGATTTTTATTTGGAATTTCCCATAGAATGGAATTCTAGTTTCTCCATCAGCTCTATTGAACAGAGAACCCTGGAGAATTCCCAGAATAATCAGAAATGCCTAAGAGTCTGTCCATAATCCAAAGCTCCTAGGCAAGTAGAATGTCAATCTGTCATGACCCTGGCTACAAGGGACATTGGTCAAAACCAGGGCCTGGGTTGGAGAGGACTTGAACATGGTCCAATTTGAGACCAAAGAACAAGGGCCAAAAGCAGCAGTCCAGACTCATGTCATGTGATAGGATCAGGTCAAAGTCAAGATCGAGGAGTATCACTGTGGTGATCAGAGCCAAGTCAGTCAGCAAAAGGCAGAATGAGAAGTCAAGAGCAGAGCGGTGGACCTGGAACCATGAAACTGGAGTGAAGCCAAATAGCAGGAATGGGCAGCAGAGTATGCTTTTATCAGCAAGACAAGGATCCACCTCCTTGCACAAACAGCCTCTGGGTGTATTCCCTAGGCCTTAACTAGCTTGCTTGGGCCAATCAAGGGATGAAGTAGTCTGTGCCAGTCAGGACTTCTGTGGTCAGGATATCCAGTGATGCCATACTGAATCCCATATTAATGGTGAATATACCATTAAAATCATTGAAACCTTTTAATTAAAAAAAACAAAAAAGGAACAAGTGCTAATGTGGTTAAAATGGAAAGCATTCGATAGGCTTTTTCTTTTTTTTTTTTTTTTTTTAAATCCCTTGTTCCCTTTTCCTGACAAAAGTATCTAGAAGGGAAACCATCTTCCACCATCCGAATTAAAGATGGCAATAACTGTCCTTTGGGGGGAAAAAAGTTAGTTGAGAGAGGCTGGAGCTGGCATTGCTGCTGCTGTTAAATGCTGATCCTGTTGCCTAAAAGACAAGAGATGTTCAACACTGATGAGAGAAGAGATACTCACGCTCTGCTGTTCCCCACTTCACCAGAATTGTAAGGTGGTGCTGTGAACAAGACAGCCATCCAGATTGGCTTTCAGGCCCAGGGATCCTCACAGAATCAGTCAATGGTGGTATCCTTGAGGCCAGAAGACCTCAACATCGTAAAGTAGCTGTCTGGAGTAGCAAAGACCTTAGACATATAAAAATTGCACCAAAAATGTGTTTACAGTTTATTGCATTACCTTGTCACTCAAAGCAACAATGTAGCAGATATTTTTATTTGGCCCAAATCCAGACTGGAGTTATAATTAAAAAAAAAAACAGTTTGCATCATAATCTTGATAAGCATATTACTAAAGATTTCCTGACAATGTCTAGAGAACAGAAATAGGAGGTTAATTGGATGCAGATTTTACTTACTGTCTAAATATAAAATTCTCCTCCACCACTAATCTACCATACCATAAATCATAGCAGTTTTCTATACAGATGATCCTGTCCCTGATGCTTCAGAAAAAGTTAAATAGAGCACTCACTGAGCTATACATTGAACTAGCATCAATACAAAAATAAAGGATCGATATGATAATTTCCCACAGATTTATGAAGATTTAAAAGTAACAGTTCTTTCAAAACTAGAATAGACTTTTAATAGCTTGTACATATTTAGCTCTAAGATATTTGAATCCTCATTGGTTTGTGGATATTGATCGAATGTACTTTTTGTATGTGGTTTTTATGAATAATGTATATGTGCCTAGAGCCACAGATGTGTGCTTCTGATAAATGAGACTAAAAACATGAAGTAAATACATTCAAAGCAGGTACCACACTGAAGTGCAAATTTAGATCTGAGTGTAACTTTAAAATTGGAGATGTGATTTAATGTTGAAATTAATAACAAAACCACTTAGTTTTGAGGTGTCTTTAACAAGTTTGAGCATACCATTTAGAGATATTAACCTGAAAAGAGCAGTCTTTGATCTTTTTGGCAACTCTCACAATAGACAAGGAAATAGAAAGATAATGAGGGAGAGTCCAGAAACTAGTGCTGTGGCTTTTCAATATAGAGTATGATCCAGGGATGGACTTCAGCGCTGCTACACTGAGCATGGTGCCTAACTTTATAGTGCCCACAAAGTCAAGGGAACACCAATGAGAGCCATAAAAACTGTATTGAGCTCCTAGCCTCCCTATAAAAGGAATTAATACAATGACATAGGAGACCAGAAAGCCAACACACTATGCAGTAAGGTGCCTAAGCTAGGCAGAGATACCACCCCGAGAGATGGGTGCTGAGTTTTATCCCTCTCTTGGAGATGGGCACCTAAGCCCAGACTGTTGGGAGCAGGGTCGGACTGAGGCATGAGCGAGCCGGGCAGCTGCCCAGGGCGCCAACTGATGAGGGGTGCCTGATGGCAGCTGTAAGGGGCGCGCAGCATCCCTTATAGCTGCCATTAGGTGCCATGCACCCGGCTCCTTCAGCGCCAGCCCCCGCGACACTGGCCAGCAGCGCCCTTCCCCCCACAGCCACGGAGCCCTGCATGGCCCGGTGAGTGCACCAGCAGCGCCGGCCAGGCTGGGCCAGGCAGCGCATGTGCCATGCGCTCCAGTGGGCGGGCCCCAGGCTGTGCGCCAGCGGCCGTGGCCGGTCTGCGTATGCGCCGTGCACCCCTGGGCGGGCCTGCGCACCCTGGGGGGGTGGGCCCACACGCTACGGGGGGGCCCGCACATGCACTACGTGCCCGGGGGTGGCGCCACATGCCCGGGGTGCCAAAAGGGCTCAGGCTGGCCCTGGTTGGGAGGTGCCTAACTATACTAGCAATCTACAAAACTGCAGAAGATAGGTGTTCAGCCACCTAGGTGTCATGTGGTGTCTTAAATAAGAAAGAGCAAGAGGTGCTCCCTCATAACCTTTAGTTACTCTGTGGGAGAACCCTCATTCAGGTCTTCCCATCTCCTGAAGGGAAGAAAAATTTAAACCAGGACTGGTCACCTCTCAGATGAGTTCCCCCCCCACCCCCACCCCCCACCCCCCCCGCCCGGGTTATGGAATCCTTCTGTTCTTTCATCTCAGTTAATATTTATTCAATTCAAGTGAAACAACTTTGATAGGAGAGACAGAGGAAGGTTCTCATTAAACTGTTCCATAGCTTAGAGCAAAGCTTCTCAGACTGTGACTCGGGACTCCAAAGTGGACCATGATGTCATTTTAATAGGGTTACCAAGGTTGGTTTTGTCCCTGGGACCCAGCAAGTCAACTCTAAGCCCCACCACCCAGGGCTGCAGCTTCAGCTAAGGTTACATACTTCTGCCCAAGGTAGAAGCCCTGGGTGTCTAGCTTTGCCATCCCCCATACCCATGGTGAAATGTGGTCTTCAGCCCCCCCCCCCCCCCCCATCCAGGGATCATGTAGTAATTTTTCTTGTCAGAATGGGGTGATGGTGCAATGACATTTGAGAACAGCTGACTTAGTGGCTAGGAAGAGGACAAATGCCTGTCCACTTTCTTCTCTACATCATTGGCCATGTGCAGCTTGACCAGCTGCTCACAAGCAGGGAGGAACTAGTAGGGGAAGTAGAGGTGGGTGACAACCTGGGAAGCAGTGATCATGAGATGATAGAGTTCAGAATCCTGACCATGGGAAGAAAGGAAAGTAGCAAAATACACACCCTGGACTTCAGAAAAGCAGACTTTGACTTCCTCAGAGAACTGATGAGCAGGATTCCCTGGGCTGCTTACATGAAGGGGAAAGGAGCCCAGGAGAGCTGACAGTATTTTAAAGAAGCCTTATTGAATGCACAGGAAGGAACCATCCCAATGCACAGTAAGAAACGCAAATATGGTAGGCGACCAGATTGGCTTACTGAGGAAATCTTTGGTGAGCTTTAACACAAAAAGGAAGCTTATAAGAAGTGGAAACTTGGACAGATGACTAGGGAGGCATATAAATATATTGCTCAAGAATGCAGGGGAGTCATCAGGAAGGCAAAAGCACAATTGGAATTGCAGCTAGCAAGGAATGTGAAGGGTAACAAGAAAGGTTTCCACAGGCATGTTAGCAATAAGATGGTGATCACAGAGGGTGTGGGACCCTCACTGGATGAGGGAGGTAACAGTGACAGATGATGTGGGAAAAGCTGAAGTACTCAATGCTTTCTTTGCCTCTGTCTTCACAGTCAAGGTCACTCCCAAACTAATGCACTAGGCAACACAGTATGGGAAGGAGGTGGACAGCCCTTGGTGGGGAAAGAACAGGTTACGAACTATTTAGAAAAGCTAAACATACACAAATCCATGGGTTTGGATTTAATGCATTTGAGGGTACTGAGGGAGCTGGCAAATGTCATAGCAGAGCCTCTGGACATTATCTCTGAAAACTCGAGGAGATCAGGAGAGAGCCCAAATGATTGGAAAAAGGCAAATGTAGCACCCATCTTTAAAAAGGGAGGAAGGTCAATCCAGGGAACTACAAACCAGTCAGCCTTACCTCAGTCCCCGGAAAAAATCCTGGAAGGGATCCTCAAGGAATCCATTTTGAAGCACTTGGAAGAGGGGAAAGTGATCAGGAATAGTCAACATGGACGTGCCTGACCAGTCTGATTAGCTTCTATGATGAGGTAACTGGCTCTGTGGATATGGGAAACTCAGGGGATGTGATATACCTTTACTTTAGCAAAGTTTTTGATACGGTCTCCCACAATATTCTTGCCAGCAAGTTAAGGGTATATGAATTGGATAAATGAACTGTGAGATGGATAGAAAGCTGGCTAGACTATCGGACCCAATGGGTAGTGATCAATGGCTCAATGTCAAGTTGGTGGTTGGTTTCTAGAGGAGTGCCCCAAGGATCTGTTCTAGGACCGGTTTTGTTCAACATCTTTATTAATGACCTGGATGAGGGGATGAATTGTACCCTCAGCAAGTTTGCAGATGACACTAAGCTAGGGGGAGAGGTAAATATACTGGAGGTCAGGAATATGTCCAGAGCGACCTAGACAGATTAGAGGATTGGGCCAAAAGAAATCTGATGAGGTTTAACAAGGATAAGTGCCGAGTCCTGCACTAGGGGTGGAAGAATCCCAAGCATTGTTACAGGCTGAGGACCAACTGGCTAAGCAGCAGTTTTGCAAAACAGGACCTGCAGATAACAGTGGATGAGAAGCTGGATATGAGTCAACAGTGTGCCCTTGTAGCCAAGAAGGCTAATGGCATATTAGGTTCCATTAGGAGGAGCATTGCCAGCAGATCTAGAGAAGTGATGATTCCCCTTTATTCTGCTCTGGTGAGGCCACATCTGGAGTATTGTGTCCAGTTCTGGGCTGCCTGGTATAGAAAGGATGTGGAAAGGATGTGGAAAGCATTGGAAAGGGTCCAGTAGAGGGCAACCAAAAATGATTAGGGGACTGGAGCACATGACCTATGAGAAGAGACTGAGGGATTTGGGTTTGTTTAGTCTGCAGAAGAGAAGAGGGAGGAGGAATTTGATAGCAGCCTTCAACTTCCTGAAGGGACTTTCCAAAGAGGATGGAGAAAGGCTGTTCACATTAATGACGGATAGCAGAACAAGGAGCAATGGTCTCAAGTTACAGTTGGGGAGGACTAGGTTGGATATTAGGGGAAACTATTTCACTAGGAGGGTGGTGAAGCACTGGAATGGGTTACCTAGGAGGTGGCAGAATCTCCATCCCTAGAGGTTTTTAAGTCTCAGCTTGACAAAGCCCTGGCTGGGTTGATTTAGTTGGAATTGGTCCTGCTTTGGGTAGGAGGCTGGACTTGATGGCCTACTGAGATCTCTTCCAGGTATCACATTCAATACCTTGAAGGTGGTGAGGATTGCCTCAGGTTGATAATAAACCATAGTGATACCCTGACTTAGTACAGGAAACAGAAAGCTCCAGAAGCCATGGGTAACCCTGCTGTAATGGAGGGAAGTCACTGTTAGAAGGGGCTTTTTAAAAGCGGCAGTTAAAGAGTGGGATGGCAGAAAATGAGTTGCCTAAGCTCAGGATATTGCCCAAGAGAAAAATAATAATTGAAGCTTTTTGGAAATTTCTATGGTTGCAAAATTCAGGAAGCTCATGGAGTATCTGCAAGCCTAGACAGACATAGAAATTCTTCTGGGGGTGGGGGGAGGTGTCTGTGACAGCTTTTACAAACATTGCACAGTATTTTGTTTAATTCATACATATGGATTAGTTACTGAAATGTACTTTAGTTATACCTTGGTAGTGATTCTATACTATTTTAAATTTCTATCATGGGCACACAGAACATACGGAATGAGGACTCTTTTTTAGCACGTGTATAAATCAAAATAAATAGCTCTTATTAACCTGGATTTCCCATTTAAATCCTTCATAGATTTTTACTGACATCCCTTAACAGTGGACTTACACACAGCCTTTGAAAGATACATTTATTATAACTGCAAATTGGCTTTAAATATGAACATTCCTAAGCACTCTAGTAGCAACAAGCAGTTGAGTCCCACTTTAGAAAAAAAGTTAAAATAAGTTCCCAAAGGAGTGTTAAAAAACCAGCTGATCCTATTATGATGATTTTAGATGCCTTTTTGGGGGGGGGGGGGGGCTAAAGAATGTCTTAAGAACCTTTATCTACAAAGAATTTATATTATGTAAATTCAAGCAATTTAATAATGGACAAATTGAGATGAAAGATGTCCTACTACATCATAAAGTCACTGCCAGAGTTTTGTTTAATTCTAAGTGCCTCAAGTATATTGTTTGACAAGCTTTACCCCCAAATGAATTTGAAGAGCAACTTAGAAATCCTCACAAAAGTATATTATGCTGGAAAATTTTAACAATCCCTTATTGATTTCCACTGTCCCAGTGGATGAACTTTTCTCTGCATACCATCACAGTCGTAATTAACATTGGCCAGAATCATTAATGGCCAGATTCAAACTGCTGAAACCATTTCATACCATTGAAGAATGTGCCAATGATAACATCTTAGAGTACAGAGAGACCCCAAGAAGAAATATTTGATGTCAGGTATGCACATGCCATTTTAAGAGTGATCAAGTTAGGAAACTGTAAATATGTATCTGACTACAGTGCAATAGCACACATATCTGGTGAACCTCAGGCCACAATGGTTTTGTTTCAGTAAACTTTGAACTAAAGGAGACCAAGTTCTGAAAAGGGAGGAGTTTTTAATCTGTGGGCATGTATGGCACATACACTTATCCTACCATATTTGTGTGTTTAGATGAGAGGCATTCTTTTCTGGAATTTTTCTCTTGGCCTTGCCTCCAAAAGGAAACATATATTGTGACTATGCAGTGTGGATGTTAGCATGCTTAAGTTCCTAAATCTCCAGAAACCATGTTTTATCACCCACTGGTATAAAAACAGTGGCTTAATGTAACTGACTGCCACCCGTAGCAATTGTCCATATTTATGATTAATAATTGTTCATCTTTAGAAATTGGGGCAAATATTTGACTTCTATTTCAAATAAGTTCTTCTATGCTCCCTGCATTATCTGAGCATCTTTCAGTACTACTTTAAGCAACTCAACCAAAATCTGTCATGTTTGTTCTCTCACCCTCTCCCAAAGGGGGGAACTGTATGCTGTGACCCTTGGACTTTTTTTAGAAATTCTATATTTATAAATATTAAAATGGCACAAATACATACAACAGAGCTAGGTGACACCGCGTATTGCTATGGAAGTTTGAGGTGTCTCAGCTCCTCCTAACCTGCCTTAGTTTGTTTTCTACCAGGTCAGTTCCTGGACACACTCGCCTCCAGTTAAATCTATCAGCTCTTCAGTTTAAAGGTCTATAGTCTCCTGATTGTTTTTTGGAGACTGCCTGGTGCAGGACTGTTACCGCACTGCCAGCCCAGGCTTTTTGGCTTCCCTTTCCTTCTCTGCATTCTCGCCTTTAGAGTACGTCTTGCTTTCCTTGTGGGAACCTACCTCCAGGATTGGGAGTTCTTGCAGCTGCACAAGGAGCTCATCAAACTGCTTGTTTGTAAACAGGAGAAATTCACTCCCTATCTGCCTAAGCTCCGTATGCAGTTTGTAAACCTCATAACATACTTTCCATGGCCACTTCCCTGAACAGAAAAATCAGCATTTCAATGCAAGTTTCCTGCCCAGTGCTGTATCTGAAAAGTCATATTTGTAATGACAGATACCATTTCCTGAGCCTTGGGTTTGTCTTCTCATATTTAGCCAATGCTGGGGAGCATAATCAGTGATGTGTGTGAACTTGTTTCCTTGGAGACCATACTTCCCAAATGGCAGCTGAGCACAGAGTATACTTTATCCTGGACAAAGACTTTCCAGCTGATATATACTATGAGATCTCTATCTACCTCTAGTGTGGAAGGATTAGCAGTGGTCCCATCTCTGATGCATCTCTCTGTTGTACAAACTTGCTTTTCAAGCCTCAGGCTATCCCGCGCTGGCTGTCTGCAGAGTACAGTCTTAAGTTTTTAAAGCTCTGGGAGACAGACCCATAGTCTCCTATAGACAACCACCTAACCTCAAGATGATTCTTACCAACCACCACAGGACATACCACACTAATACCAACCCTGGTACCTTCCCTTGCAACAAACCCCGTTGCCAGCTTTGTCCACATATTCATTCTGCTGATACCATTATTGGACCTAACCAAGTGAGTTATAAGATCAAGAACACATATTCCTGCGCATCCAGAAATATAATCTACGCTATCATGTGCCGAAAGTGTCCGTCTGCTATGTACATTGGACAAACATCTCAGACACTTCGCCAAAGGATTAATGCCCACAAAACAGATATCAGACAAGATCACAAAGAGAAAACAGTTTCTTGCCACTTTAACCAGAAAGGACACTCTCTAAATGACTTAGCCACCTGCATTCTGCTACAAAGACCTTTTACATCTGCACTTGAAAGGGAATCCTCTGAACTGTCATTCATGTTAAAATTCGACACTTACCAACAAGGACTTAACAAGTCTTTGAACTTTCTCACCCATTACCAAGACAGTTTCCCCAATTATCACCTGTAATACCATTAACTCACAAACATCCCACTCTCCCTACCTTTAATATCAGCAATTCACAGACACTTACCTTCCTTCCTCCCCCTTCCCACCCCCCCGCATCCCCCTTCTGTTCTGCAATGTGATTTGTCCTTTTCATATTTGTTCATTTTTTTAAATTGTATCCTTTGGTATATATGGTTGTGACTACTTTCTTCCACTATTTGATCTGAGGAAGTGGGTCTGGCCCACGAAAGCTCATCATCTAATAAACCATCTTGTTAGTCTTTAAAGTGCTACATTGTCCTGCATTTTGCTTAAGTTTTTAAAAGGCACTTTTAGGGCTGTGGACACATACCTGCAGTTAGGCCAGTTAATGCGACTGTTATGGTGGCAAAATGGATATCACCCAGCTATAGTAGCTAGCTAATCCTAGAAAGGCACAGGCTTATCTTTTAGCCATGGGGGTCTTTTATGCTTCTAAGGCATGGACTTTAATCCACAAAGGAGTGGGCCTGTGTCACAGAAAGCTGGCTTCTTCCTTCCTTCTGCACATTCATTGGGGTTTGCTGTTAACACAGCTTCTCACAGTAATCAGAGAACTGTAGCTACTTTGTCCAAACAGGAGCTCCAGTTCTTGCTATAGATGATGACATCCTCCAAGTAAGCCACAGCATATTGACTGTGCTATTGGAGCAATCAATCCATCAAGTGTTGAAATGTGTGCCAGATGCAGTAATTCGTAATTCTATACCCAAGGCACTAGCACTGTGACTGTATCTCATGTTGTCTTGTTCTGGTCTACATAGGATGACCATATTTTCAAAATGCAAAAATGGGACTCATGCAGGTCACACTCCTTGCCCCTCCATGATCCCACTCCTTGCTTCTTCTCATTTCCTGATGCCCCACCGTTGGCCAGCCTGGAAGATGGAGCTGGGCAGTAGTCAGACCCAGCCAGAGAGACTGGACTGCTGCAGGGAGTTCTAGATCTTCCACTTGCCCTGGGTTGGGTGGCAAGGTGCCAAAAGAAGCCCCCAGCCCATATCCTTGCTCAACAGGGTGAACATCCAGGCTTCCCATAGTGGGCCGAGCTCACTGGGCGACTCTTAGAACTTGCCAACTTCAGTTTCTCAGGATGTCGGGTGGTGAAGGGAAGGAAGGCAAAAGGAGGAGCCAGGGCCAGGTCCTGATTGTGAAAGGGGCTAAGACCCTCCTCGGTCCTCTCCACCAAATAGAGGCTAGCAACACCCTTAGCTTCAGGCTGGCACAAGGCTGCACAATAGGGAATCTAAATGCTGTCCTAGAGTCATTCAGCCTGGGAAAGAGACTTGAAATGTACATTTTGGGATTGTCCTATCTAATTAGGGATAGTCTGTCACCCTAGGTCTACGTGTTATAACAAGTCTGTTTTAAAGGCAAAAGGGGTACTGCCATGCCTTTATGACAGGGCTACTCAACATGAGGCCCACGGCCCATTTGTTTGCAGTCCATGGCATGGTTTGAGTTTACTTGGGGCTCAACACGCACCCCATGGGTGGGATCCTTTGAACATAGCCTCCACTGGAAACATGATCCACAACAGCGAGGCCTCTCCCAGGCAGGGTGAGCACTGAAAGACACAAGCGGATGGGCTGGCTGGAAGAGACGGGTACAGCGTGTCGGTATTTCTAGCCCCGAGGGAGAAGGTGTTGGGAGTGCCGGAGCATTGTGGGAAGTGCTTTGTATTCAATGCTCATCAAGGTGAAAGAAGCCAGTTACTTACATTTGCATATATATTTGCATGTATATGCAATCACACTTAAGTTGTGGCCCTTGGCATGTGCTGTATCATTGCGGCTCCCAGGGCTTCCAAAGTTGAGTAGCCCTGCTTTACGGGATCCATTCCTCCTCCGTCTATCATGGCTAAATGTACAAAGAACAAAATCTTGCTGTTCCTTTGCCCCACAAGGAAAATCAAGAATTCAGCTAGCTTCTCCAGGTTCAGTTGTGGAGAGGGTTCTTTATCTGGGCACATGAACAAACCTTTCCCCAGGGTCTCCTATTCCACCAGCATTTGTTCCAGCAACTGTGGTATCTTATGCCTACTGAGGGGACTGCCTCTCTCTGCTCTTTCCTTTTTATCCATTTTTCTTTCCAGGATTTTTTTTAAACTGGGAAGTAAGAAAAAATCAAGGACTTTAGACTGCAACAAGAGCCCTAACATTTCTTCTAGGATGTCTTCCATGTGTTCCTGTGTTAAAGGAGGCTTCTGCAAGAACTCGGGAAAATATAGCCAGTCCCAGTCTCATATCACATGATAGGGGAAGTCCAGAGACTCGCCTGGTCTTGATTTTCATTAATAGTCAGTCTTATTGCCATGCTGAGATACCACAAAATAACTCCCTGATATATTTAATAGCGATGCCCCCTTTCTTGAATGTCCCTACACTTCAGCTATCCATTTCCAAGCAATTGTCTAAATACATCATAAGTCCACAAAGGTTAATGTCTTTTGAGTCTCCACTTTGATTGGGATTGGGAGTTTCCCTGGGCTTCCCCCTCCCCCTCTCGGCCCTATTCTTTCCATTCTCTCCTGATGTTCACAGAAGAAACAAGTTATCACATCTGTCCCTTGTTTCTGGTGACTGCATTTCCCTCTGTCTGCATTTCCCTTGACTCTTTCTCCTGTGTAGGCGTGGGTCAGGGAGATGAGGAAAGTAAGCACGTGAGACTACTGTCACGGGAAAATCTCTGTCCCAGGGCTTGAGATATTTCTGCCTCCTACTCTGTCCATCAAACTAGTCAGCTGTCTGCATTTGGGAGGGGCTGATTACTCAAGAGGGCCATCACTCTTGGCTCCCCCACTCATTCCCTTTTCTGATGCATCTGAAACAGTCATTTCCTCCATACAGGGTCCTTGAATGGCTTACATAGCCATATATTCCTGCATAAGGTAGGTGGCCTTGACTAGGGTTTCTGGTCAAAGTCTACAAAGCAGTCTCAGCCAGCAGGCAGAAGAATCTCTATAAACTGTTCCATACCTACAGATTGAGTTATATGAGCTTCCATTCAAGACTCTGGCTTTAACCAGTGCCAGCAAATGTCCATCTGTCTTTGAGTGCTCACCCATAGTCAGCCCTTGGGATGTAGTGTTGTGACATACATCAGCAGTAGGCTTGGTCAGGCTAGGCCTAACCTGACCAATATGTCTGCCTTTACTTTGTCTGCTAGGTTGTCTGTCCCTAGCATACTGCCTGGACTCCCCAAAAGGCAGTAGAGCAAGCTGGATTGCCCACTGGAAGCAATGGCTACACACACCAATGGTATCAGGAATGATTCTGGGTCATGGTCTGTCATTATTTTGGGGAGCATCATGGCTAGAGTGGTTCCCTGAGTTTTGGGGTAGATGCATTCCCTATGCTGCCAGAACTGAGGGGTAGTAGCTGGTACTAATTCAGCCACCCATTGCAACAGCTGCTGTTGATGGGCCTTAGTCTGTTCAAAAAGCTGTTGTTGTCTCTGTTGTGCTTGAGAGTCAGCCAGCCATTACAGGAAATGATTCACCTCCAGAGTTCTCTTGTGTAAACAGAAAAAAAAAGTAGAGATTTTTGTTTAATTGCATCAAGTTTCACTTGAGTGATCCTCCTCAATTTGTTTTCAGTCACACCAGTTTTTAGACCCTCACCTCCAATGAAGTCCATCAACCCTCCAATTTTAGGCCTTGCAGTCTCATAGTGGTGGACATGGTATACCTAGACTTTAGTAAGGCATTTGATATGGTCTCGCCTGATATTCTTATCAATAAATTAGGTAAATACAACTTAGATGGGGCTACTATAAAGTGGGTGCATAACTGGCTGGATAACCATTCCCAGGGTGTAGTTATTAACGGTTCACAATCCTGCTGGAAAGGAGTAACAAGCGGGGTTCTGCAAGGGTCTGTTTTGGGATTAGTTCTGTTCAATATCTTCAACGATTTAGATATCGGCATAGAGAGTACGCTTATTAAGTTTGCAGATGATACCAAGCTGGGCGGGGTGGGGGAGGGTTGCACCTGCTTTGGAGGATAGAATCATAATTCAAAATGATCTGGACAAATTGGAGAAATGGTCTGAGGTAAACAGGACAAATGCAAAGTGCTCCACTTAGGAAGGAACAATCAGTTTCACTCATTCAGAATGGGAAGCGACTGCCTAGGAAGGAGTATGGTAGAAAGCAATCTAGGGGTTATAGTGGACCAGAAGCTAAGTATGAGTCAACAGTGTAACACTGTTGCAAAAAAGCCAACATGATTCTGGGATGCATTAACATGTGTTGTGAGAAAGACATGAAAAGTCATTCTTCCGCTCTACTCTGTGCTGATAAGGCTTCAGTTGGAGTTTTGTGTCCAGTTCTGGGCAATGCATTTCAAGAAAGATGTGGAGAAATTGGAGAAGGTCCAGAGAAGAGCAACAAAAATGATTAAAGGTCTAGAGAACATAACTTATGAAGGAGGACAGAAAGAATTGGGCTTGTTTAATTTGGAAAAGAGAAGATTCAGAGGGGACATGATAGTGGTTTTCAGGTATCTAAAAGGGTGTCACAAGGAGGAGGGTGAAAAATTGTTCTTCCTGGCCTCTGAGGATAGAACAAGAAGCAATGGGCTTAAACTGCAGCAAGGGAGGTTTGGTTGGACGTTAGGAAAAAGAACCTAACTGTCAGCGTGGTTAAACACTGGAATAAATTGCCTAGGGAGGTTATGGAATCTCCATTTCTGGAGATATTTAAGCGTAGTTTAGATTAATGTATATCAGGGATGGTCTAGACAGTACTGGGTCCTGCCATGAGGGCAGGGGACTGGACTCGATGACCTCTTGAGGTCTCTTCCAGTCCTAGCATTCTATGATTCTATCCCATTTCTATGGGAACAGTGAACTGCAATGCCACTTGTGATACCACACAGAGTCCATCTTTTGCTGAGACACTCCATAAAAGACAAGTTTCACTTGACTGATCCTCCTCAGTTTGTTTTCAGTCACACCAGTTATTAGACCCTCACCTCCAATGAAGTCTATCAGCTCTTCAATGTTAGGCTTTGCAGTCTCATAGTTGTTCTCTTGGAAGCAGCTTGCATCAGAGCTGTCACTCTGTTAGCCCAGGCCTTACTGTCCCCCCCACCTCCCTTCATCTGCTGTACTGTCCCTTTTATATGAAGTCTTGATTTTCCTATTGGTGTCTTACTCCATGGTTCTAGATTTGGCAGCTTGACCGTAAACAGGAAAGACTCTTCTCCCCTTTCTGCCCATTCTCTGCTAATAGACCCCAGTGGAGTTTCTCTAACATCCTTGGGAGATGGACTATCCAACACTGTAGTGGTGGATTTCCTTACCTTTGAAAATAGGAACTCTGCAAAAATGAGTTGTCTAGTTAAATGGAAATTAAAAGGAACAGTCACAAGAGTGAAACACAGGCAAGATTCATGGAAACATTTTAAGAACACCATGATAGAGGTTCAAACTATATATATTCACTCCAAGTAATTTAAAAAAGAATAGTAAGAGGACAGAAAATGCCACTATACCTGGACAATAGAATAAGAGCTAGAGACAGCCATGTTTTAAAAATTGGAAATCAAGTCCTGAGGAAAAGAGAAAGGAGCATAAGCCCTAAAAAGTCCAAGTGTAATTTGTAGACAAGTATATAAAATCTAACCACAATTTATTTGGTTGATTACACTAGAAGCAAGAAGGCTGTTTAACAGTCAGCCTAGTAGTTAAAGCATTTAGCTGAAATGGGGTAAATACCTGGATTCAAGTCCCTGCTCTATATCTGACAAAGGAGGGACTTGAACCTAGGTCTATCACATCCCGGATATGGGCCCTAATCATTGGGCTACTAAGTATAAAGACACCTCAATCCCCTTATGAATATAGCCTGAAAAAAGTGAATAAATTTCATTTTTGAAAAAGTGTCAAAAGTGAACAAGCTCAAAATTTCCCATAAATTATTCAACTGAAATGTTTTAATGAAATCAACATAAGTTTACAAATGTTTTGCCCCTCCCCTCTCGCCCCACCCCCAAAAAACAACCTATATTTCTTGACCAAAAAAAAAGTTTCAACCAAAAATTGTTGCCCAGCTCTATTTATGGATGTAGCTATGTGAGGAATCTAGGAGTATTCCTAATCTATAGGCTGAATTGACCAATTGTTGAGATACTAATTCAATTGAAGGAGGCTGTACTATTAGTTGCAAGCTCTTCAAAATGCTTTCCTTTATCTACAATCATCATTTCTCATTTGTGTTCATCTTTCAGGAGCTGATCTTGTCTAAGCCCTAGACTAGTGGCAGTGTGGTGGTCATATGTGGTGACAGATTGATAGAATTGTGTATCATGTATATATAGCCCATATTGTCTTAGAAGTTTACCTACCAGTTGAACATAGATCTTGAATAGGACTAGAGAGAGTACTAATCCTTGAAGAGTTTGAAAGGAAGGGGTCTGAGGCGGAGGTGCTGTTCATTGGTGAGCCCCTTAGACAGGATTTAAGCAACTTTAATCCATCATGTAGGAGCCCTGTCTGCCTCTCTCAGGTGAGACAGCAGTATCAAATGATGCAGAGAAGTCCAGGAAGATACAAATGCATGTCTGTCCCCTATCCATTGATAGCAGGAGTTCAGACCCACATCAATCCACATCCTCTGTGAAACAATCTTACAGGAATCCCTCCGTGCACATTCAGTCAGGAGAGCCATCCCACCCAAACTGGTCTCAAGAGATGAACAAGATTCACCAGGAAAATGAAAGTGCTTCAGCAGGCATCACTCTTGAAGATTGGTTTTGGATTCTGAGTTTTTGAATTAACTTTTTGCCTCTCCATCTTGACAATTCAGTGTGGAGGCTCAGCATTGACTTTCTCTTATTTCCTTGTTCACACATCGAGGAAGAGTAGAAAATAATTTACAAAGAAGGGGAAAAAATAAAAACAAATTCCCTGTTGACCCTAACAGGGGTACCCACTACTGGGGGATTGACCAGCATCACTAATTTCTAATGTATTTTTGTTTATAAGAATTATGCACTTTAGTCCACATCTATTTTCATGAGTGCTTCTAAAGAAGTTCTAAACTAACTCCAAATTCACCACAGCTTCCAATAAATTAGTAATGTAAAATGTTTTTGTGACTTCTAGAATGCATATAGAAGTCTAGTTTTAAACTCCTCACACCAATGCAGATACAGAAAAGAAAAACAGGCACAGGACATTATGAACAAACATCTGAATAAGAACTGCCAACAGCTATCATAGCCCAATATGTCTGTGTGTGGGTGAGGTAACAGAGAGGTGCCATTGTAGCAGTTTTGTCTCATTTAGGCAGAACACTTAGTTACTGGCCGAAAATCAGTACAGATGGGATTCCATAATAGGAAAACCTGGTTTGACAGTATTCAGACATCATAGTCAAATGGATGGAGCTCATAACACTAATGTACTTTGAAAGCAATCAAAATAGCTATAGGTTCCACTGTTTTTTCCCCCTACAGAGTGTATGATGCATCGTTATAGAAATGTGATCGGACTGTAGATCCATCTTTTTTTCTGTCTGATGTGACTTCAGTAAAATACGGCACCCATCATGTAATAAACTTTTCTTTCAAATAATCCTAATACGTTTAATGATTTTTTAAAACCACACCCATACACTCCAAACACTGGTATTTCAGAAATAAATAATTATTGAAGCAGTACCATAGGGTATATAAGATGGGACAACATAATGGTTTGGGTAAGCATCTACATTTTCATTTTTTTTTTTTTTTTTTGGTTTGGGTTCCCTACGTAATCTATGTCAATAACATTAACTAAAAACAGATCCACAAATATTTATACCATGAAAAGCAGAAGCCCATGCAAGATACTTCAGAAAACTTCATTCAGCAATCCAATATTTATGTTATTTAGTTCAACACTGATACACTGGGATCAGTGCCAAGGTTATGAATGTTGTTGAATGAATCCCAGAATGTCCTTTTCCACTATAATTTCAATCCCCATTAGTTGGGTGTTCACTGCAACAATAAACCTCACCCTTTCCCTCCATCCTTCTCCCTATGGAGCAATACAGATTTTACTCCAGAGCTGTCATCTGAAGAGAAACATGTTGGTAAGAAGTTCCCAGCAGAGAGCTACTAAGCCATATTTGGGCCAAAATAACAACCCTTGTATAGCCATCTGAGATAGTGACATAATGCAAATATTTATAACCAAGATAGTTCATATGTTTATAAACACACTGCACCAAATTTAGCGCTCAGTTACACCTGTGTAAACCCATCACCTCAGGGAAGTTTCATGGCTGGTAATGAGAGCAGAATTTGACCTAATAAATATAATACTAGGAAACTCAAGGTATATACAGCTTACTGGTTTTTCCTAAGTGTCAGACATTCATGAAAGATGTCGTTACTAGAGCCAGTGAGAAAATGTCCATTTTTCCCCCATTTTAGAAGCAGATCTGCCAAGTGCTTAGGATCAAATCTGGCCCCTTCCTCAATAAGTATGGTGTCTCCCCAGCAAAGAGACTGGTGGTGTTCTGCTGTGCAAGGATGCACTTGGATATCATCCTCCACACCCACTAGACAACCTAAGAGCCCTCTCATCACAGACTCCTCATGACAGCTTACAAGAGGCTGATGAGGGGGCAGGGAATCTGCCATTTCACAGACACTCTCATCATCTTCTGTGAAGGGCAATGTAGAGGCTACTCAAGCCATTGAGTACAAGTTAGGCAAAAGGATGCTCTTTGGGAAAGTCCTGGAGCTGCTGAGTGGCCTGTATGGCAGAATTCCTCCCTCTCCCATCAGGATACTCAGACAGTTACGGAACAGAAAGACTTGTCCATTAATGTCACAGTTCCTAGAATGGTTTATTATGAAGCTCAGAATGCCTGGTTCTATTCATATATTTGTATAGTACAAATAAGATCACTTCATGCAAATGTGTCTGTTGAACAGGGTAAATTCTTCCTTACCTCATATTCAGATACATTTTGTAAAAATGCTTGATCTATAGATATAAAAGTGATGGTCAGGAGAGAAAAAAAAATCAATGCTTTGTAAAGTCTGCTTTCTTTATGAAGAAAAGATTATTTTGTTCCTCAGTTTCACTGACTTTTTTGGTTTCTTTCCTTTGAGAACATGGGAGCATCAGTGCTCTCATGAACTTTTTTGAGATCATTATCCAATTACCTATCAACACCCTGCAGTGATTCACACCCTGAAGTTAGATTTAGTAATTTAAAAATTTACTTCCAACATAGTTCAAATGAAACAGGTCAAGGGGACACATTGCTGGTAGTTCTGAAAGCACAGATGTTTAACAGAGACAAGTTTAGATCTCAGCTTGGCAACATTGTAGAATTTGTACACATAACAGAGCTAAACCTGGGTAGCAACTGTGTATCCATGACAAATTAATTTTCACTGGCTTGTTCTGGATTGTAATTCTTAGGCCAATGGTGGTAGAGTTTTAAATCACCAAAAAACTACTTTGGAAGAAAACTGTAGAAAAGGATCTTATGAGTCTTTGTAGGAGGTTTCTTAAAACAAACCAGTTATAGACAGAGTAGCCCACAGTCCTTGTGTGGCAATATTTTTTCATCATCAAAATGTTTAATAAATATTATTGAGGTATAGAAAGCTCCCTGTGCGCATTGTGAGGGTTAAGTAGAGTACTGACCACTGTAATAAAATCTCGTTAAGGCACAAGTAGCGACTCACTTTTTCAGTGGCTTTGGGCAAATCACTTAGTGTATCTCTACATAGGGATAAAAGATCCATGGCAGAGCTGCAGCTGGCCCTGGTCCCACCTTTATGCCTTAAATATGAGAATTTATTTTGTTTTTATGCCTTTGTGGACACACCCTTAATGTCTTTGAGGCTCCAATTATTTCCCTTTAAAAATGGAACAACAGCATTTGCCTACCTCACAGGATTGAGGGACTAAATCAGCTAATATTCATGAAGCATGGTGAGAGCCCAAACTTTTATTTTGATTTAATAGAATGCACCATTTACGAGGCAATTTCAGGGGACCGAGAATTAAATTAAACAAAGGGGCCAAATGGACCACATCCAAACTGACAACTGTGTGAAGTCTGACTGCCAGAGAACTTTGGGGCCATTAAACTAGTTTTTCTGAATGCTGATATTTATATCAAGTTCAAATAAGAACAAGAGACTCTTTTAAACTTCATAAAGCCACGGTTATAATAAATTATCCTGCAAATTTAAATGATCTGGTTTACATAAAGCAGGAAATCTGCTAGTAATATGCCTTTCTCCAATTAAATACATATTACTCCATACACATGAGCTATCAAAAAAGGCCTTAGCTTTTTAAAAAAAAAATGCTTCCAACAGATTTACAAAGAATTTTTACCTTACATTGATGGGAAAAGTAGAAGACCCTGCAGCTTGTGAAATAAATTAGTTTGCATGGCTTTTGTTTTTATACACCAGAGCCAATTCTAGCCTCAAAACTAAATGCATGAACTATAATGTGCGCCAGTGGAAATTACATGTGTGTGTTGGACAGTATAAATGGGTCCTCTGCATGTTTTTCTTTCTTTATAGTTGCCCTCTGATTAAACTTTAAAGGAGAACATTTTCTGTGTTTGCTGGAGAGCCACAGTCTTGGACGATCAGTTTTACCTTATTGTTTTATACGTGCTACTTGCTCTGAAGGAAAGGAATGCATGGATAATATGAATTTTGTTTTAGTGGAACGGTAGAAAAAGAAATTCAAGTTATGTTCTCAGCTTTGCACCAGACTTTGTGTGGGACTTTGCTTAAATCACTAAACCTAACTTCCTTATCCCCTTTCTTCCCCCTCATAAAATAGGGATAAATAATACATCCCTTATATCTTAGACTACACTAATATTTTGCTGTGAAGCTCAGAAATTTGGCTCGCTACATTACATTTGCTTTTGTAATGTCATCACTGAAAAACAGCTTTTATGACTAACTCCAATTAGGGCGTAATTTTTCCCATTCCAAACTGACAGTGTTCAGTTCATAGTGAGGTAATATTTCCGCAAGGACAGTAGCTAGGTTTTCCTTATCCATCATGCAGGTACCCATGGCAATTTGTCACCCTCCTTGGCCCCATTCATGTCCAATGTGATATTCTGGAGTTTCTATTTAAACTGTTAATAACTTTTCAAGTTAGAATTTAAAATGAAGGACAGTCTACTATTTCTGTCCTTGAACTGTCTGTAGCATGAGCCAGAGTCAAAAACCACCTAGGAAAACTCATTTGAATCATATGACTATCTCTCAAGAAGTTTTCTTGAAAAGACCAAAAGCTAGGAGCCAAGTGCTGTAATCAGCGTCATCTCCTGAGGAAACAGAAAGTCCATCAGAAAATCCAGATGGAGTTAAAACTGCACATTGAAGCAGTAACTCATGCTCTATGTTCTCTATTACACTCATCTCAAAGAAAGCTGGATGAGGGATATGATGCAGACATGGACATATAGCCAGTAATAATCTCAGTTGGACTGAACTGTATAATCTTGGGATAGAGGCAGGTACGAATTTGTAGCTAGGGGCTGGTTCTCCAACTAAATGCCTCAAGATCAGCTAATTTGTGCATGAATCTTGGAGCATCAGTGAAATTACAGGTTCTCATCCTTCTCACAGGAAGGGCTGGGTAGTCTCTAAAGAGCTTCAGATATTTGTTTGCAATAAACCCAATATTTACTTTCATCTAGAGAGCTGAAATAGCAACAGATTTGTTGCAAGAGATAAGCATTTGAACTGTTTGGACAAACCAGGGATTAGGAATTTATCTGTTTTATCTTTAACTTATCCTTGATCACTTTCATGGGATAGCTACTCAACATGAAATGTAAAACATATTTTTAGTCATTAATATCTAATCAGCATTAATTTAATATGTACCTTAATTCATGGGATGTTAATGTAAACACAGTATATATTTTAAGAATAAGAACCTCCATGAACAGCAAGAGAATATTAAGAAATAAAATATCCAGGAGCAAATGGGTTCTGATCCAGGAAAAACTAGGCTTAGTGGCCTACAACCAATACAAACTCCTTGGGCTATGCATGTATAATGGTCACTTTGTATTCTGAAGACTATATCCATTCCCTTTCTGCAACTAAGAAATTAATCATTCCACATAACCTCTCCCTAAGGATGAATGTTTTGATCCACCCAATGTGAAAATTAAACTCTTGAAAACAATAGCGTGTATATAGTTTGCATTTCAATTTAACATTATAATGCAGTTTGGTATCCAAGAAGATGAAAGGGAGAATTATAAATATAAAAATGTAATAAAATATGTTCTTCCCCCACCTCCTCTTTTAATTCTGGGGAACAACTGAAAATTCATTGACAGCAAAGGAAATTTAGGGCACTCCACACTCTACAGAATGCACTTCGCAAGATCTGGTGTTTTCTCTCTCCACATATAATTAATAACAGCTAGAGCTGTGCAAAATAAATGATATTTTAAAATTTATCAGCAGTTCCAAAAAAACTCTTAAAAGAAGTTAGGTCACCTGAAACAAAACAAAAATAAGCAAATTTTTTCTTACTCAAGAAATTAAAAAAAAAAGATTTATTTCAAGTTGAAACAAATGTTTCATTTGACCTGAAGCTAAATTTGGAAACAAAGACCTAAATTGATAAGGGAACTGATATCCTTACTCCAATATTTACACATCGTTCAAAAAAGGGAGGGAGAAGGAGAGGTACCCTCTTTATAGCTAACGTGGCTATGACACTCACCTGGGATATAGGAGACCAATATTTAAATTCCATTTCTGAAGCAGGCACTTGAACCCTGGCTTCCTTCTTCTGAGTTATGTGCCCTATTTAGCTATAGACCTCCTAATCTCTGCAGCTGTTCCACTTAGAAAAGATCAGTGTTCCCTCTAAACTGAGCACTTGGGTGGCCACCCCCAAGAGACCGAAATGCCCCTATCTCCACTGATTAGCAGAGCTCCCACAGCTGCCAGCATGTGTTTCTACTGTTGGTGTACATTCGCACATGCCTCTGTACATAATAAAATTTATTCCACACATGGAAGGAAAAAATTAGAGGGAACATTGGTGTAGATAATTATCTATTGATTGGAGCAGAGACCAGAACCTGGGTGTTTTCCTGCCCAGGCATTTGCCTTAACTGCCAAGCTATAATTATTTATACAAAGTGGAACAACTGTAACAGAAAAGTTTGAGAGAGCAGGGACTCAACGCACATCTTCCCTAATGCATCCCAGATAAGTGTCCTAGCCACTGGCATATTGGGTATATACGAGCCCACCAGCACCACCTCTTCCTCCTCCATTCTGTGAATGGTGCCACAAAGGTGTTCAGTACCTAAATGCCCTTGTGAATCTAACCTGAAAAACTGACACTTCCTACTTTGCTTCTAATTGTTTTAAAGTACTTTATAGCATCACCGAATAAGCCAAAGATAGAAAATAAGAGAAAAAGTGAACCTGCGTGTGTGTGTTAATTGATATACAACAAGATATTAGTTAATTCCCTTGTGCCTGAGGGAAGCTACCTTTGAAATAAGAGTAGAACATTTTTAATTCACTATCTTCCATCTGATACCTTCAGTGTAAACATTCTTGATTTTTATCTACTGAACACATCAGCTTTAGTATGCAATTTGTTTGTTTTAAGGAAATTGCAGCACAGAGGGCCAAATTTAGCATCCCCGTAGACAAACAAAGTAGATAAGCTGTGTGATGGGATCTTTATAGGGGGTTGGAATAGAAAAGGAATCCTTTCTTCACAGACTGCAAAATAGTAGGATAACCCCTCCATTCAACTACTGTATATTGCAGCCTTGGTAGATCTCAGACTGATTAGTTCCTCTTCCTGAATCTTGGGCTCACTCCTAATCCACCTAACTTGTCAGAAGCTAGGACACAGAGACCTAGAAGAGACCCTGCTGAACATTGGGGACAAAGGCAACAAATATTGCCTTTCCTTTTTGAAGTGGAGCTACATGGCTTCTGGATCAAGACATGACCATTGCCAAAGAGAAGGAAGCAGGAGTTAGCCTAAGTGATTTGCCCATGGTGGTATAGGAATGTGGTGGAAGAGGAAAGAATAGAATTCAGGTCTTCTGTCTTCCACATTTGTGATCTAGCTACATAATCACCCCTTCCTTCAAAAAGGAAAGCCCATTCCCCTACAGAACTCTTCTTTATACACTACTGTAGATACTTAAAAATTCCTTAACATTTATTACTATGAGGGTTAAACTACAGAAGATGTTTGAATATTAATTTCTTACCCTGATCTTTATATACTTTTCTTGTCTGTTGAACAGTTAACAATGCAGAACAGGGAAAACTTATGAGCTTGAAATAAAAAAGACAATAAGAACAAAGAATGAATATATCTATTCTGAAATTAGACAGGGTGGGTTCTTTTGGTTTTATATACATTAGATTGAGTAAGATGTTTGATGGAATTTGTGGCCCTTTATTTGACTAGACCTAGCTCTTCATAGTGACAATATTTTTTTTTCAGTTTATGTATTGCTTTCTTGGCTTTTTCTTCCCTAGAAAATTGATATAAGTACTGCATTTTTTATTTTTGACAAAGAAAGTAAATGGAATCATTGCAGTGTAAGAGTTCAGAAATACTGTATTACCATTACATATAATATTTTGTAATTTTTCATTTCCCCATAATGACTTAATTACTTGATACCATTTGCTGAAATATGCGTATGAAAAGTTTTGGAAGAATAATAAAATATTAGAACCTCCCTCAAATGTATTTTATAAACTGATAAACTTTATCATCCAAATGTGACTATAGAAGATTAGGAAGAAATTGACTTGAATAGCTAAATAAATTGGTACATCATTTGTGCAGAAAGTATGGTTAAAATGCTCCAGTTCTACATTTAAAAACAAGAAAGTCTGTTCAGCAGTTTGCAGGGTCAATGCAAAGTTCATATATAGACAATCTATATAGTTGGATAACGCAGTTTTGTCTGATAACTTCTGATCCACAGCAGTTCTCTTTCCCCTGCCCGCTCCCACAACATGAAACAAGAACAAGTCTAATAGTGCAATTAGCATAGGTAAAACTAGAGATGGATGAGAAAACAGCCACATCCCACAAAAATTGAGGGTTTTTTTAAAAAACTTTTGCATCCCTCATCAAGATAAAGTCAAAATTTGTATATATAAATCAACCCAAAAAAATCAGTTAATGTCAACTGAAACATTTTGTATCAGTTTCAATGCTTTTTCCCCACTGTAATTTTAATTTTAAAATGAACATTCATTTCAGACAAATTCAATGAAAATATTATTTCTAGATTATCTAAAAGGAACTATTACAAAAAAATTCAAAATGAGAAATTTGTCTAAAAATCCCCCCAATGTTTTTCCAGAGAGTTTTTGTTTTGTTGTTTTCATGAATCTGCAATTTTGATTTAAAACTTTTTTTAATCCTCTAATTCAAACATATTAATAAGGAATAGATGCTGACACTATCCTTAGCATCTTGCTGCATAAGTTGCCTCACTGGTTTCAATTAAGCTACTTGTAGAGTAAGGCCATACTCATTGAATTAGAAATCTCTAAGGGATATTTTTCAACAAAATTTCTCCACTAAAATTTACAGTCTCATTACAAATCATGGCCAAAAAAGTTAGTTTTAAGCAGCTGTTATGAAATAGCATGTTTTTCACTGAACCACAAACACCACAAGATTGGAACTCAATTGTGCTTGGATTTGGGAATATAGTTTCTGCCCAAAAGAGCTTAATTTTAAGAACACAAATAGTCTAATTCAACTAAAAACAAAGATTCCAGCAAAAAACTAGTCAGAGAGCAACCTAGGTAATAAAACTAATTAGCCTATTAGAAATATGGTAAATTGAGAGGCCCTTTAATTAACAGTTGGTGTAAACTACACTGAAAACCTTGAGTACTTGGCTGTTTAAGACAGGGAGTTATCTATTGGAGATTGGAATGAGAGGGTGAGTTGGGGGACGTAAAGTCAGTTGAAGTCAGTAGCAAAGCTCCCATTGACTTCAATGAAATGGTGTAATAGTTAAAAGGAAGAAGTGATAGAAGAAACCTTCTTGGTGTTCCAAGCCAGGCAGTAACATGGTAGGCACTAAGAGTGTACACTTCATATTCGCCAAATGAGAAGGCGGTCAACTCCATTTACCAACATTCACCGTCAACTATACTACAGCTTCAGTGTGGACAAATTCACTCCAAAACTTTAGTGCACCAATATGTATTACATGCACCCCTTTATATTCCATTATCTCTTCTATTTGATGCACTTTGGAATTTTTTTTGTAATGATTTATGGTACATTGGTTCTAGAACTACAGTGCTATGTATTCTAAAATTCCACTATCTGCAATGAATGGTTAGAGCTGTTCCCAAACCAGAATTTTACCCTGAAAACAAACATTGACTTCTGGCCTTTACAATTAATCACTCTAAAACTCTGGTAGCAGAAGGCCTGCTTAAGAAAATATACTTCTTTCATCTCTGTGGGGCGGTGTTACATAGCTTTTCCTGCAAAGCTGGCAACTTCTGACTCACTCTTATATTTGTGAGAAAGACTCTGAGCAGGCAACTTCTAACACTGATTCTCAGCATTATATTTCCTTCTCCACCAAAAATAAGGAAGTGCATTACGTAAGAAAACAAAAGATGAATAACTTATTGCCCTTTCAGCTAGTGTGGATATTTACAAATCTACATCCTTGCTGAGACAGTAAAAAAAAAAAGTACAAACTCTTCAGGACTGGTAATTTTACTGGATTAGCTATCAATGATTTTGGTAGATCTAGGGAGGGTGAAACAGCAGCTATGAACAGCTACTCTCCATATACAGCTCAATAAAACTCACAGTGAAACTTAATTTTACCAGCCAATCAATTAACAGAAATATGGTGTATGTAGCTATGTAACTGAAAAGACTCAGATGACATTGTTTTCTTTGCACTACCTCTTCTGCTACACTGCTCTTTTGCTGCAGAAATAATTGCCATTTTTGTTTCAGCTCATATCCAGAATATTATAGATAGTGTTTTACAACTGCTTTTCTACACACACCACATTAGTTCTTTGTCATTCTTCCAGTGTATATTTCTCTTATAGTACTCGGTGTTTTGAGAAGCTCCAGCTTCTCAAAACATATACGTTTGAAATCTTAGTTTTCCATTTAAAAATGTTTCAAGCTTATATAGTCAGAGCCATGTTGGGCAATATGAATCCTAACAGCTCAAAGAGCAGAAGGCCCAATATCACTGGGTCATGATATCAGATCACTTAGCACCGTGGTCCCCGCCATGGCGCCCGCGGGGGCATTTGCATACGCCCGCCAGGTGCTCAGGGCTGGCCTGGCCCCGGGCACATGGCGCGGCGCTTGCGGGGAGCATCAGCCCCGGGCGCGCGGCGCTTGCGGGGGGAAAGTGCCGGCCCCCGGGCGCGCGGCGCTTGTGGGGGGAAAGCGCCGGCCCCCGGCCACTATGGGGGGGGCACCCCCGGCCGCACGGCTATGGGGGGGGCACCCCCGGCCGCGCCCAAGTGTCCCCACCCCCTGGCGCCCAGCGGGTGAACGGCCACGCCCCCGGCGCCCAGCAGGCGAACGGCCACGCCCCCTGCCACCCGACAACCTCAAAAGGTTGGGGACCACTGACTTAGCACTAGCAATACTGTTTGCTAACAGCAGACATATATTTTGCACTATGACAGTACACTTTAATTCAAAACGAAGGTAGTATACTGGTATTCTAGTGGGTAAAGCATAGCACCAGATATCCCAAATTAGGATTTTCATTCCCAGTTAGAATCATAGAACACTAGAACTGGAAAGGACCCCTGAGGGATCATCAATCCAGTCCTCTGCCCTCATGGCAGAACCAAGCATCTCAATCATCCCTGATAGATGTATATACAACCTGCTCTTAAATATCTCCAGTGATGGAGATTCCACAACCTCCCTGGGCAATTTATTCCAGTGTTTGACTACCCTGACAGTTAGGAAGTTTTTCCTAATGTCCAACCTAAACCTCCCTTGCTGCAATTTAAGTCCATTGCTTCTTGTTCTATTCTCAGAGTCTAAGGAGAACAATTTTTCTCCCTCCTCCTTATGACAGCCTTTTAGATACTTGCAAACTGCTATCATGTCCCTCTCAGTCTTCTCTTTTCTCAACTAAACAAGCCCAATTGTTTCAGCCTTCCCTCACAAGTCAGGTTTTCTAGACCTTTAATCATTTTTGTTCCTCTTCTCTGAACCTTCTCCAATTTCTCCACATCTTTCTTGAAATGTGGTTCTCAGAACTGGACACAATACTCCAACTCAGGCATAATATCAGTGCAGAGAAGAGCAGAAGTAGTAAAGGTAGGTCTTCTCAAGGGGGGGGGCTTAACTTGAAATAAGCTATCCAATTTGCACTACATAAATTGTAAACCTTATTTTGAAGCTATTTCAAAATAACTCATTTTGAAATTTGGGGCATCTACACAGCAACACATTTTGAAATAGCGTGCTACCTCGAACCATCCTTTTTCCCTAGTGCAACAAGATTTACCAGGATGATGTAATAGTGTCTGTTATTTAAAAAATATTTTGAAATAATGGGCAGCTTTTGTAGATGTGGGGTAGCTATTTTGGAATACCTCTGGTATCCCGAAATAGCTGTACGGTGTAGACATACCCTAAAAGACCAAGGCAGTAACACGTAGAATCTCATTGGATCATTCAGATATCAATTTTGTCCATATATATTCCAGTGTATTACAAGGTTATATTGTTATTTTCATCAATACAAACAGAAAAAAATACGCATTGTCAAGTGATTACATTTAAGAATTGCATTAGGTGGGCTGTAAGTAGGATAAGCTTATTTATAGCAAAAGATAGAAACAGCTCTTTGTGCATATAGTATGACTGACTACAGCCTTCCCTGATAGGATAACACAAGAACTAGGGGGTCACCAAATGATATTAATAGGTAGCAGGTTTAAAAAGAACAGAAGGAAGTACTTCACACAACACCCTAACCTGTGGAACTTCTTGCCGAAACTATAACAGAATTTAAAAAAGAGCTAGATAAATTCATGAAGGATAGGTCCATCAGTAGTTATTGGCCATAATGGGCAGGGATGGTGTTCATAGCCTGTCAGAAGCTAAGAATGGATGACAGGGAGTGGATCACATGATAATTACCTGTTCTGTTCTTTCCCTCTGGGGCACCTGACATTGGCCACTATCTGAAAACAGGATACTGGACTTTGATTTGACCCAGTATGGTTATTCTTAGGGTGTGTCTAGACTACAGGGTTTTTTCCAAAAAGTGGCCTTTCTTTGAAAAAACTGTACCTGCGTCCAGACTGTCGCTGTGTCCTGTCAACAATAAATCGAAAGAACACAGCAGTAAACCTTGTTTTACAAAGAAGAACACCTTTTTTGACAGATCTGTCAAAAAAGGTGTGTGTGGAGACACCGGGATCCTGTTCTTTTGGAAAAAAAAGGCCTCCAGAAAGAAGCCCTGGTGGACATTCCATCTTTTACATGCTGAGCACCTCTATGGTTCCTGTCCACAGCCTCTTAAAGCTGCGGACAGGCACCCAGACAGGCATTGCTGTCAGGAAGCTAGCTAGAGCACCTGTGTAGCCATGTTCCAGCCTCAAGGCCCCCCTGGCCCTTCTTGGGACAATGAGAAGAACCCACTCATGGGCACCAAAAGGTGGGCAGCAGCCTGGTGTGGCCCAGAAATTAAAAACCTCCTGGAGCTCTGGTCCCAAGAAGAATCCCTGCAGCCATGCCACAGGAATGCAGACCTATATGAGTGCATGGCCCAGGGCCTGGCATCACCTCCACTCTATGGACCAAGTCAGGGCTAAGGTGAGAATGACAGAAGGGGTATGCCAAGCCCCAAGACCAGAGCTCCCGCTCTGGGGCAGCCCTACAGAGCTGCCCATATTATGTATACCTGGAGCAGATTCTGGGCAATGGGGGGAGTCCAGGTTACTCCAGCATATTGTGGACCAATCCCTGAGGGATGATGACCAAGAAGGAGGGATGGGAGAGCTGCACCCAGAGGAGGAGGAGGAGGAAGACAGCAAGGACTCTCTTCCAGAAGCCAGTCCTTCAGACCCCAGAGGCCTCCCAGGTGTCCATGGATATCAGGGAGGGAACATCAGGTGAGTGCTTTGAAGTGTCACACATGGGTGGGTTGGCAGTGTGGGGGGGCCATCTAGTGCCATTGTCACTGTGGGGCCCCTGTGATGCTTTCAGGCTGCTGCCCAACTCACACACGGTGTCACATGTAACACCCCTGAGTCTCCTGTCCAAAGAAGAGCTCCTGACAGAGACAGTATTGATTGTCTCCTCCTCTTTTCCTCCACAGCCAAACCCTCTACCCAACAGGGGAGCACCACACGTGCCCCACCACCATCCTGGACACGTGGCACCCATGGGCACTGGCGTGTCCACACTGACATACTGAAAGAGCATGTAGTGATCCTGCAGGACCTCAACAGGACCCTTCAGCAGTGGACAGAGGCAGAGGCTGAGTGGTGCACCAGGCTGCTGGATGAGCTGGCCAGCAGCGTACTGACATCTGTACCACTATGCGGGAGGTTCTAGCTTTTCCTGCCTGTCACGGGCACCACTCCTCCTGCATGCCAGAACCCTACTTCCCCAGCCTCCCCGTTTCCCCAGCCTCCTCTGCTCCCGAGCCCTCACAGGCCCAACAGCTGCCCCCACTCCCCCCGCCCTCCCCCGCTTAGGCCAGGACTGGCTCACTCTCCACCCGAGCGCAAGGCTGTGGTGGTGCCAGGACACAAGAAGGTTGCAGGACCCTGCAATCAGGGAAGAAGCCGCCTACTTGAGTCCCCTCCCTCCCCAGGTTGTCAGTCCCCCTCCAGGTTTTCAGTCCCCTACCACCGCAGTTAAAGGACATTTCAGTTATATAACAAAATCTTTATTTTTGAGTGACCGATTTACCTTATATATAAACAATTGAACAGTAAAAAACTTTTTTAAAAAAACATTTAGCACATTTTCCTTTGATAGTGTTTCTAATAAAAAAAATGTCTATGTACAAAGAAAACCGGGTGTGTATGTATTCTTTATGGGAAGAGGGTTAGGGTGGTGGAGGGACAGGTAGGGTGAGCCATGCCAAACCCCCCATGGGGGTGGCCCTGGGGAGTCAGTGGGCTCCTTCTGACAACCTCTCCCTCAGGGCCTCTCTGATTCGGACACCAGACTGGTGAGCCTGGCAGATGGCAGCCGTCTGGGGCTGCTCAAATGGCCTTCCCTCGCCATCAGCACCTGTCCCCCACCCTTGAGGAAGGCCTCCCCCTTTCCTCTCCACCAAGTTATGAAGGGCGCAACATGCAGCCACCACCTCCGGGATGTGACGTTCACCCATCTCTAGGCACGTTAGGAGGCAACAGAACCTCCCTTTCAGATGTCCGAACATGCATTCCACCTGGATGCAAGCCTTGCTAAGATCCGTGTTGAAAAGCTCCTTGCTCGCATCCAGCTGGCCGATGTAGAGCTTCATGAGCCCCAGCATCAGGGGGTAGGCTGTGTTGGCCACGATGCACACCGGCATCTGCACGTCCCCAAGCGCCAGGTCCCCCTGGGGGAAAAATGTTCCTGTCTGAAACCTGCAGTACAGGTAGGAGTTGTGGAATACGAGGGCATCACGTGCCTGCCCCGACCACCCAACACAAATGTCCATAAAATGTCCCCGGTGGTTGACCGGGACCTACAGCACCATGGACTAGTAGCCCTTCCGGTTTATAAATTGGGGTGCTCAATGGGGCAGTGTGCAGATTGGGATGTGTGACCCATCGAGGGCTCCTCTGCAATTTGGGAATCCAAGGGCAGCAAACCCGGCAATGATGTTGTCCAGGTCCCCGAGATGTATGAACCTCTTCAGCAGCTCCTCATTGATGGCCCTCAACCTGCAGCACAAGACCAATAGACAGAAAACAGGGAGTTAGGCAGGTTACCTAAGAGCTTGGGAGGCAAACCCCTCCCCCCCCCACGATCCACCCCTTCCCTTGTCAGGATGTCCTCCTCCCCCGCATCAGCGCAGGGTTGGCCAAGGAGCCGCCACTTCATCCCCCACTTCCTCTTGCCCTTGCCTGGCAGTGCCCCTTTCTCAACCCTTGCACTCAGTAGAGCCTGTCCCCTGAACATGACTTACCTCCATCGAAATGGCCTCAATGGTAGACTTCCCCATGCCAAACCGGTGTCCCACGGAGTGGTAGCTGTCGGGGGTGGCCAGCTTCCAAAGAGCGATTGCAACCCGTTTCTGCAGGGGGATGGTGGGCCGCAGGTGGGTGTCCTGGTGTTGCAGAGCAGGGGCAAGCCAGCCACACAGCTCCTGGAATGTGGCCTTCCACATCCGGAAGTTGTGGAGCCACTGGTTGTCATCCCAGAGCCCCGTGATGAGCCGCTCCCACCAGTCTGAACTCGTCTCATGCCTCCAAATCTGCCTGTCCCCAAAAGAGTTGGGGGGCAAGGACAGAGCTCCTGCATCCCAGACAAAGGTCTCATAGGTCTGATCCAGTTCCATATGGGGCAGGAGATTCATGACAGTCAATATGGCAGCATGGGGCCATTGCCTGCCCAGGGGCAGCTCAGGCTCCATGGCCCAAAAGACAGTGAAAAGCAGAAAAACAACCTAGAAAATGAACTGCTTTGGTGTCTGAGAAAGCAGGGCAACCAGAGCAAGCACTGCAGCAGCTTTGCTTTCCCTCTAGGAGGTAGGCAAGCCAGAAGCAGAGCAACGGCTGACCAGGGGGATTCCTTTAAGCATACGTCTCTGCAAAGGGCAGGCAGCAGCACCAGGAAGTAAAGGCTGCCCCCATGCCCTGCCAGAAGCAGTTCTGGGTGCCAGTAGTCTGGACACTTTCGAAAAAGCAGATCAATTTTTCGATCTGCATAATGCAATCTAGACTCTTTTTCGAGGTGTGTAATCTAGACGTAGCCTCAGACACACTACATTCATGACGCCTTATTTAAAAAATACCTAATATGGATTTCAGTCAAACTCATATGCAAAATATCAAACCAAGAACACGGTAAGCAATATTAATACTGAATAAAGGTATCGGCCACAGAAACATTATACAGGTTCAATATTAAAAATACCACTTGGTCACAGAAGTCATGGCTATTGTGACCATTTATGACTTCAGCTTCAACCCCTCTTGGGCTTAGAATGTCAGTCCTGAACAGTGAGCCTCTGTCTTCAGACCCATTATGACCGTAACAATATTTTGTACAATTTCCCTATGACTGTTCTGTAAATTTTGTTTAATTTTATAGTGACAAAAATCAGACACTGCATTTAGTTTCCCCCCTCGCTTTCTGTGACACAGTTGCAGGTTGTACCCCAGCAATCATGAGACCATTGTACCTCCCTAACTCTTCAGTCTGGGCTGTCTCTCAATGCTATCCCTGGGTCTGGCAGGCAACTCCTCCAGGCACGGAGATCACTCAAGCATCAGCCCTTGGAGCCCCTCATCCAGCAAAAATTGCTGGAAGGCTCTCTAAGCCAGCTAATCACTCCAGCCTCCAACACTGCAACCCAGTAATATACCATCTTACACTGCTCAAGACTCCCTAGGACAGTGCAAGCTCATTAATTAGTTCACCATTCCTAAAAAGGGGAGTAGACATAAAACAGCCCTTATTAACCTGAATTGAAACTCTCCAAGCTCTACAACCAAAAACAGACTGTTTAATACAATAAAGTATAAAACAGATTTATTAACTACAGAAATAGATTTTAAAGTGATTATAAGTAACAGGCGCAAAGATCAAAGATGGTTGTGTAGGAAATAAAAATAAATGTGCAGTACAAATTCTACAGACCAAGCAAGATTTTAACTGAGCAGTGTCTCACCCTAACAGATGTTAGTGTGCAACACACTGTTCTTAATATACAGACTGGATGGGACCCAAGCTGGGGAGGCAATCTCCAAAGTTCAAAGTATGTGTCCCCCAGATATCTTCCAGGTATTGAGAGGGGAGAGACCAAACAATGTCTCTGTCCCTTTTAACACTTTCTTCCAGGAGATCCCTGGAAGAGCCCTGCTGTGACATAGGGATTAGGCATCTCCTACTCTGTTTGTGTCCTCTCTCTCCGAGGAGTTCTCTGGGAGAGTGGATTCTTCTTGATGGACCACCAAAGTCTGCCCAGCCAGTCAGAAAGGCTTTGTTGCCACTAAAAGAGTGGCTATGGACATCTCCCAACCTCATAATATATTTCAGTAACACACGTAGCAACACTACAGATACAATGATAGTACATACAATTCAACTGCATATTAATGTTCAATAGAACAAAGACTTAACGGGTACCTCACAAGGCATGCATTGTATAAAACATATCAAAGTGGTGAACATGGAGGTCCAGAGTGCTACATTGAGATGCGTCATAGTTTCATCCCATTACTTCCACTTACATTGCCTTGTTCTCACTAAAGGCACAGCCACTCATGTATGTTCAAAAGAAAGTGTTTGCAATGCACTTTAAAGACTAAAAGCTCTATAGAAGTCTTAAATACATTAGTGCCTACGCTGTGGTGTGCTTGTAGAAGTACCATATTCTGCTTTGTGTCATTTAGCCAAGTTCTGACAAACCCTTTGGTCTGACAAACCAGCCTTTAGGAGTTATTTTGTTACATACCTCTGCGTTCTCAGATGTATTGACACCTACCTGTCATGATGGAGTGCAGAACTGAACCCAATATTCTAGGTGCAATCACATTGGAAGGGACCATCACTTCACTGCTCCATGACACTAACTGCAAATGCAATTTAAATACATGACCTTCCTTATCACATTTCAAGCTCACACGTAATAAGCAATCTAAAACAAGGAGGGGTTACCATTACTACTTTGTAATTTCTTCCTTCCTCTAACTTAATTTGCATTTTCCTAGGTTGAATACTATTGTACTATTTTTTATACTCAAGTTTCTAACAATTCTCGGTCCCATTGTATTATTCCTCTGTGCTTGATAGGTGTTGCCAATACAAGTTTAAGATTTTCTTATTGCCTTGATAAGATCAAATACCATTAACTTCTCTGACATGCAAGCCTTGTAAATTGGAAACCATAAACCTTGATCGGTCATGATTATGAATAGACTTTTAGGCAGTGCCAATGCATGCTCTATTTGAGCCTTCTATTTTAAAAAGTTTTCAATTTCTAACTTCTACAATATTCTGATTACTTAAAGAATGGTTGTTGGGTTTTTTTGATAATTTTAGAATGATGTGCTATATTGCTACCTCACTGAAGATCCACAGTGTCCTAATGTATGTTCAAATAAATGTTAAAATAATTTAACTTTCAGGGTATATGGTTTCATAATTGAGTAGTGAGTCAGTAAGTATGATGAAATGATCAGGCAGTGGGCGTGAGACAGCTAACAGGGCTTGGTTCCTGCAACACTAAATGGTGTTAGTTTCTATTAATTTCTATGAGAAATGGTAAAGTAGGAACCAGCCACAGGGTGCATTCTGTGGAAGAAAGGAGAAAATCAGCTCTGAGTTAGCCTTACCTGAAGGAAGCAATATTGGTGATAGCATTTTCCTGAAGTTGCAGGTGCCTGCAGTGTTAGCTACTGCCTGGGACGCTCCATTTTGATGCAAATGAAGAAAGTTGATTAGTCAGAGCCTACCATGGGAGGAGCTTATGTGTCATAAAATCTGCTATTGCAGTCTTGAAAGATTCAAAGTTATGACAGGCTTCTACATATCCCAATCTCTCAAGCTGAAAGAAAGTCAATTTAGCTTAGCAGAAGCCTACACCAGACCGAAGAGATTTTGTTTTGTCTGAACAAAGGCCTGTTGTAATGCTGACAGGTTTTGCTTCATCTAAGACCTATATTGTTATGAAGTTGCCATAAGATTTTTTTTTCCATTTCCAATAGGACCTAACATTTTTAAATCAATATCTATATCTTAAATATTCCTACATCTTTTTCTGCTTCTTTATTCTTTAGCCCATCATTCCCCCTTTTATTTATTTAATCTTTTTTGACATTTGTAAAAAACATTTGTAAAGAACAAATCATGTCAAACCAATCAGATAGCTTTCTTTGATAGGATAATGAGTCTTGTGGATAAGGAAGAAGCAGCAGACATGCTATACCTAGACTTTAGCAAGGCATTTGATATGGTCTTGCATGATATTCTTATCAATACACAGTACAAATAATTGAGAAAGAAAGTAGGCTCCTCTTTCTTGTACTCTGAAAAACTAAATTTTTATGAACTACTGTTACTAGCCTAGCAAGCAACCATATTAATTGAATTTCCACTTCTTTCTAAAAAGTACCAATAGGCAGATTAGATCTGGGAAGTCAAATACAATGCAAGTCAAATGTCTATGGAGAAGTTGGTTCGGTCATGAAAAGGTCATTTATTGAAGCAACGGTTTTTGCCTTTATGAAGTGCTTGAAATTGTTAAATAAAAATTATAAAAGTTCAGTGTATTAACATTATGGGGAGACAACACAGAATAATACTGACAAACTCAAAGATTATTTGGTGCAACAATGTTCTTATTTTGAAAGAAAATTTCGTGTGGGCAGAAAGAGCTCAGGTAATTTATTATTTGCAGTGAGTTACCCAAGAGTACCAAGATCTGCACTTTCCTCCTTCATTGACATTTGTGCCAATATTACGAAGGTGAAAAGTGAAGGGACCACTGCTTTATGGTCAGGAGATAAATGCTGATTCCTCCCTCAGACTCTACATATTTATCTACAGCAATAGATTGTTGTTCATGCATTTGCTAATCTTTAATATCCTTTTACTAGAGCTGTGTCAACACAATAAAAAGCACATGTAAACATTATTTGAATAAAAACATGAATTCACTCAATATTTATGACTCCTTTCATTGTTTGTTTCCCATGAATGCAGTAACCTTGTTCACAATAATGTTCACAGAAAGCAGAAGTGCTGTTCAGATGCTTGTACTGGAATGGTTCATGGGACCAGCTTGAAATCTCCAGTTTTCCTGTTTCATAATATTTCATTTATATAATCCAGGAAGCAAAGTACTGTAATGTGAGATAGGTGACAAATCACACACCAATATTCAGTTACAAAATGAAAAGTGTTAAAAAGCAATTATGTAACTAATGCTTGCTAAACAAGATAAGTGATTTTTTTTCATGTACTTAGTTATTCATATCCTGGCTTTGTAGGGTGTAGGTTTTATAAGAGGCACAACCAATAAATAGTTACTTGGAAACCTTAACTTTTTTTCCCATGATGGTTTTTTTTGTTTTTTAAATACCCCAGAGTCGTTAAAGGTTTTTGTTTTTGTTTTTTTCTGTAACCGTTACATTTTTTTAACTTTAACTAAATGAGATAGCAAGTCAACACATTAATAAATTAAAGGAATAAGTGCCCATTACTTTGGCACTATAGAGCCATGTCTCATTCAGTTTGCTCCTTACAAGTTAGTGAAACATGTATGCACAGCTTCTGTTTAAGATATAGGGCCCCCATGGAATAGGAGCATCTCCCAACTTTTGATGTATTCTTTTCTGCTTCTCCAAGATCTTTCTTGAGTGGCAATAGCTAATTTAGTTCCCATCATCTTATACATATAGTTTAGATTACCTTTTCCAATATGCATTATTTTGCATTTATCAACATTAAAATTCATCTGTCATTTTGTTGCCCAGTCATCTAGTTTTGTGAGGTTCTTTGGAAGCTCTTCCCAATCTTCTTTGGACTTATCTAAAGTGGTTAAGTATCAAATTTTGCCACCTCATTGTTTACCCCATCCTCCAAATCATTTATGACTATGCTGAACAGGACTGATCCCAGTATAGGCCCCTATGGGGCACCACTAATAACTTCTCTCCATTCTGAGAACTGACCATTAATTCCTACCCTTTGTTTCATGTCTTTTAACCAGTTATAAGAGTGAAGGCCCTCTCATGGACTCATCCCTTGACAACATACTTTGCTTAAGAGCCTTTGGCGAGGGACCTTGTCAAAGGCTTTCTGGAAATCTAGGTACACTAGATTTCCTTTTTGTCCACATGCTTGTTTACCCCCTCAGATATTTCAAAGTTGTTTTATGATCTAATAAAACAACAAAACAATGTAAAGAATTCCATTTCCAGGCTGCAGTTTTTCCTAAATACTTCACTAAATCTAACCACATAAGAATGTTAATTGTTCAAAAATCTATATTTACATAAGATTGACGGTATTTGGTTTACAGTAAACTGGTTCCTGTGCTAGTAAAGTTAAATGACTCACTGTCCACAATAATCATGTTCCCAGGAATATTTTATTCTTTTGATTAACCAACTTGTTCTGATTGCGTAACAGTCATATTTAATCATCTTATACCCTGGCACATTTTATAAATCTCACCAGGAAAATGGATATATGGTAATTTGATAGTCTGAGGACTGATGCTCAGCCTGAGGCTAGTCACAATCTAAGACTTGGTCAGATTGTCACAATAACAGTTGTGTTTGTGGGCAAGTAGTGTAGGTTAGAAAAGATATCAAAGGGGCAAAAACGAGCATCCAGCTGCAAAAGGCTGACGAATGAATGTTTGATCTCTATCCATTCACTGGTAAAACTGTTATGCTGAAGGGATGGAAAAGAGGGCTTCTTTGTTCATATCACTCAAGAATAGGTGACTCATCGTAGCACTCAGGGTGTGCCAAATAATCAAGTTTCTACAGTTGTCACACTCAGCATTCAAAACAGCCAACAGCCAAGTAAGCTATCCAGAGGAAAAAGTAACAATCATATCCTTCACTAAGGATATGAAAGTCTCAGAGGGGTAGCTGTGTTAGTCTGTAACTTTAAAAACAACTTTTTAAATGTTCTTGATCAAGATCATCTGATTGGAAGAAGTGGGTTTTGCCTACAAACTAACAAATATATGAGCTTTTGTGAGGTGCCACAGGAAGACTTGTTTTTAAGGACCTGAAAGGCTTCCATCAACATCAATGGCCATTAGAACTATGCTTTATCCCTCTTGTACAGCACACGCCTTACAGACTACAAAAATTCCTTAGAAAATGGAACACTATACTGCTGGTAAGTCTGCTTCTGATTAAAAAAAATTGAATCCCTGATCACAGGACTTGTTTTCAGGGTCATAGCCCCATAGGGCTAGAAGAGACCTCAAGAGGTCCTGGAGTCCAGCCTCCTGCCCAAAGCAAGACCAATCTTAATGGGGATATTTCATTCAAATGTACACTATTCATGTTTAAACCACTATAGTGGAAGATTAATAATGTGCACCACAGGAAACTAAGAACAAGTGTAACCCACATACCAACTGGGTATGGTTCACTGTCCCATGTAGTGGTACTTAGAACACTTAGAGACACAATGTGCTCTACAGCCTTAGCTGAACGCCAACTGGCTTTTAGCTCAAGCTGTAGAGTCTCACGCACTAAGCTCCAGAGGTCCTAGGTTCAGCTCTGACATTTGGCCTTACACAAAGATTTAAAAACTTAGTGGTACTTGGTGGTAGTATCCAAGTATTTGTAGTTGCTCTTGTCTGAGGGCAACACCAGATCCTTCAGCATTTTTCTTAAGCCTTTCATATTTTTGAGGCTGTATTTCAGAAAAGGAGACTACAGTGATGAAAACTGTGGTTTGCTGACATGGTTATGTTTTTCCCAGTGCTGGCTAGTGGTGTCCAGAGACCACAGTCTCAGCCAGAAACATGGTACACCAGCTACACCCACTCACCGATATACATTTAAATTAGGAACTTTGCATTTGATTCTCTTCTCAGACTGCTCATTGTCTTAGTTTACTTTTAAGACATTAAAAGGCTAGAGAAGTAATGGACTTGTTTACAACACATTGCTTCACCAACTGATATATTTGTAATCATATGCTAAAAAACTTTTCTATATTTGACCATTTTCCTTCATGCATTAACTTTTCACCTGCTCTCTTTCCTTTGTGTCAGATGACAGAGTAAAGAAAACTATTTTTCATTTCACTATTTTCATTGAAGGAATGGCAAAATTCCACACAGAATTATCATACTTGTGGTTAGACTTTGGCTGAGGTTTTATTATCTTAGATCAAAAAGTAACAGTGAGGTTATAAAAGGAACTAATAACTTTACTGCAGCTAGCTTTTTTAGGTTTGATTAACAGAAAATTAGGAATTGTACAGGAAAGTTCATCTTTCTTGGACCATCATATTCACGGAGTCGGACCAGTTGCAAGTTAAAGATCAAGGTTAGTTTTAAGTAGCTGGGAATGAGGAAGCATTTTGACAAATGTTACTGCCAAAATACAGCAGTAAGTTCTAGCTACAGCTTAAAGAGATAGGCAATAGAAATCCTGGTTGCCCAGTCTCGGTCTTTTAAAAATGTCAGCATCCCATAGCCAGACAGCATGACCGTAAATGTAGCAATATAGAGATAGCAGGAAGTCCTTTTTAATCTTTCTGTAATCTCATAAAATTATACCGGAGACCAGCCTACTAACATCTTTACTAATTCATTTGCTAAATACATCATTACAGTGTTTGCAAAATCTATTGGTAGTCATTAGAAGATACATATTTATTTTTTAGAGTACTCTCAAACATGAAGGTTCCTAGTGCTGATTTAGGCCAGGTTTTATACAAGTTTACTGACATGCTGCTCTGTTTGCCACTACGCCTTAATTCTTTGTAACCAGAAAGTCCAGTCAGACTCAGACTCATACTCATAGACTCTAAGGTCAGAAGGGACCATTATGATCATCTAGTCTGACCCCCTGCACAGTGCAGGCCACAAAATCTCACCCACCCCTCCTAGAATAATCCTCTCTCCTATATCTCAGATATTGAAGCCTTCAAAGACTTTGAAAACCCCAAGATGCAGAGAATCCTCCAGCTGTGATCTGTACCCCATGCTACAGAGGAAGGCGAAAAACCTCCAAGGCCTCTGCCAATCTACCCTGGAGGAAAATTTCTTCCCGACTCCAAATATGGCAATCAGCTAAACCCTGAGCATGTGGGCAAGACTCATCAGCCAGACACCCAGAAAGTTCTCTATAGTAACTCCTATCATCCCTCCATTGACCTATTTCCCACTGATAATGAATGGTCAATTAGTTACCAAGATCATGTTCTCATCAAACCATCCCCTTCATAAACCCATCTAGTTTAATCTTGAAACCAGATAGATCTTTTGCCCCCACTACTTCCCTTGGAAGGCCGTTCCAGAACTTCACTCCTCTAATGGTTAGAAACCTTCGTCTAATCTCAAGTCTAAACTTCCTATTAGCCAGCTTATATCCATTTGTTCTGTGTCCACATTGGTATTAAACTTAAATAATTCCTCTCCCTCCCTGGTATTTATCCCTCTAATATATTTAAAAAGTGCAATCCCCCCTCAGCCTTCTTTTGGTTAAAGTAAACAAGCCAAGCTCCTTGAGTCTCCTTTCATAAGACAGGTTTTCCATTCCTCGGATCATCCTAGTGGCCCTTCTTTGTACCTGTTCCAGTTTGAATTCATCCTTCTTAAACATGGGAGACCAGAACTGCACACAGTATTCCAAATGGGGTCTCACCAATGCCTTGTATAATGGCACTAACACCTCCTTATCCCTACTGGAAAGACCTTGCCTAATACATCCCAAGTAAAAAACGGGGCCTGCTGGTGCCTGGTCAGTACTGCTGACTGGACACTAAAAATCCAGTTTCCAGAGTAACCACTATCAGTCTCCCTACCAAGATGATAGGAAGAGCACAGTTGATGCCTGGGGGAATAGCTCAGCTACTGACAGAGAAAGATGGTTCTCAGCCCCACTGCTCCATTCTGAGGGATCGGTCCATCCCACCCTTACCTTACTCTGTCCAACCCACCCTTACCTTACTCTGTCCAACCCACCCTTACCCCCTAACTGCTTCCAGCCCCTCCTACCAGGAACCAACTCACTTCTCCCCCACCATGCCCCATGATTATTCTGGGAACTGACCCCCTAGCTCCTTGGCTCTTTCTGATCCCTACCACTGTGTCCTGATTGAGCAGGTAGGCAGGCTCCACATCAGCTCTCCCTGCTTGGTAATGGGAGGAGCAATCAAGTGAGACGGATCTTGGGGAAAGAGGTGGAACAGGACTGTCCTGTTTTCAGCAATTGGCAAGTTGGCAACCCTACCCATACCATAAATCAGATCAGTGAGCATTTTATTCAGCAACATAGGTGCCTATTTAGTTTCAAACCTTGACTGGAGAAAGAACATAAACCCGTAAACTACCTCTGGACCATGACTTTTTCTGTTTCAGCCATGCCTTAGTCCCCACTAGAAATGGAGATTACCACCACGTCAACATAAGAAGAGACCATTCATTTATCTACCAATGAAATAGTGCTTCATTTAGGTGGAACAGCAGCATATCAAGGTTGACTATATAATGGAAAATGTACACTGCATAGGTACTAGCCTTTATTTTTCTGGGAATAAACCCCTATTCACAATCTGATAGTTACTCTTGTGCTACTATAGTCTTGGTGTAAAAGAACAAAGTGTGAGAAAGAATAATTGGCAACAATACTGAAGCATAAGTAAAACATTTTATTTTTTCTGTTATTTTCAGGAGAAAGATAGTGATTTCAAACCAAATTGAGATGACAACATACATTATTTCTGTTCACAATCACAATTAATTTTTACATTTGCTCACAAGTTAATTTTGTCTTAAGCCACGGAAAATAAAGGATGGTAGCTAAAGACTATTTAGCACTTTTAGTAAACTCTCTAGACCAACAACAAGCCTTCAGCTAGTACTAAGCATTCCAATATTTGCTGAATGAAATATTACCATGCAAGAAGATGGCAACATCTCATCCTTATGCAATTTAAAGTTACTATTTATATAAAATATCAGATCATTAAAACACATCTCCTTGCTCTGAGGAGCATGCAACCTGAGCTCACTCTCTGGTTTGGCAACATCCATGGTCCAGCATGAATTTAGTTAGCTGGATGTCCACTTAGCATGGATGTGATCAAGTTTCCCACAGTCCCATAAAGTTTGTTTACAGCCACTAGTCCTGGCTCTCAGTGTTCTGCACTGTTTTTTAGTTCTAATTTACTCCTAAAGTGTTGGTAATGATGCTAAACAATATTGACTTCTCATGGTTTGGCAAATACTCTGGTTCAGCATCAGTCAGGTCCTAAGGGTGCTGAACTACAGATATTCAACCTGTACTTCCTAAGCAGTGCTGATATTGAAGTTATGATAATTAAAATATGGATCCAAGAAGATAAGCTACGTGAATAAGATCCTCAAGTAGTGGATAAGAATCAATCGCCAAATGTGTTTCTGTTCAGTAGGCCTAGAATTTTTCTTATGAGGACACCAGCTTGTTGTAATGAATAGGAAATGCATTTTCACATATCTTAAGTCAAAGCCCTTCCTGTCTGAAGTAAAGAGGTGTCTGACAGATCTGATAGACAAACACATGCCTGGAAGCAATAGCACCAATTCTAGGGAAGTCTGTTGAATTCCCTCTAGAATTCTTCAGTTGCTAAAATAAATAACTGTCACGCTTATATTAGGTTCACAGACCTAAGCTGCCAGGAAAAAAAAAAAAAAGACTCATAGTAAATTAGTCACTGCTAGTAGACTCACAAATGCCAATTAGAATGAAAAGGGGGAGGGTATACATTTTAAATTAAAAAGTCAGTTTCTGCACAATAAGGGTATCTTTACGCTGCAACACTATTTCAGGATACCAGAGTAACCCAAAATAGCTATCCCACATCTTCACAGCAAGCCCATTATTTCGGGTTCACTTTTCCAATGTCCCCGTAAACCTCATTCTACGAGGAGTAAGGGGCCTTTTGGAGTAGTGCATTATTTCAAAATTTGGCACAAATGATAAAATAAGCTATTTTGAATAAGCAATGAAATGAGACAATTTGCATAGCTCAAATTGCGTATCTTATTTCGAGTTAGGGTGCATCTACACTGAACCATTAGTGATTCTGCTTACCCTTTGAATTTACCCTTTCCAAACGAAAGCAAGATGTCATTTTTAACTTTGGGCATGTAACTAATTTCCTTGTATACAGCAGACAGCCAAACTGCAATGGTAAAGAACTGTAGGAAAGGGTTTCCTAGTCTGCTCTTATTTGTAAAATAAACGAACACCTTACTTTGTCTAAAGTAAAGCGAACATAGCCAAAGATAAACTAAATAGTCAACCAACTAGATTTGCAGCTTCATCTCAGGACGAAATGGAGAGATTATCTGCTGACTGTAGTACCCCTTATCTCTTGCAAAATGAATGGGACAAAGAAGGGAACCACTGAGAGAATGGCCCACATACCATTAGCAAAGACAAACCAAACTCAATTCTAAGCAGTAGGTGGGTGGAATGATAAAGCAGAGTGTGACTCTGAAAAGAGTCAGGAAATTCAGATATAAGATTGCTTCAGTAGTTCTCCATTTCTCCTCAGGTTTTTTGTTTGATTTTAAATAAAGTAGCAAGAGAAAAAAAAAGTTAGGGTAGAAACTTTTCCTAGTGTTCCACAAAAACAGAGAATGCTAAAGGTTTATGTATGTTCAGGACTATTCGCCATGCAGTAACAGCTACCTTCCTTCTAAAAATCCATCTTCTCACTCTTTACTAAAAACTACAAACCAATATTAACAGCAAACAACTGTGTCTATGGCAAGGAAAGTAAATTAAATGATCATGAATAACAGAAGTTGTTGTCACTCAGAATTGAGGGACAATAGCCAAACGTATCAAGTGAAGAATTATCTATAGATATTTGGCTTTTCATCATACTCCTGGGCTAACTTTTGTGCTCAGTTAACTAATCCATGCAAGTCCAATGAAGCCAATGAGTGAGATTGGGGACAACATTTCAGCTATATGGTTTACTATAATGAAGTTATATGAAACCATTTTCCTCATCTGATGGGCCTTTACTTGCTTTCTTTGAGTTAAACCAGTCCCAACAGCAACCTGGCCTCATCTTCCCAAAGGAGCAACTTTACCAGTTAAACTTAAGAATCTCCAGTTGATGTTTGTAGTGTAGTGCCATGCCATGGCCAAACTGCATTATGCATACCCATATTCAGTCCCTTAAGTTGGGAGTATTTGTATCACAATAATGCTCAGAGGATCCAAACTACTTGTTATACAGTACCAACACAATATAAGAAACTTGCTCTACAAGTTTACTGTCAAATGCCACTTCAGTTTCTTGAAATGAAGAAATGGAAAATGATGGTTTTAAATAGAAATAAAAAATTTCATTGAGTATCAGAGGGGTAGCCATGTTTGTCTGGATATGCAAAAGTAACAAGGAGTTCTGTAGCACCTTTTAGACTAACAAATGTATTGGAGCATAAGCTTTCACGGGCAAAGACCCACTTCATCAGATGCATTTTAAGTGAGGGTTTTTTGTTGTTTTGCTTTTAAGAAAAGCCAAAATTGACAAAAAAAAATTTTCAGTGAAAAAATTGACTTTTTCAGGAAAAAAATCAATCAGCTGTAACAAGATGTAAGAAGTAGATGCAATAATGAAACAGAGGTTATAAGGTAGGCATATAGTTGCTGTGTTAGGCCACAATGCACTTCATGATTGAAATGCAACTATCTGATCAGGTTGTAGCCTAACAAGTGAACTGGGGCCTTTCTAGCTAGTAAGCCTACAACACCAGGGTCAAATATATCTCTAAACAAATACCGTCATAGGTTAGTATCTAAAATCTAGATCTGGACCCAGAATTCCCAGATGTTGATGTTTTCATATCTGACACTAGAAAGTAAACTCCTCTTTTCTTGTGCTCTTTATCTATCTGTATTAGCCTTTTGCCTTACATACTACAAACGCTTTGAAGGAGGAGAATCAGTCCTTTTAATTGTTTGTATAGCACTTAGTGTATTAGAATCCTGGTCTATGACTGGTCTATGTAAATTCCAGTTTCTCCAAATGCAGGAGGAGTCAACGGGGGAAAAACCAGTTCTTGGCTTACAGCCCTAAGCCTCTTCAGCCAACAAACCCAAACACTGTTTCTCAAGCTTTTTCCAGGGTCACATGGTGCTTACTGGCCTCTGCCTGTCTTTCTTGCTTTTTTTCTCTGGCCCTCTCCCTCTCGGTCTATGTGGGTTTTGCCTTGACACTCACACACGTGGTCACAGTCCACAGCACAGTTCCCTACCTTTACAGTGCTAATTTATGGGCAGACTATTAGACTCTGTCGTAGGTGTAGCCTCATCAAGGTTTCTTACAGTTATTTTCAGTAAAATGTGCAGTTACACATCAGACTGAACAAGGTTTCAACTCAATCCATTACAGGATTTGACTCAGCGCATAACATTCTGAAATAAGAAAATAGGCTCATCCTTGTATTCACTGAGATTCATGTTAAAATATCATTAACTTAGAATTTCCTTCCTCATTCCCCTCAAAAGTCAGAGCAATTGGTTCTCAGTACTAATTACTTCTAAACTCTGGATTTCAAGAAGAAAGCTGCTTCAGCAAAACGCACGCCAAGAAAATCTGAACCTCTCCAAGCACACTGTATTCGTATTGTTCAAATATGACTGAGCTGTATTTTTTCATATTTGCAGGTCAGGGGGGCATTCAGCCCTATCCTAGGTTAAAGTTTTAATCATCTGAAATGGGTAAAGAAAGACAAAATGGTCATATTAGTATCTGATGTAAATGCAGTTCATTTCAACTAAAAACATTTAATTAAGCATTTTTAAATGATTTCTTGGGAGCTTACTCCATTTAGTCAAAAAACAATTCCCTTAAAAATTAAGAGGTATGTACCTAGAACATTCTTAAGATAATTTGGATTGGAAATGTTTACCACTTCTTCTGAAACTGTCTTGTGTTAATGTTTGGCAAACTTCTTCAGTATGGCAGGGAGCTTGGAGAACAGCAAAACTTTACCAGCACCACTTCAGTGATCATGATGACAATGCTAATCATTCCCACATGCTGGACTCTCAGGATTTAGCAGAGAAAGCAGCTGGGTTTTTATTTTTCTGATCCTGAAAAATGTCTACAACAGACAAGCAAAGGGAAACATGCACCATCTTGGTGACTATATCCTGATAGTTTAATCTAAGGTTCATGCAGTTTCCTACCTCTGTGGTATCAAGCTACTACCCCACGTGTTCCTCTATCTTTTTCTCATCTCTATAGGTCTTTTGTCCAAGTAGAATCTGGCTTAGGGTACATCTACATTGCAGTGTTTTTCCAGAATAACGGCCATTATTCTGGAAAAACAATACTAGCATCCACACTACAATTGCATTTTCAACAAAAAGTCGAAACAGAGGACTTTTTCTGACAGTGGTAAACCTCATTCTACATGGAATAAAGGTTTTCCAAAAAAACTTTCAGAAAAAGACGTGTGAATGTGGAAGGAGTCATTTTTAAAAAAAAAGAAGCCTCCGGAAAATAAAACAGGTGCCCTGCTGGCCATTCCATCCAAACTCATCACAACACAATAATTCCTGTCTTCTAGCAGCACTTAAAGCTGCAGACACCAGGGACAGGACTTGTGCCAGGAATCTGGCTCTGGGAGCTGTAATATCATGTGGCTGCCAGTGCCACACATCTGGGCACCCATATCCTAGCCACATGCCCCCCAAGAGCCCACTGGCTCTCCCAGGGAGCATGCATAGGGCTCCCAGGAGTTGGAAAAGACATGCGTCATCCTGTTCTGGGGTGGAGATCCTGGCCCTTTTAGAGGTATGGGGCAAGGAGATCCTCCAGGATCTCCTTCAGAGATGCTGGAATGCCGACATCTATGGCTGGATGGCAGACAGCTTTGCCACAAGGCACCACCAGAGGACTCTGAGCAGGTCCTGAGCAAAGTGAAAGAGTTCCAGCAGGGCTATGCCAGGGAAAGAGAGCTCAGCCCTGCCCTACTGCACAGAACTGCACTGCATCCTGCAACGCAGTGCAGCCCCTTCCCTACCCCTGGTGGTGGACTCAGGGCTGGAAGTTCCCATCATTACCCTGGGGGCTCCAGCCCAGGAGGAGGAAGAGTTGGAGGAGGAAGACACATCCAGCATCAGAACCACCATCACCCTGGAGCCAGTATCCCAGGGCCTAGATGTCTCCCAGACATCCTCTGAGGCTGGGGAGGGATCATCAGTTGAGTGCTCTTAGTTTTGCCACAAACAAAGGTCATGGGTGGTAGGTGCTATGGGACTGTGGTGAGATTGTCACTCGGCCTTCTCGGCCTGACCCTCATGCCGCAGTCTGTGCACATGGATACACATGCCATGCCAGTCTGTGCCACGCAGCCCCAGAGCACCCTCAGGCTCCAGCTTATAGGGTCTGAGGAGGCCACACTTCTGGCCTTCAGGGAGGACTCCTTCCCACCACCAGCCACCACTGGAAGGAGGCTGGGGACAAGTTTCCAAAGTTGTATTCAGCCCGGATGTGGGCCCTGCCCAGACAGGCATTGAAACAGTCCCTGCTTGGGTCCATTGCTCCCACACACGGGCAGAGGTTCTCAATGATGAGCTCGGGCCATGAAGGCAGCCTGAAGGAACTGCTGCAGAAACTGCAGCACGGCAGTGTGGGGCTATTACGTGCCCAGAGGCAGCTCTGGCTCTATGGCAAGGAGTTCTGTGGTGTCCAAAGGCAGGGCAAAAAGAGCACACAGAGGAAATGCTTTGCTGTCCCTCAGAGGTAGGCAAGCAAGCAGCAGAACCTGAGAAACGGCTGCCCTGGGGGAGGATCCCTTTAAGCACGTGCCTCAGGCGGCAGCACCAGGAAGCAACTGCTGACCTAATGCCCTGCCTGAACTGGTTCCGAGCGGCCTTAAACGTGAGAGTGTCCAATGAGTGTGGACACTATCTTTTGAAATAGCAAATTGCTATTTCGTTGAGCTTTTTGCATGTAGACACTCTCACTAAATAAGCTTTTCCGGAAGATCTCTTCCGGAAAAGCTTATTCCAAAAGAAGCTTGCAGTGTAGACGTACCCTTATAGCTATAGATAGAGCTATATCTATACTTAAAATGCTAAAGTGGCACAACTGCAGCTCTGCAGGTGCACCACTTTACTGCAGCAGTGTAGATACTATAGCAATGGGAGGCATTCTCCCATCACTGAACTTAATCCACCTTCCCAAGAGCCAGTATCTAGGTCAGCAGGAGACTTTTTCATGGACCTAATGCTATCTATAGGAGTGAGGTTGGAACAACTATGTCCCACAGATTATGTCTAGACCACATGCCTTTTTCGAAAGAGGCTTTTTTGAAAGATACTTTCAGAAAAGCCTCTTTCAAAAAAGAGCGTCTAGACTACAACCAGTACTTTCGAAAAAGCAAGACGCTTTTTCGAAAGAGAGCAACCAGGTAGTCTAGATGCTTTTTTTTTTTTAAAAGAGCAGTTTGCATTACATAGAGCCTTTTTTTGAAAGAGCACTTTCGAAAAAAAGGCATTCTTCCTCGTAAAACAAAGTCTTCCCTGGTCGAAAAAACTGCTGCATTCTTTCAATTTACTTTCAAAAGAATGCGGCAGCAGTCTAGACGTAGGGAAAGATTTTTCAAGAATAGGCCACTTTTTTCAAAAAATCCCTGTAGTCTAGACATACCCTCAGGGTTGTGGATTTTTCATGCCCCTTGGAGAGGCAGATATGTTAAAGTTTCTTCTGTAGGCCAGTTCTTACCCAGGCCAGGTTTAACCTTGCAACACTTGTCTGTGAACAATTTGGCCAGATGAAGCAATACTAAGCAGCACTCAAGTGAATTATGGTTTTCCACCTACTGGCAATAAGACAAAAAGCAAACTAGACATGTATTTAGGGTCACCAGGGTCCCAGAATGATTAATTTTTAATAAGTGTTATAATATGACCAGACATCAACTACAATCCAGACATAAATGCCATATTTTCCTATTCCCTACCTCCTTCTGCCCAATCTGTTGGCACCTTTCAACAAGAAATTGAACTGAACTTATTGCTGATCATCAACAGGGGAGTGACCATACCTGTGTCAAATTTCAGACTCAAAGCTGTTTCAGTGAAACATTAGGTTTATTATTAAAGTTGTGTCACCCTTAGCTTCAGGCAATGTCACTAGCACGTAGCTGAAAGAGCACTACTGTGCACATACATGTCAGCTCACTGTACAATCATTTTTTAAAGCCAGTATCAGACAACAGAAGAAACAAGTCCCTGATAAGTAATTTCTCCCATTGGACAAATTGTAAGTTATTAGTAGCTATGGTTCTTTGAGAGTCACCTCTGCATTCAAAGGACCTCCTCACCTTCCCTTCTACCTCAGTTCTAAATATCAGAACTGCAGCTAAGAAGAAGGAATTGAAGGCTAGCTGCTCTCCTTTTACATAGACTGGAGGGAAAAATGTCATCCTTGTGCTACATCTCTCAGGCATCCCCCACTACTTCCAAGTGTAGCCCACACACCTAGTATGGGTCACTGTCCCATGCAGTGGCACTTAGACCACTTACAACAAGAGATAAGAACAAGGGAACTCAACAGCATAAGCTGAGAACCAGCTGGCTTTTAGCTGAAGCAGTAGAGGCTCCCACACTAAGCTCCAGAGGTGCCAGGTTCAAAACCACCTGGTGGCAGTTACACAAGGACATAGCTTTTCAAGGTAATTCTGAAGCTTGACCCCAGAAGTGCAATATCGCAGAAGTAGACAGCTCAGAACCTAGCCTCATAAGCCACAACATCAGGGACTCATACAACTACACATCTTCTAATGTGATATGATACCAGCAATGCCCCTCTGCTATGTATGTTGGCCAAACCAGAACATTTCTAGGGCAAAGGATAAATGGACACAAATCAGACGTCGGAAATGGTAACACAGACCTGCAGGGGAACACTTGAACCTGACTGGTCACTCAATCATGGATTTAAAAGTAGCCAATCTTCTACAGAGGGATTTCACTAACTAGAGAGAGTCTAGACAACTGAAATTCATTTACAAATTTGACACCGTTATCCTAGCCCTAAATAAAGACATTATCTGGCTGGCACATTAAAAAGCCAGTTTCCCCTACCATTAACATCTGCATTTCCACATCAAAAGCTATGGATGGGATACATCCAGCCGACTTAATTAGCCTTATTAACACAGGTCCTAAAATTAACAGATACTTCTACTGTTTTTTGCATCTCTTGGTTTCTGTTATTTCCACTCCAATTTATCTGATGAAGTGGGTTTTGTCCTCAAAAGCTCATGATCCTATATATTTTGGTTAGTCTCTTAAGGTGCCATTGGGGCCATGTATTTTTCAAGTCCCAAGTGTTCACTGCAACATATTGAATGTATACAGATTTTAAACAAGCAATCCCCAGTAGTTTATAGCCTTGAGTTTCATTAATTTAAATATTTTTTAAAACCGCATGGTGATTGGCACAAGTGACCTCAGGATCTTTCAGCTATTATAAAAAAAAAGGCTTCCATCCATCCTTCTTTTTAGTGGGAGAAAAGTCAGGCTGCCCTCACTTACCATGGCTACCCTTAAATTTTCAGTTGGCAGTAAGGCTGCCATTGGTTCCAATAGGTTTAAAGCAAGGCTCCCCTCACTTATGATGTTACCCCTGTGATGTCAGTGGGCAGATTGGACACCATAAGCCTAAAGTGCAGCTGAGAGTGTGCCTCCCAAACCCAGCTAGACAGATAAACACATGGTTGGTCAAGCAGACCTAGCACACTAAATATACCAGTACAATATGGGCTAACCACCAAACTATAGATGCAGCTAGTCAGGCTAGCTTGTACCTTGGAGGGCTAATCAGTGCTGCCAACCAGGGCTGGATTAAGTGGGGGGGGGGGGGGCGCTAGCCGGGCAGCTGCTCAGGATGCCAATCTATGGGGAGCGTCTGATGGCAGCTGTAAGGGGCACCACACGCCCAGTCGCATGGTGCCCCTTAGAGCTGCAATCAGGCGTCATGTGCCCGATTGCAGCTATAAAGCGCGCAGTGCTCCGGGCACCCAGGGGCGCACTGTGCACTGTGCACCCAGGGGCGCAGTCACACATGCATCACGTGCCCGCTGCCCGGGGCACAGGAATGGCTCGAGCTGTCCCTGCTGCCAACCATACCATAACATTCATGCTACTATTTAAGTGCTTTCAGTTGAGTGGGGAGGATGTGTGCCTGTCTACTTCGGCTTGGATGCCAGTTCCCAGCTGCCGCATAGGTAGAAGTCTGAGAGGAAAGGAAAATCAACAAGCTGGGGAGAATGAGGAAAACTATTGGGAGGGAAAAAAGAATAGTGATGGGGAAGAACATAGGGGCAGAACAACAAGTAAGATGGCATCTTCTCCACTCCAAGCAGCATGTAAAGTAAATGGAATTTTGCTCTAAGCAACCAGTTAGAAGATCTCATCTCAAGTCAGTCTTATGATTTTATAGGATCTTCCTCACAATTTTTGTACTTTCAGGATGGCAGCACTAATTCTAATCTTGACTTCATTGGGACTAATTAGAGACATTTTACTAAGAAACAAAATAAACTTACATAAGCATTTTTCTTTAAATGGTTTTACGTTTCCTCAGTCAATACTTTGACACTACTGGGAAAAAAATGCACTTTTTGCTTTGAAGAGTGGTTTTCTTAGAAAATGCAGGAGATGTGAAAATGTACATCAGAGGTTTTTCAAGAGTAAAGGTAGATTCCTCCATTATCCCTTTTCTATACTATACTGCATTATTAAACACCTACAGATATGGCTGATGGAATATATTGTATTAATAGCATTACTGGAAAAAAGTTCTACTTCTGTCTTCAGGATACTTTATTCCATATTGAGCCAACTGGAAACCTTTATCAAGGCTGTCAGTATCATAAGCTCTTTTATTCTTAGGCAAAAAGCAAAGGCATTGAATGCATATTGATCTAATGTTATTCTGAGACTTGGACAAGATTTTTAAAATTAGAAAGGATAATTTTTGTGCACCTGAAGAAATAGTTCACAACAAAGTTATCCAAATGTTGATGCTGATTTGATTTGGGATTTCTCATCACAAAATTTTACTTTTCTTTATATTACTCAAGTATGCATATGAAACTTCAGGAATGCAAGAGCAGTCCAAGAGAAAGAATGAGAACATGGTGCCAACAGCATTCTCCATACATTTATTTCATATGAAGTAGCCTCACGAATATTCACAATTTTTTATGGGATCCCTTAGTTATTTGACATAGTTAGAGATGCCACTATTTTCCAGTTGAAAACAACATTGCATACTGTACAGTCCATGCATGCAGTTGATTGGGCATAATTCTTATCCAAGTGAGCAGTCCCAAGTAGTTATGTGTGAAAAATATCAGCAATAATTATCAGTATACATATTGCACTTTTCAGCTGAAGATCGCAAGGCACTTTATAAAAGCAAAAACTATGTCCCTATTGCAGAGGGAGAAACAAGAGGCAAAGATTTAAGTGATGTGCCTGATCAACTCAGTTACCACTGTGAGCAAGAAGTGTGCAGAATCAGGACTAGTTACACATACATTTTTTGGTACATGCAAGTAGATGTGCTCACAGATCATTCTTGATCCTGTAAGATGCTGACCACTCTTGCCACAGTCAACAAAGCACTTAAACACATTCTTAATTTCCGATGCTTCCATAGCCCCACGGATTTCAGTCAGACTATAAATGTTTAAAGTTAATCATAAAACTTCAGCATTGTGCTGGGTCACAGACAGTGTCCTCAGCACCATATTGCAGACAGAGAATTTGGCCTCTAACGTATAGTTATAGAATACTCTGAAGCAAATCAGTTTGCATTTTAAAAAAAAATCAAGTTAAACTATAAAACATTCTGAAAGCCAGCCAATCCATCATCCAGTCAAAATGAGACTCTCGTGCCTTCCTGGAATGTTGTTTTACCTTACAGCACTGCTGTTGAGTACCGAGTATGGAGTTGCTTTGTTTCTTCACCTGGAGAACTTTTCTGCAGGCTTTTCTAGATTTTCATCTGCTCTCCATTTGAAATTAAAAGAGTGATTTGGCTCATGACCAGCTAAAATTCATGTATAAGATTTTGGAGGGGCTTCAGAACTGGCAAACAGCTCACTGCAGCTTTAACAGATTTAAGCCTTCGGTTGAACCTAACAGAAGTGAAATTCTGAATCTTTCATCCAATTTCAACAAGGTATTACATGGAGAATGTTAGACCATGGAACCCATGGCTAAGTGAGAATTTAATAACCATTCAGGGCCAAATATTTCCAAAGTTGCCTGGCTGCACTTTCACCATTTTGCATATATAAAACTTGCTTAGGCATGCAGAAAGGGAGTGAGCTAAAGCCCTCTGAAATCAATAGGTGTTTTTCCCACTCCATTATCTGGGCTTGAATCGGACCCAGAATGAGCACTTATTCATTGTCACCCCATTTTTTGTTTTAGTTGTAGCAAACTTAATTTTGGTTGCCAGCTTGAAAAGTTGGTCCTCGGGAATCACTTTTCAATGTTTTCAAATATTTAAATGATACCTATGTCAAACTGTACATGTACTCCAATGGATTAATAACAGTGCAGAGTCATGTCTGGTGGTTAAGCCTCAATATTAATAATAATATGCTATTATACAAGCACCACATGAGACTTGTGCACAAAAGACCAACACAAAAGGTAAATGATTAAATCTGCTCACCCTTCAAGACAATGGGAGTTTTGCCATTGACTTCAGCAAGTCAGGATTTCACTCAAGCTCCCTGCTTTCAGTCTTAAGTTAGATCAAAGAAATAAACACAAGGATCACAGACATCATATTGTGGTAAACCAGTGGAAAAGGAAAGAAAGGAAATACTGTTTGAGTTGAGGGATATGATCTCCCCCAAAGCTTTCCAGCAAGCAAGGGTTGCAGGAGGTAGATGTGACAGCTAGTTTAACAGTTTGTATAGTAGAGTAGTACTGGTTGAAATCACAACCAACTGGCATTCAAAAATCTAATCACTATTGCTGAAAGCCTTTGCTTTACATTTACTAATTAAGCTGTATTTTAAATATTTTACTATCAAGGTTGTATTGAGGTTTTTACTTCTTTATTAGTAAGATATGTATATTTAGTTTTTACATGTTGGAAGTGTAATTTTGAACAATATGCTCTTAAAAATTTTAAATATTAAATTACCCATAATGTATGTATTGTGTCATATTTAGAATGCTATTTCAAGTGCCACCTAGTTCCAAAGCTTATTAAAGTAAATTAAAGACTCCCTTGATCCTTCTGACATACTATCTTTGAAAGTTTGTTACCCAAGAATAAGAACCAGCAGATAAGGTAGATTATGGAAACTGGGACAAATGGAGCTCATGGTGTCGTAGAAACAGAAAAGACATGACAACACAAGTCTGTCAAATGATTGTTCCCTAGCGCAAGTGAACTGATGTGCAGCTAGTAAAACCATTTGCTTCATTATATGGAATATTTCTTTTCAGGCCGTATACATTAATTGACCTCATATTTGTTGAAGCACATCATAAGCCATTTTCTCTTGAAGGCCAAGTGATTTTATTCATACTGTATTGCTAATACTTAAGGTAAATATAATGTATGAATGCATTCCTTAGAGATCAGTATCACAATGTATAGAAAGGAAATACCTTGACACACTAAATAGACAAGAACTGCAAAGGATGAAAAACTGTGTGCGTGTGATGTTGATCAAATGAACATTTCAGTGGCTCTGCCAATAGTTGTGTTAAAAAAAATCCCAAACAACCTATTAGCAGTGCATTGTTGTGGGAGGAGTAAAGGGTACTATTTAGCATTAAAGACAAGATGAATGAATTGATGGCTCCCTGCCTGATACCGTTAAAGCATATTTGAAACATAGCAAAGGCTCATAGTCAAAACTGTTATATTTATGATACTGTAACCTTACTCTTTTTTAAGCACATTTGTGGGAGTTTTAAGCTCTTTGTTGCAAAAACAAGTCAGGTCATTGTTCCACATGGGCACTGTATACTGTTAGGTCATATATGGCAGACAGAGCTTGAATGCTCTGTTCGTTAGTCAGTCTTATTGTGCAATTTCTTTCCCAATGCACCCTTCTGCTTATAATTAATAATAAAGCAATAGAGCTGTTCTGTGAAAGTCTCAATCTCACAGCTGGCCCTTTGTAAATCTAAAATGCCAATAGCTACTTAGTTTTGTATTTACACTTTAGTGAGAAAAACCCAGTTGTTTGGTTCCTGATGCAATTATTTTAGAAATATGGTTTTAATAAGGTTTTATTACAGAAAGTTAGTTTGTGTTTTAAAAATCCAAGCAAAGTTTAATTATCTGGCAAAGTAGGAAGAATTTGCATTGCTAAAAGTTCTCCATACTACTGGCACTGCTGAAAATATTTCTAGTACCAACATAAGCAAAATCAGAACATTTCTTCTGATCCACTTTAAGCATGAGTTTCCACCAAGGGCAATTTAATAGCAAAATTAAGAACACCCCTAAAACATCTTGAAAATAACATGATAAAATGCTCACAGACCTTTAAAAGAAGCAATATAATGGTCTATAGAAATGACAGATCCATCTAATTACTAACATACTGCAGAAAGTAGAAAAACATCCTGTTAAGGTTGATAGACAACTTTCTCAGACCTGTCTTCACACGTTCTTAATTTTAAAATATGCTGTACTATCCTTCAGAGCTCTCTCCATGTCATCGAAAGTCTGAGTCAGCACCAAGCCTGAAATATAGAACTATTCTCTTTTGTCTTCTTTCTTCTGCTACAGTATTCAGGGTCCCTATGACAACTGGATGTCATGAAGACCTCTTCGCTTCTATTGCTTACTAAACTATATGCACTAATAAATGTAATGTGCTACACAAAATATGTCTTATAGTGGGCGTATTGGGTCATGTCAAGTATATGGAATGATTCTGACTTGCTCACCTAACATGCTTATGTGTTGCTATGGTGATCAGATTATCCATCTATAAAGCAAGTCTTTGAACATGAGGAGCCAGTATTCCCACAGGAGAGCACATTTACAGGACAAATATGATGAAAACCAATTACATTTTGGGATGGCCCAGTGGAGATAAATGGGACACTGATGAAAGAAAAGGGCAAAAATGCAGGAAAGAGGCAAAGAGAAAAGGGCTAAAACTAAAATAAGGGGAATCAAGAGGAAAAGAAAAATGATCATCAGAGAAGAGTAGGGCAGAAAAGCAAACCAGCAGATCCAGAGAAGTTGAATCAAGGTGAAGCTAGCCCGAATCGCCAGAGAAAAGGTGGGAGAGGGGACTGTATAACAAGGAAAATTAAAGCCAAATGAAGGGAAAGAGCAGAAGAATGGGTCCTGAAATTTGGTTTAAACTGGCATTAGAATTCTATGCCGCAGCAACTTACAAAACTGATCTAAAGAGCATCAGAGAAAAACCAGCATGGTTTATTGTATTATTTCCAAATTGGAAATAAGTTCTTTAAGCATCATTTCCCCCCTCCATCTGAGCTGCATGCAGCCAAAGGAGATGGGAGTGGGGGGAAACACTTAGGGCTTCAGCTTTGACGAGTAGCAGATTGGGGTAGTGGAGCTCCTCCCATCTCTGACCCACCTGTGCCTCAAGCCTGACATGTCCCTCCTTTCCTTTACACTGATACACATTCTCCAGCCACTGGAACACTAGTATGGTGCTTAAACGGCCTTACCAGTCTGGAGATTCTGGCCTGGTTTTAGAATTCTACTTCTCCTATTCCTCTTTTGAAGGCATCATTAACAATGGAGGAATGAATGTCTGACTGGGAATCCTAGCATTCATTTAATTCAGGGCAAACAATAGACGATTTCATGTATCCCTGACTTGCATCTGCACTGTCAGTCATTGTGTGCATTCACTACAGATTAGGTGTACAGTATGTCTTCAACTGTTCCTCTGGCAATTTTCTTAATTTATGAATCATGTGGATCTTTCAATAATTCTCCATTTCTTTAACATATGGCTTATACCTTTGAAGAGCCTCCAATATTTCTTCACTGCTTGCCTTTCACATCCCATGGGAGTGTGTCTCAAACCTCAGCTAGTCTGTATAGTCAGTCACTGAGGTGCTTTTAATGTCATCTGATCAATAGAACAGAGATCTCCAGCAATCAGACAGGAAGGGCAGTATTATGTTGTCCCAGTGGCACTGTTCCAAGTCTAAATCCTGACGCAGTACCAGCTTGGGCAGAGTGCTCTGCAAGATTATTTTTGTTTTAATGACATAATGGAAGCTAGAAAGAAAAGAGAACAGGGAAGAGGAAATCCATGGGAAGACTGGTAGACGCAAGCAGGTACTTGTTCAGACAACAAAAACAAGCAAAGTACACTAGTTCTCTAGCTCATGTTGACCATTTAGATCAGGGCTACTCGACATGTGGCCCGCAGGCCCCAAACAGCCCACGGCGCAGTTTGGGTTTATGCGGGGCTCAACATGCAGCCTATGGGGGTAAGATCCTTGGAACATGGACTCCACTGGGAACATTCTCCACAATGGCAAGGTGTCTCCCAGTCTGGGTAAGCACTGAAAGACGCAAGCGGACAGGTTGGCTGGAACAGACGGGTACAGAGTGTCGGCATTTTAGCCCCCGGGAAAGTGGTATCGGGAGTGCCGGAGCATTGTGGGAAGTGTTTTGTATTCATGCCCATCAGTGTGAAAGAAGCTATTTGCACATATATTTGTACATATTTTTGAATATATATGCAGCCACACTTAAGTTGCGGCCCTCAGCATGTGCTGCGAGTGTCATTGTGGGCCCCGGGGCTTCCAAAGTTGAGTAGTGCTGATCTAGATTGTACTGTATGACTCCCCCAAAAGTGTTCTTTGCAGAGTTCTATTTCCTCAGCTACACTCTGGAAACTGGCAAGAACCAGTAAGCTAATTCAGACCAAAGCCCAAATCTACAACAAAGGAGTTAGAGGTCAAAGCAGAGTTCCTCTGTATCCAGCCTCCCATGTAGGTCAGCTCATGTGAACATTATTAAAACAAATATCACCACAAAACGGTATTTTATAACGGATTTTCTAAGAAGGTCAGAGTATTTTACAGACATCAACAAAGGTACAGATGTTTTGTGAAGTAGGTATCTAATTTCTCCATCTGTAAAATTATGTCAAAACTCGGTAGTCAAGTGACTTTCTTAGGATAACAGTGAGCCACTAGAACAAGTTAGGCTCAAAACCCAGATCATCCTCCTCCCAGTACTATCACTCCATATTCTTAAATTCTGTTGTGCTTAATTTGTCTATTTCAGAAAAAGAGCGCACTGTTCATGAACAACAGCGTTTAAAAGAAGAAAAGACATTATGACATCATTCAAGAAGCAAGATTATCACTAATTATAGGCATATCTGAGCTTTTCCATTGACAGCGGTCTTAAAAAAAAGACTAGTTAAGCTGTATACCTGTTCATTATACCAGATCTTGCATTTTTCATGTTCTTATTTGATCTACTTTCAGATTACACTACTTTCAGGCTCCACTATTTAGATATGGCACTCAGAGGAAAGATTCTAATGGCGTTTACGGAAGCTCTCTTTTCAGGTGAACATTAGCCCAACCAAATGACTGTTCTAGGAAAATTACTAACAGGTAATGCATTCACTCTAGTCAGAAAGAGGGACAATCAACAGCAGAATCACCTTAGTTCCTCCATTTAAAAAATTGCATTTAAACAAATTGATGTAGTAACTTTGTCTTCCTCTTCTGTAAAAGGTCTACCATCACAAACTGATGTTGCTTGCTTAGTGAGAAAATAGGACAGTGAGAATGCTGGTCAAGGTGACATTATGGAAGCAGTTTCCTTAGTAACAGTAACTATGCTACTTGCAAAACAGACTCCAAGAAGTACTCTCAAACTAAGTTATATCCAATGCTGTTATCAAGTCATCATGGGAAAAGGTAACCTGCCTGGAAATGATGGGTGCCCAGAATCCATTAGGGGATATGTGGCTGTATACTGGCCTCAGATAAAAATTCTCTCAAGGGAATGTGAAATCATCAAGTTGCATACATGCATGGGTACATGTTTGAGTTCGATATGGACATCTGTGAAAGTGAAGGTCAAATAATATTTATCAGGTTTTTTTTAAGAGGCATCCAGAACTCTGGACAATGGTAATAATTAGGAACTGGTTTAGAAAATAACTATTGTGAATTTATTCTAAGAGTACTGATGCAAATGCATGCTGAAGGGCTGCCAGATGCAGTATCTGCTGGACCTGTCCAAATTTGGATTATGTTGCACATTCAGTTAGGTGCCTGGGGGCAGATTAATTTTGCTGCTGCAAACCCTTGTTGAAAGTTGTCCTTGTACTCACAGAAACAACAGAATATACTGTCTTCATTTAGAAATCACCTACAGGGAATTTTTCATGTTATAATTCTTCAAAATTTTGTTACTAGCCTTAATGAAAATAATAATCACTTTTCTTTTAATATATTTGCCTGCATGCTAAAGGATGATTGAATAGCCCTGTATATATACATACGAACGCATGCTAGTTGTGTGCGTGTATACACATCTGTTTTCTGGACAGGGAATCTACCCACACATACTTTATATATTTGGGACATATGTGCTTCCCATTATTCCCAGTAGCAACATTGTGTCCCCCTTATCTAGACAGTCTGGCCATAAAATAAGGATGATAAAATGAAAGTTGGGAATTTGATTGGACTGTAACCGACTGCATTTAAATTTAATCCCTCTTGCATCAGAATACAGTTTGACAAGGGTTCTCATTTCTAGTGCCCCCATGACCACCTCTGTAGTTTGCAATATGGCCTCTCTGTTCATGCTTACCATGGCTCAGTTTGCCATGTTAAGTGCTTTTCTGGGATAAGAGAAGTCGAGCTTAAAGCAAATAAGTGATCTGCCACTTTTGATGAAGTTCACTGCTCTACATCCTTATTCATGGGCAGTGCAGCGTTTCATCTTTGCACCTTGGGCTGAGCGCTACCTTTTAGGACTTCTCTTATAGGGTCTACATCCCACTGCCTCCCCAAACCTAGGAATTCTGGCAGTTTTTGCTAGGGACCACCCTCTTCCTTGCAGCCCCTATTTCACAGCCTTCCACAGATACCTAATCTTGTCCCTGTTGTGTGTCCACCCTACCTCCTGCCTCCACCAGGCTCTTCCGAGAAAGGGAACCAGGGGACATTTGATGTGTATTCCTCTCCAAAGCCTTTAACTGCTAGGGTCATTAATGGAAATTAAGCCATCCAGTCAGGAGGGGGAACTGCTACATCACAGCAAGGCTGAGCCCAACTTCTTTTTAAAGGGACAGCTAGCCTGTGACAGATATTAGACTGAATTCTTAGAAGAGCTCAAGGGACAGTCTTCTCTTTCTGTCAAACTGCCATTTTTGGGTGGTTTTCCTATTCAAAACCAATGGCGATTAATACTCACTGTATTTTAATGACTGATTATTGCACTGAATGCTTATTTTTCATTAAACTGGCACACCAATTATTTGTGAAGTATCAGATTTGCATGAATACAGAGATTCAGCAATTATTCGGTGTCATTTGCCATTCTCCTAGTGTTTTAGGTCTTGTGCTCTGGGAGTGTTAAGCTCCCTTACATCTGTGTGAAAGCAGCATCTTGCAAGAAGCATGCCTGGCCTCCTAGCACAGGGTTCTTATGGCCAAATCCAAAGACTACCCAAGCAACAGATTGTGCGCTGGATGCCTCTGGCAAACCTGTCTGTCCCAGGGTGTGGGTGGGCAAAGCTGTCATGCTGCTCCATGGAAACTATTTCATCGTCAAGGCACCAAACCATCCTTAGTCATTTATCCAACAAAATACCCGTCAATTCTACCCATGCCTGAGAATGGGGCTCTCTACCATACAAACCTAAGTACAGCCCTTCCTGGCATCCACAATGTCACTCCCCAACCTCCTCCCAGTTGAGTGGATACTAACCAGTTCTGTTACCTGTGGTACCATAGTTGAGAGGAGATCTGGAATTTCCCCCTTATGAAAACATGGTATTTAAGGATGAAAGTTTGAAGCCCTAACAGCCATTCACCAATGTGTTGATCAAACTGCCATGCTGATTACACAAGTGTCTTTAAACCTGTCTCCCCTCCTACACACACACACACACACACACACACACACACACACACACACACACACACGAGCTTGAGTTTAGTAACTCCGCATATCATAAGAGCAGGTGTAGAAATCACTCTTCCTATTAGACCAGGACCCATAGCTATATGGTAACTAAAATTGAATGGAAAAATATATAACATACAAAAATGTGTTATGATTCCAGTAATCACTAGGAAACACAAATAGGTGTGACAATATCAAGTGAGACAACTTCTCTTTGAAAAGTATCATCTTTTACTATCAAACAAGGAGTGTCTGCTTTTAGGAAAAAAGAAAACTTTAAAAACTGTTATCTGGGTGGAGAGAGGGGAAATGTCATCTTGACTCCTTCAAAGGTCATTCTTAGAGAGCCTGCTAACAGTCAGCTTTCTAAAAATAATGTAACAGCTAGGCTCACTAGCAGACATTTCATTTCTCAGAGGCTGCTAGAAAATAATCCTAACGCTAGTCTACCCTGCTCAGAGCACGACTCTTAAAATTTGCCATCCAGATGAACAATTTTTAGATTTTTAAAAAACAAAGAAATCACCATCCTGCCCAAGAAACAGGAACTTAGATGTGGCAGCAAATACACATTTGTCCTGTTTAAATCTGTGCAGGCAACCACACTGGTTTGAACATTTTAGCAGCAGAAATTGCAACTGAACATTTATGATTATTCATAACACATGTTCAGTCTAGTTGACGAAATGCCCCTCTTTTTTCCATTCTACTGATTTTTCTGAACACACCCTCGTTCAGAAGATAAAGTGGTAATACCATTTCTAGTCACTTACACTATAGCACTTTGCCAATTGCTACATATTTAATGTTGGCATTGGTAGTTCCATTCTAAAGATCCACTCCTGCAAGGATCTGTATGTGTTCAGCTCCCCCTCAGCTCTTCAGGAGTTGAAGATACTCACAACAACAAACCCAATAAGTACATACAGTTAAAGGCTGGAACTAGAATGCTGGCCAGTCTGCTCCTAACACAGAAGGCTCATCTGAGCTGTAGAAAAACTTCATTGTCCAGTTGTAGTAAACCCCTTAAACTCCATGGACTTAGCTACTAGAGGACACCTAACTTATACACAAAGACGTAGATTACACTAACACCACCTTCAAGGGAGGTGGGTGCTCACCACCTTGCATGATTGGGCCCAAAAGCACTATTTGCAAATCCTTAAAACTGTTAGAGAATTGCCTTTTGGATTGATATTTCTAATGTGTGGGTCTCAGGCTCCAAAATAGACTGACAGAAAAAAGTTTTATAAAAACCCCATTTGGCCATTTAAGTTATTGGGGGCCATGAAAAAAAGTATTTCTCCCCATTCACCCACCCAATGTTTATTATATCTCAGTAAGTACAACAGAGCTTTTCTTTAAAGCTTGGAATTGTTTCCGTCCCGGAAGGCAAAAATATTTGAATTTGAAATATATCAATACCATAAAATATTGGTGTATCAACTTCAGAATGCAGGTGCACATCCCAAATTACTCAATCACAATGTTGTGGGGGGGAGGAGGGTAAGGAAGGAGAGAGATTAGGACCAAAGATTGTTGTAGATAGGGAAAATTTACAAGCCCCTCAATGGCTTAGGCCTGCAGCAAAGGATGCAAAGGTCACCTCAGCCCCATTTTGTCACTGCTGCAGCAATGTATAAACAGTTTAAGGTAATGCCATAGCAAACTTAGATCCCAATACAGTGGTGTGAAGACACTCAACTCTTCATGGTCAGAGATATGTATTTTGAAAATACGTTAGTAATCATGTGAAAACAAGGATCAAATTTTGACTCATGCATACACCTGGAGGTACTCTTTCACTGGACAAATTTCTATTGAGAGAGATGCTTTTGAATTACACAGAGCTGCTCTTCAGGTCTGGCAAAGGTTCTCAGTGTCCCAGCTAAATACAAGATCAAACGGATAACCATCCCAGGTGAAGTGGGACTGACACAGCTACAACACATGCACCCATTCAGTAAGTGAATCAGCACGTTGGCTCATGCACCTGCATCAGATTGCGCACCCAAGTCAGGGTGTCAATTCAAAATTAGAATTTTTGGCATATAATCTTAACATACATTGTTAAATTACCCAGCTGCCAATTACTCTTCCTTTTCAATAGGAACAGAGGGTCAGCAATAAGAATATTTCCCAGATTCTCCAACTTGTTTGTTTTATAGAGGAAAATACAAATAAATATCTGTCTGCGTGTGGTCAAGCTACTGGTTTTACAAATTATTGAATAGAATATTTGAGTGTATAGTACCCTTCATACTCAGAATAATAGGAAAAATTGAAGTTCAAGCAACACTATTTTCTAGGTGAGAGATCAAACTTTCAAGACATCCAAGATTGAAATTTGACTTGCTTCCCAGCAGCAAGTAGTAGATACAATGGAGACTGCTTTGAAGTGTTGGCTCTGCACTGCAGGAATGAAGGATTATACTAGGGGGTGAAGCAAGGAGAAAGGAAATCTATTACAACACACACCTCCTGTTGTGAAAGAACTGCAAACCATACATCTGTCTCCAGTGTTAAGCACTGATATGGATGATACCTCTCAGAAGAAACACTGTAAGATCATGTTCCATCAGTTTCAAACAGCAAACAATTAAGTACAAAATTTTACTTCGGTTTTTCACTCTTGGGGACCTTTTCCTGGGAAGAAGTGACTTTTCATTGAAAATAGGCTATTTTGTATCAGCTCTTAAGGGATTAAGAGATTATTTGTTAAAAGGCTTTTTAAAAGCACAACATGCAAATAAAACAATTGGGAAAAAACAATTCAACTGTCGAAAAGGCAGACTGCCCATAAACTCAAGTAAAAAAAATGAATGTCGTTTCCATGGAATCAGAACAAACAAGGAGTCATCCAGTGACATCTTAAAGACCAACCATTTTATTATGTCACAAGCTTTTGTGAGTTACGTGAGTTGCAATTCATGAAAGCTTATGCCATAATAAAATTGTTAGTCTTTAAGGTATCACTGGATTCCTTGTTTTTGCTGAAACAGACTAATATGGCCACCTTCAAAACCCATGGAATCAGTGAAAACTACTGGCATAGGCAATAGAACAGAGTTCCAAAATATAAATAAATAAATATAAAGCCATCGTACCCAAGGATATTGTCAGCTTAAACACCAACAAATATCAGCAGGAGATGACCATACCCCCTCAAGGAAGTCCTGACTGAGGACCCTGCATCAAGACTGATAGCAAGACTGAAATGTTTGAGATTACACTGGCTCTTCATTCCCAAGAATCACAAAGGAGTTAGTTATCTGATGGAACAGCTTTTCTCCTTAAAAAGGAGGAATATATAGCAAGTATATGCTCCAGGGTATTTCTGAGGATTTTGCCAGAAACTGGTATAGCTCTGAACATGTGGACCCAAAACCTCCACAGAATGAACACATAGTAGCAAAATACAATGGATATAAAATTCTGATGATATATTGTAGCTGCCAAATCTTTATTTCATTGGGAAAAATGTAACCATCTTACCGCAGCTGTTTAACCCTCAGCTAGCTCTTTACTCACTCTGAATCAATTGAGTCAATACTTAATTTGGAGTCGCATATGCCCAACATTTCTAAAAATGAGTAAGGAATTACTAGAGCATATCAACAAGCAGCAACAAATACTTACCATCTCAAAATCACGGTAAGATTTAGGAGTAAAAGTAAAGAGTGAATTAAGAGTGAGTAAAACAGCAGCTCTCCCTGATTTCCATATAACTGATTTCTGTTTAAGTGTGTAAGAAAAGGTGAGTTAACTGTAATGTAATGGGTAATCATTAAAATGTAATATACATTTATCCAATTAAATAAAAATCAAGAACTATTGTCAATATATGATCCATTATCTGTCCCCTTTTGTCCTTGCAATATATCCCTTTTCCCCCCCAAGGTAGGGTGTTTTTTTGTGTGTGTGTTTTTTATTTGCTTGAGATCAAAGATGCAGGTGCTCAGCACCTCTGACAAACATGTTTATAATTAAACTTTGCCCCCACACTTCCATCCTACCCAGACTTTGATTTTGAACATGTTTAGAAACTCAGGTTCCCAGCAGATGGATTTCAATTTCCAAATGTCAGTGTTTTGTTTCTGGCATAAATATATTTGATTTGACTTTGACTTTCAGATAAGCTGTGATGCATTACTTAAAAAGAAGGATGGTAAGCAACCTAAATCATAAAGGAACCAGAAATATAGAACAATACTGAATAGATTCTAAAGTGATTTTGTCTCAAGTAAGCTACTCTAGTTCCAGCACTCCATACAGAATAGAATTCTCATCCACATGGTATGCCATTGAAAAAGTCTTATCTCAATGCACTAGTCAACACTCATGAACTGTACAATATCAAAATTTTCTTTTTTCTTCCAGATTGGGATGATCAACCAGCAATACTGATTGGCCATACAGTATTCTTCATGAGCAGGCAGTTTTACTTTGAGTAAGTGTACTAAGCATAGGTTTCTGAACTAAAACCTCAAATAGCACATATGTGAATTTTAGCAAGAAGGAACTTTCTGTTGAGTTCTTCATTCTGTTTACTTCTTCTGGCAGAAAAAAGGAAATTTAATGTCCCTTAACTACTCTGAACCATGCATAACTTTTCCATCAGTACCGAGCAGTAAGAGACACAAACAAAACAATGCAATACATAACTAGGATTCAACATATAGAGTAACAAACTGCCATGTGATGTGTTGATTTCACCATCTCTTTCCCTCCCATAATAGACCATCAGCTAGTAAAAACTAAGGTATTTTAGATATTCTGGCATGAAACCATGTCAAATCAAATGGCCTAACTCAAATCCACTGAAAACAATAGGGGCCTATGCATTGGCTTCTGTGCATATTGGATCAGCCCCTTCATGAATTGGTTTCCTGGTATCAGTCTCCTCCATGTCGGTTTTTGAGTATATCTGTGTCTTTCTTTTGCCTGTGGCTCCCTTTCACTGTCATCACACCTTGCTACTGGAGCCTCTCTCTTCTCCAAGTCCCTTTCCTAACTCCAGAACCCCTTCCCCAATGCTAGTTATGGCATTTCTGGGTCTACTTCCAATTGCTATAACCCGATCTCTATGATAGTAGTTCTTCCCCTCACCCGTGCAAAGTACCTATACTTCCTGGTACACACAGCATGTTTGTGACTACTTCCACTTCGGCCCTCTTCCCCCACCCTCCATTTCTAAGGCTATGACTTTAAACTATGAGCTAGTATGTGTACATGAGCTGGGAATCACTGTTCTAAGTTATAGTGTAGATGACTAAGTTACATCCACACCTACTTTAAGGGTGGGCTGGAGTTTAGCTATTGAGCTTTGTGGATAGAGCACTGGAGTAGGACTCAGGAATTCTAGTCCTCGTTCTGTCATTGGCCTGCTGGGATGCCTCAGTTTCCCCCATTGAAAGGACGACTCCTACTCTATTCATCTAGGGGAGTACCAGAGTCAATGGGAGAGCACTGGGATGTTGATTTGTTGTGTCTAAGCAGATAACTGTTGGTGGATCGATCACTGCAGCATTCATACATGATGTAGCAAAGACACACTCTCAGGAGCCATGTCAGTGTAGGAGAGCTGATCAGGCAAGAATAAAATCTTGCATTGCAACTTCCTATTCTGTGGTAATTCCTCTCTCATTTTATCATCACACAAGATTTAGAACAGCTTCTTCAACCCAAAGAGTCCTATCTTTGCTCTATAATAACTGTTTTCTTAGGCTATTGCTTGTGTGGTGGGATATAAATGAAGCATGAAATGCATTTATCACAATGTGAAATTCTGGGCAGAATAATGGTTTTTTAAAGTGAAGGGCAGATCACAAATGACCACTTTCTATGACTATATTTTTATGCTGAATATTCCCAGTCACTGAACTATGACAGGCTATCAGAGCAAAACTATATTACATTTAATACTTCATAATTCTTTTTGCTCATCTCTGTAAAAACTTCCCTCTGGATGACTGAACAGATTCTACAACACAATATATGAAGTTTGGTATTTGTGATGTTACCTCATGAGCAATAGTTTGTGAAAAATGTTTTACAGAAAGAAAAAAGAATACTTAAAGATTAAACTTTGTTCTAAAGGCCCCAGTAGCCTGTCTAACTTTCACACAGAAATGTCAGTAACTCAGTTTTCAGTTTGGCTTTTCACCTCACCTGTACATTTTAGCTGCATTAGAAGTGTTTCATATTGTCACTTACTTAAATACAAAGTCCAGGCTTGAATTTCCTTGTGATAGACTCTTTTCCCATTGAAGTTAATTGGAGTTTGGTCACCCACTTTAATGGGAGATGGATGAGGATCCAAGTCAACCTCTTTTGAAATGTAACCCCATTTCGGTATTTTTTAAAAACTATGTCCCTGACTATTTTTCAGTCTTTGTTGTTAACATGTTAGTCTAGAATATAAATCAAGTCTTTTTGCTGTTTATTCATCACATTGTTTCCAGGAAAAATCTGCACAAATAATTTCAAAGAAGGCCTTATAAGGGTGTTGATGGCACACAGAAGACACATACACATACGTTTTCTTTATACTTCATGTCGAAGGTGGTCTTTGCTATTTCATAAATTTCCCTGTTAAGTGACTTATTCCAGACTTTGGCACAGTTCGTTAATTTTCCTGCTGTTTGAGAGAAGCATATCTAGTGGGGCCAATACAGACTGGCTCCATCTGTACTTCCTCACTGACTCCTGAGCTGTCAGAATGTCTAGGACAGCCAACACTCTTGAGGTTCCAGTATCACTTACTCTTTGGGCCATTGTTTACCTACCCAGTATTATTGTTTTAGGCTGTCATTTAAAGTTGGCATTACATGTATTGGTAATTCAATGGTTTTAAATTGCTATGGCTTCATGGGACGCATTTAGTGATATATTGTCACAAAGTGCACTGCAGTTATTTGGCACTGCTATTAACGGCACTTACAGGTTCGTTTTAAAAGCCACACAAAGTAATGAACACGTTATTTCAAAAAGGTAACCACAATATCACAGGCTAAATAAAGTCTGAGAGCAAAGGAGGAGAATCAATACAGGTTATTAACCAATACTGACATCACAGGGAATGTCCTGGGTTATGTGAGAATGTGGTGTCTATTCTGTCAGGCTTGCACATTGATTGGCTTCTTTCTCAGGAGTCATTTCACCACAAAATGGTCACCGCTGCTTCTCTCACCTTTTCAACCGCTAATTTCAAGCTTTTTGCTGTCAACCTACTGTTCTACCTTGGCCCTAAATTAAATTAGTGTGTCATATTAATCACAACCGAGTAATCTTTTTAAAAAAGGATATTTAATAAGTAGGGTTCAAAGGAGTTAACATCTGAAGCTACCATATTTGTTTTGGAAATCTAAATGGGAAGGTCTGTGGGCAGCAGCTAATCATGCCAATTACAACACTGTTACAATTATGCTAAACCTGAAAGTCAAATTACTCAGCCAGTGCAGGAAATTGTGTAACAGAAATAATTGTACAAAAGAGTCAATAATTATATATTCTCCCTTTGTTCTGACTGGCTCAGACAATTTGACTTCAGTGTAACTGTAGATATTCTCAGAGTGAATCAAGTATTTATAATGCTCGTGGACAAAATAAAATGCAGGTGTTCCTGAAGTATAATAAATAAAGAACAAATTTATTGTAGATTAAAGAGATTTCATCCCCTTTTCAAATACTGCACATTTAAAATGTGCATTTGCAGGTTTTCAGAATTGCAGTATTTTTTTAAGCCTCTTTATACCAGGTTTTCAGGATGTTTGGCTTACAAGACAATAGCATGAGCCAACCACACGAGTTACTTGCCCGAGAGCTTTCAGCTACTTGGAGCACCAGTTGTGCCTGTTTTCATTCTTCCTTGAAACATATGTCCATATGCATATGAAAAACACGTGCATTTGCATGACATGAAATTAGAACTGAAATGAATATTAGTTCCTATTCTTACATGCAGGGAGCATCAATAATAGTGGCGGAAGTACTGCAGAAAAATGTGAGGCATAGTGGATCAGAAGCTAAATAGGAGTATAGCATTGCAACATCATCAAAATGGAAACATCATTCTGGGAAGCATTATCAGGATTGTTGTAAACAGACAAGTAGTGATTATTCTGCTCTATTCCTCACTGATTAGGCCTCAGTGGGAGTATCATGTCCAGTTCTTGATGCTGTATCTCAGAAAGATGGACAAACTGGAGAAAGTTCAGAGAAGAACAAAAATGAATAAGATGTAAATAACATGATCTATGTGGGAAGATTGAAAAGACTGGGTTTATTTAGTCAGGAGATGAGACAACAGTGGGGACAAAAAATATAGTTTTCAAGTACATAAAAGGTTGATACACGGAGGAAGGAGAAGAAATTATTCTCCTGAACCTCTGAGGATAGAAGCAGCATCAATGGATTCAAATTCCAGCAAGAGTAGTTAGAGTAATTAAGCACTGCAATAAATTGTCTAGGGAGGTTGTAGAATCTCCATTGTTGAAGATTTTCAAGAGCAGATTTAACACCTGTCAGGGATGGGCTGGATAATATTTAGGTCTGCCATGAGTGTAGGGTCTGAACTAGGTGACCTCGAGGTCCCTTCCAGGCTTATGATTCTATGGGGCAGAGACATGAGTTCAACTACTAATTCAATTCAAAAGAGCTGTATTTCTGCCACAATGGATTCCTTCACTCATGAATATAAAGTGTCAAGATAAAATATCCAGCAGTATTGTGGTTTCACAATTAAGCAATTCTAATGAAAGTTTCATTTTGACTGGACTGCTCATGTTCCCAAATGGATAAGAAAATATATATCAAATCAACCACTTAATTGTGAACTGGCTGTCAGAAAACTGATGTGTGAGGTGAGCAAAGGTAATGTCATAATGGTGGTCTCACAAAGGCTTAGCGTTATGTACTAACACCACACAGATATTAACTTATAGCTGCCAATCGAGCTGTTTGGCGGTGAATACCATGTGACAGTGAAGTTGTTTGAAAAGAACCCTCTATGAGGTCACCAAGAAAAACTCCAACTTCACCTGCTGCAGTTACCAACCCCAGTTTATCAGCATCACTCTATTTTGTGCACCTGACAGCCTGTTTTGAAGAACAGTGACCTGTAGTAACTCAGTTAAAAAGAAAAAAAGATGCAGACAAGTTGAGCAATACATCTTTGTTTGAACTGAACTATGGCTGAATTTATGGTTTGGGACTGAGATCCCGATGCGCTCCTCCAACGTGACACGTGGAATTTAACAAACAGGGCAAACAAGAAAAGAAATACCACGCAACCTGGAGAAGTGGGAAGCAGAGGTAATTGAGCACCTGTGAAAGCCCTTGAGGCTCACCTGGAACATTCCAGGCTCCGCAGATCTGAAAGGGAAAGCCATGATTCCTATGAAGCAGTGGGGGGGGGGGGCGAAATGTGTCCATTGGAACAGAGACTACTTCCTCCTTAAAAATCCAGTGCAAGTTAATGCTGACAAAAGCTTAACTTCCACTCCATAGTATCCACTCACACATTTAATGTACGTGCGTGGAGTTACTTTCTGCTCTGGATTCTGTTTTATCCACTCATATCTCAGTATGTACTTATACCATAAGCTCATTGTGGCAGGGATCATCTGTTTTAACCAACATGCACACACAAAACAAAATGGAATTTCCATGTTCCAGGTGTGATTGCCACAGGTTGGGGAAGATGGTGCCCACAGGAGATCTTTAAACTCTTTCTTACTAGAATGGGAACCTGTCCTGCAACAACATAAGGCAGGCAGCAAGCAGCAAAATACATAGCAATGGAGTTTAAGGAGGAAATTTTCCAACACCACACAAATCTAGATGAGACACTAGAAATAAGTTAACACAGTATTGCTATTACCAATAAAGCACAGTGCAGGAATTCATGAAAGACTACTTGATAACAATCACAGGAAACTTGCTTTGGGGCCATATAACAGGTCCCAAACATGACAGAATTAAATCACTCCTTAGGCTGAGCTGAGATTTTTATGCATGCTAGTCTGTTCTGTAAAGGACAAAGAACAATTGTGCCTACTAAGGAGAAAAAGGACATGTCAGAAAGACTATGCAACTGCAAATTTGGAATGGAGATGTGCCAAGAGAAGGCTCCAGAAATGGTTCTCTTGCCAATAATGAGCAAGCAGATTGATCTCTTTGTTCAGTCTACATGAAGTTAAAACAAAGTTTGTAGGTCTAAAGATTATGGTAACTGAAAAAGCAATAAATATAATAATTGATTATACTATACACTGTTTTGGCACTGGATCTAAATTGCCAAACTCAGGACATGAAATAATTCTCACTCCTACCTGATTTGAAGAAGAAACTACCAAACAATCCAATCAGAAAGAAGGTTTGGAAAGGCACTTACCTGGATTGAGGTGATCTGGATTCTCTGCCCAGTTCTGCCACAAACTGCTTGTGTGATATTGGGCAAGTCATTCAGTCTCTGTGCTTCAGTTTTTCCCCTCTAAAATATGAATTGTAACAATCCTTTCTTTCTCCTGCCCTTTGTCTTGTGTACTTCTCTTTAGGTCAGGAATTATCAGTTGCTATGTGTCAGTAAAGCACCTGGCACAATGAGTCACCCACCTCAATTGGAAACGTCTGGTGACATAATAAAAATGAATAAGTAGGTTATTTTTGACACCCTACACGGGTGACAAGGCAATGAAGACAGTAAAAGATTGATATGATAACGAAATGTTAGGACTTCTAACATTGGCACATGCCTAAGGAAAAACTATTGTTTATTATTCTTACAATGACATCTTTCAAGGGTGTTCTTAATTCTGGTGCAACATGTTTTGACCTTACAATGTGGAAGTGCTATTTATTTTGAATGGGGCACTGCAACTAGAAGAAGGTAAAAGTGGTTTGAAGATTATGCTGAGATATCATGCCTTTGAAAAGACCTCCTGAAATCAAAGATGAATAGGTATGCCTGGCCATAAATCGTGAATACTATGGTTTATTAAGGTACAATTGCTGCTGCTTGAGAGTGAGAGCTATTGCTATTTGATGTCATTTTATATTATTGTCTTCTTTTAAACTCTGATCAGCGAAATAAGGTCTGAAGCAAGCAAAGCAGAACTGTTGTGTTTACTTAGAAACAGAAGCAGGGTCAATACAAAATGTACTAGCAAGCACTTTCTAAGTTGTAGAATGTTACCACTGCCATCAGCACATTTTCAGATTTATTCCTCAACAGTGGACGATATTACATTGTCACAAGTTATCTACACAGGATATGTCAAAAAGTACCTATATCAAGTAAACATTGGCATGACTCTTTTTAAACAACCTATTCTCTTCCTTTGCTTCAGACAGAGGAGGAAACTGGAAGTGCCACATAGATGTCTATCTCTAAGATCTTTAAAAAGAGGATGCTGTGAATTAAGAACTTTAATTACTGTACTATGCAGTAAAAGGGACAAAGGCCTTCAATAGTTCCCTTGTCATTTCAGTCTAGAAACAATTCAGGAGACATGGAAAGTTCTACAAATAGCAGCTCAATATTATAGCAATGGTTGCAGAAGTGGGTAGTTCACCTCTCTCTCCATTGCAGCCAAGGGATACTTTCCATATCAGTTTCATTTTAGGGCCAGAATTCAAGGAACTCTAGGTCAGCGATGGGCAACCTAAGCTAGTCAGTGGGCCCTATGAGTGGCTCAGTGGGCCCCAAGATTGTGGTGACCAAGACAGTGTCTCAGAAGAGGACAGTTTTGCTAACTGCACTTGCACACCTAGAATTTGTGGGGTGTGCCAATTGAAACATAGTGGCACTTTCACTGGATGCAGAGGGAGTTCATGTCTCTCAGTCAATGTTGTGTGCAGTGAGCACACCCCTCACTTTACATACACTTACTTGTGTGTATTACTTTAATACTGGTAGGGGAAAAAAGTGTGTGTAAGGAAACCAGAGGGATCTGGCAACCTTGCACCTGGGCAATAGCAACCAAAATGTCTCATGGGTCACACATAAAAACCTGATGGGCCGCCTGAGGAAACTAGTTGTCCACCAACCACTGTGCTAGGTGCTACAGATTAACATTTCCCTGTAAAACCCTTTAATACAATATCCATGGCTCTCCGTGAACACAACTAGTGATGAAATATGGTGTCAGCCCCATCATCAACATCTGATTATTGAGAATGTCTTGCTACCGTTTTCTTCATTGCCAAATATCCAGAGCAAAGGGGGCAGTCAGCATTGTATTCAAATGTCTGAGCACTTAGGGCTACATCGACAATAGCACATAGGCATCTAATGGCCCCTTCCAGTTCTTAAATTCAATATTAGGTGCTACTGACAAACTACCATTTAGTTGTCACCTCACCCCACAAATGCCTAAATTTCTGTTGGCGAGCATGTGCTAAGCCACCTAAGTGCTGATGTTGCCTCATAGCTAATAAGCTGCTTGGCTCAGTTGTTGAAGCCAGAGCCCTTGCATGGCCCCAAAGCAGGATTCTCAAATGAGGTATCACCTCTTACTTGCAGGTCCCAATCCCATATGCATTCTCATGTCATGCCTACAAGATCAGACCCTGCATAAAATGCAAACAGATCAAGAATTTTGAGGACTGGCTACTATGGTCCGATGCTTAGGACACTCACATGGAAGACCCATATTCAAGTCTCTACTTCATCTAATTTGGAACATAGCCTTGAATCATCATCTTCTGCATCTGATGTGAATGCCCTAATCACTGAGTTACTGGCTATAATCAGTAGGAGTGGCTCTCACCAGTTTATTCACAGGGTAAGTACTGGGTTCATCTGCTAGGACAAAAGTTAATCTGACCCATATACCCAACTTTAGGAGAGGGTTAAGGCATAAGCTATGTCTACACTACATGCTTCTTGCACAAGAAGCCTTTTGCACAAGAGTTTTTGCACAAAAACTTCTTGTGCAAGAGTATGTCCACACCTCAAAGCACATCGCAAAAGCTATGTGCTTTTGTGCAAGAGTGTCCACACTGCTTAGACTCTCTTGTGCAAGAAAGCTCTGATGGCCATTCACAGAATGGCCATCGGAGCACCTGTGCTTTTTCCCATAGGGGTTTCTTGCGCAAGAAAACCCTTCTGGAGTGTCCACACTTGCCTTCTTATGCAATAGCTGTAGTGCTAAAAGCAGTTGTCTCAGAAAAGGAGGTTTACCTACAGCGGAAAAAATCTTCTGTTCTGCCATTTAACTGCCTATTTAATTGCACAGAGCTCATTGGAGGTGTGGACGCTTACTACAAGGTTTTTGTGCAAAATGCTTTTGCACAAAAACCTTGTAGTACAGATGTAGCCTAAGAGTCCACCACCCTGCACTCCTAGGTGAATGCTCTATTCCCTAGTCCACTCCAGAACCCACACTACCTTCAGAGGGTCCCTTATCCTGCCTTCCTAATATGGGAGCCAGCTCCATCCGTGGGGCAGCCTGTGTTGGCTGTCAGGCTGCTCCCATGTGGGCAGACAAGCCAGGACTTGAACCCACCCACCCACCCATCACTGGCAAATGCCCTACCCCCTAGCAAGTATTCAAATTTTCTGCTGCTGGAAAATCTTTATAAACAATTAAACATGACTTCATACCCTCTCAGACATGACTTAGGGAGTGAAAGAATTATAAAGGCACATTTAACATACAGGTAGGCCAAGTCATTAAACCTATACATTTTTAATCCAAAAGTGTTGATTCAGTCCATCCAGTGTTGATTTCCCTGAATTCCTAAAGCCTAGTCACACTACCACAGCTGTTGCAACACTGCAATACAAGTAAATGTGCTAGCTTCATATGGTCAGACTGTTTCCTCACAGATAGCCTGCACCCACTTCTAGAAGATATTTAGTAAAAGAAAACAATTGACTGAGGTTTAAAAAGGAGTTACATATATTGAACTTGAGAGCAGAGATTGCCAAATAACGTTTAAAGGCTGGCTGGCAAGGAAAGCACTGGTGTTTGCCTCATGTGGCATCAAAAAAGTGGGTAACGTCTTTCATAGTTCTAAAAATCATTTCTCTGAAAATTCTACTTTTGCAAGATCTCTTAAATAATGAAGGAGTCAGTACAACAAATCCAAAACCATAAACATACATGCCAGATCCAGAGCTATATTGATTTACCCCAGTTGAGGATTTGGCCTTCTATATCTGTAAGCATGATGGAAAAATGGAAGTGAATAATTACCTCAGATCTGAGTGCAAATTTTAAACACAAAAATAAAATTTGTTAGATGGGTTGCAAATGGTATATTAATAAATCATCATAGTCGAGTGCCTGTCCAGAGTGAGCCCAAGTCTTTTTCAGCATTCCTGCTTTCCTGGTTTTTTCCTGCAACTGAATATTTTATCTCAGTACCTTCCTCCTCCTCTCCCAGATGCCCTGCAAGATTAGGACCTTGATCCTGCACATTGAAGTCAAATGGAGCTTTGCCAATGACTTCAATAGATGTAGGATCAAGCCCTATGCCAAGTTCCATAACCCTTCTGCCCAGTTTTCTTCATTGCTTATATTCTTTCTCTGCCCTGACATCAATTAATCTCAGCACTCTCTCTATCCTGTCCATTATAATCATCTTTCTTTGCCAGTTATGTTGTCCCAGTTCTGGGCTGGAATTAGTAGGAGAGTGTGAGCTCAATTCTATAAAGTGTTAGTTTTCATATTGCCAAGCGTGTCACTGCATCACATAACAGGAGCCCAAAATGGCATACAATTTCTCCTCATGAATCTGGATCTGATTTTAAACTTTACTTCTAAGTCTCATTTGAAAAATGACCAATGTACATAATTTTTCTAAATGTTCTCTAACCTGAGAGTTAAATCTTTGCCATTGTTAAATCTCTTGAACCCTGGCCTTCCCAGATTTAATAATTGTACTTTATTATTTCTCCCAAAACATTTCTATGTGCAAACTTTAGTAATTCTTCATTCCCTACACCAAAACCACCCTTGGATTTTTTCTTTTAGTCTTCACAAGTTTAATTAAAGCTGCTTCTACTGAATATACCTATCAAGGCAAGGAAAATAATGAAGCTATTTTTAAAAAAATACAGCTCCAGTTGTAGATTAAATAGTCACCATTCAGAGTCAATGTGAAGAGTATTATTTTGAAAAGCCTTTGTAGACAAAATTAAACATTGATTAATCATAAAAAAAAACCTGGACAACTGTCAGCTGGTTATTGGATCAAGACCAGCTGTTCTCAGTCTTTGATATACTCTGCCATTTGTTAAAATCCTGCTTTAGTTGTGTGAAGGTACGCTGTTATCTTATCTCCAAAATGCACTACTTCCCAAATAGCAAGTGAAAGGGCAATCTTTATTTGGTATACAGTAACCTTGACTTTATTGACAGTAGTGAACCAGGCAATGTTCAAATTAATAGCCATTCTAACAACTCTGTTGTATGGTTTGATTTTGTGATTAAGTTCTCTAAGTACTCTTTGATTTCCTGCATTCAGCAAGGAAGTATATTGCTATTTCAGGGAAATTAGTTCTTTCCCTACTACATTCGCTCTGTAGATCCCAGGTTTTTCCATTCCTCATAGCTTTAAGATGTAAGAATACCTCTTTGTTCTCCTGACTTCTCTTAGGCAAGACAAATCATTGTTGTTTGAGTCAAATTCTCAATACACATGCATTGAATTGCCAAAATGCAGGGTTTATACCAATTCTGTTTATTTTTCTATGAACTACACCTGTATAAACCCCCACTCTGCACACTAATATGAATTGAGATTGAGAAGTTTTTGGCCAAGTCTACACTATCTAATGAGGATAGATTATGTAAATCATTCCACAAAGATTAAAATATGCATAGGTAAGGCAATACATTTAAATGATCACTAGCTTACATCTTTTGAGTTCAGTACAGTTTGCTAGGATGCCACCCAACACAGAACAGAAGTAGTTTAAACAGCACTTACAAAATGTATCATTTTAGATTTGAGCAGTATTACACATGGATTAAGTACCACCCCAGGCACAAAAGTATCAGTGTTCTCTATAGTCCTTTCTTTAGAGCCCTGGAGTCCCAGGTGGCAAAAACAGAAGAGTAACTGCCAGAGAAGTTGAGGGGGACAGAGAAACTTAGTGCCACATACCTCCCATTTACACTTGCTTATTCCCCAAAATATTATAGTTCTTCCTTTGTTCCAGTACTACCACCCAGCCCTTGCAGGTATTTACCACATTATCTTTCCCCAAACATTCTCCCCCCCTCCCAAAAAAAAATCCCTTCTGCTGCCAAACTCCTTTCATTTCTCATTTCCCATTCCCTCTCCCATCACTGCAGCTTGCCTCCCCCACCAAAAAAATCCTCCCTCTACCATAAAACACCTCATCTTCCCTAATCCAAAACTTCCCCAATAGTGTTTTTCCCAAAAGTCGTGTGTCCTGCCCATTGTCATGTTCCCTCACACACACACACACACAGCCCCCCATGGTTATACTGTTTGCAACTCCCCTCTTCAAGGTCTCAGTAAATCTGAATTCCCAGTGAACTCAACACTACTCCTACATAACCTGCTCCTAAACCTGAGCTCCATTTTGCTGTGTTGGGTCCTCAAGTGATGTCCTAATACTTGAACCTCCTCCATGGGGTGGGAAGGAAGAAGAGGAACTGCTACTGCTGAGAAAAGCATCAGGGCTCAATCTTCCTTTGGAGGCAGTGCAGCCCCTTCTCTGCACTGTACATAGAGCTGGTGAATAAAAGGTTGTGGTGAAGGGACCAGCCAGTGAGTCGTGGCTCCAGAAAGCTGTTTCCTGCTTAACAGATAGACAGTCCCCTAATGTTAGGGGCCATTTTCCTGTACATCTAGTCATCTCAACAAATCGGCTAGGGAAGGAGGTCGTGTGCGCTGCATGAAGCAATGGGCTCAGACTTCTCCCTCATGCTACCTCTTTCCCTGACCTCCACGTGAGGCTGAAAGGTGGGTGATGTTACATCTGAGCTTTGCACAAAACCAGATTAGATCACCACACTGGTCCCTTCTGGCTTTAAAAAGCTACTAAATCCTAAAGATTCCATCAAACTTTTCCCATTTATTTTCTAAATTTAGAAAATTTCTAATTCAAAATTGTCACCAACTGTATCAATGTCAACAGAGGCTGACCATCCCTATTCCACAGGTCCCCTCATGAAATACTTAACAAAGAAGGTAGCTGTGCTTCTTCTCCTCAACCTATGGTCCAGCTGCAGCATAAAATCATGATCTGTTTCTTTTGAGTACTAGCGCAAAAATCTATCAGGCCCTATGAACTGCAAAGAAATGATCCTGGTTTTGGACCTTTTTATTTTTCTTTCCCAGAGAAACAATCATTTCTCCAGTAGAGATTTAAAGTACAGTAAAACCTGCGTTATCCAGCACGCTCAGGGATTAGCGCATTCCGGTTACCTAAAAATTCCAGTTCTGAGGGTCCCATCAACCTGGGAAAAACCAATGGATTATTGCAAAACTCAAGTTTTTAATATTGGTAGTTTTGTAGTGTCAGTCAGTTGATCTCACATTTCTATTTTGAGTTCAAAATGATTATTTGAGTTCTTAAATAAAAAATTGTTAAGCCAATCATGGTAAACCAAGCCGGGCCTATGCGCCTGAAGATGTGACAGTATTGTGTCTAGGGGCAATGCCGGTTAACAAAGTTTTCTGGTTAACCGAGTGCCAGATAAAAAAGTTTTCACTGTAGCACATTTGGTCAGGATACAATTTCCAATCACTTTAAAAAAAATTTAATTCCTCCAGATCATCGAAAGGATTTCTTACTGAGGACTAAATACCAGATTTTTCAGCAGTATTTGGATGCCTAATGATAGAGATAAGCAACTACTGTGTTTTCAAAAGCACATAGATGACACCTGAAAGCAATGGGAGCTCAGTGCTTAAGCATTTCTTGAAATCCCACTAGGCATCTTTAGACACCTAAGGCTTTTGAAAAATCTGAAAACAATCTTATTTAAAAAAAAAATCTAAGTACAAAAAAATATTTAAGGGCAATTCCTTTTTTCTATACTCGGGCTCTAAAGCAGCTAATGTCAACCTTTAATTGATGATGCCAACTATATCCCCTACGTTCCATTATAGCATATAATGTGGTGTTAAAATTAGTCACTCTAATGGACATACACTAATTCAACACATTCATTAAGGTAGTCTTGTTGATTTAACTGAGATGTGAAGTCGAAGGGACTACTCACTGATAGCTTGTGAATTGCAATATCTTTTCTTAAAATACACTGGTCAAATTTGAGAGAGAGACTTGTTCACTCTTAAATTCAGTACTGCTTACTTGTTTCAGTCAACAGCTGTATATTTTTTCCTCTTACGGAATGTTTAAAAAGTTGTGGGGGGTTTTTTGTTTTCGTAATATGTGGTAAGATCTTTGCAGATCACCTTTATAATCAATGCATTTTTTAAACTAGATTAAATCAAGATTTGCACTAATTCCAGAATTGATCCATGTTTCTCCTGGGAAGCAAAATACAGATAGGTCAGGAGTCTGATCTGGAAATTTCAACTGCTTGAAAGGAGAACTCTAAAATATTGTGGCTGGGCATAAGTGTTTTAACCAAGCATGATTTTTTAAAGTATGAAATTCACACCTTTACAACTATAGACCTATCCTTTAAGTTAAGATTTGGAACTTAGACTCACTCTGCTAAGAAAGAAAAATACTTTGCCTACTTCAGAACATTTTAGGCCACTGTAAATCCAGCATAACTCCTTTGGCTTCAAATGAGTTGTTCCATATATTCACCAGTGTGGCTGAGATCAGAATCAGACTGTGTGACTGACTTAAAACAAGCTACAGAAAAATAAAGCCCACAGGAGAGAAACTGCAAAACGTTACTCCTCCTTACATAATGCTTTGGAAACAACAGAGCAATGAGAACAAACTTTCAGCAGGAAATCCCAGGGGAGTAATGGGATAAAATTTTCTGTGGAAGCTTGTAACTCTAGCTGACTTGAATTTCATTGCAAAACAGTTTAATATTTTAGCACTTCAACCATCCAGAACTAAATAGATGCTTCTAACTCTTGAGTGTTGAAGGAATTATACACACAGAGTAATAATTGCATGTATGTGTTTTTGTTCTGCCCTCAAATTTAGCCTTTCTGGAGCCAAATCAATGCATCGCTAGAACACGTTTTAAAAGTTATTTTTCCTCTTTCCTATGGAGTTGTTTCTGGAAGCTCCTCTGAAGAATTTATATATTCATTTGTATAGTTTTACAATGTTGCAGCCATTACTCTGAAGCTAAACCAAATGTTTTTCTTGCTCCTTCATCTAACTTACCTCTTCATTCATAAAAAGAAAAGAATAGATAGAGACTAGGTCCTATTTTGAATTATGAATTGTTATTATGATGTAGCTTGAAAGCATAAGCATCCCAGTATGTGTGATATCTCCATTGTCATTTGCAGTTCTGTTGTAGCCATGTTGGTCAGAATATTAGAGAGAAAAAGTGGGTGAGGTAATATATTTTAGTTGACCAACTTCTACTGGAGAAAAAACAAATTTTCAGGCTACACAGAGCTATTCTTTAGGGCTGTGTCTAGACTGGCAAGTTTTTCCGCAAAATCATCTGCTTTTGCGGAAAAATTTGCCAGCTGTCTACACTGGCCGCTTGAATTTCCACAAAAACACTTACTATCTCATGTAAGATAGTCAGTGTTCTTGCGGAAATACTGTGCTGCTCCCATTCGGGCAAAAGCCCTCTTGTGCAAATCATTTGCGCAAGAGAGCCAGTGTAAACAGCACAGTACTGTTTTCCGCAAAAAAGCCCCGATTGCTTTTGCGGAAAAGCATCCTGCCGATCTAGAAACGCTTTTCCGAAAATGCTTTTAACGGAAAACTTTTCCGCTAAAAGCATTTCCGGAAAATCATGCCGGTGTAGACGTAGCCATGGTGCTTTATCCACCTTGCTTCTAATATATTGCCCAGCAGTCAGACAAACAATGGATATGTACAGGTTTGTTGCTTTCTGAAAACTGAAGATCACAATTCACCTGTGAAAAAGTGTAATTCCACTCTATAAATATCTTATTTTACTTACAGGTATACATGTGCCTTTTTGAGATGTATTAAAATAATCCAAGACTGGCAGCATTCTTTGGCACACTTAATTTGGACAGTTAACAGGAAAAATATTCATTTCTTAATATTAAAAATTAAGACCAAAGGAAATTAAAATTGAATTATGCCCAGAAATGTGCAAAATATTTTCACAGGCTGTGGGGGAATTAAAGCAGAAATATAAGTTGTAATAACATCCTTGTCGTACTTCCTTGGTAATAAATTGTTAATCTTTAAGGTGCCACTGGACTCGTTTTTCCTTAGTACTATCACACAGTGGAACAGAACAAGTACCAGAAGTGTTTTACAACTCATGCAGTCTATTATATTTTGGCATCACACATGGAATGCCTCCAGTCAATCAGAGTTTAAGGGAGCTTTCACAAAGGCAGGCTTTGTGAGGAAGGCTCATGTTCATATTGCTCTTAAGAGCTTCAGTAAGAGCATGACCTTACAGTGGGTGGAGGTGAAGGATGAAGCATGACTCAGTGAGTATGTGTTATACTAGATGAAAAGGAACATATTGGGATTCAATGCTAAACTAAGTAAGGCATCCCACTAATTTTTATACTGAACCCTGGATTACTATTCAGAAACATACTTGAGGATACAAATGTCTTCTTGGTACCACACCAAAGGCAAACAGTCACGCCCACCTTCCTTCACAAAAGGGAAGAAAATAATTGAATTCTTGCCTGCGTTACCTCAAATCAATCTGCTATGTAAACCCCTGGTCCCTGTGAGTAAGTTCCATACAGAAGCCAGCAGGGAGGAAGGAAGAAGTAGCTAAAATAAGCAGATGGGTGGACAGGACGGAAATAATAAACAGTGAAAGAGACTTCTCTCTTGGGGAAGATACTGAATGAACTAATCAGGGACAGAATAAATGAACACTTGGAAAATTAAGGAAAATTAAGCAATGTATAACATTCAGAAAGGTGTTTGACAGGATGCCTTTTTGAGAAGCCTGGGGTGATTATTGCTTTCTTGTGGTGTGGTAGATCTTCATCCTCACATCCAAAGATGTAAACTAGTACTCATAAATATTCTCTAGCACATTCCATTGTTTCTTTAAAATAACTGAATTGAAGATTTGAAGTAATCTCTCTCAATAAAGATGTTTTACATATATCTTGGAATAAGAATGCTGCAGATGGGAAAATGTATGTATAGAAACAGAACAAATCATGAAATGCCATATAAAAATGAGTGTGTGATTTAGAAATTACTTATTTTGACCTTCTAAAGACAAGGGCTGTATCAGAAAGTTTTCCCTGCCTGATAGTTCTGAAAAGTGCTTCTTGGCATCAAAAATAATCTAGACAATGATCAAGTGCTCTGCTATGTACCACAAGGTAGCAGATTGCACAGTTATATCACCTAAAAAAGTGAGAGCCCTTAATAGCAGAAATAGGTAAATAAAAACTTTGAGACATTAAGAGCACAACTGAACAGACTTCCTACAAAAACTTGTCACTGGTCAGTCAGTTGAGTGAGATGGTTACCTGAGCAACAACAGCTAAGATATGGTAAGTGTTAAGGTAAACATTGTCAGTTTTATTTAGCCCAAGGCTAAATGCAAACAGACACATGCGCAGACACACACACACGCACACCACCCCAACACACCCTACAGCCAAACCTGAGGAGGGGGACAATGAGTAGACAGAATACCAGTTATACAGCTTCCTTGTGTACTCCCAAAATGCTAATGTGCTGTGAAATAGGCATACATTAATCAGAAAAAAGGAAATGTAAAGAGAACACCTGTGTGATGTTAAAGATTTTAAAGGCAGTACACAGGAAGGATGTTAGAAAGCTAAATGGGAATAGGGGATACCTAAACCTAAATGAATTATTTTAGGCTAGATTTCTGCACAGCAATTGCATTTAATATGTTCAAAAAGCTGCTAAGGGCCAATAGACATGAGTAGCATAGATAGTTCTGAAAAGAACTAAACAGATAGAAGTATATTAACCTTGTCACAAGCCAACAACTGCATCAAAAAATTTTTTTAATGAATTGCACCCTCTTATGCCAGATGTGAATTTGACCCATATTAGAATAAGATGTAATACTATAGGGTACAATTACATCTCCCAAAGAATCACAAAATCTCCCTGAAAAAAAGAATTCATTGTGTGCTATTAGTAATTTCTCTGAACAAGTGTTGTATTGCCATCTAGTGATCACTTTGTATATTGTCTGGCTATACAAAAAGGGGGAATTGAGATGTTTGACATGAGTTGAATCAAGCTGCAGCTTAATTAGATGTCTAGAATAACCCAACAGATAAAAGTGTACAGTATAGCTAACCCCATGTTTATTCTATAATTACCCAGAGAGCTTTTATCAACTCCCCCCTTTTTCAATCCACATCCGTCCAGCAAATCCATTACTGGGACCTTACCCTCAACCCCACCTTCAAAGGAGGGTTACAATGGCTATTATAATGGGGGCTGACTCCCTGCTATAACAATCATAGGAGTCCCCAACTACCCCCATCTACTCCTTTCCTTAACACCTCTTTTGAAGTCCTTTTTCCAAGCCATTTATCTGGTCACTGAATACTTTTCCTACGGAGTACTCGATCTGGACATCCGCCCTACACTTAGATAACGACTTGCAACATAATCACCTGAACCTGCAGTAGGGAAGGCAAAAAACAAAGAAATATGGTGGTAAGGGAAAAATTTCTTCCCAGCTCCTCCTCAAAGGGTGGCTAGTAGGTCCACAGTAGGTCTAGACCAAACCTGGCCTTTGGCTACATACAAAACTGATATTTTACCACAAATAGTGGAAGTGTGCAGCCTCCACCTGCTCTGTGCAAGAGGGAAGGTTAAGCCATAGGGCTGCCTATTCAAAAATCCTCATTCCCAGGAGGTAAGTAAGCAACCATGAAGACCCTTTTGCAGCAGTTCATCTCCTCTCTTCCTATGCCTTTCACCAAACCTTAAAGCACAGTTCCATTCATTCAGCCAGCCAAATACCCCACCCCCTTTAAGGTGCAGTGCAATCTCTGCAAACCAAAGAAATACCATCACCCATGTAATCACATCTAAATCACTTCAGGCCTTTAAAAATCTGGCCGTTAATACACACACAGATCTGTACTTGCTGAATGATCTCTCCAAATCTTAAATTAATCTTCACAACAGTCCCTGTAACAGAAGAAACAGCTGCTTATTTCTCAGCTGAGTGTGGCTGGACTAGCTTGTTTCAAATAAGAAATGATTTATACCTCAGACACAAAGATTAATCCTGTTCTTTATCCAAAGCAATACACTGAATGAATGGAGGAGCCAGATTAGAATTAAGGAGTTCCTAGTTTCCAGTACTACATGTAGTCCACGGCTTATGCTGATTCGTTAGGCTGACAAATCTAGTATTAGGACCTGCCCTGCACACCAGTATTCATTGAGATAGTCAAGTCAGTGATCACTACCCAATTGTCCTGGCCTAAAGGAGGAACATATATGGCACTGGAGACAGGGAATGGCAAAGAATGCTTCATATGGCCAAAGACCCAATTGTTTAAAATCAAGAATCCAAGTCTCATTTTCTGGCTGTGGAACTGAAGAACCTATTAAACCTCCACCACTTATCTTCTACCATTGACTACACATGCACACTTTCAAAATGGTTTAATACTACCTCATCATTTTAAGAAAATATAACATTAATAATATGTATAACAAGTGGATTTTATCCTCTCACCTCTAGCTCTTATGGCACATACTAATAGTTTCCTTTGTTAGCACACTATTTTATTTTTTTCATTTTAATTCTTTATGCTGCTGCATAGGTCATAGTATCAAGACATTTCATAGCTTGTTTTCTGTTCTGGCTTCCCATTTTGCATTTATATTTCCTAGTATGCAGATAATATTCAAAATATTTGCCTTTATCTTAATTCAGTTTGTGTACTAGTCAACTGCACATACCACTTAAATTATGCTGCATAAAATTACCACAACACAATTTATGCTGTTGGTTTACTGGACTTCTTACGATCTTACTACTGAAGATATTTACATTATGGGTATGTCTAGACTGGCAATATTTTTCGCAAAAGCAATTGCTTTTGCGCAAAATCTTGCCGCCTGTCTACACTGGCCGCAAGTATTTGCGCAAGAACACTGACTTTGTACTGTACAAAATCAGTGGTTCTTGCGCAAATATCCGACACTCCTGCTCAGGGACAAGCCTTCTTGTGCAAGTGTTCTTGTGCAAGAGGGCCAGTGTAAACAGCCAAGTTAATTTCTTGCGCAAGAAAGACCAATGGCTAAAATGGCCATCGGAGCTTTCTTGTGCAAGAGTGTCTACACTGGCACAGATGCTTTTGCGCAAAAGCAAATCTTTTGCGCAAAGGCACATGCCAGTATAGACACTTTCTTGCACAAATACTTTTAACGGAAAAACTTTTCCGTTAAAAGTATTTGTGCAAAATCATGCCAGTCTAGATGCACCCTATGTCCTCTCTATGTGAAGGACGATCTTATGCTTAAGGGCTAGAAGTGTGAATCAGGACACTGATACTCTGTTTTGGTTTTGCCAGAATCAGTCTGTATGAAGTTGGGTACAACACTTCTTAGACCAAAGTTTCAACATAGTGCTTTTCTATTAGGTACTAATATACCTAAGCATTGAAAAAATAAGGCACTTATTAAGAGGTGGAGAATCAAATCAATGGGCAGTTCTTCATTAGATGTGATAGCATGATATGGAACTTTGGCAAGGGGAAAAATATCTTGATAGTAATTTAAATTTCAGGATGGATAGTAGCTAATTCTTGTTACCAAATGTGTTAGGCTCTGATTGTGCAAGATACATAAGCACGTGCCTACCTTTAAACGTTTGAATAGTCCATTTATTTCTATGCACACAAGTAGTGTTATTAAATGATACTTGTGCTTAAGCACTTAACTTATGAAAATACAAAAATATGCTTTGCCCGGTTTTAATTAAATAAAGCCCACCTGCAAGTGATTAACTTATTGATATGTACATGTTTCATCTAGTGAGAGAAATACAAAGACACAGTTAAGAAAGAATATAACATGAGTAACAAGAAATGTTAGCCACATATTTTCAATAAAAGGAAAAAAGTTGTTTCCTGGATAGTCAGTTGGAACGGTAGCAAGTATGTGATTGGATATTTTTAAATCCTAAAGAGGATAAAAATTTGAGGTGGTTTAGTGTCCCTTGTCAGGTTGCTAATCATTTTGAGATTTCACTAGAATGCTGATAACTAGCCTCTCATTATCAGCCTTGACAGAAGACTATTTGGCACTCAAACTGGCAACCAATTTTACCACTTTTAGGCAGCTATTACATACTGTATGAGCATGGTAAAGATGTGCGGCTCTCAGGAGACAGAATTAGGGTAAGTCATTTTTCAGTATTAACAAGATAGTAAATGCTGTTTTAAGACAAGCAAGTATGAGATGAATACTGACCCTCACAGTACCTTTATAGACATGCAAAATTGATACTCTTCATGAGAACTCTCTCAAATCCAGTGAAAAAGGCTGAAGAGCATAAGTATGCAAACACCCATATACACATGTGCACTTTAATGGACCTATAAGTTCTGCACAACTATAATCAATTTTCAGTTTGAGATTTCAGCATGCAAAAAAAATGCTACAAGAATATCATTTTGCCTCATTAAAATGTTTAATGATTAAAAACCAGACAAAATTCAGTTCACACATTTGTCCCAGATATAAACTGGATATTTCCAGAAAGAAGTCATTATTTACTCAGCAAAATTTCCACTCTCAACTAGGAAAACAGTCTTACATTACAATGGAACAGTTTTCAACTATTTGAAGAAAATAGATTTGAAGTTGAAACCCCTTATTAAAAAAGAGAGTATTCAAAATTCCCTATACACTTCACCTTAAAACTGTGGTGTTTCATATGCTTACTGTATTGTTTCTGTTTTATAAGGGAAACAATCAACTTTGAGTTAAGACAGTAATACATTTAAGAAAACAAGTGTAATTTCTCTCTTTACTGAGCCAATGTGAATTCTTTCCACACAGCTCCAGCATCACCACTGATTCTGATAACCAGCTGTTTCTGGAACATAGCTTTTTCAAATATTTCAGGTATGTGGCATTTTCACAACATTACACATTAGGCCAAATATTCATATGTGAGAGGAAGCAGGTGATTGTGAGTGAAATGTATGGTAGTTTTATGTGCCAAATTGCCTAATGATATATCTGAAAACTGGGAAGCTGGATCATTGTGGACAAAAATAGGGACACAAGGTCATTTTCTACTCTGAACAACAGCATTATAAATCTGAAAAAATGTCACTGAATTCGATGAATATCGAATATAACTGTGTATAGAAGTTGGCTATTGACTCTGGTGGGAGTTTGATTGAACCTTAAGTCTCGATCCTCTGATATACAAAGTGCTCGACTTCCATTAACCTCAGTGGAAGTTGGGGAGCACCACATTTTGGGGGACATGAACAATTGCTTGTTTGCTTTAATATTCTCTTCTTACTATGGTGAGTTAATGATTAAATTACTAAGAGTTCATCCTCTCCTGGCAGATAACTAGATTTCTCTTTTCTTTAGATTTCCTCAAACAGTAAGCTTGGGAAAGCATGGGGTGAGTTTAGAGAAGTGAGGAATTTCTCTGCCACACCCAGAAGGATCAGGATCTGGAGTCACTACAGGAAGCAATTCAGACAGTGGAAGGTTCCCCACTTGAGAGATCAAGGTCTCAGAGCAAATGAGAAATGTATTTGCCTTTATTAGTACTGCAATTCTATCAATAACAGCTATTCTCCTAATACCTTGCACCTGATCTAAGGTGTCAACTACTGAATTTGAGGCAGATTCAGCCCATGTGATGTACTTATGTAGCCCAAGTGACATTTAAATTTGCTAGCATCTCTCCTTTCAATATTTTAAAAGTAGTTCTTTAGCCCTTGGGCTCTCAAAAACCAACTTTCTGACCATTACCTGACTTTTACCAATGCAGGAATGGCTGCCACAGCCTGCAGAATACTGAATCAATGGCCCATTAAGGGTGCTTATGGTGTCTAGGGCCTCAGACCTGAACCAAAGGGACTCTAGGGTGTGAGGAGTCACACATACTGCAAGAGATACTGATCATGGGTGTATCAGCTACAGCTGGACACCATCAAGTAAAAACATGGGCTCTCAGTCCCATTTAACATTCAATGGGCATACAATTTATATGAGGCTTTAACCTGACTAGGTTAGCTTATATGATAGACTACGTGCTTTATCTACTCTAGTCTTCTGGAATGTGCTAGGAAGCACATTAGCTAACATACTATCATTGCAATTTTAAATCCTAGTTTAGGGAAAACCTTAAAGAAAACATGACTTTGTGGTTAAAGCACTGATGTGGATTTTAGGAAATATGCTGTTTTGTCCTGATTTAATTACCACTCCACCAACTGGAAGATTTAAATGAGCAAAATCCCTCAAGTGTATGACCATGTGGTATTCAAAGGCAGAATAGATTTTTTAAACTTTAGTTAGAAAGCTGATGGCTAATATTTAAATTTCTGCATACTAAATGTTCAGATCTTCATTTGTAGAGCTGCGCTATATCGGAGACAAATCAGCATCTGGCATAGCTCCATGAGCTTCTACAGAGAAGTGGTAGAAGATTGCCCCAGTATCTTTATCCTATATACCCAGTAGCCCAGTTTATAGTGAAGCAATGTTTATCTAAGCTAGAAAGAGAGGCTACTAAATTAAAGATTTATGACTTATTACTCAGAAAAGTTGGCTGAGAATTGTTAATAAGAAAGTTCAGACATTTGTAGGTACATTTGTATTAAAAACTCCAGTCATAAAAAGGATGTGCCCACTAGTGTTCTAATAAGTTGTGAAAATTCATAAGACAGTTGTTTGATGACCTCAGGACAAACCTTTCTTTGAAGGAGAATAATTAATCTGAGGTTAAAAGTTTAACTCAGCCTTATTTTCCTTAATTTTATATTTACGGCCCTGTCAAGGGATTTACTTACCCCTCGGACTCCTCTTCCGAGGGATTAGCTCCTTTCATGTGCTGGACTTTTCTCTGGTGGTATCTCTACCTAACACTACAACACATAATGCTCCCTCTTCATTACTTAGCCCCCTATTTACTCTTCCCAGGACAGGAAAGACTTTTAGAGCAAATAATCCCATTCAGTTCTCAGCCATTATCCCTGTATCTTCTGAAACCCCTTTTTATGGGCAGCTTCTGGGCTTTATATAAGAAGCTGTTGTTCCTGTCCAGCTGAGACTCATTTACTCAATCCTTGCTCCCTGGCTTCTCCTCAGGGTGCAATCTGGGGCATTAATTGGCTCATCTAGCCACCTTAACCCCTCCAGCACTGATAGGGGGTGTCACCTCATCATAAGCTCCTAATATTAGAGATAACGGATTTCAGAGGGCTCAAGTTCCCTCTAGTACTCAATAGCTAACAGTATTGTAGTGCTATTATAGCCACCTGGTAACAAATAATACAGTCTCCTAATATTTTTCCCTGTGAAAAGTTGTGTAGTTTGGTCCTGAAATCCAAATTATTCAGTGGGGGAAAAGGAGCAGTTTAAACAACTCGTAAGAGTGTTTTCCATAAATGAAGAGGATGGTGGATTAGAGACTAGTGTAAGCAGATGGAAGCCATTTTGAAAGGTTTTTTTCTCCTTGAGACAAATACATCTTGCCAGGTAAGCTGGGAAATGTAATGCCAATAAAAACATGTGGTCTGCATTTTGAAGACTAAGTCATCCTTGTTACCCACCAGCTCTGTGATTCTTCGGGAACCAGAACATGGTCACCTGTCAGCCTTGTGCTCTTGGAGTCAGGGAGTGACATTCATGGAAAACCATTCCCCTCCCTCAGGCCTCTGCTAGAATCAAAGACAAAGCAATGAAAAGGCCAGGGAAGAAACACCCCAGCCTCATTTGCATTAAAGATGGAACAGAGGGACATCTCATTAGCATACAGAATGGAGAGCAGCTCTTCCAAGGCAGGAACTGCACTGAACTATGGGACACCGAAAGCAGAGAAGCACTGCCTGATGGGAAATCCCTGCTCCAGATGCTAATAAACCTAGGCCTGCTCACACCCAAATTAGTCATTATCAGACCAATTCTAGTAATGATCCTATTGACATCTAAAATACTGAAATGGCCAAGTTGCATTGTGAGCTCTTCAAGGAACATCACCCATAACCAGGGGTGATCAGTCTCTATTGTCTCTCCTCTTTCTCTTTGAACTATCCCTATAAAAACTCCTATCCTTGCCCCAAGAAAACTGTTCTGATACCTGGACTTAAACTGCATCAGTTCCATTGAGACTTCTTCATCTCCTGTCTGATCGTGCTGGGGGCTCTGTCCTGCTTTTCTCCTGCCCTCTGGACCCCCGGCTACCATCATCATCTGGGAACCCCGATCAGTGCAAGCTCTGTGGAGTGGTGAGGTCTCTCTCTCTCTCTTTCTCTCTCTCTCAACTATCTCTCTAAGCACAGCCTCCTGACCCTGCCCTGTGTAAACTGTTATATGGTTACCTAACATTTGTAATCAGCTTCAATTTAGATTTAATATTGTAATTGTTAGATTTAATATTGTAACTGTTTGATATCTATTCACTACTCAGAAATAAATCACTTTCATTGTTAAACTGGTTGCTTCTCTCTCTTTTTCTTTTGCTCACTCTTCCTTAAGGGGTGTTGTTTGGCTTCCCCATTCGCTCTGCAACAACGCTTCTTGTACCCAAGCAAAAGATCCCTGTAGTGCCCAAAATCCTGTGGGGTTTGCTCATCGTGTGGTTTACCTGTGAATGACTGTGGTGTGAAAGTGGGGATAGGGAGTGCTGAACCTGGGGGCTTATGAGGATGGCAGCTTAAAGTGCTGTTTAATCCAGCCCACGGAGTCCAAAGGCACATGAGGGTGCAGTGTGGCATTGCTGTGAAACCCAGCCAGCTGAGTCCAGGGACATATGAGGGGGTCAGCTTGTGAGTGCTGAGTACCCAGTCCTCTCAGACGTGCTCTGTTAGTGGGTGTGAGTGTCTGTGTGTGTAGCCAAGGTGGTAAGAACCCCATCCTGAGGAACCTAGTTCCTGCAGGAGAGCTCCAGTGGGAGGGGGAATTGGCAGCAGGGAGAATTCAGTTCCATATGAGAGCCCAAGTAAGCACCAACAGCACACTGATAGAACTGTTAACCTTCCCCCAGTCCCATAAGGGTAACCCTGATAAATGAGCATACCCCAGAGTATTGGGCAAGTCTGGTAACATCCTCTCCTGAATAGAGTGTGCTAGAAAATTAAAGGGCCAACATTTCAAAATGGTCAACTTAATTATTCTCATGGGGCTTTTTAGTAAACAGGACTCCTTTCCCAGAAGATGGGAGTAATCAGTGAGGAACAGGAGGACATGTAATCCAATGAGCCTATTGCCACCAGAACAAAGCACAGAAGCTCTGAGGTTCAGCTTCAGATCTGTTGTTTATTGTAAGTTTCACACAAAACATATCTACACTGGTGGGCTGTTGCACCAGAAGTATGCAAATGAGGCTAAGCGTGGAATAGTGCCGAACCTTATTTGCATACCTAATGAGCCGCCATTTTGCGGAAGAGGCTCTTGCTCTAAAAGGAGCTGTCTACACTGCCCCTTCTTGTGCAAAAAAAACCTCTTGCACAATGCCGTTATTCCTGAAAATAATCAGCGTAGCGGCATGGTCTAGCGCTACGTCTACACTGGCAGCTTCTTGCACAAGAACTGTTTTGTGGAAGAGTTCTTATGCAAAAAGTCTTCCACAAAAGCGCGTCTATACTGGCATGTGCTTTTGCGCAAGAGCATCTATGGCAGTGTGGATGCTCTCTTGAGCAAGAAAGCTCTGATGGCCATTTTAGCCATAGGAGTTTCTTGCACAATAAATTCATGTTGTCTGTCTACACTGCTCTCTTGCACAAGAGCTCTTGCACAAGAGGGCTTATTCCTCAGGTGGAGAGGAATAATCCTCCTGGAAGAAGCCCTGTTTTCCAACACTGTACTGTAAATTTTCTTGCGCACGAACATGCGTGCAGTGTAGACACCCGGCAAGTTTTTGTGCCATGACATTTGGAGTCTTGGTGGTGTAGGAAAATGTGTGACAATGTAGACAAAAGTGGGATGCACAGCGGTTTGTAATTACACGAAGGAATACATCATTGCACCCAAATGTCCCCCATCTGCACCCAGTGATCACAAAGACATGGGCTGGGGGTCTGTCCTTGGACACTCCTACCCCACATCCAGGCTCATTACTATATTGCTGCTGGAGCTAGGTTCTCAGCCAGCAGCCACCATTCTCACTGCTCTGCTTTCAGAGCAGGGCGGCCAGATAGCAACATCTGGGGGCAATAGCTTCAACACCTCCCCCCAAAACCATTCTTACAATAGAGTATTTTATTTTTTCTGCTGAGTTATTTAAGAACCTCGCTAACCTGGGTCATATATATGGATATACATACCAAAATATTGATGGTGGTGTTGGTGTTGGTGTTAGAAAGTAAAGACTTTTGAGATCTATGTAGTTCTTGTGTATTTTTTTTCAAAAGCATTTCATTTTAATAATGTGCGCTACAGTATATATTTGTTTGCCCATGCACTGGACTTTTCAATGTGACTTAGGCTCCTAAATCACTTTGGTACTTTGGAAATACTTCTTGCATATCTTTTTTTCCCTGCTTTAATCTGTGTGGCTACATCTACATTGCCCCGTCTTGCTCAAGAACATATTCCACTTATTTTCCGGCAGACTGGCTCTTGCTCAAGACGGGGTTTTTGCGCAAGAAGGAGCAGTGTAGACTTGCGCAAAAAAAACCTCTTGCGCAAGACTGGGCAATACAGACAATATGGGCAATATGTTCTTGCACAAGACTGGGCAATGTAGACGTACCCTGTATGTTTGTCCTTGGATTATTTGTAGTTTAGAAGCCACAATGCTTTATAGCCAGGATGAAAACGGAAATGTCTCAGATTAAAAATAAAGAGAAAAAATAATTTCAAGTCTATGTGAAAATGTTTTCCAGTTTAGTGGCTTTTCACACAAAAACTTCGATTAGATCAATTTCTATACTCTAGTGGCAGTTCACATTTAAGTGTACTCATATGTAGTTTTCTTTGTCTGGGTTTAGTTTTCCAGGAGACTAACTATGCACTCTTGTAAGGTAATATGCCAGAAATTCATGTAAAGTTATGCCTAGCCCTAATGAATACTTGTCTTGTTAATTTGGGTTTATCCTGGCATCTTGCAATACCATCAGCAAACAAATATCCACTGAACTAATTTATCAAGTCTTCCAAATATTTTCCTTCTAAAAACAAACAAACCCCAAAACATATCCCAGCAGGCTATGTCTAATTTTTAAGATATTACAAAAATGATAAGATTGTGCAAATGTTTCATGTCTTGAAACTAAATTGACATATAATCATATATTCAAAAGGGCACTGTAGTACATATTTGGAATGGGAGAGCTCAAGACAGAGTTTGTGTGTTTCCTGGGGCAGTAATGGCTCATGTCCTGTTGCAATATAGTTCAGCAGTGATTTCCATCTTTGCTCTGCCAAAGGCTTGAGACAATTATTCTCCTCTCATCATTCCAAACCAGCACGTTGTTTTCTGCCTTCCATTTGCTCATATGTGCATGAGAAACAGAGACATGCTGAATCTTCTCACATTGGCTGGCGAAGTCGGAAGCCAAACCTCCACTCTGAAGTTTCTCTTTTCAGAATACCACGGTATCAATCCAACAAAGCATTTACACTCATCCTTAACTTGAAACACAAGAGTAGTCCCACTGAAGTCAGTGTGATGCTCACTATGGCAGTCACACAACCTGACCTTTCAGGTGACTATTTTTAATAAACAAGTCTCATTGACAAAATTCCTCTCATCCATTCTATAATCCTTTGGTATTTACAATTTGTTTATCTTACCTTGGATGCTAAAGTTGTTGGAATGTGGAAGAGGTTTTGACATACTGCATGGTATGTGTTTGATATATGAGTCACAGAACATACCGAGTACAGAGCAAGAGCTTGTCCAATACTGCTCCCTATGTGCAAGAGTGCTACTTTTGCTTCCCTTCACTATTTGCCTGTAACTGATCCTTGATTATTAGTTCACCTCATGTTACTGGACTGTAAAATAGTGTAATGTGATTTTCCTGTTATTATTGTTTAGTATTTCTAATGAAGTATCCACCTAGCAGCCCCACATCGCACCAGAGTCCCATTTACTAATAGCTGTGGAAACACATAGGAAGACACAGCCCCAAGGAGAATATGTTCTAAAAAGCAGTCTAATGAGGTTAATGAGCCAGTGTTTAAAAATCATTATTTATTAATAGGAATAAATGGGTGATCACTACTGAGACACTGGAGAGAGTGCTGGCAATCCAAAGCCACTCCTCTCTTTCCTATAAAATTTGACAGACTGTTGCAGGAGAGAAGGAAGCAGTCATTTATTTTGCTTACCCTGTAGAAGGCTAATAAGTATCCAGTTCCGTGGTGAACCAGACTTGGAAATGGACTTAGGGGCAGGTGTCTCCTAAGGAACCTGGGGAACAGGTTTCAGGGTCCAAATATCTAGTACAGGAAGAAGATAATCCCTCAGCCCTCTTAGGATAAGGGGCTGCGTCTAGACTGGCAAGTTTTTCCGCAAAAGCAACTGCTTTTGCGCAAAAACTTGCCAGCTGTCTACACTGGCTGCTTGATTTTGCGCAAAAGCACTGACGTTCTACTGTCCGAAATCAGTGCTTCTTGCGCAAATGCTTTGACGTTCCCGTTTGGGCAAAAGCCCTTTTCCGGAAATGTTTTTGCGCAAGAGGGCCAGTGTAGACAGCTAAAAACTGTTTTGCGCAAAAAAGCCCCGATGGCGAAAATGGCGATTGGGTCTTTCTTGCGCAAAACCGCGTCTGGATTGGCACGGACGCTTTTCCGCAAAAAGTGCTTTTGAGGAAAAGCGTCCGTGCCAATCTAGACGCTCTTTTCCGCAAATGCTTTTAATGGAAAAACTTTTCTGTTAAAAGCATTTGTGGAAAATCATGCCAGTCTAGACGTAGCCAGGGAGTTCCAGCAATTGTACCAGTTGTAGCGGGTAGGAGACTAACAGCAGACTTCACCAGATAGAAGTAATTGAGGATTCTTCACATACACTGTATGAGCTTTTGCTAATTAGTTCTCAGCATAGTTAAGCTAATAAATTGCAGTCTAATTAAACCACGCAAGCATTGCATTTTATCTTTCTTCCTGCATCTCTAGGACAATCATACAGTTCTCTAACTAAGAACCTGAAACAAAGTCCAATAAAAGGGGTTTATCTTGATTCCTGTTGGCTTTAGATCAAGCCCTAAGTGTACAGATTAGATGTTGTCATGCATTGATTCTAGGACTCCAGTGTACTTGTAGAATTTTGTTGCTGAAACTTTAACAGAAACATCTAGCTAATACTACAATGCTGAACTGTTTCCAATAATCTTTTCAGGTGTTAATGGCCCCAACTATTCCCTATACAGTTCCTAAAACTGCCAGCTTCTCTCCTGGACTTCTTCCATGAAATTGTGTCTTCGATACAACAATCTGTGGCACCTTGAGTTAATAGACCATGTAATATACAGGCAATAGGACACCATACAGAGTGCATTATTCTGTCTTGCATTTAATTCAGTGTAAGATCTAGATTTGTAATAAGAGGAGTTTGTGTCTTGGTTGTAAAAATGAAAGTTGAAATATAATATCTAGGTCTCAGAGAAGCAAAGTGAAGGAGACAAGCTGAGTAGAAATCAGTGCCTAAAGGCTGCTCAATACAGTTACTACAACTCTCTTAATAACTCTTAGCAAAGATAAAAAGCAGCGTTGCCACTCTTGCCATGTTGTGGCATCTTTATAAAGCCTTTGCTCCTGGAGGCATAAGATTCTGTGAAAGCCTCCGTTTTCACTGTTCTAAGTACATTTCTGCCTGTTGTAGTTGTTAAAAAAAGCTTGAAAACACAAACCAAGTACATCATAGAAGCTCAGAAACCAAAAGGTAAAGAAAAAAAAACCAAATATTTTTTAATCTCATTATTTTTAAAATTCATAATTTTTGAATACTCGGTTTGGCAATGCTGAAATAGTGAGCATGTTAGTAGCTGGATGTTTATCGCCTGCAGTACTGGTAACCATGGGATCTGCCATTCTAAATATAGGGATTCCCAGAAATGCTGCAGTAAGGCAGACACCTGAAACGTGGCACACATTCTGAGCCCTTTCAACATTCAAGAAATGAAAGGAGGACGGAAAATGACCACAGAACATAGAATCATAGAATACTAGGACTGGAAGGGACCTCGAGAGGTCATCGAGTCCAGTCCCCTGCCGTCCTGGCAGGACCAAATACTGTCTAGACCATCCCTCATAGATATTTATCTAACCTACTCTTAAATGTCTCCTGAGATGGTGATTCCACAACCTCCCTGGGCAATTTATTCCAGTGTTTGACTACCCTGACAGTTAGGAACTTTTTCCTAATGTCCAACCTAAACTTCCCTTGTTGCAGTTTAAGCCCATTGCTTCTTGTTCTATCACCAGAGGCCAAGATGAACAAGTTTTCTCCCTCCTCCTTATGACACCCTTTTAGATACCTGAAAACTGCTATTGTGTCCCCCCTCAGTCTTCTCTTTTCTAAACTAAACAAACCCAATTCTTTCAGCCTTCCCTCATAGGGCATGTTCTGTAGACCTTTAATCATTCTTGTTGCTCTTCTCTGGACCCTCTCCAATTTCTCCACTTCCTTCTTGAAAGGCGGTGCCCAGAACTGGACATAATACTCTAACTGAGGCCTAACCAGCGCAGAGTAGAGCAGAAGAATGACTTCTCGTGTCTTGCTCACAACACACCTGTTAATGCATCCCAGAATCGTGTTTGCTTTTTTTGCAACAGCATCACACTGCTGACTCATATTCAGCTTGTGGTCCACTATAACCCCTAGATCGCTTTCTGCCATACTCCTTCCTAGACAGTCGCTTCCCATTCTGTATGTGTGAAACTGATTGTTCCTTCCTAAGTGGAGCACTTTGCATTTGTCTTTATTAAACTTCATCCTGTTTATCTCAGACCATTTCTCCAATTTGTCCAGATCATTTTGAATTACGACCCTATCCTCCATAGCAGTCACAGACATTTTACATACTCAGACATTTTACATTTTAAATAGAGCTGTGTATTTATTGTACAATGTGCCTTTTTCAACCCAAGAACTCTGCATCACATAACAACTTTTAATCTTCGATTGCAACATACACAATCCCACAGCACAGATCAGTTCAACTAGAGAAGCTACATAAACTAGTTATTGACAGTCCTGGTTATGCTGTTCTTAAGCATTTTTACTTACAGTAAGAACAGTGGCAGTGGTTCTGGTGCCATAATATTTAATTACATTAGCCTGTTTCAGTACAGTTAATAGTAAGCAGACATCTGAAGTAAATCAATAATAGTTGTGGGGACATTACATTTAATTTACAAATGCACAAAACAATAGATTCAGTAATGACATGCATGGAATACATGCACGGTTTAAAAATACAGTACATTATGAGGTTCAGTTAGATATAATGTCTGCACTATAACACAAAATTCCCTATGCAGAAAAATTGGCTACATGATAGGAGCTGCACCATTGAACAGTAACTTCTGACTTAATGTTATGTTGTATTTTGTACAAATGTACACTTGCCTTATTACAATAATTTACAGGCTGAAAACAACTCTGTAGCCATTTGCCAAATGCTAGCCCTCCTTGTTTTAATTCATACAATTTTTTTTGTCCAGCTTTTCTGAAAATAGAATCAGTAGTTCAATACATATGCAGATAAGTGGGTTAATATTTAATGTCTGTGTTGTGTGTGTGTGTCCTGTACCTTTTATGCACATGCGGGCAGGAGGTATGATTACTTTTTTTTTAAAATCAAACTCTCACTGTATCAATGACATTTTGTATTTGGGACAACGGTTCGTCAGCATGACTGAGATGAAGTTACAAAATTCACTGAATTACAGCTTACTCCATTGTTACAACTCTTACAAGAAAAGTTCTCTTGGGATTTGTAGTCCAGTGTCTACTGTTTTACTGTAGCTCTGATCTACCTGTTATATAGTATTTTTCTGGTTCAATAGGAACCGGTTATTCATTTTAATACTGTTCAGTGTAGGGAAATACACAATATCTTGGGTGTATTATTTTAAAAGTTAAAGAGCTATGTTTGTTTAAGAAATGCAGGAAGTCCAAGCACACAATTTGTTGTGAATGTTAAGATAGACTCTAAAGCAGATCAGTTTCTAAACACATGAAATAAATGTTAGTTTTCACGTTGATTTCAGTGGCAGCAAGATTGGACACCCATGATCTAATTTTGAGTCCTGCAACCCCCAGTGACTGAAAATACAGGCTAATAAAACTATTATTTGAGAGAGGGTGGTACAATATTCAATTTCTTCTGTTCCATTGCTTGTTGAAAAAAAAATCAGACAATTGATCCTAAATTAAATGGCACTTGGCAATACACTCTACACTTCAGTTAGATTCAGCTGGCATAAAGTGGCATAGCTCCATTGATTTCAGTGTAACCAACAGAGGATCTGGTAGTCCAGTTCTATACTGTGACTTCCGAAAGATTCATTTTTCATGGACTAAATAATGCAACAAACTGATTCAGATAACTAAAAATAAATTGGAGATCCAAACATTTGTCTAGAACTGAAACGTAAATTTTTCATCCAAAAATATTTTAGTAAAAATTTAGTGTATATATTTCACTTTTACCTACTGGAGTTTCTCCTAGATTCAGATCAGACCAGAAGTAAAACACATAAGAGTTTCAAAGAACACTATTAGTGCCAGGCTCAGGCCATTGTGCACTAGAAAGAATGCCTGTCTGTTGGGCTGTGTCCAGACTCAGGGTTTTTTTCGAAAAAAGTAGCCTTTTTTCGAAAAAACTTCACCTGCGTCTAGACTGCAGCTGCGTTCTTTCGAAATTAAATTGAAAGAATGCGGCTTTTCTTTCGATGGTGGTAAACCTAATTCCACGAGGAAGAACGCCTTTTTTCGAAAGTGCTCTTTCGAAAAAAGGCATTCTTGAAAGCAAACAGGGCTTTTTAGAAAGAGAGCATCCAGACTCACTTGCTGCTTTCTTTCGAAAAAGCGGCTTGCTTTTTCGAAAGTTCAGTGTACAGTCTAGATGCTCTCTTTCGAAAGAGGCTTTTTCGAACGTATCTTTCGAAAAAGCCTCTTTCGAAAGAGGCTTGCAGTCTAGACATAGCCTTGTAGATTTCCAACCCATTTTGAAAATTGAAGAGGTTTACATAGCTTTGGATGAGGACTGGAAACTTGGTTGTTTATCCAAGCCACATAAAACCTTTAGCAGATCTTCCATAACTAGGTGTCTAATATTTATATATCAGCTGATACACTCAACATTTTCCTCAATGGAACACTTCACAAGCACAAGAAGCATATTAACAAAATGCACATTTGGCAGTGTTTCTTCTTTTGCAATTCAGAATTTTACTGAGTGACCAAACCCCCCAATTTCAACTGTAGAGTAACAGTAACAGATTAAGGGATAAATTATCAGATTATTAGCAGACACCGATTATTAATATTGGGTCTTCTTCATTGAAAATGCTTGTGCAAGTTCCTTCCATTACAAGCTGTAAGTTTCTGTTTCTTGTTTGTTTAAATAGCTTCCAACAACAATAACACAGAGAATTTTATACCAGACTTTAATTCCTATAAAACATTACTTACAACACCAAACTGTTATCATACACCTTTTCAGTTACTTTCATTATAACTCAAATACAGAACATCTTCTGCTCATATGTACTGCCAGTGGCAGTATATGAAATTGACTAAGAATTATGGGTATTTTTAAATCCAGAGTTAATCTACACATTCTGGACTTGCAAATTACACATAGAAGATTGTATGTCTACTTAGGCTGCTGAGACATTTACTCATTTTTGTTATAGTATACGTAAAAGGAATTTTCTATAAGAATATGAAATAAAAATTAATTGTTTTTATTTCTCTAGCTAATAGCCTACTAGTTTTTAAGTAGTGCTAGTACTGATCAAGAGATTACTGAAAAAAATCAAAGTTAAATATTGTGAACTGCACAAGATTTAAACTATAGGGTCTGTCCACAGTACATAATACTAAGTCAACACACAATAGATTAAAAGTTGTAAATGCAAAGATTTTACTTAAAAATTTAAAGTTTCTGACATCATCTTCCACCATTCCATCAACTCTTCTTTTTCTTCTTCTTTTCTTTCAGATAATGACTCCAGTTCAAAATCAACCTAGGTCAAAAAACAATAAAAAAAGATGACTCTTTAAACATGTAGGGAATGTAGAGCAGGCAAGGGAAGTCCATTTTTAGATTAGTAAAGGAGCGTCTTCACAGACCCTAAACTCAAAATAAGATGGACAATTTTCGTTACACAAATTGCCTATCTTATTTCGATTGAATTTCAATTTCAAAATGTCATGCATCCACACTGCACCACATTTTGAAAAAATGCCCTATTTCAAGATATCCCTTAACCCTTGTGGAATGAGGGTTACCGGGATGCTGAAATAGCATGCTTGTTTTTTCAAAAAATATTTAGAAATAGCAAGCGGGTTTGTGAAGACACGGGGTAGCTTTTTTGGGATACCAGAGGTATCCCGAAATAGCCATGCCATGTAGACATACCATAAGTGAAAGAAATGATCAGAGAACAAATATTTGTTGGGATCAATGGGGATGTTCCCTCATTTTAGGCTGGGTTTTTCAAAGACTCTAAAGGAGTTAGGTGCTCAAATTCCATTGAAATTCACTGACAGTTGGGCACCTATCTACTTTAGCCTGTCATGTTGTGAATTACCATTGTGGCTTTGTCTACCACCTATGAATACAGGGAGAAAAACACCAATGTCAGAATTCAGGCAGGCAAAGCAACACAAATGCTACCTTATGACATATTGGCTACGTCTACACTGGCACCCTTTTCCGGAAATGCTTAAAACTGAACAGTTTTCCATTATAAGTATTTCCGGGAAAAGCACGTCTACATTGGCAGAATGCTTTTCCGGAAAAGCACTTTTTCCGGAAAAGCGTCCGTGGCCAATCTAGACACGCTTTTCCGCAAAAAAGCCCCGTCATTTTCGCGATCGGGGCTTTTTTGCGGAAAACACTATTGTGCTGTCTACACTGGCCCTTTTTTGGAACAGTTTTCCGGAAAAGGACTTTTGCCTGAACGGGAGCAGCATAGTTTTTCCAGAAAAGCACTGATGATTTTACAGTAGATTATCAGTGCTTTTCCGGAAATTCAAGGGGCCAGCGTAGACAGCTGGCAAGTTATTCCGGAAAAGCGGCTGATTTTCCGGAATAAGTGGCCAGTGTAGACACAGCCATTATGTTGACTCACTGCTGATTGTCTACCAGTAATAATTTTAAAGAAGCACTGGTGTAGTATCTTCCCTGATTCATGTTCTATGGAATTGCATCCAGGATAGGTTTGTCCCACTTTATTTTTAGGGGGAAATTTACTCTTGTGCAGAGGATCAAACAAAGCCCATACATTACTTAAGTCCCACTGAGGTCCTACTTTTCAGCATATTTATAGGGCCTTACCAAATTCACAGCCCATTTTGGTCAATTTCATGATTATAAGATTTTAAACACAGTAAATGCCATGCTTTCAGCTATTTAAATCTGAAATTTCATGGTATTGTAATTGTAGGGATCCTGACTTAGAAAGGAGTTGTGTGTGGGGGGAAAGGTCACACAGTTCCTATTGGGGAGTGGTACTACTCAAGGCTGTCTCTGGCGTTGTGTTGGGACCAAGACACCCCACCTTACCCCCAAGCTCTGTCTCTGCCCTGCCTCTGGCAAGATTTCTTGGCTATTTTCTAAATTGACAAGGTTCGGGTATAGACAGTTACAAATGAAGAGCAACTAGGGGTTTTGCTTTAGATTTCAGGTTTTTATAAATATACATGTAATATAAAAGATCATATTCTATTATTCTTTTTTTCAGAAGGGAAGACAATCCTATCAATGAGGGAGTACTCACCACAATGGCAGGGCTAAAGGGAACAGCCACTTTTTTGGTTATTGCTAGATAGCCTGGTGCTGAGGCTGTAAGTTTGTAGTTTCCAGGTATAAGCAATCTCCAGTAATCACCATCCTTGGCTGAAGAGAAAGAAAAACATTACATCTGAAGAAAAGAAACTAATTAGTTCTGGCTAAACAAGATGGCTGTAATTGCCATTACAATATAATCCCAGAAATGCTGGCCCGGATTTCAATATACAAGCAATTATGCAATGCAATGAGGCAATTTATTTATTTAAAAAAAATGTTTACCATATATTTTTGACAAATGTAAGCCAACCTTCACTTCAACTCTTGTGGTAATACATGATGTGAGGGCTGTCCCCATGTAATAAGGGTTCTCTTTACAGTATTACAGTATCTTTTTGATGTGTACCATTTTCCTGGAAGTCTTTCATTGGCAAGAGTTACAGAAGTAAATCCCCATCCATCAATATTAGAGTACTCTAGAGATTATATAGCCATGTGAAAGCAGCAACATTTTTTATCAGGCTGACCAATAAATGGAGGTACCAGATTATGTATGTAATCTTTATTTACAGTAAACAAATGAAGGAAATGTAAAATAAAAACATAATCCCAAAGCCGCACAATAGGGCTGACCCTCTGCCCCAATGTAAGGACAATGAGGCCCACTGTGCATTGTTTACAGAGCAGTATTTCATTAGAATTTACAAAAGTCCCTTTTCAGAGGATTCTCTATCCCTGAATACTACACAGAATGTGCATTTAGCCACTACAGAAGTGTGAGGTGCAGTATCAAACATCTTCTTCTCCCAGCAACAGACAACACACATTGGATATTGACCTTTCAAATGGAACACAGAATCCTCTCCCTCTCTGCTTCTTTCCTTCTCTCAATCCTCATGCAGCTCTCTTAGGGTACACAGCAGGGCAAAAGTCAAATCAAGATACGCAATGTCAGCTACGTCATTGCTTCGACTTCCCTTACTCCTCATAAAATGAGGGTCACAAAAGTCCTCCACCTCAACATTATTTGGAAATAACAGCTTGCTGTGTAGATGCGCATTTTGTTATTTTGAAATAACGCTGCTGTGTAGACATACCCTTACTGGTCTTTGCCTTTCATTCCTCCTCCCTTATTTTATGTACAGTAAAAGGAGACTGCTAAGGTTACAGATGGCTCTTTTGGTTGATGGTGCTGCTTCCCACTTTCCCTGTAACATGGGGACACATCACGAAGAGAAATGCCAATTGGAGAGAGTAGCAATTCCATGCCATACAATTCAGTAGAATAGAAGGATCCATTGCTAGGGAAATTACTATAGCATACAATAGTTCACAAACTATGGGAAATGTATTTATTTAATTAGCACCTTAACAAACTAATATGCTGTTTAACATGACAAATTATGAACATATAGTAACACTTTGCATGCTGTCAGCATGAACAGGAAATGAAAAAACACACTCTCAAACAAACAACTGAGGAGCTTATCTAGCCAGAAAGCAATTACCCAAACTGGAATCTGGCAAGGAGATTAGTGCTTAACTCTCCTAATCCTGCACAAAGCACAATGGGATCTTTAATAATCACAGGGGATTTGGACCAGAGTTTTCGGTTTCATCCCAGACATGGCACTTCTAACAGCTCTTTGCTCAAGAACATAGTTCCACAGTGACTCGGGGTTTGTCCAGACTGGTATCACAGGTGTGTTTGCAGCTCCAACTCACATATCCAAATTTGTTTTAATCTTGCTAGTTCAGGAGCCAGAGCAGTGAAACCACAGCAGCTAGCTTGGTCATGTCAGCCTGGGCTACAGTTCATTCCCCATAATTACAGTCTAGACATTCTCAAAGAGAAAGGTGTCACCAATAATACTTCATATAGCGTGTAGCATTAGGACTAAAAGTCCTGGCTCACTGGATCAGACCAGCAATTTATTTAGTTCAGACCAATCTCCAACAGCAGGTACGATGAACTTCTTCAAAGAAAGGTGAAAGAAATCCTGCAGGTAGCAGATATAGAATATCCAACCTGCCCCATGAAGAATTTTCTTCCTAACCCCATGATGTCTCCCATCTAAGAACTGATGCAGCCTGACCACACCCAGCTAATAATATCTAACTCCAACTTGCATGCTACAGAGGCACAGCAACCACATTCTAACACTCCTTGCTACTTAATCACCTAAGGTGTGGCACTGACCTGATGTAATGTCATGGTTTATTCCCTCCACAGAAATGGTAGCATTCGCAATTGGATTTCCCTGAAGATCTCTAACAAATCCTTTTACTCCTCGATGTATCTGAAAAAGACAGATATATGGGAAAATACTTACATATGTTCTTGAAAGAAAAGGCAGCTGTTTTAGTCAGTAACATATCTGAGAGTGCATGTTAACCACCCCACAGCTACATGCTGAAAATAAGCAGCAAGGATAATTTCTGACCCTCACAATGGAACATTACAAAGTGACTGAGCCAACAGGGTTCAGCTGTTGATGTGACTAATTTGTTTTTGCTACAAATACGCAGCAAACCATGAAGGGAAGTATGAACTCCCTTGAAACCTTTTGTTAGTGAGTATGCAGAGACTTGATGAAAGGTGTTGGGATATAGCCTGGTGTACATCTTTCCCACATGCTGTTAAGTTTTCTCAAATATAGGAATTTAGGGTCTGGTCCTGCAAGGCATTTAGAACTTAATGTGCGAGGTGAGCAGATTCATCTCCCAATTAAATCAGCTCCTTTATATGATGAACTTTAAAAAACCAACAAATAGTCAGGTAGCACTTTAAAGACTAACAAAACATGTAAATGGTATCATGAGCTTTCGTGGGCTCAGCCCTCTTCTTCAGATGACCAGAATGTTGGTCATCTGAAGAAGTGGGCTATGCCCACGAAAGCTCATGATACCTTCTACATGTTTTGTTAGTCTTTAAAGTGCTACCTGACTATTTGTTGGTTTTTTAAAGTTTATCCTGTACAGACTAACTCAGCTACCCCCTGAAGTTCCTTTACAAGAGTCACTCAGCCCTTGGGAAGATCCCACAAGATCCAATTCTGCTCCAATTATAGTTAATGGTAAAACTCACATTATTGTCTGAGAAGCATGAAACCTCATTTTGGAGGCTGCACCCTGCATCATCTGGTGCAATATGGCCATTTTGTATTGCAGTGCCATTGGACTGTCAGGCTAAACAGCCTCACCAGCCAGTAAAAGACATGTAGCATGTTTAGCTGTTATCAGGTACTACAGGTACAAGTGGGGATAGGGTATCCAACTGAGACTTCTCTATAGTCTCTTGAGCTTTTGCTGTCATTAAGGCACTACTAGCAGCTGGTATAATTTAGAAAAGGGCATCCTTTAAACTGCCCTAATTGATTCTAAGGGATTCACATATAGCATAAGAGAGCAGAAAGGCCATGTTTGTAGTGGGATAACACTTCACACTTCTCAGCCATTGCTGAGAATCTAGCTGTAAGTATCATGTACAAAATTCCAGAAGGTAGATTAAATCCTCTGCCAGATTAAAGCAACTGCGCTTCAATGATCTAGCTAGCAATGCTACAGAAGCAGGCAATTTAAGGTGTTATGGTATCTACAGCTCTGAAAATACCTTGTCAGACCATATTTTCAATTATTTTGGGGAAATTAATCCATCTGCAAAGAATCTGAAGCTTTTTTTTAGATAGTTAATAGCAAACAGGTGAAATTCTATAGTGCAAATATAATGCCTTTTCATCCCACATAAAACTAACAGGCAAAACTCAGTGATTTATTCATTGCAAATATTTGATCTGGCAAACTTTGGCATACTTTCTCAAATAAATTATTCAAGAATAAATCCCCATTCTTCACCAGCTGTACTAACAGGTTATTTTTCTCATATCACACTTACTGGCATATACTTGTTAACTAGAGCGTATCTACCAAAAAACAGATCTAGATTCACATGGGTTTGAATTTTTAAGAATCTATTAGTTCTAGATTTACCCCATGGAAGTGTGCCAAGCAAGCATAACTATAGTGTATAATCAGATTAAATCAGATGGCAATTTCTGTTTAGACGCATTACTGTATAGAAAACTCTTTTGACCATTTACCTGCTCAATATAATTGACAAGTGAGTTCTTGTTGTTCTCCCAATAGCTCTTCAGAGTTTCCTCTGGAGGGAATTTTTCACAGCTGAGCTCCACGGTGATTTCAAAGCAGTTGCTACTGAGGTAATTGAAGTCCTGCATTCCTGCAATATCAGCAGAGATTTATGTTGACACCGTTTGCATTGCTGTTAGGTAAGGTGTATTGGCATAGTGTCCAGTGAGAAAAGTGGAACTTTCAACAAGGAGACATTTATAAGATACTGTTGGGAATTAGGAGAAATCTGTATGAAACACGATGGGCCAGATTCTTTTCTCCCTTTGATGTAAATCTAAAGCAGTAGTTCTCAACCTGTGGCCCATGGGCCACTTGCAGCTCAATCAGCACAGAACTACAGTCTATGTGACAGCCTCAGGGCCATGCAGACAGTATATATACTGTGTGGCTGCAGCCCACGTAACAAGGAGCTGCATACATAACCCACAGTGGTCAATGGGTTGAGAACCACTGTTCTAGAATAAATCCACTGATGTTAAACCAGAATAAGAGAGAAGTGAAACAGGTCCCAATATACTGTTTCTCAGAGGGAAAAAAGGGAGTTCACTGAAAATGTTCATTTCACAGAAAACACTGAATTTCTTGGCAGTCATGACTGCATGTAATGATTGTACCAAATCTGACAGAGCATCTGGCCTGCATAATCCTCTGAGACACTTGGCATGAAAAGCCCATTTTTTCTTTTGTAGGAACTAAAAACAATTTCCAGGTGTGGTTCAATTATTTCCAGATGAAAAAACTGACCATTATGTTCACTGTAAACCTGTGAATGACAGCTAATGACAAAGTAAATACAACATCACATAATTACTTTGAAAGAGCTCTTCTTTGGAGCTGCTTAAAATTTTGTTTTTCAGCGCAAAAATTTTAGGATCTACTTTCCATGGAAAATATTTTCAATTACTTTCTTCAAAAAAAAAATTAAAAAGAAAAGTTCATCTGGCGTAAGAGAGTGGGGAAAGTGAGTCCTGTAATTTCCAATCAGCTACTACATTTATTTTTTCTTTTTTTCCAACTCAGCACCAGAGTAAAAGAAATAGGAACTAGACTTGAATATGGTTATTGAAAAACATTTTAATTAAACTTTAATTGGGGGATTTAAAAATATACAGTAGTATTTTTAATTACCTATGTATTTAAATGTTCCATCATCTTGACCTCAATTAATCTGTATTCCTTGGTCTAGTTTCTGTAACACCTGCTCCACTTTCTTTGCACCATGAGGAAGCACAAAGAGAAGCAGAAACTAGCCATGTTTCCCCAGATAAGAATCCATTCAAAGTGCAGGAGTTCCCAGTGATAACAGGGTTAGTATAGCAATTTATTATGCCTCCTGCTTGTGGTTTTCAGTGTAGGGGTAGGAAGAGGCCTGGTGGATGTACAGTATACCTAGGCAATTCCCAGATGGATTATTGCACAACGGCAATTACAGTAGTCCTCAGGCTTCTTGGCTGGGAGCACAAAACTAGCCTCAAAATGGGAACTGCAATCAGCTTCATGTCATCATCCCGCCCTTCATAATGGGCACAGAAGAGACTCTAGTCCAATACAGGAATGAGACTGAATTCATTCTACCTGTCAGACCATGACTTGAAAATTTTATGACTTGTTTGCATCCTGTTTCTAGTAGCTAGGCAACAGCTTCATTTATTCCAAAATTCAATTTACCCTCCTGTTATTACATTAGAGACCATTTGGGCACAACAGAAAATATCTAATGGACAATTTCTCTGTTTTAAAAAGGAAGGGGGTTATTTATTATTTTACCTGAAGCTCTCAGCTGTGGTTCAGATTCTTCAAAGGGATCTGAACAAATAGACTCATTCAAAACTCATATGGCTGTGTCTAGACTGGCAAGTTTTTCCGCAAAAGCAGCTGCTTTTGTGGAAAAACTTGCCAGCTGTCTAGACTGGCCGCTTGAATTTCCGCAAGAACACTGACTTCCTACTATCTGAAATCAGTGCTTCTTGCGGAAATACTATGCTGCTCCCATTCGGGCAAAAGTCCAGTGTAGACAGCTCAGATTTGTTTTGCGCAAAAAAGCCCCAATCGCAAAAATGACAATCGGGGCTTTTTTGCCAAAAAGAGCATCTAGATTGGCACGGACACTTTTCCGCAAAAAGGGCTTTTGCAGAAAAGCGTCCGTGCCAATCTAGACTCTCTTTTCCGCAAATGCTTTTAGCGGAAAACTTTTCCGTTAAAAGCATTTGCGGAAAATCATGCCAGTCTAGACATAGCTACCAGGCTGTGCCAATGGGTTCCACAGACTATGCGTTGTGTGAAAGCATTTTCTTCTATCAAGTTCTGAATCTGCCACTCAATCTGACACTTTTCAAAGTGTCCTCATTTATTTGTACTGAGGTTGTATCTAACGGCCCAAATGAGATTGAAACTGACATGGTTTGTGCTGTACAGACAGGGAGAGACAATCCCTGCCCTCAGAAAGCTTACAGTCAAGAGAGAGAGCAAAAAAGTGGGAAAAAGTATCATCCTCCCTATTTTTCAGATGGAGAATTGATTCACAGAGAGACTAAATGACTTGCCCAGGGTCACACAAAATACCTGTGGCACAACCAGGAACTGAGCCAGGTTTCAGTCTCAGTCAAGTATCTTACCCAGGCACACTTCATTTTAGTTACTTTTTTTTTTAACAAACTGCTCTTTGACCATTCCCTCCCACTGTCTCTTTCACCGTAGCTGACTGATCATTCTAACCCCATTCCAGCTTGCCCATCTCAGAGAGAGAAACCTAAAAATAAAAAAGTAAAACAATAAAAGTTCTTGAGATGATCCTTATGTAACTGTAATTTTGGAGATGAAATGACTTCGTTCTTGTACTCCTCTCCCTTGTAGTTAATGGAGGATTTACATTAGAATCTAGACAACGCAATCTGTCTTCTATTTTAAAATATTATGTTAGGGGCTAAATCCTCAGAGCTGCTGAGCATCTGCAATTCCCACATATCTTTGTTACTAATTAGCACATGAACTGGTATAATACTTTATTAGTAAGGGTACATCTACACAGCACCCTAAACTTGAGATAAGATACACAATTTGCGCTACACAAATTGCTTATTTTGTTTCAAATCTATTTTGAAATTTGAAATTTGGTGCATCTACACAGCACCAAATTTCAAAATAATGCACTATTTTGAGCTATCCCTTATCCCTCGTTCAACGAGGTTTACAGGGATGGCAAAATAGCGTGCGCCCGTTATTTTGAAAAATAACTTGCAGCTTGTGTAGATGTGGGGTAGCTATTTCGGGATACCTCTGGTATCCAAAATAGCCGTGCAATGTATATATACCCTGTGTATGGGTAGTATACAAAGACAAAGTACATCATACCATTAGCTGTTTGGATAGTACAAACTAAAGGTTTGGGGATAACATGCAGAGCATGAGCATCCTACTTTTCATGGTAAAACCTAAAAGAAAATACCCTCAGCACTGATTCAGTAATATGGAACATGAAATGTGATTTATGTCAGTAATGATCTGACAAAGTGCCAGGCATGACTTACAGCGTGCCTGAGAATAAAAAGACACTTAAACAATAGGCTAATTACAGAGCAAGTTAAGATGCTTGGAGATGGTTTTTTTTATGCTGATTCAAGAATCTGATTAAACTCAGTTGATCAAGTGCCCTTGCACTGCTACTTGGAATACAGAGTTAAAATGTAATGATTGAAGGTATTAGCTGGTTTATGCTTGTGCATGATTTGCTATTCTCTCTTGTCTATATTTTAATATTCAAATTACACACACAAAACTACTTTAAGAGAACATTATTAAGTTGTCAAAGTTAAGCACAAACATTTAGCAAATTCCAGAATTAAGGTTCCCTCTGTAACCTTAACTCAGTCCCTTTAGGTATATGTATGATGATACAATCTTTAGTTACAAGATCATACATTAGTTTTTCCATGGGATCATTCCTCATTCAATACCCTGGAAATGAATCAAGATTACATGGTGAAGATTTGTGTGAGGTACCCCAGCCTCCTCCTAACTAGCCCGCTATTTTCATCCTTCATCCAACCTCAGTTCCCCCATCTACTAGTTTTGATTCATCATTCCCCATTTTTTTCTCTGGCCTCCAGTTCCAGTCTCCTGGCCCCTTGCTTCTGGTGCCCAGTGCTAGTACTCCTGACCAAGGGGTCAGACAGTGTTCCCCAACTTCAATTCCATATAAGTTTATTTCTCCCTCTCTCCCTGCACACACTAACCATCTCCAGTTCCAGTTTTCATTCCCCTAGCTCTTTCTCCCAATATACCGTTGTCCCTAGCACATTCAAATCAGGCAGCTTCCTCTTCTATGCTTCCTGAGCCCAATAGTGTGGGGGGGGGAGGGGATAGAGAGGGGAAGGTTGTGAGTTTATGACTGACATGTTCCCTACTCTAAGTTCAAGTGCTTGGACTCAAGCAGGCTCATAGTAGCCCAGAGCTGCAATTGCAGAGAAAGTCCTGCTCAGTCCCAGGCTCCAGCATGTCCAATGTGGACAGAATCATTTGGAAATTGCAAGTGGGCTGCCCTGGAGCTGCAGACCATGGAATTGCCAGGGAATTGTGTGGCCAAGCTGCCACAAAACTAGTCAGGTTTCCATTAGAAAGCTGCCTGGTTCTAAACGGACTTAATTAAAATTGAACCATCTCTACCAAACATTTCAATACATTGACAAATTCTGACCAAAGAATTTAACTTCCACTGGCTTAAATCAGAATTTTGTCTGAGCAAAAAAATCACATTAATACAGAAGTGTAGCTCAGCCTCCTGAAATTTACAAGAAGTATTTCTCTTCTCCACATAGCAAAGGGGTTCAGTGACCTCTAACACAATGTCTCACCTCCTCCCCTGGACTCCACAGAGAGTGATGCATGAGTCTTGGGATCCACTGATAAGGAGGAGGCAAGAAGTGAGCAAGGAATACAGGGATCTAAGGCCCTGATTGAGCTCCCATTGAAACTGATGGCAAAACTTCCAGTGTCTATAGTGGTGTAGAATTAGGCCCTAAATACCTCCCAGAAGACTCTCTGCTCCTTTTAAGATTGGGCCCATATTGAACTGCAGTCAGAAGACCACCATCCCTCAGCAGGTATCTTTCTTTTTTCTCTGAGATCTTCAGTAATGATAAATCTCTCCATATACTGTAATAGTGTATTGTGTTAAGTGGGCATTTTTCTACTGTGCATGTTTTTGTAAAACCATTATTTCAATTGTTTGTACACCCATTATTTTAATATTTATTCCTGAATGACCTGTTACAAACCTATCTGATGTGTTATTCTGGAGATAAAACCATTTTTGTACCTTTTGTGAGGAAAAAAAGCAAATAATTAATTGCTCATGGTAGAAAATGGCTTACTTGAAGTTGTCTGAGAACTGAATTGTTTAAACATTCTGAGTCTGGCCGATATGAAGGGTGAAAGAGAATAAATATTTTAAGAGGCATCATGGTCAGCTTCCCTTTCCGCTGTGTGTGTGTTCTGAGTGGAGCCCATAAGGAGATCCATGCTTACCTCCCATTTGCTTTATGGAGGTTTTGCTGCTACAATAGTTAAGAAAATATTCCCTACAGGATCCATCTGAGATTCAGCTTGTATTACACCAGCAAACATTGAAGAGCCTCAAAATTGTATTCTATTAATTTGTCAGTGAATATAATTTTAAAGTGACCACAATTACTGACCATCCTCAAAAGCAACTGAGTCTACATTGTATCATGAAGTGGCACTGACCTCCAGGAACACTGTACCAAGCACCGCCATTAGTTGTTCCATCTACAAAACTGCTGTCATCATCATTCTTACGACATGGTGGCCTGTCTGGATCAGACATGGCTGGGTTAAAAGATGAATAGCCTCGAGCTAAGCTTTGAAAAATCGCATCATCAGGGCAGGAGCTGTATTCATGAGTGCTGCCTAGAATATAAAGTCAGACACATGGATTAGCAGTTTAGTCATACAGTCATATTGGATTATGAACTCATATAGGGTGGGAACTGTGTCTTTTACTTTTCCGTAAAGTACCAAGTGCACATATAGCAGTGTAAAATTAATAGTTCATAATAATTATGTTAACATGGTAATACTATCTGTATTGCTATTATTTAAGATATTAATGTAAATAATGTTAACACTATTCATTGTTACGTACCGGTATTAAAATGATTGTTAGTAATTTTACAGTACCAAACACCCCAAAATGTGTTAGTCATTTTATAAAATGAAACAAACAAACAAAATCAAAAGTTTACAATCTAATCCCACATAATATGATGAATGTGAGTAACAAACAGTAGGCAGTATATAGGTTATAAAAGGACAAGGCTTACAAACAAGATCAAATGGTTATGCATTTTAAGCCTGTACACATTAATGGCTGAAGCAATAAAACAATAATAATCCTATGTGCATACTGGCAAAATGATTCTACTGCAGAGTGAATCATTTTATAGCAGACTACATTTTGCCCAGCAGTGCTAGTGAAGGAGAAATAGCAATACAGTTATTTTCATTAACACACACATCACTTCCATGACTGCTTTTATTAAAGAACTAATAGTTAAAACTTGACATGATAAAGAACTCACTCAACTAGGCATGTCACTAATGTTTTAGTTTGCAAGCCATAAATAAATACTCTCTCCTTACATGACAGTTATTGTATGTATAACTACTGGTTAGTTGTCATGTGGAATTTCCAGATATGTGGACTGTACTTCAGATAGATGATAAGGATGATATGGAGATTTAAATAATCAGGGATAGAACAGGTGACATCCTGGCTTCACAATAGTTATAGTAAAAGTCCTACTAATTTCAGTAGAGCCAGGAAATCACCCAAGCAGCTTTTGCTATTTTACCATATAGAAAGTCAGTTAGCTTGGGAAGTTCCTAGATTCAGGACTCAATATTTAACTACCGTTTCTGCACTGGCAAGATCCAAAGCCTCCAAATCCATTCCCTTCTCCTTGGTTAGGAAAATTTAGTATACGACTAAAAAGGATATAATGTAGGGCAGTGGTCCCCAAACTCTGGGGCATGTCCCACTAGGCACATTTGGGGAGGCACACTGTGTAGCCAGGTGAGCTCCCACAGGAGGAAGGGAGGCAGTGCCATGTTTCCAGCCCCAGTCCCAGACCAGTTTCTCCCCACCCTGACTACCGCCAAGCCCTTTTACCCCCTAGTCCTGCTCCACCTTCAGGCCCAGCTCTGCCCTGATACCTCTCTGTTCCCAGATCAGCCCCAGCTCCACTTTGCCCCTAGCCCAGCTCTTTCCTCAATCTCTCTCCATCCCCAGACCAACTCTTCCTCTAGCTCCAGCTGCTCCCTCATCTTAGTTCCACCCTCAGCTCCACTTTCAGCCTATGCTCTGCTATGAAGGAAGTCTTGGCTGTGCAGTAATGGGCTGAGGTATGGACAGATTCTGTTAATGGTAAATGAGGGCATGACTGGAAAAGTTTGCACATCACTGATGTGGGTAACCATTTCAGGTTTTGCCCAATTCATCATTACCATGTTTGCACTAAAATTATTGTACAAAAGCATAACATTTTTTGACCTGATTCTCCACTGTTATATCAATTATATTCCAAGTAACTCTACTGAAATCAGACCCTCTAACCATAAAAAATGTATCTTTAAACCTAGAGTGAAAGACTGTATGTTAACTATATTTGCACCAATAAATGTAATTAATTAATAAATAATTTACTTAAATGGGTCATTGCTATATATTTGCATCACATTTCCACTCTATTCCAAACTGATTAGGACTCAGCTGGAGTACTATGTCCACATTGGGTGCCACATTTCAGGAGAGATGTGGACAAATTGGGGACAGTCCAGGGGAGAGCAACACAAAATATGAAAGTTCTAGAAAATATAACCTATCAAGGAAGATTGAAAAAAAATTAGGTTTGTTTAATCTGGAGAAGAGAAGAGTGAGCAAATTATAACAATTTTCAAATACACAAAGGGTTGTTATAAGAAGAAGGTGAAAAAAATCTTCTTTTTAACCTCTGAGGATAGGACAAGAAGCAATGGCCTTAATTTGCAGCAAGGGAGATTTAGGCTGAACATTAGGGAAAACTTCCAACTGAACACTGGGACAAACTGCCTACAGAGGGTGTGGAATTTCTATCACTAGGGGCTTTTAAGAACAGGTTAGACAAAGACCTGTCAGGAATGGTCTAGATAATACTTTTTCTTCATGTGAATACATATGATCTACTGAGATCCCTTCCAGTTGTATACTTCTATAATTTAGAAAGTGAATTTTAAGAGCCATAGAAGTATCCGATAGCATGTCTATCTCCTATTTGTGTCTTTCAACAGATGGGACTAATGTGTAATACACACCACTGCGCGTTTCATCATATGGATAGTTTGCAACAAGGTCTCCTCCATGAAGGTTGGCTGAGAGGACAAAGGGAATATCCATAATCCAGTGAATGATGCTTTTAGTTTCAGGAGCAAGCTACAACAAAAATAGATATTTACACAATTATCCTTGATATTCCATGTAGTAACATATTCCACAGTCTAATGCATTTAAACGTGTTTACAGGCTTGATTCCAACCACATTTATGGCCCAATCCATAGAAGCAGATTGACATCTGTACAAAGACCTGATGTCATTCTGAAGACTTTCCATTGATTTATGTGGATTCACATAAAATGGTAAATTAGATCAGAATCAGACCCTATATTTATTGCATCTCAGTGTTTGACTTTACCTTACTACACATTGCATAGGCAATGCTGCAAATATTGTGGTAATTTTTAAAACCATGAAAAAATAAATGTTGATTTCAATGACATCCACTGTACATTCTACATTCTAAGATAAGTACAATAGATGGATGGTAAAATTAAATCTATGCTGAGCAGGTAATCACTTTTCATCAACAGGTTGTCAAAATCTGTAATCAAATGCTGGCTTTTAGAGCCATACCCGCTTAAAGATATGTATCAGTATACCAGTAGTTCTTGAAGCATTCTGCATGTCAAGATCAGAGGTAGACAGAATCCCTCCAAACATATTAAACCCATATATATGGGGACATAAACAAGTACTAAATTAAGATCAATGTATATGTGAATTCTGGTGATACCAGGACAGTTTTATCAACAAGATAAATGTAGGAGACAAAAAAGTCAAGAATAACTCCGTGATCTCTGGTCTTAAAAAATTAAGGTTAGAGTTAAGGAGAGTGTGATTGTGGACTAACAGAACAGACTAAAGAAGATTTGCTAAACAAAAAGAGGAATCCAGTTTACAGAACATTCAACAGAAGGAAATTAATGGTGTACTAGGAGCTGATGGATTTAAGACCAGAAAATAGACTTGTTTACGTAATAAAATAATCCAAGTCCAGAATATTGTCTTATTTATTTAAGAAAAATTTGCTCTTTGTTTTAAGAGCCAACAAGAGTGCTCTCTATGGAAAAAGGTGAAATACCCTCCAGTGGTTTTGTGGAAAAAACAGGATGTTCTTTACCTTAGGATTCTGATCCACAGCTTTCCTCATGTTTTTCAGTAGGTGATTGTTTGGACCACCTTCTCTCTCATTAACGTAGACTATTCTATCCAGGTCAGGGAAATTACGGTTCAGGTCTATCCCTTGAGCATTACTGCGACCAACAAACCAGTCTTTGAGTTCACCAGGCTGAAAGAAGATAGAAATCAGAGAGGGAAAACAGAAGTAACTCAGGTCATCTGTTCAGACCACCATATGTGTATTCATATTAATAATTATTTGTATGACTTTAATACGTAGGAGTTCCAGTTCTAGATGAGGAACCCAATGTGCAAGGCACTGTACAAACACAGAACAAAAAGATCCTGCCCCAAAGGCCTTCCACTCTAATTGTAAGAAAGAGATGGATATAGGCAGCGGAATACAATTAAGCAAAGATACAATATAGGTGACCAGTACTGGTCTTTGCACATCAGCTACCTAGCCATTGTCATGGGTTTTGTAGAAATCATAGCAAAGGAGAGCTCTGATGAATAAGTTAAAAGGTAGAGAACAAGTTACTTTTGGGGATGTTTAGGGGACCTACCTCCTAGATGTGAGGGTCAGCATGGAATGAGGTGTGATGGCACTTTGTGGTGGCAGAGGCCAGCATCATTGGCCAATCACAGATAAGCAGCAGCAGGTCTATAGTGAAGGAGATGTTAGCCATGGTGGGATTGACTATGAAGTGTCTTGAAAGTGATTCCTGGCAACTTATATTTGATATTACAGGGAAGGGAGAGACCAGTGGAGAGATTCAAAAAGAGCATTGGTAGGGACTAGGAAAATGATCTAAGGAGCAGCACTCTGGATGGATATGAGTGAAAAAAGATTGCATTTGCCAAGGGCAGAGAGCAAGATGTTGCAGTAACTAAGATACAAAATGATGAATGAGAGTTTTAGCTATATGATGGACAGGGAAGGCTGCATCTTACTAAGGCAAAACTTCCACCGAAGTCAAGAGTGTTTTACATGAGTTTGCTTTGTGTGAGGAATTGAAAATTAGGTCCTCGAGTTGGATACGTGAAGATCAGAATGTATTAGTAACTTCAATGCTGAGGTTAAAGGGAAATTATCTGAGGAAGGGCAGCCTTGCATGGCAGGAAGTTCAAATTTCTATTATCCTGCTTCAGGTCACATTATTTCTAAAAGACATTTATATACAGACAAACTTCCATCATATCATTGGTCCTCATTCAGAGAAGAGTTGCGGCTAGTCAGCATTTCTCAGGGATGAGGAACAATGTGAGTTTTGCATTAGAAAGAACTTCCAGATTTGGCTCTGAGACTTTCATTTTATTTCTGAAGGTAGGAAAGAGGTTCTTTCCCCCATTTTAAATCAGAGCTCTACAAAAATGATTTAAACACAAGTAGGATGTACTGCCACCAGCTGGTAATTTATGGAAAATATAGCTTCCACTTTATTGCCACTAGAGGGAGCGCTAATACTGAACATTTTTAGAAAACATGGATGGTAATGGATTCAATTGCAAGTGTTTTGTTTTCTAATAGTTTAACAATATGTTAAGAAACAGAATTTTGCTTATTCAATAATGTATACAACTTTCATGTGTTACATTTGAAAATTACTATTGAAGTAATCTTTCAAAATTATTATACTCAAAGGCTAATGAAAATACATTTTGTTAGGAATCTAACCTATAGCTATTTGATATAATTTTATATTTTAAATCATAATAATGATCACGTCTTATTAAAGGTGCAAATACTGTTCTTGGTAGTGACCATATGCTAAAGCCCCAAACCTGCAGCTATTTAAACATGTCAGTAGTCCCATTTATTCAACAGGTATATTCGTAATAGAATGAAATTACAAGTGTGCATAAATGCAGATATGCCATAAGGAACATCCATGAGCAAACAATCCATTAATACAATCCATTAATTTTAGATTTTCATGAATAGATCACAATTTTCTTGGCTGTTTTCATTATCCTAAATTATTTGTTGAATCATTCTTGGTCAATAGCTGGATTAGAAGAAGCTTATGGTTAGTCTCTGATATTTGAAATAAAAGCAGTTTTATGAGACATAGGTCACTTGACATGTTTCTGTTTCCTTGGATATATATTTTTAGAATCAGGTTTCCAGTGAGAATACTCTTAATTATTACTTAAACTTACCCTTCCACCAATATTTTGTAATATCCATTACAATTTGGGGTAAAAACATTCTGGGCAATAAACATTAAAACATTAAATGTGACAACAGAAAGGTCATGAATATAGTGAATTAGTTTAAAAACTAAAATGAATATTTGGAGACAATTTTTGTAGTATTTGGGTGGCCTGGTCATATACCTCATTAAAGGGGACAGTTACAATGTATTGTATATACATCGGTTTACCAACCTGGGATGCTGCCTTCTCAAACCCATCTGGATTAAAGGATGGCATGATGTGGATGCGTGTGCTGTGGATCAAGTTGATAATTGTTTCATTTCCCTTCTGGTATTCATTACATAGGTACTGAGCTAAGAAAATGAGCAGCTCCCTTCCAACTGCTTCATTCCCGTGCATATTCCCGACATACTTAAATTCGGGCTCCCCTGCAACACAAGGAAAAAACACCCTTTAATTACATGCAAAGAATATTCACCCACACATGGACAAGTATGGATCAGATCACATAGCATATTACAGATGTTTCTAACACTATTATTATAGGTCTTTCTATGTCCCCATCCTTAGTCCTTGATGATCTAAAGGAGAGATTGAAGATCTCCTTCAGGATAGTGAATTTAGATTTTTTAAACAATCCAGCTATTTAAACAAACAGTAATCCTTATTCGGGACTTTGTCTAAGAAATTACCAGAGTAAAGTCTAAGAGAAAAAAGACATCAAATTCTGATCCAATATACCAGTGAACATGCACTGTTAATAATGATGTTAGTCAGAATTTACACCGAGTAGCTGGGATGATCCAAATGTAGCTCATACTTTTATTGTATGTAAAGCATAAACTGACTTTTAAAGAAAGGAAAAATGTTGCTAAATTAACTTTAGGGTTAAGTTAAAATACCCTCTACCTGCAAATATTTTAAACTGGAATGATTATTTTGTACAATATTCCCAATGAATAGTTACTGCTCCTGGTGACCTGAAAGTCCTATTTAACAACTGTCTGAGGGTATGTCTACACTGCATTCCTCTTTGAAGAGAGGAATGCAAATGCATCTGAGCGAAATTGCAAATGAAGCGCAGATTTGAATTTCCCATGCTTCATTTGCATAATTGCATCTGGGAGCTATTTCAAAATACCCTATTTAGAAAAAAGAAACGCAGTCTAGATGCAGTTATTTCGAAAGAAAACCATTCTTTCGAAATTACCCTTAAACCTCATTTCATAAGAAGTAAAGGTAATTTTGAAAGAAGGGTTTTCTTTTGAAATAACTGCGTCTACACTGCAGTTTTTTGGGTTTTTTTTTTTTTTTTTTTTTGAAATAGGGTATTTCAAAATAGCACCCGGACGCGACTATGCAAATGAAGCATGGGAAATTCAAATCTGCGCTTCATTTGCAATTTTGCTCAGCTGCATTTGCATTTCTCTCTCAAAAGAGGAATGCAGTGTAGACATATGAGACATTCATTTCAGATTTTACAGACTTACTGCATGCAGTATCTTGATGGAAAGAACATGTAACTTTTCCCTAATTAAATAAAAACTTCAGTCTTCCCAAATTATCCTGATTGGTTATTATCACTGCAGCTGTAGATGAAGAGGAATTAACAGGAAAGTGTCTGCAATTCCTAGAAGCATAAAGGACTTATCGTCTTCTTCTTTCAACTGTCATGTTCAATGCTGTATTTCTTTGTCAGAATTGGACATCCAAACTCTCCAGCCAGCGAACAGCATCACTGGTTAGATTGTGGATATCCTCCAGTGAGCCAATACATTTTCATGTTGGGCATTCCACAACAATGTGGTGCACAAAGTGGAGATGGCAACAAATTCCACTTAGGCAGTAGATAACTGCACCTGCCCTGACCAGTCCTAAGCCAGTTTAGGACACACCACAGTCTCCGGGAAAGATCGAAACCTTTCTGCTCAGTGGTGGGATCCGACACAAGATGTTTGTTTGGGACATCTACTTGCTGCCATTCAGCTCGCCATAGTTCCTTAACATTGGCTGTGACTTCCTTCGCTCGCTGCCAGGAGGGCTTGCGGAAATTTAGACACAATGTTGGAGGCTGACTGAGGTATTTCTAGATGGGAAGAGGTTGGCTGCTGTGGTTGATACATTGGCATAGTCTGCATTCCTGCTCCAGTCGACAGATGCTTGGTAGAGCATATGAATTTATAATTTTAAGGTAATATCTTGGACCCTGATCCAGCAGACATTCAGGCATGTGTTTAACTTTAAACACATGAGTATTCTAATTGAAATCAAGGGGATGCCCAGGTTTAAAGGTACGCATATTTCTAAATGCTTGCAAGATTAGGGTCTTACATTTCTTTGTGTGTGTGTGTGTGTGTGTGTTCATCTCTATATATGATGATTTAATTTTGTATTCCATTATAACTGCTCTTGTCTAATGAAGGAGTCTTTCAATGATATGCTTTGAATACCAAATTTTGAATATCTGATCTGTATTCACCACTGTGTCCTATATAAGACACTGGAGATAACTGTCTTGCTCTGTTCCGCCCTGGTGAGGCTCCAGCTAGAATACTGCATCCAGTGTTGGGCATCACACTTTAGGAAAGATATGGAAAAACATGTGTCCAAAGAGCAGCAAACAAAAGTATTAAAGGTTTAGAAAGCTGCCCTATGTGGAAAGGATAAAAAAGTACGTTTTACCCTGAGAACGTTTAGGTGTACGAAGGTATGAAGAGAAAGCAGAGGTGACCTAATAACAGTCTTCAAATATGTTCATGTCTGCTATAAAGAGGATTGAAATCTACTGTTCTTCCCTGAAAGCAGGGCAAGAAGTAATTGGCTTAATGTACAGAAAAGATTTAGGTTAGATATTAGGAAAGCTTTCTAAGTACTGAAATTAATTACCAAGAAAGGTGGTAGAGTCCCTGTCATCAGAAGCTTTTCAGAACAAATGCCAGGGCTGGTCTAAGTACAGTATACTTGGTTCTGCTTCAGTGTGAAGGGAATGGTCACTTCCAGCCCTACATGTCTCTGACTAAGGGACTACTCATTAGGATAAGTGTTACTCAAGATGAGTGGTTGTACAGGCATGATTACTAGAGGAGGACACAGCCGTGCCCTTTCATAACTCTTTGGTCTGTGCTATTAATCATTATCCAGAGATAGCATGTTGACAGGCAACAGTTAGTTATACCATGTGCACTCTGCTAGTGATATTCTGATATACTTAAACAACACCCTGAGATTTCTTGTCAGATAGGGATAAATCTCAAGAGAGGGATAAGGCTTGTTGTTTTAAAATGAGGCTGCATTTTTACCCGCTGTAGGTGAGTGTTTTGTTGTTTGTTTGGTTTTTTTAAACAGGAGAGAGACAGGGAACAGGAGGCCTGGACAGAGGGGTTGGTTTTCTGTTGTCCCTTTTAGCCCTACCACTAGACCATCTTTCTTCAATTTAGTATACAGTGCTGTGTTCATTCAGGAAGCATAGACAGGGCAGCATAATTGCTATTAGGTGCTGTGAGCCACGTAGGTCCTTGAAAAGAATGACAATGACCTTGCGCGGTCAAGAACAATAAACGTGTGGCATTTTTCGTGAATCATTGCTGTGGCCTCAGCTGCAGGATTCTGTGCAGTTGGGATCACACAATCTCACAAGGATATTACTAAATTAAAGGAGGTTTTGACAAGAAGGAAGGAAACACTGTTATATGAAGAGAGTTGGAAAAGAACAGGATTGTTTACTTTGCAAAGGAGATGAAAGACAGGGGAATGCAATAAATAAGCTAGATTGGGAGCTTCAATTCTCCCAATACCACAACACAATGACAGGGACTATTCAATGAAAAAGAAAGGTAGGAAAGCCAGAACTGTGAAAGGAAAATATGTGTTAATGTGACACCTAATTAAACTGTAGAATTCATTGCGAAAGAGTGTCATGGAGATTAAGAATTAAAGATGTTTACATGAATAACAATAATATTCAAAATCATTATAGTTAAAAAGCAATTTTGGAAGGTAGATAAAACACCATATTTCAGGATTTAAGCCAATATCTATTGGCAGAGATTAGAATGAGACATTTTGGAAGGGAAACGAGGTGATAGATTATTCCATATATATTGAGGGAGCTCTTGCACCTTTCTCTGAAGCATCTGATTCTGTCCACTGTTGGAGACAGGATAATGGATATGTACTATAGCTCTCATTCAGTATGGCAATAACTCTAATTGTAGGCAGAAACAATTTCAAGGACTTGAATTGTTCAAGAAAGGAAGGAAAGCAGGGTTGTTGATCTGGAATTATCTGAGCAGGATGATAGGGCTGGTAGTATATTGAGCTTGAATAATGAACCTTCTCCTCTTCTTCTCATGGCTCATGAGAGTCTTTTTACATAACATACATACACCAAGGCAATAAACATGAGATACCGTACATGGTCAAGTGTTCTACTTCTGGGCACAATATTGGGAATCAGGTATAACTATGTTCTAATCTCCATATGGACAGTGGTTCTCTGCCTGGCTGTGAACTAATCTTTTTAGTGTTGTATTTCAGTTTTCTTCATAAAAATAGAGGGACTTGTACCTGAAATAACTGTTGTGAACATTATATTTGTAATGCATTTTAAAGATAAAAGATTGCTAATTACTGTGAGGTCTTAAACTCCATCATTCAAATAATCTTAAAGAATTGATTGAATAGCAGATGGCCCATCTCAGTGGCCTGTTGCCTTTTTGTTTCTTTGTTTGTTTGTAGATGTCTTTGGCCCTTTTATTCTCCCTAGCTCAGAGATCCACTATTAAAGTTAGCCAAAGAAATTAACTAAACGTTAGCTGCTCCCTACTCTGAATGTCATAGGAATAGGAGGCATAACTGTTATGCCATGTAGAACGTCTCCTCCCTCTCACCCAAAGAAAGGACCTTATTGCCATGAAAGGCTGCCTGCCGTTGTGAGTTAGACTGTGCGTCTGATAAACAGCTGATCCTCTTGGTGCTACCCCAGGTAGAACAAACACAAATAGGCGGTTTGTAGATTTTCTATTTAGACAGATGGTGAGTTATATGGGCCCATGGGGCCCATGCTCCACCTATATTCAGAGCACAGAGGCCTAGCTCCACTAATGTTCCGGGACAGACTTCTCCCCTGGCCCTGCTCACCATCCCTGCAAGCCTTCCCTGGAGTGTCCCTGCACAGCATCAGGTTGCTGCTCCCTGCCTCCTTCCCTCAGCCAGAGCCACAAGATGAGTGCTCTGAACCATATACCTGCACAGAGGAACCCCAGGACAGCTGTGCCAGCCCAACCTTCTCTGGGGACAAGCCTCAGTGTCTCTTGATTCAAAGACACTTTTGCCATACCCCGTTCAGGTTCCAGGGCATCTGAGGCAGTGATACTTGCTACTCTGCTGCCTCAGCCATCCCAGAACCTGCAGGGGGTATATCAATAGCTGCTGAGGTCCCAGGCCTTTTTAAATTGCCCAGGCCCCTGGACAATTTCCCCCTTTACTTGCCCCATTGGCAGGCCTGGCCACCAGGGGGAAAGGATATTAACTAATGAGTAATTTACTAGTTGAGTAGTTGATGGAATTTCCATTGATTAGTCGATAGACATGTCCGCATTCCTCCTTTGAAATGTACAAGAGCCCCTGCTGAGACATTTGCTTATCGGATAGTCGACTAGTCCTTAAGATCCTTACCAGGGAGATGGGGTCCCTCCTCCAGAGCTTGCTGTTACTGGTGGGAAGAGGGCTGGAGGTGAGTCCTCCCTGGTCCCAGACCCAGGACAGCCTGCCTGCACCCCAAATCCAGTCTGGGCCACACCATTTCCCCTGGCTCCCCTTAGCTCGAAATGGTGAACCAGAAACAATGGGATCCGTGAGGCTCCATGGCTACGAAGGCTTTAGATAAAAAAAGTAGTGTGGGCCTGCTGGAAGCTTTCCCAAAAAAGGCCCATGGAACACTTTGAGAAACACTGGTTTAGATGAACTAAACCAGTTTTGACTAGGCAAAGATAAATGGTTTTGTCTGAGCCAGGCATAATGTGGGGCAATGGTGGGTAACCAGCAGCCCGAGGTTGACTGAGGTTCAATGTGTGACTTTTGGTTTACTGTTGCCCATGCACAAGATTGCCAGATTCTGCTGGTTTTTGTCTGTGTAGGGTTTTTTCCCTACCGGTATCATAAAAGTGACACACACTTAAAGCAAGGGTCCATGAAGCGAGGTTCATGTTGTTGCACACAACATTTGAGAGATGTGTTTTCCCTCTATATCTAGTCACATACTGCTACGGTTGAATCAACACACCTCACAAATTCTAGGTACACAATCGCAGTTAGCAAAACTGGCCTATCCCGGAAGACCATCTTGGTTATGACAATCGTGTGGCCCCTTGAGATGAAGGAGGGCCACTCATTTAGCTCTCATTAGCCTGGTGGCCCCTCGCTGGTATAAAGGGAGCCACAGTGAAAATCTCCATTCAATTTCCTATTCCACTTATATAGCAACTGATCTGAAGAAGCCCCTGTTATTTCTGTCCTGAGCCTCTGCAAAGCACTTCAGTCCTGGCCTAACTCATTCCAAGCAATGGGAGAGAGTGTGACTGACTGAGTTGTTTCTGATGTCACAATGATACAACCAGCAGAACAGATTCAGGGATGAATTCTGATTAAATGCCACTTGTGGTGACTCCTTTTACCAATATGTTTTTCTGTGACATGATAATAAACCAAAATTCATGAAGTTTACTCAATATTACACTTCTGTCATTTCAACAGTAGAGCTCATTGACAGTAAGCACAAATATAGTCAAGTTACTTGGTGGAAACAGAATTATTTTCCCTATAATTTCAAGCAGGAAAAGGTTGTGACTTGTCGGCATTTTAAGGCACCACGGGTCTGTCCAGAAATCCTTTAAGAGCAAGTGGAGTTGTCCGATGCTCCTTTTCTGAATACAGCTCTTACAATTATAATCCTTCATAGAACTTTACATTTTTGTAAAAAGACACTATCAGTTCAAATTTGATACAAAATATAGATTTTTGTAAGCATTCATTTCCTCAGAACCATACACAAGTATAAATATTTCCATGTTATTTTTTTTAAACGTGTAGACAACTTTTCAGTGAAGAATTCCACTGCAGTGTTTACAATCTAAAAACCTAAAAGTAAAACAGACTAAAAACAAATGTGAAATTAATTTCATTGATTCCATGGCTCAGGAACAGAGAAATCCAAAGGAGTCATTACAATCAATTTTAAAAAACAGCATCTAAATTTGAGTGCTCAGTAATTGGTTGTCTAACATTAGACCTCCTAGATATTTGAAGTTGGGCACTCAAAATTAGAATCCACTTGTGAAAATGTGGCCTTATCTCTTTATGCCTTCGTTATACATATGGATGAAAAGTTCTATATACATGTTATTATTTGTTAAAAGATATTATTATTAACATCATCATCTAGTAGGTCATCACAAAATAGAAGCAGCTTGCCTCAATTTCTGCTTCTAATTAAACCCTTTTTTTTAGGACTGGTCCTTGATAATAAAAGCTAAATGAAAAAATTTGCCATCTCTTTTTTGACAATCCAGTACTCAATTCTTCTACAATAATTTAATATCTTTGGGAAAGCATAAACTCCTTCAGTTGCTATGGCATTTAGAGGCTTTTACATCAATTCTGAACTGACCCTAGAGTACATGAGAACCTGATAACTGATTAAGGAAGGAGTGTTTTAAAATGTTAAACTGTTCTGGTGACAAACTGACAAGCACTGCTATATGTCACTGACTAAGGGCACTGTCTCCTAAGGTCTTGTTCAATTATTTCCTAGAAACCCAATGTATTATGAGGATATCCAACTAAAGATAACTTGTAGAATAACTATTTATATTTTCAAATAAGGCCATATCTCTAATGCAAGTTTTTTTTAAAGAAATAGCACACCAGACAATTCTTTGAATACCTGTTTAAAAGCAATAATGCTTTTTAAAAATATTGGTTCAGGGAGTTCTTGGAGCTTGAATGTGTTTGAACTCATATATGGACAGATACATTTAGCATCTATTAATCAAATATATTATGAGTCAAGAGGATGTCATGAAGTTACACGTTGTAATGTTAAGAATTATCTGGAAGAAATGTATAATAACTCATGTCATGGAATGGGGGGGTGGAGTGAAGAAAGAGTAACTCCTGTAAGGTTAAAGCGGTATATAAATAGATTTTCAAACGTGTTGGAAATAACCTTAGAAAGGGCAGACTCCTTGTTCTGCTCTCTCATATACCCTGTGGAAAAGCTAGTAATATTCCTTAGGTAATAGGGTTAGTGTTTCTGATTACTTCCATCTGCCTGTCATTTTTAAATATCACAGCCTGTAAACTTTCTGCAGCTCCACAATGTTGCAAATCTTGGAGTTCTTGCCAAGAGTAAACAAAAATTCATGAAGCCTTTGGCAGATGGTTGCTTTGAAGCAGAATAACAGATCCATTCTTTTTAGCTCACTGAACTCAAGACAGATCCCAAAAAGTTAATCTGAATTTGAAAAGTAAATCTACTATATATTTGAGAAAGTCTGCCTGCCTGTTTGTTCAAGAACTCCTTCTAAATGGTTAGAGCAGGGGTGGGCAAAAGGGCCTCCATGGGCTGGAGCCAGCCGCCAAGTAGGTGAATCCGACCCGTGGAGTACCTGCTGCTCCCCCGTCCCTAGACCAATTAGAGCCTGGGGGTGGCGGGCATGGGAAGCCTCCTCTTGCCCTGCCAGGAGCACGTGGCACTTTGAAGCACTGCACGCTGCTTGCAGGGCAGAGGCAGAGTGGAGAAGGCTTCACATGCTCCCGCACCCCTCAGCCCTTATTGGCCAAGGGGCAGGGAAGCGCGGGAAGTCTTCTCCCACACCAGGGGCATGGGCACCTAGGGGAAATGTGGGGAAGACCAAAGGCACTTCCTCATCCCCAGACCAATCGTTGCCTGGGGGTGGGGAATTCGGAAGTATCTTGGTCCCACCCCTTCCACTTGATGCTCCGCCCCTTTTGCTTGATGTCCCGCCCCTTCCTGTGTGGCCCAGGGCCACTTCAAAAATTTATAGCCCTGGATAAGAGCTAGGACCACCAAATTCATATACAGCTTCCTAATATACTCATTAGAAAAAAGTATTTCCAACAGTGCCTCATTCCTGTTTCTCTCTTTTTCTAGAATCCCTCCTTAAGACCTGTTCTTTAATGAACATGCCAACGTTGATTTCTCTCTGATGGTGTGTCACTGAAGTCAATCCTTGAAGGGAGTAAAGAGTTGTTTACTTTGCAGTTTACCTCATAGTAAAATTGAAGTGCCTGGTCTTCACTGTGTTTTAACCTTGGAGAGCTCATGGGTATTATTTTCCATAAGGTACAGGATGTGCTTTTATTTTATTTTATTTTATTTTATTTTATTTTATTAGATGAAGACTAGACTATATTGTCTTGTAAACACTTCTGGTGCTATGTACATGAATACATAAACAACCATGCTTTCATGTTAAAACAAACAATTTGAAATGATTTCTACCTGCATTTGTTTCCTGAAAAACTTCATCTACATAAGAAGCAAGATAATTCAATATATTACCACAAAATACTGCTTTCTTAAACATTAGGAAATGTAGTAATTGAATGTTTCATTTAAATGTAAAGCAGAAAAATGAGTAAAAATTACATTAAAATTTGAAAAGCGATAAGTCTCTCTAATGGCTTTGACCAAGACATTAAATGAATTAATATTTAGTTTTTAAATTCTATTTATCATATTCAAATTATTTGCAAGTGCTTAGAAAAAAATTATCACAATATCTTGCTCTCATGTTATGCCTTTTATCTATTATGTCCTTATGATGATGGTAGGTGTTGTTAGCACCACATTAAGAATGAGGACAATAAGGCACAAAGAAGCTAGGTGACTTGCCTTGGTCCACACAAGTCAGAAGTGGGAACAGAACCCAACCTTCCTATTTCCCACTCCATTTTTCTAACCACTAAACAAAACTGCCTTCTCTGGAGGTAGATGGTGGTAGTGCAATAACTGTGGGAACAAGTGTTCACATAACATCAAAAACACTACCTGTGGAACAAAACGTGCTGCTCTGCTTGCCCTGTTTATTAATGCCATCAAACTTTTAAATCAATCACACAGTCTGCATAGTGATTATGTGTTATTTCAAAGAGACTGGATCCTTATAGTTTGATTGGCACACAAAGGAAAGATATTTCTTTAATTAATCAATTTATCATTGCAGTGTATCTTTTTATTACAAGGAAGTTTACACATGACAGGTTTAAGTGGGTGTATGCAAGATGGTTCATTATCAAGTTCATCCGACAAGCTTTTATCTCTTAAGAAGACTATAAAGCATCAGAGATTTTATTTCATCTATAGAAATGTCTGACATGATCACCGTGCTTCAAAAGAATTGAGTCAATAATTCCATTCCTTATTCCTGGGTAGATTTATAGGACATTTAAAACTAAATTGTAGCTCAAATCATCTTTTAATACATTGCAGATGTTACCAGTGGGAGACATTCAGAACTTTGAACTTTGAGATCTATTCTCCTACTGTTGTGCCTTAACAACTGATTAAGAGGATAAATCGGCCCCACTGAGTTCATGACACAAACTCTTTGCTGAAATAGTCTATTCTGTCCAGACACAATCTTCTCTAAGAGGCATCAGTAAGACAATGGACAAAAAACAGCAAGAAATGAAATCCATCCACACTATTTTTAAGTTATTCAGTGGAAACAAAGAAAATCGCTTCTTACACCAAAATACAGTACTTCCTTTCCATGAGGGACCTATGCAAAGGGGAAACATGACAAGGAAGTGGCGTAGACCCGATTTAACATTGCAAACTGGCAAAAAGGGCAGGGACAAACCCAATTCATGGCATTTCTGCATCTCCTCAACAGCTCTTGGAGCAGAGCCGGAGGAGAGAGGGAACATAGTGAGGGAGTTGGGACAAAGTCCAGGCATTCTAGGGTTGCTACCCATCCTTTTTTTTTTCCCCCGGACAGGCTAGGTTTTGGCTTCTGTGTCCAAGTGTAATTTAGGATTGCAAGGTATCTAGTTTTTGGGAACCTGGAAACCGCAATTTATAGCAACCAAACAAAAAGTCTGGTTATTCCAGGTCACAGGAAGGCGCCGTGTCAATAACTCATGCCAGCCCCTGCTCAGCCAGGGCTGCCTCCAACCTGCAGGAATGCTTCCTGAGACACTACAGTCAGGGAGAAGAGGAGCAGGAAGAGGAGCAAGTAACAGGTGCCAGGCCTTGAGGGCAGGATGGGGCAGGAGAAGGTAGAGCAGAGCATACCTGAGGGAAGAGGCGGAGCAAGGCCTTAGGAGTCCAGTTACCAGCAATTAGAAAAGTGGCATTCTCAAGCCTCAGTAATTCTGTGTCCCTGAATAGGTCCAGAAGCATCACTGCAACAGGGATACAAGTTAGGGCAGCCTTCAGGGCTTCTTTAGCTGGAGCTTTCTGCTGCTATTACAATTCTACAGTAGCTACACTGCTATTTATGTGTCCACACATAGGATGTGTCTAGACTACATGGCTCCGTCGACGGAGCCATGTAGATGAGTTTACTCGGCAAAGGGAAATGAAGCGGCGATTTAAATAATCGCCACTTCATTTACATCAAAATGGCCACCATGCCGTGCCGATCAGCTGTTTGTCGGCACAGCGCGGCAGTCTAGACGGGGATCTGCCGACCCCAGAACTCTTCAACAGCAGATCCTTTATGCCTCATGAAACTTACAGGATCTGCACGGCGTGGCGGCAATTTGATGTACATGAAGCGACAATTATTTAAATAAATCTCCGCTTCATTTCCCTTTGCCGAGTAAACTCATCTACATGGCTCCGTCGATGGAGCCATGTAGTCTAGACACACCCATAGAGAACTAGCTCGTCATGCAGACGTAGCTTTAGAGGAGAGAGATTTGTGACCTCATGGAAGTGGAACAGCCCTCATATTCTGCACAGTCTGAAAATCCTTGGTGAAAATACACTCCAAACCTGAGGCACCATGGGTGCCCCATTTCTGGGGGGCATGCCAAACTCCTCAGCTTAACTCCTCACTCTCCAGAATACTCCCTCATCCCCATCACACCCAATGCTCCAGCCTCCAAATTCTAGTGCAAGGGGATTTCTGCTGCCTTGGGCTGCACTTCCTTTGCTGGTTTCAGGGTCTTTCTTACTCCAACACTTCCCTTACCACTGTAGAAGGAGCATGAGGAATCTGCCCCTAGGAGATAAAAACAGAACAGCACAAGGAAACTACCTTTGTAAAAGAACTGTAACCAGTGAACAGGGACTGAACTAACAGCCCTGGAATCCTGAAACAGAAACCCATAAAATAGGTACAGCACAGAAGGCAGGCAAGCAAAGGAGGCTTCCTGACAGCTGCACAAAGATATGCCTCAGCCTAATCATGGATAGACACTCAGTGATGGCAATTTGTATCTATGGCAATTCAGTGTGTTTTATTGAAAATAATCTCTATCCTCCTCTCTGCCTCCTTATTGAAACTCTGCATTTCAGCAGCATGATACATTTAAAGACAGTAACTGTTTTGAGCAATTGCCAATGATAAGTACTTGTTTACCCAGAGAACATGACTATATAGCCTCCCCTGGGTAGACACTCTATTCTGGAATACAAGTGACTTTATTCCAGAATAATTACTCCACTTTCCCCACACAGACAAACCCCAATGCCCATTAGTTTTTGCTTGAATTTACTTTTGCAGCTTCAACAATAGCTCTAATAGTTCTTGAAACAGCAACCACTACAGAAGGCCAGAATTTGGAAAGAAAAAAAGAGACAAAATTGTAATCGGAATAATCTGATTTTAAGGTCAAATAATGTATCTCCAAATACCCAATGTGGATATTGTACACTATTGTAATACTGGGATTCCTACTTTCTATACAGTATGAAACATTTGTTTTTAACTTCTTGGTTAACTTGATATGCTTCCTCAAGTAGGTATTGATCCCTCACACCCGGGAAAATTATTAGCTAGGAAAATTGCTGAAGGATTTTTAAAGTGAAATTTAAATTTGATCAATTATAGGAAAAACAAGTGGCACAGAACAAAAGCTGACCAAGGCTCCATCTATACTGTAGCCTTCTCACGAAAAAGCATATGCAAATGAAGCGCAGCGTGGAATATCAATATCAATATATTGATATTCCACGCTGCGCTTCATTTGCATATGCTTTTCCGTGAGAAGGCTACGGTATAGACATAGTCGAAGTGAAAATAATCTGCCATTATGAAACACAAACCTATGAAGACTAATAAAGGACACAAATTACATCAGAAGACTTAGCTTCATTGTTTGATATATGTCAGTACACAGGGTAACCAAGAAATATTGAGAGGTAAGTTATTACCTTCTTATAACAACCAATATCTTTTAGGATACTTTGTGACGGTCTCTGAAAAGAGGAGTTCACCCAATAAGAGTAGTCTCTTTCATACTTTTCTTAGTACCAAGCAGTGTCATATAACCACTTCAGAAGTTTCGTTCTTTCTATCTTCACTGTCAGTGATTATTGCCACATTAGACTGCCAGACCATATATTTAAAAAAAAAATCTATCAATTGCATTTGCAGGCTCTTTTTGGGTTAAAAGTGAAGAATTTTCCATATCAGAACCCTTTGCTTATGCAACTTGTCAGACCCTGATTCAGGCGATAAAACCTCAGAAGCAGTGCAACAGTCAAACCTAACAAATTAGGTGAAATATCTGCTTCTTATATCAGGTTGTTTATGATCAGCTCCTGCACATTATAGCAGCTAATATTCAAGCTTCTGAAGTTAGAAATGAATATTTTATGCTCTCTGAACACTTTCATATAATGTGCAGCTTGAACAATAGCTCTACTAGTTCTTGAAACAGCAGCCACTAGGGAAGGCCAGAATTTGGAAAGAAAAAATATGCAAAATTGTCATCACATTATTTGACTTTGAAATCAAATCTTTCTATCTCCAAATATCCAATATGGTACACCATTGTAACACTGGGATTCCCAGCCTATATACAATATGAAACATTTGTTTTTTACTTTTTGGTTAACTTGATATCCTTCCTCAAAGAGGTATTCATCCCTCCCACCAAGCAAAAAACACAGACTTGTATGACCAGACCAGCATACAATTGTCCGTGCCCATATGTCCCTAATCATTTGTTAAAATTTGGAAACCCTTTATTAAATGCTCTCCCATATCCCTATAAATAATAAAAGAGGAAAAGAAACGATAATTTCATGTAAGCCAAATACAAGGAAAGGAAGCCAGTTTGATGTAAAAGCTAATCTAATCAAGCTTGGTATGCAAGAGGGATAAGTGAATCGCATTATAATCTACTGACTCAGAGAATAATGATACCAACCCACTGAGCTGGGTAAAACCTTTGTCTCAATAGCAAAGGGGGAAAAAGGCTGTTTCTAGAGGTTTGTTTATTTTTCCTCCTCACATAAGGAATTGCCAGACAGAGTGCCAGATGGACAGCAACCTTGGGACTGGAAAATGGGACACAGCACTGCAATTATGAATCACTTAAGGCCATTAATATATATGGACTTCATCTTGCTTAACAACAGCATGTAACAGCTTTAGTGTCTGCTCAGGGACACACAGAGCCTAGTGACCTGCTAACAGCCAGATTGTTTTCTATGGGAAAAAATGTAAGTGATTGCTAAACTCTGTAAGGTTTCCCTCCCAGAATTTCTATTGGAATTTTCCTTCAGAGAAGCTATCAGATAGTTCTAACCTCAGTGAAGTCTGAGCCAGATTTGGGATTATACTCCAAATACTCAGCCAAGGACAACAGACGTTGCAGTATCTGTGACACCTACGGGTATGTCTGCAGTACAGTGTAAGCCCATGCTTGAGCCCAGCTCAAGTCTGAGCCCCCTTGCATCTGCCCCCTGCAATTGCACTAAGCTGGGGCTCTGAGCCAGTGTCTCAAAACGCTGCAGGGCTGAAGAGTCTGAGCTCAAATTAAGTGAGAAGACAGCGGCTGAGCCCTATTGCTTTGCAGTGTAGTCGCAGTCCCCCACTCAAGTGAAGTATTGGGAATCAACCACAAGTATCTCACAATTCCATGGAATTTCCTTACATAGGAACATAAGAATGGCCATACTGGGTCAGACTTAGGGTACATCTAGACTACATGCCTCTGTCGCCAGAGGCATGTAGATTAGGCTACCAGACATAGTAAAATGAAGCAGCGATTTAAATAATCGCCGCTTCATTTAAATTTACATGGCTGCCGCGCTGAGCCGACAAACAGCTGATCAGCTGTTTGTCGGCTCAGCGCGATAGTCTGGACGCGCGGGTGGCGACATCAAAGGTATTTGTCGACCACCCAGGTAAGCCTCCTAAAACCAAAAGCCAGCCCCCGCCTTCTGCAAATGGCAGCACATAAGTGTTAACCCATTTTCTTCTCACCTCTGATCTGCAAGCACTGTCAGAGAGCTTACTAGGTTTGCAGTGGAGGGTGAACTAATGAAGCCTTTTGCAAAGCAAGCTGTTTCTTATTAATGCAGTGATGATGGAGGCAGCACTAGGGACTATGGGATTTGGTCACTTTGACTTGGGTCTGTACACTGCAGTATGGATGTCAAAACCTTAGGTTCAAGCACCGGTTAGAGTAGTCTTAATGTAGGGTTAAAATATAGTGTAGATCCTTAAGTCCAAGTTCTCTAACATAGGTCAACTGGCTCAAGTCCCATCTAAACTAGGCTTACAGTGAAGTGTAAACACATCCTAAAAAGGCAGTGAATGAACACCAGAACGAATATCATGAAATTTATAACTAGTCAATTGCATGATCTCTGCATGTGCATGACAATGCTGTTTCATGCAATTGGATCCAATATAAATCTACAGGATATATAATCCCCCAGCTGCAGACAGTCAGAAGGCATAATTTTTACAAAAGGATGACTAATAACCATTTCCTACAATTATAGCCAGTCTTGCCTCTATTAAACTACACACATCAAAGTACAGACAACAGCAGGATCAAGAACTGAATATCTCTTCTCAGCACCATCAGCTTTTTAATTCCTCTGAGAAACATTAAAAGTGACAGCAAATCCATCTATTTTGTTATCTTTTTCATCTCTTTCAAAGTTTTCTATCCCGTTTATGGTATTAGCAACACATCACAGAGGCTGTTTCTTGTGAATGCATCAAAAAACAAATCAAGCTGGTTAGAATGAACATTTTCTTTTCTTTTATCTAAGGGCACAATCCTGCTCCAGTAACATCAAGGAGAGTTTTGCCACTGAACTTCAATGACAGTGGGATAAGGCACTTCTACCTTGCATTTTGTTCAATCATTCACTTCTCTGAAAAGGGCACACAAAACACTATGAAGCTGATTCTCTGGTCACACTAGTATCAGTCAAAAGTTCTGAAGTCAATGCCAGAGTAAAATCACTGCAAGCAAGGGGGCCATTCTAATCTTTCACTTCCATTACACAGATATAAAGGACTACACAAGATGCAAAGCAGTGAAAAATCAGGGCCACAGTTCTTTTAATACCTCTGTGGTATGTACTGTATGCCTGCATACATGGGCAAAATGAGGCAGGGAAGTTTTGCATAGAGATTTTTTATTAATTGGTGACAAATCAAAGCCTAAGCTTTGGCATCTGAAAACTAATGTAGTTCGGCCAGGAAGCCTGGCCATTGAAAAGAATGGGACCAAAAGACAGGTGAACTACAGTTCTCTCCACCAGAGTGGCATTTCAAATCAACAGTTGTGTTTTCAGATGTTCTGGGTTTTTTTGACAAAAAGTCAACATTTTCCAAAGAAAGCAGACACTTTTCATAAAAATTTTCATTTAATTAACAACCAAGTTTTCCACTGAAAAAGCATTTTGGTGGAAAATTTTGACCAGCCCTCTTCAACAGAATAGTATTATTATTTATCCACCTGCTTACTGAATAAAAATTCAGAAATGGTTGTTCCCTGGGTATAGTAGTCTCTTCTTCCTCTGCTTTCTAGCAATACACAGACTAGCCAGTTTTACCTGAGTCTCAAGTGGATGACAGTATAATTAAATTTTATCATTAAAACAGGAACTGGATGAAATGCAAAACAATAACCAGTGTGATTCATGCATAATCTGTTAAGGAATAAAAAATGGGAGCAGATTTTTTAATATTTCATTGCTTTGTAAATTTTACTATTTTGTCTTTTTTTTAAATAGCAGCTCTGAGAAGCAAATGAAAAATGGTGAAGACTGCACTGGAATAGGAGAAGTAGTAGGAGCCCTATTCTTTATTCAACTTCATTAGTCACCTTGCTCCTGAACAACTTTTCCAATTGCACCTTTTGTACACAACAGCAGGAGAGAATTAATAGATATGACGCATCTCCGGAACCTGTGTGGGTAGAAAATGTCAAACAGCACCAGGAGACAAAGAGAAGTGTAAACTGTAGCTAAAACTTCAATACACAGATAAGACAATACAGCATGCAGATGGCCACATAATCTCTGTAAGCAAATGTGTAAATTCATCAAAGTTGCATTAACAATTTCTTCACAAAAGGACCTAACCCTGAGAAACCTGCAGAAATCCAATCCAGCAGTGACAGTGTAAGGCCAAGTAGATTTACCAAAAATATTTCTAAAGCTTTCAAAAACACATATGCATTGAATGCCACGTGTGCACGTGCGCACACACTTTTTGGGGAGAGGGGGGTGTAATATAAAACCAATAAAATGAGCTCTGAACTCTCAGCACTGTTGATATGATGCCATCCAAGCAGAATGTACTTATGCTAAGACTCATATAAGGTACTAGATAGAACCCTGTTATCTCTCATGATGGACTGTCAAGTGAAATAAAAATGTATGTTTTTTCCTAGTTCTGCCTTCATCCTCCTTTTCTCTCACTTTTCATTCTATCTCATCCCAGCCTCTAGCCTGGACAAAGCAAAAGTAAATACAGTATAATGAATTAAGTCTTGGTCCCACTGAAATTAGTGTCAAAACTCCCACTAAATTAAATGGGGCCAAAATTTCACCCACTATTGGGAACAATCCCACATTAGAAGTAAGAGAATGAGATGATTATTCTGCTGTTGTTTCCGTCTCAACCTACTCTTCACAGTTTTTACTTTATCATCCCCACTGCTTGCACTATCTCAGCCAGATGATTCTCATCCACTTATTTTACTTCTCTTAGATTGTTAGGGCAGAGAATGACATGGTTATGGGAGAAGCACTCCATTCCGGGTGTGAGTTGGAGAGTTTACAGATATAATTGCTTAGATCAAGTGAGAGAGAAGGTGTGGAACATGGCTAAATATACAGTCGACTAACTCTTCAGCCAAAGCCAGTAATATATAGAACAAAGAAAAAATGTGGAGTTCTGTGAAAACTGAAATTAATCTTTTTTTCCCACTCACACTGGTCTTAGATAGGTGTTTATATATTATTGGATTTATGTATTATATACACCCATGTGCAGATATCCGATGTCCTCCACTCTTCTACTCAGGCATTAGGAAGGTCATTCTGAGTTCATGTACATACTTTTTTATACCACGCTGTTCACTAAGTGCTCCTTATATAAAAAAAAAAACTACTTTTAATCAAAAGGAATAGCACTTACAGATATTTAAAATGGCAAGAAAAAGAAAAAAAATTGGCACATTTTGAAAACTAAATGCAAACCAGATGAGTCCAATGGAGAAAGAAATATAACTCTTTTAGGAAGCAACCCAATAATCACTGGTCTTCATTAACCCCCTTATGCCCTCCAATCCAGTGGTTTATTTTTATTTAATTTCACAATGCAAAAGAAAAGCCCTATGTGCCAAATCAAGCTATTGTTTCAGTATATGATTAACGTAAAACTGCTGGGATCATTTAATAAAACGTTATAAATCTGGTTCTTGACATACTTTTATTTCTTTTACCCTTTTTTTAAAATGCACTTTACTTAAATTTCTCTCATCTTGAACTTAAGTTTTATGACCGAATCAACCATGACTGCCAAAAGCATGTTTCAATATATTTTTTCCAGCTGTCTGCCAAGCCACAAAGGAAAAAGAGAACTTGGGCTCAAAATTAAAAAACAAATAAAAAAAGTGTTCACATTATAGCAACACAAGAACATAAAGACTAAGGGGCACAAGGCTAGCATACAGTCCATTACAACCAGCTCTGAATAGAATATCACAAACCTATAAAGAGAAATCAAAATTAAATCTTATTCAAATATGGTATTAGCTCAATAAGCAATGATTATGTCCTCCATCTTTCTCCGTTTCCAGAAATAGATCATTGCTCCTTGAACTGATTTGACACATTTTGGAACTGAAACTGCAAAGGGCTGCATGTGTATGCATTATATTTATTATAGCTTTACAAGAAGAAAAAGCTATCTTTAAAATTATATTGAGATTTCCATTATAACTGTATTTTCACATGTTCATTTAGACCCAGATCTAGTAAAGCACTTGGCCCCAGATTTTTAAAGATCTGTATGGCCGGGTATGTCTACACTACAACACAAAGTCAAATTCAGCTATGCTAATTGCGTAGCTGAAGTTCAAGTAGCTTACCTTGGCTTTTGGCGCAGTCTACCCTACAGGAAGTCAAAGGAAGAACATCTTCTTTTGACTTCACTTACTCCTCACGAATGCAGGATTACCCCTCAACTGGAGTGCCCCTCCCCTCTCACTTCAAATTGGTTGTCTTAACTAGACCAATTAATTCGAACCCTGGAAGATCGACAGTGGCAGCCTTGATCTTCTGTAGTGCAGACGTACCGTACCCTATGTGTTTCGGCACTCAGTGGTTGTGATACCTAACTGATTTAGGAGCCTAAATCTCATTTTCTAATGGGATTTAGGACCCAAAACCCCTTTGACAGTCAATAGGATTAAGGTTCCTTAAGAGCCTACATCAAGAAAATGAGTTTTAGACTCCTAAATCAGATAAGTATTCCAGTACTGAGTGCCACAACATCTAAAGACCTCTAAAATCTAGGCCTTAGACATGTGTTTAACTTTAGGTTCATGAGTACACATATTGATTTGACAATGTGATTACACTTGTGTTGAAAATAATAGTATTTTGCTAGATTGGGTTGTAATGACCATGTGCAAAAAACATGAAAGTCTAAAGGAGTCTTTCTACTGACTCCAATGAAATTTGGATCTGTCCCTTACTTTGAAAGATTTCTTTTTGGTTGGCATTTTGGTTTCTGTCTAAGGGTAATTTTTGTAAATTATTTATTTATTTTAAGGAAGAAGCTTCCTCAAGATCTGTGTGCACCATTCTGTGCTATCTGAGGGTGAAAAAATAAGGTTCCTATTAAAAATACTGAATCAAAAACCAGGACTATGTAGCACTTTAAAGACTAACAAGATGGTTTAATAGGTGATGAGCTTTCGTGGGCCAGACCCACTTCCTCAGATCAAATTGTGGAAGAAAATAGGCATGAGCATATATACCAAAGGATACAATTAAAAAAAATGAACACATATGAAAAGGACAAATCAAATTTCAGAACAGAAGGGGCATGGAGGAGCGGGAAGAAGGGGGGGAGGTAAATGGTATCAGCAGAGTGAATATGTGGACAAAGCTGGCAAAGGGGTTTGTTGCAAGGGAAGGTATCAGGGTTGGTATTAGTGTGGTATGTCCTGTGGTTGTTGGTAAGAATCATTTTGAGGTTAGGTGGTTGTCTATAGGACACTATGGGTCTGTCACCCTGGTACCTTCCCTTGCAACAAACCCGGTTGCCAGCTTTGTCCACATATTCACTCTGCTGATACCATTATTGGACCCAACCAAGTGAGTTATAAGATCAAGACACATATTCCTGCGCATCCCAGAAATATAATTTATGCTATCGTGCCAAAAGTGTCCGTCTGCTATGTACATTGGACAAACGTCTCAGACACTTCGCCAAAGGATCAATACCCACAAAACAGATATTAGACAGGATCACAAAGAAAAAACAATTTCTTCCCATTTCAACCAGAAAGGACATTGTCTCAACGACTTGATTACCTGCATCCTGCTTCAAAGGCCTTTTAAGACTGCACTTGAAAGAGAATCCTCTGAACTGTCATTCATGCTTAAATTCGACACTTTGCGCCTGAGTTTGAATAAAGAATCTAATTACCTTACCCATTAGAAAGATAGCTTCCCCAGTTATCACCTCTAATATCATTAGCTCACAGACATTTACCTTCCCTCCCCCCCCCCATCCCTCTTCTGTTCTGAAATTTGATCTGTTTTTTGTTTCAGCTACACCAGACTAACACAGCTACATTTCTATCACTATTAAAAATACTGTAAGACTTTTTCTTCGGACATGCATAATTCAGAAAACAGCTGAACTTCACAAGCTGAAACATTCCAGGTATCTTATTTTCATTTAGCCCTAATCTCCAGGCCAGCTGTAAAATAACACACATGGTATGAAATGTAGCAGCATGATACTTTTCACAGACTCTGAACTAATGTGCATACAAAACAGCAACATTCAAGCCCACTGATGGGGGAGGGGAGCAGTTGCTCCAGGGCCTGGTGATTCAAATGCGCCTGGGGATCCTGGCTGCCACCACTGCTACTGCAACAGCAGCCAGAGCCCTGGGCCCTTTAAATCATTGCCAGAGTGCCATGTGGGTGCTTCGTGCAACTCTGAAGGCTGGATGGGGCGTGCCACACTCTGGGCAACGTGAAGGGCTGGCTGCCATCTACCCTGCCTCTTCCAAGAGTGCAAAGCTGCCCTCTCCCATATTGTCCAGCGGAGCCAACAGTCTGTGCATGCCTGTGGCAACATCATTTACATCTGTGTGATTTTGTGCCTCTATTCCTTTGTGGATTTCTCTAGTTGTGATCATGTTGACTTTTCTTTCTTTAGCAATTTGTACTGCAGTTAACATCTACAGCTCAGATGGCTGGAGAACTTACAGAAATTATTCATTGCCACATCTAATATGGGAAAGGTGGATCGCAATCTACCAAATGTACTCTTCTTGAACATTAATTATATAAAAAATGTCATTAGTTACACAAAAAGAAGAAAAGTTAATGCTTCCCCCTCAGCTAGTTGCCCCTACCAGCAAAGTCTGAGCCTCTGAGTCAATGTTTTTGCTCCTGATGTCATAGGCAGTTCCTAGTTCCACTTTCAAAAAAGAGATACAACTGCTCTGTGAAGTAAAATACACTTCATTAACTTTTCTTTTTGAAATGCTGAATATAGTCTCAATATAATTTCACTAAGCAGTTGTAGCTCTTCTTGACTATGCAGCAAGTGAGAAGTGCTAGTAATTCCAGAAGCAGTAGCATAAGCACCAAATCTTATAAAGAGATGATACTGGATTTTAGAAATCAGATCACTCTGATTACTGTCTTTTTGTAATTTCAGCATGATTTAAGCATGAAGGCTAAAAACTGGGATTAGAAATGTATAGATTGGTTCCTCAGAATATGTTATATTGAGGTCCAATACCTTGAAAACCATCACGTTACAAGCAACATTCTATATAAAATAGAAAAAACTGGTATTACCAGCCTTACTATGGGAGTTGTTATTAATTTCCATTCATGGTGGTTCATGAGATATCAAACCTTAAATTATTCACTGGTCCCGGCAGGCAGGCAAACATATTTCACTAGACACAAAATAATGTTTTCCTACAAATCAAAAATTGCTAGTTGGAAGCTAGAGATTAAATAATGGCATGCACAAGTATGAATAAACACAGGGTACATCTACCCATAACGTCCTGTTGTAGCAAGTCTCAAACTGTCAGTCTCAGCCTCATGGGATTTGTTCTATGGACTAAAAAAGCAACATCGCAGCCCAGGCTCTGAAATTCAGAGAGGGGAGGAGCTCTCAGTGAATGAGCTCTTGACTGAACATAAATATCTACAATGCTACTGTTAGTCTCATTGGGTGTGCTCCACAAACCCAAGTCAGCTGACCCAAGCACGGAGACTCATTGCTGCGGGAGATTTTTTTGCACTGTAGACCTACCCAGTGTGAAATGTGCTCTTTTAAAATTTCTTGACCCAGCCACTTGCCCAGTCTTGCTCACAATTATATAGCTCTGTCAGGCATATTTTATGTTCTTCCCAAGACTGCCTCACTTAAGTATGATATTGTCTGTGTTATATTATTCCTTATTATTTGTATTACTGTAGCACCTAGAGCCCCAACCCCAGCCTAAGACCCCACTGTGTTAGGCACTGTACAAACACAAAAAGAACACATGGTGTATGTCTCAAAGAATTTATAATTTCAGTATCAGGCAAGAGACAAGAGATGCATATAATAAGCATACGAGAGAGTGCAAAAAAGCAATGAGCTAATAATATTCGTTCTCATGATGTTTTCAATACAACAGCACTTTTACTACTGTTCTGTTTTTTTGGCATAATGGCAAAGGAGAGTTCTGGGGAGGATATGAAGGAGGATGATAAGGCAGATTTGTGGAGGTCTACAAAGAAATCCTTGCAAACAAGAGGAAAGCATAAAAGGGCTGTTTTGAGATCACCTAAAGATAAAGTGTAGCAAGAGAAAAGATAGGGACCCTGTAGAACCTCACAGAAAGCTAGAAAGGGAATAAAGGGTATTAACTCCAAAGGACACACTGAAGGAGCAATTCAAGAGACAGGAAGAGAACCAGGAGAGGACAGAGTAATGGAAACTGAAAGGCTGGGATTGTGTTGCAGGCTGCTGAAAAATCAAGGGAAGGGGACTACCAATACATACTCTCTTAAACTCCATTTTGAGTGACTGTACCAAAAATTTGGAAATCATGATGCCTATAAAAACAGGACAGGAATGAGTCAGCTATTGCACTGAATATTGCCTATCATGCTAACCAATATTAGCTCATTGATTCTTGTACTCCACTATATACCTTTGAGGGAAGATTCAGAAAACCATGTTTCTTTAGCCCAGAGAAGACTGAGGATATGTCTACACTGCCGCTTTTTATCGGAAAAAGGTACACAAATTGCGCTCTACAATTTGCGTACCTTTTTCTGATAGCTTTGTTGGAAGAGGCTTTTCTGAAATATGGCCCGTCTACACTGGGCCAAATTTTGGAAAACTGCCTCTCTTGGAAGAGCCCTTCTTCCTCATGGAAGGAGGAAGACTGGGCTTCTGAAAGAGCACGTCTGCTCTTGCGCAAAAAAAAAGCAGAAGAGCAGACGCGTTCCTTGGACGCGGCGGAGTTTTTCCGGGATATCTCCAGTATCCTAGAAAAACTCCATAGTCTAGACATAGCCTGAGATGGGACATGACAACAGTGTTCAAGTACTGTATATAAAAGGTTATTACATAGAGGAGGGAGAAAAATTGTTACCCTGAATCTCTGAGGATAAGACAAGAAGCAATGGGTTTAAATCGCATCAAGGGCAGTTTAGGTTGGACATTAGGAAAAATTTCCTAGCTGCCAAGATGGTTTAACAATGGAATAAATTGCCCAGGGAATCTCTGTCATTGGAGATTTTTAAGAGCTGATTAGATAAACATCTGTTGGGGATGGTCTAGATAACACTTAGTCCTACCTGGAGTGTAAAGGACTGGACTAGAAAGTCTTCCAGTCCTATGAGTCTATGATTATTCTTAGTATGAATTATTTTAATTTCAGAAATGCCCAAGGTGCCATTTGAGGGGCCTCAGGCCCCTTTCGTGTTAGACCACTAGTGGGCAACCTGAAGCCCATAGGCTGCATGCGGCTCATTGGAGCTCTATGTGTGGCCTGTGAGACATTTTGTCCCCGTCGTTCATGTGCAGGGTTGCCAGATTCCACATTGTTTTTCCCCCACTGGTATTACTAAAGTGACCTGCATGTAAAGCAAAGGCACTTGAGGTTTAAGCTAATTACACACAATACTGAGTGACAGCCACACACTCCTGCATCCAAAGTGCTGGTATTGTTCAATTGGCACACCTCGCAAACTGCAGGGATGCAAGCATAGTTAGCTAAACTATCCTACCCAAACAGACCATCTTGGTTACAACAACCTTGCAGCCCACTGAAATTAAGAAGGGCCACTGATGAGATCCACGCACTAGCCTAGATCGCTTATTGCCAGGGCTCGACAAATCACTGAATCTACTCACCTATGGTAAGTAGATTTCAGGCGGTCGCCCCGTTCACCGGCGGCGTGCACATTCGCAATGCGAGTCTTGCGCATGCCCAGTGCGGGGCTGGCAAGTAGGTTTCGCCACTGTTGGTCAAGCCCTGCTCATTGCTGTGTTAGAAGGTGAATGAACACACTATGGCTACGTCTACATTGGCCCCTTTTCCGGAAGGGGCATGTTAATTTCAGCGATCGCAATAGGGAAATCCGCGGGGGATTTAAATATCCCCCACGGCATTTAAATAAAAATGTCCGCCGCTTTTTTCCGGCTTTTAGAAAAGCCGGAAAAGAGCGTCTACACTGGCCCCGATCCTCTGGAAAAAAAGCCCTTTTCCGGAGGATCTTATTCCTACTTCAAAATAAGATCCTCCGGAAAAGGGCTTTTTTTCCGGAGGATCGGGGCCAGTGTAGACGCTCTTTTCCGGCTTTTCTAAAAGCCGGAAAAAAGCGGCGGACATTTTTATTTAAATGCCGTGGGGGATATTTAAATCCCCCGCGGATTTCCCTATTGCGATCGCTGAAATTAACATGCCCCTTCCGGAAAAGGGGCCAGTGTAGACGTAGCCTATAAGAAACAGTCCCTGAAGAGTTTCTAATAGAAACACATGAGACAGAGAAAGGGAGTATGCTTGATTTGGCTTTACCTGTTTCTAAGCATATTATACTACTCCAATCTTTGGGATAGGAAAATCTGAGTTAACTTTCTGTAAAAAAGGGGAAACAGGATTTTTTGTATTGAAAACATATTTAGAAAAAGATACACTACTTTTTGTGAGGAGCAGCCAATGTTTGCATTCACTAAAAAAAAATAATGTTCCATTAAAGACTAAAATCAAACAGGACACTTGAAAGGAGACCAAGAATACAACTAAATGTAAGGGATTTCAGAGATGAATGTTTTCCAAGTATGAAATGAGCTTATTGCATTTATGACTGTTCAGCTGGAATAATGCTTTTGTGGGCCAAATTCCCCCAAAATTTAACCCCACTGAGTCAAGGGAGTTACATGAGTGATGAACTGGTGCGCTGTGATTCAAGTTCCTTCTAATTTATTTTGCAAATTTTTTTCTGCACAAATTGAGGGGTTTGTATGCTTTTCACAAGACTGGGAATATTTCCCCAAGGGCAAAATGGGAACTCATTTTCCACCAGCAACCAGCTCCAGCACTAAACCCAAGCGATGGTTTAAATCTTTACACCGAAACCCAAAGACAACACAAAAATGAAAGAGAAGGCAAAACAAAGCACAAATATAGCAAAGGAAACACATGTAAACTGTCAAAAATGAACTGAATGGACAAATCATTCTTAAGAGTTGGATTGTGGCTGGGATGGTAAAGTTGTGCTCCAAAACTTTAGCAACAATCTTTGAAAGCAATAAAAAAGCAGCGAGAGATCCAAGAAGAATCCTCATGTAACATGAGTCTAAATAGGTGCTTATTTGCTTTCTGTAACAACACTCACTTTACAGTACTGCACTGTCTTTACCTCTGGGAATCAAAACAACTTCTTAAAAGAAAATTAGTATTGTTTCTATAAACAAGATGTTTCAAGTTATTATTCTTCCTATTGTTTCTACAAAATTGATCAACGACTGTTCTGTTAAGATATTATCTACTGCTTTTGTGACTTCTTATGGAGATTTTCACCAAAATAAAATACACTAAGAACTGAAATTGAAAGCATATTGATATGTACTGGTGAAAATAGCATTACTTATGATGTTGCAGTTGCTGTTTTTGCCCATTGGTCTTTACAGTTAAAACATAGCTATGTATTATTGTAATAAAGCCAAACCCAGATAGATCCAGACTAGAAGACAAGTACTTCACGGGAAGCAAGGAAAATGTTATCAAAAGTATGTTTATTTTAGGATTTCTGAGCTGTAATCACACCCACACAAACCCACTTACATCCCATGAAGCAGATGATGTGAGAAACAATGTCATCTGCTTAACAGAATACAGAAAGTGAGTCATTGCAAAGTGACGCTTGTCCAGGTAATACTCCTGTTGCAGTCACTGAGCCCTTGCCAGTTCTGTGCGATACCCTTGGAATTACCAGACTCCTACATACATTCCCTTCCCTGCTGAAGGGAGAGTGAGAACAAGCCACATTATTTTCAGACACAGTGAATGAAAAAGACCAGTATCAAGAAACTAGAGACAGAAAACATATTAGTTCATTATGTCTACTTCCTTGCTTGTTCAGGATTCTTTTCTAAGGTATTGTATTCTCAAGAGTTTTTTTCTCCAGTCTATTTTTAAACAACTAGCTGTGGAGCTCTCATATAATTTCCCTGGGAGATTACTAAACAGTCTAAGATGTGACGGGATATTTTCCTTTATTCCTTTGACCTCCCTAAACAATTTCTCTGAGTACACTCTTGGCATTTGCATCATTTAACATGGTTCTCATATTCCTCTTTAGTTGTCATTTAGCCAACGCAAACATAGGCCCTTTAATCATATTTGTTGTTTTCCTCAGATTTCCTTCCAATCTATTGTCATCTTTTTCATACTGAGGTGACCAGAACTGAAAACAGCATTCTAGGCATTCCCATCAGTGCTAGAGTGAAGAAATCTCACCACTCTTGATGATAGAGAATGGTTTTGGAAAGTACTGGTCATGAAATAGTAAGAAAACCCTGTTTAACCAGGAATGTGACTAGTACACTGCTCGTCATCTGCCAGTAAGAGCCAGCAGACACAGTAATAAGGGAGCCTGTTGGAAAACTGAACCACTAGTAAAAATTATGGGTCACTTTCTGCCACTGTTACATTGATTTCAATGAGGCTGCTTGAGAGTAAAGTACAAATGGTGTAAACTAGTATATCAGAATCTGGACCTATGTTTGTAACAGCGTAGGGCCGTGGTCACCAACCCTTCGATCGCAATTGACTGGTCGATCCTGGGGGCTCAACCAGTTGATCGCGAAGCTTTCGGGCCCCCCCGCCTCGCTGCCCACCATCCCCAAGATGAACGCCACACTGATGCTACCTCCAGGGACAACGGAGGTAGTGTGGGCTTCCTGCGGGGTGGAGAGGAATTCTGCAGATGTGCGCCAGGTCCCGCGAGTGCGCAGGCTGCTCTTCCTCCCCCGCTCCCAACAGCCAGTGTGGTACCTAAAACACTGGTCCGTCGTGCTCTGGGGACTTTGTTCCCCTGCTGCTTTCCTGCATGCGGGGGAGGGAGTGAGGGTCCAGGAGTGTGCCGGCTCTGGCTGCTCGGGCGGCGCGCACTGCTGTGGGGAGCAGAGGAGCAAGGCACGCGCTGCCTGAGCAGTTGGGTCTGGGACTTCACCTCCCCCTGCTCCCTCCTGCACGCAGGAAGGCATCAGACACACAGACCAGCATTTCAGGTACCACACCGCTGTTTGGGGGACGGGGAGCAGCCCGTGCACTTCCTGGGCCTTGGCACACAGCTGCAGGATCCCCAGGTACCAGTCCCTCTCCCCTCCCCCCTTTCAGACCTCCACAAGTACTCTGCCCTGCACCCACCGGCACCCTGTCCCCTGCCCAGAACCCACTGGCACCCTGTCCACTGCTCCAGCACCCACTGGCACCCTGTCCTCTGTCCTAATCCCCTGCCCTGGCACCCACCAGCACCCTTTCCTCTGCCCCAGGCCTCTGCCCTGCACCCACAAGCACACTGTCCTCTGCCCCACGCCTCTGCCCCAGCACCCACTGGCACACTGTCCCCTGTTCCCACCAGTACAGTTGGAGCCACATTCTTGAGGCTTGAGGGGTTTGAAGAGGTTGTGTTTTTGTGTCTCACTTGTGTGGCCCTGACTGACTTTTCTGTGAGTCATTGACCCCTAACTCAAAACAGGTTCCCTGTCCCTCTCATAAATAAAGACAATGCTGAAACCTTTTGTGTTTGACATAATATTTTATTTAAAAATGAAACCTGGCCAACAAGCCCCCAATTGAGGCCAAGCCCTCATCTGGCCACAGCATCGTAACACTCCTGTATCCTCCACCCCGACCCCAAATCTGAGCCTCTCACATCCCCAAACTCCTGTACCCCCACATCCTCAGTCTTCTGCAAAAACACTCCTGCACCATTCACACACTGCAAATCTGTATCCTGAGCCCATCATACTCCCAACCTCCCTGCCCTGAGCCCCTCACACACTCCAACCCGAACTCCTGCACTCTCACATCCACAAGCCTGTGGCTTGCTCAGCACCCCAACCCTTCACCTGAGCCCAACACTGCAGCCCTGCACTTTAAATTTCCCGCCGCCAGCCACTATGGGCCATGTGGAGCAGAGGGAGAGCATGCACGGCGTGCTGAAATGCCATGCAACAGCTGAGAGGGGAGACACCTGGTGTGGCGTGACATCACGGCCCAGGACTTTAAAACCGCGCAGCCCAGTGTTCACCTCTCGGTTCGGCATGTGGTCTGGAGCCTGGGCCGGGGTCGCGGCCACCCTGCAAACTGGAAGGCAGATGGTGGATGGCAGAGGAAAGGGCTTGTGCTGAGGGGAGGGGGGCAGGTCAGGAGAAGAAAGGGGAAGGCACCAAGGGACAGCGTAGAGGAGAGACAAATGCCAGGGGCCAACTAGAGACAATGAGGAAAAGGGAAGGAGGGAAAGTGTCAGTGGGAGGGGGGACAGGGTGATGCTGGAAGAGGAGAGGGTAAGGGCATTGGGGGCTAAAGGGGGAGGGGAGGTGCTGGGAGAAGGCTTGAAAGGGAGGTAGGCATGAGGAAGGTGGGGATGGAGCAAGGCATGTGTGAAGGCTCAGGGGCAGGAGCAGAATGGGGGAGAAGGTGGCGAGGGGGTAGGCATCAGGGAAAAAGAGGGCAAAGGGTGCAGGGTCAGTGAGGGAAGGGGGAAGCACCATGAGGGTGCAGGGATAAGGGAAGGTGCAGGTGCCAGGGGATTCTGGGTGAAGCAGAAGGGCAGACCCTGCAGGGGAGGGACCAGCACCAGAGGAGAGAGGAAGGGCAGGTTTGTAGAGGGAGGTGTTAGGAGAGGGGATGAGGAGGGGTGGCTCACATGATCAGAGTGGGGCTACTGGAGGAGTGGGCACAGGGGGGATGCCTTTTTTCTATTTTTTCTCCAAAAATTTTCTCCTGTGAAATTGTGCTGCCCTGGGCCCCGCAAAATTCTCATCCACCCCTGCTGAAGGTAAAATCATTTTATATATGTTGAAAACAGAAATGAAGAGACATTCATAATTTTATAGAAAATGCTGCCCCTGTGGAGATATAATTCCAAAGGGGCCTACTCCTGGTTTGTTTGCGATTATTAGCCCACAAAGCTAAACATGAAATTATGGATTGCTTTGTTGCTTTTGCAATCTAAAACGGACAGGAAAAGAGTGTGATTCTGCACTGAACCTGCAAGGGTCACTGCACAGAACCCATAGCCCAACAGAAGGGTAGTGTGAGAGGACTTTAAACCATTACTGTGCCTTCCGAATCCTGGCTATTTACCAAGCATTTATAAACCTCAACTACCCACCCAGAGAAATAAAAAAGCAAATTGAAAGAGCCAGACAAATACCTAGAAACCAACTACTTCAAGACAGACCCAAGAAAACCAACAATAGAACACCACTTGTCATCACCTAGGGTGTGTCTAGACAGAGTTTTGTCGACAAAAGTGGACTTTTGCCGACAAAACTATACCTGCGTCTACACTACCGCTGAGTTCTGTCGACATAACATCGACAGAACTCAGCAGTTTTGTCGACGCTGGTAAACCTCATTTTACGAGGCATAACGCCTTCTGTCAACAGAGTTCTGTCGACAGAAGGTGTTATTGCATGTAGGGTTGTGTGTAGACTACAGGGTTTTGTCGACAAAGCAGCTTGCTTTGTCGACAGAACTGAATGTAGTCTAGACGCTCTTTGTCGACAGAAGCTTTGTCGACAGTATCTGTCGACAAAACTTCTGTCGACAAAATCCTGTAGTCTAGACGTACCCCTACAGCCCCCAACTTAAACCTGTCCAACACATTATCAATAAACTACAGCCTATACTGGAACAGGATACTAAACTCCGAGAGGCTCTGGGAGACAGACCCATAGTCTCCTATAGACAACCACCTAACCTCAAGATGATTCTTACCAACAACCACAGGACATACCAACCCTGGTACCTTCCCTTGCAACAAACCCCGTTGCCAGCTTTGTCCACATATTCACTCTGCTGATACCATTATTGGACCCAACCAAGTGAGTTATAAGATCAAGACACATATTCCTGCGCATCCAGGAATATAATTTATGCAATCATGTGCCGAAAGTGTCCGTCCGCTATGTACATTGGACAAACGTCTCAGATACTTCACCAAAGGATCAATGCCCACAAAACAGATATCAGACAGGATCACAAAGAAAAAACAATTTCTTGCCATTTCAACCAGAAAGGACATTGTCTCAATGACTAGATTATCTGCATCCTGCTTCAAAGACCTTTTAAGACTTCACTTCAAAGAGAATCCTCTTAACTGTCATTCATGCTTAAATTCGACACTTTACACTCAAATTTGAATAAAGACGCTAATTATCTTACCCATTACAAAGATAGCTTCCCCAATTATCACCTCTAATATCATTAGCTCACAGACATTTACCTCCTCTCCTTCCCCCTCCCTCCATCCCCCTTCTGTTCTGAAATTTGATTTGTCCTTTTCATATGTGTTCATTTTTTTTAATTGTATCCTTTGGTATATATGGTTGTGACAATTTTCTTCCACTATTTGATCTGAGGAAGTGGGTCTGGCCCACGAAAGCTCAACACCTATTAAACCATCTTGTTAGTCTTTAAAGTGCTACACAATCCTGTTTTTTGTTCTCTCTGGCTATTCTAGGCACTGTAAATGCCACTTGGAATAATCTAGGTTACTCCATGAACCACAGCATTGCTCAGATCTGCCCATCACTGCACATCCCTCCCAACCTGAGACCTAGCATGCTCCCCAGGCCACAGTTTGCAATGATGTTCTCTGAGGCAGTCTTATGGCTGTCTTCCATACTACTGAATTAATCTTCCCTTCATCTGTACATGGGGCTTTTAGGGCTCATTTACTCTGGTTATTTTACATGGAGCAAGAGGCCACAGCTGGGGCGAGGATCTCAGCCAAAGTGTAAGTCCATTTGTCCATAAATAAATTAAAAGATTGTGTTCAACCTGGGAGTTTCAGAATCCCAACAAATATGTATCAATGGAGAAAGAGTATATTAGATGTGGTCATTGTATTTGCAATTTCCTACAAATGTTAGCAGTCTGTTGATTTAGCTGTCACATTCTAAGTACCTTTCCTAGATCTGAAGAAGAGCTCTGTGTAGGCTTGTAAGCTGGTCTCTTTTACCAGCAGAAGTTGATTCACTAAAAGATATTACCTCACAGACCTTATCTCTCTAATATCCTTCACCCAACACCCCTCAATGTTGGTTTTTAAACGATGATCTTTAGGATTCAGAGTCACTCCATGTTGATATAAAACTTAATATCTTTTAGAGCTATTGCTCGAGTCTGTAGACTCACAAAGTCAGTACTGCTTTGGTTCATACTTGAAAAGCTGTTAGCACAACAAGAAGGGCTATCAACTTAATTTTAATGGAAACTTAAAGGTCTGCAGAAATTGAGAAATTTGCACACCATACAGGTGACACGATAGAGTTCCTACCCAGTCAAGTTTACTTTGTAAATGAACAAGGTTGTTATTTGAATAGAAATACTACAGCTGTGATTTATCATGTTACTTAAGTCTGAGACTCACTTTCAGAATGAGAGTAGTTCCAGTGATGCCAATAAAATACCAGATAAGAACTACCAACTGCAATAAAGCAGTGGTCCCCCTATTCCAGTATCTTGTTTTCAACAGTACCAAAGCAGATGCTTCAGAGAAAAGTGCATAACCCTCCAGCTCACATGCATAGTGATAAGCACATGTTTCGATCCTGTGCTCAAACAGGGCAAAATTTAGAGTATTTCTTGCCTGTTTTACTAGTGTCTTTCTTTCCTTGTTATAACAACAATAACCACTTTAGTTTATATACAGAAAGGTTTGTTTTATTTATTTGGTTGATCTGGTTTGTGTTTTGCTGGGCTTGTTTGTTTAAATTTTTTGTTTTGTTTTTGAGAGGATTATCTGTTTTTGTTACTGTTGGGTATTACTGTAATTGTACATAAAGTCTAAAGAGAAACTAGGCATAAAAAAAGAGCAGCTCAGATATTTTCAGATGGCAGCACATGCAAAATGCAGAACCAAACTATACTAGTGAGATAACCGTATAAAACAGATGTTTCTATCATAAATAATTTACTCCCAGTGGCTTTTTAATTTCAGACAGAACCTCCTGAGGACATGTTCTATACATTAAATATATTTTCCTTCTGTCATATTTACAGAATGTAGATTCTGCATTTGCATCAATATATTTTTGCAACAACGTGAAGAATTATTGAGCCTGGGAATAAACACTCAGCTCACTATTTTTTGTGGGCTTGGTCTCACAATTAATTTTTTCCAGGCAAAATGTGTTGTTGTTTTTTAATTATTCTGTGAGTTTTGCCCCACAGATATGTAGTAGAGAGTGTGAATAAAATGTGGGCCCAATTCTACTCTCAATTACATGGTGCATCCTTTCCTTTCATCATCCTTAAAGGGAGTTGTTCCCTATAAATGAGGGAAGAATCAGGCCCTAGTGCTTTTTGGTCATGAGCATACTAGGTTTTTGACAACTACAAAACTGACGTATAGTAGAGAAGCAAGGGGGTTTAATAACATATTTTATACAGTATAAGTGGTTGTGCACCTGGTAGTCAGTGGAAAGGTGAGATTAGTACAGTGCAAGGGGATGCAATGGATTGTGAACTAAGAGATCTCCAAAACACAATGAATAGTGTATGCTGACTTCTAAGGAGGCCTCCATCCCCTGCATCTGAACAGGTGAATGTTTGAACGCTAGGGAATTGATAGCTGTACAGCAATCACATGCAGCCATTCACAAAGCAGTCATGTGAGGGAGTGAATTCAGCATAGCAACTCCACCTTGCTGAAGATTACATGGTCGCCATCAACCAAAGTTTGCATTGTTGGGAACACAAAACTTTGTAAGAGTTTTGAATAGCCCAGGAATGCAAGGCTGGGTACAAATGGGTATGTAAACATATATCTTTTCCCTTTAGGAATGAGCAACTTGGAATTCTCATCAGTCTAATTCTGAAAAATAAGAGATTTACACATTGTTGTACAGGTTGAAAGTCTCTAAACTAGGATTCTCTGCTCTGGCAAAATCCGTAGTCCGGCACAGATGTTGCAGGACTTGTGAGTCCTGGTGGAGAGCCAGCAGCAGGGCTGCCCAGTGGGGATGGGAGACCCAGCGCATGGCTGCCTGTGGGGTTGGGAGCCATGGTGTGCAATTAACTGGTGGGGCTGAGAGCTGCAGCGTAGGCAGCCCTGTGGGGCCGGGAGGCACAGTAATGCTGGCTGCCCAGCAACGTCAGGAGCCCTGGCTTGCAGCTGTCCAGCAGGGTTGGCAGGGCTGCAGTGTAGGCAGCAGTAGGTGGGGAGCCGGTCAAGAGGCCAGCAGGCTGGGTCAGGGCTGGTGAGGTACTGTGGCAAGAGAGCCGGAAATGACCTTCCCTGCTCCAACAAAATCCCTCATCCAGAACCAGTCAAGTCCCAAGGGTGCCAGACCAGGGAGGTCCAACTTATATACAACACAAAAGATTATTTTCCTATGTGCCACTTCACATATCTCACCTATCCACCCACCATCAGTGTAACCCATAATTTAAAAGGAGAGGAGTAATTAAACTGCCAGGTGAGAAACAACTGTTTAAGAAAGACCCTTTTAAAACTGAATAAAATATATTAATGCTTTTTAGGGTTGGACTGCATGTAGTTATGCAAGTTACTATAAAGCACATTTTCCCCTGGAAACTACTGTAGAAAAGACTAACGTCACAATGTCAATGTAATGTTTGTCTCCTTCACTCTTTGGTATCCAGTGTCAAGACATCCTGAAGATAAGAGAGGATGCAAAAGATATTCAGGCTTAGCTTTGGAAAATCCTTGGAAGCAGAGCTTCAGAAGGGGTTTTGGATTTCAGAGAGCTAATGCAAGTATTCACATGGGAGTAACTGATCAGAGAATTATGAATGGGATAAAGGAATTAGCTCATAGATAATGGGATATCTGATTAAATGAGGGGTGTGAAGCATAAGAACATATGACCAGCCATACTGGGTCAGACCAAAGGTCCATCTAGCCCTGTATCCTATCTTCTGACAGTGGCCAATGCCGGATGCCCAAGAGGTTGTGAACACAACAGGTAATTCTCATGTGATCTCTCTCCTGTCACCCATTTCCAGACAAACAGAGGCTAAGGACACCATTCCTAACCATACTGGCTAAAGCCATTGATTAACCTAAACTCCATTAATTTATCTAGCTCTTTTTTGAACCCTGTTAAAGTCCTAATCTTCATAACATTGTCTAGCAAGGTTGACTGTGTGCTGCATGAAGAAAAACTTCCTTTTGTATGTTTTAAACCTGCTACCTATTAATTTCATTAGGTGACCCCTAGTTCTTATATTATAGGAACAAGTAAATACCTTTTCCTTTTTCACTTTTTCCATACCAGTTATGATTTTATAGACCTCTATCATATCCCCCTTAGTCTCCTATGAGGGGAAAAGAGTGTGCACTCCTCTAGACTCTATGGGATATAGGTTCAGTTCTGCATCATGGTTTACAAGTGAACAAATACATGGATTAATAAAGTCATAAAACCTGGAGATAGAACTGATCACTAATCCTAGGAGACTATTCTGTAAGGGTATGTCTACACTACCCCGCTAGTTCGAACTAGCGGGGGTAATGTAGTCATCCGCAGTTGCAAATGAAGCCCGGGATTTGAATTTCCCAGGCTTCATTTGCATGAAGCCGGCCGGCGCCATTTTTAAAGCGGCGGACATGTTTATTTAAATCCGCGGGGGATATTTAAATGCCCCACGGATTTCCCTATGCCGACTTACCTGATTTGCATCCCTTTTCCGGAATTTGGGGCCAGTCTAGACGTAGCCCAAGTGTTTGTTTTAAGCTGACTCTAGCTAAGATTCGGGAGATGGACAAGGGGATTCAGCCCTATAACATGGAAAATATAGTTATATCTAGAAAGTGACCATAAAAAGACTCCGAAGTTCGAAAGTGTAGCAAGATGCAGGTTCTCCCCATATGAAGTACAAGATTAAGTGTACTGCAAGCCTTCTAAATAGGCCCTTCTCTCATTATCTGCCTTTTGCAATTTCACAACCACAAGCCCATCCTAACATGAACCTGGTTTCCTGATTTCCATAATGAACCAGCTAATTATTTTTGGCCTTGTTTGCTCAGCCTCCACTTTACTCCTCTGTTGGTTCCCCCCAGGCTCCTGCACTTTCTTTCCTCATTCGTCTCTATTTCTGGTTTTCTACAATTTTTCTCCTCTTTAATTACCTCTGATATTTGTTCCTAGTCACTCCTGCATCTCTCTCCCACCTTCCCTCAGACAGTGTCTGCTCCTTCTCCCTCACATAGAGAAGAGACACTCCACTATAGTGCTACTCATAAACTTTGCCAGTTGATTCAGCTGTCCCTCCATTTTTATGTCTACTAGAAGTACAAGAGGAAAGATATCACTTTGACTACCTGCTCAACAACAATTAGATGACCTACAGCAGGGGTACCCATTAAACACTCATGCACACAGACATCTTTTGGCAAAATAAACAATGAAAATGACTAGCACTGGTGTTCTAGTGTCTCGATGGATTCCCAGTATTCTAAATACTTTGCAGATTTCTGGGGCTTTATTTACACATTAGTGGAGAGGGGTCTGTATAAGCATTGCTCAGGTTCCATATCAAAAGATGACATTTTCCTGACAGCCTTGAAATCTAAAAACTGTGCATTTCACCCCCTATCTAATCCGTATTACTCATCACCAGGGTATCACTACCAGTAATAACAATTTTGCAATCAAAGTTTAGCTCTTAATTTGGTAGAGGCATCACAGGCCAGAATAGATCCCAGCTCATTCTTCCTTAGCTAGGTTGTCTCTGCAACGCTAACAAGAACAAAAATCTCTTTGTCATAAGTAAGCAGCTATAACATGTATATTGAGTAGGATACTCAATGTATAGCAGTAGTGAAAAAAAGCAAACAGAATATTGGAAATCATTAAGAAAGGGATGGAGAATAAGACAGAAAATATATTACCTCTGTATAAATCCATAGTATGCCCACATCTTGAATACTGCATACAGATATGGGCGCTGCCTCTCAAAAATATATATATATATATTGGAATTGGAAAAAGTTCAGAAAAGGACAAGAAAAATTATTAGAAGTATGGAACAGCTTCCATAGGAGGAGAGATTAATAAAACTGGGACTTTTCAGGTTGGAAGAGATGACTAAGGGGGATATAACAGAGGTCTATAAACACATGACTTATGTGGGCAAAGTAAAGAAGGAACTGTTATTTACTCCTTATAAAACAAGAACTAGGGGTCACCAAATGAAATTGCTAAGCAGCAGGTTTAAAACATACAAAAGGAGGTATTTTTTTCTCCACACAATGCATAACCAGTCAATCAATGGAACTCCTTACCAGAAAATGTTGTGAATGCGAAGACTATAACAGGGTTCAAAAAGAAGAACTAGATACGTTCATGGAGGATAGGTCAGGGATGGATTAGCAGGGATGGTGTCCCTAGCATCAGTTTGCCAGAAGCTGGGAATGGGTGAAATGGGAAGGATCACTTGATGGTCTCCTGTTCTGTTCATTTCCTTTGGGACACCTGGCATTGACCACTGTCAGAAGACCAGATACTGAGCTAGATGGATCTTTGGTATGATCAAGCATGGCCATTCTTATGAAGATAAATTTTTGCAGTTACATTTTGTTACCTAACCTCATTTACAAGGTAAAAAATTTATGGGACAACTTGTTTAATAATAATGTCAAATACTCCTTTAAACTGGTGCCACCAAATTACACTTAAAGAGGCACTTTCAAATGTCAAATTAATCAACACACTGTATATACTGTGATTTCATCCTTATTAAATTTAGAGAAAGGTTTTTCCAGGTCTTCCTCTTCTAGTTTGTGTCAGAAAAAGATAGTGCTTAACAATTTACTCTAAATACTTCATCATTCATTGTTGAATTACACAGCACTGACATGTTGAAAGTAAGCAGCGTATATCTGCAACTGCCATTCAGGATTCCTGGTTCCTCAGGAAATCCTATGGAGACAAATATTTGCAACTGAAAATCTTACTATATACGTTGAGTTGCCAAATGCAAAATCAAAAGGGCAGAACTTTCCTTCCTGTGCAATGATGACAATTTTTAAAAACTGGGAGAAGGAAACCCTGAACTATTATGAGTAAGGTCTGTGTGTTAATTTCCAAAATTGAGATTTTTCCTAGAGAAAGGAAAAAAATAGAAATGAATCATACATTCAGCACAATAAAACTGTTTTTAGTATTTATTTTGACTAGCCTATTGAAAAAAAATACAGGAGTTCTATTGCATCAGTATCAATGTTGTACTATTTGGATTATCACAAAGCCAAAGAAGGCTTATAGTTATTCCATCTCAATCAGTGAGTTCATCAGCCTCACAAGATAAGCAGAGTTTGACCTGGTTGTACTGTCATGCTTCCAAAGAATACCTGGGTGTTGCAATAAGAAGTATTAAAATCAATAGATGACAGTTTTCTCTGAATAAATTTTAAACCAAATCATGTTGCATGCTCCATAATTGAGTTAACACCTTTCAGATGAGCTGTAGACCCAAGAATTACACTGCATGAAAAAACTTCCTATTTTGTAGCACCCTGTGCATGCCGGTGAAGAATGAAATTATTCTTCATATATAAAAAACTCATAAGAACATAACATAAGAACAGCCATAGTGGGTCAGAGCAAAGGTCCATCTAGCCCAGTATCCTGTCTTCCAATAGTGGCTAATGCCAGATGCCCCAGAGGGAGTGAGCAGAACAGGTAATCCTGAAGTGATCCCTCTACTGTCATCCATTTCCAACCTCTGACAAATAGAGGCTAGAGACACCATTCCTACTATCCTGGCTAATAGCCATTGATGTGCCTAACCTCCATTAATTTTTTCTAGTTCTGTTTTGAACCCTGTTAAAGTCCTAGTTGTCACAACATCCTCTGGGAAGGAGTTTCCACAGGTTGTGTGCTGTGTGAAGAAAAACTTCCTTTTGTTTGTTTTAAACCTGCTGCCTATTAATTTCATTTGGTGACCTCTACTTCTTATGTGATGGGAACAAGTAAATAACTTTTCCTTATTCACTTTTTCCACACCAGTCATGATTTTATAGACTTCTGTCATATCCCCCCTTAGTTTCCTCTTTTCTAGGAAGAAAAGTCCCAGTCTTTTTAATCTCTCTTCATATGGGACCCGTTCCAAAATCCCTAATAATTTTTGTTCTCCTTTTCTGAATCTTTTCCAATACGAATATCTATTTTTTGAGATGAGGTGACCACATCTGTATGTAGTATTCAAGATGTGGGCATACTATGGATTTATATAGAGGTAATAAGATGTTCTCTCCCTTATTCTCTATCCCTTTTTTAATTACTCCTAACACTCTGTTTTGCTTTTTTGTCTGCTGCTGCACATCGAGAGGATATTTTCAGACAACTATCCACAGTGACTCCAAGATCTCTCTCAAGTAGTTGTAGCTAAATTAGTCCCCATCATTTTGTATGTATAGTTGGGATTATTTTTTCCAACGTGCATTACTTTGCATTTGAAATGTTATTGCCCAATCACTTAGTTTTATGAGATCCTTTTGAAGCTCTTCACAGTCTGCTTCATTCTTATCTTGAGCAGTTTAGTGGTATGTGCAAATTTTGCCACCTCACTGTTTACCTCTTTCTTCAGGTCATTTATAAATAGGTTGAATAGGATTGATCCCAGTACGGATTGATCCTTCTAGGACACCACTAGTTACCTCTCCATTCTGAAAACTTACCAATTATTTCTACCCTTTGTTTCCTGACTTTTAACCAGTTATCAATCCATGAAAGGACCTTCCCTCTTATCCCATGACAACTTACTTTAAGAGCCTTGGGTGAGGGGACCTTGTCAAAGGCTTTCTGGAAATCTAAGTACACTATATCCACTGGATCCCTCTTATCCACGTTTCTTGACACCCCCCCCCCCCAAGAACTCTAGTAGATTATTAAGGCATGATTTCCCTTTACAGTAACCATGTTGACTTTTCCTAACAAATTATGTTTATCTATGGATCTGACAATTTTATTCTTTACTATAGTTTCAACTAATTTGCCTGGTATGGATGTTAGACTTACCAGTCTGTAATTGCCAGGATCACCTCTAGAGCCTTTGTTAAATATTGGCATCATGTTAGCTATCTTCCAGTTATTAGGTACAGAATCAGATTTAAAGCATAGGTTATAAACCACAGTTAATAGTTAAACAATTTCACATTTGAGTTGTTTCCGAACTCTTGGATGAATTCCAGTAACAAGTCTCAGTGATTTGTTACTGTTAAGTTTATTAATTTGTTTCAAAACCTCCTCTAATAAAACCTCAAACTGGAACAATTCCTCAGATTTGTCACCTAAAAATAATAACTCGGGTTTGGGAATCTCCCTAACATCCTCAGCCATGAAGACCAAAGCAAAGAATTCAATTTAATTTCTCCACAATGACCTTATAGTCTTTGAGTGCTCCTTTAGCATCTTGATTGTCCAGTGGCCCCACATATTCCATATATTTGTCACTCTCTTTTAAAGTATCTCAATGTGTTTTACAAATTTTAATAAGTATATCTCATTTTACAGAAAGGGAGACAGATTTACAAGTATATTTTAATTTCAAGCCACACTTAGGCTTCTAAGTGCCTAAGTCACTTTTGAAAACAGTATTTAAGTGCTTTAGAAAGTTTTACTTAAGGTACCTAGATACAGTATAGCAAAGGACTTATTCAAAATGCATAAAGATTTAAACCAGAGAAATGAGAGACTGAACATGCTCAAGAAAACAAGTTACACCAGAAACTGATATCAGAAATTGATATTTTCAGCATGATTCAATATTAAAAATGGAGCACCTTCAATTACATAATGAAAGTCTTAGCATTTCTTCTGCAGCTTTGAAAGGTTTTATATGCTCTGTCAATGCATTCTTGTCTGCATTTACTCAAACCAAATGTTCCCCAAAAAATATATCATTTTAGAGGGTACGAAAAAAATTAGCTTTTATCCTCCAATACATCTTATAGAAATCCCGCTCAGAACATAGTGAACACTTTCCGTTATATTTTATTGTTGTTCACATAGCCAAGGGCACCATTTCAAGCGTGTAGAGGGGATAGCAGCCTTGCGCTCCAGGACGAGGTTAGCTTTTCATCCCATTCCCCAGACACCAAGGGAGTGAGGGGGAAGTGCTTGCATTCCATACATTCCTCTCACACCTGGCTGGTGAGCTCCTGTCACCAGTGGGAGAGGAATGCACAGAATGCAAGCACTTTCTCCTCACTCCCTTAGTGTCTGGAGAACGGGATGAAAAGCTAGCCATGTCCTGGAGGCAAAGCTGCTGCCCCCCCATGAGGCCAAAATGGCGCCTTTGCACATAGCAAAACACAGTAACACTCAGTTCTTTTTAATCTAAAGAACTTTCAAACCTTAAAATATGATGATTTTATTTTTTACTAATGATTATGGAGGAATAAACAAAATGCTTATTCAAAATACACCTTATTGTTTAACTCATCTCTGATCTATTTACGTTTACCCCTTTAGCATATGAGAAAACTTTAGGGAGTTGTCCTTTGATAGTCTGTTCCAATTCTGAGGCCACTTTTTATCAGTCATCATTTTCCCTTTGAAACCTCCAAATTACATATAAACTCATGACTTTAACAAGGACTGTATTTCATTTAAGGCCTTTTAGGCCCAACCTCAACATTTAGGTCCAATTCCTATTAGTCTCTGCTGCCTGGCATCTGTGTTTCTTGTTTATATCTCTAAATCCTTTTATGACTTCCCTTGATGAGCTACATGGGAAGCAAGACTAATCCATACATGTGATGGAACTAGGAATATGGCAGGGGGAAGGGCTTGCAGCACCCCCCGATTTGAAGTGGTTTCCATTTTGTGTGGAATTTACAGGTTGGTTCAGTGGCTCTCAGCAACCCCACTGTTTCAGTGCCTCTGCTGATCGAGAATCCACTGAAAAAAATGAAAGACTACCTTTTGTCTGCAAAAGGCCTTGCACCAGGCTCCTGTCTCTTATTCACACCAAAGTATTCCATGCTCAAAAAAAATCAGTTTTCACTCACTCATAAGAGAATCACAAACTCCGAAAGGATCACAAGGGTCATCTAGTCTAACCTCTTGCTAAGATGCAGGATTAGTTGTGTCTAAACCAGACAGATGGCTATGCAACCTCCTTCTGAAAGCCTTGAGGGAAGGAGCTTCTACAACCTCCCTAGGCGTCTGTTCTATTTGTCCTACTGTTCTTAAACTTTCTAAGTGTTTCTTCACACAACACACAGTCAGCCTGTAATTTTGTCAGATGACATTGTGAAGGCCAAAACTATAACATGGTTCAAAAGAGAGCCAGATAAAAGTTTACAGAAGACAGGTCCATCAATGGCTATCTGAAGTGTCCCTAGCTTCTGTTGCCAGAAGCTGTGAATGAACACCTGTTCTGTTCATTTCCTCTGAAGCAGCTGCCATTGGCCACTGTTGGAAGACAAATACTGGGCTACATCCAGCATTAGTCTGATCCAATATAGCCATTCTTATGTTCTGTTCATAAGATTTAAGATTACCAATGCCTGCCTACCTAAGTTTAAAATGTGTCCTGTACATCAAGAACGGAGTACAGTACTAATTTTCCCTCAGTAGATCCCATCTACAAAATTAATATGAACCTTAGAATCCAAAGCATAAAATGCAATGGGTAACACAATATTGTGTATGCATGTTTAGACTTTGTGATATGACAATGCAGAACTGCCTGAGATTCAACACTGGTCACTTAAGAAAATACTTATAATATATGCCTTTCACAAAAAGTTATCAGATATGAAAAAGTACACTGTTCCAAACTGGGTACACTGTTCCAAAAGTACACTGTTCCAAACTAGGATAGTCTATATAGAAAAATACAAGAGAGATTAAGCCTTGCCCAAAATTTCAAATCTTAATTCAAATGGTTACTGAAGTGGAAATATTTACATTAATTAGAGTGTTCCTCACTTATGTGCATCTACATCCTATCTAGGGACACTACGTCGAAGGGCACTGCAGCTGTTGCCATGGAAAGGAGGACCAATCTCCTGAGAGTGTGGATATAGTGGATTAAAAAAAATCCACCATTAACAGCACTGCAATAAGATGAGAAAAGATAGCCAAGATCACAGCCAAAAGGATTAGGAAATTCTGAACTTAGTTTACTCTATTTAGCATTTAGAAAGCTTTAGCTTCACTCAAAGAATTATGGAAGTAAAATTATTAAAAGGTTTAATTAAGTGACTAATGCTCAAAACCTGTAATTTTTTATTTTAGAAAGAAATATGTAATTTCTTAATTGATCATTGACTTCAGCTTGCTCTCTCCACAGTGCTGCATACTTTAGCCTAGATCCCAAGCAATACATAAGTATCTTTTGAATATATGGAAGTCCTGCCCATATACCGTATAAGAGGAAGAAAAGTATTGTTAGTAGACAGATGATAATCTGCTGGTGAGCTGAACCCGAGCACATGCAAAACCGCACAGACTTCAATGCTTCGGCAGTCTAATGCATCATTGCAGTAAACTAAACATTCCTCTTGATTTTATTTTGACAGGTCTGGCTTTTCATATCATGTCCCAGTATCCTATGCATGTTTCTTTCAGATATCCCTGGTTCTCCATTTCATCAATCAAAATGTTCTGCTTCTTCATAATTCCCTAATGTTTGTTCAAAGTTTATTGCAACAATGATAATATTGTCAACATTCCTGTTTCAAAAGTCTCTCAGCGGGATGGGAGGATGAAAAGTCAGGGGTGAATGCCTAGTGATTCCCCTTTAGAGACTCTTTGGTCTGATCTATTGCTCTTAGTGGAGCTTTTCAAAATGGGATGGGGCAAATCAAAGAAAAGTGTGAAAATGAATAGCCTTTAAATATACCACAACTTTAAATGTGTTGCCAGCTTTGATTTTACACATATGGCCACCTTAGATTAGGGGCAGAGCCTCCTGTCCACAGTGAAACCAACAGATAATCATCTGTCCACTAACAATATTTTTCTTCCTCTTATACAGAATATGGGCAGGATTTCCAAAAGATACTCATGTATTGCTCTGCTCAGCAACGCAACATCTAATGTTCAGTGTCCTGCCACCCAGTGAAATCCTTAGCCCTGTGTTACATGCCCAAAGTACCTATACAATCCATTGGGAGAGTTAGGCGCCTAAGAAAGAAATCCTCTGAAGCCAGCAATTTGACTAAGGAGTCATCTGAGTTAGCCGTGAGTGAGGAGGGGGGCTTAGATGCCTAAGTGCCTGATGCCTAAGGAGTTGAGATCCTCAGACATCAACACTATCCTGAAGTCAAGCACCTAAGCCAGCTGCTTCAGTAGCCAATGCCCTTAGTCAAAATCATCTCTCTCTCATGTTTATACTGAATACTTCTCTCACACTGGCCCTATGTTTCCTCAAGCCTCAGGCTATCTTTTTTTAATAGGTGCAGTGTTGCATACTCACACACACACTTTAAGAGATTTTTTGTCTTCTTCAGGTGAAATGGGGAGTTCTTTGTCTGGCCATTCAGGATCTGTATCTAGAAGTGACCTGTGGTTCAGATAGAAATCTCTTATATTCTCCCCTAACATTATCCCCAATTTGTCATCTTCTGCACATTTTACACTGGGGAACTATAATTTTTGCCAATACACTGCATGGCTAGCAGTATAATATTCAGAGTCTTTTCTAATATATAATACTAAAAACCTACTTCATGCTGCCAGGTTCCACGATTTGTGAACTATCTCTGAGTTTAAAGTACACTATGGTCTAAAAATGAATGAAGGATTTTGAGAGGTGTTGTGTTCTATACTACACGGAAACTGATACAATGTATCAAAAAGAGAGACAGATCATACTTGAAGACATTCCCTTTACATACAAAGAGCCTGATTCTCAATTACACTAATACTCCTTTACTCTGTTCCGAAAGTGTAGAAGTGACTTTAAATGGGACAGAACAGAAGCCTTTATAATAATTCTACCCTGTGTAAAAAAATGTTTAAGGGCCCCACTTCTACTATCCAGTATGAAAGGGAAAGAAACACAGTTGGACTGCACTTAGTTCACCCCCATTTCCTTCAAGTACTTTAAATTGTTTGAAGAATTTATCCTCACAGTGCTCCTGTGAGGAGGGAAGTGCTATTATCTCTGTTTTAGAGGTGGGGAACTACAGGAGCAGGGAGATTAATTACCTTGTCAAAATGTCACAAAGGAAGTTTGTAGCACTGTTGGGAATGGAACCTGGATCTTCAAGTACCAAATTAACCACCTAACTGCTGAACTATTCTCCAGTATTCAAGCCACTCTACTTGTTGGGACTATCCACTGGATACTGCTTAAAGATTAATTTTGCCCAACACAAGGGCTACGAATGATACTAGTGATGTTAAATTTAATATAATCAACTAGTCGATGGATTTTCATATAATCTCATATAATCAACTAGTCGATGGCTTGTCGATAAGCAGGGAAGCCGCAGCAGAGTTAGCTCTGGGGCCAGGCACTAACCCCACTGCAGCTCTGCCTTTTAATTATATTAAGAGCCTGCCAGCTCTTAATACATTTAAAAGGCTGGAGCACAGGGAGGGAACCAGCGCAAGTCAGGAATCAGCTGTCCCAGCTCGCGCTAGCCCCCCCATTGCACTTCTGGTTTTTAAATATATTAGGAGTTGGCACACTCTTAATACATTTAAAAAGCAGAGGCACAGCATCTGGGATTGAGCGCAAGCTGGGAACCAGCTGATTCCTGGCTAGGACCTGGTTCCCACTACCCCCTAGTGTCTCCTGCCCCCAGCAGAGACAATTCTGGGGGGAACTGGCTTTTAAGCCAGCTCCCCCTACCACTGGCTCCTGCTCTCCTCTGCTTGCTGCCTCTGATAGAGGCAGCGGGGAGGGGGGTGGGGGGGTTGAGCAACTAGCTGAGGGACTAGGGGTATGTCTACACTACAACGTTAATTCAAACTAACTTAGTTCGAATTAGTTAATTAGCTAATTCGAACTAATGGATCCAGACTAAAAAACTAGTTCGTATTAGCGTTTTGCTAATTTGAACTAGCATGTCCACATTAAGTGGACCCTGAACCGGGGTTAAGGATGGCCGGAAGCAGGGCCAGCAGGGCATCAGAGAAGAACTTAGAGCATGGAGATGCTTTCTCAGGCTAGCCAAGGGCTGTGCTTAAAGGGTCCCGACCTCCACCCCAGACAGGCAGTTCTCAGGGGTGCCCCGCTTGCAAAGCAGTCCTGGCTTGGATTGCCCATACTACCCACACTGGGCACATCACAGCACTCGGCCATCAGACCGGCTGCACTTGCCGCAGGCTGCCATCTGGGGAGAGGGGGCAATTGGGGGGCTGCAGGAGAGCTTCCACCCCCAGAAGCCCACAGAGCCAGCCCAGTCCTCCCCATCGGGGGCTCGTGCCCCATTCCTCCCTCACCTCCTTCCACTTACCCTTCCCTAACCCCTCTTCTTGATGTACAAAATAAAGATAACGTGTCTTCCAAAATGGAATCTGTCTTTATTGAACAAAACTGGGAGAGACTGGGAAAAGGAGGTGGGAGAGGGGAGGGCAACTAAAATGATCAGGGGTTGGGAACAGGTCCCATATGAAGAGAGGCTAAAGAGACTGGGACTTTTCATCTTAGAAAAGAGGAGATGGAGGGGGGACAGGATAGAGGTCTCTAAAAGCATGAGTGGGGTGGAGAGGGTGCATACAGAAAAGTTCTTCATTAGTTCCCATAAAGAAGGACTAGAGGACACCAAAGGAAAGGAATGGGTAGCAGGCTTCAAACTAGTAACAGAAAGTTGTTCTTCACAAAGCAAAGAGTCAACCTGTGGAACTCCTTGCTGTAGGAGGCTGTGAAGGATAGAACTAGAACAGAGTTTAAAGGGAAGTGAGATCAAGTCATGGAGGTTGGGTCCATGGAGAGGTATTAGCCAGGGGGTAGGAGTGGTGTCCCTGCCCAAGGTTTGTGGAAGGCTGGAGAGGGATGGCACGAGACAAATGGCTTGGTCACTGTCTTCGGTCCATCCCCTCCAGGGTCCCTAGGGTTGGCCGCTGTCGGCAGACAGGCTACTGGGCTAGATGGACCTTTGGTCTGACCCAGGACGGCCATTGTAAGCTCAGGGCCCAGGGTCGGGGGTCTCACTGGACCCCCTTGATTCTCTTGCACACCTGCTCCTGGGTGGCCAGACTGGCAGCTCTCCTGCCCTAGACGGCCACTTTCCTGTGCCTAGTGCGGAGATCGTGGACGAGGTCCACGATGTCTGCACTAGCCCAGGCAGGTGCCTGCCTCTTGCGGTCCCGGGCAAGCTCCCGGGAGCCGCCAGCCTGGTCCCGGGAAGAGGGGGAGGGCTGGGGGGCATCGGGTGGGTGGCTCGATCCGTGCCAGGTGCAGGGTCTGCTGGCTGGGTGCTGGCAGGCTTGCACCTGGCACGGGCACCGTAGCCAGCCAGTGCCCCTTTAAGGGCTCCGGGGCCGGGAAGGGGGCAGATGAGTTTTCCTGGTTGTGCCCAGAGTGGCCACCAGGGAAACCTGGGGAGGGCTAGCCTCCCACTAGTTCAAATTAAGGGGCTACACACCCCTTAATTCGAACTAGCTAGTTCGAACTAGGCTTAATGCTCGTAAAATGAGGTTTTCCTAGTTCGAACTAAGCGCTCCACTAGTTCAATTTAAAATCGAACTAACGGAGTGCTAGTGTAGCACCTATTAAAGTTAATTTGAACTAACGTCTGTAATGTAGACATACCCTAAGAGACTCGAACTCTAAGTATATCTGGGTTCAGCTTCTTGTGATCCGAAACAAACAACACTAATAGATGATGGAACCACCAGTGCTGTGAGTGCTCCCACAACTCCCCACTTGATGTGAATTCCATTATGTACAGTTTTTACCGTTAGGTTCAATGGCTCTCAGCCTCCCCACTATAAAAATTGTTCCCACCCCACAGATAGCACTGTACATCATTACAAGGAATACTGTAGCATCTGGCCAAAAATATGCACAATATTTCAATCATAACAATCAGCAATCTACAGATGTATCTACACTGCAGGGCTTACCTCAAAATAAGCTACGCAAATTGAGCTACGTCAGTTGCATATCTTATATCAAAATAGCTTATTTCAAAACGGGAGCATCTACCCAGCACTTATTTCGAAATAGAGCACTCTTCCTCTAACTTCCCTTATTCTTCATACAATGAGGGTTACAGGAGTCCTCCAACTTGACAGTATTTTGATACTTTATCAAAATAACTACCTGCTGTGTAGACACGGAGTAAGTTATTTCAGAATAGCGCTAGTTATTTTGAAATAGTGTTGCAGTGTAGACATATCCTGTTTGCTCACTAACAACAGTACAGGCAGTCCCCAGGTTACGTACAAGATAGGGACTGTAGGTTTGTTCTTAAGTTGAATCTGTATGTAAGTCGGAACTGGCGTCCAGATTCAGCCGCTGCTGAAACTGACCAGCGGCTGACTACAGGAAGCCCGAGGCAGAGTTGCTCTGCCCCGGGCTTCCTGGAATCAGCCGCTGATCAGTTTCAACAGGCTGAATCTGGACGCCAGTTCTGACTTACATACAGATTCAACTTAAGAACCCCAGGCGTCCCCAAGTCAGCTGCTGCTGAAACTGATCAGCGGCTGATTCCAGGAAGTCCGGGGCAGAGCAGCTCTGCCTCAGGCTTCCTGTAGTCAGCGCTGGTCAGTTTCAGCAGCGGCTGACTTGGGGACGCCTGGGGCAGAGCAGCTGGGATGCTGCCGGGTTGGTCCAGTAGCGCCCAGAGCGGCGCTGCGGGACCAACCGGCAGCGCCCCAGCTGCTCTACCACAGGCGTCTGGAGAAAAGCCTGGTCTGCTGAGGGGGGGAGGCACTAGCTGTGCCCCCCCACCCCAGCAGACCAGGGAGATGAGGGTGGCGGACCGAGACGCACCGCGGTCCCGCCGCCCGGGTCCTCCGAGGCTTTGCTCCGCGTCTCCCTGGTCTGCTGGTCTGCTGGAGACCAGCAGACCAGGGAGACAGGGAGCAAAGCCTCGGAGGACGCTGGCAGCGGGATAGCCGCAGCACGTCTGGGCTGTCCCGCTGCCCGGGTGCTCCGCGGCTTTGCTCTGCATCTCCCTGGTCTGCTGGGGGGGGGCTCCCCCCCAGCAGACCAGGGAGACGCGGAGCAGCTTTTCTCGCCCCGGAGGACGCGGGCGACGGGACCGCGGCGCATCTGGGCGTCCCACCGCTCCCGTCCTCCGGGGCGAGAAAAACCCCGTTCGTAACTGCGGATCCAACATAAGTCGGATCCGCGTAACTCGGGGACTGCCTGTAGTTAAGTATATATTAAATTCAGATAACAAAATATAACTTTCTGCTATTATATACTGGAAATCAATTATAATACTGTGGGAATAATGCTAGGGCTAAATTGTGAATACAATATGGATCACAGATAATCTTTTTAAAGCCTTCTGAAAGCAAAACAGAGCACCTGTTATTTTGTAAAGCATCAACAAGCTTAACTATAAGACCTTGTATTCCAAGTGTACTTTATAATAAAAAAATATTTTGGCACTAAAGCCAAAACTTCAGCAAGAAGGCTTAACAGTGAGGATTTGTGAAGTAGCTCCAAAATCCTTTTTAGTATGTAACTGCCCTATTGCACACTACGCCAAAGTGATTACCCCCTGTAAAAAGCTTTGAGATCAAAGTGCAAATAGCATTATGAAGCATCATTGTTAATATGATGTTCATGTTCATAATCAAGACTGAAATTGGTTTCAGTATATTACAGAAGATAAAATTCTATGTTGATTTACTCTCCCTGCAATACTACTTTGCCATCAAAGATGTAAATCCACATGTTTGGTCCAAAGAGTACATTTCAAAACGATAATGCTTAAGTCTTCTGATGGGAGCTGCTTTTATTCTGAATTTGACACCGCTTGATTCATTCATCTAGACCAGGGGTCTCCAAACTTTTCAGCCCGAGGGCCGCATTAACTATCAAACAGCAGTTCGGGGGCCGACTACACACTTGAGGTCCAAATAAAAAACAATCAAAACATGGATGTTATTTTTAATTATTTATTTAATATTATTTTATTCAGTTATTATTTAATAACACATTCATACACTACACATGAACACCTGTATTAGTGTGAATGGTGAAATTGTTTCCTGGATGCCAAAATAGCAGACATTTCTGGCTTTAGATTTGTTGTCCCTAACATCAACAGTGACCTGAGATTATCATCGGACAAGTTTGTTCTCAAATTGTTCTTCACGTATTTCATTCTTGAAAATGTTTGTTCACACAGGTATGTTGTTCCAAAGATTGAAAGGTACCTTGATGCAAAAGATTTGACATTAGGAAAGTATTCCTTGGGCAAAAACTGGTAAAAACCCACCAGTCCTATTTTGAACTTGTCCCTAAGGAGGTCATTTGCTTGCAACTCAATGACTTCCAGCTGCAGTTCATCTGGGCAACTGGCCACATCTGCTTCAAATGGGTTTTGAAACAATCTCACTTCTTCTGCCTTTGAATCCAAAAAGGTCTCCACGGGCCGGATGAGAGGGCCTCGCGGGCCGCATCCGGCCCCCGGGCCGTAGTTTGGAGACCCCTGATCTAGACCTACAGTCTTAGGAATAATTAAACACTATATATAAATCATCAGGGAAAAAAGTCAATGGAAATTCAAAAGCATCTTATGTAAATTAGAACTGCATTATAAATAAGTTTGGGTAAATCAGCTCTTCTGAGGATAGCAATTCCCATGCGAGAGTTTGCAGACAACAGAAAAGGCAAAAGAAGATTCATGCTAATTAATAGCAGATCAATGATATTCACTCTTATTTTCTTTTAAAAAAATATTTTAAAATAAATATTTTTTGAAATTCTGTAAATTCATTCCAAAATAAAATGGGCATTGATTCCTTTCTTGAAAAATGGTCCTCAAAGTAAGATAGTTATGCATTGTTGTTTTTTTTTAAAAATTAAAATGATATACTTTGACACAGAATAATAACAGCACTTACTGAGAATTTTTCATGTAGTTCTCAAGCTAGAACGTATATTCCAGTGTACTTTGACAAGAACTCATTTTGAAAAGGGAAATGTGGCTGTAAATGCACAGCCCTAAAGAAACGTGCAAAGTACATGTTTGCAGTGAGTATTTTAAAACGTGCATTGACTGAATATTAAGCAAATCCCAGAAGTTCTCTGTGCTGCTGCCTAGAACTGACACTTCATTCTCTATTGCTGTACGTGCTGTGGCTTTTTAGAATATGTTTAAGGCACAAGTGCTCTTTTTAAATTCTTCTTTACTCTTATAAGCTGCATTTTCAACACAAATCAAATCACGTAGGTCAATTCTTTTTGCAACACGGTCTGCACCTTTAAATACAACCAACACCAGATGGTCTTGGCATATAAAGCAGCAGGAGAGAACATATTAATGCTACTCAAACAAGCAACTTGTGCTAGTAGCAGACCAATGAAATCAGTCTTAGACTGCTAATCCTCTCTGTCCCCATGGCAACATCTATTTCAGACTACTCTTCAAATTTTCAAGTCAAATGAGCCTGCTTGCTCTAAAACTTCTTTAACCCAGGATCTAATGCAATCAGATGCATTTTCATTTTGCATTGGCTACAGAATTTCATTTATTTTGCTCATAATATGAAGCATCAGAAGAAGGTTCGGTCTTTCCATCTGGTAGTTTGTTTAATTATATGCATTTCTATGGTGTTCATCAAGGTAGTATTTGAGTACTCTACAAATGTACAGAACTAGATTGTGACTTCAACTACCTGCTCACACAGGGGCTTGAGGAAGAAGAACCTCCCTCATACAACAGGTTGAACCTCTCTAGTCTGGCACCCTCAGGACCTGATCGATGCCAAACCAAAAAAGATGCTGGACCATGGGAGGGTTGTCAATATTGTCTAGCAGCATTACCAACACTTCCACTGCTACTGGAGTGTTAGATGTCTAGAAGTAGATTAAGAGCTAATTAACAGCACAGAACACAGAGAGCCAGGACTGGTGGCTATAAACAATCTTTATGGGACTGTGGGAAACTTGGCCACACCCATAAGTGGACATCAGACTCACTAAACTCATGCTGGACCACGGATGTTTCCAGGCCAGAGAATGCCAGATTAGAAAGGTTCAACCAATATTGTCCAGGCTATGGAGACCCCAGTTTGAGAGGATGCTGTGTACCTGCTAAAACCACCCTGAAGAGATGATGGGAAGGGCAGGGCAGAGTCTCCATCATTATGTGAATCAATATAGTTGAGCCAGTAAAAGAGTGGTCATCACTTGCTGCTAGTACAGGCAGTCCCTGGGTTACGTGGATCCGACTTATGTCGGATCCCTACTTACAAACGGGGCTTTTCTCGCCGCGGAATACGGGGGCAGCGGGACCGCCGAGAGGCGCCGCGGTCCCGCCGCCCGCGTCCTCCGCGGCGAGAAAAGCTGCTCTGTGTCTCCCTGGTCTGCTGACATATTTCTCGCCACGGAGGACGGGAGCGACGGGACCGCGGCGCGTCTCGGCGGTCCCGCCGTCCGTGTCCTCCGCGGTGAGAAAAGCCTGGTCTGGGGGGGGGGGGGCACACTAGCTGCACCCCCCCCCAGCTGACCAGGGAGACGCAGAGAAGCTTTTCTCACCGCGGAGGACACGGACGGCGGGACCGCCGAGATCGCTGCGGTCCCGTCGCTCCCATCCTCCGCGGCGAGAAAAGCCTGGTCTGCTGGGGGGGGGGGGTGCGCAGCTAGTGCGCCCCCCTGCCCCCAGCAGACCAGGCTTTTCTCGCCGCTGGTCAGTTTCAGCAGCGGCTGAATCAGGACACCTGGGGTAGAGCAGCTTGGGGGCTGCCGGGTTGGTCCCACAGCGCCGAGGTGCGGCGCAACTGAACCAACCCAGCAGCACCCCAGCTGCTCTGCCCCAGGCGTCCCCAAGTCAGCCGCTGCTGAAACTGACCAGCGGCTGACTACAGGAAGCCTGAGGCAGAGCTGCTCTGCCCCGGACTTCCTTGAATCAGCCGCTGATCAGTTTCAGCAGCAGCTGACTTGGGGACCCCTGGGGTAGAGCAGCTGGGGTGCTGCTAGGTTGGTCCCCTAGGCATCCTCAAGGGCAGCTGGGGTGCTGCTGGTTTGGTCCCGAGCAGGTTTGGTCCCAAGGGTTGGCGCAACCAGACCAACCCAGCAGCACTCCAGCTGCTCTGCCTCAGGCGTGTCCGATTCAGCCGCTGCTGGTCAGTTTCAACAGCGGCTGAATCTGGACACCTGGGACAGAGCAGCTGGGGCGCTGCCGGGTTGGTCCTAACCCAGGTGTCCCCAAGTCAGCTGCTGCTGAAACTGATCAGCGGCAGATTCTAGGAAGCCCGGGGCAAAGCAGCTCTGCCTCGGGCTTCCTGTAGTCAGCCGCTGGTCAGTTTCAGCAGCGGCTGAATCGGGGACACCTGGGGTACAATATGTATCAGTTCCGACTTACATACAAGTTCAACTTAAGAACAAACCTACAGTCCCTATCTTGTACGTAACCCGGGGACTGCCTGTATAGGCCAGAAATAAATTACTACTCCCATCCGAGCTCATCAAATGAGAAGGGAGCTGTGCCTCTCAACAGCATCCCCTAAATAGGGCTTACAGCCAAGCCACAATCTAGCCCTGTGAGGTAGGGAAGCATTACCTTCCTTGTTGTACAGAGAGGGAGCTCAGGCACAGAGAGATGGTGTTCTTGCCTAACAACACAGAGCAAATATGTGGCAGAACCAAGAAAAGAAAATGGATATCTCTGCAGACCCATGCCTCACCATAAAGGCACCTTTCCTCTCTATAGAATGACTTGCTCTAACATTATTTAATTCTCTAGCAGGATACCATACAAACCAGCCCAACAACCTATGTCCTCACCTAACTCATTCGCTAAAATAGGCAATGTATCAATTGTGGAAAAACAAGGTGGTATCATGAAAATGGATGAATTTGTTCATTCTTTATGGCCTGATTTTCAAAAGTGCTGAGTATTTGCAGCACCCATTGATATGAAATGGAGTTGTGGGTGCTCAACTCACCTGAAAGTCAGGCCCTAGTTACCATGGACCATTTTTGCATCTGCATCTAAAGATCTGATCCTGTATTTCTCACACTGGTAAGTCTCCCATTAAAGTAAGAGTTTTGCTTGTTGAATGAATACAGATTTGGATGCTAGATTCACCTGGATTTTGATTATTTTCCTAGAGCTATTTTTCTAGCACTAGCATTAGGACCAAAATATAGAATTGGACAAAACCAGTAAGTGCTTTCATCTTTTCCAGTTGGAAAATTTTTTAAATTCTTCATTACAAAAGATAAATGTGCTGAGAAGATGCAGTTCCTTCCTGTGAAATGTATAGGCTCTTATTCCTTTTATGAAGGTGCCATGATTTACGTCTAGAAACTTCCTGAAAGAAACATTCAGCAGTTCACACTTGTTATTCCATCATTAACATGAAATGTAAGTTATTAACATTTAAAGTCTTCTGGCCTCTTTTTTATTTTTTTTAAATTTATTTTATTTTTAGAGTAAAAATAATCAATTTTTGTTTTACATTTTTGTGGGCTGGAAGGAATAGAGAACTGATCTGAAGAAAATGCAGGACAATATAGCACTTTAAAGACTAACAAGATGGTTTATTAGATGATGAGCTTTCATGGGCCAGACCTGAAGAAGGATCAGTAATGTACAAAGTAGTGTTACAGAATCACATTTAGATATAGAAAAAACCTCTAAGAACTAGAGAAGTGAAAGTGTAACTGTGTACATGATTAACTGATGAGCCTAGGCTCACTGATTAATGTGCACAATTACATGCTGCCTATTCCACCTCCGACTGCCTCTATCACAGGCAATAGTGCAGAGGGGCAGGCAGCAGCTGATACACAAGAGCTGGCTTTTAAGCTGGCTCCCTGCATGTACCAGTTCCTGTGGAGCTGCCTACTCATTCCCCCTGATCCCTCCCAACCCTGACACTTCTGCCTCTGTATCAGATAAAGACGCAGCAGTGTGGAAAGGCAGGATGGAACTACCTGCCTCCTCCTCCCAACATAACCACTGATTTTTTCAGCAGTTACATGATTGCTTAACTAAATTCATTTTAACGTCCTTACTAAGGACATAAAAGTTCATACCCTTTCAAAGACATATCTGCCAAATAAAATGTATCCGATATTAAACTGTGACCTAATTACATCTTAGCCAAAGAAGTCAACATCTCACCAGATCAAACAGCTTCTTTAACACAGATCTGCACCTACACCATGTGATGAGTACTTAGACCATATGCACATTCTGCAATAAGAACAAGGTCTTTATTATACAGGTGCAATTCAGGCAGCTTATATTCCATAACAATGAATGTTTCCACATAAAATCTGCATCTTGGTTTATCTCAGGCTACATTTTAGGATTGGGTTTACTAATAAATAAATAGGCCAGATTAAATAAAATTGATGAGTGACTATGGTCTATACAGTGAAAAAAGTCTGTCTGGCTTTGGGAAAAGATCAAAAAACACTGCTGAATTAATTTTAAAACAAAGTTGGCTATCCCAGAACAGCATTTCAAAGCATTTATGATTTTCAAATTTATTCTGACCATTTAGTGTTAACCAGGGACATAGCCACTGGTGGGCATGAGTGGGCCATGGGTCACCCACTTTGCACTCAGGCCCACCCATGCAGGCCCTCATGGCTCTTCTTGTGCCCAGCTCTTGTCCTGCTACACCAGCCTGCTCTACGCTCCAGCCAGGGAACTGGATGGGGCACAGAGGCTAACCACATTCCACCTGACACTGCACCTGGGGAGTACGGCCAAGGTGCGAGATCAGGGTGCTGGGGCTTCATCCTCTACCCTCATCGTGCCCACCTACCCAAAATTGGGGCCCACCCAAGAGGGCCTTTTTTTAATCTTTAATGCATGGCCACACGTTGGATCAAATACTGCAGTGCATTCTCAAATAAACATCCTGTCTTTTGCCATAGCATACAAATTGCGGGGAGGCGGGGGACCTGCAGCCCCACCTCACCCTCCCTAAAGGGTGCTTGGGGATGAGAGGCTCAGGGCTGGGGCAGTTCCAGACAGGATGTGGACAACACCCGCAGCCAGCCCCTTTTCCCTGCCTGGTGATTCTCTCTCTTTTGTGTATGGTTTTATGTGTCTCCATACATGGGAAGGGGGAGCTTCAGCCCCTTCCTCCTACAACCAAACTCTTACCTTGCTTTAAGTTATGAGAAGAGGAATCTGCATACCACATGTGGCGGTCCTACCTCTTACCGCTGAGGAGGAGTTCTTGAACAAACAGCTGGGGGGATAAACTCACTTGCTCACAAACAAATTGTGTAGTGCCCAATTTCCAGACCACGTTGCCTGCTTAACTTGGTCTCAATTTTTGCAGGCACATACTTGTATCCCTCTCCCTTTTCCATGCCAACAAAAATGAAAAACAGAATTTCAGGCATTGGACTCATATCTTATCACATGACTTAATTAAAGATTCAAGAAACTGAACAAGAAATGATGGAATGTAGAACTGCTCCTAGATAAAAGGAATTAATTTTCTAGCAGAAATTTCTCACATAAGGAAAATTAAAACATTGCAAGAACATATTCTGTGACTCACATAGCTGTATTCTGCTGCTTTTCATCACGTGCTTCATAATGCCTTCGAAAATCATTACACTTTATAAAACTCATGCTGCTAATGACCTGGTTCACATTAGTCTCACCATAACGTTTGTACTGACTCTCCAAGTCAATGACACAATAGAGGTTGTCTTCTAGGGGTTTTTTTAGAAACTCTTATTGAATTCTGCAGATATGGGGAGGTAGTGATAACTGCATCACCCATCAGAAACCAAGTCAATGTAATCAAATCTGTCAAAAACTGACTATCAATAGCAGATTCTAATCAGAGAGCTCAAGTTCTCCCTGGTATGCTAAGCAAACTCACTTAATTTTTATGAATTCTCTAGCAAAATTAGGGTTTCCAGATGGTTTCAACAAAAATACTGGTCATACATCATATTACATCACAATCTACATTACATCTTATTTAGAAAATACCGGACATTTATATTTTCTCAATTTGTTTCCCTAACAGAAAGCTCAAATACTGGACTGTCTGGTTCAAAACCGGACACCTGGCCACCCTAAGCAAAATACCCACTGGAGTCAATGGTGTGAAATAATGCCCTTCATGGAGCTTTGAGCACTGACTGATTCTTGGCAACTCTAACAGAGCCAAGGAGCTGTAAAATGATTGCATTCAGCCTCTGAGAAACACGCCAGCTTAGGGGATTCCCGGGTAGCATACAGAATTACCAATATGACTCTATGATCCCTTTTTGTTTATGGGTATGTCTACACTACAGTGTTATTTTGAAATATTTTATTTTGAAATAACGTGTCTACACACAAAATGCATTTTGAAATAGCATTTTGCTATTTGGAAATAGCGTTTCCACACTGAGTGGACTCTGAATTGCATTTAAGGCTGGCCAGAACCAGTTCCGGCAGGGCACCAGGTCCGGACTTATTGTGTGGGGCTCCTGCCTGAGGCTATCTGAGGTCTGTGCTTAAAAGGACCCTCTCCCCGATCCCCAGACAGCCAGTTCTCAGGTTTCCCTGCTTGCTTGTGTACCTCGATGAGGAACAGCAAAACATTTTGTCTCTGCTTGCTCTGGTTGCCCTCATTTGGGACACCACAGCACTCTGCAACATGGAGCTGGAGCTGCCCCTAGGTTCACATGTGGCCTTTGGCAGCCAGGCTAACAGCTATCCTGCCACAGATGGCTGCGTTCCTCCATCTATTGCGGAGATCATAGACGTTGGGGCCTCCCACCCACACCTTAATAAGGTCCATGATCTCCACCCTGGACCAGGAAGGCGCCCACCTTCTCCAGGCCCTGACAGGCTCCTGGGAGCTGGCAGACTGCTCCTGGGGAGCGGTGGAGGGTTGGCTGCCAGTGGCTTGCTGGCTCATGTTTTGGGGCCACTGGGTCAGGGACAGTGACTGCTGGCTCTGGGCTGGCAGGCTTGGAGCTGGCACAGGCACTGTGGCCAGAGTCTACCCCTTTAAGGGCTCCAGGGAGGCAGGGTGGGAGAGAAGACTTCTTGGTTGAGGCCGGAGTGGCCACTAGGGCATCCTGGGAAGGCCGGAGGCCCCCTATTTTGAAATAAGTGTCTACACAGCACTTATTTTGAAATAGCTATTTCGAATTTGGCATTATTCCTCGTAGAATGAGGTTTACCAAATTCGAAATAAGTGCTCTGCTATTTCGAATTTAGTTCAAAATAGCGATTTGGCTGTGTAGACGCTAGGAAAGTTATTTCAAAATAAGGGCTGTTATTTCTAAATAACTTTGCTGTATAGACATACCCTATGATCTCAGTAAAAATTGAGATAATTAAATACATTAACCAGCAGTACAACTTGGAGTAAAAGTACTAGGCCCCAATCCTGCAAAAACATGTGTACAAGCCTAGCCTTATAAATGGTGCATAGACCCAGTGATTCCAATAGAACTTCTTCTAGTGCATACAGTTAACTATTTGTGCAAGTCTCCTAAATCGCTCACTTTGGTTGAAACTCTGCACATGAATATGACTGTAATGTCTCCTGAATTTTAGTAGGAATTCTGCAATTCCATCCAAGTACACAGTGTGGCTCTTGAAATTATCATACACTTTACATACTTCTGTTTTTAACTGAACTTTTTTTTAAAAAAAAAGACTTTAAACGTGCCTTTAAACTACAAATAATAAAAATGTTGGATGAATTCACAAGTGTTTAAAAACTAAAGTAAAATAATGCTTAGCTCTCTCCTTTTGTTTAACAGGCTGTTGTGAGCAGAACACTACTGAAACCACCTTACTAGGGTTTATAGGTGTCCAGTTTTGAACCGGACAGTCCAGTATTTGAGCTTTCTATTCGGGAAACAAATTGAGAAAATATAAATGTCCGGTATTTTCTAAATAAGATGTAATGTAGATTGTGATGTAATGTCAAGTGTGTCCGGTATTTTTGTTGAAACCAACTGGCAACCCTACACCTTACACATTAATTTTTTTGTTCTGATAAAAGTGGCTTCCCTTTTTGTTGGAGGGAAAATGCTTTTAAATTTACAAAACTTTTTATATATGTATTGGTTTTTCCCCAAAAGCAATTAAGTTTGTATTTTATTTTTGTAAGAAATGCTTCCAGCACAAATGTAGAAAGAATCTCTAAAAAAGCCCACCTCACTCACAGGGGTCTGGAACAATTTTTATAGTGGGGGTGCTGAGAGCCACTGAACCAGCAAACCCTGTATATGATGGAAATGACTTCAAGCAAGAGAGTGCAGCAGCACCTCCAGCACCCGTAGTTCCACCACATATGTTCACTCAGCACATGGTGACAGCCTTCTTACTGCATGAAATAAAATTAATTCCCTCCCCAACAGGTTAAAGAGGAGAAACTTTCCTGATTATTTCCCCTAATGGTAGAATGGTCTTCCTTTAAGCATATCAGGCTTATTCATAGCATTTAATGCCAGAGGAGACCACCAGATTATCTAGTATGACCTGCTCTATATCACAGGCCACAAACATCACCCAGTAATCCCCACCCCAAGCCAACCTCAGAATTAGATGTCCTCAGCAGCCAAATTACTGGCAGAGAACAAGGGTGGTGGTGAGGCACACCAATACCTAAGGACCCTGCAATGACAGGGAATTGATTAAAAGAGACATGCCCAGATAGTCTTACATCCCCAAGCTGCAGAGGAAGATGAAAACTCCTAAGGTCCACAATAATCTGATTTGGGGGATAATTCCTTCCCAGCGCTACATATGGGGGCTAGTTTTCTTAGCAGGCATATGATGTTTGGAAGTTTTAAAGGAAGACAAGTTCAATTCCACCTTTCCATCTACCATACATTTAAAGCTTTCCTTAGCTATTTATCTCATTTCACCAATTAATCATGTAGAACAGTGGTTTTCAATCTGCGGTTCATGGTTTGCAAACTATGACTAAGATTTCCAAAGGGATTGGCCCCTCAATTCAAAAATGTTAAGGGGTCTGTAAATAAAGCAAAAAAAAAAAAAGGTTGAAAAACATTGATCTAGAGATTTCAGGCAGGAAACTTGGAAACTTGGATGGAGTGTGCTTAGCTACACAGGGAAAAGGAAGTGAGGCTGGAGGCACATGAATTCTTTGGGTAAGGACTGCATATTATTATCTGACTATGGAGAAAATAAAGATATACAGTATATAGAAAAATAATACAGTTCAGAGTCCAGCTTTCATCTATGTGGATCCTTGTGCATGATCTGGCCCTGTATTACTGTAGAATTTTATTTCTATAAAGGCACATCTCCAATTAAATTGGAAGCTACAGGTGCTCAGCACCTCCCAGCATTTAGTCCATTTCCTCCTCATCACCCTCCCCAAGGTGATTCTGATGTGGGTTTTTTTAAATAAGAATGAGAAAGGATATTTTGGCAGTGATGCCATTTGCAGATAATTTGTGCATCTGCATGACAACAGAAATGTTTGACTTAAATTATTTTCAGTAAGAGTAGGGGGAAATAGGGAAAAATAGTGTCCCAATTAAAGAGAGGGATGATCCGCACTAAGAAACAGGAAGAAGAAAAGACTATTCCTGTTTCTTAGTGCTCATCTTCCCTCTTTTCAACTGAGGATGTTAGCTGAAGGCTGGCTCATGTTTACCGTATTTTCCGGCGTATAGGGCGACTGGGTGTATAAGACGACCCCCTATCTTTTTAATTAAAAGATAGGGTTTCATCTTATACCCCAGCGCCCTTCCGCCTCCTTTGCTCCCGGTGTCCCTGGTCTGCTGGAGATGGTCCCCAGCAGACCAGAGGCACCGGGAGCAAAGCCGCCAGGAGCGCCTGGGCTCCCCCCCGCCGGAGCCCCTCCGCGGCTTTGAAAGCCTCGGGGGAAGCCGGCGGCGGGGCATCCCAGGCGCGCATGGGCTGCCCCCCCTCCGGAGCCCCGCGGAGGGGCTCCGGAGGGGGGGCAGCCCATGCGCGCCTGGGATGCCCCCCCGCCGGCTTCCCCCGAGGCTTTCAAAGCCGCGGAGGGGCTCCGGCGGGCGGGCAGCCCATGCGCGCCTGGGATGCCCCCCCGCCGGCTTCCCCCGAGGCTTTCAAAGCCGCGGAGGGGCTCCGGCGGCCGGGCAGCCCATGCGCGCCTGGGATGCCCCGCCGCCGGCTTCCCCCGAGGCTTTCAAAGCCGCGGAGGGGCTCCGGCGGCGGGGCATCCGGCGTACAAGACGACCCCCGATTTTTGGGGGATGTTTTTTAACTTCAGAGGTCGTCTTGTACGCCGGAATATACGGTAAAGAGGATTGCAAATGATGAGCTCTTATAGAAAGACAAACTGGCCAACAAAATCCAAAAAAAATACAGAGTAATTTGGTGACTTGGTAGCATTTCTTATGCTCCAGGTACATTCAACTGTTTTCCTTGTATTCCTGTCTTTATTGTATTTGTAATCTTCCCATCTTTATTCAGTGCACCTGCAGAAATATAACTTCAGTTTCCACAAGATAATGATAAACATTATTCACATAAGATGAGTTTTGTACTTAAACATTAAAGATATAATAAAATGAGCTTTTCTTTAATGTCCAGTAGTAAAAACAAGTCACTTGCCATATTCAATTTGCATTAATGTTTCATCAAAACAGGATATAATGGATCTTACCAAATAACACACAGTATTTCTATTTCTAGATGGAGAAAGAGAGAAAACATAAATGAACAAAGATGCTAACAATTAAATGCAATTAACTGTAAAAAAAATAAAGCTATGAATAACAATAAACTGATGTTCTGATAAGCTTATTGGTTGCTATGAAGTTAAGTGATTTCTATTGTGAACATGAGCCTAAGATGATGTATTCGTGTTTGCATAACTCAGAGTTTTCCTGTAAGATGTTTTATTCATTTCTGATCAACTCTCTCAAGATTATAAGTATTTTAATTAAATTCACAGGTCAGATTCTAGTCCCTGCTAGTGCTGAGTGAATCAAGGCAATTTTGAAAAAAAATCAGTAAAAAAGAATTATAGGCTGGACTGAAAACAAAAATTATCAACATTTTTAGTCTATCAAAAATGTTTAAAAATCATTTGGAGTTCAGGGAAATGAATTGTTTTGTTCAGTTTGTACCATTTAAGTATTTTTCAAGTTAAAAAAAATAAAATGTGAAGTGAAATTTTGAAACAAAATGTTTCTTCAAATAAAACAGTTGAAATTTATCATTCTGAAAATGTTGAAATAGGACATTGTTCCTTTAAAGGCCTCTGTTTCCCCCATTTGAAAAATAATAATAATAAGTTTGATTGGATCTTCAGGAATTTGCAAAACATTTTGGTGTTGCTGAACCTGACAAATTTTTGCCCAGCTCTGACCCTTGCCTTGGTGTCTATACACCAATCCAGCAATTGATAGCAGCTTTAAATAGTGAGCCAAGGGAGAATTTCAATACAGGAGTAGCATAAAGCTAATTTAAGGTCCTACCTCCCAAAAGCCCCAAATTAGGAGTGGGCCTAGAAGTAGGAGATGGTAAACCAGGGATAAAAGTGCGTCTACTTGTAGTATTCACAGCTATGGGGGATCCTGCCTGCCATACAGCCCAGGGGCATTCTGGGAAAAGGCTCCCATAAATTAAAACAGACTGCTTTAATTTTTACTGGTGCATTTTAGCCCCATATCAGCACATATGGCACAAGGGTGGCAAAAAGCAATATTTTACCCCACACATCCTGTGCTCCATCTTTCAGGAGGCACGCCACAGAATCTTACCCACACAGTGTGTTAAAGGTCATTCTGTCCTCCCCCATATTTACTTTTGTGGGTGTATGTGCATGCGCAAGAGAGATAAAACTAAATTTGTGTAGGGTCTTTTTACACTTACAAACTGATTTTAAAACTTTTTATAAAATGGCTTGTGACATTGCAGTAAAATTCAGTCACGGGCAGTTTTGCCAAGTAATCTACCACTCACTATCAACTTTTCAATCTCATGGAAGAAAATGTTATATTTTCTGTGGATGTCACAGTTGTGAAATGGACTCTCTGATGACATCATAAGCATCAGGTATGAGCTTTTCCACTGGCTGGCAGTAGCTTAATTTGCTCTGTTTGTTAAAATATATTTTAGGTCTGATTTTTAGTCCAGCTTTAAAGAAGAGGCACTTTTCTTGGTTTTGGATACCTAGAATTTTGCGGGTGAAAATAACTATAGTACCCACACGTAGATTTTCTTTTTTAGGGTCAAGAGTATCAAAAAATGGGTGCCAAAACTTAAACTTCTAATCCACATTTAAGCACCTATATGGGATTTGTTGCTTACTAAGCACTTCCGAAAAACCAGGCCACTTTATTTAGACACCTTTGCCCCATCTGACCCTTTCCTCAAGTGCCCAAAGCAGAGCAATATACTCAGTTAGTTTTGGTGCTTTGTTCCTTCCTAAGGCTTCATGATGAAATCACTAAAAGCTTTGTCTCAGTGAAGACAAGGATCAGGAAATTAATGGCTGAGAAATCAATGCAAATAGGTTTTGATTACTTTTTAACATTAAATTTTAGTCACAAAATGTTGTAGTAATACAGTATTTCTTAACTATGTAAGTTATGGTTACAGGGCCCAGACACCTATTCTTTTGGATAACATGGACCTGATCCTGCTCTCATGGAAATCAGTGGTAAAATTCCCATAGACTTCAGTGGTGCCAGATAAGCCCCTGTATCATTGTTTTATCAGATAAAACCTTCTGCAAAGGATTTGGCTATCCCTAGTCACAAAGATGCCATCCTCATCTATCATGTGTTTGTTCCCAAAGAAGTCATATTTCCAGAGGTTAAGCCCATATACTTTTCTTTTTAAATTGAAGGGAAACCCCATAAAATCCTTAGAACAACAGGCAATGTTTTTCCTGGGACTAAATTAAAGCAATACGGATGGTTTTTTTGGATAGTTGTTAGTTTAATTAAGAAACAGAATGCTTTTTTCATAAACAAGACAGAGAAAGTAAATACAGTCATTAAAGAAAAAACATGGCCATAATTTTTCCTTTCACCTTGTCCCCGTTAGCCACTCAACCAAGGCTCTCCACACAGTATAATAAACAGGTAATCTTCACACATATATAGCACCTCTCATCTGAAGAGCTTTACAAAAGAGGCAAGAAACACTGGATGAAACCCTAGCTGTACTGGAGTCAACAGGAGTCTTGCCACTGACATCAGTGGAGCCAGATTTTCACCCATTACCACCCATCACAGCAATAATCAGTTATATATTACCAACTTCTATCTTCCTTGATACTCTTAGGCATACTGTATCACCAACCACTGCCCAAGAATTTCCCATACCTATTTATTTCTCCATCATCATTTTTATCTCTTTTTAAGCAAGAGCTTGGAGAAAGTTGTCTTTTTTCACCTAACTAATTCTCCCAAAACAGTGTCCTTGGTCATTTCCAGACTGGGTTCAGCTTCCATCACCTTAACAGCATTAAACCTTCCCTTCTAGTTCAATGGTTTACGTTCAGCTGACGCTGGTTCCTTCTCCAACTCCTTGACCATACTGATGGATATGATGCTAGCAATATATTGACACCCCTTTTTAACTGGAACAGTTTGCTGGAGTTGCAGGAATTTTCATCTCCTGGTTTTATTTTTATTTATTCAACCATGCCTTTTCTATCAGTGTGTGAGCTCTGTAGTATTCAAAAAGAAACTGCCACCAACAAAAGTACACTTAATTCCTTTTATTCAGATTCCAATTTCATGGCTATAGATTGCAAGACAGTCATGGATGAAGAAATTACCCTACATCTCTTAAATTGTATAAGCGGCGAGGAGTCTTGTGGCACCTTATAGACTAACCAAAGTGTTGGAGCATAAGCTTTCATGGGCAGAGACCCACTTCATCAGATGCATTTCGTGTCTTTGCCCATGAAAGCTTATTCTCCAACACTTCGGTTAGTCTATAAGGTGCCACAAGACTCCTCGCCGCTTTTGCAGATTCAGACTAACACGGCTACCTCTCTGATACTTAAATTGTATAGTATTCAGGATTACACAAATATGCAACACATTCTGCAAGGCTGTGTCTACATTGGCACCCCTTTCCGGAAAAGGGATGCTAATGAGACCAGTCGGAATTGCAAATTCCGCGGGGGATTTAAATATCCCCCGCGGCATTTGCATTTACATGGCTGCCGCTTTTTTCCGGCTCAGGGTTTTGCCGGTGAAAAGCGCCAGTCTAGACGCGATTTTCTGGAAAATAAGCCCTTTTCCGGAAGATCCCTTATTCCTACTTTCAAGGATCCCTTATTCCTACTTTCAAGGAATCCCTTATTCCTACTTTCAAGTAGAAATAAGGGATCTTCCGAAAAGGGCTTATTTTCCAGAAAATCGCGTCTAGATTAGCGCTTTTCTCCAGCAAAACCCCGAGCCGGAAAAAAGCGGCAGCCATGTAAATGCAAATGCAGCGGGGGATATTTAAATCCCCCGCAGAATTTGCAATTCCGACTGGTCTCATTAGCATCCCTTTTCCGGAAAGGGGTGCCAATGTAGACACAGCCCAAGTGTTTAATTCACAATCAAAACTATTGCCAAAAGTAAAAACTGGTCTCTCCTACCTTTAACATTTAGCATGTCTATAGGAAAAGCTCAAAACGTTATTTTTGTTTTTCTGAGTGCGTAATCTGTGTTTTAAAGGATTGCAAAGATATTTCATATGTTCATGCAAGAAACTAGACTTGTTCCTAATAAGGCATTCTGGTTTCTAACATGCATATTATGAGATTTTAAAAAAAAACCTCTCTTAATTTATATGGGGCCTTAAAGAATCATTCCAGTTGCTTGGATAATGTAGTACAGGCTTACGTAAATATCCTTTCCATTTTTCACATGTGTTTTCTTATGTTAACCTAAATTAAATTGTTTCCTTTCATGAATAATTCCTTAAAGCCACAGGTTGAGGCACATTCTTATGCACATTGTGCCTGTTTACATACACTGATGCATTATGTTTATGGGCCTTCTAGTGTGTGTTTATGTATTAAAAATTGATCCAAAAAAGCAAAGGACAGCCTTGATTACAACCAATCCTTTGGTCCAGCTTCATACAATAAATCAAAGTCCTGATTTGTGCTGCTTTGTTCCTTCATGGTCATTAAAACCAACACAAATAGATTTTGTACAGTTTTTACTTATTCATTGTTGTTACTTTTGCAACTCAAGGGTATAATCAGAGTTTCTTTAAGAGATGTGAACTTCCTGAAGTATGCACTCAGACAGAAAATGTTTGTATTACTGCAGCTGCTGACTGGGTAATTCAAAGCATAGCTTAAAATTCTTATCAGGTTTCTACCCTTATCAACTCTGTGCAGATCACTGCCCTAGGGCCAATGTGTTTAAAAAAATGACTCAGGGTAATTTTATTGTAAAGACACAACGCCTTAGCCTGCCAAAAAATTCTGCAAAATGTAATTTAATGATAGATAAATCATATAGGGCCTGATCCTGCAAGCCTTAATTACATGAATAATCCTAACTCAGGTGGATAGACTTCTTCCTCTAAAGAAATCAGTGGGGACTCCTGGGCAAGGATTATTCTCTGAGGCTATGTCTACACGGCCCCCATTTTGTGCAAAAAATATGCAAATGAGGCAAAGCGTAGACTATTGCCATGCCTCATTTGCATAATTAATGAGGCTCTATTTTTGCGCAAGAGGCTTTTGTGCAAAAATCCCCTCTTGCACAAGAGCCGTTCTTCCGCATTTTTTTCTGGAAGAACAGCTCTTGTGCAAGAGAGGGAGGTGGTTTGCGCAAAAAGGAGCCATGTAGACAACTCCCTTTTGCACAACAGCCTCTTGTGCAAAAACAGAGCCTCATTAATTATGCAAATGAGGCGTGGCGATATTCCACGCTTTGCCTCATTTGAATATTTTTTGCACAAAATGGGGGCAGTATAGACATAGCCTTAGTGTATGTCTACACAGCAACATTATTTCAAAATAACTAGTGTTATTTCGAAATAATGTCAAAATACTGTCAAGCTGGAGGACTTCTTACTCCGACTCCTGTAACCCTCATTGTTTGAGGAGTAAGGGAAGTGGGAGGAAGAGTTTTCTATTTCAAAATAAGTGCTGTGTAGATGCTCCCAATTTTGAAATTAATTATTTCGAAATAATCTACGCAACTGACGTAAGGTAAGGATTGCAGAATCAGTCTCACATTTTCTGGCAGGATTGATTCAGGGCTCCACTTCTTTTTTATCATAAAAGCATACACAGGGAAATAAAAAGTGGCATTGTTTACTAATCTGAAGAAAGTTTCTAATGTTTTAATTGTGACTCAATACATTTCTGAAATGCCCGTAAATAATATTTAGGCAGGTAGAGTCTAATCTAAAGCCCACTGAAGTCATTAGTATTTTATCCAATTATTTCTATGGTTTTTGGATTGAGCCCTTAGTTAGAATATATCCAGGCACAAGATATTACTCTCTAGACATCCTAAGAAAATTCTGCAAGATGCTGAGTGCTTCCTAAGTGCAACTGCAGGTACATGGAGCTCAACACCTTGCAAGATTAGACCATAAGGTTTTATTCAAACAATAAACTCACACTGTTTAAATCCTGGTTAATCTGTAGGAAAAGATACACATTTTCAGTATGAGCTGCTACAAATTGCTAGCTAAGATGTGTCATATTACACAAGGTCCGATTTGAATCAAAGGTTCTCAAAAAATATGTTCAGTGTGAACATTTTAATTACAATAGGGGGATCCTCCTGTGAGGTGGTAAACATCCTCACTGTTCACTGCAGTTATTTACAGGCTCAATCCCAAAGAAAGCTCCCTATCTGTAGTCCATTAGAACATTTCTGTTAAAGGATGAAGTAAACTGACACAGAACCTGATTCCTGATCTTGCTTTCTACTGACGTCAGTCGCAAAGCCTCCAGTGAGTTAAAAGGGAGCAGGATCAGAGCTCCCATGCAAATGATATTCCCTCCCCCTCCCCAGCTATTTTAAATAGACTGAATGAATGCTGAATAAATACATAATAATAAAAAGTAATAACCCTCAGAAGGTCACAGTAACATCTGCATATCATTCAAATTTGTACAGTAATAATAATAATAATACATTATATTTACGTCTTATTTTAAATTTCATGCTTCCTGTCATGATGGCCCCAACACCAATGATAAAATACTTGTAACTCACTTGTAATTTTGGTATTTATATTTCATTCCAAAACTCTGCTAGTGTTATCTGGTATTTTTACCTTATTTTGCCTTCCTATTATGTCAGATATCCTATCTATCCCCTCTCATTTTTAACCTGATTATCAATAGCTATGATGCTGTCAAAAGCAATAACTTCCAAAGAATGCCAGGTATGGGTATAATTACTGAGGTCAAAAAGAAAATTAAAGATAAAGCTCAAATCATGTGGAGCCTGAACCGGATGAGGGCTCAGCACCCACAACTCCCAGTAAAATCAGTGCTAATGTGGGCCTGCCATCAAATCTAAGGAATAGAAAGAGTCCTATTGATTGCAAAGAACCATGGATCAAACCTCCACTGTTTAGCATTTTCAGGATTAGGCCTTTAAAAATACAATATTTGGAAAGAAATGTTTATACGAATGACTACACTTGCACTGATTAGAAATGCATTGTGTACAGTATATGGATAAAACCAATGTACTAATAATGTCTCTTGCAATCACCTGCTTTCACTAGCTCAAAGGGTAAAGAAAAATAACAAGGTTTTAATTTCTCTCTCCAAAATATAATTAGTGCAACTGCTAACCATTAGCTCTACTAAAATGTGCTTCTACCATTCCCACACACAACACAGCCTTTTTACACACTCAAGGGTGACCCAGATTTCCACACAGACATGTTAGATTTTAAATGGTCGTTTTGTTTATGTCAGGAAATAGAGAGGGTAATTTCCTTCCAGTATGCCTGCACATGGTATTACCTCACAAGACAGAATTAAAGGGAGATCTTTCAGACCCTACCAGCGTCGCTGTTTTCTAATATTCCTCTTAGTGGATATTAATGATATGGCATTAATTGTAATGATACCATTGAAAACATGGTAAGCTAAAATGCTGGTAAAAGCTTCCCAGTATTTATCCGCGCTAGCAAAGGGGCTCTTTTAACAACAGTGTTAGTATAAGGCTTTGGAAATCTAAAGCTCTGTAAATGTCATTCTATGCTGGCTATAGCACCACAAGGGCTATTATGCCCGCTCTATGACGCCTTGTTCCATGTAGCCTTGACTAATAGACTAATGACTATTTCCATAGCCCTGCTAGGGTACAATTGCTATTGCCCAGGCTGTACCAATGGTGCCGCATTCCCATTGCCCACAAGCTGCTAATTGGCGTAGGGTTCCTCGCTCCTTCTCAGGGATGGGGCTGGTGCCTGGCCCCACGCATGCCAGCGCCAAGCCTGCCCGTTACTCGCGCTGCCCTGCAAGCGGCATGGACAGGATCCCTGCGGGCCTGGGCAGCGGGGGGTGTCGGGGGCTGCGGCGCAGTTACCAGGCTCGTGTCTCCCGGGGTTGTCCGAGATCTCGATGACCAGCAGCTCCCTGCCCTCGAAGCTTCGCCCCACGGTGTAGATCCTGCTGATGGAGGGGCACTGCAGCCACACGGCCACCAGCGCCTCCCGCAGCTCCGGGTAGCGGTGGTACTCGAAGGAGATGCCGTCCTCCTGGCTCAGCCTCCGCCGCCGGCTCGCCCCGGCGGCAGCCTCCTGCTCCTCCGCCCCGGCGCCCAGCAGCCAGCAGGCACCGAGCGCCCCGCACAGCGCCAGCAGCCCCCAGCCCCGTCCCGCTGCCATCCCTCAGCCGCCTCGGGTGCCTGCGCTCCCGCCTCGGGCTCGCTCTCTCGCTTCGCTTTTGTCTCCCGCCTGCTCGTCCCCGGCTGCGCTGCTCGCACCTTCGCAGCCAGCCTAAACCTGAGCCAGCCAGGAAGCGGGCAACGCCAGGCGCTCCGCGGGCTGCACGACTCTCCGCGGCGCGGCGGGGAGATGCAGGAGATACCACTGCAGCCGGGAAGGAGGCAAGGGATGGAGGCGCCGCATGCCCTGCGGGGGTGGCGTTCGCAGCGGCATCCGGCTTCGTCTGCTGCAGAGACGGGGTTGGGGTGAATTTATGCAGCAGGGACAGCGAGGGAGCTGCCCCTCCTCCGGTGCTGATGTTGCTTCTGTCCAATACTAATATGTCACAAAGAAGCAAACAGGTGGGAGGTGGTCACCTAGAGCTGCATTTAGGCTAAACTGGGGGACCAGGAGTCCTCTAAAAAGACTGATGTGTTCTTATTATACGACATCCTGTATTTAGAGGCAGGCTAACCCCTATGGTGCCACACTTGGTGTTGTTTTGGTATTTAAAGACAAATGGAAACTGAGAATGTTTAAGTAACATGTTTCAGGTATTCACTAGTCTTCTACAATGGTCCTGACCAGCAGTGGGCAATAGTGGCCCATGGGCCGGATGCAGTTCAATCATGGCTTGCTGCTGGTGGACCACTAGCCAGTGTATTTACCTCAGCATCCACATGTAGGGCCAATAGCAGGCCTTTGGCCATGGTTCACCATTCCTGGCAAATGGCCCACACTGCTTCCTACAGCTCCCAGCCACCACTTCCAGCAGCTCCCATTGCCTGGGAATGGCGAACTGTGGCCAATAGGAGCTGCAAGCTGCCATACCTGAGGACACTCAGGAAAATAAGCAGGCAAATCCTGGCTCACCCTGTTGAACTGTGTAGTCTGTGGGCTGCTTGTTCTGGACTTTTGCAGAATTTTATAGAACCTTCCAGGCTTTCTGAGAACTACATTTTCCTTGAAACTTCTAGAATGTTGATGAAGTACTGAAAAGGACAGACGTCCTGTCTTGATAGCTGATGAAGTAGATCCTCATGGACAATGTTGATCATGATGCCACTAAGTGACACTCCTCCTAGGAGAGCTATATTGGCAGTGTAAGACCAGGGAGTTACCGACTTAGCTTTACAATGCCTTGATAGTACTGGCAAAGCGAAAGCCAGAATTGGAGCCAAGGCACAAAGCTTGGCAAACCTTAAGAAGCTGCCAGAGGACAGAAAAATGCTCTTGAACAATTGTATGGATCTTCATTGGACACTGACACCTGGGAAATGATGGATGTCAATGATGAAGATGTCAAGCTGGACAACCACCATCACATTTTGCCAGGCAGGAAGCACTCTCCACTCCAAGTTCTCTAATTCATTCATAATGCAGAGCTGAAGGACACTTTTACCTAATGTGTGAATAGCTTTGAGGATTCTGCTCACACTGCCAGTCACAGTCATAAGTGGTGAGTGCAGCTTTTCAAAGTTCAAGACCATTAAAACCTATTTTTGATCAATGAGGGCTGATGAGATACTGGCTTTGTTTGCTGTTTTATTACTTGAAAATGCCATTGGCTCAGTCTGTGGATTTCTCAGATTGTCCTTTCATTTGAGAGGGCAAAGGTGAGAAGAGCAATCTTTTGAACAGAAGGACTAGAGTTAACAGTCTAAGACTGTCACCTACTGTAACTCTATTTAATATTGATCCACCCACTGTTGGTGCACAGTTCAATTTACTGATATTAATACATTTCAGTGATTCTTAACATTATAAAGTTTCTATAAGCTTAGAGGAAATGATTTTATTTGCTTATTTAAGACATGAATAAACACAGATTTACAGATCCTAGTGTGCAAATTCATCATCTTACACAAGTGATGAATCATGCATACAAACTGCATCAAAGTCAGAAAATAAAAAAATAGGGTATTCAAAAGTTTAACAAAATGGGAGGGGGAGCAGAAGACATGCCTCACCTGGCCTGCCGTTTGATTTAGGGTAGTGGTTCTTAAAGAGTTGTCTGCAGACCACTAGTGGTCCACAACCATCTTGCAGGTGGACTGCAGGCTCAGGGCTCAGCTCCCCTTTTCCGCCCACAGCAAGGAGATCACGCTGGCCCTCCAGCCCTGCACATACCATCTGTGAGGTTGGAGCAAAGTGGTATTAGCTCTGCTGTTGCAAACAGTTTGCTCGGGAGGAATCAATCCCATTGCCTCACAACTCAACATGGGGTACTATTTTCACAAATGAACGTAAGTGCAAGACGAAAGCCATAGAATATTTCTGATTTGCCATGCATTTTGTGCACACACAAACAGCTTCCCAGAAATGTCTTCTTTTTGCTGACCACAATGATCTGCAGTGTAGAATAAGCTATTTTGGTTACCAGAGCAGCTGTGTTATTGATGGTTGTAAAACCACCTACGATGCTGTGCATGCACAATCCAGTGATCTGTTTTCAATAACTACTTTCAATATTCATAACCCGGATAACATTAGACTAGTCCAAGAAGGGATTTAAAAAGACAATGGACTATATTGTGCCCTTATACAAGCCCATTCAAGTAAACCTCATGCCAGGATACAAGTGAGTGCAGAATTCTGAGGAAAGGGGGGATCTCAGGGAGGACAGTAGATCCCAAATACAAGTACTTATTTTTAAAAAAAAAATATTGCAAAATTTAAATGTATTTGATCAAGTTAAGTTGTTCTAGCAGTAGACAGGTCTGACAAATAATAATATCATCCAAATAATTAGGGTATTCAAAAGTTTAACCAAATGGAAGGGGGAGCAGAAGATGCTCCTCACCTGGCCTGCTATTTGATCTAGGGCAGTGGGTCTCAAAAGGTCATTCTCAGACCACTAATGGTCCATGATCGACTTATTTTTACAAATAAATATTTTATGGCACATATCATGCAAGGAATAGAATGTGATTTTCTTGCTTACATGGAGGAGAATACACTCATGGTCAGTGGGACTTTTCATGTGAGTAACTGCTCACCAATGTGAGGAAAGGATCACAATATGGAAATTAGAGGATCTCTTAATTCATGCTGTTTATCCCTTTTTCAATGCAGGATTGTTCCCTCCAGCAAATATCTATTTTTCCCCTAGACTTATTTTATAAAGTCCTAAGAGATGGCTCTCCCTCCCCCAGTTTTACTAAACACATTCTCAGAACACTTTCTTAATATTCCTACTGTGTTATTCTTTTTTAATTGCATACTTCTCAAACCAGACTCTAATTAATCTCCTTCAAAAATTGTCAGATGGCTGTGGTCTCCCCTGAGTTAACCTATAGTCAGCCACTAGAGCTGTGTTTCAGTTTTCATTAACTTCTATTCATGTATCTTTCCTTGCAGTACAGTTGCTACTATCAAAAAACGTAAGTACAACTAGATCTATTTCATTGCCAATTAACTGCAAATTTTTAACTCTCTCAAGAAGTGAGTTATTAAAACTTTGCACTTACAAATCCTTCTATCAAAGCATCTCAAAACCACTTACAAACATCAGTCCAACCTAAACCCATATGAGTCAAGTATCAGATTCCTCATTTATATGATGAGACACACAAGACATTAAGGTCAAAATTTAGGTGCAGATTAGGCTTTTAACTCCATCTTTAGACACCTAAATAAAAATGGTTTGATTTTCAGATTTCTGAGCATCCACAGTTCCTATTTACTTCAGTGAGATCTGCAAGAGTTTGTCATAGCTGAAAAGGTTTGATATAAAATCGGGACATCTGGTCACCTTGTATATTTGGGACGTTGTCTTATATAGGCACCTATTACCTCCCACCCCCTGACAAAATTTTTCACTTGCTGGAAAAACTGGTCACTCTATTAATACAAAGCAGACAGAAGTCAATGGAAAGACTCCTCCATGAGTGTTTGATCAGGCCAAATATCAGGTTACTTATTTAAATATCTAATTAAAGATTTGGTTGCCTAAAACCATATACCTAGGATCCAAGTATTAAAATATGGCAAATTAAGGGCATGTCTACACTCATTGCAGTGGGACATTCTTGTGTTCGATTTAGCAAGTTCAGTTTAGACCTGTAAATTGAACACGGAGGACAGCTCCTTCAGGTATCTGTACTCCTCACAGTCACAAGGAGTAAGGAAAGCCAACAGGAGCATTTGCTTCCATTAGCGTCCTGCTGTGTGGCTGCCGCCAAACTCATCTTAAGTTAAGCCGACTCCAGCTATGCATTCTATGTAGCTGGAGTTCCGTACCTTAAGCCGGCTTTTCAGGTCGAGTGTAGACCTAGCCTAAGTGACCTGCCAGCAGTCTGCAGCCATGCCATGAATAGGATCCAGGTCTCCTGACTCCCATTCTTATACATTACTTACAAAACTACCCTTCCTTTCTGTCCATTTTCCTTATGAAAGGTGTGACGGGGAGTGTTCGTCCCACTCCCTCTCAGCACCGGCCGTGGAACTCCGCGACACTGCAACGCATGCGCGAACAGCCCAGTGGGCTGTTCAAAGGGAGTGCTGGCAAGCGCAGGTGGGACATCCTTGGAAGTGGAGAGGGTGCGGGAGTCCGGGAAAGCATAGGAGGAGTCGGTGGCTGAGGCGGTCCTGGAGAGCAGCAGGGGAATGGGGGCAGCAAGGGCTCCACAAGCAGGGATCAAGGCAGGTGGCTCGTCAGTCTAGGGACTCGCAGCCACCATTGCTGTGAGTAACTCCCCAGGAGAGTGCAACCTGGTGGCAAGCCCCCCAAAGACAGGGACTCTGTCTCAGTCTGGAAACCGCAGGGACGACACAGTGGTAAGGTACCTGAATCTCAGTCAGGGGGAGAGATGACGTACCATGTGACGGTGTAGAAAGTGGCCAAGGGAAGAAGGGAGTGAGTTGGAGTTTGCTCCTAGGGCTCCGCACCAGAAAGATGACTCTAAATCCTAAGGCCCTGGGCCGCCAACCCCTCTACAACCAAGACCCGGACCTCAACTAACCTGCCCCCCCTGCAGCGAACTCCAGCCTAGGAACTTTAAATCCATTGCTAGCAGTGACTTGCAGCCAGAGAGAGCAGAATCTTCCCAGCGAGCTGGAAAACCCTGTAGGCTGGGAACCTCCCCCCAAGCAATGGCACTAAGCCTCATTGCCAGGACTGGGGGGGCCTGACCCACACAAACAGGGCTAAAATAAGCTGGGGTGGCTTACTCCCGGATTGTGCGTGGGGGTCACCTCCCCACAAGCAGTTAGGGGTCATTAGGGCCAGTCACATAAGGCATAAATACCACTGTAGAATATTTTATTTCAGGAGGAAAGATAGTCAGAAATAAAAAGGCAGAATTAAATACCACCATCACTATTCATGAATTATGAATTTTAGTGAAAAATAAAGGTCAGATTGAAACCTTAAACACTATTTTTAACTCCTGGGCTACATCCAGACTACATGGGTCCGTTGACGGAGCCATGTAAAATAGTTTATTCAGCGTAGTCAAAGAAGTGGGGATTTAAATAATCCCCGCTTCATTAAAATAAAAGTGGCCACCACGCTGTACCGACGATCAGCTGATCCGGCACAGCATGGCAGTCTAGATCCTTTGTCGACCGCGCTGCATCTAGACTGCCACGCTGTGCCGGATAAGCTGATCATCGGCACAGCGTGGTGGCCATTTTTATTTTAATGAAGCGGGGATTATTTAAATCCCCGCTTCTTTGACTATGCCGAATAAACTATTTTACATGGCTCTATCGACGGACCCATGTAGTCTACACATAGCCCTATAGTGGTATGCATTGTAAGAGACTCTAAATAGCTTGTTGTATATATCTACATTGTGTGTGCGCTATAGTAACTAATTCAACAGGAATAGTGATAGAGATGTAGCCGTGTTAGTCTGGTGTAGCTGAAACAAAATACAGGACTATGTAGCACTTTAAAGACTAACAAGATGGTTTACCATCTTGTTAGTCTTTAAAGTGCTACATAGTCCTGTATTTTAATTCAACAGGGTGAGCTAAGTACAGAATTTCATCCCTGTAATGTTGAATTTCCATATTTTGTGGATCTGTCTGATCCATAATGCTATTTAAACATACATAGTAGTTTGTGGCTTGAAACATTAGAACTGCAGTTATAGAGAAAAGCACACACCCATCCTGACCTCAGGTTAGAACTATCCAACACCAACTCTCTCTCAGAATTGCTCTGTATTTTCTTTACCAGCATCTAGCACTCAGTACAGTGTGATGATATAGAGCTTCCATCTTTACATTTAAGCATTTAAGAAAAAGTTTGTCTTAATTTATTGCATGTATAAAGTTTAATGTCAGTTGATGCATTTCAGCTTCATGTAAAGCTCTTACATCCTTAGGATAGCAAACACAATCAGCTTCCCTTCCCTGCTCTACTCTCCTGAGAACAAATGATTAAGACAGCATCCCAAGAACATGTAATGAACATGTACTGTGATGTCAGTAATATTGTTCAGTTATATAGAAAATTTCATTTAAATGATCTCAAAGCACTTTACACTCAAATGTCACATGATCCAGTGCAGTCAGTAAATATGATTATCCCCATTGAACATAGTTATTGTATTTAGTATCTCAGGGGCAAGCCGTATTAGTCTGTAACTTTAAAAACAAGTAGTTCTGTGGCACCTTAGAAATTAACTAGAGAGAGAGAGAGAGAGAGAGAGAGAGCGAGAGAGAATCATGAGCTTTTGTGGGAAAAATCCACTTTTTCAGCTCAAGCTCATCTGAAGAAGTAGGTTTTGTCCACAAAAGCTCATCATGATACTATGTATATATTTTTGTTAGTCTCCAAGGTGCCACAGGACAACTAGTTGTTTCATATTTAGTATAATTAATGTGATGTAATATACTTTTGTAATTCAGAGGACATCTGCTTTGCCTTACCCACAGCACAGAGTAGGTCACTGTACACTCATGATCCTAACAGCATATTACATTACATTGTTTAAAAATAGAGGGTTTTTTAAAATATTTTCTAATTTATGAAGAATTCACTACAACGTTTCTGAGTGTTAATGGCAGCACAGATACTCTACCTGGTCAAGGAAATAAAGTGGATACTTTTCCTCCCGTTCAAGAAGATTTGTTATTTGCCAAACACACCAAAGGAATTGCACAAGGTATTAGCTTTCTTGCACCAGGGCCTTCTTAAAGAAGTAGGCCTGTAACAAAAAGGCTTGGTCCATAGAAACAATTGCAGAGCTTAGTGTAAGAGGAGGGGACGCATTCTGCCTAGATCCCATTCCCAGGCAGCAGCTATATAACAGGCAGGGGGAGGCACTGCCTCCCTGCTCTTAGGCTATGTCTAGACTGGCATGATTTTCTGCAAATACCTTTAATGGAAAAGTTTTTTTTGCGGAAAAGCGTCCGTGCCAATCTAGATGCGGTTTTGCGCAAGAAAGCCCCAATCGCCATTTTCGCCATTGGGGCTTTTTTGTGCAAAACAGTTTTTAGCTGTCTTACATGAGATCATCAGTGTTCTTGCGCAAATTCAAGCGGCCAGTGTAGACAGCTGGCAAGTTTTTCCGCAAAAGCAGTAGCTTTTGCAGAAAAACTTGCCAGTCTTCATGCAGCCATAGTGTTCAACCTCTCCTTTCATCCTATCCCTATTGTAACCGTCCTTGTAAGCCAGTGTTTCTCAAAGTGCAATTTGTGTATCTTTCTTTTTTTTATATATATAAAGGAAGAGGCTGTTCCAAAATCTACATGGGGCCAAATTTTGGAAAACCTTTTTTGGAACATCCCTTTATTCCTCATATAATGAGGAATACAGGAATGCCGAAAGAACGCCTCCCGCTTTTTCAGAAACTGTTCTGAAAAAGCAGACATGTTCCTTGGACACAGCAGAGCTTTTCCAGTATTCTGGAAAAGCTCTAAAGTGTAGACATTGCCTGGGAAACCTGTTAACTGACCGTGCCACTTCGTTTCCTTCCAGCAATGCCACCACAGAACATCATGGCTCCTATTGGCTCCCGTTTGCTGTTTGTAGTCAAGGGGAGACATGGGAAACAGCAGCAGCCCGGCACACGCAACTTCCCATTGGCCTTGGTTCACCGTTTGCAGGCAGGGGGAGCCACGGGAACTGTGAGGTTCTATGGCGATGGTGCCGTTAAATAAACAAACCGACACAGCCAGTTAACAGGTTTCTCAGAGTGGTTTTGCAGACCACTTTGAGAAACACTGCTGTAGGCTCCTAGGCAGGCTGTTGTAGCCTGGCAAGTCTTCCTTCACATGATATCTACCAAAAAAAGGTGAAACGGCTTCCAGTTTGCCAGACCTATTAGCATAACTCAGCCTGTGAAAGAGCCATTGAACAGTAATGAAGCCATTTCACTGGCAACCCAGAAGTATATAATGTTAGTTTTCTGAATTTACTGACAAAAATACTGTGAATTACTGTAATATGTATATAGGACCTTAGTTTAAAATTTTCTTTAAATATTTCATTAGTTTCTTGCTGAAAGTTATAAAAATCACATCTCTAAAAAAAAAAACTTTCATAGATTTTTAAATACATAATTTGAGTATTCAGTTTTAGCCTTAAATGCTTGGATCTTCAGACATATAATTTTTAAATGAGTTCTTCAAAAGTCCATTCTTAATTAAAATAAAATTAAAATGTGTAATTACCATGTACAAAAAACTTATTTCCAAAGTCTTCCTGTCCACCTTTGATGTAATATCTCCCTCCAACCCACTGTTGAAGAGAGCCCTTTAAAGGAAGAATATTCCTTTTCTTCCAGATAGTTGGAATATTCCTTTTCTACCAAGAAGTTTTCCTTTCTTTACTTCTGGCTATTTGAGGAACTTGTTTTAAGAGAACCCTGTACCAAAATCAGCATGATAGTAGGATATAAAATCCTTTATTATGCCTCACAAAAGACCCATTAGGACTGCTTCCTGGTGTGCTGACAAAGCCACTGACACTGGACTCTTTTGCTTTCTGGGACGTCTCATCACCCTGGTCTCCCCTAGCCAAGGCACAGAGCTGAGATAACTGCCCCCGCAAAGAGCAATGCAGATGCTGAATCATTTCAGGTCTGACGAGGATGCAGTTTCAGGCATAGCATCCAAGTAACCAGCTCCCAACTGTACTCAGAAGCCCACAAATAAACCATTCAGGCAAGCCCCTTTTAACAATGAAAGGAGGATGTACACACGGATTGCTCTCCCAGTAACAAATTATTTACACTGGGCTTAATAATAAAATCATGTTTGTTTGTTTATGAAGTACAAACATTAGGATTTAAGAGGTTGCAAGTGAAAACAGACAGAGCAAAGTAAGTTACAAATGTAAAGTACAGGCAGTCCCCGGGTTATGTACAAGATAGGGACTGTAGGTTTGTTCTTAAGTTGAATTTGTATGTAAGTCGGAACTGGAGTCCAGATTCAGCCGCTGCTGAAACTGATCAGTTTCAACAGCGGCCGAATCTGGATGCCAGTTCTGACTTACATACTGATTCAACTTAAGAACCCCAGGCGTCCCCAAGTCAGCTGCTGCTGAAACTGATCAGCCGCTGATTCCAGAAAGCCGGGGGCAGAGCAACTCTGCCTCGGGCTTACTGTAGTCAGCCGCTGGTCAGTTTCAGCAGCGGCTGACTTGGGGACGCCTGGGGCAGAGCAGCTGGGGTGCTGCTGGGTTGCTCCAGTAGCGCCACTCCTCGGCGCTACTGGAGCAACCCAGCAGCACCCCAGCTGCTCTGCCCCAGGCGTCCCCAAGTCAGCCGCTTCTGAAACTGACCAGGAGCGGCTGAATCAGGACGCCTGGGGCAGAGCAGCTGGGGTGCTGCCGGATTGGTCCAGTAGCGCCGAGGAACGGCGCTGGGGGACCAACCCAGCAGCGCCTCAGCTGCTCTACCCCAGACGTCGTGGGCAGAAAAGCCTGGTCTGCTGGGGGGGAGGGGGCACTAGCTGCGCCCCCCCCCCCAGCAGACCAGGGAGACGGGGAGCAAAGCCTCGGAGGATGCCCGCAGCGGGACAGCCGCTGTCCCGCTGCAGGCATCCTCCGCAGCTTTGCTCCGCGTCTCCCTGGTCTGACAAGCAGACCAAGGAGACGGGGAGCAGCTTTTCTCACTCCGGACAAAGCGGGCGGCGGGACCGCGGCTCATCTGGGCGTCCCGCCGCTCCCGTCCTCCGGGGCGAGAAAAGCCCCGTTCGTAAGTGCGGATCCGACATAAGTCGGATCCGCGTAACTCGGGGACTGCCTGTAATAGAACTAGCTGTGCATTTTCTAATACATGAAACACATGAAAGCTCAATGCAAACTTACCCTAAGATTCTTCTTATTGCAGCTAAAACTCCAAGCAAGGAAACATCTTTTTCTCCCTGGGACCTCTGGCTCTGTTTGGGTGTCTCATGTGGGTGAAAGACAAAGGGACAGCTAGCGTTCCATTGTTTTATAGATTCCACTTTGGGCAGGAACTTCTTGTTCTCTCTCACACCTTCTATGGAAAATTACTTGGTCAGACCTTACCAGTTGGGGTCACATGGCTTCCTAAGACTAACCACTGCTTAGACTTAAAGGACAAAAGAAGCTGCTTACAGGTGATCACCCAGACATTGAGAGAAACAGCCCTGATGTCTTTTATTTGTACATTTAAAACCATAAACCATTTCATACCCTATATTTCTAACTCTACATATAAGAATGATACATTCACCAAAATAAGATCTAGCACATTGGGACATTAAAATTGATAGGTTACATGAGGTGTTTTGTCCAAAGCATCTCCAAGTTATGCATATTTGTATCCATAAGTCAAGTGCATAAGACTTGGGGTGGAGGGGGGCGGGGTCATCACATTGCCAAAGATTTTTGGCAACATTTTAACAAACATATAGTGACATTTCATAAATATTGTTATGGAGATCACAAAATTAGTGTTCCCTTTTTAAAAAAAGAAATGAATTTTGTTACAATACACCAACTTACTCTAATTTAAAATAATGTCCTTTGTTTCAGAACAAGAAATATGTAGTAGTAATCCAGAATGATTATTTTATGAAGGCTTAAGAGTACATAAAATCAGCTTTAAAATACTGATTAAGAAAATGTAAAAAAGATAAGAGCAGTATCATGTACTCCAAAAAAATAATGCTGAATTCAGCAGGACAGTTGATTTGCCCTTACTACAAAGTTTTTGCAAATCTTAAACAAACTTCAGGGTATATCAAAAAACTTATGACTAACATTTTTTTATTCCCAAAATCAGAGCTTTTAAGTCTGGCATGAAATAGAAAACATACTCCATTTTCTGTAGAAAGAAATTGGAGAAGAGTTCCCCCCCCCCAAATGCTTCCAATTCTTCTGGTCCCCTCATAGAATCATAGGACTGGAAGGGACCTCGAGAGGTCATCGAGTCCAGCCCCCCGCACTCAAGACAGGACCAAGCTCCGTCTACACCATCCCTGACAGATGTCTATTTAACCTGTTCTTAAATATCTCCAGAGAGGGAGATTCCACCACCTCCCTTGGCAATTTATTCCAATATTTGACCACCCTGACAGTTAGGAATTTTTTCCTAATGTCCAATCTAAACCTCCCCTGCTGCACTTTAAGCCCATTACTCCTTGTCCTGTCCTCAGAAACCAAGAGGAACAAATTTTCTCCTTTCTCCTTGTGACACCCTTTTAGATATTTGAAAACCGCTATCATGTCCCCCCTTAATCTTCTTTTTTCCAAACTAAACAAGCCCAATTCATGAAGCCTGGCTTCATAGGTCATGTTCTCTAGACCTTTAATCATTCTTGTCGCTCTTCTCTATACCCTTTCCAATTTCTCCACATCTTTCTTGAAATGTGGCGCCCAGAACTGGACACAGTACTCCAGCTGAGGCCTAACTAGTGCAGAACAGAGCAGCAGAATGACTTTGAGTTTTGCTTACAACACACCTGTTGATACAACCTAGAATCATATTTGCTTTTTTTGCAACAGCATCACACTGTTGGCTCATTCAATTTGTGGTCCACTATGACCCCTAGATCCCTTTCTGCCATGCTCCTTCCTAGACAGTCGCTTCCCATTTTGTATGTATGGAACTGATTGTTCCTTCCTAAGTGGAGCACTTTGCATTTCTCTTTATTAAACTTCATCCTGTTTACCTCTGACCATTTCTCTAACTTGCTACGGTCATTTTGAATTATGTCCCTATCCTCCAAAGAAGTTGCAACCCCACCCAGTTTGGTATCATCTGCAAACTTAATAAGCGTACTCTCTATCCCAATATCTACATCATTGATGAAGATATTGAACAGTACGGGTGCCAAAACAGACCCTTGCGGAACTCCACTTGTTATCCCTTTCCAGCAGGATTTAGCACCGTTAACAACAACTCTCTGACTATGGTTATCCAGCCAATTATGCACCCACCTTATCGTGGCCCTATCTAAGTTATATTTTTTATTAGCGGGTGAGAATGCCAACTGGCTAAACTTAGCTGACAGTGCCCAAGGTTTTCAGTAAAAGGGAATGTTTATTAGACATGCCTCTCAAAGACTCAATTTCAGGCTCTTAAGATACTTGCTGTACACTTTTGTCTCCGTCCAACACCCATTGGTGATTGGGGATTAAAGGCAGGTCCACATAAGCACTTAGGGTACGTCTAGACTACATGCCTCTGTTGCCAGAGGCATGTAGATTAGGCTACCAGACATAGTAAAATGAAGCAGCGATTTAAATAATTGCCGCTTCATTTAAATTTACATGGCTGCCGCGCTGAGCCGACAAACAGCTGATCAGCTGTTTGTCGGCTCAGCGCGATAGTCTGGACGCGCGGGTGGCGACATCAAAGGTATTTGTCGACCACCCAGGTAAACCTCATCCCAGGAGGCTTACCTGGGTGGTCGACAAATACCTTTGATGTCGCCACCCGCGCATCCAGACTATCGCGCTGAGCCGACAAACAGCTGATCAGCTGTTTGTCGGCTCAGCGCGGCAGCCATGTAAATTTAAATGAAGCGGTGATTATTTAAATCGCCGCTTCATTTTACTATGTCTGGTAGCCTAATTTACATGCCTCTGGCGACAGAGGCATGTAGTCTAGGCGTACTCTTAGTCTGAGTAAGCTGGTGTGTAAATATATAATACTACAGCTTCTGACATGGCAACTATCTCTGTAGATCCTGCTGGTGCACATTAAACATTCTCTGGTGTACACTAAGCTACTGCTGCTGCATCCTTCATAGTGTGGTCTGTGCCCTTGTGAAATAAGAGTGCTAATTTAGGGATTTTGGGATCCATTCCTCTCAAACAACAACAACAGGCTGCCTTCAGAACCACCTTTGGAGAGGAGTTCTTAGGCACTCAGGCAGACCTAACAAAATGGCAACTTGTTATCAAGAGCTGGTAGAATGAAGAGCAAGGTTCACATAAACAAAAAAGTTTAGACGAGTGCCGGGCAAAATTTGGCCTGTGGGCTGAAGCCAGCCCACCAAGTCACCATACCTGCCCAGCTTGCCTTCACTCTGTGTTCAGAAAAGCCGTCCGCAAGGCTCTGTGAATACTGCAAGGCGGAGAGGCTCATCACATGGCAAAATCTCACAGCTCCCTGGCTGGCTTCCCAATCCCTTTTTCCCCACCCTCCCCCAGTCACAACCTAAATCCCTGCAGCCCCTCTTGTACTCCTCTCCCTGGTTACAAGCCCCTCCTTCACTCCTGCTCCAGGTCACAATCTCCTCCCAGACCCTGCACCCCTTCTCCAGGTCAGAATCATCTCCTGCACCTATACCCCCTCCCAAACCTTACACCCCAACCCCAGGTCACAAACCAAATTCCACGCCCTTGGTCACAACCCTTCCAAGACCCTGCACCCCCTCCTACAAGTCAGAATTGTGTCCTGCACAAATATGCCCTCCTACACTCCAGTTCCCTGCTCCAGGTTACATCCCCCAAACTCCCACTCATATCCCAGACTGCCTCCTGCACTCCAATGGTTACCCCAACCTCCCTTCTGCACCCACACCTCCTCCATTAATATAAGAGTACCTGACCACTTGCCAAATTCTTAGTGTCCCCCCATCAAAAATGATTGCCCATCCCTGCACTATTGCTTTCAAATTATCATCTACAGCATTGAATTAGCACAGCAGAAAGATGAGTCTCCTGATAGCATCTGATTACTGATTTCCAATACACAGTGTAGAGTGATGGTTTCCGAAGGTCGGGTGTACTACAGCAGAGAACAGGCAACATGCAACTGAAATACTAAGGAAAATGTAAACATTTGTTGTTCCATTGATTTCTCAAGCATCTCTCCGAATAAATAAATGAAATTAAGAAAAAGCTGTGTTGAATTAAGTTCATCTTACTGAGGTTACTTACCATTAAACCATGAGTATCTCCTCTCTGACAGGAAGCCATAACATAGAGCCATAGTTATCTTATGCAAGTGGCACTACCTCTCAAGTGTCAGCAACAACCTGGCAGATTTTTTGAGCATAGAGTCAACAGCCATGTGAGTGATCATTGTGGAAGTCTATCATACAACCTATATTCCTGTGTATGGGAACCCTGATGATAGACGTGGTCACCACTGATGTCAATGCCAGAAATGCAGTTCCTGAGAAAGTTTGTGTCCAAGGCCAGTTCTGGACATACCCCTTTTGCAGTGCTCTGATGTCCTCTTGTATGCATCAATGGATTTTTCATCATCAAGAGTCAAGGCCACAATTATTCTCATCGTGCTGTACTGTAGTTTTCGCTGACAGACCTACTATGAAGGTCCATTCACACCCCAATCTAGTTCTCTCTGCCTACACCTGAACCCCAACAGCAGAAGCAGATAGTCCATCTATAAATCAGCGTAAACAAAACTCTCTTCTAGGGATGTTAAGAATATAACTGAATAACTGTTTAAATCGATACGCTGTTGCTCATGGTTAATGGTCTCTGTTACACTCAGCCAGCTCCCAGAGAGGCAGCTTTACTGCAGCAGGCTGGTGAAGCCACCTCCACAGACATTGGGCTGCTTGCTCCACTCCCAGGGAGAAGGCTTCGCTGATGCAATGAAGCCTCCTTCTCAAGAGCTGGGTGAGCAGCTAGCAAGCAAGAGCTGCCTGCCCTGCTTCCAGGGAGAAGGCTTCACTGCTGCAGCAAAGCTTCCATTCTGGGAGCTGGATGGGCAGAGGCTGACAGCCCCACTCCTGGGGAGCTTTTGCTACAGGCCCTGCAGTATAAAGCTGAACTTTATATTGCAGAGCCTGCAGCATGGGTAACTGTGTAATTGCTGAAATTTTCAGCAGCTACAGTTATCTTAATACACACATTTTAACTTCATCATTCTCCTCTATAAAAACCAATGCACTTCATCTATCTGATGAAGAGTAGGAAGTCTTGATGAGAGTCTATGAAAAAATGTGCTGCAACCCATCCATAGGAGTGACATATTTGATGGTAATCTTCTAAAAATATAACAAGAAACAACTCCAGATTATTGAATCATTGTAGATTTACAGCCCAGCTTGTGGCGTAGTAAGTGCTTGTGTAGACATGCCTTCAGTCACCAATGACCACTTTGGTTATTGCACAGAAATAAAAGTATACAGCAAGTATCTTAAGAGCCTGAAAGCAAGTATTTTGAGAGGCATTTCTAATATATCAGGTCCCTTTACTGACAACCTTGTGCACAGCTAAATGTACACAGTATTTCCCCCCTCTAATAAGAGGGGGCGTGAGGGGGCTAAAGGAGTTAGAACTATTTCTTCTGGAGTATAATAGTTATGTTAAATATTTATATGCCTCTGCCACTTTTGGCATCAGAACATCTTTTACTTTTTTTTATATCATAGAATACTAGAACTGTAAAAGACAGACCTCAAGAGGTCATCAAGTCCAGTCCCATGCACTCATGGCAGGGCAGGACCAACCACCATCTGCATCATCCCTGCTGACAGATATTAGTCTAACCTGCTTTTCAATATCTCCAATGAAACCTCCCTAGGCAATTTATTCCAGTGCTTAACCTCGCTGACAGGAAGTTTTTCCTAATGTCCAACCTAAATCTTCCATAATGCAGTTTAAAACCACTGCTTCTGGCCCTATCATCAGAGATTAAGGAGAATATTTTTTTCTCCCTCCTCTTTGCAACATCCTTTTAGGTGTTTGACAGCTGTTATATCCCCTCTCAGTCTTCTCTTTTCCCGTCATTTGTGGAAAAGCATTGGAGTGGAACTCATTTGTTTGCATTAAAAACTTAGAAGATATAAAAGGACACACACATTATGTCAAATCAACACATTTATTGTAGTTTGTAATCCACAAGTGCAAATCTAGCAACAAGTCAGTTTAGCAAATTACAACACACAGAAGGAAATGTAATGTAAATGCTAAGAACACCGACTAACTCAAAGAGCAGCAAAAAAGGCTTCAAGTAAAACCAAAACCCTTTTCTACCCCTAAAATAATACACCGCACTAATGTCAGGAATGTTTCTGAACATACAGCCAGCTCTTTTAGAATTAATAGCTTGCATTATTCAGTGTGCAAATGGCTGGTCCAACCTCCTTATCAACTTATGGTATTTTGGTTTCCAAATCAAATTCTTTCCATTTGCTTAAGGTTTAAATATAGCGACTACCACAGTTTTAATGGGGTTACTGTTTTTTAATCTTAAAGCTGTAATACAAATACAAGTCCAATTTCAGTATATTGTAATGTACGTAATTCTATCTGAATCCAAATGGGGCAACATTATAGATAAACTTTTTAAAAAGTTTAACAAAACTCTTGAACAGATGACAAAAACTTTCAAGTCACCTATGCAATTTTAAAATTCATCTTAAAGTACTGAATATATATACTTTAGAGCTATGTATAAAATAGAAAAGTATTCCCATTAGGAAGATAATACAATGTAATTAAGAATTTTCTCTACCACTTTGTAGCCAAGGAACAAGCTTAACTTTTGCTTTACTTAAAAGCAAAATGTCGCTATAATTTTTTATCATGAGTTAATTACCAGTTTTAGCCCGAAAGAAAGATGGAAGCAATTTGCTGTGGGAAGTTTATTTGGACTTCTTTTCTGTCGACAGTTCTTGATTCTTCTCTTTCTTTTGATATGAAACATACTGAGAATCTGTACCAAAGATTTTATCCCACCATGTGAAAGTTGAAGCATAGTTGCCAATAAAGTTCATGTGATGGAAATCATGAAAACGAGCCCCAGCATAGAAGGGTATTAAATGCAGGGGATTCAGAGGAATATCGTAGCCACTAGAGCAAAAAGAGAAAGCAAAATTAAAATGAATCCAAGTGCTGTTAACATTTTGCTTAGAAACAAATAATGCCAGTCACCACTTATTACTTCTTGGTTTTCAGTAGGCCAATAACCCTACCTAATATTGAAAATCAACTACAGTTAAAATTTGCTGAAATAGTTGAATGAAAAAAATTATTCCACAGAGAGATACCTTCTATAGGGCTATAGCACCAAAACAAGAGATGGTAGGATACCTATGGACTTGAAATGCTTAAGGATCTGTATTGTCAGATGCCTTTATCTGTCTACTCCATTTCCAAATCAATGCTTAACTTAAAAGGCTGACCAAAAAATGAAACCCTCAACACCTAAAAAACATTAGCACAATTATAAATATAAAAGCAAGTCTTTTGTGTGGCATCTGAAGCATGCATAGTACAAGAACAAAAACAATGTTAAATGTATCTAAAATATGAACATTTAAGAAATATTACAGCAAAGAAAGGAAAGAGACATTAAACCATTACTACATGTTCATATTTTGCAGGTACCAGAAAGCATCTTACACCATCTAGTGGCAAGATAGGAATACTATAGCAAAATCAAATGGAGGTACTCATCCCACGCCTCTGTTAGTATGAGCACTTCCGGAAAAATGTCCACTGACAGGTATGGTTTCTGTCTGCTGTTCACACTGAAGAGCACTACTTAGATTTAGTTTTAGCCACATTTATTTAGTTTGTTGTATCCATCAATTCATAAGACATAACAGATTCCCCAAATTAAAGTCAAGTGAATCATGGGAAGTGTTAAAATTGATACCATGAAGCTATTAGAGCACTTAAGAATGGGTCACTGTTCTAACCTACAGTTTTTTATGCCATTCTTCATCTTTCAATTCCTTGCCCATAAATATGCTTCACCTTGAGATTGGATTAATTAAAAACAAGTAAAGTTACCCTTCAAAACTCACAGCAGGTTTAGATATGCAGACTTGCATTATGGAACATTACCTATATGCACTTTTTCTTGGTAGCTGACATAGGCCCCTATTTCCTATTTTTTAGTAATATTTTATGTTATATACGTAGCCAAATTATTTTCAAGTAAAAAATATATTCAGATTTTTATAATGATTGTAGAAATGACTTAGAATTATTTAAATTAAAAGTATAGTAGAAATTGATTTAAATGTTTTGGTTATTATTTTGTTTTTAGTTTTAAACTACATATTATAATAGTGAAAGAACGTAATATTTGCTTTTTCCTAAAATTTTATTTGTAACCCTTGTTCTTGTTATGTGTAACAGTAAAAAAACCATGTAAGAAATATGAGTAAAGACTACCATTAAACAAAAATATTACAAAAAAAAAAATCCAACCACCAACTAAAAGATGTAACAAAAGAAGTCAGATTGGTGACCCAGAACACGGAGGGAAAGCATGACTATTTTTCAACTGGGACAAAATATTCATAAACAAAAAAAAGAGCAAAAAAACCCAACCAAAAATAATGAACTTTCATTAAAAAAAAAAAAAAAAAAAAAAAAAAAAAAGTAAAACCCATTAATTCCAATTAAAAAAAAATATGACTGATTTCCCATAAGAGCTGGATTTGTCTTACTATTATCAGACTAGAACCTCAGTCTGGATGGACAGAACCTGGTTCCTTCCTTGCACTTAGCCTACTTGGCCACCAGGCCAATGTAAACAACAGACTGGTAACTATACCATCAGTGGCAGGAGTGTTTGTGTATGTGCGTGTGTCAGTCTATGTAAGCATATGCTAATTGCTTTGCCATTTTATTCTCAATAAACATAGAATATTGCCTTTTCCCCCCTATAAAGATCCTGTGTGCTTCTTATAAGCAAAAGATTTTTGGTGGAGAATTGCTAAAGGGGATAGCATGCTCTGTTATCTTGTTGAGAATCAATGAAAAAATAGCTTTGAGTACTAAAGGACTATACTGCAGTTTTTGGCATTGAAAGGGGCCATCATTAAGGTGTGCACATCCCCGATTGTGGAAGTCCCAGTAAGGGAGGAAGAGAATTAGATTTCTTTCCCTCCCCCAGTTGTAAAGTTGCTAGCACAAAGAGAGAAGGTGGAGAATTCGAATTCCCACTCTCTGCTCCTTCACTTGTTAAGGAAACAAGGACTTGTTTTAAAGGTATATACACCACATTGGTGGTAGCAGAGCTAAAGGAGAGAGATTTAGTAATCCACTCTCCGAACCAATCACTGGGAATAATTTAAAAGGTGGTATACCCTCACTTGTAACAGTGTATAGCCCAAAAGAAAGAAGCTTAGCGACCCTGTTCTCTCTTTCAAATAGCTTTTTAAGGGTACAATAAAAATAAGAAGGGATAAGAATTGCTCTACTAAATCCCAATAGGAGATTGGGGATATTAAAAAGTGTTCAAGCATAAGCCAACTTCTAAAAAGGGTCCTGGAGAAGAGAACGAAAAATTAGCCTTTGCAAGACAAGTCAACCCTTTTGAACATACTTTACAAAAAATTTTCCCTCGGACAGATCAAAGCACTAGCTGATGTCCATAAAATTTCAGATTTTGAAGATAAATTGGCCAAATATTTATTGGTATAAAGCAATCAACTCCAATGAAAAGATAGGCAGCTGTAGTCTGACTCTTAGGAAAAACCTGTAATGACATATTTTCAGGCTGGCTAGATGCAAAAATGAAAACAGTAAACTGCCTCATGACATCTGTCATAGAAGCAAAGAGGTGGAAATGCATGACTATCAGTACCCAGACTCAATTAAATTCCCTCAACGATAGAAACAGAAAGTTAAAACAACAGTCTCATGTTTTATAAAAATGCATTAAAAAATTGAAAAAAGAATCAGATTTTACAGAGGATGGTCAAGAAGTTAACTTATGATCAACAGAGGCTCTTCCCTGCTCTAACCACTGCAAATCACTCTTTGAACATTTAAAACAACAACTGGGATTCGCAAAAAGACAAATTTGCTGCAGTGACTTCGGGGGAAGGCATGACTGAAAATTCTAAGTGGTCAGTAACTAAAGTGTGTGTCTGTCTGTCTATATAAGCGTATGCTAACTGCTTTACCGTTGTATTCTCAAATGCAGTGTATTGCCTTTTCCCCATAAAAATCTCATGCGCATCTTAAGCGTAACATTGGTTCCCTAAGATGCACCTTCTTGTATAGGCAAGCCTATTGACAGAAGTTTACATAGCCTAAGGTCCTTCCATTTTAGTAAAATAGAACCCCATTTATTCCATGTTAGCAGGGGTTAGGTAATTTGTGTTCCGAATATCCAATATTCTCTCTCTATGCTCAAAGTAATGTGTGGGAGCTTGATTGGCGTCAGAGATTTACCTCTCAAACTGAGATCACAAAATGTGTAATCCTGCCACCAAACTCACAAGCTGTGTTTCTAGTAAATGCTTGAAGTTGTTTTAGGGCATGTCCTATCCTCCCGCCTAAGGAGTTTTGCTACTAACATTGCCAAAACAGAACAACAATTAGCCATTTATCCTATCCAAATAATAACTAAGATACTGAAATAACAGAAGCACCACAATCCTGCTTTGTTGATCTATACTACATGTGAGCTTCTATTTGTAGTGTGGTAAACAGCCTTCTAGTATCATATATACTACATGTGAGCTTCTATTTGTAGTGTGGTAAACAGCCTTCTAGTATCATATATACTAGCACAAAGATAGGCAGAAGAGCAAAGTACAGAAAAATAATTAACACAGTACTTTACCTGTGTACATCAATGGTTTCCATTAAGCGACATATTACCCACGCCCACAAAAGAATCATATGGTTACAGAAAACAATAATGCCAATGAAAAAACCAGCTCCAAGGATAAGCGTTTCCAGAGGATGTGCATACTCTGCTTGCATCCCAAATGGAGACTGGGAGGAAAGAGAGGAAAACAAAACATATAAACACAGTAAGCCCTTTTCTGTAGTATGTCAAGTACTCAAGAATCAGGCCAATAGAGAGAACAGTGTAAATGAACAGGGTTCTCAAGAGACTGGAGTTCAACTCCTAGTTCACCCACTGGCTCTAAGATACTTGCCCAAGAGGGCACATGATCATGAGCTTAAGTTCCCCAGGAGTATTTCCTGACATCAGTGGAAGGACAAAAGCAATTAATTATTCTGAGTCACTCCAGCATTATGTTGATGACAGCTTTGCAAATAAAGAAAGCTTGTAACTTCTGCTTACTAACTGCAAATGACAGAACACATTTCCTCATTTAGCTATTCATTATCAACCTTCCCAAACCTAAAACATGTAGTAAATCAAATGATCTCAGAGCAATTACAACAAGTTTTTAGAAAAAAAGAAAAAACTTGTAATTTTTAAGTTCCTGCCACAACATAGGAACACGTGCTTGAATGGATATAAATTCATATCTATTATCAGTGCTTCAGCTTGTAATGTTAATAACATTATTCATAATGTATTGCTATATCAAAACTGTAATTTGAAAACTGCCAAACAGAACCTATAATGTAAAAATCAAACAATTCTCAAGAGGAAGAATATGAGAGACTCTCCTTTTTGTCCCTTAGGGCCAATGAGATGTAAAGTGGGGGAGCATAAAGAAGTGAAACAGCAATCAGATGATCTTACCCACAGGTAAGATAGCCATGGTCTACATGTAATTTAGTGGATCATACATGTCACATATTAGATATCAGCAATATAATTGTTGACTTAGTGCAGTTAATAAGACCTCTGCATAAACTTTTTGGAAATAAGGACTGCAGACAGAGCCTTTCTGGCTCATTAGATATTCTGTTTAGTTTCTGGACTTTCCAGGTTTTGGTACAGTAGACCTGCCACATATAATAAGGATAAAAATAGCAAAGACCCGGAAGTCCTTCTGAAATAAGATTAATAGCTGTGTTATTGCTAATAGAGCAGATAAACATATTATATGATCTATTGTTTATAATCTATTGATGCATTTGACCAAGTGTTACCACCCACGAAAGATCATGTCCAAATAACCCTGTTAGTCTTTGAGTTACCATAGGACTCCGCATTGATTTACAAATACAGACCAACACATCTACCCCTCTGGGTATGCCTACACTTGCCCCCTATTTCGAAATAGGGATGCAAATGAAGACATTTGAAATTGCAAATTAAGCAATTTAAATATCCCATGCTTCATTTGCATATTCGCATTCTGGCACTATTTCGAAATAACAGATGCTGTTAAGATATGAATATTTTGAAAGACAACCCTTCTCTCGAAATAATCCTTATTCCTCGTACAAAGAGGTTTACCAGTTATTTCAAGAGAAGGGCTCTCTCTAAAAATAACGTGTCTACACAGTGCGTTTTATTTTGAAATAATGCCATAATGCGATTATGCAAATGAAGTGTGGGATATTTAAATCCCGGCTTCATTTGCAATTTCAAATGTCTTCATTTGCATCCCTATTTCGAAATAGGGTACAAATGTAGACATACCCTCTGAGAATAATGCATTGTATAATGCATAATTTCTTATTTGATCAAAAATTATTATACAAGCAGCCAGAAGGGGGAGTTGAAAGTAGAATGCCATATTGGATATATAAAAAAGGTAAAACACATTGAGATTTAGCTGTTTGCCTTTGTTTATGTTAGTGTACATGCAGCCTATTAATTGGTCATTCACCCCCAAATGATCACTGGGTGGTTGCATTCTGTACCTCTGGTAAAATAAATCTGTTCCTTGAATCTGAACCTGGAGTTTGAAAGTGGTTATTGTCTGCTACACTAAGGTGGTGGTGTTGCTTTGCTAGGTTCACAAGGTATCCTGTGGACTTGGTTGGTGGTCCTGAAGCATCGTTACAAAATGAGAATGATATACAAAATATCCTAATTCATCACATTTAAGTTTAAGAAATAGAATATTTGAAACAGTTTTCAAGAAGAACACTCTCAACTTGAATTTTTTAAGACTACTTCTGGAATTTCAACTAGTACGTCGTGGTATTTTTTATTCATTAGAGTATATAGTATTTTTTTGCTGCCATGCTATTGTTTATTAGACGGATCTTTTCAGGATTATACAAGATAAGCAATTGAAGTAACTATATTTAGAAACTTATTTGCCCATGTTGTAGAGCAGGCTTTTTCTGACCATGGCCTTCGCGTATAGCCCATCCTGCCACACAGGGCCCCTCACAGAAAACCCAGACCGTGAGATACTCCGAGGAGCCTGGGAAGCACAATGCAGCTTTTTGTGAATGAAATTTAACCTTGTAGGCATCATAGATCAGGGAGATGAGCATAAATAGATAGAACACAGCTGCAAGAGATAGTTAAGACTCTCTTGACTGGTCCTTGAAGGTAAGGAGGTAGGCATAGGGAGATAAGACGCAACTGCCATGCACACTGACCATGCCCCATCTGGTCCTGTCCACAAGGGGATCACGCATGCATCACGAAAACTCCTATAGGGCAGTATTGTCATACTACCTCATTACTAGCCTATCAGACCCTGCCAATTGAAGACCATAGTATGGCATTAGACATCGAATTTTTGTATAAGAGACCCTCAACCCCTTTGTTTGATGGAGGTTCTGAGTGTTGGGGGCACGTGTCTTTTTTGCCCGGCTGAAGGATTGATCACCCTGAGGCTGCCACCCCACCCTTCGAGTCAAAGATAGGGGTGCGCGAGTCCTGCGTATGCTCCGAGTTCTAGTGTGTCTCTACACTGTTATCGTTGCTGGATTTGTAAGTATTGCTTAAATATATTAGTTATTGGTTTAGTTAACAGTTGAATCGTGTTAATTTCACTGTGTAATTCTGTAAAGTGTAACTGAGTTCTATTAACCACACTGTGTAAATTGTATAATCTTGTGTTGTGTAGTGGTGTTGTATTTAGGCTAAGTATAAGCGTTAGAAATAGTAACCCAGGAGTTAAGTTGTAGAGGTAGATTAATAACTAACTCCACCAGCTGCCTAAAATAACCATAGAGGGGCTGGCTGTGGACAAAGTTTTTATTATCATTATATTGGCTTTGTTTTTTGTTGTTGTTTTTTTTGCTTGCCTACTGCGCTGCCTTAAGAGAATTAGAAACAGTGATTTGGTATAGTTGAATTGTAATCAAAGAAGTTTGTAATTAGTTAAGTATAGCTAAGTTTAGGTTTTCCACCCTGTATAAGCATTAGGTAATTGCTTGTTTTTTAAAATTATTTGAAAGTTATTTGGTTTTGATAAAAGAATCATTCCATTTAATAAAAAAATCATTTGTTTCACCATCATCCAGTAGTTTTCACTGGGTAGTCGGCTTTAACTCTTGAGGCTCCCACCACATCACTGAACCAAGGTATAACAGCCCAAACCAACTTTGCGGCTATAATAATCTTAGCTGAAAATTTATAAACATCTTTGAGTACAGTAAAGATTCTTACATAGTAATTATAAAAATTATAATTGTATTTACATGTATAGTACGTTAAAAATCTAACTAACATGACTGTCAAATTGACAGTGTGCCATTAAATACAATAAATGATTAATCAAGTAAAATTGTAATCAGACTGTCAGATGATATAAAACTGGTCCCAAAATGTGGTTGCCTTTGAGTGAAAGGAAGAGAAGAGAGTTGCTGCTCGACACTTTCTTTTATATTTATGATATTTGAGTTAATTTCTAAGTTGTTTAAACCACTGCTAATAGCTAGGAAGATAGTTACAAATACTGGGGTAATTAATGTAAACATATTTTGTAAGGACACATGTAGACTACTCGTGGCTTCTGAAAGATGATACACAAATTAGGCATGAGTTTGCACATCTTCCTCCAATACCTTTTTCAGAACAGCTTTTTTTTTTTATTTTTTTTTTGAGGGGGAAAGAGAGGGACAACAAAACAGTCTACATGGGGTTTTTCATGCAAAAGCCTCCTTTTTCGAAAGAACCCTGTAAACCTCATTTTTGAGGAATAAGGGTTCTTTCAAAAAAAGGAGTTTTTGTGTAAAAACTCCAGTCCAGACTGCTTTAATAAAAATAAAAATAAAAAAAAAAAATAAAAAAAACCCACCTCTTCCAAAAAAACGGATCAGAAGAAAATATACATATTCGTGCCTAATTTGCATGTCTTTTCAGAAGCCATGAGTAGTCTAGGTGTTGTAGCCTTAGATTGGCAGTTCTCCCTGTTTCTAAAAGGGCATAAAGACTATTTGTTTTAAATAAATAAATAGATTATATTAAACACATAGATTGAAATTAAGTAGTACATACTATGAACTCATGATGAACTTTATGGATGTACTTGTATATTCTCTTGTGATGCAAGAGTCTATGCAGAAAATAGTGCCAGGCATCCTCAATCACTGCACATCCAAAACATTGGGCAAGTAGTATGTACCTTTAAAAATAAAAATATTTTTAGTTATAGCAAGATTGAAACATATGAAAGAAGCAGTCGATTTATTTGCCAACATGTCAAATCCAGAAGCTTTTAATAAGGAACACACCATTCTTTCACCACTGCAGGGAATACACGTTTAACTTTCACGTAGTTTTAATACCCAGATAGCAGCATGCTATCCACAGATGCATCCACAATGCACATTAAACAGCTCTTTCATTGATCTACTGGTACCAAATACCACTGAGTAATACATATTGTACAGAAGTCATTGCTAACAAAACATAGTATTATATAGGGACAATTTTAAGTACTATTAATTGGTATCTGTATGCAGCTCAATGGAAGAGCAATACAGCAAGCTTATTAGTTTTGCCCTTAATGCACACTCACTGGCTCTCACACACACGTACAATATATACAGTAAGAGCTAAAAGTAGCATTAACTTCATACCCTGTAAGAAACTGGCAATGTTGATTGTTACAAATTGTAATTTCATATTATATATTACAATATGCAATATTTCTCCTGACACTGAAACTAGGAAAATAAGTACTTAAACAACATAAGAGTTCAGATTTTAAGATGCATCAGTTTGTAGTCAGAAGGGCTACATTCACACTGCAGCGCTATTTCAGGATATTGCAGATATCCCAAAATAGCTATCCTGCATCTTAACAGAAATGCTGTTACTTCGAAATATAATGGGCTCGCTACTCCAATGTCCCTGTAAACCTTGAGGAGTGACGGACATTTCAGAATAGCGGGTTATTTTGAAATTTATTAAATAAACTATTTCAAAATAGGATATGCAATTTGGTAACTCAAACTGCGTCCGACCTATGGTGCAGTGTATATACACCCTACGCATGCACTTCATGTTATATCTGGAGATGAAACCGGTGGCTCAAAAACTAGGGATGTTCAAGTGCAAACAACTAACTGTTGTTTGGACAGAGTCAATTACACTCAGCAAAGCCTCCTCCCGTGGAGCCCGGCCGGCAGAGGCTGCCTACTCAGTTCCCAAGGTCGCTGCTGCAGTATACGGCTAAGCTTTATACTCCAGAGCCCACAGCGTGGGTAACCATGGGTGCATCTACACAGCACCCTAAACTCGAAATAAGATACACAATTTGCACTACATAAACTGTGTATCTTATTTCAAAATAGTTTATTTTGAAATTTGGCACATGTACACAGCAAGGTTTACCAGGATGATGAAACAGCATGCCGTTATTTCAAAAAATATTTCGAAATAATGGGAGGCTTTCAGGATAAATAGCTATGCAGTATAGATATACCCCATGTTACCACTAAGATTTTCAGTGGCTACAAGCTTACCCTATTGCACTATTTTAAACACATCACTATCGAAAGTGATATCACTATCACTATTGATTCTTGCATATACAAGAGTGCACCACAGAGGGTCTATTAACTTCCAGCCACATTATCTCGGTCTGGATTTAGCAGAAACAACAAGGAGTTGCACCTTGTTGGTGCTGGTGGCACCTTAAGGCTAACAATTTTATTAGTGCATAAGCTTTGGTGAGATGCAACTCACTTCATCAGATGCATGTAGTGAAAGGCAGAGGAGAAACGGATGGCAATGCCATCTTGAAGCAAAACAACTTCAAAAACAGGCTGCTATGTGTTGCCTGGGAAAGGATAATCAGGGTCATTACTTTGCAAAATGGAGTCTTTCAGATTCCATCTTGTTTTCTTTCTTCTTCTCTTACCCTTCATTTCCCGCCAAAACCTTAAGTGCACACTGCCCTATACCATGTGCACCCCTCCCCATAGCTATGACTCAGCTCAAAACTGCACTGGGCACTCAAATGAGCTGCACACCACCGCAAAATAGTGCACTCCTCCCTCTTGGAGCGTTGCACACAGCACCATTCTGTGCACTCAGCCCTTACCACCCTTTTCCCACCTTGAAAGGTTTATCAGCCCTGACCAAAGGAAGGTTCGGGTTCACCACTGTCCGTCTTTACTGAGGTTCGTCAGTCACTGTCTGCTGTTTAAAGTCCTGTCAGTATTTGTCTGTTTCCCGTGGTGCTCCATTTTAGTTAATGGGTACGGGTATAAGGATTTTGGTTCGAGTTGTGGAAGAGAGCCTCGTGAGTGTGGGAACGCCCCACTTAAGGATTACTGGCTTCTGCCACATGGACTTGGACTTATTCATAACTATCCTTACCTGCTGGATTGGACTGGAAGTCGAAGGGCTACCAAGTACCGACCCCAGAGGGAATCTACCTTATCCACCAGAGGCGAGGGCTTATCTACCGGAGGACCGTTCAACTGGACCCCTTCCCCTGTCGGCGAGGGACGCTCTGCCGTCCTCCCCTAAGGCTTCCCATTAGCCGCGGGGTAGAAGGTCGCAGGCCTCAATCGCCGCCTCTGACATTGTAAAGTATAACCCCCCCCTTGTGTATTCAGGACTTTTCTATCTTCTTTCTCTTCCGGGATAGGGTGGGTTTATACTGTTGTTGGTGGTGTATGTTCTACTGTTCAAAATATATGGTTTGGCCCTCAACATTGGTCTCGCCTGATTTGTGGTTACCCAATCCAATGGTGACTAGATACGTAACACCAGGCCGAATCTGGCTTCTGTGGGGGAAGTGTGTGGGGGAGGGAGGGAAGCCTGCCTTAGGCTTTGCTACAGGTTTTGGCTTCCACAGTAATTGATTACCTAAGTCCCCCAGGTAACATATGTGAAACTGCTGAGCTGGAATTCATATGCAAATTTGACACCATCAGGATTAGTCTGAGTAGGGCAGTGGTCTCCAACCTTTTTACACCCAAGATCACTTTTTAAAAGTCAGGGCAAGCCAAGATCTACCCCATCCTTTCCCCAAAACCCCACCCCTTCCTTGAGGCCCTGCCCTCTCCATTCCCCTCCTCTCCATCATTTGCTGTCCCCAGCCCTTATTCACTCTCACTGGGTTGAGACTGGAGGTGCAGGCTCTGGGGTGGGAATGAAAGATTTGGATGTGAGAAGGGGTGAAAGGTACAAGCACTGAGAAGGAATATGGATGCAGGAGGAGATGGAGAAGGGGATGCTGGCTCAGGGAGGGGGCTCCAGGATGGAGAGTGTGGAGGTGCTGAGCAAGCCACAGGCTTGTGGAGGTAGGGGTACAGGAGGTTGGGGTGTATGAGGGTCTCAGGGCAGGGATATTGGGAGTATGATGGGCTCAGGACACAGATTTGCAGTGTGTGGATGGAACAGGAGTGTTGTGGCAGAAGACTGGGGATGTGGGGGTACAGAAGTTTGGGGATAAGAGGCTCAGGGCAAAGGGTTCAGGTGTATGATGGGCTCATTGTTGGGATCTGAGGGGGGTGCAGGAGTGTTATGATGCTAGGGCCAGATGGAGGGTTTGACCCCAATTGGGGGGCTTCTTGGCCAGGCTTCATTTTCAAATAAAATACTATGTCCAACACAAAATGTCTTGGCATTGTCTTTATTTATGTGAGGGGCAGGGAACCTGTTTTGGGTAAAGGACCACTGACCTACAGAAAAATCAGTCAGGGGTCATACAATGCAAAAAAAAAAAAACCCCCTCCAAAACCCCCCAAGCCTCACCGATGTGGCCCCAACTGAGAAACCTCACTCCCCTGGCACTCCAACCCCATGGAGGGAAGGGTAGGGTGGGATTGAGGTTTAAGACCGGATGCCAGATTAACTCTTCTGGGTCCAGGGTTAGTGGAATTTGTGGGCCCCTCTACACACTGAAGTGGGGCTAAAAATGAGGGATCCAGTATCCATGTCTGCCAATGAGTGGAATAGAGATGGAGGTGCAAAATCGGGGTGGAAGATAGGGTCCAGAATCAAACTGGGGGTAGGTGTCTGGCCAGGAGGGAAGGGGCAGGAGCAGAGTGCTGGATGGGGGTCTGGCCAGGGTGCTGCTAGAGGCCTGAGCAGGGGGCAAGAGCAGGGACAGCTGGGCCGGTACCTGTGGATCTCTGGGTAGCGCACACACGCGCACACCCAGGGCACAGGGAAGGAAGAAAAAGTAAGAAAACACATGCAGGGTGTGTGGGGGGGGAAATCCCGCAGCTGCATGCCAGAGCTGGCTTCTCAGGAAACACACCTACTGCTCCTCCCCTCCCCACAACAGCATGTGCTTCCTGAGAAATCGGCTCTAGCATGCAACTGTGGACTTCTCACTCCTACACCCCCATGCTACAGGAAGGCAGGCAGCATAGGGAAGGAATTCCTGCGGCTGCGTGCCAGAGCTAGCATCTCAACAAGCACACCCAGTATTGTGGGGAGGGGAGAAGCAGTGTGTGCTCCTGAGACACTGGATCTGGCGACTTTCCCCTCATCACACACTGCAGGAAGATGGCACCATCTCCATTTTCGCAAGAGGTTATAGCGCCAGTGCAGGCTCCTTGTTGGGGGAGAGCGGAGCCGGGGGAATGGGAACACCTCCCGACTGACTGGTTGTGCCCCCCACAATAGACCTGTCGATCGCAATCGACTGGCTGGTGACCACGGAAACAAGGACTGGCTCACTCATTACCATATGTAATTTTCCACTTTAGGTATTCTCACCTTTTTATCCACATCCACCATGGTGGAATTAGCTGTGATGTAACACTCCCATCTCTGTATCCCTTCTACAGTAAACTTCCGATAATCCGGCACCTTTAGGACCCAGGGGGTGCCAGATTATCAAATATGCCGGACTATTGGAAGGGGAGGCTATGAGGGGTCGGGAGTGGGGTGGATGCCACCCCAGACCCCTCATAGCCCCCCCTTCCGATAGTCCGGCTCTGCCCCTGGCGTCCCTGATTCAGCTGCTGCTGGTCAGTTTCAGGAGCGGCTGAATCGGGGACGCCTGCAGCAGAGCAGCTGGAGTGCTGCCAGGTTGGTCCGGTAGCGCCGACCCTTGGTGCTGCGAGACCAACCCGGCAGCACCCCAGCTGCTCTTGGGGACGCCCGGGTCAGAGCAGCTGGGGTGCTGCCGGGTTGGTCCCGCAGCACCGCTCCTCGGCGCTACTGGACCAACCCGGCAGCACCCCAGCTGCTCTGACCCAAGTGTCCCCAAGTCAGCTGCTGCTGATACTGATCATTGGCTGACTTCAGGAAGCCCAAGGCAGAGCTGCTCTGCCCAGGGCTTCCTGGAGTCAGCCGCTGCTCAATTTCAACAGCGGCTGAACCGGGAAGCCTGGGACAGAGCAACTGGGGCGCTGCCGGGTTGGTCCCCGCAGAGCCGCACCTCGGCGCTGCGGGGACCAACCCGGCAGCACCCCAGCTGCTCTGTCCCAGGTGTACCCAAGTCAGCTGCTGCTGAAACTGATCAGGAGCTGATTCCAGGAAGCCAGGGCAGAGCAGCTCTGCTTCGGGCTTCCTGGAGTCAGCCAATGATCAGTATCAGCGGCGGCTGAATCGGGGACAGCTGGGGTGCTGCCGGATTGGTCCCGCAGCCCCGAGGGGCAGCGCTACGGGACCTACCCGGCGGCACTCCAGCTGCTCTGCCCCCAGCTTCCCCAATTCAGCCGCTGGTCAGTTTCAGCAGCAGCTGAATCGGGGAAGCTGGGGGCAGAGCAGCTCCAATGGTCCGGCTGCCCGGAGCACTTCTGGGTTCCTGATGGTGCCGGACCATCAGGAGTGCCGGACCATCAGAGTTTTACTGTATCTATTCCTTTATCTTTCAGTTCATGCATCTGATAAAGTGAGCTGCAGCTCACAAAAGCTTCTGCCATAATAAAATAAACTTAAAAACAACTAATAATATGGTAGCACTTTAGCACCTTAAAGACTAACAAAACATGTAGATGGTATCATGAGCTTTTGTGGGCACAGCCCATTTCTGTGCCCACGAAAGCTCATGATACCATCTATAAGTTGTGTTAGTCTTTAAAAGTGCTACCAGACTATTTGTTGTTTTTTAAGTTTATCCTGTAGAAACTAAACTCAGCTACCCCTCTGAAGCATAATAAAATTGTTAGTCTGTAGAGTATCAGAGGGGTAGCTGTGTTAGTCTGGATCTGCAAAAGCAACAAGGAGTCCTGTGGCACCTTATAGACTAACAGATAGATGTATTGGAGCATAAGCTTTCGTGGGCAAAGACCTACTACGCCAGATGCATGTGCGTGCATGGCCACAGCACTCCTTGTCGCTTAGTCTGTAGAGTGTCACCAGAATCCTTGTTATTTTTGCTGAAACAGACAAACATGGCTACCTCCACAACCTGTTCCTGGATTTAGTTTTTCAACTCCTTCCCCTCCAGGAATTGAACAATGTTGCACACATTAGGCACAATATCAAATATAGGACACTAGACTGGTCCCATTGTTGCAACTGGATAAACTTCAGTGAGAAGGAGTAGGTCTATGAACCACACATTCATTCAAAGCAATCACATAACCGTGCAGCATACCAAGTCCCCAGGCAGCAGGGAACGTTGCACAGGTACTGTCATCTGTTCTTCCAACAGAAAGTTAAAACAGAAGTATATAAGCACAATATCAAAGGTTTCTACCTACCATTTTGGCATCCTTTCCCAGTCATAAGGGATATTGAAATACTCTGTGAAATAGTAGGTACCACATATCAGGGGAAGCTGAATACAAAAGTGATTGAAGAGAAGTGTTCTTAAACACTTCCACTGCTTCTCCCATGTTTCTGGTTTATCCTAGGAAAAAGAAAGTTCTAATCATCAGTCCTAGTGTGCAATATTTCAGAAGTATCAAGTACAAAGAAGGGAATTCTCAAGATTTGACTTCAAGCTACTAAAGAGAAAAGGCTTGACTACGTTTCCTATTTTGCTAAGCTGTGCTTTATTAATACAGACATTTAGCACTATAATGAACTATCTAGTCTTTAGATCCACACTGGTCTCTACTTGATAGTAGGGATGTTAGACAGCATTTAATTTAATAGTCATGTAGTGTAGCTGTTACACGACTATTTGATAGTCCCCAGAGGCCTATCAAAGGCAGCAGCACAGGTTGGCAGATGGAATCCTGTCTGCAAGAGGAGCCAGTGGGAGGTAGAGCAGTTTCTCTCCCGCAGGGAACTCAACCTCCCACACGGACAGGGGCTGCTGCCATGAAGCAGCCCGTCTGCAGCAAGCCCAGGCCCAACGCCGACAGAGGCTTATCCGCAGCAGCCTCCCCTGCCCTCTCTCCACGGGGGGGGGGGGGGGGGGATGAGAGAAGAAGATAGCAGGCAGTGGGTGCCTGTCCTCTGCCTCTGTAGAAGTAGCAAGGGGAGGGCAGGTGGGTCCGCGAAGTCGGCACATGAGGCAGCAGCACAGAGGTTTGGGGAGCAAGCAAATCCGGTGTTCGTAGGGAGCTGGCTTAAGAGTTGGCTCCCCATGAGCACTGTCTCCTACCTCCTCCACTTGATGCTTTTGATACAGAGGGAGGACCACAGAGCGCGAGGATCGCAGGTGGGAGCCAATAGGTGCAGGGAGCCATCTTTCAAGTTGGCTCTCCACGAGTGCTGACAAATATTTTCCTTTACCCAATAGTAAGGGTCTGTGCTTTTGAGGAAAGTTTTGACCACCAAATATTTCCAAGTTGTTTCTGTGTTCCTAACAGCGACAACTGTAAAATCTTAGACAGTCAATTTATTACAGAAAACATACTGCGTATGTACCAGTAACACCTAATATATTATTGTAAGTTAGGATAAAGTGGATCCTTCATTGATTTTCACGCTTAGTAGTTTTAAATCAACTCATCATATTATGAAGAGGAGCAAACACACATAGTGATGTGTTAATACTGTAATGTGATCTTGAAAAAGCCTCAGTAAGAAGCAAAGGAGGACATACATAAAAATGACCAGAAAGTGGGGCTTCCCAGAATTCTTTTTACCTTTCTAAAAGAAAGAAAAAATTCAGATCCTGTCTACTCTGAAAAATTATCACTGCCAGCACTAAAGAGCTGGCAGAATAACATCCGAGCTCCACACAAGTGAAAACTGACTGAGATGAACAGTGTCCTAAATAAATCTTCTTTCATTTTGTTGGCATTTATTTAACTCTATCACTACAATAACTTGGGGATAGGAGAAAAAAATTTATTTAAGAGCTGCAAAAGTTTCAAAACCATATGAAAGAGATCCCCAGTTTTGCTGGAAAATAGCAATGTTAGCGTGTACCTGTTTTTACCATTATCCAATAAACCTGGGTTTATCAGTTAATCCTAAATGTTACATGCATCCCCCACTTGCTGCCTCTCTATCAGAGGCAGTAAGAGAGGAGGGGCAAGTGGGAGTAGATACATGCAGGGAGCCAGCTTTCGAGCCAGCTCCCTGCAAGTACCAGCGCCTGCTGAGCTGTCAGTCCCACCCCACCCCCAGCACCCGTGGGGATGGAGAAGTAGGCAGGAGCTGGCTGCCCACACCCATCTCCCACAGAGGCAGCAGTGCAGGAGGGAAAGGGGGAAGATGGAGCCAATGCTGGGGAAGGGGAAAATCAACTTAAAAGCCAGCTTCCCATGAGCACTGGCTCTGTGGAGCTGTCTTCCCGCCCCTCTGCGCTGCTGCCTCTGATGGAGGGGCAGCAGTGTGGAGAGTGAAGGGAGTAGGCAGGAGCTGGTACATGCAAGAATTTTCAGTGGTTACACATTTAGATTCAAGGGGACAGGTGAAAACCAGTGCTCCCAGGGAGCCAGCTTTTAATCATCGGCTCCTGGCCCACACTGCTGCCTATCAGAGGCCCCAGCCTCTCTGGCCCTGGAGCACAGGGTGGGTGGGCACACTGCCCCATATCCCCAGCCACGACACAGCTGAAGCCCAGGGGCAGTGACACTCTGCCTGCCAGAAGCAGTGAAAATCAATTCACACTTCTGTGGCATGTTTGGGTAATGCTGACTGCTATTTTGGCTCCTGAACCACTGAGGTCTGATATATTACTTAGCTAAGAGCCCAAATCTTTCACACAAGAAGATGTAGCCTCTATTCCAATCTATGTAATGGAACAGTGTCAGAAAAAGCTTTGCTGCAAAGCTGTCCTTTGCATTTACTCTGGGAGCAATGGATCCCTTCCCCTCTCAAAGATGAAAGAGTTCTTTCACCAAACCTAGTAACTTATACCTTTATATAGGTGGAAGTGAGAGGTGTGAACCTCCCATAAAATATATAGACAAGCATATCAAGAACTTATGGGTCTGCAGTTGAAGATTCCTGACAATTGGTCAAATACAAAGTTAGACTATCATACAATGTTTACAAAAAACAAAGCAACTAAAAATCCACGAGTCTTTGTCTTACCTGCTGAATTTTATACTTTTGCATACAAGGTATAAACTGAAATAAAAATCCAGGTAAACAGAGCAAAAAGTATGCAAGTTCATGAACTAGAAGTGATCCCCAGGTTGCAATCTGGAATGTGGTGTAATTGTCCAGCATATAGTTCCAAGCATTTTTAAATGGTTGCTGCAGTGGATTGTCAGGCAAGAAAGAGTCGATGTATTCCACAGCCAGGTAAGCCGAGTTCAGGATGTCAACACTATCATTGCCTGCCATTGTTCAAATATAAAACTTCACACTTGCAGTTTCTCTGCAGAATTCTTGAAACTGCCTATACATATTAAAAGGTAAAACTGAATCAGTTACTGGCAAGTTAATGCTATTCAAACAGCCACCTACTTAAACCTTAAATAAAAATGGTTAAGTTTGAGAATTAAAAAGAACAATGAAAAAGTACATTATACTTTAGAAAATGCACAAAACGGGGACATAAACAGAATCAACAGGTCTAATCCTGCAGTTAATCTAAAATCAGATCGAGCAGAGGACTACAGGATAAATCCAAACAGGGGAGTGAGGGCAAGCAGGGCCACAGGATCTCCCCAAAAATGTGCAGGGTCACAGAGCTCCTCCAGCCATTCCCAAAATTGGTCACATTTAATTCCCACACACCCCCTTGGATCCAAATGTTTCTAATAACCAGTCTGGGTTGCAATCCAGTTCAGAAAATCTGTACGTTTATCATCAGAAACTCTTAATTTGTTTAGATGTATAACACTGAGCAAAGAGGATTCTTTTCAAATATTGAGTAAAGCAAATCTGATTATTTCAGCCTTAAACAATTCCTCTAAGTCAATGATTCTCCAACTGCGGTCCACAGACCACCTGCTTGAGCTCAACCCCTGCTTCTCCGATCCTTCCCTCTCCCCGCAGCAAGGAGCCCGCGTTGGTGCTCCAGCCTCATGCCTATCCTCACAAGGTTGGAGCACCAGCCCCAGCCTCCCTAATAGGTGGGAGGAGCCCCAAGCCTCCCTACAAGATCTGGCATGTGGGGAAGAAGCAGAGCCAGAAGCAGCTTCACATGCTGCCACTCCCCCTACCCAGGCTGGTGGAACAGCAGCGTACAGACTGCTGCATAAAGACTTTCCCCACTACTCCCAGGGGCTGGAGTTGTGGCCAATGGGAGCAGCAGCAAGCTGTGCCTGGGAGCAGTGTTGGGGCATGAAAGCAGGTAAGTGCACCCTCTCCTCTGGCCAGACACCCTACCCCAAGCCTGTTCCTGCACCCTTACCCCTCCTAAGACACACTACCCCCACCCTGCTACTGAACTCTCCCTTGCTTCTGCACCCTCCCCATTGGCCAGACAACAGAAGAGTAAATCTGGCCCACAGGAAATCCTGAACCTCAGTCCTCCTTGCCCCTCTACTTCGACCCAAGAAGCTGGAATGCTAGAGAAGTGAGGCGTTTCATTTGGGGCGTTTCATTTGCCAGATCAGTGAGGATTTGGGTTTTTGGAGGGGTTTTTTTGCTTTTCACTTGTGTGGTCCCCAACTGATTTTTCTGTGTGTCAGTGTCCCCTGATCCAAAAAAGGCTCTCCCACCCCTGCCATAAATAAAGAAAACATTGAAACCTTCTGTGTTGGACATAAATTAATATTTTACTTCATTTAAAATGAAGTTTGATAAACTAACATGAGAAAGTTAAAGAGCTTAATCTGTTTGATAATTTAATATTTCCTTTCTTTAATGGTTAAATTAAACTGTTCTCCCTAGCTGTAGCACTAGCAAAATGGCTCAGGCATAAATATGTGATTAACGGCAAGTTTCCATTAGCTACTGGTGGTACACAGAAAAGTTTGTATTAAGCCAGCTGTGCCATGGGCCAAAACATTTGAGAACCACTTTTCTAAGTAAACATCCTGGCTACATCTACATTGGCATGATTTTGCGCAAAAGTAACTGCTTTTGCGCAAAAACATGCTGCCTGTCTATACTGGCGGGGAGTTCTTGCACAAGAACACTGACGTTCTAATGTGTGAAATCAGTGCTTCTTGCACAAGCACTATGATGCTCCCGCTCAGGAATAAGCCCTCTTGCGCAACTTTTCTTGCATAAGAGGCTAGTGTAGACAGGCAACATGAATTTCTTGCACAAGAAAGCCCGATGGCTAAAATAGCCATCAGAGCTTTCTTGAGCAAGAGAGCGTCCACACTGGCACAGATGCTTTTGCACAAAAGCACATCTCTTGCGCAAAAGCACATGCCAGTGTAGACGCTCTTGTGCAAATACTTTAAAAAGTATTTGTGCAAGATCATGCCAATGTAGACGCAGCCCCTGCTAAATAAAATGCAGTAAGGTTAGCTGATATAAAAAATGTTCAACATACTAAAAGTAGAACTTTTTGTGACTAAATAGCAAAGAATTTCTTCAGACTATTCAATAGAGTTGCTCAACAACCTTCCATCAAGTTACTATTTGGGGGGGGGGGGAAGAGTTTGGATTAAATAAGCATTTCCACAGAAAACACCACAGAAAACACCAGGATCCTTCAAAAGTTTTTCATTTTATTGGAAATCCTTCCCCTCCTCATTCTTGGCATTTGTTAGTCAAAATTTGCATTTTAAACTTAAAAAAAAACAAACCCTAAGATCTCCATCCAACTGTAACACTGGGTAAACACTGCTCAAGTTTAAGCATTGCAACTAATGGAAAATTGACATGCTTGAACCTTTTAACTATTTTTACTCCTAAACACAAAGATCTTATGCATTACAGCAAACCCACTGTATTTCCACACAACAGAACAAAATGTTTCAAATAGCAACATTACTTACCTAGTAGATGCCAAGCAACTGTACACTTTAGAACCTACCAGCAAGACAACCCTTATGTTAAGACAGGATGCACTCACTATATCCCAAAACAGAATTTCTTTTCTCTTGTAGTTAAAGGGAACAGTTCAGTGCAAATCCTCAAACCTCAGTGTTTCATAAAGTGCTACCAGACCATTTGTTGTTTAAGTTTATCCCATACAGACTAACTCAGCTACCCCCTGAAGCTTCTGAACAGTTACCCAAATGAGCAGCCACAACAGCGAGTATTCATCTGAAGTACGATTTGAATATCTAGTCCTACGGAAATATTAATAGATATTAGTCTCCCCGCACAATAGTTTTCTCCGTTACATTTTCGGTTAGCTACATGGCAAAAACACCCTGACTAATTCCCAATTAAAGTCACAGTGTTTTGACATGATCGCTTGAAAGACCTTTGCAGTGGGGGAGCCTCACCCGGAGCGGAGCTGGTTCGGGGGTTACTTGTAAGGATGCTGCTCGCTCGCTCTCTCCCCCCTTGTGGCGCGGCTCCGCTCGGGCTGACTGCCGCGGGAAGTGGCTCTGGCACTGGCCATTTGACTCTTGTCGGACTAATTCAAATCGCTGCGGGGGAAGAGCAGCGCCCCCGGCCTCCGACCAGCCCCGGGAGAGGGAAACCCAGCAGCGCAACCCCGAGACCCCTGGCCGCCCCCGGCACGGGGCAGCGCGCGCTCGGCCCCGGGCTCACCTGCACCGCGCCAGCACCCGTCCCTCGCTCACCCCAGCCAGCCTCTCCTCGCCCATCAACAACCACAACACCAGCACCAGAAGTGCTCGCGTCTATTGGCTGCGCAAGACCTCTGCGCCGCTTTGATTGGCTGCCGGGCAGGAGCCGGTGCCCGTCAGGCGTGGGGCCGCTGGGGGGACAAAGCGGTCCCACCACACGATGATTGGCCGAAGGGATGGAGTGAGCATAGTGAGATCTCCGAGCGCAACCAATGAGAACGAGGGTACCCCGATGACGGCGAAGACGCCATCGGCAGGAGACGCGCCGGCTGGGGAGGGCAGAAGGGGCGGTTAGGGTGCAGCGTTACTTTCTCCCGCGGCCGCGCGTGCGGGGCGCAGCTTCAGCCCTGGCTGGCTGCTCCCAGCGCGCGGAGGCGGAGGAGACCGGGCGTTTGCGCGGGGCTGCGAGCGGTGCCCAAAAGTAACAGCCCCCGCTGCTGCCAGTTTGGGAGAACGGCCTCCCGCCCGCCCGGCAAAACCTTCCCGCGCGCTGGCCGGGCCGGCGGAAGAGGAGTCGCTGCTGCCAGGTGCGGGTGGCGGCGCGGCTTCGCGCAGGTGACTTGCCCTACTTCGGGCCTATGCGTAAAGTATGTGGGGCGCGGGGGCGTAGTGGGTGGCGCGGCCGTGCCTGCAGGCTGCGAGTCCGCAGCTGCTGTGGCGCCTGGGGGCTTACCAAAGGAAATCTGGTTCAATCCCTGTCTGCTTCTCCCTACTAGTCCTAATTCCAACGCGTTTCCAGCAGGGTAGTGGCAGGGGGCTGCTCCCAGGCTGTCCAGCCCTTTCCACGTGGAGCAACGGAAAGGGGAGACCTATCCCTACCATGTGCTAATGCAGCTGAGTCGACACAGGATGGGCTTTAGCCTGATATTTTGTCCCTTTCTCGCTGCTAGCTTTTGATGTAAGCCTGGCCTCTTCCACATTTCTGACAAGGAAAGTTAACCCTGTTCTCAGGATCTTAGGACTTGGATTTTTTGCTGTTGTGAGCATCTTTCATTTTTTTAAATCACTCAGTCACTATGTACTCATCCATAAAACAGGTCTGACTGCTGCCTCTGATTGCTTTTGATTGTCACCTTGTGCAAAGTTCTATTAGGTGTATGGATTATGGGATTTAGTTACCAGTTATAAAACTGCAAATAAGCACAATATTTAAAATAAGTTTCCTTCTTCCGGTACCGGGGATGGTCAAGTAATCCTAACAATCTACAGGGCCTATATTAAATTACTGAGAAAATATTAAGACGGATACTGAACAGCTGTAGCTAGCAACCTTCATGCCCTATATATGACAGTAAGGGGGCTCGCCTGGCTCCAAGTGACAGCTATCTAGATTAGTGGTCTCTAACCTTTTTACATCCAAGAGCACTTCTAAATGTCAGAACAAGCCAACATGTACCACCCCATCCTTCCCCCAAAATCCCACCCTCTCCTTGAAGCCCCACCCTCTGTTCTCCTCTCCATCACTTGCTGTCCCCAGCCCTTACACACACCCAGGCTACATCTATACTGGCAGCATCTTGCATAAGAACTGTTCTGGAAGAGTTCTTGTGCAAAAACTCTTCCACAAGGGAGTGTCTACACTGGCATGTGCTTTTGCACAAGAGCATCCATGGCAGTGTAGACGTTCTCTTGTGCAAGAAAGTCCAATTCTGGGTCCCCCATTACAGAAAGGATGTGGACGCATTGTAGCAAGTCCAGCGGAAGGCAACAAAAATGATTAGAGGGCTGGAGCACATGACTTAAGAGAAGAGGCTGAGGGATTTGATAGCAGCCTTTAACTACATGAAGGGGGGTTCCAAAGAGGATGGAGAGAGGCTCTTCTCAGGGGTGACAGATGACAGAACAAGAGGCAGTCATCTCAAGTTGCAGTGCAGGATGTTTAGGTTGGATATTAGGAAAAACTATTTCACAAGGAGGCTGGTGAAGCACTGGAATGGGTTACTTAGGAAGGCAGTAGAATCTCCATCCCTAGAGGTTTTTAAATTCTAGATTGACAAAGATCTGGCTGGGAGGATTTAGTTAAGGTTGGTCCTGCTTTGGGCAGAGGGTTGGGCTCTACCTTCTGAAGCCTCTTCCAACCCTATGATTCTGTGTTAATTATTTGTATTGTCGTAACTCTTAAGAGCCCTAGTTACTGACCTGGACTAAACACTATGCAGACATGGTTTCCCATCACAGTTTATAGGCTAAATTCACAAGGAATCATTTCTAAGAGTAAGAGGGTGAAATTCTCTTTTCATAGTCTAATAAATTTCTTGGCATCTCCACTGGCATTGCCAAAAAGCAGACTAAGTAATTCCAATTCTGGTCATGGTTTTGTAACATGGATACTTCTTCACTATGAACTCAACAGAGGTAAGGGCTTGTCCACAAGAACATTCAATTCACAGCAAGATAGTGTGTGACTCTGCCCACACATATTTACAGTTAATTGGTTCACTTTGATTTAGTCCTCTTTGGAATGGGACTACATAAATTCATATTACCCAACTGAGACTACGTCGGCCAAGGACAAACACACAGTCCATAGCAGGTTGGTGTGTAGGGCAGATTTGCATCCCAGCTTGCTACAAACTAATTGTGTAGACAAGCCATTAGCACCATCATGCACCAAAAAAACCAGCCATCAGATGATAGTAATTTTTACTCACTTATCTTGGGTGAATTTGAATTGGTATTGTGCGTTCCAATACATATTCTCTGAGCCTGGCAATCCCTTCTTCAAATCACTTATTTTATTTTTGTATTTGTTTAGGTTAACACAAATTTTTCCAAACAACTTTTGACTGTTGATCTCAGAAAAGTATTTGTTGCGAAGCTTGTGTTTCTCAAATTTTAAACAACTCATTAGTATTATAAAACAAATATACAAACTTTTATTATTTAAAGAAAATAGCTCAAAGATTACAATAGTTTTGGTCATATTTAAAATGTCATCCATGAATAAAAGTGATAGTTGCTCTACAAACATGGCCACGTAAGTAAGTTTTCATATTTGTTAATAGCAGCTAAGTTACACACACAGTTTTGAATACCATGCAAGCTCTGTTGCGTTCCATACATTCATTATAAAGTTGCAGTTATGTTCATGCCAAATAATCACCTAAACGGCCAAAATTAAACAGAAAAATCATTAATAAATACAGGCAACTAAACTTTAATAAAAAAATTTGGCATTACACCATCCAAGAAATGCTGTGCTTTCTCCATTCTCCTTAAGTGGCATTTAGTAGTGTTAAGCATTATTCTAAAAAAAATACAACTCTGTTTTACAACATAGTACTGGCATAACACAAAGTATTTTGCCAATTATAAATAATATAATCAAGTTCCAAAGAGTGCCATTGGAAAGGAACCTACACACACACACACACACACACACACACACGCTATTCATGTAATGAAAACTGTTATAAAAACAAACATGTTTACTCCCATGCCAGCTTGTACTACAGAGGTGGGATTCAATTCCCATCTTGAAGAATTACAGTTCATGGATAAACACAGTTTCTGGGAAAAAATAAGACAAAAATTTACTTTCACCAGAATACACATCACTTTACCATTCTTCACTGGATAATCCATTTGTCAGTCATAACTGACATGAATTGGTCCTTTTGATTTTTTTGTTTCTTTGAAGGCCTTGCAAATAAAAAGCGTGGTCCCCAGCCTTTATAAAAATTCAGTCAGCTGCTGCTCAATGCAGAATAATCCTACACATTGCTTCTACCTAGAGTAATCTTCATTATCTGTCATACGCAACTGCAGATCGTCACATCTTCCATTGTGACTCAATGTGCAAGCTACAAGTAGAGAAGTGCTTGGATTCTCAGTCACTTCAAAAACACTTGTTGAAGCTGGCCTTCAGTACATATTTGAGTTGAAAATCTTTTCACTGTTCATAATGGTTTGTCAATAACTGTAACACCTGCAGAATAAGAGAATCACAACATTAAAATGCAAGTTTGACTGTGTCTTTTCAAAACAGACAAACTTCCAAAAGTACCACAAGAAATACAAGCCTTCATACAATGATTTACATCTATCAAAAAGGTCTGATTATCAGTAGCATAACATCTCTATCATGCACTTGTTTACACACTTTGTTTCCCAAAAATGTAAAGTAAGATCCTTGATGCATCTGATTTACATTGGGTGGATGCCTATCACATCTAAAGATCAAGCTCATTTAGAGTGTCTGAGACTGGCTCCTTTAAAGCGTGTCCTGCTATCCACAAAATCAGATCCGTAAGTATGCCTCCAGCTGCTTTAACATAAATTTGTAGTTTTTAGTGTATACCAAAGGGAAACGTGTTATCCAAAATAGCCAGATTTTTTTCATACCATTTTAGTACAATATTTTGCTTTTAAATTAGTTTAAGAAATAACTATTTCTATTCAGATAGTGCCTAGAAGTCCTAATCCTTGACCTGGGCCAGGGACTGTATAAAAATAAACTTTCAAAATAGGTCTCAGTACAACAGATTTTTTACCTGGTAAATTTTACTCTTTGGATGTTGTATCAAACACCTCATTTAAAATGCTACTTACAAATCAGTTGTGAGTAGTTTAAAAACTATATACCCATTACCTGCATAGCTCCTTCCAGTACTCATACAAGATGACACAACTGTCCATTTATCAGTTGTTGGGTTATAATATTCCACTGTTGACAAGTTACAGGAACCATCGTCTCCTCCAACTACATACAACAACCCATTTACAGCACAAACTCCTATTAAAAAGGAAAATAGCTGCAATAAGATAGAAGTTTACAGAATATGCACACCTATTTGCTTCCTTACATAGTGGAATTGTGCCTTCAATTTTGAGACTTTAGTACAGAAACAAATGTGAAAGAGGTAAAAGCATTTATAGAACAGATACCTAACCACATTACTAGCATTCTAAAAAATGATATTTCTAACTACAGTATATACCTGCATTCCTTCTGCACATGTTCATATCTGCAACCTGCCTCCATGTATTGGTGGCAGGGTCATATACTTCAACACTCTTTCTAACCAAAGGACCGTCATGACCACCTACTGCATACAATAAGTTGTTTAACACACCAACACCTGTGAAAATACAAAAACACTCAAAATCAGATAGAAGAATGGCTATAAATGGATTCCAGGGAGAACCATTACACTGTATGTCTTTACAAATATAAATTCTTATTTCATAGAGTTAAAAACCCTCAAAAGAAGGGTCAGAACCAAAATTCTCCGTAAGTACTATGGTTGTGTGGCTGCTCAAGAGAGAGTCAAATGCTGCCCATCTGATTAGCAGAGCACCCACAGCTACGTTTTTAGTTTCTACTGATTTTGCACATTTGCACATGCTTTGGCAAACATAAAAATTATTCTGTACATGGACGGAAAAGATCAGAGGGAACACTGGTCCAAACAAGTTGAGCTAAAGAAAGCATTGCAAGTTGCTAAAAGCATGACATCAGTTAGAGGCCTTGTGTGATTGGGCATATCACAGAATACAAAGATGAAAGCTGTTCTGCAACAGAAGATTTAGAATAAGCAAAGAATAAATGTACTGAATACCTATGCAAATATAGAGTAATTGGAAGTAAGCACCAATTAGAAATTGTACTAAATTATGAACTATGCTCTAGTAGGCAAAATGGAAACCACTCAAGACGTTCCATATAAATTAATCTAACAAGAACTGGGTACAATCTACACTGAGAAAAAAAAAGGTGTAGGAGTGATACTACATATCTATCAAAAATACGTTAAATCAAGCTGATAATGAAGTTATGGATTACTTGGCATGAACATACAATGAATGTACAAACAGCAAAACACAATGGCATCTGCTACAAACCATCAGGACTGGCGGATAACACTACAGATTCCTCAAACCTACCCTGAAGGTGCTCAGAAAATCAAAGGATTTCATACACGAGGTTCAGAACCCAGTTTGTTGTCAAATAACCTAAACATCTTAGTGTATATTTAGTTTTACATTAAGAAGAACTTTTTCATTCTATAAGGAGAGAATCAAGCAACAGCTGAGGCCAGACTGGATCTACTTCTTCCTGATAAGTATGAACTAACTAAAAATGTGGAATCCTAGGGAAATCTGGAACCAGTGACAACTGCTGATTATTCACTACTTTATAAGAAATGGGATAATAGAATATAACAGTATTAACGTAGTATATTTCAGAACCGCAAGTTTTTGGAGGTAAGACACTAGTAATATATGAGGAACAGAAATATTAAAATTCACCAGTATGGAAGTAAGATGGGAAGTCCCAAGAGACATAATTCTGGACTGCTGAACAAAAGAGTGCTAAGAAATAAGAGTTGGCTAAATATGGTTTCATAAAGGGCTTCACAAAAATTAAGGGTTTAAAATAAAACCTGAAGATGAAAAGGGAGAGGGAGTACACAGGATCACTTGCATTCAGACAAAAGATTTAGTTAGAAAAAAATAATGGCAGCCAATAGGGTCCGACTACTAAGGTTGTTTAACTTTCAAAAGGTCTTTCAAAAATATATTTTTGGGGAAAATGTATAGCAAGGCCATTAATACAGGAGGAGGGACATGACCTCTGCTGAAATACACTTGAACCTTCATACTCCAGTTGTCCCTAATCTGGGAATACCCGTGATATGGAAGAGGAAGCGGTTCTACATGCTCCCACATCCGGGAGAACAGCAGTGCAATGACATGCTTCCCTTGTGGCACCCGTAAGTATGGGGTGGTGCCCGGGAGTGGTGGAAACACCTGGAGCTACATGAGCCTCCTGGAGAGGGGTGCTAGATAAGCACCTAACCCCTATCCTCATCACTCCCAGATCCTACAGCATGCTCTCTGGCCTAGCAAAATCTTTAATCTGTCATATCCTGTTTTCCAAGGTTGCCAGTTTAAAGCAGTTCAAGTGTGGTTACATTTTCAAGTTGGTCTTCAATAAGAAAAATAAAAAAGGGGGGACTGGAGTAATTAGAAAGTAATGCAAGTCTTAAAAATAAGCTACCATAAAACATCACTATACCAACATTATAAAATGACATTTATCCATTGCTTTATCAGCGATAATCAGTAGGGAGTATCAGTTCAGCTAATGAAATTTTGGTTGCTATTGTATATGGCAGTTTCTCAAGGTGGACCATGGGCCCATCTTGAGAAAGCTGCCAATGGGCCACTCCAATTTATGTAATGGCTCCGCAGCCACAGAGCCTTGTGGCTCCTATTGGTTTTGGTTCACCATTTCCAGCCAAGGGGAGCCACAAGGCTTTGTGGCTGCAGAGCCATTAGATAAACAAATCAGAGCAGCCCATTGGCAGCTCTCTCAATGCGGACCCATGGCCCAATTGAGAACCACTTGTTTATGGCTACAGCATCCATCATAATGCAATATGTCATCACCTTTCTTTCTACTGCTCTGTGATTTCACTTTACTGTAAAGTATTATATAGCACACATGCTACATGGCTTTCAGTACGAGGGGGCTTGCAGAAGGATATTATTTTTAGCACAAATTTGAGATTCAGTCACATACCCAAACAAAAAGATTGGGTTTCATTGCTAATTTATCCCATCTTGCCTCCCTATCTCCATCCAATTGTAGCCACTGGCCTTGTTTAGTATATTTCTCAAAACCCAACCATTTAACATATTTTCAAATACCATCTCCCACTTCCCTTCGGTCTCTCCTTTATGAGCCCTCTCCACCAACCCCCATTTCCATGTCGTACCTCATTTCTTGCTCCTTCCATCTGTATCCTCTTCTTGTCGTCCTCTTGCATTTTCTGGTCTTTTGTTTTCTTCCCCTGCTCATTTCCCTGGTCCTTGTCTTACCCTTTACCCCCTCCCAAAAGGCTTAGAGGAAATAGGACTTAAAATCCACATCCCTGTGTAGTGCAGCACACTCCTCTCAGCTGTAGCCAGGAGCAGATAGGACTTCTGTCCCTATGCTGATCAGCTGAGAGGCAGGTGGTTCTAAAGGGGCCAGGCAGGATAGCTGAAAGTCAACCTTTGTGTAAAGCAGACACAAACATGAAGTGTGAATGAATTAGATGGGCAGAAGTCCTTTGGAGTTAGCATATAACCAAGAGGCTTAACTAAAACAAGAACAAACTTCTATTTTAATACTGTGACAATAGGACATATCCCAAAATGGAAACATTCTGGTAAGTCAGGATACCTGGTCATTTGGATCATAGTGAAATACAGCACAATAATTTTAGGAAAAAAATTACTTTTCCCAAAATACGAATATAATTTTACATTTAACACTTCTGTATATTAAACCCATTAAATTATGTTATTAAAGAATTCCCTTCAAGTTAAGTAAAACCCCTACCCACTATTTCTAGAAGTCATGGAGAACCCCAAAAAGGTAACAGAAGACTGGATTAAAAAGCTAAACCTAGTATTAAACTTAGAAAAAAGTGATCCTGGCAATTACCATCTGGTATATTGAATTTCAGTCGTTAGTAAAATAATGGAATATAAGAGGAAAAATCTGAAAATGTCTAGGGCTAGGTTCACAAAAGAACTTTGGTGCCTAACTGCAACTTTAGGTACCTAAATCCTAGAAGTCCCACTGGGATTCACAAAGCCCCAACTCAACTGCTGCCAATTATTCAGATACTTAAACTAGCTCAGCTCCTAAATGTTTGCAGTAAAAGGTTTCCTAGGTGCCCATCAGCCCTTGCTCATGCACTCTGTAGCCTACTCTAGGGATGTAAGCGAGTAAACTATTCAACTACCCAATAAGCAATGGAGTTCTTGCCTACTTGCTTCCCCACCCCCTGCTGCCTCTGTATGAGAAGCAGCAAGGGGGAGGGAGGAAACAGGAGCTGGTGCTGGGGGGGAGCAGGCTTAAAAGCTGGTTCCCCCAGCACTGTCTCTGCGGTGCTGCCTGCCTTTATCATTCCAGTGCCTCTATCAGAAACAGTCAGGGAGGGGTGGAATAGGGGAGGCTGCTGCAAAGCAGCCCCTGACAGCGGGGATCCCAGCGGGGAGCTGGGCCCCTCATGGACAGGGGCTGCCGCCGCCGAGCACCCTCTGTTTGCATTGGTCATAGCTGGCCACAGGCAGGGGCTTCTTTGGCAACAGCCTCTGGCCAGCCTGGGCTGCTGTGAACAGGAGCTGCTGGCTCCCACTGTGGCTCTGTGGAGGGCTCCCTTATTAACTAATTGTGTAGTCAATACAAATTGTATCCACTACACAATTAGCCAGATAATCGCAATTCAACATCCTTAGCCTACTCCAGATATCTGGATGCCCAGCTCCCAGAGCAATGCACTAACCAGGGAAGAGAGGCACTTCTGTATCTAACACACTTGCAAGGCCTGATCTGGTAGCTCCAAGTTTGTCTGCCAGATTGGGATCCTATAAATGAGCTTCCTCACAACAGCTAGGAAGAGCAGAGAAGAAGGAAGTCCTTCAAATTTTACTCCAGTGGTTAAAATACTCAACGGGGAGGTGGCAGACCTTCTGGTTCAAGATCCCCCACCACCTGAAGGGCAGAAGGGTTTTAAACAGGGATCTGCTATCTCTCAGATATATGCCCTAACCAATGGACAGTGGGATATTTTAAATTGGATTCCCTTGGTCTCTCCTGTTGAATACATAATTTTAAAGCAATCGTTGGAGGAAGGGACTGGATTCTCGGTCTCCCACGAGTGCTCTAACCACGTGGCTACATAGTTCTCATGCATGCTCACTCACTCTGGACTAATTTATTTAAGTGTTTATCAACAGTGGGCTTCAACAGGAGACGCTCGGGAAACACCTCTCTCCTCAACAACTATGCTAACCAGTGGGAGAAGACTCAATATACTGCCTTTCGTAAAGTCCATTCAGAGGTGCTTCTGACTATCCATTAATTGTATTATGGTGACAAATTTAGGCTTTTGTGAATCCCAGTAACTTTCCGAGCACCCAATAAAGTTAGGAGAGACAATGCTCTGTGTCAGCATGCTTATGTTTCTTTGTGGATCTAGACTCTGGAGGATAACTGGCCTTATGGGCTATGAGAATTGAGCAACATTAGTTTATAAAAACAAACTAATTGCTCTTTGTATCATATGGATAAAAAAAGATATGGCAACATACTGAAAAGTGAAGTTTTTCTGCAATTCATCAAAATAATTAGCTTGCTTACATTTCCAATCATAAAAATTAGTCATAAACCAAAGTTAGATACCACTAATATTTATTAGTGCCTTTTTATAGTTCTTTGGACAGTTTTTAATCTACTTCTCATTGCTTTAAACTAACATAAGTTTAGGAAGTAGTACTTTATGTGATAATAATAAATGCTTTACTAAGATTCCAGATACTACATATACAATGATTCCTTCGATGCACTTATTTTATACAGGAGATCTTCACTATTCACAGGAACTCTATACATGGCTCCACATATTCATGGGTTCTCCTGTCCTGGTTTGGAGGGAGGACGGCGGGGTCATAAGGAATGCATTATGGGAGCTGGGAGCCATGATATTCACGAATTCTGCCATTAGCAGTGGTGCCAGAGACGTGACAATAAGCAGGAAACTAGACTTGAGTTCCCAATATAACAAGGTCTTAGGAAATGCTTCGATAGCCCCAAAATATCATTAGTACCATTTCATTGAACAAGTGGATGCCACTAACATTGAGTTATACTTAAAAAATAAAAACACATACATAGCTCTTGGCAAGATTACACTTAAATTACTGTTTTAGAATCTGGGCACTTCAATGCCAGAAAGAAAAACTGAATGAAGTTCAAAGGAGGACAGAAGATATTAATCTAAGAAGAAACACTAAAAGAGATAAGTGTGTCCAGTCTGACTAAATGATACGGGATGGCAACACATAACATATTCAGATCTGAAGGATGTAAACAACAGGTAATGAAGGAGTTATTCAAGATGAAACCAAGGTTGTGTAAATAGAGGTAATGGGATAAAACTAAGGAATGGAAATTTAAGGACAAATATAAGAAGAACACTTCCTAACAGTGAGATCAGTTAAAGTGCAGAACAAGTCTTCCAAAGGAACTGGGGGAGGCCAAGACTCTTGCACAGTTCAAGGTAGATTGAAATCCCTATTAGAGAAAGCAATTCTTCACTGGCAAAGGGATGACCTAAATGACATGGTCCCCTCTCATCTGATTTCTATGATTCACTGAGCTGCTTTAACAGAGTTTAGTTGGAAACATAAAAAGCACTAAATGGGAAGTTCCATGTATTACTCTGTAAAATCTTGTAGGTTAAATATGAAAAGGTACAAAGAAAGGGGGAAGAAAACCCCTGCATATTTAACATTCCCCTAATCTTATTGTACTAGTTTTGCATTTGTAATGTGCAGTGTGTCCTGTCACTTGCACTGTACAATAAAAGGAAATATTCTCAAGTGTCCTATTAAAGTCAGCATATATTTTATATTTTAAGGAATCAAGTTTCTGTGATTGTAATATAATAATTTGCTTTCATTTTGTTAATTTTTGTTCACTCACCTGCTCCACTCCGTCTAGTGCTCATTTCTGCCACATAGGTCCACTCATTTGTACTAGAATTATAGCATTCTACCGTACTAAGGCACTGACGTGATGCCCCATCATAGCCGCCAACAGCATACAGCATACCTAGAAAAGCAATTGCCAACCCCCCCCACATAGTATACGCAGATTAATTTATTTTAACACACATACCCTGGTATGTATGTTCTGATGTTCTATATACTCACACAGACAAAACATCAATTCAGTTACATACTATTGTTTCACATAATCTGATTTAAAGTAGTTATGGGGAAGCAGCACAGAGAGAGTGACATGCTGGCTGCAGGCACGGAGTTTCTCAGTTTCCATTGGCTGGGAACAGCAAACAGCTGCCAACAGGAGCTGAAAAGCTCTGTACCTGAAGCCAGCATGTCACTCTGCCTGTCCCTCAGCCCGCATAGATGCTGACGAGCTAGGACTGGAAGTCTGTATGCTGGAGTCAGCTTATAAGTGGGTCATTGACTTTTTAACATTTTTTTTCTGTAAGTTTGGGAGGTTGGCTTATGAATTAACCGACTTATGTTCGAATATATACAGTAATTCCTCAATACGCAGGATAGAAATCCGAGTTTCATCTCAGGCCCTGTCAACACTATTTTTAAATGTATTCTAATATGGCAGAACACATTTTGTTTCAAATAAAATAATCTATAACATAAGTAATTTCTGCTAACTGTGATAGTGGATGGATATAATCATCTATATGTTTCTTAAAGGCCCTTTAATAAAGGTTAACTAATTTCCTCGTCTAGTGACCAAAATATTTCTAATTCTCAGATGGCTTTTAAAAAGCAATGAGAACAGTTATGCCCTGTCCATGCAAGCTGAACAACAATGTTCACAGAGGAGTTTTGAAAAAATATAAACAAAGTTTAAAGTCTGCTCATCAATGTGGCAGAAAATAGCATGGATGAGTTGTGCTTTTTCCCCTACTTGAACACATTACCTTTTCCTCTACTTTGTCACTGACTGATTATGCCACTAATCCATCCTTTTGGTTGAGAATATCTAATTCCCTACCCCAATTTTTGAACAGCAGCAGAGAAAAAAGGCAGAGTCTTTCAGAACTGTACTTGTCTTATTCTCAGTTAATAATCAGGACAAGTGGATGTTTGCAATCAGTACTAGCCTGCTTTGCAAAAACCCTTTCAAACTATATATAGTCTATATACATGTAGCATTTGTCAAAAAAATCTTATAAATGTACCAACAGTGATATAGGCAGAGGACTAATGTTATCAGTTGACATAAAAACTTACCTCCAACAACACCTACACCAACACTACTCCTTCTTGTGTTCATTGGAGCTACATGAAACCATTCATTTGTCTTCATATTATAAGCTTCTACAGATGATAAACCTGTTAAAACAAAATAAAATTTGTGACATATCTTCACAGTATTAAGTCTTTAGTAATTCTCCCTGCTAAGATTTCCAGTCTTTTTTTTTTTTCCTCAAAAAAATTCTTGGCTATACATGTGGCCTAATATCACTTGGGCAGCCTGCAATGTACTGTGATATTTGGAGAAGGGCTGGTCAATAAAGTCTGTTAGGAATAAGTGTGCATACTTATATTGAATAAAACATGCAGAAAAATCTCCTCTACATGCACACACAATAGGGGCTTCTCATCTATTCTCATATATTCCATAAGGGAGTTGTCAGAGAACTGTGTAGTAGGAAAGTGAGGAGGGAATTTCACTGCGCAGTGGCTCAGATGCTGTTGAGTTTTTTTGGACCTGCATTATAGCAAGTGGGAGTGCAAATCATTGCTCCCACTGAGTACTTGGTTTGTGCTAGGACCAGCACCTCCCAGGGAATGTTCAGCTACACAAAAGCTTGCTTGGTTTTCCTAGTCTTTTTTATTTGAAATGACAAGAATAATATCAAGATGCATAAGTCAATCTGGCAGGATTATTTCAATAGTAGCTAAAACTGTAATAGCCAACATAGTAGTATTTGAAGATAAAATACCTGTACTCCCATCAAATCCTCCTACAGCATATAAGAGCCCATTTAATACAGCAGCTCCCAAGGTGCTTCTCCTATCTTGCATATTAGCAACACTGATCCATTGGTCCTTCACTGGATCATAGGAATCTACTGTGCGAACTCTTAAAGAGCCATTGAAACCACCAACAGCAAAAACCAGTCCACCCATGTACACCATGCCTGAAAAAACAAAATAATTTACTTAACCTTAGCACTGACTTTCTTTTGTATTATGCTCAGCGCATTAGTGTTTAATAAGTAACAATTTATAATATAGACTACATTTGGTTATCAGGCGTTTAGTGACACTTTACTCAGTTTTAGTGTTAAATTTTACATGACATTGACACTTACAAAAATGTTGTACAGGCTGGATTCATCTCTGCTTACAGCTTCTTACATCTATTACATTAAGTGCCATTTTAAAAAACAGTATTTTTACATAATGGTTCTCTCCATATTCTTCAACTTAAACATAAAACAATGATGCTCATCACTATCGAATCAATTCATATATGTGAATGGATTTATCCTGAGCATCATTGCAAGATCTATTTTACAGACTGGGAATTGAAGCACAAAGATACAGGCCAAATTTTCCCAACTGGGTGATCTAACGTTAGACATCTAAATCCATATTTAAAATGTAATTTAATTAAGTGGTCTGAATTTTAATGGTAATGAGCACTTGCAGCTCCCACTGAAGTCCATACTCAGCACTTCTCAGGGCATGTAGAATTAATAGTAAAGAAAACAATAACTTATAAGCATAATCTTAAATACTGCTGTAGACAGTGTCTTTAGGTTACATATTAGATACCTGCTCTACATCTCCTGGAAGGGAGTTCAGCCACCTGATGCCAGCGCTCTTCTTTGAAGTCATAGCATTCCACACTGCGAATAGCCTTTGGTGCCTGTCCTCCAACCACCATCATCAACTATAAGGGAATCAATTTTCACTGTTTGTTTGAACATATGGGAATATCTGAAAAGCTTTTTAAGTTCTAAAAAAAAAAAAAATTATCTGTACAGCCCATAATCAAAAGATATTTCATCCAAACATGTGCCTAATACCTTAAGAAAAAATACAAAGAGTTCTGAAAGAGTTCTGAAACACACAATCTGTGATCTTTCACCAAAGGCGGTATTTGAGGCAAGACAACAAATACCTGCTGTATGGGAAAGATTCAGATTGTAATGGCTAAGGATGTTAAATTTAGTTTAATCCACTAATCTACTAGTTGATGGATTTTCCATTGACTAGTTGCATAGTTGATAAAAAAGGGAGATGCAGCAGGGCTAGCTTCCACCCCAGGAGCTAACCCCACTGAGGCTCTGCCTTTTAAACATATTCAGAGCTCGTAGGCTTTCAATACATTTAAAAGGCTGGGGCACAATTGAGGGGAGCTGGTGTGAGCCAGGAATCAGCTGTCCCAGCTTGAATCCCCGCTGCACTGTTGATTTTTAAATGTGTATTAACAGCCACCTGGCTCTTAATACATTTAAAAAGCAGAGACACAGCATCTGGGACTGGGCACTAATCGGGAATCAATTGATTCCTGGCTCATGCCCGGTCCCTGCTATCCCGCTACCCCCCGCAGAGATAATGCTGGGGGAACTGGGTTTTAAGCTGGCTCCCGCTCCTCCCTCTTGCTCTCTCTGGGAAGTGACTAGTCGAGGGACTAATTGACTATCTGATAAGCTTTTGCTTATCTGATAACTAGTCGCTTACATCCCTAGTCTTGGTCACACAGGAATAAACACAAGATGCAATGGATGTAGTTTAATCAACTTTAGTCAGTTACAGCTGGGAATAAATCACACAGTGCAGTTCATCAATAATTCCACCTATTTGGGAGATCTGCTATCAGAACCCTTTCCAAATTGGTTCTCAACTCATTGCTGGGCCCCTGCCATGTTACCCCTTGTATGAAGGCTCAGGGTGGGTGGAGGGAAGACAGAAAGGCAGAGTTGTTTTCCTATCATACCAGGCATTAGGAGCCCTAATTTCCCTTTTCATAGTTTCATTAAGTGATGCCTTCCTCTAAATCCACTTTCAACTCCTGATTATTAATGAATAAGAACAGCTATACCGGGTCAGACCAAAGGTCCACTGAGTACAATATCCTGTCTTGTGATAGTGGCCAATGCCAGGGGACTCCAGAGTGAATGAACAGAACAGGAAATCATCAAGTGATCCATTCCAGTGCCCATTCCCAACTTGAATAAACAAAAGCTAGGGACACCATCCCTGCCCATCTTGGCTAATAGTCACTAATGGACCTAACCACCATGAATTTATTTAGTTCTTTATTGAATCCTCTACAAAGCCCCTCTGTAACAAATCCTTCATGGGACTCCTGCCACACCTGCTAATGCTAAGTTACAACATCCTGACCTTACCTTACCTATCTTACCAGGTCCCGGAAATGCTGGAGGGAAGTTGATAAAAAAAATCCACCCTGGATCTGCCAATGGGGAAAAATTTCTTACCAATCCCAAAAGAGACAAAGTTTACTAGTGCAATGCCAACAACAGATCATAAAAATCATGCTTAAATGCTGATCTCCTGGGTAGGAGAATGAATGATGTGGATTAGTGACATGAGAGTTCATTCCAGAATGTGAGGGTTATAAACCTCCCCTTCCTCCATTGCACCTGGTGGGGCAGTGCCCCCACCTGGTCTGGCCACTTATTTCCTCTCATGGCTCCTTTTCCCTCCCTCATAAGCCAAATGCAGACAATACTCTGAAATGAGCCACATCTTCTTTTCTTCCTCCCACCCAGCTATTGCATTCAGTTGTGATAAGCACATTATACAGGAAGCTCAGGATACTGAGCTGGAAGCTTTTGGGGACTGATTCTACCCTCAAGTGGGAGAATACAGCTTTTAGATGAAGTCAGTGAGGACTGTGAATATGCACCACAGAGCAGAACCTAGCCTTTGATTTGGTCCTCCGGAGGGAACACTAATTGTAAAGCTTCAATGAACGTGCAACAGTCACAGGAACTGCATTGACATCTAGCTCCTATTTTGCAGTTAGAATACTAGTACTGTGATCAAGCTTCTTCTGTATTTTAGGTGAAAGAGGAGAGAAGCCTAGGCATTTAAAATACTCCAGAAGGTACAACTCTATAATTTTATTCAAGCTTACATTCCCTGACCCAACCCTACACCCATAACTTCAATTACTATGATAGCAGTAACATAACTTCTCTGGTTCAAAATGGTACAGTTCTAGAACATTTTCCTTGAAGAACCAAAACACGTTAACACCGCAGACATTTATGATTTTTAAACTCCAAAATAAGTTTTTTTGTCAGTCAGTTTAGGACATGGCTGGACATGGTTTAGCTCCTGGTGGGCTAACAGATGATTTATTAACCTGAGTGGCTGTAGGTACATCTGCTCATAGCTCACATTGGCTGTGGTTCACCATACCTGGCAATGGGAGACTTCAGACTAAACTCAGTATGAAGGTAGCAACATCTTAGAAGTTAAAGATTTTACCTTTGGAAGGCTTACAGGTGTTCTCAATCTGGTTCGAGTACTTTTCATCAATGTTCGTTGCTCAGATGGCAGTAAATGATACTTCATAGCTTCAATGAGATAATCTTTACATGCACTGCTGTTCTTTACCAACATCTCCTCTTCAACCCTCTGTGCATTAATGAAAGTTTGACAAGATCTCAGCACTTTCAAGTAAAACATAAATCACAAAACTGAAGTGAAATAACCCTACATTACAGGAAAAAATTAAAGCACTGAATGTGTAGCTCATACCACAGCCAGTGAAAGGCTGGAAACATCATGATGTTGATATGCCATGTCCCTGGGGAAAATATGGAAGAATATCAACCCTTCTTATTATGAAATGAAAGATACAATTTTAGGCAATGGCAAATGTTTCTAATACGATTCTCTTGACCATCAGGAAAATTATTAAACAAACTCAATATAGATTAATAGGAAGAAAGAGAGTGAAGAAATGTTGCTCATATTTCCACCATACAGTAAGCAACTTTTAGTTCCCAAAGATGTCAATTAACTCTGATAAGCATCCTGACACTAGTCAGATCATAAGGTATGACTAGAGTCAGGATGCTTATCATAGTTAATTGACATCTTGGGGAACTAAAAGTTGCTTATGTTAGATAAAGTGATAACTGTACAAAAATCTGCAAAACTATAGATTATCTAAGTGACATAAAACAAAACTGTTTTGACACCAAATTCTACATATTTAAAAATGATAAAATATTAGCTACCATGTACTAAAATGTAAACATTAACTTTTATCCATTAAAATCATGAAAAAAATCACTAACAAAAGATGTGCTATATGAGGCTACGTCTAGATTGCAAGTCTCTGTCGAAAGAGGCTTTTTCGGAAAAGAGCGTCTAGACTACAACCAGTACTTTCAAAAAAGCAAGTTGCTTTTTTGGAAGAGAGCACCCAGGCAGTCTGGATGCTCTCTTTCGAAAAAGCACAGTTTGCATTACCTAGTGCCTTTTTTTGAAAAAGCATTTTCGAAAAAAGGCATTCTTCCTCATAAAATGAGATTTTCCGCGGTTGAAAAAAATTGCTGCATTCTTTCGATTTACTTTTGAAAGAACGCAGCAGCAGTGTAGACACAAGGGAAGGTTTTTTTGAAAAAAAGGCCACCTTTTCAAAAAAAAAACCTGTAGTCTAGAGACACCCTGAGAGATGAGATTACAAAACAAAGATCAAACCTAAACTCAGATTAATAATCACATATGTACAATATGATTAAGGAAACATTTGTTTGAAACTATTTGTATAGAATTACAATTAGACTAAAACACAATTAAATTACTGTGATGTTTTATCTAATTTTGCTATCCTTCATTTGATTCAGTGGTAGTTTATTTTTAATTATTTGTTGATTGCATAATTGCACTGCCTTTATGATTTAAGAATAAGGTTGCTGACATACACAATTCCAATAAAACCAGTGTGTAAATTCTTGCAAGAATTTTTATTTGTTTTGCTTACCTGAACTAAATATTCTCGGGAAAGCAAAGGCAACCGAACATGTTCCATCAAGCGTGCCATTAGTTCCTGCCTCACATCTTTGTCATGGTTTACCCATGCGATCACTGCTTCAAAAACCTTCCAGAAAACAAACACATGCCATGAGACCCCACGTTTTACAAATTCATCAGTGTACTTCATGAATGTACAAGTGTGCCCCCAAAGCCTATTTTCACTTGAACTAATATTCCTGAAGTATAAAAATAGGAGCGTGTATAAAATTCCTACTCCAATCCTTTCAACATATTTATTTAACCCTTTGTATACTTTACTGTTCTTCAATGAGAGCCCCCCAGTAGACACTGTCAATTAATTCTCACTATTAGAAAAACTGTCAACAAATCAAATCAGAACTTCTCCCATAAGAGCTAGTTTAGTTAGTGCTGTAAAGTCAATAAAAGCCTGCATCCAAGTAAATCTATTTTCTCACCCTGCTTTTTCTTAAGGTCTTCAAGTCCAGAACTACCATAACTAATTCACCTGCTTCTTTGCTCCTGTCACCAAACTAGACTCCCACTCAAATTTAGAAGCAGCCAACTAGGGCAGGGGAGGGGAACCTAAGGCCGGGGGCCACATTCAGTCTCCAGCTTTCATGGATCTGGCCCCTGAGGCTCAGGGCTCCTCCCCCAGCATTAGGGAGCCCCTGCTGGCATGCCAGCCCCTCCTACTGTCACTCCATGGGGCTGGAGCACACAAAATCTACTAGCCTGGGCCCCCCAGCCTCTGGTGTGCAAAGGGAATGTCTTTTTCCTCAGATGGGGGCTATATCAGTGAGAGCTTTGGGGTTGTTTTATTTTTTTTTGCATCTCACTTGTGCACGGTTCCCGACTGATTTTTCTGTGGGCCAGTGGCTCCAGACCCAAGAAAGGTTTCCCCCTCTCCAAGTAGAGCAAGGAAAATGTGATTTCTCCCCATTGCACAATACTTCACTGTTTATGTAAAATCAGAGAATTAAACTTTAAGTGTCTTTCTAGAAACACACATTTACATATTAAAGTCAAGCACTTCTGTGTGGGAGAGAACTAGATTCTCACAGCTGTGGGAATAGCAGATGTCATCAGTTCATCATGTCATGTGCCACCTGTGCTCAAAAGGGCTTTATTATATTTTTTTTATGTAAAGCATGTGTGATCATTTGGCCACGCATCTTGTGTTCATCAAGCGTATCTGAACAGGGGAATTCAGCCTCCTCTTCGTACATATAGTATGGGATGGCTGCATCTCTCCTATGACAGATCAGCACATTTTTAAATAGGAAAAAACATTGTATATGTATGTTCAAAATGAAAATATCTGCAAATCAAAATGGTTAGGTATTTAAGGGTCAAGTGTTGTTTATATTTAAATTAGTGGGAATTCTGTCTGACTCCCATGGGATCAGGATCTGGCTGCATGGGAAAATATAAAGGTACCTTTAAAGCTGTTTTAGTCATACACAGCTATCTAAATCTCTTTTGCAGCCCTTTCCCACTCTTTTTGTTTTTAAATGGGGACACTAAATCTCTTAAATCTAAAGACCAATCTAACTTGACAGCTGTCCACTTTAGTACATTTTACCTTAAAATTACCAGGTATATATAAATTCCTCAAAACCACTATTTTGAACAGCTAAATTAAAGCAAATTCCAATTTATTGTATGTCCCTTGTTAGCCAATTACTATGTACACATTCCTGTATTAGTAGCATGCATGTATTGATTTGTTTACCCCAAAGCTAGAAGCTTAGACTTTTTAATTGTGAGTCAACTAGTTAAATGCATTCTTAGAATCCTTAAAAGCTTAAATCTGTCAAGGGATTAATTTAAAGGTTGAACACTTTGACTGCATTTCTGTAAAACTTCCTTAAGTGCAGAGATCATAATTTGTGTAACCAATAACCGTTTTATTGAGGGTTTAACAAAAAAATCCATCCAAATATTATGTAAGATCTGTGAACAACTGACTTTTTTTGTCTATCCAAAAGGAAGGAATAAATTGAATAGTGGTATCTTACCTTCTCCTCCGATGCAATTGTAAGTTTGTCACTGGATATTAAACTGCACACCTGTTCTACTCCAAGGTTGAGGAATTCTTCACTAAGTACGACATCAGAAAAATGCTGTTCTGTTTAAAAAAAAGTTCTCTTGAGCATCCCTCACTGAACAGCTTATAAGCAGCAATAAAACAATATACAAAATTTGACTGATTTAGCATATAACATCCAGGTACTTGGTTAAGTATATAAACAGTATCTTATTTTACAGTATTTTCTAGCACATCAAGTTTTGATCATTGCCTTTTACAAAAGTAGAGAAGGCAATTTTTATAAACATTTTCAGAGGCAAAAATTAAAGTTAAACTTAAAAATGTCATAAAAAAACTTTTCACATTTTACCATATACTAAAAACTTGCATTAGAAGCAATTTTAATTGTAATTAAACAGATTTTGTCAGTTATCACTTTATGATACTCTTTGAAAGTCCAGTTAAGCAAATCACTTATCTATGGAGAATGCCTTATTTTAAGATACTTTGTAAACCCTTGTAAAAGAAAGTTTCCCACATAGAGCATTTACCCACGATGGAGCACTTTCATAAGCAGAAGCATCATCAATATTTACAAGCTGAGGGTTTGGACTCTGCCAAGAGGTGCAGTGGTTGGAATGAAGTACCTCAACCATCTGTATGAACCAGAGGGGGAGGGACGGTATTAAAAACTATTCTTTAGAGTAAAAAAGCATGAAGATGGAATTCTTCACCAAATGGATTGAAAGAATTGATTTAGACTCAGAGTCTCTGACAAGACTAATGAAAACAACATAGTTGCTTATAAATAGGCATAACATGTAGCCTTGTGGTTATTAACTGGGATTTTCTCATCACTTATGCCTAACAGACAAGAGACACTTTTATGTGTAAAGTAAAATCAGGACATGGAGGTATTTCCCGCTTCTCCGATCCTCTTTTTTTATTCCATGTAGGGATATGCTCAAAGTTTACAGAATCTGAAGACGTAGGCTACGTTTAGACTGCAGGCTTCTTTCAGAAGAAGCTTTTCTGGAAGAGATCTTCCGGAAAAAACTTCTTCCAAAAAAGAGCATCCACACTGAAAAAGCACATAGAAAAAGCCATCTGCTTGCCACACTGAATGGACGCTATAATTCACGTCAGCTCTGATTACTATGAACGGAATGGCCACCAGGATACCTATACTTTTTCCTCTTTCCTCTTCTTTCAAAAAAATCCCTCTTCCCTTTCCACACACGCCTTTTTCCAAAACAGCTCTTTTGGAAAAAGGCTTCTTCCTCGTAGAATGAGGATTACCAATGTCAGAAACTCCCCCTCTGTTCTTTCGATTTTCTTTCGGAAGAACGCAATTGCAGTCTGGAAGTAATTGAAGTTTTCTGAAAAAACTCTGTAGTGTAAACATACCGTTAGAAAATGAGAAGGTCTGGAATCCAAGGCCTATGGAATGAACTGAACTATAGGCTCGTCATGCAGGTGCCAGAGGCATTAGGGTGTCAAGGGAAAGGTAGGAAACAAAGCAGGGGAACTGATTATCCTTAAATGAATCTAAACCAACACTTAAAGAAAGCTTAGGTATAGAAGCCCTGGTTCATCCTACCTTAATAAAACTAATCAGGATATTTAAGCATTCCTGCAATTCAAGTACCCAATTTACTCTACAATCAATAATGTGATGTAAACAGCTTTTTGACAATTGATTAAGAGTTATGCAATGTCATAATTTCGTACTATATGGACTAGGAAGATACATATTCCTTGCTCAGAAAACATTGTCTGAACAAAAGATAAGATACACAGGATTAGAACTCAGGAAATGTTAATTATGGGGACCCTAAAGGAAAGTTTAAGCAGATTTTAGAAAGCTGAACAAAAAGAAAGCAGGTGTTTGAAGAAGCAGAAAACTGTTTTAAGCAAAGGGGGTGGCAAACAGTAATGCACAAAACAAAACGAGCAGATGAACGATACAGTAAGAAAGGAGAAATAAGAAAAAGTAAGCCACAAGATTATCAATATCAACAAGGGGTTCAGGTTCTTGAGTGCTACTGTTAGCCGAGAAAACTTGAGAACCTGCACCCTGATGCACCAGCGATAGAAGCACAGCAGATGGATATCTGAATAATTCTAGTTACCAAAAAAGACTAAGCTGTTATCTGCTGCCTCTTTAAAGTTAGATGGTTACCAAGGAGATCTTTTTAACTGTTTGATACATACCCTGTTAGCAGAAGCCAAGCGAAACAGCAGCTAAATGAATTATTGCAATGAGAAACCAAAATAGGGAAGAGCACAATAACTGAACAGGGATAACTTTTAATAGCTCATCAACAATAAATTATCTAGAAATTGTTGCCCTGAAACAGGCTGTCAGCACATGCATGAGGGAGTGAAACAGACTTCCATTTTGTTTAACAGACCTCCATTTTGTTTAGTGGTGGTTTTTACCTCAGAGCTAGTTTCACACCTAACTCTAGGGAATGATGAACACCACCCTGCTTTTGCACCCCTCTCTAATCTGTGTAATCGGCTCAAAACGCTGCACTCCACCCTAACACCTCTGCATACATCCCTAATATGGTGCACTCAATCCGCACCTTGAGCTTCACGTGACCCCAATCTTATCCCCAGCTCATTACCATATTTTTCCCGCCTTAGAGAGCATAAAATCTTGGGTCAGAGAAGAACTCAGGTTCATCTCTCCTCTGTCTGTCGATGTGCCTGTTCAATTTTCCCTTGTGACGTTCCTCATTTTGCCATCCGTGGTTTATGGTTTTGGCTTTTGGTAGTCTAAAGCCTTGGATTTGTTTGGCCACCGTACGTGCGGGAACGCCCCACATTCCAGATATTTGGCAAGAGCCTTGGAATTGGACTGAGTTACAATCTATTCCAACCCTCCTTTGGACCTGCTGGTGTGATTGAAGGACCCACCAGGACTGGATCCATAGGAGCCATTCCATGTGGTGATCGAGGATCCCTTCAGCATTCCTGTTTCAATTGGAGAGGACATGGCACTGCCTCGAGGGATCTTCCTGCTTGTCCTCCCTTATGGCTTTACACTAGCCACGAGGTTGCAGTTTGCAGGCACCGATCGCCACTTTCCTCTGTGAAGTATACCCTTTTGTATTGGGATGTTTTCTGTCTATCTTTTCTTCCTGGGATAGGGTGGGTTGTTTACTGTTCTTAACTTTCATGTTTGTGCTATTTTACTTCAAAATACATGGTTTGGCCCTAAACCTTGGTAGCCTGATTTTATCTTTGTGTGAATATCCCACCAGTGATTAGAACACCAGGCCGGATCTGGCTTCTGTGCAGAGACAATTTAACTTAGTCAAAGACACAGAACATTTGCTTACCTGAGTCTCTGGGGTAACAAAATGGTACACCGCTGAAGACTTAATTGTTTTCATACTGTATAGAATAATTAAAAAATCTCTTGGGCACTGCTACAACCAAACAGCCTATGTGCTTCACATTAACGAATAGAACCACAAGAGGGACAACAGAATCTTAATTTTAAGTTAAGTGAAGTAGTATTTCCAACCCCATCCATTAAAAAGTCCCAAAATATCCCAAAATATGGATTAAAATTTTTCATTTAAAAAAAAAAAAAAAAAGGTTGCATCTTTTGATATATGTTCTGGATTTGGGACCTGTGGGGCTCACATTTTCAAGCTTCTCTCTGCAACCAGGAGGATTAGAAAAGCACTTCATTAACACTGAAAATAGGTTCTCATCTGAGCGCGTAACTTCAGGATCTAGGGCTTTTTGAACACCAAATATCACAAAGCAGGAAATGCAACTGCAAGAGCTGGCAACATTAGGTCCCTAATCTAACTTCAAAGTAATACTCCACACTAATTTACTGCTGCTTCATGAAATATCAAGTTGGCTTGGTTTTAACTGTTTCCCTGTAAAGTTTACCTCTATTTTCCATATTTCCTAGAAATTTCTGGGGCTAGATAGAGTGGCAGATAGAAATGGCCAGAAATTTTCCACTGGAATGTTGTTCCACCTGAAAACACTAATTTGTTGAAATTGATATAATCTGTAGAGATGTGCTGATCTCAGTGAGTTTGCATTCAAAAACTACTCTAATTTCCTTTCAGCTTCTAAAGCTCTCTGAGCTGACAGAGGCAGATGGTCCAAGACAGGGATGGCCAACCCGCGGCTCTTCAAAGAAAAAATTGCAGCTCCCGCATCCACACCTCAACTAAACGCGGAGGACAGGGCCTCATCCCCGCCAACAACTTTTTTCCCTTTGGCTTTTTGAGCTGTATCCAACACTATTTTGGCTCTTTGTCTGTAACAGGTTGGCCACCCCGATCTAAGAGCTGTAAGAGCCTCAGCTCCCAAGTTTCCAGCTCCTCAGTAGCCTTCTTGGTAGACTGCCACAGAGCCAGGGCTTCTAGGTCACTGTCAGCTGTCAGGCAGAATTTTGTTTTCTAATTATTAAAATTAAATCAGTTTTCTTCAAATTTATTTGAGAATTTTAAAATTTGTGGTTTTCATTCCAAATCAATGAAAACAAAATTCAAAATCCTCTACAAAATTCAATTGCTGTTCTCCATCTGGTTCTAGTGGCAGGTACTCAGAGAAGGGAAGCTGCTATTAGGCGCCTCTCTCTTCCTCACGTCATCTGCTAGAAATACTGCCATTTGCCCTGCATATTACACATCCAAAGGCAGCAAACAGTTGTCCTGTTACCTGTTCCAGCCAGAAACCACAGGTAGCAATGTCTGAGCTGCAGTGTTTAGGAATATGGACTTCAGCAGTGCCATTTCCCATGACAAACTATCTATACAAGCAACAGATTATGCAACAAATATTTGGATGCACGAATTAGGGATGTTAGCATGTTGCCGATTACATGTAACCCTCCCTCCCCCTGCACGTATAAACATGTATCCACTAAAATTTCCAACAATTACACAGATACATGATATTTAAACATCCCTAGCATGAATCAACTGAGTATTAATAATACATTCATTTTAAGTATAAGGTCAGACATTCTTGATTTTGTGGTACTTGCATTTTTTGCTTAAGATTTGACTGACTACTTTACTATATGTATATTTAATTTAGTAAAGAATTAATAAAGTTCTCTTAGATGAATACTGATTTTCAGAATTTCTGTGGGAAGAACAGTTTGAAGTCTAACATAGCCCATCTGCTGCTTAGTTTATGAAAATTACTGTTTGTCCCCTAAATATGTCTCCTTGTGTGATCTGCTGTTCAGGACAGCCTAGATACATGTTCTACCATTAATAGATTTCAACCATTTATGGTTATTTTATATGATTCTGTAGCTGTGCCATAAAAAAATAATACATCAGAAATCGAAGGAGGCACATTTATTGAAGATTTCTGTAGACCTTCAGGAAGCTTCACATAATGGTTCCCCCCCTCTCGTGTCACAGGAAACATAAAAAAAGAACTCACATAGCTCATCAATGTTATTACAGTCACAAAGAATGACTGAGGAACCATTTAAGATCTCTCCCTACAGCTGAGCATGGGCAGCGGGTATAAGAGGCAAAGGTAGGGAATGCCTTCCTTGAATCTTAGTGCTCAAGATGTCCCCTCTTCCTATCCCTATTCTGACCATTCCTGAAGGCTCCCACAGCAGACTGTTGTTGCTTGCAGACTGGTGACTCTTTTCCTGTGGTGGATTTGTTAAAAGTGAAAAGCCTTCCAACTTGCCGGATTTATTAGCATTACATTACCTGTGAAAGAGATGTTAAGTAGTAAAGAAACCATTTAACAGGCATGTGCCAACCTAGAATTTACTGACAAAAACAGTTGTGCATTACTATATCTACAGGACCTTAGTTTAAAATTTGTTTTAAATATTTCATTAGTTTGTTGCTGAAGATTATAAAATCACTTCTCAAAAAAAAAAATCCTTGCATGTTTACAGGCAGTCCCCGGGTTACGTACAAGATAGGGACTGTAGGTTTGTTCTTAAGTTGAATCTGTATGTAAGTCGGAACTGGCGTCCAGATTCAGACACTGCTGAAACTGACCGCCAGTTCTGACTTACATACAGAATCAACTTAAGAACCCCAGGCGTCCCCAAGTCAGCTGCTGCTGAAACTGATCAGCAGCTGATTCCAGGAAGCCCGGGGCAGAGCAACTCTGCCTGGGGCTTCCTGTAGTCCGCGCTGGTCAGTTTCAGCAGAAGCTGACTTGGGGACGCCTGGGGCAGAGCAGCTGGGGTGCTACTGGACCAACCCAGCAGCACCCCATCTGCTCTGCCCCAGACGTCCTGATTCAGCCGCTGCTGAAACTGACCAGCAGCGGCTGAATCAGGACCTGGGGCAGAGCAGCTGGGGTGCTGCCGGGTTGGTCCAGTAGTGCCCACGGGCGCTGCAGGACCAATCGGCAGCGCCCCAGCTGCTCTGCCCCAGAGTCCAAAACAAAAGCCTGGTCTGCTGGGGGGGGGGAAGCACACTAGCTGTGCCCCCCCCCCCAGCAGACCAGGGACACGGGGAGCAGAGCCGCAGCGGCAGCGGGGTGCCGCGCCTCTGAGGCTTTGCTCTGGCAAAGCCTCAGAGGCGCGGGACCCCCCCGCGGCTGCGGCTTCAGTCTGGGTGCCTGTGGTCTGCTGGGGAGGGTCCCCAGCAGACCACAGGCCCCCGGACTGAAGCCGCAGCCGCGGGGGGGTCCCGCGCCTCTGAGGCTTTGCCAGAGCAAAGCCTCAGAGGCGCGGGGAACCGCAGCTGCTGCCGCTCCAGTCTGGGTGCCTGTGGTCTGCTGGGGACGGTCCCCAGCAGACCACAGGCCCCCGGACTGAAGCCGCAGCCGCAGGGGGGTCCTGCGCCTCTGAGGCTTTGCCAGAGCAAAGCCTCAGAGGCGCGGGGAACCGCCGCTGCTGCCGCTTTGACTGACATGCTCTGGAGTATCTTAGTGGATCTGAGTGTTTATGTAGTTCCTGCAGAAGAGCTCCACTGGAAAGGAATTGGAAGAAGGGAGAAGTACAGCTTATGAGTGTATAAATAACACAAACAGCACACTGAAAGAATTATTAACCTCCTCACCTTCACCATAAGAGAAACCCTAATAATTGAGCATACCCCAGAGTAACTAGCAAATCTGGTATCAGCACTCTGGTGGAACAATGTGACAGACCCTAGTTCCTGAGCTGCACCAAGTAGTAGAGAACAGATTACACCAGAGAGCATGAGGAGGAAAATACTGGGTTCCAACATCTTGCAGAAAAACTTTGTCCACTTAATCAGGTAAATCAATGTCATAGATTACTTCAAGTATGTTCTTCCTGGCTCAAAACAGGAAAACATGCTCAATCACAGAACATCCACACAAAAGTACAGAGACTCAAAGTTTGGGTGCAGGAGACGACTGGTCCTGTGACAGGAGATCTGGATGGCAGACAAGAGGCCAGGGAAAGCCCATCACCATGTTCAGTGTTGGTGAGGCCACGCTGGGATGATCACAATAATCTGTTTCTTGTCTCTCTTGATCTTTACTAGGACTGAGATGATACGAGGGATTTGCAGAAACGCATACATCAGCTATCAGCTCACAACAGGCGGAAGGCATCAGAGAGGGAGCCCTTGCCCAGGATCTGCTGGGAGCAAAACCGAAGGCATTTTCTATTTTGCCTGGTGATCAATAGGTCCACCTGGAGAGTTCCCCACCTCTGGGGAATCATGCAGGCTACCTCTGAGTGAAGCCACCACTCATGATGAGAGAAGAAGTCCTTGCTGATATGATCTGCTAGACATTCCTGATGTCTAAGAGGTGACCTGCTTCCAGATGAATGTCGTGGCTGATGCAGAAGTCCCAGAGTCAAAGAGCCTCTTGGCACAGAGCTGACACGTGTGCTCCTCCTTGCTGTTGATGTGGAACATCAAGGCCGCATTGTCCATGAGGTCTTGCACCATTTTGCCTGATATGAGCATCAAGACGACTCCACAGGCCAGCCAAACCACTCTGAGCTCCCTGACATTTATATGCAAGTTCACTTCCACCAGAGTTCACAGATTCTGGATCCAGAGATTTCTGAGGTGCATTCCCCTGCCGGAGGCTAAGGCATCTGACACTAGTTCGAAGGAGAGCTTGGGATTATTGAATGGAAACTCCTTCCGGGGTTTCTCTGGATTGACCCATCACTGGAGTGAGGTAAGTACCGCCAGACAAATGGTTACTCTCTATTCCAGGTGATCTCTGGACTGGGAATACGTCAATGTCATCCACTGCTGGAAAGGTCATATACAGAGCATGGAAGACCATGTAAGTGCATGCTGCCATATGCCCCAGCAGGTGCAGGTACACTGTGGCCCGGGGAAACTTGGACATTTCTATGATGAGGCTCATAGCAGGTGAGCAGCAGAAATGGTCTCATGTGGGTTGAGGTAAGCACTGCTCTGGTGACTTCGGATAGAAATGTAGCCGTGTTAGTCTGCTGTAGCTGAAACAAAATACAGGACTCTGTAGCACTTTAAAGACTAACAAGATGGTTTATTAGATGATGAGCTTTCGTGGGCCAGACCCACTTCCTCAGATCAAATCAAGGAATTCTTGACCTGAGGAAGTGGGTCTGGCCCACGAAAGCTCATCATCTAATAAACCACCTAGTTAATCTTTAAAATGCTACATAGTCCTGTATTTTGTTTCTGGTGACTTCTGTTTTTTTAACTGATATTAATGTGGCCTTCATGTTATTGACCAGAAGCCCCAAAGAGCAACATGTAGCTAGGAAGACTTAAACATCGTGTTGGACCTGCCCCTTGAAGCAGACTGTGACAAGCTAGTCACTTTGGATACCCTGACATCTGAGGTAGGCTGTAACAACTGCCATGCACTTTGGAAACACACTCAGAGCTGTAGCCAGGCCAAAAGGGAAGTCCACAAAGTGATAGTGAGCCAAAACCACCCTAAAACATAGGATGCACCTGTGTCCCAGAAACATCACCAAATGGAAGATGAATCTTTCAGGTTGATAGTGGCATATCGGTCTCCCAAATTCAGGGAGGGAATGATGGATGCCGGAGATACTATAAGAAAGTTTTGCTTCTGTAGGTACTTGTTAAGGTCTAAAGAGCAATGGTGAAATCCATCCAGCTGCATGCATAGGGTTACCAGATGGTTTAAAAAAAAATACCGGGCACACTTGATCTCAGATGGGGAGCCGGAGGGGCGGGGGGAGACACTGGCCGGGAGGGGAGAGCGGGGCTGGCCGGAGGAAATCGGGGGGCGGGGGAGGAGGGAGAGACTGGCCAGCAGGAAGCAGGGCTGGCTGGGAGAGGCTTGGGGGGAGCGGTGCTGGCCAGAGGGTAACTGGCTGCTGGGGAGCGGGGCTGGCCATGGGGAGAGCAGGAGAGGCGGGGAGTGGAGCTGTCCCGGGCGCATGCAGATCCCAGAGTGCTGCCCGTCCCATGCATGGTCCCAGCAGGGCACATAAGCGAATCTGGCCTCAGGGATTCCATCCGAGCCCCGCCCCGCTCCTTTCTACTGCGTAGTTGCATACTGCCTAGCTGGTAGACAGACACACTCACGCTGTGTGAGCATAACAGCCAGGCAGTACACAACTAAGTACTGATACTCATGATAATAATAAAAACTTAATTAGAAAATACTGGACATTTATATATCCAGTATTTTCTCAATTTGTTTCCCGGACAGAAAGCTCAAATACCTGACTGTTTCATTCAAAAACCAGACACCTGGCAACCCTATGCCTCCACTGCCAGGAGGTACATATGCATAGTGGTTCAGTGGCGAGTCTACTGACAACTATTACCATACTTCATTTGACAATAAACCTGGCCGAGTATCTTCAATCCTTATCTGATATTGTCATCTTTGGGGGCTCTCTGAGTCTGTTGTGTTGATTAATTGCACATGGTCAACACAGAAAACAGGAGAGCAAAACACAAGAATGCATGCAGCTGAATGGTTATTGTAGATGGAGCAGGAGACCTGTCAGGACATCACCAGTGAATCCTGAGTACTACAAATGCCATTAGTTAGCATTTTTTACTCTAATGGCAATGCATGACCATCAGCTAGGCTAAATAATAATGCATTGTACTGATGTAAGAGGATTTTCTCTGCCAACTTAAACTCAGATGTTTAATTTTAAATTCACCTGGAATATTTATCTAATTTACTTTACTTTTTTATGTTTAAAAAACAGCATTCTGCAACACATTACAAAATCATAGCAACAAGGACAAAAGAAGCATAGCAACAGAAATTACTGCTCAAAATAGAATTGGAAAAATGGTTTTGCTAAAATGTGTGCTTAAAGAGAGTTGTACCAGATTTTACACAAGAATGCTCTTTTGAGCAATATACATTTTCAGTTCTATTCAGTGATCATAAGAAGTGGCAGATTGCAAATATTGAAATCCGAAGTAATTTCACCTACAGAGCTGGTGCAAGATAGTATAGTACAAGCTGCAAAAATACAAGAATCTTATGTTACCCTACACATCTACTTAATCCATAACCTCTCTAGGGAAGAAAATCTTTCAGTCTGAATGGCCATTGACTCCTTGATGTCCACTGAAAGAGCCAGCTAACTTCAGAAAAACATCTATTGAAAGCTAGTAGGGATACAAAATCCTGCTTAATTAGTTAACCAGTTAAAAAATTAAATTTTAACCAGTTAGCTGATTAAATGGAGGTAGGCAGGCAGCAGCGCCTACCCACTGCCACCCACCATGGCCAGGCTAGAGTTGCTCCCTGCCATGGGCGGGGCTGCTACAGCCCGTCTGCTTCCAGCCACATAGTACTGCAGCACTGAGAATGCAAAGAGAGCTACAATGGTGGCAGAGAAGAAAGGGGGCACTGAACCAGGTGGAACTGATCCCTAGAATCAGCCAAAGGGGGCACTACCCAGCAGTTAGTAGAGTACTATGACACACTATCAATTGAGGTTTTTAAATAACAGATTAGAAAACATACCTATCAGGGATGGTCTAAGTTTATTTGGTCCTGCCTCAGCATGTGGGGCTGGGCATGATGTCTTATTAATGTCCCTTCCAACCCAACATTTCTGTGATAAGTTCAGAGAGCTTTTAGGGAATTTTATTATTATTCTACAGTTTGCAATTGAGAAAAATTCATAATTTCATAAAAAGTACATATCCGAGTATATTAAACAAACAAAATCATTAGACTGCTAACTATTCATCGGGTGATGGATTCTGCAACCACCTCTCTCTCAGCTGTACTAACCTTAATACACTTACAATCTACAGCAGAAAAATTATGCAATATATTCACAAATAGGGAGATAATGCTTTCAAATTTCAGAAGCACTTTAGAATGTCAAGGCCATTTATACATTATGTATTAGGAGCAACATAAAATTTAGTAAGAAGAAATAAAATAGGGAATCATGAGAGTTCTAACCTTCCCAAGCACCTCAGGGAAGCACCCCTACCATCTGATGTTCCTTCTGGTGGTAGTTCTTGGGGTGTATGCTTGTGGCCTACTGTGGTAGTAAGTTATATGAGCAGTTAGGAAATGTGGCACCTTTCCATCTGGGGATGAGGTGGGAGAGTGGAGCTCCAGGCACTTTTCTAGTAGCATTTCAAACTTTGGGCTGGACAGGCAAGATTTTGAGAAGAGAAGCAGTCAGTAGGATATCCATTTGGTGCAGTCTCTATCTCACATCATCATCTTTACATGCCACTGGAGCAGCCAGCAGGGTACAGAGATACATAAATTCATGGAGGATAAGTCTATCAATGGCTATTAGTCAGGATGGGTAGGAATGGAGTCCCTAGCCTCTTTTTGTCAAAGGCTGGGAATGGGTGAGAACGCTTGATGATTACTTGTTCTCTCCATTCCCTCTGGGGGTACCTAGCATTGGCCACCGTCAGAAGACAGGATACTGGGCTAGATGGACCTTTAGTCTAACCCAGAATGGCTGTTCTTATGGAAAAGGACTATGCAGCATGTCCTCAGTATGCTTCTAGTAATGCTAGTGTAAGTTGTAAAAAAAGAGATTTCTGCTTGTAGGAGCTAATGAAGTCACAGTAGTAGCAAGAAAACCTGCAGTAACACAGCTGTTCAAGTGAGCTTCAGTCCCCTGGATTTTCATTTCAGAGAAGGCCAGCAGAGTTTTGCTATACCCACCCATGAACATAATGGATTCCTGTCCCCCCCTCCCCACTTACCCACCCACTCTGAATAGCCCCTGGGCTAATAATTCTGGTGAGAGATAGTAAGATTATTCTTTGAGAAACACTCCAAGCTTATTTTGGTTTATGACTCATTTTAAATATATAGAGTATGTTCAGTGCATGGGACCTTTAGTTCTCTCCCAGCCTCCTCCTACAGTAGTGCCCATATGCTTTTTCCTTTTAGCTTTAGCAGTTGGCTTACATTGGTTTACACTGACTATGCTGTCAAGATGGTCTCCAAAAGGAACAGAACTAAACGCTTATTTAAAAAAAAATGAAAACTGGTATTTATCTTCATGGTGCCCAAAAACTGGCTTAGTTAACTAGAGACTTGGAAGAGCCCAAGAAAGTCCCCACCAACTTATCAATCCAGTATACAAGATAGCCCAGAACTACAAGGGTTACAAGCTAAGTGAATCCTTTGCTGGATCACAAATTTCTTGACTTCTGGCCCTGACAATTACAAAACATGAAGATATACTTCTCTCTGTAACCACATAACCAATGTTTTGGCCAGAAGCCTTTTTCTTCCTGTGATAAATGTTATAGATGCCACTACACTTGTCTCAGAACAAGTACTTATCTCCAACATTTTGGATACATTCCCTTTCATTAGAGCATACTAGAAAAAGCACTTTCTTAACAAAAACACACTAATAAAGCAGATTATTTTCTGTTCCATGTTAGACTTGCCTGCATACGTGTTGGCCTTGTTCAATAGATCTGTACATGCATGCATATCAGCAAAAGCACGAATGCCTAAACAGTTGACAGGATGAAGCTGGGATTCCAAAAACTCACAACAAGTCCTCTTCACATCCTGCAATTGTAACAGACCAGCTGCTGGGAGAAGAACCTGCAAGAAGCAAAACCTAGTTAATATCCCATCTGATTTTATGCTACCGTTCTATGACATCTGTAAGACAAAAGCACAAAAATATAAACATTTTACACTACTCTAGAGATTAGAAAAGTATCAAGAGTTAGAGCTAGAAAAACTTACTAGGTAATTCTCATTCATCTCTCTGCAAACATACATTCATTAGCTTTCTGTGAAGTTTAGTTTTAAGGGTCATAAGAATGGGGGCTTTTGCTATTTCCCTTTGAAAATCACTCCACAAATTACTCATGTGCTGTGTCTAGACTAGCAAGTTTTTCCGCAAAAGCACTTGCTTTTGCGCAAAAACTTGCCAGCTGTCTACACTGGCCGCTTGATTTTGCACAAAAGTACTGACGTTCTACTGTATGAAATCAGTGCTTCTTGTGCAAATGTTTTGACATTCCCGTTAGGGCAAAAGCCCTTTGCCGGAAATGTTTTTGCGCAAGAGGGCCAGTGTAGACAGCTAAAAACTGTTTTGCGCAAAAAAGTCCCGATGGTGAAAATGGTGATCGGGGCTTTCTTGCGTAAAACAGCGTCTAGATTGACATGGACGCTTTTCCGCAAAAAGTGCTTTTGCGGAAAAGTATCCATGCCAATCTAGATGCTCTTTTCCGTAAATGCTTTTAACGGAAAAACTTTTCCGTTAAAAGCATTTGCGGAAAATCATGCCAGTCTAGATGTAGCCATGGTGTAAGTAAACTTAATAACATTAAGCTCATGTTTTTCTCCCTCTTACTTATCTTCTTGCTCCTAGCGCTTTTCACTACCCAAGTCACTACCCTCATACAATGCCCACTGAAATATTGTAGACTTATGCCTCGTTAGTCATCACTGAGCCACTCTAAAGGTATTCAACTTTAGTCTCTCTTCAGGAGAACTCCTCTCTTCCAAATAACTGTTATTGCTCTCTGTCAGAGGAATTATAGTCAAATGTGCCTTATTTATAGCATTTTAGGATTACCAAGCTTCCTTCTACAATGTTGGATAGGAATTCTCTCACTGAGTATCTCTCACTAAGTTCTCCATCATTCAAAAGCTTCAGAGGGGTAGCCTAGTTAGTCTACAACAGGAGAAACTTTTTTAAAAAAACAACAAATAGACTAGTAGCACCTTGAAGACTAACAAAACATGTAGATGGAATCATGAGCTTTCGTGGGCACAACCCACTTCTTTAGGTTGTGTCCATGAAAGCTCATACCACAGTCTACATGTTTTGTTAGTCTTTAAGGTGTTACTAGTCTATTTGTTGGGTTTTTTTTAAAAGTTTCTCCATCATTGTTTTTCTGAAATCTAACACCACTGCACATGTATGATATGAAAAAATACTGCACGTGCATGATGTGAATTATGCTAAATTCATACAAGACATGGTTACTTGTTCCAAATCTCCTTATTTATCTCCTCATATTCTTGATCAGGTCTTCCCAAACAAAAATTTTGGCCCACAAAACTGCCTTCTATTTAATTTAGGAACATGTTTATGATGCATGCTTTGCTGCTTTTGTTACTAAGTAGTAAAATTACTCCACTAATTCCATATACGGTGATTCTGAGCATCTTGAGATGTCTTGGTACTTCAGATTTCTCACTTTCCAAAGTCCCAGTGATCAGATGACCACCGTTACTGTTTGAAAAATGTTAATCTAAAGAACTTCATATCCATTGCAATAGTTAGCATTGTAAATAATTATTAATCATTATCTGGTGCCATATTTGTGTGTCTTTCTTCACACCAGAGGCTGTTACTTCTAAACTGTTCCAATTATGAGACACACCCCACAAGATCATAACTAAAGACTCCAGTAATAAATAAAAGCACATGGTTACTATCTTAAGGTGTGTCTAAACTACATCCCTCTGTCGGCAGAGGGATGTAAATGAAGCACTTTGAAAGTGCAAACGAAGCGAGGATTTAAATATCCCGTGCTTAATTTTGCATAATCGCATCATGGCGCTGTTTTGAACATACGCCATTTCGAAACAAACTGCAGTTTAGACAAGGTTTTTTTGACAACGGGGCGCCTTTTCGAAAGGTCCTCAATTGAAACAGCACCATGACGTGATTATGCAAATGAAGCGCAGGATATTTAAATCCCCGCTTCGTTTGCACTTTCAAAGTGTTTCATTTACATCCCTCTGCCGACAGAGGGGCATAGTTTAGACGTAGCCTTTCTGTAAAAAATTTTCTAGATCAAAGTCCTTCCGTGACAATCCTACAGCAGAGCTTGTATAAGTATGTTGAGTGAAACCATTCATAGCCTAATCCAATTAAAGGTAGTACAGGTTGAACCTCTGTCAACTGGGAATCCTGGTCAGGCAACATCCATGGTCCAACAAGACCACAGATGTTCCAGGACCAGAGAATCCTGGTCGAGGGCTAGCAGCTGGGCTTCTCACAGCTAGGCTGCTAGGCACAACCCAGCGGTGTAGCTCAGCACAGCAAGAGAGGGAGTGTGGGGGACTGGCAGGGCAATGAGGCTGGCAGCACAGAGGGAGCAAGTCAGGATGCTGGCAGCTGGTCCAGGGCCAGGGGGACCACTAACAGGGGGGCCACATATGACCTCCCCTAGCCCGGCAAAATCCCTCATCTGGGACCAGTGAGGTCCCGATGGTGATGGACCAGGGAAGTCAAAACTATAGTGCATATTTTTCATCTCAGTATGGACCAGTCATGAAGGATGCCACTCATCTCACAAAGGACTCTATCCAGCTCCCAAAGAAGTTCAGATGGTAGACTTTCTGGGTAGAATTGCTATCCAGATAATTTTAAGTTTAGCCCTTGAAAACTCTATTACTTTAAAAAATATTTAGCAATAAAAAATTAACTACTTGCAGACAACAGGTGAAATGTTTTATGTTTTTCAGAGGCACAGCAGAGAGGTAATAACGTAATGCCACGAAGTACTCATTCAACAGAAAACTCAACATGAGATTATTCTGTACTAGAATTGTGCCTTTGAGTGAAGTTTTCTTCTGCAAGTTTAAAACTAATAAAAGAAAGTTCTTCTTCACACAGCGTGTAGTCAACCTGTGGAAATCCTTGCCAGAGGAGGCTGTGAAAGTTAGGACTATAACAGAGTTTAAAGAGAAGCTAGATAATTTCATGGAGGTTAGGTCCATAAAAGGCTATTAGCCAGGGGACAGAAATGATGTCCCTGGCCTCTGTTTGTCAGAGGCTGGAGAAGGATGGCAGGAGACAAATAGCTTGATCCTTGTCTTCGGTCCACCCTCTCTGCGGCACCTGCTGCTGCCCACTGTCAGCAGACAGACTACGGGGCTAGATGGATCTTTGGTCTGACCCAGTACAGCCGTTCTTATGTTCATCCACCATTTCCTAATTAAAGCATTTTTTGTTTTTAATATTCTAAAATAAAGAACTCATTAAAATTAAAAATAGTAATAGAGATGTAGCTGTGTTAGTCTGGTCTTGCTGAAACAAAAGACAGGTCTATGCAGCACTTTAAAGACTAACAAGATGGTTTATTAAGCTCATCACCTAACAAACCCATCTTGTTAGTCTTTAAAGTGCTGCATAGTCCTGTCTTTTGTTTAATTAAAATTAAGTGTGAAATGATTATTAAGCCATTTCTATATGCGACAAGTACAGCAACAATTAGAAAGATTTTAAAACCTAGAGCAGACTTGCAATAGTAAGTCACGTGGAGGAAAAAATAAGTCTGTGGCATTCTTGTGTAACGTGTAGGTAAGGAAGGCGCAAGTCATACTGCTCATTTTGAAGAAGGTATGCAATGTTATTGCAATTGTGTTGGTCAAAGGATATTAGACACACAAAGTTGGAGACTTTTACTGAACCAACTTCTGTTGGTTGAGAAAAAACAACTTTTAATCTCACATAGGACTCTTCTTATGCACCTTCTTACCGTGCATCTACACAGCACCCTCAACTCAAAATAAGATATGCAATTTGCACTATGCAAATTGTATATCTTATTTCAATTCTGTTTCAAAACAGCTTATTTTGAAATTTGGCACATCTACAGAGCGCCAAATTTAAAATTAACGCACTATTTCGAGACATCCTTCAACTCTCGTGGAATGAGAGTTACAGGGACGTTCAAATAGTGCGCCTGTTATTTCGAAAAGTATTTCAAAATAATGGGCAGCTTGTTAAGATGCAGGGTAGCTATTTTGGGATACCTCCAGTATCCCAAAATAGCTGCACTGTGTAGATACCCTTAGATGGCATTAAGATGATAGAGTTATAAAATGAGAGGTAGGCAGAAAGAAAGCTAAGAAGAACAGAGTTAAAGTGAAGAAAGATTTCATTGTGTAATTCCCACTGTTTGAAGAGTTGTAAGAAAAAGGTCCAAACTATTTTTTATTTGAAACTTGGTTCTATTAGTGTGCCAGCAGCAATCTATTCTGCGAGTATTCCACAGGCTGCACTGTGCCTACTCTGATTACAGGAAAATGGAAGAAAATAATATTTTTATTATTAACAAAATCTCATTATGTTACAATTACCCAGCTGTCCATTTAATTGGGACACTTACTGCAAGAGGCTTAGTCTCCCATATTGAGTGGTTTTTAATCAAGGCACCATAATAGAAGCTCAGCTAAGCAAAAAAGTCTGTGAATACTTCTCAGCATTTTTAAATAACTTGTTTTTGAACATGCTTGCTTTCCTTGTTTTTTCTATCCACTAATATTTGAATGACTGTTGAAAAAGAGCAAGTATTAAGGGTTTCATATGGAAACCAAGTTTTCAATTTGCATACACAAATATTAATGCTGACACGCTTACCCATTCCTCCAGAGAACAGAAATACTAGGGAGGTTAGAAGACCAAATCACAATTAAGCATTACCTACCAGATTCTACATAGCTGTAATGAGTTTGTACACTAAAAGATTCATAGACATTTTAGTTCTGTAGGAAATAAATTCATCAAGGTCTCAATGTGCTCATGTATAGTCCACCAGTAGGGGGAAAAGAAGAACCTAAATTTACCCAGTCAGAATTACATACTCAGCTCTAGTTACTAGGCTATACGAATAAGGATTACATGTAGCTATTTGCAGTTTTGCATCTGTAGAATTATTGGCTCTAAAGCAACAAAAGTCCTAAATATTTAAAACATTCAGGATATTCATCTGAGAAGGAAAAATTAAGTTGCTGCTCTAATAAATCCATGAAAAAGGATACAAGTGGGGGTTAAAAGTTTTATACACCTAACTATAACAAACAGCAGCCAGGATGACATTCAGAGTAGTTGGTTCTTGCCAAAATGGATACCATCTTGCTCCTTTGCAGTCTACCGCTCAGTATGTTATTCCAAAGGATAAGCAGTAGAGGAGAGGACACAATAACTTTCTCTATAGATCACACAGTATATATCCTTTAATAAAGAAACTGCTCTGAAATTTACATTAAAGATTTGAGAAGATTAAAATAAAAACAAATTTACTTCAGAGACTTTTTAATAACCCTTGTCATACTAGTATCTGAACACTGAGCACCACAAAGAGGTTGTTAAAAGTAAGAAAATGCATAAGCATCTTTTTATCGTGCTGTGCTAAAACTTGAAATTGCTCTAGGTGTCCTGGGCCATATTTGAATGAAAGCACATATCTAGCCATAAAGCACCAAACAAAACTTCTTGGTTCCCTCCTAAATGCCTCATTTTGCAGTTCTTATATAAGCCCTAATGTTCCACAGCCCAAACCATGAGAGCCTTATGGGGCAGATGCACAGATGACCATTTTCAGCAGAGTGGGGTCCCCCAGGGAGGTCCTTACAGACCAGAGGTCCACCTTCATTTCAATACTGCTCTGATGCTTGTGGGAGAAATGTGGGGTCTGGCACACCAAGGCCTCAGCATACCACCCTCAGTCCAGACTGGTGCAGAGTAGGGATGTGAGTGTATAAATGTGTTAACAGTTAACTGATAAACCTTGGATCCCTGGGAGAAGAACAGTAGACAAGAGCTGGCTCCAAGCATGCACCAACTCCTTGGGAGCCACTTGCCACTCTGCACTGCTGCCTCTGATACAGAGGCAGCAGTGTAGAGGAGAGGCAGTATGCGCAGGGAACTATCTTAAAAGCCTGCTCCCTGCACGCACTGTTTCCCAGGGAGCCGCCTGCCACCCCATACTGCTGATACAGAAGCAGAGGTGCATGGTGGTAGCTGGCTCTCCAGGAGTGGCATACAGTAGCTCCTGGTGTATGTAACCATGTAACTGCTGAGTTTTTTCAGCAGTTATATGTTTATACAATTACCTGCATTTTGACATCTCTAGTGGAGACATTCAATGGGATGCTAACACAGATACTGAAGACCATTATGCACCAGCACTCATAGCTTGGGACACTGCATGCAGAGAGGTATCCCAGGAATCCACAGGGTTCTCTCTATTTGAGTTACTGCCTGGAAGGAGAGCAAGGGGAGCCCTGGGCTTGCTAGGAGATGAATAAGAGAGGAAGGCCTCTCCAAATAGGTGGTGTACTACATACTGGCTTTCCGGAAAAAGCTTGCTGACCTCATGGACCTGGCCAGGGAGAATGTAGGCAGGATCCAAAGAAGGCATTGTTTTACATCAGAAACAAGCATTCAGCAAAAGTACCAAAATAACAGATAATTAAACCCATACAAAATGCTGTAGTAAAATATTAAGATAGCAAGGACTTGGAGATAATTGTTACCTGATTAAGCTTGAAATCAGAAGCCATCGTGGTATTAAAGAAAGCAGTCAGTGTAGATACTTGCCTTTTAGTTAGTTCCTAAAATACATTTGTGTAACATTAACAGTCCACTGTAGATGGCACGAAGAGGTTAGAGTACTTGCTCATAGTGTTCTGAAATTCTTGAAAGATTACAAAATACTGCAATAAGCCTCTGCAATTACATATTAACAGGGTGATTTAAGACTAAATTCACAATCTGAAAGGAGCCACTTGGTACAAGGGTTTCTCCATCCAGAGATGGCAATGGTTCTATTAAATCAATCCTAGAAATACAGGACCTAAAGGCTAAAAATTTCTATAACGTGAAAAATCTCCCTCCCCCTGAAGGTTACAAAATATATTTCAGATGAAAAGGGTGCTAGTGTAAGCTACACACACAGTATGTATCTCTATCCTTGTCTAGAAGCTGGTCCACATCTGAGAACTCTGAATCAATTGAGGCTTCCAGTTAATAGGTTTAGTTATTTAGAAGCTCATGCTTTCAGTGCTGTAGGTCCTAGTTCCAAACTTTTCTAATGGCCTTACTGGGTTTGATTATATAAACTCTTATTGCTAACAAAATATATTTATGAATCCCTAATTATAATCCTAAGTGTTATAAGTCTGACAAAGAGGTCAAGATGTTTATCATCTGTTTATGGTAGCACCTACACCGTGTTAGATGATTCTCAAAGATTTTTGCAACTCATAACAAGAAAAAAAAAAAAAAGGCTTTATTTTTTTCCACTTGGGCAATACTGCAAGGCCACCGCCATGTCTTAAAGCACTTTTTAAACAATGTTTATATTTATAGTGTAGACAGTATTGGTTATAATTAACAAATCTTGTTCCACAATTATAACTGAGTATTTGCTATAGGCTTTTAAGTACAAAAGCATCGACTATAGCGAGCAAACCCCAAAGCCTGGACTGAAAACAGCAAGCATCATTAATTCAGATAGTGGAGTAAAACACCGACTCTTGCTGATACACATTTCTCCCCCACCACTCCCACAGGTGGATGAATCAGTCTCTAAATCTCTCGTTTTATAGTAATACAGAATCCAAAAAGCAGGGTAATAAAGAAGTGCTTAAAGCTAAAATACTTTGCATGGATGCTGCTTGTCTTTCAATGCAGAAAGAATGAGTCAAGATCAACATCTGTAATAGTAGGTGGATGATATCTGAGCAGGCTAAAAATACATGTTGATAACCACAGCACACAAAGCTAAACACAATACTTTATATTTCATCCAGGAAAGCTTTTAGTTATCATTCATCTAATCTGCAGTGGATCAGGTCTAAATCCTAGTAGATATTTCCTTTAAAAACTTGTAGAAAGAAAATTATTTTAAATGGCACTTTACTGACAGAGTTGTTAAAAAATTAAGGTATTATTCTTACAACAATCTGATAACCAAGGCTGGGATTTCCAAAGGAGCTATGCTTTGAAAATTCTCATATGATTTACATTAGTGCCAGGTTATTACATTCCCAAAGATAGTGACCACTATGGAGAAGGAATTTCCTCTGATTTTTGTGAGCTTCATCCTTGGCACAGATAAGCATTGTTGATTAATACATGTGGTAAGGTATAATATATAATGTTCTCTTCTTTAAAAGTAATTTTACCATTCTAACAAAGCACCTTGAATGTCACCTAGAAAAAAAAAACAGTTATTGCACAGTGAGAAACACAACTTTAACATGCACTCACATGAACCCAGTATACAGAAAAATGCATTATGAATTTGAAATCTTCCAAGGGTGACCCTTCAAGACTTATTATTTATTATTATTCAAGTATAGTTATTGTCAAGAATGAGATAAAATGCCCAAGGCCGGGTTCACACATCAGACAAAAGAACTCTCTCTCAACCAGCCACAGATATGGGCATTTCTGCTTATAATGCAACTTGCACATATGATGATTCTAGTAATAGCTTAAGACTGAGGACAACTTGGATAATGAATGAAGAGATGCTCTTAGTTGAGGAGAAAAATTACTCAAAGATTATGTCTTCTTCAACAATACCTGTTAAAACAGCAACTGGCTAACAGGAAGGTGGCATGTCTAGTGGATAAGAATCTGAACTGGGAGTCAATCTTCTGTTCTTATTTCTGTCTCTCTCAGGATTTACTATGTGGGAAAAGACCACTGTGTCTGTCTTCTCTCGCTATAGTGGTCTATTTAAGACTGAAGACTCTCTCGGGCCCACATGCCACCACCACTTTCACTAGCTCTAGCTGAATTCCAGTCATCACCTGGCATGTTAGTCTTTGTAAATCCCACTCCCTTATGTTCTTTTCTTCCACCACATTCTCTTTTCTTTCCCTTTTACCTTTTCTCTTTTTCCTTTTGCCTTCTCCTTAGCCAGCCCAGACTGCATATTCCACAACACTGAAGAAGCCTTGGAACAAAGAGCCCAAACCAGCACAGTGTTGGTACAAATGTGTGACATCTCAGAAAGGCAAAGATGACATGCTGTGCCTACATTCAGCGAGACTGCAAGCAAGAGTCAGCAGCAGACACAGAAGCTGCATTTTCTATCTTTTCTATTCTCTTCCCTTCCCCCCCAAAGTGTGGGTTCGTGTTGTTTTGTTTTGTAGGAAATGAGGTTCGACTTTAATAACAGCAACAATGACTAGGGATCTAAATATCAGTCAACTGAATAGTCGGTTAACCTCATGAATTCTTATCGGTTACTGGACTATTCTACAGTCCGGGGGGGTGGGGGGAAAGCAGCCACGCCACACTGCTACCTCTGTATCACAGACAGCAGCACGGGGTGCCAGGCAAGAGCTGGTCCACGAGGAGAGCCAGTCTGAAAACCAGCTCCCCTAGCAGACCAGCTGCCTGTTGTCCAGCATTGCTGTCTCTTATACAGAGGCAGCTGTGCAGGGTGGCAGCAGCCCCGTCCAAAGGGGCAAGACTGAGCTCCCAGACCTGTCCAAAGCTGGAACTGAGCCGGGCTGCCTGCCCAGCTGGCTCCTAATACACTTAAAATGCAGAGCCGTAGTGGGAGTAGGTCCCAGTCCCAGCATGAGCCAGAGCTCCACTGGGTCTGGGACCTACCCAAAAATTTACTGGTGGGGCTGGGGAAGAATGCACGTAGTCTTTAGCATTAACTTTTTCTTATCAGTTAATGGGTTAGTCAACTACACTATACATCCCTAACAATGACAGCTCCAGCACACCTCAACTAACTTCTTTTTTCCCCCAAAAGAGAACAATTATTGCCCTTGTTATCATATGAGATCGTCAAACAAGGTTCTCCCCCCCCCCCCCATCTAAAACCTCTCTTCAGCTAAGGGAACAAGAGCTGTTAGAACAAAAGCCTTATTTAATATTTTACACAAACACTTTTCTTTTTTGTTGTTTTTGTTAACTTTGATAAAAGGTTAAAAGGATTTGTAATGACGTTTGCTACAGTGCTAAGAAGGGTAATGTCTCAGTATACCAACCCCCAAATACTGTTTATTGTTGGACAGTGACTGGGGGTTATATTCACACCTTTGACTCTGAGTTCCCATATTTCATCTAAATTCATATAACAATGCCTACAACGTATCATAGTAATAGAGATGTAGCCATGTTTGTCTGGTCTAGCTGAAACAAGAGGCAGGACTATGCAGCACTTTAAAGACTAACAAGATGGTTTATTAGGTGATGAGCTTTCGTGGGTCAGACCCACTTCCTCAGATCAAATTGTGGAAGAAAATTGGCATGGTCAAATTGTGGATGAAAATATATTTTCTTCCACAATTTGACCGTGCCAATTTTCTTCCACAATTTGATCTGAGGAAGTGGGTCTGGCCCACGAAAGCTTATCACCTAATAAACCATCTTGTTAGTCTTTAAAGTGCTGCATAATACAAGGTATCAGATGCTGTCTACAGGCACAAAATATCTTGTGACCTTCAACAACTTATAACTTGAGACAAGAGAAACGTACAAGGCTAAAAAGGATAAAGTCAGAACACGTGCAACTCCATGTACATTTTTAAAATATATCAACTATATCCAACTGCTCCTTTACCTATTGTTAGTGAATCAGTAAAATGATCACCCCCAATAAAATTGTGTTTTGCTGCAAACCTCCGAAAATGTAGTTACATTAAGAAATAAACCTTGATCCTTTAAAGATATTTACTGTGCATGTAAGGAAACCTGCCTATAAAAAGACCATCACTCTTCAATGACAAATAGCCATATATAGCAAATGAGGGGTAGAATACCATGCACAGCACACTAGGATTTATTCACTGGAAAATTAGATCATTTACTGTTGCCTGACATTTCTTAAAATGCAAATACATTCTAGAGTTAAGTGCCACTTTTTCTCCTCCAGCTATGTGGCATATTAGGTTATGCTCTTTCACCCTTTCAATTCTTAAAGCTGTCGTAACAAACACTAAGACTTATGTTGCAAGAGGTATCCAGATGATTACTGGAAGTATGTGTAATAGCAAAATGCAGGGCTAGCACACAAAGAGCGCTTTTAAAAGGGATGGTATCAGGCATTTAGATGTGGGGGGGGGAAGGCTTTACAAGCCCTTTTAAATGAAAACATTTTAATGAAAATTGAGGGTCAGAAAACAACTGGAATGCAAATAGCTCTCTACAGTGTCAGTAACCCAAATATTACAACACTTATAATAGTATTAGAGTAACAGAATGAAATGGTGACAGTGAGCAGTCATTAAGCTGTGTAAAGGACACAAACTGGGGTGAGATTTTAATTCACTTTCAATCTGTCACTAGCAACTTACAAGGATTTAAAAAAATATTTTAACTTAATTGACTTCATTTAACTTCAACTGAGTAAGGGAAGGGGGAGAAAAACAAGAATACCGACCACCAACAGGGTTTGACACAAAGACTTTGTCAGTGGAATACTACTAGGTTTAATTTAAAATAGCCTAATGGCCTATTAGATGAAGAAAAAACTGATATACTGGGATCACGTTAGCCTTTCAGTTTTGCAGATCCCAAATTCAACTTCACAGGTGAAAGAGTTAATGGTCTCAGCCTAAATCTTTACGAGCATCCACAGCTGGCAAGTTTTGTACAGTTCTATGTATGACATTGCATGCAAATTTGTGCTATTTGCATATAACAAATTTCCTGGTAAAGGCATTTGACTGACATCCATGGTGAATGAAATGCCCTCTTTATCTACAGGTTGACAGCAAGGAACACTTTGTCAGCATGCTTCCACTTTGATAACAGGAAGGACAGACTACCTGCAGGCAAGAGATAATTCAGTCCTCATGGTGCATTTAGTGCTTGTCCTCTACCAAGTAGTCCAAAGCACAACAATCACTTTGTTCTGAGAATACTGGATCTGAACCCCCAAACTTATTTTACATAGGGCCACCAAATATCCATTAAATGGGAGCATCTTTCCATCCTTTCAAAGCTGAGCCGCATTCAAAATTGGTGGCCTCAATGTTAAAGACTGTGGCTAAGTCTTGATTAGCACTTTATAGAGTTGTAAAACTTTCAGGATCAGGGGCACAAAAGAATACCACCTTCATGTACATACCCATGCACTAGTACAGCAAGTTACAACGGTGTCACACATCAATGTGCTACTCTCCTCATGGAGGTGATTTATACAGAGAGCTGAGAGAGCTCTCTCCCAGCGCTCGTGCTGTGGCCATACTTTCAGTTTGAAGTGCTGCCATGGCTGCTCTTTAAACCTAAGTGTAGGCTAGGGATGTTAAAAATGATTAAATCAATTAATCGAATAGTCAATTAAATTTCCCTTATTTCATTGCCACACTTCTGCTTTGAAATGTACAAGAGCCTCACAGCAGGAGTTCTTGTGCATTTCAAAGATTGAAACCAGGGGTGGCCCGTGACTATAGGTCGACTCGGCCGTCGCCTAGGGCGCCGCCTTCAATGGGGTGCCCGAAGATGTCGTCACGAGGCGCCTGATGATGACATCACTCCATTGGCAGCGTGCAGGTGGGGGCGCAGATCACGCATTCCACCTGATTGAAACGTCGCATGGAGCCTGGAGCCAATGGGGGACTCTTGTTCATTTCAAGGGTAGAACACCACCGCTGCACCCCTCCCATGGAGCTGGAGCTGGAGGGGGAACCAGCTTTTAAGCCAGCTCCTCCCCAGTACCCCTACCCTTCCCCCCTTTCTGCCTCTATCAGAAAGAGGCAGTAAGGGGGGGGAAGGGAGCAACTAGTCAACTAGTGTGTCGACTACCTGATACGCTTTTGCTTACCAGATAGTCAACTAGTCATTTACATCCCTTGAGTAGACAATGCCTTTGTAAATCATCGGTAAAGCATTCAGCCTCAACTTGAAGGATCTTACACATATATTTTACATACAAATCGTTATAATAAAAGGAATATTTATGATTGCTAAATCAAAGACTTAATTTAGAAAATATCAGAATTGAGGTTATCTATGCAACCTTAATTTAAGCCTCATCTTTAGTTAAAGAACCACAAATCTTTTCTTCCCCTCAAATGGATTGTCAAGAGAAAGTAGTAAGCTGTTTTGTCTTTTGTGTGTCTCAGCTCCTAACAGATATTCTAGAATAGACACTCTTTGCGAATGTGTAACCATTTGTGAAATCACAACGTAATGTTTTGCATTATAGCAGGATTCCTGGGTTCTACTTTTGGGTACAGGCCAGAGTAGGATCTAATCATAAGAGCAACAGTTACCAAGAGAATACCAAAGACACAGATTTGGCACTTTTGTTCTGAGATAAAGAGTGGCTTAGTGTTAAAACTTGGGTCTGTCACATTAGAAACCCATGTTTTATTTCCAGCATGTCCTGATGTGATCTTGTTCAATTTCTCTTACCTTAATTGTCAAATAAATGAATGATGTCTGCCTTCCTCCCATGGCAGGTATAAACACTTAGCCTAAATATAAGCATTGGCAATTGCACATAAGAATGAATAGCCATCCAAAGAATTTGGGAAATCAAAACTCATACCTCCTAGTTCCCAGCCCTTTACATCTATGCTAAAGATATTTACTTTTAGGGATGGTTGGGAAGGCAGAAAAGTCATTATGTTCAATATTTTACCTGATACGTGGGCAGGTGTGACAAGGAGATGCGTCATGCAACATGCATAACATTTAGCAAGTCTTAAAAATAGGCTAATTTTGGTAATTCAAATATTTGAAAAGTTAGCTAAGTCAAAAGGTAAAGCTGATAGATTTTTCCCCAAAGTCACCAATCAAAACTGTCCAGGTGTTTAAGCTTAAAGCAGAATGTTATTTGTGTGTTAGAACTCCCTATCAATGCAGATAAATGAGAAAGTAACAGCTTGAAACATTCTGTATAGTTTAATGAACATTTGGGCGAACGGTTCATTAAAAATATTACATGCTGTACCACATAATTAGCTGAGAGTTTTTTGGCAAGTCAAACCTAAATCACAGGAATTAAAAATTAACAAATTTTAGCACAAAAGATCCTTATATCTTCATCGCTGCTATTTATGATATAATTTTAACATAAGCCATGTAAAATAAATATGCAGTGTTGTCCAATAAAAGATATTCTCACCCACCTTGTCTATGCGAAGTAACAGCCATTTTCATAAAATTCTATCTAAAATGTTAATTAGGAAATCAATGTACACATAAAACATTAAAATTGCTTGTCATTTGCCAACTTTTTTTAATTAGTAAACAGAACAAACTTTGTTCTTTCACTCCAAGCAATGCTTTTTGAAAAAATGTGAATTAATAAAATTCAGCACCTGCAGTAATCACTTTTGCCTAATGGAAAACAGACACCTTCCAAATCTTTCAAGCATTAGACAGAAACTCACCAAGAAAAGTGAACAGCTGTAGGAAATGGTGCAGTTATAGTAATCTCTGGATGCCAATATGTGACGAAAAATACTCTTGAGAGTGGCTCTCTCACATTGCATTATACAAAACACTGTGACAGTATATGCACACCATAACTTCCGAGTGCACACATCAACTATACCCAAAGAAAAAAAAGTTATCACTGATCTAAGGACATACACATACTGCATAAACCCAATTCCAGAGAATGAAAGAGAACATGCTGAATGTTGCTTTGAAAAGTAATTAGAACTGGCATTGTTGATTTTGAAGTTTATTGCTTCTCACTAGAAAACTATGATCAGTTTACAAACAGACAGACTTCTCCCCTGGCCTTTCCCTCCCAAGCCCTTACCCCCACTTCTGCAAAGTCAGCTTGGGATATTAAGATTAAATGAGCAATTTGCCTTCTGTATCACTACCAGAAATTTTGTCAAAGCTAAATTATGCCCTCCTCCCTTATATCTAAATACCCTCTGTTTTCTGTGAATTCATAAATAGGGCTGTCAAGCGATTAAAAAAAATTATTCACAATTAATTGTGCAATTAAAAAATTTAATTGGTGTTAATTGCATGTGCTGCCCCTTTGAAACACAGTGGTAGCATTTCAAAGGGGCAGTGCTGAGGAAACCAGGGATCAGCTAGAGTCCTCAGCTGACCCCAGGCTCAGTGCAGCTGCCTCTTTGAAATGCAGAGGTGGTGTTTCAAAGGGGCAGCACTGCAGGACCCCACGATCAGCTGGAGTCCCCAGCTGAACTCGGCTCCATGCAGCGCTGCCCCTTGGAAAGGCCACCCTGGTCTCTCCTGCTGATCCCCGTCTCCGTGTTGCTCCGCCCCTTAGTAGTGGTGCTCCGGGTCAGAGATGTATTGCCAAGGGGCAGAGCTGCACGGAGCCCATGATCAGCTGGGGACTCCAGCTGATCCCAGGCTCCTAATGCGCTGCCCCTTTGAAGCTCCAGAGCAGCACTTCAAAGGGGCCGCACAGTATTAATGCCTGCAATTAACGCGGTCATTTTTTTTTAAACTCAGTCATCCTGCCCTGTGTTAATCTCAGGTGTTAACGCAGATAAATTGACAGTCCTACTCATAACTAAAACTTACTGGTCCTATAATGGATAGGGGCAGGGTTCATTATGGCAGGAAAACAGGATGTGCCTGGAATTCAATTATTTCCCGTAACATGGAAAGGGAGGAAACATATAGAAGGGACGTGACACCGCACAGCCATTGCTAAGGGTAGCTGTACTGCAGAGTGACCACTGGGGACAGCTACACCAAAAATGGAGTGGCCAGCTGGAGACTAGGCTCACCATCTTTTCAGCCACCAGCCTAGGTAAGTGGCTCCCCTGCCCCAAACACTTCCCCCCAGCTCTCAGCTCCAGTGCCAGACCAGGGAGAAGGGAGGGTGTAAGCCCTGCCAACCTCAGCACTGTGACCCTCCCTCCTCACAGCACCACCAGGACAAGGTAACCCGCTCCCTCTTCCCCCCTCCACACACACACACACCCCAACACTGCCAGGCTGTCCAGCGTGGCCGCACCAGCAGGCCTGCGTGGTTCCCTCTTCTTTCTCCTCCATGAACCAGGTCATCCCAAGGAACATTGCTGGGACTGGCCTCTACTGCTGCTCTTTCCCCCTCACACACCTCCCCGATGCCCCATGCAGCTCCTGGCCACTGGGCCAGGCCTCCATAAATGCACCATCCTGCCTTGCTCCCAGTCCCGGGAGCATCTCTGCAGCCACATGGGCCCAGAGAGCACTGCCGGGGCTGGCCTCCACAGCACCCGCCACCCCAGACCGGAGCCCCAGCCCTGAGCTGTGTCTGGGGAGCACTGGCAGGAGACCTCTGGCACTTCCCCTCCCAGTCTCAGTCCCGGCCTGGGGAGTACTGGCAGAAGGCCTTAACAGACACCCTGCCCCCATGCGGGAGGTCTCTGTGGATCCTCTCCTTGGCCCCAGGCTGGGGACCATCGGCAGGAGGCCTCTATGGACCCCATCCCCTCCCTGCCCACCAACCCTGGATAAAATCTGGGCTTCTAGTGACAATTAATATCCGGGGCCACACAATGATTGATGAGGCTCAAAAGTTATATTGAACTGTTACACTTTTAGTGAGCTTCATCCACCTAGTAAACTCAGTAAAGCAAGGATTGTGTGGGAAATGTAGTTATGTTTTTAATGGATACACACAAAAAGGCCAAACTAGGTTGCACAGGCAATCATTAATTCAGGGATTAAAATTTTAATGTTGAATCTTAGTGTTCTTTTAATACAGCTTTTGTTTTTTTCAAATAATCTAATCCATTCCCCCCCCCCCACTCCCTTCAAACATTTCTATTGTTACGTCACACTGATTCCTACATGACATGGTTCACCCAAATAGCTGATGTTGGGATATTTGATGCACTGTATGAGGCACTCCACTTGTTGCAATAGGCACTGATAGGACCCATGGATTTTAAAAGATGGGCGATTGTATAGCTGGTCTTTGAGCAATGGATGTGATGTCTGTTAAAGATTTCACAACCTATTTTTTCCTTAAGCAATCAGTATAAGATCAAGTATGTGGTTTCCTTTACTGTGAGGTGTCCAGTCACATGATTTTCTCCTTATGACTGTCAGTAGGAAAGGTAGTTATATTTGTTGTGAAAAAATTATTCAAAGCGAGTTGGTGAAAGAGTCCTTTTAATTCTCCACAAAGGCATCAGGTTCTCTGATGTGGAGAAGATCAGTCCCTTGGAAAGTATAGATAATTCAGCTTCACTTAAGAGTCATCTTAATGAAATAGGTAATGATGATGATGGTTTGTTGTATAACATCCATGTGGTAGTTTTGGTGTGATGGTTACCTTCAAACCAAATACCTGACGAAGTCAAGAGAGGACAGGAAAGGTTTGGGGGTGAGGATTACAAAACAAAAAGGCAAAGCTATATTTGTTATGCATATACAGTGTTATGCATATACATACTGTACCCAACAGTATATTCCAATAATGACAAAACAAAAATATATCCTTGTGATCACTCAACTACTTGTGATTCTCTCTTCTAGCATAGTATCTGTTGCTGCACATATTGACAAAGCGGTATAGCATATTTGACAATTAGTCTGACTGTGTGTCTCCATATACAAATTATCCCACAGCCCCTTCCTGCAACATGGCAGATGGAGATTGTTTTGTTTTGTTTTCCTGTAAAGGCAGAAGTACGGTAGTCCTGTCTGTGTTTGAGCTCCTTTCTCTATTCATCTGTGTTCAAAAGGCTATTAGGTACAGGGCTGACTAAATATGGACCTAAATGCATGTGCTACAGTGTGGGCGAGCCAATTACTCATAAGCTTCTTATAGTAACTAACTCTCCCACATTGCACAATCACTATTTAGGCATATATTTAATAACCTAGCTGGGAACTGAAAAGTTGGATGTGAGCAAGTTAATTTCTTTGGGACATTTATATTCCCTGTCTTAAAACATGTAACCTTAATAATGCATTAGTAATCAGATATTTAATTTATTTATTTAAAAAAAAAGATAATTCAGAAAGTTGAACATGTGCAGGAAAAAGCTGGTTATGATAGAAGTGCTAAAATAACTGATACATAGTGACTGCTATTAGGAGATACACAACAGAAGAAGAGCAACTTGTTCTAAGCATTGGCTAATTTGTGTTCTTGATTTATTTCTATGAATATCCCTCTTACACAATCATCTTCTTTACCATGGCCCATCAATAGATATTAGTGGCTCTTGTTCTTTTTCTCTAAGCATTCTTGTCAAACCCATTTCTAAGCTGGAACCAACCTGCTTCATAAGATCTTTCACCATCTTAAACAATGTTTTTTTAAATCCTCACAATTTTTTTCTTGTGACTACCAGCTCTTGTACTCTCTGACCAACATATACTACAGCTGAGGCCTTATCAGCATGGAGCAGAGCAGAAGAATCACTTCTAGTGTGTTACTTACAACACTCCCAATAATCTATCGCAAAAAGTTTGCTTTTTCTATTATTCATATGCTTTGTTGCATAATGAGCCCCCAGATCTGTTTCTGCAACACTATTAGGCAGTCATTTCCCATTTTATCTTTGTGCAACTGATTGTTCTTTCCTAGGTACAGAACTTGGCCTTTGTCCTTACTGGATTTCATCCTTTTTGCTGCAGACCATTTCTCCAGTTTGTCTAGACCATTTGGAATTTTAATCCTACCCTCAAAAGCACTTAGAAACACTCCCAGTTTGATAAAGTCCACAAACTTGATAAGTATACTCTCTATACCGGGCTGGGGCCAGTTTCCTAGAGTTTTTCCTGGCAGGCCACAACCACCCTTGCCAGAGCCTCTGCAGGTATAGGCAAGTGCAGTTCCTGTTGGCTACAGATTGCTGTTCTTGGCCAAGGAAAGTTACGAAAATTGGTGTCCCAGTCCACGCTGCTTCTTGCAGTTCCCACTGGTAAGGAACAGAGATCCGCAACCAATGGGAGCTGCAACTGCTTGTCCCTGTAGAGCACAGATAAATATAGCAGTAGTGGCTCACCAGGGGCTAACTCTGGCAAACCACCTCTGCTTTATTGCCCATCCCTGCTCTGTGCCATTATCCAAATCATTGATGAAGATATTAAACAGTACTGGATCCAAATCCAATATCTGTGGTACCCAACTCAATGTGCTCATCTAGCTTGACTGTGTACCACTGATAACTACTCTCTGCAAATCGTTTTCTAGCCAGTTGCATACTCACCTTATAATAGCACTACCTAGGCTGTATATCCCTAACTGGTATGTGAGCGTGTCATTCAGGACAGTATCAAAAGCCTTACTGAAGTTAAGCCCAATCACATTTACCATTCCCACCCTATCCAGTAGGCTTGTCATCCTGTCTAAGCTCTTAGATATATTTGGCACTATTTGTTTTTGACATATGGATGCTATCTCTTCCTTATCACCTTATCTCCCAGATGTTTCAAAACTGATTGCTTAATTATTTGCTCCATTATCTCTTTACCCCTAAGTGTTAAGATGACTAGTTTGTAATTCTCTGGTTTATCCTTATTCCTCTTTTTTTAGATTGGCACTATATCTGCCTTTTTCCAGTCCTCTGGAATCTCTCCCATAACTTCTTCAAAGATAATTACTAATGGTTCAATATCTCCTTGGTCAGCTTCTTGCATATTCTAGAACATATTTCAACATGCGGAAGACACCTAACTTGACTAAATAATTTTAAACTTGTTTTTCCTTATTTAGCTTTGGATCCTACCTCATTTTCACTTGTTTTCACTATGTTAGACATCTGATTGTTATTAATGTTTTTGCTGAAAACAGAAATAAAAAAGTCATTTATCATTTCTTCCATTTCCATATTTTCCATTATTGATTTTCTCCTCTCTTTCACCATAGGGCCTACAACGTTCTTGGTCTTCCTCTTGCCTTCCATTTTTTGTAGTACTTTGTTGATTTTCAGATCATTGAATATTTCCTAGTTAAGCCAGCGTGGTCTCTTGCCATACTTACTACCTTTCCTACACAATGGGATAGTGTGTTCTTCTGCTAAGTGTCTTGAACTGTTTTTCTCCTTAAACTTGCTTCCCATAAGATCTTATCTACCTACACGAAATTTGCTCAAGATTGCCTTCTGGAAATCCATTATCTTTTCTATGCTGTTTTCCCTCCTACCATTCCTTAGGTTGACACGAGCTGTGTCAATTTATGATTCATTTCTTGTTTCTGTTTCACTCTTGAATTTGTCAGATAACATTTTAATTTTAAATAAGATCTACTACAGATATCAAAATAAGGAACAAAGATAGGGATGCAAGCAAGCAGTCAAATAGTGGACTACCCACTTCCTCCTGCCCCTTGCTGCCTCTGTACCACCTAATTGCCAGTTATCTAATTTAGTTCACCTAATTGCCAGTTCTGTACCAGAGGCAGCAAGGGAGAAACAGGGAAACAAGAGCCAGTGCTGGGAGCAACAGTCTCTGGATACAAACAGATGCTGTCGCCAGAGCAGCCTCTATGCACTGCCAGCTCAGGCCATTGCGGACAGGAGCTAGTGGACCCAGCGTGAGCCAGAACAGAGCGAGCCCTGCTCAGTCCCAGCTCATGCCAGTCTGGGACCACTGTGGCTCTGCATTTTAAATGTAGTAAGTACTGCCTGGCTCTTACTACATTTAAAATGCAGAGCTGGAGTGCTCTGTCTTAGCTTGCGCACGTCTGGGACCTACCTCGCTGCAGCTCTGCAGCTTAAATGTAGTAGGTGCCCGGCTGCCACTACATTTCAACTGCAGAGCGACAGCAGCGGTAGCTCCTGGACTGGCACGAGCTGGGACAAAGTGCCTTCCCTTATTAACTTATGTTCTTATGTGTAGTTGATACAAATTGTAGTTGACACTAATCAACTATATGATCAGTCAATTGCCCACCTCTTAACATTCTTAAACTAAGAAAAGCCTAAAACAGCACCATCTTTTACCTTAAGCTTATGATCTAAGTTTACCAGAGGAAATTTCGGAAGGCCAATGAAGTCTCACATTTACATGCAGGAAAAAAGTCTATAAACAAGTGTACAAAATGTACCTGTTTTACTAGTGTCTTCAATCCACCAGAAATGTAAACCTGCAGGTGTTCAGTTTCCACACATTACAGAAAAATTAAATGACCCTTTTTTAGTTCACCTAATTGCCAGTTCTGACCTTTAAAGGAGTATGTTCTCACAAAAGGAACATTTTTCTGAAAACCAGGAAAAATGAGACTAACAAAGCTTCAACCACAAGTAGTTCTCATAGAATTTTTTTATAAAGAAAGGGATCTCTCACTCAGGATGATGTCTAAGTCAAAGTAAACAAGGAATCTTAGCACTATATATAAACTAGGGATGTAAGTAACTAGGTGACTAATGGCTTCCCCCCCCACACACACCTTTCTGTCTCTATCTGAGGCAGCATCGGGGGAGGAGGGGTGAAGAGGGTACAGGACCCTGTGCTAGGGGAGCCAAATTAAAAGAGCTTCTCCCCAGTACCATCCTTCACAGGAAAGAAGTGGGGACCAGGTTCCACAACTCTGCTTTTTAAACATATTAACAGTCTGCTGGCTCTTAATACATTTAAAAATCAGAAGCACAGCGGGGAGGACCCAATGAAAGCCAGGCCAGTTGATTCCCGGCTCGCACAAAGTCCTGGAGGACTCTTAATACATTTAAAAAGCTAAATAACATCAGTGGGGACCCAGTACGAGCCAGAAATCAGCTGGTCCAGCTTGCACCAGGTCCCAACCCATGCACTACCCTTTTAAATGTATTAAGAGCTGGCAGGCTATTAATACATTTAAAAGGCAGAGCCACAGTGGGGTTAGCTCCCGGGGCTGCTGCAACACCCCTGTTTATTGACTAACTGAATACTCGATGGGTTAAACCTACCTATATTTTACATCCCTAATATAAGCTAGATAAAACTTACTGAATACTGACTTAAAGTTCACACCATTTATCCATGCCCAGAAAGACCACTACATTACAATAATGCCATTGTTGTATTTTATACCTATTTAGCAAAAACAAGTAAAACTCAGTATGTTTGTTTTAACTAGAAAATACATCATGTTCAAGTAACAGCTAATGGCAAATCACGGCTATTTCAACGTTTTTCTACATGTCAAAGTGCTCAAAGGAAACTCAAACTCATTTTCCTGTTAATGGACAGACTGACAGAATATTTTTTAGCATAGCTATAGTATATACAGAATGGTCTTTCCTTTAAACTATGAATCTATAATTATGTGCATAGCATACCCACATCATTAGCTATTTACAACTGCGCTATTGTGCACTGGAAATGCAAAAGAATATTCAGAATGTTTTCTGAATATTTGTTCATTTAAAATAGTTTTGCTCATTTATTAGACTAAGTTTCCTAACGTAATCTAAAAAGACTGAACATAGCATTTCCACTCCTATAAAATGTATTACAGATAGCTTCCTACAATATTTACATGCAAGTGGGAGCACCCCAGGGGCTTAGCAAATCAGATTCACATACAGTATCTCCAGATCTATTATATTGTACCTTAGGTATTTTACAACCACAGGACCATAGTTTACCATGACCATAGTATACGAGCATTTCACAATCAATGTGTTTATCTTCACAATGTCTCTGTGCTATTTCCTTCATTTTACATTTGGGGAACGGAAGCACAGAAGGACTAAGACTGTCCCAAAGTCACACAGATATCTTCATCAAAGCAGGAACTGAACTCTCTGGCTTTGTCTACACTTAAAAGTTTAAAACACTCAGCAGTGTTTTAAATTGCTAATGTGGCCACAGCAGGAGGGCTGGGAGGAAGCATTCCCAGTGCAACAGGTAAACCATCTCCCTGAGGGGAGCAGCTAGGCAGTGTTCCCAGCACTATAGCCTGGTTCACACTGGCACTTCACTGTACTGTAACTTGCTGCACTCCAGGGGTGTTTTTTCACACCTGAGCCAAAAAGCTACAGCACAGTAAAGTAACAGTGTGGACTTAGTCTCTGTCTCCCATTGCCTAGGAAAGGGATCTAATCAGTGGACTATCCTTCCAACAGGTTCATGGAAGCCTCTCTTATTTTAACTTCTAAAATCTCTGGGGCATCGAGTGCACATCGTGTATTTAGACAGTATTTAATCTGAGTATTAGCAAAATATAAATAAAATACTGTATATATTTTAACTAAAATTAAACAGAAGAATATATATCCATTTATAGCCAGTTCTAGGACACAAATGCATGTGATGACATTCAAAGGTGCAGCTCTTATTTCAGTAGATCTAGTCCGAATCAAAGCTAGACTATCTTTTTAATATACAAGTACTACAAACGGTAAGATCACTCACCATGTCACATTATATAAATTACCAACCCCAACATCATTAGATACATCTTCAAACAGCCAGGTAGTCTGGAGCTGTGAAAATGAAAGCTGCATCAGACTCAGAACCATTAAACCTGTGGATTACTGGCCTTTAACATCTCTCATCCTACTACTAGAACACAGAAATTTTACTTCTCATGCCCTTAAACACAAGAGGAAGCCAACAGTGTCAACATGAGACTAAAATATGTCTTCTCAGACTAGCATCCAAAACACTCAAGGCTGCTTCCAGAATCAGTTAGAAAAATCTCTACACAAAAGCAGTTACAAGAACTTCATTTTTAATAAAAGTTTCGCCATGTATCCTAAGTTATGTTATATACTGAAGGTTGGAAAAATAGTCTAATTGAAACACAGGATTAGAAGGGACCTTGAGGAATCATCAAGTCCAGTCCCTTGCACAAGCAGTCATCAAGGTGTATATGGAGAAATTTTTCCCCTGAGGAATCAAACTTTTCCTGAATGAGCAAAACGCAGCTGTCATGAACACAAGAGAGAAATTATTATCAAAACCACTGTCATTTTTGATAATGCAAGAGCTCTCCAGAATGAGATTAAGAGGTCTGTGTCACTGCAAGTTTGGCAGGATATAGCACAGCATCCAAGACTCATGTGTCTGGTGCCTTTGTTAGACAGTAACACCACAAGCCAACAACATACCAAGAGAACGAGTTAGTAAAATGAGAATGTATCATTTCAGAATGGGAACACATATGGCCTAGATTGCTGGTAACAGAACATTTTTTTTTTTTGGTCAAACGACAATATGAAGTCTATCACTTCCACGTCACTGATTTAAAGGCAGTAGGGACCCCGTGTCCAAGAAAGAGCTGATAATCTCAGTCCAATGCTTAGTACAGATTGTACCTCCATTAACCGGGACTCCCTGGTCCGGCAACATCTGTGGTCTGGCACCAACCATGGATGTTCCTGGACTACAGAGACCCGGAACAGGAAGGCCTGGCAGTGGACCATGAGTACCATAAAGGGCACCAGGAACTCAGCCAGGAGTCCTGTGTGTGTTTACGGGGAAAACGGGAGGGAGTGGGGAGGGAAAGTTCTGGCCCCAGTGGCGGCCATGAAGCTCCAGCCCCAGCAGAAGCTAGGGAACTCTGTCCCCAGCCGCAGAGCCAGATGTCTACAAAGTTCTGTTCCGGCTGTGGAGTACTAACCCCAGCTGTGGAGCCAGCTGCCTCGGCTGTGGAGCTCCGGCCGTGGTGCTCTGGCTCAGCAGCAGCATCTAGATATCCTGGGGGCTAAGGCAACAGTGGAGGCAGGATGGCGCTCTAACCCAATGGAAGCCTGGATCAAGAAAGGAGGGACCTCTCCTGGTCTGGCAAATCCCCTTGTTCGGGACCACCCAGGTCCCAAGGGTGCCAGACCAGCAAGGTCCAATCTGTAGTCAACTGTTCCTTTCAGGCTGACGCACAAGTATGTGTCACAGATAATAATGCACCATTTTTTCCTTACAGTGCAGTATATTTGAATGACTAGTATTCTCATGCTCAAAGCAAGAAAAAAAGGGGAATGAAGAGGCGAAGAGTAACAAGAGCAACCAAAGAACTAAATACAGCTTACCAAACAGCACCTCTTATTAAACAACCGCAATCTCTCTCCAGAAAAATGACTTCAGATCTAAAAGCAACAGAAGCAAAGGAGGGAAGGACTAAATCTGATGATTCATGGAAAAATATTATAGAAGGAAGGATAATTAAATTTGTGTATTTTTAATCAGTGATAAGACTCTTTTAGTGTGACATTTCTAGACTCTTTGAAGTTTGTCTGCCATGAATGAGTCATAGGTAAGACTAGCTGATTGAGTGAGTGGGATGGGCAAAGTCCTTGTGCTAAATACTAGGGATTTGAAGGGTTAACTGATTAACTGGTCAACCAGTAAGCATCACCCTAAATAGGTAATGCTTACCAGTTCTGGTTAGCCAGTAACCAGAGTGGCCTGGAACAGCTCTCCACATGCCATGCAAACGGGGGCTGCTCTGGCGGGGGCTAGAAGCCAGCAGCAGCTCCAGCCCCAGTCCCAACCCAGCCAGGCTGGAGCAGTCCCCAGTCAGGGATACTGCTTTAGTCGGTTAACTGGTAAAATATTAGGTCAACCCGATATTTAACCGGTTAACCGGTTTAACCAGGATTTGACATCCCTACTAAATACTGATTGATACAAATGGAGAGCGAACGAACAAGAATCAAACTTAGTAGGCCACTGACAGTGTGAGAACATGGGAGCTTGGACCACGTGGCAGTAGGTTAGACTAGTGGACTAACAAAGGAAATGTTAAATAAACTGAACTTTAAACAGAAAAGTTCATTTTTTGTTTAAGACAAAACTCAACACCAACAAGCAGTGCCAGAGTGAAAAATTTCAAGTTAGCTATGCAGGTAGAAGACTAGGAGCAAACTGTTGAGGGTAGGAACTACCCACTAAAGGCATGCTCTGAAGCCCAAAAGGTCTAGAGTACAGGATGTGTAACTACTTGCCTTGTGAGCATGAACTACCCTTCCATCAGAAAGGTTCGGAATTTTTCCACATTAGAGTTAAAGCATATTAGTAGCGCAGAGATCTTAGAGCTGGTGTAGTTATATTCTGGATAGAGGATTTTACATTGCATAATGGTACTTTTCTCAAGCAGGGAACAGCCACACTTCAGAAAAACACACACACACACACACACACACACACACACACACACTTGACTTTCACTACTAGAAAAGATACATGATTTTTGTATAACATCCCTTTGTTGGTTTATTTAAGAGCTTGCTGATACATTCTCTACAAAACAGCAAGATTACTGTTAATATATCACTTTGAGAAACTATAAACTAGTAACTGGTGTTTTCTCAGCAGTACATGTAGTATTGAATATTTGAATGTAGGTGATCAATGTCTTGGGGAAACTGATTTTGCACTTTTAGAAAAAAGGAGAATTCTATGATGACACAATTTCTGTCTAATATTTTTTATCTCCTTAAGGTTAAGATTCTAACAGAAAATCCTATTATCTTTTCAAGCAGGAGGAAAAAAAATCACCTTATTTTGAAAGCACAGAAATATCAGACACCACAAAAACAGCAATTAGGATACTCTCTTACCTGTACATTTTCTTCTGTAACCTGAATTTCAGCAGTGTAAACATAATCAATAAGCATTCTCAGCGTCCAGCCATCCACTTCCTTTATTCGAACTCTCTTTGCTCGACTCTCACTCATTTCACCTGCAATACAATTTTATAGCTTAAGATCCACTGCAAGCTATCAAATACTATCATATTGTTGTATTTCCATTAACATAAAATCTTCAGGCCTGGTGACTTAAAAATTCATCACTTATTCCATTTAGATATAGTAGTTAATTATTCCCTCCAAAAATGAGGATTCCATTTACAGTAATTTTAAACCTAAGTGATTTAATACTTTTCTCAAACAAACCCAAACAAACCTGGCTTACACAAGGTAGATAATTAGTGAAAGTATGGCTGTTAGATTTCACTATTGGCACACATACAGATACAAAAAATCATTTCACTAATAAGGGAAATCATTAAGATACTCTTGCTTTGTTTATTAACTCCTTGGCATAAAAAGTGTTTCAAATAATGGCAGTAGAAATTGCACTTAGAAAAAAAGAGACCTCCCCAAGAGGATTAATGTGAGTGACATTGCTTTGATTACCTTCTCACCATTCCTTTCACCATTCCCTTAAACCTTTTGGACTCACTCAGTAATGTTGTTACTCAATGTAAGGAGTCTGAAATACTGATCATGAAGACTATCTGTTGAGCCAGTACAAATCTTGTTGGAAGGATTCAGGGAAACTAGCCACCTGCAGAAAATTGGTGTCTTTCACAATGCAGGAGTTAGTTTCTCTGACAAATCACAATACTGCAGGCAAATAAGCTTCATGGTCATCAGAAGAACTTAAAAAAAAAAGAGCAGGGATTACATTATGAGATAAGACCATAGGGAACTTGTGACAAAAAAACTGTCCACATGAATTCTATTAGCCCTGTTATTAGCCTTCAATACTGTTGATCATAACATGGTGTTAAACTTGCCTACAGACTGCAAGTCGATAAGGCTGCTTTTGGATAGCTCCATTTTGTTTTCTGGTTGAATTTTTCCAGCAAGCAATGTTGGGAATAGGTAGTGCTGACCAGCATTCAGTGACTGAAGGATTAAACTCAGGTTGCTAGGGGGTGTTGAGAGAGAGATTTTAAGCCAGGAGCTGGGTGAAACAAGATGCATTGAACCAGGCAGAACGACCATGCCTACAAGGAATACTGGGCATGGAAATGGACTGGACCTTGAAGTTCGGATCGTGAGTAGATAGGAATAACGTATCATCAGTTGCGATCAGGATATTTTCTGTGTTTTGCAGTTTGGTTAAATAATTCTGTGCCAAGGCCATGTGACTCCTGCCCCTCCTCCCCCATTCACTATGTCTAAGCTGCACCCAGAGATACCATTTTTCTCTGTTTTAATTTATTCTGGTCTCAGTTGCTCTGTAACTACTAGCAACCAAGTATGCATTATCAAGTATACCTTTTTTTTTGTTAATAAAATCACCTTTTTTAAGGCGATGATTTGATTCTTGCATCCTAGAAAGTAACAGGAGGTCTGTGTATGCATGCCTAAAACTGAGAGGTCTACTATCAGAGATTGCAGTTTCTCTTTTTCTTCAAGCTCTTTTGTGGTAAAAAAGAGCTTGGGGGTACCACTCTGTAAGAAGTTCAAGTGCTTCTTCCTGGACCTAAGAAGAAGATGGTTTTCACTCGATGATGGCAGCCTATATCCCAAGGCCAGGGAAACTATAACCTAGGGGAACTTTTAAGCAGAAACCTATAGAGGCGAGGTATTTTTCAGGTCTCTTGCGGGCCACCACCTTCTGCACTTGAAGTGCCAGACTAGGGAACAGACTTGACAGGAAGCCATTTCTGTTCCTGCTGGGCACTATCATGTGGAGTTTTTTCAGTGAGCTTATATCACTTAGTCACTCTTCCTCTCCTGACCCATCTAGTGCTGTTCATCATGTAGCCCAGTTCCCCAGTGGGAAAGTGTCACAGATGAGAGCCAGATGTCAATTCAATCCTACTAAGTCTGAAGTCACACTGGTAGGCTGGGGGTGAGGCTGCCCCCAGGTGACATTTCAAGGCAGATATGCTCCCATTTGATTGATGATACATTTTCACTCTGCTTCCCTGGTAGTGTCTGGGGTTTGTATTGGACCCTCATATATAACAATAAAGTGTCCAGAAAGTTTTTTTCCATCTCTGGCTGGCCAGGAGATTGTGACTTTCAGATGAATATATCTCTACTGTGATCCATGCCTTTGGCACCTCAAGAGTGGATTACTGACGTAGGCTCTATATGGAGTCTTCACATTTCTTTGGTGTTCCATGACTGGCATTGGCTATCAAATTCAATTTAAGGTCTATAACGTACCAAAGGGGTTGGGGCACTGGATCTTTATTTTTAAAAGACTGAATCTTTCTTCTTGCTATAAAATAGTTGGGATTGGTAGTCATCTGAGCTGAAATAGCTCACGTATACCGAGCTTTAAAGCACGATTCACAATGCATCTACTTATGCAGACTGCTGTGGAGGTGTCCTTTATAGAGAAAAGGACGTGGGAGAGCATGGAGTTTGGTGTTCTGTGAGCAATCTTTTTTTCTCCTCCAGTATTTATGGCAGGAACCTCCTCCTCTTTCCATTTTTGTGTAGTCTAATAAAAATAGAAATGAGGACTTTCAGCTTCCACTTCAAGCTAAAGGAGTATCTTTAGCTGTAAGTAGTAGGGAGGCCTGATACACACTACAGAGTTGGATCGATGTAAGTCCCTTTGGCAACATAACTGTGGAAGCATCCATACTAAAATGTAGCTCCTGCCCAAGTAACTCACCCACTACGTTGACTTAATTCCACCTCTTCGAGAGATGTAGCACTTAAGTTCATCTAGTGAGATCAACATAATGTCAGCATAAACACTATGCTGCTTACATAGACCACTGCTGCCTTTCAAAAAAATTTTCTACAATGCCCCACACTGACAATTAAAGTGATGCAAGTGCTCCTGGTGAGGATGCACACTGCCAACACAAGGAGCATAGCATGGATATGTAAAATGGATTCCGTTACCTTGGTATCTGTATATTGATGTAACTTCGGTTAACTTAATTTTGTAGGGTAGACTTAGCCTAAGATTCTTCTCTATTGTGGGCCAGCCAGTAGGCTGGTGACACAATCCATACACTTCATCATCAATGATACACTGGTAAGGAATCACACCCTATGTATCTTTTGTTTAGATTTTAACTTTTTGGAAGGTTCAGGCTGCAACTAGAAAGGAACACCAAAATGTCTCGGAGTCACCAACTTTGTAGTAGGAGAGAAAAAGGAAAGTATTCACATTTCCTACACAGCCTAGTACAAATGTTTCCTACACAAACTTAGGCTATATCTACATTGGCACTTTTATTTCTAAAACTCAGGCTTGTGAAAAAATACCTCCCCGAATGACAAAAATTTTAGCAATGAAAAGCAGCAGTATGCATTGAGCTTCATCATTGGGAGCCGCACTCCTGTTGATAAAATCCCTCATTGGAGTGGTTTTATTTTGTCATTAAGAGAACTCTCTCCTGGTGATAAAGAACATCCACACAGCACATATTAAAATGGGGTGGCTGCAGCAGCAGAACCACACTGTTGTAAAGTGTGCTGTGTAAATGTAGCCTGTAGATAGAATATTCTATTATCTGAAGTTACTAAAAGGCTTTCTGTCTTTGGATGGAGGTATAGAGTAAAGCTACCAAGAGTGAAACTTCTCCATTCCTGCCTCTTTTCTTAAGTTCCTTTGTCAGAATTTAGGCTCTACAGCAGCTTGTGTCACACTAGGGTCTGTGGACCTTCGGGGGTGCCCACAAGGCCTTGCTGATCAACAATTCCCACGCCCTTCCTCAACTCCTCCCCCTTCCACCCAGCAGCTCTAAGCACTGCCACCACCTCAAGGGCTAAGTCCACAGCTCCCATTGGCCAGGAATTACAGTCAATGGGAACTGCAAGGTTGGTGCTGCAGGTAGGGGCAGCATGCAAAGATCCCCCCAGGAGCCACTGCCAGAGGAATGTACCGACACTTTCGGGAGCTGCCCAAGGTACATGCTATCCGTACGCTGCTCTCATACTCCCTGTCCCTGCCCAGACCCCAAATCCCCTCCTAGACTTCAACCCCCTGTCCCAGCATGGTCAAAGTGAGTGAGTGTGAGGGACAGCAAGTGACAGGAGGGGACATGGAGTATAGGGGTAAGGCCTGAGAGAAGGGGTGGGGCGGCAGTATGGCCTTGTGGAAAAAAGGCAGGGAAAGGGCTGAGTGGGAGATATTGTGGGTCCCTAAAAGTCAAAATGGGGGTCTTTGAGTTGCTGAAGTTTGAAAACCGCTGCCCTAGAAGAATCACAGGAAATCCCAGACTGGATCAGACCTGTGGTGCATCTAGCTCAGTATCGTGTGTCTGACTCAGGCCAGTGTCAGATATTTCAGAGGATGGTGGAGAACCTCAAATTATGAAATGTGGAATAATTTGTCCTCAACATTATTTCTCTTCCCACTCCCTAGGAAGCCAGAGAATGGTTTAAACCGCAACCTGTAGCATTAGCATCTAGAATTATAACTCTGGATGGAGAAAGAATGCAGAAAATTCTCCCCTTTGATTGTAACCAGTTTAGTGAGTGAAACTTGCTAGTCAAGAGGTAAGACTGTGGGTTATTTGAAGAGTAACGTAAACAGGAATTAAAGATTAAATTTGGACTTGTTCCTATGGCGAATGGCCATATAGCATAGGAAGGAAGCATTTGCACTATAGCACAGTCTGCCAATCCTCAAAGCAACACTCGTGCTGAGTTTAAAACTCCCACCACACCGATTCATTGAATAAACAATTAGCGAACATTAGAAACCACATGGAAAAAAGCATAACAAAAAAATTGCTTTCATTTGAGTTGAACAGAACACAAAGAACAGGTTTTTTAATCTCATAAAAAATATCAGTGCTCACTGGTAATTTGTGTATCAACCACAATTACATACTTGAGAATTAATAACTAGAGAATTCTTTAAATGTCATTGCTATACTTCACTATCTGGGTATTCAGCCATACAAGAGGGGAAGAAGAGTACAGAAGTAAAGACTAGTTGTAGCAGAAAGAAAATGTTACCAGATTTTAAACAATTATACATCATAAACAAATCAAGTATATCCTAAATTTACAGTTTAATTTCATTAAGTGATCCTTGTTTCCCAACACACAGCTATACTTCTGATCCTAAGTTTAAACTTAGAATAAACATAAAATGTTGACAACTATCTGCATAACTCATGTCAGGAATGCAACTAAAGTAAGATGTATACCATAATGATTATTACTGGTGTCACATGTCATCAAGAAAAAATAAGGAAATAATAAGGACAAGACTATCACACTAAGTGGTAGGAAATAACCAAGCAATTTCAAAATAAAATTATAAATACATATTTAATAATTTTCATTTTGACAGACTCTTTCATGAGAGGGTTTCAAAGTAATTTACAGCAAATGTAGAAGTAAATGTGCAGCATTGAAAATCCACTGAGAAGCATTTGAGATCTCAATGTACTTTAGCCCTACAAAGTCTCTAACGTTCCGGAGTAGCAACATAGCAGCAGTTTACATAGAGCAAGACGATGAAGAATCCAGTCTCCACAGAGAAGTTATGACAACAATGCACAGCATTATCTGTCACGCAAAAAATGCACTCCAGCTGTCAAAGCCACTGAAAACTTTCATGTCTAACAGCTTACAACACTTAGGGTCCATCTAGACTACAAGCCTCTTTCAAAAGAGAGCATTTAGACTACAGCCAGTACTTTCGAAAAAGTGAGCTGCTTCTTCAAAAAAGTGCACTCAGGCAGTCTGGATGCTCTCTTTAAAAAAAAAACACAGTTCACATTCAACAACACCTTTTTTCCAAAGAGCACTTTCGAAAAAAGGCATTATTCCTCGTAAAATGAGGTTTTCTGCGATCGAAAAAACTGCCGCATTCTTCCAATTTACTTTGGAAAGAACGCAGTGGCAGTCTAGACGCAGGGGAAGTTTTTTTTTTTTTTTTTTTTTCAAAAAAAGGCTACTTTTAGAGGAAAGAAGAGGTGGTAAAGGGTCATCATCTACTTAAAGTCCCGAAAAAAGTTTACAAGATTATTACTGCTGAAAGGGTTAGAGAATCTCTTTCCTTTACTTTGAGCATGTGTTAGCAATTTGCATAGTCATTTTGTACAGTGTCCCATTTGTCTGAGTCTTTCACTCAGAAAGGAAGAGAAAAATAAAGTAAGTAAGGGACAAATACCACAAATTGTCAGGAGGACTTAGAGAAAATATAACCAAAACTTAATTTTCATTAAGAGACTGAATTTCAAGTTGCCAGCTCCCCATACAGTTAGAACAAACTAGCATATAAAATATACAAACTTCCTATAATTTTAATGTTGTATTTGTATGTAAATAAAACACAACACAAAACTTTTTTGCCTCTGCATTTCAGCATAGTCTGCTAATAGTGATTATAACAAGTGTTAAAAACATTTGGTACCTGTAAACATGGCATGGAAGTAAGGGCTGCAAGCAGCTAGAACGACTCTGTGAGCTGCAATTTCCATGTCTTCAGCTACTATCGTCACATCACACAACAAGTTTTGACTGTTTCAGGAAAAAAAAAACACACAAAGGAAGAGTACTTTTACATAGGTAAATCCACAGTAGAAAAGCACATAACATCTACCTCAGAATAAACACATTGTTTTCCCCAACAAAAACAATGTTGATTAACCAGAATATTTAACTTTCAAAAAAAAAAAAAACCACAAGGCTGTATGCTTACAGTTTGTGCTCTGGTTCTGGATAACATTTGTAAGCCTGGAAGAGTTTGAAGCTACATACCGTGGAGAAATCCCCTTTCCATGCCATGTGTCAATATGGACAAACGCAAAAAGGTTAAGAAGATTCACTCCCCTGTAGATCAGGACCAGTGACAAGCTCAAACAAGCAGAGTGGTTTCTATTGTATTACTTGGAAAGTCTGTGCCTTGTGTTATGTTTACTATCCAAAACCACCATAAAGTCTTCTTTGTTGTTACTGCTTTTTATGCACCTCTTTCTCACCCAAACGCTGAACCAAGAAAAATAGCTCAGGTTTTTCAAGGGTGAAACACATCATGACTGAATTTCCACTTCTTTAGTGGGCAGTGTTGTAGGCACACTGGTCCCAGAATTTAAGAAAAATGAGGAGTTTGGGGAAAGATCTCTCACAGGATGTGGTAGCCATCAAGAATGGCTTGTTATTGTTTGATGCTATCCCATATAGATTGCAGTGTGGTGTGATAGATGACAGCTAGGATTTCTTTCCCCCTGCATTGAAGCATATTCTTCCAGGATATTTGGATGGACCATTCCACGATGCAATCTACTTTTCCAGGGGAATGTCCTTACTCCGTGAAGGTGGTTTAAAGTATATATATCCCATGATTTCTCCTTAGAAAACCACCACCCATCCATCCAAACTCTCGCACCAGCATCAGCTTCCTGGATCCCACAGCCAGCTTCAATAATGGAACTCTACACACTATATATAAGAAATCCATGGCTATGTAGCTTATCAGGTGGTCGACTACTCACTTACATCCCTAAAATGGACACCCCTAAGAGATGTAGCTATGTCATTCTAACCTTCAGTGTATATAGTACTGGGTCAACAAAACAATTCATCCATCAACTGCCTCTTAAGGACCCTTTCCCATCAGTGTTGGTAGATCTATCGTGAGGCACCACTGCAGCTATGCTGCTGGGACACTTTCAGTTTAGACGTGTCGTCGGTGTGTAGGAATTAGCAGATGGGCGTTCCAATAATCAAAACCAGGATCCATATAAAGTACATTTGACATCTGCTCCAAAGAGACTGCAATTTATGAGGCAACAAGATTTACCATGCATAAAATTATACAGAAAAGTCAAGATCTGTAAGGACTGTGAAAACCTTTGATAACATAACAAAATCAGGTAAATAGAGAATCTGATAGTAACCAAGATTTAATGTAAACAAGTGAAAGATTACACACATTAGAAAGAACTTAAGTGCTCGTGCTTAGGGATCCTTAAATTGTTTTAACCTTACATGAAAGGTCTACTGAGGTGCACATATCTCAAAGGTATGTGCTTAGATTGCTGCACCAATGACAGAAAGTGAGCTGGGAGGCAGAATTACAAAATACTCAATAAAAATGGTTACCTAAATATATTGCCTTATTTTCAACAATATAATCTGTTTTAGTCAACACATTCTCAAAGAGAATACACAAGATTGCTGAAGGACACTAAGAGCCGTCAGAAGCATGAAGAAGGTTCCCATTGAAAGATTAAAATGTGAGGATAATTTAATTTGGAAAGACAAGCAAGAGAAAGCTAGAGGGATAGTAAACAACACTGAATGCTTTCCAAAGAAGATCAAACACCTATTAAATAATTCCCATAATTTAACAACAAATCTTAAGTTAAAAAAGGCAACTTATTTAAAAATGAAGGAAACTCATTATGCACCACATAAGAATGGCCATACAGGATCAGACCAAAGGTCCATCTAGCCCAGTATCCTGTCTTCTGACAGTTGCCAATGCCAGATGCCCCAGAGGGAGTTAACAGAAAAAAGTAATCATCAAGTGATCATTTTCCTGTCATCCATTTCCAGCCCCTGACAAATGCAGGCTAGACACACCATTCCCACCCAATCTAGCTAATAGCCATTGATGGACCTAGCCTCTATGAATTGATCTACAGTAAACTTCTGATAATCCGGCACCTTTGGGACCCAGGGGGTGCCGTATTATCAGATATGGCGGACTATCGTAAGGAGGGGGGGCTATGAAGGATCTAGGGTGGTGTGGGGGGGATGCCACCCCAGACCCCTCATTGCTCCCCTTCCGATAGTCCGGCTCTGCCCCAGGCGTCCCCGATTCAGATGCTGCTGCTCAGTTTCAGCAGCAGCTGAATCGGGACGCCTGCGGCAGAGCAGCTGGGGTGCTGCCGGGTTGGTCCCACAGCGCCAAGAGGCAGAGCTACTGGACCAACCTGACAGCACCTCAGCTGCTCTGCCCCAGGCGTCCCCAAGTTAGCTGCCGCTGAAACTGACCAGCAGCTGACTCCAGGAAGCTCGAGGCAGAGCTGCTCTGCCCCCACTTCCCCGATTCAGCCACTGGTCAGTTTCAGCAGCGCCTGAATCGGGGAAGCCGGGGGCAGAGCAGCTCCAATGGTCTGGCTGCCCGGAGCACTTACGGGTTCCGATGGTGCCGGACCATCAGGAGTGCCGGACCATCAGATGCCGGACCAATGGAGTTTTACTGTACAGGCAGTCCCCGGGTTACGTACAAGATAGGGACTGTAGGTTTGTTCTTAAGTTGAATCTGTATGTAAGTCGGAACTGGCGTCCAGATTCAGACACTGCTGAAACTGACCGCCAGTTCTGACTTACATACAGAATCAACTTAAGAACCCCAGGCGTCCCCAAGTCAGCTGCTGCTGAAACTGATCAGCAGCTGATTCCAGGAAGCCCGGGGCAGAGCAACTCTGCCTGGGGCTTCCTGTAGTCAGCGCTGGTCAGTTTCAGCAGAAGCTGACTTGGGGACGCCTGGGGCAGAGCAGCTGGGGTGCTGCTGGGTTGCTCCAGTAGCGCCGCTCCTGGGTGCTACTGGACCAACCTAGCAGCACCCCATCTGCTCTGCCCCAGGGTCCTGATTCAGCCGCTGCTGAAACTGACCAGCAGCAGCTGAATCAGGACCTGGGGCAGAGCAGCTGGGGTGCTGCCGGGTTGGTCCAGTAGTGCCCAGAGCGGGCGCTGCAGGACCAATCGGCAGTGCCCCAGCTGCTCTGCCCCAGAGTCCAAAAGAAAAGCCTGGTCTGCTGGGGGGGGGGGGAAGCACACTAGCTGCGCCCCCCCTCTCCCCAGCAGACCAGGGACACGGGGAGCAGAGCCTCTAAGGCTTTGCTCTGGCAAAGCCTCAGAGGGAGGGACCCCGCCGCGGCTGCGGCTTCAATCTGGGTGCCTGTGGTCTGCTGGGGACCGTCCCCGTGGTCTGCTGGGGACCGTCCCCAGCAGACCACAGGCTCCCGGACTGAAGCCGCAGCCGCGAGGGGTTCCCGCGCCTCTGAGGCTTTGCCAGAGCAAAGCCTCAGAGGCGCGGGACCGCCCCGAGGCTGCGGCTTTAGTCCGGGAGCCTGTGGTCTGCTGGGGACGGTCCCCAGCAGACCACAGGCACCCAGATTGAAGCGGCAGCAGCGGCGGTTCCCCGCGCCTCTGAGGCTTTGCTCTGGCAAAGCCTCAGAAGCGCTGGAACCCGCCCGGTGCCCCTGGTCTGCTGGAGACGGTCTCCAGCAGACCAGGGGCACCGGAGCAGCTTACGAACGGGGCTTTCTCGCCCCGACTTCCGGGGCAAGAAAGCCCCGTTCGTAAGTGCGGATCCGACATAAGTCGGATCCGCGTAAGTCGGGGACTGCCTGTAGTTCTTTTTTGAACCCTGTTAAAGTCCTGGTCTTCACATCCTCTGGCAAGAGGACTATTCAAGTCACTACTCAACTATCTGATAAGCATTTGCCTATCAGATAGTCGATTAATCGCCAACATCTCTAATTTATATAGAGGCAATAAGATATTCTCTATCCCTCTTTAATTGATTCCTAACATTATCTCCTTTTTTGACTGCTGCTGCACACTGAGTGGATGTTTTCAGAGAACTATCCACAATGATTCCAAGACGGCTCTATTGAGTAGCTGTAGCTAAATTAGTCCTAATCATGTTGTATGAACAGTTGGGAATATTTTTTCCAATATGAATTACTTTGCACTTAACAACATTAAAATTAATTTGCTATTTTGTTGCCCAATCACCTACTTTTGTGAGATTATTTTGAAACTCTTCAGTCTGGTTTGCACCTAACTATCTTGAGCTGTTTAGTATCATCTGCCAATTTTGCCCCACTATTTCCTCCCTTCTCCAGATCATTTATAAAGAGGTTAAATAGGATTGGTCCCAATACAGACCCTTGGGGGACACCACTAGTTACCTCTCTCCATCCTGAAAACTGACGATTTATTCCTACCTCTGTTTCCTGTCTTATGTACTATGGTGCATTAATATGGAGTTTTAATACTTTCTATTAGAATCTAGAGGAAACAGTTAAATCGAATTAAGCCAACTGCTCTTAAGTCAAGTTTAAAGTAATTCAGTTGATTTCAAATCCAAAAAAGAACACAAATACAAATATAACATGGCCTGACAAAATCCTAAAATTATGACTTAAGATTACTCAAACTGAAGCCATTATTAAATGCAATTTGAAGCTTGCTTGGTACCATTCCATTTAAGCTTCTCAACTGTTTATAAATACAAAACTAAAAATGTTTATACTCTCTCAACAGTAATACTAACTTTAATAAATCCTAGAAATTGAAGTATATTTTTAAAACAATAATCCAGGGCTTTCAACAGTGAACTCCACTGGGAAATCACCTCATTTTATCTGCTATGTAACAGTATACCTAAGATCAGGTTTGTTACTTCTGAGCACAATACAGCTTACGATTCATTCTTAGATGTGACCACTACTTCTACATTCTCTCATCTCCAAAAAATGAGATACTTTACCCTGCAGCCACGCCATGTTCCTTGAGATTGTGAATCTGGTTACTGTAATACTTGGAAGAGCAAGAATTGCGATAGAGTCTGTGAGAGATAAAAGGAATGCTGGCCAGCATTCAGTTACTAAAGGGTTAAATTCAGGTAGCTAATGGTGTTGGCAGGAAGCCAGAAGAACCAATGGGATACAGTACTGAAATTTAAATTGTAAAGATATACCTTGCCTGTTCTCTCTGTGTCTGCATTCTAAGTTAAGGGCTGGAGGGAGCAACATACAGTAATCAGAATTACCATGCCTAAAAGGAATTTTGGGCATGGACATGAACTGGGCCTTGACATACAGATTGGCACAGATCGTGAGTAGAGAAAGGAATGTATGTTTAGTTGCAATCGGGGTATTTTTCTTTGTTTTGGTTGTTTGGGTAAACTTCTCTGTGTAAAACCCACGTGCCTCCTCCCCCATTCACCATACCTGAGCTGTGCCAAAGAGACATTTTTTTTCTCTCCGTCTTTTAATTTGTTGCTCTCAGGTGCTCTGTAACAATTAGCAACCAAGTATGCTTTATGAAATATATTTTTTCCCTTTTGTTAATAAAAATCACCTTTTTTAAGGTGATGACTTGATTCTTGTGTCCTGGAAAATAACACGGTATGTGTGTGCGTGCATACATGCGTGCATGTGCGCACATACATGCGTACGCCAAGCCTGAGATGTCAGCTATCAGGGACACAGTTCATTTTCTATGTTTTTTTTTCAAACTCTCCTGAGGCAAAAGAGCTTGGGGTATCCCTTGGGAATAATTCCAAGTGTTTCTTCCTGTCTGTTTTTAAGAGATTAAATCACTTGATAGAGGCAGCTAGCTCCCAAAGTCAGTGAATCTGTGACTTTGGGGAGTTTTTGTAAGCAGAACCTATAGAGGCAAGGTATTTAAGGTCTTTGTAGGCCCCCACTTCTGCACTTGGAGTGACAAAACAGGGAACAGCCCCGACAGGGTGTAATCTGAAAGCCAATCAATTTGATCAGTATTGCAAGGATGGGCAAGAACACTTGGGAAAGGGTATAGCTACTCTCTCACACTATGTAAAAAATATCTTTATGCTGTCATGGTCATGTACACTACAATCTCCATGTTTGTCTTGAGTAGCACCAGCTGTCAAAGCTAAAAAAAAAACCCATAAAAATCTGGCCACAGTAGCAGTGAGAATACATGCCACGTGCAACAAATGAAGATCAGATATAAAAGCAAACTACTAAGAGACATAGATGGTTGCCAAAACAGGCTAACATTTTTAGGTATGGGGGGGGAGATATATGAAGTTTAAACTTTCAAAAGTCTTGTCCACAGTAGGGAAATTCTACAAAAATTTTGCATCACTGTCAACATCTATTCAGCTGAACCAACATTAGCAACTGTTAAAACACTAATAATAAACACTCTTCTCAGTACCACATCACCTAATCCTCTTACTAAAAAGTCTAACTGACATATCAAAAACAGTGTCAACTCAAGGCTTCCAGTATTGCATTTGTTGGTAATCAGACAAAAAATTCCTAGTGTGCAAGAACCCTATGTGAAAAGTAGGGCTATGAACAGGTACCTTAAAGGGTGACGCTTACCGGATATGGGTTAACTGGTACCAGGAGCTGCCAGCCACCGTGGTGGACAGGGGGCGGCTTGTGGGATCCTGCTTAACCAGGTTAAACCTATGGTTTAACCAGTTACCTGATTAACAGGGATTTTACATCCCTAGTGAAAAGTGACCTCTTAACTGAACCTATTTAGAAAATACTGTGCAACAGATATCATTAAAACACACAGAAGATTCTTCAAATGTTTTTTATGACCCATAAGCAGTCTTGGAAGGATTGTTTTTCATCAGTAAATGTTATCAGATTTTACTGTACGTACACACACACACACACACACACACGCCAATGAATGAATATCTTCATCAATTATAACTTACGTTTACAGATAGGCAAAGTTAAAAAAAATAATGCTTGAGGACTTTGAGTTTGTTTTAAAAGATATTGACTTTGGTTATTTTGATGTGATGTTAACAATTTGTATTTTAATGATTATAAACTAACTTTTGAATCTCTACATCATTAAGTAATTGTTGCTCCCCCCTCATTTTCCTTCAACTGTGATAATCTAAATCTATAATAATAAAAAATTGTACAATAAATAATGTCATGCAACTGTGAAAATGTATAGTTAGACAAATGCTTAAAAATAAACAGATATTATCTATTGAAATTATTAAAACCACAACAAAGAATTCAGCCCCGCCAAATTATCTTATAATTACCAAAAAGTTATCACTTTTTAGTTTTATAATACATTGTATTTGTTTACCTGGAAAGCTATGTTCATGGGATTACACATCCTATTTATAGCAGAAACATACACACAAAAGCTTGTGAACAGCTGAAAATGGATGGCCTCTATATATGTGGGTAGACCAAAACCACCACATACCTTCTTAATTCATTCATAACTTTGAAAGCTTTCTTCATGTGCCAAGGATTCACTGTAACAGGACAGTGTTTTTCTGTATTATCATCTTTCAAATCCACAGGCTTCTGATGGCAAAGTTTTGTACATCTGTAAACCAGGAGGACAACCAAGTTTAATTCACATTTCTGTATACTTGAAAATAATGGTCCCAAGTCTTTTTGCCTAATCGCCAGAGATGTATTTAAATTCAGAGTGATTTTAAATTCCACATTACCAACACTTCTGGAAAATATACCAGGTACCCAATAACACTAGTCAAAGGAACACAGCTACTAGTTAGGTTGATGCTAAACAAGAATGTTAGCATAGTAAAAGCACCAAGAACAGTGAGAAGCCCATCCTCATCAATCCACAGCTTCTGGGAAAGGAATGGGTGCTGGAATTTTTATCTTGCTGCTGTTCCTGAGCCCTGAAGAGGTAAGGTGGAGCACCACACATTCCCCTCCCAGAGCCTAGGGTGGCCAGCCTAATAGTTTTTTGTGCTCCAGCCCCGTGGGGGAGCAGTGGAGGGCCTGGAGCACCAGCATGGGATTCCCAATGCTGGGGAGGGGGGTATGAGTCTCAACGGCCAGATCTAGATAAGCCAGGGGCCACATCCGTCTCCCAGGCCTGAGGTTCTTCACCCCTGTTCTAGATGAAGGAAAAGATGAGTGGAAGCGAGCTCAAATTTAATCCCAATACTGATCATTTTCAATCTACCATACTCTTAGCTGTCTGTTGGAAAGGAACCAGTTTGTTCCTTGTTCCCCAGAACTTGGCTGCTACAACACGGCATTTCCCACAGCTTCCAGGTCACCCCGCTCTTTGAAAATTTCTGTGTCTGCTACTGTTCAGGTTTCCACACCAGTAACATGCAACTGACATGATTATCAGCAATTTCATAGCTCTGCATAAGACTCTTTTGAACTGAAAGAGTGAAAGTAACTAGACTTTTCTTAAATGAGTCTCTGCTGCTTGCCAAGCCTCAAAATAGCAGCAGAGATAACAAAGCTGACTGAAGAACAGCATTACTTCTGGGTTTTTTTCCCCACAAGTGATCTTACAACTATAAAGATAAAATATTTAACTTTTAAAAAGTATGTTTAAAGTCTACAAAAATTGATTATACCAGCCCTTTTGTTCAACTGAGCTAGCCAGTAATAAGTGGGCAAGTAGATTTCCAAGCTACTGTGTTGTCAATAATGCCTCCAGGCTGTGCTGCTATTTCCAGAAAGGAAATAAGTTGCAGTTTCTCTCTGTTATACCATATTTACTAGTTCTCGTGTTCATCTGCACTACACAAATTTATTCCCTAACCTCAAAATTACCAACAATCAAGCATAAGTATTGGCATTCAAATCACTTGGCAACGGCAGTTCACTCTGACACAAATACTTTAAAATTGTACAATGTCTTTTGCTGACAATTAAATCAGTGCTTATAGTTTGTCATGTTTAAATTTTTGCCCAAATGAGGAGGGTCAAATTCCAAATAAGATTTAGGGACACAGATTTATGAACTGTTTTTCCCTACTGCATCTGTGAGGATATTTTTCTAAACACGTCTGAAACAGCAATGAGAGATACAGACAGACAGAGAGCAGATACATGAGGCTAACAGCTACCACAATTTAAAATTTAAATCTGTAATTCTAGATGCACTGCATTCCCACAAATAGGAAAGCAAATCAACCTTTAGTATACCATTAAAGATTTAGGGCCTAGTAAAATGACATTTTGGAACAAACTGCAAGAAAGATAAAAAGCACTGATCTACAAATGACAGATAATCATCTATAGACAAGAGAGGTCAGGCAGAATACATATGGTTTTCTACTTCAAACTGCTAGCAACTTTAACACTTGCGATATTCTAGAATTTAAATGCCCATTTTACAGCTAACTTCTTGGAAGTGTCCTAAGCAGATGCAATGCAAGTAAAAAGTTCAAGGGGTAATAAGTAGATAGAAAACTTTTGCATCCATGTCCAAAAACCCAACATTAGGAAGAACTGCAGATGAAACTAAATTGCTCAAAATAGCTAAGACCAAAGCAGACTGTGTCGAATTTCAAAAATATTTCACCAAACCAAGTGATTGAGCAACAAAATGGCAAATGAAATTTAATGTTGATAAATGTAAAGTAATGCACATTGGAAAAACTAATCCCAACTATACATACATTATGATGGGGACTAATTTAGCTACAACTACTCAGAAGAGAGATCTTGGATTCATTGTGGATAGCTCTCTGAAAACATCCACTGAATGTGCACCAGCAGTCAAAAAAGCAAACAGAATGATTAGGGATTTGGAATGGGTGCAATGTAAAGAGACTGGGACTTTTCATCTTAGAAAAGAGGAGACTAAGGGAGATCATGACTGGTGTGGAAAAAGTGAACAAGGAAAAGTTATTCACTTATTCCCATAACATTGTGGTTGTATCTACACTGGCCACTTATTCCGGAAAAGCAGCCGCTTTTCCAGAATAACTTGCCAGCTGTCTACACTGGCCGCTTGCTTTTCCGGAAAAGCAATGACGATCTAATGTAAAATCGTCATTGTTTTTCCGGAAAAACTATGCTGCTCCCGTTCAGGCAAAAGTCCTTTTCCGGAAAAACTGTTCCGGAAAAGGGCCAGTGTAGACAGCACAGTAGTCTTTTCCACAAAAAAGCCCCAATAGCGAAAATGACGATCGGGGCTTTTTTGCGGAAAAGCACGTCTACATTGGCCACGAATGCTTTTCCGGAAAAGCATCCTGCCAATGTAGATGCGCTTTTTCCGGAAATACTTATAATGGAAAACTGTTCCGTTTTAAGCATTTCCGGAAAAGGGTGCCAGTGTAGATGTAGCCAAGAAGTAGGGTTCACCAAATGAAATTAATAGGTAGCAGGTTTAAAACAAACTAAAGGAAGATTTTCTTCATACAGCACACAGTCAACCTGTAGAATGCCTTGCCAGAAGAGGCTGTGAAGACCAGGACATTAACAGCGTTCAGGAAAGATCTAGTTAAATTCATGAAGGCTAGCTCCATCAATGGCTATTAACCAGGATGGGTACAATGGTGTACCTAGCCTCTGTCAGAGGTGGGAATTGGTGACAAGAGAGGGAGTGCTTGAAGATTCCCTGTTCTGTTCACTACTTCTGGGGCATCTGGCATTGGCCACTGTGGGAAAACAGGATATTGAGCTAGATGGACCTTTGGTCTGACCCAGTATGGCTGTCCTTATATTCCTATTTCTTCCTTACATAGATAGAGGCAGCAGCACAGGGGGGGGGGGGGGGGACGGGCAGGTGGCACCATGGAGCTGGTGCTGTGGGAACCAGCTTTTAAGCTGGCTTCTCCAAGAACTGGCTTCTGCCTGTTCTTCCCTTCCCCTGCAGCAAGGGGGGACAGGTGGGTCCATGGAGCTGGCTCTCCCCTGCACCTCCTTATCCTCCGCACTACTGCCTCTCCATCAGAGGAACCGGCTCCTGCTTATGCCCCCCCCCCCGAGGCAGCAAAGGGGGAGGCATGTAGTCAACAAGATTAACCGATAAATCCAGGCTTATTAGTTAATCAAGTAGTTCTCTACACACTGACATCCGTAATTTCTTTTAGAGTAAACTTTAATCTTCCACTTTATGTGCTGTATATATGGATCATCATTCAGAAATAAAAGCAAACAAGTAAAATGAGCTGACCTACTCTCTTTGAGGGGGTTCCAGTTACAGTAATTGCTCATTTAACACTATACATGTTTCAGAAAATGATTGTGTTAAGTGAAAACGTGTTATGCAAGTCAATTTTCCCATTGAAAATAATGGAAAAGGTGGGGATTGCGTTTCAAGTGGTGGTGTCTGTTGAGACCGGGACATAAGGTTGGGGGAGAAAGACTGGGTTATAGCAGGGAGGGAAGGTGTTTGGCTCTGGGGAAGGGAAGGGGAGAAGAGGGGAGAGGGATTGGGTTGGGAGTATGCCCCTGTGATAGGTCTTCCGGGACCCACACTGTGTCCAGTGGGGGGGGGCTTGCAGGCAGGGGCGGAGGAGAGGGGGCAAGGTGTCCAGCTATGGGGAGTCAGCAGGGAATGGTGCAGCTAGCGGCGAACCCTCCGCCACTTTGCAGGGAGAAGGAGGAAGCCCCACACAGCCGCCAGCAATGGGAAATCATGTTATTCTGGGGACGGTCGTGTAATTCAAAAAACATTTCCTAAAAAAAAAAAATCGTGCTATCCTGAAAACGTGTTAAGCGGGCATGTATTAAATGAGGAATTACTGTATAATGGTGAAGGGGCCAATTACATATGAATGGTGAAACTACCAGATTTTAGGTTACAAAACAGGAACGTCCTAAATTCGCTATGACATTATAAAGCCTGCAATGAATTAAAAAGCCCACCTTAATATGCATCCTATTTGAGGGACTATTTTATACACTTTAAATTACTTTGAGTTTGTATAGTTATAGCTCCTAACTAACTCTATTTTCGTTGTCTCGAATTGCCCCATATTTGTGGCATCTGAAACTATATGAAGACTGTTATGAAGAAGGTATGATACATTAATATTAAACCACAACATATGTAACCAGTGTGAACCTGACCTTACGCATGGTGGACGCATGTGGTTTGACTCTTCAACACTTCCAGCTGTCCTGATTATCATGATTGATGAAACAGAGCAAAAATAATGTGGTTTTCTGAATCAGAGGAATGATCAAACTCAAACTACCTGTACTGTGCTTATAATATTCACATAACCCTCCTCCTTTAACTTGGATGATCCTTGTTCCTCCTGAAATTCCAAGACTATAATAGCTACACTTGGGCTCTGATGGAGTAGCTAAAGATTAAACATTCAAGGACAATATATAACTTCACTGGAATGTCAGATTACAACTAACATGGTGATTATGTAGGGGAAAACAATATAAGGCAGGATCTCTTACATCATCCAATGCCTGAATTGGTATAAAAATGGGAATCTAGGTCTGTGTCTAGGCATTCAACATATATTTATTGGTTATAAGCAAACAGATAAGACCCAGTTGTCTTTTCTAACTTCATGTGTCAAAAGCCCTGACCTGTCAGATCTTGAAGAGCACAAAGTGCTGCCATGTATACTGAGCAGAGTTTTCATAAGTATATTCACTTCACCATCCCAGACACACCACCCCATTATGATTAATCTTTCTATCCTCAATCTTCCACTAACTCCTCCAAAATTCCAGCTCCTACAATTAGCACAGGCTGCAAGATTTATTACAGACAGGCTTCTTTTTAGAGGGAATCTTGGGAAAGCACAATTTTACCATAAGATAAAAGAGAAAGTAAGACTAGGTGGTATACTTTCCCATTTATGCGCACTAGTGTGAAAAGTAGGTGCCTGTAGCAAGTTTTTGGTCAACTGCCTAAATAACAAATATCCTGGGTATTAGAGAGAAATATGGGTAAGGTAATACACTCCAAAACCTGGGAACAAAGAGTGAATGCACCAAAATAACGTGTTAATTATCTGCAGTACAAAGAAAACATGTGGCTGTTAGTTACAAAAGTATTGCTGCACTAGGGAGGAAAAGGAGGTCGCAATTACTATGGGCAGGAAAGGAGTTACACATCTATGCATACTACTATGTCTCAAGCACTGGAATACTCATTGTACTTCAAATCTGAGGAAGTAGGGGACTATGGAATTGGTAACCTTTTGTAAAATACGGAGAAGCAGAAATTATGCCTACCTGTGTAACTGCTTATTGCTTAGCAACCCTGCTTTTTAAAAAAAGCCACTACATCCACATGCTTTGAACACCCCAGAAATCTCTTAATGTAGTGATACATCTCAGTACATGCTTTAACAGGTGTACCTATATATGTATGCATACACAAAACCAGCAAGCAGATTTCCACTGAGTGTGGGTGGTACTTTAAATGTTTCATTGAATTGCACACCATAAACATTTTTCATCAAACAGATGCTATAAAAATATCTACTGGCAATGCAAAAATGAGAGAATCTCAGTCAAGATGAGAGAGACCTAACAGGGTGGTTACAGATTCGCCTTGAAAGCTTCCTTAGTGAGGGTGCTATTCCCATCCTTGAGAACCGATTTTAATGGCACTCCTTAGCATTTTCTCTCCTGGTCTTGGGAGACAGACATGCATTTTACCATGTTTTCTGCTGACCATTTTTAATCTTGCTCACTTTTTGTGACTTCCCCTCATTCACCTGCCCCTACTTCTGACAGCCCTTAAGAGCTATTTATGAGATACTACCATGCTTAGCGCTGTATAGGGTACAATAAGGCAGTCCACCCCCACCACCCTCCAGAAGCCCTTGCAGTACTGGTGCAAAGCAAGAAGTATTCTTAAAATCCTGCCGAACCAAGCCAACTACTCCGTTTTACCTGTTGGATGCTCCTGCTTCGAGTTCAATCCCGGGCGGGGAACGGGCTAGCAAGTAACACGATGAAACAGGGAGGGCTTTAACTGAGCCAGGCTTTCACGTGTCCTAACGCCACCAGGGCGGATGGGACCCAGAGCCAACCTGCAGGTGGGAGACGCGCATTCTGCCCGGTCCCGGGCAGCGGCGCAGGGAACTCCCCGGCTAGCGTCGCGCTGACACAGGCCAGGAGCGAGAGGAAGGAGGGGACAAGCCTGAGCAAAGGACGCTCCAGGCGCCGCGGTGTCAGAGCACTAGGAGGGGGATCCCGAGCCACAGCTGCCGCCTCCCCCGGGCAGGAGCTACGGGAGACCCGGACGCGGGGAAGGGGCAGCTCCCCAGCCCGGAGGCCGGAGGAGACGCTGGCGGGGATTCCCCGCGTCACCAGCCGGGCGCGCCCGGGACACCCCCGAAGCCCCTCTCGCCTCCCCGCCCGCCGCACTCACACCGGCGGCAGCAGCATCTCCATCGCGGCTCGGCGCAGGCTCCCTCCTCAGGACGCAGGCACCGCACGCCGCCGCCAGCAGCAGCAGCATTCCAGCCGCGCGCGCCGGGACAGCCCGCGCCGCCTGCGCCTCTCCGCGCGCGGGGCTCCGCTATCGCCGCCCATCCATCCGCCTGCCGGAGCCGGGCTGCGCTGCCCCTGTCGCCGGCCGCCCCTGGCTCAGCCCACTTCCGGGTTCCAGCCACGCGGGCGGGGACGGCGCAACGTCAGCACGCAGCCTCGAAGTGAGCGGGACGCCCACCCGCCGGCCTCGCGCTCTCCCCTGGGGTGTCCCCGCCCGAGCTCGGGGCGCGAGGCTTTGCTGGGGCGCGGCCGTTGTGCAGCCCACCCCGCCCCCACCGCTGCCTGGGCGCGGCCCCGGGTGTCCTGCGGGGACGGACGAGGCGGGAGTCAAGGCACGATGCCGGTGAGCCTGGCGCGCGGGCCTCGGCCTGCCCAAGCCCTTCCCGCTGCTGCCCCCGCGTCGTATCGGCGCCTCCAGCTGTAGAGCCGTCCCTGCCCCCCCCCCCTCCCCCAGCAGGGGCTGCGAAGGGCGACTCAGCTTTGGGTGCCCTGGAGGCCACGATGATACTCACGGCACATGGCCATGGTCACAGCTTGAGTGCGGTTTTGTGCATGCAACTAGATATGCAAATAGCTTCTTTCACACTGATGGGCACGAATACAAAGATTAAGGCAAGACTGCAACACGCAGGCCCCATTAAGTCACATCTGATGTTATTACTAAAATGCAACATTTACCCAATTTCCACCCATAGGACAGCACTTTTAATGACCAATCACAGTTCAGGAATTTAACTATTAAAACATATCCAGAGAAGACCATTATATTGATTCCTTTTTTTGTTTTAGCTCCCACCCATGGGCTGCATTTGGCCCGCGGGTTACATGTTCAGTAGCCCTGGCTTAAAGGCTTGGGAAACGTGGCTCCCTGGAACAGTGAGTGCAGCTCAATCCATCACCTGCATGGGAACCCGTGTAAAACAATGGGCTCTAGTAGAGACAAATGGCACACATGCCCCTGTCTTGATGTTGAAACTGAACTGATATTTTCGGACTGATAGTGAAGTGTAAATATTCTGGGTGGATCTGTGTAGTATGGGACAGAGCGGAGTCACTGACCATTTCTAAGCGAAGATGAGATTAATTTCTCTTTTAGAAGGAAAACACTTTGGGGGAGCTCTAGGCCTAGGTCAGACTAAATCTGTGGTGTCTAACACACTAGCCATGTGGCTATTTGGCAGGTTGAGCGTGGCTAGATCACTACAGTATTGCAGAAGTGGTTGGACACCAGAGAACTAGATGATTACAAGGGTCCCTTCTGGCCTTGGAATCTATGAGCTTTACTAATTTATGGGTCAATAGCAGGCCTCCCTCAATTAGGACTGTGACTGAGTTTACATTCTCTTGATTTTTTGCCCACTCCATTCTAAAATCTACATTGCTTTGTGGCAGATGGACCTCTGTGATGCAGGCGATTATGATCTTCCAATGGATTTTTTTTTTTTTTTTTTTTTTTTTTTTTTTAAAGAAAAGCTGTCTTGTACCTAGTGCTGTTCACTATTAGAACATGACATAAAGGTATGGTCTCCTAGGAAGTTAGGATCATTAAGGCAGCACTTTCCACAGACAGGAGTTGGGTCATACCTGTCCTCACATGCAGAGCTCACCCCTGTCCCCTGGTACTGTTGTTATTGTCAAGCCGGTTGAATGTAGGGAGAAACAGAAATGTTTTATTTTGGGAAATACCACTGCCTTCCCAGTAACTTTTGATAGATGTTGTTGGTTCCTGAAAATGCAGATGACTCTCTTTAGTCTGAGTTCCATATATCCACAGTTGGAGCTCATCCACCTTCATAACCATTAGAGAACATGGTCCTCATTTATAGGGCTTGACAAACAGCAGCAAAATCCGCTCACCAAACCCGCAGTGCGCATGTGCAAGACCCGCACTGCGCATGTGCAAGACCCGCACTGCGCATGCGCGCACCGCTGGTGAACGGGGCAACCGGCTAATATCTACTCGCCACGGGTGAGTCGATTCAATGATTTGTCGAGCCCTGCTCATTTACATGAGCAGTTGTCGGAATTCACTCATTAATCTGAACAGGAGCCTTTATCAGGTACAGTCAGTCCTGAAGCTTATGTGGATATGGATGACCACATCCTGAAGACAGTAGCTTATCCACTACTACATATTGTTATGTAAAGAACAATCTGCCATCCATACTAAACTCGAGGTATGGTACTTGTTAGATAACTCTTGTACTGACTGGCAACATGAAATCACTATTCTCTCAGCCACCGGTGAGCAATAATTTTTGATGGGGCCCCTCCAAGAATTTGGAAAGTGGTCAAACGACGCACTCTTCCATGTTATTAAATGGAAGAGGAGCAGGGTCTGTGATGGAGGTTAAGTGCAGAAGCGAGCTTGGTAAGGGAGGGAGTTAGGGTGGAGGAGGCAGTTGTGACGTGGGGCTCTGGACTGGGGTGTAAGGAGTTGGATTGTGAACTAGGGCAGGAGGGGACTGATCTGGGTCAGGGGATTGGGATGCTAGATCTGGGAGGGAGTATAGGTATAGGAGGGGGACAGAGGATTTGGGTATGTGGAGGAGGGAGCAGCGGGTTGGGGAAGGGTGGGACTGCAGTGCCAGCAGCAGGCTCTGGCCAAGAGACTTACCAGCCAGCAGCCTATTCCTGAAGGAGCCTCCCTGCCTGCCCCACCCCTGCAGAGGCTGCAGCCATGTGCTCTGTGAATAACTATGAGTTCCTTGTGCTTGATGGCTGCCTGTTATTGAAACAGGAAAAATGCATTGGCCAGTTTCTGGCAGGAAGCTGGCCACTGGGATAGTGTTGGGGTAGGGAGCAGCTCCTGAAGCTTTCACCCCTCCATCCGGGCTCAGTTTTTAAGGTGAAACTGCCCCACAATCATGTTTGAGCAGTGTGTGGCTGGGGCGAGGCAAGCAGGGAGCCTACCTGGGGCTCCGCACAGTATCCACGGTCCAGATCTGGTGGTTTAGGGGGCTGGATATGGCCCACGGGCCAAATTTTGCCCAGGCCTACTATAGGCTGACTCCATGCTTGGCTCCAACATCATTGTGGGCACTTTTGTTGTTTCTGCATGTGCCAACTGTGGAAAAGAACTCATTTTATCACCAGCTACTTGCAAAATTCCATTAACTCTGCAGCATGACAAATGGTTAGTACTTGGAGATTTTAATGCTATGACTGGATGCAGTTGAACTCGGTATGAAACCCAGAGACCTGCAGTAGGTTCCTTTGGTTTGGGTTCCCAAAGAACAACACTACCTGGCTTTAGTGGCATCTGCAAACTGAGGCCTCAGACTTTCACAGCTTTCCCCGTATCTTCTTTCAATCCCGATGTTCACTACCAGTAAAATGTCCAGAATCTTTGAGGACCTTTTTGAAGCCATGAAATAAACATAAATCATAATTAATCACATATAACCTCAGTATAATCACATATAACCCTCATGGAAAATGTGAGGAGCATGTGGAATAGTGTACAAAACGCTATCATATTCCACTTCTGGAACAATCAGCTTCAAATGATTAACCAAGACCCCTTAGCTTCATGAAGAGGCCTTTGTTATATTATTTTAAAAGATAGACACACATAAGCAGACAGATATCTAAGAATATAAACTGCTGAAGTCATTTTCTGGACCAGGGCAAAATGAAACTGAGATTAATGTCAATTCCCTGGCCACCAAAGCAGAGGACAGCCTAAAGAACAACAAATACATCCTGCCTACTGAGCCATCAACACACCTGGCTGGCAGCCATAAACAGCCTTCTAACATCCCTATTATGGAACCAGATGGCTTTGCCTGCTCATCAATGGAGGAGGTGTTAAACAGATGGAAAACACATTAAAGCATGCTGAAGCTCAGACTTGCTGATGACTGTCTAGAGAGCTATATGACCTGATAAGCCTCACAGCTGTAGATCCAGGGACAAATACTGGTAAATCAAGGAAATAGTTAAGGCCATCCCAGAGTTACACACTAGACATGCTCGTGGACCTCATGGTATTCCACGGCAGCTGCTCAAAAGTGCCTTGGAACTGGGGAGCCCCAGCTTCCATAAACTGTTCTTAAAAAGTGTTAACATGAGGCAAAGTTCAATAGACTCAAAAGACAGAATCATAGTGTCCCTGTACAAGGGCAAGGAATTTTGCACTGAGCGTGGCAACTACAGGCTAATCTCATTACTGGTCCCTGGAAAGGTCTTTGCTCACATTCTGCTTGATAGGATGCAGTCACTCCTTACCATAGATCATCATACATAGCAGTCAGGTTTCATTGCAGGGCAATCATTGATACATGCTGGCCTTACTTTGTGGTCTGTGGCTGAGCAGCATCACAAATTTAACAGTCTCCTTCATGTTGCGTTTTGATTCAGTTGACAGGGTCAGCATTTCGGTTTGCACTGAAAGGAGTTGGTGTTCCAAATGTTCTATTAACTGATTCACTAATCTTTGCATCTATATTGATGCAAAAATAGGCACTTAATTCATGTCTTTCACCGTGTTTCTACACCACTGTAATGTATCCCTGCTGCACATCTGTCGGGTACTATTGGGTCAGGCTGTCAACTGAAAAATAATACTGGCTTCTCCATAACTTTAGAATCAATTCAGGTCAAGAAGAGTTGAGTGTTCTCAGCACAATTTTGGTCAGTGTCTTGCTCATGCACAAATCAGAGAATTCTAGCCCCACTCTCCAAGGTTTTCAAGATGGCATTGAAAATCTTATGGTGGAAGAAAAAGGTGCAGAATCTTGGAGCCAGACCACCAAAACCCTCAGTGAAGGTGGTGTTGAGTATTGTGGAGAAAATTATTTATTTACATTTCTTGCAGAGTTCAAATGGTCACAGCAAACCAGACAGTCTTTAACAAATAGGTCTTACCATTCTGGCATGAAGTCCGTCTCACTTATGAATGCAACAGTGTGTTTGCACTGAGACAAAGTTCAGGATCTATAAAACCAATATTGCAATATGGGTCAGAAACCTGGACCCTCTTCAAGCAGACTTGAAGCACCTAAAGGTATTTGATATGCATTGTTAGCACCAAATCCTCAACATAAAATGATGTGACTTTGTACAAAATGTCAAAGATCTAGCCTTCCTCCAATTGCTCACTGAGCAAAAGTGTTATTGCATGCTCCTCAGCCATGTCACCAGGATGAACTAACACACTCCAACACACTGTGTCCTCAAACTCTCCATTGATGTACGAAGGGGTTCTTTACCGGAGCCTATCTGCTGATACCTTTGGAGCAGTCCCACAGATTCAAGGATTTGCAGGAGTGAGCCAGATCTGGAAACTGTACTACATGACACTAGGAGCAATATTCTCAGCCATGATCACTCTGGCTGGCACAATACTCCTTAGTAGTCTATGTGTGTTTAATCTGTTCCCACAAAGCTAGCTATGTCTCAAAACTGGTGCATAACATCTATGGTTAAGAGAGAAGATTTCTATAACATTTAAAATGATCTAAGCAAAGAATCCTGAATTATGGCATACTTTACAAGTGTTCAACGGAACTTAAAAAGACTAATACTGTGTGTATTTATTTGCTGAGTGTTGGAGTTCGTGAGGAGATCAGGATGTCTAGCAACAGACTAGCCCACCAGACACTGAGTATTCTAGCCTCCGGAGATAGCTGCCTTTTGTAAATCCCTGAACCTGAGTACTCATCAAGCATCAGATCATGCAGATTCAGACAGAGAGGCTAGAACTTCTCCAACACTAACCCTCAATTTTGAAAGCTCTCCTTTTTGTAACAGCATCCAAAACAGCACTCAATTCCCTACTCTATGCCTAAGTGGCCTCCTTTGAAAACTGATTTACATGTGCTTATGTGAGTCAGCGGTGGATCCAGAAATAAAACCCAGAGCTGTGCACATATACCATTAGAATGTGCCATTAGAAACAACCACAAGCAAATCATTTGTATTATATGTTGTTTTAATGAGCATTTAGATTACATTGGAGGTGTATTGCTTTCACTTGCCTGTAAAGCATAGGGTATGTAAGTGGTGCTGTATAACTGCATGAACAGAGACTTAGTGAGGAATTGGGAAGGATTTCTCCCCAAAGTTTGGGTATTCTGAAGAAAAACAAACCTTCCACTCCTCTCCTTTCTCTAAAGTACCCTGTGATGACGCGACACTGCACCCCCATAGCAGCAAGAACAGACTACACCAGACAGTAGAATAGATGGTTTATTGCTTCTCCAGGATACAGCACAGCATAGACATGAGGTGGCTACAGAGGTCAAGGCCAGGATGCCTCAGACCCCTTGGGTTAAGGGTCCATCATCCCTAGCCCCTCAGCCCTCAGCTTAGGCTGTTCCCTTCATGTTTCCTAGCCAGCAACTGACCCTTCCCCCAACACTCACTTCTTTTGTTCCATCCTTTCCAACCGGTTTGGTCACTGTCATGGGGGCCCTGAAGACGCCCCCCGCTGGGCAGTGCTTACAGACAGAGGCCAGTAGGGGTCATCCACAGCCCAACCACAGCAACCAGCAAGGTACTGCCACTACATCACAGACCCATCTCCAGATTTACATTATGATTAGTGCATTCTAGAACAAGACAGGTAGTCTAGATATTGATAAGACTAGAGATGTTCCTCTGGTGAAGGTACTAGGTTGGGACTCAGGAAACCGGGGTTTAATTTCCTGTTCTTTCATAGATAGCCTTTATGACCTGGAGACTTACTCTGCCTCAATTCTTCCTACCTCCCAGGTATGTTGAGGATAAATATATACTGTGAGGCATTCAGGTACTATAGTAATACGGATCATGTTAGTACTATATAGATAATGGTATGTATCACCACATATGGCCTCATTTCCAAAGGTGCTCCCCCTCTGCACTTTGATTTGGAAATCAATGGGAGCTGTGGGTACTCAGCACCTAAGAAGAATCAGACAACAGTCATTTGATTCAATATTGAGTTAAAGCCACATTTACACTAAAATTACACTAAGGGCACTTTATATCAATGTGGCAGCGTGCTATAAAGAAATTTTAGTGTAGCAGAAAAAAAATCAGGCTTTTAGTGTTTTAAAACTGTATGGAAAAGAAAAAATATTGGACTTGTACCCCTTTTTTATGATAAAGAAGGTCTCAAAAGAGTTTTCAGCAACAGTTTCCCCTTTAGCTTAGAAAGTCATGCTTTTCCTATCCTTAAAAGACTGGTAATGTGAATTACAAAAATTGAAAATAAAAATTACGTATTTAAAAGGGCAATGGACTTTTAGTCAGCCTATTTGAAGCTTTTTTGTTAACACGTATTCCATTACAATGCTTAATTAACGTTTTGGAGAAAGGAAGTCATTTAAAAATATTTAAACATATAGGGCTCATCTACACGGGCCCCTTTTCCGAAAGGGGCATGCTAATTTCACAGGTCGTAATAGGGAAATCCGCGGGAGATTTAAATATCCCCCGCGGCATTTAAATAAAAATTTCCGCCGCTTTTTTCTGGCTTTTAGAAAAGCCGGAAAAGAGCATCTACACTGGCCCCGATCCTCCGGAAAAAAGCCCTTTTCCGGAGGATCTCTTATTCCTACTTCAAAGCGGCGGACATTTTTATTTAAATGCCGCGGGGGATATTTAAATCCCCCGCGGATTTCCCTATTACGACCTGTGAAATTAGCATGCCCCTTTTGGAAAAGGGGCCAGTGTAGACGTAGCCATAAAGAATAGAAAAATGGCCATACTGGGTCAGACCAAAGGTCTATCTAGCCTGTCTTCTGACAGTGACCAGTGCTAGGTGCCCCAGAGAGAATGAAAAAAATAGGTAATTATCCATCCCGTGTCACTTATTTCCAGCTTCTCACAAACAGAGGCTAGGGATATCCCTGCCCATCATGACTAGTAACCATTGATGGACCTATCCTTCATGAATGTATCTATTTTTTTTTAATCTGTTGTAGTCTTGGCCTTCACAACATCTAATAAGGAGTTCTGCAGGTTGACTGTGTGTTGTATGAACAAATACAGGTTGAACCTCTGTAATCCAGAACTCTCTCATCCAGAAACATCTGTCATTTGGAACTTTCAGTTAGCTGAATGTCCCACTTTTCATTGGTGTGGCCAAGTTTCCCCACGGTCCCATAAAGTTTGTTTATAGCCACCAGTCCTAGCTCTCAGTGTTCTATGCTGTTATTTAGCTCTAATTTACCCCTAAATGTCCTCTAACAGCCCTGTAAGCAGTTGAAGTGTTTGTAATGTTGCTAAATAATATTCACCTGACATGGTCCAGAAAATTCTCTCGTTCAGAACTGGTCAAGTCCTGAGGGTCCAAATTAGAGAGGCTCAACCTGTACTTCCTTTTGTTCGTTTTAAGCCTGCTGCCTATTAATTTCATTTGGTAACCCCTGGTTCTTGTGTTATAAGAAAGTGTAAACACTTACTTATTAACTTTCTCCCACCAATCATGATTTTACAGACTTCTATCATATCTCACCGTAATCTCACTTTCAAGGTGAAAAGTACCAGTTTTATTAATCTCTCCACATATGGCAGCCATTACATACCCCTAATTATTTTTGTTGTCCTTCTCTGAATCTTTTCCAAAATCCAATATATCTTTTTTGTGATGGTGCATGCAGTATTCAAGATTTGGGCAGATCATGAATTGATAAAGAGACAGTATTATGATTTCTGTCTTACTGTCTTTCTTAATAATTCCCAACATTTCGTTGGCTTTTTTTGACTGCCACTGCACACTGAATGGATGTTTTCAGAAAACTATTCATGACTTCAAGATCTCTTTCGTGAGTGCTAACAACTAATTTAGACTCCCTCATTTTTAGATATAGATATACAGGTTGAACCTCTAGAGTCTGGCATTCTCTGGTCTGGCAACATCTGTGGTTCGGCATGATTTTAGTTAGCTGGAGGGCCACTTATGGATGTGGCCAAGTTTGCCATGATTCCTTAAAGTTTCTTTACCGCCAATAATCCTGGCTCTCAGTGTTCTGTGCCATTATTTAGCTCTAATTTATCCCTAAATGTCTTCTAACCTCGCAGTAAGTAGTGAAAGTGTTGGTAATGTTGCTAGACAATATTGATCTCCTCTGGTCCGGCAAATTCTCTGATTCAACACTGGTCAGGTCCTAATGGTGCTTGACTAGAGATGTTCAATGTATAGTTATGCAATTATAGTTGATGATTGTTGTATAAAATGTGATGATTGCATGAGTCTACTTGAAAGTTAGAAAATATCTTAATTAAGTTCTCCCTGGACATCCTTCATTTGACTGTCCTATGTATCCATTATGATACAGTGCTTAATTATGTAATTATAGTACAGGCAGTCCCCGAGTTACGCGGATCCGACTTATGTTGGATCCGCAGTTACGAACGGGGCCCTCCCTCTCCCTGGTCTCAAGCAGACCAGGGAGAGGAAGCAAAGCGGCGGAACACGCGGGCAGCGGACAGCCCAGACGCGTCTGGGCTGTCCGCTGCCCGCGTGCTCCGCGGCTTTGCTCTGCTTTGCTCCCCGTCCCCCTGCAGACCTGGTCAGTTTCAGCAGCAGCTGAATCAGGACGCCTGGGGCAGAGCAGCTTGGGTGCTGCTGGGTTGGTCCAGTAGCGCCGAGGAGCGGCGGCACTACTGGACCAACCCAGCAGCACCCCAGCTGCTCTGCCCCAGGCGTCCCCAAGTCAGCTGCTGCTGAAACTGACCAGTGGCTGACTACAGGAAGCCCCTGCCCCGGGCTTCCTGGAATCAGCCGCTGATCAGTTTCAGCAGCAGCTGACTTGGGGATGCCTGGGGTTTTTAAGTTGAATCTGTATGTAAGTCAGAACTGGCGTCCAGATTCAGCCGCTGTTGAAACTGATGAGTTTCAGCAGCGGCTGAATCTGGACGCCAGTTCCGACTTACATACAGATTCAACTTAAGAACAAACCTACAGTCCCTATCTTGTACGTAACCCGGGGACTGCCTGTATTTCTTTATTTTTAGAATGTTTGACATGAAACATTAATGCTTTTTTAAATTACTTGTTATGTGATAGCTCAGAGGAAAAAATGGGTATAAACCTATTTTTAAAAATCTTATATAGGTTAATTTTAATTCTCACAGCTGTCAGAAACCCAAGTTAATATACATAGCTGCTTTCAACCAGGAGGACTCCAGGAGACTTTATCATACTTAAACAACTGATATTTACCTTTAGGCCACACAGAAAAAAAATGCAATAGAAATAATGCTGCATCTCGAAAAGGAGAAGTTTTTTTAAGAAAACTTAGAGGTTTTAAGTGTGTCTATAAAAACAAAATCCTTCAGAGTGAGAGAACGATGTCTGCTCAAAATTAATCCAAAATTAATCAGTCTCCAATTTACAACCAGTTTAATCATTCTGATTTTTTTAAGTGAAGGCGTGCATTAGAGGAACACATTCTAGGGGAAAAAAAGGAGAAAAATTATAGATGTCACTAGAGCAGGTGCAGGCAAAATCTGGACCATGGACCAAATCCAGCCCGCCAAGCCCTTGGATCTGACCCACAGCCTGCAGGGTCCTTCAGGCAGCTTCCGGCATGTCACAGTCCCAGACTAATCAAAGCAGCTGACTGCTGGGGCCATTTGTCTCTAGGTACTGTGTACTTGCAGGGGAGTGGGGAAGAACAGACATTGCATGCTGCCTCCATCACAATCATCACTGCTTCTTGGAAACCAGCCAGTGGAAGTTGTGATGATCGTGCTGGGGTGTATGCAGCACATTAAGGGTACGTCTAGACTACAAACCTCTTTCGAAAGAGGCTTTTTCAAAAGAATCTTTCGAAAAAGCCTCTTTCAAAATAGAGCGTCTAGACTACAAGCAGATTTTTTGAAAAAGCGAGCCGCTTTTTCAAAAGAGAGTCTAGTTAAGTCCTGTCCCATAAAGCCCTGTCCCAAAAAGGTTAAGCTCTGTCCCAAAAAGAAGCATAGGAAAAGAGCTTTATTATATGATCTGGTTATGGTGAGCAGGGAGTTAGCTCCTCAAATAAAAACATTGCGGAAAGATCTTAATGAGACTAATCACCAGAAGGAGACTGTGGAGAAACTGCTCCTACACAAGGGTACTGATATAAAATCTAAAGACATAATGATTCAGGGTTTAACGGCCCAGTTAGAAGCCCTTGTAAGGGAAACACAGATCAAGTGTGACCAGGCTGAGGAGAGTATTTTGGAAAAGACCTCCCAGCTAAATGATTTGCAGGCTACGGTAAAGCAACTGTTAAAAGAGGCCAGCAGCAGTAAACCTGGAAGCGATCATTCTGTCTGTCAGCAGACAATTTTAAAACTGCAGTAGCAGCTGGGAAGAGCTAAAGGTATAATGGCTGCAATTCAGCCACAGTATAAAAACATTGACTGGTTTGGTAATGAAGGGAAGGTAATTGAGGCTGTTGCTCCTTCAGTGCCACCTTATGAAGGAGGGGCGTGCAACCTGGGGACAGCGGTTCCTATTATCACCAGGGTAGTTCAGTATCCAGGGCAAGCCCATCCGGTAATGAAGCAGGAGAGGAAAGTTCTCTCTCCTGAACAGGCTCAGGCTCTGGGGAAGAACTTGGGGCTGTGCAATAAAGATAGAATATTGAATTGTCTGGCTAAGCTATGCATGACCCCGAACCTAGCACCAGAAGATGTAGTGGTGCTCTTGAGGGAGTTCCAGTGTTCCATTGGATTGTTCACAATCTAATTGTGAACAAGTTGTAATTGTAATTCATGTATGTACATTGTTATTACTAACATTTGGTGATGGTCAGGTTTCATTCCCTTAGTATTTAACAGCCAGTCAAAGAGGGAAATTGTTACACTGGATAAATTTATGTGTGTTATAGTCAGGGAGATTATAAAATGGAGTCTCTGATGGGTAACCCATGGAGCAGCCTCCCCTACCCCACTCACCCACCCTGCTGCCTCTCTATGAGAAAACGGGGAAAGCGTTTTCATGAGCCAATATGTGTGGGGAGCCAGCTTCTCGTATGTACCAGCTCCTGCCCTCTCCCTGATGTTGCTGCCTCTGACAGGCAGCTCCACAGATCCAGTACTCATGGGGGCCAGTTTAAAAGCTGGCTCCTTGTGGGCACCAGTTCCTGCCTCCCTCACCCCTTCCTGCCTCTGATATAGAGGCAGTAAGTGGGGGAGGGAATGTGTGTAAATAAGCCCAGGCTTATTTGTTAATCGTGTATTCTATTACATGTTGACATCCCTAATCTGTAGCAAATGGACTAGCTGTCAATAATCCTTTCTGAAGTGCAGATTTAACAGAGTTTGTTCCATTTTGTTCTATACAGCGAGAGAGAGAGAGAGAGAGAGAGAGTAGGGTTGCCAGATGGTTTAACCAAAAATACCGAACACCCCCCCCCCCCAAAAAAAAACCACTGGGGAAAAAAATCTGTTCGGGGGGGGGAAAAGGGGGAGACCAAAGTTATTGAGCAAAAAAAAAGGCCCCCAAGAGTTATTAATTAAATTAAATTAAAATAAAACAGCATTAAAACATCATGACCCCTTTAAGTGTGTGCAGAGTCAGAATAGGGATAGGAAGAGGGAGAGGTTGATCACTAAGACCCAGGGAAGGCATTGCTTCCCCTTGCTTCAGGTCTTTAGGCTTTTTGCTGGAGGCCATCTTGTTTGGTCGAGCCAGAAGGCAGCTTCCCTGCGGAACCAGGTAAGCAGGAGGTCCGGGGATGGAGGCTGGGCCCAGTTGCTGAGGGTGTCGTAGCGTTGCCAGGTGTCTGATATTTTCGCCTCCTGGCAGGAAAAAAAACCCAGAAAATGCCAGACATTTTAGGTGTCCAGGAGGCAAAAATACCAGACTGTCTGGGTCAATACCAGACACCTGGCAACCCTAAGAGAGAGAGAGAGAGATAATAGTGTTATGGAAGGCACTCTTGCTTCATTACTGCAGATTACTACAATTCCCTATCACATCATACCTTCAGGTTTCCACTTGCAGAAGTGAACTTGTACACAACTCACTCTGTCAGGACAACTTACTCTCACAGGATCTGATGACCTAATTGCATCCCATTCAGTAAGGTAGCTCCATAGTTAAAGGACTACATCAGGCTACCTGTCATTGACCAATCTATGGAAACTTATGCTGCTTTCTTCTGCTAAGCCAGAAGAAATTCCTAAAGGTACACACTAAAACTTTTCCATTTTGCCACTTGGTTAGGATGCAGCAGAGTAGTCTGATTTCATCTCTTATTAATAAGAGAGTATTGAAACATTATATGAACCGCTTCACATTTCCAATGCAGTTATGTTTCATTCTTTTGCCGTGTTCATTTCCTTTTAGCACACTTCAGGCTCCATTTTTTTACCTTTAAAAGTTAAACTTTTTAAAGACTTGATTTTTTTTCTAAAATGTTTTATTTAAATATGAGCACATTTTGACGGGCAGCATGCAGAACCAGAGCCATGCAAAGTTTGTGGGCCCAGGGCTACATCTGACATTGAGGCCTCTCCTCACCCTTCCAAAAACAAATTACCATTGAGGGGGGCCAGGATGGGTTTGGTTAGGTGGAGAGCAAGCCTGCACTGCCCTCATCCTGCAGTGCCAGTTCATATCTCCTGGGGTAGGAGATGACTCACTCCAAGTGTTGCAAACAGGGTTGAAGTGCTACTAATGTTTAGCTTCCTGGGCTCTCAGTCATGACAGGGAGCCACAGGATCAAATTTCAGCGAGTGGCATTGCAACACTGTGCCTGGGGGTTACAGCATAACTCAGGTTTGGAGGCCCTCTTGATCCTGAATATAAAATATGTCATGTTTATTAAAAAAACTGCACATTGTGTACTCCCCTCTCCACTCATTCTCTAGGATCCTGTTCAGAGCTGTTAAAGTAAGAATAATTTTACCAAAACCCCAAAAATGCAAAATAGTCATGACAGTACAGAGCAACTGCTTTAAAGGCTTCTCTAGCCATTACGAGAAAATTCCCTTAAATAAACTGGATTTTTGTTGGATTCTGTCTGACCAGAGGGCTCACATATGGGCTTGTATTTGGATCCTTTACATAATCTTTTAGGAGATAGCTTGATTCTTAAAGACATTTATTATAAAGGCAATTGATCAATTTACATTTCTGAAAATATGTTTAGCAGAATGTGTTCTAGAAACTGCCTCCACACTGAAGAAAACAATCAGCTCAAATGACCTGATAGGTCTGCCCCATAACAACCCTTTTTGTTCACCTGTAGGTGGCCAGGTAGCTCCAAAAGGCACTCTGAACTTGCAAGGCCTTTTAAATTGTTGCACAGCACTTAGCTATCAGATGGTGAGCAATATATCTACTGTATCCATAATATAACTATCTATATCTTCAAATGGAAGAAGAGACAAATGTGGAACTTATATTTAACGTTTTATTGTTGTCAGATGAGCTATTAAAAGTCCCAGGTATTTATAGTATTCTGCAGGGTCCTTGCAAGAGGGAACATATGATGTTCCTGGTGAAAAACCTGAGTTAGTGAAAGAGGCTGCTCAGCTGATGATGAAAAGCATAGCCTCACAGTGCCTTGGTAGCTGTTAAGCAATAATCAGAATAATTTAATGAATAGTCTAATTGATGTTCCTGGATTTTGCTCTGGCTATTTTATGTAACTTTGAATTTTATAGTTTTGTTTTGGTACATTCTTCCTAATGAAAATTTGTTTTTGCTTTTTAACAAAAACTGTTCAAGGCTTCTTTTTCTACCATAAAGTAGCAACAAGGGGACAAGCCCACTTTCTAACTTCATGTCATCCTTCAAGCATTACTGAACCAGTTCTTCAGTAGGCTCTGCACAGGCAGACTCCTGCATGAAAGCTGAGTCTGGGGATCTGCACCCAGTGTTAATTGCACAATCAGCACTGGCATTATTAACTATAAGTTGGACCTCCCTGCTCCTGCACCCTCGGGACCTCAACTGTCCCAGATGAGGGAGTTTCCCGGACCCAGAATTAGGCTTCCTATTCCGAACTACCGGTACACCTCGTACCGTCACTCCAGTCCTCCAGGGCGAAAAAATCCCCGTTCGTAACTGCGGAATAAGTCGGATCCGCGTAACTCGGGGACTGCCTGTACTTATATTTCTTGTAGCTCCTTCACTTCACTCACTCTGGTCTCTAGAGCTCATACTTAGTCTGAGGGCCATGAGTAGAGCCCTTTGTGGATACAAATGTCTACCCACAAATGTAGGTACATGTTGGAATCTGCAGACCCACAGAGCTCTGCTTCCAAGAGCCACTGCAGCCAAAGGAAAGGAGTGTGCACCCATTGTGCTGGGGAGCCAGCGCTCCACACCAGCAGCTCGTCTGCCCCCAACCTGCAACAACAAGGCTTTCCAACCAAATAGGAGATGCTGGAGCTGGGGTCATACAGCCATGCCTCTGGGAGGAGCTGCCAGTGTGGGCCACTGGTGCCTGGGCACAACAAGACCATGCTCCTCTGTTGGCCTCAATGGTTCTTGAGCATAGAGTCCTGTGGATCCTGATATGTATCTACAGATACCCACATCCACATTACACATTTTTATCTGCGCAGAGCACCTTGCACCAAATGCACACAAAGGCTACCTGGCCACATGGCAAGTAATTATACATGCTGCTTTCAGTGCAATAAACTGGATTGCCCCCACTCTGCTATAAGGATGTAATTAACTAGTCAACTACCCAATAAGCATATGCTTATTGGGTAGTTGAGTAGTGACTTGACTAATTGCTCCACCCCTTGCTGCCTCTATCAGAGAAAGATAGCGGGGGGGGGGGCAGGGGGAGCAGGATCCAGTGCCGAGGGAGCTGGCTTAAAAACTGGTTCCCTCCCAGCACTATCTCCACTGGGGGAGAGGGCAGTGCGCACAGGAGTTAGAGGTGTAGCAGGAAAACCAGAGCTGATTCCTGGCTCCTGCCCAGTCCCAGATGCTGTGCCCAAGGATGTTAAGTATCAGGTAATTGACTAATCAACTATTTGATTAGTTGATAAGGCACCTCCTCCTTTGAAGTGTAGCAACAGCCCCAGGGTCAGCTGGGCGCCTGATGTTGGGCTCCCCAGGGCAATTAAAGCAACAGCACTGCACAGAGCCCCGGGTCAGCTAGGGACTCCCCAGCTGAGCCCAGGTTCCACACAGTGCTGCCATTTTCCAATGTCATGTGCAGCCTGAGGACACCCCAGCTGGCCCAGGGCTGCACACCGTTTTCAAAGCAGCAGCGCCTATGGAGCCCAGGGTCTGACCCCAGGCCTCAAGCGGTGCTGCCGCTTTGAAGTACCCCTGCTTCTTCCCCCCCCTTGCTGTCTCTAATAGAGGTAGAGGGGGAGAGAGGAAGCAACTAGTTGACTATCCTATTCACTATCCGATAAGCATTTGCTCATCGGATAGTCAACTAGTCCTCCGCAGCCCTACCTATGCTTCTACTTTGTAAAATGTATTAAGAGCCACCAGGCTCTTAATAAGTTTAAAAGGCAAAGATGCAGCAGGGTTAGCTCCTGGGGGGTGTCACCCCTGGGAGCTAACCCTGCTGCAGCTGTACAGTTTCCCCCTTGCCATTGACTAGTCAATTGAAATACTATCAAATACTCAATTAGTTGATTAAACACAGTTTAACATCCCTTCTCTACTATAGTACTGCCTACATCCTTTTTAGTCCTGCAGTTTTTTTGGTAGGCTAGGTTAATTGGTTTAAATTCAAAGAATGTTAACCATGTGTATCTGGCTCCCACACTCCATGCAACTAACTTGCAGTACTGCGCTTTTAAATGCTCCTATTCACTAGCTTCTCTGGAGTTTCATTCAGATAGTTCACATCTTGTCAGCATGATTTAACCATTCTTGTTAGCAATGCAGAAAATAACTTTTGTACCATACTGAAAGTAAAAGTATGATTTTATTTATATTATATAAATAAAATGCACATATACACACACTTGATAGACATACACCTATATATTAATCAATTAAAATTATTTTCACCAATCATTATAGTGCCATCTAGTGGTCACTGAATAAATATTTGAAGGAAACTATGCAGTAGGAGTGCTCTTACTAGTGACAATAATAAAGGGAGTACAAAGCCATCAGTATAGACTCAGATTAAGGATGTTAAAATGCGATTATCTGGCTAATTGTATAGTTGATACAATTTGTATCGACTATACGATATTCGTGGATATGTGCCGTTGTGCAGAGCCACAGCGGGGTAGCTCCAGGAGCTGACTCCAGCCAGGACTGAGCAGTCCTGGCTCGTGCTGGCCCTGGAGCCACCCGCGCTGTGGCTCTGCATTTTGAATCTAGTAAGAGCTGCTGGGCATTTAAAAAGATAATTTGAAATGCAGACACACAGCCATCAACGCTTGCTGGAGGTGCTTAGTCCCAGCATGTGGGACCCTGTTCACAGTGGACGGCCCTGTCCGCCATGAAGAGGGGCTGGTTCCAGTGGCAAACTTGGTGGCAACAGCCCCTGTCTGCCATGGGTCCCAGCTCCCCTCTGGGAGCTCTGTAGACAGCAGGGTCCCCTATCTGCTATCCCCACCCCCTGCTGCCTCTGATAAAGACAGCAGGGTGTGGGGGGTAGAGAGCACCCTGGAGACTGTGCTGGGGGGAACCTGCTTTTAAGCTGGCTCCCCCCAGGATTGGCTCCTGCCCCCACGTTGCTGCCTCAGAGGCAGTGGGGAGGGGGGGGAGAGCGACTAGGTGAGTCGCTACTCAACTATCCGATAAGCATTTACTTATCAGTCAGCTAGTTGCTAACATTCCAACTCATATATTTAAATGAACTCATCTCAACACAAAGATCCCAAGTGGAAACCATTAATTATGAAAAATTATGTGGAGTGCTGAAATGGTCAGTACTGGGGCTAATTTTGTTTTGTTTACATGCAACTTGGATTCAGTTAACATTTACAGATGATATTGTATTTGAGGATCAGTCAGAGAAAAAAAGACTGGCAGCTAAATTTAGCAAGTTTCTGTGGGTCAGGAGCAATTACTTACATGAGGTATACACAATTCATTGTACAAAGAACAGTAAAAAATAGGGACAAAAATAGGAAAAGAGAATAGACAAATGATGCTGGGATGAGCATTTAACTGTATGCTTACAGTTGAGCCTATGGACAGAGGTATTGAACACAAAAGCAATAGTCGAAAGAACTGGATAAATTCATGTTTGGAATAACCCATTCAATTTGTAGCAATATAAGAAGGATTTACCAAAGGATTATAAAGAGATCACAGTGACGTTTAACAAGGTGACCCATGGGCTCAAAAGCTTAGTCATGCAGAAGGTCCAGAAAAAAAAAAAAAACTAGATTTGTTACTCTTGGCAAGTGAAAAAATAGAGGCCATCAAAGAGAAAATTAATTGAGATAAATAAAATTGTGACTAGAATAGCAGCAGTACCGCAATGGTTCAGGAAATGCTGACATGAAAATTCTGTAGCTTTCCTAGAGATACACTTTGACCAGCCACAGAGACAGTTTCTTGTGAATTCTCCTGTGCAAAATAATGAAACTTTATATAACTGAGAGGAAGCCTAGGATCCTTAATCTGATATAAAGGAAAAATGCATCCTATAGGAATGTTAATGTATATAAACCCCGTAGGCCAAGTTTTCTTCTGGCTTAACTCCATTGAAATCAATATTATATACAGCATGTATTGTTAAATTCCTCAAACTGATTTCCGAATGTTGGTCCATATCATCTTCATTTGATAACTTTCAGACAAAACATTTAGAAATATGAAAGAGGGTCCAGTTTGCTGTTTGATCCCCATTATCTCATTGCCTCAGAAATAATGAGCAGCTAAGTATCTCAATTACCTCTTCTTGTATGTATATAATATCTATATTTAATTATTTTCAAAAGTGCCCATTGTTTTCCATGTCATTTTATGGTTCTTATTCAGCTGTAATTCCCTTTTAAATGCAACATGCACAGAAAACCAATTACAAAAAAAAAAGGAAAATTCCAATTCCACGCATCAGCTCCTCTGTGTGTTAACAAGTCATTTGCACACTGTTCAGACAACGTATACCATCTGAGACTCTCCCCTACTTAGTACAAATACAGATCACTCATCCACCTGTCTTATACAGCATCAGTAGAATTATTAATTAAAATTCCAGGTGCTAAAAGTTTTTTTGATGACACTTCAGCCAAAAAGAGCTCAGCTTGATCACTCTGCAAGCTGCCTTTAAAAGATATGCAATGAGAAAACTTTGTCAATTGAGCAAAGCTGATTTAGTAGTCACTGAAAGATGAGACCCTTAATACCCTAATTTTAATCAGTTAATAGAATGTCACTGTCAAATATTTATAAGAATAAATATCCCCTCTACCAAGTTTTTGCTTAATCAACTATACAAGCAGGCATATCAACTTTTCTTCATAGCAAAGATCCTCCATGTAATCACAGGATTACGGTGAGGTAATTCTTTAAGCAATCCTACTTCTCCAACGAGGATGTAAGAGACTAGTCAACTATCCGATAAGCAGCTTATCAGATGGTCAACTAGTGATGCAACTAGTTGTTCCCTCCCCCTCCCCCCGGCCCACTTGTTGCTTTTATGAGAGAGAGGCAGCAAAGGAGGGGGCAGGAGCCAGTACTGGGGGGAGCTAGCTTAAAAGCCGATTCCCCAAGCACCCTCTCTGGTTCAATACAAGATAGTGAGGCACAAGAGAAGCTGGAAGAGGTACTGTCAGTTCCAGAGGGTATTTAACCTTGCATGTCAAAAGTCATAATAATAGTAATAGCTAAGTGTCATCAAGTCAATCTGTAAACTGCAGGACTATAGGTAGCAATGAGTGGGACATAAAAGAGTTCAAGACAGACTAATGAGTAGTGTGTCATCCCTGCCCTGTAACCAGGGATTCCCTTTATATTGCCTTGCTTGTAGCCATCAACTGGATCTGCTCACACACAGCTTCCAGCACATAAGTAACTCCCAACTTTTGCTCAATTGACAGAAAAAAAAGTTCTCATTGCATACTTTTTAAATGCAGTGGGATGAAGTTGAGCTCTTTTTGGCTCAAGTGTCATCCAAAATACACTGTAGCACCTGGAATTTGTATGCACTGCAGCCAGCCAGTCGCACCTTGGCTGCAGTCATACCTTGGCTCTTATCAGCCTTAAAGTCTATCATAGAGTGACACCTAACACATTCCCAGTTCCAAATTCCCCCCCATAAATGTATGTCCTGTATTGCCTATCCCACTCCTGGACAGAAACAAATAATGGACTCAGTATATTTGTAAAGGGAATAATATGCATGCAACTTGTTACCCCAAATAGATTTACCCAGGAACTTCAACGTGAACACTCTGATCTACAAAAATAGTAAAACAAAACCCGCCCAAAACTGATTAACTACAAAGAGATAGATTTTAAGTAAATACCAGTAATGAGGCATAAAGGGCAGAAATGGTTATCAATAAACCCTGCTCCCTCCCTCAGGATAAACATTTAATAATGCCTAACCTAACAAATTATATCAGATCCAAGCAGTTTCTCACCATATGTTGTCAGCAATCTTATTGAACTAACTGTTTAGGTCTGGCCTCCTCCCACAAAGGCAAACAGCTGCTTCCTTTGTCTCTTCAGGTGCTGTGATGGTAGTAGGCAAAGGGAGATAGTGAAGGGAATCTTAAAAAGTTTATTCTTAACCTCAGATAGTTAGTGGTTGTCTTATTATCTGAAGCTTTAATATTGTCATGTGGTTCGATTTATTTCAGATCCGAGGGAAACCAGGACACTCCAGAGAGACTTAATCACTTGCTTATTTATTGCAAGCTTTAAGCAGTTAATATAGTTGTTTAAGTTTTACAAGACTTAAAAACCAATTCCTATACAATTTAAACCTTAAATATAATAAATTCTAAAGCAATTAGTACAGTACAATGCAAAAGCAATTATTAGAGCTACTATAATAAAGCCTAGTTCACTTGCACTTCACCTGTATGCCACCTACTGAACCAGACAAGAAGTCGTGGTCCCTTTGATTCCCTCCCGCTAGGATGCCATGCTCTGCTGTTGCCGATGTGAAGAGTATTTATTTCTAGCTACAACAAGCAGTAAGCTGGGGAAGCAACTAGTCAACTATCCAATAAGCTTCTGCTTATTGGATAGTCAACTAATTGCTTACACCCCCAGTTTCAACAGATACAAATTTGAGGCACCAAAATTCTTAGTAAAGTTATTCTATGAAGCCAAAGTTTTTACGTATTTTTGGGCAATTTTTTTCAATGTTAATAGGAATCATCCTCGTGATCAGTCCTATGCTGTTCACCAAAGAAAAACTGACAAGAAATGAATTTGAGTCTATGTACACATATGGAGCTATATAAAAAATAGTTTCCTTTTATTTTAAATAAATAAATACTTACCAATAAATTTCAGTGGTGATTTAAAAGTATATAGAAATTTAACATCCCCCTCCCCCCACTCTGAACAACAAATAGTAATGAATGATGAAACTAGCACTGTTGGTGGTGCTGCTGCACCCCCTAGCTTGACATGGATTCCATTTTATGCAGGGGTTACAGTTTGGTTCAGCGGCTAACAGCATCCCCCCTATAAAAATAGTTCCAGCATCTCTACACACCTGAAGTCTTTCAATCATGATTTGAAGACTTTAATAACTTAGAAGTTTTGAGTCTAAGTCAGGAATGGGCGGGGAGGAGGGGGATGTTCCCTGTAAGCTGTGCATGAGTGTGGCCACTCAGAGATTCCAATGCTGCCCAGCTGATTAGCAAAGCACAGTTAGGTTTTCATTTTGATTGGTAGTGCACATAAAAGTTTTATTCCAAACATGGATAGAAAAGATTAGAAGGAACATTTGTGAGCAAGGTTGTGTGGCCTGCAGTTTGCAGGAGGCCAGTCTGCTACTAGATGATCATGATGATGCCTTCTGATCTTCGGGTCTGAGTATATTACAGCCTGATATAAAAGAGCCTGTGGTCCCAGTTTTACTCCCAGGGAAGTTCCCTTTTATGTGCACTACCAATCAAACCCTGTGCAGGAATGAACTCTTTGCCAAGTGGTAATATGAAACTTTGGCTACAGGAGATGGTTACACTCATTGTACAGCTAGCATTTGTATCTGAAACACTGGGTCAATCCCTTGTAGGGAAGACAAGCCATCAGAATTCAGGTAACATTTGTGAGAATGGTACAACAGGGATGGAGCAGAACAAAAACCTACCTTGTTTATATCATTCTTGGCTGTCCAAATTTAATTATCTACACGGCGGGTAAATTAGTAGTTACATGTAGATACAACAGTGATGGGTGTGGTTTAAGAATGAGAATAGAATAGGATAGTACCAATCTTTGAAGAAGTATCCATGTAAATACTATAGATAAACTGATTGAAACAGCCCAAGCTTGAACTGCTCTTAATTGCAGTATTTTGAAACACTAGATAATCTGTCATACATACAAAAATGTGACCATGTGACACAAAAGTAAACAAAGTTTTAAGTCTCTCCAAAAACGTGCCCTCCAATAACTCAATGAAAGAAAGATTTCATTTTACATTCAGTGAAAACATTACTTAATGCACCATGTAATTGTGCATAATCAAGCCAGTACTGATAAATGCACATTCACTAAGCTTTAGGACATCTTTTATAAATCATTCAACCTAAGAGCATGTCTACAACTCAACGTTGCAGCAATGCTGCTCTATTCCAGAGTGTAGATGCTTTCAGCAACAATGAAAAGGTCATTTCTGTCAGGAAATGCATTTCCCTAAGCAATGGTAGCTAAGGCAACAGAAGAATTCTTCCCTTAACTGAGCCCCTTCTACACCAGGTCCTATAATTCTAGTCTAGAGTGTGATTTTTCTATCCCCCTGTTCCCCAAATGATACAACTAGATCAATCTAATTTTTAACTGTAGACCAGGTCTCAGATAGGTGGTTGCAAATATATACAATAGTGAATTTACATGGTGTAGACCAGCGTTTCTCAAACTATGGGTCGCAACCTCCAGGGGGGGTTGTGAGCAACGTAGAGGGGGTTCGCAGCTGGATTCAGTTTTTCACTTGCGACCCATCTCCCCCAGGCCACGAAGAGCGGCAGGGCAGTGGAAGGCAGCTGCTGGCAAGCCACGCAGTGTGGCCGAGGCCATGGGACTCCAGGAGCCCGGCTCAGCTGCAGCAGGAGGCAAGGCGATGGGAGAGTGAGGCCGGCGCAGGAGCCAGCTGGGGCCAGCTGGGGCACGGTTGCCAGACGAATGAACATTTCCCCAGCTGGGAGAGGGCGGGGTCCATTAGGCAATGGGCTGGGGGATTGGATCAGGGCAGAGGACCTGGAGGTTAATAAGGGCATATGGAGGTCAGAGACGGAGGCAGAGGAGACATGGGATAAGAGTGGAGGATGGAGAAGAGGAGAGAGAGAAGGAACCAAAGGGAGGCAGAGCGGAAAAGAGGCACAGAGGAGAAAGAGACGGGGGGAAGGAGCCTGCAGGGGGAAAGGGTGTTAAGGACCGCGAACACCTTGAAGGAACCCCAGGCGGGCAAGGAGTCTGGTGAGAAGGGGGGAGGAAGTGACCCAGGGCAGTGAGGGTGAGGGGTCACACAAATTCATTTAGCATTTTAGGGGGTCGTGGTATCACAAAGTTTGAGAACCCCTGGTGTAGACTATTATGCAACCATGTGAGTTGGTTCTTCAAATTATGAAGCACTGTGCATTAGATTAGAGCAGTGTTTCCCAATTTTATTTGGCCACAAAACCCTTTTAAACTCTAAAGAATTTTGTGGAACCCCTAATAACAGTCTTATATATGAAGCTGAAAAAGTAGACCACAAATAAGTAAGGATAATAATAAACAAATGCTAAACAAGGTCATGATATGTAGATTACCTATCATAGTCAATTTATATTTGTCACAGTTACATTTTTAAATACAAGAAATCATGCGACTATACTGAAGTAAAGTGTTTGCGAGACCATTGCCTGCGCACTCCCATACAAGCAACTGGTTTGAGAGCTGACGCTTCGACTTTGTCTGACATGGCGCTAGTGTATTCTTATTCAGTCACCCACATGATCCACGCTCCCTCAGAGTGAGTACGGGGATTTATGATGGTATATAACAGGTGATCATACCATTGATTGACTGCGCGCGCAGCGCTGAATAGTGACATCATCATCTCCACTCTCTGGCTAAACTGGCATTACACAAGGACACTTATCGTGGCAAACACAAATGAAAATGATTGTCAATAAAATTCATAAATGCTTAAATATTATTTTTTAAAAAATCATAAAATGTTATTGTAATGGAATGTTCTCATGGAACCCTTATTTTCACTTTGCAGAACCCCAGGGTTCCATGGAACACCATTTTGGAAACACTGAATTAGAGAATAGACTCAGACTCTAAGGCTGCGTCTAGACTGGCATGATTTTGCGGAAATACTTTTAACGGAAAAGTTTTTCCGTTAAAATTATTTCTGCAAAAGCGCAAAAGCATCCATGGCCAGTCTAGACGCGATTTTGTGCAAGAAAGCCCCGATCACCGTTTTAGCCATCGGGGCTTTTTTGCGCAAAACAGTTCTTCCCTGTCTACACTGGCCCTCTTGAGCAAGTATTCTTGCACAAGAGGGCTTTTTTCCAAGCGGGAGCGTGAAAGTATTTGCGCAAGAAGCACTGATTTTGTACATTTCAAAGTCAGTGCTCTTGCACAAATTCAAGCAGCCAATCTAGACAGCTGGCAAGTTTTCTTGCCAGTCTAGACGCATCCTAAATGTTTGGCCATCTGGGGCTAGTATCACATAATTTCCACTGCATTGACACTGGAAAACAGACAGCTACTTAGCCACTGCATTAGTAGTATATTTTGATTTCCTGCTGACATGAATTGCCATAAAAGAATTAGAGGTGTATTCTCATCTTAAGCACTGTAAAAGAAACATGTAAAAAGTTACATTTTTGTATCACAGTATACCAAGTAAAGAGCAGCTTTTATTGAAGCAGGCAAGGATAAAAAGAAATGTTTCTATAAATATTTTAATTCCATTAAAATTGGACTTACACAGTGATAAAACTTGTATAGGCTAGTGAAGAATCAGGCCTCAGATTTTCAGACTCATTGTTCATAGCTTTTAGAACAGCTGTGCTAAACCACTTAATCTCTTTGATCATCTCACATCTCATCCTTCTTCAGCAGCATCAGCTCAGATGACATCTATATTAAATTTACAATCCAAATCCAAGTTGTTCCACTGTGAGCTCTGTGCTTCTCTAAAACAGGTCCAAAATCTTTTCATAGGCATAGAAAACACAAACGTTATGGTCACATGACTAGAGAGAGACAGCCTCCTTCTAGACAAAGTGACAGTGTCTGTTTTAAACCTGTCACCCTCATATTCTCCACTTTGGTTCCCCAGTCAGTGCCTCTAACTCCCACTCCAAAGTCTGTCTACTCCCACCCCCTCATCCCAGGGCAGGGTGACCCAGTGATCAGAGTCTCACTTGCCCCTATGGGCCAGGTAGTACAGTTCAATAGTCCCAATGCAACCCAAATGTTCAAGTCTAGAACTTGCCCCTATTTGCAAGGCAGCACAGTTCAATAGTCCCAGTTTATAGCTTGCCCCTGCTTGTGGAGGAATGTAACCCAATGGTCAAAGTCTCTCAAGGGTCAGTAGATAAGGGAAACCTTTACATCCCCTGCAGCAGGGGGTCCAGGCCCTTCCACTCCACTGGACCTCAGCCCAGGGACCTGTTTGTGGCTTCCTCAAGCCACTGAGTCAGCAGGGAAAATTCAAGCAGCAACTTGCTGACTCTCCAGTGTAAGCTCACTCACCCTGTAGCCATTGCTGGCCCTGAGTTTCTTCCTACTATTGGGCTGTGTCTACAAAGGTACGATCTCACGCAAAAGCGGCCGCTCTTGTGCAAAAACTTACTTCCTGTCTACACTCGCCGTGTGTTCTTGTGCAAGTAAACTTATGTTCTAATGTATAAAATCAGGGCTTCTTGTGCGAGAACTCTGACACTCCTGCTCAGGAATAAGCCCTCTTGCGCAAGAGCTCTTCCAGAAGAGGCCAGTGTAGACAGGCAACATGAATTTCTTGCGCAAGAAAGCCCTATGGTTAAAATGGCCATCAGAGTTTTCTTGCGCAAGAGAGCATCTACACTGGCATGGATGCTCCTGCGCAAAAGCACATCTCTTGCGTAAAAGCACATGCCAGTGTAGTCGGTCTTTTCTGGAAGAGTTTTTGCAGAAGAATTCTTCCGCAAAAGAGTTTTTGCGTGAGAACGCGCCAGTGTAGACATAGCCTAAGTGTCTCCACTCACTGATGAATCTCCAGCTCCCCTCCTTCATCTGGAACTTGTAAGGTCTCTAGATGGCCTCCGGGGTAGTGCCTCTGCATTTGGATAGTCTCTACAGTTTGCCCAGAACTGGCAAGGCATATTCACTCCCTTCAGCCACCAGTCCTAACTCTCTTGGTGTTGCGGATGCCCCCAGTAGTCATTAAGGATGTTAAGCGGCAGATAATTGGCTAACTGTGTAGTCGATACAATTTGTATCGACTACACGATTAGTCAGTAAGGGAAGTCGTTCAGTCCCAGCTGGCATCCTGGCTCCTACTACATTTAAACTGCAGAGCCTCAGCAGGGATAGGTCCCCAACTCAGAATGAGCCAGTACTCAGCAAGCCCAGCTCAATCCTGGCTCACAGCAGGTCCAGCAGCGAGGAACTGGGACCTCCCCCATACCCCGCTGCTGACAGGGGCTGCTGCCGGAGCAGCTTGTGTTCACAGCCAGCCTGGGCCACTCTGGACAGCGGCTGCTTTGCGGCAGCAGCCCCTGTCAGCGGAAGTCCCAGCTCCCTGCTGGGACCCACCACAGTCCTGTGGAGCAGCCTCTGCTCACGACGAGCCTGGGCAGCCTCCTCTGCTCCATTCTGATAGAGGCAACAGCGGGGAAGGAGAAGGTGGCACTGCAGAGAGGGTGCTGGGGGGAACCCACTTTAAAGCTGGCTCCCCCAAGCACCTGCTCCTGCTTTCCCCCGCCCCCATCCCCCTTACTGCCTGTGATACAGAGGCAGCAACAGGGAGAGAAGAAATGCGAGTTGAATACACGACTACCTCCCTAGTAGTCACTGCAGTATAGTTCTACCCTGTGGGCTTACTGTCCCCAGTGACCTCTTTCATATTGCATCCCTGCTCTTTGTGGCCTTCCCTTTCCATGTTATGGAAAACAGTTCCATTCCCAGCACTTTCTGTTTTCTTGGCACAACCAAACTCTTACTGTGCTTTAAATTAGGATAAGATGAAGCCACATACCAAATTTGGTGGTCGTAGCTCTCACCATTCAGAAGGAGTTCTTGAAGAAACAGACTCACAGAGGGACAGACAGACAGATGCACACTTCGAAACTATATAGATGTCTCGGTGTTTTGTTTCTACTGGTGGTGCCCATTAGCTAGGAATGGGGAACCGTGGCCAATGCTGAGGGAGTGGTGCTAGCAGAAAGGGAGGCCCCTTCCAGGATTGGTGTGGGGTCAGGGAAGGCAGGAAGTCTGCCTCAGCCCAATTTCCAGCCTCTTCCTAGAGCCAGCACCCCATACTTCCTCCTAACCCCCATACTCCCTGCCCCAGATCAAATCTTCCTCTCAGAGCCAGCAACCCACATCCCCACCTGCACCCCTGCTGTGGGTGGTTCTAGCTCCCCAGCTCTGCCCCTTCTGCCCAAGGTCCCGCCCATTCATGCCCACCGCAGTACAGCCTGCACAATGGCTGCTGCCCCACACTCCCAACCCATTCTGTACACTGGCCCTTGCCCCAGGCTAACATTCCCCCCACCCACCCACCTGCCGCCCAGCACTGGGTAGCATGGTCTCACATCCTGGAGCACCGGACAATGTGGCCCTAGCACACGGGTGGCCAACTTGTGGCTCCAGAGCCATATGCTGCTTTTCAGAAGTTAATATGTGGCTCCTTGTGTAGGTACCAAATCCAGCGCTAGAGCTGCAAGTGCCTACTTTCCACTGGGCTGGACCCCCAGCTCTGTCCTAAGTGCTGTCCCCCTCCATCCTTTCCCCCCTAGGATCCTGCCACTTCCCACCCTCTCCACTGAGCCTGTCACACCCATGCTTCACCCCCTCCAGTGTTTTCCATGGAGAAAGAGCTGATCACAGTGGACAGGAGGAAAAGGAAAAGGCGGCACTGACCAGTGGGTCTGCCCATGGGCGGGATGTGCTGAGAGTGGTGGTTGGGAGATAATCAGGGCTGGTGACATATAACTGTTGCTCTTTGGCAACGTGCATTGGTATATTCGGGCTCCTTCTTGGGTTTAGGTTGGCCACCCCTGCCCTAGAATCTCTGCCCCGAGCACCATGGGAAGGGCTGGAAGCATGCAGCCCAAGCCTCCTCAGCTCCAAGCATCACAGCGGGAGGGAGAGGGTGGATGAGTGGTGCACAGCTCCAGCATCACCAGCTCCAGAGCATGGGGAAGGCGCATTGCTTGTGTCAGGAACCACAGCACAGCTGATGCCCGGGGGCAGCAGTACTGCACATCCAGAATGCCTACTGCTTCAGCACAATGTTCTGGGGGGGAAGTGTGGGCAGGGCCATGGCTGGTGGTTTCCTTTCCTGACCTATTATATCCACCACCCATGACCCCTGCCCCAGCCCTGTCTCCCTGTCAGAGCCAACACCATGTACCTCTCCTGCCCCTAAGCCCCTCCGTCCCAGCCCAGAGCCCACACACCCTCTGTAACTCCAACCCATGGCCCCAGCTGGATGAAAGTAAGTGAGGGTAAGTGAGTGCTGGACAGGGAGGATGGAATGAGTGGGGCAGAACTTGGAGGAAGGAGCAGGGAAGATCCTGAGCTTACATTCAAAAAGTGATCCTGGGCACAGAAAGGTTGAAGACCACTGCACTAGTTAGATTCCATCTGCAGATTCTCAGGCCCAGATCCTCAAAGTTGCCTAATTCCCCCTGATGTGAATAGGAGTTAGGTGCCTGCCTAAATACCAGTGAGGATCTGAGCTTACTTTGAATTTATCAGTATAAGATTGCAATATAAAAAGCCAAACTTAATTAAAAAGAACAGTACCAGCTGCCAACTATGTAATAACATAAAAATAGATTTGATATGAAGACTCTCATTTGCACTAAGGCCTCTTCACACCACCAGGCAGCAAAAAAAAAAAAAAAAAAAGGCATTAAAGTACCATCTTTTAGCATATATAACCCTCTGGTTATGCAAGATTTTACAATTCCCATTCCCCACCTCGTTCAGGTGTTATACAAGTTTTTTTTTAAAACACAGAAATTAAAGGAAGAGAAGACTAACTCTTGCTTAATAAAAGCAGCATCTTTTAATTTAATAATAACGGCGGTGATTTCTGGTTTCAAGCCCAGCTGGTTAATTTCTCTATGTACAAAAGTTTTAAAAACATCCATGTTCTTCTCCCATTCATTGGGAAGCCATTGGCCAACAGATGTCCGTGTGCAAACTGACATGGTTTCTCCGCATAAATTTGTACACCCAATTTCCCGAGCCCCCATTAAAATCATAGATTTTCTGTTCTATAGCCATAAGTCAAACAAGCCTTGAGCTGTATAGCTACCGTTGATACCGCCTGTTTGTTCTCTCTCTGTGCATGAACCCAGCGTTATCAGCTGCGGTTTATTAACACTTCATTACAGGTGCTGTTCATTAGCAGTACCTGTGGTTCATCTCCTGTGGGCTATACACGTGCGCTGGTTATCTAAAACTTATTTTAAACAATCAGGAAAAACCATGGGTTATGCACGGGTGCGTGTAATTCACGTGCACGGGTTATATACACTAATTTACGGTAGAGATAAGTTACATTTACATTTGCTACTGTCAGAGCAATTTTAGGATGCCTTGGGTCTTATCTGCCAACAAAAGTTGTAACCCTTTCACTAAATCAGTTTAGAAAAGTGCATCATTACATTGAGATAATCCCTTTCTTGGAAAAGCTTAAACCCCATATTGATTTGATATCTCAATAATGAACTGAAAGAATGAACATTTACACCAATATAAAAGCACCCAAAGTCCCAAGAACCCAAAAATAATTGGCACGACTTGGAATCCTTAGAGAACTCCTTATTAGCTGCCTCAGCAGAAATTTAATGACACCTGAAAGTAGTAGTTCTGGTTGCTCCACAATAGGCATGTTGGCAAAGAAATGTGCACTGCTGTTGTAACTGTGTTGTAACTATCAATGCTTTCACCTCCTTGCCTATCAACCCATGCAAGCAAGTGGGATTGTATCATACTCAGGAAGCACGGAGGAATCCGCTAGTGACAGGTCATATTGCAGCAGGGATATAATTGGGGTTGTAGAAAGGAGTCTGTGCGCTACACACACGTTCAGCAAAAGAGGATATTTGATAAGAGTATCTGCCCCACTGGTGGCCATGCTACACTTAGCAGTAGATTTGTCCTCTAGTGAAAAATGAGAAGGCACATTCCTCCTTACAGGTGACTGAGCTGGGCTAGAATAGATGTAGCGTCCTGGTTCAATGTGGGCCCTTCCCTATCTTGTAGTAAAGGGAGGGCATAGAAAATCCCCTGAACCACTCCTTCTCTGCACCCCTAATCTCAGCCTGGTGTAGAGAGGACGGGGTGGGGAGTTGGACAACAACCCCTCTACTGAAGGGCAGAACTCCACTCGCTTCCTGGTATCAAGCTTTGCAACCTGACAGGAGGGGTCTGGTCACCCCTTGGGTTTGACATCCATGGTGCCACGGATGCCGATAGACCCACCCCGCTGAAACCAGCCCTGCCACAGCGCAATGTTGAGCCGTTTCCCTTAATGGGAGCTTAACACTGTGGGGGTTGCTTTGGTTTTGGGGGAGGTGTCGAGGCCTCTTCTCCCGTTTGTACAGCAAGCAGCAGAGGCCGGGGCTACGGTACGATCCCCAATGATAACAGTGCGCTGGCTCGAACGGCCGGCAAACCTCCCAGCCAGTCACAGGGCGTCGCACAGCCAAACAGCACGCTGCAGCCCCGCTCCCCCGTGTGCCAGCCGGGCGAGAGCCGCTACCAGCGGCTTGCAGGGAGCAGGCGCTGAGGGGAGGGGCAGGCGGAGGTGGGGGCGGAGCGCTCGCTTCAGGCCGGTAGAGGCGGGGCGAGGCCTGGGTCGCGCCGGGAGGCCGCTCCCGCTGGGGCAGGGGAGCCGCCCATTAATAGAGCTGGCGACGGCGACGGCGGGGGGCGATGGCGGCGGGAGCGCAGCGGGAGCTGGAGAACGTGAGCAGCGGGGTGCCCGGGGGGGAGGCCTGTGCAGCCCGCGCCGGGGGCTCGCGCTGTGCTCGGGTGTCAGGCAGCCGCCTGCACGCGCCGGGCGGGAGCGCCGCTCAGCGTCCTGGGCTCGCAGGGGAGACGCAGGTTGAAATGGTTTGGCTGTGTCCGTCCTTCGCACTTCAGGGGGGGTTCTGCGTGGGAAGTCGTGGAGCTGGGTCCTCTCCGGGCTGGCCCTGCACTGGCTTCTCCTGAGGCGGCATTCCTAGAGCCAACAGCTGTGTGCCTCAGTTTCCCTAGCTGCCCTGTCAGACGCGTAATTCTACTCGCAAAAGAGAGCTGGGTTTTTTTTTTTTTTAAAGCAAGATGAATATGCTTATAATAAGAAACATGGCTTTAGTATGTTAGGAAAGACAGGACTAGGCAGCACTTTAAAGACTAACAAGATGGTTTATTAGGTGATGAGCTTTCGTGGGCCAGACCCACTTGCTCACATCAAGTAGTGGAAGAAAATTGGCATGACCATATATACCAAAGGATACAATCTAACAAAAAGTGAACACATATAAAATCGACGAATCTGGTTTAAGAACAGAGGAGGGGTGAAGGGGGAAGGTTAGTGTCTGTGAGGTAATGACATAGGGGTGATAATTGGGGAAGCTCTTTTGTTTCAGCTAGACCAGACTAACACAGCTGCATCTCTATTAGTATGTTACTGTACTGTTGTGCTTCCTTTCCCCCCCCTCGCCCCGTTTTTTAAAGTTTTTTAAATGACTGGAGAAACAAGTGACAAAGTGGGTCCAAGGGCGTGCGTGCTTCTTTTAAAATTGATGTGTTGGAAAACAAAAGGCAGCCTAAAAGCCAAACCGATGTGTTTGTTATATATACAATTGCTTCCAATGTTTATTCAACAGAAAATTCTTCTATTAGGGGTTTTGTGTTTGCTTTGCTCCTCAGTGCTCAGCACACCCTGTTCGAGAGGCCTGTGGGGATGAACGGGAGAAGGGACTCCCTAACGAATTGAAATTCATGACCTGAGGTGGGTCATCAAAATTGGGTAGACCTAAAAGATAGACCTAAAAGATAACTTTAGGGGTGGATGAAATGAGTTCTTGTAAAGAGACGTTGTAGTTACGATAAATGTCAAAAATTGTCAATTTAAAACTCATTCTGAAAATTGGTTTTATTTACGTTCCTGCATAATATCTTGTCTGTGGGCTTTAATAAGGAATACTATTTGTTTTTTTTTTAAACACTACTGTTTTGACATTTTTCAATTAATATCACTTGTAGTATGCCACCTTTCTGGCTGGATTGTGTACGCATGTGTGTATGTGTGGGAAAGACAAAGATAAATCACAAAAGCAACTTCACTGCATATATGCAAGTAACAGCCTCCCTCTGCACCCAAATTATAGATGATTATATGCACAAAACTTGTTTGTTACTTTTTTAAGAAGGACTTGAGGAAGTAGCATGGCTATGAAACTTAAGTTCTCTATTTAATACACAAGGGATATTGACCTTAAAAGTACAAGCTGCTATAATATCTGCACTTGGCTATCCAGATGCAGCGTCTGTGCAAACAACACCTAGTAATGTCTGATTTTTGGCATGGAAATATGGCTGGAGGGGTTTTGGAAGCTGGGAATCTGATATGAGTAACTAGAACTAGTGTAAAGAGATGCTTTTGTTTTCTTGAAAGCAGAACTGCAGTAGAAAGCCACGCATGTGACTTCCATGCATTGGTCTCTTCTGCTTTGACCTAGAAACCAGGCCTCAATAAGTCTGCAGTATAGTGATTCGTGTTCTGGCAGGTTCCAATGTAACCAGGATATCTTGGAAGCTATTGGATTTAGTCATTCATTTAAAATCCAAACATACTGTCCCCAGTACAGTAGAAAAGATTGTCTGATTCTGAGAAACATAGGTTGGTTATGGATTAGTGCTGGTAAGAGGGAGGGAAATGATGCATATTTTAGGTATATTTGTTTTTCACATGAGACTTAGAAAATGACACCCACTTCTTTTAGTCAACAGTTGGCTGCTAGTGAAAGGTGAATATTTGCCACTTCTGATGTAATTTACACAACATCCCTGTTTATTGTAGTACAAGTGCTTTTATATTGTAGGAATAGGAGGCTAGGAAGCAGCATGGTAATTGAGAATACTTGAGTACATAATACAATCTGGTTAGACTGGTGTTTTTATGCCAGTTAGCTCCATATGCACTTGAGAGTCCTTATTAATGAAGTATGTTGACCTCTCCTTCTTTGATGCTTGGATATGAGTTGACTTGAGAGTTGACCAAACAAAATAGTTAAATTTGTTGGGATTCTGCCTTGTTGATTGCAGCAGCTTGCTTTGCCACCTTTGTGGCAGTGATGCAATCAAGTAAGCAACTTTTGCACTATTGGCAGAAGAATTCAGAGTATTGTGTATGCATTTTTTTTCTTTGCATCAAAGGCTTTCTAACATGTTTCCTCTGTACTTAATCTGTGAACCTTGGGGATTTTCTGGGTTGTAGAGGGTTTGGGGTGAATGGATAAGCTTGTTGAATGTGGCCTTATACTTAGATGAGTTGAAAACCAAGGGAGTTCAGGTGTCTTAAGGGACAGACCAGCTTTGTTTGGTCACTTTCCTGATAAGTATTTTACTTCCTTTGGATGAGATAATCAGATTAGGAGAGTGTGATGTCAGGGATCTCTCAAAGCTTGTGTATTTTCAGCAGCATGTGTACCTTCTAAGGCTCTCTGGGAATATCTCATGTCTTCCATGAAGGCTAGGAGATCCATTACTGAAACATTGCAATAGTACGTGAAGGATGAGGTTATTGGGCCCAAGAAATCTGTTGGATTTTATTACCATGTTGTGCTGCAGCTCTGAGGCCTTCCTGAAAGGTGACACAGATTTCTGTCTGACAGCCTGTGTGCCACTAGAAGTCATAGGTTCCTGGTCTTCGTTTCATAGCACGTGCATGCACTCAGATGACTTCTGTAGCAGAAATGGGAAGAGGAACAGGAATACACGACATTATTTTTAGATGCATTGTGGAGACACTTAACTTGTGATGCTGTGCTTGGGGAAACTAGTTTCACTAGGGTAAGGTGGAGACATGTTTCAGTCACGTGAGAGTCACAAGTGCTTGATCTAAAATTGCAGCCTAGATTGTGGTGGTTTTGTTGATGGCCAACCATACAGTCAGCTGTAGGACCCAGGTGGCCACTTAGCTATTTAAGAGTGTTACTTTTTGAGAAGGTGGCTGCAGAAGCCTACCTTTGGTTATCTTAATGTAGAGTTATAAGGGGGATGACACCAGAATCTACTAGAGAAGGATGGGGGGAGGAGAGAATTTTTTAGAAAGGGAAGCGATCTCAAACTCCCATATGTGGGCCACTTATGGCCTGAGCAATTGCACAATCTGGTCTGGGAGTCCCAGTGGGCTTGGCGGCGGGGGAACTACCCATTACCAGGCCCCAAGCTGTGCCCCTTCTTGTCACCATGTTGCCTCTTCCTTCTCTCCTCCCCACCCCCCCCCATGATTGTAGGGAGAGTGACAGGCCCTGACCAGTTGTGCAACACCAGCCCTCCTAGCCCCCTGCGGTGTTCCCTGAAGCCATGTCTTGGGAGGGCACAGGGTGCCATGGGGTGGGGGAAAAGGATGGGGCAGTGGTGCGTATGGGAGGAACTCGGGGGCTGATAAGACAGAGACACCCCCCCCCCACACACACACACACCCTTGCCTGGACTCACTGGCTGGATTGCATAATTCCTCTGCCCAGGGATAGCCTGGGGGCAAAGAGTTTGAGATCCCTGGTGAAGAGCAATTGGATTCTAGGTTCTTTCTATGGTGGTGGTGTTCCAGATCCTACTGCTAAGACTTCAGGATCTGTGTTGTCTTGTAGCCCGGTGTTACCAGATTTGCCCAATACTCTGGGGTATGCTCATTTATTAGCAGGGCTCGACAAATTATGGAAAATCTTACTCGCCAAACAAAAAGGACTCGTTTTTTTAATGGCATAAATTCCTAATAAGAATAAGAACAGTAACTTCTAATAAGCAGGGCTCGCCGAACCGCGAGCTTGGAACTGCTGAAACTTCTAGTGGTTGCCTGTTTACACACATACCCAATAGTCTCTACTGGAGACAGACACTACCCTGTCCCAGGAGACTATCTTGGTTATGACATCTCTTGCAGTCCACTGAGATGGAATGCCAGTTGTGCGACCCACTCACTGGCCTATGTTGCCCATTGCTGCTCTGTACGCTGCACTTCTATATAATCCTAGAATTCTAACCAAATCTAAGTAATCATCATCTTCTGCTTGCAAGTGTGTGTACTAGTAGGCATAGCATAACAAGATTTTTATTTTTTTTAAAGGTCATCTGTTTTAAATTATAAACACTTATTTATTCAGTGGGAGGAAGTCTTTGTTGATGGAGTTGAGACAATTGTTTAACAGTTGTTGAGATTTGAAAAGGAAATACTTGATAATTAACATGTCAAAATATAAACAGTAAAGATCTTTAAATCTAACACCTACCAACATTTATTGATAAACATCTAATTCTTTGTATTTGATTTATTAGGAACTTGTCTATAGGCACCTGCTCTTCACTTCTCTTTACCTGGCTTATTGTTGTTTAGTTCTAACATGTTTATACAAGGCTCAAAATGAAACACAATAATCCTGTTTATAAATCAAAATAAGCATCCATACTGACTGTTTATTTTTATACTTAAAGTATATATTGTAAGTAAATGTTAAATGGAAGAGAACAGGTTTTTATGGCTCTCAATTCCTGATTGATTTTTCAATTTCAAATGAACTAGGGGAGGTGTTACTTTGCCCCTTCAAATTAACTTTTATTTACTTTGAGCTTCAATTTTTCTTTTTGTAATGGAGTAAATGCTGACATTTACAGTTTTCCAAAGACTAAAAACAATATAGATCCAGCAGTACATGAGATTCTGACCTACTTATTAGGGATGTAGAAGTGTAGCCGTTTAAATGGATAACCGTATTACAGGCAGTCCCCGGGTTATGTACAAGATAGGGACTGTAGGTTTGTTCTTAAGTAGAATCTGTATGCAAGTCGGAACTGGCGTCAGCCGCTGCTGAAACTGATCAGTTTCAACTGCGGGTGAATCTGGATGCCAGTTCTGACTTACATACAGATTCAACTTGAGAAACCCAGGCGTCCCCAAGTCAGCTGCTGCTGAAACTGATCAGCGGCTGATTGCAGGAAGCCTGGGGCAGAGCAACTCTGCCTGGGGCTTCCTGTAGTCGGCCGCTGGTCAGTATCAGCAGCGGCTGACTTGGGGACACTTGGGGCAGAGCAGCTGGGGTGCTGCTGGGTTGCTCCAGTAGCGCGGCTCCTCGGCTCTACTGGAGCAACCCAGCAGCACCCCAGCTGCTCTGCCCCAGGGGTAGGCAAGAAAAGCCTGGTCTGCTGGGGGGGGGGGGGTGCAGCTAGTGCCCCCCCCCCCCCAAGCAGACCGGGGAGACAGGAGCAAAGCCGCGGAGCACGCCCGCAGCGGGACAGCCCAAGTGTGCCTGGGCTGTCCTGCTGCGGGCGTGCTCCGCGGCTTTGCTCCTGTCCCCCTAATCTGCTGGGGGGGTCCAGCAAAGCCGCTGGACCCCCCCCCCCCCAGCAGACCAGGGACACCTGAGCAAAGCCGCCGCCTGGGCGGCTTTGCTCGGGTGTCCCTGGTCTGCTGGGGGTGTCCAGCGACTTTGCTGGTCTGCAGGGAGACGGGGAGCAAAGCCTTGGAGCACGCCCGCAGCGGGACAGCCCGGGCGCTTGAGCTGTCCCCCTGTGGGCGTGCTCCGCAGCTTTGCTCCCCGTCTCTCTGGTCTGCAGGGAGACGGGGAGCAAAGCCTTGGAGCACGCCTGCAGCGGGACAGCCCAGGCGCGCCTGGGCTGTCCCGCCGCCGGCTTCCCCGGCGGCTTTGCAAAGCCACAGGGGGGCTGGGGCTCCGGGGAAGCGGGTGGTGGGACAGCCCAGGTGCGCCTGGGCTGCCCCGCAGCCCCAGCCCCTCCGCGGCTTTGCTCCGCGTCTTCCTGGTCTGCAGACCAGGGAGATGCGGAGCAGCTTTTCTCGCCCTGGAGTACACATAAGTCGGATCCGCGTAAGTCGGGGACTGCCTGTAGTTTGGTACAGAAAGATCGTGTGCCTTGTAAACAGTCATTGAAGGAGAAATGTAAAAAAAGTGTGGGGAAAAGTAATCTTAAATCCATGTTTAAATTTCAGGGTTCCCTGGAGGTAACCCAGAGCACAGAAGATGATCCTCTACTTGATGCACCACTTCTTCCACCTCATGAATTGCATTCACAACTGAGTCCGAGATTCCATGCTATTCCGACAGTCTTAGTTGCCAATTTTCTGTTGCTTCTACATGTAAGTGGTTTTTTTATTTATTTTAAAGTACCCTCAGATTTTAATTAACTTGAGTATGAGGAGATAATGGGAAATTCTGGTTCCCCAGCTGTAATGCACTGGACCTAAAGCATGGATTGTGAGTAAGGAGAGCAGTGTCTTTTGTTGCATACTCCTCATACCTTGTGTTTAAGTTTTCTGTCCCAACACTGCCAACTTCCAAGTCGCATGGATATGGCAGGTAATCTAGTCAGATAAGAAGTCGCTTGACTTGAGTGTATCGGATAATGTGAGTTATAGAATCCCAGTTAAATTGGGATATGGCTTCAGGACCAAGAAAGCATTGCTGCACTTACTCTTTTGTGCAGAGTTGTTTGGTTTTTTGTGAGTTTTTTTTAAATTTAGCAATACTTGATATTAAAGACTAATCCAGTCTAAATTTTTGGTTTATTATTTATAGTTATTTCCTGTGAACTTAGCTTTGTCAATGCTCAGCTAGTTCTAAAACCTAGTAAATAAGTGTCTTAGCTCTTCTCAGGTTAGAAAAAGTCTTCAGATCTCATATGTAAGCAACTTGCACTCATATAACTGTATCAGTATGTTTAATAGAGTTTGGGTAGATCTGATGTTGACAATGCATTAATGTTACATCTTCAATACCCTTCCCACTCTGAAATGTTAATGGGGGTGGTGGTGGTGGTGATGTTCCAAAGGCATACAAACTACATCATCAAAACCTGTTTCTTAAAATGGACTTTGCTACGTTTGAGCAACCCCCTAGTGTAAAGACCCTTTAAACCAATTCAAGAGTGCATAATGTCAATTTAGTTGGTGTTATTTTGGTATGTAGTCGTGCCCTAAACTTGTCATGTTGGTAACTACAAGCATTGAAATAGTGCTTCTCTTTGATAGGCTTTAGCTGGTGTTCTCAAGCACACATCCATCTGAATTTTTCTCACCATTTTTTTTAAATGGAAAAACAAAAATAATTATTTAAACCTTTCACCAAGCATATTCCAGTGTAAAAAGTAGTGCGTTTGGTTAACTTAAATGGCAGGATTGATGATGCAAAATTGGGTATCTGTAGGTAATCGCGAAGTATTACTTTATTTTCTACAAACTAACTCTTCATCATATATAATAGATATAAAAAAATATATATGGCTGACGATAAATTAGAAATCATTAAATGTGTACAATAAGGGAAGCTAAAGACGTGGGGGGGAAATCCATCACTGGTAAGGCTAAGGACAATAAGTACCCTTCTTATCCTTACTGTATGCTAGGGACAGAAAATCCTAGCAGTGATACTGGTCCATGATTAGATAGAGGAGGTAAAATTTAGTAATGATGCAGAAAAGGCAGAACAAATTTCTGTGTTCTTTCCAGGAAGAAGTAGCATGATATATTTTTTTTGTACAAAGATGAAGTATCTTCTAGAAAATTGCATTAGATTTTTTCTTTCATTTGAACCAATCCAAAAAATGAGGCATAGTAAGTAAAAAGATTAAGGTAATATTGCTTACACTGTAACTACTAATATTAAGGTCTGTCTACTTTCTTTCACAGGTTGCTTTTGTTGTCTTATCATTTTTAGCAGGTATATATTGTTCTTCTGCACACCCAGTTGAAGATGTGTGCCCTGGAAACTACACCAACCCACTTAAGGTGCAAAGTGTCATAATCATTGCAAAGGTAATTCTGTGGCTTTTGCATGTTCTCTTTGAACGATATGTTCAGCATCATCACAGTAAAGTCAGAAGCAGAGGATACCTCAAGATCTACCGATCAACAAGAAATCTTAAAAGGCTGCCACTCTTAATACATTCTACAGGTGAGATGAACTTTTTTGAATTTTGTTCTTCGTGGATTTTGTATGAACAAACATTGTGAACTGAACTATTCTATCTGTGCTTTTTGAATTCTTCATCTAAGGTGTGCCACACCAGTTTGAGTGCTATGCTTAATAGTTGAGTACAAACCTCCAAACTTGTTTGTCAGTGGAGCAGGAGGCTAGAACTCTTTGAGTTGAAATAAATTTGGAAATAATAGCACTGACTGGATATCTTGCATTTGTCCACTAGTCATTTTCCTCTGTTTCTGGTGAAGTGTTTGCTGTTAAGATGTCTTGAATATAACCATGAAGCAATAGGACTGCTATTGGCTGACCTGCATTCTGAAGGCACTATGTGCTTCATATAGTAATAAGAATCTGCACTGCTTACACTGTGTGTAGGCTTCTGATCTTGACTTTGCAGTCAAATTTGAGAACTTAAGAGCAAAGGATAATCATGTAGGAGAAAAGCAGTCACATAAGGCCCGTTTTACAAAAAAGGCTGGGGTGGGGAAGAATACAGAGTAGACCCTCTGATCATTATGAAACAGACTTCCTCATTTCTAGAGTTCTGCACAGATACATCCACATTTGTATCTGTAAAAATGAGTTGCAAATATCTGCCAAGGCACACTTGCAGGACTCTACTCATTTGCATGTAAAGAGTGATCATGTGCATGTGTGGAGAGAGTTGCCAAGCGATGTATTCCATAACTGCAAAATGGAAGGAGTTTAAAAGGTCTCATCCCCTTGGCTTTTCTCCAGATACTCCAACTTTTAATTATTTAGGCCATATGTATACTACAGCATCACAAGCTCCTACACTGCTAGTATGTTACTGTAGCACCAATGCTTCCTATTGTTAGAGAAGAAATGGGGTGGACAGAGCAGAGTAATGGAGGCAATGGTTTGTTTTCTCTCACAAACCTGACACACAGCTTCTCCCTTTTGAGGGTATAAATAATCCAAGTTGCTTGTTTTCCCCATCTCTGGCCTCCCGTAGTCCCTTCAAATTGTATTCTGCACCCACTCTTCAGGGCTGGGCCAGTTGCTAAATTCAAGCTTGATCCAGAATCAAAAAGGTATGTCCCTTCAGGCCCATGATTCACCTGCCCTCAGATCATTCGCCAGTATCAGTGGCAATCCATTCTCCAGCCCTTGTCAGGAAGTCTGCGCTTGCATCCTCCTTTGCCTCAAGTCACTGTGCTGAACTGGCTGGCCCCTGCCATTTTTTCCTCTCACTTACTCTACCAATTTAGCAAGGAGAGTGGTCTATTAAACTAGCCTCCACACCTCCTGGTCCCTTTCTTAAATATTTTTTTAAAACTGCCTTTACTTGGCAGTTTTGGTGATTCACACATTGTGTGGAATGTCCAAGGTAAATGTACGTGGGCTGTTTACCCCCATCTGCTCCTGAGCCGGCTGTTGCTTCTCTAACACCTATATTAGTGGGAAAGGTTTTCTTCATTCACGCCAAAGTGATAGCTATTAACAATGTTCCTTCTGCAAGCTTAAGGTTTCTAATAAGTCCTAAGTGTATACACACACAAATGAAACTTGACTGGGCATGAGGGTGGGGGTTAACTTTCCTCAACGGCTATTGAGGCCTGAAGGTGGAAATAAATTGTAGTACCACATTTCATAAAATAGCAATTTGGCCCTGACAGTTCCAGCATAGTAGCCTGACAATGATCTGCTTTAAATCAGTAAATGAATTCTATACCTATGTTACATCTGTCAGATGTCTTGCATTCCCTGGAATTGTAAATATGACAAGAAGTGTGGGAGGTGAGCAGGGGCGATGGTAAAACTGGTAGGAGGAGTGGGAATTCATGTCTCCCCTGCCTGATTTGGAACAGGGATTGGATCTTGGTATCCCATGTGCTAGGTGAGTAGCCTAAGCGCTAGGTTACTGGTTATTCAGGGGTGGGTATCTTGTTTCTCATCTTGGAGCTGTTCTACTCCATTCAAATTCTTCTTATGTAACGCTATTGCCCTGGTGAGCTAGAATTGGGGAGAAACTTGAAGCAACATTTCAGTAAAAGTCTTTCTCGGTGGGCTCTGGTATGTATAGTTGTACTCGCTCATCAGCTGTAATTATGTAGGGGGTACGTTTAGAAGATAAAATAAAAAAAGAACAAGGTAAAAATCACCTAGGAAAGTTAGATGCCTGCAAGTCACCAGGGCCTGGTGAAATGCATCCTAGAATACTCAAGGAGCTGATAGGAGGTATCTGAGCCTCTAGCTATCATCTTTGGAAAATCATGGGAGACAGGAGAGATTCCAGAAGACTGGAAAAGGGCAAATACAGTGCCCATTTATAAAAAGGGAAATAAGAACAACCCAGGAAACTACAGACCAGTTCATTTAACTTCTGTGCCAAGGAAGATAATGGAGCAGGTAATTAAGGGAAATCATCTGTAAACAATTGGAAGGTAGCAAGCTGATAGGGAACAGCCAGCATGGATTTGTAAAGAACAAATCACGTCAAACCAATCTGATAGCTTTCTTTGATAGGACAACGAGTCTTGTGGATAAGGGAGAAGTGGTGGATGTGGTATACCTAGACTTTAGTAAGGCGTTTGATATGGTCTCGCGTGATATTCTTATCCATAAACTAGGCAAATACAACTTCGATGGGGCTACTATAATGTGGGTGCGTAACTGGCTGGATAACCATACTCAGTAGTTATTTAATGGTTCACAATCCTGCTGGAAAGGTATAACAAGTGGGTTTCCGCAGGGGTCTGTTTTGGGACTGTCTCTCTTCGATATCTTCATCAACGATTTAGATATTGGCGTAGAAAGTACGCTTATTAAGTTTGCAGATGATACCAAGCTGGGAGGGGTTGCTACTGCTCCAAAGCATAGGGTCATAATCCAAAATGACCTGGACAAATTGGAGAAATGGTCTGAGGTGAACAGGATGAAGTTTAATAAAGACAAATGCAAAGTGCTCCACTTAGGAAGGAACAATCAGTTTCACACATACAGAATGGGAAACGACTGTCTAGGAAGGAGTACGGACGAAAGGGATCTAGGGGTTATAGTGGACCACAAGCTGAATGAGTCAGCAGTGTGATGCCGTTGCAAAGAAAGCAAACATGATTCTGGGATGCATTAACAGGTGTGTTGTGAGCAAGACATGAGAAGTCATTCTTCCGCTCTACTCTGCGCTGGTTAGGCCTCAGTTGGAGTATTGTGTCCAGTTCTGGGCACCGCATTACAAGAACAGTGTGGAGAAATTGGAGAGGGTCCAGAGAAGAGCAACAAGAATAATTAAAGGTCTAGAGAACATGACCCATGAAGGAAGGCTGAAAGAATTGGGTTTGTTTAGTTGAGAAAAGAGAAGATTGAGGAGGGGGGGACATGATAGCAGTTTTCAGGTATCTAAAAGGGTGTCATGAGGAAGGAGAGAGAACAAGAAGCAATGGGCTTAAACTGCAGCAAGGGAGGTTTAGGTTGGACATGAGGAAAGAAGCAATGGGCTTAAACTGCAGCAAGGGAGGTTTAGGTTGGACATGAGGAAAAAGTTCCTAACCGTCAGGCTAGTCAAACACTGGAATAAATTGCCCAGGGAGGTTGTGGAGTCCCCATCTCTGGAGATATTTAAGAGTAGGTTAGATAAATGCCTATCAGGGATGGCCTAGACAGTATTTGGTCCTGCCATGAGGGCAGGGGGCTGGAATCAATGACCTCATGAGGTACCTTCCAGTCCTAGTATTCTATGAGTCTATGCATGTAAAACATATGCTCTACATATATAAAAATGAACACACTTGTCTGCCTAACAACTACAGTCTTTCAAGTACTTGCAATTCCTCTCCCTGTAAAGCTAAACTGAAGTGGCATGTTTTGTAGTGGTACACAGAACCACCAGAAGGGTTCTATACTGAATATGTAGAACAAGATTGCTGTACTGAACGGTCAAATACTAGACAATACATCTAACATTGATACTAAACATGACTGATGGCATCTTGAAGTCATGAATGTAAGGCACAAATTAGTGACAGCTAAATATAGAATGAAGGTCGCTTGAAGAAACACTAACTGTTCTGTAGGAACTAAAACTTTAAGCTTCACAAAAAACTACAGTTACAAACACATTTCTGTTTTACCCTTGGGGCGTTTAAATAACACATCAGTCATGGTTTTTTTCTATTGCATAGCTATAATCCATTAACCTAAAAAATGAGGAATATAGATTAGGGATGTTAGTATGTAATTGAAAAGATTATTTACTGCATCAAATGTTAGCAGTTACACAATTATTTGAGAGTCCCCTTGAGCAGGGCCAGCAGCCAGTGCACTCCCTAGGAGCCTCCTGCCACTCAGCACTGATGACTCTGGTACAGAGGCAGCAACACAGGACAGCAGCAGCCCCTGTATGCAGGGGACCCAAGCTTCCCAGGGACAGAGGCTGCACTGGCATCCCATGATGAGCCTGGGCCCGCTGCGGATAGAGCCTGCTCTGTGGCAGTAGCTCCTTTCTCCCCCACCCGCGCTGCTGCCTCTAATAGAGGTGGCAGCACAGGGTGGGGCAGGTAGGAGCTGGTGCTCCTGGGGAGCTGGCTTTTTTAAACTGGCTGTCTCCAAACAGCAGTTTCTGCCTTCCTTCCCTTCCCCGCGCCCCCTCCCCCCATTGCCTTTGTGGGAGGCAGCAAGGAGGCGGGGGGAGAGGGGAGACATAGGCACTTGGGCTTAAGCTGTCTCCCCATGCATATTGGCTCCCGCCTGTCCCCTCCCCCACACTGCTGTTTCTTCTATAGAGATAGCAAGTGGCAGAGAAGTGGATGTAGTTGACAGGATGAACCGATAGGCTTATCGGTTAATCGTGTAGTCAGACACATGTTGACATGCCTAATATAGATGTTGTAGGAGGGTCTTTTTGAACCACTTGACAGTATTGGCTAGACTAAAACATATAAATGTCATTTCTGTTGTGTTTTTTTTTCTTAAGGAAATGCCGCCCTGCTTCTGATACTGGCAGCTTGCTATTCCTTTCCTGACAACAGGAAAGTATGTCTCTACCTGATCCTGGGAGTATTGTGTCTGGAGCTGGTTTGTTCTCTGTTATGCATAGTCATTTACACAGGTGAGAACTGCAGTTACTGCCTTGTCCTGTGACTGCCTTACAAAAGCTACTAAACTTTCTATTGGCTCTGCTCTCTAAGCATGGTACCGGTTGAACCTCTGTGGTCCGGGACTGATCCTGCAAAATATGTGGTCCTTCCAGATCACGGATGTTGCTGGATCAGAGAGCCCTAGCCACAGAGGTTGCCAGTGACTGGGAGCTCAGCTGGCAGGGCAGTCTGGAGGGTCAGTGGTCTGGGGGTAGGGAACCTGGCCAGCAGCTGGCAGCCAGAGCAGAGCTATGACCATAAAATTAGTTTCTCATATCTTGACCCATTGCAGGCCATTCAGACATTCTTGCTTACAGCAAACTGGAAATCGTTGTCATGCCTTGAACTCTAAATGCTGCCAGATAAACTAGGCTACTTGTCCATTTTAAGGTATTTCCTTGGAAATTACTAATATAGACGAACTGTACATAATAGTGTATGTTTACCACACATTACTAGCATGCTCTCATGGCAGTTTTATCAGACACATGTTCAGAGTGGATTTTTTTGTTTTGTTTTTTACTCTGACTCAGAGCTAATATTCTTCTTGCTTAGTCAAAACTACTTTCCTTGGACATGTGGAACTTAAATTGAGATGGAATATCTCAGTCTTTGAACTTGCAATTGCCTTCCAGTTCCCCTTCTTTCTCCCTTCCCCAAATCTCACTTCATCTAGTATTTGATGGTTAGTAGTCCTTAAGTGACATTGAGACTCTTGGAGTCCTTACTTAAATAAAGCAATACACATTTCTAGTCCATTACCCATAACTGTACCACCAACAGTTGGTAGAAAATAATTTAACATAGAAAACTATATTGGATTACAGGCTTAATAGGTTTGTCCTATTCCTCCAGGACCATGTTTGTTTGTTCTATTTTGGCTTATTCTATTAAATCCTCACAGTGGACTTACTGGTCCAAGTAATTTAAAAACTACATATATTAAAATAATCCAGTCAAATTTTTGAACTTCCATAACTCAAACCTAGATGACCAGATGGCCTGTGTGCCATGCTTATAGATCATACGTGAGACTTAGACAATATGAAACACACTTCTCCTGATTACTCAGACTAGTAAGGAAAATAAAGTGTTACACACGACACAGTTCAACTGTTCAGTTTATAAAACCAGAAATTAGATGTCTTAGGTCCTAAATGAGAGTATGAGCTTAGAGACCTTTATTGCTACAGTGAAATACAGACAAATGTTCCAAAGTGGTATCTATTTTTTTATCTTGCTTTTAAATGCCATGTAAACATCATCGTCCTTAAACTCCTGGGAATCCTTTTTGTGTCTCTCTTTTAAATCTGAGGTATGGATTGGTTTCATGTAAAAATCTAACTTTAATCAACTATACTTACTTCCTAAAGGACTGATTGAGACCAGTCCACTTCTGGAGGAACTGAGTGTCTCTTATGTTTCCTACTTCAGTCAGCATTCATTTTGTTGTGTATCTGACACCAAACTATAGTGGTAGTGTAATTCATGTTCTGGAATTCCTCTCAGTAGTGACAAAGGAGACCAATTACAAAATTAAAAGAATGGTGTTGACAAGAGGGGAAAGGTTAACAGGTTGAGTTAAAGGGGAACAAAGTAGTGGAGAGGAAGGAGAAAGGAAACACATGTTGTAACATTATGCTACTAATTGTCATGTGACAATCATGAAAGTCAAACTGACTTCTAGATAGTAATATTAAAACTCTACTCTAGAGCAAACTTGATGTCTGGAGAAAAACCTAGTTAGTGACTTGATAGAAAGTTGCAGAGAGTAGCTATTTCCAGTGTAATGATAAACTATTAAATATTATGAAAGCTTTGAATATGCTGTTTCAAGATCTGACTTAATTTTTTTAACTTGTGCTCATAATAGTATTGAAACTGCCTCAAAAAATGAAGCCCCAAATGTAGTGGTACTTCACTTGGCTATAGTTCAGGCTCTGATACTAAGGTTTGTCTATATGGGGATTTTGACCAACATAGCTGTAGCACAGTATGTTTTCCTATATAGCTTTGCTGGTATAATTCACTCACGTGGACATTACTCAAGTGTAATTACTCCAAAATAAAATCATTCTTATAGTGTTCACAAGATGTTGTGCTGGCATAGCTATAGCAGAATATTCAGCTATATCTTCCATTTACAGTCAGTATATCTTCCAGTGTAGCAAAACTGGATATTGTAGCAATGACTTTCTTTATAAGTGGCAACTTCCTGTCAATAAAATGCTTATATCAATGTGTGTGTGTGTGTGTGTGTGTGTGTGTGTGTATATATATATATATATATATAAATAAAATATGCAACTTGATATCTGATCCTCTTGAATTTAGCATTGTAGCAAACAGCATGGTTAAAAAGACCTCAAATCTATACTTAACTAACATGAAAATTTATTGGATATTATTTTCTCTGCTTGAGGCATCCTATGATCTGCCTCTAGCAACAGAAATGCAATTCTATAAACTCTGTACTTACAACATGTTCGGTAGTGCCTTATTCCAGATAGTCCCACTTATCTGAACATTACTCCACAAATAATGCTACTGAAGGATGTCAGTGTGGCCTTTGATGTTCAGTGTGTTTCCCTAGTGGTCTTCCTCTATTCAGAGTAATCATGCAAAGATAAGCACATCCCCAGCTCCATTGATAGACTTGAAAGAGGATTAAGGGTGCTGAGCACCTTCAATTTTAGACCTTGTAAGGGCTCTTGAACAAACCCTGCCATACGTTCCAGTGTGTATACAACAGGCATGACATTCTTACTCAAAATTTAATATTCCATCCCTCAACAAACATAATGAAGGTGACCATCTGAAAAGCTTATTTTTTTTCTTTCCTCTGTGTGCCTCTTACCATAAAGTAGTCTTAAACTTTGGTTACACGTCTGCCTGAGTTATTCCTGTGATCAGTCAGGCAACAGGCTTCTGCATAGCCAGTGTCTGAGGAACTCCTGAGGGAAGAGAGGAGAAACATCTTCTCTTCTTGGAGAGGCTAGAATAGAAGAGAATGGGCCATTACATAAAATAGATTTTTAGGTATGTCTTGGAGACTGTCATATATTCTTTTTATTTTAACATAAATTCTCTGACCAGATATACAGTATGATACATCAATAACTCAACCAGAGTCAGTACATACTAACCTGCATAGTCTAAAATGAGGATTGTTCAGTTCACTTTCAATAGGTAGTCTTTACATAAAGGTCTGCTTAAAATTATTAGCTTTGTTCAAATTATCAGCTTTGAACGTTCAAAGTTGTTTTTCTGTCTCTGTACTTGAGAGTCTATTTTAATAGATGACACTACTTCATGTTATTTGCACAGTGGTGCAATATTTGAGTTGAAAAACTGCTGAAGAACAGTATTGATGTACAGGTTGGACCTGACTGGTCCCAGATGAGGGATTTTTCTGGACCACAATAAGTCCCTCAGGCCCCCTATCTCCGCTCCCACCTTCCCCCTCCTCACCAAGCTTCCTGGCTCCCCATGCAGCCCAGTTATGCTGTGTTCCAGCCCAGCTGAGCCATGTATTGGCTCCTGGAGCTCCTCCCTCTCCTGCAGCCCTGCTGAGCCACTTGTTGGCTCCTGGGTTTGCCCCTCTCCCACTTAGCCCAACTGAGCCACATGCTGCCTCCTGACTTCTTCCTCATAGCCCAACTGAGCTGTGTGCTGGCTCCTGGCCTCCTAACCCCCTGCTGTGTGCCAGGACTCTGATTCTGGAATATCTGGTCATGCTGGATCACAGATGTTGCTGGACCAGAGAATCCTAGTCTAGAAAAAAAAATACTTTGAGTTGTCAGGAGTGAACATTTTTGTATTTGGGCCAAATTTGAATTTGTGATTTTTAACTTTTATATCTGCCAGGTTGTATAGACTGTGGACATGTTTCCAGTTGGTAGTATTAATGACAGTTTTCTCTGCAAACTGTGTTGATTTTAGGCATGAAAATTGAGCTATCCTGTTATCCTTGTAACTAGTTCTCTAAGATCAGACTGAGGCATACTGATCCCTACTATGCTACCCTTCCCTGTTTTTTAGAAGTGATAGCAGCTTCTAATACTTGTAGCAGCCCACCTGTCTAGGGCAAAATGTCTCAAGAATTGACAAACTTACTTTTTAATTTAAAGCATATCATAGAATCATAGGGCTGGAAGAGACCTCAGGAGGTCATAGCTCTCAGCCCGCTGCCCAAAGCAGGACCAATCCCAACTAAATCATCCCAGCCAGAGTTTTGTCAAGCCGAGACACATACAGCATGGATTCTGACAATGGAGGCTCATTTAAGTGGAGTCCTATCAATGCAACATATGGAGCTCAGAATCCTAATTCTTCAGGAGTTTAAATAGTCTGAGAAGCTAATAAGTCATTTATTAATATGCATTAACAATGCAGAGTGAAACTACACACGGATGTCAGGACTTCAATGGAGATGAATTGAAATTAACAGAGTTCTTAAGATAATAACTATATAGCACTCCCTCACAAGATATTTTTGTACAAGAGACTGGAATGCTACAAGTAGAAAAGGGAAAAACCCACTAATATACAGACAACATGGCTTCTAGTCTCAAGAATTATTTTGTAAACTTGGCAGTTTTATACACAAACTGAGAACAAAACAGTATAGACAGATAAGAGCAAGCAAGTGCATCTTTTATTTCAAAAGTCTTCTTTTAATGAGCCTTTTATCACTGCAGGAAATGTAACATTCCTTTCTCTCTACTCTTGGGGTAGAGGTCAGGGAACAGCCTTAAGTACAAGAGTGCTACTTGGGCATTTCATAGGTAATGCAAGCTACACAGGTCTGGGACATGCCCTTACACAAATTTAAGCAGCAGCACCAAAGGAAATGCCAATTTCTAAGGTGTAACCTGATCCTCTTGTTGGGCTCCCTTTTTATCCCCTCTGCTGTTACTTGTGAGGCAGGTTGGGACCCTCTGTAGAACTCAGTTTAAGTGCCAATTAACCCTATTAATAAAGAGTCTGCATAATTAACTACCTCTTTTCGTTTCAGTGAAAATAAGCAATTTCAACCAGGCAAAGCCAAGGCCAGATATAATTGAGGAAGAGAAGATATATGCTCACCCCAGTCACATTACCTCAGAGATTGGATTCAGGTAACCACTTCAGTTAGTTTATGCGGGTAACTGTGTAAACACTTGGCATCAATTTCTGTACAGAGTGGTGTGTGGGACCTTAAAGCGGTCAGGAAAAATGGAAATGTGGTGGTAATTCCTTAGTGGACTTCTGCAGCATTGTGGAAGTTATGTGCACAAAAATCAGAAGCTGCAAAGATGGTCCACCACAGCCATAGTAACTTGATAGAGTACAGAAATGATGAATCATGAAAAGGGTATGCTATAGCTTTAGTAGATATTGAGTGGCCCTATGACAATTATAGTAGATAACTGTAATTCCTCATTCAACACGGTAGATATGTTTCAGAAAATGATTGTGTTGAGTGAAAACATGTTATGTGGGGTCAATTTTCCCATTGAAAATAATGGAAAAGGTGGGGGTTGCGTTTCAAGCAGTGGTGTCGAAGTCAATTTTCTGTTGGTGCTGAGTCGTCGACATCAACATTAGACGATGTACTGTACAGTACAGTAAAACTCCCAATAGGGCATCAACTAGAACCCAGATGTACTCTGGTCAGCCACTCTCTTGACTGGGCTGCTGAGAGCTGCATGTGCTCTCACAGCTCCAGCCTGCACTTGTTAGCGACTGGGACATAAGGTTGGGGGAGAGAGGGGACTGACTGGGTTACAACAGGGTGGGGAGGTGTTTGGCTCTGGGGAAGAGAAGGGGAGGAGAGGGAAGGGGGATCCGGTTGGGAGTACAGTATGTCCCTGTGATAGGTCTGCCAGGACCCGCATTGTGTCCAGCAAGGGGGGGGGGGGGGTCGCCGGGTAACGGCGTTGTGAGTGGTGAACCCTCGGCCGCTTTGCAGAAAGGCGGGGGAAGCCCCGAGCAGCTGCTGGAGACAGGCCCATTGAGGAAACCCAGCTGCCGGCCTGCAGGTGGGAGCGGGTTCCAGCTGATGTCCAGTGAGAGGGGGGTCGCCAGGGAATGGCGTGGCGAACTCTCCACCGCTTTGCAGGGAGGCGGGGGAAGCCTCACACAGCCGCCGGTGACAGGCCGGCTGGGGAAACTGTGTTATTTTGGGGACGGTCGTGTTGTTCAAAAAACGTTGCCCCCCCCCCCAAAATCGTGCTATCGTGGAAATATGTTAAGCGGGCACGTGTTAAACAAGTAATTACTGTACTCCTATAATTTCACCAGTAATGTGCTAACCCTAATTAACTGTCCTTAATCTCTTAAGAGTTGGTTTTAATCAGTCTGGAGAAATACTGATGTCTTAGATCATGTCATTAAAATGTGTCTTGGTATAAATCAAGGAGCTCTTTCCTCAGAGGAGGTGGGTTGATACCTGGGAGGGAAATAAATTAGGTGCTCCTTCCCAGAAGGTAAGACTTTTTCAGTTTGAGATCTGAGATCTCTCTTATGCTGGAGTTAGGAGTATATGACAGCTAGCATAGAGGAAATCTACAGATACTTCACATATTTTATATGGTTTTCTGGGGAACCGTGTGGGGTGGAAATCAGTCTTGCCTTGCACGTTTTTTACTACAACAGGTTTTAACTCCCTAGTCTGGCACCCTTGGGACCTAATTGGTCCTGAATCGGGAAATTTGATCTACCTGGGTCTAGCAATGCCGGCTTCTTCGCTGCCACCCACTGCAGGACTCCACTCCAGCAGGAACAGAGGGGCTGACCTGGACCGAGTGGAGACTGAGGGGGTCTGTGGAGCCATGCCAAGAGTGCAACCCAGCAGGTGGAGGGGCTGTTCTTATGGCCCCTGATCGCAAGGCTCCACCTCTTTCACCCAAGCGCGCGCACCCACTTTTCTCCCTCCCTCAGTTTGAGTGCCTCTTGGGGAGGATGGGAAAGAAATTGTTGAGCATGGGGTAGGGCTCCTCACTATGAGTGCTATAGCCTCGGAGCACCCATGGGGATGATGTCAGTCAATAGAAGTCTGGGCTGTAGAGATCCAACCTGTACATGTTTTAGCACCGTACAGTTGCTCCACAAGCAGTACCTTAATCTTCCAGTAAAACACTTCAGCAGCTCCTTCTCCTGCAATCTAAACTAGATTGCACTTGTAGATCAAATTTGTGACTAAATACCCTATAATGCAAGTCATGCTCTCATGGAAACAGTCGGCAGGCAGGATCTTGAAAAACCAGCAGAAAGAGCTAATTTTTCTAGTGTCTTCTGAAGCTTGGTGTGCACAATTTCAAACTTTGATGCACTTTCTGGAGAAACTGTGTGTCTCGTGTCTCCCCTCTGTTCTCCTTGCTCTCCTTTCCCCTTCCCAAAAAAAGAGGGACAGAAACCCAGGCTGTAGGGCATGTCTTCAGTGGTATTGGTGTCTAACAGTGCCTGTTAAGGGTATCAAGCATTGGAGAATGTGTGTAGTACAGTCTGTACAAGCAATCATAACCCTGATTGATTCAACACCCTTTTTGATTGCTTTTCAAGCCTTCTGAAAACATATCTGCATCACTTTGTAGTAAGGCCACCTGTGCTGAGCAAGAGTAATGTTAACTCCTGGCTGTTTAAAGAGCAGGTGTACTATGAAAAACTCCATAAAAGGAGGATAGAGGATTAGAGAGTTCCATGATTTCTTGTTATTTAGATCAAATGCCAGTTCAAGAACTTTGCAGGGCTGACTATGAGTTGGGATCTGTGAAGAGTTATTCTCTTCCTTCTCATACTTACCCAGTAGTGTAAATCCTGCAGACTATATTTTGCCCTGAGTAACACTTGTGCAACACTGTTAGCTTAAGCGGATGTGTTGGTATAACTAACAGGCCCTGGAACTGTAACTATTACATGGCTTTATTGATGTAGAAGAAGAGAATGTTGTTCTTTTCTCAGGGCTATGCTGGCTCTGTAGGGTGAACAAGAATACAAACAAGTACAGCTGCTAAAATAGAAAAAATGTGTCAAGTTATTCTTCAAAGTAGAACTGCACCCTAGGACACACATTGTACTCTGAAGTCCGCAAAAGTGTGTGTTGGTGTGAAAAAACTATGCATGTTCAGTCACCTGTTTCAAGCTTGATAAAAGGCTTACTTTTGTTAGAGCACAAATTCTAGGATTTATGTGTCAAGTGCCTTATGTTCTAAATTTAAAAATACTTGGAATTTCCAAAAGTGCTCTCTAGGCCAACCAGAATGAAACGTAGCCAGCATGGACTGAAATCCATTCCAGTTCATCTGCCTTTGAACTTCAGGAACATTTTTAGCAAACATGGTTCAGCCATCTGAGAGAATATGGCATAGTCGTCTTATCTATGGCTCTCAGTTGTAGGAGTGTGAAGGGGTGGACTAGGCCCCAGTATCCCTGCTGTAGGCCTTTCCTTACCCTGCCCAGCCACAGGAGCAGAAGAGCAGTCTTCCAAGCATCAGGGTGCAGCAGGCTGATATAAAAGAAGCTGCTGGGCCAGGGCCTGCCAGTTCCTTCCTGGAGCTCAACCCTGGCAGACTAGCTGGTAAGCCAAAGGCAAACCCTTTGCAGAACCCTGGACAGGGAAGACTTGACCACAAGGCCCAAGAGAAAGGGCTAAACAGAGCAGCTTCCTGTGGGAAGTGGCCAAGGGAACATACCAGCAACCAACTTCTTTGAGACTCCGCAGGTAACTGCTATTTATAGGGTCCCTGGGCTGGGACCCAGAGGAGTGGCCGGGTCTGGGTCCCCCCCCCAACCCACAGCAGCCACAGCAGGGAGTTACTGTGGTTTTGGTTTGTTAATTGTATGTCTGATAAGGTGTCTCATCTGCATGGTCTGGAGGGACTTCAAAGCCTACAGTAAAATGCTAAGAGGTTTTGTTTGGACAAGGGGAGAGGAATCATAATGCACATGTGCAAGTTGAAATTCAAGTTGAAGCAAGAAACCTTACACCTAGCACTTCCTAAATCTAGATTGCTTGACTTGGTAACTTTGTTTAAATATAGTTTATTTGGATTTAATTCTTAGTATAAGGTGTTGGTGCTGAAATACAAAGAAAAACTGATCAAAATAATCACTTAGTATGGAGGACAGTACTTCTTGAAGTCTTCTGTGAACTATATGTGGCTGCATCATCTAAACAAGTGCTCTTTATTTAAATTGGAATACCTTTTCCTGGGATCTAAGTGATGCTAATAGTCTCGGGCAATGGCCATTAAATTAGAAACTTTCTCTGTTAACTCTTTATGGTAACATCTTAATGCAGGTTATTGGAAGAGGCCATGAGAGCATGCTTTAGTACAAGGAAAAATGGCTGACTATTTTAGCCAACAACTAAAAAAATCTGGCTACATCTGTACTGCGTGCTCTTGTGCAAGAAAATATGCAAATGAGGTGAAGCAGTGAATATCACTACACCTCATTTGCATACTTAACGAGCCGCCATTTTTCGCAAGGGGCTTTTGCACAAAAAGGAGCCATCTACACTGTTCCTTTTTGTGACAGAACGGCTCTTGCACAAGAGGAGGTTTTGGCCTCAATCTGTATGGGGCCTTTCCAATCTCCAAGTAACTCATAGTGGTGTTAAAAGCATATATTCCCATTATGGCCCAAACTATTGTTTCCCTGTAGAAAAGTAGCTAAGAGGAGCTAAATGAAAGTTGTGAAAAGGGTGTTTGTGGCAGTATCTAATGACCTTTATGTGTATTGATAGAAAGTTTATTTTTAATCTGAATTTTTAATGACTTTTCTCCTTCTCTTATGCCTCCAAGGGAAAGCTCAAGTTTGGAAGAAATAGTTGAAAAGCAAGGAGATGTGATAGATTATCTCCAACGACACAATGCACTGCTCAGCAAGAGACTACTAGCGCTAACATCTCAGCAAATGGGAGATTAGGAATATCCAGGAAGCTGCTGCTGCATTTCAGGTGGAATCCAAAGTAACAACTTGATTCAGAGGACAGAAATCCACTTGATTGCCTCTAATGGAGGTAGTGTAGACCAGTTAAGTTGAATGTATGAAGTCTATTAGAAGTGTAAAATTTGCAGCTGGTGATACTGTCTATTTTGAACAGACACTTTGTTCAGAGTTGGACCTGAGCTCCCTGTTTTAATTTTGTTCAGTTGAGATTTTTTGCACTTCTGTAACAAACTCCAAACTACTAAGTCTTCTGTGCTTCTAGAACTCAAACGTTTGTTTTCCAGAATGAAACGTAGCAAGATATGGACTCTCTTGATTTGGAGTTTCTTATGGTTACTATGAAACCAAATATTGTAACAAGGTCTCCTTGTCTGCCATGATGAGTTTAAAGGGTATTTTGTTTCAAAGTTGCCTAAACATTCTTCTTCTAAACAAATAGGGAAATGAAGCAACGATGAAGAATCGGGTATCTGGCCTGAAACACATGAGTCTCTTTTGTATGCAGGAAAAACAGGATCTCATTTCACTAAACATAGAATGTAAAGGCCAGGCTTGCAGAAAGATGATCAGATTGATGCCTGCTTCACAGAATTTCAGTGTAAAATAGTTAAATCAAATTTTTGTAGCAGTCCTAAGTGGGGTTTTATCTCTTTTTGCTGAGATTATTAAAAAAAAAAAAGTACAAATAGTGAATCTATTTTGCATACCAAAAACATCCAAATATTTAAATATTTGGAGAGAGCTTTTTTTTGTAAACTGCTCTCTAAACTTAGGTCAATACGCGAGAATTTATAATCTCCCCCCCTCCCCCCCTTAGGACAGTGCATTATTATATATAGCATTTTGTAGGAAGTGCTAGTACTGCAGATGCAACTATAGCCACTCACATGGTTTAGAGAAAGGAAGTCAGTGCTGTCATTCTGACTCTGAAGCCAGTGGGGTCATATCTTGCATGGGAATTGAAAATTCTAATCCATTACTCAGTGTCTGTAAACTTCCATCTCTATATACTTGGAGAGAGTTCTCCAGAGAAGCTAGTCATTAAGCCTGTACACCTGCCTGCTTACAGTATACCCATATGACTCCCTGAAACTTTGTTAAAAGCCAGAGACTGCCATCTTATTTTCCAAATCTTACCGATCAACTGTATATCCTCCTCAATATTAGATAGGGGGACAGGCTAGCCTCTTAGCAAAGTAGGAAGCATCTGAGTAATGCTGGGAGCCTTTCAGAACACTGAAGGAAAACTACCCCATCCTGTGTTTGGTTCTGGGCCACAACTTGGTGTACAGCTTATTGTACTGTAATCACTCTCAGTAATGAGTGACGTACGATTACTTGTATTTCAGAGACAAGAAAATTGAAGACTTGCTGCTATCTAGCATTAATCTTTTCTCCCTTGTTGTATTTTTTTCCCAAGAAAATGCAGCTGATTTTATATTGAATATTTGGGGGACATGTGAACATGTTTATTTCTTAGAACACTCAGGTTTTGATGTAACTGCATATACCCATTGTACATATGTGTCTGAAAAGCTGAGACTGTGACTGAAGTTCATGTACAATAAATGCAAATAAGGATCACGTAATAAAGCTTTATACTTCTCGTCTACTCTTCAGATACTTAAAATGGGATCTTTTAATTTTAAGGAATTTTGATCAGAATGGATATGGCCATCTAATCTTCAATGCCACATAACAGCAGAAAGGGCCCTTTCTTCAACAACTGCTGATCACTGTAAATCCCTGCTGAGAGAGAGAACATTATCTACTCATGAATAGAACATAGGCACCTGGACTAAAGGTAGCATGAGGGGGAAGGAAAAACTTCTTACTGGTTACTGTTTATCGGTGGGGGGACTACTCTCTCCTGGTGGGGCCTGCCATGGGCAGTGGGTTCACTCCCACTTAATCAGTTAACCAGCTAAACATAATGAAAGGATAGCCTGAGCAGAGCAGCTGGTGTTTTGTCTTGCAATGAATCTTCCAGCTCTACACCAGTGAAGAAACGTGAAGCTCTGCATGAAGTAAGGATGTTAAATAGCGACTAATTAAATAGTTGATGTATTTTGCATTGACTAGTCAATAGGGTGCCTCTGCCTTTGAAGTGTAGCAACAAGGAGAAAGCACTGTGGGGAGTTGGAGTCAGATGAGGACTCCCTTGCTGATCCTGGGCTCCATGCAGCACTGCCACTTTGAAAGGGTTCAGGGAGCCCAGCATAAGACTTCACGGCGCTTCAAAGCAAGAGGCTGCAAGGAGCCTGGGGTTAGTGAGGGAATCCCCAGTGATCTGGGCTTCACGCAGTGCCGCTGCTTTGAAATCCGCAAGGAGCCTGACGCTGGGCTCTCCTCAGTGTTTCAAAGTGGCAGCGCCTCATGGAGCCCAGGGCCAATGGGGGAGTTCCCAGCTGATCCCAGGCTACACACAGCACTGCTGCTTTGAAAGGTTGTGTGCAGTCTGGGGACACCCCAGCTGGCTCTGGGCTGCATGCGATGTTTCAAAGCGGCAGTGCCACTTGGAACCTGGGATCTGTCCCCAGGCTCCAAGCATGTTGCTGCTCTGAAGTACCCTCTTCTGCCCCCCTCCCTTGCTGCCTCTTTCTGATAAAGGCAGCAAGGGTGGGGGGGAAGCAACTTGTCACCTAGCTTGTCAACTAGTCCTTCACATCCCTAGAAGGAAGAGCATGTAGATTAAAATCCAGTGGTGTGACTGCAGCTGCTTCTGATCAGGTGTGGTCTCATCTTCTCCAGTCAAGATGTGAGACGGTATGGCAGGCAGAGTATGTGGACAGCATCTCAGGCCCACTTGGAGGCCAACAGCTGAAATGAGCAGCATCTCCAATTAGCTATGGTGTTTTAGTTTTTGAGGGATTACTCCAAGAAGAAGTCCACATATTTGTGGTAGATTTTATTGAGGGTTTCAGAATCCTGCACGAAGAGAAGATGGTGCAAATACTTAAATGTGAAGTTTATAGAGGGCACCACCAGGAATCAGATCCAGAAAGAGGTTTGGTCAGGGTTATGAGTTGCTTTGGGCTATTACAGAGACTAGACTGCAGTATCTTTCCCCTTGGGCCTCATCATCCAATTGCCTAGTGAGTGCCTCCCTAGTCACCATTCTTCTATAGAGCAATCAGTGAATTTTTGTGTGTTGACCCCAGGCTGTGCCCTGTGTACCACCTGATGCAGTGGTAATGTACAGTTGGATTGGGTACATCAGATGTCCAGGTTGTAGGATGTTGATAATCCAGGCCTATAAATTCTTTGTGCTCCTTGCTGAGGGGGAGGTGAAGGGCTAAAAGCACCACTGATTTTAATTGCCTGCTTTTTTGTTCTTATGGTTATCACATATAATGCACCAAGGACTCCGACGGCTGAGGACATAGATTTGTGGGAAAAGCATTGTACAGTTGGTTTGCAAATGTGTAATTTAATGACAGCCTTGTAGCTGGGTCTTGCCTGAGATGTTTTTTGTTTCATGTTGGCACAGTAGCTGGAGCATGTGCTGGGAGCAGCTCGTACTTCTCTTGCATGGGCTGGCATTCTTGAGAGTACATGCTGATTCTCCCTTTAAAAAAAAAAAAAAAAAAAACCACACACACACACACACGCAGAGAGTAACCTGAGAAGCTGGTCCATGCTCAAACTGACTTGAAGGCTCAGTTGGATGGTAGCGAATGTGTTTCTTGGCAGGGAGATAGTATGGCTGGAAATGCTTGCCTGGAGATTTGGCAGACTACAGTCTACCCACAAAAGGGAGATATGGCCTGGAGGAAGGCAACCTGGAAGGTATTGATTTGACTAAGCTAATTTGGCTGCACAGCTCAGCATGTAACAGCTTTATCAATAGGATGGAGTGCACCCCTCAGCTACAGGTGCCTATTTGCTCCTGGCTTATCTTGGTAATGGACTAACTGAACTCTTATTTAGTGCATGTGCATGCACCCCACCCTGAGCTCCCTGGATGTGGAGTATTCTTGGTCAGAATTTTCAATATTTACTGTCGGGAGCTATTCTACTGTACATAAATCAGTATTTCTTAAATGTTTTGAGACAACACCAAAAAATATTTTTATGTGGAACCCCTATGAAAATGTTCTTCTCCAAAAACAATTGTCAGACAAAAACAAAAGACATCGCGGCACACCCGTGAGTCGTTCATCGAACACCGTTTACGAAACACTGACATAAACTGAAGATGCATGAGGCCAAGACAGCTATGGTAGGTGGGAGGACTGTGTTCAAATCCATGCTCCATATCAAGTAGTATGAGTCTTCCACATTCTTTGAGTGTTCAAACCTAGGGAAGAGGGAGTGGGCTGTCCTACCTCTCCTTTCTGTAGGTAGCTATGCTACCTAATCAGTCCAGGCAAAATGAGCAAGGGAACATCTAGTTTAAAAATCCCCCTAGGACTTAGATTTGAGACAAGCAGGTTCATACCTGGATTCAAGCAACAGGTTTTTTTGTTTGTATTTTTTTTCTTTTTGCTTTGCCTTTTTGTTTCTGAGCCTTTAAGGTAAGTCATCTTAATACTTCATGTGTTACTTCTCCCAAAGAATGTGAATATCTAGACCAGTTATACATTCCTACAGTAGCTAATATGATTGTGGGTATCCTGCAAAGTGATTTCCCCTCCCTCCTGCTTGTCAGTGGAGCAGAGGAACTGGTTTTACGTGAACTATGTTATTACAGTGAGCCATATGATAGAATACGGACTAAAAGTACTCTTGTGCCTGGTGTTCAACAGTAAGGAGAAGGTCCATTCTTCCCCCTCCACCAGCACACACCCTGAGGATTTTCTGAAAGTATAAAGCAAGGTGTTGGGTGATCTTTAGTTTGGCCACCAAATCATCTTTCCCCTTGCTAAGAACACAGGCATGACCACAAATGAGGCATTAAAAAAAGAACACAGTCTACCGTACTGTAGCATATGTGTAGCATGCATTTCAGGTGGCCAAATAATAATTACAGGCAGTCCCCGGGTTACATGGATCCGACTTACAGCGGATCCCTACTTACAAAAGGGGTGAGGCAACCCTGCACTAGCTGCTTCCCCCCAGCAGACCAGGGAGATGCGAAGCTAGCGACCCCTCCCCCAGCAGACCAGGGAGACGCAGAGCAGCTTTTCTCAGCAGACACCTCAGCTTGAGAATAAAGGACTGGGGAAGTGAGGTGTGGGAGAATAAAACTGAGCTCTGGAGAAATGTTTGGCTAGAGTTTCCCCTACAATATGTACCAGTTCCGACTTACATACAAATTCAACTTAAGAACAAACCTACAGTCCCTATCTTGTACGTAACCCGGGGACTGCCTGTATACTGAATCACTGCTTTATAAATCCCATAGCTCCTGGCTTTATTTCTGAACCAGCTGGTCCATTTCTCCTTGTTTCTGCTGCATTTTACATTTAGGTAGAGCTCTTCATTCCCGTATGCTCTGCACCCTGTGAGGTACTTATTTCGTATGTTTGAAGCCCAGTCAGATTTGGGACCAGGCGTTAACAGTGCACAATTGAAAATACAGGCAGTATGCAAATTAGGTAAATATCATTATAGTTTCTTCAGACTAGCCATATGAACACCTATGCTCATGTGAAACATGTACTAGGATAAGTAGTGATTGCAGTGGTCTTGTTTTGGGTTTAATTTTTTAGCCAAGGCAAACCTCCAACAAAAAAGCATGGGTGCATAGTTTCCATTGGACAGGGGCAAGTGGGGCATCTAATGAACTACAACTAGCATTTCCTGTTATGTTCTACTTGTTACTTGGAAATCTCTTGTTTATTCTAATTGTATTTGGCATGGCATTGCCAGCACTTAAACACACATAACTTTATGTGAGAGTAGGAAGAACTTGGGCATTAGTTTGTGTATTCAGCTACTCACAGGCATAAATGTTTGCAGGCCTGAGGCCTTTGATACTAGGATCTGTAGGATCAGAGCCAGGGCAGTAAGAACACAAATGTTAGGAATTAATCATTAACACAGCAGTGGTGGCTATGAAGTAAATTGCATAGTATGCATTTTGATTTGCATGTATTAAAATCTGTGTTGCAGGATTTTTTGCTTTTTTTTAAAGTGTCTTTAATTCTCCAGAAAAAAATAGTGCTATGAATACTGTGCTAAAAGTACATAAAAATCGAATTGCACCCAAATGTGCATTATTTAATTTTATTGTGTTTTGAGGTACTGCTTGTGTATGTTAAGCACATTCTAAGCAATCAACAAGGGAAATTCCAAAGGAGCTCTCATGTATGAATGCTAGGTAAAGCAAAACTAATTTTCCCCCAAAAGACATTGGTGTACAGGTATGTCTTTTTGAACATGCATACATTTTTCTACCTAAATGATGTTAGTAATATATCTTATCTCTTGCAATAAATAATCTTTCACCAAATTTCTGCTATTTCAAGATATTGTATAAGTTTGTATCTGCTCTGGACTAACCACATTTAATTAACAGTAATCAAGGAAGAAAGCCATTCAGCTGGCAAGCCAATCAACAGCCTAACCCTGAGAGTTAGGCAAAAAAGCACCACTACCACTGGACTTACCTAAACACTTAGGGTACGTTTACACTACAACGTTAATTCGAACTAACTTAGTTCGAATTAGTTAATTCGAACTAAGCTAATTCGAACTAACGGATCCAGACTAAAAAACTAGTTCGAATTAGCGTTTTGCTAATTCGAACTAGCATGTCCACATTAAGTGGACCCTGAACTGGGGTTAAGGATGGCCGGAAGCAGTGCCGGCAGGGCATCAGAGGAGGACTTAGAGCGTGGAGCTGCTGTCTCAGGCTAGCCGAGGGCTGTGCTTAAAGGGTCCCGACCCCCACCCCGGACAGACAGTTCTCAGGAGTGCCCCACTTGCAAAGCAGTCCTGGCTTGGAGTTCCCTGAGTGCCCACACTGGGCACATCACAGCACTTGGCCATCAGCCTGGCTGCACTTGCCGCAGGCTGCCATCTGGGGAGAGGGGGCAATTGCGGGGGCTGCAGGAGAGCTTCCACCCCCAGAAGCCCGCAGAGCCAGCCCAGTCCTCCCCATCGGGGGCTCGTGCCCCATTCCTCCCTCACCTCCTTCCACTTACCCTTCCCTAGCCCCTCTTCTTGATGTACAAAATAAAGATAACGTGTCTTCCAAAATGGAATCTGTCTTTATTGAACAATACTGGGGGAGACTGGGAAAAGGAGGTGGGAGAGGGGAGGACAACTAAAATGATCAGGGGTTGGGAACAGGTCCCATATGAAGAGAGGCTAAAGAGACTGGGACTTTTCAGCTTAGAAAAGAGGAGATGGAGGGGGGACAGGATAGAGGTCTCTAAAAGCAGGAGTTGGGTGGAGAGGGTGCATACAGAAAAGTTCTTCATTAGTTCCCATAAAGAAGGACTAGAGGACACCAAAGGAAAAGAATGGGTAGCAGGCTTCAAACTAGTAACAGAAAGTTGTTCTTCACAAAGCAAAGAGTCAACCTGTGGAACTCCTTGCTGCAGGAGGCTGTGAAGGCTAGAACTGGTACAGAGTTTAAAGGGAAGTGAGATCAAGTCATGGAGGTTGGGTCCATGGAGTGGTGTCCCTGCCCAAGGTTTGTGGAAGGCTGGAGAGGGATGGCATGAGACAAATGGCTTGGTCACTGTCTTCGGTCCATCCCCTCCAAGGTCCCTAGGGTTGGCCGCTGTCGGCAGACAGGCTACTGGGCTAGATGGACCTTTGGTCTGACCCAGTACGGTCATTGTAAGCTCAGGGCTCAGGGTCGGGGGTCTCACTGGACCCCCTTGATTCTCTTGCACACCTGCTCCTGGGTGGCCAGGCTGGCAGCTCTCCTGCCCAAGCCGGCCACTTTCCTGTGCCTAGTGTAGAGATCGTGGACGAGGTCCACGATGTCCGCACTAGCCCAGGCGGGTGCCCGCCTCTTGCGGTCCCAGGCAAGCTCCCGGGAGCCGCCAGCCTGGTCCCGGGAAGAGGGGGAGGGCTGGGGGGCATCAGGTGGGTGGCTTGATCCGTGCCAGGTGCAGGGTCTGCTGGCTGGGTGCTGGCAGGCTTGCACCTGGCACGGGCACTGTAGCCAGCCCGTGCCCATTTAAGGGGTCCGGGGCCGGGAGGAGGGCAGTAGAGTTTCCCTGGTGTTGGCCAGAGTGGCCACCAGGAAAACCTGGGGAGGGCTAGCCTCCCACTAGTTCGAATTAAGGTGCTTCAGACCCCTTAATTCGAACTAGTAAGTTTGAACTAGGCTTAATCCTCGTGGAATGAGGATTACCTAGTTCGAACTAAGCGCTCCGTTAGTTCGAATTAAGTTCGAACTAACGGAGTGCTAGTGTAGCGCCTATGAAAGTTAGTTCGAACTAACGTCCATTAGTTCGAACTAACTTTGTATTGTAGACATACCCTTAGACATTGCTCCTGAGTAAAAAGGTATGTTAGTGTTTTTCTATCATAATTGTTCTATGGTTTACAAAAATATATTAGTTGATCACTGTTACTAGAAAATGATAAATATTAGCAGTAACAGTGAATCAGAACAAAGTACTCATTTGTTACAGGATGGTGTTTTCCTTGTACAGAAGAGTTAAAATATTTGAGTTTTGCTTATTAAATCAAGCATTTGTGGGTCATATTTTATTCTAGGTTACACAGATGTAAATGTATTTCAACCCAGAGCAGAATTTGTCTGTGTATGAATGTATGGTTTGTGTATGGGGAAGCATTGCCAGACTTCATTCTTCTATAATTTCCTTTTCCACACTGAAAAGGAAGAAGTTTATCATTTGTGAACATATTGCTCTATTTCCTGCTGACCTGGTTTTATATAATTTTGTATTTCACTCTAAATAGCTCATGTAATGTAAAGATTTAACAAATGTTATCAAACTCATTTTAAGAAATGATCCCACATAATCTGATTCCTTTTGTTTTGGGATGTTTAACTAGGCTTAAAAAACCCACAACTTACTGTGGGAGCTTGAGAACAAAAAACTTTGGATTATTTTTTAAAGCAAGTTCCTTATATAATTGAGTTCTGATTTTTTTTTCCCCCAACAGTTTCCATCTGTATCTGTTCAATTTTAAAGGCTTACACACAATGGCTCTAATCTTGTGAACTCCCAGGCAGGGTCTACTCATGTGGGTTTGCTGTGGTGGGATTTGGGCCCAAACAGGGTTGCCAACTTTCTAAATTACACAAAACTGAACCCCCTTCCCTGCCCCTTCTGAGGCCCTGCTCCTCCCATCGCCCCATCCTCTGTTGCTTGCTCTTTTCTCATCTTTGCTTTCACTGGTCTGGGGCTGAGGATGAGTGGTGTAGGAGGCACAGGAGCAGCCACCAAGGGGTTCTATACGCTGCCAGTGTTCTCAGACGCTGCTCCCACAGCTCCATGGGATTTGCCGTGGGACTCGGCATATAGGGAGCATACAGAGTCTCGCTGACTGCCCCTGTACCTAGGAGCCATGTGGAATCTGAGCAGGGAGGGAGCCTGTCTTAGCACCACTGCCTGCACTTTTAATAGCCATTCAGTGGTGCTGATGGGAGCTATCAGGGTCCTTTTTCTACTGGGAATTCTGGATGCCTAGCAACCCTAAATCCAAATGTCTGATACAATTGTAGGCAATACCAGAGTCTCACCTGCAAAAATCCATTTTTCTAAATAGGCTTGCTTGTGTGTATTCTACACACCTTCAACAAAAAACAAAACACCCCCACCAAAACACCCTGTACATAAGTCAAGGGTGATCTTGAATGGAGTTGAGCACCATGTTGTTGATCTTTTCCAGGAATAAGTTAATGCTAATTTTTATTCTAGATTAAGAACAAATATAAGACCAGTACTTTTATTGCTGAAGTTGCTGCTTATCCTAAAATAAGGGCAATGACATTTCATTTTATTTGTAGGAAAATGTTCAGTTTTCAAGACTCGCAGAACAATTAGATTGACATTTAATTGAGTCTTGGAAATGTGAAATAACACGTGCATCCCAATGCAAATCACATTGTGTTATCGTGACAAGAGAAAGTATAGTCATTTGATTATATTGTCTTATGAGTTAAATGCTAGCTCACAGTAATAATTTCTGTGTACCAACATTAGAATGACTTTTATGCTTTAAGAATGCAAAGTCTGCTAAAATATAATTGAATAACTGATTTTTATTTAACTGTGTCAAATTGAGTAGGAAAAGTTTTACGTTGATATGAAATTTACAAAACAAGCTAGATAAAATGCTTAATTTTTCTTTGGATACAGGATCATTTACACAACATAAAATTAAAAATAAAATGTACAAAGTTTATTTAAACTGAGATGTTATTGAAGTGCATAGTATGTTTACAAAATATACAGCCACATAGGTATTTTCTAAACATTAATAACAATCAAAGATCATGACCTATGATTTTATTTAGCTGTTTTTGTAGTATGCAACATGACTTTAAAAAAAGAGCTAAGACATTCAGAATTTTTTTCCAAAATCTAGGCTGAACATTTTTGCTTCCAAAGAGAGGTTAGTGGTTAACATTTTCTATCCATAAATGAATGTGCACTTATAACTATCTGGATACATTATGCATTTCTTGAGATTATTAAGAAAGTTAAAAGTTAATTGCATAATTATAGCTACATATAAACATCCAGAACCACCATAAACATTAAAGTCCACATATTTGTCCATAAAATGTAACTATTAAAGTTATTTAAAGAATTTAAGATTTAAAGAATCACCATTCTTTATTAGGTATTTATGTCTAAATAGAAATACAGACCTATTTGAATGGTAAACAACTATTAAAATAATAGGTCTTTTGGTAGCATAATATTGGTCTAATTTTTTAAAAATTTTCAAAGCAACAATGGTTTGCTGGTACCTACATAGTTAATTTGTTGGTGTTTGAAAAACAGTGACTATCTTTTTATGGCACTGGTGATTTTCCAAAGTTCCTGAAAGGAGTCATTTGTGATTCCATTGTTTTTCCCAACTTGGAGAAATCTGAAACTCCTGTGAAGTTGTTCCAGTAGGAGTCTGATAAGGTTCTGAATGTGGTGATGGCTTATAGGTGGACACCTGCACTGATTAGAAAGCTGCAGCTATCACATCACATTTTCTTGACTGGTTTCCTCTTTCATTCTTCTTTCTGTTAGAAAGTATGGTTTGGGAGAGGCAAAAATCAACACTTGATTTAAAATCACTGCATTGTCAATTTTAGTCTTCTTTAAAGAGATTTATGGATGTTCAGAAACTTTCTACATTTTGATACAAAAGAAAGTGTACTGACTTTGCAAAACTACCATGCATTTTGTTTGTAACTCTTATCAGAATTTCTTCATTTATTTTTATTGTATGAATTAGATACCACACTTATGCTTTGTTTCAAGGAGCTGTGAAGTGAAGGATTTTTATTTTTTAAATCAAACGTGTTCTTGACTTCGGGTCCAGGAAGGAATGCCTTTTTAAGTTTCTTTTTCACTCTGGTGCCACATTACCCATACTGTTTTCCTTTTAATTGGTGGACCTGATTACTGCAGAAAATCAAGGTTAATTATTTTCTTCTGTGGTTTGTTTTTTATTTGTACTGGTTGAGCAGGGTGTTTATAATGGAAGCCAATATCCTTAAATGCAGTGGTCCTACTTTGCTTATTTTGCTTCATTTGAATCAGGTAAACAGTAGATATTTGACTCAAAGGGCATCCTTTTGTTTAAATTGGTTAAATAAGTAAATCATTCAAAAGCCATTGCTGTTTGTGTAGGCTTGAAGGAGACTGTGGATCTCACAATGCTGTTTCAAGTGGTCTGCTAGGAAGGCTAATAGATCCCAACTACTGAATTTCCAGATACATTACAACTGTCTCCACTACCTACTCAGTTTCCAGAAAACAAATGGTAAGCTTTGCAATAACAGCTCTTAGGTTCATATTTCCTTCTATCTAGTGCTTAAGACACTGGCATAAGACTGGGAAGATTTGGCTCTTAGGTGCCTAAATTTCTGTCTCTGGGCATGCATCCTGGTGCCTGTCCTATCTAACCTCAGTGTGAGGGGAAAATAGGTGACCCTCCTTCTAGCTCACATTAAGGGCTTGATATGGTGGTTTACTTAGAGCAAGGGTGGCCAGCGCATTACAGAGAGCCAAAATAGTGGCGGATACAGTGCAAAGATCTGAGGGAAAGAAGTTGTTGAGCAAAAAAAGGAACAACAAAAAAACCACCCCAAAAATGCTGCCCCTTTAAGAGCCATGTGTGGCCCAAGCAAGCTTCTGATGGCCACAGAGTGAGATCTTGCTGCCCAAGCGATGCCCTGCCAACCAAGGGGAAAAGTCAGAGCTGGGGAAGGGAGAACAGCCGTGGGTGTGGGAGCGGCAACTTTCCTTTGAAGAGCCGTGGTTTGGCCACCCCTGACTTAAAGCATGCCTAAGAGTTGATCTACAGTGGAAACTTATATTAGCATAGCTGTAGATACTTTTTTAAAATCACCCCCTCCCCAAGAGATGGGGATATTACACTGATTTTAACCCCCAGTATAGATGGTGTTAAATCAACAGAATTCTATCAATTTCATTACATACTTTTGGGCAGGTGGCTCAATGGGAGAACCCCTGCTGTGTCAGTACTCTTGTCTACATGGAAGTGCTCCAATTGTGCAGCTGCAGCATTTTAAGTATAAAATGATAGCCTAGCTCCATGTAAAAGGTGGGAGGAGGGGAGGCAACAGCAGTGGCTTCCTTCAAAACTGCTAGTCCAGTGGCTTGGGCACTCACCTGGGATGTGGGAGATGAGGAAAAGAGAGTTGAATAAGGATCTCCCATGAAAGTGCCTGAAGTAGTGAACTGTAAGCTATTCAGATGTCTTTTGTTAAAGTTTTTTCCATTGAAATAAAATAGTATCTGGGCCAGACAGTGTGTGAAGCATTCTGCAGAATAGTGATTAAGCTATTCTGGGGCTCACACATAGGGACTTATGTCATCAAGGTTGGTGCATCCCCTACCTCCTACTGGGCTGGAGTGGCCCCACCTTCCATCCAGTCTTTAATCGGTTACAGTTAACAAATTAAATGGGATTTTACATCCCTTACATTCCTACCAGGAACAAGTTAAAATCTAAAGTGGAGTCCTCCACATTGTAGTTGAGTACCTTAACAAGCAAGCTAAGCTATAAGGGAAGCTGCCTCTTCTACTGGTTATCTTGTGTAGATACCTAATCTGGGTGTTGCAGTAACTGGTTGTTCTAATCTAAGGCCTAACCTGCCTGCCTCCAGGAAGGTTTCCAGTTGTGGATTACTATTTAGAAGGCTCCATGTGGTTGGATTTAGGATACACCCTTTTGGTTAGCTCTTTCCATTGGCTCCTTAGCCTCAAATGTGGTTTTCTATGGATTCCATTCTAAAGCAACTCTCTCTCCCCTTCCTCGTGTGGAGAGCCTAGGTGCCTCACTGGGATTTGGAATTGCAGCGATTTTCAAAGCACCTAAAAGTAAGATTTTGCAACATTCCACACTGCATCATTGAAGTCTCTGTGTATCCAGGCCTCACTTCTCCATCTGTAAAATGGGGATAATAATGCTTGCCTTGTGAGTCTTGCCTGTTTTAGCTTGTAAACCTTTGGGGTTGGAATTGCTTCTTACTATAGGTATGTCCGGCTACAGTGAGGTTATGATTGTTGTTGAGGTCTCTAGATGCCATTATAAATAAAGATAATAAATGGCAAGTTTTAGTAAATATATAAAAATATACTTGCCACTTAAAATTGGAAAGGAAATGTGAATTCATAAATAAAGCCTACTTAGGATATAGGGCCTGTCTGGGTTCCCTTCCCCCCACCCCCAGAAGCACTGAGTACCCACACATCTAGCTGAAGATGTTTACCCTTCATACACCCCAAAATGTGTTGGCACATGCTTCACTGGTGCTGGTTGCACTTGAATAGGGTGATCTGGGAGTGCTTTGTTGCAGGTCATCCTGTAGGGTTATTAATCTTTTTTGCTACATCACTGACTTTGTTTCTAGAAATCAGCTCCCTGAATGAAAGAAAATAACTTTGCACATAGCTTTTAGTTGGGCAAATGGATATGCTGTACAGGGCCGAAAGGGAAGAAAAAACCAAAGTAAGTGCTTATTTATCACCCACACAGTGCAATCTGAAGCCAAATGTATGATATTTCAGGGGCACATTATGGAAAATGCAGTCTGCACAGAGACTCTCTCTAGTCTGTAGATCAGTGGTCACCAACCAGTAGATCGCGATCTACCAGTAGATCTCAGAGGATCTAAGAGTAGCTCTTGAGCCCTCTCTGAACTGCATGCCTGTGCCGTACATATACATTAGATTTCCTCATTTGAGGAGCAGCTACTTACCGAGCAACAGCACAGATGAGTAGCTGTGAGAAATGGTGGGAACTTTTTTTTTTAAAGTAGCAGTATAAGGATTGGGGATAGCAAGTGATGGGAGAGGAGGAGAATAGAGAGGGCGGGGGTTCAAGGAAGGGGCGGGGCGGTAGATCTTGGCTTGGTCTGTCATTTAAAAAGTGATCTTGGGTGTAAAAAGGTTGGAGACCACTGCTGTAGATGCAGGATGGGGGGGAGGGGGAAGAAGAGAAGGAATGTTGAGTCCACTGTCTTAATCAGGACTGAAATAAGTCCTTCAGGAGTGACTCTAAGTCCCCTACTCCTAGACTAAATTCCACTATCCCCTGCTGTCATTCAGCTCACTTAACGCCTGCCCGCTGAGTGAGCTGATCTGATTGCTTAGCTGGTTGTTTATGCTGACACTGATGAGGGATCTTGTCTAGACGGTCTCCTGTTGAAAGGCAGGCAGGTGTGCAGAGGTGCTCAATCAATATTGAGGCACCAGTTGGGTAGATCTCCCTTTGAACATCTTTACACACATACATGAGCATGTTTTTAAATCTGAACTCTAAAAATATTCTAGTTACTGCCTCAATGCAATGTTGGAATAAATCTGAGGTTATGCTGAAGATATTTTAATCATTCCTTAGGCTTGCAATCTTCATACTTTAGGCCAGTCCAGCCAGTTGCTACTGAGTGGTAATATGGAAACAAAGATGTCTTTAAATAGTTTTGGGAGTGGTGTGTGTTTGCTTTATGCAAGATAGAAATTTTAATCATGGCATTATCAGAAGCTCTGCTTTTGTCTTTGTTTACACAGTATCAAATGCTTAGCAAATGGAGACTTCTTGGCTCCTTCTAGTACAGATTTGGCCAATATTTATTAATTATGCTGACATGCCTAGGGCTAGGACATTATCTTGTTTATAACAGTTTAAAAGATACAAAACAATTGACTGAATGTTTTATTCATTCTAAAATTGCATGCTTCCCAGAAAGGGTGTCTTGGTATCCTTTTGATGCCTATCCTACTATATTTCTATAGGCTACCTGTGTGCATCTGGAGTCACTGGAATGTGTTTGAATATACACATTTAAATGCATATTCTGTAATCAGCTATAGCATAGACTATAGAGCATTGTTTTGCACTTGCATAGTCTTTTATCCAAGGATCTCAGCCCCTTGCTGACACGAATTAAGCTTCACAATCCCCTTTGAAGCAAGTAAGTGGAGAACATTAGGGCAAAGAGTAAGAGATCGCTTACCCTTCGCATAGCAAATCAGTTATGGCTACAACCAAGAGCGCTTGGTGCCTAGGCTCAAGCTCTCATTACTGGCCAGTCTTTCCTTTTTAAACGTTTGGGGGTTAGTTTTGCATGCAAAGAGAAATGTATTCAGGAAAATTAAATCTAGTACAGTGGGAAGTATTTTTAGCTCAGCAGCGTTTGATTGGAGAACGTATTGTCTATGCAAGGAGAAGGGAGTTTGCGTTTGCCTAAGGGAGTGCTAATGTGGGACAGCACTTTTTATCCCAAGGAGTTAATCTCTGCTGCGGAATGTGCCACCGTTAGAAGACTGTAATCAAGTCAAATAATCCTAGCACACATGGGGGATCCTGGCATGCAGTTAAAATAAAACAAGCTCCCCCCTTACTGCTTTTTCAAAAGCCTGTTTTCAGAACAAACATCCCAAGGCCTCGTGCCCAAATGTAGCCTCCTCGGTTAGTAGAACGTCAGCTGTTGGCAAATGCGAGCCGACTTGGGCAATGCTGTGGCGAGGCAGAGCACGGTGAGCCGCGTTTCCACAGGGACGCCCCCGGCAGCTCTCCGATCATTGCATGCTTCTTGGCGCCGCCTGCTTTGTATTGCCCAACCCGTGCGAAGTACCGTGGCCGAAGGTGAGCGCGGGGAGGGCGGCTCGCAGGTCTCTCAGGGGAAGGGCACTCTGGAGTGGAGAGGCATGCACCGCCTGTGGGAGCAGTTGTGTCTGTGCAGCTTTCTGCGCAGGGCCAGGTTAGCTGAAAGGCAGAAGCGGGAATTCAAACCAGAGGCGTTAAGTCGGAAATTTCAAGCGCTAGGCAAGTCCATGTGTGTCTCCTGAGCGCACAGCACGCGGAAGGGGCTGGACTCCAGGGGCCTTTCACGGGGTACACCGACCCACTTGCTTTGGTCTCCCCCCTCCCCGCTGAATTTCGGGCAAGTGCTACTGGGCGTAAGCAGCAAAGGGACGGCACCACGCCCCTCTTTGCACTGAAGCCACAGTGCTGCTTCAGTTCTCGGATGCTCCGCGCCTTAGCTCTTCCAGCCGCCTCTTCTCCCCCTTCGTGTAGTTAAAATGCATCCCTTAACATGCTGGATTTCTTCCCCATTTCAGAAAGAGCGCTCCCCAGTGTGCGCCACACGCGAGGACAGAACATATTCAGAAATATTGCAGGCCTCCCCCCTTCCAACATTTGAACGTGCATTTCTGAATGGGGACCAAGTGCTCCCCACCTTACAGCACGGAGTCGTCCCCCTCCCCCCCCCCCCCCAGCGTACGTCTCAAGCCCCCTTGCTGTGTGTTCGAATGGCAAATCCGGAGTCAGGCTGGCTCTACAGCGGGCGAATAGACGGCGATAGCCAGTCACCTCTGAGATGCAGCCCCCCCCCCTTACTGGACAACATTTTCCCTCAACCAAAAGCAGAGTCAGCAATGCAGCCTGTAGGAGGGCGCGCCGTTCCCTTCTCTGCTTGCGCTCTGACAACTTTCTTTCGCCTTCATGAGGAAACAGAATGAAGTGAGTTTGTTTCTGTCCCTATCGCCACTGCCTGCGATGAAGCCTATAACGCTGCTGGGCGCGCTGATTCCATATTCGGCTCTGTCGGGTTACGTTTTCTTTAATAAGCACGGGAGTTGGGATGGTTGGTTGTTTTAGGGCCGCCTAAAAACATAGCACCCGCACAACTGCTTTGTTTTCTACGATAAATATTAAAGTCGTCATAGGAAACGCTAACATTGCGATCAAATCAATACCAGGTCTGAATCATAGGTGACCTTCAATGGCATCGCATCGAGCTCTTGCCCCCTTTCCTCTATCCCGTATACAAAATGCTACCCCCCTCCTCTTTTAAAAACAGGTATTGTTCCTTAAGGGTCCGAATTCACCTGCATCACATCACCACAGTGATTGCCACTGATAACGAGTCCTACCAGTTTGATTGTGGTTTGTATCGGGGCGTAAAACTCTTGTCTAGTCAAGTCAATCAGCAAAGCTTAGTGCGGTAGATGCTCCATATCTATACCAAGGTACGTCTAATGTAGCTGATATAACATTTGTCTGGTCGTGTTTTTCCCCTGAACGGCAACGCCTTTTAGATCTGGTTTAAATGTTAATTTTTTAGACCTCTCAGTAGTTACCGAATATCCATGAATCACTTATTTGTTACTATTAATATATGTCTACAGACGCATGGCTTGAAAAATTCTGCAAAACAAATAGCAATGAAAGTACAATCTAAGAATTCATAAGTGCTTGGAAGAAAGTCATAGCAATAAACTTAAAAGTGCATTGTCGCTGCGCGTTTAAAATACACAATTAACATGTGGTAATGAGAAGAGACAATTCTTACCTGGTCTCTGTCCGATTACAAAAAGTAGACTCATTAAGAGAAAAAGTAAGATGTAAAGGATCTGTTGAACTCTCATTTTGCAGTCACACAAAGTAGGTGCGGTATTGTTTAAAACTAGCAGCAAATCAAACCGTCCTTGAAATGCCTCTGCAGTATCCGTGTCTTTGCTCACATTCTAATGGTAAGCTTCAGAATGAACTGCCAGCTGCATTTTCCAGCAAGGTTAATGATCACATAAGACAAGGTTACTGGTTCTGCAATGTAGTCAGTGACTCCCTCTTTTCTCTCCCCCCTTCCCTTTTATTTTTTTGTCACTCCCCCTTATTTTCCATAAGCAAACAATGAAAGAATGAAAAGTCCATGTAAACAGTAGCTTCTGTCAATATGGGGCAAGGAGCCCTGTGAACAATGGAGCAACATCACTTTAAATTCAACCCAGTCAGGGAGAAATATGTAGAACAAGGCACGGTGTTCCCGCCCTCCATTTGCAACTGTTTAAACTCCGTGTTGCCCAGGTTGGTCCCACATGCAGAAAGCAATGGAAATGACAGGAAGTCCCTCCCCCTCCCTTTGTCCCTTCTGAAAGAATTCTGAAGCTCAAAGTTAAGCTCCTCCAAAGCTTCATGGTCCTTCTTGCTGCACAAATGCTTTATCCCTTCTAAACTAGCTGCAAAGTAGTGTCTATTCAAAGTGAAACTGAAAACTGTTAAACCTAATGTGTGGCTTTTGTAGCATCAAGTGTTCCTAGAGGCTCAGAATATCCTGCAATGAATATATAAGATTTTTTTGACACTTCTTTTGGTGAAATGGAAAGGGAGAAGCATAGCTTTTTTTTTTTACATGTTATTAATTGTGCTGCAACATTTCTGAATGGGAAAGAGATTAAACAGGTTTTTAGCATTTATAATGAATATATGTTTTATATTCTTTACTAAACTCTGGTGGAAAACTACCTTTAACAAACTGTGCTGAAATAAACTGACATACAATAAAAGCACAGCTATCAAGAGCTTTAGAGAAAAGGGGCAGTCGTAAGGACTAACCCTGCAAAACCCTTTTTGAGACACATAGTATCTTGGAAATACTGGCATGAGTTAAAATTTGATCAGAGTGATCATTATTCTTTATTCTCATCCTGCTGGGTTTATGGCATGGAATAAAGACTAATATAATATAAGATGGAAATATGACCGTTACGGAAAATATCCTTTAGAATATATAGAGAGAAACTTTTAACCCATCCTATTAAATTTAACAGAGAATTAAATCCCTATTAAAAATTTCTCTATGATTCTTTAAATTGTCTCCAATTGAATCTACAGCACTTTCCTGTATGAGAAAGGACATTGTTATGGGACTAGTGATTTGATGTGGATAAGGGATGTGTGTGTAAACAACATCGAATCACAAAAATGAAACTTGCAGCTTGACCTAATAATTACTATAGGGTTGAAACTTACTGAGGAAGATGCTAGACTGACAGCACTAGAAAATGAAGTCCTTTGCTGATGGATAGACTCATAGAGCTGGTATAGTACAGACATTGTTAACTTCCCCAGATTGCCTTTAAAAGCTAGGGTATGGTATATGTACGCTATAAAAATGATGCCAATAGAAGTGGAATATTTCTGTTGAAATAGCTGCATTGATAGTGGGGATTGTCAGCATTGGTCTGTGGTGTGAGTTTACTCTCCATGCACCAGCCAGTATCTCTCTGTCTTTTAAGTATAGACCAGACCTTAGGAGGTTAGTTAATTTTTCTCTCTATATATATTCAATTCTTAGCCCTTTAGATTAGACTTTCTAGTAGTAGTAGTAGTATTGATGACAAAAATTCTTAACTGAAATCATGGCCACTTGTGCTAAATGCTGTATAAATCTCTACTGGAAGATACACCTTGCCCAAGAATTTACAATCTAAAAAGACAGAGTTGTGTGAAGAAATGATTTACCTAACATCACACAGCAAATGAGTGGCAAAAACAGGATTAGAAACCAAATCTTCTAAATCCTAGTCTAGTGCTCTATCCAGAGGACCACATTTTTTTGTGGTGGGTATACTGCTCACTAAGAATTAGAATACTGTGTCTGATTCCTTTTCATACAGGCCCCTAAAGGATAATGACTTTGTCAGCACTGACCCGCATTTGATTCAAATCAATAACTTAAGCGAAAAGCGCTTAAATTCCAGGGTGATGGGTACTTGGTAAATACTTAAAGGTAAAAAGAGCATTGCCAGTTTCCCCAGGCTATACAATCCTTTCATGCTACAGAACCTACAAATATTTTGAGCAGAAGTAAAGACCTTAAAAATACAACTGAAATATTTGAGTCCTATAAATAATATACTGCATTCTAAGCTATTTTTAGACTGCATTTTTTGATTGGTATACTACCTAAATTTTACAAAAATTAATTTTACTTATCTGGTCCAAGCCACTCCATAGTGGTGTTATAGAAATTTGTCTTCCTTGACAAGTTCATGCAGTAGAAATTGCTGCCAAACTGATAGTTTGACTATTTATGTGTAGTTCTTTTGAGTTCCAAATCTACCTTTATTTCTCATTTCCAGTGCTTTGAACAGATGTAAACAAACAAAAACATAATGGTGTATTTCTTCTGCCCATCTTTTTTAATTGGCCCACCCAAAAATGAGAGAGAAATGAAAAGTGCGTCAGAGACCTGGAAAGTGTAGGGTACGTGCCTGGCAGATGCTCTGTGCTGGAGGGATGGTTACCTGGATCAATGGTTTTCTAACCTCAACCACCCATGTAGTTGTTGAGAATCAACTGCAATATTGACGTGGGAGCCAGACCAGAAGTTACCTCACTGACCAGCAGAAGTATTTGGCTCTGCAGGGCTGGCAGGCATGAACATTAGAGGCTACACCAGTGTTTCTTCAACTATGTTCCGAGGAACACTGGTGTACTGTGGAAAAACTTGAAGGTGTACTGTGACCTCTTCTTTGTTTTTGTCCTTTTTTGTCTGACGACAAATTTTTTTTTTAAAGAAAATTTTCCTAGGTGTTCCACATACAAAAAAAATTGTTTGGTGTTTTGTGGCCTCAAAAAGATTAAGAAACACTGGGCTACACATATTCAACCAAATAGTTAGCTCTGATGCGAAGTGTTCTTCAGAAAAGTCTCTGAATAAGGAGGTGCCTGTTGGACATAGCAAGAGACAGGGCATGTGAATTGTGCAAGAAGAGAACAAAAATGCAGTGGACCTTTCTGTGGATGGCTGCTTTGTGATGTTTGAGAGGCAATGTCAGCAAAAGAAGTCTGAACAGATGAGATTTTAAAATGGTGCTTGGATGTAAAAAGTGTGTGTGTGGTTTCTTCACCCAGCTCAAAGGGATTATTTTTGCTTGGTTTTATGCCAATTGAAATATGATATGCGGGCACAAGGCTATTTCACCAAGAAAACCGGGCCAAAATACATATTCCTGAAATAATCTGTAAAACTACAGTGGAATTTGAGTTCTAGGGACCTTGTCTATGGTATTTCTTAAAGACATGGTTTTGAAATCGCTTGGGCCTCATCTACAGTGTGGACTGCACCAGCCCCAACTGCTCTCACAGTGAGCGCCTTGCTCCTCTGCTCTCCATGGTAGCGTGCACCGCCCAAGCAACTGGAGCCAGTGCAGTCCCAGAACCCCAGCCCCTCCCCCGTGCACAGGAAGGCAACATGGGAATAAAGTCCCCAGCGCGCAACAGACCGGCATTTTAGGTACTGCAGCGGATGTTGGGGGGGCAGCAGGGAGAGCAGCCTGCATACTTCCAGGACCTGGCGTGCAGCTGCAGAACTCCCCCCCCCCCCCCCCCAGCCCTGCTGGAAGCCCATGCTACCTCTATAGTCCTGGGGGTAGCATCAGCGTGACATTAATCTTGGGGGTGGAGGGCAGCGGGATGGGGAAGGGCAAAGTCTCGCGATCGATGGGTTGGTGACCACGGTCCTAAAATATACTTAGAGCCCTGAGTACATTGTACCTAAAAGAACCATGTGTTGGATGCTGTGTACTAATATAAGTTTTACTCCTAAACATTCACTTGGCTGCTATTCTTTCAGAATTAGGAAGTAATAGAAATTAAGGGCCAGCTTTCTATGGGCCTAGTGAGGGTTTGTCACCCGCTTGGCCCAGGTCTTGCTCCCATGTGATCCCTTGGTAGCTTAAGTTGACCATAACCAAAGAGAATAAGGGGAAAAATTCTCCCCTGCTCCCTTCTTCTTTTGATTTTCTTAGCTTTGTGTATTCAAAAGCATTTTATATAAAGTCATTTTCACATTTTGGTCAGCTGAACTTCATATTATATGAACTAGCATCATGACATCATGCTAGGGTGCTCCTCTGGGAAACGTTCACTTTCACACTGTACTCCAGGTCTTCAAAGTAACAACAGTGATAAAGCTGAAAATGAAGATGCAGTAGAAGAGTAGCAGTTAAAGAGATTACTCTGTTCTGGGGTGAAACCTGTGGGTTTTCCTTTTCTTATAGACCACTAAGATACCAGTGTAGGTGGATACAACCTGCATACAGTACACTTCCTGTAGTGGTGAATCGTAAACTCTTTGTAGCAGGAACTGTCTTTTTGTTCAGTGTTTGTACAGTATCTGTCTCGGGGTGGGTAGATAATTTTTTCAAAAATTTCTGAAGTGGCCTGGGCCTCAACCGGAAGGGAGGCCAATCAGGGCCTGGGGACGGGAGAGCATGTGAAGTTTCCTCAGCTCTGTCCCCGCCCTGCATGGCACTTAAAACCACCATGCACTCCTGTCAGGGCGGGAGGAGGCTTCGTGCATTCCCCTGTCCCCAGGCCAATCAGGAACTGGGGGTGGGGGAGCGCGTGAAGTCTTCTTCTGCCCTGTCAGGAGAGCACGGCGCTTCTAAGTGCTGTGTGCACCTCACAGGGTGGGGCTAGGGCAGAGGAAACTTCTTTTGCTCTCCCACCCCCAGTACCTGATTGGCCTGGAGGTGTGGGGAGTGTGCACAGTTTCCTTCACTCTGCCAGGAGCATGCAGTGCTAATTAGCCTGGGGGCAAGCAAGTGGCAGGGCCTCCACAGGCCGGATCCACCCGCTTGGTGGGCTGTATCCAGTCTGTGGAGGCCCTTTTGCTGACCCCCAGGTCTATTCTCCCTGGTCAGGAGATAGCCCAGGTCTATCTCCTGACCAGGGCTTTTGGGCACTACTGCAATACAAGTAATACAAAGAGGAAAGGAAACCCTGGTGAACCACTGTCTTTCCAGTCTGTCACTTTTGTTTGTGCAGAACTGATGTTTTTGTCTTTATTAACTATAAGGTCTCCAATGTAGACATTAGAATTTCTTAGGTTAATTGTGAATGCACCTGTCTACTGAGTTGTATGAATGCTCTTTTCCCTCCTTGCCTTTTTTTTCTTTTAAAAAAAAAAAGAAGAAAAAAAGACAGATACATTGAGCCTTATTCATTTGTGATGACAGGTTCCTGTAAAGTTTTCAGAAAATCTCTTTTATATATTGGCTTGAAGAAAACAAAATAAAACAACAAAAAACCCTAAAGAACATTTAAAAACTACTCCTCTCTCACCTGAAGAATGACCAACCATTTGTTTCTGCAATAATCACTGCTCTCATTGGATAGGAATCTGAAATCTATTTCTCAGAAGGCAATAGGCATATTTTTGTTAGGGTTTTCATATTAAACAGGCATGTATGTAACTTGGAAATAGTAATATTCCTGAAAAAAAATGCTAAGCTGCTGTGGCAATGGTAGTTTTGGATCTGATCTTCTTTCACTTGTTAATCTTCAAATGTGCAGCTATCCTTATGGCGCACACCTTAGGTCTTGAAAGGAAATGTCTTTAAACAATTGATGATTATATTGTAGTAAAATTTGTCTTGAGTTATCACCCAAGGGAATGGCAAAAAAACCTTTGCCTTTTCAAGGTAGTCTTGAGTATACCTTGTGTGACTACATAGTAATTATTTTTAAAATGTATTTCTTTAAAAAGTTTTGAGCAGGATTTGTAAACCTGTTATGCAACTATCAGAAATAACACAATCGTAATTTCAACAATGACTACAAAATAACTATTTTTAATAAATCTACATTAAATCAATGGTCTTCTACAGATTTCAGTTACTTTTCTAAATTGCACCTCCTACGTTCCTAAATAACATTTTCTTTTAAAGACACAAGGTGAGCAAGGTAGTTTTTTTTTTTTTTTTATTGGACCAACTTCTTTCCAATAAAATATTTCCTCATCCACCTTGTCTCTAATATCCTGGAACCAGCATGGCTACAACAACATTCAATAGCTTCTATTTAACTCATCTTTTGTTTCTTCTGGCTGTGGTCAGATAAAACTTTCAGTGGGGGAAGGATGTTCCTAGTGAATTATTTGTGTAGACAGGAAGGGACTAAAGAGGAGAGTAGTTACCTGAGAGAATTTCAAATGACTGTCTTGGGTTCTTTGCTTGTTTACAGTTCTGACTTTGGAGACAAATTTGGTTTGCAGATTTAATTTAAACCATTGAGTATTGCTGAAAATCATCAGGAATATTTTTGTCATAAGGCAATACTATAGTAATGCATAGACATTTAGTTTTCCTACTGAGTCAAACATGGTGTATTCATATTAATGTTTTGATCAAGGATTTAAATCTCTAAGTCTGTCAATCAATTTAAAATATTAAACTTTTCAAAGTCCTGCAAACTGTTGCCACCTCTGTATCAAGGTGCTGCATGCATTTTACATATGAATCTTCTCACCCCTCTCCCGTTTACTAGAGCATTTACTGATGGTTTCCTTTAACCTTCTTTTCCTGACAGAAAGTGGATTGAATCTTTGTCTTTAGTACCCTAGAATCAACTGCTGAACATCTCCTTTTTTTTTGTTTTTTTTTTGTTTTGTTTCATTCATTCATTTAGCTGCAATGGACAAGAAGGCTAGTCATTCTACTGCTGACACAGCAGGACAAGAGAACATTGCAAAGGCGGATGGAAGGTGTATATTTTTCACTTCGGTGACCTCTTTTCCCACTGAAAAGCAGAAGTTTCTATTCTTCAAAAAGTATAAAGAAAGGAGGATCCAGATTTAGACCGAAATAAAATAAACATCTAAGGGAGGAGGCACTGGCTAAAACTGCAGTTAGAACATAACATGAGAACATAAGAATGGCCATACTGGGTCAGACCAAAGGTCCATCTAGCCCAGTATCCTGTCTTCCAACAGTGGCCAATGCCAGGTGCCCCAGAGAGTTAACAGAAATAGGCAGAAGTGGCCCGAGGCTGGCTGCAGCAGCTGGCGCCCTAGGCGGAAGGTGCGATGGGCGCCCCCGCCTATTCAGCTGTCACTGGCCGTGACATAATCACAGGGTGCCATCATCGGGCGTCCGGGCCAGCGGCGCCCTAGGCAACTGCTAAGTCTGCCTAGGCTCATGGGCTGCCCCTGGAACTAGGTAATCATTAAGTGATCCCTCTCGTGTCATACGTTTCCAACCCCTGACAAACAGAGGCTAGGGACATCATTCCTACCCATGGTTGCACAGGGAACGCTGCAACACTTAATTTTAACCTGATTACGACTAAACTAGGCTCGCTCTGACTAATATGCTGTTAAATGTCCCTGGAGTCAGAAGTGAGGAACGCCTGATAAATCCATATCTATCACTGGTGATTCCTTTTTCCGATAACAAAGCGGCAGACACCAAATTTAGGGCCAAACCATATATTGTCAGAATTGTTCAAAAGCAGCATACGCAGAAAATGACAAACAGAAGTATGAACCCACCCTAACCTTAGAAGAAAGAAGACAGAAAATCCCTCAAACAAAAGGAAATATACGTTACAAATGGTTGATATACAGCCATTGCTCACGACTTGCAACACTGCAGCTAGTGTCAAGCCTTAGCAGAGGATCGGTGAGGAGATCCCTCGAAAACTGGTATCTAGGCCTTTCCGACACAGGACACTCTAGGAATCCTTGACCTCTTGGAATGCAGCTTTCCAGTTGATCCAGAGACGAATGACTCTTCAGTATGTTCACTTAATCCAAAATGGTGGTGGCGATATAATACAAGTGTCCAACTGCCACTATCCCTGGCCTCCGATCCCCAAAGATGGGACTTCTCCACATGCAGGTGGCCCACAGGATAACTATACAGCTGCGCCCACACTACTACATTAATGATGATGATAAGAATCAAGCAATCTCACTCACTCATACATACATAGGCACAGACAGAGTAGACGAATGAACAACTCACTCACAACAAGTGAACCAAGCGAACCTGAACTGAATTGAACAGAGGAGTTTTATTAACATTTGGGCGGGAAAAAGTCCATGTGTTGGGTGCATATCTTTGTGACACGTGCAGAGATTCAGAGGCTGGCGTACAGCTATGATGGGCTATGTGCAACCTTCGGGTGTTGTGCATTTTCTAGGGGGCTATGTGCACAATGTCTGAGCGGGGTGCAAAGCTGAGGAATGAGTGCAACACTGGCTTTGGTGGGAAATCTCCCCTCTCTGCTTCTTATGGTCACACAAAATGGAACCCATCAGAGACTCCATTTCATAATCTCCCTGACTATAACTCTCATAAATGTACCCAGTGTAACACCATTCTGGCTAATAAGTATTAATGGATTTATCTAGTTCTTTTTTTTGAACACTCTAAAAGTCCTGGTCTTCACAATATCCTCTGGCAAGAAGGTTCCACAGGTTGACTGTGCACTGCATGAAGAAAAACTTTTTTGTTTGTTTTAAACCTGCTACTTACTAATTTCATTTGGTCATTGCTAGTTCTTATGTTATAGGAACAAGTAAATAACTTTTCCTTATTCACTTTCTCCACACCTGTCAAGATTTTATAGACCTCTATGATATCCCCCCCCTTAGTTTCCCCTTTTCTAAGCTGAAAAGTCCTAATCTTTTTAATCTCTTTTCCTATAGCACCTATTCCAAACTCCTGTCTAGTAAAGCATTTAATTCCTTAAAAATTACTGAGTTCTGTTTACTCTGTTCTGTGCGTGGGGTTAAGCTATGTCTACGCTACAGCCTATGCGGCAAAACGTATGTCACTCAGCGAGGTGAACATTCCATCTTCTGCACAAGTTGGCCGACAGTTTCACTGGGCCTGGAGACGGGGCGGGGGTGGTTCTGTGCTCCCAGAAAGGGTGGGGCCTTAAGTGGAAGGGGCAGGGGCAGCCAGCCCACCACGTGTCCTATACCGCAGTGGCCCTTCCCCAGCCCTCAGAGCTGGTGAGAGCATGCCAGCAACTATTCCAACAGTCGGGGGTTCTGGCCACTGCCACTGCTGCTTTAATGATAGTGGCTGAGAGCTCTGTGCCCTTTTGAATCACTAAACCCTGGGGCAACAGTCCCCTTTGCCCCTCCCCTGTCAACAGGCTTGCCACTGAATAGGGTTGTCAGGTGTCAGGTTTTGAACCGGACAGTCCAGTATTTGAGGATTCTGTCTCGGGGGGGAAAAAATTAAGAAAATACCGGACATATAAAATGTCTGCTATTTTCTAATTAGTTTAGTTTTATTAGAAGTGTCAGTACCTAGTTGCAGCTCACGCTGCGTGAGCATGTCTACCAGCCAGGCAGTATGCAAGTACAGGAGCAGAGGTGGGGCGGGGCAGGAGGGAATCCCCGGGGCTGGACTCGCTTGTGTTTCGCTGGGACCGTGTGCAGGATGGGCAGCACCCCGAGATCTGCGTGTGCAGCTCCCGGCTGGCAAATTCTCTCTCCCTGCTCTTCCCCCCCACCCCCGCCGGCCAGCCCCGCTTTCCCTGACCCCCTCCGGGCCAGCCCTGCTTCCTGTTGGCCGGTCCCTGCCCCCTCCCCATCTCCCCTGTCCAGCTCCGCTCTCCCTGACCTGCTCCTGGCTAGCTCTGCTTCCCGCTGGCTGGTTCTCTCCCCCCCCCCCCCCCGATCTTCCCCAGCCAGCTCCTCTCCCCCTGACCGTCTCCCGGCCAGACCTGCTTCCTGCCAGCCGGTCCCCCCCCAATCTCTCCCAGCCAACCCTGCTAGCCCTGCTTCCTGCCAGCCGGTTTCTCTCGCCCCACCCCCCACATCCTCCTGGCCAGCTCCGCTTCCCTCCTGGCCAGTGTCTCTCGTCCCTCCCATCTGAGATCAAGTGTGTCCAGTATTATTTTGAAGCCACCTGGTAACCTTACCCCTGAATGATATAAGTTACATCACTGTAAGTTCTTGTCAGCACAGTGCTGTCTTAACAGGAGAAGTTCTGCTGCTCAGAGGTCTTTTTGCCAACAGGAGAGCTCTCTCCTAGGGGCAATAGAGTGTCTTCACCAAAAGTGCTGCAGCAGTACAGCTGTAGCAGTAGGCTATTGAGTGCAAACAGATTCTTAGAACTTACTGAACTCTGAGGCACTGAGCTCCCTTCATGTTTATGAGAAACGAGCCAATCAGGAGTCCTACTCTAATCAAACTCCACTGAGTTTTAGTACTACTGGGAATCCATGATAGCTGCTTCCAGTGACAGACAAAACAAGATGCTGCTAAAATGTCATGGTGATGGGCACAATATAAGAGTCTGAATAGTAGGCTTTCACATCTTTTAGGTGTGTTTCCTTCAGAGGTGAGAGGTGGCAGGAAGCTCTGGCAAGGTAGAGATCCTTTCTGGAAGGGAAAGGGTGGAATTTCTATTGCTGCTGCTCATGCTGTATCTGTTCTATTGATGAAGAACACTCTCAAAGACCATAAAAATCAATGGGAGTCTTTCTGTTGGCTGCAAAGAATTTTGTATCTTGCTTGAAGAGAGGACTTCAGTCTCCATGCGAGACAAAGTTTTTGTTTGTTTGTTTGTTTGTTTGTTTAAAAAAGAACATTAAAAAATAAACACATACATGAATAAAAATCTAATACACTGGGGACTGTGTGCGTGTCTGGGGGGCAGTAGAAGGGGTTATATAAGGTTACACTACAAAATTTGAGAGCATTAGGAAACATGGTTACATATTTCTTCACATCTGTATTGAAACGGTTGAATTTGGCAGTTACCCAGTGTTCCGTTTGGTTTTTGTGGCTAGTACATACTCTTATATTGCAGATTTCTAGTAAATAGCTAATTGTGTGGCCTGAGAGCCTGAGAAATTTTATCTTCTAGAGTCCCACTTTTTTTTTTTTAAAGGAATGCTTTGCAAATGAGATGCAGTCCCTTCCCCCTTTCATTTTGTCTACATTTGTGACTTCTGAATATTTTGAGAGATAAAAGAATGTTTGGTATCAGCATAACAAGGAAGATAATTCTGATGTACAATCAAGCCAGTAATCTGCTGGCTTGATTACTTTTTTTAAAAAATTATTCTATTAGGTAGGAAAAGTTTCTGAACAGATGTGTATACCATTCATACACAAAATCCTTACTATCATTTTTGGACATGTCTTCATAAAGGAAATGCACTTTCTGTACAGAATAGGAATATTTTGATATAAGTGCTGTGTAGATGCTCCCAATTTTGAAATAAGCTACGCAATTAACATAGCTCAATTTGCATAGCTTATTTTGAGTTAAGCCCTGCTGTGTAGATGCACCCTTATACATGTGCTCAACTTTGCCCAGTATAGCAAATCAAGCACATGTAGGAGGAAACTCACAATCTATTGGCCTGGTTTTACTTTCTTATTTTATAGCCTTCCAACATGTGAATAGTCTGATTACTCACTTGTTAATATAAATAAAGCCACTTGTAGTCTTGATCTTTTCTGGACTGCATTTTAGATGAGGTTAGCAAGTATACTGGAAGAAGTATATCCCAGCAAACAAATGAATTAAGGAATCCTTCAAACTGATTGAATTTGGGATCGGGGCTAATTCTACTTTTCAAATCAACTTTTTTTAATTATTATCCATCTTCAAATATATTTAATACTCTGTGGACTGATCATGCATAGTCAAAATTCAAGCTGAGCTTCTCAGTTGTGATTAGTCATTTAAGTCAGATAACGTGGTTTTTGTTAATTGAGTAAATACACAAACACTTCAACTGCAAATACTAAAATTCAGTTTGAAATTTGTTTTGCATTAACATTTGTATTGGTAAATATGGATTGTATCTGCTTTTGTCAAATATTTGTACAACAGTTCAAGATTATTTCATTTTTAAAAATTCAAGCACATATTAATAGGAAATATATTTGCATTAGGCCTCAACTCTAAGTAAGAACATATGAATTTTATTTGTTTCAAGCTATGGAAAAAGAGCAAGTTCTTAGAACAGCTTTCCAATTTATTAGCATGATTCCAAATCAATTTTAATTGTAGTGGCCACCTCTATTTGAGGTTGCACAAGTAGTTTGTCTTTATATTCCTGTTTTCATTGGGTCTTAACTTTCTGACAGTATTGCCTCTCAGGGTGCATCTACACTGCACCGTAGGTCGAAATAAGTTATGCAATTTGATCTATGCAAATTGTGTATCTTATTTCAATGTTATTTTAAAATAGCTTATTTCAAATTTGGTGGTGTACACAGCATTTATTTTGAAATAAATCGCTATTCTGAAACATCCCTTATTCCTTGTGAAATGAGGTTTACAGGAACATTGGAATAGTGAGCCTGTTCTATTTCTAAATAATGGGCATGCTCAAAAGATGCGGAACAGTTATCCTGAAAATAGCACTGCAGTATAGACGTAGCCAGAGAATTAGGCTGTGTCTACATTGGCACCCCTTTCCGGAAAAGGGATGCTAATGAGACCAGTCGGAATTGCAAATTCCGCAGAGGATTTAAATATCCCCTGCTGCATTTGCATGAACATGGCTGCTGCTTTTTTCCAGCTCGGGGTTTTGCCGGAGAAAAGCGCCAGTTTAGATGGGATCTTGCGGAAAATAAAGCCTTGAAAGTAGGAATAAGGGATCTTCCGAAAAAGGGCTTATTTTCCGCAAGATCCCGTCTAGACTGGCGCTTTTCTCCGGCAAAACCCCGAGCCAGAAAAAAGCGGTAGCCATGTTCATGCAAATGCTGTGGGGGGTATTTAAATACCCCGTGGAATTTGCAATTCCGACTGGTCTCATTAGCATCCCTTTTCCGGAAAGGGGTGCCAATGTAGACACAGCCTTACTGTCTAGGTTTGGTTTCTATCAGCAGATAAATTTGTTTATTTAAGAAATCATAAATGGGAGTGAAACAGTGGAGGGATGTTTTTTCAAAACAAAGCAAAAAAATCCATCTATCTTGTGACTGTTTTCTGAAGAGCATAAAGTTGAAGCCTACTACAGAAATAGACCTAATTGAAACGTGCTCTTGACTGTTTGTTTGGAAATTTAGTTTTCATTTGGCTAAGTTTTGAGCCATTTAAATTTGTGTGCTATGCATAGTATACTATGTCAAGTATTTTTTCTGTTTCCTGTTGTTTGCATTGTGTGTGTGTGCTGCTAACCTTGTAAGGCAAACAACTGTGAGGTGGAGTTGCACAGGTGCAATTGAGGGCATAATTTGGAGACATTTGGGGATGCATCAGTGTAGATAAGAGTATACTGTAGTAGTCGTCTGGTACCTTTTCTAGAGGAACATTTTCTTACTTGTGCACCCTCCACCACAGTGCTATAATAGTGCACTGTGAAGTGTGAGACTGTTAAACTATCTGTACTATGGGGAAATGGTCTTATGAAAAATCAGTGCTTGCTTTTTTTAAATCCAAATTCAAGAGACTTGTGGTGTTATCAGAATTTTTAAAATTTTAAAACAGCCAATTAGCCACAAATGTAAATGAGCAAAAATGTAATCAAATAGTTACTTTAGATTTATTAGAATTTCAATATTTGGTTGAAATAAATTATTCATAACCTTGCTAAATTATTGCAACTATTACACATTAACCAGTGGTGTCATAAGGGCTAGGTAAATGTTTGAACAGAATTAAGTTGAGATCATAAAATGCAGAGAGGTTCTGAGTGCCTGTACTTCCCACTGACTTCAATGTTTATTGCAGGTACTAAACACTTTCATAGCTCATAGGCCCCTGATCCAGCAATTACCTTAAGCATGAGCAGCCCTATCGCTCTGCACAGGTTTAAGAGCTTTGCAGAGTTGAGGTGCCAGAAAGCAGAAACACATCTATTGGGAAGGTTTCAATGTTCGTGAAGAGGCTGTTGAAAACTTCTTTATCCAACATACTAAGTTGTGGCTCATTGATTTGTATTCTCAACATTTAGTTTACATGATTCCCTATTAAAATGGTTTTTGATTCGACTGCCACATTCAGTATCACCATAAATCCTTGTTTAATGTTATCCTTGTTGTACCCTTCCCTAAAAATTATGCTTTGAGCTGATATGATGCATACGTTGTCATGAAAGTAATGAGATTTGCCCACTAAACATATTTCTTATGTCTGCTTCTTACTACCAAAGCACATCTGCATTTCAGTCATTTATGAAAGGATCTTTTGCATTCGTCTCACATTGTCTCTGCTAGTTCTGATATAATTTGGATTGACAGCAAGTACTGCATTGCAGTGGTTGTTAACAGGAAAGCAGGAAGAAGTTGAATAACAGCCCATAAAAGAAATACAATGAGAACTAGTAGAAGATATACCTATCTTGTAGAACTGGAAGGGACCTTGAGAGGTCATTGAGTCCACTTCCCTGCCCTCATGGCAGGACAAGAGCTATCCCTGACAGATTTGCCCTAGATCCCTAAATGACCCTTTCAAGGATTGAACTCAAAACCCTGGCTGTGTCTAGACTGGCCAGTTTTTTCGGAAAATCAGCCGCTTTTCCGGAAAAACTTGCCAGCTGTCTACACTGGCGCTTGAATTTCCGCAAAAGCACTGATGATCTCATGTAAGATTGTCAGTGTTTTTGCGGAAATATTATGCTGCTCCCGTTCAGACAAAAGTCCTTTTGCGCAAAAGGGCCCATGTAGACAGCTGACATTTGTTTTCCGCAAAAAAGCCTGGATCGCGAAAATGGCGATCGGGGCTTTTTTGTGGAAAAGCACGTCTAGATTAGCATGGACGCTTTTCCACAAAAAGTGCTTTTGTGGAAAAACATCCGTGCCAATCTAGACGCTCTTTTCCAAAAATGCTTTTAACGGAAAACTTTTCCGTTAAAAGCATTTTCGGAAAATCATGCATGTCTAGACGTAGCCCCTGTGTTTAGCAGGCCAATGCTCAAACCACTGAGCTATCCCTCTCCCCTATAGCTATAGGAGAAATAGCTTCTTCTGGACTACTTAATTGGGGGATAGCCAGAGGAGAGGCGCTGTCTGGAATATTTTTGGAGATGAATCTTGGTACTGAGACTTGAGGATTTCAAAGCCTTTAACAAACACTTCAGTGCTGGGACACGGATCACCTGAACAGTACATGGAACAACATATTTAATACAAACTGAAGTTGTTTAGACAGTGTGCAAATAGACCCTGCGTGCAAATAGACCCTGCATCCAGTGAAGGGTGAGACCATCAAGAAATACTAGTGTAAACAAAAAATTAAATCCTCCTTCAGAAACTGCCAGTCTGAAAGAGTTGCCTTTGCTGTAGTGACCCCTAATGTGAGATACTCTCTTGACCCTATTAATGTCTCCTTATCTATTCCAACTTCTAGGCCTTGACACCGAAGGAAACAAGATGTATCCAAACTATGTTTAGCATGCATATATAACATTGGGAACATAAGAGTTGACTTCTTGGTTCCGTTGACCTCAGTGGCAAAACTCCTGTTGAATTCATTGCCCAAAATATATTATAAGTATACTAGGAGAATATAAATGGCTATATCTATACTGGAAATGTTTGGCGATGAAAATGCTGTTGACATGCAAAAGTTGCCAAACCCAAGAACTTGTCAAACCTTTTTTTTTTTTCTGCCACCCATTGTCAATGTATGGCCATACTGTTAGCTTCCCTGTTGACAAAGAGCACAGCAATGTGGATAAACATCCCAGAGTGCCTGGTGTCCCCTTCAGTCACTAGGCATTGTGGGAATAAGCAAGGTAGCTCTAGGCATTTTGGGAATGTGAAAAATGTCCCGTTAGCCACCTCTTCACTTTCCAGCCTTCCTGGGGGCTTCCAGCTTATTTTTGTGTCACTTGAATGACAGTCATTGCTGAGAATGCCAGCATTTGCTGTGAGACTCATGGATCCGACACTTCTCTCCCATATTGTGCCCAATGTGCTTAGGACATCATGCATTGCAGCAGAACTACTTCTGCCCTCAATAGCAGAGGATGAAGACTCTGATGCGGATGACAATGTGAGTGACAGGGGACAGCAGTGAAATGGCATTGCATTTGGCTGTTGCAGATCAGCTGTCCCCAGAAGAGTGCCACTTTGGGCTAGGGAAAACACTTCTGCAGATCAGCTGTGCGGTGGCTGTCCCTTTAAACCACACACCATGCGATTCAAAGAGGCAGCTGCATGGAGCTCGGGGTCAGTGGGCGACTCCCCAGGAAATGCAGCGGGGAGCCTGGATCAGCTGGGGACTCCCCAGCTGACCCTGGGCTCCTAGCGGCATGCAGCAGTAGCATGGAGCCCGGGGTCAGTGGGGTACTCTGAGTCTCCCGCTGATTTCAGGCTCCATGGCTTTGAAATGCACAAGAGCCCCAGCTGGGGATTCTTGTGCATTTCTAAGAAGGCACCTGCGTGCATCCTCGGAGTCAGCAGGACTTCCTGTATGTGGAGTTCTGCATCCCTCCTTTGAAATGTACAAGAGCCCCAGTAGGGGCTCTTGTACATTTCAAAGGAGGAATGCGGAAGTGCCTATCGACTAGTCAGCAACAGTGGTCAAAAAACTATAGTCAACTAGTCTTTAACATCCTTAGTTTGAACAGCCAAACACTTGTGCTGTTAGAGGAGCCCATTCGGTGGCCATCACTATCAGGAGGCATGAGGAACCACTTTGACAGTGAGGAATGCTGACCTTTTTGTGTGTTGGGGTTGCTTTGCTGTCTCATCCTGCTGCTCATTCTAAACAAGGCATTCCCATGAAACACAAGCAATATTTCAGGATTCCCCAGGGCCATAGCGATTGGTGTGGGTTGTGTCATAAAAATACTATAACAGATTACATTGGTACAGTTTAGATAGAATGTTGAGCACCTAGAGCTAGTCACAACATTGATTTTATTTTCCTTCAAAAGTTTTTGTTTTATTATTTTTTTGTTATCAGAAAAAAAATAGAATTTTTGTGGGCTTGTTCTTTTTTTATTAAAAAAAATGAAAACCAACTTTTTGTTTAGGGTTTTGATTTTCCAGGGCAAACTCAAAAATATGCATTTTCTCACAAAAATATCGACATGCCTTTACTGCTTTTTATCTAACCCTACGTATAAATATTTTCTCTTGATTGTTGCACGACAATTCTGAGCCTAATATTTAAAATATCCACAATTATTTGTTTCCTTGGTAGTTATAAAAAGCCTTACTAAACTCATCAGTTTAAAAAATAAAAGCAAATGAAATTACTGAGGCCACATGCTATTTTTTTGGAGTGGTTTTAATTATTAGATTTTTTTTTATTCTGTTTCCTGTTTGTGTGTAAGACAAAATCGAGAAATGGACTAAATATGGGTGAGATAGTGTAAACAATTGTTTTCAATATAAATTTCTTCACATAAAATTAAGCATATGCATTCCTTTTTGAGTTATATACAAGAGAAATTCTGGAACTGACTCTACAGAGGATTGTCACAAACAAAAGCTCTATGTACTCATGGAGTAATAATGGATGATTCATTTTCAGACAGGACTGTGATTTTTTTGTATTAAGTTATCAGTTTAAGAGCAAGGTTTTATTGCTCAGTATTTCTATGGATTTTTTAGCATTACATCTCGGTCAAGTACAGGCTCACATCTGCCATTGTAGGGAATTCTTTATATTAATAGGTTTATTATCATCAGGAAAGAAAAAAGAAATGCGTGCAATATATGTGTATTGTTACCCATGGGAAGTTATAATGGCTCTTATTTTCGCAGGGCCATACCAGGCTGGAAAGAATTGCAGAGGAGAACATAATTTCTGATTGGTTTCATGTGCTACACGTAGGGATTTGTGCCATAAGTTTGGCAACCAATGCATAAACTCATTTAGGTATCTAAACAGCACAGTGAAAAGGCTCATCTGAATTATATTTAGATTTTGAAGTCTGTCTACGCTCTCTCTCTCTCTCTCTCTAAAATCATTAGTTTTGCTTCTTGATTGTGCAAGTTTTCTTAGTCCCTATCCACCCACAAGTCCATTGAATATATATTCAGATAACCTTATGGAGTTGCCCCTGTTTTCAATTTATTCTGCAGACATTTCCAGCTAAAAACAACAGACCAGCCAGTAGTAACCTTTTGAACACTATGTGTGCTCCTTCTGTGTTCACAGATCCAAAACACACACCAAAGCTGACAGAGCCTGCTTTTGTCCCATTGGCATGTATGTTTAATTTATGAAGCCTTATAAATCTTGCCTTTATGGGACTATGTGCTTTACAAGCTAGAGTAGACAAAGAACGTCCCCTTTCAGAGCTGATTTTGTAAATGCTGAGAAACAATGAAGTTCTCTCCCCCTAACTTCTGCTCCACCCCAGTGAAATACCCTGCTTTAAAGCTAATGAATAATCACATCAGTACCGAATATCTTCATTTAACTAGTCAATACAACTTGCCACCGACATTGTTTTTTTGAAAATGGCACAGTACTTCAGTATAAGCAACTGGGAGGAACAGGGAAAAATTGTGGCATGGTAACCTTTATGGAAAGTCTCATCAAATTTTTAATAGAAAATAATAGCCTTTGTATAGGTGCAGAGGTGGTTTTATTTTGTTTTGTGTTAAGCCCTTCTGTAGAATTAAACAGAATTATATCCCTAGGAGAGTGTCTATCCCTAAGAGAGTGTCAATCCCTATTGTATTCATTGGGATTCTGTATAGAACCAGAAGTTCCTATATGTATTAGTGGTTGCTAACATCTATCCTTTATTATTTGCATACTATATCCTACAGTTACTTTGTCCTCTTTCTTCCGTTTCCCCGGAGCATTTGTTACACCTACTTTTTTCCTCTTGTCTTTAGGTCCTTTGTTTAAAAGAACATACATATACATAACTTTATATGAGATGAAGCTATTTGCAGCATATAAAGTTAAACATATGCATAAGTCTTGGCAGGAATGGGGCATTGTAAAATTTGGGGACTGAGAGTCTTTTAATGCATAGCACAACAACAACCAATCTTGACTTGAACTTGTGGATGCTCTTGTAATTCTGACGTTTTGCACCTTTATACCACTAACTTCAATTAAAAAGACATGCTTGTCTCCCCAACCAAAGCAAAACTCAGTTTTTCTCCTTTTTCTCTGATGTATAACCAAGTCCAGAAAGAGAGTATTCTTCTTGATTTCTACTCTAGAAATTCAAATATAATTGTCCTGGAAGGTAGGTCTTTGGAAGGAACACATCAGATGAAACTTGACTAATTGAAAAAGGCATTGATTTTTTTAAAGTTGAGAATGTTTAAAACATATTTTTGTTACCACTTTGTTAATTTTACCACTTGCCTTTACACTGTACCCTTTTAGCTAAAGTATAACAGTTTTAAGTATACTCTTCTACTCATCCAAGAAGTCTTCTAGCCAAAAAGGTGAGGGCCAGATTTGCTGTCCCTATTTCAGAGGAAAAGTAAGTATGAAGAAAAAAAAACCCAATTCAAATGAAATAAAACTGACATCCTCTTAAGCATTCTTCATTCATCATAAAAAAGCAAGAAAGTGAGAAACATCAATTATTCCTTCATTTTTTCAGGTTTTTCTGTTTCAATTCCTTCCTTTATTAATTTTTCTGCACTGTTACCCATCTTGGTAAGGGAGCTCAATCTCTGAAGGGAATAAAATGTGTTAAGTGTTGTTTTGCAATAAACCTTGTCTCTAAGCAACATTCTATTGATTTAATTAATTTGGAAATTGATATAGTTAATTTGGTTCTCTCCAGGGACACCCTTAAATCAATTAGGATAGCTTTATTATTAGTTTACTTTAAATTGGGTTAGATTTATAAACTGATGTCACTTTTTTTGGCCTGTGATTAATTTTCCAATTTTTGGCAAAGTGGAGTGATTGGCACTTGGTTGTACTAGCTCAGAAATAATTCATTGCTATCAGAAGACATCTTACTTTACAGCTATCTTCAGACTTCTCTGAGAATAAATCTGTAGTCTATCCATTCCTTTTTCCAAAGAGACCTAACCAGGATCCAGAAGAACTATATAAATTAGATATGGGAAAGAGCTGTTACATCGTTTGATCTATCTTGCAAGTGCAGATCCTATTTCTTGATTCGGTCTGTTTCAGAAAAATAACGCTAACTAAATCAACCTCATCTGACCAAATGAGCCACTATGCCAGGGGTATGGAGTAAGATTTTCTTCTTCATCACAGCTGATAACGCTAGAGTAAATGTAGATTTGATTCTTATCCTGTCAGTGTTTCATTTTACTAGATCTTCACTTCCATAATACTCTATATCCATGTATGAATCTCCATGTGTGCATTTAAGCTGCCTAGAGTCATAAGTAGAAAATTGTGGGGGTGAGCTCCACAAAGGTGGTTAATTTGTAAAATCCAGCTCTCAGCATTTGCTAGATAATGGGCATTGGGTCCCTAGACTTACTGTTCAGTCAATGCAGAATAATATTATTTATACCCACAGCAGCTGCAAATTGCATGGTGCATAATAATACAAATAATCTCCCAGCTAAATTGCTTACAGTGTCATTGATCGTATCTACATTAAAAAAGTTAGAATCTGTATTATGGGAATGGACATGAATGGGGTAGCTGCACTCGTGGGAGGCATTGTATAAGTACTAATGTGGACAGGTATTTTTTCCATTATGGCATGCAACTGAGTTCAAAACCTGCATTTCACATGGTAAAATTCCTGAGACCTATTTATCCTTTCAGCCTAACACCCAGGAAGCTTCACCTAAACAAGCTGATACTGTAATATGGCTTCTGTTTTTTCTAATATAGATGCATCCACTCATCTACAAGCAAATCAAACTGAAGCTCACATATAGTATGAGGGCTAGTATAAGCTGGAGCTGATGGCAAATCTGGAAATGGTGGTTTTTGAAAGGTTTGCAGAAGAGTTGCGTTTGAAGGAGGAGAAAGCTGGCTAGGTATTCAATAGGGTAAAGATGTTGCATAACATGAACGTGGTAAAAGACTACATAAGGGAAGATAGGAAGGAAAGACATTGATACCATTTTATGTCTATTTGTGTGGTTCAAAAGGAGGCAACTTCCCCCGGGCCCAGCAATTCAAAAGGAGTCCTGGATCCTTTAATCTGCCTCCGGAGTGCCACGTGGTATGCTTCAGGCAGCAGTGAGGGTGGGAGGGGGGAGGGGCAGGACCCCTTCTGCCTCTTCTACCTGAGGCCCTGTTCCTTCTAGAGTAGAGGCTGCTCTTCCCCATTTGCTCAGGGGCCTGGCAAGACTGTAAGTTCCCCTGCTTACAGTGCTTTACATGTAGAAATTAAAATTTCCTCATCACCACTCACAAGGGCTTATTAAAGAGTGTACTGGTGACTATCTAATCCAGACTTTGCATTTTTCTTCATGATATTCGTCATTTTCAGCTCGGAGCTTGTCAGTTTTGGTGCATAAATACCATGAACTCTCTTCTCTTTCAGGTATTCCATTTTTAACCTCTAGTGTTACGGACAAAATGGTGAAATAAGCTACACTGAGTAAATAAAGCCAAATGGCAGGAAATTGACATTAACAATAGGCTCACTGAATATGAGAATGCAGTGGGACATTATTATATTTCCCTGAACAGATAGAGTTTCTTTCTATCTCTTTAATTTGTTCTGGCATTTACTAGAGCACAATGTCTTGTTATTTTAAAAGTAAAATGTTAAATTTTCTGCCAGATGGCTCAGTGAATGTCAGTGTCATAGATTACATTCCATTCATGATTCATCCACTTTCCCGTGTCTCTTGCTTTGGACATATTCTTCTAGACATTTTGGACATTAATGCTTCTGTTCCCCACCCCCACTCGTGGTGTTTCACATTTCTTCATTATGCTTCAGTTAAGAAGCTATGAAGTATGAGTGTCCTTAATAAATAACTGCATAGAAATTTACTATGAAGTTGACATAGGCCTTTGTTAACAAAAGGTTTTTTTGTTTTGTTTTATTTTAAACAAGTAACCTGAAATGAAATGCTAAGGCAGTATTGTTGCATTTTAGTGTAAACGGAACCAATGTGGTGGATGTGTATTGCCAGCTCTGAGGTTTGAGTCAGGAATTTTTGTCTTCATATCTACTGTTAAGACAGTAAATTCTAACTAGACAATGAAGAAAAGATGGGGCGAGAGTGAAGGAAAGCTATAAAACCAATGTGACTAAAGGTTGGGATTAGGGCTGCATTTTGTTGATTGTCTATATGTGATGAATGTACCTAAGTACATACATGCTCTTTTAAGCTTTGCTGAAGTGTGTTTACAGGATATAGTGGAAGGAGAAAGTAGATTTTTGTTGGAGCAGGGCAGGGAATGGATTCCAGGTGTAGGGTCCTGTATGGATGGATTTTATATATATATATATATATATATATATATATGGAAGAAAGTCATGCAGTATTAGCAGATATGTGAGAGACATGTAAGAATTGGGGTGTAGAGAGTGCTGAAACCAAGGACAAGGCACTTAAATTGATAGCTCAAGCCAGAAGAAGATAGTTAAGGGATGTGAAGAAGGCCTCAACAGCCTGAATAGCTGAGGGGGGCCCAGAATAAAACACAAAAACTTGGCTCTAGTTATCAGTATACTGCATTAACAGACAAAGCAGGGAACCATAACTTGCTTGGAGTCACAACAAGCTAACTTCTTTGAACATATCAGTCAAAAGAACTTTCAATCTGAAGTTGGCAGTATTTAAATATATTGTTGTTGGCCGTGCAAGTTATTAGTAGTCATTGTTGTCTTTTTATTTAAAAAACGGTATTGGGCATTTTCAACTAGAAAGGTAATGTATTGATCAGAGTTTCATCCTTAGAATTGTCATTGTAGGGCAACAAACACTGACCATAAACTTCATAGCTTTTATGATAGCATTTGACAGCTTCTGTGATGATTCATCCTCGTACATCTTTAGTGTTATTGTATGCCGATACAAATATTTAACATAACTAAGTCTTATACCAGTGTTCTGCTTGTCCAGTTAGAGTAAATACATATGTGAGTGGACGGTTGAATCTAGGCACTGGTGTTGAACAAAGATGTAGTCTCTTGTCTCTCTTTTGGCATGGCCGTTGAGTTTATTATGAGAAAAATTTGTAGATGGGTATAATGTAGGCATCACATGGTTTATCAGCCATGAACTAGAAGATTGAGATTTTGCTGACAACATAGCTCTTTTAAGTCACCACTCTCCCATCTTGGAAACAATGACTGAAAGACTGTGCACCACAGCAAAATAAAGTCTGGGTTAATAATCTATTATTTAAAAAAAAAATTAATGAGAACCCCAGCAAATATCAAGTATTACACTGAAAAACAAATGAATACAAACAAGAAGCAAGTGAATGGGGACAACCAGAAGGAAACAATTTCACAAATTGACAAGGCAGCTGCTCCATTTGCCAAATTAAACACTGAAAATCTACAATCTAAAGATCAAACTACAAACCTTCAACTCCTATGTTTTATTTTCAACTTTTACACTGTGGTGCTGGCAGCCAAGGTGCCAGCTCATGCCAAGACTTAACTGAACCCTGACAAATGCATAGCTGGAAACCTGCCTGACTCACCCATGTGTTAGCACTGCTGAAATAGACATTAGATTTGGATGCTGCAAGTGTCAATCTTACATATAATAGCTCTGTTCCATGTTATAAGGTAATATATAAGTATTGTCTCTGACTATAAGCATGTTTTCTTAGGCTTTGTTTTAAGTTTAAAGCACAGCCACAACAGCTTTTTAAACTGCAAGTGTGGCCATGGCATGAGTACTAAGTGCTGTCCCAGGGCTCTATGTAAATCACTTCCATGCGGGGAGTAGCTAACAGTGCTGAGTCCCATTGCCATAACCTGGTTCACACCAGTGCTTTACAGCGTTGTAACTTGCTGCACTCCATGGGTATGCGTGTGTTTTTTCAAACCCCCGAGCTAGAAAGGTACAGTGCTGCAAAGTGCCAGTGTAAATTTAGCCTGAGATTGTAAACCTCACAGTCAGGAGGGAAGCATTACCAGTTGTGAGATATTAGTTTACCACAAGAGATGTCAACTCCTGCACAACAAGAGGTCTTTAGACATCAGGCAAGCCATTGTGTGACATCAGTGGACAAAAGAAAGAATTAGTTGATTGCTCTCTAGATGCCCATGAAGAGAAGACAAGCACACACCCTCATCTCATCAGCTTGAGCTCTGGGGGCAAAAGATAAAATCCTTGTCGAGAAGAATCATCACTATGCTGCTTGGAACTCTGAGCTAGAACAATTTTTATAAGCAGAAGCAGAGGTTCCTTGAGCTGCTTATTTTGGGATTAGACGTAAAGGCATATAAAACTTGTATATAGAGCAAGTTTCACCTTTTGGAACCTAAGACTAACTCTTTTGTTTATGTGTACCTGCCGTAACTTTGTAAATAAATTCTTTTTTTTAAATTAATCTTTAGCTAGTTTTATAGGATTGGCTATACTGTAATTGTCTTTGGTGGGACATCTGGGTTGAGTTGACACCTGACAAATGTGGGTGGTCTTTTGGGACTGTGAGTAACCTAAGTATGACTGTGATTTTTTGGTGTCAGAGATCATTTGTCATAAAGGCAGGCTTGCCTTTATGCCAAGATAGATTGGAGTACCTGAGGGGACTGTCTACTCCACGTTAAGGCTGTTTATAGTGATTTAAAAGTTTGTGCTTGTTCGTTGAAATCTAATTATTGAACATAGACAGTGTGTGGTTTGTGCCCTGTTGCTTGATAGTTTGCCCTGAGGTTGGCATTCATGACTGTGAATTACTTCAAGCAGCTTGACAAACCTATAGCTGCAAAAGCTGGAAATGTACTAAAGGTATAGACATATGTCTAAACATCTTTGAAAGCAAATGCCTCAGTAAAATACTAGCCATTAAATGGAATTAATTTATAACAAAGAGTGAGATTGATCAGAGTTTAAAATGTGAAGATGTTATATATATATATATAAAAAAAGATGGAGATATGTGAGCTGCATTAAGAACAAAGCCAAAGTGTTTGCCACTTTGACAGGCATGTTATTGGGCAGTTGAAAGAATTCACAAAAAGGACTAACCAAAAAAACAAATGCCCTAACAGCAACTATGTGGGTAAAACCAGACAATAACTTCTTTATTCAATGTACTTACACAGGAAATTAATAAAATGGAGGTTCACAAAGTGAGCACTCTATACTGACCTCTCAGTCCTCAGTCTCAAAGAAAATTTGCACAACACTATCAAAAGATGAGCTTGGGAGCTTACTTTCTTTACAGGATGTTAAAAATCATGAACAGGGTAGAGACACAGGATTTATGGCTTATTACAACACTCTATAACCTACTAATATCTTCTTTCAGTCCCCCACCTGAAAAAAACCTTCCTTTACTCCTGTGACTTTAGGCTACTTCATCTTGAGTAGTACCTTGAATTACATATAAACTATTAATGCTAGCAATCAGTTCTACCTTGATTAGCTGTGGCACAGCCAGTACATTTCCTAGACCTGAAGAAGAATTCTGTGTACACTTTCTCTTTCTCTCTCTCGCACATGCACACGCACACCATCAGAAGCTGGTCTAATAAAAGACGTTACTTTACCAATCTTACCTCTCTAATATCCTGGGACCAACAACACTGCATATTTCTAATTCAGCAGAATGGAAGATAGTCTAGTCCCTCAATGTGTCCATTACTATATTTGTAAGTGTATTCCAGATTTGAGTACAGGGTATCCCCGATATAATTCGCCCCAGTATATATCTGTTCTGCACTAAAGTCATTGAAACTTATAGGAACTGCTGCATTATAAGTCTTCCCATTCCCCACTCCTAAGACACACAGCTCCCCCCATTTGCGCAAAAAATTGCCCACTTTAAGTTATTTCTCTCTAAGTCCAAGTTTTTTTTTAACGTATCTTGGACTTACAGCGAGGATGGCCTATATCAAGTTTATATAAGAAAGGTTGGATTACCTTTATGGATTTTGGCAATATTTGCAATAAGGGGTCACTACTATCTGCAGTGGAAACTTTACACCCCTGATACTGGTGTTCAGAAGTAGAGAGTGGATACAGTATGCAGAATATTTTGGTGAAGTTATAGAAGGCTAACATTGTCTCAGATTATATAGCCATTTCATATAGTCTGAATTATGGAAGGTTATGTGGGGTTCAATTTTCAAGAAAGACCTTGGCCAAAGTCTTGTTCCAACTGCTATGCATAACAACAAGAACTTTATAGTGATCTATCCAGAATCTGTCTGGCCTTCTCAGTCCTTAAAGGTACCTAATACCATAGGCTTTACATTAGCCGGACTACAGCACCATCGCTCCAGTGTTGCTGCAACACCACTGTATTATGGTTGTATAAATATTTACTGCAATGATCCAATTTTTTTTTAAATTGGTGTAATAAATCCACCCCATTAACATGCAGTTGCTAGACTGACCAAAGAGTTCTTTCATTGACTATGGCCCTTTCTGCACAATTACTTATGATGGCAAAACTTAATGTTGCTCTGAGTTGTAGTGTTCCCTTTCATTTTTTCCACCATCGAGTAGAATTAATTTTATGTGAACTGATGTTGACATCACCTCCCATATTGGTGTGTAAATCAAAACACATGTGGTGGGAGTGGGTCCAAGGGGTTCTGAGTGTGGGACAGGCTCAGGCCTAGAGTAGAGAGTTGGAGTGTAGGAGTGTGAGGGCTTCAGCTGGTTGTGTGGGCTCTGGGGTGGGGGTAGGGTTGAAGGGCTCAGGGCTGGGCCAGAGAGTTTGGGTGCAAGGGCTCTGGCTGGGGGTGCAGGCTCTGAGGTGGGGCTGGGAATGGGAGGTTTGGTGTGCAAGAAGTGGGGTCAGGGTTAGGGGAGGAGCTCTGGGCTGGAACATTAGGGTATAAAAGGAGGTACAGGCTGTGGACTGGGGACAGGGATGAGGAATTTGCGGTGCAGAGTGTTCAGGGCAGCAGAGGATTCAAGGGGGAGCAGGAGGTTGGAGCTCGAGCTTATCTGGGTAGCTCTCTGACTAGGACAGCAAGGAAGCACTTCTTTGCCCTGATTGAGGCAGGTTGGTGCTGGGGACAGTGGGAAGTGGCTTCCCTCCACTGGCTGCTGCAGCTCCATGCTAGTGTCAGTGGGGAGAAGCTCCTTTTTGCTGGCTGCAGCATCTACATGGTCTGGCCCACGAAAGCTCATCACTAATAAACCATCTTGTTAGTCTTTAAAGTGCTACATTGTCCTGCATTTTGCTTCAGACTAACACGGCTACATTTCTATCACTATTCTACATGGTTTGGGGAGAGATTTCTCCCCACTGTAGCCCTGAGTCCCTGCCCAGGGCTTAATGGGAAACTGTGCAGCTGCACAGCTTAGGGGGAACTTAGTTCAGGGGTATGTGAAAAATCTTTCCCTTCCGTGATGAAAGTTTTTCGTCCTAAGTGGTAGTGTGTGGAGTGCTATCTTGATAGGCAAACTCTCTCCAGTCGGCATAGAGCAACTACATGAGCAATGTCACAGAAGCACAATTGCATCAGTAAAGCTGTGCTACTGTAAGCTTACTAGTGTAGACATGGCTGGGGAAGTTAACGATCGAACAAGTGAATCAAATTTGAAGATGAATTCTGGTCACCTGCCACCTGAGGCATGTTGAATACCCACTAATTGGTGTCTACGCTAGGGCTTTCACTGGCTTAATTATGTCTCACATAGGCATGTTTGAATAATTGACTGCTAAATAATCTTTACTGCTCATGTAGGCATCTTTTTCTGAGTAAATTTTCACATCAAAAGCTTCCATATTTCACCAGCTCAGTGCAAAAACTTTGTAGTTTTTATTATACCTGAAAAGTATAAAGTTTTTATTTATAGATTGGTTCTCTCTTCATTGCTTCTATCACATTATGGACACAAATTTGTGTAGCATGCACAGTTGTATTCCAGGGTTACTTTTATAAACACATGTAAGATCACCACTTCCTTAAAATTGGAAAAGAACTGTAGTCTGATAAATGTTAACTGCAAATTATTGGCTAATTTGCTCCCTGGCTTTACCCACACCAGGTAACAATGGTGAAAACAGTTCCTGACAATAAGGGCCTGTGAAGAATTTGCTTTGTGAATGTTGAATACTTCTCTTAGTCATGTAAAAAGAGCTGGATAGCAGCAGAAAGGCCTGAGGCTGATCCATATCTTCCCATGACATGGTATCTATAAAAGATTAATCCTTAAGGAAAAGTATGTTCTTTTATCTTAAAAGTGCTTCTCTTTCATCTTAAAAGCTGCCTACTCCTCCAAGAGAGAGATTCTGATCTTGACCTCTGTTTGGTCACTTTTATCACTCAGCTTTCAAAACTTGACAGCTTCTAAAGTGTTTTATTTCAGAAGAGGGACAAATCAACAACCTTTCGGCTGAGTTCATGCAGATAAACAGCAGTTGCCATCAGATCTTGCTCATGTACAACTCCTGAGATGTGCAGCCCTTCACCCAGGGAATCCATCAACATTATCGTGTGTACAAAAAATTATATTGGTTTTCCAGACCTCTTCTACATCAAGGTATACAATATGTGGCCTCACCTGAGGAATCCTGGATAGGAGTTAGAGAAAATTATTTTATCTCAGATAAGCCATTGTTGGATAAATTAACGAACAAAGTAGATATTTCATTCCTAGTTCTTTTCCTTGAGATCCACGTTGTTATACTTCATACCAGTATTTTGGGACAGATTCTCCCACTCTTATGAGTAGCATTCTACTTTGAGATGTAAGTCTCTAGGTAAAGTGAAATAATACTAGCAGAATCTGGCTCTTGTTGAATTGTTTTGAATTTTTTTATTACTTAATCCTGCAAGGTCAGTGGGAGTTTTGTAGGCATAGGGTACGTCTAGACTATACACGCTTCTTTCAAAAGAAGCTTTTTGGAAAGAATGTTTCGAAAAAGCTTCTTTCGAAAGATCATCTAGACAGCCACAACTTTTTTCAAAAAAGTGATCGGCTTTTTCGAAAGAGAACACCCAGGCAATCTGAATGCTCTCTTTCGAAAAAGCCTTCTTTGCGGTCAAGAAAACCTTTTTTTGAAAGATCTCTTTCAAAAGAAAGCGTTCTTCCTCATAAAACGAGGTTTACCACAGTTAAAAAAAAAATCCCACCGCGTTCTTTCTATTTAATTTCGAAAGAACGTGGCGGCAGTCTAGACACAGGTGAAGTTTTTTCAAAAAAGGCCACTTTTTTTCGAAAAAACCCTCTTCTAAACATAGCCATAGAGGCAGCAATGTCAAGATATCAGACTGCTTTTGTGCAGTTCTTAATCTTTAACTATTTTGAATATGTACATTTTTTTCCAGGTGCAAAGTGCACAGACTATACGTTTTTTTGCCTTGGAGGTGCTTTTCCTAAGTTTAGCTAATGGGCCAGTCATGTCAAACATCAGCCCTTAGGCCTGTTCTGGTCTATATGATGTGTTTGTGGGCCTGCATGACCTACTGAGATTCTTTAGATTAGAATTATCATATTTAAATGAAGAAAGTTCTGTCCCTCTTTACTGCAGAGATTATTAGTTATTGCTTTGTTTTCTGAGTGTTCCTAGGAATCCCAGTCATGGACCAAGACCTGTCACTGTGCAAACACAGAACAAAATATGGTCTCTGCATCAAATCTTATAGTCAAATGTGAAGTGAGTGTAACTGTCTGTCTGAGTATGCAGACAGCCTGAAAAAATGATTGAGGCATACATGCTCCCCTATTGATATGACTGGAGTATCAACTTTATAATCCAATGATGGCATTTCAGTGTCAAAGCCAACTGTTTTAAATAACTACTCATTATTGTGAATGGACCGAGCAAGAAAACTGGAGAGTCAATGGGTTAAGAATGACTACATTGAAGGAAACACAGAGAGAACAGAAGACACTCTCAAAGACAGAAAAGGGGGATAGAAGTAGAGAAAGAAGGGCAGGGAACAGTGAGAAACAAAAAAAGCAGAAATAGTGCACCCAAAGAGGAGTAGGTTTTCTTACCAGATGATAAACGGAACAATAAGGCACTGAACAAACACTAACAAAATGTTGCCACAGCTATATTCTTCTCTCGATTTTTATGCAAACTTCCTACTAACAGCTGTGGACTGTGCATTGTGAGGAGTGGATAATCCAGTATTTATATCCCAGCTCATTGGTCATAATTGCGAATAGAATTTGTCCTTCTTCTCTGAATGTATTGATACCTCTGTTTGTTTTAGGCCCTTCGATGTATGTGCCTGATAGAGATGAGAGGATGGAGGAGAGAGAAATGAGCAACAGTTAACTTAAATTTTATTTCTTTAGCAATGAAGAAAATAAATCTTCTGCACACTCAACTCTTCAGCTCCCAGACTTTCATATAAAGGGAATGCCTTGTAAACAGAGATTTATAGCACTATGCTTCTTAAAGGAGCATCATCTCTACAGGATAGTGAAAAAACTGTTCAGGAGACAGAAGAAATAATAGTGGGGGCCAATAATTTAGCAACATAGAGGGAGATAAAACCAGTCCAAGACGCTTTTTTTTTCTCAGCCCACACAAATCCATTAATTTGGATATTAAAGACAGCACTAATCTGATGCATCTCATAGTCTGGTCATGAAACATGACTGTTTAGCTCGGGATGGGAAATTATTAGGCATTGCAAAACGTAGCTTGCTTTATTAGGCCAATTCAAAAACAAGTGGGCCTATAGAACCTGTGGGTTCTACAGGACCACTTGTTTTTTAAGTTTTATTTAATTTACAGACTAACACAGTCACCCCTCTGAGACTTTTAATCTAGGCAAGTTCAGTCATTGCAAGAAAGAGATGGACCATTTCTATACCGTTTGCCACAAAATGAATGAAAAAGCCTATTGAATTACTGCTTAGTCACTATTTATTGTAACCATTGTATAAGTTTTTACCATCAGAGGGTCTTGAATTTAGATCCCAATGGGAGAAGGTAAAACTGTATGTGCTAATAAGTAATGGTAATGTGAGGATTTAATTTCATACTATGTCATCATTTATTATCGCATGGTTGAAATCTATCCAAGTTCTAATTAGACTATATGTATTTTCTTATTTGCAAAAATAATCTGACAAAGTGTTAATGGCCCGGAGTTTATGTGAAAAAACAAAGAGATTGCTGCAGCAATACATATACCTATAGAGTCCCTTCTTCAAGAATCTTCTTAAGCAATGGCACTATTCACCTGTTTAAAGCTATGTGGAGGCTTAAGTACTTTCCTGAGCTGAAGCCAGTTTGCTAGCAGTTAGGGGGCACAGCAAGCTGTAGATATGTGCAGTGTTACTCTGGTCGCCATGCCACAGCTCAGTATCCTTGAGCATCCTATTTATTTCCCCTCTCCGCAGAAACTTCCAGGCCTCCTTGTCTGTCTTGGTTTTAGTTTCCAGGCTGCTACAGCTACCACACAAAGTCTCACTATTCTCCAGCACTGTCCTCAGAATACCCTGATCCAATGGCTAGGTAGATGTGATATATCCACTTCTTAAAATGCATGGATTCTTTCATTGTTTACCTGTCCTCCCTCCTTTGTTTTATCTTCTTGTTGACTTGTTACACGTACAGAGGCAAGTTCTGTGGGGAAAGATTTTCTTTATCTGCATCTACACTATCTAATGCAGGTGGTGCTTCTAAAAACTATTGCAATAGAAATACATACTTAGAAGAATGAGAATATAAATCCTATTGACAATTAGCAAGATTCCTGTTTCTTAATTATAGGTCTCATCCTATAATCTTAGCTGAGAAATCCTTACTGAAGGCTCTGTTTTGCAGTGCTGATCAACAATATAATCTGGATCTATTTAAAATGGTGAAAAATGCGAAACATTCGAAGAGCCTGAAAGCATGTCATTTTAACAAACAATATATTAATATCAAATCAAATAGTCAAAAATTTCTTGGTACAGTTCTCTTGATGTCATAACTCTTAATCATCCAGCTGGGTAGCTGTCCTGAATAACAAATAGTAAGAGATCTGGTGGATTCCTCTTATAACTGCAAATCTACATGAGTGTGTCAGACAACAAGATTTAAAAAATTAAAATTGTACATGAAGTTCCTTGTTAAACATTGAAGAGCTGCGAGTTGGCTTCGTGCTGTGGTAGCATAAAGGTGCAATCCTTGCCCCATCAAGCTACACTCTAAATTGGATACATGAAATAACAATTCTCACACAGACCATAAAAATGGAAAAATACATAAGGCTGTTCTCTGATACCATCAGAACTCCACTTACAGAGGATGGTGACCTCCACTATTTCCCCATCTCTGGGGCCCTCAAGGGCTATTTTATCTCATTGTCTATAACGTCAGAGTCTGATTTCTGCAGATTCCTGCTCATCTGCTGGTTGCTGTCCCTTCCCTCTTTGCTATAAACGCTTTGGCTTGTGGCTCTCTCCTCCCCAACTCTCCTGCCCCAATAGGGACGTCTGCCCTCCTTGTTCCTCTCTTCTGCTGACTTGCTGTGTATTTCACAAGTTCTTGTTCAAATCTGTTATAAAAGCCCCCAAGGAATTGTTCTCTATTCTACTTAATGGAACTTTGCTTTCTCTCATGCTCGCTCTCTTTCTCTCTCCTCCTGGCCCCTGTATCCCAAAATGATTTACGGTGTTAAAGAAGAGAGGCAAGTCTTCTCCTCTGGGTCTCCTGTCATCTGGAACAGCCTTCCTGTGTCCTGTCTGCCTTGTCCATATCTCATCTGAAGAAGATATTTTTCCTTGCCTTCCCTTTTCCCTCTTCCTCAGTTATTTATTGCTTATATCTGTCACTGTTTTATTTAATGCTGTAAAGCCATTTTGTATAAAACTCCACTTTGTTTTGTTGTAGTTATCTTCGTTATTCAAAAAAAAAAAAAAATCCTGTTCATAATGCAGGTGAAATGAAAATGTTTTTTCATTAGCTCAAATATTTACTGTATTGAAAAGCATCTTTACAAGTGACAATGAAGCTCCATTTCTACAAAGGAATTACCCCAACCAGTAAGCACTGTTGTGCTTTCTTGCCATCAGGAAGAAAGATGCCCTGGTGTGGTGTGTGTAAATGTAACTTTTCATTAAGGCTGCTGAACATAGACTTTACAGTTCTCACTGGTTGGCTTGCCCAAAGGCTGTGGTACCTCATGTCCTTGCATGGGGTTGTCTTAAGTTCTTGTCTAGATGGTGCAGTTCTTGTGTAGAAACATTAACTAAGATGAGGTCTTATTTAAAACTATTGAATTCTCTCTTTTGGGTGCTTGGTACTGCCTCCTGAGCCCTTTATAGCCATTTTAGAGACTCTTGTATTCCTGGGTAGGCCACCGCTGGTGCGTGATATAGCTGGTTGAATAACTACTTCTGCTATACATTGTTTTTCAAGAAGACTGTGTCGCTCTCCATCCCTTGCATACCAAAAAATGATTCTGATGGGTTACTGAGAGAAGGCCAAGCTGATACGTTTGCAAAGGAGGTCTGTGACCCTCACCCTTGAGAGATATTGTCTTGTGTCATGACTCATTCCCCACTCTGGCACAATAAATGCAGAAGTGAGGGCCAGCAATTACCCCCAAACCAGGTAATTGCTACCAGGCTTTGGTATCAAACTTCCCCCCAAATCTTAAAAACCTAGATTTTGGGAATAAAACTTCCGCTGCCACCACCCAAATTAATAGAGAAACCAGGGGAGAGACCATTTGGGAAAATCTCACCCCTAAAGTAAAAAGCAGAACACTACCATTAACCAATACCAGGTTAATAAAAGGAAAAGAAAACTTTTATTATCGCCACACTATTCCTGTTGCAAGCATAACGATTAGATGGAAAAGTAACAAAATAATACACTCATGGAGAAACTCCATGGTCTTAGATCTTAGTTACAAAGGAAAGCCAAAACATTTTTTTTTAAAGTGCACAGACAGCAGATCCCATACTCAAACAATGAAACCTTACTGATTTATCTAAACTTTACCCTACTTACAGAAAGTGAAGAAAGAGTCTTTTCTTGGAGGGAGACATAGTGTCTGTCCTCCTCAATAGCTGGAGAGAAATGCCCAGAACCAAGGAGGGAAAACCAAAAATTCCTTTATCCCAGTTTGAAATTCCTATCTACATTCCTATTGGCCACTTCACCTGGCTAGGTAAGGGACATAGTTAACCCCTTAGTCCCCAGGCTGCTGGCTAACCCATCCTGTCCTCAAGCTTAGTGGTGATCTAGAGGTTTTCAGGTACACAATTTTGCTAAGTATTTCTTTTCCTCCCCAAGGAGGACTGGAGTTCCTAGTTCAAGTCCTAGAGGGCTAGTAGGCAGCTGTAATTATTTGCTAGATTTCCTGCTGGGAGCTCCTGTCCCATATGGTTCCAGTGGAGAACGGGGAAGAGGGGAAGCGCTGGGTCCCATATACTCAGTGGAGGTGGGAGGAAGTGAAAATGTGGAGGGCAGGCAATGTCAGAAGAAGTCTTTCTCCCTCTACAAAATGCCTGCTTCATCTGCTCTGTCAGTTCTCAGTCACTCCAGCATCGTAGCCGCTGCTGTTGCTTTGGTGGCAGCAGGGTTGGGCTTGGGCTCCTTAAAATGGCCAGTGATTTCTGGCAGGCTGCCAACATTTTCCCAGAGGAACTGCAAGTGAGAGAAAGAAAATGGTGAGTTAAATACTGCACAGCTCACCAAATTTGCATGGAATTTCGCAGACCAAAAAGAGGCATTTCTACATAGGTTAAGGCAGTGTTTCCCAATTTTATTTGGCTACGGAACCCTTTTAAACTCAAAAGAATTTTGCAGAACCCCTCATAACAGTCTTATCTATGGAGCTAAAAAAGTATACTTTGTCCTATGCGGCACTAGTGTATTTATATTCAGTCACCCACATGATTCATGCTTCCTGAGAGTGAGTACGGGGATTTATGGTGGTATATAACAGGCAGTTGCACCACTGAGTGACTGCGCGCACAGTGCTAAGTAGTGACATCATCGTCCCCACTCTCTGGCTAAACTGGCATTATGCATGGACACTTATCGTGGCAAATACAAATGAAAATGGTTTTCAACAAAATTGAAATATGCTTAAATATTAATTATTATTTTTTAAAATAATAAAATGTAATGGAATTTTTTCGTGGAACCTTTATTTTCAGTTTGCGAAACCCTGGCGTTCCATGGAACACCATTTGGGAAACCCTGGGTTAAGGAATTTTCCTTGATGAATATCAAAGGCCTGATGCAAACAATGGAGTTGTTTCTAAGGCTTTTGTGAGAAAAGGCCATAAGAATAATTTATAATGGAAAGAGTTAGGCAACTTGCTACTAGCTTCCCTTATAATTTCATAACAAACACTGGCCATTTTTGTCATAAAGTCACTGCTGGGGATTAAGTATATGCATATAGAACTGAAGAAATCCTATAACTGGCTACCTACTGCCCTTTTTCCATAGCTGAACTGTGTGATCACAAGGGTCTGAACACAGGGATGAGCTGAAAGATTCAGGGCAAGTTTCTAACTTATGCCATTTTTAGATGATGGTTAAGTAAGTAAGAGCACATTAGCTGCATTGTTCTCACTGAAATCAGTAGAGACAAATAAAGAAAAACTTTTAAATATTTTTTTTTCTAATTTTTTAACTTGTTTCACTAGAGACCCTGGCTACTAATGTGAGGAGTGTTCAGTGCCCCCTCCTTCCTTTGGCGAAACTTTTGAATACCTTGTTTTTTACTGAATTTGTAGTCCACTTTATAGCACTGATGCACAATTTGCATGCATCATTTATCCCTGTCATGTGACATGATATATGTGCACACTAGGGGTATGTCTAGACTGTACCCCTCTGCTGGCAGAGGGATGCAGATTAGGCTAGTCGAAATTGCTAATGAAGCAGGGATTTAAATATCCCATGCTTCATTAGCATAAAAATGGCTGCCGCTTTTTTCAGCACGGAGCTTTGTTGGAGAAAAGCGGTAGTCTAGAGGCTGATCTTTCACTAAAGAAAGCCTTTTCCGATAGATCCCTTATGCCTCGTTTTACTACCGCTTTTCTCCGACAAAGCTCCATGCCAAAAAAAAGCAGTGGCCATTTTTATGCTAATGAAGCACAGAATATTTAAATCCCTGCTTCATTAGCAGTTTCCACCTGCCTAATCTGCATCCCTCTGCTGGCAGAGGGCTGCAATCTAAACATACCCTAGGATTTGAACAACAAAAACAGAACCCAGTGCACAAGCCAGGCACCCTACGTCACCTGCCCCCTAAATCCAGTCTTGATCAGACTGAAGCCATTTGAACTAGATGGTTGACATGGGAGAGATTTTAAAACGAACTTACTTTTATTCTACCCACAGCTACTGTAAGTCAGATTTTAGCTCAAAATGTAACAGATAGTTGATCATACTGTATGGTTTCAATTAATTAAGCAATAAAATCCTATTTTCACTAAATGGCATTAATTTTTGTGAGCTGTCATTTCACTGGAGCTTTTTCTTCATTTACATTTTTTCTCTTAGGTAACGCAGGCTTAGTTTACACTTGTAATTGAATGACAAAAGTTTTGTCATTCAAGGGTGCTGAATGACAAAGGGTTTTTTTTTCTGCAGCAGGTACAAGTGTAAATGTCACTTTGTCAGCAAGGGTGCTCCACTGCCGAGAAAGGGAAAGCTGCTTATGGGAGCTAGAAATATTTTTATCGGCAACAGTGCCTGACAACAAACAACATTCGCGTGTGATGACTTTTAGCAACAGGGCTGTGTTGACATAGCCTCAATGAAGTCTCGTGTCTCCAGCCTCAACACACACTACTTGCCTGGAACAAAAGACAGCTGCAGATGAAGGATATTTGTTTTAAAAAGGGTTGAGGTGCAAGGTGGAAATCAATGAAGTGAATGGTCCCAATCTGACTCTGTAGAACATTACCCAAATTTCCAGGGGTTAAATGCAATTTTATAACTATATCCTTGTTGCAATTGTCACTGTGACTGACAATATTCTGAACAAACTTTGTATTTAATTACACTTTATTGTATTAGGCTTAACACCTTTTGGTACAGTGCAAAAATGCAATTTTGAATGTAATGTCATTTTATGTAACTCCTCCAACAACAAGGGGGGAATGCTAATGAGGTGCCTTTGAAACCACCCCCTTGGGTACATATGCATATGCTAGTTCCAACTGGATCTCCAGAGACTAACAGAGAAAGAAGAGACTTTGGATAAATGTCTTAAACTGACTTAGGGCCATCTTTCTGATCCAGCAAATGGAACAGATCCCTGGTTCATGGAGGACCCCAGTTCTTATGGGAGGACTGGCAGAACTTGGTCTACTGATGCTTCATAAGACTAGGTGAAGCTCTGAACTTGTAAACATAAAGCAAGCCTTTGTGTGGAGTGATGACTGGTAAACTTATTAGCATCTGCTACATGTAGATTCTTCTATTGTTTTTAACGTTTTCAGTGTCATGCTTCTTCAAGAACAAAGGAACCTTGTATAGGAAAGGTTGTGTGAGAGAACTTAGATTTGCAAAGATTTCTCTGTTGACAGTCCCTGAAGAAGAGAAAGTAAGCAGGTCTGGTTAGGCAGATAGACTGTCTTTGTTGGGAAATACACAATGAAGCCATGAATATACCTTGGAACTGGAAGAGAGTGAGACGTGGGTCTTCACCAAAGAGAGGCAACAGCAAGGGATCTGGATCCAGGGAGCCAGTGTACTTGCTGAGTTATTCAGGGGAAATGCAGGTATAGTTGCCCTGAACTGTGGTATGTAGGCCCCAGTATTGCAACCGATCCCTATTCAGTAAAACACTTAAGTATGCGCCTAAGTTTAATTGACTTCAATGGTACTTAAGCATATGCTCAAAATTAAGCATGTGCTGAAGTTTTTTGCTGAATAGCAAACACGTTAAACATGTTTAAATACTTTGCTGAATTGGGGCCTTTTGGTCTGATCTTATGAGGTTGATTGAACTTTTCATGAAAGTTGTGCATCGCTCTGAACTTCCATGGGTGGCAGGTTTGGTCCTTTTAGCTCAGAGACACAAAGGGGTGCTGTACCTTAATATGCTCTAACAAGAGCAGCTTGAAGACCACCTGCCTTCCTAGTGACTGAGTTGCCGGCGAGTAATGTTAAGAAAAGTGAGATGGTAAGAAACCGAAAATGAAGGTGTAGGTGCTATGGGAAGCAGTGTATCTGTCAACACCACTTCCCACAGCTCCCATGGCCGGGAACAGCAATTTGTGGTCAACGGGATCTGCGATCACTTGTCTGACTTGTATGTGCTAGCAAATACAGTGGATGCAGCCTGCCAGGGGCTAACCCTGGTGAACTGGATCAAGTAAGTTTGTGTAGTTGCTTATTTCAATATAAGATTGAATCATTTTACATTTTGTTTTTCTTAATTTTCAGGATAGGCCAGTGGCTAGCACACTAGTTTAGTCCTCAGGAGATCTAGGTTCTAAGTCAGGGGTAGGCAATACTTTGTAATAGAGGGCTTTGCTAAGAATTTGGCAAATGCTCAAGGGCCCCACTTTTCTATGATATTAATGGAGGAGGTACAGGGGTGTTTCTTAAACTTTTTAAGACTGAGAAACATCAAACAATTTTTTTTAATGAGGAACACCAAGAACTTTTTGTTGAGCAAAAAAAAAAAAAGTTGCTTACTCCTTTAAGGGTGGCCATTTTGAATTCTGTTCTCTCCGACTGCCTCGTGGCACACCGGTGTCCCACGGAACACAGTTTAAGAAACACTGAGGTACAGGGTCTGGGATGGAAGTTGGGTGCAGAAGCAAGTTTGAGTAGGGGATTGGGGTGCAGGAGCTGTGGGGTCTGTAAAGGAGTTTAGATAAAGGAGGAGGTTGTGAACTAGGGCAAGGGATTGGGGCACAGGAGGAGATGTGGGGTCCAGAAGGGATTATTGGAGCAAGAGAGGATTCTGACATGGAGAAGGGATGTAGGAGAGGATACAAGATCTGGGAGGGGACTATGACCTGGGGCAAGGGTGCTGGAATTGGCGCAGGAGTTTAGGTTGTAACCTTGGGCAGGAGGCTGTTGTGACCGTAGTGGTAGAGTCTCTCCGTGTGCTGCCTGCACTACAAGCACGGCCCAGGCAGCTCCCATTGGCCAGTTTCCAGCCAATCGGGAGCTGTGAGAATTGTGCTGGGGGTGGGGACAAGGTGCGAAGCTAGTTAGAGTTGTAACTAGCTAATTTGGCACCTGAGGCAAGACCATCTTCAGTGCGGGTGGGGGTGCTGACATGGCACAAGGCATGAGTGAAGACAGTGTAGTAGCTGTCTTTTCTGCAGCCCCTCAGCTATGCACCCGAGGCAAGTGCATTGCCCTTATTATGGCCCTGCGAAGCCCCAACCCCGAGGGGCATGCAGTCTGCTGAGAGCACATCTGGCTGCTTTAAGTAGTAAGCAGGGCACAGTAAGTAGGGAGGCTGTCGAGGCTCTTGCTGGGCTGCAGGATGGTGGTGGGCCAGATTTGGCAGTTTAGTGGGTCGAATGTGGGCCATATTTTTCCTACCCCTGTTCTAATCCCTGCTGCATTACATTATAAAATCATCTTTGAAGATGATATTGATGGAATTAATCAATTCTCCATACATCTGTGCTCTGACCTCCTCCATTTGTTACATCAAAGGGTGTTACTTGAGACAACAAATAACTAAATGACCTGTAATTTATGTAAAAGGTACTTGGGGGGGGGGGGGGGGTCAAATGAATTCCCTATGAATACTGGGGGCTGTTGTGTTTACCAGACATAAAGATTATTACCTGCAATAGGTATATTGTAGCAGTTGTCAGTTAATCAAAGGGAAGGTTCCCCAAACAGGATCTTCCTGTTGGTGTTACTAGTCTCAGACCATATAAATGTATTACTACCTGTAGAGGAAAAGTATGAAGATTGGTACAGTATTTTGTACCATTCAAATTGCTTGGTCACATTGGTAATTTCATGCTAGAATTATGAAATACTATGGACTTGAGTGGGAACCAGCCAGCAGCAGACTATTTAAGTACTAACAGAAATGGTTTATGGAGACGTGCTACCATAAGCATGTATGTAAGCAATGGATGTGTCTATCATTGCATAATATCGAACTTCCACTGTATCAATTCTATTTCAATTTGTCACTTTCCTTTTGGAAAGTAAGGGTACTTAATTCAATTGTACACAATAATACCGTAAATACCAAAAGCAAATGAATTTTCTGTGGGCTTTTTTTATTGATGTATCAAATTAGTTGGGATCTAGGAATCCAAGAAAGAAAGAGCAGTATAGAAACAGCATCAATATTATGAAGTAGCTCCCTAGATCATCATTGGCTTCATTGAGACTGACAGCTGCAAAAGTCACTCTCCTAAATCTTTCAGAGGCATCAGAAAAGGATCAAAGAACAATTTCCTAGTCAATTGTCATGGTAGAAATAATATTGTTACTACTTTTGAAATTTGGGAACTAGTAGATAGCTCCAATTAAGAAGAGAAATTGGTGATAGTCAGATCAGGTTTTTCTTTTATGCAGTTTTATTTACCCAGTATGTACAGGTCCTTGTTTTGAACACAGAAGGAATCCAATAGAAGGACAGGGTTTCTTTTTCTCATTGTACCAAGAACGCTCTCTTCAGTTTGTAATCCTGATCCAAAAACCTTTCCTCAGAATTCTGACAGGGTCAGACACTGGGCTTTGATTGTTCCTTGTCTCCCTGTCTCCAGTCTTTCCCAACTTTTTCTTCGTTCAGCCTCCCCCCACTACTCCCATATACACTCCTACCTAAAACAATACTTATCCAAAGCTTCTGAGCGGGTTCACATACTCCTTTTGTCTTGGGCGGAGACTATCCTTATAGTTATGTTCAAAAGTGACTTCACATTTATGAATACAAAATTTGTATCTGTATCTACAGAAATGAGCAACGGATATCTGCATTGACATCCTCAGATAGAAAGCAGATATCTGTAGATTTGCAGGGTTCTAGGTACAAAATTTGTATATGCCTCTGCATCCATGTCCACTACAATGATCTGCGAATATCCACATCCACATCTGTGGATGCAGATGCCTGTGGATATTCGCAGATTTGCAGGGTTCTACGTATGAATACAAATAAGGTTTTAACTCCGCTCATAAGAAGGTTAATTAAGATCATGACAACATAAAGCATTATCAGAGATGAGCAAACTCTGTTGCTGATGTAGAAATAGGTAAGAGTGAAAGACGATCAGTATTAATATAAAAAAGGAGCAAAAAGGGGAGGGGGAAGATGAGAAAAACTCTAAAGTATAATAGTGTAAAATATATCAGGATTTGAAATGCAGGGCCAGATCCCCAGTGGGGCAAATTCTTGTACAGGTTCAACCTCTCTGGTCTGGGAACTCTGGTCCAGCAACATTCATAGTCCCACCAGGACTATGGATGTTGCTGGACCAGAGAGCCCCTAGACCTGAGAGCCCCAGAGGCTGTGAGCTGGGAGTGCAGCCTAGTCGAGAGCTGCTGGGGGCTGGCAGCAGATCAGAGAACAGCCAGCCTGTCAGCCCCAGGGGCTGGGAGTGCAGCTCAGCAGCTAGCAGGGCCCAGAAGTGCAGCCAGGGGGCAGGGAACCCATCCCAGAAGCTGCTGGGGGCCAGGAGCGCAGCTTTGCTGGCAGTCACAGGGGGCTGGGAGCTGGATCGGTGGCCAGGACCTCCCCGGTCTAGCAAACTCCATTGTCTGGGACCAATCAGGTCCCAAGGATGCCAGACCAGGGAGGTCCAGCTTGTTCTGATATTGAAAATCATGGTAATACATCAATTTACATCAGCTAAGGATCAAATATTTTTATATATATTTGTATATAATGTTATCATATATAAAAAATCCATAGTCTGGGGAACATTTTGGACAATTTATTAACTATCTTCTATAATATTCAAACACACTCAGTTATACAAATGGATAATAATCGACACTGGATATATTAATATGTAGTCTGATAGGATATGTCTACGCAGCAAAGTTATTTCGAGATAACAGCCATTATTTCAAAATAACTTCACCAGCATCTACATAGTGGAGGGCTTATTTTGAAATTGGTGCTATTCCTCATGGAATGAGATTTACCAATTTCAAAACTGCTATTTTGAAATAAGCTCTGTGTAGATGCTTATTTCGAAATAGAGGGCCTCCAGCCCTTCCCAGGGTGCCCTGGTGGCCACTCTGGGAACAACCAAGAAAACTCCTCTCCTTCCCCCCCCCACTCCTTAGAGCCCTTAACGGGGTAGACTCTGGCCACAGTGCCCGTGCCAGCTCCAAGCCTGCCAGCCCAGAGCCAGCAGTCACTGCACCTGACCCAGTGGCCCCAGCATGAGCCAAGCAACCAGTGTCAGCCAGTCCTCCACCACTCCCCAGGACCAGTCTGCCAGCTCCCAGGAGCCTGCCAGGGGCTGGAAAAGACGGGCACCTGCCTGGTCCAGTGCGGAGATCAGGGACCTAATTCAGGTTTGGGGGGATGCCTACAATGTCCATGATATCCGCACTAAATGGAGGAAAAACAACCATCTATAGATGGATGGCTGCCAGCCTGGCCATCAAAGGCCACATGTGAACCCAGGAGCAGGTTCGCATGAAAAGAGCTGCTGCAGGCATATGCCAGGGCCATACAGGGCAGCTCCCAACCAGGCCCCTGCCCCTATTTTGATGCCATGGATGGCATCCTGGGGGGCAGGACGATCCGTGCCCCCCAGGTGGTCATCGACCCTGGGGCAGAGCTTGCTGCCTCCTGCTGCTCCAGCCCCTGCTGCCGCTCCTTCTTCCACTCCTCCTTCCTCCACACACCACCAGAGATGCTGAGGCCCCCGCACTCGCGGTGCCGGGAGACAGTTGGGCCAGCGTGACTCCCAACCCTGAGCCCTAAGCTTCTCCTTCCCTTTCCTCCCCCTGCCAGCTCCCTCCTCCCAGGTTTCACCTTCTTTCCCCAGTTTCACCTCAGTTTCATTCCACCCCATTTTTGTTCAGTAAAGAGGCTGGTTAGGGAGGGACAAGTGGAAGGACGTGAGGGAGGAATGAGGCACAGGTCCCCAGTAGAGCACACCAGGGAGACTGTTACTGCCTGCAGAACGTGTTGCCAGGAGAAGCATCGGAGTGCCCAGGGATGGCTCTGGCTCCGTGCTGCAGAGTGCTGTGGTGTCCTGAGTGAGGGCAACTAGAGCACGCAGAGGGAAAAAATGCTTTGCTGTCCTTCAGCGAGGTAGGCAAGCAAGCAGGGAAACCTTAGAACCGGCTGTCCAGGGGGGCCCTTTAAGCACAGGTCTCAGATACCTTGTGTGGCTCCTGCCTGAGGCTAACTCCTGACCTGATGCCCTACCAGAACTGGTTCCAGCTGGCCTTAAATGCAATTCAGCGTCCTATCAGTGTGGATGTGCTATTTCGAAGTAGCAAAACGCTATTTAGAAATGCATTCTGTGTGTAGATGCGTTATTTCGAAATAACGGACACCTAAAATGTCGTATTTTCTGGGGGGCTTTTCCCGGCTAGGAGGCGAAAATACTGGACACACCTGGCAACCCTAGTGCTCGGCCTTCCCCCTGGGCCTCGACGCCCCCGGACCCTATGTTTACCAGGTTCCTCAGCGAAGCTAAGTTCTGGCTTGAACAAGAACATGAAATGGCCACCGGCAAAAAGCCTAAATACCAAAGGGAAGCAATGCCTTCCCTGGGTCTTAGTGCTTAACTTTTCCCCTGTTCCTATCCCTATTCTAACTCTGCACTCACTCTGAAAGGGGCCATGCTGTTTTATTATTTAACATTTTTTTTTTTTGCTTAATAAGTCTTGGAGTCCCTCTCTCCCCTCCCCCCCAACAGAATTTTTCCCCCGGGGTTTTTTTTGGGGGGGGAAGGGGATGTTCGGTATTTTTGGTTTAACAATCTGGCAACCCTAAGTTGAAATGGTGAAAATTCATCCCAGAGTAGAAGGCCCATACAAGAACCTCATAGGCCACTCCCCAAAGTAGAGTTCTCCCCCCCCCCACCTCCAAATCATGTGCAACAGGACTTGAGGTATTGACCCATAGGCCCAAGTCTTGCTTAGACTGAACTCAATGACAAAACTCCTGAATTCAGTAGAACAAGAATTTGATTAAGAACTTTGTTATATGTGATATAAAATAACAGTAGTGTTACTGGGCAAGGAAAAAAAATGTACAGTGCAAGATAGAAACAGAACTCTTTAGGGTTAAAGATAATTATATTGTCTCATTGTGGAATACCGACACAATAATTTAGAACTGTGGTTAATAATAGAACACAGCATAGAGTTTTAATCTTGTAAGGCAGAATTCTATGTCATTAATAAAATATGCTTTGTCTGTGCTATAATATATGGGTGGTTGCTTCCAGTGTCTCAATAGTTAGGTGATTAATTAGTTGATGATTGCATGCCACTTTTAATATTCAAGGCACTTTATAACCGCAGAGCCCTAAAAAGTATATGTGTGGGAGTAGAGCAATAATCTGGGTCACAGTTTATTGCAGTTCTGCAGTTATACCTGACAGTATGTGCCAGAATCACTAAGACTATGTCTACACTGCCGGGTTCTTGCGCCAGTGTAGACATAGCCTAAGACTTTGATTGCACAGGATAGTCAGACTGATTTAACTTAAGGCAGTTTTTAACCAATGCATAGCTCTGTGTGGATACTCTTATTTCAGTATAGGAGTAGATTTTTCCACTTGATCTTAACCTTGATCTCAGTCAACTTAGAAAAAGTCCACTTTACACCAAAATAAGAGTGTATGCAACAAGGATTTGTTACTGGTTTGGCTACAGCAGTGTAAATTAACATCTCTATACTGGTGTAATTTTCCTGTGTGGACCAGGTCTCAGTGTGCTAAGTGGCATTGGCCTATTTACTGGCTAATTACCCCACTTGGCTATAAGGGAGGTGGCAGAGAAAGGAACAAAGGTTTAAGCTGGGCGGCAGTTGAGGGAGGGGAATTATAAGCAGCCAAACCTGAGTTGAACTTTGCTCTGTTATTGTTAACTTTGTGTTAATAAAGCCAAACCAGGAGTGGGTGAGTTTCAATTCCATGTAGTGTGTTCATTGTGTTTGAGAGCAAAGAAGAAAAGGTAGGGACCTGTCTTTTTCTGTTGAGGAAGTATTGGGCAAGGTTTGCTGTCCATGGAAGAAACCAGGACCTAGCTCCTCAAACCACATGGTAACATTCCACCCTTGGAAAACCAGGCCATAATTTTTTGCAAAGCTATGTCTCATTTAAGACCTGCTTCCTGTTTGTCCATTAGCTTAAAATAGGCATGAGAATTCCTTTTGTTGTTAATAGTATTTATACATAATTTTGCCTTAATTTCAACCCCCCCCTCGCCATTTTAATCAGAACATTTACCTGACACTCAATTTACTGAGCGGCTTGGGGGATGAGACCATTCCCAAAGGATGGGATAAATTCTTTTGCTTACATTTAAAATCCATACAGAAACTTTGAACTGCACACTTAGAACAAAATTTAAAGCTTTTGAGAGACAATTTTCACATTGAACTGGCCAAATGTGAGTTCTCCAACTGCTGCATTTCCTCATGTCTATTTTGGCCATGCTGCTTGCTTGTCCTTTGTGTACCCCTTGCTAGGAGATTTCAGACAAGAATCTTTATTTCAGAACACTGTTTTCCCCTTTTAAAAAAAGTGTTTTGACAACTAAATTTTCTGAAGGCATTGTTTTAGTTTTTTAAAATAAAAGACCACGCCCTACTACAATTTTTAAAAGTTCTAGATGTTTTGTGAATCCCCATGTCCCATCATATTTACTTGCCCCACGGTTCCTCAGTCTCCGAAAAAAAGAAACATTTAATAGAGCACTTTCTTCAAGAATACCACTGCTATTCTGGAGACTTCAAATGTTCTTGGGTGTTGGAAGAGCTAGCTGCACTGTCTCCACTTTAAATCTCTGTCATTTTAAAGGCTATTTTAAAAATAATCTCTAAAATGTGACTCTCTTGATTCCGAATGATTTATTCACATTTGAGATGTGCTGCTAATCTTACAGAGTCTTACATGTTGCAGACACCTCTAAATGAAAAAAAAAAATAGAACACTTTTGGTGTAATTAAGTAAAAGAGGTTTCCAGATTATAAAGATGCATTGCTCCAACTTCATTCTTTTTTCAGTGTAAGATGTAAACTTACAGGTTATCTGAAATCAAAAGCAGGACCCTTGGACAAAGCTGCCATTTCACTGAAAAGAAGTTTTTTTTAAAAAAGGATATGCTTATTTCTCTTCAGTCAGCTTTAGCTGTTACTTAAAATACATATAAATTAAATAATTTCTGTACTAATGCTATACAAAGTGCATTACAGAGATGGAATCCTGTCTTTCCTGTGCATATTGTTGATATAAAGTGAATACATTGTAATGAAATGAATTCCAAACATAATAGGCGCAAAGAATAAAAATTTGGGAAGGAATCAAATGTACCTCCTGCAATAAAAGTTTTTTTTCCGTTCAGAAACTGGAGCAGATGTGATCCATAAAAGGCTCTGATGATTTTATTATTATTACGACCATGAAGCAGGGTTATAAAAAAGGTGCTGAAGCCACTTCATAGGTCACAGTTCATTAACTATTACTATTGTCATGTCTGGATTCCATTTGATCAATGAACAGCTTCTTCCTCTCTGTCACATCCTTCATTTCACTGTCTCCAGGTGCCTCGCTTCCACATCTCCCTTTATCAGGAATATTTCCAGCAATGAGTCTGAGAAATACGGTTCCTATATCACTTCAACCCCACTTGCAGTTGTTGTCTTTTTCATGGTGGACTTTCTCCTTTGCCTTTTCTCTTTCTGTGGGCAGCATTCCATGTCTGGAAAGAATGTAAACAACATTAATAGGAAAGGCATTCATCTACATAATTTTAGAGGTTAGCTCATCAAAGGTTTTCCTGTAAAGAAGCTTGCTTATTTATTTTGGCTAATAATATTGCCACATGTGAGGAAATAAAAAGTATTAAAGTCTGATCAAATACTTGGTTCCTTTTGGATTCGGGCTTGACACAAGGAAGTGAATTACTGTGTTAAAGGTCACTCTTGTAAATTACAATACACTGGTTTTCCCCAAATTCTGGGTTACTTAACTAACTGTATGTCAGAAGCAGAGTGTTTTCTGGGCCTGAAAATTATTTCATGGCAGTTTAATTCATTTTCTTTGGATCATTTTCATGTTCTTAAGCCAGTGTCTAGGGATATAGCTTTAGTGATAAATGATGGAATTGGCATGGATACTGAACTGCTTTCCTAGGATTAATGCCCACAAAACAGATATCAGACAAGATCACAAAGAAAAAACAGTTTCTTGCCATTTTAACCAGAAAGGACACTCTCTCAATGACTTAACCACCTGCATTCTGCTACAAAGACCTTTTACATCTGCACTTGAAAGGGAATCCTCTGAACTGTCATTCATGTTAAAATTCGACACTCTCCGGGAAGGAATGAACAAACACTCAAACTATCTTACCCATTACCAAGATAGCTTCCCCAATTATCACCTCTAATACCATTAGCTCACAGACATCCCACTCTCCCCACCTCTAATATCATCAATTCACAGACACTTACCTTCCTTCCTCTCCCCCCCCCCCGCATCCCTCTCCTGTTCTGTAATGTGATTTGTCCTTTTCATATGTGTTCACTTTTTTTTTAATTGCAGCCTTTGGTATATATGGTTGTGACTATTTTCTTCCACTATTTGATCTGAGGAAGTGGGTCTGGCCCACGAAAGCTCATCATCTAATAAACCATCTTGTTAGTCTTTAAAGTGCTGCATTGTTCAAAAAAAGAGCTAGATAAATTCATGGAGGTTAGGTCCATCCATGGCTATTAGCCTCCATCAATGGCTTAGAGTGGAATGGTGTCCCTATCCTCTCTTTCTCTGGAGGTGGGTGACAGGGGAGGGATCACATGAGGATTATCTGTTGTGTTCCCTCCCTCTGGGGCATCAGGTATTGGCCACTGTCAGCAAGACAAGATACTGGGGTGGATGAATCATTGGTCTGACCCAGAATGGCCATTCTTATGTTTTCTTCTCTTAAGTTCTGTCCAATTCACATTTCCCAATCAACTGTCCACAGCCAGGCCCTAAGATACAACCAGCTTTGCTCCAGTCCCACTGACAGAGACAAACACGTACAGGATCTATATCAAGCATTTTTACATTTACTAAAAAGCCCACCCGGAGAAATGAAAGGACAGATTGACAGAGCCAGATGAGTACCCAGACATCAACTTCTTCAAGACACAGCCAAGAAAGAGAACAACAGGACACCACTTGTCATCACCTACAGCCCGCAACTTAAAGCCCTCCCGCGTATTATCAACCATCCACAACCTATCCTGGAAAATGACCCCTCACTCTCACAGGCCTTGGGAGAAACGCCAATCCTCACTTGCAGACAACCCCCTAATCTCAAATTCTTTCCAGAAACCACACAGCACATCTCCATCATACTCATCCAGGAACCCACCTCTGCAATCAAGTCTGGTGCCAACTCTGTCCGCACATCTATACTAGCGACACCATAGGACTTAAACACATAAGTCACCACATCAGAGGTTCATACAACTGCATATCCACCAGTGTGATTTATGCCATCAAGTGCCAGCAATGCCCCTCTGCTGTGTACATTGGCCAAACTAGACAGTCTCTACGACAAAGGATTAATGGACACAAATCAGATATTTGAAAAGGTAATACACAGAAACCTGTTGGGGAACATTTTAACTTGACTGGGCACTCATTAATGGATCTCAAAGTTACCATATTCTTGCAAGGCAGTTTCAAAAACCAGCTTGAGAGGGAAGCTGCAGAACTTAATTTCATTTACTGTACTAGTTTTGATATCAGCAATAGAGGTTTAAAAAAAGACCTTAACTGGATTACCCGCTACATTCCACATCCTAATGACATAAATAGCCAAGCACTGGTAACTTGAGAGTATTTAGAATCCACTCTCTCAGCTTCATTTAGCATGGAGACACTGACAATTTTTCCCCATTTTTTTCCTTTTCTTCCGCTTCTCATCCCCTCTCTTTCTCTGCTGTTCATTTTGCAACCTGGGACCCTTTACTCACATTCATCTGAAAAGGTGAGTTGTGCCCACAAAAGCTCATGATACCATCTACATTTTTTTGTTAGTTCCTGAGATGCTACAAGACTATTTGGCTACGTCTACATTGGCCCCTTTTCCGGAAGGGGCATGCTAATTTTTCAGATCGTAATAGGAAAATCCGCGGGGGATTTAAATATCCCCCGCGGCATTTAAATAAAAATGTCCGCCGCTTTTTTCCGGCTTTTAGAAAAGCCGGAAAAGAGCGTCTACACTGGCCCCGATCCGGCCGGATCCTCCGGAAAAAAGCTCTTTGAAGTAGGAATAAGAGATCCTCCAGAAAAGAGCTTTTTTCCGGAGGATCGGGCCGGATAGGGGCCAGTGTAGACGCTCTTTTCCGGCTTTTCTAAAAGCCGGAAAAAAGCAGCGGACATTTTTATTTAAATGCCGCGGGTGATATTTAAATCCCCCGCGGATTTCCCTATTACGATCTGAAAAATTAGCATGCCCCTTCCGGAAAAGGGGCCAATGTAGACGAGCCCTTTGTGTTTACGTTTCTTCAAAGACATGATAGTCATATTGACAGATTTGTTCCACTTAGTATGCTGGGCCCAGGGAACTAAAATGTATTTTACTACAGCACAATGGAAAGCAGTACGTTTAGGAACAAGAAATGGAGGCTATACCTACCAAATGGAGGATTCTGTGCTGAAAAGCAAAGATTCTGTCAAAGATTTAGGAGTCATAGTGGACAAGCAACTCAAAAATAATGCCTAGTGTCATACTGTGATAAAAAGGAATAATGTGATTCTTGGGTGTATAAATAGGAAAGTAATGAGCGTGAATACAAAGGTGTTTTTTACCTCTGTATTGGCATTGGTAAAACATCTACTAGATTACGTTGTATAGTATCTAATTCAGTATTTTAAAAGGATGTTAAAAAAAAATAGGAGAGCGTGAACAAAAGAACCACAAAAATGATTTGCGGGCTGGAGAAAATATCTTGCAGTGAGAGACTTAAAGACCTCAATCCATTTAGATTATCAAAAAGTTTGAGAGGTGACTTGATAACTGTGTGGAAGTACATTCATGCAGAGAAAATACGGAAAGACTATTTAATCTGTTTTAGAAAGACATAGTAAGAATCACTGCCTGGAAGCTGAAGCCAGACAATTTCAAACCAGAAATGAGGTACACATTTTTAACTATAAGGCTGATTAAACATTGGAACAAATTATCGAGGAAGGGATGGATTCTCTCTCTCTCCAGGCCTTCAATATTAAGACTGGATGCTTTTCTGGAAGACACGTTTTCATTAATAATACATGATTAGGCTCAACACAGCTCAAAAATTGGTCTCAATTTAATAGTCTGTGATATACAGGAAGTCAGATCTAATGTTCCCTTTTGACTTTAAAATCTACTACTTTAAGATTTCCAGCTGAGTAAACCTTAGCTAGGTTCTGACTGGTTTTGACTGCTGACATCTTCCTTTGGTCAGCTCATTTAGTAAACCTTGTGCTTGTAGCTAATGATCTTCATTTGAATTTCAGCTGCATTTGTAAATATGTGGCATATTGCATACACACGCAGAAAGGCATGGACTTTATCAATTGGCTCCAAATTCTCTGTTTGCCTATGGATCATAACCTTTATCATCCCATTTCATGTGGGACTTCTCCCTTGCATATGGAGTATTTATTTCTGCACTAAATGACAACTGCCTTCCTCAAGCGTCTCTAAAACCAAGATGGAGTTTAAAACTCTCTCCAGCCTTCAGCCCTAATTTCCCTTCCCCTAGTTTGGTGTGTATAGAGGAACTCTCTGCCGGGTTGCTTGCTTTCTTTCTCAGAACTGCTCAGCCATCACCCTAAGTTCTTTCTTTTTATCTGGGTGAGGGTAATGAACCATCTGTTTCAGGAGTCAGCAGAAACCATTTAATTCTTTTCAGGCAGGATCAACACCTGTGGACAGTGACTTATTAAGATAAAATTTGCCAGCTCATTGTAGTATGTAATAATAAATTCTATATCTTGACTCTCAGAAGACTGTGAGAGATCCCCTAACCCTGGAATGTGAAAATGGTCTACAAATAAAGATATAATTGGTGACATTTAGAATAGAAAAGTCCTTTCAAGTCTGGACTAGTATTGATAGTGCCTTTCATGAAGAAAATAGTTTCAGAACAGGATAAACAACACTGTATGGAATTCAAGACAATCTCCAAGTGAATCCTGGTGTGTTAAAAATCATAATTAAAGTACACTTGATGACCATGAAAATGTTTCTCTCTAGATTATTGTTCCAACGTTATATCAATTTCATAGCTATTATTAGTTTCCTATTCCAAGCGCTCACAGCACGTAGGACATCAACAGTATCTCTTAGAGAAGATAAAACCATGTATACACCCTTTATGGTTAATCCCATTTGAAATATTCTTTGTACGTTCTTACTGATCATAGTCACAAATGTTGCTGATGTGCCATTTTAATAATTACCGGGAAGTACAAGTTGGACCTCCTTGGTCCAGCACACTCAGGACCTGATTGGTCCTGGATGAGGGATTTTGCTGGACCGGGGAGGTCATTTCTGTCCCCTTTGCTGCCAGCCCTCTGTAGCCAGACACAAACCCCATCTTGTTTTCCCACGAACCCCATCTTGTTTTCCTCCCCCCCAGAGAGCAAGAGAAAGGCAGTCAGCCTTTGATGCCCTGGGAACGCAGGTGTGCTGCCTGTCCCTGACTCTACCATAAACAGAAACCAGACAGTAAATGGGCTAGCTGACGACCCGGGGCCTCCCGTCACCCTGATGGCTAGTACCAGTAATTGACACGCCTGCACTGTCCCAGGAGAGGAATCTTCGCCCATCACATACCAGAGGTGCCCATTGTCTGCATTTTTCCCAGGTGTAAATTATGCTTTGCACCCTTCGTGGGAAACTTGGCGTTCAAAGCCATTTTTCCTAATTGGCCACTTGAAACCAGGAAGAAGCCTTCATGACCCAAGGGGTATAAAAGAGGTTCATTAGCCCACCCCATTGGAGCTCCAATCATCTATACCTGCTGGCAGGTATTGATTGTCTCCCGAGGTCTGTGGGACGCCCAACCTCGCCCTACTTCTTCCCGAGGGATTGAGAGAAAGACGCTGGCCACGCCAAGTCTGGAACGCAGGGGTGAGAATATATACCTGCTATGTGTCTATTTTGCATGCATTTAATAAGAGCTCAGAGAACCAAAAGGGTTTCATGGTACCTGTAAGTGACTTATTAGTGTAATTTCTGTCCTGTCCTTTGTAGTGGCTGTGTTATCTGTAACACAGTAGTAGCATTTAACAACTAAGTTTACCCTGTAACAATAAAATAGTAACTATTTAAGCTTTAACCTGACTCCTTCAGTTGCTGTAACAGAACCAAGCACAATTTAAAGAACTTCAGCCGGTCATAAGGGACTCACTGCCCTGACCGTTGGCTGACACCCTCCTGCCCTGCCCCCCACCCCAGGATTCCTGGTTCTTGCCCTCCTCCCCTGCAACCCAGCTGAGCTGTGTGTCATGCCCCCACCATAGTGCCAGGCTTCCGGTCTCCACACACCCCCGCGGAGTGCTGGGACTCTGATCCTGGAACATCTGTGGTCCTACTGGACGTGGCTTGCCTGGATGCAGCCTGCAAGGCTCAAGGTGCCCCGCCCCGCCCCCCAGTATTGGGGAGCCTGTGCTGATGCTCTAGCCCTCCCACTACCTTGTAACCCTGTGGGGTTCACCTTCCCTAAACATGCTAAGTGTCTGAGCTATGACCTTATTGTCATTATGGTTGGTGAGCAGGAATGTAGGAACTGTTTTTTTAAAATAAGGATATGATACAGTCTTGCTGGTTAAAGATTTCATTTATAGTTTGTAGATTAATGTAAGGCTTATGTTAATATTAACATTTATTCATTTTTTATTAATATTACATTGAGTGTCATTATATTGAATTGAAAGTGAACAGAAGAGAGAACGTATTAGATGGTAGTGGGCTGATGCCTGGGGATTGGTGTGTGTTGCCTGAGTTTATTTAGTTTTTAATGTTCACATGTAATTCCTAAAAAAATCAAATTAGCTTTAGTACTAAGTTGACCTCAGTGATGGATCTTCTTTCTTTCTACTGTAATGTATTCTAGCTCTGTACAGTCCAGAAAAGCTAAATAGTTTTCTGTTCCTTTAATTCTAGTCCTACTCTTGGCTCTTCTATTCTCACATTACCACCAGCTTAACTTGGATTTGGTTAAATGGGTGCAGCACTTTGTCTGAACACTTTTAATTTGATTTATAATTTTATATTCATTTCACTTGACAAGAATTGAAGTTCGGCGGCACAGATATAAGACAGATTTAATTCAAATGAAATTAATGCATGTAGGCTATGTCTACACTGGCATGATTTTCCGGAAATGCTTTTAACGGAAAAGGTTTTCCGTTAAGTCTTTCCAGAAAAGCGTGTCTAGATAGGCAGGACGCTTTTCCGGAAAAGCATCCGTTGCCAATCTAGACGTGCTTTTCCGCAAAAAAGCCCTGTGGATGCAGGAAAAGGGAATAAGGGAATTTGTGTGCAGCCATCTTGGTCTTGTTAACAAGAGAGCAAGAGTCAGGCTAAGGCTGTGGCCTGACAACGCGAGATCTGTAATTAGACGCTGCCTTTGCCTCTCGCCTCCATACGGAGATAAGGATAGAATGCTCACTCTGGCAGGGACCTTGAGATAAGGAGCAGCTGGGTGGAACTAAATAACTGTTAGTCATTGGTGTTTGTAATGGGAAGGAGACTAATTGTTATTGTTATTATATCTAATAGACAGTATATAAACTGCTTCATAATTGCTTGTATTTGAAGATCTGCCTCGGGAGGAGGAGGGGGCTTCCCCCCCCATCCGAACCAGTTTTTCCCTTGCTGCAGCTCATAATAAAACTGCCTCTGGCTACTTGTTGCTTACAAACTCAGAGTGAGGACAATGTTTTCTTCCACAGCCCCGATTGTCATTTTCGCGATCGGGGCTTTTTTGCAGAAAACACTACTGTGCTGTCTACACTGGCCCTTTTCCGGAACAGTTTTCTGGAAAAAGACTTTTGCCCGAACGGGAGCAGCATAGTTTTTCCGGAAAAGCACTGATGATTTTACATTAGATCATCAGTGCTTTTCCAGAAATTCAAGCGGCCAGTGTAGACAGCTGGCAAGTTTTTCCGGAAAAGCGGCTGATTTTACAGAATAACTTGTCAGTGTAGACACAGCCCAAGGGTTTTGTACCAGTTTAACTAAATCAGTTTAAAATCTCATCTTTAGCTAAACTAATGATATTTTGACTATAAGTAAGGCAGAAGACTCTGATTAAAGAATTCTGTCTAACTCTAAATCTAAATATCTTTCCTTTTCATAAATGCAATTATTTAGTAACTTTTATACTACATTTACAATTATGTTCACATGACAAACAGAAGTACAGGTTCGACCTCGCTGGTCCAGTACCCTCAGGGCCTGAGGGATGAGGGAATTTGCTGGACCAGGGGAAGACCCTTTCCACCAAGCCTTCAGTTGGCAACCGGTTCCTTCAGCTGGGCTCGGCTGCCTGCTAGCTGATCCTGGTCCCAGCCCCAGACCTGCTCCAGCCTGGCAGCTGGGTTGCCTGGTCCTACTGGTGGCCAGGCTGCCACAGTACCAGCCCTGCTGCTAGGCACTATGTGGCCCTGGTCTGGATTCCCTTCCCTGGGATGCTGCGGCACCAGTTCTACTGCAGGGTGGCATGCAGCCCTGGCTGGATTGCTATGGCTCTGCTGCATCTGGGCTGCCAGTGCCTTGCTGCTGCCAGCCTCAGCATGCTGCACCAATCTCCCATATGCTCACTCTCCTGCCCCATGGCTCTCTCAACCAGGAACATCCATGGTCATGCCGGATCAAAGTGACCCGGTTTAGGAAGGTTCAACTTGTAGTCACTAGAATTTTGAACTGACCTACATATTTTGGGATACATAGATGATAATAAAACCTTTCATTTTCCCTCTTGCAATTTCTCATTGTACAGAAATGCACAATTGAATTCCACCTGAATTTGGGTTTAACATAATCTTTATTCCTTCACAATTAGTAAAACCAAAAACTATTTGTCAGTTGTACTGCATTGTTTCAAAGACTTTTGATTTACTTCTTCACATGTATACTTCCTACTAATATGTGGCCCCTTCCACATGGGAGAACAAATGATAAAGAGCCAGATCAATATACATCAATTAGACTCCCAAATATTATTTAAAAAAAACCCTTAAGATCAAATGCAAGATTACAGAGTTGATGCAGTTTTATAGTCTAACCCATGATGATGGAACTTTCTACCATAAAGGTAAAGGAGACAAGAGCTTTTTCAGAATCCAATGAGAAATAGTGGAACAAATTCTAGCAGGAAGTAAGGACCATAACAAACCTCACCACCTTCTGTTCCAATAAGGAGGGTTTTTTTTTTCCAAACTTGACTTCTTTACTCCTTATTTGTTGCCTCCTCCCAAGTCTTAGATGTTAGATTTTTAATTTACCCCCAAATTTCTGTCACCTACTGTACTATATATTTAACTGCAGCAGTTACCTCAGAGAGAGAGCAAAGCTGCAATATACTTCAGAGTTCAATGTGGGAGTCCTCCACTCCAGGTTATTAGCCTGTAATTCAGAAGCAGTTGTAAGAGTCCAATATGGAATGACTTTAGTCCGGTAATCCTATTTTACAGCTCTCTGGAGGTTTCTCGGAAAGGCTTGATGTTTAGCTCTAACTCCCACACTGACAACCTATGGCTATTACTTTCTCCCCTGCTCTGGTAGTCATTGTCAAATGGCCACTATCTTCCCCATTTCTGACACAAAAGGGAGGTAGCAGACTTTAACAATTGCCTGTTGGGGAGGAGAAGGAATGATATGAAAGCTTCTCAAGTGTATTTTCAGTCCTCTTTTCATCGACTCTTAAAAGATTAGGGATGGAAGTGACCTCAGGCAGTCATCTATCTAGTCCAGCCCCCTGCTCAAAGCAGGAACAACCCCAAATGAATAATCTATTTTCTAATGGAAAAAGCTCTGATCAGATCTCCCCAGAAGGTTTCTCAGCAATGTGGCAAGATGGTTTATCTAGTTACTAGTGACTAAAGCCTGGATGCACAAAAGAAGTTACACATCTAAGTTCCTGTTTTAGGCCTCGAAGTCCCAGTTTTAGGACCACTGCAACGCACAGAAATCCTGATGAATGCTGTGGGCACCTCAACTCACTTTGTGCCTAAAGTTTTGCAGTATAAATTTCCTATAGACGATGTTCCTGCCTCTTGGCATGTGCACTGCTGCTACCCTCTAGGAATCCAAACACCTGTCTCCTGCCTAAGCCCCAAAGTAATTAACAAAGTAGGGAAAAATTGGCATTTAGTTGCCTCAGTCACAATCCTGCAGGTACCCTCCGAGCATGACTTTTGGATTAAGCCCTTCAGGAGAGTTCACATACAACATGTGGGAGGGGGAAGAGGAACTTCATCATAATTTTTAGACCAGTGGTTAGGATACTCACTTGTAGGCCTGTCAACAAGGGGTATGGGCAAAGGGGGCAACTTCCCTGGGGCTTGGCAATTCAGAAGGGCCTGGGGCTTCCAACCACTGTCACCCTGGGTCGTTTAAATTACCACTGGAGTGCTGTTGGAGCCGGGGGAGGGTAGCACTGTGATCTGGGTGATGCTGAGGGCTGGCTGTCCTGGCCCCAACCTTTCTGCCTGTGGCCCCACCCCTTCCAGGAGTGCACAGCTACCCCACCCTTGCCCAGGAGTCTAGTGATGTGGATGTGGGAGAGACCCGAGTTCAAGGGCCCATTCCATCTAAGAGGACAGAAGGATTTGAGGAGAGCTCTATTCATGGAGCAATGAGATGTTCTGATATGCGAGGCTCCCTCAGTCTCTCCTATTGCAGCTGTTCTTCCATGGATAAATACTGAAAGAATGAGTGTAGCTGGGGCTAGATCCTAGGTTTTCAACATCTTGGGGCAGAACTCTAATCACCAGGCATTAGTGTCTTTCTCATACTTGTGCTCTTGCCCAAATGACTCCAAGTATTTTTGTAGTGTGCCACAGCAGAGACTGAGAGAGTCCCCATTAGAAAATCCTATAGTTCAATAGGTAGGACACTCACCTAAGAAGTGACAGAATCCTGTTCAAATTCCATTTTCCCCTCAAGCAGAACGAGAACTTGAACTCGGTGTCTCCTGCTCCCTGGTAAGTACTTTAACTACCAGGTTAAAAGTTATGAGGGAATGGCTGCTCCTGTTTCACAAGAATACTCCAGCTTCTTGTTTAAAGGGCATGGGGCTTACCTCCAGGAGAAGACTCACAGCTGAGAATGGCTATCAGAGATAAGTACCTCCCTTCAGTCTGAACTTAGATGCCTATCTCTATGAGATGGATGGAGTTTACCAAGCACCTCTGTAGTCAACATTTCTCATTTGCTAATATAGATAGCTCCCAACCTAGTATATGACCTCTTGAGGTTCCTTCCAGTTCTATGATTCTGTTATATGGCTCTTGTGAATTGCTCTCTACGGCACCTATTTTTCTCCATTCACTACACAGGAACCAAGGCACCTAACTCAGGCTTTGTGAAATGCAGTGATTTTTTTTCTAGGTTGCAGTGCATTCCTTTTTAATGATCCAAAGATTATGCTACCTTACAGCTGAAATTTAGCCCTTCATTCAGGTAATTTTCCTTTCAGAACAACATGGCAGCATGTTTGACAACAGAACCATCTTGTTGGTGAAGGGAGGCACAGCTCAAAGTGAGTTGGAGGATGGGGCACAGAAAGCACAGATAAGTGCTGTTTGATACTATGCCAGAGTGAAATTAGTACACTGGCTGCGTTCCACAGGGCTTACCAGATGTGTGGCAGCCATCTTGAGCCTTGGCTGCAACTCTTGCACAGAACCTATTAAAGTTCAGTGGTGCAATAGACAGGCCTCCATCCCGGTACTCCTGAATGCTATTTTAGGAACTCTGTCTTGAGCTTCATTAATGTACTAGGGTGTGTGGGTGTGAGTATCTATCCCTACCCTCTCAGCCCAAAGCCTCCTAGCATCTCTGTGCAACAGAGAGCAAAATTTGACTCTTTGTGAACAGAATGAATTACATCCATTCTATATTTCTGCATGGGAAAGCTTCTGGATAATCCAAATCTAGATGATAATTTTGCCAAGTAATAGGCAAATACAATTTATAACCTTCCTTCCTATCCTCTGTCATCATCTTTCTCTTGCTCTCACATTCTACTTCCCTCCACTAATTCAGACAGTAGCAGTGTCAAAGTCTGTAAAGTCAAGATTAAATTGTGTATATTTGAATCCACATCTCTGTTCCCAGTGTATACTCTGATTTTTCAGGGACTTCTATTTCACCTACAAAATCTGCTGTGAACCATAATATCCCAAATAAACTGACCATAAAGGAGGAATTTCTTACAAACAAATTTGAAAGGCCATGCTTTTTGGTCATTTATATTTCCCAGATTGGAAGTATAAATCATGTAGAATTATGAAAAATGCTCATTTTAAAATACAAGTTTAGGGAAGTGATTGGATTATAATGTGAACTAGTTCCGTCGGGTACCTTTAAAAATGTAACTTCCTGATATATTTACATTTTAACCATGACCACTGCAAATGTGATAGGTAGACTTCCAGTTTTACTATGTGTAATATCTTAAATATGTGTTTTCCTGAGCTAGGCCTTTGCATTAAAAGTGGTCCTGCTAAGCAAATATCTCCCAACCTTTGATATTCATACTGGAGTCAATGGAATTCTGATGCTTGTATATGATGGTGATGATTGCCATAGCAATGCCTAAAAACAAATATATTACATTTCCTATTGGCATTCACTTGAATAGGGCTAGGGTTTGTTCCATAAACAGAAAGAGAAAATCATGAAATGTTTCTATGAAATGCTTCAGTCTGGCACAGTGACTTATACCCTCCAAGAAGGCAAAAGGTACTATTTCAACCTCGATTAAAAACTGGCTGCAATGCTGCTTTAAAATTTGAAATGCAGTTGTTTTCTAAACCTATATAGAACATTGCATTATTCATAGGAATTCTGATATTGTCCCTCCTGAGGGAGACAGAGAGATATTAAACTTTCAGATGAAACTAGGTCACTCTAAATGTTATTACAAAGGTAGTGAAAGCGAGTCTCTTGTGTATTAAGGAGGGTTAAGCACTCATTCCTGAGGGTTTCCTTTTGCAGATCTATCCTAGCTATGTACTTTGATTTTCCGTAGTAAGTGTATGGCCAAGTCTTTGTCCTGAAATCACACTGAGGTTGTTTGTAGGTAACACAGGCTTTAGCATAATACAGTTTGGCTATAGATATGTTTTGAATTGGGAATGCTCATATTATGCAAGTTAACCATTTTCTTTTCTTTTCCTCAGCATGATTGACTTTTGTCAGTGGTGGAAAACCGATTAAATCCCCCCAAATGCTATTTCAGTTTTCTTTCATACTAGATTTACAATCTTGTCCTTATCCTGTAAAGTAGTAATTGTTATGCTGCCTTTCTTGTCCTTTTTGGGATGGATTTTTATACCACTTTTTCTAGATATAATGCATACTCTCTAAGTCTGTGGCCATTGAGCTCATGTGAGCATTTTCTTATAATAAAGATAAATGGATGAGGGACTTGTCTGCCTACCAGGATATGTAATTCTCAGACATTCTGTGACCTTACAAGGTTATGTAGAAACTCTAATTGATGGTCTGTATGACCCTAGTTATACTTTTGCAACTCTTCTGACACTGTCTGAGTTAACTTTCAGATTTTACACTTTGGGTTCAGCTATGTGCCAATGACTTTCATCTTTGTGAACCCCTTTCAGCAAGCTTAAACCACAACATAACAGTTTGCCTTCTGTAGCAAACCCTGCTGCCAACATGTCTTTTTTTATTGTGTAGCGCTTATGGGACTGATTTACCACTACATTATTCTAGTTGTATTCCAGCGTAACGCCATTGATTTCATGCAGCTACAGATCATTGATCAGAGCTTCTATAAAACCTTGTAAGGTCACAGAATATATTAATATTGGGTATTCCAAAGGGCAAAATGAGTTTCTGATACTTTTCTCTTTAGTATATAAAATACTCTGACACTTATCCAGTGGCTAAAAATGGGGTCCCTAGGGCTGCTCATTTAGCACTTCTAGATCTTAATAACATAATAATATTAAATTAATTAAGGGCCTGATTTACCATAATGTTACTTCAACCATTTCTGTAGTGTCACTGTACTGATGTCTGTTGCTATTTCACTATTTTGTGTCGGCAGCTTTTGTCAGGCTTGTCATAGTCACTACATATAATACATTTTTTACTATATTATATACCCAAAAGATGGCACAAAATATATAATTGGAAAACAAATAGTTTGCTCATCATTACTATTCTTGCATGACATGTCCTGGGAGTAACAGTTTTAAATATGTGCCAGAATTCTGTTCTAAAATGTGCTTGTAAAGGAATGTATATATACATTCTGCTTTAGACAAAATGTACTTGTCTGACCAATCTGGTTATCAGGTGGTCACAATTAAAGTACATTTACATATAAGGTAAATAAAGTAATCACATTAACAAGCAACAGAGAAGATAGCATGGTGTCTGCACCCCGCAGGAGAGAGAAACACTTTAGAAATACACATATCAAAGAATTATAAACATGGGGTCTGAACCTCAAGTGATCAGTAGTTGAATCAACTGATTGTATATTGTACTATATTATAAAAATGTGTTCAGTATCATCCTTTATGAAAGCCTGTGACTCACTGGTTATTAATATAATTGTGAAATGTATGCACTAATGTTATATGATGAATTATGGATACTTACTGATATTATGCTTTAAATCAGGGATGCGGATCCTACATCCCATGGGCTGAAAGTAAAATTAGCAGAATGTTAAGCCCTTCTGTTACTTTTTGTTAAAACAAAAGAATAGAAGATTGTGACACACCTATATGGACTTTAAAGACAATTTGATGAAAAGCTTAAGTTAAGATGACAAATGAATCAATCTACAATCTAGTCTTTAAGTACTCTGGCCTTAATTCTCCGTTTTGTCCAGGTGAAGTAGGGAATTAAGTGAGGGTACAGTGCCACAAGAAGCTAATTGTGGTTCCTTGGTTCAGAGATACTGGTCCCCGCCTCATGTTATGGCTACATTTTGCATTAATTCTTGAAGCTTTCAAAGTTATGCTCCAGGATCCATAAGAATATAACTCTAAGAAGATTAAAATATGAGTGCCTTTACAGATTTGCATTTATCTTATTCAGTGGTTTAGATATTTACCTGTGTATTTGCTACAATTCCCCATTCTCAGTATAGAGAATATTGCAAATACTTTAAGTATCCTAAATGATGCAGTAAAGAACAAATTTGTTAGGGATCTGGTGTACATAATTAGATCACTTGTATTATATTGTGCCAGTGTTTGGGATTTGTAGGGGTATCTTTTTAAAGAGACATATATGACAGTTTTTGTTAAATTCCAAGTGTCAAATATGTGTTAAAAGTAAATGGCATATTTTCTTGTTTTCTAACAATGGTTTATTGTATTCAGTGTTTTTTCTCTTGTCCCAATGTGTCTTGTTGTTTTTTTCTCTTTAAAGATAAAGAATGCACATTTGTAGATTGAAGGAAATGGAGGTCACAGAGCAAACTGCTTGTTTCTCTACTATCTTGCCACTTAGATTTTTCTGTGGAAGTGAAACAATAATGGTAACCTTATTCTACAGAAAATCAATCCATGCATGTCAAATCAATTTTTCTTGAGGCAAAAACTTCTCCTGTATAAAAGTGCACCCTTGCCATTGTCTGAATTCAGACAATGTGACTTGTGGTATGAACTGAGATGTGGGTTGCAAGAAGGCACTTTAATTTTCAGTATAGTTTCAATTTCAGAGCATGACTCTTGGAAACAAGGCTGCTAGTGAAACCATAAATTGCTTCTGGAATCTGAAAAATAATTTTTCTATAAATAGAACAGATAACCTGTTGTGATGACTAAAGAACTCCCTCCAGTGGGAGATTTATTGCATGAACTCTACTTGAAACTGTTCTCACAAACGTGTCTCCTTGGCAGCAAATGCGATCATAAGCTATGAATGCATTCTGCTCTCTAGCAGACACCTTTTGCCCTTTTACAATAAATTCACACATTTTTCACTTAAAATAAAACTCTCTAAAGCACATTGTGTTTTGCGTCTAGGAGCTGAACTCTGTAAAAGGAGGTAGAAGGCATGTTAAATTGGAACAAAGGGCTGTATTCATGAAAGGGATAAAAGGCAAATATTTGGAACAGGGCTGCTTCTGACCCTATCTGTGTGTATGAGGGAGGGAGGAAGGATAAAAAGAGCACAGACACAAGACAGCTGTGATGTGGCTAGCAAGTGGAGCCACTGTTCCATGTTACTTCTGACAGTTGTACTAACCTCCCCAAAAAGAGTATCTGTGGTAGCTAGGGAGGGGAGAGTGTGCTGCACCCTTACCCAGAGTAGCAGAGCTACCATAGCAGTACATATGTCCTGGGAGCAGTCTATATTTTCGTAGCTTTTGGTAAAATGTACCTCCTGCATCTTCTACTGTGTAGGTTATCATGTTAGATTTGTGATCCAGCATGACTGGAATATCAGGACATACAGGCTATGTCTACACTGCAGGCTTCTTTTGCCAAAGTACATTGAAAAAGCAATCTGCTTTTTTGAAAGATAGCGTTCAGACTGAATGGACTCTCATTTTAGCTGTGATTACTGAGGGTGGAATGCCCACCAGGTCACCTGTATTTTTTCCTCTTTCCTCTTTTTCGAAAGAACTCCCCCTTCTCCATCCATACACGCCTCTTTCCGCAAGTTCTGTTTTGGAAAAAGGCTTCTTCCTTGTAGAAAGAGGATTATCAACGCCGGAAAAAAACCTCTCTTCTTTTGATTTACTTTCGGAAGAACGCGATTGCAGTGTGGACGTAATGCAGGTTGTGTCAGAAAAATGGATGTTTTTCTGACAAAACCCTGTAGTGTAGACATACGCACATAGAACAGTGCATTTGACAGTAGAGGAAGGGTGTATCCTCTACATGTCTGGTACAGGTTGGACCTCCCTGGTCCGGCATCCTCAGGACCTGACTAATCCTGGATAAGGAATTTTGCTAGATCAGGAATGGTCATTTCTGGACCCCAGCTACCATCCCCCTCCAGTGCTGGCCCGACTGCTACCTTCCCATCTGGCTCCTCCGTCTCGCTGGCCCTGCTCCTCTGTCAGCCCCAACTGCTCTACCAGACAGTCCTGCTGCCTGTGTGTGCACCGGGCTCCTGCTCCAGCGCCGAGCAGTCCCACTGCCTTCGCGTACCAGGCTCTCAATGCCATGCTGTACAGCCCCGCAGCCTCTGTGCCGTGCTCCCACTGCCATGTGTCGGGCTCCTGCAGCACTTAGTTCTCTAGTGGGACTCTCGGGTCCTGGAACATTCATGGTCCAGTTGCTGGACCAGAGATTCCCAGTTAAGAGAGTTTCAACCTGTATATTCTAGCTTTATAGCCCTTCTTTCCTTGGCAACACTCACATTCCTATCATACAGCACAGTTCCAGTGATAATTTCCTTTATATTTTAAATGTCCTGTCTTCATTCACTGTTGTGCCCATTAAGAATGATGGCTCAATAGCTCTGACGATTGAAATCTTTTTTTTAGGTACAAGAATATCTCAGGCAGCAGCAGTAGCAGTTTACCCGCAATGCCCCATCTGTGGGTTAGAATGACATATGTACCCATTCTACTTAGACTGTGCTAACCAGTTTTCTAGGGGTCAGTTTGCATCACAAGTGTTGCAATAGAGGTGAAAAACTTCATATCTCATTTCTCTTGTCATCTGTAGTATATTTAGGTATATCACTCAAAAGAAATTTAATTGAGTTTTCTATTCATTGCACCTATAGATCATCCTTGCTTGTTGCAAGGCAACAGCTATTTTGTTTCAGTTTGGAGGTAATTATTAAAAGGGATTATTCTAGTCATGCTCTCCTGAAGAATTATACTTCTATTTGTTGTCTTTTCTCAATCTGAAAGAAATCACCTAGATTGAAAAATATGTGCATGGGAAAAACAGCAACAACCAGACCTCGTTGTTCAGTGTCCGTTGTGCAAAACCCAAAACAAATCAAACACCTCCCTTCAAAGACTAGCTGCTGAATTTGAATACACATGATTATTTCCTCTCTCTCTCTCTCTCTCTCTCACACACACACTCACACACACACACACACACACACACACACAAAATAACTTAACCTGGAAGTGAAAGGATGTTCTAATGCCTTTTAGTATTTAGTGAAGGATACCTGCCTTACAGCAGTGTAAGAAAGACAAGACAAACTAAAATGCAGGGTTCTTGAACCCACATTTTATGCTATGTGTCAGCAAGCTAGCTCTGATGCAGAACATTTATTTCTCCTCTTTCTTGTATTAATACAATTAAATGGCATCCATGCTCTGAGTCCTCACACTTCAAAGTACTTTGTTCAGTGTCCTATCCTTTATTTATTTATTTTGAATGTAATAATAATAAAATTAGTAGTAGTGCAAGGCTCACATTCTTTGATTGAATTTCACTGTTGCTTAGATAGTGACCTTTCTTTTAAGTCCCAGGCTTCTGAAGGGTTGTATGTATTGTGCAACTATATAGACTGAGGATGTTGTAAATTACTCAGCACTCAGCTAATGGAAAGATAATTGCCTGGCTCTGTTGGTAGTTGCTGGCCTTCCTTTGAATTTAGAATTATGTAGAAAAACAGGGCTAGTGGTTGAATGAGGCAGGAGACATTGCTGGAATACTTAATGAATATTACATGGTCATAGTAAGTGGGATTTACTCCCAGGACAGGTTCAGTCAAGATAGAGAGTAAAATATCTTGAATGCAGCCTTTGCCTGAGATATGAGCACTTAGCCCTGTGGTGTATGCCAGGAACATTTCCAGCAGATCTAGAGAAGTGATTATTCCCTTTTATTCGGCACTGGTCAGGCCACATCTGGAGTATTGTGTCCAATTCTGGGTCCCCCACTACAGAAAGGATATGGACGCATTAAGAGGGTCCAGCAGAGGGCAATGAAAATGATTAGTAGGCTGGAGCTCATGACCTACGAGGAAAGGCTGAGGGTTTCGGGCTTGTTTAGTTTGCAGAAGAGAAGAGCGAGGGGGGAATTGGATAGCAGCCTTTAACTACCTGAAGGGAGGTTCTAAAGAGGATGGATCTGCTTTCCAAGTTAGCACTGAAGTGCACCACTGGGTGGTGAGGTAGAAGGATGAGTCACTCAGTTAAGCAGATATCCACTTAAAGCACCTGAACCCCAGCTGATCAGCAATCTTCTCCCCTCCCCACTCCCACGAATAAGGTTCCCCACCTCTCAATGCTAGCAGGGGAGCCTGAACTCCACTTAGAGATGTGGGAGAGGTAGAGGGAGACTCCTTACTCATGACAAACACTGCAGCAGTCCCGGCCCAGTGCACATTCACTCGCTTGGAGAGGAGGGACGCTTGGGCGAGCGAGCTGGCTGGCTGGCTGCCGAGGAATATTTGGAATGCTGTCCCTCCACTCCAGCAGCTACGTTGTGTCCACAAATGCCCTGTGACTCCGCACATGTGCATAGTTTGTGTATTGGTAGGATGACTCTGCTTGCATGAGCGATCGGTGGCCAACAGAAGCTGTGAGCAGCCGTACCTGCAGACATGCAGGTAAATTAAGCATTTGGCAGCTCACCAGGGACTAGCCTTGGTGAACTGCATCTGGCTTGTGAGCTGGTTATCGCCCACCTATGATCTAGACCTTTTCTGGCAGGTGTTTGTCAAACTAATGATGGAGATGATTGGATTGTTCTAATTCAGAAAATTAACAAAAAGTCAGCTTCTTATTCCAGTCTGAAGGTATTGTTTTGCAATTTATTAAATCCCGACAAATTATTTTCATGAGCTTCAGAGGAGTAGCCGAGTGAGTCTGTAACTGGAAAAACTTAAAACACAACAAATCATCTAATAGCACCTTAAAGACTAACAAAACATGTAGAAGGTATCATGAGCATTCATGGGCAAAACCCACTTTTTTCCATGCAGTTTCTGCATTGACAAAATAGTGGCAGCAAATCAGCACGAATAAATGCTACATCACAGTAAAGAGATTCTTTGAGGAGTAGTAGGGCTCATCTGTTCATTTCACATCTTCAGAGCCCACATATGCACCACCTCAGAATCAGAAAAATTCAACAGACTTGCCTTTTCAACCTTTTAAAGCACATGCAAGGCTTAAAAGCATTAGCACATATTCATGCGTGAACTTTTCCATGTACAGCAGAGATGCTAAATTTCCTATACCTGTACCGCTCCCAGACATTCCTCTTGTATAGTGGGAAAGGACTATTATGCATGGAATGTTGCTGTACTCTCAGATCATTATGTGCTCCTCCCAGGAAAAGTGTTTATATTCATGCTTTCTAACTGAGATAAGTTCTCATGGCAACCACATTTTCCCTACCGAAATGTGTAATTTTTACCACACTGCCCCACGTTTGGTACAAAAATTATATAAAACCCAGTAAAGCAGAACAGATTTTTTTTTAAAAGACCCTTGGACATGTATTTACTTTTCCTGTTGATTAATATTGTTACACAAATACAGTGTGACCTGTGCAGGAAATCACTCTTACTAAACTGCTTCTTACAACATGACACCACCCACAGGTTTTCCAAATCCTTGTTGCCAAGCAACACATAAAAATGATAAAATATTATTTTTAAACAGCACAAGATTAACTTGTAGAACTCATTGCCATTAGATATTGTAGAGACCAAGGGTTAGATCACCTGGTGCAGTAGAGCCATGAAGGTACCTTAGAAACCATCCTCTGCCCCAAACTGGCTCCCAGCACCATTTATTTAAAGGAGCTGCTTTGGTATCAGGCTTGCTAGAATCATTTAGGCTCTGACTCTTCTCTCAGTCCAACTCATGATACTTCTTAGAACACTGGGGTGGAGAAATGAATGGCACAGGGCTAACTGTGTCCACCCAGCACTATTACAAGAGCATCCTCAGCTGCTTTCTCACCTCTCTACAGCTGGTAGAAATCTTTGAATTTAAAAATTTTCAAACAAAATTTTAAAAAAGGACAACAATTTCATAGAAATGTTCACAACATTTGCACTCCACCTCACAATTTTCAGCTGGATCCACCTCTGGGATGCTACAACAATACACATGCGATCTGGCTTGAAGAGCTTGGCAGGTTCCAATACACTTACACGTGTAATAACATCATCCTCATTTCAGTCTGGCTAACCATGCATAAGTGATATAACCCACATGCATTATCATGAGCTAACTGCCTGGAACTAGGAGGAAACTTCCCCTGTGGCACTGTCCATTATGGGATCACTTGCATCTTGCTCTGAACCTTTCGGCATTGGTCATTCTTAGACTAGAGATCAGACTAGAAGATTCAGAAAATAATGTATAGCGAGAACATCAGACACTAGATTTCTGAGAATCATAGTATGCTTTCTCTTCACTGGATTATTTTATTTACCTGTATTATTTTCGTCAGGATCACTGTAGATGGAAGCCATGATAAACAAGGAGAAAATGATAAAAGCCAACAAGATGAAAGCTGTTTCCAGATTTGTGAATGGCAGCTCCATGAACTGTTAATGCTCTTCCACCTAAAGTAAAATGTAAATGTTACTTGACATACTGTAGAAAAAGGCATGGTCTGATAGGTATAGTGGCCTGGTTTTCAGGCAGGAGGATATAGATCCTGGTCAGACTGGTTGAGTAACTTTAGCTGGCACGGAAATCACACTGTTTGCTCTCTAGAATAAGGCAAATCCCATCCCACTCCACGTAACATGCAGTCTCATCTTTCTTTCTTAATGGCACATATAAAGCCTGGATCATTCTATTTTGAGAGCAGCACTTAAAACTCACATAACTGAGAATAACTATAATGTATTTTATTACAGAAAGGTAATTTAGGGTCTCATACACTAATAAATAAAATGTAGCTGAGAGAGAAAAATATATCTGGGTAGAGATCACAGGAAAAACAGCATTTCCTAATAGTAGGACAGAAAGTTTAATATGTAAGTGGAAAAACCTCAGCCCCGTGAACAGTGAAATCAAATCCAAACCAATGGCCCACTCCTGCAGTCAATGGAAATTTAAGATGCTCAACACCTCACTGGATTTAATCCCAAATGGTAATCCCCTGCCATCAAAAGCCATATACTCCAATTAATTTGTATTCTATATGCTCAAAAGCCCTTGAGGCATATTTTTGGAAAGCCAAAGGAGACTCAGAATAAAGAAAAACAGAAGTCTCTGATTCTGGGGGTTTGGCATGCATATTCCAGTGGGGATCGCGTTCTCTGAGGTTTCAAAATCACCACTAGTTATAAATGTCTCAACAGCATGGAATTCAGCTAATCACTCTGAGCTTGGAATGTAATGTAGTTTCCTGCTGCCTTTCAGTTACTGCCTTCCTCATGCAAGGTACAGTACATGTCATAATAATGGCCTTGGAGTCCAGCAGTGAAAATGCTAGAAAGATTGCACAGCTCAACAAGTGTTTTTTGTATACGTACTTACAGCATGTCAGTAATGTTTATGGAAATAGCAGCAACAGGAGGTGCAAAATGCAGTCTGGGCAGTCAAGACTGAGAATTGTATACCGTAAAGTATTTTGAAGGGTAGGCATTAGTGAAATATTAACATAGTAAGAAAACAGGATGCAGTTTTATTGCTAAGCAATAAAAAGGATGAGCTAGATCATTTAAAATGTACTCTAAGTACAAAATAGATAGGGTTGCCAGATACTTTCACAAAAAATCCCGAATATGGCAGGAAAAAAAATTGGTTGAACAAAAAATCGGGGAGCCAAACTTATTGAGCAAAAAACCAAGAATACACTGTGACTTTAAATATCCCCACACTCCTTGCTCCTCCCGCCCTCACCAGACACGGCAGGGGAAGAATGTCCCTGATGGGGCCTTCCTTTTTTTTTTTTTTTTCATTTTACATGTTCGGTATTTTCTGTATTTTATTTTTTTTTTTACCAGACAGGGGCCAGAAATAATGGATTGTCTGGGTGAAAATCAGATACCTAGCAACCCTAAAAATAGAGTATTTAAACATACTGATTTACGCTGATACAAATAATGATACTTTGTCTTCAACACTAATGGAATTTAGCAAACCTTGGGTAAGGTTGGCTCTGGGGTTAGGCCAGCAGGCAGCCTATGGCAGCTGGAGTGGGTGGGCCATGGCTCCTCCTACTCTGTGTGTTTGACTTGGGGTTCTGGCATGTAGGGTACTCTTTTCGAAGGGAGGTGGGGTTCATGTTCTGCCCTGGACAAACATTTATTTCCCTTTGTAGTTAGGTCATCTTAATAAGAATTATCATATTTTATTTAATTATGTTTCACTCTTAATTCTTCATTAATCAAATTCCATTGATTTATACCAGCAGAGGCTCTGTCCCAGTATTTTTAGGTTAAAACTTATAAGTAAAATGTTCAAATTCAGCATTTAAATTATTTTAAGTAAGATGCATCATCTTTTTAAACAAGATTCCAAGTTTCATAAAGGTAATAGTTTCTATATCTGCTATACTATTTGACTATGTATCACAAAACACTGTGATTGGGAAACTGGAACAACACAAAATTATTATGGTACATATTACATTGATAAAAAACTGGCTAATTGACTGGTCTCAAAATATAATTATAACAGGAAAATCTCATCAAACTGGTGTGGAATACTACAGGATTTTGTTGCTGGACTTATAATAGTTAACATTTTCATCAAAGAGCTGAGACAAAACATAACATTATTACTAATACTAAAATTTTCAGATGACTCAAAGTAGGAGCTGTGTCAGATAATGAAGAGGAGAGGTTCCTGATACAGAGTGATTTGGAATGCTTGGTAATCTGGACTCAAGTAAACACTACACATTAAGGCAATTGAACGCATGAAAATGTTGATTAGTGTTCTAAGGGTAACAGTCGGCCTATATAATATTCATCCATGAATATGTAATCAGAGCTGATAATACTGTATAATTAATGCTTGGTTATAGAAAGCTGCTTGTTCTGTGATGCTATCAATCCCTGAACTTTGTTTGGCTGTGTGATATGTTAGCCTATACGAGGGAATTGCTTATTTTACAGTTATTGAGGGGTGAGGAATAATCACTATGCAGTCCAGACCCTCTTTACTAAGAAGGGGCTAGGGAAATACATAATTGAGAAATACGTATTATTAACTGTGCAGCACATCTGTGCTGTTGATTGGCTGAGGCAGCTCTACTTCATTGCAAAAGGAACAATACGAGGATAACAGGTATTATGTAACTGAGAATATGGGTCATTTCCTCCTGTATAGGTTCCCAATGTTGGGGATCCCCGACATGGATCTTAAGGTATATATTAACAATCTTGATTTGGATAAGAGCATCAGTAACATAGTTTAGAATGGCATGCCAAGCATATACATTTTAGGTGGCATACAAAATAATCTATGCCGTAGTCTACATAATATCTGGCTTGTTGGAACAGAGGTATATTGTCATTACAGATGAAGGAAAAACTGTCCTACCAGTTCTGAAGAAGTAGCCACTATAATTAATGTGTTGGACTCCACACCACGGACATAGAGGAATTATCGTCTCATGCAGACTTCTTAGCCTTCAACGGAAGTCCTGTAATTTATGGTCTGCTCAGGTATAATATACCTTCTTGGGGTCCCTGCTGGAGGGCCTCATAAATGAAATGGGGGAAGGAAGGCAGATGAAGACGATAACACTGTCAACATTATCTGTAGTTTAGTACACTATAACACTTGAAGTTTTATTTTTTTATTCTAAGCACTGATTATTATCTCATTGTTCCTAGTGAATCATAATTGGTTCCTTACCATCACCTAAACTCATTTAATAATGTGTGTTTGTAAAGCAAGAGACAGATAATAGGTAGTTTATGAAAGACTTTGGAAGAGACTGAATACGAAACTATATTATTTAAAAAAAAATCTCATAAGAGACTTTATTTCTAATGAATGGTGGTTCCACCAATAGCATTCCACCCATTATTAAATCACTCATTTGAAATATGAGTGGCACCCATAGTTTATAGAGGATTCAGCCCAGACAAGAAACCCCACACAAGATGTGGTGAAGGGGGGAAAGAAACAAAATGTATTTTGCGTAAAGCTGATAAAAAAAAATTCAAATTTTAATATTTCAACAAATTTCCAAAAGTTTTGATATCTTTATGGAGATTTTTTTAATTTCCTAGATTTTCATAATTTTGGAAAGTGCTTTTGACCTGCTGTAATATTAGGAATAATTCCCTTAGTCTTACACCTCTCAGAAAGCCAAAGAAAATTATTGGTGTGTTTCCAGCCCTTGTTTCTAACAGATTCTCCTCTCCCTAAAACCAGGTTAGCAGGTGTCTGCTCAAATTCAAATCAGAGGAGTATGATAATAATGTTTGCTATTGCTTGACATTTTCATTACAAAAGTATGTCTGACATTTTATTAGAACTCATGGCCACTTCAGCACATTTTAATTTTAGAATAGTTCAACAGGAACACATTTCTCAGAGAGATCCACAATGTAAGTAGGCGATTAAACGAAAGACAGCTACCATTCCAGGGGCCTAGGAAGGGAGTTTATAGCGCTAGAGAATGTGATTCGCAGAATAGCTTCTTGACAATTAATAGTATTCAGACAAAGAAGAGAAAATAATGCAAAGTGCAGGAGCGAAATATTTTGTTGTGATCTGGATTACACTGATTTAAATGAAGAGTAATTTAATTGAAGTCAAAGGAGTTAGACTGGGGAAATCAATGTGAGTGAAGTCTGAATCAGACTCTTAACTTGCGTCAAAGTGGTGTGCATACACACAGGTAGAATCAGGAGCCAAAGCGCTGGGTCCTGCATTCAAGTGCAAAAATACTCATTGCCCAGGTATTTGATGATAATAGCTCCAAAAAGTGGCACTTCCGTTTATTGGAGGGTCTCTGGAGTCAGATTAAAAAAGAAAGAGAATAAAGAGTGAAATATGGAATCTGCATTGTTTTGCCTGTCTGAATTTATATTGTAAGATAACAAGTAAAATAGGAGTTATGTCAGCCCAAGTAGATTTGACTTCTCATCAGAGATGTCAATGGGTTGTCATTAATATATCCAACCTGCCAGAAGTTCTGATGGCTGCTCATAGATTCTCTGTGCATATTTAATGCATGTGGTCAGGACAAAGAGAAGGCTGCATTATAATTAGTCCAAAACCTGAAGGGAGTGTCTAGACAGAGATGCTATTTTGGGATACTTCTGGTATCCCAAAATAGCTATTCTGCATCCTTTAAACAAGCCCATTATTTGGAAATAACTTTCAAAACAACAGGCTTGCTATTCCAATGTCCCTGTAAACCTCATTCCGTGAGGATTAAGGGATGTTTTGGAATAGTGCTCTATTTTGAAATTTGGTTCTGTCTAGACAGTGCCAAGTTTCGAAATAAGCTATTTTGAAATAGCTTCCAAGAGTAGTGATGGAACTCCTATTCCTTAAGTTATTTAAATTTGTCCTAGACAAAGCACTGGAAAACAGCAGTATTGCTATCAATCCTTTTTTGGACAATAGACTCTAATAAGTGAAAGGGATATTAAACTGTTTTCTTCTTGGAAGTAGCTAACCACACATTTGGGGAGTCAGGAAGTTTTTTTTTTTTAATGACTCATGCCTTTTCCTACTTGCTTGAGTATTATTTTAATTTTATTTACATGATTAAGACTTGTGTTGGCCTCCCCTAGCACAACTAGTTTATAAACTTATTACTTCTACCACTGAAGTCTAAGGTAACGTTCCCATTGATGTTAGTGGGAACAGAGTTAAAGCAGAACTGAGAATTTCTTAAAAATGTGCCCTAATAGGGTAAACATAGCAAATTGTTGTCAAAACTCCAGGCATAAAGTCCTCATGATTTGCTTCTGTTTCTAGACACCAGTATTCTTTAAAACTTTTACCATCCTTTTGTTTCCTTTTCTCGCTTTACTCATTTTGTGACATTTTTTTCATGCCATTCTGTGTATATAGAACAGCATCTGTGAGCGTATGTGTGGAAAAAATCATCCCTTTCCATTCAAATCCCTCCTTAAAACAAACTTCTTCTAGAGCTGATAGGCCAGGCAGTTCTCTGGTGTTATAAAATTCAGTGCCTCAAGTTAGATGTTTTTTCTGATTTTTTGTTTTAAAGAATAACTAATGTTACAATTGCAACCAACTTCTTTCTGTTGGTTGCTGCAGGTCATTATGGCACGAATGCACAAAAGGCCTTAGGCATTGTGAATATTTGTTAATACACTGAGGGTATGTCTACACTACAGCGTTAATTCGAGTTAACTTAATTCGAAATAGTTAATTCGAATTAAGCTAATTCAAAATAGCTCATCTATACACAAACTATTTCGAAATAGCGTGTCCATGCTGAGTGGACCCTGAACCGAAGTTAAGGCTGGCCGGAACCAGTGCCGGCAGGGCATCAGCTTAGGACTTAGTGTGTGGGGCTGCTGCCTAAGGCTAACTGAGCTCCGTGCTTAAAGGGACCCTACCTCCACCCCGGACAGACAGTTCTCAAGGTTCTTCGCTTGTTTGTCTACCTCAATGAGGTACAGCAAAGCAGTCCTGTCTTGGAGTGCCCTGAGTGCCCACATTTGGAACACCATAACACTTGGCCACATGGAGCCAGAGCTGCCCCTGGGCATGCTGGTGCATCTCGTGGGGTCATTGCCATCAGCCCGGCTGCACTTGGTGCACTCTGCCATTCGGGAGGTCCATCGGGGGGCTGTCAGGATTCAGGAGGCCCTGCGGGAGAGCATCCACCCCGAGGAGCCCTCAGAGCCACCCTGGTCCTCCCCATCAGGGGCTCGTGCCCTGTTTCTCCCTCACGTCCTTCCACTTACCCCTCCCTAGCCTCCCTTCCTGATGTCAAACAAAAGACACATATGTTCAAAATAGAAACTGGGTTTATCGAACAAAACTGGGTGGGGAGGATGAACCTCTGAGGAGACTGGGAAAAGGAGGTGGGAGAGGGAAGAGGGAAGCAAGGGGGGAGGGGAAGCTCAGGGCCCAGGGTTGGTGGGTCTCGCTGGACCAACTTGATTTTCGTACAAACTGTTAGAAAAAAAACTGCTCCTCAGTAAAAAGTTTGGCCAGGCCGCTCTCGCTATGGGTACGTCTAGACTACATGCCTCTGGCGACAGAGGCATGTAGATTAGGCTACCCGACAGAGTAAAATGAAGCGGCGATTTAAATAATCGCCGCTTCATTTAAATTTACATGGCTGCCGCGCTGAGCCGACAAACAGCTGATCAGCTGTTTGTCGGCTCAGCGCGATAGTCTGGACGCTCCCCTGCCGACATCAAAGGGAGTTGTCGACAACCCAGGTATGCCTCATCCCAGGAGGCATACCTGGGTTGTCGACAACTCCCTTTGATGTCGGCAGGGGAGCGTCCAGACTATCGCGCTGAGCCGACAAACAGCTGATCAGCTGTTTGTCGGCTCAACGCGGCAGCCATGTAAATTTAAATGAAGCGGCGATTATTTAAATCGCCGCTTCATTTTACTCTGTCGGGTAGCCTAATCTACATGCCTCTGTCGCCAGAGGCATGTAGTCTAGACGTACCCTATAGTGGGCCGCAGTACTCCTTGGGAGAAACCGGCCACACCCTTCCTGCATACCATTGCCTTTAGAAAAGGGAAGGTGTGAAAAGGGGAAAGTAGCCTTGGACTCTCCCACCCGTCACTTTGGCGTGAGAACTGTGGGACTTACATGGTCACATGAAACCTGCACAGTTTTGGCCCAGCCCCTGTAACACAAACCCCCACTTGGTGACCGTTGAGCCGTATATGGTAATATGCAAGCGCAGAAAAGCGATGTGCAGACTTGGGGATAAATACCCATCGCACAGTTCGCTCGAGGAGGTCTTTGCAACCCACGCACTACCGTGCATGTGCTTTCCTGTATACTTCAAAGCACTGCTGGCCTGATCAACCGACCAGCCACCTCCCCCGACTCTCGGGCGTAACCAAGGCCTTCGCAACCGAACCGATATCTTTGAAAAGTTCCGTGTGCTGTGCAATGATGGTATGTATGATTTGATTTTCCTTGTTATATAGCTTAGTGTTATAGTTGTTTTTGGTAGTACATAGAGTTTGTAGTTATCACTGTTATTAATTAGCATCGCTTAATATCTTTAGAGCAGAGACTATTCCCCTTGCCATTCCCATCCTTATATTTCTGATACGTTCAACTAGAAATCGTAGAATAAATATGATAAATATTGTAAATTCATTACTGACACGGTCAATTAAAAATCTTAGAATAAATACTATAAATTCATCACTGTCATAAATAAATATCTTTTATTTATTAAAATAGTCCACCTGGTTCTGTCCTTTCCCCGCTTGGGTATGCATCATCGGACCTGTGGTTCTCGTGACACAAACCTGCTCCTGGGTTTGCATGTGGCCTTTGTTGGCCAGGCTGGCAGCTATCCTGCCATAGATGGCCGCATTCCTCCGTCTAGTGCGGAGATCATGGACATTGGGGGCATCCCCCCCACACCTGAATAAGGGCCATGATCTCCACCCTGGACCAGGAAGGCGCCCGCCTTCTCCAGCCCCTGTCCGGCTCCTGGGAGCTGGCAGACTGCTCCTGGGGAGCAGAGGAGGGCTGGATGCCAGTGGCTTTCTGGCTCATGTTTTGGGGCCACTGAATCAGGGCCCCCGGTGGCCACTGCTGTTTCTGGGCTGGCAGGCTTGGAGCTGGCACAGGCACTGTGGCCATGGTCTACCCCTTTATTGGCTTCGGGGCTGGGGGAGAGGAGAGTAAGTTTTCCTGGTTGTGCCCAGAATGGCCACCAGGGCTCCCTGGGAAGGGCTGGAGGCCCCCTATTTCGAATTAAGTGTCTACACAGCACTTAATTCAAAATAGCTATTTCAAATTTGGCATTACTCCTCATAGAATGAGGTTTACCAAATTCTAATCAAGTGCTCTGCTATTTCGAATTAATTTCAAACGAGCAGTTTGCATGTATAGATGCTATTAAAGTTAATTCAAAATAACGGCTGCAGTGTAGACATACCCTGCAGGAGCATTGTCAAAGCAGATAGGTGGTTAATGAAGTACCCGTGAGAGACTTTTGTTTATTAGCTTAAAAATTCTGCAAATACCATCTGCCTCTAATACCCCAAAAAGAAACATGAATGGAGAGCAGAGAATTTTTTTTTGTATATCCTATGGATTTTAAGTGCACCTCTTATTTAAAAAAAGATCCAACTAGGCCATTACAAATGACTTCTACATTCTTTTCTCACACTTTGAAATTTCTTGCTTGGAGAAAAATGCTCCCTAACAACATTTCATTTTGCTGATAAATGAAATGCGAATTCACTTGATAGACATATCATGCAATTGACTGGTAAGGGATAGAGCCACATTCAACTCACTTCATATTGATTTGGTGCTTTGTAAGTGATACTCAGAGCTAGGAAGCAGATTCATCAGGGTCTCTTAACAACATTTATCTTCTCTTTTTATCACAGAAACCAGAAAAGTCAAACTCGGGAGGGAAAAAAATTAAGAATGACTCTTCATAATAAAGCAGAGTGATGGCTGCTAGCAACAGAGGAAAAGAGAAAATCTGTCTTTCTTCTCAACAGTGATGTACAGATACACTAGCATTGTTCCCAAATGAGAAATTTATTAACTTTGTTACTTCCCTCCTTTTTTCTCCCATGCTCATTACCAACAAACATTCTAAGACTGGCTGTGGAGAATGTAGTTCTAACCTCAGTTTTCACTTGCTCGCTGCCAGGGCTGTACCTAAGGGGGTGCAGGTTTCAGGGCAGTTCCCCTGTCACAGGCCCCATCCCATCTCCACTCCACTCCTTCCCCCCAAGTGCCACCTGTTCCCCACTCCTTCCTGTCCCTGCTCCTCCCCTCCCACCTCCATTGCACCCCTTCACCCAAGCCCTCTACCTATGCGACACAAGCTGGGAGTTAATGGGAGTCTGGCATGGGGTGACTTCACGGCATGACGAACCCCCCCCCCCCACACACACTTTTTATGGCAGCGGGAAAGGGGAGCTACCTGGCAGCCTGCTCTGTTCTGCTGGCCTCTCCTAGCCTGCTGTGCTCTGCTTTACTGCAGCAGAAGGAAACAGAGCACCTCAGCCCCAGCCCAGTCCTCCAAGCAATGCAAAGCCCTGGGGAGCAGGCCAGGGCTGGGGTGTTCCACTTCCCCCTGCTGCGGTGAAGCAGAGCACATTGAGCTAAGAGAAGGCGGTGGAGCAGTCTTCTGCTGCCATGCTGAGTATGGGGCGGGGAGGGAATCCTTGCTGTGTCCCATGGCAGGCTCCCCCCCGAAATCTCCAAAGTAATTCCCTAGGCTGCCTTGGGACCCATGGCTAACATGAGGGACCAAATTGTTCATATGATGGTTGAGGTAATTCGAAGAAGGTTAATTTATAACAGTCTTATTGATGCACACAGGGGAGCAGACAGCCACTGCGAGCCCCTGGGCAAGGTGGTGGTGGGGAGCTGGCTCCACGCGTCCTGTAGAGTGGGGCCTTGGCCAGAAAGGGCAGAGCCAGAGGCAGCCAGCCTTCCGCCCTACTTCCCCGGCTCTCAGAGCTGCCTGAAGCGCTCAGAGTAGTGCTCCAACACTGACATAAAGGGCCTGGGTTCAACTATCCTTTGCCCTTCTGTCATTGGGCCTGGACATACACTCAGCAACACTCTCCAAAAAACTGCATACGCATTAAGGACAGGAAGAAATCATAACCGAGAATAAATTGTGAACCTCATGATTTTGGGACCTCAGAATTCTTTTTTTTCTGCATTCATCATATTTGCAAAGTCTAAGCTTTCATCTTGTACTTTTCCCCCTCTGCTGTAACTATGTAGTCATAACAGTGTCTGAATTCAGTATGGCATAGATTTCACCCTCAGAATGTGATTACTCCACCAATCCCACTGATTTACAAGGGACTACTCACAAAGTAATGTATTATTTAACATGAGTGGAGCTGTCAGAATCTGGCCAGGAGGAAGGAAGGAAAAGAAAAAGAGGAGAGAAAGAAACAAAAAAGAATGTAACATGTCTTTTTCCATGTAGGACATACAACTCAAAAAGTTAGAAACATCTGAACTTGATTGAGAGAGAGAGAACTCCTTAGTGGGAGATGGAGAGGATTAGATCTATTATTTTGTGGTTAAGATTGTTTTTCAGTTTGATATACAGTACTAGGACTCTCAGGGTACATCAACACAGCAGTGTTATTTCAGAATATCGGACGTTATTCTGAAATAACATAGTCCGTGTCTACAAACGAGTAATTATTTTGACATAATGTTGAGCTGGAGGACTTCTTACTCCAGCTCCTATAACCCTCATTGTATGAGGAGTAAGGAAAGTCAGAGGAAGAGTGCTCTGTTTTGAAAAAAGTGCTGTGTTGATACTCTCAAATTCACAGTAAGCTTTTAATGTAGCTCACATTGTGTAGCTTATTTTGAGTTTCGCCCTGCTGTGTAGATATACCCTCAAAGTCCAACTCATTTCTTGATTTAAAAAAAATTCCATGTTTTTTAAATATTTCTATGATAGTGACATGGGAATGAAAACAATGCAGAGTTAGAAATTTTAAAAAAAAACAAGGCACTAATATGGAACAGACAGAAAATATAGCACAATATAATACTATACTAAAAGGTATATTTCTACGTACCAACATACGGTATTTTGGTCATTGGAAAGCAGTGCTGGTAATGAGTATAAATTTCATCCATGACAGCATTTTCTGTACCCGACGTGAAGTTCTGAAGTAAATTAGCATACAGGCATTTCCCAAAATCACCAAATTGTGTGCCACTGATCTTTTCACCAAATGAAACTGTAGACTGTAGGTGATGCCCCCATTTCAACAGAAACACTATAAAAGTAATGCCATCGATAGCAACAAAATTTCTTTTATATCTTGCTTAAATTGTGCCCCTCTTGATGAATTCCAGTGACTGCTAAATATCATGCAGCCTTTTCTGACCAAATCAGGTGAAGTACAAGGTTCAGCAGGTAACATAGGAAAGCATGACGTGTGCAGCTTCAACGCAGTTATTGTCAGTTAACCCTGATAAGATACATTAACTGCTTTACATAGGCCAGGCTGAATAAATATGATCTTTGTAAGCAATTAACTTGATACAGTTCTGTTTATCTTAAACGCCATGGGACTAGAGAGCATTGGTGTTAATTATTCATTGCATTGTTCTTTGGTCTTCTAGTCTATCACATTGTCAGGGAGTGATTGGTTCCTGGAAGAAAGGAAGCAGGATCTAGAGCACATGGACTTTGTACCTGCTGCCCAATTGGCTCCAGAATTTACCTGGTTCTTACAAAGCAGCTGGGTTAGTTAGTTGCCTTGTGACGCTACAGAAGGGATGGGGAACCTATGGCCCGGGGGATGGATGCAGCCCTTGGCTTGCCTGAATCTGGCCCATGAGGCTCAGTGCTTTTCCCTTAGCATTGGGGAGCCTGCCTCTCCCCGTGGGATTGAACACACAAAAACTTCTAGCCTGGGCCCCTTTAGGCTCGGGTGGGCAACAGGAATGTGGGAGAGTCTTTCTCCTCCTCCGTTGTGGACCACATCAGTGAGGGCTTTTTTTGTTTTGTTTCGATTTTTTTTGCAGGGCTCCCAGGCAGCAACCTTCCACTAGGACTTTCTGGTCCTGGAACATCCTGCTGGACCACTGATGTTGCTGGACCAGAAAGTCTTGGTTTAGAGATTTTTAACCTGTGTTGGAAGTAAAAGAGTTGGTTGAAAAGCAGACCACTTTAATGAGAACAATGTACCTGGGGTTACTGTAGGCAGAATGTATGGGCTTGCATGAACAAAACTAGTAACAATGAGTATTTGAGAATATGTTCATATGATGTATTGACAGTCATACAGCAAGTAACTTACACCCGTTTTAAGTCCAGAGAAGTGTAAAATGGCCTTGGTGTAAATGAGAATCAGGCTCTACTTTCAGCAAGCAGTTCCTGAAAAATACCATGTGCGATATTTTTGTGAATGTAAGGTGCAGGCATCTGCTTTATGTGCTAATAAGACTTCATATCTTCTAATTTTCTCTTGTTTAATTATACCTAACTGAAAATACTTCATTGATAAGTACATAGTTGTCATTGTAAATAGGGTTGCCAAACGCTTTCAGCAAAAATATCAGACCCTTAGTGCCCCTGTGTAAAACTATGGTATGCCCGCATCTTGAATACTGTGTACAGATGTGGTCTCCTCACCTCAAAAAAGATATTTTGGCCTTGGAAAGGATTCAGAAAAGGCAACTAAAATGATTAGGGGTTTGGAACAGGTCCCATGTGAAGAGAGGTGAAAGCGACTGGAACTTTTCAGTTTAGAAAAGAAGAGACTGAGGGGGGATATGATAGAGGTATATAAAATCATGAGTGGTGTGGAGAGGGCAGATAAAGAAAAGTTATTTATTAGTTCCCATAATAGAAGAACTAGAGGACACCAGATGAAATTAATGGGTATCAGGTTTAAAACTAATAAAAGAAAGTTCTTCTTCACACAGCGTGTAGTCAACCTGTGGAACTCCTTGCCAGAGGAGGCTGTGAAGGCTAGGACTATAACAGAGTTTAAAGAGAAGCTAGATAATTTCATGGAGGTTAGGTCCATAAAAGGCTATTAGCCTGGGGATAGAAATGGTGTCCCTGGCCTCTGTTTGTCAGAGGCTGGAGAAGGATGGCAGGAGACAAATCGCTTGATCATTGTCTTTGGTCCACCCTCTCTGGGGCACCTGGTGCTGGCCACTGTCGGCAGACAGGCTACTGGGCTAGATGGATCTTTGGTCTGACCCAATACGGCCGTTCTTATGTTGACTCTCTCCCCCCCCACCACCACCAAAAAGAAAAAAGCACTGGGAAAATTTTAGTTGAGCAAAAAAACCTAACCCCTCCACTACCAGGCTGCCAAAATGCAGTCACGGCCCCTTTAATTGGCGGGCTCACTTCCCTGCCACTCCCCCAACAACGATGCATGTCTGTTGGGCACTGAGCCGGGAAAAGTAGAAAATATCAGACATTATCCTGCGAGAAAAGAGGGTTTTGCACACACAAAAAAAGTCCACGCTGCTTGTTTTTGCACAAAAACCCAGCGCAAAAACGATCGGCAGAAAATATGCAAATGAGATCACGGCTCAGGCAAATGAGTCCTTCATTAGCATAATTTTTGCCTAGAAAATTCGTAGTGTAGACGTAGCCTGAAGGAGGAAGCAGTGAAGGCTCTTGCTTGGGCATGCCTGAGAAGGGGCCAACACAGGTCAAGGAGAACTTTAAGGGAAGCTGCCAGAGTCCCTGCGGAAGGAAGGCAATAGGAGAATCCTGCTGGGGAAGAAATAAGTTAAGAGAAGCTCTACGGGGGTCAGGAAAAGGGGCCAAGAAGTAGAAGAATTTAATAGAACCCAAGAAGTGCAGAAGAACCATTAAGTGTTTGAATTGAATTTTGAGTTCGACATTTTGTTACTCCAGAAAGACATTGAACTTTGTCACTTGGCAGAAGGGCCAGCCATGGAAGACTTGATGAGGCAGATAGGCAGCAGAAGGCATTAGAGATGACTCTTTGCAGCAGTACACCCTCACATAAGGGGGCACTATGAATAGTGAGTTTCCTATCTTGTGCTATCACCATGCACATTTTCTTAAATGTTTTAAAAACTCAAATCAAACTGTTGACTAAACAGATTTTCTCCACAGGCCCATGGATTCAATTCAGTATGCCAAAGCCTACAGCCAGATAAAACAGAAAATTGGAAAGACAAATAAAAAAAGCCCTTAGTATTAAAAATTACTCCACTGAATGAGCCACCCTCTCTCCCCCCACTAAACTTTTTCACTTGCATCCACAAAGTGGCCAACCGCAATGAAAGGTTTGTTTAAAAATTCAGTCTATGAAGATAAAAAAGGAACATAGAATAGTGCCAAAGAAGCCAATTTCCTCATTTATTTAATAATACATATTTACAAGAAGAATTACATGGTACAGTTTGAACCCCTTTAGTCTGGCAATCTCTGGTCCATCAACATCTGTGGTCCAGCATGATTTTAATTAGCTGGATGTCCACTTATCATGGGTGCAGCCAACTTTCTCATGGCCCCATAAAGTTTGTTTATAGCCACCAGCCTGGCTATCAGTGTCCTGTGCGGTTATTTAGCTCTAATTTATCCATAAATGTCCTCGAACAGCCCAGTAAGCAGTGGAACTGTTGGTAATGCTGCCAGGTAATATTGACCTCTTGTGGTTCATCAAATTCTCTGGTTCGTACTGTCCTCTTCAAAATAATACCCAAATGCCTTCTGGCAGTGCATTAGGTCATGTGACTAAACTTTCAGGTGTGCTTCATTCTCAATCTCTTCACCTACCTTGGGAAAATCTTGTGTACAGTGGAGTCTTTCAGCACACCTCAGAAGGCTTCCATCTCTTTGCTGGATTGAGCATGAAGTATGTGAGCTTGGAATAGAAAAAGAGCCATAAAATGCGCAGCTGAAATTTTTATCAGCCTGGCTATTTATTAAAGAGCTTGTTTGTCTTTCTGTCTGTCTCACTGCTCTGGAGAGGCCAATCAAATGTTCATGGATCCATAGATATTAGAATGGATTCTAGATTTTCCCATATAGTTTACTAGTTACCAGCTGGCTTGGCTGATGGATCATTTATATTTCTTTATGGTAAAACAATGTGTTTACTTTGAGAAACTTGCCTGAACCCAAGTTTCTTCTGCAAAGCTGCAGCATGGCTAACAAGTGGGATTTAGCAAATTAAGTTTCTGGTGGATCCCTTGTTCCATTTCCTCTGGGTTTGCATAGATGTTTGGGATTTGATTTTCTCACAAATGCTGTGAACTGAGAGTGCTTTTTTTTTACCAAGAAAAAAAATCACAAATACTCTACTAACCTGAATGTTGAAGTATATAAATATGATCTGACATGCAGAGAAAACACAACTGGCAAATGGTGGTCCTTTAAGAAGTAGGGAAATAAAATAATAAGTAAATACATACAATATTAAAGTGAAGAACACCCATAAACAGAACACTTACTGTGTTTATTGTATTACACAAATGCTTTGATAGTAAACAGGGAGCCGAAGGATAATTTTGGTTTTGAGCTGTTGGTTAATGGAAAGGAGACATTACTTCAGCTCACATTAATGTCTAGATAACTTGGCCAGATACACAAGGAGAGACCAGGCAAATCAGATGGACTTTGCTCCATGGTTTCAGCTAGAACCCCTTCTCCACATCTTTACCTTTTTCCTGGGACTGTGCATTATGGTATCCATTGTCCGCCTATCTGTCCCTTCTCCTGTGTCCCATCTTGCCTGACAGAGCATTCTTACTGATGTTGGTGCATGAAAGAGTAGAATCTGCTTCTCAGTAAACAAAGTTTGGTCTATGTAATTTTACCCATAGTATCTGTTATAGATATCATATGACCTGGATGTTCGGAATTGGATAACAGCGACAAATGGAAGTTGATGAACAATATGTAATATTATTTGGTCCTACAATACAACACTTATTTCCTCAGCTATACTTAACTCTTTATAAACACTGTCCCATTTGTCAACACTCACATACTGCATCTTATTTACAACCAATCTAAGTGCTGTCAAGGCTTCAAGAGATATTTTAGGAGCTCCTTTGAGTCGAGCACCATCAGTACTTCATAGATGCCATTCTTTTGGACATTTTAATGGGAAATAAAACTGATGAAGAACAGAAGCCCCTTTCTTAGCCTCATTTATCTAATCAAAGTGCAGTTTCTCTAATGCTCTGAGGCCCTAAAGCACTTAAGAAATAAATATACTTGGTATCATTTGTGAAGCAGGATTTATCAACTATCCTGGATTTCATACAATTATCGTAAGAGTATTATGTGGAATAGCAGTCCCATCATAAACACATACTTTACAGATTTCCCAGAGTTCTGAAGAGAATTGTAATTTACCAGTATAACACAATACCCTGCTTTGTTAGGCTGATAGCCCAAGTAAAAGTGGTTCTTTTTCCCAGGTCCCTAAATAGGGGGTTTACAAGTTTCTTCCCACATGTAAAATGAGATCTATTGATTTTTTACATTAGTAACATCTAGTCTGAATTGTTTGCAGTAGCCTTATTAACTTTGGCTTGAACCCCATTTAAATTATGGAAAGGAATGTGCACATCAGAAACCGAGCAGTCAAAAAAACTCATACAAAAATCTTGGAAGGAACATGATGTGTGTTCAGCTTCACCACCTAGTAGCTTTTTTTGATTGTTTCCTTTTTTGACCCTTCCACCCCCCTTGTTTTGTGAGTTGTCTGTTTTGGCCCTGATCCTGGTCTGAGGGTCACATAGGTAAAGCCCTGTACCCATACAGAGCTCCATTGAAAGCATTGGCCCTTTAGGTGGGCTCAGAGTTTCACTAACATGGCTGTCAGTACAGGACTGGGACTTCAGATTGCAAGTTCCTGGGAGCAGGATGAATGCCTTCATATCTTTCCATGAAGTGCTTTAGTCACCATATATAAATAACTAAAATATTATCTTGAATTTAAAAATGTAGCCGTCTGCAGACTTTGTTGTTTCCTGTAGAAAACACCAAATCCAGACAGCTTTACTACCTTAACATAGAAAAAGTTTTGAGCAGTGAGTCTCTGGCATTCTGGAGCAACTCCAGTATAGAGCAGCAATGAATAAAAGCCAGTGGTGGGATATGTAAATATGTGCATAGCCTGGAGGAATGAATGCTGTGCTGAATTCTAATCCTGGAAATCTAATACAAGAAATAAGCAATATGGACCCTATGGAAAAACACTTGTGAGGGAGTATCGTCGAGTCGATATAGTGATGGCCTGAGTGTCAGCAAACCAAAGCTCTATTCCTTGCTCTGATGATGACCTGCCATTTTATGTCAGGCCAGCCAGTTCATCCTGTGCCTTTGCTTCATCTGCTATTACTACTGATAACTATGTGTAGTAATAGGAGAGGAAAATGACTTGATCTTGGTCAGAAAAATTTCAGGAGGCATTACAGGAAAAGTATACATTGCTCTGTGTGTGTTATGTCACTCTTCTGCCTCTTTTTCCCTTGTGTTATTTGGAAATAATAATAATTAATGTTTGTACAGTACTAGGATGTGAAAGTGTTCTTTTCTTTGGCTCACACAATGATGGGGGTCCTCTCTACATATTCACTGGGTCCAGGGTTCAGTAGGAATCAGGTCATTGTCATTTTTCTCTAGAAGCTTTTGATGATGGACTTAAGGTCCTGATGAAGTCATGTTCTTAACTTTTGGCATAGAAAGCCTTTTCCAAAGGAACTGATATAGAGGCTACAGGACTGGATTGTGCCTGACAGGCAGATATACAGAGATGCAGGGAGAGAGAACACAGAGCTGCCTTCTGTTTTTGTGCAGGGGCCCTCCCACATCCAAGGACTCCATGAAACTGCAGCCAAATAGATATGATAGACTCCCCGAAGTGAGTGGGAAGGAGCCGTGGCCTATTCCTTCCATTGGCACTTGCTCGATTCTAGGTATAGGGGAGGGAGGACAAATACTGCACCCTTACAAAGCTTGGTCGGATAGCCATGCTTCGGGAGCTGCAGAAGGAATGCACAATAACTTGGAATCTTCTAGTGCAGTGGTTCCCAAACTTTTCGGCATCGCACCTCCTTTTTGATTTTTGAGAAATCCTCACACGGCCCGTCCCCCCCTCCAGCAATAGCAGCAAAAAAAGGAACTGACCAGGGCCAAGAGACAAGAATAGCAGTACCCCCTGGAATTTCTTCACACACCCCAGTTTGGGAACCCATGTTCTAGTGCCATAGTGTGACTCTGCACAACCTCAAAGACCCAATTTGGTCCTCAGCAAATAGCCTTACCAGTTCTTTCAGGATGGAAAAGTTTCATGTGTGGAGTGCTGATTATTTCTTCAGGCTCTCTTAACTGGGTGAGATGTCACCTGATCTTTCAGATCAACTAGCTGCTATTTTTTTATATTAGCTTTTTTGGTAAGGTTTTCCCCTTTCAGCTTTAAAGAGGCCAGCACCATGTACTTCCTCATTCAGAGACTCCATCTTCAGGTTCAGGATTAAGAAAGTAGTGGAGGCTGGATTGTCACCATGACTGCTGATGCTATATTCATTATAAACACTGCTCGCGGACCTATATCACAACATAAGAGATGTCTTGATCTTTTAAAAGTTGTTGCCATTTTAAGTCATGATTTAATAGGGCAAGCTCTGGGTCTCTTCTAACTTTCAAAGTGCTTTGGGATATCTGCCTTAGGTACGCTAATATGACACAAATGATTACTTCATTCAAGGTCAGTTAATTTAAATTTCACACAACTGACATCATTGACTTGAAAGTGAGATCTAGTTAATAAAGACCTTTAGCTGAGATGAGATTTCTTTTGGGAGCAGTGAAAGAGGATAAGAAACACGGGAAATAGTTAGATTATTCTTGAATAAATCAGATACACAGCTTGCTGTGCTCAGCAAGTGATGCCACTGCCTGCACCATTAGTTGTATCTATTTTCCCAAATCATGCATGCAGGAAATGAAGGTATTGAAGCAATCACTGAGCTTGACATGAATAAAAGTGTTTTCTTCTGCCTGTCCCATACAGATAGATGAAAACTAATAAACACTCTCTTTCCCCTCCCACTTTTAAAAAAAAATGAATTACAGGCAGTCCCGGGGTTACGTACAAGATAGGGACTGTAGGTTTGTTCTTAAGTTGAATTTGTATGTAAGTCGGAACTGGTACATATTGTAGGGGAAACTCTAGCCAAACATTTCTCCAGAGCTCAGTTTTATTCTCCCACACCTCACTTCCCTCAATCCTTTATTCTCAAGCTGAAGTGTCTGCTGAGAAAAGCTGCTCCATGTCTCCTTGGTCTGCTGGGGGTGGGGCGCTAGCTTCACTTCTCCCTGGTCTGCTGGGGGAAGCAGCTAGTGTGGGGATGTAAGTCAGATCCATGTAACCCGGGGACTGCCTGTACTTGATGGCATATTTATCAAAGAATCTCAGCTCTCTTTCTGCTTGGATCCTAAATTTAATTAATTAATGGAGATTGCCTGTCTCCTAGAACTGGAAGGGACCTTGAAAGGTCAGCAAGTCCAGTCCCCTACCTACACAGCAGGATCAAGTACCACCCCTAATGAAATTTTGCCCCAAATCCCTAAAAGGCCTTTACAAGGATTGAATTCACAACCCTGGATTTAGCAGGCCAATGCTGAAACCACTGAGCTATCCCTCCCCAATCTACTGGCCTAGATGCAGTAGCAGTGATAGTTGCAGTGAAGTGTATGTGATTAAAAAATGAAAGTGATTTGGAATTCTTTTGAGTGAATTCTATTTTTTCTGAGACTTTATTCTCCATGTTTTCCAAAATTCATATCTCTCTGATATTTTCATATTAGGTTCTTTAATTTTTATGCCTCCTTGATTTTTGTGACTGTCCCTGCCATCCCCAAAACATTTGTAAAAATTGCAGTATACTTGAATTTCCATTCCAATTATGTAGGCCCAAAAGTTTTGAATAGTTCACTTTAAAATCTGTATGTTTTTCTTATCTGAACAGAACTGAGACATCACTAATAGATTGGCCAGTCGCTTACTGAAGCAGGCATAAGGACAATTTGTAGTTCCCAATTTCTAAATCTATTTCAGTATAGTGTCACAAGGGGGAGCCATTGTCAGTGCTATTATACTCAGCTCAGGAAATGCAATTCTGTTACTGAGCTACACCATTCCCTTTGCAAGAGGAGTGCAAGCTCTTACCTACCTGTGCTGTTAGGGTACGTCCACACAGCAGCGCTATTCCGTTATCCCAAAATTGCATTCTGTGCGTCTTAACAGCATGCCCGTTAGTTTGAAATACATTTGAAATAATGGACTTCTTATTCTAGCTTCCTGTAAACCTCATTGCATGAAGATTAAGGAAGGCACCAGAATAGTTATTTATTTCAAAGTTAGAGCTGTGTAGACAGCACCAAATTTCAAAATAAGCTTAACCCTTTCCCAGAAACATCAACTATGGCTAACAAGAGGGCATGGGCGCAATTTCAGATTTTAGTTGTGTCGGAGGCACTTAGGCACTTTAACCCTAGTTTTCTGGCAGATGATTTAGCAGTTAGCTGACAACAGTCCTGTATCTAGTTAATCTGTCCTCTTTTTACATAGAGGTATTCCACCTGCTCAGGTCTAATAACATGTTCTAAAATCTTGTGGCAAATCACTTAACAGACAAAAATAGGGTTAGAATGTCTTTACTTGGCTACTAACTCTACTGAGTGAGAGAAACACTATCAGAACTCCTGGGTTCTTTCTCAGCTCTGGGAGGAGAGAGGGATCTTGTGGGTTACAGCAGGGGCAGATACATCTGGTTTCTATGTAAGAACATGAATGGCCATGCTGGGTTAGTCCAATGGGTCATCTACTCCAATATCCTGTCTTCTGACAGTAGTCAATGCCAGGTGCTTCAGAGGGAATGACCACAACAGGCGATCATTGAGCAATTCAGGTCATCGCCCATTCTCAGCTTCTGACAAACACAAACAAGGGACAAGCAGAACATGGTGCTGGATCTTTGCCCACACTGGGTAATAGCTACTTTATCTAGTTCTCTTTTTTTAACTGTGTTTATAGTCTTGGCCTTCACAATCTCTTCTGACAGAGAGTTCCACAGGTTGACTGAGAGGAAATCCTTATGATTGTTTTAAATCTGCTGCCAGTTAATTTCACTGAGTGAGTGACTCCTAGTTCTTATGTTATTTGAAGGTGTAAATTACATGCCCTTCTTCAATTTTTTCCAACTCCCTTAATCATCTCTTTTCCAAACTGAAAAGTCTATCTTTTTAATCTCTCCTCATATAGAATGTGTTCAGTACTCCTGATAATTTCTGTTGGCCTTCTCTGTACCTTTTCCAAATCCAATATATCTTTTTTTGAGATGAATGACTAAATCTGCACACAGTGTTTGATATGTCGGTGTACCATGGGTTTATATAGAGGCAACATGATAGTCTCTGTCTTATTATGCATTCCTTTCCTAACGAGTAACAATATTGGTTTTTTGATTGCCACAAGACATATTTTCTATATGTGGATATTTTCAGACAACTGTCCATAATGACTCAAAGATCGTTTTAATGATGGCTTCAACTAATTTAGACCTCATCATTTTGTATGTATATTTGAGTTTTTATTTTGCCTGTGCATTGGTTTGCTTTTATCAACATTGAATTTAATGTGCGATTTCCTTGCCCAGTAACCTAGTTTTGAGAAATCCCTTTGTTACTCTTTTCAGTCTGCTTTGGACTTAATTATTTTAAATAAATGTTATATCTGTAAATTTTTGCCAGTTAACTATTTACTCTTTTTTCCAGACCGTTGTATGTTTTGAACAGCACTGGTCCCAGCATGGACTCTTGGGGTTCACCATAATTTGTTGCTTACCATTCTCACCATTTATTCATACCCTTGTTTCTGTGGCTGGTGGGCGGAGGTAGGGCTGGGGGAGGCAAGATCTCAGCCCTGCCTCCAGCCCTGCCCCTTCTGCTGGGTCCCCCACTCCCAAAGGGATCCAAGCTGCCTCCCTATCTTCCTCTCCTCCCCCCACCATGGGGAGGTGGGGCAGTGGTGCCCTGTACATGCCCTTCACCACCACAGGGAGGGTGGTGGGTGGGCACATGGCCCCAGCCTCCCCAGTGCGAAGCACAGGGAGGATGGGTGCTAGGAGCAACAACACTCCACCCCCAGAATGCTTAGGTGTTCTGGAGGCAGAATGTGGGTGCGGCCAGGCTGGTGGTTTGGGGAAGGCTGTGCCTTTACCAGCCTAGGGGTACGTCTAGACTACATGCCTCTGTCGCCAGAGGCATGTAGATTAGGCTACCAGACATAGGAAAATGAAGCGGCGATTTAAATAATCGCCGCTTCATTTAAATTTACATGGCTGCCGCGCTGAGCCGACAAACAGCTGATCAGTTGTTTGTCGGCTCAGCGTGATAGTCTGGACGCGCGGGTGTCGACATCAAAGGTATTTGTCGACCACCCAGGTAAACCTCATCCCAGGAGGCATACCTGGGTGGTCGACAAATACCTTTGATGTCGACACCCACGCGTCCAGACTATCGCGCTGAGCCGACAAACAACTGATCAGCTGTTTGTCGGCTCAGCGCGGCAGCCATGTAAATTTAAATGAAGCGGCGATTATTTAAATCACCGCTTCATTTTCCTATGTCGGGTAGCCTAATCTACATGCCTCTGATGACAGAGGCATGTAGTCTAGACGTACCCTAAGATACTAGCCCCCCCAGGCTCCTTTCTTATCTTTTAACTGGAGTGCCTGACAATGCTTTCAGGATCATCTAACGATATTTAGTTTAAGGACAAACCTTTATTACCTTAATCACCCTGCCTCCATTTGTAAGCAAACTCTGTGTCACAAAGGCTGTGCTGTTCACAGCTTTTGAAATCATCGCATATCACACTCAGGCTATGTAGCAGCTAAGAGCTCTGTCTGGGGCTCTAGGGAGTAGATCCTTAGTACAACATTCAGGAGGTAAGGCTAAAGCTCTCTTCCCCTCTTTCCTTCCATGCCATCTCTGCAAGGGGGTATATTTCTTGGAAAATGCTTTGAAGTTGTTACAATCCATCTGTTCACATTAAAGGTGTGATACATAAACTCATCTGTTGACTTCGGGCTTTGTCTACACTAGAAACCTTTACCAGAAATACACGTGTAATCACACTTGTATTACCCACAGCCTTTAGGGACACACTGTATGACTATGTGTTTTTCTTTTTGCCTATTGCTTCCTGTTCCTGCTTATTTCCTGGCTCCTGCTGCCTGAACACAGTGATCGTGTGTGTGTGTGTGTGTGTGTGTGTGTGTGTGTGTGTGAGAGCATGCATGCACAATGTGTGTAGCACTAGAAGCATGCAGTTACTCGAGGCTGATGTTACATACGGCCATGTGAACTGTTATATTTTGTTCAGACTGTTGCCGACTTAATTGGATCATGGTTATTACTTGTGTTGATTGACTCTCTAATCATGTCTTGCTTTGATTTCTTTGTGCTTGGGAATTGCTGTTTTGGAGTGCATGAGAGCGTAATACATGCAGACTCCAGCGCAAGTGCCTTTTTTCTGATTTAGCTTAAATATCTTTCCAAGTGAGAAAAGGTAAACCAAAAATAAACAAACAAAAAAGACCTGTTATCCTGGAACGGGGAATTATATTCATATGGGGGATTATACCAATATAGGATCTCTGATAAAGTGAAAGAACTTCCTTGTTTAGACAGGCCTAGGGGTTAAGTGAGACCATTTGAATGGGGATACACAATGATTTCAAATTCCTCTTTCTTTATGCTGGCTGCTGTAATACTCTAGTTATTGTGATTATGTTGATGAGATCCCAGAAATTCATACGGTAATAAAAAACATAATATGGGTTAGGCGCTGAGCACTGGAATTTATTAATGTTTAAAAAATTAAATGGGCTCAGAGGCTGGTATAATATGCCCAGGTTTTCCATATGAATAATAATAATAATGTAGGGCCAGATTTTCCAGTTGGTGCAAATCAGCACAGCTTCATTCACAGGAGCTCTACTGGCTTACACCTGCCGAGACTCATATTAACTTCTGGCTTCCTCTTGGGAGCCCAGGTGAAGATAGATGATGTTGGAATAATGTGGGAATAGCAATGAGATACCATATGGTCCCTCATTAGCATGGTGTCATGGATTTTCAATGACTTTCTTACATTTTTGTCATTTGCTGATTGATATAGCTGTTGAGGGGTATGAGCCCTAGACTCCCTTAAATTACATCAGCAAGCAATTTCCATAATTCCACAACTTTTATTAATCTCTTTCTGCTCTGGGAGGAATTGTATTTGTGTATTATATATTCTGGGTTTAGCACCAAACTGAGACCTCAGGTTGTGATCCATCATAAAGACATCTTAACTTTATAAAAGATGGCTGTCCGCCAAGGTCCATGATACAAAAATAGCACTGAGAGCTTACTGGATTTGTAAGAATGATAAATCAAGGGAGGATGTGACTGATGCTTTGCATATTAAGTCCATTCCAAGCAGCATGTACTTCACTTGAGCCCCAATCAAAATCCTTTAAAATCAATTTTTGTATACTGACTTCTAGGAAGAAATAGATCTCAGACACTTGGGGGATTATGAGATTTATAAACAGTTCCCAAACTGTTGACTCGTGTAGACTATTAACCCTTTATGAGATGATAAATCTGAGACTCATAACACAGTCTTGAGTGACTTTTAATTTTCATTGATTAGCAATCAAATTAAAATAGGTATAATCTGCTACTAAGTAGAATTTATGTCTGGCTTAGTATCCCCACCTGACTGCATGCCAAATCAAATGTATGCTTTTCCTCTGAAATTTGTTCACACGACTGGCAGGGAATTGCTATTTCCTTTTTAGCCTCTTACACAACAAAAGTGTAGTGAAAACAGCAGCCACCACCGCCAAACAACTCCCCACCTCCTCAACACACACACTGATGCAATGTTGAAGCTAAGATTTTGAATTCATGCATATCGGGGAATTTTTTATTATAGTTGCTGTGGCAACTGTAACTTGGCCATGTAGCATATATTGTAAGCATATACTATAGCACAAAGTATTGCAATGTGGGCTAGAGAATTGGAGTTTGGAGCTACTGAAGTCCAATTTATTTTCTATATATGAATTACTATGGGCATGATCCTTCACCATTAAGGACAATGAGAATTTTGCCATTCGACTGTATGGGATCAATAGCTTTAGGATTATGGGCAAGTCACTTATGACCTAATTCTGCAATGACTTATGCATGTATTTATTTTTAAGCATATGAGTTGTCCCATGGGCTTCAATGCAATTGCTCAAATGTTTAAAGCTAAGCACACAGAGAAGTCTTCGTAGGTTCAAGGCCATGACCACTATATGGCTCAGTTTTCTTGTCTGTGTACAATGGAAACAATTATACAGGCTTACCACAGGAAAGTTGTGAAGCTTCAAGCATTTAGAGGAGTTAAAGTGCTAAATATTCTTACTGCTACATATCTGTGTGAACTATGGTTGTATAAGATCCATAATTTTGAATTGCCTCACATTTTGTGCATATAATTTTTTCCCATAATTATGACTTTCCCTATTTAAATATATATAAATAATCCTTGAAGCTGAGCTTGTCTGATGAAAGGAGTTACAAAGTTCTTTAAAATACCTGGAGATGCATGGATAGAACATGTTTTACAGCTAATTCTTGGAAGAACTCTTAAGGGATTCAATAAAATCCTGACTAGTTTTGCTTTAAATGGGAATAATGTAAAACTGGGGTACTGCATTTGATTTTGTATCAACATAATCCTTATTTTACTTGCTAGTTTTCATTTTAGTTTAAATATAAAAATCACAAACTGCCCATGGAAACCTAAATAATATCAGTTTGAATATTTAAAGTGTACGTTCTAAGAGGTTTAATTCTTGACTGTGGTCGAGCCTATGAACTAGCAGGGGGGATGGAGTGCAGTGTGGGGGAAAGATTCACTTAGGCCTTAATTTGGTTTAATTTCTCTGACAATGTGCAAGGTTAAACAGTCCAGTAAAGCAGATAGGCAGCTGTGAAATACTTTACCACGTTGTTTGGGAAATATCCCAAATAGAACAAACAGACAAGTATAGTACATAGAGGGTTTGCAGATTTGCCATGTATTGGTTTTCTTCATCCAACCATTTTCTTGTGCACGGTTCTTGGAAACTGCGAATCTGCAAACCCCTATGTACTATACTTGTCTGTTTGTTCTATTTGGGAGTATGAGAAGTTCTGATTGGTGTCATTTCTCTTTGAAAGGCAGTATTCTACATTCTGCAATCATGCGAGGGAAGGGGGAAATTCTCTCTATCCTCGTTTTGAGTCCATGAACCATTATCACATTTACTCCTAATGTATAGCCACCATTTGTCTAAGTTCTCTGGTGATTTGTTGGCAGAGCTAAAGCCTAGAATTGATTCTCTTTTTGTCTGGGAGTGGATAAAGCTCAATATGAACCTCCAGGAATGTCATGGTTTGAGAACATACAAAAGATTCAACATTTTTTCTGACTTCACAAGAGATATTGTCAAAGCAGTAGCCCCAGGAATACTTACGTGGAAAATTCTTCATGATAATATTCTTGACAAAGATTTCATAACTCATAGGGCAGGGGTAGGCAATAATTTTTGCAGGGAGCCACACCAAGATTTTGAAAAGTGATCGAAGGCCGCACTCTTCCATGATATTAATGGAGGAGGAGATGTGGAGTCTGGGATGGAGGTTGGGGTAAGGGATTGGGATGCAGGAGGGAGACTAGAGTCTGGGAGGGAGTTGGGATGAAGCAGGCCGTTGTGACCTAGGGCAGGGACTGGAGTGCAGGGGTTAGAGATGTGACCTAAGGTAGGAGGGGATTGTGATCTGGAGCAGGAGATTGGGGTGCCAGATCTTGGAGGGGATATGGGTTTAAGAGGGGGACAGAGGGCTTGGGTATGTTGAAGGGGGGGAGCAGATAGTTGGGGCAGGAAAGGACAAGGGTGCCAGAAGCAGGCTGGGGCCAAGAGATTTACTTGCTAGCTGCCAAACTAGCCTGCCTGCCTGCCTGCCTGCAGAGATTAAAATGTTTCCCAGCCTGCCTGCTTGCTTGCATTATTTGCATTATGAATAACTGAGCTCAGGAGCGAGGGAGTGATATTCCAACAAGCAGCTCCCATTGGCTGGTTTCTGCCAGAAACTGGCTAATGGGAAAGTGCTGGGGGCAGGGCGGCTTCTAAATTTTTCCCCCTCCCCTCCAGTTTCAAAACAGAAATGGAGCCCTGCCAGCTGTATTTCTGCTCAGCATGTGGGGCAAGCTGGGGAGCCTGGCTGGGGCTCCCTGCTGCCTCCGCAGTCTGAATCCGGTGGCTTGGCAGGCCGGATTCAGCCCACGGGCCGTATTTTGCCCAGGCCTGTCATAGGGAATAATGATCACGTCTCAAAATGTGAGATAATCTGTTTAATTGCTTCTGTTGTTCACTGTTAAATTCACATCATTCGCCCATGATCAGTAACCTTTGATGGTAACTCTGCAACATTTTCCATCCTTGGCAGGGTTGAATTTTCATTTGAACAGGTTGAAATTTCTTAAGAGCAGCACCAGTATTGAGGTGGCTGTGCACCACCAATATAAACAAAACACACATACACATTATATATATATATATATATATACACTGCTTATATATAATTTTAAGCAGTCCATGTGTGTGGAAGAAAATATATTAAAACAAGACACGTGTCTAGTTGCTGTGAGGTGCCCTTAGTGACAACAAAGGTGTTATACAAAGGTAGGGAATTAGCCTTCTTCCACTCGAGGAAGAGTAGAAGCCTCGTAACACATGGTCTCAGGGTTTGTAAACAGGTGCATGTTTCTAAGAGCTTGCAAATAAGGTTTCATCCTACATAACTAGCATCACATCTAGTACTTGCTACTTCTGTCTCATAAGAGCCAGAACTCCACAACATAGCAAAGATCTGGCTTTAATGCAATATCATTTATCATGTATTAATTAGTAACTCAGAGTTTAAAAAAGTTATTAAGTTCAGAGTTTTAGATATCTGCAACACTCCACAAAATCTGTTAAAAGAATCTTTTTCTTTCTTATCTTAAGCCATTAACAACCATGTAAACTTTTTTTGAAAAGTTACCATGCAAATGTCCTCCTAGCCCACATAACCCCCATGCAGCCTGCTCTCTCCCTCCCCACCCTCCAGCCCAGAAAGAGAGGACTGCAGCAAGTGAGTCAGGACACCCCAAACAAACTACCCCCTGCCTCCACCTCCCTGTACAAAAGCCAGTACCCACTCACTCCATTTCCCTTCACCTCTATGCAGTCAGCCTCTTACCTCCCCCTTCCCAGCCCAGGAGGGTTGAAGAGACCACTGGGTTTCTACCTCTGTCTCTTTCTCTCTGTGTCTCTCTCTCTCTCCTCTGGCAGACAGGACTCTCCAAACTCCCCTCTGACTTTGCCCCCCCCAAGCCAATTAATTAATTACTCACTCCCTTCCTCCCTCCCTCCAGCCACTCATTCTCTGCTTATCTCACCTGCTTATCTGCTCTGGGATCTCTTAAGTTCAGCGCAACAGCTCCATTTATCTGCTGCTTAAGGATGCCCAGATGCCCCACCCTCCTTCCGGTCAGCTGAGCTCCCTTCCTGCATGGGAGCTTTGAACCACTGAGGGGGACTCAGAAAATAGATGTGCGGTCACTCAGCCACGCAGCTTAGAGGGAACTGAGCTCATTAAACTTAGAGGCTGTGTCTAGACTGCATCCCTTTTCCGTAAAAGGGATGCAAATTAGACACATTGCAATTGCAAATGAAGTGGGGATTTAAATCCCCCCTGCTTCATTTGCATAAACATGGCTGCCGCTTTTTTCCGGCTCTGGTCTTTGCCGGAAAAAAGCGCCAGTCTAGACGGGGATCTTTCGGAAAATAAAGCCTTTTCCAAAAGATCCCTTATTCCTTTTTTAAGAGGAATAAGAGATCTTTCAGAAAAGGGTTTATTTTCCGAAAGATCCCCATCTAGACTGGCGCTTTTTTCCGGCAAAGCCCCGAGCTGAAAAAAAGTGGCAGCCATGTTTATGCAAATGAAGCAGGGGGGATTTAAATCCCCCCGCTTCATTTGCAATTGCAATGTGTCTAATTTGCATCCCTTTTATGGAAAAGGGATGCAGTCTAGACACAGCCAGAGAGTTTAAGGGTCCATGCTAAATCACAGAAACCTAAATACCCTGACCTTATGCTCAAAGCACTGTAGAGCTATGCATAATGTTTGCAATGAAATCCTAAACCACAAGAAAATCACCTGGTTCCAGGTCTGGTTCCAAAATCAAATCTTGGTCCAGGCATGGTAAAAGGCTTGCTGGAGTTCATGAACTTTTGGAGAAAACTAGGACCCAGTTTCAAATAAACTATCTTAATTTTACAGATAGGCACAATGTGGTTTGTATTAAGATGAGGGCCTGAAACCAGGGCTGGCCCGAGCCATTCGTGCTGCCTGGGAGCGCGGCGCCACCCCTGGGAATGCGTCGCATGCATGGCTCCACTCCCAGGGGCCCACCGTATGTGCAGCCCTGCTCCAGGTGTGTGGCACATGCATGGCCCCACCCCTGATCATGCGGTGCATGCGTGGCTCCAACCCCGGGCGCATGGAGCATGCGCGGTGCCATCCCCGCCTGGCCGGGAGCCCCACACGGCACCCTCTATAATGGGGCGCCCTGGGTAGTAGCCTGGTTGGCCCCGTACCTTGGGCCGATTCTTCTTGAAACATAAGGCCAAGTATCACAGGCCTGATGTGAGGCCTGTAGCCTAGGAGCAATAGTTAAGACTTGGCTCGGATCAAACAAAATCAAGTTGTGTAGGAAGCAAATTTAGTTAATAAGATTAAGCAGAAATAAGGTTGAGGGTATCAAACATTAGAGAGTGTCAGATACAGATTGAAAGACTATTTCAGGGGGATGGTAACAGAACACTTCATTGAGAGATATCCTGGTACCAACCTCCTCCCCAGCATACCCACCCAGATTCATGACCAGGTCTAAACTGACAGCATGATAGATGGTGATCAAACCCCTCTTGTACGAGGTAAGGGGAAGTAACTAAGCAACAGGAGGTGGAAACCTAATACGTCGGGAGGGAGATGTAACTTGTTTGTACTTGTGTACAAAATGAATCCCAAAGAGCTGTCTTTGTCTTTCTGAGGGAGCAATAGTGAAATCCATGCTATTGATTGATTGGTCCATTGTCAGAGGGTATATATGCGAAGTGGCTTTTGGGGGGTCTCTTGGATTCTGTTTTGTTGGCTAATTGTACATGGCTAACACAGTAGATAGGGGAGCACAGACACACGCAGCTGAAAGTTTAACATCAGAAGACCTCTCAGGACACCACACCGGTATTCCCTGACTAATACAACAATCTCTGGCAAACACTATTAAACTGAGCCCTCAGAAATACATTTGTGACTGCTATGAAAGCCAATTTAAAGTATATCTATCTATCTATCTATCTATCTATCTATCTATCTATATATATATATATATATATATATATATATATATATATATATGCAAGAGAGTATAACTTCCCCACTGTTTTTTCTTGCCTTGTGCGTGGTTTATTTTCAATAACTACAGTCTCATTTCCCTGACATGCATTTTAAAAAAATAAATAAAAAGGTCAGAACATCAAATAACCACAGGATGTGGCTCCAGAATTGGTCTACATATGTTTGTGCATACATACTTCAAAGAAGTAGCATGGAAAATTCAGCAGTTTCACCACTTCATCACTGCTTCCTCTGCTTACTGTGTCAGTTGGCCGATCTGTTGGGTGGGGGAGGGAGACAGGAGTATGGAGGAAAATTATACAGGTGTTGTAGTTTGGTATTGTAAAGGAGTCTATCGGGGTGCCCCCCGGCACCCCGTGCTCTCCGCCTGAGTCTCGTGCTCCCCTCACCCAGAGGTTCACTGTCTGGCGTCTGCAGTCAACTATCTTCTTGGCCCAGGGGGCCCCTTTTACACCAGGGGTCTCCGGGCTTCCCGTAGCAGGGAGAAGGGGGTCCGGGCCTGCCCACTCTCACGGACCCCAGCCCAGGGCCCTAAGGACTCAGAACGCTTACGGCGTCCGGTCCGGCTGGCGGGGCGTCTGCCGTAATGCGCCAGCCCTCAGGCTCCCTTCGCCTGCCCTGGGCTGCTTCCTCTCCCTGCCGCTCTGTCTCGCCGATGCGGGGGCTTACCTCTGCAGTTTGGGTCCACCTCCCCATCAGGCAGCCACGTCCGGCCTTTTAAATCTCCGCGCCGCTTGTGGCCGGGGGGTGGGGGAGCTCTGCCCCCTGTACGCGGGTCTACTTCCGGCGGGGCAGTGCACCCGCCATCTGGTGCCGCCCCCCACGTGACGTCAGGCGTGGTCTCGGCTGGTGCAGGCGCGTTGCCGCCTCCGCGGCCTGGGAGCACCCGGCACATCTCCGCTTGCCCTGTGCTGGGGCCGCCCAGTTTGTCCCTGGTGCCTCCGGCTCCTGCCCGCACGCCGCCACTCGTAGTGCGGCTGGTGCTGGGGCTTCTCGCTCCGACCCCTGGGTCGCCACGAAGGCAACTTCCAGGGGGATCAGAGTGCGGGGCGCCTCTGCCCCATCACAGTATTTTATGGGAAGAGTTGAGAAATGTTAAGATTAGGATGTCAATTGATGTGTGTTAACGCCTGCGATTAACGTAGGGCGGGATTAATGTGTTAACTGTTTTAACATGTTAATCACAAGCGTTAGTGCTGCGCTGCCCCTTTGAAGCGGCGCTTCAAAGGAGCAGTACATTAAGAGCCTGGGATCAGCCGGAATCCCCAGCTGACCCCAGACTCTGGGGAGCACAGCCCTTTTGAAGCGCCGGAGCGACGCTTCAAAGGAGCAGTGCAAGGCGGAGCCGGAGATCAGCTGGAGTGCCCAGCTGATGCCAGGCTCCGCCTTTCACTGTCCCTTTGAAGCACTGCGACAGCACTTCAAAGGGGACTCCAGCTGATCCCAGGCTTCTGCAGCGCTGCCCCTTTGAAACGCCACCCCAGTGTTTCAAAGGGGCAGTGCACATGATTAATTGCGTGATTAATTGCAATTAATTTTTTTAATTGCTTGACAGTTAAGATTTTTTTTTTCATAAAAAAGTAGGTCTATTCCTTAAACCAGGGGAGGGGAATCTACAGCCTGTGGGCTGGATTTAGCCCCTAGTTCAATTTTATCTAGGCCACAGGGGTGGAACTGTGTGCACTAGTTTATCCCACCATGGTGGTAAGCTTGAAGTTAGGCATCCTCTGTGGGGCTGGAGTGCTGAGCTCCAGCATGGGCTGTGCCCAGGACTGTTTGTGTGTTCGTGCACGTGCATGTGTGTGTGCGCTTTAATGTGTTATTTTATGCAACCGCATTTCTTTTCCTCTCTCTGATTGAACAGAATGTTGTTTATCTTGACTATGCAATTTTTATGTCCATATTATGGTATTTATGTCTGAATTCAAGAAGGGGAGGAAAATATTAAAAATCCAATCAGATGTAAAAATATCTGCTTTTTTGACTAATGAAGTGTAAATAACTAGCTCTAGATTCTGCTTTTCATGTATATTAATATGTTTTCCTAGGAGGCTGTCACATCCCTTGTTGTTTGGAGATTAATCAACAACTTTCTTAGTTTTAGCAACACTGTGATGCATTAACATATGCAAGGAACATCTGATATTACAGATAGTTGTTGCAGCTTTAAGGCCCCTCACCGTTCCTTCCTTCCTTAGTCACTTTTGTGTCTTACCATGTCTTTGCATCCCACTGTCCTCTGCTCTGCCTGTAATGACAGTCTCTGTCACCTATTTGCCCACTTTCCTTACATGCACCTTTTTATGCCACCTTTTATTCAATGAATGATTGTATAGAGAAGGGCATTCTCCTTACATTTAAATACTTTCAAAATCAATTCCTACCATGTCACCTATGGAAAACTGCCATTGAGAAAGGCTAGTATGTTTACTTCTATAATAAAGAAATATTAATATTTGTTTAAAAAATAAATAGGACTGAAAGTCTCCTAATAATATAACATTGATATTACACAAAGGTTTCTAACCATCAGAGGAGTGAAATTTTGGAACAGCTTCACAAGGAGAGTAGTGGAGGCAAATAAAAAACCTAACTGGTTTCAAGACTGAGTTTGATATATTTATGGAGGTGATAGCATGATGAACATGCCAACAATGGCCAGTGGCCAACCTGCAACAACGCGGCTTAGAGCCAGGGGAATGAAGTGAGTTGCTTCTCTTGCTCTGATCCTGCCCCCTACTGCTCCTTCCCCCATTGCCCTGAGTGTGCACACCCAAAGGGGGGCTGCATAGGGCACCAAAATGTCTAGGGAAAGTTGTGGATACAGAGGAACTACATTGAATTCTTTCTCAGGTGTGTGGCTGGCGGGTCTTGCCTACATGTTCAAGGTTTAACTGATTACTATATTTGGGACTAGGAAGCACCTTTCTCCTAGATCAGACTGGCAAAGATCCTAGAATAGTCCACCTTCCTCTGCAGAGCGGGCACAGGTCACTTGCTGGTTTGAACTAGAGTAACTGATGGGTTCACTGTAATTTGACATCTTTAAGTCATTACTTGAGGACTTGAGTAACTCAGCCAGAGCTTATAGGTCTATTTCCAGATTGGGTAGGTGAGGTTCTCTGGCTTCCAGTGTGCAAGAAATGAGAGTAGATGATCCTAATGGATGTTTATGGCCTTAAAGTCACACCCATTTAATACATCTTATCTAAAGTCAATATAATTTATTTGGAGAAGGGAATCATCTCATATTCAGTGTTCGTACAGTCCCTGTAAAGGCTGGAGTGTAGGTGGCTAGGCCAGTAATGTCTGTTGCTCTGGGGTCAAAAGCAGGAATCAGGATTAATTATGAAGCTGAGTCAGGAGACAAGGTCATGCTGGGCCATGGTCAAAGGCAGGAGTTCAGAGCAAGATGGAATCTGCAGCAAGCAGTAGTAAGCGAGTGTCTGTCTTATTGCTCAGAGAGCCATAGGTACTGAAACTAGGGGTGCTACCACGCCCGCAGCTTGAAATAGTTTCCACCAAAGGTGTTGACTTCCCCTCCAGACAGGGTGTGTCCCAGGCCATGCCCCACTCCACTCCCACCTCTGAGCCCCTGCCCCACTTCCTCCTCTGAGCATGCCTGTCCCTGCTGCTCCTACTCTCTCCTCTCTCCTGGAGATTCCTGATTGCTGTGAATCAGCTGTTTGCAGTGCTCTGGAAGTGCTTAGAGGGAGGGGGAAAAGTCAGTCAGAGGGGTGCCAGCACATGAGAAGCGCAGGAGGGGAAGAAGACAGAGGGGGAGCTTGGGGCCAGTGGATGCTTCATATCCCACTAATTTTTCCCTGTGGGTGCTCCAGTGTTGGAGCACCCACGGAGTCAGTGCCTATCGTTTCCTATGTATACAGGGTTTACAGTCCAGTTCAATGGCTCTGAGCATCTCCACGTTACAAATTGTTCCAGTGCTTGGGGCAAGCTCCTGGTTTAAATAGTTGGTTTGGACCAATCAAGTGGCTGCAGTATTCTGTCACACTGGGCACATTAGGTGATACTTCGTGTGGTGGTTAACCCTTCAGTAAATGTTGGACACTGCTTCACCTGGCTCGCCAGTGGCAACGTGGAAGTGACAGTCACTTGAGGTTCTGCAGTGCTGGGTTTTAGATCCAGGCATCCTGATGGTGCTTAGTACAATGGAGTCTCAAGATTGTTTGATGTCTCCAGGCACTAGTATATTGCACATTTGGGAGTGAAGATTGTGTGGTGATGGCACAGGACTAGTAATCAGGAGATTTAGAGTCAGACCCTGGCTTTGTTGCAGACTTCCTGCATGACTTCAAGTAAGTCACAACCTTGTACTTCTCAGGATTCACTAGTGTGACGTTCTAACAGGTCTTTTGCTCCGTCAATGATATAACCTTTTGGCTATGTGCGTGTGTGTGCTCCCCTGTCTATCGTGTTGACTAATTGTGTATGGTTAACATGGAAGACTCTGAGAGAGCCCTCAAGACCACAAAATCAGATAAGAATTGAAGGGAGCAGGCCAGGTTTATTGTCAAACGAAGAACAGTAATAGTTGTCAGCAGACAGACTTGCTGCTAAGCCACTATGCATATGTACCCCTGACAATGAACCAATTCAATCAATAGTATGGATTGCACTATTGGCCCCTCAGACAGACAAAGACAGCTCTTTGGGGTTCACTTTTGTACACAGGAACAAACAAGTTACACCTCACTCCTGATGTATCAGGTTTCCACCTCCTGTTGCTTAGTTACCTCCCCTTACCTCGGACAAGAGGGGTCTGATCACCATTTGTCATGCTGTCAGTTTAGACCTGGTCATGAATCTTGGTGGGTATGCTGGGGAGAAAGTTGATACCAAGATGTCTTTCAATGAAGTGTTCTGTTACCATCCCCCTGAAATATTCTTACAATCTGTACCTGACACCCTCTAATGTTTGATACCCTCAATCTTATTTCTGCTTAATCTCAGCAACTAAGCTTGCTTCCTGCTCACAACTTGACTTTGTTTGATCTGAGCCAAGACTTGACTATTGTTCCTCATGCCAGGCCTGTGATACCTGGGCTTATGTTTCAGGCTCTCATCTTACTACAAGTTTTGCCACAATTGGTTGGGCCAAAAATATACCAAAGATGTGGAAATTCTACCCATTGTAATTTATTTCTGAGGGCAGATTCTGCTGCCCCTACTGATGTTGAGCTATGCCATATTTCAAGGGTGACCGAACCTAGTCCTAGGATTGCTTACTTCTCCACGGTGGGAATAATTTAGGTCAGGGAACCAAGCAGTGAAACTGTCCAAAAACGTTTACCAAACCTTTATTATTCTGGGATATTTAACACTGTATTTAGCACTGCAGTATTTAATTCAGCTCTAATTAAAACTGCAACTTGTTCTCACTGTGACACAATTTACAAGGCAAATTACTATGTGCCTCCTAATTAATTATATAATTCCTTTCTGCATTTTAATAATTTTGTTTATTGCAAATCCCTATCATGTGGCAAGCAATGAAGATTTCTAGATATTTTAATTCATCTGGGCCATGTTACCTTTTTGGTAAAGCAGGGTTGGGGAAACTCAGGCTTGGGGGCCGGATGCAACCCCTGGCTTGCCTGAATTCTGCCACCGAGGCTCAGGGCCCCTTCCCAAGCATTGGGGAGCCTACGCAGGCACTCCATTCCCCTGCTACGCTACTGCGGAGCTGGATGATACAAAATGTACTAGGCTGGGCCCCCTAGGTTTTGGTGGGTGAGGGGAAAGAGTGGAGTGTCTTTCTTATTTTCTGTCAGGGATGGCTTTTTTATTCAGACTTGTGTGTGGCCCCGACTGATTTTTCTGTGAGTCAGCAGCCCCTGAACCAAAAAAGGTTCCCCGTGCCTGTGGTAAAGGAACCAAATTAAGTTCTTATCAATCAATGGCAAATCTGTTTTCTTTTTTAAACTAAAACTAGCACATAAACCTTATCTAGGAGAATTTGAAAATAAAACAATCCCATGCTTTGTAGACATAACTGGATTTAGAAGTTCTCTTTTCCAGTATAATCTTATTTGCAGGAGTCATTCCACTGTAACTCATAGTTTTCACCCTTTCTAATGTACAACAATCAATTTGATTTGAACTAGTACTTAAATGCTACTATGAGCGATGCTTTCAAATATTTTAAAAAAAATGACTCATGCTTAACTTTAGCCTACAGGTCATACGTGTTTGTGGAATAGCTTGAACTAAATCAAGCATATTTTTTTTAAAAGTCTTTTGTGGTGGGACTGGCTGGCTTGGAGATTGGTGAGGGGCTGTAGTTTTTCACAGCTACACTGATGGCTCTGATGATAACTGAACCAGCATCAGTTCTCCTTCTGACAGAGCTTATGAATGTAGTGGTAAACTCTTTGCTTAGGATGTTAAGTATTCATAGTTCAAATCCAATATAATTCTAGAAGATCTGGTAATTTGTGCACTGCCTTTTCTGGGCCAGGTATAGTTACTTTGGTGGGTCAGAGAATATCTCCTGTTGGACCAACTACAATTGGTGAGAGAGAAACTTTTGAGCTCAACCTAGGGTCCAGAAAACTTAGCTTAAGTAGTTAACACATTTCAAAGGAACAATGCACCTTGAATAGTCCTTTAAAATATATATTGATTACTTACGCTAAACATTCTGCTCCATCTTGTGTTTCACTATTACACTCTGAGGCCAAGACTATGCTCCAGACCTATATTGATATAATTGTGTTGCTCAGGGATGCGAAAAATCCACACCCTGATCTGTGGAGTTATACAAACCTAAGCCCTTTCCCCCATGTTGACAGTGCTGTGTTGACAGGAGAGCTTCTCCCATCAACATAGCTACCATATCTTTGGGAGGTGGATTAAGTACACTGGTGGGAGAAGCTTTCCTAGTGGCATAGTAGCACCTTCATTAGAGCATGTCAGCAGTACACCTGTCGCACACTGTACCGGAAGGCAGGCCCCGAGTAAGTTTCCCAGACCTGAAGAATGCTGCTGTATAAGCTCAAAAGCTTGTCTCTCTCGCCAACTGCAGTTTGGCCAATAGAAGATATTAATTCACCCACCTCGTGTCTCTACTATCTGGGACTGACATGGCTGTTATGCCTCAGTTCCTCGAGGGTATCTCCAGGGTGTGCAATGTTACATTTGTTGGGCATATCCTAAGAATACAGTGTGGCAAACAAATGCCTTTAAACAAGGAATGGCAGCTCTTTTGGGGGGCATGTGCCACAACACTAAAGTTATTTTGTGCACGGTTCATTTTTTAACTTTTGAAGTTCATTAAGGGTATTTTCAAGAGAAAAATAAAAGAAAATACCCTTTCCCACAAAAGCAATCTGTTTCCTTAGGCCCCTTTCATAGTGCTTTGAGGAAGTGATTGGCTCTCCCAGACACAGCCTCAAATCACCTTGATGTTTCTGAATGGACTAAAATGCAGGTGCCAAAAAGGCATCAGTAATGGAAAGCACTGACAAAATGATCCATTGCAGCAGTTCCGTAGGAGACATTATGATGCATTACATCTCTGTAGCAGAGAAACATTATGAGGTTAATAGGAACATAATTTGAAATATAGGTTTGAAAAACTATTAAATTAATACTATGTGTATGTGCAATAGAAAACTTAGTTTTAAAACATTAATTGCATAGCTGTTTTATATCGCTCTTCACATTCCAGAATACACTTATTCATAGGACAGATTGTGCGGATTCTAGTCACTCTGAGGCAAGGAATTTGGCTATATGATTTCTATTTCTGTTAATGGGAATTGATGCTTTACTCATGTGCTTTTGCAAAAGTCTCTATTTTTAAGCATTAAACAGCTTAGGAGTGAAGCAGGGCGGGAGAGAAATAATCATCCCAAAATAATTTAACCTGGAAAGGAAAATTTTTGCAGATTGTTTCTTTTGAAATACTCTCATTATTTTTTTCAATGTGAAACTGATGTGCAATGTATTTGTTCATTTTTCCATACAGAAGCTAAAAATTTCAGCTAGATTTTTTTTAGGAAAAAAAATATTTATCTGACAGTTTTCACAGAAAATACCATATTTTTGCCCAGCTCTACTATTGATCACAAGTATTTAGATGCATCTGATCTGTTTTAGGTTTCTGTTCCAGGCTGAATGAGGACTGAGGGCCATGTTCAATAACTTCACAGCTTCTCTGTTTTAGGCTTGTGTTCCTATATAATTTTGCCCCAAAAATAGCTGCAATCTTGGAAGATCAATGATGATCTGGAGGACAGTAGATTATTTTACCCTTTTGTAACATGTGGTTTACTTCCCCCTTCAGGCCTTAGCTCTGTGGGTCAGTGTATTGAGGACAGATTCAAGGCTTTGCCTTCTCCCTCCCCAGTTGTTGGGAATATCCAGCTCTGTTTCTTTCTCCCACAACGAGGCAAGTCCCAGGAAGATGCACAGGGGGTGGTAATTGCCTTATGAGTCTTTACATCCCTTTGCAGCCATGTGATGAGGTTACATGTGAGTTACAATTTGGCTCACTGGGATGGGGAATGTTGCAAAGGCAACTAATATCAATAGTGGAACTTGGTGGTGTTAATTTTGTCATATAGCTTTGTCCTAATTATACATTTGATTAAGTTGCTATTTGATATTGACTTCAAAATTATGATCACTCGGGGGTAATTATATTGCCCTGAGGTAGTGTAACTTAAATAAAGATGATAGTTTTACGACAATGTGAGTGGTTAGTAGTGAAATCCTGACAACTTTGTGGGTGAACGTGAATGAGTGAATCTTTCCATTTTCCTTTCAGTGATGATTGCCATTGTTTTTCATCCTACAGAATATACTCACATCCTCAAGGAAGATGGTGTTCGTTATTTGTACTGCACTAATGCCTAAATGCTACTGTTGGACATCAATTTCTGCACAAGTTCTCAAGCCAGCCTTTCCCTGCTCATGGAGTTGAACATTTTTTTTTCTATCTTCAGGTAATCTAATACTAGTAGTATTGGAAGAAGAATATAGTTTGCTCTTTCTTCAAACTTATACACAAGGCAACATTTTAAACCTGTGATCTAATGGGTGAGCCCATAAAAATATTTGTGAACTATCAAAGGACTGAATTTTTATCTCAGTTATGCTATTGCATGTGAAGACATTTCTTTAAAATCAATGGAGTCACTTTGCATTTACCCCCGTGTAAATGAGATCAGAATTCAGCCCCTAAACCAGTGTTTCTTAAACTTTTTAAGACCGAGGAACACCAAACAATAAATTTTTTTATGCGGAACACCAAGGATTTTTGTTAATAAAAAATAAAAGGTCACTTGCCCCTTTAAGGGTGGCCATTTTGAACTCTGTTATCTGCGGCACTCCTCCGACTGTGTCGCAGCACACCAGTGTGCTGCGGAACACAGTTTAAGAAACACTGGCCTAAACACACAAATGCAGGAATCTTACCAGTGTCATGTTTGTGCACATATTTACATGAATGCTGTAATTGTTTCCAGCATGAAACGCGGGACAGGAATTCTGGGCAAAAGTCTGCCATCTGCATTCCCACTGGGCCTTATTATAAGACTTTACCTACCCATAGAGCTGGTGGTGTGATTTCCAACTCAAAGGCTACGTCTAGACTGCAAGCCTCTTTTGAAAGAGGCTTTTTCGAAAGATATTTTCGAAAAAGCCTCTTTCGAAAAAGAGCATCTAGACTACAACTAGTACTTTTGAAAAAGCAAGCTGCTTTTTCTCAAGAGAGTATCCAGGCAGACTGGATGCTCTGTTTTGAAAAATCACAGTTTGCATTACATAGCACCTTTTTTTATAAGAGCACTTTCAAAAAAAGGCGTTCTTCCTCGTAGAACGAGGTTTTCCGTGGTCGAAAAAACTGCCACGTTCTTTCAATTTACTTTTCAAAGAATGCAGCAGCAGTCTAGATGCAAGGGAAGTATTTTTTGAAAAAAGGCCACTTTTTTTGAAAAAATCCTGTAGTTTAGACACACCCAAAGAGACATACTCTTGAGCCCTTGCCTGTATTACCATGTTTACCCTACTTCTGTGTGTATGCTAGTTTGATAAGAGCTTACATAAATATTTCTCCTCAAGCTGGGAATCACACACCCTGCTCCAAGTGTAGACCTGCCTTAAGAACAGTCCTGTTGAAGTGAATGCAACTATTTGAGATGCGACTCAATATAAGAGTGGCAAGGAAGATCTGTAATTAAAGATGTTTTAGTTTAGACTCTTCTGTTGCAGGTTAATGTTGTCGGTGAACGAAAACATCTGCTTAGCTTTAGTTTGTTTTATTGTATTGTGAAAGTCTGTGGACCACACATCAAATAGTGTTGGTCCCAAAAGACTTCAATTCACCTGATTTTGCTTTACTACCACAGCTAGAATCTGTGCATCTGTTAAAATCTAGTTTTTTTCAGGCTTGTGTAGCCTTTGCACTGGATTCTGCAGCTCTCCATTGACAAAATATCTTTCAACATTTAAAAATGTTGCAAATACATTTTATAATCAGAGTGCTAATTGCAACATTATAATGGTAAGGGGTTGAGGATTTCTGGGTGTGTTGCAGAAAGGTCCAGCCTTGCAAAGTGCTAAATAATAGAAATGGAGGCCACTCAGTTCAATTAAAGAAGTGCTTAAGAGTGTGCATTCTTATAACCAGACTATTTCTGGAATGCTTGTACGTAACCCGGGGACTGCCTGTAATACCAGGGTTCAAAATATATCAGAAGGACAGAATATTACATTTTATTGTGTTATGGTCACTATTATCAAGTGATTCAGCTTAATTTCAGAAAGGGGAATTACAGAAAAATGAAGATGTTAGTTAAGCAGAAATTAAAAGATTGAGTGCCAAAAGTGAAATCTCTGCAAGCTGCACTAAAATTTCTTAAAGACAACATAATAGAGGCTCCACTTAAATGTATATCCACATTAAAACATAATAAAAGGGCCAAAAAACTGCCATCATGGCTAAGCAGCAAAGTAAGAGAAGAAGTGTGAGGCAAAAAGGCACCCTTTAAAAATTGGAAGTTAATCCTATTGGGGAAAATAGTAGCACAAAATCTGTCAAGTTAATGTAAAAATGTAATTGGGAAGGGCAAAAAAGAATTTGAAGAACAGTTAGCCAAAGACTCAAATTGTAGTAGCAAAATTTTTTAAGTGCATCAGAAACAGAAAGCCTGTGAAACACTGGATGATGAAGATGCTAAAGAAACACTAAGGTCACCATAAATAAACTAAATGAATTACAGTGTGAAGGAGATTCCCAAGCTGGATCCGTTCTTTCTAGATGACAGATCTGAGGAATTGTCCCAGAGGACTGAACAGTGCATAATACACATTTTTGAGGGGAGAGGGATTTTGGGACTTGGAATGTGGTGGCATCACCCTTTAATTGGTAACCAAGACTTGGGGAAGCCAGAGTGTGACTGGAATGTGATGGCAGGCTGAAATTATAACCAGACACTCTGATCTGATCTACATTCTATTTGTGGGGCGACTCAGCTGGGAGCTACAGCAGCAAAACACTGTAAGCAGTTCAGTTTGATTCAACCCCTCACTAGTCTGGATTGCACCCCAGAAGGTCACAGAGAGCATAAGGGTCCATTTGAAGGTCACATAAGTGCTTTGGGGGAAAAAACAGGATTCTTGATTTGCTGACTCCCAGGTCTGTTCTTTAAGCAAATGACTGTCGTCCTTCCTCTAATTTATCTTATGTTTTGAAGGGCAACTTGGCCAAAGACGTTAGTTTTGAGAGTTCAGCATTCTATTGCTGAATATATGGAAACTTGATTAAAGTGTTGTTTTTTGCCACAAGATCTCAGTGCTTGAATTTAAAGTTAACTTTTCAACCTCTGATAGCAGCAGTAGATTTTTCCCTTCTCACTATCTACTTGCTATGGGCCTCATTCCGGCTCCCTTGAAGCCTGGCAAAAATCCCATTGACTTCAGTGAGATTAGGAGCAAGCCCTGTATGTAGTTTAAAAAAATATTAATATCTTGCCTTGTATAGTATCGTCTATTCCCCAAAGTCCCACAGTGTGGGGTTTTTTTTCAATAAAATTGCACGTTAAAGGAGTACAGACAGAGCAATATGATGACCCACAAGCTGAAAAGGATTAAATTGTTATATGGTCATTCCAGTGTAATAGCATTCACAGCTTGTAATTTATAATGGCTTCTGGTACCACTATCCCTAATAAAAAAACGATTATCTTCTCTTCTGAGCACACAATAACTGTGCAGACCAGGATATAGTCTTGCAGTCCTTCTGTGAAATGGTGGGACCCCCCCTCATATTCCCTTTGAATTAAATGAGCAGCTGGGGGTGCCTTGCTGTTTCTGCTGTGTATAGTGGTATGGTCTCTCAGTCAGAATTATGTATCTTTGGGTATGTCTATGCTACAGCGCTAATTTGAACTAAGCTAATTCGAACTAACGCATACAGACTAAAAAACTAGTTCGAATTAGCGTTTTGCTAATTCGAACTAGCATGTCCACATTAAGTGGACCCTGAACCAGGGTTAAGGATGGACGGAAGCAGTGCCGGCAGGGCATCAGATGAGGACTTAGAGCGTGGAGCTGCTGTCTCAGGCTAGCCGAGGGCTGTGCTTAAAGGGACTTGACCCCCAGCCCGGACAGACAGTTCTCAGGGGTGCCCCGCTTGCACAGCAGTCCTGGCTTGGATTGCCCGGAGTACCCACACTGGGCACATCACAGCACTCGGCCATCAGACCGGCTGCACTTGCCGCAGGCTGCCATCTGGGGAGAGAGGGCAATTGGGGGGCTGCAAGAGCGGTTCCACCCCCAGAAGCCCGCAGAGCCAGCCCAGTCCTCCCCATCGGGAGCTCGTACCCCATTCCTCCCTCACCTCCTTCCACTTACTCCTCCCTAGCCCCCCTTCCTGATGTACAAAATAAAGGACAATTGTATTCAAAAATAGAATCTCTCTTTATTGAACAAAACTGGGGGAGATTGGGAAAAGGAGGTGGGAGAGGGGAAGAGAAAGGGTGGGAGAGGGGAGGGCAACTACAATGATCGGGGTTTGGAACAGGTCCCATATGAAGAGAGGCTAAACAGACTGGGACTTTTCAGCTTAGAAAAGAGGAGATGGAGGGGGAATATGATAGAGGTCTATAAAAGCATGAGTGGGGTGGAGAGGGTGCATTCAGAAAAGTTCTTCATTAGTTCCCATAATAGAAGGACTAGAGGACACCAAAGGAAAGGAGTGGGTAGCAGGCTTCTAACTGGTAAGAGAAAGTTGTTCTTCACAAAGCAAAGAGTCAGCCTGTGGAACTCCTTGCTGCAGGAGGCTGTGTAGGCTACAACTAGAACAGAGTTTAAAGAGAAGTGAGATAAAGTCATGGAGGTTGGGTCCATGGAGTGGTATTAGCCAGGGGGTAGGAGTGGTGTCCCTACCCAAGGTTTGTGGAAGGCTGGAGAGGGATGGCACGAGACAAATGGCTTGGTCACTGTCTTTGGTCCATCCCCTCCAGGGTCCCTAGGGTTGGCCGCTGTCGGCAGACAGGCTACTGGGCTAGATGGACCTTTGGTCTGACCCAGTACGGTCATTGTAAGCTCAGGGCTCACGGTCGGGGGGTCTCAGTGGACCACCTTGATTTTCATGCACACCTGCTCCTGGGTGGCCAGCCTGGCAGCTCTTGTGCCCTAGACGGCCACTTTCCTGTGCCTAGTGCAGAGGTCGTGGACGAGGTCCATGATGTCCACACTAGACCAAGTGGGTGCCCGCTTCTTGCGGTCCTGGGCAAGCTCCCGGGAGCCGCCAGCCTGGTCCCGGGAAGAGGGGGAGGGCTGGGGGGCATCAGGTGGCTGGCTCGATCCGTGCCAGGTGCAGGGTCTGCTGGCTGGGTGCTGGCAGTCTTGCACCTGGCACGGGCACCGTAGCCAGCCCGTGCCCCTTTAAGGGGTCGGGGGCCGGGAGGGGGGCATACGAGTTTCCCTGGTGTTGGCCAGAGTGGCCACCAGGGTAAGCTGGGGAGGGCTAGCCTCCCACTAGTTCGAATTAAGGGGCTACACACCCCTTAATTCGAACTAGTAATTTCGAACTAGGCTTAGTCCTCATAGAATGAGGTTTACCTAGTTCGAACTAAGCGCTCCGCTAGTTCGAATTAAGTTTGAACTAGCGGAGTGCTAGTGTAGTGCCTATGAAAGTTAATTCGAACTAACGTCCATTAATTTGAATTAACTTTGTAGTGTAGACATACCCTCTTTTTCAGTTGTCTTAACACTTCTTGTCCTATTCACTTAAGGATTCAACATAAATGCCTTTATTAGTCAACTTCTGGACTGAAATCTTTGCTTCTTCCAGTACTTTTTCAATGGCTAGTTCTCTGATCCAAATGTAGCTTCTAGTGCTGTACAAAGATCTACTACTGTTGTAGCAGATGCCTGGATGGCATTGTTTAATGATCCAAGTGGTTTCAACAATAGATTTACGAGAGAGAGAATAGCAATAGTCTTCTCTGAATGTAGTAGCAAAAGTAATCCACCAGCCTCACTATTTAGATCAATCCCATCTTGGTAGATACTTTCCAAAGCCAATAGTAACGGCTGGAGTAATTTTAAGACAACAGCCAAGGATCGCTCATGAGAAAACCAGCAAAGCTTGTACTCTACCATGTCTTCCAGAGAAGTTTACAGCTTCATCAAATACACAAACAACCATCTGTTTGTTGTCCAATTGAAAAGCATTTAACTCTTCTAAGATGTGGGTTGTCACAGATGCAGCTGATGTGCTTTCTATAACTTGAACATCTAGAAATGCATCTACTGGCCTACCACTGACATCAAGATAATGTACACAATGATTTAATACTTGATGCCCATTTGCATCGGTGTATTCATCAGCCATGTATGCAAATTATTTGAATGTGGTGAGAGAGTTTTTCACTTTTTCAACTGTTGAGTCTTTCACTCTGCACCACATGCTTCTAGCCAGTCAGTTGAGTTTCTTGCAGAAAGATAGTGAGCATTTGCTAGTCTTGTTCGGAACCAGTGTTCAACTTCAGGACGAACAAGTGATAATGCACTTAACATTGGCCTCCAGTTTGTAGTGTGTGGTATCTCTTGCTTAAATAGAAAGTATGATGCCACAGCCATGTTTGTTCGCATGAACTGTGTTGTGTCTCCAGCATTCTTAACAGCCTCATTAAGTACTTCTAAAATTGGCTTTGAAAGTGGGCTTATAAGGCTTTCTGCATGTTGATGCAGTCCAGAGGCCTGGTGTTTTGATGCTTTTTCACAAAGTTTGTCAGCATTGGCTTTGCTGATCGGTCTGACAAACCAAGCTCCTCCACTTTTACCAGTTATAGCATTGGAAAGCTTTCCTTCTTCGTAAGCTTTTTTGCAAGAGGTGCACCACTAGCCATCTTTTGTAACTTCAATAAATGGGAACACTTTGATTGACCTCTCAAGATAGCAACGATGTGAAATAACAACCTTGGCAAATAATGCATTTTAAAAATCTTGACCTACTAGGAAATACATTTATATAAGTTTCCATTCCCAATCACAAATCTAGCATTCTGGAGCAAAGTCATTAAAATATAGTCCAACAAACAAATGTTTATTTAACGTGCCCCTCATTTTCCTCTCCACCTCAACCTACTCACCGGTGTTGTCCTTGATCAGTGGAGACTCAGAGTTCAGAGGTGCTTTCATGTGAGTACACCTCCCAGGTGGGGGCAAGAAGGCACCTGGCTTGTTCCTCCAGATGCTCACTGTTCGCTCTGGCCACTGTTCATTGTGCCAACGTTCACTCCATTGCTCTGTTGCCAATGGCTCTGCGCCGTCACCTTCTGCTGCCACCTGTCACTGTGACCTCTGCGAGTTGGTCTCTTGAGGTTCCACCCAGCTCTCAGTGATTTCAGCTGAGCTCTCAGTGGGAGAACCTCATTGCTAGTGCAGCCTGGGCTGTCTCTTACACAAAAGCACTGTACCGGCAGGAACACTGTCCCCACAGCAGGACTAAGCACTTTGACCTGATTATCAGTGATTTCCGTGCGGAAAAAAAGTGGCAGCCATTTTTATGCTAATGAAGTGGGGGAGATTTAAATCCCCGCTTCATTAGCAATTGCGATACGTCTAATTTACATCCCTTTTTCGAAAAAGGGATGTAGTCTAGACGTATCCGTTAAGTATAGTTCTACTGCCCTTTACTCATACAATAAGAACAACATTTCATCCTCCCTCCCTCTCCTTGCATTCAAATGATTTGTAACACAACCCCAGCCAAAATCTATCACTTTGACAACACAGCTCTGTTTGCTGGGTACCTAGATAGATTAGGTGTGAGTGTAAATACAGTCTGGTCCTGAAGCCTTTTCCCCCAGCTCCCAGCTCATCACTAGCTGTCAAGGAGAGCTCATTTTGACTTTGTTTACAAATCATAATTTGAAATTATTAGGTTGGCCAACATCACCAAAATGAATGCACTGACATTGTCATAAAAAACAATAGCTGTATAAGGAAGCTAGTCTATGTTCATACTTTTCAAATCTATTATAGTTTTTCAGATACACATATCTTATCATACACTGTATATGCTTTTGAAGTGTGTATTAATGTTTCAATTTCAATTCAAATGTCCAAACAATCACTAAATTGGCATATAACTAGTTCACAAAACTGGGGGGAGGAGTGTTGGGGAAATTCAGGGGGAGTGTAGTGAAATCCCTGGGTGGAATGCAATATGGAAAAATGGTCACATTTTATTTTAAGGGTACATTTGTGAATACTTATAATAAATGATGAATAGATATCTTAATAAATAGTTAACCATCAAAATGATAGAAATGTAGATCTGGAAGGGACCTTGACAGGTCATCTTATTAGTCTCCCACACTGAGGCAGGACTAATATCTATAATTGTAATCCAAAAGGTCAATAGGTTGTTTATAACTATGGCACATAACATTTATATCCCTTTCCACATGTATGCTTATAACCATCTCTAACATATATTCCTCATGTATGTAACATATAACACCGATTAGTCATTTATTACCACTGTATGATCTATTTATCCATTAACCCTTTTTTATAAGGAGTTGGACAGACTCCTCCTCCTCCACTGTCAACAGCCCCTTAATGGCACTTTGGAGTGCACAGAGTTGGCAGAAAGAAGAGTTAACCCAGAGATCTTGCTTCATTTAGTGGTCCGCTTCCTGTACTAAGCTGGTGACCATGCATTTCTGTCTGCAGAAGAAAGACAGAGATTTATCGGACCTATACTAAATAGTATTCTAGACATATACAATGCAAAGACATTTATTGCTTCTCATTATTTTCCTTTTGTTATAATTTTAAATCTGAATGATGGCTTAGCAAAAAACAAACAAAAAAAATTACTGTACATAGCTTATTCACTTTCTAAGGGCAGCCTCAGGACAAAGTGGGGTTTTTTTGCTCTTGTTCCTTGGCAGATAACTTGCACAGTGCAAAACTGCATTCAATCCCTCTGGGATTTCTCACTGTTCTCAGAGTTGCATTCCTGACATCCTGAGAACAGAAATGTGAGGAAGTGTTATCTTAAGGCTAGTCAGGGCAGGGCAACGTGCAGGGGGACATGAGGGGACATATGCCTCACTAGTCTAGAAGGACTTGGGAGGGAGAGAGGGGGGCAGTTGCAGGCACATGGGGTTGCTAGCAGCAACAGGGGAAATGGAGCAATGCAGTCCCAGATTGCTTTGCTCTCTCGGTGTGTTGCTTGGGGGAGGGGCAGGACTGCCCCCACACTCACCAGTGGGATGCTTAGTACTGTGGCTAGGGAAGCAGAGAGAACTGGCGCCATGTTGCTCTGCTTCCCCCACTGTTTCTGGTGAGTGCAGTGGGGCAGACCCCCTTCCCCACCCCCAGCCCTGCTAGTCCTCCAGGCCACATAACTTAGGCTAGAGGGTTAGGGAAAGAGACAGAATGACGGTGGAGTCTGGGACAATGGGGGCTGGTCCTGGTCCTTCCCTAGGCTGTGTGAGGGAATCACATGGCCAGAGGCCCTCCCTCCCCCATGTTTCCTCTTGCCAGTCACCTCCGAGGCTAATGAAATTGCATCTTCTGGATTCTAATAATCCCAGCTCTTTCACTGGCTCACAGTATAGCCATGGGCAGATTCTTCAGCTATCCCTGCCTCAGTTTACCCAATTGAAAGTGAATATATTAGCATTTATTGGCTGTATCTTACAGGTTTGTCATAAGACTTCAGTGAGTTTCTTCCTGTTTGTTTCCATCCATTATACTGATTGAAGGGGAGAAAAAGCTCAGAAAACTCTTCAGCAGTGCAGTGCAAAGGAATGTGCATGGAAGGCTTCCTGACAAAATAATTATTATTTATCATTTCATTTATTGGTAGCTGAAGGGGTGTGGTAGTTGGCCCAGGTCACTGCACAGTCTCCCTCAATGAAATTGTGGCCTGCAAACAGAACCAGCCTAAGGTACTGGGCGGAAGCCTGGCGTTCCCGATTGTAAGGGACAGCGCGCGGTGCTGCCGGGCCAGGTGGGGGTGGGGCTGCGCATGCACCGCACACCCGGGTCCCAGGGTACAGGAATGAGCCGCCGGCTCTGCCTGCAAATAAGCTGTGGAGTAAAGAAGGTGACTGACTGAGTTACCTCTGGTATCCGAATGGTTTAGGAGGACTCTTTGGCACAGCAAATATTACCATAGCTGAAGGCCCATGCTGTCATATGGGTGTAATTCATGGCAAAATGTCTGAACTCATTGAGCCTGGTGATATTCAAAACATAATGAGCTTCCAGCCATGCATGCCGCTGTTTCCATTTCTTTATGCTGACTCCACAGGCTTCTGTGTGACACAAAGACAATACCAATCCTGGAATTTTATTGTACAGCTTCCTTATTTGTAAAATCAGTGCATCAAAACTGGGATGATTCAGGGAGGCGAGTGGCTGATTGGGAAGCAACATTTGTATTATTTGTTAACCAAAAATGATATAGGGAACTCTCTTGGTTTTTAAGCTTCAGCACTGAAAAATCTGAGAAAAGCCGCTCCGTGTCTCCCTGATCTGCTGGGGGAGGGGCGCTAGTTTCGCTTCTCCCTGGTCTGCTGGGGGGAAGCAGCTAGTGCAGGGTTGCCTCACCCCGTTTGTAAGTAGGGATCCGATGTAAGTCGGATCCATGTAACCTGGGGACTGCCTGTATATAAGATGCAGCTTTCATATTGATGCACATATTCTTTGAACATGGAAAGTGCTATCTAAAACTAAGTATTTTGAAAAGCCTGTATATTACTAAGTACTCTGAAAACTCTGGTCTCTGGTGTCTCAGATTAGGAACCCAAAATTAGTGGATTTTTCTGACACTAATTTCTCTGTGCCTCAATTGTTTATCTGTACAATGACAAAAGTAACATTCCCTGACCCAACAGGGATGTTGCAAAAATAAATTGAGCATTTGTGAAGCACTCAGATACTGTAGTGATGAATACCATAGAAAAACCCCATGCAGAAATAAATAATTCTGCTTTGAGAGCATGGTTTGAGCAGCCTGCAGCATTTAAGGCCTGGGTCAACTTTGAATGGCAAAGTGAAAACAAAATATTGAATAGCTGCTTACTTAACTGAGCCCTGTCCATCCTGTATATTGAATGAGGCAGAGGTTTTATGGAAAAAATAGTATGTGATATAGTAATTAAAGACTGTGTCATAACGTGCGCACAAGAGGGGCTGAATTAATTCTGACAATTCCTAATTTTTTTAATCTTAACTTTGCAGCCTTCGTGTTGTGTATATGTACTGAGCATACAAACTAGAGCAGCCCAAGTGTGACAGTTCAGTGTTTTTAATGAAGTCCAGCAGGTATGCAGTAGTTGAGTAGTACAATCAGAATAGCCATGTGCATATCCTTTAGCATATTAATAACTACAAGAAAGCATAGGAGCTCTGAAATCCATAATACAGGTTGAATCTCTCAATTGGGCCTCTCTGTTCTGACAACATCCATGGTCCAGTAGGACTATGGATGTTGCTGGATCAGAGAAGTCTGGTGGAGGGCCAGAGGCAGGAGCTCTGTGGGGGCTGGAAACCCAGCCAGGTTGGCTGCAGAGAGGCCAGCGGCTGGGAGCCCTGCTTTGAGGAAACTGGCTCAGCCAATGGCAGGGCGGCCACAATGACAGCAGTCTGCTGTGGTGGGGGCAGGAGCTCTGATGATGGAGCCAGTGCTGCCCTGGTAGGACTGGCAGGGTCAGGAACCCTGTTGGCTGTGCAGTGGTCTGCTACAGGGGCTGGGAATCCTGGTGGTGGGGCAGTGGTTTGCTGCGGTGAAGCTGAGAGCCCCAGCAGCAGGACCATGGGCTGCCGTGGCAGAGGAGCAGGATTGGTCACGTGGGGAGCTGGCCAGGAGGTGAGGCAAGGACTGGAGCTGGACTGGTGGCGGGGTAGGGGACAGAAATGACTTTCCTCGTTGGGCAAAATCTCTCCTTTTGGACCACTCCGGTCCCAACGGTGCTGGACCAGGGAGGTCCAACCAGTACTCATGTGTTTCTTACAAATTAACTGCTTCATTGTGATATGTGAAATAACATATGTACAAAATGGTTTCATATATTTGGCATGCCTCATATGATGATGCTATGGTAGTACAAAATATGCACTTCAGTTAGGAGAGTAGCCCTTATTCAGGAAGATACTTAACTTTAAAAGCCTGTTTAAATCATTCCCTATATAGCAAAGCTTTTTTATTATTGAAGCCAATGGGACATAAGCATGTGCTTAACTTTAAGTATGTATTTAAGTACTTTGCAAGTCAAAAACAATTGAGTGTTTTACCTAATAATGAGATTTACAAAAGAATTAAGTCAATTTACCTACAAATGGGCAAATAAAATGTCAGAGGTCTGAGGTGAAGCAATTTGTAGGCAAGAGGCAGGAATATTCAAAGGGCATCTTGTCCCAAGAGTCTCACTCTATAATAAGTGGACTGCTCCTGTGTAAAAAGGTTAACTACTCTTGGTATCGTCTCCTTCACATTAAGCCTCTGAGTGAATGGAAAATGAGAGCATTTTTAAAACAGTCCAAGTTGTTTATCAGTTCAGTTATGCCATGCTGAAGAACGACCACCTTCTTTTAGCTACACATTTTGGGGGCTGTGAAGGCTCACAGTGTATGGGAAAATCACAGAGAGCAAATTGGATAATGCATATACATTAGCTTTATCTTAAGGCCCAAATTGCCTATTTCATGTAATTATTCAACATAAAAGAGTGAATTATTACACAGTCTTTCAACGAGGGCACTCTGATTAAATGCTTTTCAACAAGGCAAAATTTAATTAATAGGGGACAGAATACAATTTGTGTACTGAGGAATGAATAAACATATGCTTTGACTGGTCTATCCTTAACTAAATAAATAATTAGACAATCATTGCACGAGGAGTAACGGTAGTTCGAACTAGGGAGCCTAGTTCGAACTACCTAGTTTGTGCCCCGTGCAGCCGCGCTTCACGGGGTTCGAACCAGCGGGGTTTTAAAAATGGCGGCTCCCCGCTTATGCAAATGAAGCCCGGGAAATTCAAATCCCGGGCTTCATTTGCAAGTGCGGTATGCCTACATTACCCCGCTAGTTCGAACTAGGAGGGTAGTGTAGACATACCCTAGGGTTCCCTCTGATGGATGACTAGCATAGATAAGTGGCCATAAACAGAAACTCCTCTTCTCGAGTCAGACAGCTTAGGCAGCTAGCTTAGGGTCGGTCTTGTGAGAAGGAGTGATAATAACTGCCTCACTACACAGCAGGAAGTAGTGGTGCCACCACTGTTTTCTTCCTTATAGCTTTTAACCTAGTGGCATGAGCAATCACCTGGGGTATGGGATACCCAGGTTCAATTCCATGTCATGGAGAAAAGGTTTGAATCGGGGTCCCATCTTTCAGGATTGTGAGCCACAGGATGCTCTGATGTGTCTCCTTCAATCTTTCCTGTTCGACTATATATAAATACTTAGATAGTCACAGAGAGAGAGAGAGAATGGCACTGCAGATTGGTGGTGGGAGAAGGTAGACCCAGAGTTCATTTCTCCTGCTCCATCACTCTCTAATTTTTTATCTTAAATGGAGCAGCTTCAATACAAGAGATTGAATATCTCATAGTTCAGTAGTCAGAGCATGCTCATTAGAAGTGGGAGACCCATGTACAAATCCTTTTTCCTGGCTCATGCAGAGAGTGTTGGTGGATGGAACCATAGTCTTTTCTATGCCTCGTGAGTGTGCTAATCATGGAAGTAAAAGTTATAAGCTGGGTGCTGCTGATAGGATCTGTATTCAGTAGATGGTTTCTGAGCACATCGACTGTCATGGGCCCTGCTCACAAGACAGGTAGATAAACACCCAACAAACCTGCTTCATGGATTGCTCCTGAGCTTAGATGGGAGATAGGTATGTAGATGCCTAGACTGAGGCAGAAGTGTGCAAGCCCAGAGGCGGAAACTTAAGCGCCAAGTAAATTTAGTTACTTGCAAGCTTTTATGGAAGTACAGGCAGTCCCCGGGTTACGTACACGATAGGGACTGTAGGTTTGTTCTTAAGTTGAATTTGTATGTAAGTCGGAACTGGCGTCCAGATTCAGCCGCTGTTGAAACTGACCAGCAGCGGCTGAATCGGACACGCCTGCGGCAGAGCAGCTGGGGTGCTGCTGGGTTGGTCCAGTAGCGCCGCACCTCGGCGAGGTGGGACCAACCCGGCAGCCCCCCAGCTGCTCTACCGCAGGCGTCGGCGAGTAAAACCTGGTCTGCTGGGGGGAGGCACACTAGTTGCGCCCCCCCCCCCAGCAGACCAGGGAGACGCGGAGCGGCTTTTCTCGCTGCGGAGGACTCGGGCAGCGGGACCGCCGAGACGTGCCGCGGTCCCACCGCCCACGTCCTCCACGGCGAGAAAAGCTGCTCCACGTCTCCCTGGTCTTCTGGGGGGGGGGGGCGCTAGCTCCGCGTCTCCCTGGTCTGCTGGGGGGAAGCGCCCCCCACGCCGCCGGAGGTGGCGACAGTGGGGGAGGCACCCCACACTAGCGGGGCCCCCCCTGTTCGTATCTAGGGTTCCGACTTAAGTCGGACTGACGTAACCCGGGGACTGCCTGTATTGTGGATTACATGAAGCTTATACTGGGATGTAGGTACCTAAATCCCATGCTTAAGGACCTAAGTACCTTAGTGGAGTGGGACCTGACTGCTTTACAAAGATTTGTCCCAACAGTGGGTAGTAGTAACAAAGCTGCTGAAGTGAGCATAATGGAATTTGGGTTGATGCTGCTTTTCTTTTTGCAAGTACTGTACGTTCCTGTTGGATTGCATAAATGAAGGATTCTGAACAAATGAGCTTGTTAGAAGGCCAGTGGATTGGTGTTGCCTGGTACTTTACTTATTCTGGACTATGGGAACTTTGGTATTTTCTTAGGAATCCCATCATTGTGGATTTCACAGTCAATAGGATTAACCAAGTAATTTTGTTTGAAGGCTGACACTGGGTTACTATAATGACTTGTGGGCAATAATATCTATGTTCTTATTTTTTCTATCACAGATTGTAAGTGTTCATTTTATTCAACTCAAAGTCTTAAAGTGATTCAGACTAAAATTATCCAAATAGTTTAAGATAGGTGGCTTCTATGGGCACATAGCTACTATATAAAATGTCAAATGTTATGTTTGAAGAGGGTTTCATTTGATACATTCTATAGGAATGTCTCTTTATCAAAATGAAGATGTCAGAAGATCATTCTTTGACCGATCATCTAGTCCTAAAACGTGGAGGTAGAAGGAAGAAGAAAAAGTGGTGTGAAATTCATAAGTTTGAATTTATGTTTAATTGTGCTGAGGACAGAATTGACGGGTTTTGTTGCTATGGATTTGTACCAATTAACTATTTTATAGGATTTTTATATTAACTTCACATTTACAGAAAGTTACAGAGCTTTCACTTGGACAAAACAAATGTGGTCTTATGTATCAACTTTTTAGGATGGCAGGTGAAGGTGTCACAGGGTGATATGCAAAATATAAAATATCTTTAAATTTGTTAATTTAATTCCAAACCAATGCTAGCCAAGGATGAACTAATTCCAACCTGATTGAACTAAGTTGAAGGCCTTGACTTAGAACCTGCATTTGATTTATGAAAAAACGTTGGAGGAAAGGGCTATTCATTCGAGTAAGTGAAGATCACAAAGTATAAGAATCAAGGGTAAGACTGAGAAGCCTTATCTTTCAACAAGCTACCTGCAGCAAAAATCACATTCCAGATTATGTGACAATGATCATCTTAAGGAGAGGAAGTCACGACATCAACAACCAGCCTATGACTAGTTGCTCCTTGCACTCAAAGAAGGCTCACTAGTAAGAAGCAATGTGCTAGCAGAACATCACTCTTCAGCTCCTCATTAGCAGTTCCAGCTCGTACAGTATGAAACTCCAGAATACTGTGACATCTGAAGAATTTGTAACCCTCAGTTATCTTAAGTGTCTTCAATTTTCCATTTTTCTATTTTTGTCCAACCCTTCACCTGATAACATGCTGGCCTCAACTAGAACTTTTTGTTGAAGTCCAATTCAAATAGGAGGCTCCACCACTAGGCCCTAATTGGTAGAATACTGGAACTCTTGATTTGGCCAAATTTCCCTACTTGACCTTCTGTCCAACTGGGCTCCACCTGCTTTGGACTGCTCACTCAGTGTACCTGCTCTTTTCTCCTGATCCTGATCTCTTGGTTTCCTAACTGGCCTGGTTCCTGGTATTAGACTCACAGTTTCTGCCCTCTGGCCATCTCCTGACATCAGTTTCCTGGTCTGTTGTGCTGGCATGATTTCTGGTATCTGACACTTGTTTTGTGATTTTTTTTTATTTTTTTTTGGTACTGAACCCTGGTTGGCATAGGGACCTGGATCCCCACCATTTGCTAACTGCAATGCCAACAGCCTATATCCTGACCCTGACAATTGATTGTTTTGTTTGTAAACTTTTTTTGGTTCTTTGTTGTGATTTATAATCAAGAAGGTAGATGCCTTCTTAGAATTTGAATAAGGATTGGTTATTTTCGTTATTAATTAGATGATTTTACACTAACATGATTGTATCTCAATTTGATTTTCATTTGATTGTTGTAATGCTTTGTTTTTTCACTTTAATATCATTAATAGTAGCTTAATAAAATTTATAATATATTCTGAGTCACATTTCAGCAACATAGAAATCTTTCCCAGCCCTGTACACTTCTTTAATCTCCCTTGCTCTATCTTTACTTTCTCCATAAAGCTTGTCTTGTCATTTTGCAGCAGAAAATGTCATGAATATAGGGCAGTTTTAATCGGTATGCTGATGTTGCAGACCTGATAAATCCATTTGAATAGTCATTTCTATTTCAGCGCTTGCAGATTTTTGGCTGCTAATTCCTTTGAAGTGTGAAATCCATTGTTCTACTAGAATACCTAGTACAATGCAAAAACGGGAACGGTGTATATATAACTAATTGAATTTTAGTTTGCTGATCCAATATTATAGCATTGGACAGATACGTAAATAATGGAGTTATTTATACCATCTGTCACTTTATTTTATCCAAGAAATAATTCAGTAGTTTTTACACACAATTGTGCCTTCCATCTCTTTTGATGGGTGATAACTGTAAAACATTGTCAGTGTCAAGAACTGTACATATTTATGTCATTTCTCATTTTAATGGATTGGAGAATGCTGAGAACAAAGGCTCATATGTGACGCAAATCTTGGACATGATTAGCATCCATTCTGGAAGTATGTAGCACAAGACAAGAACTGCACAGCTTTGTTTCTAAGAGTCCATAATCATATGCTCAAGCAATTTGTAACTGAAGATAAAAAGGAAAAAATCTTTAATGTTTTGAAACTGATCCAGCCTGTATCCAACTGGTTGCAGCCATTCTTTGTGAGCATTAAAATAGAACATTCAGAGAATTTAATTAAGTATGCAGCAGATTGGCGAATTATCTGTTTTAACAACCTTTTATTTTTCCTCGCATTTAAAAATAAATCTTTTGTAAATGATTTGATTCATTTTGAAAGGTGTTTTTAAGAAAATGTTTCCGAGAGTTAAAGGTTGCTCTGTTTTTGGAACATGTACTACCATTGCTTTATCATCTGTTTCTTGTTTTTGTTTTCTAAGGGCCATTTTTATGAGTCTGTTTTTATGTTCTATTCTCTGTTAAACTGTGAAGCACCTGCGTTTGCCAAGCACTATGGAAAACTATTAGGTTTAAAACTGTGATCACTGTCATATGCATACATTGGACTGAATTCTCAAATCTAGTTCCACCACGGGCAAGGGTACTCCTGTGTATGAACTCTGTCCTAGGAATAGTCTGCTGGGGCGGAGTGGTATGATGATTATATGGGCTCCATATGCAGTCCTCCGGAGTAAAGTGCAGAGACTGGATATGAGAGAAAAAGAGAACTTCATGTGAATTAGATTTCAGTAAACCCAAGCAGCACTCTCTCTGAAACATACAGCCTCTTGTTATTGCCTGTCTGATCTCCATCAAAAGTTAGACAGAATTGATGTGTTCTTGATGGAAACTCAATGGAAAATCTTTGTCCAGTTGTACCTTTTAAGCTTTTTTATTTAACCATATGAACATCTCACAATCCATGCCATGTCAAGACCACCAAACTCATTTTGGCAATTTACTTTTGGTACTGCAGTTGCCCTTATAAATTTTCAGGACCTTGGAGAGTTCACATTTATTCAGGTTCCATTTGCAATGTCTTGTTTCTGAGGCCAAAGTCTAGCAAAGCACTTAAGCATGGGCAAAATTTATCAAGGGAATAATTCCATAAATTAAGTTTGTAACTCATTCCTTGATTAATTGGGTTCATACAGATGGAGGAAGTTTTGTGAAAACAGGTTTGAACTGGCTCTTTCTATCTTTGAGTATTTGCCAGCAGTCCTGTTCATGTGTTAGAAATGAACTAAAAAAACCCAATTAATTTTATTTTCCTTGTTTTCTTAGCTGCCGTTTTTTGGTCTGGGTTGGAAAGTTCTGTCTCCTTATTTTTATGGAGTATCCTCTATAAAGACACAAATCTTCAGACTTCTATTAAGGCTTTCCCTTAGGCGCGAGGGTTTAGGCATATTAGAAAATTTCACTTGGTGTTCACTGTTTCTACTCTACATGTGTATGTATTCTGTAATTGTCAATCAAATTAAAATTAACTTGATATTAATCTGTAGAAGGTAAAATTGGTAATATATTGTAGCTGTTATTCACACACTGAATACTTTTTTGCATAGAAGAGAAATGTAATGCATGATTTCTTGTCTGCTTATGCATTTTACAAAGGTAATGGTTGTGAGCTTTCCTTTAGACTCTTAAAAGTAAGGTTATGATTTCAATTTGTTCCTTTTTTCATTAATGCCTCAGTACTTCTGGGGCCTAACTTAACTTTTCCTCCCTCTTCAAAGATTACGAAAAGAGAAGGTTTTAGAAGTGCCACTTCCTGTGTCAGATAATATCAATATTTAAAGATGATCATTATGGACTTACTGCCTTCCTTCTACTCATTAGCTTTAAGTGCAGAAAGATTACCAGTACTGTTTTCAGTTTTTATTTGTCATGTATTGTTTGCTGATCATTTCAGGAGAGTCCTGATTATCTGTAGAAATGTGAGTCTCATGCTCTCTATGAATTAATTAAGTTTCAAAACCTAGCTCTCCTGAGAACATTATTCTAAATTGCTTGTTTGTTTTTAGGAGGGGAGGAAAGGGCGGGATAGTTAGATATCATTATAGGAATATTTCAGTGTGTCCTTAATACAAGAGTTGAAAACCAAGGAGATTTCAATTAGGTTTTGTTTTTTGTTTTTTGGAATGCATAATACAATGAATTCTCTCTATTGTTCTCCATAATGAATCTTTACACTGCTATGCAAGTTTCCTCATATCCTTATGAAGATCCCATTCATAGCTTTCCAGTGACAAATCTTTGACAAAGTCACTGGGAGGGAAAAATATTCTTAAATAATGGGACTCCAGTTCTCTGTCCTACTGCTCTATTACGAGTCCCAGCAAGGCTTATTGTATGTGCATTTAGCCTACAGTATTTTACGCTAAATAACTACTAAACAAGCAAAGGCAAATCCTGGAAGGTCTGAGCACCAGCAATTCCCAGAAGGAAGCTCTCTCAGGCATCTGCAGGTTCTCAGCCTTTCCAGGATTTGGCAGAACTAGCATTTTGGAACCTCTCAACAGGCTTTTTTAAAACTACAAGGCAGAAGGTCATAAAGTTAGGGATACATAGTTTTTTGGTTATCCCCCCATTTTTATGTCTTGCTGAAGAACTCTATTCTTTTTGTCTGTTTTTAATTGCCAAGATTTATTAAAGTGAGTAGCCCTACATCTTTATTAAAAGTGAAGCAGAGCACACTTGTTTTATATAAGGTCTATCTTTTAGCACTTTATGTTTGTTCAAGAGGTGTATACAGTAGGGTTTTTTCTGACGAGTGATACTTTTTTTTTAACAAAAAAATCAAGAATAATGGAGGGAAAAATACAAGCCACTGGAGGAGTGTGTAACAGGGTGACAATCATCTCATGCAAGTGCCTCTGTTGGGTCAAGTGCGGGCTCCTGCACTACCTCAGTTTTAAAAGCCTTGTGGCTACTCAGCTCTCCAGCTGAGTCACAGTGTGTCCTATCACAAACCAGGGTACATCTCTAACAAGGGCCCATCGTGGTGCCCTCTGTGGAGTGTCTATCAGTTCAATTCCATTTCCTTAGTTTGTTGCCTTACAGAACAAGAGTGTTGCCTCCAGGACTTCCCTTCTTGGAGACAACTCCTTTTCCTTAGCACAGGGCTCTACAGATCTCTCAACAGCTCTCAGCTGGGAGCTGTTCCTGTTCCTGCCTGCCTGCCCTAAACTTCTCCCTTCCAGATCTGTGCTGCAACTGAGCTGCCTCTAGTCCTGCAGCTCCCTTTGTAGTCCCTCCTAGCTCCTGATTAGCTGGTTCCTCCACAGTCACTCTAACCTGTTGGGAAGACTTCTCTATGGCCCTTTTCTGGCCTCAGTCTGCCCTATCACGGAGTGGCATGCTGGAGACTTCAGGAAGCAAACTTTGATAATACCATGAAAGTGGAGAGATCTTTAATGCGACTTGACCAGAGAGCGAAGCCATGCAGAGGAAAGTGTTGCAGCTCCATGACCATGAGAGGCTGTGCAGTGAGATGGTGGTCTCAGTAGTTGCAGAATGGGACATCAGATCAAGTGGTGAGTTAATTCCCCAGATGAGCCGTGAAGAGGCACTGCTGAGAGGTATGTAGAGCCTGGTGACATCCCCTAAGACATCCCTCCCAAGTCTCTAATATTTCCCAGCTAGTATCATTAAGATCCCATCAACAGTATATGAGTCTTGCTGATTAGAGCATTTCTGGTACCTTGTCTGTCTGACTGCTACTGGGAAGGTAGCCCATGATTAAGTTGTTCCAAACTAAGGGTATGTCTCCATACCTCGCGGTACTCCAACATAGCCATGCCTCCTCCACCACCACCTTGGCACCGGGGCAAGCCAGAGTCCATGTGTTCGCGCCAACACCGCCTTGTTCTGCCTCGGAGTACTCGTCCGACTCCAAAGCAGAATCAGTATGGTCCTAAATGGGCTCCAGGTCTCGTTCTCGGTGCTGCTCCTGGCACCATGCTCCTCCACACCTGTACCAGCAACAGTGGGCTCAGCTGGTCCCGGTACCCATGTTACAGCAAACGTGGCCCCCTCCACCGCCGGGACAGTGGCCTTTCTGGATTCCCTGGGCTTACCACCAAAACCAGGGCACAAACCCCCCTAGACCGGCTTCCATCTCTTCATGCTCGCGAGTTCCTCCGTCGGTGATGCCTCTGGTTTGGTCCCCCACATTGGGACATTCATTGCATCCGGGCCAGTCGTCCCCAGGATCAGGGGGAGCATGGCTCTGGTGAGCCAATCTCCCCCATCTTTGTCCATCGCCACCATGGATGATCCAGAATGCACAGATGCCCCGGTGGGTGATGTGCTGAAAGGGCATCGTCCTCCTCCCCGGACGAGGCGCTAGCCGACTCTGTACCATCCATAGAGGCTAGGGCCCATCAGGACCTGCTCTGCTGCCTTGCACAAAGTTTGGGAGTATAAGCAGACAAGGTCTCCGACGATTCGGACCCCACCGTTGACATCCTGCATGCTGACACTTCCTTTAGAGTGGCCCGGCTGATCAATAAAATGGTGGCCAAAATTTCAGCAGCCTTGTGGCAAACTCCGGCATTCGTTCCATCCACTGACAAGCGTGCGGAAAGGAGGTACTTTGTCTCCCAGGAGGGTAATGAATGCCTCTTCTCCCACCCTCCTTCCGGCTCCTTAGTCAACCAAAGAGAGAGGCAAGCACAACCCACTGCCACCCCTAAGAACAGGGAGGCTAAAAAGACTGACTTGCTGGGTAGAAAGGTCTACGAAGCTGGGGGCATTCAATACCGCATCGCCAACCAACCAGTTTTCTTGTCCCATTACGTCTACAACACCTGGATATCACTGGATAAATTCACAGACTTCCTCCCCAGAGACTCCCGTTTGGAGTACAAGGCTCTTCAGGAAGAGGGGAGAGCAATTTCCCAAGTGGCTTTCCAGGCAGCCTCGATGTGGCTGATGCTGCCTCTCAGGTGATAGCCACTGGTTCCTGTGCCGTAGTTCATGGCTCCAGGGTTCCGGAGTGCCACCGGAAGTCCAAAATACCATACAGGACCTCCCTTTCGAAGGCCCCTCACTCTTCTCAGAGCAGACCAACCAATAGCTCCATGGCCTAAAGGATATCAGGGTGAAGTTAAAACCCTTAGGCTTATGTACACCTGCTACCCAGAAGCGTCAATATGCAAACAGGAATGTTCCTAGAATGCATCCTCAGGGCCCACTTCCTGACTTTACCCATCGTAGGGGCAGGGGCAATAATGTCAGAAGCAACAGGCGCCATCCACACCCTGCCCCAGATAATAATCAGGGGCATCTCAACAACTCTCCCCCCCCCCAGCTCCAGCAGGGGTTTTGACAGGACCTCCAAGGACACCCTACCAGTCTCCTCTCTATCTTTCCGGGGCCGTTTATCCCATTTCCTCCAGGCCTGGCGGTCTGTTACATCGGACCGATGGGTTCTGGAGATAGCGGAACCTTTCCACTCGCCCCCTCCTTCTCACTCCCCTACCCCGTCCCTTTTCAGAGACCCCTCTAAAAAGCCTCTGCTACAGGAGGAAGTAAATCATCTCCTCACGTTAAGGGCAGTGGAACACGTTCCTCCCCCCCCCCCCCCCCCGAGTTTCAGAACAGGGGATTCTATTCCTGTTACTTTCTGGTTTCAAAGGCAAAAGGGGGCCTTCATCCCATTCTGGACCTCAGAGCTCTAAACTCCTTCATTGTCAAGACAAAATTCAAAATGGTGACTCTGGCGTCCATTATCTCTTCCTTAGCCCCCCGAGATTGGTACGCTGCCCTTGGCTTAAAAGACACTTATTTTCACCTTTCCATTGCCTCCCTTCATCGAAAGTTCCTATGTTTTACTGTGGGTCTGGACCACTACCAATTCACGGTCCTCCCTTTCGTTATTTCAACTGCCCCTCGGGTCTTCATCAAATGCATAGCGGTGGTGGCTGCCGAGCTCAGGAAAAGGGGCGTCCAAATGTTCCCCTACCTAGACGATTGGCTCCTGAGAAGGAAGTCAGAGACTCAGGTGAGAACCCACATCACCATAGTCCGCTATTACTTTGAAGATCTGGGCCTCCTGCTAAACCTAGACAAATCAACTCTAACTCCCATGCAGGTCATAGAGTTTGTGGGCACCACTCTACATTCTCTGTTGCAATCTCCCATCTCCCAGTTTCTCATGATACAGATGGCGGTCAGGTCACTGCAGAACTTTCCAGTGACTACCGCCCGGACTTGCATGCGCCTACTTGGCATGGCCACCTGCACTTACGTAGTGCAACACGCCAGACTACGCATGTGCCCGGTACAGATGTGGCTATCGCGTGTCCACAATCCAGTCGTCTACTCTTGGGACAGAGTGCTGACAGTCCCCGCCCCTGTCCTCCTTGCATTGGAATGGTGGACCCTCCAGGCAGGGGTATGTGCAGGGGTTCCGTTCTCCAGACCAGTACCGTCCATCCGTCTGGTCACAGATGTGTCGGACACGGGCTGGGAAGCCCACTTAGGAGACCTATACACACAAGGTTTGTGGTCTGTGGACAAAATCTCCGTGCACATCAATATCAGGGAGCTTCGGGCAGTCCGACTAGCTTGTGGTGTTTTCCTTCCCCACCTAAGAGGCACATCTGTCCTCATTCTGTCGGACAGCACGACAGTGGTGGCATACATAAACAAGCAGGGCGGGGCTCATTCCTCTCACCTGTGCTTAGAGCAACCCGCCTGTGAGATCTCTGCATCGGGGTGGATATCCACCCGATAGCCTTGTATCTTCCAGGCTCTCAGAACGTTCTGGCAGACAGACAGAGCAGAACATTTGCAGGCCACGAGTGGTCCCTACGGTGGGATGTGGCCCAATCAATCTTCCGTACGTGGGGGTCTCCCCACCCCTGTTCGCTATCGGGTGGAACAAGAAGTGCCCCCGTTTCTCATGGGTCAGGGACAGGGTTCCCTAGGGGATGCTGTCTTCCTCCACTGGCCGCAGGGCCTGCTGTATGCCTTCCTGCCCTTCCCCCTAGTTCACAAGGTCCTCCTGAAGGTGCGGGAATTCAGGGCATCACTAAGCCTAATCACCCCAGCATGGCCCAGGCAACACTGGTTTTCAACCTCTCCTGTGAGAGTCCCATAACCCTCCCACTGGTCCCGGACCTGATATCTCAGGACTCAGGGAGGCTTCACCACCCGGACCTGCAATCACTGCATTTGACAGCGTGGAAGCTCCGTGGTTGATGGTAAAGGAGCTCCGGTGCTCGGAACGAGTTCAGGAGGTCCTGCTGGGCAGCAGAAAACCCTCCACCAGAACCATGTACCTCGCTAAGTGGAAGCGGATTTGCTGTTGAGTTTCTCAGAAGGGGGTGAACCCGAGGTGGGCACCGGTTCCCCTGATCTTAGATTACCTGTTGAACTTTAGGCTCCAGCATCTTTCTTCCTCCTCCATCAAGGTTCACTTAGTGGCCATCTTGGCCTTCCACCCGGGGGAGTGGGGGAAAACACTATTTGCCAATCCAATGGTCAACAGGTTCCTAAAAGGGATGGACAGATTCTATCCGCATGTCCACCAACCTGTTCCCCAGTGGGACCTAAACCTGGTCCTCTCCAAACTTATGGGGCCCCTGTTCGAACCGCTAGTGACATGTTCCCTCTTCCATCTATCTTATAAGGTGTCTCTCCTAGTGTTAATCACATCCACAAGGTGGGTATTTGAACTTAGGGCATTGACATCAGATCCCCCCTCCCACACAGTGTTTTTTAAGGACAAGGTTCGGCTCCGCCCTCATCCGGCTTTTCTGCTGAAGATGGTGTCTTCTTTCCACACCTCCCAGGACATTTTCCTGCTGTTTTTTTTTACCTAAAACCGCACACATCTGGGAAAGAACAGGCTCTTCACACTCTAGACATCCGTAGTGCACTAGCCTTTTATTTAGACAGGACCACACCATTCTGTAAATTGCCACAACTTTTCATGGCCGTCGTGGAACACATGAGAGGCCAACCTGTATCTGCTCAGCGGATCACCTCTTGGATAAGCACCTGTATCAGGGAGTGCTACATCCTAGTGGGCATCCCGGTCCCGCCTCTTAGAGCGCTCTCCACGAGGGCTGTGGCAGCTTCCACCGCTTTCGTCACACAGGTTCTCATCCTGGATATCTGCAAAGCCACTACATGGTCCTCAGTCCATACGTTTGCCAACCACTATGTGCTGTCACATTAGGCCATGGAGGATGCCACCCTGGGTAAGGCGGTCCTCCATTCCTCTATGGCTTTGACATCCAGCCCTCCTCCTTAGGTTCTGCTTTGGAGTCACCTATATTGGAATACACATGAGCAATCACTCGAAGAAGAAAAAACGGTTACTTATCTCGTAACTGTGATTCTTCGAGAAGTATTGCTCATGTCCATTCCAAATCCCCACCCGCTGCCCTTTATCTGGGGTATACTGGTAAGAAGGAACAGAGTGGGTGAGGGGATCAGCAGTGATATATATATGGGCCAATATACCGGCGCCACTCCATGGGGCCTCCCTGCTGGCCCTAAGGGTACTGCTGAGGGAAAATCTTCTGATGGTGTGTTAGAAAGGTGGTCAGAAACTAGGAAAAAAGAATAAGTGAAATATTTTGTGAAACACTCTTAAGTCACTTTTATCCAAATTTGGTTTCACATATTTAGGAGTGGGCTTCCCCCTTTTAGAAGTTATTTAGCATAAAGAAAAAAATGGATATAAAAAGTGCATTTGGCAATTTAATAACATTTGATTAGCTGTAACTAATGCAGTATTTTGAGCTACTAATGTAGAATACTGAAGTGTTTATTTCATGAAGGAAATTTTCTGTTCTTTGAAACCATAAACATCACTCATTTGTTGTGAAGTGTTTCCATTTCTTTGTCTACTTCGGTGTCTGTTTGTTCTCGTGAGTATAGTACGTACTGTATCATCTCAAGCACAATCGTGCTGGAACTTGCGCAAGAAGGAAAAAACAAAAGGTTTTCAAGGAGATATTTCTTTGCTTCAAGACAAGTTTAATATTCTTACTCTTCATAACCGAGATATAAGGAAAAAATTGTCAGAAAGTAAAGTAGTAGCCACAGAAAAGGCTTTATGGGATAGCTGTCTGTAGAATGTTGTCTCAATTGTTTTGCCCCAGTGAAGTGTTGCTATAATATATCATTGAAATACAGTTTCTCTGATGTAACTGCTCACTAGGTACTCTTCTCCTAGGAAGTGATTCTGGTTGTTTTCATGTGTGTGTGTGTATTTGTGAATGAATGTTAGCAACTGGACCATAAGCCTCTCTGAAAATGTGAACTCTTCAACAGAGTCTGTGAATTATATGTAATAATAAGAAGCAAACATAAAATTCAGTTTTCTCATTTGCTTGAATTGTTCAGAGTATAGTTTTCTTGAATTTAATTGTTTGAAACAACTTACCAATAGTGAAAATGATTTCTGTGTAGGGAGGCAGCTCAGTGACTATGTACTACTTAAACCTCATGTAAGTAGGGAGTTAGTATTTGTGATGACTGATTGCAAGGTAAAACAAGTCATATTGAACATTTATTTCTCTGGGTGAATGCAACCCTTAGAATCAGATTTCCATTATTAATTTGCAAATAAGAGATTTCAGAATTTTTGAATATTCACCTAAAACTCACTATTCTGGTGAACTTTTCTGCTTCTAAAATTATTTTGTAATATTTTCATAGAAAGGGGACCCAAAATGAGTCACCAGCACAATTTTAGTCAATGCATATAGAAATTTGAATGATCATCTGTGAACACCTTTTAAATTTTTTTTTTACACAGCTTCACTCTATTTCTCTCATATATGCTGTGGTGAAAGGAAGGTCAAAGAAAGACCTCTCAAATTCCTGCTTATAAGTTGCTCTGGTATAAGGGTTTCCGTGGGCTGTTTTAACATGACATCACACTACATTTAAGACATATCTTGTTTTCTCATACTGAAAGCCGCATTTCAAACCCCACATTTTACTTATGGGCAGAATTTTGACAAGGCACATCAAGTACCTAAGCTGCAGTAACAAAAGACAGGACTATGCAGCACTTTAAAGACTAACAAGATGGTTTATTAGGTGATGAGCTTTCGTGGGCCAGACTCACTTCCTCGGATCAAGTTGTGGAATATTGTCTTGTTTTCATTGTGGCATTTAGTAATGCATTCCAACTATGCTACCAAAAGTGGTATAGTGTTAGACTCCTACAGTTGCTGGAGAAATGGTGATGAATAAGCCTCTTTCTTGGCACAGGATTCGAGGTTATGCTGTATGGATTGCAAAAAGAGGCATCAGCCTCAATGGTGTGGGCCAAGTCTCCCAAGAGGCATAGAGGCTACTTGGATACAACACAGTCCTTTCTCAGCCCTAGAGTTTTTGTGAAGATAGTGTATATTCTGCCTAATTTGAATGGTGGATGTTTTGATACTTGGGCTCAGACGTATGTACACCAACTGGAAACCAGATATACAAGGATACACCATAAGCAAATGGATTTCTAGGGCCCTTGCTAATGAAGCTGAGAAGAATGCAGGATTGAGTCCTAAACAACACCAGAGTTTTGTCATTGATTTCCGCAGGTCAGGATTTCATTCTACATTTTTTTTAAAGTGAAGATGCTGCTTTCTCAGCATACACAGGTGATAAAATAAAATAAGCAGGAGTTGGAGAAGAGAAGTTATGGAGAAGAAATGGAAGAACAGCAGAGGATTTTACATGTTAAAGCTGGTTCTAATTAGCTGGATGTTTCAAACCATTGTGATGAGTTAACAACATCGTCAGCACAGGGGATCTCTAAAAAGAAAAGCAGCTGTGAGTCAGACCTTGAACTGGATGAAAACTTGATGAAATGATAATAATTTAAGTAGACATTATTCACACCTTTCTACTGATATCACTGTCTTCCATGGTAGTGAGTGGGGTAATGAGCTGGCTGCTCAGATGTTTCATAGTCCTGGTGTTTGCATTAGCTAGGAAATAATTAAGCCAGTGATTCTGGGGACTGCCTTCATTCTGTCAGAACTCATCATCTATTCAAGCTATTTTAGAAGCAGATGACACTAGCTGATAGCCATGAAAGGAGGGGTTCTCTCAGCCTTTCTGGATGGAAGGGGAACTCTTGTGCCTGTCTGACAATATCACTCTCCTTCACTACCCAGATGTGTGGAGGTCTGGGATCCATATGGGAAAAGGAGTAGGCTGATCAAAAGCAGTGTTCTCCCCTGTAGCGTGGCAGAAGTTATACAAAATGTAATCCATGGGAGCTTCCTCTCTCTCAGAATGGGAGGAACTGGGATGGAAGGGAAGAAATTGCCACTTCTGGGGCGGGGATGTGATGGTACTGTCTGAGTACAGGGCCTCCATACACAAATGTCTCTGGTCTCTCACTGGGGTCTGATGAGTTGGGGGGTGGCTTTTCTGGAGGTGGGGGCAAAACCCATTCTTGTGATGGGAAAGGGGGAGAGAGTCTTTGCTGGGAAGTGTTTAACATTTCCTACTAAAATGCCGCATTCTTCCCCTCCCAACCCCCAGTTCTCCTGCAATGGGTTTTACTCTGGAAAGGGATGTTCTGATCCAAGGGCTGTTTTGATGAATGCCAGTGATGCCTAAATGGGAGATACTTATATGATGTTGACAAATGTCTGCAGTACATCTTGAGACCAAGACATTCATTCCTCTTGTAACTTGATTTGAATCTGAACTCAAGGATGAAATCGCGGCTCCACTGAAATTAATGGGAATTCGGAATTTCATCCCATACCTCTTGACCTAAAAAGCTATGTCATCCGCCTCCTTTCTTCCCCTGGTCTTTCTTTTAACCACATAAAATAAGTACTCAGAATTGTATTATTCTCCTACTGAGTTCATCTAACTTATATGCATTTTTTAAAAGCCCTCAGCTGGGCTTTCTTGAGTAACCATCATACACCGCGAAAGCACACATCCATCATTGCCCCATTTATACCACTTATTGCTCATTGAAACAATTTCTTTAACCACAGAACCAGATGTTCTCTTTTACACACATATTTTAACTGGGTGAAAGAATGAGATGTCGGTTCCTCTGGAGAGTCATGATTAATATAGCTAATTTGTTATGTGCCCAAAGCAAAAAAGATGTCAAAGAGCTAGGGAAGAGCATGTGTGCTTTTCAGTCTTAGAAAAATTAGCAGAACTTTTAAATATTCTACCTGCAAATTACATTTTAATTTTTATATTTTGGCATTATTTGAAACAAAGAAAAAATGTTGAGTTTTGGCTTCCTATGCAAGGAATTCCAGAATGCCTTCTAATCAGTTTTCCTCTGCATTTGTACATTTTGAATGAAAAACACCAGACAAGATGGCCGAGGTATTATCTTTTATTGGATCAACTTCCATAGATGAGAGAGACAAGCTTTCCAGCTTACACAGAGCTCTTCTTCAGGTTTGGGAAACTTAATCAATGTGTCAGTTCCTCAGACCTGAATGAGGCCTCCATGTAAGTTTGAAAGCTTGTCTTTCTCGTCACTGGAAGTTCATCCTATAAAGGATATTACTTCATTCACTATCTCTCTAATATTCTATAACTGACACAGCTACAAAATTGCAGAAACAGGCAAATCATATTTTGGTGTGACTTAAAACAAGGACGAGATCACTAGCTAAAGGAGATAAAATGTAGCAGGCTGCTTCATGACATTATATAATAGCATAGAGGAATTAATGGCCCCTCTGCTGCTGGTTTCCCCCACTGATAAACTCTGCCCTCATCCTCCCAGACTTTCAGAACACTAATCTGCTGCTCAGGGAATTCAGGAAGCTTCAGGTGGAGGAGCAGGGCCTGGGCATTCTCTGGGGAAGAGGCAGAGAAGAGATGGGGCAGGAAAGGGGCTTTAGGGAAGTAGCAGAGTGGAGTGATAGAGTACATTCTGGCTTGAGGGGAACTTGGTGTCTATATCTCAGGAGGCATATTTTGCATAAGGATTACAATAATGTATAGGATGTGAATATAGAAGTGCTATTCCTTCCACACATTCTGTTTATTAGGGTTAAGGGTCAGGAGGAATGATACTAAGATGTGAGACAGACCTTTTGAAATGTGCCACCAATGATTAAAAATGTATTAATTTATTTGTAGTATTTTATATATTTATAGTTATATGTATTGTAGTGAGTCAGTGTGGCCTCCCACTGACCCAGAAGGGAAACCACTCCCTAAAACCCGGTGGAGGTGGGGCTGGAGCTGCCCAGCCTGACTCACAGGAAGCAGGAGGGTGGGCTGGGACTATAAAAGCAGGGGCTAGGAGCTCAGTTAGAGCTCAGTGAGTGAGCAAGCCAGACACTCTCCTCGGACTCCCCACAAGGAAGGCACAATTGCCCTGCCCTAGGAGGGATGACTGGGTTGGATTGCCTGGGCCATTGCTAGACCCCAAAGATGAGCCAAAGCCACCCTGACCACTGCTGGGCATAGAAGACTGACCTCTGAGTGCCCCAGATCCAGAGCCCATGGACACCCTGCCAGCGCCGTTGTCCCCAGTGGACCCTGAGGATCAGCGGTTTAGCTAGGTAGGCCCACAAGGGGAACTGAGAAGTGGACCAGGGAAAGCCAACCTTGGGTCGGCTGAGGAAATGGAGGTCAGTTGGGCAGTGCATTATGGTCAGGATCCCCACTGACCTGGTCAGCATGTTGTGGTCAGGAGTCCCATTGATAGGGCCATGGGCTGGGACACAGTGGAGCGGGTAGGCCTCTGTCCCCCCTGCCACCCCCTACCTTGGGTGGCAGGTTCTCTCTGTAGGGAGAAAACCCCTGCACTTATTGGCTCTCCGCCAGAGGAAGAAGACCTGATCACTGCTCAGCCTGCAGACAGGACTGAGCTTTAAACTGTTTAAACTGCTTATTTGTTGCACCACCCTGACTAAGGGCGTAGCATCATAAACTGCTGCTCAGCCTGTAGCCAGGCCTGAGCCGTTAACTCAGGAGTGGACAAAAAGGCCTCTGCGGGCCAGATCCAGCCCCCCAAGCAAGTGGATCAGGTCTGTAGAGGTCCTGCTGCTCCCCCCGCCCCCAGGCCAATCAGGGCCTGGGGGTGGGGAAAAGTGCACAAAATCTCCTCCCACCCTGCCCCAGCCCTGCAAGGGCTTAGAAGTGCTGTGTGCTCCTGGCAGGGCAGGAAGAGACTTCACACACTCCTCCGCCCCCAAGCCTTGATTGGCCTGGGGGTGGGAGGAATGTGCAAAGTCTGCTCCCACCCTGCAAGGGACACAGCACTCGTAAGTGCTGCACACTCCTTGCAGGACAGGGGCAGGATGGGAGGAGACATTGCACACTTCCCCAGCCCCAGGCCAATCAGGGTTTGAGGAGCAGAGGGAGCACATGAAGTCTCCTCCTGCCCTGCAAGGGACTCAATACTTAAAGTCAACCACCTGCTGCTGCTCAGCAGGCAGTTGACTCTAAGCATGGTGCTTCATTTCAAGGTGGGGGCAAGGTGCAAGAGGCTTCACATGTTCCCCCTCCCCAGGCCTGGATTGATCTTGGGGCAGCAGGGAGAAGCACACAACGACTCCTCCCACTGCCAGGGACAGGGATACCTAGAGGGAACCACCAGCTGCTCAGAACAGCTGGTGGCTCTCTCTGAGGGGCAAAGACTTTGCACACTTCCCCACTCCCAGACCAATCAGGGTCTATGGGTGAGGAAGCATGGAAGTGTCCTGGCCCTGCTCCTTCTGCCTGAGGCTACTTAAAACATTTCTGAAGTGGCCTCCGGTCAAAATTATTGCCCATCCCTTCGTTAACTATTCCCAGCCTGCCCTGACCCAGGGCCTGGGCTCATAAACTGCTGCTCAGCCTACAGATTGACCTGCTTGAACCGTTTGTTTGTTGCCCCACCCAGATCAAGGGTGTGGTCTCTGTATACCGCTGCCTGGCCTGCAGTCAGGCCTGAGCTACCTGATTTATACTACCAGTTACTTGCTTGCGTCCCCACCCTAAAGAAGGGTCTGGGCCAATAGACAGCCACTCAGCCTGCAGACAGGCCTGTGCCTTACCTGCTACCCTGTTTACAGGCTGCTTTGTTGCTCTTCCCTGATCCATGGTTAACTTCACTGACTGCAGCTCAGCCTGCAGCATGAGCCCCCTGACCTGTCTTGAGCCTAATACCAAGACACTGGAGGTTGCTGGTTAGCCAGAGAGTGTAATGAGTCAGTGTGACCTCCCACTGGTCCTTGACCACTACACATGGTGGAGAATATGGGCATCACCTACCCCCTGATGTTAGGGGCTTGTGGAACTCTAGGGTACAGATCGATGGAACTGCTAAGTCAGAGTGAACGTGGAGCAGATGGTTAAGTTCCGTGTGGAGAGCCGGCAACAGTTACTGCTACAGCAGTTGGCTAACCAACAGCAGCAGCTGAACACCTAGCACTGGGAATAACAGCAGCAGTTGGCCGCCTTAGCTCCCCAGCTGGGGAACCCTCCCCACAGGGGACGTCAGGGAGTGTCTGGCTGTTTCGCCCTGGGCTAGGGCTGAGCCACTGGAGGTTGCTGGCTAGCAGGGGAGTGTAATTAGTGTAGTAAGTTAGCGTGGCCTCCCGCTGCCCCAGATCATTACATGTATATATATTTATTTACTTCCATTGCTCATTAAATGATCAGTGGTCTTCTACTTGAACACCATGTCCCATATGCACTCACCACCCTGTCCCATCCTTTAATTTTTTGTAGTCAGTTTGAAAAAAAGAGGAATCTATCACCTCAACTTCCACTTAGAAACAAAACATGAGCTCATAACTAGAACATCTAGATATTATATATCACAGTGAAGTTTTGATTGCCTCAGTATCTATGTCAGAATTGTGCTGAGGTTGAGCCTCAATAATACAGGAAAGACCCCTGGTAATTCTCATAGTTAGAATATCAGAACAAACAAAAGCAGGCAATTGCTCCTGCTTGCTGTGATGGCTGGTTTTCAAGGACCCAACCCTGTGAGATTCTTGACATATTCAGCTCCCATTGATGTTAATGGGAATTGAGGGTGCATGATCAACTCTCACCCTGGTTTATAATCATATCTCTGAACATCTGTAAATGACATGGTTTTGTTATGCAAGCTCCATTGTTCAAGGTGACATGATAAAGCTGGTGTGTCTATCATTTATGGTTTGCTCCCTTGAAAATGCTAGCTCCTGTTGAAAAACCATCCAAGGGAAGCCAGACAATCTGATGCCATTTATCACTAAAGCAGGAACTAGAAGACAGAAGGAACCAAAAAAGTCTCCAAACTTATTTCTCAGATGCAATTCCCCTGGCAAGTTTTTGTTTTTATTTTTAGATACTGAACATGTGAACCAAAATTTGTGAACATAAGACTGTTTTAACGACGGGGCATGTGAAGGACCCTACATAATGCAAAGATGTAAAAAATACTGTGAAACTCTTCAGGATTGAGATGATCTGGCCTGCCAAGTTTCATTAGCTTCATTTTTCATCAGCTGTCATGTCACAATGAGCCATAACATGATGTGACTAAAGCAATCCAATGTGTCACCTCAACTTCACCTCTCCATGCGACACATTAGGTGAAAGGTATGAAATCTGACTGGTTTTCTGAAAAGTGAGAGCCCTTTATTTTTTTTAATACATGCATTCCAAAGCCTTTTGAATTATTTTTATTGCTAACACAAAGAGAGTGACCACCCATCCAAGCCTTTGTGTTTTCAACTGAACCAATGTTGCGAAAATAACAAGCTAACAGGTTTTCTCTGCAGGTTCAGGATCTTCTGTCATCAAAATTTCTGCGAAGCTATTAAAAAGGCTTTTTTGTTTGAACAGCGTGTTCTGGCAGGAAGAATAAAATACTTTGCACAAAATAAGATTTCCATAACTCCTTGAGCAAACTGTTGAATAGGTTTTTAACATGTGGACCATTATAGAGCAAAGTACAATCAGTTTAATTGGTTTCAGAAAAATATAGATTGCACTTAGTGCTGCACCTGCTAACTCAGCATTACTCCATGATCAGGAAAGGTATAACCCCGCAGCTTCTGAAAATGAACCATAACAATACAATATAGACTTATATTCTATACATTTCATGGAAATGCCAAGGAAGTCAGAGTAAAAGATCCTGCAGCAACCTTAATGTGTCATTTTGGGAAGGTATTTTGGGTCAAATCCTGAGCAACACAATCAAAGGCTATGTCTACACTGGCGCGTTCTCACGCAAAAACTCTTTTGCGGAAGAGTTCTCCAAAAACTCTCCCAGAAGAGAGCATCTACACTGGCATGTGCTTTTGCGCAAGAGATCTGCTTTTGCGCAAGAGCATCAATGCCAAGCGCAAGAAAGGTCTCATGGCCATTTTAACCATAGTGCTTTCTTGTGCAAGAAATTCATGTTGCCTGTCTACACTGGCCCCTTCTGGAAGGGCTCTTGCGCAAGAGGGATTATTCCTGAGCAGGAGCGTCAGAGTTCTTGCGCAAGAAGCCCTGATTTTATACATTAGAAAGTCAGTTTACTAGCGCAAGAACACGTGGCCAGTGTAGACAGGCAGCAAGTTTTTGCGCAAAAGCAGTTGCTTTTGCGCCAGATGATGCCAGTGTAGACACAGCCAAATTGTTTAGCTTTGGGTGGGTAGTTTATGGGGAAGGGAGAGATGGAAACCTGATCTGCAGCTGGCTCAGATGTGTCTTCTCAGGAAGATATGGTGTGACCATGGTTGCTACACTGAGAATGCTCAGTCCGGGCAGATGATCCTCAAAACTGGTGGTTTATTCTATAATTAGATTTCACCAAGCCAATAATCGAACAGCTTTTGTGATATTTACTGGTTACTAAGAAAAATACAGTCCCTTTAAGCCAAACTCCCAGCCCAGGGGCCATTTATGGCTTGAGCGCTTCCTCAATGAAGCCCATGAAATAGTTTGATAAAGATATTTAATCAGGCCCAAATGCCAGCTCTGGAAATGGGGAAGAGTGGGCAACACCTGGAAACTCATTCAGTAGCACCTAGGCCCTCAGCCCCATCTTTGTACTGGCCACAGAGGGCACCGCTCAGTCTGGGAAGCTGTACTGGCCGTCCCTGACACAATACGAACCATGCTGGCCAGGGAGCCACCTGATCTAACATGCTTCTGCAGCCAGTGGGGCGGGGCTGGTGAGTTTAAGTTTTCAGTTACCCTGAGCAGGAGCGGGGGGGATCCCAGTGCAAGGGTGTGGATGTTATTGGGTGAGAGCATCTTAGTGCATTTGCATGGGAGTGTCATTTGAAATTAGTTTTTATAGAATTTCAAACAGACTACAAAAAAGACTTTCAAAAAAGCCTCTTTCGAAAAAGGCGTGCAGTCTTGACGTAGCCTAGAATTGCCTCTTTCATCAGATCTGGTCATCACCTATCAGATTTATATTGTTCTGGAGACCCTGAATTGGAGAAGAAAATATTTTTTTCCAATCCACTAAGTCTGGCTCTGTGTGTGTGTGTGTGTGTGTGTGTGTGTGTGTGTGTGTGTGTGCGTGCGCATGTGGGGCGGAGGGTGGGGGGAGAAGGGGAGGGAGTATATAATGTAGGAGTTTTCTTTTATGAGACCATTGCTCACAATTCTATTTATGAAGAAATCGAACACTGAAACAGAGACAAATTTGTACTCCATCTTTTTCCACTTTAATATTAAAAATGAAAAACGCAGAGACTGAGTTTGATTTTTTATGAAACTGTGTGCTTATGAAGTGTACCGTATGAACTAGAGACCAAAAATTATTTGAACTCTGTAAATCTAATATTCTGTTTCTTTTATTAATGTTTTCTTTGTAATTCACAGTTTGTTTTTGTTGTGTGCAGGGAGTAATAAGGGATCCCTTCTATAGTTAATTTAAGAACTGTGAATTCCCACTGATGGTAATAAAAGACTGAACAGTGTCCACTTTTCTCTGCAAAGATAATAAGTTAGATCCTTGTGGAAGGATTGTATTTTTATGAAGTATTCTTGTTATATTTTAGTCTCTTAGGGTACGTCTAGATTACATGCCTCTGCCAACAGAGGTATGTAAAATAGGCTACCCGACATAGTCAATGAAGCGGGGATTTAAATATCCCCGGCTTCATTAAAATAAAAATGGCTGCCGCGCTGTGCCGGCTCAGCTGATCATTGGCACAGCGTGCAAGTCAAGACACGGATCGGTCAACAAGGGAAGCCTTTGTCGACCGCTCCCTTATGCCTTATGAAACGAGCTTTACAGGAGCGGTCGACAAAGGCTTCCCTTGTTGACCGATCCGTGTCTTGACTTGCACGCTGTGCCAATGATCAGCTGAGCCGTCACAGCACGGTGGCCATTTTATTTTAATGAAGCCGGGGATATTTAAATCCCTGCTTCATTGGCTATGTCGGGTAGCCTATTTTACATGCCTCTGTCGGCCGAGGCATGTAATCTAGATGTACCCTTGATGTCACAATATCATTAAATCTTTAACTATTAATGATTGTTACCATCCAAAAGTAATTTCCATTTAACAAAAAAATTAATCAATTCATTTCTTGTAGAAGCAAACACAACATACAGTAATATACCTACTCTTAATAAAATTGTGCATGCAGTAAAGTTCACTTTATGACCTAGCGCACAGCCACTGTTTGAACTCTAGAGCTCTTTTTTGTTAATATTTGCTTTGTAATTTTCAATATATTATATTCAGGGAACAACAGAGAAATTCAGCATCTGCAAGTTCTCAAAGCTATAATATGAATTTATCAAGGGGCTGCCACTTCAATGCATTCATATTGCAAGATTTTTGGTTTGTACCTCCACCCAGCTATGCCTTCTTTCTACTTCAGTGGAATATTTGTATAAATAAAGGCTGTGTATGCAAGTCTTTCAGTGGGAGCTGTGTGGAGTAGCTGATATTGCTATGTAACATGCAATGCCAGTTCAAATATTTCTGTAGAGGGGAGTTGCAAACCCTACTCTCCTCTCTATCTGCCCCACAGCCAGCCTGGCTGCCCCCATCCCCCATGGGAGGGAATTGCCATCACAGCTCAAAAAGGGGCAGGAGCATGATGATGCAGCATCTCTATCCTACCAGTCCTAGCATCACAGATTCCTTCTCTGCCCCATGTCTCATCTCCCTTCTAGGCTGAGCTGCCACTAGCTCATTTCAGCAGCACCAGGTCTTGGGAGTTGCTGCTGAAGGCAGGGATGAAGCTTGCTGTGTGCACTGGGATGGGACCATGAACAGCCTCTCTGGTCTCTGCCTCCCCCATCCTGCTCCTCACATCTCCCTTCTGGTTCAAGGCTTCTTTGGCACTGAGAGAAGTTGCCATGGGCTGCAGAGTAGGAGGGCCCAGCAGACAGAATGGGACCCTGTTGCTGGTTTTGCTCCTTTCTAAGATTCCCTGCCTCCCACACTTTGCTACCTGCTCCTCCTCCTCTATGAGGATTCAGGGCTTCTTCGCAAGTCCTGTTGTCCAGAAGAGCTGCTGGGATTCCACAGATCAAAAGCCTGTTGGCCAGCCATGTGAGATGCAAGGTAACTGTCCTGCATAATAAATATAAAATTCTATGTTCCCCTAGCCCTCCCCTAATCAGCATCTTATCTGTGTGTATGCTGTCTGTGCATAAATCACATTGATTTTAAAAATCCAGCGAGCTTCTGCTGGAAAATGGTGGGAATATGGACAAGGGCATGAAAGAGCTCCTCATGATTAAGCCTCCTCATAGCTAGTATCTGTTAAGAATATTCAACCAGCCCAAAACTAAACAGGACAGACTATCCAAAAGTATAATGGAGGGCGTTCCACTGGACAGTTCCTCAGTATGTGCCCCACACTGGGATTCTCATCATCTACAGGACACACTTGTATACACTGATCCTGCAGAACTGTGGTCTGAAAGTGGAAAAACCCTTTAGCCTTTCAACTGAGGAAAGTTGGACACAAATTTAGAGTGTGGTGGGAATTGACACATAACATATAACTCTTTAATATTTATAGAATAGTAGTGCCCAGCAGCCAATCACAGAGGCTCATTGTGCCAGTGTATTCAAAAAAGTGTGACGACACAGCATCTATCAGAAATATTTTATACCTAAGGGTATGTCTACACTACCCCCATAGTTCGAACTGGGGGGGGTAATGTAGTCATACGGAGTTGCAAATGAAGCCCGGGATTTGAATTTCCCGGGCTTCATTTGCATAAAGCTGGCCGGCGCCATTTTTAAATGCCGGCTAGTTCGGACCCCATGCCGCACAGCTACACGCGGCACGGACTAGCTAGTTCGGATTAGGCTTCCTAATCCAAACTAGCTGTGCATCTCGTTCCACGAGGCGTACAGCTAGTTCGGATTAGGAAGCCTAATCCGAACTAGCTAGTCCGTGCCGCGTGTAGGCGCGCGGCACGGGATCCGAACTAGCCGGCATTTAAAAATGGCACCGGCCGGCTTTATGCAAATGAAGCCCGGGAAATTCAAATCCCGGGCTTCATTTGCAACTCCGTATGACTACATTACCCCCCCTAGTTCGAACTAGGGGGGTAGTGTAGACATACCCTAAGTTATTAGTGCCATTGGATCCATGCTGTCAGACCTTCAGTAGAGCTCTGGGTAGGACAAGGATTTGCCTACACAGATCCAACCTCTGGGACTTGGGTTGAAGAATAAACTCCAAGGTGTGCGGAAACAAATCCTCCCTTCCTATGTGGCATAACCTGAGGATGACTCAAGGGTTTTATTCTGGGGCTGAAAGTGGAAAGAAATAGACCACTCAGGTTGGGAGGTACTTCTCTGGTCTACCTCCACATGATCTTCTAGTCAGTTGTAATTATGGGTTAATATCATGATCATCTTAATTTGTAACCCTATTCTAAATTAGCCTGTGTTCATAATCACATTTCTGTATAGTTGAAATATTCCTTTTAAATCAGGCTTGGTTTTTTAGTTTTAGTTTTGTTTGTAAAATGCTCTGGAGTAGGTATTTAACACTGCAACACCCAGAGACTACAGTGCATGTAACTTTTTACATTAAAAAGTCTTAGAGGGGTAGAAATATGAGTCTGTTTCTTCAATAACAACAAGGAGTCCTCTGGCACCTGTGGGCACGTCTACACTAGGACATTTATTTTGATATAACTTTTTTGAAATAATAACTCCTAAAATAACTATTTCAAAATAGCGGCTCCACACTTCAGGGAAGCATCAAAATTAGTCTGAGGCAGGCTCCCTTAATGTGGATACACTACCTCAACTTAGAGCCCCAGGAAGCATTGGGGAGTAATTAATTTGAATGACTCTGGGGAGTAGTTATTTCAAAATAGCAGTAATGGAGCATCTACACTACCACTATTTCAAAATAACTATTTCAAAATAAGTCTTATTTGTCATGGAAAACGGGCATTATTTTGAAATAACCAGCCCATTATTTTGAAATAACAGGCTTGGTAAAGTGGATGCTCTGCTTGTTATTTTGAAATAACTCCCTAGTGTAGAACGGAGCTTAGACACTACCAAAAGTATATAGTGTTGTAACGGTGTCTGCCTGGTTGTGAGTACCCTTCTGTGGCCAAGGGGTGTCGGGTAAACTTTTTGTTTGGCTGTCTGGTACTTCCTTGCTCCATGAGTCACTTCCCCCGGGTGCTGCCCTGCCTGGTTGTCACATGGTTCTGAGGCTAGAATCGCACTAGCCCTTTCCTCAGTGCTATCAGTTTTTGTATTCAGCTTGTGGCAAATCTTCGACCCTTGGACCTGGGCCTCACCCCAGGTATGCACAACCATGGTATGCCCACTTCTTGAATACTGCATACAGATGTAGTCGCCTCATCTCAAAAAAGATATATTGGCTTTGGAAAAGGTTCAGAAAAGGGCAACTAAAATTATGAGGGGTTTGGAATGGGTCCCATATGAAGAGAGATTAAAAAGATTTGGGCTTCTCTGCTTAGAAAAAAAGAGACTAAGGAGGGATATGATAGAGGTCTATAAAATCATGACTGGTATGGAAAAAGTGAATAAGGAAAAGTTATTTACTTATTCCCACAATATAAGAACTAGGGGTCACAAAATGAAATTAATAGGCAGCAGGTTTAAAACAAACAAAAGGAAGTTTTTCTTCACTCAGCGCACAGTCAACATGAGGAACTCCTTGCCAGAGGATTTGGTTAAGGCTAGAACTTTAACAAGGTTCAAAAAAGAGCTAGATAGATTCATGGAGGTTAGGTCCATCAATGGCTATTAGCCAGGATGGGTAGGAATGGTGTCCCTAGCCTCTGTTTTGCTGGAGGTGTGTGACACCTGTTGTGATCCCTCCCTCTGGGGCATCTGGTATTGGCCACTGTCAGTAGATGGGATACTGGGTTAGATGGACCTTTGGTCTGACCCAGTATGGCCATTTTTATGGTCTTATGTTCTCTTTATCATAGACATTATGTCAATCCTTAAAACTGCAGTCTTCCTTTTTTGATTAAAGCATCTGAATATCAAACTGCAGATGGGGCAAGAAAAGCTACACGAAAGTAAAATGTTAAATGGAATGTAAAAATGTAAGAGGAGGGAAGTTTTGTGCTTTGTCATAGGGGGTGCTCTTCAAATATAGGTCACCACCCGCCTGTTCTATTCTCACAGCTCTTCTTCCTGCTCTAGTTTCCTTATGCCATCAAAGCAAATGACTAATTTTTGTAGTTGACAGGACTACACTTTAACTCTATTCATCAGCCCACTTATTGGGCAGGGTATCTCCTTCCACAAGCACATGACACTAGTTCGCTATGATCTTTACTACCTGCCTCTTGCCTTCTGAGGCTTTGTCTGCATTGCCAATTGAACAACAACACTGTTGTCATTCACAGTGACAACTTAAAAAAATCTCTCCCCCAGTAACACAAGTGGCAGGAGTGCAAACCCCACCCATAGAGGTGGAAGGCTTTTGTTGGCAAAAGTGCTGACAAACAGCATTCACGTCGTCAGACGGTTAGCGACACGACAGTGTTGCTAAAAGCTGTGTTGTGCAGACAAAGCTTGAGACAAGGTGGGTGAGATAACATCTTTTATTGGAATGATTTCTGTTGGTGATAGAATCAAGCTTTCAAGCTACACCAAACTCTTCTTCAGGTCTGGGAAAGGTACTCCAAGCATCATAGCTAAATGCGAAGTGGAACGTATTCTGGTTAGCACATATTCTAAGGAACTATTAACACAGTGTCTGACCTTCAGTCCTTAACCTCAAAGGAAACCTGCACAACACTTTCCAAAGATGAGCCTGGAAGCTTAAATACATTACTCTGCTAGGCACTAAAACCATGGATTGAACAGACCTAGGGTATGTCTACACTAGCCACCCTAGTTTGAACTAGGGTGGTTAATGTAGGCAACCGGAGTTGCAAATGAAGCCCGGGAAATTTAAGCGGACATTTAAAAATGGCGGCACCCAGCAATATGCAAATGAAGCCCAGGAAATTCAAATCCCGGGCTTCATTTGCGACTCCGGTTGCCTACATTAACCACCCTAGTTCGAACTAGGGTGGTAGTGTAGACATAACCCCACTGAGGTCAGGTCTACATTGGCACTTCATAACACTGTAACTTTCTGACTCAGGGATGTGAAAAAGCAGCAAGTTACAGCTCTGTAAAAGGCCAGTGATAAGAACCAGGCTATAGCAATGGGAGCCACACTCCCAGCACTGTTAGCAACTCCCCTCAAGGAGGCAGTTAACATCAGGCATGGGGAGATCTCTCTCCCACTGCTCTACCATAGCCACACTTTGGCTATGTCTACACTCACGGCTGCTTGTGCAAGTACGGCCGTTCTTGCGCAAGAATCTGCAGAGCATCCACACTGCCCAACCACTCTTACACAAGGAAATTTACAGTACGGCATGGTAAGAGAGGGCTCCTTGCGCAAAAGTTACGCTCTTGTTTAGCAGGTGCTCTTGCGCAAGAGGGCAGTGTGGATGCTCAGCAAGGATTTCTTGCACAAAAAAGCCCTATGGCTAAAATGGCCATCAGAACTTTTTTGAGCAAGAGAGCGTCCACACTGCCATGGAAGCTCTTGCGCAAAAGCACAGCGCGCACATGGCAGCGTGGACGTTTTCTTGCGCAAGACTTCTTGAGCAAGAAACCGCCAGTGTAGACATAGCCTTTCTGTTTAAAGTGCTATTGCAGCAACCACTGAAACCACTGAAAACAGAGTCTGCTAAATCTTCTAGAAGTATAAAGTTCCCTTTAAACTCAACTCTTCTTATCGCAATCCCCAAACACTCTTGGCAAAGAATTATGGATTACAGATTATTTTGACTATTTGCTTTCTATGCAGGTTTTTCCTGAGAGAGGGTGAGAGGGCAGCAGTTCTATCACATATACATATTTTCTACCTTCCTGACATAAATTAAAGTAATTTGTATATTTTTAGTATTAATTGGCATTTCTTAATATTTTCAGTGATCTCTCAGATACACATTAGACTTTGTCTGGTGGGAAATGCTGATTATATTAATATTTACAGTGACATCAACTGTGATGCAAACCAACACTGCACCATTAAAACCAGCTGGTAGATATAGAAGTGTGGGCGAAATCTGCAGTGTGCGCATTCCCCCTCTCTCTTTTCTTTTTCCCTCTCTGTCTAGATGCTTTTCTCAATTTGGGGTGGTCAAAGAACATAATAATGGTCAGTCTTTCTCCCCTGAAAACAAGCTGTTGTGTAAGCTCTTCCTGCAATATAAATCCAGATCAACATTAAAAACAGTTTTGAAACTTAAAAGTTTTGTGAATAGGATTTTAGTATATTGTTGTTGTCCTGGATTGGCAGCCCTCTGCATTTCCATCTCCAATGCAGTGAGTCTCTCTGGTTATATATATTACTTGTTTGTGTCTTCAAAAGGAATTCAGATACAGTCTCAAGAAAATTCAAGCAGTTCCTTGTGTTGATATGGAGTACTTTTAGTACTGGGAGGGAAATCCCTTGACAAAATCTTCTGATCTCTAGCAATGGGGGCAGGAAGGGCAAGAAGAAGAGAGAATGTCTGTGTTCAGATGAAGTAAATCTTCTCTGGCAGCTGCTATTGTAGCTGCAGAGACTATATCACATCAAAGCTGGGATGTTCTCCTGAGTCAGCATCACTCTATGACTCTGGGATGTCTGGTCACTTCTGTACAGAAAAGTATTTGATCTGTCTTTTTCCTTTTAAGATTCACAACTTGTGTTAACTTTGGCATAGTCAACTGGCAGCCCTGTCTGTGTGCAGCCATTGCTCCCATACTTAAGTGAGTGAGATAGTAAAGTAACAGTGTTAACTGATGTTAAAGATCATCTCAAGATTGGGAAGTAAACAACAGGTTCAAAATGTAAACTCTAGGGTAATAAGAAACATTTTAAGTGACCGTTGGACTCTCAAAAATCCTGATCATGTCTATTGGAGTGTTATCACCAAATTGAATATAGTGATTCAGTTGTGGTTTCATATGCATGTGTACATGTCATAATATCCATTTGTTCTTCCCTCCCCCCCTTTGTAGTGACTAGCTAAGATAAAAAGAAGGTAATTTATCACTAACTATACTTCTTTGAGAGTATTGCCTCTTCAGGGTCATACTTCAGAGATTAAGACATCTGTGCCATGAACCTCCATAGTCTCCTGATGCACATTGTCCACTGGGGCCTCCTTGCAGAGACTCCTGGAGGTATAAAAGGAGAAACGGGAAGTGAGTGAGAACTCAGTTTCTTTGGAAATGCTGAAAGTGTATCAAGCTTGTTTCACCTGCACTATCAAGATCTGCACAATTTTCAAAGCCTTTTACTTTTTCTTAGGAATGAATCAGAAAGAAGGTTGGAAGAAACAGGTCAGTGTGCACACTTAGGGTACGTGTACACAGCTATGTTATTTTGGAATAATGGACGTCATTCTGAAATAACATAGTGTGCATCTACACAACAAGCCTTTATTTTGACATAATGTCGAGCTGGAGGACTTCTTACTCTGACTCCTGTAACCCTCATTTCATGAGGAGAAAGGGAAGTTAAAGGAAGAGTGTTCTTCCTTTGACTTCCTGCTATGTAGACAGTGCAAAAGCTGAGTTAAGCTTCTTCAACTTCATCTACGCAATTGAAGTAGCTGAAGTTGCGAAGCTTAATTTGACTTTAGCTCTACTGTGCAGACATACCTCTAATGTCCAGGAATGCCCATCCCTACTGAACTTAGGTCTTGTTGCTGCTGACAACACCAGGCAGTAGAGTTACACATACATGACATATAATATAATATTTTATTTGATCATTTACTCAAACATTATTCAAATAGTAAAGTGCAGGTAATTTCACTCTTTACTCCACTTTCCATGCTGGGTAGAAATTTATTGTTTATTAAACCCAAAATTTTAGGAATGCATTTAGTACTGTAGATTAATAATTGGGAGCAAAAGTCATTGCCATTTTCTAACTTCCGGGCCTTCTTGTCTTGTCTCCAATCAGCATTCTTCAACTAAGCAAGAATGTTGCTCTGGGAAATAACTCAGTAGGGAGAATTTTCAGGTACAAAGATAAGGCTCTGGATAAGCTAAAGAATATACTAAAATGAAGTGAAGGAAACATAAAAGACACTATTGGAAAACTGCTGACCAATAAAGCTACTGAATCAGTGCTAACATGGTATTCAGAAGCAGTTTTGTTGAAATCTTTCATTGATGATTCCTTTCCCACAGGTCAATGATCCAGTGTCTTTAGGATATATTGCACTAGCATTTTTCTCGCTGCTGTTCGATATACACACACACACACACACACACACACACACACACACACACACACACACACACAGTATTTCACAACAGAGGATAAGCAAAGGCACAATTATAGTCAGGGTAATTTGATCATTACATAAGACAACTGAAGTTCTACAGCAGTTTCTGAATTGGTTCATTTAATTGCACAATATTGAGTTAGTGAAAGTAGTGATGTTGATCGACAAAGGTGCTGAAACCTGCCTAACTTGCATGTTCAAAATCTATTAATAGTTATAATTAATACAGATGTATGTGTACCTTGCCTATTCCATATGGTATGTATGCATCCAGCAATTTAGAGAAAACTCTGCAATGCAGTTTTGGAATTTCTATCTCCTAAGATCTTATGATTGGATAAAGCAGACCAAAGAAGGCAAATTTTACTTGGATCATGAAATAAAAGGGAGAATTCAAGTTTACTGTAAAAAGCCAACTCTGAGACATTTTACAGGTAATGAAACAAATAGCATGGACCTGACCAAAATGCAGGACTCTGGAGCTCTTTATTTTCAAGTGTAAAAGATAGGAGTAGAGTTAGGAACTTGGCTGAAAAGATTCCTATAAAACAAAAACTTAATAGGTGTCAAGAATACAGATGAGGATGTAACCTTGTGTACTCATGAATGAATTATTTACAGAAAGGTCAAAATCCTTCATATCTTGGCAGGTTTTAACTAACTTCTCCATTTGGACTAAATATGAATAATGTAACTTTGTTGCTAAACATCTGAGAGGTAATAAAAAAAAAAGTACTGCGTTGAAATGATATTGTAAAAATGATAAAGGTAACATGATAGATTTCAGGTTCTGATGAAATGCCTGTGCTATGTATTTATATGGACAATTATAATTAAATATATTATTGTAATAGGTTATCTGCAACCTCATTTATTACAAAGGGATCATGGCAAAATCAAGAAAACATCCATAAAAACACAGATAAGCCAATATAGATGGTAAGACAGAATACGTATTATGTTAAAAGTTTCACTCTGAGTACCAAAATATGGAATTTTATTCTGTTTGTTATTTGCAAAGAGATTTAACTGTGTCCTGTCAGATTATTCTAGGTATTTATAGACAGAAGCATGGTTTAGTAGCTTTGTTCTCAGATCACACAGAAGAGCCTCCTTATTGTCAGGAATCCATTAAAGCTACATTCCCGGGGAGTTCAAGGGAGGAGGGGATGACTGCTGCTGAGACAAGGGTTTTGTGCTATTGGCTCTGGCCTTCCAAGACAAGTGGTGATTGCTGAGATCTGGGAATAGCACCTCCTTGCCCCATAGGGGCAAATCTTCCCTAAATAATGGGGAATGTAGCAGTTCCACCTTCCACAAGTTTTCCCTAAAGAACTGTGATCTAACCCTAGAGTGACTCTACACAAATAATAAATAAATGTCATATTTTTAGGAAGAGAGCAGAAGATGATGAGAAACCTACAGTAAATAGATAATGAAAGAATAAAAATAGAGAAATTGGGGAAAGAGAGACTACAGAGCAGTGAGAAGTTAATAACGTTTGAGATACACATTTGGTTAGAAACAGTACTTTGTGAGACATATTGTGTTGAAAATACAATAAGACTATAATATGCAATTGATATTATTCACATTAGAGAAAAATGCAACTGAAAAGTACCTACTGTGCAAGTGCTGGGCTACTTAATGTGAAACATCTTTGTATTTATAAAAAGCATGAATTGATATCCATGCACCCTTGGGTGCATGGTATGTGAAGTGTCACAGAGTGGCTGACATATAAATGAAGGTCTAACTCCTTGGGGCAGTGAAGAGGATAGAGCAACACAAGGGAGAGCTTTAGTTAAAGGGAGTCCCAGTGATTCAGTCAGGAAGGGCAGATAAGAACTCCCATGTGACCAGAGAATCATAGAAGGAAGCAGAAAGTAATTCCTGGAAGGAGGCTGAAGGTAGCAAAGAAAGCAGCAAGAGGGGTTTGCTGCTTGGTATCTCCTAGCCAGAGAACCTTGGGTTGAAGGGCTGAAGAGGACACAGGGACTTGCATGATGGCTCTAAACTGGACAGCTGGAGCCAAGAGTTGGAGATGATTGAAGTGGGGAGCAGCAGAGGAGGTCACTCACTTGCACTTACAGGGCTAAAAAGCTGTACACAAAGGAACCATGACAGGGCCAGGGGACATTGAGGGATAATCTTAGCAGAGAAGCTTTGAGGGTTTCTGCTGGGATAGGTGGGGTTGGACTGCAACTGGAAGACTATATTGGCTGTCCTGGTAAAGGACAGGAAAGGACTGACAGAGATTGGTGTGTTGGAGGGCATCAAAGTATGGTGTGCACAGCATCAAGGGTTAAGATGACTTGAATTTTAATGATTGCTTGCACCAGGGTGATAAATGGACTATATATTTGGGGCATTTGTTTTGGAGTAACATTGTAGAACACCGGCCCCAAGGAATATTGTAGATAGTGAATTAAAATAAGTCCTTCATCTCTCAATCTGAAAATACCAAAGGCAGTTTTGTAGTTGGTCTGTTAGGGTATGTCTACACTACAGCACCATAGTTAATTTGAAATAAGTTATTTCAAAATAATGCATCTACACATAAAATGCATTTCAAAATAGCATTTTGCTATTTCAAAATAGGGTGTCCACACTGATTGGATGCTGAATCGCATTTATGGCCAGCTGAAACCCATTCCAGCAGGGCATCAGGTCAGTAGTTGCTTTGTGTGGCTGCTGTCTGAGGCTATTTGAGGCTTGTGCTTAAAGGGACCCCCCTGGACAGCCAGTTCTCAGGTTTTCCTGCTTTCTTGCCTACCTCGCTGAGGGATAGCAAAGCATTTTTTTTCATTGATTGATTTGGTTGCCCTGACTCGGGACACCACAGCACTCGGCACCATGGAGCCAGAGCTGCCTCTGGTGCTCATTTTGGATGTCTTGCTGCAAGCCTGGCAGCAAGTGCTGAAGACTGCCTGTCAGCTTCTGCGCAGCCCAACCCCCAGGTCCTCTTCTAGGCCCCCCTGGGGGCTGTGGAGGAGCAGCAGCCAGATGCCAGCGTCTCCCGCCGCATCTGGTGTCTGAACACCAGCAGCGACTGGTGGGACCACCTTCGTCCTGGAGCGCTGGGGAGGCCAACAGACGACACAGAACTTCAGGATGAAGAAGGACACCTTCCTCGAGCTCTGTGAGTGGCTCGCCCTTGCTCTGCAGCGATGGGACACACACATGAGGCCTGCCATTCCCTCCACAAGTGAGTGGCCATCACACCTTGGAAGCTCTCCACGCCAGATAGCTCCCAATCCATGGGGAACCAGTTCGGAGTGGGGAGATCCACCATTGGAGCAATGCTCATGCAGATATGGCAGTCTCTGGCCACTGTGCCAGGGTGTGTGTGTGCAAAGAGGGGATAGGCTGCCTTAGGGAAAAGGAGGGGAGGTGGTGCAAGTCCCCTCCTTCCAGCTGCACTACAGATTGCCTGTGGTGGCCAGGACTGCAGGAGGGTAGCTCCTGGGAAGTAGGGGTACAGGGCAGTGGTGGGGAAGGAACACTCTCGGCCACCCTGGCACCCCAGTGACTATCAGTTTTGTGTGTCTCTCTGCATGTGGTCAAGGCCATCAATAGAGTTCTGCTCTGCAGAGTCATCCACCTCACGGATTTGTACGTGATCATTGAGGGGTTTGGCACCCTGGGCTTCCGCAACTGCAGGGGGGAGGTTGCTGCGTGATCCGTGCTCAGCAAGGCCCACACACGCGGTCCCTGGGCTCCCTCTCTCTCCCCCCACCCTTGCATAAGGGGACAGTAATGGCACTCATGTGTCGAGGCCTCCCTGGCCTCGGAAGACTGCAGTGATATTGCTGCTGGTATGCCTTGGGGGTCCAGGGTGAGTGCCACGCTCCCTCCAGGTTCTTGCAACTCCTGGCCATTGTCCTCCTCCTCCTCTGTGCCCTGGTCAGGGTTCTCTCCCCCAGGGTTGATGACCACCTGGGAGGCACGGACTGTCCGGCCCCCCAAGACGTGGTCCAGGACCTCAAAGTAGGGGAAGGGGTGAGGTTTACCAAATTCAAAATAAATGTTCCGCTATTTCGAATTTATTTTGAAATAGCGGTTTGCCTGTGTAGATGCTATTAAAGTTAATTCGAAATAACGGCTGTTATTTCAAATTAACTTTGATGTGTAGACATACCCTTAAAGAATATTTCAGATATTTTGTTTTTGTTTATATCCCCAACCAGCACCATCATTTGGTTTCCATCAGAAAAGTTGTAATACTTTTTACTGTGTTCACCATAAGCACCAGTGTTGAGAAAGTATGCTTGCGTGCATGCTCAACTTTAAGCACATTACCAGACCCACTGAAGTCACTTAAGGACTCTTGGAACATTCCATTGACTTCACTGGGACTACTGATGTGCTAATTAAGCACATATGCAGGAGTAGCATTAGCACCATTATTGTAATAATTCCAGAATAGATAGCTAAACCACAGACAAGACTCAAAGCTGCAAACTAAGGCAATAATGATATAATATAAAATATTGCATAATGATATCCTAATCCAGTGAGCATAGTTCATTAGACTTAGAATAAAAAAGTAGCATTGAAACCCATGATAAAAATCACAACAGGTCACCTCAGTTTAGTCAGTAAGTGGGTCTTTCAAAGGAGATTTTCAAAACCCTGGTCTCATCTTTTCCCATGGACACTACACAGCTTATATAATTGGCCAAAATATCCCGTCTGTCATATATAGAGGAGGTATCTGCGCCTGATAGAGGAGGTATCTGAGCCTTTAGCTCTGATCTTTGAAAAATCATGGAAGACAGGGGAGATACCAGAAGACTGGAAAAGGGCAAATATTGTGCCCATCTATAAAAAGGGGAATAAGAACAACCCAGGAAACTACAGATTGGTCAGTTTAACGTCTGTCCCAGCGAAGATAATGGAGCAGGTAATTAAGGAAATCATATGCAAACACTTGGAAGGTAATAAAGTGATAGGGAATAGCCAGCATGGGTTTGTGAAGAACAAGTCATGCCAAACTAATCTGATAGCTTTCTTTGATAGGATAACAGGCCTTGTGGATAAAGGAGAAGCGGTGGATGTCATATACCTAGACTTTAGTAAGGCATTTGATACGGTCTCGCATGATATTCTTATTGATAAACTAGGCAAATATAACTTAGATAGGGCCACAATAAGGTGGGTGCATAATTGGCTGGATAACCGTAGTCAGAGAGTTGTTAACAGTGCTAAATCCTGCTGGAAAGGGATAACAAGTGGAGTTCCTCAAGGGTCTGTTTTAGGACCTGTACTGTTCAATATCTTCATCAATGATGTAGATATTGGGATAGAGAGTACGCTTATTAAGTTTGCAGATGATACCAAACTGGGTGGGGTTGCAACTTCTTTGGAGGATAGGGATATAATTCAAAATGACCTTAGCAAGTTAGAGAAATGGTCAGAGGTAAATAGGATGAAGTTTAATAAAGAGAAATGCAAAGTGCTCCACTTAGGAAGGAACAATCAGTTCCATACATACAAGATGGGAAGCGACTGTCTAGGAAGGAGCATGGTGGAAAGAGATCTAGGGGTCATAGTGGACCACAAGTTGAATATGAGTCAACAGTGTGATGCTGTTGCAAAAAAAGCAAACATGATTCTAGGTTGTATCCACAGGTGTGTTGTAAGCAAAACTCGTGAAGTCATTCTGCCACTCTACTCTGCACTAGTTAGGCCTCAGCTGGAGTACTGTGTCCAGTTCTGGGCGCCACATTTCAAGAAAGATGTGGAGAAATTGGAAAGGGTACAGAGAAGAGCTACAAGAATGATTAAAGGTCTGGAGAACATGACCTATGAAGCCAGGCTTCATGAACTGGGCTTGTTTAGTTTGGAAAAAAGAAGATTAAGAGGGGACATGATAGCGGTTTTCAAATATCTTAAAGGGTATCACAAGGAGGAAGGAGAAAATTTGTTCCTCTTGGTTTCTGAGGACAGGACAAGGAGTAATGGGCTTAAAGTGCAGCAGGGGAGGTTTAGATTGGACATTAGGAAAAAATTCCTAACTGTCAGGGTGGTCAAATATTGGAATAAATAGCCAAGGGAGGTGGTGGAATCTCCCTCTCTGGAGATATTTAAGAACAGGCTAGATAGACATCTGTCAGGGATGGTGTAGACGGAGCTTGGTCCTGCCTTGAGGGCGGGGGGCTGGACTCGATGACCTCTCGAGGTCCCTTCCAGTCCTATGGTTCTATGATTCTATATTTTAGGCTTTTAAATTGTTTTTATATTTGCATAGGTGGTCACATTTCAGAGGTATTGTATGTATATAATTTGTGAAGTGCTCTAAAGGAGTATTTCATTTCAAAATGTAAAGTATCTATTATTATTCTATTAAGTTTTACTTTTCATTGGCTCTTGTATAAATTCATCCCTTGAAACAGTCACTATAAGAGGATTGTTGGCATCTTTGTTAGAGGAACCCATGTGGCACACATTAACAATTTCCAGTTGTTGATCCAGTAATGATTTTTTTAACAGACTAACTATGCCACATTGTTCTTATTTCGTATTGGCAGAGAAGGATGGTGGATTCAACTTTCAAATCTCCCACTGTCCCTTCTGGCTGTAAGAGAAAACTCTTTGATGCTTTGGTACCAGTGACACATCATTTAACAATTACTGGATGGCAGGTGTCCTATAGGATGTTCCAGCAGTGCACAAATGAGAATAAATCAAAATAGTTCACTATCTTGGCCCAGAGTATGGATAAGGATGCTTATTACGTTGGAATTGGACTAGACGGCAGATGTGTACTAGACGGCAGCACAAAGCTTGCCAAACAGTTCAGATCTCTCTGGGATGTAGAGAAGTAGTGTGTTCATTTTTTTTTTGTCATTGAGATCAGAAGCTAGGCAATTCACTGCCACAATTGCCAATCATGTATGTGATATGCATTTTTTTATTCAAGTTGACCTCTTCCTCTCTCTTCAATCCACTGTACTGCATTTGGAACTTTTTTTAACATTAACGTACACAGTCATTAATCAATTATACTCCTTCTCTAAAAGTACTGTAGAAACCAAACAGAATTTTTCTGTGCGGCAAAAATTGAATATAACTTTAATATAAACGTTAAGGTACAGAGGAATTTTCCATCTCAAGTGAGGTAAAACAAAACTGAATAACTCAAGGTTTGCAAGAAAATAATAAAATAATAGTTTGCAATGGCCATTATAGTAGAAATTGTCTCTATTTCTCAGCAAGTTTATGCCAAATCCAGGTCTGTGATGTACTTGGGCTTGATCTTATTATCTGCTGAGCACATTGGCTTAATCCAGAAAAGCACTTACAAGCAGCTCAAAGTTAAGCGTATGCTTAAAGTGTTTTGCTGAAAATGGGGGAAAGTGCTCAGCAACTTGCTGGGACAAGCCCATGCTTAGGAGGGAGAGAATCCAGAGAGCCTGTTCCTTTTGTGCAAACAGGACAGGAGCTCTCCTGAATGCTCAAGAGAGATCTGGCTAACGGGACCCACATCTCCACAGGCCTGTTCTCTGGGTTATATTGCACATCTACTCTCCCACACTGGCTGGCACCCATGTCTCTATGAAATGGAGGGTGCTTGTACACAGTGGTTCTGCTTAAAAGATTAGGAAAATTCAACTCATAATGCTGTGTCTGGGATCACTGGGCAGCATCTCTGCTTCCACTCACTGGAATGACCAGGACATTGGTCCTGGATAGGTGATAAGAGATATTTAATAGTTGAGTTAGAGTAAATGCAGTGATACTAATAACATGCAATGTTGAAAATCCTCATGAGACACTGGCTCACAGGCTTAGCAGCAGTATAATGTGCTGCTATATGGGGTTCCAAATTCAGGTGCTTAGCTTCTTGTGCCAAAGGGGTCTGGAATGGTCCTGAACTGATCTGTGCACTCCCAGCTTTCCAGAAGATACTAACTGAGGTGACTTCACCTAGCCTTTCTTGGCCTAAGTGCAGGTAGCAAGAAAGAGGCTTTGAAGGCAGAAAAAGCAGAGGCATCCTCTATCTAGATAGATTCATGGAGGCTAGGTCCATCAATGGCAATTAGCCGGGATGGGTAGGAATGGGGCCTCTAGCCTCTGTTTGTCAGAGGCTGGAAATCATCTGATGATTATTTGTTTCTGTTCATTCTCTCTAGGGCACCTGGCATTGGCTACTGTCAGAAGACAGGATACTAGGCTAGATGGACTGTTGGTCTGACCCAGTGTAGCCATTCTTATGTATTCTACAGCTACACTAATACCTATGAATATTCTTTGCATATGCAGGGAACGCTTCTTTAACTACAGGTGAGTAAAAGCTGTGAAGTTCATTTGCATATCCAAATTGAACTTCCCCAGTGTTCCAGAGTGTATGGGTCTGAAACTTCTGGCTCAGGTATCATTCTTTATAACTTGAATGTATTACCAGGTTTGAATCGTCTTTTATTTTTCAAAATACCACCCCTTGGGCCCCATTTACATGTGCTAATTACCTGCCAACTGTCATGTCTATAAACTGAAATTTGCCCTTTGTATGTTTTTTAGGTGGCTTGCCGCTAACTCAGCATTGTCAGGGGTGATTAAGCAGTGAATAGAGATGGGCCGAACACTGTCTTCTATAGCCCCCCACTACGACATCCCTGAAGTTGGTCTCAATGTTTCCAATAAGAAGTAAATGCCTTTGAGTTGTACCCAAGCTCATGCAAAGAAAGTCTGTCATATTTATTTATTTTCTATCACATTTTTGAAAATGAGCATGACAGGCACATTCTACCAGCATTCTCTGGCTTGTGAAAGTTCCTGCATTGCTGGCAGAATAAAAACAAAATAACTCCTCCCCCCAACATTTCTGGGCTTTTCTGTAACAGAAACAGCAGTAAATGGTGTCAGCTTGCTAATGTTAGTACTTAAACCTAGATAAAACTCAGGTTAATGTCTTAAAATTAAGCCACTGAATTCACTTAACACTATTAAATTTACTGTTAAATTCAGACACACACAGATTCAATGATCCCCAGCCGGAAGCAAAAGTGTGCCAATAAAAATCAACAGTCCTTTCAAGATCAGATTACAAAAAGCATCTCACAAAGATTTAAGTTGCTTTTGAGCAGAAAATTGGCTGGTTTGCAGAACTTGAAAGTAGTTTTTAAACTTATTGGAAATCAGTCATCATTGAACTGGCTGCCAACAGATTGATGTCAAAGCAATGTATTTCCATTTGAAGATACTTTGCCAGGCTTTGGGATTAAGCTAAAGAGCTGGGTATACTGTTTAGTCCGAAGTGGCCTACAATGAAGCACATGGGACAAATCCTTTTCTCTGTACACATACTGGCTACATCTTGACTGGCATGATTTTTCGCAAATGCTTTTAACAGAAAAGTTTTCCGTTAAAAGCATTTGCGGAAAAGAGTGTCTAGATTGGCATGGACGCTTTTCCGCAAAAGCACTTTTTGCGGAAAAGCATCCGTGTCAATCTAGATGTGCTTTTGCACAAAAAAGCCCCGATCGTCATTTTTGCGATCAGGGCTTTTTTGCGTTAAAAAATTCTGAGCTGTCTGCACTGGCCCTTTTGCGCAAAAGCTTTTGCGCAAAAGGACTTTTGCCCGAACCGGAGCAGCATAGTATTTCCACAAGAAGCACTGATTTCTTACATGAGATCGTCAGTGTTCTTGTGGAAATTCAAGCAGCCAGTGTAGACAGCTGGCAAGTTTTTGCGGAAAAACTTGCCAGTCTAGACACAGCCACTAAGTAAACAGATTATGTGCTGGGGAGACCTGTTGGTGTTGGAAGGAGGTAATCTTCCTCCTCACACCACAAGGAGGCCTTTCTCCTCATTTATGGGGAAAATGGATAATTTTGGATCCTATCCAATATTGTGCCAAGGGTATTCAAGATTTTGTTCAAAGACTCAAATCCAGCCCTCTAGGCTGCATAAAATCCTGTACTCATTGCTAAGTACTTTTAGAAATTAACCTTCCTAGACTTCATTAATGAGTTTATCCTAATCTATCAGCCTTGCTTCAGAGTTCCGCATATAAATAACTGCCAGATTGCTTAACCCCTGACCTCTGACCTCTGGACAAATCCATCCCTAGCAGGATGTGGGGTCCAGGGCAAATCACCTATTTGGCCCCCCACTTAACATTTTTTATATAGGCAAGGGGACCCTGATCCGCCTCCATCAACCTGCAGGCTTCCCCATCCCCTATAATTAGGAACCAGCAGTACTCCTCTTCCCCAGTGCAATTAATTCCTGCTCCTCTCACACAGGGAACCTCCCCAGTAGGGTTGCCAGATGGTTTAACCAAAAATACCAAATGCACCCCCACTCCAAAAAAAAACAAACAAAAAAACTCCGGGGAAAAAATTCTGTTGGGGGGAGACCAAAGTTGTTGAGCAAAAAGACCCCAAGAGTTATTAAGAAAATAAATAAATAAAGTTGAGCACTAAGAAGGCATTGCTTCCCCTTGCTCAGGTCTTTAGGCTTTTTGTTGGAGGCCATCTTGTTTTCTTGGTCAAGCCAGAAGGGAGCTTCCCTGTGTAACCAGATAAGCACGAGGTATGGGAGGGGTGGGTGTCCGGGGACTGCGCCCAGTAGCTGAGTGTGTTGTAGGGTTGCCAAGTGTCTGGTATTTTCACCTCCTGGCAGGGCAAAAACCCCAAAAAACCAGACATTTTAGGTGTCCAGTATTTTCTGAATTTTTTTACCAGACAGGAGGCGAAAATACCTGACTTTCCGGGTCAATACCAAACACCTGGCAACCCTACTCCCCAGTCCTCTACCCCAGACGTCTAGAGCAGGGACATGCAGACTGCAATACATGACCCTCGCAGTGTATTGCTCCCCTGTGTACTGCTTCTGTTCAGGAAGCATTCACATGCCTAATTGGCCCCTTCCCCAACAAAGACAGATTACATTATCATCAAATTGCTAACACCCATGACTCACAAATTGTAGCACCTTCCAGCAGGCATCTATTCCAAAACTCCTTTTGTCTAATGGAGTTGTGATTGACTAATTCTTGGTTATGTTAACCGAGAGTGGGGTGAGTTCACACCATCTGTTTCAATGAAGACAATGAGGTCTGTCTGTGATTCATCCGGACATTTAGTACCTCCCTCTCTATTGTACAGAAAATGGGATACATTTTTTGTGGGGCCCAGTCTTGTACTCAAAACTCTCAGAATTTAAATCCTCAGAATAGCTGTATGCTAAGTTTTCAACATGTCTCTTTAGGCCTTTGCTCTTTTTCCGTTTCTTGTCTGTCAAAATCCCCCAAACCTTTCTTTGAGTCCACTGTAGTTACATATACTATTATCCAGTTATCTTAACATTGCCTAAGATGGGACTGGAAATCTTACATTAAAAAACTTTTTAGGGGTCTGATGCAATGTTCCCTGTAAGCTGTGTGCTTGTGCAGCCATCAGGAGAGATTCAAATGGCACCCAGATGATTAATTGGAGTACCTACACCTTGCCTTTTCTTTCGACTGGTGGTGCACATATGCATATACCTTGGTGCACATAAAATTTATTTCACACACAGATGGAGAAGAAGAGAGGAAAGCTTTAACTTTGTCCTTGGCAACTTGACTGGCATTGTTTCCCTTCTTTGAGTTGGGAATAACTCTGAACATTTGAAAAAGAAATGAATGTTTCAGCCTGTGAAAAAAACAACTTTTTTACATAGAACGAACCTAGAAAATTGTAATTACAATAAAGCGTCTCAAAGGCTATCAATTAGCCCACCAGCTGTTTGAATGTCACAACTTTTGCTCATGACATTAATTTTTGGTAAGACAGTATGCCACATCTAGGTCAAAGCAAATGTAAATTCTCAAATGTTATTTTGTAAGCTATCCACTTTTAACTTAAGTTCTGGTGGAAGATTGTGTGATGCTTTGACCTCATCTTGAAACAACTCAAAACACCTTCATCCTGATATCATAGCAGAAGGATTGCCTCTACCTTTGCTGACCAACTTGTGTTTTTTCAACACATCCTGACAACTAATAGAAATGAAAAATAGAGAATACCCTCTCTGACAAGTCCAAAAAATAGAACAACTTGTGGGACAGTTCTTGCAGCAGCTTTTCCAACAGTATTCAGAGAGTGGGCAGCAGGTGAAGGACACATGCCGATTTACATGCTGAATTAAATTTTGAACACCTCTTGTATGCTGCAGATATGTTAGCTTCATTGTCATAGCTTTTAAGCAGTCAGCACTATCAAAACCATATTTTTTCAGCTTCTGTAAAATAATTTCTGCAATATCTTCCTCTCTTTTGGTGTGAGTATCAGTGAAATCTATAAAGCTGTCGACTACCTTCCCTCCATCTTTCAAAACCTCAGCATACCTTAATATCTGAGATACTTGTTCCAATCAAGAGAGGGCTGGAGTGCAATCAAAGATAATACAGAAGTTGTTAGCTTTCCTAACATTGTTGAAAATAGTGTACCATGCTTTTCTTGAAATCCTGTTGATAAATTCATTTTGAGTGTCATATTTTGGTCAGTCTCTACGGTACCAGAGAACCACTCATTGTTTTTATTTGATAAGTACATCATCTTTGTGGTTCTAGCCTTCAGAGTTACTACATGCTCTTCCAACACTGTTATATATTGCCAGACACCTAAGTAAATAAAACAAAATCATTGTGACAAATGTGTAATGTCTAGCACCACCAGTAGAAACAAAAAAACCTAACTATGGGTTCTCTTCTAATCAGCTGTACAACATCTGAGCTCTCCTAAATGGCCGCACACGTGCACAGCTTACTGGGAACACTGGAATAGATCTTCCTCCACTGGCCACCCAACCCTTTGTAGGGGCAGACTTTGAATTGGGCTAGTGTGGGCTGATAGGAGGACAGAGGCAACAGTACTAGAAAGGCTCTAAGGACTCAGACACACCTCCCCATTGTCACTGCACCCTCCAGCCACAAAGAGTCTTCACACCCACTGGTTCTTACTTCACACCAGCCCTGTACCCCAAGAGAGATTTCCAGTCCTGGTGAATCTCAGTGCACCTCTCAGCAGCCCCAGGGAGACCCCAAAGTCCACTGAATCTCACTACACCCCAAACCTGCTATCAACTGAGAACCCCAATTTGACAGGGTAAATGTCTGTTCCCGTGACATTCACTGCACCCCTGTCCCAGAAAGGGCCTACCTACCTTGTTTCGGTGTTGATATCAATGACATCTGCAACATTACAGCATTAAGACACACCATTCAAGACCTAAATAGAGGAAGTTTGGGCCCCATGATGGAAGGAAAGATCAGGCTGTAAAAGAATAAGAACACTAAAAAGCTATCCTCAGAGGCTAAGAAGAACAATTTTTCTCCCTCCTCTGTGTAACAACCTTTTATGTACTTAAAAACTATTATCATGTCTCCTCCCAGTCATCTCTCGGACTAAACAAACCCAGTTCTTTCAACCTCCCCTCATAGGAATCATTTTTGTTGCTCTTCTCTGGACTTTTTCCAATTTGTCCATATCTTTCCTGACATGTGGTGCTCAGAACTGGACACAGTACTCCAATGGGAGACCTAATCAGTAGAGTGGAGAAGGGCGGAAGAATTACTTCTTGTATCTTAGGGTGTGTCTAGACTACAGGGTTTTGTCGACAAAAGTGGACTTTTGTCAACAAAACTATACCTGTGTTCACACTGCCTTTGAGTTATGTCGACATAACGTTGACAAAACTCAGCAGTTTTGTCGACGTATGTAAACCTCATTCTACGAGGAATAACGCCTTTTGTTGACATAGTTTTGTCGATAGAAGGCATTATTGCATCTACACTGTCCTTTGCGTCCACACTGTTATGTCGACAAAGCGGCTTGCTTTGTTGACAGAACTGGATGTAGTCTAGTCGCTCTTTGTCAACAGAAGCTTTGTCAACAGTATGGGTGTGTCTAGACTACATGCCTCCGTCGACGGAGGCATGTAGATTAGCCAGATCGGCAGAGGGAAATGAAGCCGCGATTAAAATAATAGCGGCTTCATTTAAATTTAAATGGCTGCCCCGCTCTGCCGATCAGCTGTTTGTCGGCAGATCGGGGCAGTTTGGACGCGCCGCGTCGACAAAGAAGCCTTTCTTGATCGGCACAGGTAAACCTGGTTTCACTTTCCTGTTGATATACTGGGCGACTTGATGGGGTGGTGCATGGATGGGAATGTGCGTTCCATCGAGCGCTCCTCCGCAGTTTGGGAATCCCAGCCCTGCAAAACCAGCCATGATCGTGTCTAGGTCTCTGAGGTGGACAATCCGATTCAGCAGCTGTGAGTTGATGGCCCTCACCACCTGCAAAAATAGACACATACAAACACACACAGATTATGAAGTCAGAGGGGTTGCCCAAGTCCTTTGGCGACCATCCGCCCCCCCAAGAACCCAGAACCCTCCCCCCAGTGATTGCTCCCAGTAGTATCATGGTGTAAGACACAGGAGCCCTCCACCACCTCCCCTCCATTGCCCCCCACCTTTTTCGGTTACAGTCCCCTTACGGACTGCCCTCCCCCCGTCTCCAAGGGACTTACCTCCATCAACACAGCACCTACAGTAGATCTCCCCACACCAAACTGCTGTCCCACTGACCGGTAGCTATCAGGAGTGGCCAGCTTCCAGAGGGCAATAGCTACCCTCTTCTCCAGTGGGATGGCAGGGCGCAGGTGGGTGTCCTGTCATTGCAGTGTGGGGGCAAGCCAGTTGCAAAGCTCCAGGAAAGTAGACTTCCGCATCCTAAAGTTTTGGAGCCAAGCCTGATCATCCCACTGCTCCATTATGAGCCGGTCCCACCAGTCCGTACTTGTTTCCATCCTCCAACATCGCCTGTCCGGGAAAAAGTTCGGAGGCAGGAACAGTGCTGCTGCATCCTGAAGGAGGGGCTCCAGTCTGGGCTCAGGTTCCGGACCAGGCATTAACAGCATGATAGTCTCATGCAGTTGCAGCAGCATTTGAAGCACCGTGGTGTGGGGCCAGTGCCTGGCCAGGGGAAGCTCTCACTCCATGGTAAACAAAGGTTAGGAAAAACCTTCAAAACCCCCCCCCCCACACACACACACTGCTGTGCTGTGCCAGGAAGCAGGGCACTCCAAACAGGCACTGCAGAACCTTTGCTATCCCTCTAGGCAGCTGCAGCAGCAGAGCAATGGCTAGTCGGGAGGGTGGCCCTTTTAGCATGCGTCTCTGCAAAGTGCAGGCAGCAGAACAAGGAAGCACATACTGCCCCTGTGACCTGGCAAAGCAGTTCCGGGTACTTTCTTCTGTCGACAGAGCGCCCTGCAGTCTGGACGCTCTCTGTCGACAAAGCAAATAGTTTTGTCTATGGCTTGATGTAGTATAGATGAGCTTTGTCAACAGAAGTTTTGTCGACAGAATCTGTCGACAAAACTTCTGTCGACAAAACCGTGTAGTCTAGACGTACCCTTACTTACACACTGTGTTGATTTGGAATTTCCTAGCCACCACAGCAACCATGGACTTATCTCAGGTGCTTTTTGGTTCAACCTGTGCTTTGAACCTGCCTTTTACATTCAGATTGGAGGTAAGACAACTGGATCTTAAACTGAATCTTTTCTCTTGTATTTAGGGATTGGGACTCCTCCCTCTTGCTGTGGAGAGGAACCCCATTTTGGAAGGATCCAGACAGATCTAGGAGAGCCCCATACTCCTGACAGAACATTAACTGCTTTGATTGTTTGGTAAGTTTTTTTAATTCACAGAAGACAATCCTGGCTTGTAGATGAGAGAGGGAATATGGGTGAAGCACTCAAAACAGAAGTTTTATGTCAAAGCTGATTGATTGCAGCATAAAGAATTTTTAAATTCTCATACTATGGCTGAGAAAGAGGCAAGTAAACATCCCTCCCACTGAGGCAATTTCTGGTTATTTTTGCAGATACAATTGATTAAATGAAGAATGAACTGTCTGCTCCCATAATGGCTGAGAGCTCGAGGGGGGGGGGGGAGGGGAAGGGGAGGAGAGGGGAGGGAAGAGAGAGAAAGGCATTGTCTTTGTTGCTAGAGTTTCAATCAGCAATGTTCACTAAGGTACTAACGGTATTGAGAGAATTGTGTCCAAGAAACCTCTTTTTGGATCTGTGCACTTCTTGGCAGGTGAAAACCAGTGGGGAAGTATTGGGTGCTTTGCTTGTGCATACTAGTAACACCTCTTTCAAGGTATGTTTATACTGCAGCTTGGAATAAGACTCCTAGTTCAGGCAGAAAGATACATGCTAACTCCGCTCCAACTAGCTTGCTAAATATAGCAGTGCAGCTGTCCAAGTACAAGTCCACTGAACCACCTACGCCTTTGTCCACTCAGCTATTTTAGTTTGGTAGCTCAAGCAGAACCAGCAAGTGTGTATCCATCTGGGCTGGGAGTCATGCTCTCACCTGCATTATGGAAATATCCTAGAGGATAGGTTGTCTGTTGCTTTAGTGTGGCCTTTGTTCAAGAAGCCATGGCTTGACACTGTCAGTGTATCTCATTCTCACTCAGTACTACATCTTTCCTTCCTAGTAAGGATTGTAGAGAAAGTAGATGCATCTGATACCACTGATGCTTCTCAGTCTAGGTCTCTAGGCATGGCTTTTCCATGGCAACTGCATTTATCAGGTTGGATCAATGATCTCCTAATGATAAAAATCAAGTATCCAAGTTCGTGTTAATAGATGAATCAGCTGCCATCAATACAGTTGATTATGAAATGGTGTTGGCTCACCAGTGAGAAGTGAGCTAGGACTAGCATGGTCTTCAGTGATATTTCTGTTGGAGTGATCTAGGTAGGTAGGTAGTTGTGGGTAATCAGGCCTCTTCCTAAAGAGTTTTCAAGTGTGGTGGTGCTTTAGGGTGCCATCATGTTACCCCTCTTGTTTAATGGAGTCATTGGAAGGAAAGGTAAAGAGGTACAGGGTGTGAGGCTTTCCATAGGCAGATAACAGCAGATTGCATGTCTGACTCAGACAATGCAGTTCAGTACCTCAGCCAGTGTTTAGCTGAAACTAAAGCATAGCTGGGAGCAAATTGGATGAAACTTAACACAGGCATGACTAGTGGGTGACTGGTGAAGGAAAGTTGGGGTCAAGCAGCTGGAGATGATGGTAGCGATAATATCAGCCCTTTTGACAGGGGGAATGCACTCATCATGCATCAGTAGGATTCACAATTTAAGAGTTATTTTAGATTCTGAGCTGCTGTGTGACCAACTTATTACAGCAGTGACCCCATCAGCTTTTTCTCATCTGTGTTTGGCTAGGAGGCTGTGATCTTTCTCTTCAGATGTGGACTTTGCCACTGTCATCCATGCTTTTATCACCTCAAGGTAGGCAAACAAACATAAGGAAGTACTTCTTCACACAACGCACAGTCCACACAAAGAACTTGTGGCCATGGAATGTTGTGAAGGGTAAAAATAATAATGGTTCAAAAAAGAATTTGATAAGTTTATGGAAGATAAGTCCATCAATGACTACTAGCCAAGTTAGTCAGGAATGTTCTGTTTTGCCAGTTCCCTCTGAAGCATCTGCCATTGGGCAGTGTTGGAAGAGAGGATACTAGATGAACCACAGGTCTGACCCAGTATGGCTGTTTGATTTCTTATTATTATTTAAAAGATGGCTGTGTGTTCTACCTGGGGCTACACTTTAAAGCCACTCAGAGACTGATTCAGAATGCAGTGGCTCACGTACCAAATGATGAGTCATCTTGCATACAATGTGCCACACCAGTGTTCCAGGATCTACTGTGGCTGCTGACTAGTCTCTGGGTGGAGTTTAACTTGTTGGTTGTGACCCATAAAGTCCTACTTAGTCTGAGACCAGTCTGAGGAAAAGCGTTTCTTGTACTTGAGTTGGATCCCTGTCATTAAAAAAGAGGAAACAGTTGACAAGGAAAGAGGGGCTCAGGGTTTCTGGAATTTGCTTCTCCACTGGTATGAAATAGCATGGATTTGGTGACCTTCCAAGCATGCTGCTAAATAATCTGTTTGACAGGGTTTTTGGAAATGGCTGAGGGTAAGCTCCTGGCCTGATGGAGTGGAAAAGAGCTATTTTGGAGGCGACTGACCAGCCAATTTTCTGTCTAATTAGTTTTTCAAATTTTCTGGTGTAACATTAAATGAGTGCTAGGGTGCCAGTAGCCTTTTACAGGCTTTTTAAGAAAAATTATTTAAATCCTGTCTTTCTAAAGCAACGTAAGTTGGGTCTGGCTTTTCCTGTAACTTGAGAAGCCCATCTATTTTGTTTGTAATCACGTGAAGGATTAAATAAGACCATGTAGAGACTGTTGTTTTTAAGCCTTTTTCTATAATGCCTTGTATTGTGTGATAATAAACCTACTTGTTTTAAGAAGACTGTTTGTCAGTATATGACTAGTCAGATGCTTGTGAAGGGAAAAAATGCAGCTGTCCAGTTGGACTTGAGAAATAAGTGGTTGGCATAGATGGCATGGTGATGTGTCAGATTCTAGTCTCAGCGCCGGATGTCATGAAAGTCTACATTCAGACATCTTAGGATGTAAAGCCTAATGCCTCAGAAGGTGCTATCAAGGAGACTGGAGAGGGGATAGAGGTGCCATCCATTCTGTAGTTATGACTTTGTATCACAAAATGGGTGTTTATGGTTAAATAAAACCACAATTCTCTCCCTGACACTTCTGACTATGGCTATGTCTACACAGCTTCCCTCTTCTGCAAAAGCCTATGCGAATGAAGCATGGATTAGCATATTGCCACACTTCATTTGCATAATTAATTAGGAGCTGTTTTTGTACAAGAGGTTTTTGTGCAAGAGCTGTTCTTCCTCATTTTTTGTGCAGGAGGAGGGCTGTGTAAATGGCGCCTTTCTGTGCAAAAATCTCTTGTGCAAAATTGGCTCCTAGTTAATTATGCAAATGAAGCATGACAATATGCTAATCTACACATCATTTGCATAGGCTTTTGCAGAAGAGGGAAGGTGTGTAGATATAGCCCAAGTGAGAAAAGCAAAAAGGGGTAGGTATAGGAAGGAAGAGTGTGAATGACAGAAATGATGGTATTTCCTCACATAGATGCCAAACATGTAGAACAAGGCCTGATGATTTCAAAGCATTAAGCTGAAATTTGAGCTGCATGTATTTCTTTATTAAACATGTTAAATCAATCATGCTGAATTAAACAAAACACTACTCATATAATTTGTCACTATAATATAGGAAAATTAATTTAATAATATGAGTTTCAGCAGCCAAAAAGCTTGCTTTAACTTTTGTAAATGCAAAGTTACACATTTCATGGCAATTGATTAACTGTTTTGCATATGAACAGTAGGGATTTGATTCATTTAGGTCTCTAAAATGTAAACCTTATGACTATGAGAACCTTTATAACCACATTCTGTGTCTAGAATTTTTTAAAAAAAGGTTAAGATGTTTTTATTAGATTTAGCAACTTAACTAAGAGTGAAGTAATTACCAAAAGCATACTGTGTAAAAAAAAGATAAAGTGACCTTTTACACAGAAATATAACACTATTTGTAGCTTCAGCTGAGCACCTGCAGAGTACTTAGTGAATTTAACAGCTGGAGGGCACACATTTCTCTTTTTTGGAGTCTTTAATCCTTTCTTCCTGATCACCGACTACAGCATCATGTTGAAGCAAGACCATACTACAACTTATTTTCAGGTCTTCAGATTAAGTTTAAACTTTAAAGTCATAATTTATAAAAAGAAACAAGACAACCACTCAGTTCAGCATGTCTGAGTTTGGCACAAACTGATCTTCTATGCCCCTTTGCTCCCCTGAAAAAGGTAAGTATAATACCAGTTCCTTTAATGTTCCACGTATCTCCATCTTTTTGCAGCTTATCACTTCAAACCATTAAGAAAGGAATACTCTTAAGTAATTAGGTAATATGAAATAACTCCATGTCCTGAAAGACTAAGTCCCATGAGATAATTCTAGACAGTTAAACACTTAGTTTTAGAGAGGTAGCTGTAACTGTCTGTAACTGAGAAAATTTAAAAAATAACAAATAGTCTTGCAGCACCTTCATATGCCATCAAATGCCAACAATGCCTCTCTGCCAGGTATTTTGGCCAAACTGGACAGTCTCCATGGCAAAGGATTAATGGACACAAATCAGATATTCAAAAATCAACACACAGGAACCCATTGGGGAACATTTTAACTTGCCTGGGCACTCATAAATGGATCTCAAAATTACCTTATTATTGCAAGCAACTTCACAAACCAGCTTGAAAGGGAGGCCCCAGAACTTAATTTCATTTGCAAGTTTGATGCAAGAGAGGTCTAAACAAAAACCTTGCCTTGCCCCCTATATTCCACATCCTAATGACATAAAAAACCAAGCACAGGGTACTTAAGAGCACTTAGTTCCCACTCTTTCCATTTCATTTTGATTTGTCCTTTTCATATGTGTTCATTTTTTTTATTGTATCCTCTGGTATATATGGTTGTGCCAATTTTCTTCCACAATTTGATCTGAGGAAGTGGGTCTGGCCCACGAAACCATCTTGTTAGTCTTTAAAGTGCTACATAGTCCTGTTTTTTGTTTCAGCTAGACCAAACTAACATGGCTACATCTCTATTACTATTAATTTAGCAGGGATGCTAATTGACAGGTATTTTCCCTCTCCCCCGCCCCTTCTTTTTCCTCCTTTTCTCCTCTTATTTTCTCTGCTATTTATTTGGAAACTGGACCCCGTAACTCCATTAATCTGAAGAAGTGAATTGTGCCCATGAAAGCTCATGATACCATCTACAACATTTTTTGTTAGTGTCTAATGTACTGCAAAACAAACACTTATGCAAGATTCAAAATATTCTGTGGTATGCCTGACCTACATCCTGGTCCAAGTTCCTTAAAATGTTAAAAGTGACTTCAGCAGTGTGAAGGTAGAATATCTTCCCCAAAGCCTGGAATGTGTGTAAGTCAGATGTGCTGATCTGATAATATAATGTATATAAAAATACATGTTACTATTAATGTTTTGCAAATTTGATGACACTATGGTACATATTGCTTTGGGGATCTGCTGCAGATGGAAGTGAAAGACTTAAAAAGTGCTAGTGTGTACTAAGAGGTTGGTGCACAACTGAAAGTGGAGCTGTGGAAAAGACTGCACAGGTCTTTCCCCTTAATACTTAATTTAATACTTTTCAGTTTTTGAAGCTTGCTGTGCCAAACCTTTAATGGTAATTAAATATTAATATTTGTATGCTTTCATATATCTATATCTATATATAGATATATAAATTTAACAATGTTAGACTCACTATGTTCAAGTAATAAAGTATGAAAATATTAGCCTATATATAAAATCAGAAAAACACTGTCATATTAAAATATAGTTTGGCTGCTGAGTACAATTCAAGAGAAAATATATAACTGAAAACATCTTTTAAAAATAAAACAAAATCCATCTAGAAAATCTCAAATTATTGAAAACAGGACAAGGTCACATGAACAGTTTTCACACCAACATTAGCACTCAAATTAAACATATGCTCATGGATGTCAATCATTTTAATTATTAGTAAGTGAAAACTATGCATGCTAGAGCTAGGAAATTTTCAGAACTAACTTTGTTACTTACTTTACTGAATTTCCAAAAAAATCCATTACCCAGAAAAAGAATTGTGGGTAAAACGGGGGGATATAATTTTTTTTTTTTTTTTTTTTTTTTTTACATTGAAGCTCTTACTGCCACCTTAACCATGTTAGAGTCTCCTGTTGGCTCCAGTAGAGGTGTGTATGTATTTATTTAGAAAAAGGGCTGAAAGTCTCAGATAGGTTGCCCTGTTAGTCTGTATCTGCAAAACCAACGAGTAATCCCATGGCACCTTAGACACTAACGGATTTATTAGTGCATAAGCTTTCATGGGTAATTTCATCAGATGAATTGGAGTGGAAATCACAGAGTCAGGAGTATATATAAGACCAACAAAAGAAAAAAGTTACTTCTGTTAATAAGGTTAATAAAGTCAGGGTAGATGTTGCTCATTCACATCAGTTTATGTGAAAATATCATGAGAGGGGAAATTGCCTTTGTAGTGTGATAACCAAAGCTGGGGCGCCAGCTGCCACAGCCGGCCTCAAGCCGCTCCTGATTAGAGGATATGCAGTTGTATGAGCCTCTGATGTTGTGACTTATGTGGTTAGGTCCTGTGATGGTGTCACTTGTATAAATATGTGGACAGAGTTGGCAACGGGCTTTGTTGCAAGGATAGGTTTATGGGTAAGTGTTTCTATGGTGTGTTGTGTGACTGCTGGTGAGTATTTGTTTCAAGTTGAGGGATCTGTCTGCAAAATGGCTGTAAATTCTCCAGGCACCTGTCACATAATTTCAGTATACACCGGGCTTTCAGAGTAGAAAAGATCAAGGTGGAGTTGTACATTAAATATGTGGAGATAAGAACATAAAAAATACAAACCATATATTGCTAGCTCAATAACCTTTTTTTAGAAAGTGATTTGCCAGACTGACCAGCAACATGGTACCAGAAAATGACTGAATACTTTCAAAAAAGAAACCAAGAAGACCTGAAAGATAATCATAACAAATTAAATAAATAAAAGTCATAGTGCATCTGTCTGCAGTCGCCCAAGAAAAGATCTCTGTATTTAGCAAAACCTTACTCTATGTCCAACATCATGATCGGCAATGAATGAGGAAGTTATTCCACGTACAATGCCAATATACAAGGATGATGGATGTGTCACTTAAAAATTCTATCAAATAAAACCACCAAGAACAACATTATCTGACCCTGAGGGTGGTGTTGATTCTGCAACACAGAACAGCAAGTATGATCTCAACTTCAAATCAATCAGTGAGATTTATGATAGTCATAAGAAGCAGTCAGGAAAAAAAATAACTTGCAGCAGTGAAAACATTATATAAAAAGAACTCCAAAAATGAGAGAGTATTTCAGTTCACTGCTATAATACAGGAAAGTCTGAAAATAAGAAACGCAAAAGCTTCCTGCCAATCTAGAATAACAACAACTGTCAAGAAAGTATCATGCAGTTCCCACCCATTATGTTCTCCATAATGATCATGAACAGTTACTTTAATACTCCTTAGTCCAAAAGAAGGCCTGAGTAGGCTGGATTTCTACATTATCATTTTATGGTTGACCCGATTTTTATGTGCTGCAGCAGCCAATGGAGAAGCTCCGGGAACTCTTCCAGCATCTATACCCATGCTTCATTAGTTTTAAAGTTAACTTCAGCTAAACACACAGACAGACAACACTTGTGTGGAAAAATTCTTATTCTCTGTGCACAAATGAAGAAATTCTTAGATTTTCAAGCATTTGTAGTCAGTTCCAACAACCTAGCCAGTTTTTCAGATGAAAAATTAACATTTGTGATGGCCTCTGGAGTCCTACAAGGCTGGTTATGGCATACAAACTTTTAATATAAGTCATTTTATGTAACAGAAAAGCCTCAATGAAACTGTCAGATGTAAACACAAATTTATAACCAGGAGCATCAGTGATTAAAATGGCAGCAGTATTGTTGCCACTTGTATTGGAAGCACAGTTGTGATAGTGAAATTAGTCAGACCTTCATCATGAAAAAAGTCCACGTTTGGGTAATGACTTTCTAGTGGCAATATATCCATATAGCTATCAGGAGGATAGGCTAATGAAGACTTAACAAAAAACCAGTCAACCAACACACTAAGGATTTTTTGCATTTTAGTAGCACTGTTAATTAATAAAAAATAGTCCTGAAATTGAGGTGGACAACAAAATGTAAAAACCATCTGCAATGGCTGATCATCATATATCCCATACGACCTTAGCAGCCAATTCAAGACCGTGTGCATTCAAACACTAGCTTTTCTGCTAAACTTGTCAACAAAGATGTCAGTTACTTTAGGTTGTCATTATATTTTTGTGCTGTGGACATGGATGGGCTAGCAACTGGACTGACCACAAAAACTTATTTCATAGAGACCATCAGAAGTTCACCGTTATTCCCAGACCGTCTCTGAATCTACTTGCCAGTGAAGAATCCTATAATCGAAATACCAATCCTTTGGAGTTTTCCCGTCTCCCCTAAATAATTTTCTGAGGAATTTTATTTTTTAAGCTAGCCTACAACCTATTACTTTAATGAAACAGTTCTTACAATACCACAATCTGTTTTATTTATTTTGGTTGTTGCTAGTCTATAATAAGAGCCTGGACACCTACATAATATTCAAAGTGAAAAGCTGAGTTCTGTGGTGGAAAGGATCAACTTTTATCATAGAATCATAGAGCTGGAAGAGACCTCAGGAGGTCTCTGTTGAAAATATCTGAGGCATCATCATTTACCACAGTGGTATGTAATAGTTTGTTTTACCATTATGGCTGCTATTTTATTTTTGGGGAACTGCAGTTTAGACCAAGCCTTAGTCAACAAGTGGAGCAATACAGCAAAAGATAAGCTTGTTCCCTGAGGGCATGTCTAAATTACATTTTTTTTTGAAAGAGGATATACAAATTCCATTGGAATTTGCATATCTTCTTCCAATCTGACTTTCAAAAGAGGATCTTTCAAAAGTGAAAGTAGTCTGGATGCGTTTTTTTCAGGCAAAAAACTCTTTTTAGAAAAACCACGTAAACCTCATTTTTTAAGGAAGAGCGGTTATTTTCCTGGAAAAAAACTCATCCAGGCTACTTTCACTTTTTGAAAGATTCTCTTTCGAAAGTGAGATCGGAAGAAGATATGCAAATCCCTGTGGAACTGGCATATTCTCTTTCGAAAATAGATTGTAGTCTAGACATAGCCTGACGCTTACCACCTATTCCCTGCCCAGCAATTGCTGGGAAAAAGTAGGTGGATAGGTGGATTAATCTGTTTGATTAATCCTTACTTCTGTGAAACATGCCCAAATAGACTTGCAAAGAGATATTTTTGTTTCCAGTTTTCTACCCGTGCAGGTGTATAGACTGATTCACAATCTGGTATTAAATTAGCAATGTTACTCTTTTATTAATCAGTATTCAGTGGGAAAATTTAGGATCAGTTCTAATTTTCTCCCTTTTCAGAGTGGCTGTTTTTGTGTACACATTCCATTGTAATTGCACAAATTGGGGGCATAATTAAACACCTAATCTGTTGGAACGTCTTTCTCTTGAAGTGCCATCATTGGACTCAAGAATAACAGCCTCTTAAGAATAGACCACTCTGAACTTCTCAAAGCTGTAGTTTCAGGCTACCTGCAGACTCAGGAAGACAGGTATGTCAGTGTGGCATTAACTATAGCTGATTGACATCTGGAAAGCTTCAGTACCAAAAGGGCTAAAAAACTTTTTAAAAATATGATGATATTACCTAGGTCTGCATCTGTAGCTCTAGGAAAAACACCTTGCATTCTGAAGGATCTAAATCTGTCATAAAGTTGAATAAGTACAACTGATTTCCAGCCTGCAAGGCAAGAACTTTGCACTAGTCTGTTAAAATCCATTAACAACAAGCAGGAGAAGAGGAAAATGATAATCCTTAAGGCTGTCTTTCCATGCTCTCATTTGTGCATCTAGTGCAAGCAAAAAACAGTAGAATGTGGCCTACCATTTCAGTTGATCCTAGAGAAAATTTAACGCCCCCCCCCCCCCACCCATCCCCAGACAGCATGTTTCATGAATATGAAGGCACTTACAGTTGAGCACTCCATTAGAATTCTGGGTGTCACAGTATAAAAAGAAAAGTATAGCAATTATACCAGCTGCATGTCTAGCATTCTGTTGACTTTAAGGTTTAACCTTCTTATTTTTGCATGTTTAATTGTTTTAAGTGGTTCTATAGCTACGAAAAAAGCCTCTGTTTATATTTTTTGCTGATGCTTTCTAGAGTTAAAATGACATGCTATGCTGAAATATTTCAACCGGGGGAATAAATGCTTTGACACCTGCTTCACTGAACATTCTGCCAGATAGTACACCATAATCACAATGATTATACTGAATTTTTCCTGTCTGGGTTTCACAGATTTCCTTTTGCTAATTGTGTCAGAAGTAATATCTGATGCCACTGAGCAGAACTGCAACTGCTATTTCCATCTTGTTTAATGTATCAGGCTATGAAACAAGATTTTATCAATCCCAATATACTCTAGTCCAGAAATCTAATTATATTTACACATAGGATCCTTGAGGGATAGCAAGAGGTTTTTAATCACCAGTTACTAAAATTTGATCTTTGCCTCCACAAACTGCTAAAGAACTTTGGTAGGTTACAGTGGCTTCCTTCTGATATTTTTTTGGTCCCCAAAGTCTCTGACAGTACAGCTTTGGCGGCACTGAAATGTGTTCCTTTGACTGAAACAAAGTGCAGCTCTGAGAGCAAAAAAGGGTCTCTGCTAATACAGTACCCAGGTCCTACTGGTCCCTACAGAAACTTACTGGTCTGCCAAGCTACATCAAACATCCTTCAGAAGTCTGATAGCTGGAGCACACCCACTGAGGCTTGGAGTTTTAGCTCTACAGAAGGCACCTTTGTGTCCAGAGCTTTAGTCCACTCCTGCTGAAGCCATGAGCCCCCACACTGAAGCCCTGAGGAATCCATTTCCCCCTCCCACCCCAGCAGAAGACTGCCCATAGCTCTTCCGTCCTGCCATGGGAAAGAAGCACCACGTTCTCTGCTTCCAATCTGGTAGGCAAAGAATGGGGGGGAGGGTGCATGAGGATTCTGTGAGCAGTGGCAGATTTAGGGCAGAGTGAGCGGGGCGGCTGCCCCAGGCCCTGCGCTTCCTGAGGCCCCACACATGCAACGTTTCAAAGGGGGGGGCCCCGCGGCGCTGCCCTGGGCCCCGTGGCACTCTCATCTGCCCCTGTCTGTGAGCCCCACTTGAACTGTAAAAGAGTTGTGGTTTCAGCACCCTGGGTCTGATTTTCCACTTGCTTGAACTATACAGGCATTCCCTCCTGTGCAAAGAGGATGTAAAATGTCAGTTCTGACGTGTTAGTACCTCACATGTACTTTGACCATTGTAAACATCCATGTAATAACTACAGCAGTTGTTAATATCTTCAGCCAGTAGTAGTCCCATGGATTCCCAAGTTAGGAATCTAGTGATGGCACTGCAATGTCCCAGAAAGGTGTCAGCCTTCAAAATAGTCCTTACATTGAGGACTCTCCTCCCATCCTTTATGGCTCTCTGTATGGAAGATAAATATCCCACGGCATTATTTGAAAGGGTAGATCAGGATCTACTGGTAGATTTTGGAGCCTCTGACAGGTGATCCTGAGTGGTTTGGCTGGGAGTCTATCAAGTGACATCACTTCAGTTGCCACCTCCCCACGCTGCCCTGCTGCTCCTGCGCAAAGCATCAGCGCTGCCCCGTGGGAGCCTCCTGCTTCTTTTGTAGGGTGGGGGAGACAGAGGCAGGGGGTGCTGATGTCACTCTGTCCTCCTCCCCTGTACCCCATCTTCACAGAGCAAGGAGGGAAGGGCCCTTGGCAAAGGGGTGGGGCAGGAGCAGGGCCTCAGAGATGGAGCAAGGAAGGGGTATTTGGGTTGAGGTAGATCCTGGACTGACTTCAATTCAAAAAGTGATCTTGTGCTTAAAAAGATTGGAGATCGCTGGAGTAGATGTTCTAATCAATTTTGTGTCTCTCAGTACAATTAGTTCTATTTCTCCCATGGCTGTGTGCTCCACTGAATGCATAATGATATAAACACCCCTGCCTACAATAATCTCTGCATTGCCAAAAGAGCACTTTAAGAGGCTACTATAATTATGAAAGATATTATATAAAACAAAATCAGTTCTGATGTGTATTACACTGTATAAAAGTCCCCATTAAGCTCATGCAAAATGGCTACACAGTAAGCCACAGTCCAACTAAAATGGGGACTAGTCACACAGTCTAGCTTATTTCCTGACCCAGCACATACCTTGTCTCATTCCTCAGTCTCTGGGGTTTCATATGTGATGGAGTGTGGTCACAGAAGACCCTTTGGGGGTGCTTCCGGGGGTGCTGACAAGGCCACTGCCACTTGCCTTCCTGATCTCTGGGGCTTCTCATCCCCCCAACCAAGGCACAGAGCTGAGATCACTGCCCCCATTCCGCAAGAAGCAGCACAGATAATGAAACTCTTCTGGTCCAAGGAAAATGCAGTATCGGGCCCAGCTTTTTGGGATACCACTCCCCAAATGGGATCAGACCCCCAAATGGATTATTTAGGTAATCCTCTTCAACAATGAGAGGGGGAATGTACATACTGATTGCTTCCCCAGGTAATAATTATTACACTGGCTTGATAGTACAGTAAAACCTGCACTATCCGGAACTTAAGCATCTGGAAAACTGTAGAAACCAGCAAATTTCTGACACTGGGAAGAGCAAACCCCCTCCCCCAAAAGGAAACTGGCCTTCAGGCAAGAGTGCAGCACGTATCTGGGGGAGAGGCGAATGGTAGCCAGAAGCAAGCAGCAAGCATTTCTGCTTCCTCCGTGGCTCCTGTTCCCCCCCCCCCAGCAGGCCGCCCCCACTATCTCCACCTCCCGCCCCCCAGCTGCACCCCCCCCACCAGACTGCATCCCGCCCCCCACGACTTGTGGCCCCCCCAGCAGGCCAAATCTTGGACCCTGCACAGCTCCTGTACCCCCCCATAGGTGCCGCTCCCCTCCCACCCCCCATCAGATAACCAGGATTTTTAGGTTACCGGCACGCCCTAATCCCTGGTACTTAAATAAAAGTGTTTTTATTACAGTAAAACCTGTGTTATCTGGCACGCTCAGAGATTAGGGCGTGCCGGTAACCTACAAATCCTGGTTATCTGACGGGGGGCGAGAGAGGAGCGGGAGCCATGCAGGACCTCCGGGGAGGCAGGCAGAGCAAAGTAGATTACAAATTAAAAATAACAGAAAACGCTTAGCTAATTCTAACACTAAAACCTCAGTACGAACTTATTACAAACTTATTACAAACCTATTGTTTTAAAGATTCTCACTTTTGTGTGAGAAGTTACTTGGCCAGTCCCTGCTAGTTAGGGAGGTCATGTGACTTCCTAAGACCAACCACTGATAAGATTTAAGGACAAAAGGCTATCTTAATTTGATTTCGAGACATTGAGGCATCCAGCATTGGAAACACCCTTGATGGCTTTCCTTTGCACATTTAAACCCATAAAGTAGTCCACACTCCATATGTCTAATTTTACATACAAGGATGATACATTCACCAAAATAAGATTGTGACATGAAGATTGACAGGTTACATGAGACGATATGTCCAAAGCACCTTTGAGTTAGGCATATCTGTGTTCACAAATCCATTTTCTACAGCATGAGGCAGTGGGGGGGTGGTGTCAGCCGATGGTCAGGGCAATGTGTGTGTGTGTGTGTGTGTGTGTGTGTGTGTGTGTGTGTGTGACACTCGAGTCTTCAACTGCTGGGACACAAGGCCCCGTCACAGTGGGCAGTCTAGGAGAGACTGATGGGTGCCCCGAGGAGTTTAACGTCCGTGTCTTTGTCCGCTAGGATTGGGATCCCTTCGTGGTGGGCAGCCAACAGGCTGACAGATGCCCCAGAGTTTATAGGAAGAGCTTATTACATCTCAGATTTTAACTGCTAGGATACAGGATCCCTTCGCAGTGGGCAGCCTTGGGAAGACTGATAGATGCCCCTACGGATCTGTCCTCTGGAAGTGACACGATCCAAATGCCCCAGTTCTTCCTATATCTGTCCCTATGACCGGCTGAAGTTCTTTTAAATTGTGCTTGGTTCTGTTACAGCAACTGAAGGACTCAGGTTAAAGCTTAAACAGTTACAGCTTTATTAAAGAAGCTTATAAATCATATGGTTACAATGGCTATTGCTCTATTTCTTAACTGCTATCAGATACAGATCTTAAAAATGGTTACAAAGAAAATAAAGATAGAAAATACAAATAATGGTACCAAGTGACAGCTTAATCTTTAAAGAGCTCTAAGTCTAAAGACACTTAAGACAAAAGACCACATCCAGGTACAATTTTTACCCCCTTCTGTGCCTCTCGACTCCAGGGTATCAGGCCAGGGCTGGTCCCTCAATTCCTAGGAAAGATGAATACGAGGTGGGCGTCCACATGGAACCTCGGGAGGCCAATCACCTAACCCGACCAGCAGATAAATGGTAGATTGACACTCAGAGTAAGTGTGCTGCTGGACTCATCTTTATTCCCATAAGGGCCCGTATCCTCTTTCTTATCTAAAATGCCAAATTATGTTGGTCCGTCTTTGTGATGCCAGTTCTTACAAGCAAGTTTCAACTTAATTTACACTTGCAAGAGGAAGAACTAAACTGTGAGTATTGGACATTTTTTTACTGGGCAGAAGATTCCTCACCCCCGGACAGTGTGTGTTCGTATCAATATAGGTTTCAGTCAAGGGCAATCCTTGGCAGCCTCTTGGTCAGCAATTGGCTTATCTCTGTTTACAGCCATCCAGGGTCACAGCAGCCTGCATATCTGGGCCTTCTGTCAAGGATCTTACTGCTCTGTGTGCCCTGTATGCTTCCAGGCAAGCAAAGATGGATGTTACGGGGACGAGGAGGGGTTCCTGTCTGGCTACATTCCACCCCCTGATTCGACACACCATGTCCCAGGATACAAGATGGCAGTGTTGTCAGCACCTTTTGCCCACCTTGGGGGAATCTAAAAGTGCCCAATGGTCTGATTAGGAGGTTCAGGATCGAGGAATTGGCTGGGATATTTTCCTAGTGCTGTATATCAAATGTGCACAGAAGAGATAGCTGCAGTAACCAGGCACTGCACAATACATAGGGTTATGCAGAAAATGATTACAACAATTACAACAGTTAGAACAGTGGTTATAATAGAGTGTAGGAAAGGAGTTAAGGAAAATCCCAGCTGTTGGGCTAACCAATTTAGCCATGAAGCAGCATGGGGTGGGAAGAGGGGGAAGCGTCACATCATACTTAGCATTAGAGCGCTAAACTGGGTTCCCAGGCTGCCTTTGGGTCTTCCCAGCAATTGCACACTAGAAACTGTGATCCTATACATTAGTGCTGTAAATTGCAGCATGTATATGGTTTAGAGTAGCACAGAGGTGTAGTGAAGTTACAATGCTAATTTCACATCCTTCGTGAAATCTTGTGTAATTTGTTGCCAGCTCTCAAGAAGCAAGTCATCATTTGCCTTGGGATTAAAGAATTAAAGCCATAGTAACCAATGGCATCTCACAATCTAAGCACAGCAAAATTTCGTGGTAGGAGTGAAACTAATACACTCCTGACACCTCTGTGTGTTGCAGTATCATCTTTAAAAGGGAACCTTTCACAGAACTACCATCATGTCCATTTAATCAAACAAAAATGCAGTAGCAAGGGGGAGGGGAACAAAGATGATGCTTTTCACATTTAGAGTATTTAATTCAGATTTTTGTGATGTTAAGAGTTGATTTTTAATTATTTATGGGACAGTTCAAATCCCTTCTTAGAAAACAGACATGCCACAGTGATTATTCAGATGAGCAAAAGGAGGTCTGTTTCTTCTACAGTCATACTTCTTATCTGTCCTCTTTTTGAAAGTTTTCAATTAATTAAAAATCAAGGGACAGATTTTTCAAAATGTAATCTCTGTTTATGTACATTCTAATTTGCTGTGCTCTCACCTAAGTAAACCATTTTATGAAATGACCGAATCTCTATAAGGCTGCCGACCCTTCAGATTGCCCTGGAGTATGTCATGGGATGAGAACTCCAGGAATATGTCCAACCAAAACTGGGAACCCTACTGTGCAAAAGATGGTTTACATATGCATACAATACAATGTGAGGTTTGCATATATACCTTCTAACATTTGTGTTTACTAGATAGTGTGCAAAAAAAAGTTCATGTGCAAACAATTGCAGGAAGAAAAGTATACATACGCACACATAGACCTCAGGCCTCTTTGAAAAGTTGTCCCTAATAGGATGAACTGAAAGTTGAACTGATAAGACGAACTGATAACTTGACATTATACAGTTAGAATTTTAAATCATATAACTGATGGTATTGGTGACATTTATAAAGTATTATAAAATTTAGCCAGCATTGCCTGGGTCCTTAATGCAATTATTTTGTCTGTTTTGCAGTTCTTGCCCAGACTGACAGACACACAGAAAAATTCTCTCAAATGTACAGTCAATAGAAATGTGACTGATACAAAGGTTTGATTTTATTTCTGAGGATTCGCAAATCTTCTTATTTGGAAAGATTTTTACAAGGAGAGAAATATATTTTTACATAGACTGGATTTATATCAAAGATGCAAATTAACTTGTTTATCATCATCCATTTAAATATGCATATTTGTATTAGGTTTTTCTCATTGCAGAACATTCCTTAGTGTATTTATTAAATAATACAGAGCCTCCCTGGAAATCTGTTACAGCATAAGGCACTACCATTTGGAATCCCAGTTCATTAGTCTCTAGATTCTCTTCTCAGCTGTGAGTGCCCATATGGAAGAAGGGTGAGTTTCATATCCCTAGATACTGACACCTCTAGCTGATCCATACACAGTGTTGATGGGACCCAGAGAATGTTTTCTTCCAGTCCCCCTTGATTGCAGGTGCCGCTTCCAAAACTCTCATTTGCCAGGAACATAGAACTGTGGCTACTGGGAGCTCCAGAGGGCATTAGGTGTGCATAGTCAACATCAGCAAAATGTCTCCCAGCCTGCAGTCAGATACCTTGATGGACTGCCAGTTGCCCACCACTGTACTACTGGTTTGTTAGCTTAATTGGCAAATGAGGTGTGCGTAACTAAAGCACAGAAAGTGAAGAGCTGGAACTCCTAAAAGAACAAAGAATTCAGGCACACCATTTAAATTGGGCATACAGGTAACCAATAAGGGCGATAATTTACCCTGACTATAGCTAGTGCTGTAGTTGGTGGGAGTGGATAGATATGGTTTATTATGTTAACTGGTTAACCTATATGTTTAACTAGCCCACTGCATTGCATCATGGGTGGGGAGCCATTGGAGCAGTCCCTTATGTGTAGTGTGGTGGGTCTGGCCAGAATGAAGCAACCCCCTTGCCCGTGACATGGTGGGCCCGGCCAGGCTGGAGCATCCCCTTGCCTGTGGCTCTGGGCAGGTGAGGTGTGTTACCCTTTTACATCCCTAGTTTATACTATCTGAAAAAGTCTGAGGGTACGCCCAATCCATTGTAATTAAGACATAACGTCGACAGAACTCAGCAGTTTTGTTGACGTCTGTAAACCTTATTCTACGAGGAATAACGCCTTTTGTCGACAGAGTTCTGTCTACAGAAGGCATTATTGCATCTACACTGTCCTTTGCGTCTACACTCTCATGTCGACAAAGCAGCTTGCTTTGTTGACAGAACTGGATGCAGTCTAGACGCTCTTTGTCAACAATCTAGATGCTCTTTGTCGCTCTCTATTAACAAAAGCCTGTAGTCTAGACGTACCCTTACAGTGCTGTATTGATAAATAGTCAGCACAGAAATTGACTGTCCTTTGTGAGGAGGAAAAGCCAAGGAGAATGTGGGGTAGCTATTATACCAAGTTGGGGGGAGGGGTTGGATTCCAGTAAAGAAGAATAGATAGGGATGCAAGTGAGTGCTGGTTCAGAAGAACTGTGCTACAATGATATTAGCAGTAGAGAACAAGGGCTTCTGTCAAGAACCTTTCCATGGCACCACTTTGCCCAGGAAACAGTGGTGGCCTTTCTCAGTTTGTGCTAGAATAAGGGCTTTTAAACATTGAACTGATAGCTGCTGTTCACGAGGCTGTATATCTGTTGTTGTGTAAGCAGAAGCTGTCTGAAGAAGTGGGATATTTCTTGGCTGTGTTCTGTCCTATGCTCAAACTGTGAATAAAGTGGCTTGCCCTGTTCTGCCACTTCTGGGAAGAGACACTCTATGTTTTAGCTAATAACGATGACACTTAGCACTTTTAGAGGGCTTTTTATCCACACCAGGAAGTGTGACATATTGTGAGAAAGTAGCAGCAGAAAAACACAGAAAACTTTTTATGCTACAAAGCAAGGCAGAATGAATAGCCATCAGAATGGTCCATTCAGGCACTTCTGCCTGATTGAGAGGTAGTATTAGGGTTTGATTTTGGGTTGGTGGCATCACATCCGTGATTTGGCACCTTAAAAAACACACAATCCCCGCCCCCCCCCCCAACTCTCTAGGTCTTCTAGTAAAAGCATCTACTGGAATCCTGAACTAAGAACTATGGAAAGTGTGAACTACTCCATTTACCTCCCTGTAATGTCAGTTCAGACACCCAAGATAGTACTGAAAATGTCAATATAAATTTTTTACTATTCAAAAAGTGTGCATATCTATAATTTACTTCCTCTTCCACCCATAGTCTACTGTGGGTGCTATCTAAATATGGTGACATAACTAGATGGTATTTGGAAGACAGGTAGGATCCCTGCCTCCATCTGATCTGTGAAATTAAAAGGGCCAATTCCACAAAATGTTAAGAGTTCACTTACTTCCCAGTGAGGGGAGTTAAATCTGTGGAGCTGTCCAGGTCACCTCCACAAATGAGCACATGGCCCCACAGAACAGATTTAACCTCAATCCATTTTCTCTCTTAATCTAATGAATGTGACCTGGATATAACAAAATTGTTTTCTTTGTAATCATGATGGCTAGACCAATAAATATAGCTGTTTATCTCTTCAAATGAAAACTCATTTTGCACAGCCTGTCTCCATGCTGATTTTTCATGTCTTCCATGATACTGATCACATTGTTGTCTGATACTCTAATAGATGACTGAGAGGCTTTGTTTGGTGTGACAAATATAAACAAACTTGATTTTGGTGATTTCACTGTTTCCACCAGGAAGTGAACTAAGTCAGAAAATGTGCCTCAAGAAGAAAAATTTGCTGATAGAACTGCTAAGAGTCACAGAAATAATGATTGGTCAGTAAAACAGTGGCTTCTTTCTTAAACTGAGCACTTCCCATGTCATATTTTGAAAAACATAGCACTATTAGCAATAGGTGAAAGTTGAGCGTCTGAGCAAAGCGCTCCAATTGAGCAGCAATGAACTAGGATGAATTATTATAAGATGTGAGTCATTCAAAATAGCAAATTATGCAATAAAATGCCAGAATTCTCATTGAGTAAGTGGAAAAGAAAGAGGAATATATATATATTATAAAAAACTAATACTACATGTGCAGTAGCTATTTTATGAAGCTTGATGTGGTTACTCTACCCTAGGATAAGGACCTTACTAAATGCACACTTTTCTACTGACCTGCCTATGGGTGGCATCTTAGGCTACGTCTGTACTACAGAGTTTTTGTGGAAAAATGGCTGTTTTCCCGCAAAAACTCATGGAATATCCACACTGCAAGCAACGTTCTTTCGACAGTAAATTGACAGTAAATCGATTGAACAGAGGAGTTTTTAGGCAATTGGTATTCCTATGAGAAGGAACATGATATCTGCTTTCAAATACCTAAAAGATTATTACAAGGAAGAGAGAGACAAATTATTATCCGTAACCTCTGATGACAGGACAAGACGCAGTGGGCTTAAATTATAGCAAGGAAGGCTTAGGCTGGACATTAGGAAAAGCTTCCTAACTGTCAGGGTGGTTAGCCATTGGAATAAATTGCCTTGGGAGGTTGTAGAATCTCCATCATTGGAGATTTTTAAGATCAGGTTAAACAAACACCTGTTAGGGACAACCAGTTCTGAAGTAGTAGTGACTATAATGAACTAGCCATACTCAACTGGCCAAATAGCCACAAATGGCTACTGTGTTAGACACCACTAGATGTTGCTTGGTCCTGCCATGAGTGCAGGGGACTTGACTTTATAATATCTCAAGATTTCTTCTGGTGCTATGATTAGCCTGGAGTCCTTGATAATGGATAGTCTCTATGTGTAAGCAAAAATGTTAATTTTAAAGCTTAACTTTTTTCTTTGGACTCTTCTATCACAGGGAACAAGAAAAGACTTTACTGTGGTCCACACTGGCTTGCTTTTTTCCTACTGAGGTCTCTTTCCTCAAACAACTTGAAATGAATTGCATTTATGATTATTGAGAGCTTTTTTAAGAACAGCAAGGTTATGATTCATGGTGATATAATTAAAAATGTTATTTTGAACTTTAGATATCTTGAAGGGATATCTTCAATAACAGCCTTCTGAAAACCAGTCCCTTTTATGTCATCTCAAGACTTAGGGTATGTCTAGACTACATGGCTCCATCAACAGTGCCATGTAGATGAGTTTACTAAACATAGGAAAATGAAGCTACGATTTAAATAATCACCGCTTCATTTACATAAAAATGGCTGCTGCGCTATGCCGATCAGCTGTTTGGTGGCACAGCGTGGTAGACTACTCCGTTATGACTCGTGAAATTAGATTTACCGCAGCAGTCGACAAAGGCTTCCTTTGTCGACTGCGGCGCGTCCAGACTACTGCGCTGTGCCGCCAAACAGCTGATCGGCACAGCGCAGTGGCCATTTTGATGTAAAAGGAAGTGGCGATTATTTAAATCACCGCTTCATTTTCCTACGTCTAGTAAACTCATCTACATGGCTCCGTCGACGGAGCCATCTAGTCTAGACATACCCTTGGAGACACACAAACTGGGACTCATAATTACTTGTCACTTCTGAAATATAGACTAGTAAGATTGTTTCTCACAGATTAGGTTCTAAATCCTGTGGAAGTTGCAGAAAAGCAAGGCCAGGAGTTTGAATATCTTAAGTATGTAAGTTAAGCTTAACTTTAGGTGTCAATTTTTGGAAGTATTGCAATATGTTCTACTTAGGTGTTGCTCCATCATGAAGAGGGATGTGATAGTGGGCTGTCTCTAAGGGGTTGGATTGACCCAGGTTTTTATTCAGCATAATGTTCACTCACTTACCATCAGAAGACTCTAATTTCTCACGGGCTTTTAGTTAACAATAAGTTTCTTGTTTTCCCTTATCTTGTATCTTGTGCATTTATTTTGCCATGCAAAGAAAGTGAAACAGCACTGGTATTTTTATTTTACCTGCACAGAAATCAGTTCTTCAGCTTAACAAAATGTTAGCCCATCTGCTGCCTGAAAACATTCTATTTTATTCACAATATTTTTGTCATTTATTTTTATCTGTGATTTTTATTATTAAGGACATTTGCAGGAAAACAATGTTTTTATTTCTAAGGCATTTATCTCTTCATGCTGATGGAGAATTGTGGCTTGAAGAGATGAATAAGCAGCAGAAACAGATGAACTCCTCAGAGAAAAGGCTCTTATTTTTATGCAAATAATTTCTGTATTTCTCTTGTTCATTTTTAAGAATATTGTCAGGATATCTGCTATTATAAAGAACATTGTTTTCAGTAGACTTTGTTTCAAAGTTTCCCATGAGGCGTCAGTGGATCTTTCAAGTTTTTGCTCTTTCATCTTCAAAACTGGAGTTTTAATGAGACATTTTAAGCCTCTCTTTCAAAACTACAACAACAAAAAGTGTGTGGAGTTGTATGTACCATGTCCCCTTGACTGTTTTGGATAGGTGCCTATTTTGATTGAAAATTCATGAAAAAAAAATACTTGTGAGTTGGATTTGTCTGTTTTGGCTTGTGTTTGTTTATAAAGGAAATCTTAAGACTGAACTTGTGATCGCTGAAATAGGTGATGGCCCAATGGACTAAATTCTTCCACCTGAGTATTTCACAGATGTAAAGCAACAGGAAACAAATATAGTTCAATTAATTGCTTATGTTCAGCTATGCAAAAACATACCGAAAACATTGCCCTGATACAGCAGAGAGTCTTCACTGATAACACTGCACAAGTGAAAACAAGAAGCCAGGAAAATCCAGTTGTACCACACTCCCAAGTCCCAAACCCTGTCTTGGGTAAAGTAGTATGGTATAGGCAAACACACAGAGAGAGGACATCATGAGACTTACACTCTATATAGTCCCTAGCATTCTATACAGTACTTGAAGATGATCTGCCACTAAGCTTGAATCAGCTATACAGGCAGTCCCCGGGTTACGTACAAGATAGGGACTGTAGGTTTGTTCTTAAGTTGAATTTGTATGTAAGTCGGAACTGGCGTCCAGATTCAGCCACTGCTGAAACTGACCAGCGGCTGACTACAGGAAGCCCGAGGCAGAGTTGCTCTGCCCCGGGCTTCCTGGAATCCGCTGCTGATCAGTTTCAGCAGCGGATGACTTGGGGACGCCTGGGGCAGAGCAGCTGGGGTGCTGCCGGGTTGGTCCAGTAGCGCCGAGGAGCGGCGCTGCGGGACCAACCCGGCAGTGCCCCAGCTGCTCTACCCCAGGTGTCGTCGGCGAGAAAAGCCTGGTCTGCTGGTCAGCGAAAAAAGCGTGGTCTGCGAGAAAAGCCCAGCAGACCAGAGAGAGGTGGGTGGCGGAGTCCGAACTAGCGGACATTTAAAAAATGGTGGCACCTGGCAAGATGCAAATGAAGCCCGGGAAATTCAAATCCCGGGCTTCACTTGCAACTCCGGTTGCCTACATTAACCACCCTAGTTCGAACTAAGGTGGTAGTGTAGACATACCCCTTTTGACTTGAGCATCTAGCCAAAAATTTGGGGTCTAGTGGATTGTTCCAGTTAGAAGGAGAAATTCGTGACAGTTGGATATTTCTTTGGCGTAATCTTGTTTATTTATACAATATGTATAAAGTCCTGGTCTTTGACTACTGAAGGAACAAAATTGCAGGAAGAAGCTTATTTTTCTCATTGCACCAAAAGGTGTGGGAGTTGTGGGTTTTTTGTTTTTTTTTTTAATCCTGAATCCCTGACCCAAAAGCTTTTCCCCAGGTTTTTTCTAGGATTTTGCAACATGGTTTCAGCTGCTCTTTTGAGCTTTGTTTCTTTGGCCCCCTTTCCTCATACATAGGCTTACCCACAACAATGCTTAGCAAAAGTTGGTAGTGGGTACACATATTCCTGTTATTTTAGGCTTATGCTTAAATGTGTTAATTGAAGAATGTGTTCTCACCTATCAGCCTCAATGAGGGTCAACTTCTTGGATAATATTTCACTCAGGTCATAAACCGTCTTTGGAGCTTCTTATCAGCTTTTATGAGACACACACAATCAAATTCTACTCTTACAACTCTCCAGCCACTGCTAACATCCCATAGAAGTCAGATTGCCTGCATGCAACTGATGTTACAATATAATAGCACATGCATGGATCTAAGCTGCACTAACAATCCCTGTTCATTCTCTGCACCTTCTTTTAAAAAATACACATTTTCACAATGGGAAGCCAGATAAAACTCAGTCTTGAAAATTTTCTGCAGATAAAGTTAACTATGTATCAGATGCTTCTAACAGTCTTTGGTGACTGCTACCTTGCCTAACACAAGAGTGTACTTGTTTGTTAATTAATAGGAAGTAACTAGGTTGGAAAGTTGGGATGTAAATAATATAGATGGAACCTATAGCTTAGTGAGGGCAGAATTTAGTCTGCTCTTAATATGCACGTTCAACTCCTATTGAAGTCAAGCCCCACAGATGAGTAAATAGTTGAGCCCAAATTTGTGCACCACTTACTGAATGCCTGATGCTTAAATAAAGTGTGATTGTTTGATGTGTGCCCACTCTTTTTTCATCTAAGATGGGAGTATACATAACACATTATCAGCCCAGATCTCCATCTGGTGTAAGCTGGTGTAGCTCTATTGACTGATACTAGCTGTGGGTCTGGCTCCTGCTGTTGGATAAAGGTTCCATTGGTATGTGCCATATTGCTATGTATTGTACCATATTTCTAACATACGTTTTTAACAAAACTTCAGAGAGTGCACCATTTATGGTATTCTCACATGAAATCACTTTGTGTTGGTTTACTAGCAAACTTCTGGGTTTTTGTTTTTGATTTTGGTTTCTCAGACTTTGGGACCCCTCCAAGGGTGGTGGTGGCAATAGGTGAAGGAAGAGATGTTGTCTAAGGAAGTAGAACATACAAGAAACCAACATTAGACACTTCTATTTTAAAGGTTCCAAGGCTGTAGTTTCTGTGGCACCTTCTACAGCAAGATTTCAGCATCAAGGTAGTAAATGGCCGGCCAGCCTGCCCTGTTTGAGTATCAGATTCTGCTGGGAACAGGTCAGCTGGTTCATACAATAGGCTGAGTGAGCCTAGCTGAAGAGGAAACTGTTTAGAAAACAAGTAGTCTCCAGAGTTTGCAGTCTGTTTTGGTCAGAGCAGTAGTTGTGTGTGATTGTTGTTAAAAAAATAAATTCTGCTTTGAAGAAAGGACTTTATCCGGTTTTCAGGGATGGAAGTAGTGTTTAGTCCTTCCTAGGCTGAGAAGATAGGGTCATGACCTACAACTCCTTTCCCTTCATGGCAGCAGAATGAGAGCTCAGTGTATACCTCACTAGAGAGTCTGTAAACTGCATGACTAAAGACCAGGCCGTGTATTTTTATGGAGATTCTTTTGAACGCCCATATTTTACTTGGAGTAGGTGGCAAGTTTATTTTAGCTTAGTTGGAGAACTAAACAAACCAAATTACCAGGGGGAGACTGAAGCAGTGCAGAGCCCAGCACCTGAGAAGCAAGCAAGCCATTATAGTTCAACACCTGGACTAACATGTCTGCTGTACCATTTATTGAAAGAAATTCCTAACTTCCTAATAATATATAGCAAGGAGCTGGACTTTGAGATGTCTTTCTTTAAATCTGTCACTGGTTGAGAAGGTAATAATGCTTATTATGGGTTTGTAGCCAGTGTAGTTTTAGGGAGAAACTATTTTAGGGAGTGGGCTATGGAGGGATAAGTAGGAAACATTTATATGATGCTATTTACCCTCTCAACTCCCCCAAAACACAAAAAAGTGTGAATCTAAGAAATATTGAAAGTTAAAGGCATTCAATGGAATATGAATTGGTGTGCAAGTCAACCCTTGGTATTTTGGTAATGAGAGACCGATGGGAACTTCATTTGCTAATTATCAGAGATGTTAGGGCTTAGAGCAAGCACCATTAAAAAATCCTGCTCTCTCACTATTATGTAAGCAACAGCAGGGGACACCTGACTGACCACTTTAGAAGCATCAGCTCTTCTGTTTCCTGTTCTGTCCCAGCAGGATCTGCTCCTCCAGTGCTTTTTCTAACTATTGGCTAATCCACACATTACATGTAATATGGATGCTCATTGGCTTCTGGAACATTTGACTTTTAAACAGCTATCACCCTGGCTATATTTCTATGTAAAAAAGACACATCCTTATAGGTAAAGCTTCTGTTTCTTTTACATATTTGTATATGATCAGGAAATATCATTTCCAGTGAAAACTTCACTTTACATGTTGTCAAGCCTGTTCTCTACTCTGGCACTTTGAGTGCAGAAGGTGGGGGGCCTGCAAGAGACCTTAAAAATCTTGCTACTATAGGCTGCTCCTTAAAAAACTCCCCAAAGTCACAGATTCTCTTGCCTTGGGGGAGAGGCTGCCACCATCAAGTGAAAACCCCCTTCTTCTTGGACCCAGGAAGAAAGCACTTGAACTTCTTCCAGATGGGTACCCCAAGCTCTCTTACCACAAGAGACCTTGAGGAAAAAAGAAAGAGAGCAAACAAACTGCAATCTCTGATAGCTGACTTCTCAGCCTTAGGCATGCATACACTGATTTCCTGTTACCTTCCAGGACGCAAGAATCAAATCATCACCTTAAAAATGGTGATTTTATTAACAAAACAAAAAGGTATACTTGATAAAGCATACTTGGTTGTAGGTGTTACAGAGCAATAGAGAAAAGAAAAGATTAAAACACAGAGAAATTGTATCTCTAGGATACAGCTTAAAATACAGTGTATGGAGGAAAGGGAAGAGATGTGTGGAACATGGACTTAGCACAGAGAAGTTTAACCGAACAGCAAAACAAAGAAAATAATCTGATCACATCTAAGTAGACATTTCATTCCCTGTCCACTTATAGATGCATGTTTTAAGGCCCAGTCCATGTCTATGCCAGTATTCTTTTGTAGGCATGGTAGTTTTGCCTGATTTAATTCATCTTGTTTCCCCTGCTTCTAGCTTAAAACTCACACAAAGAAAACAGCAGGCAGGTATACCTTTCAATTTAAATTTCAACTCTCTCTCCCATTGGCTCTCCTGGCTCCTTGCCAAAATTCCCTAGCTACTTGAGTTTAACCCTTTAGTCACCAAGTGCTGGCCAGCACTCCTCCTATCCATCACACATGTGCTTCCACAGATGTGCTTCAAAGATGAATATTCTTAATTCTGCACTGTGATCACAATAATTTCACATCATAGATGCTACCATGAATACAAAAACAGAATAAGACTTCTTGGTGGCATGAAGATCTAGAGTTCCCTGCTGCTGCACAAAGGACTGGGCTGGAACTCCCATTTTACTAAAGAAGGCAAGGTGGGGGGAGAGTGGCTGGGGAACAGAGTCGACCACTGCATGGCCAGAGTCTGCCCACCTGCCACCCCAGAGCTGAAGCCCACAACTCAAGCTCCACTGCTCTTGGGAAACATGAGGAACTCTCACTGGTCACCTACTACAGTGTTTGTGGCTCCAGAAGGGGGCAGGGACCAATCCCTGCTGGTGACTTTGGGGGGAGACTACTTTGTCCCTTTCCCCCACCTCCCACCACCACTTCAGAGGCTCTGGTGGCAAGAAACGCCCCTGGTGGCTGCATTTTAGAAACGGTACATTTGAGAAATGCCAGTGAGTGCCCCAGGAGAAGCTGATTGGGGATGGACTAATCAGGCTGGTGGGCTGTGTGGGGTAAGCACTCAAGTGGCCTCATTAGACCATTGCACAGGAAGGAAGTGCAAGAAGGCAATGGGGAGAGAGAGAAGAATGGGCTAGCCACGGCTAGTGTCACAGAGGGCTCAGAAGAGGGAGACGGCGGTTCCCCTCAGTTCCTGGTGAGAGGGTCAAAAGTATGATTAATATTGTAAATAGACTGTGCGGAGTTGCTGCTGGTGAGAACTAGAAGTGAAAGGTCAGTAAGTGCACACCTGGTGGATCTTGTGTAGTTTCTGCAGGGAGGGGGAGGGGTGTGTAGCAGGCTCCATGTTGCTTGCTCCAAGACAGTGACTTAAAAACATGGAAAACTTAACCTGATTCAAAAACCTAAAACCAGTTATGGCTCTTTCACCCATTACTTTATTTGAAGCCATTGTTGCTCCTCTGAAGTGACAGCAGACATGGGGCCTTGCAAGTAAGTTCTGCATCTAGAGGAGAAAATAGTGATGTAGAGTTGAGTATCATAATGTAATCTGTTTATTTAAATACAACACACATGGGTCTTTTTCCCCTGAATGCATAATTCTTTCAAAAATATCTCAGGCAATGCTGCATTGAACCCTGAAGCAGCTGCTTGGTGGAAGGGGTGGAGGTGTCTGTCTTTAGTATGTTCAGAAAAACCTCAGAACAAATCCAACTGTTCCCAAACTTTATACCTGGGAAACACCAAGTCCACAGCTATCAGACTGCAAACCTGGAAAAAGGTGACATGCCCATCAACCTCTGTGACACAAAGGAAACTCCCAGGGCTAATGACCCAGACAAAGAATTGTGCTATAACCTACACTGCTCTTTACAAAAGCGATCATCTGCACTGCACCCATAGCTCAAAATAAGCCACACAATTTGAGCTATGCAAATTACCTAAATAGAGCCAAATTTCAAAATAACCTGCTATTCCGAAACATCCCTTACTCCTCATAGAATGAGGTTTACTGGGACGTCGGAATAGCGAGACCGTTATATTTAGAAATAACAGGTGCACTCAAAAGACGCAGAATAGGTATTTTGGGATACCTCTGGTATCCAAAATTAGCATTGCATGTAGACATTCCTTGGGAGTATGACAAAACACTCTTGCTAGAAAATGTGTATTCATCATAACTAAAACTTTTCTGGGATACAGATCTGTTTTGACACAACTAATTCATCTGAGGAAACCCTTATATAGTTTAGGGCACTTCTTGGGATATGAAACTCCTAGATGCAAGTTACTCAGGAGTAACAATAGTTCGAATTAGAAGCTTTAATTCGAACTACCTAGCCTGTGCTGCGTGTAGCCATGGGCAGGGAGTTCGAACTACCGGGCATTTAAAAATGGCGGCGCCCGAGAACATGCAAATAAAACCCGGGATATTTTAATCCCAGGCTTCATTTGCAAGTTCGAATGACTACATTAGCCACCCTAGTTCGAACTAGGGTGGCAGTGTAGACACACCCTAAGGGGTTAACATACCTAACCCAGGTAGAGTTGGCCAATAGGAATGTAGATAGGAATTTCAAACTGGGACAAAGGAGTTTTGGTTTTGTCCTCTCCTTTGTCTCTGGGGCAGTTTTCTCTCCAGGTCCTGAGGGAGACAGACAGAATGTCTCCCTCCAAGAATAGACTCTTCAACCTTCTGTAAGCAGGATAAAGTTTACATAAATCTGTTAGGGGGGGATTTTTTTTTTACCAAAGCCTGGAATGATAAGGTTTTTGAGTATTTTTGCAGGCCCCCACTTCTGCATTTATCGTGCCAGAGTGGGGAAGGAGCCTGACCCCTTGTAAGCTGACGAGATGAAATTTTGCTCTGGTCAGGAGGCCATATGGTTGAAGTGCAGCAGAAGTGGCTTTTGGTCAAATGGTACCCTGAGAGAATCTGATTATATTTTTTCCTCCATGCAAAATTGCAAGTTAAGTCCTGGAGTCTTCCAATTCCACCTGTTCTTCAGGAAAACGGTGGTGGTCATAAGACAGGGCAGTGGACTTCTAAGGCTCTCAGATTGTGGTAGTACCATGCCTCATAGATCAAAGGATCATGGCTGCTACTAGCTTATTGAGCTTAACCTTTGAAATGAGTGGGGTTTGTGAATCATTAGCATGTAGAATGTAGACATCCAGAAAGCTGTATAGTTAAACCCACTTCATGGAAACCAAAACAACAGTTTATCTCATAACCCTAATAGTAAGAGTGTACTGTAGGCTGCCTCCAGTTTACCTAGTGAAAAAACCTCTCCTCCATGTGGTTACATACTCTCTAAACTAAGTGGATATCAAGACTACAGCTACAATTTCTGTGTATGGGGGAGGAAGAGCTCTAGAAGACTGGATGTTGCCTTTGCTGCGGGAATTAGTAAGAGCCTGCACCATTTTATTTCAGCATCTGAGTAAGAAGACAGGCAAATAAACCACTGGCATTACTTAAAGATACTACAAGTGGGACCTCCCTGTTCCAGCACCCTCAGGACCTGAGTAGTCCTGAACCATGGAGTTTGCCAGACCAGGGGATGTCTACACTCCCCTCCCAGCTATTGGCCCTGCTTGCTACTAGCCCCGCTGCCTGCACACTCTAGGCTGCTGCCAGCGTAGGTCCCCAGGCTACACTCCCCACTGTGCTGGCCCTTGTCAGCTGGCCCAGACTGCGTGGTGGTACACGCTCCCCACTGTGCTAGTTTCCAGCTGCACTCCCAGCTGCCAGTTCCCACTGGCTGGGGCTGCACTCCCAGGCAACAGCCCCGCTGCATCTGGCCAGGATGGGGCTGCGCTTCCTGCTGTGCTCCCTGCTGCCAGCTCTGGCCAAGGCTGCGCTCCCTCCTCATTGCCGCTGGGGCTGAGCTCCCCGCTGCCAGGTGAACCCCTGAACTTCCCCAGCAGGAGCTCTCTGGTCCAGCAATATCTGTGTTCCTGCCAGACCATGGACGTTGCCAGACAAAAGAATCTGGGATTTTAGAAGTTCAATCTGTATAGCTATTGTACAATGTGAAACTGGCATTACAAAAAACAATAATGCCCGGAGAAAGGAAAAGCAGAGAAGATGGGACAAATGTAAGACCTGCCTGTACCACTTTGAATTAAGAGAAAGCAGTCCAATTTTACACTTTAGTAGTTGCATTCCTGATCTGGCTCCATTTCAGGTCAATCCCTGAAGAGTGCACATACAAGGGGCCACAGTAGAGATTAACTGTCTGAATGTGAAGCCTGGTCTATCCTACAGAGTTAGGTTGACACAAGGTAGTTTACATAGACCTAACTCTGTAAGGGTATGTCTACACAGTAACATTATTTCAAAATAACTAGCATGATATAAAATAACTTAGTCCGTGTCTACACAGCAGGAAGTTATTTCAAAATAATGTTGAAATACTGTCAAACTGGAGGACTTCTTACTCCAACTCCTGTAACCCTCATTGTACGAGGAGTAAGGGAAGTTGAGGAAGAGTGCCCTATTTCAAAATAAGTGCTGTGTAGATGCTCCCAATTTCTAAATAAGCTATTTTGAAATAAGCTACACAATTGACGTAGCTCAAGTTGCATAGCTCATTTTGAGTTAAACCTTGCTGTGTAGATGCACCCTAAGTATCTACACCAAAAATTTGCTCTCGCTGAAGTAACTACCCCACTATGCCAACTTAATGACCCCATCTCTGCAAGAGATATAAAGTTCATGTTCACACAGTTAGGCCAATGCAGCAACAGCACAGGCACTGCATTGCTCACATCAACTGTGACTGGCTTTTAGAAGCCACCCCACAATGCCCTGTATTGATAGTACAGTCGGTCTGAGCACTCCTGGACTATGTCTACACTGGCGGGTTCTTGCACAAGAATGACTGTTCTTGCGCAAGAACCTGCAGACCGTCCACACGGCCCGCCCGCTCTTGCACAAGAAGATTTACAGTAAAGCGTGGGAAGAAAGGGCTTCTTGCGCAAGAGCTACGCTCTTTTCTAACAAGTGTAAGCCCTCTTGCGCAAGAGCTCTTGATCAGGGCAGTTGATTGTAAACTCTCTAGTACAGTAGCTAGCACACTGGGACCCCAGTCCTGAATGGATCCTCCAGGTGCTATCACAATACAGTGATAAAATACCAATAGCCAAGCTTAGTTGTAGTGACTTTTCCAGATGAGAAAGCTGAATGCTGCTGCTGCATTTTTAAAAGTCCTTTAACAAAGAGACCCAATTTGAAAAAAAAAAACAGACAAAACTGCATGAAGCCCTTGTCCCCCACTGTATTACTAATGCCCCCTGAGGCTTTAATACTGTTCCTAGTCACCACTAGCTTAGGGACTTGACTTTGATCCCTCCCAGTCCCCTGGCTTAACCCTCACGCATGAAATCATGTTGTGGTATTGTTCAGTCAAATCTGGGTGGTGCTTTTAATATTTACAATTGAGAAACCATCAGAAGGCATTAAAAATGTAAGAGCTCTTCCTTGGCTAGGCTCCAGCTTCCAGAAAACATGAGGGGCTAGGAGGGCTACTTTGTGTGAACTTGCAAGATGTGAAATAGATTGATTTGCACAGACTTGCTGTTAAATCACCCATTCTACCACCTACTGTGCGTCATACCTTGCCACATCATTAATCTCAACTACTGTAGACTGCCTACCAAAGGAGCTGGCTCTAGGCAAATGCAAAAGAGAAAAGTGCTCATGTATTCAACCAGCCTATTTACTGAGGGAGGTGTACAGTATCTGGAAATTTCTCCAGCACAGCAAAATATGTATGTTATAAGGAGGAAACCTGGTAGCCATGGGTATATAGTCAAGACAGATAAATGCATAGATAAAGTACAGGCCAGATGGGAGGTATTACAGAAATCATAACTGACTGGGCTTCAACCACTTCACCTTCAGTGGTCCCTTAGAATATGTCTTAACAACAGGTTGCACCTCCCTGGTCTGGCACCCTCAGGACGTGACTGGTCCCGGACCAGGGAATTGGCTGGACAAAGGGAGATCAATGCACCAGGGATTCTGCTTTTCCTTCTGGCTGCTCTGCTGCTGCCCCATGGCTCTGCTCTCCCCACAGGGCACAAGGCTCTGTTTCCCGCTCCCCCCAGCTCTGCTGACACACTAGACTCCACTTTTGCCTCGTGGCTCTGCTGCCACCTGTGGGGAGCTCCGTGCTCCCCGCCCCCCCCCCCAAGACTCCCACTGGGGCTTCACACTCTGCCTGGCGGCTACATTGCCGCCCAAGATTCCGCGCTCCTCCTGGTTGCTTTGTTCCACTCTGTCGGCCCCCTAGTCTGCTCCTAGCCCAATGGGGTCACCCCAACGATGCCAGATCAGGGATGCTGCTGAACTAGGGAAGTCATAGAATCATAGAATAATAGGACTGGAAGGGACCTCAAGAGGTCATCGAGTCCAGCCCCCCGCCCCCCGCCCTACACCATCCCTGACAGATGTCTATCTAACCTGTTCTTAAATATCTCTAGAGAGGGAGATTCCACCACCTCCCTTGGCAATTTATTCCAATATTTGACCACCCTGACAGTTAGGAATTTTTTTCCTAACGTCCAATCTAAACCTCCCCCGCTGCACTTTAAGCCCATTACTCCTTGTCCTGTCCTCAGAAACCAAGAGGAACAAATTTTCGCCTTCCTCCTTGTGACACCCTTTCTGCCATGCTCCTTCCTAGACAGTCGCTCCCATCTTGTATGTATGGAACTGATTGTTCCTTCCTAAGTGGAGCACTTTGCATTTCTCTTTATTAAACTTCATCCTGTTTACCTCTGACCATTTCTCTAACTTGCTAAGGTCATTTTGAATTATGTCCCTATCCTCCAAAGAAGTTGCAACCCCACCCAGTTTGGTATCATCTGCAAACTTAATAAGCGTACTCTCTATCCCAATATCTACATCACTGATGAAGATATTGAACAGTACGGGTCCCAAAACAGACCCTTGAGGAACTCCACTTGTTATCCCTTTCCAGCAGGTTTTAGAACCGTTAACAACAACTCTCTGACTATGGTTATCCAGCCAATTATGCACCCACCTTATCGTGGCCCTATCTAAGTTATATTTGCCTAGTTTATCAATAAGAATATCATGCGAGACCGTATCAAATGCCTTACTAAAGTCTAGGTATATGACATCCACCGCTTCTCCCTTATCCACAAGGCTCGTTATCCTATCAAAGAAAGCTATCAGATTAGTTTGGCATGACTTGTTCTTCACAAACCCATGCTGGCTATTCCCTATCACTTTATTACCTTCCAAGTGTTTGCATATGATTTCCTTAATTACCTGCTCCATTATCTTCGCTGGGACAGACGTTAAACTGACCGGTCTGTAATTTCCTGGGTTGTTCTTATTCCCCTTCTTATAGATGGGCACAATATTTGCCCTTTTCCAGTCTTCTGGAATCTCCCCTGTCTGCCATGATTTTTCAAAAATCATAGCTAAAGGCTCAGATACCTCCTCTATCAGCTCCTTGAGTATCCTGGGATGCATTTCATCAGGACCTGGTGACTTGCTGACATCTAACTTTCCTAAGTGATTTTTAACTTGTTCTTTGTGTATCCTATCTTCTAAACTTACCCTCTCTCTGCTTGTACTCTCTACGTTAGGCACACCTCCAGACTTCTCGGTGAAGACCGAAACAAAGAAGTCATTGAGCATCTCTGCCATTTCCAAGTTTCCTGTTACTGCTTCTCCCTCCTCACTAAGCAGAGGGCTTACCCTGTCCTTGGTCTTCCTCTTGCTTTTAATGTATTTATAAAAGGTCTTCTTGTTTCCCTTTATGCCTGTAGCTAGTTTGATCTCATTTTGTGCCTTTGCCTTTCTAATCTTGCCCCTGCATTCCCGTGTTGCTTGTCTATATTCATCCTTTGTTATTTGTCCTAGTTTCCATTTTTTATATGACTCCTTTTTTATTTTGAGATCATGCAAGATCTCCTTGTTAAGCCAAGCTGGTCTTTTGCCATATTTTCTATCTTTCCTACACAGTGGAATTGTTTGCTTTTGGGCCCTTAACGGCCCTTTGAAATACTTCCAACTCTCCTCAGTTGTTTTTCCCTTCAGTCTTGCTTCCCATGGGACCTTACCTACAAGTTCTCTGAGCTTATCAAAATCTGCCTTCCTGAAATCAATTACCTCAATTGTGCTGGTCTCCCTTCTACCTTTCCTTAAGATCATGAACTCTATTATTTCATGATCACTTTCCCCTATACTGTCTTCCACTTTCAAGTTCTCAACTAGTTCCTCCCTATTTGTTAAAACCAAATCCAGAACAGCTTCTCCTCTGGTAGCTTCTCCTATGGAGTTTCAACCCCTATCTGTACCTATAAACTAACCTCTCTGTTTGATCTTGTTTTTAGCTGTGACACAGAGTCTCTTTCCAAGAGCTGAAACAGAACTCTGTGCAGCTTGAAAGCTTCTGTCTCACACCAACAGAAGTTGGTCTGATGAAAGAGAATTACCTCACCCACCTTGTTCCAGTACTTTAACCAGGAATTCAGTACCGCTTCCACAGCATGAATTAGAACAGTTTTGTGGCTGCAAATTAAGAGCAATGAGATGTCCAAACCCCACCTTATTCAGAGCTACTGTAATCTTTCTTTAGTCTGTTGCAACACTCTAAACTTTCCTAAGTGAGGCACTTGATATGTGGCAAAGTCTGCAGATGGGTAAGTGTTCATGCATGTGCAATATCCTGATCAGGGAGATTTCCAGATAGTATTTCTTAGCTGGTGAATAGAGATTTTTTTTCTTTTGGAATCAAAGATGAAAGTAGGGTGGCAGATCCCAGTGTACTGCTCCAGCAAGAGCCAGCTGTGCTCTGGTAAGAGCAGGCTGGAGGGCTGTTCACTCTCCCAGCTGGGCTCCCAGAGCTTCTGCTGCAGGTAGTAAAATGAGGCAAGCAGGTGAAAGGGGCCAACTGTGGGAACACTGTAGAAGAGTGTGACAGGGCACTTGCACTAGCTCTACAAGGTTAAAAATCCAGCCCTGAGTGAGGGCTGTGAGCGAAGCCCCAGCTGAGGCAGTTGTTGCTAATGATGGCCCAGCTGGGGGCTATATAAAGAGAAGGGCTCCTAGCAGGAGAGGAGAACTGACTGCTGCTCTGAATAGAGAGCAGGAGGGACCTGGCTGCTGAGAAGGTGAAGCGAAGCAGGCAGGCAGGCAGGGTGGGTTTGGGAAGGTCTGGCCAAACTAGTTACCAGGCTGCAGGGCCTGAAGTAAGCCCTGGAGCCACAGGGCTGCAGAGAGGCAGCCACGGTAGGTGAAGGCAGCAGGTCCACACCCCTTTGCCAGTGTTGAGTGGCCATTACAGACTGCAGTTTGCCCCTGAGGCAGGGGCTAGATAAAAACTGGCAGAGAGTCACTGAGGCAAGGTAGATACAGGGGAACTGGGTGTCTTCTGGGAGGAGAACAGGGTGCCTTGGGGAGGGAAGGGCCCTGGAGTGCAAAGCTGGATAAACACCTATCCCTGAAGGGGGCCCAGAGGGCAGTGTCCTGAAGAGGATGGCATGGTCCAACAATGACACAGGTCAGGACTAGAGAAACCAGTGAGAACATGAGAAGACACCACCTAGAGGGAGGCGTCCAGTGAGTCGACATGCTAATTCCCAGGGCTACTGGCTAGAGGCACCATGGTGGAGAGTCTGCCTTGTGACACAGAGGCATTAATGCTCCCAGCAAGGCTACTGGTGCATCCATGTCTATGCTGCTGTCCCCCTGCCGCCCCAGTGAACACAAGACAGTAGCCCTTGGAAAGAAGTCAGGGTCCTCTTGCACTACTGCCATCAATTTCCCTGCAGCGCTGCTCCCACATAGCTGTCCCACAGCTCCCTTGTGGCAGCAGGAGCATTGGGGAGGGACCCAGCCAAGGTAAGGTAACGTGGCCCAAGGGCTCCCCAAACAATATTTCCCCTCCCCCAGCTGACTCCTGCACTCCCTGCCCTGAACCCCTCGCACATCCTCATCCCTGAATCCTGCTCACCTCCAGACTCCCAGCCTGCTGCCCTGACTCCTACATTCCCCACTCCTAGCCCTGAGCCCCCTCCAAGAGAGGGCAAGTTGTGATAGGCTAGGACCAGTAAGAAATGTAAGTTATTTTCATCCCTGTTTGTAATACAACATTTTGTCTAATCTATTTTATGCACTCCCTATTGCCATCTAGAGCTAGCTCCAAGCTGACTAATATGCCTAATGTAACGACTGATAATGCAGGCTAGCAAATGAGCCCATACTGTGTCATGAGTTGAGGAAGTACTCATTGCACACTTAATGTGGTGATACCAGCCTCTAAGACTGTGGCAACCTGGGGCCCACTGGGGTTCTGTGTGGGGCTCATGAGACATTTTGTTTACTATTGCCCATACACATGGTTGCCAGATTCTGGTAGTTTTTGTCTATGTAGATTTTTTTTCAAAAGTGCAGATTATTACAAAAGTGGCATGCACTTAAAGCAAGGGCACGTGACGTGAGGGGCATGCTGATTGCACACACCATTGACTGGGAGAGCCGTATGCTCCCTCTGCATTCAACGTGTTGCTGTGGTTCATTTGGCAAACCCCACAAATTGCAGGTATTCAAGCACAGTCAGCAGAAATGACCTCTTCCAGGAGACCATGTTACGTTATGATAATCTGGAGGGCCACTCATGCAGCCCACTCCCTGGCCTAGGTTGCCCCTAACTGCCCTGGATTCAATATAAGGAGCTGTAAATGATGTGTGTACAGGGAACAAATCCTTGTCTGCTGATGCCCATTCTCTCCAGTGCCTTTGTAAGATGTCCTGAATCATCTATAAAATCCTTAATGTGGGAGTTAAAAGGGATAAGGTGGTGTGCATGGTTCCCTGAACTGGAGTAAATGTGTGTATTAAGTGCAGCATTTTATTGGAATAAAAAAAGTACCAAGCTGACACGTTACTGCTGCATGACAAATAATGTGGTCTGTGGCTACCCTATTGCTCTGAGTTAAAGAGGGCAAGAAACTTCAATTAGATTTGAGTCTATAATAGCTGCTTTGGAATATTGACCCGTGAAGAGTTATTCCTTTGCACTGGGTAGCTTTTTTGTGGAAACACTTTATTGGATACCGCACCTGACTTGTCTTTAATAATCACTGGTACTAGTTCCCCTGTTGGAGTGTCTTCCCCTCCTTCTGCTGGTTAAATTGTAGAATTTGGGGAAGGCTCCTTCACCTTCTGTGAAAACCCCTTACTCATAAGCTGCGTCTAGACTGGCAAGTTTTTCCGCAAAAGCAGCTGCTTTTGCGGAAAAACTTGCCAGCTGTCTACACTGTCCACTTGAATTTCCGCAAGAACACTGATGATCTCATGTAAGATTGTCAGTGTTTTTGCGCAAATACAACGCTGCTTCTGTTCGGGCAAAAGCCCTCTTGCACAAATGCTTTTGCGCAAGAGGGCCAGTGTAGACAACGCGGTATTCTTTTGTGCAAAAAAGCCCCGATTGCGAAAATGGCGATCGGGGCTTTCTTGTGCAAAACCGCATCTAGATGGGCACGGATGCTTTTCCGCAAAAAACGGCCATGCCAATCTAGACGCTCTTTTCTGCAAATGCTTTTAACGGAAAAACTTTTCCGTTAAAAGCATTTGCAGAAAATCATGCCAGTCTAGACGTAGCCATACTGATTTGGGAGAAAAACTTCCTACTCTGCAAATCCCAACACAAAGCTTGATTAAAGTAGCCAATACTGAGATGAGAAGTATTTTTGTTTTGCCCCTTTTTAGGAGGGTGAGAGATGGGTATATGGGTATTTTGGTTTAAAAAAATCACAAATCATAAAGCTTTCTATTTCCTACCACAGCACAAAATGACTTTTCCAACTTAAAATGTGAGACAAACTGAAATTGCTGCCCAGAGAGCTATAAACTAGTTTAAAAACAAAACCCAATCTATAACCTACGACTTCTCTATAACATTATTGACTTTTTTTGTGGAACCCTGAGATTTTTTTGAACCAAAGGCACACTGAGTGCAAAGTATTACTAACTTTATATAATGTGACTTGTGGAAGACTCCTCTCTGGGCAAATTCCTCCTAATCCAAACAAGTATTAATTAAAATCACCTACTGTTGCATGGAGAACAAGGTAGTTCCATTGAACAAAGGTGGGGAAAGGCTGGTAATTTCAGTATTTGAAAGTGCTAGAACTTTGTGGGGTTTTCCCCCAAACCATTTTACCAATCTTACATCAAAGTCATTATTAGCAAGCAAAAATAACATACTGCATGTCCTATTTTATATCTTATGGTTTATACATAAATAAGGACCACAGTGACATTAATTCTAGTATGTACTTGAACTTGATTATCAAGTTATAATGATGGAGTATCCTGGCAGCAAATTCTACTTTTCCCAAAAATTCCAACTGTAGTGGAATAGAGAGGGTGGAGATGTTTGGCACTTCATAGCTTTAAAAAATGAATAATCCTGTAGTACCTTAGGATATGTCTATACTAGCCTCCTATTTAGAACTAGGGAGGCTAATGTAGGCATTCGAAGTTGCAAATGAAGCCCGGGATTTTAATATCCTGGGCTTTATTTGCATGTTCCCGTCCGGTCGCCATTTTAAAATCCCACTAGTCCGAAGTAACTGCCCGCGGCTACACGCGGCAGTGAAACAGTAATTCGAACTAAGTCCTTAGTTCGAATTAACTAGAGGACTAGTGTAGACATAACCTTAGAGACTAACATAAAATACGTATATAGTATCATGAGCTTTCGTGTTAGTCTCTAAGGTGCTACAGAACTACTCGTTTTTCTTTTTTTAAGTTACAGATTATCCCGGCTACCCCTCTGAGACTTTTCAACATAGCTTAAAAGGTAAATTACTGGAGATTATCATGGTTGGAACTTGTTGAACTCCCCCAAAATTATATTCTAATCAAAATGTCTGTTAGTGATGGCTGAAATGTTTGGTCTTAATTGGAACATATGTTTCTGTGCAGTCTTTGGGGTTTAATGAAACTGCATCTTTCAAAGATCCTGTCATTGAGAAGACTTCTTAGAGAAGAAATAACCTCCACCCCAGAATACCAGAATAGCCAGTATCTTATGTCTGCCTAATAAGAAGCAGGGATTTACACCAGGGTCTTCCACAAACCATATGAGTGCCCAACCATTGGAGTGGGTCTTCACTGCATTTGTTTCTGAAGGAAATGTGTTTATATATATATATAAATAACTACCATACAATGGAATTTTTAGGCTAGTCCTATCTGCTAGCTTTAATTTACTACACTACAATGGTATAATCTTGCTATAAAAGTGAGCTAAATTCTTAATTTCTTATGAATGCTCATGCTCTCTTCACAAATAGTATAAAAGTTAACTAAATCTTCTGTAACAGACTACTCGAAGCAGGCATGTGTATTTTTTAGCTATTGTATTATATTACCTTGAATGTCTCTCAGGTCAGTTGGTTTTGAACTTTAGCAGTGTATGATGTTTACAAAAATGGCCGTGCAAGGTTTGTGCTGATGCTTTCTGATGCATACTGAATTGAGCAGCTTTCAAAATTTCTCTGTGGTAGATGTATTGATTGATTGAACACTGGGTTTCAGCATAACAATTAAGAAAATTGTACATTTAAAAAGGCAGTACATGTTATCTTCCCTGCAGGCTTTATGATATGAAAGTCTTAAAATTTCTTGGTCACTCAAGTATTACTAATTACTTACTGAAATTTCCCAAGCAATAACTATGCTAGCATGACAACTTTATCACGTTACTTGATTGAGGACAAGATTTCATTTATCAGGTGTCCTTGTAATAGTTTTAGGACAGTGGTAACCTGGCTTTGCTAGTAGAGGTAGAGAGATGTCAGAAATCCAGTGTAAAGCCCAGTAAATATTTTAAGTATGTATGGGATGTATTTAAATTGATTCAATCAGCTTAAGATTCCGGGGCATCTATCTAGGCAACATTTAGCTGATGCTTATCACTTTGGTAGCTGATCTCCTGAAGCCTACTCCAACCATTGGGCTTTGTGGTGATTTTATTGCTCTTACTTTTAAAGTGATTTTCAACTATACTTGAGATGAGACTAGCTGAGCCTCAGAATAGAAACTAGGAGCAGACTGCTACAGAATCTACAACAAAAGGAATTACATAATTGACTTATTGACCACCTTTCTTCCTTCCTCTGAATCATGCATACACTGATATATTTATGTATTACTGCTTTATCTGCTTTGAGTATCCCTTTATGTGGAAACATAAGTTTTCATAACTTGAGAATGATGTCATGTACTTAACTTAGTATTGACTTGTGGAAGAGGAGACCTTTTGTCCCAGGCTTGAAAGATGCATTGAATGAAAATGAGCATCGGGCTGTTCATCTCTTCAAATAGCCTTCCCTCTTCTGCACATTGGTGTAGTAAGCCAAATTTGCAATACAGAGCTGTAAAATTTGAAGAAAGAACAGAAAGCAGTCTGTAGGTAGATTGCAGATAGCAAATCAAGAGCAGAAATAACATGAGAGCTGCATAGGTAATATATGCAGAGTAGTATCAGTTCAGTAAGCAGGTATATTCCATGAATTGTCTCTAATGTTAATAATGGCTTAAAACACCTGTTATTGGAAGAAAGTGTCATGTCCTCAGAACTGGTGTTGAGCAAGAAATCATGTAAATCTGAATTGAAATCATAGCAGATGTTATATGAAGTACAGTACCTGAATTAAGGGTCCCTGTTGCAAAATTCTGAAAGGGAGTCATTCTATGGTTTTCTGGGTTTTAAATAGTGCATTAATCCCTAAGCTATTTTTGTGTATTTATTTCTGATTTAGGAAATTTTCTAAGCACCATTAGGTACACTTCCACTGTAAGATATCTTCACCTAAACAACTATGTATGAAAAAGAGGGGCTCTGTTTTAATGTGACAAAAGTGACTTGCTGTTCTTCAAAACAAATCTTTGTTAAAGGTACAGCAACTATTTCCTTTAAGCCAGATACCTGCAGTCCCTTCGTCTTTTGCAGCTTTATTTTATATCCGATCAAAGTTCCAATGTTTTGGGTCATTTATTGAGGCAGCTTACAAAAAATTAAAAGCCCTACTTATACAAAGTTAGCAAAAATAGATGCTCTAAACAACATAATGTGTCCCTATCCATTCTTCAGCAGAACCATTGTTTGTTGTTTTTAACATGGCAAATTGTATAGACTGGACAAGCACTAAATTGAAAGTAAGGTGTATTTATATAAATAATGCCTTAGAAAGCTATCTTTTTCCAGTTTGATTCCTACATTGATCATTCTGTTTATAGAAGGAGCCTGTTCCCTCCCACATATACGGTGTTTAAGCATGATATCTAAATAATTTGGCATTAGATAAGCAAACTCCTACCCAATGATCATGAGTAGAAAGGATGATGTAGTGGGCATCTATAGGTTTCGTTCCCAGCTGAGGCACAAACTGCCCCTGTGATTCTTAACCAAGATTTTCTTAATGTACCTTGTTTCCTCAAGCTATAAAATGGGATTAATAGGGTTCTATTTCATGTGCATTTTGTGAGGCTGAAATCCAATAATGACAGGAAGATGCTCAGATGCTATGATGATAGTCCTGTAAGTAGATTGAGTTACACAGCCTTAGGGTACATTCCCAGTAGAGTTCATTTTAGTTATTTATTGAAGTGGGACTGTCTTCTCTGTAAAAAGGGTAGGGGAGGCAAGGAGGAAAATATGAAAAGTCAGAATTTATGCTGTGCATGTACATAGACAATGTTAAGGAAATTGTTTTCACGTTATTATTCCTGTTACTTCCTGTCTCTGTGATTCGAAGAGGTTTCCCACCTCTCTAGGGAGGGTATGTAGGGGAGAGGAAGAGGGAGAAATATTTAGACTATGACTATATTGCGCAGTGTTGCGCAATAAGATATGCAAATGAGGCACGGGGATGAATATCGCGGTGCCTCATTTGCATACCTAATGAGCCACCATTTTTGCAGCACGGGCTTTTGCGCAAGAAGGATCTGTCTACACTGCTCCTTGTGCAAAAAAACCCCTTTTGTGCAGAGCTGTTCTGCCACGTATTTTCAGGAAGAATGGCTCTGTGCAAGAGGGGTTTTTTTGTGCAAGAAGGAGCAGTGTAGATAGCTTCTTCATGCGCAAAAGCCTGTGCAGCAAAATGGCGGCTCATTAGGTATGCAAATGAGGCACGGTGATATTCATCCCTGTACCTCATTTACATATCATATATTGCGCAACAATATGCATTGTAGATGTAGCCTTAGACTGTGTCTACACTGCAGGCTTTTTGCACAAGAACTGTTTTGTGCAAGAGTTCTTGTGCAAAAGTACTTGTGCAAGAGCGCGTCCACACTGCCATGTGCTTTTGTGCAAGAGTGTCCATGGTAGTGTGGATGCTCTCTTGCATAAGAAAGCTCTGATGGCTATTTTAGCCATAAGGGTTTCTTGTGCAAGAAATCCCTGTTGCCTGTCCACACTGCCTTCTTGCTCAAGAGCTCTTATTCCTCATTGGGAGAGGAATAACTCTTGTGCAAGAAGCTCTCTTCTGCTGCTTTACTGTACAATTACTTGTGCAAGAACGCATGTGCAGTACAGACACTCGGCAAGTTTTTGCGCAAGAACGTTCTTGCGCAAAAAGCCTGCAGTGTAGACGTAGCCTTAGTGTTTAGATTTGATGAAATGCTGGTGAGTTGGTGCATGCATTAATTTCACTTTATAATCTGGGTTACAAATATAATAAGTAAGGGTTGGCTCTGAAATGCTAACCATGCCATATTCAGGTGGGAAACATTACCAAGTATGACACACTAGTTTAAGTGAGGTGTTATCTCCTGCCTAACAGAAAAAGGTCCAGAATACCATTGAATACAGCAAGGTTGTGTGAGGTTTAGGTTATTGGCAGCATGTAGGCTTTGTGTTTTTGAATTATTACTCTTCCTTTAAAAAAAAAGTACCTACTTTTTTTAGTCCTAAAGCTATTTTAATGACCATTATTATGAGGTTTATCTCTCTGTAGAATTAGAGTATCAACTAGTCATCTGATCTGGTCTTAACAATAGTAAGAATTTTTTAAAAATTCACAGGTGTTTACAAGAGTCTGACCCTGACTCTGCTGAGCATTATCTGAAAAATGTTAAGAACCCTCAGTCTGTAACTGGGACTTGGAAGCACTTCATACCAGGTTCAGGCACTTAACCTTTCTTCTTTAAAGAAACATCTTAGTTGTATTCTGTAGTCACAGCCATCTAAAACAAGGAAATTCAGTGGGTCACAGAGAGATACGAACTGATACTTTAACTGTGATCATTAAAAAAGGTATTAGGTTTCATGGTTTAGCCATAGTTCATAATATGACTAAGGCATTCAACATAAGACACTAAAATGAGTGTAGCTTTTTTTATACAGCACCTTTTTTATCTGAATTAATAGTTTCATATTTTTTATTATCATTCTAAGTGTCATCTTGTCTCTTGTTTTATGTCTGTAAATGTCTGAGAATGGGTCTTTGTCTCATTTACTTGATAGCAGCTGTTTGCTGTTTCTTGTATTTGCTGCCCTAAGGAACTTCAGAGTATTGTCATTAAATGTACCTATTGAAATGAAATAGTTCTGAATTAATGAGTCTAGTAACACTTCACTAAACCCCAATGATGGTGAGGATACTAACTAAAGCAAGCAAACACTTCATAATGATGCCACTATCTACTAAAATTTCAGAATTGCAATCATGTTTATATGATTAAAAATATATCAGTGTTTCCTGACTTTGTATCCAAAAAATATTTAAACAGGCAGTGGTTAGTGACATAATGCTTAATTTTTGTAATCCCAGATTCTAGAGGAAAAAATTGTCCCCTAGCGATAAGGGGAAGAAATGTAATGGTTCACTTACTTTCAGAAGTACAGAAGAAACCTATTTTGCAGCCATATAAGAAAACTAGCATAGTAGAGCAATAGTAATTGAGCTTGAGCTTGTATTTCCATTCTAAATCATTATTTGTAGGGCATAAAACATTGTAATTTCAAAACAGATTCTGCAAAAGATCCAGAATACAGTTTGTGAGAGTGAGTGAAAATGTATGTGCAACAACTTTTAAAATCAAATTTAAAAGTCTTAGAATCATAGAAGTGTAGGACTGGAAGGGAGCTTGAGAGATAACCTAGTTCAGTCCCATGCACTGAAGGCTAGAGTAAATATTGTCTGGGCAACCTCTGACGATGTTTGTCTAACCTGGGAGAGGGTGCAGGGAAGGCCACCCAGAGGAACAGGGAGGGGGAATGAACAGTCACCCCATTTAGTAATTAAGATTTTGGCAGAGGCACAGAGGGACGATGCTACAGAGAGCTACCATGACTTGCCTATGCCCTCCAGGCAATTTATTTTAGCATTAACTACTGTAATTAGGAAGGTTTCCCTAATATCCAACCTAAACTTCCCTGGATGCAATTTAAGCCCATTGCTTCTTGTCCTATCATCAGACTTTGATTTAGAACGATTTTCTTCCTTTTAATCTTCATGAAACACTTTTGAGTGTTTCAATAAAAATGAAACTGAAACGTTCCAAAAGTGGCTTTCCAGAATCTTTTCCAGCTGAAGTTTTTTAGATATTGAGAATCTATATAGTTTTTACCAAAAAAGAGAACTGGAAACTTATTTGGAAAAAATGGGTGTAAAAATTTTTCCATTAGAACAATTCCTTTTGGCCGAGAAGCTGTTTTTGCTTCCAACATTTTTTTTTCTGTAGAGAACACATTTTTGGAGCAACTTTGGTTAAATCACAGAATTGCCCCTAGGAAAGGAAGGGTGTAAGTACCAACACCCAATGGCTGGGATTCTTTCTAATATGATCAAATATGGAGGTTATGGCATGATATGTAGCCTATTGTGCTGTGGAAAAATTCTCTGCGCTGTAATGCCCCATTTTAGTAGCACCTGTTCATAATTGAAAGCAGTTGTGTTGGTTTCAATGAACATTTTCCCAAACTCTCTGAGGGTTGAACATTTTGCCACTGGTGATATGTGGGGTTATAAAGCTATTTTTAACAACCTCTTTCTGGGCTAAGCCGGGCACCGATTCGGTGCCTGCAGCCCCTTGGCAGGAGTGTTGTCTGGTGGATTACAGAAAGATGATCTGTCCTTTAGACCCAGGTTCCTTGCCGGCCACATCTGTCCCCTGCTGCTCTCTCAGCAACTTTGGCTGCCTCCCGGTGCGCTGCCTGCGTGTGACATTTCCAGCTGGAGCCTGCCGCTCTCGCTGCGCCTGCTCTGGATTAGTCCAGCCTTTGGGCATGGCAGCTCTCTGCTGGATGACATCATGGGAGCGGTGTGAGAGCCGGTACGGCGAGGGGGACGCGGCGAGGGGCGGGGGAGAGGCAGAGCCACTCGGCGGCCGGCTCTGGAGGAGCGCCTGGCAAGCCTCTGGCCAACGGCTGGGGAGAAGATGCCAGAGCCCCGCTTTGCAGCCTGCGCCGCCACTTAGGCAGGCTGCTCCCTGAGAAACTTAGCCCGCCGCTGGTGAGTGCGCGCTGCAACCGCGAATACGCCTCCCCACGCAAGGTGCGGGGAGCCTCCGAGCGATCCGCGTGGGGAATCCCCGGGAGCTGCCAACCCCAGTGCGCTTGGGGCGCACGGGCCGGGCGCGGCATCCCCTGAACGCACTGGAGGGGGCGGTGTGCGGGGCGCGTTAGCGCTGCCTGGCTGGTTAATGGTGCGCCCTGCGCTCTCGCCAGCGCTGCTCGGCTTTCGCTGCTGCTCGCTGAGCTTGGTCAGTTCGTGTCAGTGGGGCAAACTCGGGGCGCTTGGCTCGTCAGGGACCCTGCACCTGGCTCTGCTGGCTTCTGGGGAGCGTGGCACCTGCTAGGACGTGGGGCGGCTGAACCAGTCCCAGCGCTTGCCAGCTCCGCCGCCGCCCCGCAACTCGCAGCTGCGAGAGATCAGACTTAACAAGCAGCTCTCCGCCCCTCGCTCATTCTTGCTGCTCTTTTCTTTCACCCCCAGAGCCCTTCCACGCCGCGCGCAGATCCAAGCTCTTCCCGCTGCTTTAGTGACTGGTAAAGGAGGCTGGGGGGCGAATAATTCCGACTCTAAAAATGTGAGTAGTGCAGATGACCGAGAAGTTAGTTGCCATCGCACTTGTGACTCGTGATTTATATTGATTAGTCTTATCTCTTTCACTGCTCCTGAAATCCGTTTGTTTTTGTGCTTGCACTTCTGCTTAGAAACTCTCGTTTCTGATTTTTGTTTCCCAAGATGGAGCCCATTGACTTCACATTTGAAAATGTGCATAATGCCCCCCCCCTTTCTCCCCACAATCAGTTTTCAAAAACTGAGGAAGCAGGTTAGGAGGGAAAAGAGGCCTATTTGGCTACTTGTATTCAGCTATTCAGATAAGCTTTTTGGGTAAAGGGCTTTCCTCCACTCAGTTATTGTATTAAGGGACAATTTCACAAGCCTCTGTTTCCAATTTAGATATTCCAATCATCTGAAGTGGGTTTGCCCATGAAAGCTCATGCTGCCATCTACTTGTTTTGTTAGTCTTTGGTGCTACTAGACTATTCATTGTTTTTTTTTTTAAAGTTTGTGTTTCCAATGTGATGGTTTCTGAAAGTTATGAAGTTTCTGAATAAGTGGAGTATTCGGGCAACAAAAATGATCCTGGTAATTTGGGAGAAAAAGTTGACTAATAGTTAATTTCTATCAGTTGTCTCTAATGTTCATACTAACTTACTTGAGTGCAGTGTGAGAGTCTGCAAAAGTGACAAGGAGTCTGGTCGCACCTTATAGACTAAGAGATGTATTGGAGCATAAGCTTTCGTGGGCAAAGACCCATTTTGGTTTGGTTAGTTGGTGCTTACAAAAGCAAGAGACAAGCTATACCAGCTTGTGAATAGTGAAGAGAACTATTCAGAATAGCTCACTCAGGATATGTCTACACTAGCCCCCTAGTTAGAACTAGGGAGGCTAATGAGGGAGACCGAAATTGCAATGAAGCGTGGGATTTAAATGGATTTAATGGGCGGTCACCATTTTGGAAATTGACTAACCTGGAATAACTGCCCAGTGAATACGCGCAGCAGTGAAATGGGAGTTCAGAGTAAAGCCCTCATTAAACCTCATTCCAGGAGGAATAACAGCTAATTCGAATTAAGGGCTTTACTTCGAACTCCCATTTCACTGCTGCATGTAGATGTGGGCGGTTATTCCGGGCTAGTCAATTTCCAAAATGCTGACCGCCTGGAAGCATGCTAATGAAGGGTGAGATATTTAAATCCCGTGCTTCATTTGCAATTTCGGTCTCCCTCATTAGCCTCCCTAGTTCGAACTAGGCGGCTAGTGTAGACATACCCTCTGGTATGCCAATGAGCCTCACTATAATTATTATTGCTTAGCATTTTAGTTCTGGCTCTCTTGAGCAAGGTAGTAGATTTCCTCCTAATGTGCAACATATAATTTCTCACAGAATCTTGCCTTCTCCCTTATTGTATTCCCCCTTACTCTTAGATTGATATTTGTGCTCTCAGGGAATAAAAACCTGGCCACTTTTCCCATTTATTTCCTCTGTTACCTTCCAGCCATTGGGGAGATAAAAAGAAGGGAAACATAACTGAGTAATAAATCCAAACAACCTTAGGAACAATTTAAAGCACTCGAGAGGCAAAGTTTCTCCTACATTGGGAGAATGGGCCTTCACAGTAGGTTATTGCCAACATTTAGGCCCACAGACTGTTCTCTGGAAATCTGATAACTGTTTTGGCTTTCTTCCTTACATCCCTGTTACACATGACTCTTCAATGCAGCTGAACACATACAGTAGTGTACTCCCTAAAAGAATGAAATTTGCTTGTAGAAAACTTCACTTTCAGTGCTGAACAGCTACAGTTGAGCATGGTAGTTGACTTACTAAAATAGTTCAGAGCTAATTAGCTGTTGCTTGCCATTGACTTTGTGGTTATAATTAAGGTTTCCAGATTAAAGCAGCATCCAAAACCACTCTTCTCATGTAAATGGCTTAAAAGAAGGGGGGGGGGGGGGAAGTAGCTTTTCTAAAATTCGAATTAGATTATGAACCTAGACTTATTGCTGTGAAGCTTTTGTTTTTATCTACAAATAGAAGCTGAATAGTGTTGAAGCTTATAGCTCTTACTCTGTTAAGCTAGTCAACAGGAGTGACATGCAAATCTCATAACTGGTATCTTCTGCCTGTAGTTAGGAGGATTTACTGCCATGATGTCTGGACAGGTCTCTGGCTCTGTCCATGATGATAACCAGAAGGCTGCTTGCATGTGTGCTTAATGATGTGGGCCCATTGACCATCACAGACCCCAAGAGGGCCCCCAAAGACCACAAATAAGATAAGGCTTGAAGGTGCTCAACCAGCTTTATTGTTAAGTAAAGTACAGTCAAAGTTGTCAGTAGACTCTACCGAATCACTACACGCATGTACTTACAACAATGGCCTCAACACAACCAGTGGGGAAACTCCCACTGCCCCCCACTGGACAAAGACAGTCTCCCCATGACACCACTTTATATACAGGTACAAACAAGTTATGCAGGTTGTCACCCTCTGACATTGTCAGGTTACCTCTCTCTGATGCTTGGTAGATGCCACCCATCACCCTGTGTCTTGTGCTCTGGTTAGATCATCTCATTGACCATGCTGTCACTTAGATTCTTTCTTGAACCTGGGTTGGTGTCAGTGGGGAGTGGGTACCAAGGTCTTTTTTAATGAGCTGCTGGTACCATGTGGTTTCAACTTATGAACAGTACGAATTACTGCTCTATATCTGAACCTATTACCAATTAGTGTTTTGCACTCTGAGACCTGTTTGTGCCAAGTTCTGTGAGCAGGGCCCTGCCTCTTTTTCACTGCTTAGCTTTACTTGGTTAGCCATGTTTTGTCCATTGTTAGCTAGGCCTCAGACCAAGCCTGTGCTACATGGGCTTATGTCTTAGGCCTTCATCTTACTACACAGCCTACTAATTCACAGGATGTTGTGAAAGAATCAAATATACTTGAGACAAAATACTGTACTAGGAGTCGAAGAACTTTGAATTAAGAGTTTATGCAGGGCTGGATTACCCCATAGGCAGACTAAGCACGTGCTTAGGGCACCAACAAAAGAGGGTTACCAAAAAAAAAAAAAAGATTTTACGGTATAGTATTTGTTTTTATTTTGAATTACATATGGGAGGCAGGAGCAGATGACCATTTCGCGGGGCTTAGGGCAGCACAATTTTGCGGGGCCCCCTTTTGCCACGGTGCATGCGCGGTGGTGCCACCGTGCATGCGCAGGGCCCGGGGCGGCCGCCCCGCTCACCCTGCCCTATATCTGCCCCTGATGGGAGGGCACCATAATCTTTTCAGTGCTTAGGGCCTCTCACGGTCTTAATCCAGACCTGAGTTTATGCCATATGTTTGGTCCTGCAATGTGTGTCTAAGGTTAACTATTTGAGCATGGCTAACATTGAAGGGGAGGAAAGACCAGATACTGTCCATCCAGAGGAGAAAAAAAAATCTGATTTCTGCTTCAACACAAACATCCACATCCACACCATCCAAAGCATGGACCAGCATGGCAAGTCCTAAGAAGCTTCCTTGGATATTGATCCTGAATTCAGGGCCTGGGGCATTGATCAGGTTTCAGGTGAGTTTTTGTGGTGGTGTGGCCCTGATAGGGAGCAGACACACAGCTTCTTTGTGTACACAGGACTGGCTAGAAAGATTGCTGAAAAAGATTGCTCTTGTTTCCCTGAACGTGGGAGGACCAAACAGGACTTGATATCCATCCTTTGTAAATCAGCAGAATTGGATCAGAAATGTGACTCAACTTTTTTCTTCTAATGGAAACTGCCAAGATTTTTGGTTCTTTCAGGTTAACTGCTCAGACCAATGAACAGCTCTTTGTGAAGGTATTTATAAAGTGTGTGTACCCATGTGTATGCAATGAAAACAAGGAGCAGAAAGAGCCCTCCGATTCAAAGGGCTCTTCCTATGACCATGGCTACTTACGTTTTGTGAAAATACTCACCTAATAGTCCCAGTTGTTTGTTTTTACTGCCCCTACAAAGGTGAAAAGGTTTTCTGTTTGGCATTGAGTAGCTAACATGCACAATTTAAGTTTAAAATTTTATTATTTTAGTTATTGTTTTATAGTGTGTGAGGAAACCTAGTATGTAACTGCATATTAGTTCATGGAATCAGATGTAGCTTCAAATTTCCATCTGATTAGTAGCATCCCATATAAAATAATGGATTTTGTCTGTTAAACTAAATTAATATGTCGAGGGAGAGAACTGAGTTATAGTTCATGTTAGAAGTAGTCAACTTAATTATTCCTTAGCTTTTCAGAAACATGCAAGTCCTTCCCTTAGTTCCAGCTATGCTACTGTAGCTCTGTTGCTAAAATGCTAGTCCAGAGCTACAAATTCACTGAAAGCATAAAGAAGATGGCTTGAAGCAGTGGTGGTAATTGAGGGATGCTAAGAGTTCCTTTCCCCAGATTTTTTTGCATTTACTCCAAGTTGCATAGACCTCAGAGCTAAGGGCAGAGTGCAATTAGACTGTTGCAGAAATTTGACAGAAGAGGCCAAATTTCAGTGAGTGGTTTGTGATTTGATGCATGGATTTAAGTGCCATTCAGATTTGGCCTGGTTGTACCTGCATCCTTGTGGAGTGAGGCCAAATGGTGATGTGATCTGGAGTACAGAGAGTCTGTTCCTGTACACTGGAGTAATGGGGAGTTAGGGTTGCTAGATGGCTTAACCAAAAATACTGAATGCCCTCCCCCTCTCAACTCCCTCCCCCCCAAACACCAGGGGAAAAATTCTGGTTTTTTTGCGGGGGGGGGGGGGGGGGGAACAAAGTTGTTGAGCAAAAAAATAGGACCCCAAGAGTTAAGAAAGTAAATAAATAAAATAGCATGGCCCCTTTAAGTGCATGCAGTGTCAGAATAGGGATAGGAAGAGGAGAGGTTGAGCACTAAGACCCAGGGAAGGCATTGCTTCCCCTTGCTCAGGTCTTTAGGCTTTTTGTTGGCATCCATCTTGTTTTCTTGGTTGAGCCAGAAGGGAGCTTCTCTGAAGAGCCAGGTAAGCGGGGGGTGGGGGGACTAGGCCCAGTTGCTGAGGGTGTTGTAGGGTTGCCAGTTGTCTGGTATTTTCACCTCCTGGCAGGGGGGAAAACCAGAAAATACTGGACATTTTAGGTGTCCAGTATTTTCTGAATTTTTTTACCGGACAGTCTGGGTCAATACCGGACACTTGGTAGCCCTATGGGGAGTCCATTAGAAACGTGACTACATGGTGCATCTGTAGGTAAGAGGACAGACTGCTAAGCTGAAGGAGACCCAGGGTCCTGACAAGGAGAGGCCAAAAGCTGAAATTTGCCCCCCTTCTTGTGCCACTCCAAGAGATATAAGTTGGTGCCACTGGCTGGGATGTGTCAGAGTGGCAATGTTTTCAGTTCTCCAATGAAGTTAGGTTAAAAGGCTATCATCGCTCTGTTTGTGACCTCAAGTCAATGTCATTTTAAACACACATGCCAAGGAGGAATCCTCAATATATGTAACATTTATTTGCAGTAACATACTGTATTCCTGAAGACCTAAACAATGAGAGTTGTGGGTGCTCAGCACCTATGAATAATATTGTATTTAGGACTTTTAAATATGAATCTACAAATCTAACTATAGGTTTTGGAGTTTGGAAATCTTGACCTTTAACGTTTTGAATATATCTAACAATCAAGGAGAATGTATGGATAATATCCTCGCAATTGGGTGCATTTCTTCAAAGCAGAAAATTAGTAATGTCCTCAATCGGCAGCTACATGACCTATAGCTTCCATATTAAGGAAGGTATATTTTGAAGCCCAAGCATGTTTGTCTTTGCGATTTTAAACACTCCCTGTGAATAGTTGCAAAGCAGCACTGAATAAATGGAAAACGCAAAGTCCAAGGAAGAGTACTGGGAGTGGCTCTAAAGCACTTACCTCCTTTCCTCCAGTGTATTGTGGAAGAGGTGTCTTTTGCCTTGTGGTGGTGGAACACATAAGGGAAGTAATTGTTGCTTGTGGCGTGCATTTATTTTGGTTCCAATTTTGCCGCCTCTATACTTGTGTAAAGGATGAGAAATTCCACCTGTTAGTGTTAAACATCTTGGTCCTCTCTATTTGACTGCACCATCATAACGTTGATGGAGTATAGAGTTTTCCTTCCATGTGCTGGTCTATGCAGTACACTCTTCCAATCCTTGACTAAGGCCTTGTCTACATTTACTGGGAGATAGGTGCTGTGGGAATTGATCCCCCGGGGGGCGGGGTCAACTGCTGATTACATTCTCATTGACATCAGTACACCACCATATCAAGAAGCATAAGGGGAATTGACAGGAAAGTTTCTCCTGTTGACCTTCTGCAGTGAAGATGCCACAGTAACTCGATTTAAGTTATGTTGACTCCAGTTATGCTGTTTGTGTAGCTGGAGTTGTTACTTCGTTTGGCATTGCCTCCTAGTGTAGACCTGGCCTAAGTGGCTGCTAAGGACATAGATAAAAAGCAAATGTCAGGGAAAAGACTGTCAGCCTATCCCAAAGCATCTGAATATGTTGTTAATTGTCTGAAAGCATACCATATAAGCATACTATCCCTATACAGCAATCTAGCTCAAGATTCCATGTCACAGTGAGCATTCAAGAGTAGGCATGTGTCTTGGATAGGAGGAAGCTGAACAGCTATCCCTTATCTATGCTAGAAGTGCATTTTTGAGTGTCACTGTGCAATGGTGCTAGTCTAAAGCAGTGTCTGCTCTCTCTAGTACAGATGTCTGCTGGAAAAAATAGGGGATGGAATAACCTATGATAATTAAAGAAATAGGGGATGGAATAACCTGTGATAATTGAAGAGTAGCTTCTCTTGTATAAGCTGCATCTGCTCTCATACCTGGGGTGGATGACAGCTGAGCCAGTTTCCGATCAGACTTACAAAAAGTAGGCAGACATTCTTAGACTGGCTTTTAATAAATATGTGCTCCTATATTGCTGTACTAACTTAATATGGAGCCATAGGGAATCCATACTAGGTTCTTCCAATCAACCCCAGATCATTTACTTGGGTCAATAGAATCTCAGGACCTTACACCAAAACCAACACAGTGGTCTTAAACGAACTGAAAATTTAACAACTCATTTTTTCTTAGTTATTAAATGGCTAAAGCATATTGAGTTGCCCAGATGATTTTGGGGAGCACAGTCCTTTTTGTTCAGTACTTTCCATGCCAGAATTACTCTGTCCTGAGGTGGGGTAGGAAAGAGGTGCTCCAAGGCCTTTTCCCCCCTTTTCTTTTCCATCTTGACCCTCTTTTTCTGGAAATATCCTCACTGTCTTATGGATCAGGTAGTTTCATGGCTTACGAGCTCGATCATCAGTTCTTTCATATGAATTGCAATTCTAGTTTGCAGCTTTGCCTACTTGCCACTTCAGGTGTTTTTGGGGATAACGTGCAGATGTTTATGGTTCTTTTGTTATTTCTAAAGAGCTAACTTGTAAGAGTTTTCTTATATCCACCACATGTTTGAGTTACGAACACATAGCAAAATTTCATAATTCCACACACAATGTTTATACGCATAAGAAAATATCCAGCAGAGGTGAAATACAAGGCCATCTGAAGTATCATTGGAAAAAATTATCACATTTTTATAACCAGGGTGACCATGTTAATGGGGGTGGGTGTATGTGTGGTGAGCCTGAAGAGGAAGGTAACAAGTACTTTGCTACAATATAGTGCACCTATGCTGGTAAAGCATTCCTACTGTAGATGGTGCCTGAGTGGTGATGCATCAAATTCTGCTCAGTGCCCATGTGCAACTACATTGAAATAGATAAGGTTGAACAAAGTTGAAAATAAACTGTCAGATGATACTTTTTTTTTAATAGGGCTGTCAAACGATTAAAATTTTTAATTGTGATTAATCGTGTGATAAATGTAATCGTGTGCAACTCCCCTTTGAAATGCTATGGCAGCGTTTCAATGGGGCAGTGCTGCATGGAACCTGGGATCAGCTGGAGTTCTCAGCTGACTCCAGGCTCCATGCAGTGCTCCTCTTTAAGGCACTGAAGCAGCACTTCAAAGGGGCAGCACATTAGGTGCCGGGGATCAGCTGGGGATTCCAGCTGTTCCACACTCTCGCCCTCCACTCTGTGTTGAAAGCCCCTTTGAAGTGTCGGAGAGGCACTTCAAAAAGGCAGTGTAGCATTAATATGTTAATTTTTTTAATGTGTTAATCCTGTCCTGCGTTAATTGCAGGCATTAACCGAAGTCAATTGACAGACCTACTTTTTTGGTCTAATGACATGAAATGTGTGTAAACAGTTAATTTTCTGCCACAACACTAATGAAAGTGTACTTCAGATGGATACTGAAATTTTAGTAGCACTCCTTTTAGTGTTTTCCTACTACTTAGCCATTTCTTAACCCAGTTGATTGCGAAATGTAGTCCTCTTCACTCGTACTCCTTTTCGCCCAGTTCCAATGCTATTCTGAATTGCTGGTACTTTTGTGGTCTGCAGTTTTCCTTTTCCTATCACATCACCAGAAAAAAGTAACCTTGTTTTCAACTTTCACTCAGTCACAGCTTGTGTTATCTAAAACTGGTGTTTTGTTTTTGAGTGGAGAAAGGAAATTAACTTTTTTAAAAGAAGCAAAGAGTAAATGAAGAGGAGCACAGGAAGAAAGGTGAAGAGAAATAACAGTGAAAAATAAAGGGATCAACACTGTTAAAATGAGAGAAGGTGGGTGAAGAATTTTGAGAGCAAAAATAAAAGAATATCTCTTGAAGAGAAGGAAGCATGAAAGATTTAGAAAATGGAAAAAGGCCTCAGGAGATTAAAGGGAACAAGAACCAATAGACTACAGGGGAAAATGCGTGTGTGAAAGCTGATAAGATGAAAAATGTAATAGAGCAGATTTAAGAATGAAAAGGAGCAGGTAGGACAAGATATCAAAATCAAGACCCAAAATACTATATCCAACTTTGTGGATATAGTATGAGAGAGAAACAGAAGCCTTAGAGTAAGTTGAGTGAATACCTTAACAATGATTCATATTTTTCATTTGAAGAAGTGGGTTGTGCCTGCAAAAGCTTATGATAATATTTATGTATTTTGTTAGTCTCTAAGGTGATACAGGACCATTGCTGTTTTTTAAATTATCCGTGAGAATGTGTTCAACTTCAAAAGCAAGTTTGCTTGAACTATTTGCAGCCCTTTTATATTCATTTTTGAATAACAGTCTAAAGAACAAACTCATCAAATGATCCTGCCAACATAACACAAATTAAGAACACAGTATTCAGGGACTGAATTTCAGTTTGGTACCTTCAATTATTTATATAGAAAACTTTATATTATGGCCATCCTGCCATGGAACACAAAATGTTACATAATTTGTCTAAGGAAGAGAATGAATTTCGATTGCAACGTTGGAAGAGAGAATTCCAATGAAAGAATAGTAAATAATGTTAACACTTGTTATCCACTTCATAAAAATGGTAATTAGTGGTTTCTTTATATGGTTGGGGATGGGGTAGTGGTTGGTGTTAATTTAAGTGAACTGAGTTCCAGAATTTGAGGGAGAAGATGAACAGTTGGTCCTTTGTAATTTACTTCTGTTTCTTTATAGTAGTCATTTTTCATCATTATTACATTACTAGAAGATTTACCTGGCAGTGCTCAGGTCGTTTGTGACAGACCCTGCCCCCCATGCTTCATGAAATGGACTCATGGACATCAATATGCATAACTCAAAGATGCTTGGGACAAACTGCCTCATATAACCTATCAATCTTAATATCTTAAAATGCTGGGTCTGTATATCTTATTTTGGTGCATGTACCATTCTTGTGTGTAAAGTTAGATATATGGAGTATGGAATAGTTTATGGTTTTAAATGTGCAAATGAAAGCCATCAAGGGTGTTTCCCTCGATGTCTAGAATAGATGACCACATGTGAACCATTCCCTTGGTCCTCTAAGTCTCAGTGGTTGGTCAGAGGAAGTCACATGTCTACCTCAACTGTAGGAGCTGTCCAAGCAATAGAAGGGTGGAACGGAGAAAGCGAATTCCCACTCAAAGTGGAATCTTTAAAAACAGTAGGAGACTACCAGGTCCGTGTCTCTGGTTTACTGGTGTGGCACACTCATGGGAATGAACTAAAGATCCCAGGGTGAGGGAGTCCCTGGTTTGAAGGCTTAGCTAGAAAAGGAAAAGTTTTAGGGTGAGTTAGTAATGAATTTGTAAAAAGTTTGTGCTGAGGTTTTAGTGTTAGAATTAGCTTTGCCTTTTCTGTTTGTAAGCTAGTTTGCTCTGCCTGTTCTCACTTAAATCCTACTGCTTGTAATTAATAAAATCACTCTTATTTACTATCAAACCCAGTGTAAATGGTTACCTGTGGGAGCAAACAGTATGTTTATTCCCCCTTTCATTATTAAAGATGGCTTACCTAAATAATGTATTTGTGGTTCTGATCCTATTTGGAGAGTGGTATCCTGGGAAGCTGGGCCCAAAACTGCATTTTCCTTGGACCAGAAGAGTTTCAGTGTCTGTACCGCTTCTTGGGGAAGTGGGGGAAGTGATTTCAGCTCTGGTCCTTGGCTAGGGGAGACCAGGAGCTGGCCCAGCAGGAGAGAGCCATGAGAAGCCCCAGTGAGCAGGAGGGCAAGAGGGTCTTCTGTGACTGCACCCTATCACGGTATAGTAGTCATTTTTCATCATTATTACATTCATAGAAGATTTACCCAGCATTGTTCAGATCCTTAACTCAATTAATTCATGACTCAGGATGAGGGGTTCAGTATGGAGGCTGCCCTAGGAGGAGAGGACTACTCCAGCCGCACTCCCCCACCCCCAACCACAGTAGCTTGGGGCCAGGTGAGAAGCTTTTGTCCATGGCTGCTACAGCTCGAGCAGGCATAGCAGGGGGAGAGTGAAAGTCCTCCATCTAGGGCAGGGGCAGGTTCGTCTGCCCCGCTGAACTTCCCAGGCAAAGTGAAGAATGCAGCAAACTATGCACTTCCCCTTGCTCCCTGATAGAGGGGAGCAGCCAGCAATGTTTCCATATGAATTGGAGAGGCTGAGGGGAGAGCTTCACCCCTCACACTCTCCCTAAAGGGCACCTGGGTGGTGGGAGGCTTGGTACTTGGGCAGTCCCAGATGAGGCGGGAGGCATGCCCAGCTAGCCCCTTTCATCTGCTTGGTGATTCTCTCTCTCTCTTTTTTTTTTTTTTTTCCCCTGTAAGATTTTATGAGAAGCAATCCCATTCCTGGCATCTTTTTTTTTTTTTTTTTTTTCCCCCCCCGGCACAACCAAATTCTTACTTTGCTTTAAGTTATGATAAAAGGAAGTTGTATATCAAATTTGGAGGAGTTCTTCAACAGGCAGACAGATGGACAGACCAACACAAAGACAATTTTTTCTCAAATATATAGTAGATCTCTCAAAGCTCCATACAAGCAAGCTTGAATCAAGGGAAAAGGTTGTGATTCTGTCCATCAGGCAAAAATACACTCAAGGGCACTCAAGATGTGGATAAAAATTCTAGTAGCAAGCTACAAGAGAGTGAGTGAAATTGCTGCCTGGACAGAGGACAAAGCAACACATCTGTGTCACTTAAGTCCTACTTCAGCTTTGTTTTAGTGGCTCAAATATGCATTAGCCCTCTGCCCAGGAGTGAATTGCACCAAAAATAAATAAGCTGCTTAGCATATGGGTTAATTATCAAGCACAAGATGTCTGATTCCAAATGATCAGAGGAGGATCTCTGAGAAAATTGGGCAGAATAGTTTGCCAGCGATGGCACACTCTCTACCTTAGCTTGGAAAATGAGCAGTCCTGTGATACCTTGGAGACTAACATATGGTTTCATGAGCCTTCATGGGAAAAACCCGCTTGATGAGATGAGCTTAATTCCAATTTGGGTCTCAAATGTGTTCTGCTGTCCGCAAATATATCTATGTAAAATGCCTGGCAAGATATGTCCCACTTCACCCAGTGCTGGTTCAAAATAGATGGCCACCTGTTGTTAGCTGAAGTGGCAGAAATCTGTGTAATATACCTAAAGCCTGCATTATGCGTCTGCATTATGATACAGTCTTTAATTATGTGATCACGTACACTTTTTCCTCCCAGAGGACCTTCGCCTCATTCAATGAAAATAGATTTTGTTTATGAAACAGTTGGTTACTATAGTGATGAGGGCCGTAGAAAAAGCCATGAAGAAACTAATAATTCAGTTTTCAGACTAAGGTTTGAATAGTGTGGTGTAGATAATACTTGGGGTCTCATGCTGATCAACCAGAAGCAAACAAAATGTTGAATGAAGTGAGGACTCTCCATGAGAGTGCTCAATGATGCAGGGATCCTGGGGAGAAAATGATAGGGGATCATATCCATATACGGCTATATATAAAGGTTGCATAGACCTTAATTATAGTACTTCATAATGTTTGTAGAACCTTAATATTCTTTTGAACAGTTATTTGTGTGAGCGTAAAGTCACTGTTATGATGCAGCTCCTACTCTCAAAATCTATACAGTATTAGGCTTTTCCAGTGGTGATACATATCAACATTTACTTCTGCACCTCTGTTCCTGTAAACGTGATACTTGAGGATTTCAGCAGACAGCTTTTCTGTTGGGGCCAATAATTGGAGGATTTCTTGTTTCCACCAGAAAATCAAATGGGAACATGGCAGAGAGAGAAGACTAAAATGATTAGAGTGACTCTCTTGGAATTAGAAGAAATTTCTGCTCAGTGGTGTCAACAGAGAAAATTCATAGTAAGAGTGATAAAATGAACTGCACTTGCTATCATGTATTTATGCTGGAGAGAAAATGGCTTGAGTCACTCAACAGCTAAATGGGGAGGGGGTGGGTGTGTGATAAGTAAAAGCAGATGATGATTTGCATAGAGCAAGGGTCTCAAACTCTCAGCCTGCAGGCCAGACTCACCAGGAGTCCTGGGCTCTAGCTAGGGACTGTCCATTACTGGCCTCCAAGCCTTGCCCCTTCCTGCCATTGCTCTTTACACCAATGGCATGCAGCCCCCCAAGTCACTCCCCCAGTATAGTCTGCTTTCCCCATGGCTCCTGCTGCTGTGGAGTGTGGGGGTTTGCTGCTGCACCATACCGCCCTCTCCCATGGGATTCCTGGAGCTGTGCCCTTGGGGGGTAGGATTGCCATGGGAGGTGGGGAAAGGTGGGATGATGGCAAGAAAAAGTAGGGCTAGGGGGGCCAGTAATGGACAGGCCACCCCCAACCTGCTGGGGGTCTCTGGCTGGATCGTGCAATCGTTTAGCTGAGAGATCCCTGGCATAGAGGAGGAGGGAGTAGCTATCTAATTTCTGGCAGTTATACCTTATTGAGGAATGGCCAATTGGCGTGGCCCCTTTATATCTCCAAAAATGGCAAATGTAGAACTGTTAATCTTAAGTCCTTGACTAGTCTTTAGATGGCAAGAGCCATTTTTAGCTCTGTTGCTTTCTCAGTAAAACAGATGTACTTCGGGAAGTAAATTTATTCAAGGGAGAATGGAGTGGAAAAGCTCTATTTCATCCTTCTCCAAACTCCTCTAAGGAAAGAAGAGGTTTCTCAAAGCTCTTTTTCTTAGCCTTGAATAAGATTATAGTAAAAAGTACATAACTTTCCTAAAGATGGTACTTAATTGTCTACACTTGCCTGGTTCGTGAATGGGGAAGTAAGACTAAATGGCATACAATTGAAGAAAAAATTCTACTTGTTTAAACATGTCAAATTCTGACTCTGAAATCAAGGCATTTGTATTACACAAATCTTACTTTTCCAAGTTGAAAAACTGATGTGGCCCATGTCTCTCTCAAAGGAAAATAAATGTTGCCATTCCTCTGATTAAGCTGAAAGGTATAAAAGCTAACTACAGTTATAGGTGTCTTACTGAACAAAAGCATTTGTGCAATTCTCGGAGTTTTTTACATCAAATGAAGCACTTGCATATGGCAAAGATTACATATTTCCGTCTTAAAGTGAAAAAAAACACCAAATAGCAACTAAAATAGTGTGGTGTTTTCAAAATCAGAATACTTATTTAAAATCAAGTATCTAAGAACACAATTTGGAACAGATACTGCGATTTTTCACTAAGACAAAATTCCAATTTACATTAGCCGAATCATTATTTTACAAAACTGAGTAAGCATGGACAGTACATAATTTACAGATGAATTGTAAAAAGAAATTTTGATGTTGCAACCTTTAATTTTCCTTTACAATTTACAACGATTTAGTTTATTTTTTTCCTTTTCAAAATATTCTCTCTCTCTCTCTCTCTCTCTCATAATTTATATATTTGTTGGGAAACTGGCATATGGTGATTAGCTGGTCAAGCTGACACCTGTGCTGGGGCTTTCTTTCCCCTTAATAAATAGGTTAAATAATTATGGCAAAAGTAAGGCATGCTATTAATCTGCTTTTATAAATGTTTCCTATTGTCAACCCCAAATGCTCAAAAGTTGAATCACACTCACCAGAATTCATGAGATGTGAAAATAAGAGTTGGTGTTTGACTTCTGCTTTTTGAGCCCTTAGGGTCCAGTAGGCTTATATTCTGAAGCCTTCTCCACAGCCACAAGATGTAGAAACTTAATTTTTCATAAGGATGAAGGCTGAAATATTGCCTATCTACTTAACTTCAGGAGCTGGGGGCTTAAGGAAAACCGTAATTGCCGTGCTTCACAACACTCAGTATTACACCAAATCCCTCCCAAACATTCCTCCAGTAAGTGTACATGGACTGTCATGTGAACTTTGTAGACTGAGCATACTTGACTTCACTGGAGGTTTGCAGAGAAGATAGCTTTGAAGGACAACAGGCATAGTCAGATCTTGCAGAGACTTCGTTACAAAGGAACTCAGGAAAAAGAGGGACTTTAATGCAATGTTCTGGCACATTCGGCTTAGTCCAGGTTTTTTATGGAAAACAATGAGGGCAATGTGACTTTTTGGCTAAAGGTTCCCATATGAGGGTCTACAAGACTACTATGTGGGCATATGCTAGCTGTTTCTTTTGGGCTAAGGGATTGGACCCAACTGGTATTCTACTGAGGCCACATATGTATGTCTTTTCAGGTTTAAAGGTATTAAAGGTAAACAAGACACACCTCGTGAACGTTCATCTGCAGTGATGAATGGGGCACTTCAAACCTCTCAGAGCTGTTGTTCCAGGCTCTCTGAGTGGTCTACTGTGCCGGTCTACTGGAAAGGCATCCAGGTTGTGCATCTACTTGTGAGGTGGAGAGCGTGAGCTGGATGGCAGGGGCTGCAAGGAATGTGTTTCATTGAGGATGCACTGAAACATTTGGCATGGTTGATTTGAAATATTTTGGTATTTCTGTCCCATGAAAAACTGTGGAAGCCCATCTTGTATAGGACTGAAATTAATTTCTTGACCAGTTCTAGTACAAACATGGCTTTCACTTGGTAAGTTACCTTCTAGTCACAAACAATGGTTTGGAAAACTGATTTCCATGTCCTTCCACCTCCCTCTCCTGTATTATTATTATTATTAGTAGTAGTAATAATAATAAAGTAGTCTTGATAGCAAAATAAATGTGGTGAGACAACTGATTTGCATGATAAATGCTGATGGGAAGCATTACATCCTTTGAAGGTTTGCCGCTTTCTTCAAGTAGTTACTGAAACTTTCCTTCCAAACCAAGATAGCTGTAAGGTACTGACATCAATTGACTCACCACTTGTTTTGATCCACTCACTAAAAATTGTCTTGTATCTTTCTGCATGAGTATCATCAAAAGAATGAGAAACAATGTTAATATTTTAGCCATTATTTCCACAACTGTGGAACTTCTTATTTTTGTAGTTGGTTAGCATATTCTGCTTCCTCTTTGTATCTCAGATTTGAAAGCATTAGTGTTCTGATTGAGTGATTTCAGTTATGGTTCTGGACCATAACTTAGCTAATGTTACTGCCGCATGTAATAGGCTGCAGTCATTTAGTTCTAGTTAATTCATTGATGTTACTCTTCTTGCAGCCTGTTCAATACTAGAGAGGAAAAGGTGGAAATTGACATTCAGTAATATTTCTGGCTTCACCACTTGCTGTTTCACATTTTGAAACTTGCACACAGGGGAGATGACAGACTTGCTGGGACCTTGGGTAAAGTTTGTTTGTGGCTCCATGCTCCCAGAAGGGGCAGGACTGTAGCGAGGCTGTAGTGCTTTCTACAGTGTACCATGCTGTCCCCTCCCATTCCATGCCCTCACAGCCCCCTCCCTCAAACCACTCCAGCAGATACTTAAAAGGCCTGAGGGTCTGGCTGCCACCACTCTTGCGGTGGCAACAGTTGGGAGCCTGGGCCCTTTGAATTGCCAGGCCCAGAGGGCAACTGCCCCCTTCCCTCCTTCTGTTGGTGGGTCAGCACATAGTGGTGTCCCCACTATGGTGCCCCGGTATACGTTGGTTCCGTACTAGAGTCAATGACACCTGTGGGAACTGTTTTGTTTTAAAGTCCTCCCACTCTCTGCTCTTCTGTCATGCACACACAAAAAAGACCAATTCACGCAAACAGAAGTCAGCCGTGGGGAAAAAAATGTCCCCGCTTTACGTCCTTTTGCTATATATCCACATTTTTTAAATATTTTGAACGTATAGTGGTGATGCCTTGTATACACATCAATATCCCAGTAGAAATTCTATGGCATGCCACAATAGTCACACTTGGATATTGTATATACAACAGTGAATAAACATAACATCTTACTTTGTAAGATCTGGGACTCTTCTCAGTCTTTTAGGATGTCTGCTCAAGAATCACTGTATGTGCGCTAGCTTGAGTCCAATAGAAGTGAAAACAGTACTGTGTGGGCTGGGGAGGCAAGCAGGATGCTAGGTTTTGCTGTCCATGCTTTAGCCTGACTTAAGCTATCTTAGCTGCTACTGTTTCTCAAACAAAGCTTTTGTTCTGTACACATAATAGTCAGAGGAGGAAGAAGCACTAAAAACTACATTTTTTAAAAGTTCTTTATACCATTCCTCCTTCATTTTGATTTAACCACCAACCCACACTCATACATTGATCTTTGCCCACTTGTGGTTATGATGAGGAGGTGAGACCAGTTTAATTCGAATGCTGCCATTTGCTCATGCCGTTCCATTGGTGCTCATGCTGCACGTACACACTTTTTTCACACACATAGCACTTCACGTTTGTAACGGAGAGGCTAACAACCACATTGGTGATACTCTAGAGCCTCAACTCTCTCCATTTCAAAAGCTACAGAGTTTGTTTTGCAATGCCAGTAAATGCCAAAGAGCCCAAAGAATTAGACCATAATGGCTGAAATATGGTTTAACAAATGTATTGTAAAGAAATAATTGTGGTCTGCAGATATAACTAGGAGCCAGAGCTTTCTGAGTTCTAATACCTTTCAGTAATTAATGGCTGCCCTTTCTATGGCCATGGATAAATCATGTTTCCTTTTTGATTCTATGTAACTTTAGCATTTTACAAGTGGGGTGGTATGTTCTCCATGAAATCAGTCTATGCTAAAAACAGCAAAGCAGGCATTTTTACTTGCTGTTTCTCTCTGTTGTGTTGTGTCTTATCTCAGGTGGCCACTGTTGTGAAAAGAGACTTAACCCAGTTCTGTGTGAATATGCCTGCCTCGTTTTTTTTAAACTGCAACTTTTCTCTAGGGGCAATTGCAGCATCCTTGCTAGGTCAACACACAATCTTTTTTCAAGCTTCAGATAAGAAACATGTAGGATATAAAAAGTCACACGCATCTTGGAAGCCATGTTGGGTCAAGCACACACTGCCCTATGCGTGTCAAGGGCCTTTTGCAAGTGCAGAAAATACCTTGCTATAGATCTTGTTACTGTAATGTCAATAACTCTCCTTTTTTGATACACTGAAATTCAGATAACTTCTTCCACTGCAGCTCTTATCTGTGGTACAATTGGTAGCATTTTTAGTTCTCACATTTTTAAGCTCTGGCTTCATTTCCCTCCCTGTAATACTATGGAGACTTCAGAAATGGTAGATACAGTGTGTGCTGTGAAATACATGCCACGTTAGCTAGTGAAACATTTGACAACCATTAGCGGTTCTGTCAGGAGGAATCCTTTAATTGGAAGCTGTTCTTTGACAAGAACCCTCTGAACAGTTTCAGCACCGGAGCTGGAAATGGTTGTGAGTCTAACACCTTACCTCACAAACACTGTGACCGTGAACAAAGTATGATAACTTGCATTAATGGAATGGGTCCAGCTGGAATCATTGGGCTTATGGCTACTCTGGACACCAATATTGCTGTATATTTAAGTGGATTTGAGGAATGGATTGGTGTTCAGAATGAGAGCTTATTTCTCCCTGGCCTGAGAGGTTTGTTTTAAAAATAGACCTTTCCTAACAACTGTATTAACAGGTCAGTGGAAGAGAGCAAAAAAGAATCTAAATTTGAGCAGCAGTAATGGTGGTTGGCGGGCTAGGCCCTATTACTGTTCTCTAGAGAGAAGGGCTATGTGTGAGTAAAGGGGTTGTATGGCCAGCTTCTCAGACTATACTTCTATGGGGGGCAGTAACAGATACCAGCTCGAGGGGGGGGGGAGGAAATAGTGGGTGTTCATTGCCTGCTGGCAGCCCCACCAATCAGCTCCTTCTCTCCACACTCTCCTTATGCCTTCTGCATGCTACAGATCAGCTGTTCAGCAGGGTTTAGGAGGTCTAGGTGCAAAAGGATGGCTGGTATGGGGCAGGAGGAGGTGGGTTGGATTCTAGGAGGGATCCATGATTGAATGCCCCTGGGGAAATGAGGAAGCCGGCACCCACAGGTGGCAAAACTTAAAATAAAACAAACTGGAGTTAACTACCCATTGCTCCCACTCTTTGGCAAGTAATACTTGATATAGTAATCATAACACAAAGCCCAGTTAGCTGTGAAATACCTACAAGTCTGCTTAAATTATCTGACTCCTCTTTGCTATCTATCTTGGATGGTAATGGAGAGTACAGTAGTCTGCATTTGTGATACCTGTATGTTTTACTGACACACAGTGTGCTTGAAGCAAATATTCTATGCTTTTGAAGATCATCCACTTGGAAGCCTATAGGTACAGTAAGTTTGTGTATGTTGCTCAGATAAACATGCACCTTATCTTACCTTCCCCCTCTTTCATAAATTGTGTGCAGTACACATACAGGGTGATACTTGTATAATCAGTGCATTGGCTATAGCATTTTTGAAACAAAATAGAGAGAGGAAAAGTAATCATCAGGATGGTGTGACGGGAGGTAAGCCTTCTGAAAAGTGACAATTGTCTGTCAAAAATTGGCCACTATTGTGACTTATACTGTGCTTTGGCATTTAACTAGTACATGGAAACATGTTTCATGATCATATTTTGATGTATAATTGATACTTTATTGTATATCCATGAGCTACGTCAGCTGCCTGACGGCATGAGAACTGCTCTTGGTCTCCAATGGGGCAAAATATAGCAGAATTAAAAAACCCGGGATACACAAAATGATATCCTGTTCTTCATTCCACAGGACTGCTATAAATCAATGTTTTTTTTTCATTCTTGATTACCAGGTACTGACATGGAGGGGCATAGATTTCAGGGGCTGTAGATCTGCATAATAGCTGCCTGTCTCTTGCTGCTTTAGGAAAGCAGTCCTTCTCCCCCTCCCCCCCCCCCCCCCCCCCCCCCGGCTGTTAAGGGTTTCTCCTACAGTTTCAATCCACCCTAAAGTGATGACTGATTACTATGTGGCAAGAATATTTTTAGAGTCCTACATGCTTTGTAAGAGCAAACTGGTGGAGTGTGGCAATGAAGTTCCTCTTCTCTTTATTATGTCAAAAGAGGCTCTTCTGTGCTGCCTCTACATTTTCCACAAGATGGCATTGTTATTGAAAGGTAGAGACCCATGGAAATATTACTTATTTTTGTTCAATGACTCCAATCCAGTAAAAAGCTGCAGTTTGGCTTCAGATACTTATTCATTGTTCACCCTGTTTTAATGAGATCTGAAGCATTTTATGGAGCTGTTACAAGCCTAGAGCTCAGTTTGTAAAAGTTTTTTGGCCAATTTCCAGAGGAACCTGGTGTGCTTAAGTAAATTGTAGAATACATTTTTTTCCTTTGTTTGCTCTATCTACTTTTAAAACTGAATTTCAATCTTTGTGAAAGGGACCAGACTGACAGCACTGGAAAGCTCAGCTTTTCTGTTAATCCAGAGAACATATTACAGTATGGGCAGGGTCAGTGTAATATGCCCCTACTGTGGATCTAGTCAGGTCAAGACCAGCTGTAGAGGTGAAAGGGTAAATTGTTCTCCTTAGCCATCGGTCCTTGATTTCTCTCTTGTGTCTGGTAGAATTGCCAGTTGGTAACATTTGTAAAGGCTGGACTCTTCCTACTAACTTATTTCATAGCACACTGGACTGAAGTCACTGAGTAGCCTGCAGATAGGGATGGAAGGTTGTTACCATAAACTTGTTCCATATTCATGCAAAGAATTCGTCTTGTGGTTATTGGTAGGTGGATTATTTCTTTAAAACGCCACAATTGGAGCCCATTTCTGCTTTGCTCATACAAAGTGAAATGCTCTCCCATGTGCAGTGTCCATCTTTACAAAAGAGAGAGAAGGGATTCAGATGAGGGAGAGAAGTACTCCCTAGGCATCTGATGTAGGTTGTATGTATTAAAACAAGCCTAGAAAGTTATCACACTAGCAGTGATATGGGGGAGGAGGGTGTTAGGTTGAGGGGCATACCTTTTAACTTACATGGTCTGAAGCATTGAATTTTGGCTTCTTTACTTTGATGCTTGAAACCGTGTCACCGTGCATAGTAGATTTCCATAGGTAATGGATGGGTACAAACCTCTTGCATGTAGTACCATATATTGGAATTACAATTTATAGAGCTCTGTCATGATGAAACAGCAAAAGCCTTACTCCATTAGTCCCTCTCTAGTGCACCCCTCAGGGGACAAGCTTGGCTTTCTCTACCATGCTCTAGATGGAACCATGTGGTCCTGCCACTGTCAGGCTGGGTTTCTGGGTGACAGTGTCCCTGCTTCCCAACAGTGTTAACTTGAGAGAGTCACTTGGTTTGGAAAGTGTAAGTGTGTGTGTTTTTCCCTCCTTTCCCCCCGAGGAGCAGTGGATTCAAGTGACTCAATGGCTATGTCTACAGTGGCCCCTTTTTCGGAAGGGGCATGCTAATTTTGAAAGTGGGAATAGGGAAATCCGCGGGGGATTTAAATATCCCCCGCGGCATTTAAATAAACATGTCCGCCGCTTTTTTTCTGGCTTGGGGAAAAGCCGGAAAAAAAGCGTCTAGACTGGCCCGATCCTTTGGAATAAAGCCCTCTTTGAAGTAGGAATAAGAGATCCTCCGGAATAGGGCTTTATTCCGGAGGATCGGGCCAGTCTAGACGTTTTTTTTTCCGGCTTTTCCCCAAGCCGGAAAAAAAGCGGTGGACATGTTTATTTAAATGCTGCGGGGAATATTTAAATCCCCCGCGGATTTCCCTATTCCCACTTTCAAAATTAGCATGCCCCTTCCGAAAAAGGGGCCAATGTAGATGTAGCCATAACCCTCCCCGCCCCCCCAAACATGTTGATTTCCCAGAAATATATAACACAAGGCCTTTCTTGGTTAAACTCTTTGTTCTATTTCTCCCCTTACCTAAACCTTAATCTTTATTTAAAAGCTTTAGTAAACTTCATTTCAGCTTGGTTACCTTTGGGTTAGGGGGACAGCCTACTTGCGGCAATTTCTCTTTATCTTTCTGTCTCCTATCAAGTGTCTACTTGCTATCCACTCAACTCTCTTTTTCTAGGCCAGCATTTTTAAGCTATTAATATCCCACTTTTATCCAGGCTCAGACCAAGAATGAAATAAACTTGCCAGCTGAGTTGGAGTGAGGAAAGGACATTTCCCAATTCATAGTTCCCCCTTTGCTTCCTCAAGGACCCCAGTAGTCTCCAGACTACACCTTACTTCTCCCATTATTTCATGTCCTGTTGGTTTGTCTCCTGCAGTAGCACCCTTAACAGATGGCAGTCAGACAAGACAGGGTTAAATAAGTGAATGGTGGAGCATGTGACTTATTTTATGTGGGGAATTGTTAAACTCTAATTTATCCACAAACACTTTTCTCTTTGGTGATTCTAAGTACAGTACAAAGAAAAATCTACGTTTTTAGATGGGAGAAGTGAGATACAGAACTTAAGTCACGTCCCACTGGTCACGCCACTCCTCAGTGACAGAGTGAATGGTAGAACCCAGCTCTTTTGACTTCCATGTAATTGCTTCAAAGCAACTTGAATTTTTGCCCAGAATGCCTTTTTGAAAAACAAGGAGAACACTTCAATACTCTTTGTTTTGAAACTAACCATAGAATCCTATTCTTATATTGATTTATTCAACTTATTTGGAAAATAAGAGAAACTATCTTTTAGCATTATCCAGTGAGGCCTTTTATGCCTTATTAGAGGATTCCTCGTAGACAGGATGGCATGTAAGAAGCTACACATTCTGGTGTGTGTATACATACCTCCTTTTACAAAACTGAAAAACCAACCCTATTTAAAGAAAAATTTGGAAGAATATTTTAACTGGTTTGGTTTGGGATGGAATAAAAGAAGTTAGGGCAGGCCCACTGACAAGGAGAGGGAAAGAAGGCAATTGTCCTGAGGCTCAGCAATTTGACAGCAGTGGTGGCTGGACTCCTGGGATCTTGAAATCACCACTGGAGCTCCATGCAGTGTGCTCTCTGTGGCACTGGAGGCTAGCCCCCTGCCCCACTCCTCCCACTTGAGTGGGGAGTGACCTCAACCCCCCCCCTCGCCCAAGGGCTTAGCAATTATTTCAGCCTCCCTGAATGAGGTCTGTGATGAGGTTGTGATTGTCACTCCATATTTGATTGAGAGCCATCAAAATTAAAGCCAGATCACCTAGTCTAACCTGTATTAAGATAGATCACTTAATATCACCATTCTGTGTTCAGCCAAATTACTTGTATTTGGCTAGAACATATATTCCAGAGGACATCAAGAAATATGGAGAATCCACCACTTCTAGAAGTTTGGTCCAGTGGCTAAACAGCCACATTTTTCTTTTTCAAGTGTCTGAGTTCTAACCTGAATGTCTGGCTTTAGCTTCCGGACTTAGGTTCTTGTGAATCTTTTTTTGTTTGTTTTTTAACTAGATTTAAAAAGTCCTCAACTACCTGGTGTATCGTCCTATGTCTCCCTACAATGGAACACAAATTCAGTCCCACCTTAGTTCCCCACACTAGCTCCACTCTGAATAACCGAGCGTGGTATGTGTTAGTAAGGACCTCTCTCCCCACACATTAGAAGGAAAGATTGGGAAAGGAATTAGAGGGAATTTTCTCTCCTTTCTTCTGACTTCACCCTGCATCTCACTTGGTTTTTATTTCCATTTCAGGGCTTTAAGAAATCTTTGGGTATTTTAAAGTGACTCTAGAGTTGCAATTACTAAACTGAGGCACTCATTCACTCTAGAATATTTTGTTCAGAATATTGCTTTTCTCAGAACAAAAACTATAACTTCCTTTTTTAGCTATACTGTTATCTGGAAGGATTCTGTAAATAAAATGAATGGAAGTTAGCTATAAAATGTGTGCCATCTACTCCATGAGTTAGGGAAAATAAGTGCTGGCAAATTCTTGGCATATTTTGGGATTATGTGCTCTTAACTGCAGGCCCATACATCACAACACCCACTGTATTAGAGTGCCTTTCAATTTTGACTGTATAATGTGTAGAGGCATTCCAAATTTTGTTTGGTGCTCATCAGCATGCTGAAAGACAGTTGAATGTGAACCGCTTATGCCGGGGATAACAAGAAAATTAATGCTATCTTTCATGTCAGTGAAAGTGATGCCCTGGGTGAAACTGCTGTTTTAACTTGCTTGCTGAGCCAAGTGATGTGATAGACATGCTAACCTTAGAATTAAACTTGGGATCAAAGGTTAGTGGATGGAAAACACTTCAGATATGAAGGATGGTAGATAGTAAGCAGTGGCTCAATGTTAACAAGAGTCTGTTTCCTATGCTTGATTTTTCTGATGACCTATCTAATCAGGATATCTAAGATTCTCATCTCTTCCCCCCCCCCCTCCGCCCCCAAACCACTCGGTGCCATGCTTATTGGGTTCTTACTCAGAATCACCTTGCAATAAGCTGTGCCTAAGTTAGATCATTTAAAAACAAACACAATTAGAACAAGTGCAATCTTGGATTCTTTAAGAAATATATCTAATCAGGTCAAAATTATAACCTCTCTGAATCAATTCAGTTCCATCTGATCTTGAATTATTCTCTTTCTTGTTTCTTAGCAACTGGAAACTTTCTCACAAGACCACTATTTAATATTATTTATCCTGTCTAGAGTCTCTAATGCCTAATGAGGAACAAATGGTCGGAGAAAATATTTTTCCATGAAGAAAGATAAGGAATGTCTGTCAATCTTTCCATTTTGTGCTGTAATGCTCTGTGGCCATGCATATACCATGGCAGTAGCCAACAACTTACATAAAGGATAGAACTTGTAATCTTTTTCTAAAACAGTGGCTTCTGTTCTCTTTGTCTATGTCTACACTGCAGGCTTCTTACACAAGAGTGTGTCCACATTGCCGTGTGCTTTTGTGCAAGAACGTCCATGGCAGTGTGGATGCTCTCTTGTGCAAGAAAGCTCTGATGGCCCTGTTAGCCATAGGGGTTTCTTGCGCAAGAAACCCCTGTTCCCGTCGACATGAGCCTTTTTGTGCAAGAGCCCTTGCGCAAAAAGGCTTATTCCTTGCGGGGAGAGGAATAACTCTTGTGCAAGAAGCCCTCTCTTCTGACAATCTACTGTAAACTTTCTTGTGCAAGAACGGGCTTGTAGTGTGGATTCTCCACAAGTTTTTGCGCAAGAAGGGCTCTTCTTGCGCAAGAAGCCTGCAGTGTAGACACAGCCTTTGGGTTACAGGTAAATTTAGTAAGGCTGTGTCTTTGCTACAGCTTACATTGATCACCCGAGTGACCTAAATTACACTGACCTAAGCTCCAGTTTGGATAATGCTATGTTAGTGGGAGAGCTGCTTCTGCTGACATAGCTGCTCTTGCTCATTGAGGTGGTTTTATTTTGCCAGCGGGAGAGCACTTTTCCATTGGCCTAGAGCATCTTCATCAGACAAGCCCTAAGACATGCACCTTCTTTCTAGACCTGTCTAATTGATCTAGCATGCAATAAAAACACCACACAAACTCAGATAACTTCTCACTATCAACAGCAAAGACCTTATTTCTACTTATCACAAAGCAACTCTAGCAAGAAAGTTAGATTCAGGCATCTATCCTCCTTTGTTCTCATGAATCGAACACGCTACTGAGCAGTTGTTTTGTCTGCCTAAGCAAGGCCAAATTGTTTCTCGCTATGTGGTGCCTTTGTGTAGCCAAGTTACTTGCCTATCATGCTAATATGGTTGTGTTGATTTAGATTAATTCATGAATATATTAATGGATAGGTTTAGTATATAGGTAATAGTTAAGAGCTGTAATGCAAGGAATCTGCTAAATGCTGTAACAGGCCATTTGCAAGATCAACAGAAGCTAAGGTTGGCAGATTTCTGTGGTTGAGACGCTGATCTCACCTAGACACAGGTCATAGTTTATTTAGAGTTTCCCTGGACTGAAAAGCGGAATGCATGTCTAGGACCTCTCATCCACATAGGATGGTAGGGAAAATACCCTCAGACTAAGCAGATGTATTAAATAAAAAGTCCCAAAATAACTGGTTCAGGCTGAGCTGAAGTAATCAGGACATGGGATGTGATAAATGACCATAGAGGCCCATGGTAACAAATTGACGTATATAAGTTGAGTGCAATGAAACATTGACCAAAAGGAAAAGGACACTTCAAAACTAGAAATTCCCCTACTGAATATGCATCAAACATGTATTATATGGATAGCTCAGTGATTTGAGCATTGGCCTGATAAACCCAGGGTTGTGAGTTCAATCCTTGAGGAGGCCATTTAGGGATTTGGGGCAAAAATCTGATGGGTTGGTCCTGCTGTGAAAGCAGGGGACTGGACTCAATGACCTTCCAAGGACCCTTCCAGTTCTAGGAGATAGGCAATCTTCATTCATTTTTTTTAAGAGTAGGTTAGATAAATGTCTATCAGGGATGGTCTAGACAGTATTTGGTCCTGCCATGAGGGCAGGGGACTGGACTCGGTGACCTCTTGAGGTCCCTTCCAGTCCTAGTATTCTATGATTCTATGTCAGTGTCACATAGTATAGAAGTGGGACCCCAGCCTACAGGTGATAGGGAGAATAAGATTTAGTCCTTGGAAGGGCCAGAATGATGGCCCTTGGTGGTGATGGAGAAGGTGAAGATAATGAGAGAGATGACGAGCTAATACCTAAGATTGTTCTAGAAGGAATGATGTAAATATAAGGGATGGAAATATGGATGTACATTCCCTATTTTATGAAATTGGGGTATTGGTGACTGTGCTAACTGTATTAATAAAGTATATTTGTAAATGTACAAGAGTTTCTATAGTGTAGGTGTTGCAACTATACATTTCAGGGTTCCCAACCATAGAATAATTGAATACTGGGCTTGAGCCTGGGATAAAGAACCTGTTAACCCTAAAGGTGGTAATTAGAAATTAAAAAGTAATCTTAGATCAGGCAACATTCACTTCCAGCTTATCGTGGTTGTGTGTAGGATAACTGTCATGACCAGTTTTCTTGTAACAGTGGCTACAGGGAGGAGGGCTCTTCCCAGAGAAATTCATGATCCCTGATAGGGATGTCAATAAGTAGTCAATGAGATTAACTGATAAGCCTAGGTTTATCAATTCATCAGTTAATCTAGTTGACTACTCGCATTCCCCCTTGTTGCCTCTGTATCAGAGGTAGCAAGTGAGGGGGGGGGAGAAACTGGTGCTGGGGAAAGTGGCTTAAAAGCGTGCTGCTGCTGCTGCCTCTATCAGCAGACGCTACTTTGTGGCAGACCCAGGCTCTTCACAGTTAGAGGCTGCTCCATGGGAGGTATAGCGACCTCTGTCTGCAGGGAGCTTGGACACCCCCTTCCCCACAGACAGGGGCTGCTCTCACCCCATGATTCTGCCTCTGTACGAACTTGCCAGATTTGTTATCATGGGCCTTTGGGTCAGGGACATATGTGACATCCCTGTACTGTGCTGACACAATGCAGCTTTGATCTATGGCTGGGAACATAGGATGAGCTACTGCAACCTAATAGGTAAACATTAAGCCTATGTCTGAATTTTTGCATGAGACTTTGTGGCCAGCTTTGGTTAAACAAACCAGATCCTCTTGAGACTGTGAACATTTCTCAGAGAAGCTGTTCAAAGGTCAGACTCTATTCTTGAGAGTACGTGGGTGGGCACTTTCCATGGTTACTAACAAAACCATTATTTCCCAATATTTCTAAAGATCTCTCCAAGTTGCTTTGAAGAAAAATTATGTAAATGGTGCCTATATATACTGCAAACTGCCAACTCATTCATCACTGAAATTGCAGTCTATGGTTTATTGTTTTAGGCAGCCAGGAGGATTGCCATTTATAGTTGCCTTCCAGAAGCTTACTTCATAAACTTTTTTTTCCCTAAAGTTGCTCACTCTCCTTGCTCCTTATTGTGTTGGGAAAGGCACATGTTAACATGGTTACAGAAGTGTCGTTCTCTAATTGCATAAGGTGCAAAGATCAATTTCTTGGAATTGTCACTGGCTTCTCAGTTCCATTCCAGTGTATTCATTAGTGCACAGTTATTCTGTGCAGTTATTCAATCTGGTACAGATACAATAGAGCACTATAATAATTTTAGGAATTGACCTATACGGTAGACTCTAGAACTACTAATTTGAAGGGAAGTATTACAGGGCATGGATTTTTTTGTACATTAAAAATCATTTAAAAAGAGGATGCTATGCATGGTTTAAGCTTGGCTGTTGCTACATATATCAAGCTATCTCAGGATTATAGATTTTTTTCCTTTTAAATTAAACCAATTAACTCTATTTTGCAGTAGAAATAGACTATTACCTAGAAGATCTCATAGGCCTTCTCTCATAGGGTAGTACCTAATTAGGCAGTCTCTCAAGTGCCCCTTCCCTCTGTGGATTTTGCAAGCATCCAGAGTATCACCTGGTTTGAACTTACACTAATGTTTCTACATACAATACAGTATTCTTACTGTATTGTAAGTATACCTACTCTAATATTGCATGATTGTTCTATGAGAGGTGAACTTTTGCCTCTCCTTGGTTAGCATTGAGACCAGGTTATAATCTTCCAGTCTACCTGTCCTGCTACTATGGTATGTGGGGGTGGTGTGTGTGTGGTGTTCCCCTCCACCCTTTCTAAGAATGTTACTAGGTTTAGCAATGAATGTACTAATCTGTGCTAGCAAATACTGATTTGTGATAGATCCCACCTACTTCCAAATTAGCTGTTGAAATCAGGTCTGAGTCTGATCTGATAGAACTCCTTGCTTACACCAGTGTGAATCTAGTGCAGTCAGTGAAGTTGAATCTTTTTTAAAAATCAATCTAAGGGCTTGTCTACATGAGAAAACTAAATGGACCCAGCTATGTCACTCCAGAGTGTGAACAAATCCACTTCCCTGAGTGGTGACCTAATTAGGTGACCTAATTTTTCTGTCAACCTAGTTACCACCTCTGAGGGAGCTGGTTGCATGAAGTAGTGGGTACACTAACATGAAACAGAGGTTCAGCTGCAGCCATGTCATGGTAGCATTTCAAGTGTAGACAAGCCCAAGTACATCAGTCTCACTGTTGTGAAGAAAAAATGATCTGATGTCACTATGGGAGAGAGGGAATCTTGTTCTTCATACTGTTACATTTTTGTGGCTATGTCACTGAGTTGAGAGGTTTTCAGACTTGTTTTATGTTCTACACAAAAACATCCTGCCTAGGAAGGTTTGTTTTTCACTCTTGAAGATAGACAGTGCACTCAATTAATAGTGTTTGACCCAGTAAAGAAACCAATGGAAAACACAGAGAGGTAGCCAGCCCCACATTCAGTGATGGCAGAACAATGAGTCAACTTGATAGAAGCTACTCCTGTGTTGAACAATATTTATTTTTTTTGCAGTTTTTAATATATTGTCTCCAATCTAGGTTCTTTTCTCAAATAGTTTTAAATCATGGTATAAACATAACAGCTCTTGGTGACAAACAGGTACTACTAAAGAAAAGTGACAATGACTTCAGTTATCCGCATGTCTTGGTTCTGTGTTACCAAAAGAATGTTCTTCTTCTATGTGTAGTTGTAAACTTCAGTGATGTGATAAATTACATTAAAAAAATACTTTTAAAAACAAACTACAGGTTGAAAGTCTCTAAACCAGGCCTCTGATCCAGTAACATCTGTGGTCTGGCACAGATGTTGCAGGACTAGAGTCCTGTTGGAGGGTCAACAGTAGGAGTGGAGACCCCCGCGGAGATGACAGAGCAGCAGGCTGCCCACAAACAAGCTGATGGTGGGGCTCGGAGGCCCGGCATGTGGCTGCCTGGTAGGGCTGGGATCCGTAGTAGCAGTGCCTCGGTGGGGCAGAAAGCTGCGGCAGTGGTGGCAGCTGCCGAGGAAGGCCCGAAGCTGAGGCTGCCTGGCTCCGGAGCTGGGGAATACAGCTGTCAGGCGTGTCCCACAGCCCCAACATGTGGCTGCCCAGCAGTGCTGGGAGCCAAGTAGAGGTGGCTGCTCAGTGGAGTTGATGAAAGCAGGGCCAGTGGCAAGAGGACCAGATGTGATCTCCCCTGCTCCGGCAAAACCTCTCGTCTGGCACCCTAGGGACCTGACCAGTCCCAGATAAGGGAGGTCCAACCTGTACCACTTTTCATTGTGTCTTAATAGTTTCTGTGTGAAATATGCTCAGTTTACATGTTTAAATATGTCAGCTCTACTACTGAACCTAGGATCTGGGACAGAGCTGGGATCTTTTCTTCTAACTGCATCCTTGCCAGTTAATAGACTCTGCATTCCAAATTATGTCCTTGGTTATATCCATGTGACCTCAGCCTCTTCAGAAAAATGTTTGGCTGACAGAACATTGGAGTATTATTGGAAGGGGGAGTCATTACACCAGGCATGTCACTGCAATAGGAGCTATAAACTGTCCATGAAAGGGAGTCAGTTTTGAGGAATTTGAAACTTTTCAGAAACTGGCTTGGTTGGGGATATTTTCTGTTTCTAAGCTTGGGCTCTTTTGGAGGCTAATCAAAACAATTTTGTTTTGAATTTAGTATGTTAGACCCAATGCAGCAAGTTGAAACCCTAAAAATGTTTTGATTTGAGTGGCACACATTTTTCTGTTTTTTGTGTGCTTGTTTTTTGTTTATGAACTCTTTTTTGAGATTTATCTTGATGTGGGAAGATGTTTTTTTAAAATATCCAAATATTCTTGGGAGTGGACAGGAGACTTCCTGTTTTTTCTAAATGTGACTAGTGAAGAAAGAATGACTGGTAAATGTGTCAGGGCATTGTTCTTGCTACCAAGTATATGCCACTATCTGGCTGGATCATGTACTTTTTCAGTCCTAAACGCACATCAGATTTTCTTTCACCAAGATATATTTATTCTTTTCTTATGAAGCTAGCCTACAGTAATTGTAGGCTAACAGCAAGGGGAGGCTTCTTGATGGTCTCCATTCCACAACCGAGACTCCCCTTCTGAGGTTTCCTTTGTAGCTGCCCTTTGCTTCCTGTTACTCCCACTTATATCCTCCCCATTACGTTATTAATGAGTACAGAAACCCCCAACCAGGTATAATTGGCTTCAGTTAAGCCTCACTGCTTCTCAGACTGCAGCAAACCTAGTGACCAAAGGCTGCTACTAGTACCTTGTTGTAATGAGACAGAAGCTTTCTGTGTTTAGCTGGTGCTTATCCTGTTTAAATATTAGGAGAGAGCCATCCTAACTTGTAAAAGTAAAAACTACTTAAGTACCTAAATATATAGGTTTTTTTTTTTATTAAACACCTATCTTTTGGAAAGTAAACTGAGTAAGAAGGCAGTTCCCACGTCTCTAGACTGTCTACTAAAAATATAACTGTTTTTATGCCTAGCAATATACCTCACGATTAAATAACAAACTGTTTGGTGTTTACATGGGTAAAAACTTCGAGACTGAAATACAGGCAGTCCCCAAGTTATGCGGATCCGACATATGTTGGATCCATTCTTACAAACGGGGCTTTTCTTGCCCCGGAGGACGCAGGCGGCGGGAGCGCCCAGACGCGCCGAGATCCCGCTGCCCACGTCCTCCGGAGCGAGAAAAGCTGCTCCGCGTCTCCCTGGTCTGCTGGGTGGGGGGGGCCAACAGACGAGGGAGACGCGGAGGACGCGGGCGGCGGGACTGCCCAGACGCGCCGCAGTCCCGCCGCCCGGGTCCTCCGCGGCTTTGCTCCGCATCTCCCTGGTCTGCAGACCAGGCAGACGCGGAGCAAAGCCGCGGAGGACCCGGGTGGAGGGAGCGCCCAGATGCGCCGCGGTCCCACCCGGGTTGTCCGCAGCTTTGCTCCGCGTCTCCCTGGTCTGCTGGGGGAGTCCAGCAGACCAGGGACGTGGAGCAAAGCCGCGGAGGACGTGGGCGGCGGGAGCGCCCAGATGTGCTGCGGTCCCGCCCGGGTCCTCCGCGGCTTTGCTCCGCGTCTCCCTGGTCTGCAGACCAGGGAGATGCGGAGCAAAGCCGCGGAGGACCTGGGCGGCGGGACGGCGGCACATCTGGGTGGTCCCGCCACTCGCATCCTCCACGGCTTTGCTTCGCGTCTCCCTGGTTTGCTGCCCCCCCCCCCCCCAGCAGACCAGGAGACGCATAGCAAAGCTGCGGAGGACCTGGTCGGCGGCACCGTGGCGGGTCTCGGTCCCGCCGCCTGCGTCTCCATGGTCTTCTGGGGGATGGGGGGCCAAGCTAGTGCACCTCCCCTCCCCCCAGCAGACCAGGCTTTTCTCGCGGACGCCTGTGGTAGAGCAGCTGGGGCGCTGCCGGTTGGTCCCGCAGTGCTGCTCCTCGGCACTACTGGACCAACCCGGCAGGACCCCAGCTGCTCTGCTCCAGGCATCCCCAAGTCTGCTGCTGCTGAAACTGACCAGCGGCTGACTACAGGAAGCCCGACGCAGAGTTGCTCTGCCCCGGGCTTCCTGGAATCAGCTGCTGATCAGTTTCAGCAGCAGCTGACTTGGGGACACCTGGGGTGCTGCCAGGTTGGTCCCCGCAGCGCTGAGGTGCGGCGCTGCGGAGACCTACCCAGCAGCACCCCAGCTGCTGTGTCCCAGGCGTCCAGATTCAGCTGCTGTTGAAACTGATCAGCGGCTGATTCCTGGAAGCCCAGGGCAGAGAAACTCTGCCTCGGGCTTCCTGTAGTGATCCGCTGGTCAGTTTCAGCAGCGGCTGAATCTGGACGCCAGTTCCGACTTAAGTACAAATTCGACTCAACTACAAACCTGCAGTCCCTATCTTGTACGTAACCCGGGGACTGCCTGTAGTTCATTTTGAAGCTGAGACTGCAAGGTTCGCTGGACAGCGTCTTTCACCTGGAAGTGTACAAAGTTCTAGGCTTTTAAAAATAGATTTTTTTAAGGGTCTCTGAATTGCACATTATTTGCTTTTTCCCTTGCAATATCAGTAAGGTAAATTTCACTTCATTTCCAATCGTACCAGAAGACATCTGTGTTTTTGAACAGTCAATACTTTAAACAGTACACAGGGAAAATTCATTCTGTGCTTCTCTCTCTGCCTGCCTGCCAATTTGTATGTTGCTATATAAAGGTTGAGATTGACAGTTAATTAGTTCCTTGGTGCTAATTTCCTACCAAAGTCTCTCAGAACGAAGGGTCCAGTCCTTTTAGTGTATATTATGACAAAACACCTATTTAAGTCAGTGATGGTTCTGCCTGAATTAAAAACTGCAGAAGCGGTATGTAAAAATGTCCTCTTTAAAAACTGTTTGTAGCTTGAGTTAGGATGATTTCACTGACACAGCTTACAAACCAGATTTGGCTACAGGCACGTGAATTGCAGAGCACTGTTGCATTAGAATGGGGTGCATGTGTGTGTCAAAAAGGCTAGGGCACAAGTGCTATGTTTTGGTTGGTTGATGCGTGGGGATTTTTATTAATTTGAATTATCAATGTGAAGGGAATGTGTTTTGTCTGGTTATTTCTCCTGAGTAAAGACAAGTTTGGGAATTTAGAAAATGTGGGCATGAGCATGGGGGAGGGTGGGTTACAGAAAAGAGTGGTACGTTTATTTCCCATTAACCTAAGGTGCTTCAACCATAATTAAAAATCTGATAGAGTACTGCTTTTTTTTATAGAGCACTTTTCAGCTTATCTTGGCTTTCTCCTTAGACTATAATAGAGTTTCTTGAAGTCTCACTACTTGTAAGTTTTCTTTTTTTTGTTTTTTGGCCTGAAACTTATTTGTGATAAATCAATATATGGTTGAATCATTCAGTCCTCTTTTTCTCCTCTCTAAAAATAGCAAATGATTCTACGGATTATTAAAGAGCACTCCAGATTTTTTTAGTTACAGAACCATAGAACAAGAAGGAGCCCTGAGAGTTACCTAGTCTAGTTTCCTGCATTCAAGGCAAGATTAAGTATTATGCAGACCATTCCTGACAGGTGTTTGTCAAACCTGCTCTTAAAAATCTCCAATGATGAACATTCCACAACTTCACTAGGCAATTTATTCCAGTGGTTAACCACCCTGACAGGAAGTATTTCCTAATGAGCAAGTTAGGTTCAAATTTCTGCAGTTTAGGCTGGTTGCTTCTTGTGCAGGACAACATTGTTTCTCTCTCCTCCTCATAACAACCTTTTAGATATTTCAAAGCTGTTATGTACCTTCTCAGTCCTCTCTTCTCCGGACTGAAAAAAACCAGGCCTTTTTTCAAACAATTTTTCCCTTGTCATGTTTTTTAAACCTTTAATCATTTTAGTTGCTCTTCTCTAGACTTGCTCTAATTTGTCCATGTTTTTCCTGAAATTGTGGCACCCAGAACTGGATGCCATATTCCTGCTGAAGCCTAATCAGTGTGACGTGGAATGGAAGAATTACTTCTCAGGTCATGTTGATAAAATCATGCTAATACATCCCAAAATGAGTGGTTTTTTAAAAACAGTATTACACTGTTGATTCATATTTACTTCATAATCCATGATGATTTCCAAACCCCTTTTCACAGTACTCCTTCCTAGGCAGTCATTTGCACACATACAAAATGGGAACTGATAATTTCTTCCTAAGTGGAGTCCTTCTTGAATTTAATCCTATTTAGCTCAGAACAAAGATTTACCGTCTCCCATTTTATTCAGCTCATTCTGAATTAGAATCCCATCTTCAAAATATTTGCAACCACTCCCACCTTGTTATGGTCTCTAAACTGTAAGTGTACTCTGTCATTATCTAAGTAATTGATGAAGATCTTGAACAGACTTGGATCCAGAATTGATTCCTATAGGCTCCTGCTTGATGTGCCCTTCCAGTTTGACTGGGAACTCACTGTTAACGTTCTGGGATTGGTTTTCCAACAACTTACGCAGCTGCCTTTATAGTTCTCAATCCTGGTTGTGTTTCTAGAGTTTTTGTGAGAAGGTCATGTAAGACAGTATCAAAAGCTTGACCAAAGTCAAGATAGTACCACATCTACCACTCCCCCCTGCACATTACCCTATCAAAGAAACCTATTAGGCTTATTAACACAATTTGTTCTTGACAAATCTATGCTGATTGTGACTTGTAGATGTTTGCAAATTGATTGCTTTAACAACTTTCTGAGTATTCAAGTTAAGCTGTCTGGTCTCTAATTCCCTGAACTGTCCTTATTTCTCTCTTTTTCTAAACTGTCAGTATATTTGCCCTTTCCCTCAGCAATCCCACCAGTTTCCTATGAGTTTTTAAAGGTACTATCTAATGGCTTAGAGGTCACTTCAGTCAGCTCCTTGAATGTTTTAGAGTGCATTTTATCCAGGGTAGGGTTGCCAACAGATTTGCTGGAACCCGTGGCAAGGTTAGGACAGGTTAGGGACTATTTAGAGAATAGGTTAGGAACTGTTTACAAAAGCTAACCTTACACAAATCCATGGATCCGGACTTAATGCATCCTAGTGTACTGAGGGAGTTGGCAAATGTCACTGAGGAGCCTTTGGCCTTTATCTCGGAAAAGTCGTGGAGATCGGGAGAGATCCCGGATGATTGGAAAAAGGCAAATGTAGTGCCCATCTTCAAAAAAGTGAAGGACGACGATCCAGGGAACTATAGGCCGGTCAGTTGTACCTCAGTTCCTGGAAAAATCATGGAAGGGATCCTTAAGGAATCCATTTTGAGGCACTTGGAAGAGAGGAAAGTGATCAGGAATAATCAGCATAGATTCACAGAGGGTAAGTAGTGCCTGACCAATCTGATTAGCTTCTATGATGAGGTAACTGGCTCTGTGGACATGGGAAAGTCAGTGGATGTGATATACCTTGACTTTAGCAAGGCTCTTGATACGGTCTCCCACAATAACTTACTGGCAAGAATAAGGGAATGTGGATTGAATAAATGGACCGTAAGATGGATAGAAAGCTGGCTAGAAGGCTGGGACCAGCTGGTAGTGATCAACGGCTCGATGTCAGGATGGCAGTCAGTTTCTAGGGGAGTGTCCCAAGGTTCAGTTCTAGGACCGGTTTTGTTCAATATCTTTATTAATGACCTGGATGAGGGGATGGATTGCATCCTCAGCAAGTTTGCAGATGACACTAAGCTAGGGGGAAAGGTAGATACGCTTGAGGGCAGAGATAGGGTCCAGAGTGACCTAGACAAATGGGAGGATTGGGCCACAAGACATCTCATGAGGTTCAATAAGGACAAATGCAGAGTCCTGCACTTGGGACGGAAGAATCCCAAGCATTGTTACAGGCTGGGGACCAATCGGCTAAGTAGTAGTTCTGCAGAAAAGGACCTGGGGGTTATAGTGGATGAGAAGCTGGATATGAGTTAACAGTGTTCCCTTGTAGCCAAGAAGGCTAATGGCATATTAGGTTGCATTAAGAGGAGCATTGCCAGCAGATCCAGAGATGTGATTATTCCCCTTTATTCGGCTCTGGTGAGGCCACATCTGGAGTGTTGTGTCCAGTTGTGGGTCTCCCACTACAAAAAGGATGTGGGCGCATTGGAAAAGGTCCAGCGAAGGGCAACCAAAATTATTAGGGAGCTGGAGCATACGACCTACGAGGAGAGGCTGAGGGAGCTGGGTCTGTTTAGTCTGCAGAAGCGAAGAGTGAGGGGGGATTTGATAGCAGCATTCAACTTCCTGAAGGGAGGTGTGGCGGGGTAGCCCCGCCCCTCCCGAGAGCCGCCGGCACGCCGCGGAGAGGGGGGGAGGACTCAACCCCCGGGACGGCACAGCCCGCCGCCTGCGGCTCCAGCGCAGGGAAGCCGGCGCCCCGGCCGGGGAACGAGCCGGGGCGGGCGGGGGCGAGGGAAGCCGCCGCGGCACAGACTGCCGCGGCACAGACTGCCGCGCACGGGGCAGGAACGGGGGAACCGGCACCCCGGCCGGGTGACGAGCCGGGGCTGGCAGTTAGCGCCGGAGGGGGACGAGGGCGGGGTGACGTCAGGGAGACGTCACATGACGCTCGACCCTGGGAGGGGCCGCAGGCAGACGAAGGCGCTGACGTCATCTGCCTGCGACCGGCGGCCCATTCAAAAGCGGCCGGGAGCCAGGCAAAGGGGGAAGACGCCGAGGAGACGTTTCCCCTGCAAGGTCCAGCGAGTGTAAGCTGGTGTTGGAGGCCCTGGGTGGGGGCCGAGGGAGCACCCAGGTGAACCGATTGGTTCCGGGGGGAAGAAGTGGCCCAGGGCAGGGACGTGGACCCTGAGAGCAGGGGAGTTTAGGGGTCTCGACCCCCCCTGTTAGGTGGGGAGTTTTTCCCTTACCTTAGGGCCCTGGGCTGGGGTCCGGAGCGAGGGCGGGCCCGGACCCCCTTCCCCCAACCGCCGCGGGGCACGCACCGAGTAAGTTGCGTGGAGTGGCAAACAACGCTTTGGTGACTGAGGGGGCAGACATAAGCCCCCCCGGGGGCCAATCCCCTACAGGAGGTTCCAAAGAGGACAAAGAAAGGCTGTTGTGGGTAGTGACAGATGGCAGAACAAGGAGCAATGCTCTCAAGTTGTGGTGGGAGAGGACCAGGTTGGATATTAGGAAAAACTATTTCACTAGGAGAGTGGTGAAGCACTAGAATGGGTTACCTAGGGAAGTAGTGGAATCTCCATCCCTAGAGGTGTTTAAGTCTCGGCTTCAAAAAGCCCTGGCTGGTTTGATTTTGTTGGGATTGGTCCAGCCTAGAGCAGGGGGCTGGACTTAATGACCTTCTGAGGTCTCTTCCAGCTCTATGGTTCTATGATTCTAAGGTAGGGAGCCCTGGCTCTGGGCCCTCAGAAAGGACAAGGCTGGGGGCTAGCTTTTTCCAGCCAGTCCTTCAGTGTCACCCATTCTGCATTACCCAGGGCTCCAATGACAATGACAACTTAAAGATCTTGGAACGCCGTACACTGCTGCGTTCATGGTAATGTCTGGGAGCCCCAGACCCTTTTTAAATCACTACACCATGAGGCAGTTTCCCCTCCCCCATTGACAATCCTGATATCTAACTCGTCTATGTATTTTTAACTTGTTCTTTTCCCCATTTTAGTCTCTGATCCTATCTCATTATCACTGGCATTCACTGTTAGACCTCCATTTTTCACCAAAATAGTTTGTAGCATTTGGAAGTGATTTAGCATTTTTATTTCCGTATTTTGTTTCCCTTCCTCACTGAGTAAAGGACTGACTCTGTACTGGATCTTCCTCTTGCTTCTAATACATTTGTAGTTATTTTTAACCCTTTATGTCTCTAACTAGCTTGATCTTGTTTTGTACCCTGGCTTTTCTGATTTTATCCCTATGTACTTCAGAATGAACTCAACTACATGGCATTATAATGTGTTATTGCCACCCTGGCTTAAATCATAACTTTTTGCCGGGGTCCACTTCACAAATTTTTGAAGTGGCCTCAGACCACGCTGGGGGGCAGGGAGCTCAAAAGGAAGGGGGAGGGCCAGGATGCTTCAGGTTTCCCTACCCACAGACTATGATTGGTCTGGGGTGAAGGGAGCCCCTTTGCCCCCCTCCCCTTCCCACTAAGCACCCATGCTCCTGGTGGTGGGAAGAGACTTCCTGTGCTCCCCCACCCTCAGGCCAATCAGGGCCTGAGGGAGGGGAGCACGCAAAGCCTCCCACCCTGCGAGGAGTGCACTGTGCTTCAAAGTTCTGTGCGCTCCTGGCAGGATGGAGGAAACTTTGTGTGCTTCCCCTTACCCCCAGGCCCTAATTGGCCTGGGGGTCAGGGAGCGGCAGGCCCTCCATGGGCTGGATCAACCCATTTGGCGTGGCAGAGCTGGCCCGTGGTGGCCCTTTTGCCCACCCCAATTTAAGCTTTCTGTCACCTATGCATTGTCCTAGAGCTTTATTAGAAGTTGGTCGAAGTTAAATTATTGCAAAGATTAGTCTTTAAAAATAAACTACAGTGCTATTAGTACAGTCGATCACTTATTTTAGTTGCATTTTGGTTTGTCCTGATTTTGTTCATGAGTTATGAAGGCATTTTATGTGTTCAAGAACCAGAATAAATTAAGATGACTCCTTTTTATTTTGGCGGTAATTTTAAGTGCTTTTAATCAGTTGAAAAATTAACAGTTAGGATAATTCAGCTATTTTATATAGTGGTTTAACTTATCTCTTGTGTTTTAAAACCTGAATATTTTATAACCTGGTACCTGTGCCTGTCAGATATAATAATGAAAGTGAACCTGGATATCATTTATTTTGCTGTTTATTGTAATACTTTTACAGTTGAGCTCACAGAGTAAATTATGTGGAAGTTCATAAAATGTCACAATGTATAATATTGCTTGGAAGAGGTATGAAAAAAGAAACTGCATAAGTCTAAACAGCAGTGCCTTCTGATATAACTCGAAGACTGTTTTAAACTCATGCTTGGTATGCAAAAAAAAAAATGTCCAAAACTTATGCGGTGAGTGGTCACGATTAAGCAAATTGCCCTCTTCCCTTGGGTTCGCTAGGACTGTGCAGAACTCTGGTCTGCCCCCCTGCTTACCTGGGAAGTCGTCAATAAATTTAGACCAAGTACCAATTTGTGTTTTAATTAATGAGCATAACTTTATTGATGTTGCCACTTATCTTTTAACTTTGTTATTCATTAACAGATAAGAATTAAAAGAAAATGAATAAAAAAAGAAAAATACAAAAAAGCAAATTGTTTCTGCTAGCGTGATTACAAGGATACTTAGTGATGTCAGCTAGCTTGTTACCTAGTTTTTTAATTTTTTTAAAAAATTAATTTTTTTAAAAGAACTGCTACTATGAGGATCCTCAATCTTATAGCTTATCAAGATTATTTCTGCCCCAGGCGTCCTGATTTAGCCGCTGCTGAAACTGACCAGCGCTGACTACAGGAAGCCCAAGGCAGAGTTGCTCTGTCCCGGGCTTCCTGGAATCAGCTGCTGATCAGTTTCAGCAGCTGCTGACTTGGGGACGCTTGGGGTTCTTGAGTTGATTCTGTATGTAAGTCAGAACTGGCGGTCAGTTTCAGCAGTGGCTGAATCTGGACGCCAGTTCCGATTTACATACAGATTCAACTTAAGAACAAACCTACAGTCCCTATCTTGTACGTAACCTGGGGACTGCCTGTAATTTTACTGTTTGACAAAGCTATCTGTTGTTGTGCAAGTAGTTCTGCTATCCTACTCCAAATGTCCTCAAAAACATTCCCCAGTTCTTTTCCTAAATTTGACATTGGTAGAGAAACAAGGCAGTACACTGTAAATTAACCTTTTTTCCTTTTGAACTTATTGGACAAACTGGACAGTCCCTGTGGGAAAGAATTGATGGACACACATCAAATATCCATAAAGGGAGCGCACACAAACCTGTTGGAGAACACTTCACTCTCCCTGGGCATTTATTAACAGATCTTCAAGTAGCTGCTTTGTTACAAACCAATTCCACAAGCCAAGTACACAGAGAAAAACTGGAACTACAACTCATTCACAAGTTCGATTCTCACACCCATGGATTAAATAAAGATACTGGATGGCTGGGTCATTATCAACCTACCAAATAATGAAGGTGACAATGGTTCTTTGTCTATGTAGAATCTCATGATAAAATCTACATGTTTTGTCAGTCTTTAAGTGCTACCTGACCATTTGTTGTTTTCTAATTAATGGTTCTTATCTGCCTCCTTTTTTGACTATCCAGCCTTTAGGGACTTGGATACTATTCGTTTTTCTTATTACATTTCAGCTTGGCTTTTCCCTTAATATTTTTTTCCCACTGCCTCTTCTTGTCCCGCCCCCCCCCCCCCCCCCCGTTTCCCATATTTTCCTTCTTCTACCCTCCCCCTTGTCTCTTATTTATTTTGGTCCAGGATAGCCAACACTCTGGTCATCTGAAGAAGTAGGCTGTGCCTATGAAAGCTCATGATACCATCCACATGTTTTGTTAGTTTTTAAAGTGCTACCAGACTCTCTCTTTTTTTAAAAGTTTATCCTTTACAGACTAACTCGGCTACCCACAGAAGCTTCATTATCCTTGTTGTTCAGTCCAAAAGGCGACAGACTATATGAACTTTGGATATCACTCCTATATGCACTTGGGTTGTATAGTGTAGTAGATAATGTAGAAAGGAAAAAGAGAACCTTCATGGAAAAGCAAGTATTTTTGCACTGTAACCAAAGGGCCACACATGTAACCTATCCAGGTATAGCTGATGGACACAGGGTGTCAAACTTGTTAAATAACTAAAGCCTGTAGTATCCAAATCCGTGTGTGTGTGTGTGTGTGTGTGTGTGTACACACACACACACACACACACACACACACACACACACACACATACATATGTGGAAGGATAGGTATAAATTCTAGAATGAACATGGCCAAAAAACGCTGCTTTCTCATTTATTTATCTATATAGCAGAAAGCAGCATTTTTTTTCTGCCATGAAATCATGTACAGTGTTCATGCCAGGATATCTGCCCTTCCAGGACTAGAAATGCATGTTCCTAGTCCTGTAGCCAGAGGTTGATGTTGAGGAATAGAACTGCCTCATCCAGATGCTTTCCAATTTGTCCCTGTACTTTCCAACCCCACTACTGTAATTCTGTAGCATATTTACCCTTTTGATCCAGTATGGTATGGGGAGGCATCTCACCACCACCTCCCCTTACCATGAGAGTGTCTCATCGAGGCCTGCTCTGGATCATCTTCCTGAACCCACTAGCCTCTGGCAGCACATGCCCTACGTTCCAGGCAAACACAGACCTGGCTCTTTCTATAGTGATAGGCACACCAGTCCCAGAACACACAGAGCATTCCCTGCAGCGTCCAGCCTCTTAGCCATTAAATGCTCAAAGAATGACCTGCTCTCCGCCCACACCAACTTGTTAGGTTCAACTCTGGATCAGTGTTTTGCTTAACGTCACAGCACTTGGCTATATTTATAGTGAAACCACAAATAAGTTTATCATCAAAGAATAGGGACTCAAGTGATTGAATATTGGAAACAGAGACATATAAAGTGCTTTCTTGAGACTCAACTTAGCTAACAAATTACTCTCAGCCAAAGAAGCATACTTAATCCAAAGTTTCCTGCAGTATTTTCAGCGAAGCTTGGTTGAGACTGCTTTTGCTTAAAGCACTGTCACCATTAGTAAATGGTAGATAGGTTTCCCCTTTCTCCCTTCACACACCATCAAATAGACTCAAACTGTTGTACCTCTAGTACCCCCTGCCCAATTCTCTTCTCTGCTTGTTAGCGGTTTTCTGTTTTTTCTTACCATCTTTCATTTGTCTTCAGTTCAGATAATATTCAGTTTACATGTAGAAGAACAAACATTTCCTGTTTGACAGAGAACCTGATTTTTAACCTTTGCTGTTGTCCAATAACTTGCTATAGACTGAAAATATTAAATTCTATATTCCTACATAACATCTGTATGTGCATTTTACCATGATATTGATGACTTGTGACACATTGTCTTTTGACACCTCACAAGATAATAACCAGTGAGCTAAAATGTACATTTCAGACCAGGAAATTACATGCATCTGACAAAGTGGGTCTTTGCCCACGAAAGCTTATGCTCCTACACTTCAGTTACTCTATAAGGTGCCACAGGATTCCTCGCTGTTTTTGCAGGAAATTACTATAACCCCTTTTCACTACCTTGCTATGTTCCCTGTTACCCACATTAAGGGGTTCGTTGGTCACAGTACATTTAAGATTTGATACTTAACTTGTTTTAATCTTATCTATTCCTTCCCTCTGCCCCCCATAGACTTGGCATCATGGTTCTGAACTTTTGTGGGCGTTCACTCTACTTCTTAGCTGAAACAACAAAACTTTCTGTTCTGTGTTGGATTTAAAAGACTACCATCTCAGAGTAAGGTTGGTTAGTTTTTTTGCCTTGTGGGGTTGGTTGTTTTTGGCCCTAATTATTTGAACTGGTGACTTTTTTTTTTAAATGCAGTGGTTTCTGGTAAACTTTGATGCATTGGACTGCTTTCATTCGATAGCTTTTTCTTGGCTCACTTTCTGCGAACAATGCTATTTCGAAATGCATTTTGTGTTTTGATGCGTTATTTCGAAACAAGATATTTTGAAATAATGCTGTAGTGTAGACATACCCCCTGTCAGTATTGACGTAAGATTAATTTGACAGACAAGCTATAATAACGATTAGGACTCCTGAGTCTTGCTCTGCAACTAACTTGTATGTGATCTTTAGGTAAGTCTCAGCTATAATTTCTTTCTAGTTTTATTTTTATCCATCTTCAAAATAGGTGTTTGCAAGGCAGGTATTCCTATATCTATGTCAAACTTAAGCATTTGTTGATCTATAAGATGCCTGGATGAAAAGCACCAGTAGAGAGAAGTTGACACAATTTTAATGTGCCAACCAAGTGATATAGCTAACAAATGCTTCCAAAGGCAGAATGGAAATTCAGAATTACACAGTCACAGTGTGGAGATTTCCAGGATCGATTCTGAATTCTAGCTGTTCATGAGAGTGCTCATTTCTCATGATTTGACCACTTCTCATGGGGTGGCCAGTGTTTCTGATTGGGTATAAAATCACTGTTACTTTTCAAACGATTGGATTAAGAACCTAGTCCCATACTGCTTCAATTTCACACAGTAACCATGTAAACAATCAGTGATGGTTGCCTTTTAAGCACTTCCATAAAAAAATGAAATTCACATGAACAAGTGAATTAGGCATGATTTTTCTAAACAAGGCACTGGCTATATTAAAGGTGAAGAACTTGTATGCTTCATGGTTTCAGCATTGTAAAATACTGAGAATTAGTGCATATCCCACATAGTGCTAGGATTATGGGAGTGGGCAGTGGTCATAGAGTTGCTCCACGGTTCCTCTTGGACTTTTGAGGCTTCAGTAACTTTGAAGCCTACAGCACTAGTTAGCTGGAAGATTGAACTAACCTTGTCATGCCGTGAAGCAGTTGTTCCCAAACTTCTTTGATCACACCCCTTTCTTTGTGTTTTTAGTAGACCCTGCCATCCCCACAACCTAAGAACATATGCCAATTAAAAATAAAACTGAGCATGCAACTCTCACTAAATAGTGAAAACTATGGTATTGATTCAAACAAAGCTATTAATCTGTAGTAACGAGCCAAAACAAAACTGCAATTGTGGTGGATGCTTACAATTAAATGTGCACCTAGTGTTCTTGCAAACTCATTAAGGTACAGATGGCAATTTGGTTAATCCGGCAAAATGTAGAGCTGTATCTGAGGAACGGGTATGTCTGGAGTAATCAGCTTTGCTAGTTGTTCATTGCTATGGGTAAAATGTGCACAATGTGTTTGCCATAAAGTAGGGATGGGGAATATGTTTTGGGTTGGGGGGCTGCTGACCCACAAAAAATCAGTTGGGGGTGGGAGGCAGCAGGGATGGGGGTAGGCTGAAGTGCCGGCACTGGCTCCCCAATTTTGGGGGAGCTCTAAGCCTTGGGGACCAAATCCAGGCAACCCAGGGGCTACAGGTTCCCCTCCTCCCCAACCCTAACGCTTCACCTGCCCTCTGTTGAGAATCCCTGCCCCAAGTTCACATGCACATGGCCATACAGGTGGGTTTGAAGTGGTGAGATTCATTGTGTAGAGGGGAGTTTGGACAGTGAAACCTGGATGCATGTGCTGCTTTTTGGGATCACTGTAATACTGAGGAGGGAGACAGATTTGCCCTTGACTGATTTAGTAAATTTGGATGAGTACGCTGACTAGATGAGTAATGGGTCAGACATTTGATTTTTGCCTACCATATTATGTTGCATGTGTGGTATGTTTTATCCTACTGTGTGCTGTGGTCTTCTGGTGGGTTCTCAAAGCTGGATGTGCATTTGTTTATCTAATGCATAGGTTTCAAAATTACTGTAGTGATGATTGCACTTAAACCTTTTTTCGGGTGGGAGGGGTTAATTACACCTGCTGACATCTGGTACAAATCTTCTGATCTGACCCCTGTCATATAAATTAGGCTAAAAATCCTTAACAAGGTCCTTCTAGTCAATTCATTAAACAGCTGCATTTTATACATCACAACTTTGTGGGTTTTGTCTGTACTTGCTCTATGCTAGTAAGCATATGCAAATGAAAATATTGATATAGTAGTTGCTCTTTTGCATCAAGTGAAATGAGTATATCATTTATACAATCATATTTATGATAATGGGCCAACATTTGGCATTGTCAGACTTGAATGCTATACCAACTTGGAATTTTCTTTGAGCTAGAAATATCTTTTCTTTTCATCATTACTTATGAGTAACTGTAAGACAAGTTGTTGCAGTGTGGGTTGAGACATGGGCTGATAGCAGTGTCTTGTTTCTTAGCAGGTCTCTGACTTGAAAAATTGAATTTAAAATGAAATTGAATACAGCTGGAGAGATTTTTATATAGAAACTCTAGTACTGTATCTTCTATTACATATCCTACAGGCTCTCCAGTGGTGGGAAAAGGTGCAAAAGGGGACTGCAGTTAAAAAATTGCCTGGGTCTTGTGCTACTGTAGCAATTGTGACAGACAGAGCCCTGGGCCCTCTTAAAATACTGCTGGAGCCCTGAGTAGCATGTCTGAGGATGGTGCAGAATGCTGATTGCCACCAGCCCTGCCTCTTCTGCCTGAGATTATGTCCCATCTGGGACTGAAGAGTCTGGTTTCTCTTCCCCCACCTTGCCTAGGGGCCAGGCAAGTCTGTTGGCCCGTCTGGCATCCTTATTGTATTCTGTGTAGTGCTTCCTAATATGAAATTATCTTTGAACAGCTAAATATCTTACTATATATTTTAGAAAAGTGCATCTGTCTGTCCGTCCATCTGAGAGTCCATTTGTTCAAGAACTCCTCCTAAATAGTAAGTGCTAGGGCCACCAAATTTGGTATGCAGCTTCCTCTTACCATAACTGAAAGCAAGTTAGGGTTTGGTTGTTCCAGGCCAATGGGATGTGTCAGGAATTGGATTTTTCTTACAAAAATGGAAAGGAAGGGGTCTGGTAGGAGGGACAGTTATACTGTAGAATGACCATAGGGAATCAGCAAGGGGACAGAGACAACTATAAACCAATTGGGCCAGCAAGGGGCAGGGGTAGAAATAGTGACCGCTATCTACTATACATTTCAGAGAGTTTGTCTGCCTATGAGTCTATTGTCCAGGTAAGGGACACGCATTGCTCCCTTGGTTGCGCCTGCGGCAGCAGCCATGAACAGGCATGTCTCATGTTGCTCTAAGCCAGTGTTTGCCATCTGTTTTTTTTCACGCAATAGCCATTACATATAACAAAATGGTTTCCAATATTATTTTTACCCAAATCTGTGTTGTTGCCATACAAATGGCTTCAGCTCTTAAACAGCATCCAACCCTAAACATAGGGCAGCCAAGCCAGTGGCCAGGGCATTCACATGGGCCGTGTCCACACTCAGGGGTTCTTTCGAAAAAATTACCCTTTTTTCGAAAGAACTTCCCCTGCATCCAGACTCAAGCCGCGTTCTTTCGAAATTATTTCGAAAGAACGCGGCTTTTCTTTCGATGGCGGTAAACCTCGTTTCACGAGGAAGAACGCCTTCCTTTGAAAGTTCCTCTTTCGAAGGAAGGCGTTCTTCAATGTAAAGAGGCCGTCTTCGAAAGAGAGCATCCAGACTCGCTGGGTGCTCTTTCGAAAAAGCAGATTTCCTCTATCAAAAGATCCGCCTGCTGTCTAGACGCGATCTTTCGAAAGAGGCTCTTTCGAAAGATGCTTTCGAAAGAGCCTCTTTCGAAAGAAGCCTGCAGTCTAGACACAGCCAAGATGAGAGAAACTATGGATACCAACTCGTAGCCTCTCCCAGTGACATCTGCTGGGTTGAAAATGGATGAGATACTGTGGTGTGATAGAAAGAACATTCATTGGAATGTCAACCAGGGACTGGCCTGGAGGACAATGGAAGCACTAGTTTCTTGTAGGATAATTCTGTGGATCTTTTTTTAAAAGGCTGGTACCATTACAGTTGACGTGGTGTCAATATGAGACCGGATGCACGCATGCCAATTTATAATTTATTTCCTATTATCCTATTATTGTGATGTTCAAGAGGAAACATTTTCTTAACAGCTAAATTTGAAATTGCACAATAGGTACCTTCGCACTGGTTCATATACCTGCTGAGAGTGCTGAATTTGTGTAGATTAGTATTTCAATTAGCAGAAAGCCAGTTAGCAGATAAGGACATAGTATCCTTTTTGTGTTTATCTGTCTACTCGACTTAGATTCAAAATATTGGCAACTTTTTTCTAAAATCTCTCGTTTGTCTTGGCTTTAACGTATTGATTTTTAGAAACCTGTCACATGCATTTTAATGATCAGTTTCCCTGCATGTGTCTCTTTGTATATCGGCCTCTGAAAAAAGAGATATTTTATCAAGTCTGCTTTGACAGTTGTTGATTTCCCCCCCCCTTCCTCCTCTCCTGTGCTTATTTTTCATTCTAGACTTTCAGTAGTGAAAACTGTAACACTTCCTCCTCCCCTCCTTCTCAGAAGTCTGCACAATGACATGATACATACTCCGTCTTCCTTTCTCTCCCTCTCTTCTTTGAAGTCTGCATAATGACACAAGCAATCTCAGACAACAGGCTTAGTTGAAGTTCTTTCCTTGTTGATTTTTTTATGTGGCAGTTACTAGTGCTATTGGACAGATTTCTACTTTCTTCTGTTTGCATTCCTCAGAATGAATTCCTCCAGCGGTTATTTTTGACATGTTAAAACTAGTTTCCTACAAAATGGAGACTAAACATGTTTGCTTTATAGATTTTTGTTTATTTTTAAAACAAAACAATTTAATCTGTGGAGATATGTACTTGTATTCTGATTTCTTTGCTGCTAAGAAATTGTTCTGTTTTCCCCATGTCTTCTGTGCAGCAAGGTAGTTATATTCCTACTTTACTTTTAGCTTTCCAGATCCTGAGGCAAAAATCTCCAGTCCATTATTGCAAGAACTGAAATTGGGCACATGGAACATATAGCACATGGATTTAAACTTTCTTTGTGACATTTTCTGTTCTGGTTTTCCACCCACATAGCATTGCTTTTTTATACACTCTTAAGCCATCTATACTGTTGCAACTTTGTTTCTAGACCAGCCTCAATATGTCTAGTACATAATTCATGTCACAGTTCTCTAATTTTCTGATTTTGGATATGCAGGGTATTACTGCTGTACTAACGTATGTTAAATCCCAAGATTCTATGAAATGCTATCTGATAATCCACAGAGAGGTGTTAATTTGGTGTGTTTTCAAAGTTCTTCAAAATCAGTTACAGGAATAGTGTTATGAATTATGACCGTGCACAAAGTATTTGCTATAATGATTTCAGTGGAAAGGGGTTTGTATAGGAAGCTGTTTGATATCTCCTTACATCTGTAACCTCAGGAGACAAAGTCCAAAGTTCAAATAAAGTCTGTAATGTATTTTCAAATGAGAATTTGTGACTTGTACTGTTCGTCCGTATATTCAAAATCTGTCAAAATGCACGTTAATGCAATACCAGAAGAAATCAAACATGTTCTTCTGGCCTTCTGATTTGATAATAAATGGCAGAAATTTCTCTGGTTGACTTTTGTCCATTTCTTAATTCCATACCCATCTTACCCTATACAATTCATCCTTTGTATGTTAATTTCTTTTGTATCTGTAGTAACTCTTCCTCCATCTGGAAACTGCATCCTTGGAGAAAATCACGGCTTCAGCTCCTTGGATTATGAGCAGGACGAGATATTCTGTCAATAGGAGAACCACATCCTTTTAGTGTAACTCCCACTAAAATTACCCCTTCAGACAATTTCTGCCTTTGGTGTAGATATGTTTCCTATTGTGTTCAATGGGAATCACATTAATCTGAGGGCAAAATTTGGCCCCTCCTTGTTACCCATTAAAATGTTGCTTACATCCCTAGTAACTGGTTTAACAATAAAATTTTAATTGTTTAACCAAGAGCTGGCACAGAACTGGTGGAGCCCCACAGTGGGGACTGATTGAGGCAGGGGCCTGTGGCTGGGTGCCTGCCAGCCAGCCCACTGTGGGCAGAGGGCTGCTCCAGGGGCAGGCAGGTAGATGAGGGCTGTGCCGGTATGACCTTCCCATTAACTGGTTACCTGGTAAACATGCCAGGAAAGCTAATGCTTATCAGGTAACCAGTTAACCTTTTATATCCCTCCTTGTTACCAGGCATGAGACTCCTGAGTAGGGCTCACAATTCAGTTCTCTCATGCTCATTTCTGTCTTGTTAATTTAGTTTGCTTTGCTTTCTATCCCTGCTTTGGTGTGACTAATTATTTCATAGGTAACGAAAAATAAAGCCCAGTTCACTTTTTTTGGATTATGATCCAAGATATGGTTAGATTTATTTGAGGGATATTAATTTTTTAAGGACATATTTCCTAGAAGTGATTTATTATTTTTTATTATAATATGCTGACAGAACTGTAGCCAGTGTTGTGTCTATGCTCATCAGAACTGACTTCGCGAATTCGATTGCTTGTTTATGAATGCAATAAATGATCTACAGAATTAGCAGTAACTATAGCCTCGAGGGACCTTTTTTGACATCTCAGGTTAACTTTGAAGGCTAAAGGAAGTTTTTTCACTTAGTGTGTATACTTTTGAACAGAATTCTGCATACCATTTGCAAAACATTTTTTTCCATCCTTCTAGTGTTATAATTGACATTGGTTAAAATGATGAATGCCAAAATGTGCTAAGCACTCATTTCCTCATAATTTGTTACAAATGATGTGGTGGAGTGATATGACTTGACTATATCTCGGGTATTAGAATCTAATTAGCTTATCATGTAGGGCAAGACTGTAACTTATCTGTGCCTGCATGGGAAAGAAACAACATCACCAGTTTCCCTTCTATGGGCTACCGAGACTGCCTGTGTAGGGATAGTGGATTCAATGGTGCATTTATTTAATTTATAACCATGTAGGAGATAGGAGTCATATCCAGGTACTGTCTACCCCAAATGTTCTGGCCAGTGCAGCTGAGCTGGCCCTGGCAGGAGACATTTTCTATGCTTGATGAAGGAATAGTACGGATTATTTTTCACTTGGAACAAGGCATTGGGAATGTTGAACCAGGGAAAAATTGGTGTGATCCATCTCAAACCCAACTAGATCCACAAGTACTTGGGTCCTTGTGGTCCAATCCTCAACCCAGTGGCTTATCGCCATCCACTATAACCAGGACTTCTTGAACTCCAGCTCAAACAGAAAACCTGAACCAGAACTCCTGACTGGCTTGCTTCCCAATGGTCCATACAGCTCAGTCCTGTTTCAGATTACTCACCCGGTGCTGCTTGCAGGAAAAAAGATACTTTTCCCGGTCCTCTCAAGCTGTAGCCCCATTGTGCGGGATGGAGGAGAGGAAGCTCCGGGCTTTACCCCAGAGCTCGGTTAATTCTTCCGGGCGCTAGTGGATTTTTGCAAGCTCTCCTTCAGTCTCTGTGGTGGAGCCAAAAAGGAGGGGTTCAGTGTGTGGGAGAAGGCTTCCAGAGAGCAGGCTGGGAGTATGATTATAGCATCTGGCTGTGGGTAGAATGCAGGTGTTGACGGGATGAGGGAGGGTGCAGGAGTGGGCAGGGGTAAGGCCGCAGGTTTTGTGAGGGAGGATTCAGGAGCCTGCTGGAGGGAGTTAGTAGTGTAGGGTCTGAGTGGGAGAGAGATGCAGGGACAGGCAGAGGATTGGGGTACCTACCAGGCGCAGCTCCCAGGAGGCATAGATGGCTCCATGATGGGGGAAGATGCCCACAGGGAGCGCTTCTCTGCAGTGTACAGAGCCAGTAATGCATCCCCTGCCAGGCAGAGCCTGCAGGTCAGATCTAGCCAGACTCTTGCCGCCTTCAGGCTTGTGAGGCTTGGGGCTTCTCCCACCATGCGCAGTGGGGAGCTGGCATTGGCGCCCCCTGTGTGGCTGGCTCACATCACTACAGGGCGGAGGCGAGCTCCAAGCATACTGGATGGATTAGATTTTTCACCCCTACCTTATATACTTTAAGGCCAGATGGGACCATCATGATAATCTAGCCTGACCTCCTGCACATCAGTGTCTGCAGGACCTTGCCACTCACTCCTTTAATGGACCCATAACCTCTGGCTGAGTTACTGAAGTCCTCTAGGCTTCAAGTTACACAGACTCTAGCTCAAATGAGAAGGGACCTGAGTCTCCACTGCGGAAGGTAGAAAACCCCTGAGTCTCTGCTTCTATTTAAGGGGCGTGTGCTTTCCGTCAGCTGCTAAGGTGGGAGCCCTTCAAATAGCAGGAGTTGCAAGGGTTCACTACTCCTACCCTTGCACAAATGCATTGCCTGGGAGCCACAAGGAAGTGCGAGCCCTTTCAACTCCTGCTATATAAAGAGTGTCCTGTACCACTTGGAAAATTTTTGAAGTGGCCCAACCTTCAAAAAATTGTCCACCCGTGCTATAAGTGAACTTCACTCTTCCCATGATTAGAAACCTGTCTAATTTCTAGCCTACACTTGTTGATGGCCAGTTTTATATCCATTTTTCTTGAGCCCACATTGGCTATTAACTTAAATAACCTCCCTTTCCTTGTTGCTGTTTTATCCCTCTGATGTATTTATAGTGAGCATGGCTGATGCTTAAGGACCTCTGCCAGTAACCTCCCTTCAGCGTAACAGTTCGCCTCTGGAGTATCCTTACTTTACATACCATATTCAACTCCATCTTCTCCAGCTTAAATAGTTTCAGTCCTAGCAGCCTTCCATAGATAAATCCCTGAACCCCAGTGTGCCTCTCTTTCCACCCCCCCTCCCCGATGCTGAAGCTGGGAGCAGAACAGTGGGAAGTCCCCAGACATGGAGCACACCTCTTCTCCCCCCTCCCCCTGCTGAAACTGGTATTGGAGCTACAGGGCTGAAGCCCCAGTGCTCTTTCCAGGCCTAAAGCTCTGAGCCCTGGTGCCCTTGGGGGCTGAAACCCTGATTTCCTCCCCCACCGCCACAGTTGTATCTCCAATCCCCAGTGTGGCTGAAGTCTCTAATCTCATCTTCAGAGTTATGGAATGATTTAAAGTTACTGAGGTGTCTAACTCTGAAGTTCTACTGTACTTTGTCTTTCAAAATTGCTTGACAGAGTCACTGTCCTGTACTTATCAGATCAAAACTGAAGAATCATTTATGATACTTGTCAGACTACCTTAGTCAACTACATATACCATACCTGTAATGTATGCATTGTAGCACATGCAGTAGATTTAGAATTAGATGTTTTCCCTATTATATCATTACTTACGAGTACTGTGTCAATGACAGATGGTTCAACCCAGAACATATACTGTAATAAAGGTTAAACATCATGGCCACTGACAAGTTGGAATGTATTAAAAGATCATTTGATATTCTAAACTGGTGTATTTGTGTCATAGGCCAGAAAGATGTAGGAGTGACTACAGGCAGTCCCCGTGTTACGTACAAGACAGGGACTATAGGTTTGTTCTTAAGTTGAATTTGTATGCAAGTCGGAACTGGCTCCAGATTCAGACACTGCTGAAACTGATCAGCGGCTGACTACAGGAAGCCCTAGGCAGAGTTGCTCTGCCCCCGGCTTCCTGGAATCAGCCTCTGATCAGTTTCAACAGCGGCTGAAAATGGACTCCTGGGACAGACAAGCTGGGGCACTGCCGGGTAGGTCCCCGCAGGACCAACCCGGCAGCACCCCAGCTGCTCTACCCCAGGCGTCCCACAACAAAAGCCTGGTCTGCTGGGGGGGGGGGGCGCACTATCTGCGCCCTCTTCTCCCCCCCCCCCCCCAGCAGACCAGGGAGACCCGAGCAAAGCCGCGGAGGCGCAGAGGTCCCGCCGCCTCTGCGGCTTTGCTCCTGTCTCCCTGCTGTGCTGTGGGGGGGAGTCCCCCCCCAGCACAGCAGGGAGACAGGAGCAAAGCCGCAGAGGCGGGGGACCCCGTCGCCCGTGTGGCTTTGCTCCTGGGCAAAGGAGCAAAGCCGCACGGGCAGTGGGGTCCCGCCGCCTGTGCGGCTTTGCTCGGGTCTCCCTGCTGTGCTGGGGAGTCTCCCCCAGCACACCGGGGAGACCCGGAGCAGCTTTTCTCGCCCGGAGGACGTGGTGGTGGGACCGCTGTGCTCTGGGCGGTCCCGCCGCCTGCGAGCTCCGGGGCAAGAAAAGCCCCGTTCGTAAGTGCGGATCCGACATAAGTCGGGGACTGCCTGGACTGCATTCCAATTTTTTAAATCAGAGTTTTTGTTATTTTGTTGAAAATTAGAGTACTGAAGTTTTTGGAATATAAAATATTTTATTATCTTTGTGAGGGGGTATCCCAACCCCACACTAGCAGAGGGGAGGCTAACCAGGCCTTCTGGGCTGAGAGCCCCTCCCCTGTGGTCGTGCTGGGCATGCTCCAACAGCAGGCCTGGTATAAAGGCCAGAGGAGCAGCTCAGTTGGGGCTGACCTCCAGAGTGGAAGGAGCTCTAGCTAGAGCACAAGAGCAGCTGCCCTTACTGTAGGAGCCTAAACTGCTGCCCCAGTCAGAGCTGGAGCTGCAGCCACAACCACTGCACTGACATCAGCTGCTATGCTGACTGCGACCGGCTGCCGTGCCAGCCACCGCACCCGATGCTGCTGCTGCACCAGCATCTGCCCATGCAGGTGGGAACTGTGCCAGTCAGGGGAGTGGGGTAGGAAGCAGCCCAGGGCAGGGAGCAGGAGGAGCCCTGGCAGGCTCGGTGTGTTTTGGGGGGGAACTCTCCACCGAGCCAGCGGTGGGAACTGTCAATCACTGATAGGGCCCTGGGCTGAGGCTCCGTGGAGAGGGAAGACCCAGGCTTCCCTATTCTTCACACCCTTAGGCCTCCGACAAGAGGCATTAGAGACTCAGCGGCTGGGCCATGTTGACTCCCAGACTGTGGGGAGGTAGGAACCTGGCCACTGGGCCATGTTGGCCTCCCGCCCCTGACCAGGGGGAGCTAGAGACTGGGCTGCTGGGCCATATTGACCCCCAGACTGGGGAGAGCTATAGATTCGGCTGCAGGGCCTGTGACTATATTCTATGTGTTGCAAGTTTAGTTTTCAGTTGGCTGTTCAGCCTTCACTTTTTGCTTAAAAGGATATTTTAGAATAGGCATTTATGAATGTTTCTGAAATAAAGTTGTACAATAAGTAGTAGATTTGGGTTAGGTCACATTCTGCAAGCTTATTTGAATAAATTCATATGCAGGTGTAGTTAGTTCTGTAGTGATCATATCTAGGAAGTGTTTGACCTGTAGCTTCATTTAAAAACACCTGTTTAAGTGGCTTGAATGTTAATCTAAGCTGTTCAAAATGTGTTGTTGGTTATACTTTGGAAGTTTACCAATGGTAGATGGTCCTTTTGGCATCCCATCTTTGAAAGCTGCCATCCTCCTGTGCTGTAGGAGAATTTAGTATCTCTCATATTCAAAAATTCAATTTGAATTTTGGCACTAGACCAAGTTACCTGATTGCCTTTTCCCATTTTTCTAGACTGTTCCCTAAGATAGGATGCTTTCTGATCTCCTGTGGGAGCAAAGTGTCTTTGCTATATATCAGGTTGGAATGGAGAGAGAGCACTATGATGCTTCAGTGCTCTGCCATGTGGGGGTGTTTGGCATTTCTGTAGAACATAACCAGTTCCAAAAATGTCAAATTATAGCTGTTTACTCTCTTCCTGGAAGTTGTATAAATGAACACCTTTTAATTTTCTCTTCTGGGAGCCTTAGCAAGTTGACTTTGAGTCTCTTTCCATGCCGTATTAAAATTCAAGAGTTTTCTGTCTAGGCCCTTTTCCTGTCCTCTTAATGCTTAGTAACTCTTATGAATGACAGAATTTGAGGAAAGAATAGCATTTGGGAAAGTGTTATTAATGAGTTGCAACTTCATTAAGTGTAGATAAGTTGTCGCCTTTGGAAAGTCATAATCTAAAGTGTGCAGACACAAGGGTTCATACTCAGTGTTGGTTTAACTCAACTGAGTGAGAATTTACCCCATACTCTCATTGGCTATTGACATGGAACATCTCATTAGAGTCTCACTGGAAGTGTACTCAAGCACAATCTCGGAGTTGGTCATATTTACATAAAAGCCTGACATAGTGCTTTAAGCCCCCTGAGATTTCTTTGAGATAGTGAAGGAAGACTCTTATTTCACCCAGAAAAAGCAGCATCATTTGAAAGATGTACAGCTTTTTAAATTATTCTGCTAATCTCCAGTCTCTGAAGTACCTTCAATAGCTTTTAAAAGTAGTTAAATGGACGGAGCCAATAGAATAGGTGATGAAGAATACTCTTACCAGGTGCCTCAATGTAGGAAGCAAATATCTGATCACAACCCATTTTAAAGGAAGGAATGGATATATGGAATTGTGGAGTAGTTAGATAGTGTTTTGTTACTTAAGGGTTTAAATTTAATTTCCTTGCTACTACTGAAAGAACCCTAGAAATTGCACACTTTGCAGCTAATGCTAGAAGAAAGCTACTTGTATTTGTTTGTTTAATGCGAGACTGATGTTCACTGAATATTTTTTTGGCTTTTTCTTGAATAAAATGAGACTGGTCATTGTTGGGAATAGCTTGTTAGACTGCAGAGGAACCAGTTGGCCAAGTCTTTTTTTTGTAAGTATTTTATTGTACAGACTAATAATAGTGCTCGTTCAAGCCATAGTCTTTAGGACTTCTAATCTTTTTTGCTTGAGTATGCTTATACTGGCTTCCAAACAGGAATTCAGCAGTTATCCCTATTCAAAGGGGTGACACGTGTAGGAAGTATTTGATAGGCTTGAAGTTGCTGAAAAGACTTACAGAACTTGCTACCAAAGCCACTCGTCCCGGGAGATTTGCCATTTGGAAAATCCCTTGTAGCATTTTGTGTTTTAAATTAGTTTTTCCTCAGTAAGATGTGACTTCTAGCAGTATAACTAAATCACATATGAGTATGAAACATGCACACCTCTGAGCAATGTGGTAAGAGCATGATGAATGGAAATGCAACTATATGGATCAACAAAACAAACCTGTTTTCTGAGTGGGAGTGGCACTGGCTGCAACAAGACTGTTGACATGGGTTGTTTGGCGGGGAGTACTGTGTCCCACTGACCTAATCCCCAGTGTAGACAGCACAGTGTCAATGGGGAGATTTCCCCTTTGACATAGCTACTGCCTTTCTGAGGTGGATTAATGGTGCCAGAGGAAGCAGCTCTTGTGTTGGCATGGGAGGTCTTCACTTCAGTGCACTGACACAGCATTGGAAAGTGTAGACCTGCCCTGAATCTGCAATTCTTTGGCTTTGACTGATCTTGTCTGATCTTTAAACGTTGGTTAGTTTTATTATTGTTTTCTTTTGTAATGATTTTAAAAATTTGCTGCACAACAGTTAAGGATATATTGGTTGGGACATTGGTTTTGAAAGCATTCAGCTTCATATTCCAATTAAAGGTGCGTGTGTACACTATGCTGGCAAGCTACCCTTGAATTTCTTCTAGATCAGCTTTCGTTTCTACTGCAGCACCAATACACAGTTGTTTGAAGATGTTTTAGGATTGCCTCCCTCAAAACCAACTTCTCTTAGTTTGTACCTTATTCATAGCACAGACCATGTCTGTGTCCATCCATCCTTGAATCTGTTTATTGAAGGACACTTCCAAATGATAACAGGTGGGACCAACAAATTTGATACACAGCTTCCTCTTATAATAACCTAAAGCAAGGTTAGCATTTGGTAGTGCCAGGGCAATGGGATGTGCGGAATGTGTTTGTTTCTCATTAAACGGAAAGAGAGGGCTGTGATAGCAGGGACAGTTATATTTCAGAATGACCATAGAGGGGTAGCAAGGAAGCATGGCCTCGCCACCCCGGCGAGTCCCTGGGGGCCATGCCCTTAACAGTAAGCTCAGATAGGGGAGAGGGGCAGGAGCATGTGCAGTGAAACTGCAGCTATATGCATCAATACACGAAACTGTTTTCTGAAGGGGAATGGCACTGGCTGCAGCAAGACTCCTGTGGTGGGCTGTGTGTCCTGCTAAACCTACTGAACATCTTTTTGCATCTATTTAGGGCTTTGAGCAGGAAGGAGAATTTAGCCTGTAAGGTGTTTCTACCTATTTTGATCCATGGCTAGGGTATAACACTCTTTATCATGCCTAGTCAGATGTAAAAGGAGTTAGCATTGTGCTTGTTTTACTGCTTACTAAGATGTAGGAATAACTGCATGTCCAGGATGATTTAGTTGAGATTAGTCCTGCTGGGGGCTGGACTTGATGACTTCCTGAGGTCTCTTCCACCCCAATGATTCTATACCTAAGTAGAATCATAGGTGTGTAAGTTTACATTTTCTGAATTTGTCCCTGTGTGTTCAGTTAACAGGCTTAATACAAACTGAGGACCTGTGATAACCAAGTAAACAGAAATCACTTTCAAATGCTAAGTATCAATATATGAACACACAAATATCACCTTTCCTTTTTTATACTGTTGTTCTATGTACAAAATAATGACTTAGGCCCCTAGCAAAGGACCCCGTGTACAGTCAAGCTGTGAGACTGAGCACTAAGTTTTGTGATGTTAATTTATGCCACTAATTAATAGTGCTCATGTATAACTAATATATACCAATTGGATGTCTCTTTTGATTTATTTATTCCTCAGCTTATTTGATTGCTTGACAAGGATCAGATCCCAGGGGCACCATTAAGCATATGTTAAAACAAAACACCATCATGGTGCGTGGGTGTGTAAGAGAGAATGAAATTCCACAGACGTGATTGGGTAGTCTGTAAAAAATGATTTAATTTTATGACACAGCCTGAATTTGCTTCTTGGTATAGATAATTAATTCTGCATGAGTGCTCATCTAAGGTGTAGTTCTATACTTACAACATGCTTATTTTTATGACTTTGCCACAGAGGAAAGAAGATGAATGAAAATAGTGTATGTGAGGGCTATCTTAGTTGCCTTTCCGGGTGTTGAGAGACTAGGATTTCTTGTAAATTTAATAATAATTGTGCATTTCCTGAATTTCCAACTTTTTTTTAATACTGGTTGGACCTCCCTGGTCCAGCATCATCGGGACCTAATTGGTCCTGATTGAGAATTCTCAGGACCAGGGGAGGTCTCCTGCCACCAGCCCCCAAGCTCATCACCCGCTACTGGCAGGCTGTCCCAGCAGGCAGCCCTGCCTCGCCTTCCCCCCACAACCTGGCTGGGCTGCTTGCCCAGCTACTGCTGGCTCTCTGGGCAGCACAGGCTCCAGCTCCTGTTGCAGGGCTCCAGTTCTGAGTCGTTGGGAACCGCTGCGGGGCTGGGGTGCTGGGCCTGTGCAGCTGGGAGCAGCTGCAGGGCTAGGGTGCCAGTCCTCACCCCATGCAGCCCCGGCCCCGGCCCCGGCCCCACACAGCTAGGGGAAGCCGCAGGGCTCTGACCCAGTGCTCCCTGGGTATAGCCACGGGGACTCTGGCCTGTGCTGCTACAGGTCTCTGGCCTCTGCCCCACACTGCTGGAGGCTGCTACAGGGCTTTGGCCCCAATCCCATGCTGCCCCCAGCCAGGCTACTGACTCTGATGTAATGCCCAGCTGGCTCCCTGCACTTAGTCTCCTGGGCTCTGTGGTCCAGGAGCATCCATGGTCCTGCCAAGCTAGACAGTGACAGATTTTGGAGGTACAGCCTGTACTTGCACTCTTTCAAAAAACAAAAGCCTCACAGAACAAAAAATTAAATTCCGCTTCAGAGAGATTTTGTCTGAAATGAATGCTGGGCAAAAGTTTGTTTCTTTACCAATTTTCAGTAAAAATAGTTGATTAAGGTCATCCAAAACACTTCATGAATTTGTCAATTTTGAGAAATTGTGATTTGAAACAAAACAAAATCAGTAATGACTGGTTTCATTTTAACACCACGAGAACAAATATTTTTAATTTTCTTTGGTCAGGCTGTATTCATAAAAGGATTTACATGACATGTACAAAACCAAAGAGGATTACTACCGGTGCTTACAGCGCCACCCTCCTTCAGCCATTATCTCAGTGGTTGGAGACCTCACCAAGGATGTGAGGAAAGCAAAGATCAGTTTTTACAACTAGGAGAACTTAAACAACGAATCGTCAGTGCTGCTAGACTATTCATTGTTTAAGTTTTTTCAGTTACAGACTAACACGGCTATCCCTCTGAATTTTATAACTAAGTCTTCCTTCCTTATAACTATGTGAGTGTCATAAACCTACAGGCTGTTCTGTGGTAGGTCTCTCTCAACTCTGATGAAGCTGTTCCGCTTTCTAGAAATTCTTACATATTCATTAGAGCAGGATCTTGAGCCTCCCACATTGCAGTTGAGTGTTCTGACCACCAGGCTCTCTCTGGTCCAGTGACTATTCAAATGATTTATAACGAGAGACAGAGAGAGAGGCTTCAACAACCATTAATTTCTGTGGCTTTTACTTAAGATTGAAAACCTCAAGAAAATGCTTAGGTCAACCCCAAATAATTTTGGGGGGATTTTTTCAATTTCACCAACATTTTCAATTTTGATTTAACCTGAATTGAATTATTTTCCTATGTAGGACTGCCAGCAAAAAAAAGTACGCTACTCAGCCTTGTCGGTCCCAAGTAATGGGGGACACAATGTGGGGAGTGATTTTTTTTTTTTATTGGACTGACTACTCTTTTTGGTGACAAATTTGTCTCAAAAGCTTCTTTTACCAACAGAAGCTGGTTCAATAAAAGATGTTTCTTCACTTATCTTGTACATCAGCAAACAAAAGGAGAGTTACTCACATAGCTCTATAGAGGGTCAATATGGAACAAACTGTGAAAAATGTAATACGTGAAGGCCAAAGACCATCTTAATCTCCCCTCTCTACTCACCATTACCTCAAAGTTCTTTGCCTGCATACTTAGGAGTCACGAATAATACTGCATGAAAGCCTGGGGTGAGTCATGTTTATACTAAATAAATACATTGTGTGTATATATATAAATTGAGTACATTTTTTTCAGATGCTAAAAGATGGGCATGATAAGCTGGCATTCCCTGGCTAATTTTTCAAAGGTGACTTGACTTATAATCATTTCTGTGTGTGTGTGTGTGTGTGTGTGTGTGTGTGTGTGTGTGTGTATACACACTCTAATTCCCCCCCTCCTTTGTCATGCTTGTTTTATACAGTTGCATATCCCCTCAGTCCTATTATTTTGTATATTTTTGGGATTACATGATTACCTAAAGTTCTCAACTCATTGGTGCATCATTGTGTTAGGCTTTGAGTGAACAAGTCCAGTCCTGTTTATTCAGATAGTCTGGGTGAGATGTGAACACTTCAGATAAGTGGGCATTGGCTAAATGGAAAAGCTATTAATTAACATAGGCCTCTCTAAGAGGAGGAACTAGGGATGGGAGAATGCAAGTACTAGTATTTTTCTTTTGTAGCTAGGAGGCTTAGGATCATAGATGTGGGAACTGGTGGTGTAGCAGCCCCAGGCTTCACATGGGTCTCCACCATCAGTCCTGCAGGAGGTGTCCCAGCTCCCAGCCACATACGTGTTCCTGCGTCCTGGGCTTCCAGTTCCAGTCTCCGCCCCACAGGGCCTCTTTATCCTGTCAAGATCTGGCTCTGTTTAGGAGGGGGAGGAGTGTGGGAAGAGGGCTGGCTTTCAGCACCCCATTATTAATAATATTCTAGCATGAAGGAAATGTATGATGGTCAAGATTTGAACTGTAATCTCCTGCTTCCCAGGTCACTGTCTTAATCCCAAAACAATGCTTTCATCTGAGAATGGAGTTACTTAGATTTACAACAGTGTAAAGAGAAGGGAAATCTGGTCCAATGTTTTATCTTCTGATATTGGATAAGTCAACACATTGCCCTGCCATGAAAAGATAAGAGCATCTGGGACATCTTGAAGATTTAGGAAGAAAAATATGAAGCCTGGGGAATTGAGTGCTTATAATATACTTACCTACTACACACATGAAATATATTTAGAGGAGGAGTTGCACAAAATGTGGGAGAAGCCATTAACATAGTCGGATTTTAACACGAGAACCATTTCAGCCTTGAACTTTTTTTTTTTTTTTAATGAAGCTGATCTTAGCTTCGTTGCTTTGCTTTGTGTCATGTAAATGCACAGCCTCAGATTCTTTTCCAGGGTTTGTTCCAAGAAAATAAGAATGATAGATACAATGCCTGAAACACTGGATGAGGGGATTCAGTTTTGCTGTATGTTTTCCTGTTCTGGAACTGAATGAACATTTTGCAGCCAAAGGCTGTGTCTTCATTACAGTTGGAGGTATAATGTGTATACCTGAGAGAGCCTTACACTAGCTAGTCCAGCTAAAAATAACAATGAAGACCTAGAAATGTAGACCATGGGGTTGAGTGCATAAATTCATGCCCTGAATTCCAGGCAGCCTTTTACAACTTGCACTGAACTTCATGTTGCATATGTCTTTGCTGCTGTTGGTAGTCACTCTAGCTAGATTAAAACTAGAATGAGACTGCAATTGCACCTCTGATTCCATTGTAGATATCGCCAAAGTTGCCAATTCTTAATTTAGAAGAGTGACCATGCTGAATGGAAAGATTCCTGTCTCCCAATAACTACCTCAAAATGTCCTAATCACACTTAATATACTTAAGCATGTGTAGTATTGACTAGAAGGTCGATTGCTCTTAATTTCTTGTTTATGGTAAATGCAACTATACTGAACTTGCTAGGAGGAAGCTTTTATGATGTGCCTTGTTATGTGAATTTAAATACAGGGAGCATTTAACAGATGTGGGTGTTGAAGCTGAGCCTCTGTGTGCGTGCGCCTGCTGAAAAAAGGCATTGAAGTCATTTTCATGTTTTTGTAGAGGAGCAACTAAATATATGCAAACCCAGCTGTTTGCAAAGATAAAACTTCATTTAACAACCTGTCAGCTGACAATGGAACACTCCAAATACTGAGCAGCTCTAAATTGATTAAAGACTCTTCTAATAAATAGGATGATATTTATTTCAATTCAGATCTGTTCTCCTATTATTAACTCTAGTTGTTTACCTAGAAAACTTAGCATTTCTACCCACTTACTCAAATGTCACTGTTACTTTGTTTAAAAGTGTGTTCAAAAAGCGTGGTAACTTCCCAGGGCAGCATAAGCCCTCCAGCAAATTGATTGCAAGTGTCTATTTATTTAAAAATCTAAATAGATTTAAGCTACCATGTAACAGTGACAATTGATGAAAAATTCGTGTTTACAGCTCTTCATGAATGATGATCATCATTGATCCACTTTTGCTTTGTGTAAGCTTTATTTTCCCACTTCCCTGGTATTTAATTACACTTGTAGTTATGTAAGGCTGAAGGTCTGGCTTGTCTCTATGTGACACGTTGAATGTTTGGAAGAGCTTTGATAGAAGCTGTGCCAGGGAAACTTCATTAAACTTCTAATTGCCAGGAGAACTAAACTATTACCTTGATTCTTACTGAGAAGTTTGGGTTTTGGGGGTTTGATTCTTACTGAGAAGTTTGGGTTTTGGATCAATTTCCCAGATCTATGGGGTATTGCATGCAGTTGGATGAATTCAGTTGTTTGTAGGCCCACACCTCGTGTAACAATTAGGATGTTTGTAAATGAATATATTTGGTATACCAGAGTGGTGAGCAATCTACTTACGTATGTAACTGTAAAACAAATTGCAGACTTCCCACTACTCAGTAAGAGAGTGACTTCCCATTATTTTACACTTTCATATGCAATTGATTTTCATCAATGTTGTTCTTTCAGACTGAAAATCCAATTATTGAAATAAAATTGTCAAACTAAAACAAGTCACATTTCTGTTTGTGTCCATCCTGTTCTTTTGTCAGTGCACAGAGAAGGCAGAGCCATGTTTCCTTGTCTTACCTTTTCTCTTCATCAGAATGACAATAAGGTGCAGAACTTGTTCTCCTGTCCACTATGCAGTTCTCTTGTTCTGTGACAATTGATCTGAAAGCCATTGTAGAAATTAAGGGTCTCTCCATAGACTTCAATGAGCTTTGGAATAGGACCTGCATAAAACTGTGAAAATAAAAACAAATACTTACTGCAAAATCCCTTTAGCATATGTATAACCCATTCATGAAATAATTCAGTCTGCAAATGAACTTCTGCTAAGTTAAAATTAGAGCTGTCAAGCGATATAAAAAATAAATTGTGATTAATTGTACCGTTAAACAATAAAATGGCAGCTGACCCTGGGCTCTGCATTGCGCTGCCCCTTTGAAAACGCCGCCACAGTGTTTCAAAGGGGCAGTACTGTGGGAGTCCGGGATCAGCTGTGTGGTGCTGCACTGCTCCTTTGAAACACTACCATGACATTTCAAAGAGGCAGCGCAATGTGGAGCCTGGGGTCAGCTAAAGTCCCCAGCTGATCCTGGGCTCCATGCAGTGCTGTCACCACAATGTTTCAAAGGGGCAGCAGCGTGGAACCAGGGAACAGCTGTGCAGCATTGACCCTTTGAAACACTACGGCGGTGTTTTAAAGGCACAGCGCAACGTGGAGCCTGGGGTCAATTGGATTCCTCAGCTGATTCTGGGCTCAGTACAGTGCTGTCCCTTTGAAATGGATCTGCAGCTGACCCTAGGCTCCATGTTGTGCTGCCCATTTGAAACACCGCGGCAGTGTTTCAAAGGTGCAGCACTACACAACGATCCTGGGCTCTGCTCGTGCTGCCCCTTGGAAATGGAGCAGTGGCGTTTCAAAGGGTAAGCGCTGCATGGAACCTGGGGTCAGCTTGGGACTCCAGCTGATCCCAGGCTCCCACTGTGCTGCTCCTTTGAGATGACCTGGAAGTTTCCCAAAGGGGCAGTACTGTGGAAATGCCTGCGATTAACGTGCATTAAAAAAATTAACGCGTTGTGCTCTGCATCATTGCAGGTGTTAATGCGCATTAATTGATAGCCCAAGTGAAAATATAACTGGCAGTTACGGTTTGAAATAAAACTGGATCCAAATCAAATATTTTACTGGATATCTTACTCCTGAAGTACTTTTATTGCACATGTCCAAACTTTTAGACAAACTCTCTAAATGTTAAATTATACACCTCTTCTACAAGTGGTTACAATAGTAGTAATAACTTTTCCATTGTGCAGGACTGTGTCATCTTATACATAGTTGTGTACACCTATAATAAAATCCTTGACCTGAAAAGAAGCAAGAGAACAAGCCCATAGTTAAAAATCTTTTTTTAGCTGGAATCCATCATGAAACAGATGTAAGGTATTTAGTGAACAAATGTAAGTCACAGAATGAAAGAACATGAAGTTGGGATGTTGGAGGAGATGAAGGAAATCAAAGAAGCTTGGAAAGGGTGACGAGAACAGGAGACTATGTGGAGGAGATGATTTAAGATAGTCATACAAAGCCTTGACAGAGGAATAACCGCTTGAATTTGATATGAAAAGTTAGTGGAAACTAGAGGAAGGAAATGTAAAGGTGTGAGGCATGTACACAACAGTGGTGATAGGAGGGAGAAAAATCTTTGCAAGTGTTTTGGATAGTTTGGAGGAGAGCAGAAAGTTTTTACAGCGGTTATGACAGCAAGTGGCAAAAGGATGGATGGATGAGAATTTTTGCAGCAGGAGTGGAGTGTGCGGATGAGGAAAGAAGTGACAGGAGTAGGACTTAATGGAAGCATGCAGATAGAGATGAAAAGAGGGGTATAATCAAAGATGACCTACAAGCTGTGAGTTTGGGTGACACTGACAGGAAGGATGATGAAGTTGCCCACAACGATAGCAGAGAAGGAAGAGCGTGGATGGAAATATTTAAGATCCCAAATAAATATTGCATTGTTACACAGTGAAGCTAATTCTCTGGATTTTATTTTTGGCACTGTTGCCTGTGGGGAAAACTGTGCTGGAAAAAGTTCATACTACTTAGATGTCTAGACAAATTGTGATGCAGAGGGATAGTGAAGAGTTGTGAGTGGCTTTGCTCTTTTAAACTTATTTCCAGACCACTTGGTCCCTGGGCCACCTGGTTTCTGCTACCAATTTTAAGGGTTTTTTTTTTGGTTCTGAAATAACTATATTGAACTATTAGTAGTAATGAATGTGTCTACATAGATATGAATTTAGATCTAAATGTGAGAGAACAGTAGCTCATGAACAATGAGAACTACTATGTCCTGAACTAGCAAAGCTGGCCCTTTAGCACTCTGCAGATTGCTTTGCAGTGAAGCCAGAACTTAATTTTCATTTTGTCAGTGACTTTTCTCTGTATCAGGTTTCATTTGACTGCTACTCACTAGCCCTCAAGCTGTATGCAAATGTATGTAAATACGATTGCAAGTTCACAGTGTGGAGGTGCTTCTTTCATGCTATTAGTAAAATTTCTGTCTACACTGGCACATCAATCACATTAGCAGTAGCTTGCTGGCATGTATCTGTGTAAGGGACAGGATTAAGAATGCATAGTTTTGTATCAGATTATTTAAAATGGCTTCCTCTATGGCTGAAGCCTGGATGCACTGCAGAGAGCCAAAGGATGACCCAAAAAAGCCAGAAACATCATTGTTCTTCATTAACTTTAGAGGACACTCTTCATTTTCCATCAGCCTGGTTAAATGCATTCTTTTTCCATATTAATCACTTACATCAAAACCTGAGGGCACTTGTGTCAGAAGCCAAAAAGTGTAATGTCATGTTGGGATTGTTACTTCACAGAAAGGATGTTGTTCCTTTGCTCTAAGGCTAATGAAGGAGTTGCAGCCCTGCTATTATTGCTCTAAAACACTTAGATTGAGGACTATAAATCTGCCAGTCTGTGCTTGAAATGGTAAGACAGAACAATGAAACTTAAAAAAAGAAAATGGAAAATGCCCAGAAAAATGTATAAAACTGGAAAAATTCTCAGCTAAAAATAACATTGGGGCTAAGAACTTCAGTGTACTGCATTTGCAGTCATTGTCATTTGTAGCATACGTGCAACATACCTAAGGTGGCACAAGACCAGGATTCATCACCAAATTTGACCTGCTGATTGGATCATAAGCTTTTTTTCAGCCTGGGCTGGCTGAAATGGACAGTGCAGCATGAATGCTGATCTATGCCCCTATGTTTGCAGTGAAGCAATGGACAACACAAATGCAATTTTATTAGGGTTAAATTGTGTAACCCTTTCTTATGCTGAACAATGCAACTCACAGAGTAGGCTGTCTTGGGGACTGGATTGTGGTATCGGTGTTCTAATGTTCTGTTCTGCTAAAGTTCTTGTAGCCGTAAGAAATATAAATGGGACAATAAAGATTGCCTTATTTTCCTTTTAGAAGTGCCTAGAGGTAATTCATAAATTTTATATGATGGATAATTTATAATATTTGAAAGCGACAAAATTTAAACTAAAAACCAGGTAAGAAGACAAGTGTTAAGACTTCAAGACAGATTAAGGTACAATAAGCTTGATGTTACTTCACCCACTTTGTCAGGTACACACATAAGGAATAAATAACAAGAAAACATAACCAAAGTAACAGAACAGAGTCCAGCAATTCCAAAGTTAAAGGAGTGCTTATGAAATCCATTACCGGCTACTTTAAATATAGTGTATGCAGAGTTTAGAAAACTGTATGCAGTAGTAATTGAAGGCCAAGACTATTGTAGGGTTCAAAAAATAAATAGCCATTTATTTCTCCATGAGCTGCTTTGCCAGGAGCGACAAGGATGAAAAACCATGCTCTGAAGTGTCCCTGGCCTCTATTTCCCAGAAGCTAGAAATGGTCAATAGGGAATGGATCATTTGATTAGTACATGTTTTGTTCATTCCTTCTGAAGTACCAGGCATTGGTCACTGGTAGAAGCAGTATACTGGGAGAGATGAACCTTTGATCTGACCCAGTATGGCCTTTCTTACTCTTAGTCATAAAGTAATCTCAGAAGGCAAAGTAAGTATTTTATGGACAAATGATGAATCACAACTGTTGGGTCTTTTTTGCTGCTGACATGTTCCTGCTAGGTTCAACGCATCAGTTAAGGGAAGAGAAGCCCCAGCTTTAGACAGATGTGGCAAAACAAACTGAATTGCTCATCAACCAGTAGAAAGCAAAATGTTTGTGCTGAAAAAACCCATCAGAGTAGAGCCAGAAATACTAGAGGAAGTAAGTTATTTTTCCTCTCAGGAGTGAGATGTGCAATGATGGTGAAATCATGTTAGATGTCAAGCAAAGAACTTTGATAAGCTTGAAAAGATATGGAAAAGTAACATGGTTGGTTCTGACAGTTTTGAATTTTTTTAACATTGACATAATGTTGTTCCTCTTTTATTCAACAGAGGTATGGAAATCCTGGAACAAAAATTGATAAGCAGCTAATTCCAAAGCAGTGCTTCTAAAGGATATTCTTAGTGGAAAGTTTTCTTGATACTCCAAAAGCATCAAATGTAAGTCTTTAAGGATGCCACCCACATGATTGTCACAGCAGCTGATAAGGATACTAATATGAAAGAGAAGGTGACCTAGACAAACATACATAATAGCGAAAGAAGCTCATGGCTAGGCCCTGGCAGCTGAGTAGTCTAGTGGCTAGGTCACTGAGTAAGCAAGTGAGAAAAATGGGGGTTCTGGCCTAGGGAAGTGAAAGGTTAATTGGTAAGCATCACCCGGAACAGGTAATGCTAACTGGTTCTGGTTAATGGGTAGGGGCTGGAGCAGCTCCTCACCCACCCCAGGCAGGGACCTGCTTCAGCTCCACAGGGCCCACCACAGGCAGGGGCTGCTCCCTGTGATGGACCCAGCCACTCCTACCCCCCCCCCCCCCCCCCCGTCACAGGTTTACAATGCTGGCTGTCCAGGGAAGTGGCTTTGCTGTGGGACCTGCAATATAATGTTTATTTAAGCTTTATACTGAAGAGCCCACAGTGTGTAAGCATGTAACTGCTAGGATTTTTAGCAGTTACATGGTTACCTTTTTAAACTAATTTTTACATCCCTATTTTGGCCCTTGTGCTCCTGGCCCTGGAGCTCCAAATTGCTCCCTCTCTGAGTCCTTAAATTTGGGGCATGCCCCCCAAATCCAGATTTCCCTGGGTTGGAGCTTCTCAGTAGGTCCCCCCCACCCTTTTCTCCAGATGAGTAAGGTGGGAACTTATTTGTTTCCCTGGCTGCCAAGCAGATAGACTGCTGAACTGGGCTCCTCCCTCTTGGTAGTCAGCCCAAACTAAGGCATGCTCCTTCCTTTGCTCCTCTTTCCAAGCCTGGCATTGGTTGCAGGTAAAGCAGGGTGGGGCTAGCTGGGCCCAGAGGCTTTCTTCAATCCCTAGGGTGTTGGGCCCTCCTTTCTCCACTCCTCTACAAAACCAAATTCATTGTGACACTCAAAACCCTGAACATACCTGTACAAGACTGAAAAATGGCAAACTGGTGGCTTATTTACTCATCTGAGTACAAGAAGCTAAAGCAAGAATAAGCAACTAGAACCCATAAATCTGATTTAAAAAGTTTTTTATGATGAGGTACCTCTGCAAATTATAAATTAATCATGCTTGTGCAACCTAGGCCAACTACTTAGTTTTCAAGCATCTCTAATTGAAAATGTCATCACTATAATGAATGTTGATTTATTTATTAATTAGGAAATGTTTGAACTGGGAAACCTGAAGTGCATATATCTTTTTTTAAATCCACATTATGCAGTTAAATAAAAGGAGACGCTGGCGATATCAATCGTACCTATACAGAAAGTTTATAGACCCTGCCAAACAGAAAGCAATATTTGTTATAAAGTCATCTTAGTCTTTTTTTCCCCAAATGTTGCTATCAATATGATTAGTTTTTAATTACTTTTTAGTTTTTAATTCCTTTTTTGTTCTGCTTGAAGACCAACATTTATTCCTTCTGAAAATGTTAGGACTTCTTTGGGTTCTTCCTCTAACAAATGAAACTCTTGAATGAAAAATATTGACTGAACTTGACGTATTGTGTGAATAGTTGCTTGATTTGATCAGTATCAGTGTGGGAAATGCTTGGTGAGCAATTGATGAATTTATACGTGAGAAATGATTTATAAAAATCAAGCAAGCACTAACCAATGAAAAAGAATCAACTCCATCCAGAACACCTAAATTATTCATGTAGCTTCCCACTAAAAGGGCATAACACATATTGAGTTCCTCTATATAATTTATATTGTACACTTTATAGTGTCACTTTCTGATATCTATTTGTTTGCATCATTTGTAGACTTATATTTGAGTTTCACCTTTTGAGTAAGTTTCGTATAGGCAATCTGTCCATCTAAGTAAAATGACTCTTAATAATCCACCAAGTTGATAATCAGATGGGAGATTTGATTTAATTAAAGGTTGGTACAGAAAATATTTCCTTTCAGAAAGCAGAGTATGCTCTGTTAAGTCCCAGGAAGGGTATAAAATATTTCCCTAAGAGCTTTCTCCTTTTTTGCATATCTAGTCTGTCACCTGTTTGAGCATCCTAAATGTAAAATAAGAGAATTATTAGGTCAAGAAGAAATGGGCTTAAATTGCAGCAAGGGTAAACACTGGAATAAATTGCTTACGGAAGTTATGGCATCTCTAACACTGATATATTTAAGAGCAGGTTGGATAGATTCCTATCAGGGATGATATAAATGGTGCTTGGTCCTGCCATGAGGGTAGGGGAGTGGACTTGATGAACTCTCAAGGTCCCTTTCAGATCTAGTGTTGTATGATTCTGCTTTTAACTGAATCCCTATTTCGAATTTTGCTTTAAATACTAGTCACTTGCAGTGGGGGAAGGACCAGGTTTCAAAGTGTTTTATCCCTTGTGATAGGGTGCAAGTTGCTTAATCTCTCTGCCACAGCGTTTATAAAATAGTACCCTACAAGGATGGCATGAGGATAGTTTTGTGATATCTTCTGACACAGGAGCGATGGGGCCCATTAAATGATTTGGATGACATAGTCCAAACTTTACAAGCCAGGGCAAAATACTGGAAAAATAATTTTTCTGCTTCTGTCAATCTGGATACTTATTAGCTATTTTAAAAAATATGTTTTGGTGTTCTAGTGAAAGATGGGAGTGGGAGCCTAGGAACCCTCCTTTTGAAGGATGGAACTATTGAGTATATAAAGGGGTCACCCCTTTTTAGCTTGGTGTTAACTTCTACAGTCAATCTCGCAGATGTGTTTCTCAGTTCATGTGGGCAGGTACTGATAGATTGTAAACTCTTTAGAGTTCATGATACAGGCATCACTTACACACTAGTGGTATGACTGCACAGGATCATTTATTGCTCTTAAATAAAGAATAAATACAGGCTGTGATAAATGGCCAGCAGTGGAACAAGGTCCGTTTCCCCATAATATTCAGTACTGAAAAGGTTTATTTTTAACATGCCTGAAAATGTATGAAAAACTCTACTAGCTTCATCTTGAATAATATTACCTAATTTGGGTATGGCCTGCTGAGAACCTTTAATGAAAGTCTATTGAATTATGGAAATAGTTTCCAACTAATAAGGGTATTGTACATTGCTCTCTAAAGATCAAGTCTGGTCCCCTTGAAGTGAATGGGAATCGTGAAATTCTGTATCTAGGTTTAATGATTTCATTTGGCATTCTCCATTTGTGTTACACTGTGTTTGTGTTTAACATGAATTTTTTTTTTTAAGGAAATGCTATTTGTAACTGAATTAAGTCAATTTTTTATAGAGTCCAATCAGCTGCATTTTTGTAGGTGTTTGAAGCTAAGAAAGTTGCTCTGGGTTTATACCATTGTAACTGAGGGCCTGTAAAACGTACTAATGACTATAAAAAGAAGCTATGTAGAGATGTTTAAGAAAAACACTAATTGCATTAAGCTCGTATGTGTTGTGCTATAACTGTTTTCACATCCTGGGCCAAATCTTCAGCTGAGTAATTTTGGCATTTTTCCATTAAAGTAAATGGAGCTATGTTAATTGACACTAGCTAAGGATCTGACCCTGTTTCTTCTATGTTTAATATTTTATGTAATATAGGGTTGTTAGATTTTCCCCTTGGAGTTTGAGACCACATTTTAATAATATTAAGTATCATAACTTAGGGCGACCAAAAAAGAAACATGAATAAGAGCTCAATGTTTTCATGAGGAAGAGTATTTTTCCCTTTTGGGGATCATTTCAGAGCAAGTTTTGCTCAGGGGTGAATGCCGCCAATGGGAATAGTGGAAATATCTCAAATTTTGATATATTTTATGCAATTTTTGTCCAAACAGAAATTGCTCCTTTTCTACGAAATAACGAATAGAATTTGGTTAGCCTTGTAAAAGCTTAGAAGAATAGGTTCATACCCCCATTTTAGTAGGTGATAATTACTCCTTTCTAGTGCTTCCATAATATTTGTTGCTAAGGTAAGGACTCTGAAAAGTATCCTATACTGAGAGTGCTTAACATTGAGTACACCAGAGACAGCAGTGCTGATTCAATAAGTGCCTGATCTAAAGCCCAGTAAAGCCATTAGGAGTCAGGCTCCAGGTTACTTATGGTTACTTTGTGGCACAAAGTCTTGGAAGATTAATCCCGAAACATCAATACAACACAAGAAGGCCTGTATTGTGAAAGTTGCCTGTGGTAGCTGGGATGCTGGGAGTGAGTCACGGTGGAAATCAAACACAAGAAGGAAGTGAAATGTTTTATTCATGAACAGTTTCTTTTGGAAAACTAAATAAGGAAAAGCACAATATATGTTGTGGTGATAGAGTGCACTGTACAACATTTTATAAAGTTACTAGCACATGTACCTGGTGTTGCTTGGGTCATTAAGGAGAGCTCAGGGAGGGGGCTATGGTGGTGGGGGGAGTGCATAGTCAGGGTTGGGGACTGAGGAGGGGCTCTGGCCAGGGGACTGTGTGTGAAAGGAGTGGGGTAAGGAGGGAAAAGGGGGCCAACTCCCCTCCCTGAGCTTTGTATCATGGCTACTTGCTCTTTCCTTTCTGTCAGGGAGCAAGAGCAAAGGGCATAGCTTGCCTGTCCCTGTGCTCCTCAGCCAGAGTGAGGAATGCAGTTAACTGTGCACTTACCCCTCATTCCCTGCTGAAAGGGACCAGCCAGTAATGTCCCCGTATGAAGCAGGAGGTTGGGGTAAGTTTTAGCCCTCCCACCATTCCTAAAGGGTGCCTAGGGGATAGGAGGCTCAGGGCCAAGGCAGTTCCAAAGTGGGCGGGGGAGGACCCCCAAGCAGCCCCTTTCACCTGCCTAGAGATTATTTTTTTTTCCCCTGTATGTTTTTTTGAGAGACAATCCCATTCAAAGCACATCCCATTTTCCAGGCACAACCAAACCCTTACTTTGTTCTAAGATATGATAAGAGGAAATTGTATACCAAATTTAGTAGTCTTGGCTCTTACTGTTTAGGAGGGGTTTTTGGACAGAAACTCTCTCAAATATGTCCTAGACACCAGATGATGTTTGGCTGGGGAAAGGAATGCTAAATGTGCACCAGTATAAGACTCTTAATTGTTCACTTTTTTTGGTATCTTACAAGTAGAACCTGCATTTTAGTGTGGCGTAACTATATATTGGGTAAGTTTTCTGTTTTACTGTACATCAGTACAATCATGTTAGCTAATATTAATTTTCTGTAACCTTGACTCTGAAAAAGTGAGCTATTTAGTCAGATACTGAAAACATGAAGTGATGATTCTAAAACTGATATTTTACAACCCTGATATTTTAGGATCATTTATAGGAGCATGTCTAAAATTAGTACCTGATTTGCCAGGATAACATAGCTATTGTAAATTTTTCATCAGGAACACTGAATTAGGAAAGAATGATTGTACAAGTTGCACCTCTGAAAATTGCACTCTGGTCTGGCAACATCCATGGTCTGGCAGAGCCATGGGTTCTTCTCCGAGTGATGTCCCCGTGGGTGCTCCACTACAGGTGTCGGGCTCGTCCCGGCGCCGCAAACCGGAAACTTCTTCATAGCAGTAGCTCCCTCCGGAGGACCGCGCGTGCGCAGTGTGTCCCGCGGCGTTCGCGCCCTTTTCTGCGTCGCGCGGTCCGACCCGCCAGTTCCTCCTAACCGTCCACGGCCGCAGACGGATCTGGAACACGCTCCTCTCCTGAGGAGAAATCGTTTAGTCAAAAATTAGATATATGTTCAGTTGTTTTTCCCAGTTAGCCCCTTCCCAACGTAGTATTAGTCAGTTTTATATTGTTAGTTAGTTAGATTGGTTAATTGTTTAAAAAAAAAAAAAAAAAAAAAACCCTGTTACTTCAACCCCCTGTTTTAATCCCGGGGGTTACACCCGAACAGCCAACCATGGCCGGTTCTCCCGGGTTCAAGAAGTGCGCATCATGCGGCGAGGCTATGCCCGTGTCGGATGGCCACTCCCGCTGCATTCGTTGCCTAGCGGAGGGCCATATCCCTCAGAAGTGTGGCCATTGCGCCAAGCTAACGGCGCGCACGAGGCGTGACAGAGAGATGCGTCTTAAAATGCTCCTCTTCAACAAGGCTCTCCAGCCGCCGCCGACAACGGAGCGAGAGACCGAGGGTACGCACAAGACCAAAGAAAAGGCCTCCGCTTCGTCCAGGAGCCTAAGTGCGGCAGACTCGAGAGCCGTGTCGGGCCACCCACAGGCGATGGAAAAGCCTTCCAAAGCCCGTAGCACATCGGCGCCGAGCCCCGCACTCTCTGTGGCATCGGCCCCGCCAACCCGTCCGGAGTCGGCACCATCATCAGCGGCACCGAGCCTCCGAACGGCACCGCAGCCGGATTCGGTGCGGTCCTCGGCACCGAGGCAATCGGCACCGTCGGCACATGACCGTGCCCCGACTAAGACGGCACCGGTGGCCGGCCCGGCACCGAAACCTAAACAGGCACCGAAGCCTAAGCCGCAACAACCTAAGGCACCGGACACGGCACCGAGGAAACACTCGGCACCCAAATCCCATCCAAAGCCTAGCGACGCAGCCATTCCTCATCCTCAGGGCGTGTCGGCACCGCACCGCACCGACCGATTGCTGGAAGTGGAGGAGCCGTCCCAGTCTCCCGTTTCGGCACCGGATCCGACGATTTGACACCCTCAGGTGTCGAGACAAGAAGTGCTTCCGCCTTCCTCACCTCCTGCGCCTCAATCACCATGCCTTCCAGGGGAAATCTCTGATGGGGCCTCACTTATCTCGATCCCAGATAGCCTGGTCCCCCATACTTCTAGAGCGGTACCGACGAAGGCACAGAGGAAAACACACCACCCTTGTACCCCTTCTCCAGGTTCGGACAGGGCAGCCTTCTTGCCTGGACCTTCGATTTCACCTCAAAGACGGCGGAGCCACTATCACGAGTACTCTCCTGCACGCCGTTACTATAGATCCCCGAGAAGGTCCATCACACCGCCTCACTATCACCGCTCATACTACTCCAGATCACCGTACCGTTACTCGTACCGCTCTTGTTCCCCTCGATCACCTACCCGCTCCCGCTATTATCGTCATAGGAGCACTCTGTCCTATTCTCCACAATACTCTCATCGTCCGTCTCGTCACCGCTCACTGCATTCGGAGCGTTCACGATCAATATCGAGGCGCTCACCCTTGTCTCCGAGCCGACAGCAAATATATTCGCCAACGACCCAAGGCTCTATTCCACCGGCTCAACGCCCACCAGCGCCTACGGGAGATGCGTCCACGACTTCGGTCCCACAGGACGATACCACTCCGTCACCAGTGGCGGAACACCAGTCAGTGGCCTCCCCGACAGATGTCGCTTCCTCTTCTCCTGACGATGCGGTGTTTAATGACGAACCCCCTCTAGCAGATGATTACAAACAGTTCCATGAGCTTTTTACACGGGTAGCGGATTCACAGAACCTACGCACCTCGGGGGCGCCTCCAAAACACCATGTGCTGCTCAGAAATTTACAACATTCTAGTAAATCCAAGCTAGCTCTTCCTTTCGATGCCGCGATATTGGAGGTAGCCAATGACATCTGGCAAACTCCGGCGTCTATGCCTCCTACCAACAAACGCACGGACAGAAAATATTTTATCGACGCCAAGGATGCAGAGTTTCTCTTTACCCATCCTGTTCCAAACTCTATCGTGGTTGACGCAGCACAGCAAAAGGCGAGATCCGCGCAGGCGAGGAATTCCATCGCGGACAAAGAGGCCAAACGCTTGGATTTGCTAGGCAGAAAGGTCTATTCATCTGCAACGGCCACATTGAGGATGGCAAACTACTCCGCCCATCTTGCCAACCACGACTTCGACAACTATTCGAAGTTAGTGCCGCTCATACAGCATCTCCCACATTCCAAAAGGGAGGTACTGAAGGCCATAGTGCAAGAGGGTTACACAGTGGCCCGTAATGCACTCCAGATATCTCTCGATATCGCGGACTCAGCCTCCCGCACTACTGCGACGTCCATCGTCATGCGACGAGACTCTTGGCTCCACCTGGCTTCAGTGCCAAAGGATCTACACCCTAAGGTGGAGGACCTCCCATTTGACCGAGCATCCCTGTTCGCTCAAAACACAGACCAAGTGTTTCACTCAGGAAAAGACTCTAGAAATACGTTAAGAACGCTAGGGATGTACACCCCGCCCTTCAGGCGCAGGAGAGCCTAGCCATATAACAGGCAGAGGCCGCCTCCTTCTTCGGCGTCCTACTATACCAACCAACGATTTAGACCATACGACCAGCATAGACAGAGGCAGCGCCCCCAACGTCGCCCCCAGCAATCTAACAAGGCCAACAACCAGCAACAATCTAGGCAGCAAGTTTGACGGACTGATCGAGAGTCTGCGAGCCATCCCTCAACTAGAACCCAACGCGAGAGTAACCAAACTCTTCAACCGCCGTCTGTATCCATACTCCCTTCGTTGGTTTGCCATCACCACAGACCGCTGGGTCAGGGAGATTGTAACCTCAGGACTCACCATTCCGTTCTCCACCTTACCTCCCACCAACCCTCCCTCCCCACCCCTTTTCAGGGACCCCTCCCACGAAAATCTGTTACGACAGGAAGTAGTACACCTACTTACCATAGGTGCGGTGGAAATAGTTCCTCCCGAATTCCATCGCAGGGGGTTCTATTCCCGATACTTCCTCACAGAGAAAAAGTCGGGTGGATGGAGGCCGATACTAGACCTTCGCGGTCTCAACCGCTACCTGCGAAGATACAGATTCAAGATGGTTACTCTGGGTTCCATCATCCCAACACTACAAAAGGGGGATTGGTTCGCGTCTCTCGACCTGCAGGACGCATACTTCCACATTCCTATCCATCCAGCTCACAGGAGGTTTCTGCGATTCACCGTCGGAGACGACCACTACCAATATGCGGTACTTCCCTTCGGCCTATCCGCAGCTCCGAGAGTATTTTCAAAGACCATGGCAGTCATAGCGGCATACCTCCGTCGAGCGGGGATCACCATCTTCCCTTATCTCGACGACTACCTCCTCTCGGCACCTTCGAGAGAACAAGCCGAGATGGCAGTTGCCACTACAAAAGGCATCTTCGAGACCCTTGGCCTAATTATCAATCTGCCAAAATCTACTCTAACTCCGGCCCAGTCCATCGTGTTCATTGGGGCCAGACTAGACTCTACCACTGCTATGGCGTATCTGCCTACGGACAGAGCCGACACCATTCGAGACCTATCGAACGTCTTGCTCACGGCTCCGAAGGTCCCTTACCTTACCTGCCTGAAACTATTGGGCCACATGGCCTCTACCACATACGTCATAGCCCATGCTCGCCTCCGCATGCGATGTCTGCAACATTGGCTCCTCATAGCCTACAAACCGGGCATTACCAATATCAACACTTTCGTAACCGTCCCTGCCCGAGTCAGGAAATCGCTCGTTTGGTGGACTCTACCTGCCAATACTCTAGCAGGCGTTCCATTCCGGGTCCAGCCCCCATCCATCCAACTGACCACGGACGCGTCCCTAATAGGCTGGGGGGCGCATATGTTGCACTACCGGACTCAGGGACTGTGGTCCCATCAGGAATCCCTACTCCATATAAACTTCCTGAAGCTCAGGGCAGTCTTCAACGCATGCCGCCACTTTGTCCACCACATACAGGGGACCACCATACAAGTCCTTACCGACAACATATGCACGGTTTACTACATCAACCGGCAAGGCGGGGCCCGGTCCAGGACTTTGTGTGTGGAAGCAGTGCGCCTGTGGAACTGGGCGATCCGCCACAGGATTGCGCTCATAGCTTCCTATCTTCCCGGCAAAACCAATATAATTGCGGACACGCTCAGCAGATCATTCCACTCCCAACACGAATGGGAGCTCCTTCACTCTGTAGCCCTCGATCTGTTTCGGGCATGGGGTTACCCAGAGATCGACCTCTTTGCCACTCGCGACAACAGGAAGTGCCGCTCTTACTGTTTGAGAGCAGGGATAGACAACCAATCCTTGGGGGATGCCTTCCTTCTCAATTGGGGGGCGTGCCGTCTCCTCTACGCTTTTCCCCCAATCCTGCTGATACCGCGGGTAATACAGAAAATACTATCAGACTCGGCGACAGTAATCCTGGTGGCTCCCTTCTGGCCGCGTCAGACTTGGCTCACGCAACTCATGCAGATGTCGGTGTCCAGACCTCAACGTCTTCCACGGATCAACAACTTGATCTCACAACAAAACGGCAACCTTCTCCACCCGGATGTCGACCGCTTGCACCTGACAGCTTGGCTCCTAACTGGCTCCAGGGCCTAGAATTAACCTGCTCCCAAGCGGTCATGGATGTACTCGTGCAAAGCAGACGCCACAGCACCCAACGATCTTACATCTATAAGTGGCGTCGCTTCTCAGCCTGGTGCCAGCCACAAGCCATTAACCCCCTAAATGTGCAGATCCAGCGTATTCTGGACTACGTCCTGCATTTACATTCCCAAGGATTGGCCGCTGCTTCGCTAAAAGTACACTTGGCAGCTATTTCGGCTTTTCACGCTCCCATAGAGAGCTTTTCCGTTTTCTCTCATCCACTTACGAAGAAATTCCTCAAGGGAATTTCCAATATTTGTCCACCACACAAGCCTATCCCGCAGCCATGGGACCTTGGCCTTGTACTGGACACCCTTACCCGCCCACCATTTGAACCACTTGCGACTTGTGAGTTACAAATTCTCACGATAAAGGTTACCTTTCTTCTGGCAATAGCCTCAGCTCGGCGAGTTTCAGAGCTTGCAGCACTTTCAGCGGACCCTCCATACACGATGTTCACTCAGCAGGGAGTCTCGCTGAGATGTCATCCATCCTTCTTGCCAAAAGTCAACTCGTCCTTTCATGTCAATGAACCTATAATCTTCCCTACTTTCTACCCCAAACCACACGCTACACCGGAGGAAGCCCACTGGCACACTCTGGACATTAGAAGGGCATTGGCTTTTTATCTTGACAGAACACGTCCATTCCGGAAGTCTCCGCGTTTGCTATTATCACTCGCTAATCGCTCTAAAGGTCATCAGCTGTCGTCCCAACGTATTTCCAAACATATAGTTAACTGCATCACCCGTTGCTACACTCTCAGGGGGAAATCTCTGCCCTGTCCGCTAACCGCACATTCAACCAGAAGTATGGCTGCCTCCACGGCTTTTATGAAAAATGTATCACTTAGAGACATATGCAGGGCAGTGACATGGTCGTCCGCATCCACCTTCGCTAGACACTATGCCCTTGACCGTCTCAAGGAGGCAGACACAGCAGTCGCTCAAGCAGTCCTTTCGTCCGTGCACAAGTAAATCCGAAGCACAATCAGTGCGAGGGGGACTGCTTCATACTCACCTGTAGTGGAGCACCCACGGGGACATCACTCGAAGAAGAAGAAAAGGTTACTCACCTTGTGCAGTAACTTCTGTTCTTTGAGATGTGTGTCCCCGTGGGTGCTCCACGACCCGCCCTCCTCCCTGCTTCGGAGATCTCTCTTGTATCTTGCAGATGTTCCGGCTAGGAGGAACTGGCGGGTCGGACCGCGCGACGGAGAAAAGGGCGCGAACGCCGCGGGACACACTGCGCACGCGCGGTCCTCCGGAGGGGGCTACTGCTATGAAGAAGTTTCCGGTTTGCGGCGCCGGGACGAGCCCGACACCTGTAGTGGAGCACCCACGGGGACACACATCTCGAAGAACAGAAGTTACTGCACAAGGTGAGTAACCTTTTCTGCTTCTGGATCAGAGAACCTAGGAACTTAATGGCAGGAGGGCCAGCAGCCCATCTCGTGCCAGGGTTAGTGGCCCCACAGCGGGGCTGGGGCTGGGAAAACATCAGCAACAACCGTGGCAGCACGAGGCCGGGAGCCAGGAAACCCCAGGCGCCCACAAGAATGTAGGGCCATAGAAGCTTGGCCATCTGCAGCAGCGTAGAGCTGGAGAACCCCAACGGCCTGCAGCAGCATGGGGTCAGAGCCCAGAGAAGTTTGGCTGCCCATAGGCCGGAGAACCCTAGCCACCCATGGCAGCCCGGAGCTGGTGACCGCAGAGCAGACAGCCTGGCTGGGGAGAGATCAGAAGGGGGGCCAGAGGCAGAAGGCTGGCTGATTCGGGCCTGTGACAGAAAACACCTCCCTTGGTCTGGCAAATTCTGTTTTTTGGGAACCAGTCAGGCCCCCATGATTCCAGACCAGGGAGGTCCAACCTGTAGAAATTATTAAAAAGTAAGAATCCCATTTTTTTTAGTATCGTGCTTCTAATTCTGACTTACTCCTATGTAGTATTTCAGATTTGTTTGCAGATATTTTGAGAATTACCATGCAACTAGGAACACTAATATATTATATAATAATGTATCCACTTCAGCAAACTGATCTGTATTTTGAACAGCATGGCTGTTAACAAGGACTATGAATCTTCTATTTTATCAAACAACACCCTCATGCCATTTGTCTCAGCAGAGTCAAGTTAGTGCCAGAAAAATGAACAAAGAGTATTCCCTACCCTTTATTATTGGAAAAACTATATCATGTGACTTTTGTCATAAATTGGAACAGATTTTTAAAAAACAAACCATACGCAATATTGAAAGGACATCTAAATAGATGTAAACCACTGATCAGATGAAGATTTCTGCCACTAGAACATTTTGTTACTACATCTTTTAAATGGTGTGTGTGTGTGTGTGTGTGTGTGTGTGTGTGTGTAATATATATATATATATATATATATATATATATATATATATACAGTATATAAATAAAATATTATAATATCTCGAGTTCTGACACTAGACAGCAGGATAAATTAGAAAGGAGATGGAAAGAACAGAGAGCTAATTATTCACAATGTAGAAATATATTTTTAAATGCCAAGTGTTTTATCTAGTTGTCAAAAAGACTTTCATCAGTGTAAAGTCAATATTAAGTCATGACAAATTGTTAGAGGTTGGAGAATTTGAAAAGTCAGTGTGTGAATCACAAACATTTTGTGCAATTAAGTTCTAGAGAATGTCTATTTTAGCATTAGCAATGGCCTACTTAAGATGTCACTGACTTCCCCCTCCTCCACCAAATCTTGATATGTTTGAAATCAGTGCATTTAAGTCAATGGCCTATATATATCCGGCACTTTGAAACTTTGTCAAAACACATATTTTAATTCTGGGAGGGAGCATAGTGTGATCAAAGTGAGCATAGCATACTGCTGCCTAACAAAGAATTGCTACTCATGAATAGAAAGATTCAGCAATGTCAGGAAGAACAGTACTGTGCATGCATGCACGGGGACACACACAAAATGTTTTTTTTTCCTGGCCAGTGTGTGTAATGTAATATTCAGTCTCCTAATCATTACTGTTGTCAAACCTAATCTAGTAAGCACTTGCCTTATTTACCTAATTGTTATAGATATTCTTGTGACAGAAATACTTCCTTAAAACATGCAGAATGTTTTCACTCTAAGGATAGTGTTGCGAAGGGGAAGGCTAAGATTTCAAGTGACTGATCAATTTGAAAATAAAGGTGTGTTTAAATTTGGAATAGAGAGTTTGAATGCTCAGGCTATTGTGAAAAACAAGCTCAACAAAAAGGTATGCCATGTTAGTTACCTAGTATCAGTAGTCCTTGTAGTAACATTTATGACTATTAAATACTCTGCTGAAGGGCGTGGGGGAAAGGATGTAAGCTCAGGATGAGAAAACAAATTCATGAGTTCTCCTTCTGCTCTGAGTCTTGCATGCCTAGTTTGGGACTTGATTTGGCTCTTTAAAACCGTTTATCAGATTAACAGTTTCATTCACAGAGTGAATGTTAATGCAGGTTAAGTTGAGCAAGTATATCCCTGTTTAGAGTTACAAGTAGGGTTGCCAGATGGTTTCAACAAAAATACCGGAGACACTTGACATTACATCACAATCTACATTCAGGAGCAGCCTGAACGCGGCAGCTGGTGCCCCAGGCGGAACGCTCAATTGGTGCCTCCGCCTGCAGGGCAGTCATGGATTGACATCCCTGATGTCATGGTAGGCATCCCTGATGTCATCATCGGGTGCCCCTGGGTGGCGGCACCCTAGGCGGTGGCCGAGTGGGCCTATAGCCACGGGCCACCCTGTCTACATTCCATCTTATTTAGAAAATACCGGACATTTAGATTTTTTCATTTATATTTTCTCAATTTGTTTCCTGAACAGAGAGCTCAAATACTGGACTGTCTGGTTCAAAACCAGACACTTGGAAACCCTAGTTACAAAGCATGCTGACATAAGCACTTAACTGTTCCTGCAAAAGTGTTCTACCCAACTCTTTCCCCGGTGTATTACACTGGAATGACTATGGATCTCATGCTTGTAGTACTTCAGGACAGGGACATCTATAGTCAGTTGTTTCAGCATGACACATGCTCGCAGTTGGGGATCTGCCCAGTGCAACTTTTCCTTGTTAGCTGATGTTTGGATTCTGCTTGGGGCTGCTTGATAGACTTTGCCAGGCTCTGCGTAATGTGGGTGAGGCTCAGTTCCAGCCCCCTTGGAAGGGATGGGGCTTCTGGTGGAAGGAGTGGGGCTAGGGGCAGCAGGCTCTCAGTGCTCCCTGGACTTCACCACGTCTCTCTCTCCCGCCCCCTCAGCATCACCTGGGCGGAGCTATGTGGGGCTCCAGCAGCAATTTAAAGGGTCTGGGGCTCCTGCTGCTGCTGCTGCAGTGGTGGCAGCCAGGACCTCAGGCCCTGGGGTATTTGCTTACCTCCACCCAGTCAGCACCCCTTTTTCTGCAACTGTAGCCAGCCACGGACACGACTTGAACAGAAAATTCATCATTTCTATTACCTGTTGTACCCCTTTCACATCTAGTGGCACTGGCATGTCTGTGATTGCCTTGATCTTGTGATGTACTTTCAGTCCTTCTGCTGCAAGCTGTTGGCCAATGCGTGTCACCTCACCCTGTCAGAATTGCATTTTTTCTGGACTGAGTTATCCTTGTTCTTGTCTTGTAAAAAAGCTTGTGGCTTTCTTTTATGGTTGCTCTCTTCACCTACTGTGAAGATAACTACAATTATTTTCATCTCGAGCAGCACTTTGAGTCTCACCTGGAACACTTCTGATGCTGGACTTTTATCTGTGGTGACCAAATGGGAGTTGGAAAGATTGTCAGCTTGTTGGACTGTTCATCCAGGCCTATGTGCCAAAACCCATTCTTCACCTAGCAGGCTCCAAAGCTTCTAGCTTAGTAAAGTTCTGGCAAGATATCCTCAATTGTGAGCAGCTGATAATAGCATCTCTTCAGTGCCTTGTTCAGAAATTTTGAGTCTGTGGATGCATAATGCTCTTAATGGCTTCTTTAACACTATCAGGATGCTTACCCAGGCTGAACTGGGGTCTCTAGGTGCTATGATACTTCTGCTCTGCATACTTTTGAACTCTTTTTGTGTACTTGATTATATATTGGCACTGGAAGAAGAAGTCACTCACTTCGTGCAGTAACGATGGTTCTTCGAGGTGTGTCCCCGTGGGTGCTCCACGTCTGGTGTTGGGCTCGCCCCGGCGCCGTGAATCGGAGGCTTCCCAAAGCTGTGTTTGGCTGGACCGCGCATGCGCGAGGGCTCGAGGCCGTTTGCGTCTTTCCTCTCCGAGCGCAGTCCAGCCCCCGCTTCAGTTCCTCTCACCGCCTCATCTGAAACGAGAGAAACAAACGAGATTCCGTAGCGGGGAGGAGGGCAGGTTGTGGAGCACCCACGGGGACACACCTCAAAGAACCATTGTTACTTCACGAAGTGAGTAACTTCTTCTTCTTCGGGTAGTCCCCGTGGGTGCTCCACGTCTGGTGACTCCGGAGCAGTGGTCCGAGCTAAGGTTGCGCTACAGGATCCTTGTTACGGCAGCGTTGGAGCACTGCCAAGGCTACAGCGGAGTCTGAGGTGGAGTGTTGCTGAATTGCATAACGTCTCATGAAAGTGACATTTGACGACCAAGTCGGTGTCCGGCAGATGTCGCGCATAGGGACTCCTTTCAGGAAGGCCGTTGAGGTAGCCATTGCACGGGTGGAATGTGCTCTAGGTTGTGATGGGAGGGGTTTGTTACACAGATTATAACAGGTGGTAATGCAAGCGACAATCAACTTGCAGATGCGCTGCGCAGAGAGTGGACGACCTCTAAACTGATCCGCAACAGATATAAAAAGATGGTCTGTCTTTCGAATATCATGAGTTCTATCAATACAAAATGCGAGGGCTCGGTGAGTATCCAGCATGTGCAACAGAGCCTCTTGAGGAGAAGCGTGAGGTTTAGGACAGAAAGAAGGCAAGACCACTGGCTCGTTAATGTGGAAGTCCGAGCAGACTTTTGGGAGACAGGTCGGGTGCGACCTAAGAATCACCGAGTCCTTATGAAAGATCGTATATGGGGGAGATGCTGTAAGAGCTGCTATCTCACTCACCCTGCGTGCGGACGTTATAGCAAAAAGAAAAACAACCTTGGTCATAAGTAGTTGAAGAGATGTAGTTGCAAGCGGCTCAAATGGTGGCCATGTCAACGTATCTAGCATGAGGTTGAGGTTCCACGCAGGAGGTGAAGGTCTACGTGGAGGGTTGAGATTGAGGCCCTTGAGAAACCTCTTCATAATGGGGTGGGCGAAAACCGACCGGCCATCGATCGGGCGGTGGAACGCCGTAATTGCTGCTAGATGAACTTTAAGTGATGGTATGGAGATACCTGATGTATGAACGTGCAAAACATAGTCCAGAATAGCCTGCAATGGTGAGACAGAGGGGTACAACCCTTTAGTGTCACACCAGTGCGTAAAGCGAGACCACTTTGCGAGATATGTTTTTCTCGTGGAATCTCTTCTGCTATTGAGCAGAACTCCTCTCACTTGATCTGAACAAAGGGTCTCCGATGTGTTGAACCATCCAGCATCCATGCAGTCAGATGGAGGGTGAGCAATTTCGGATGGCGAAGAGATCCGCTCTGCTATGTTAAGAGGTCCGGGAGAAGAGGGAGACGGTAAGGCGTTCGAATTGAGAGCTGTAGGAGCGTGGAGTACCAGGCTTGCCGGGGCCAGGCCGGTGCTATCAGTAAGATTCGGGCTTTGTCGAGGACAACATTCTCCAGTACTCTTGGAATTAGAGCCACAGGAGGAAACGCATACAATAGTACCGTGCCCCAATGTAGGAGGAACGCGTCCCCCAGGGAGCGTGAGCCAATCCCTGCTCTGGAACAATAGACCTTGCATTTTGCATTGGCAGAAGTGGCGAAGAGGTCTATGGCGGGTCGACCCCAACGGTGGAAGATAGATAGGAGCACGTCCGTGCGGATTTCCCATTCGTGGTCGTGTGGGAAGTATCCGCTCAGCGAGTCCGCGATGGAATTGTTCACCCCTGGCAGATACGAAGCTATGATAGTGATGTCGTTTCGGTTGCACCAGGACCACAGGCGAACCGCCTCTGCACAGAGGGAGCGGGATCTGGCACCGCCCTGCCTGTTGACATAGTACATTGCAGCCATGTTGTCCGTAAGGATCCTGGTAACTGCGCACTGTATGTGAAGTTTGAAATGTCTGCAGGCATGAAAGATTGCTTTGAGCTCCAATACGTTGATGTGGAGCATCATTTCTGTATTGGACCATCAACCCTGGATAGTATACTTGTCCATATGCGCACCCCAGCCGGTGAGTGAGGCATCTGTTATCTGCTCCGAAGGCTGAGGTTGGTGAAAGGGAATGCTCATCAACATGTTGTTGGGCTCGGTCCACCATCGAAGGGAATTCCGAACATGGATAGGCAACGTCACTCGCTTTTGGATGCTGTGTTTGGCGGGTTTGTATACCAAGGTCAACCACTGTTGGAGGCATCGGAAATGCAGTCGTGCGTGGCGGACCACCATCGTGGTGGCTGCCATATGACCCAACAGCTGAAGGTGAGGACATACGGGAAGTATTGGGGAGAGCGATACTGTGTGAACTAGATCGCGTATGATTTGGAAACAGTCTGCAGGTAAGTAGACCCGAGCTGACCGTGAGTCGAGGCGAGCTCCTATAAACATGGGAGTCGGGGCTGGCTCTAGACGTGATTTCTCCATGTTTATAATTAAACTGAGGGAACTGAAGAGACTCCTCGTTACTGTGAGCATGTGGCAAGCTTCCGAGCGAGTGTGGCCTTTGAGCAAGCAGTCGTCTAGGTAGGGGAAAATGGAAACCCCTACCTTGCGAAGATGCACAGCAACTACTTCAAGTGTTTTGGAGAAAGCTCTGGGAGCTGAGACGAGGCCAAAGGGCAGCACTCTGTATTGGTAGTGTTCCTGCCCCACTACAAAACGGAGGAAGTGCCTGTGTGCTATGTGAATGGTGAGGTGAAAATACGCGTCCTGTAAATCGAGGACCCCGAACCAATCTTCCTTGCTCAGTGATGGTATAATTTTGTTTAACGTGACCATTTTGAAATGCTGCTTCTTGATGTATCAGTTTAAACGCCTCAGATTGAGAATAGGTCTTCACCCTCCGGATTTTTTGGGGACGAGGAAATACTGGGAGTAAAACCCTCTGTTCCTGAATCTTGAGGGAACTAGTTCTATGGCTCCTATAGCAAGAAGATGACGTACCTCTTGCTGGAGCTGAGTCTCGTGTGATGGGTCCCTGAAGAGGGACGGGGTGGGTGGAGTAGTGGGAGGTATGGAGATGAAAGGTATCGTGAAACCTGACTTTATTACTTCCAAGACCCAGCGGTCCGAGGTGATGTCGTGCCACTGGTGATAATATAGCTTGAGGCGGTCGTGAAAGAGAAGAGTGGTGGTGGGTTTTTCTACTATGAGCACTGAAAATGTGTTTGTGTCCTCGACACGAGTCAAATTTGCTGTTTGGCATTAGCCCGGGCTGGCGCTTGCGTTACAAACGCTGTCGGAATTGAGACTGTTCGGGAGTGTGCTCCCGATGTTTCTGAAATGGATAGTCATATCTCCTTTGAAATGGATAGTAGCGCCTACACTTAAAGGGGGGTGTATACATCCCCAGAGTTTGCAGAGTGGTGCGTGAGTCCTTACCCGTATGCAGGACGTCGTCAGTTGAAGTAGCAAATAATCTCTTAAGATCAAATGGGAGATCTTCGACTTTGCTCTGGAGCTCCTTTGGTGCTCCTGCTGATATTAGCCAAGAGGCTCTGCGCATGGTGATACATGTTGCCATGGCTCGAGATGCCGTATCCGCGACATCGAGGGCAATTTGGAGCAATGTCCTACATGCAGAATATCCCTCCTGGACAATCACCTTCAGCAGAGGTTTCTTAGTATCTGGAAGCTGTTGCATTAGGTCAGGTAACTTGGCATAATTGTTGAAATTGTGATTCGAGAGAAGGGTAGCATAATTTGTGATCCTAAGCATTAGGGTCGAAGACGAATAAATCTTGCGTCCAAAGAAGTCAAGCTTCCTTGTGTCCTTATCTGGGAGTGCGGTTTTGAAGTGAGAAGCCTTGCTCTTATGGTGGACTACATCCACTATTAAGGAGTTGGGTTGAGGATGATTGAAAAGAAAATCCATGTCTTGAGATGGGACAAAATATCTCTTACCTGCTCTTTTGCTAGTAGGGGAGATCGTTGTGGGAGTCTGCCAGATCTCGTGAGCCACATCCAAAATTGCCTCATCAATTGGGAGTGCAATCTTGCGTCGTTGCTAGGGATGCAGATTTTTCAGTAGCTTATGCTGATTCACCTGTGCTTCAGTCAGCTGAACCTCCTGGCTTTGTGCCACCTGCTTAAAAAGGTCCTGGAATTCCTTAAGGTCATCAGGTGGTGAGGTATCACCTGGGGTCACAGCATCATTTGGTGCATGAGATGAAGAGCACGCATTTGCAGGCATGTCTGTTTCCGCATCCGAAATCTGCCCCTCTTCAGGGTCCGAATGGTTTTGCTGCGGATCTGGACTTTTTGGAGGGGGTGGAGCATGAGATGGTGATCGCGGCCTCGACCGATCGTGATGAGAAGATGGACTAACCAAGCGACAGGAGCACAGAGACCTCCGGTGGGAGCGGGAGTGGCTGTGACGAGTTGAGACATAATAATAGGGTCCATCATAATGTCCATAGTGATGGTCCCAATACTGTGGGGATGAGTGACGTGAAGAGATGACACTAGCATGCCTGACGTAATATGCACGATGTGGTGAATGCACCGGAGAGCGAGAACATCGTGAAGGAGAGTGCGAACGAGAACGCCTTAGGTGGGGAACAGGTTCTCTGCGCTGGTGATAATAGGGTGACAAACTCCTGCGGGCTCCAGTGTTTTGATCCCTGGCAGAGTGAGGTACAGGAGAACGGTGCTGAAGAGATGGTCTGGGTGAAGCTATAGGAGAAGGCAGAGGAGAAGATGCATGCCTGCAGGATTTTGAGCTTGCCTTCCTCGATGCTGGGGGAGGCAGCTCTGAATGTACAGAGGTTGGTGCTGAAGGGACAGCGACCTGCGGAGCAAGGGGAGCTGTTAATTCAGGCTGGAGCTCTGCCGGTGCGGAGGCTGAGGCTGTGGACAGCTCCTGAGGTGGGAGGAGGGGAGCTGCAGCTGCACGTGGTGATGAGGACTGCCTTTGAACTGCCGGTGCTGGCAGGGCAGAGTCTTTTAAACTGCGCTCTAGTGCCGTGCTGGTCGGGAGCACGGTGTGGTGCTGGCTGGCTTCTTTGAGCCCGAGACGGGTGCAGAGCCAGTAGAGGAGCCGGAGGTGCCCGGCTTGTCTCCTGTGCTTATCCGCTTCTGCGGAGCAACAGGCAGGGACTTGGCCGGTGAAGGTTTTTTTCCTCGCAGGAGGGGTAGTCTCAGGGGAGGGAGCCTGTCTCCTCCCTGCATCAGCAGTGGGGTTAGCGGTGCCAGCATCCTGAGGCGCGAGTGCCTTGTCAAACAATCATTTTCAGGTGCCTCTTGCGGTCTTTGTGGGCTCTTGAGGTCAGGCTGGCACAGTGAGTGCACTGCTGTGGCAAGTGTGCCTCTCCAAGGCACCCGATACAGGAGGCATGGCCGTCGGAAACCGGCATAGCCTCTTGGCAGAGGGAGAACTTTTTAAAACCCGGAGAACCCGGCATTTTGCCACTTGAGTGCTCTTGCCCGCACACCACTCAGTTCGTGGTATATGTGCCACCTTCAGTCTGTAGATATATTTATTTTCTGAATTGCCTTACTTCGATTATCCTGTTGTCTTATTCTCTGTGTTTTTTTTTTTAAGAGAGAGAGGAAAAAGCGGCTAAGCGCCAACCGAACAACAGGAATAGCAGGGACAGGGAGGAACTGCTGAAACATCTCTATTTCTACTTTTATTTATTTATTTATTTAGTTTATTTATTTATTTATTTTACTTTAATGGAGATAAGGTAAAGGAAGGCAGATAAGATGGAGGAGTAAATTAACTATTAACAAGATTGCTGAGGTACTCAGAGGAGAGAGCTTCGTCGTGGCCAGAGGCGGCTGAGAGGAACTGATGCGGGAGCTGGACCGTGCTCGGAGAGGAAAGGCGTGAATGACCTCGAGCCCTCGCGCATGCGCGGTCCAGCCAAACACAGCTTTGGGAAGCCTCCGGTTCGCGGCGCCGGGGCAAGCCCGACACCAGACGAGGAGCACCCATGGGGACTACCCGAAGAAGAATATTACTTTGCACTAAGCATACAGTTTCCTCTCTGGGGTGTCTTTCTAGTCACAGCTTTCTTTTGAGGCACCAATTGCATTTGAAAACATCACCATGTGCTTTTAAAATAGTCTCCTGTTTTAAAGTAGGACTCCCTCTCTTTTGCTTTGAGCAGTGCATCTATAAAATTGTTATGCTCCTTGCTGGTCAGATCCCTGGTTTGTATGGCTGTATTCTCCAAGAGCAGCGCCAGTTAAACTCGTCTGGGGGCCTGGGTCTAGAAGATTTTGTGGGGCTCCAGGGTGGGTCAGCAATGAAGGGTTCAGTGATGGGAGGTATCAGCTGGGGAGCAGGGTGGGAGCATGGGGTCTGGGCAGAAACTAGGGTACAGGAGAAGGTTGGGAATGTGGAACAGAGATCTGGGTGGGAGGTAGACTGCAGGGGTGGGGAGCAGGGAATGGAGGGTGGGGTCTGGGTGGGAGGTAGCATGTGGGAGGGGAAAGGGGATGTGCTTGGGGCAGGAGAGGGCAGGGCCTGTGACTCTTAAATGGCTCACCTTCCCTAGGGAACAGGTGGTTTCCAGTATCCCAAAAAAGCAATGCAGTCTAGATGTAGCCTATGGGTGTGGAAGCCTGAGGTTCCTAGGATTGCTGGGAGGCAGTGGTGATTATTCTGACTGCTCCTTTCCCAAACTTGATTCCTTCCAACCTATGCTAGTCCTGGCTCTTTTTAGCTCTGGCTCCTTATCCTCTCCCATTCTCTTCAGCGTGCTGCTGCCCTCTCTGCTTTGTTCGTTGGTAAGATAGGCTCTGTTGTACTGATCTTGCCACAGTTTGTGGCCTCTGCATGGGGTTCAGATGGGAGATAAACATCCAGGTCCCTAAAAAGAGGCAGAAATGCATATACTCAGAGCATATGAAGCTTGGAGTATCTTTTCCAGACCTGAAGAAGAGTTCTACGATTCCAGTATTCTCTGATTCTATTTAACATTCAAAAGTGTTCCTCTTTCATCACAAGAAAAGAGGTTACCTCACCCACATTATCTTTCTAGTTTATCAATATGCAGTTTTAAATCTACCAGGTGTGTCTTGTTGCCAAGTAAAATGTGATGACAGATTTTTACGTGAGGCCATTTAAAAGGCACCACTGAGCTTTAGGCATGTAAATAGTCAACTACCTGATAAGCTTAGGCTTATCGGATAGTCAAGTCAACTACTCCCATTCTCTCCCTTGCTGTGTCTATCAGACTGCGATGGGTGGAGGGGGAGAGGGACAAGAAGGAACTGGTGTTGGGGGGGGGGGGGAGGGAACCGGCTTAAAAGCACTGTCTTCATGGGGGGACAGAGAAGGCAGAGGTGTAGCAAGGAACTTAGTGCAAGCACCGGGTCCCAAGTGCTGCACTTCTGCCTTTCAACTGTAGTAAGAGCCAGGCCCTCCTCACCAATAGGACACATGCTGTGACTCTTATTTTCTCCATCTTTAGGGTCAAAATTCAAGGACAAATCTTGTCTCCATGAGCAAGATTCAGAAAGCTGTGCTTTATAGCTAATGGTTGGTCAAGTATGAACTGAAGCCACACTTTCATTCTTAGACAACCATTCTGAAGTCAGCCTGGAAGCTGAACAAGGCATGTGGGTCATTGGCTCAGCGTTCTTGCTTCCAGGAGAAATGCCTCATTGATGGGTGAGGAGAACTGATTTGATCTCACTTCAATCCAACAGCTACTTCAGCTCCTATCTCTCTTTCCCTTCTCCATCTAAATGTGTTTTGTTGTGCTGGAGATGGTTTTCCTGTAGTGTATCAGGTGAAACAGTGTACTTCCTTTTCTATGCTATCAGCAAGGGGTGGGACTGTCTTCCTGTAACCAGAAAGTAGATGGTCCTAAAATACATGGGGAAATTTTAGAGGTAATTAAAGAAAAAGTCCAAACATCTCTACTTTTCATTAATATCAATTATATTGCATTAAAGTACAGTCATGCTTTCAACCACTTAAGAGAAGTTCAGTTAATCAGTGATGTGGATATATGTATGTGAGTGTTAAATTGTGATGTAGTATATACTTTATACTTGATCAGGTTCAAGGAGACATTGGCTGAAATATTTTTGCCAATAAAAGAAATATACTAAAATACCAAGAAATTACTCAGATTGCACTTCAGACTAACCAAAGTTCTGAATTTGCAGAGGTCTAGGCAGCACTAATGCTTCTAACACTTTCTGTGGCAGCTAATTATTTTGCATTATATTTTCACGAAGGTGGTAACCATACCTAGCAGCATATTCTCATCTGTTTTCTTCACAAGAATAGAGAGCATGATTAATGTAGCTTGATTCAGATGCACAAGCTGTTTATTATGTTTAAAACATGCAAATTATTTGTGGGTGGCATACTTTGTCTTATTGTGCTTGTGTATCTGGAATCATTTGCCATCTGATTTGAACTTCGATTTAGTCAGCACAGCATTTCAATTTAGAGAAAATTGGGCACTGTTATAAAATAAAATTGCAGCAGGATTATAGATTTATGGAAATGTGTATAATTTATATTCTTGTTATGCAACAAATTGTAGAGTAACATTTTGACTTTGTTCCTCAAAATTGTTTTGGAACACTTATAAAAAGTTAAAATATTTTAAAAAATATTGAAAGGCATTCAGTGGATATTGTCTGGCATAGAAGGATGGTGCATTGAAATAATTTGTGTATGTTTATCATGAGACAAGTGGATAAAAATAATGAAATTCCAAATAAAGATTGAGATGCAAAATGACCTCAGATGAGTTCAAGATGGAGTTTCAGTCTGAGTTTTGAGTCTGATTATAATGCCTTCCCAGAGTTCAGGAAATGCATGAGGTATATGCTATGGAGGCAGCTACAGCTGGCACCAAAACCACTCTGGGGCCATAGACCAATAAGATCAATCATGCCGTGTGTAGTCTAGTAAGCTGGAACATGTTTGGGATGCTGAGTTGCTATGATCAGCTGTGCTGGTGAGCTATCCATGCTGATCAAACAGGAAATGAAAATTCAAAAGTTCCTGGTGCTCCAGTGGGGGCTGAGGGGAGGGGCTGTTTCTCGTGTACCTGATTACTGAACAGCAGAGAATAAAATGTTCACCACAGAGGTCACAGGGCACTGTGGGGTATCACCCAGAGGTTAGAAAAGTTGGTGTAAGTAATGCACCATCTTCACTGCCTCTTTGTTGAGGTAGAGGAATGAAGCCGAAATGGCAAGACAGTCACATCAGTGGAATGGTCCTGGTAATGTAGACATATTTATTATATGGTAGGTCTACACTGTAATGTAAGCTGGTTTAAGGTCTTACCTGCACTGTCTATCTACTTCAGCTACAGAAATAGTGTAACTGAAGTCATATAAACACCTCGGTGTCCTACATGCGGTCAGGTTGATGGGAGCTGCTTTCCTGTTTAATGCTGGCTACTCGTCTCACCTTGATGGAATACCAGTGTCAACGGCAGCACTCTGAGATTGATTTACTGCTTCTACAGCAGACATGATACATTGTCAGCTGATGGATTGATCACTGCAGCGTCGATCCACCGTGAATTCTACACAAGGACTAAGTGACTCAAGCTTGTGCTGAAGTTGCACACTATTTATATATGGCATATAGCAGTGGTGGACAACCTGCAGCCCAAGAGCCACATGTGGCCCATCAAGATTCTGTGTGCGCCCCACGAGACATTTTATTGTGGCTTTTGCGCAGGGTTGCCAGAGTCCGCTGTTTTCTGTCCAGGTGGTTGTATTTTCTTCTGGTATTACTAAAGCCACACTCATGTAAAGCAATGGCAGGTGATGTGAGGTGCATGCTGATTGCAAATAACATTGACTGAGACCATATGCTATCTCAGCAGCACTTTGATTTGATTCAATGGTTCAATCAGCATACGGCTCTGTAGCCCAGTGGGGCACAGAAAGGGAGGGCTCATCCCCCTTGGGGCTCAGTGGGTGGCCACTCCGACCCACTACATAGCACCCCGTCTATAGTCAGTCTTCATGTGCCAGCCCTTGTTTTGGGCGATCTGTCAATATATCCCTGAGGGCCGTCCTCCAGCCCAACCCTATGTCAAGGAGGGGGTAATAGGCAATTAGACTATACAGGGAAGCAGCTAGAAGTCTGATCCCTGGTTCAGGGCAGGCAGCAACAAAGCAGTCTATAAATCTGAGCCCTGAATCAGGACTGGCAGCAACAAAGCAGTTTAATAAGTAACTCAGGGCCCATTTGCAACAGCTTCAGCCTGGTCCCCTTGCTCAGGCTGGGGTCTGGCAGATGTAGGCAGCTGAATGGGAACAGCCGAGTGGGGAAACTGCCACCCGAGAGTGGGGATGCAGGACCACCTAACAGCAGCAGAGATCTGTGCCGAAACACACTGACTTGCTGCTGCTGCTGAGTCAGTGGAGGTCTGTACCGCAACCCGCTGCCCCTCTGCTCAACCGAGTTTGGCTATTCCTGGGCCATTTCCATTTTCCCCCCCAGGCTGTAGCTGGATCTGGGGCCAGTCCTCCAGCCAGGTAAACAGACTCTCCAGGCAGTCCTCCAGTAGTCAGCCTGGTGGCCCAGACCAGTCATCCGCTTCCCCAGGATCTAGCTCCTCACTTGGTTATGCTGGGGAGGCTTCTGGCTTTCTTGCTGGCTGGGGCCTGACTGGCCTATTATATCCCTGGCCCTGCCTCCTGGCTTCCACTCAGGTGAGTTGTTAGGGCCAGGTGCTGCCCACCAAGGCTCAGAGGGGGGGGAGGGGCTCATCCCCCTCTGGGTCAGTGGGTGACCATTCCGACCCACTACAGGCTCAAATTCTAGGTGCACAAGTGCAGTTAGGGTAGTTTTTGCTATCCCAGGAGACACTTTTTAACCAAGAGTCCTGTGGCCCACTGAGATGGAGGCCACTCACGGCCACTCACTAACTTAGTTTGCTCATCACTGGGTTATAGCATTCCATGAATTGAGATTTGTAAATGTTGCTGGTTTGTAAAACATGTAGTTGAAGACAGTGATTAGAACCAAAGGTTGTTGAACTGAAATGCTAATGATGCTGAATGATTAATTCAGAAAGAGAAAACTCAAAAACAAATTTTAATATAACCTAATTTTAATCAAGCTTGTCATATTGCTGGTTGGGTATTTTTTCATTAGCAGGGAGTCTGTACAAACCTGATAGGGAATGAATATATTTTCTAGAGTTTACTACTGGTCATCTTTATACATTAATCATATTCTCACTATAATAACTGAATTATTATCATGGTACATAAGAGGATTGTGTGTCCATTTTTATGCTATTCAAAACTTATATTTAATGTATATACATGAAACTTGCAATTTTTAATTTTTTTCAAATAATATACATTTGCTTCATAATTAGCCAAAAGCGTTGTGAAATGCACTCTGCCATATAGCAGCTTAATAGCCTGCAAAGTACACTGCAGGAATCTGTGGAAGGCAGCAAGATATACTGGACTGATGACGAAAAGATTCCAGGTTGCCATATATTCCTAAAGAATATTTTAAATAATTTCCCCAACTCTCTTCAGCAAGGACAGTGTTGGTAGCCTTTGTGTAAACCTGGGTGCCTAAGATCTCAGCACATCAGAAAATAAAAGGGCAGTGTAATAAATGAGCAGCATCAACACAATGTATGCGTTGAAGTGTTTAAGGGAGAAAAGTGTGCAGTTAGAGCCAAGATCTGACTGAGGTTTCCCTACCTAGATATTTCATGTATGTGCAGAGCAAATACATTCATTAATGTTTAAGTTCTACAGATGTGACTTCTATGATCCTTTTTAGATGAGCTTAAAATAAGTCAGTGGGATCACTTGGGAGGCCTGAGAAGAAGAAAAACTCAAGGCTTTTAAGCGTCTTGAGGGGAATTTCTTACTGGTCTCTATCAGTGTGTTTTTCTTAATGTAGTAAGACTTGTACAACACATCAGGGCTTGTGTCAGCTCTTACGAGTTGAGTGCTTAGAAGTTTGGATCCAGATGAAGAGCTGAATGCTCTTCAGGTTCATAGGATGATGGGATTGAAGATTTTAATTTTGGACCTATGAAATAGTACAGGTTGGATCTTCCTGGTGCACTTGAGACTTGACTGATCCTCTGGGGGATTTTGCCAGACCAGGATAAGTCATTTCTGGTCCTCTTGCTGGTCCCACCCCCTGCCCTGCTTCCCAGCTTGCGCGATCTCCACCCCGCTTCTCCCTACGGCAGCCTCATTGTACACATGTATGGGCTGCCAGGCTCCTGTCCCTCCTCCCCCTGCTGGACTATGGACATTGCGGACCAGAGAGTCCCAGTTTATAGAAGTGTGTTGTGAGCAAGACATGGGGAGTAATTCTTCCACTCTACTCTGCACTGATTAGGCCTCAGTTGAAGTATTGTGTCCAGTTCTGGGTACCACATTTCATGGAAGATGTGGAGAAACTGGAGAAGGTCCAGAGAAGTGCAACAAAAATGATTAAAAGTCTAGAAAACATGATCTATGAGGGAAGACTAAAAGAATTGGGCATAGTAAAAGAACTGGGCTTTCGTCTTTTAGAAAAAGAGAAGACGGAGAGGGTGCATGACAGCAGTTTTCAAGAATCTAAAAGGATGTTACAAGGAGGAGGGAGAAAAACTATTCTTCTTGGCCTCCGATGACAGGACAAGAAGCAATGGACTTAAGTTGCAGCAAGTGAGGTTTAGGTTGGACATGAGGAAAAACTTCCCAACTATCAGGATGGTTGAACATTGGAATAAGTTGCCTAGGAAAATTGTGGAATCTCTTGAATTGAAAATATTTAAGAGCAGGGATGAAACACATGGTGCTTGGTTCTGCTATGAAGACAGGGGACTAGACTTGATCTCTTGAGGCCCTTCCAGGTCTAGGAGTCTGTTCTAACTAGCACTCCTATTGTACAGTTACAAAAACTGATCTGAAGGGCCAAATTCTGCTCTGTTCTTCTGGGTTTATACAGATGTAATTGTGAAAAATGTGCCCTACATAATTACTGATGCAAGGCCACACAGCAAATGAGTGGTAGATTCAAAAATTGAGTTTTCAGGAGTATTTGAATTCTTATTCCATGCTTTTCTGTAGTAGAAATAGGCATTACACATTTGATAGTAGTAAGCAACTAGATTCAAAGAAAAGGAGACCCAAGCAACTGGAAAAAGTAGCATTATATTCATGTTAGGGCTGTCAATCAGCTAATTCGCAGAGTTACCTCATGATTAGAAGTGATAAACTGTAGTTTTAATTGCACTGTTAAACAATAGAATACCAAATGAAATGCAGATTGAATCTGTCTGGTGTGGCACTCGTTAGTCTGGCAACATCTCTGGTCCAGCATGATTTTAGTTACTCAGATGTCCACTTACATGGGTGTGGCCAAGTTTCTGGTGGTCCAGTAAAGTTGGTTTAAACCCACCAGTTCCTTGTTACGACACCGATCAGGGCGCAGACTAGAGAGGTTCAACCTGTATTAAATATTTTTGGCTGACAGTACATTTTTCAAGTATATTGATTTAAATTACAACACACACAGTATACAGTGCTCATGTTTTTAGTTTCATTGCAAATATTTGCATTCTAAAATAAAGAAAATGGTATTTTTGCAATTCACCCCATTCGAGTATGGTAGTGCAATCTCTTTATTGTGAAAACACAACTTAAAATGTAGATTTTTGTTTTACATAACTGTGCTCAAAAACAAAACAGGGTAAAACTTCAGTGCATTCAAATCCACTCAGTCCTTCTTCTTGTTCAGCCAATCGTTAAGATGGAAAAAGGTTATTTACGTTTACAGAATATAATGCTGCCTGCTTGTCATTTACAGTCTCACCTGAAAGTGAGATAAGATGTTTGCATGGCACTTTTGTAGCCAGCATTGCCATGTATTTATGTGCTAGATAAGCATAAATATTCATATGCCCCTTCATACTTTGGCTGCCATTCCAGAAGACCTTTTCCCATTCTGAAGATGCTTGTTAATAATAACATATTTACATACATTTGTAGTTTTCTCCCCCAAGGAGTTAGTGTGTTTCCTGTTGGGTTTTACCCACATTATGCCATGTATATCATGTTTCAGCAGTCTTGCATGATGAACCAGCACGTGTTGTCCATTTTAAGAGCACTTTCGCTGGTACTTGCTTTTCAAATTTGACAAGATGGAATGTGAGCTTTCCAAAGATAGCTACTATATTTTACCCAAGATTTAAGAATCTGAAATGCTTTCCAAAGTCTGAGACACAAGATGTGGAGCATGCTTTCAGAAACCGTAAGAGCAACACTCTAATGTGAAAACGACAGAACTCAAATTACTAAAAAAGAAAATCAACTTTCTTCTTCGAATGATTGCTCATGTGCATTCCAATTAGGTGTGTACGTCGTCAGAAATTTTTTCCCTCAGCAGTACTCTTGGGGCCAGTGGGGAGCCCCCTGGAGAGGCACCGGTACGTCGGCCCATATATACCCCCTCCTGGCCCCCTCACCCACTCAGTTCCTTCTTACTGCCGTGACAGTCGTTGCAACAACCCTCAGCACTTCTAGCCATAGTTGTCTTCGATATTGTTTTCTGTTTCTTCAGTTAGCTTAAGTACCTGCACTTAAGTTAAAGACTCTTGGTGGTGGTGGTTGTTTTCGTCGTTGTTCCCTGCTGCGGCACGCTGTGCACCCATGGCAGGGCATGTCTGGCCTGCAAGGTTTTAAGTCCTGCAAAAAGTGCCACAAGCCTATGCCTTGAGGCAACCCTCATTCCTTGTGTTTAAAGTGCTTGGGAGAGACGCACCCTGCTGAAGCCTGCAAAATCTGCAAGGCGTTCAAGCTGCAAACAAAACGCGCGAGAGAGTTGCGTCTTAATATCATCCTTATGGAGGCGGCTCTCAGGCTCGTGCCAGCGCCGGAGTCCTTGACACCAGTCTCTGTTTCCGGCACCTTAGAAGAAGAGGAGGCCTAATGGGATGGTCCCCTGCTAGGCATGTGCCCTCCATGCGCCCTTCAGTGGGGCACGTGGCGCCAGCAAGTCTGGAGCCAAGACCTTCTGGGTCAGATGGACCTTCCTCCCAGCATAGGGAGCTGAGCCCCTTGCAGGACTTTCCCGAACCGTCCATACCGGAGGCCTCAGAGGCAGCAAGGGTTCTCATTGACTCTTCCTCCTCGCCACCGTCTACTCCAATGCCTTCCAGGCAACACACCCACTGCCAAGATGTCCTATCAAAACAACCTGAGACCACAACGCTCAAGGCCTGGGCCCACAGCCCTCCCCTCCCGGCTCCACCGGTGCCACCCATGGCACCCACCAGCAGCACATCCGTACCCGTGGTGCCCCATCAGGGTGCAGCACCGGATATACCACGGTACCATACTCCAGCACCGGCTCAAACCATCCCGGCACCTACCTCTGCACCGGATGCCCACCCCACTGTGCCGCCACCACCGCCACGGCACACTGGGATGCCGGAATCTATGGCCAGGCATGTAGCTGCTCCGCAGGTGTCTGCGTCGGCTCCTCCCTGGTCTGCCTCGGACTACGCATCTGACTGGGAGGGGGAATCCACCTGGCCCTCTCGGGGGGTCACAGTCATGGCACTGCTCCCGGCACCATCGTCAGCCTCATCCATACCAGTAGCAATGGATGCAACCAGTCCTGGTACCAGTGCTCCAACAAGCGTGGCCACCTCAACCTCCGGCCCAGTGGCCTTTTTGGACTCCCTGGGCCTATCACCAAGCCCAGGGAACCCTCTCCCCCCTTCCAGGTCGGCTTCGGTCGCATTGGGTCCTTGGATCCCTCCTTTGGCGACCTCTGGCCACTCACTGCCCCCCAGCCAGCAGTCTCCTGGTGCTTTGGGAGTGTGGCTCTGGTGAGCCAACCTCCCCCACCTTTATCCACTGGCACACAGCAGGGTCCATCACTCTCGGGGGTGTCCGTCGGGAAAGTCACCTGACGAGGCTCTGGGAGACCCTGGACCATCCATGGCCTCTACGGACAACAGGGCCCACCAGGACCACCTCCAATGTCTGGCCCAAAGTTTGGGTGTCCGATAACTCCGATCCCACGGTGGACACCCTCCACATGGACACCCCCTCTAGAGTGGCCCTCCCTCTTAACAAAATGGTGGCCAAGATCTCCAAAGCCTTGTGGCAGACTCCCGCATCCATCCCTCCTACAGATAACAGGGCCAAACAGAGATACTTTGTCCCTCTGGGTGGTAATGAGAATCTTTTTTCCCACCCCCCACCAGGCTCTCTTGTTATACAAGCTGTGAATCAAAGAGAGACAAGGTAAGCCTGCCATTGTCCCTGAGAACAGGGAGGCTAAGAAAACTGATCGGCTAGGCCAGAAGGTCTACGTGTCCGGTGGTATCCAGTATCGCATTGCAAACCAACAGGTCCTCTTGTCCCGGTATGCATTTAACACCTTGGCCTCGATGAACAAATTCATGGACCTACTCAGAGTCTTGTGCAGAATTCAAAGCTCTCCACGAGGAGTGGAGAACGATTTCCAGGGCGGCTCTCAAAGCGGCTCTAAATGTGGAGTACGCTGCTGCCTGAGTAATGGCCTCCAGGGCGGTCTTATGCAGGAGTGGCCTGAGGCCAGCTGCGGCAGCTGGCACCCGAGGCGGAAGGCGCGATCGGCGCCCCCGCCTTCATGGCTGTCAATGGCCGTGACATAATCACAGGGCACCCCGGTGCCCCGTGATGTCATCATCGGGCGCCCGGGCCAGTGGCACCCTAGGCAACTGCCTAGTTTGCCTAGGCTCCCAGGCTGCCCCTTGTCTTACACCACAGTTCCTGGCTATAAGGTTCTGGGATACCCCTAGAGCTCCAGAACACCGTACAAGTCCTCCCTTTTGAAGGCCCCTTGCTCTTTTCTGAGCAAACTGCTCAGATGTTCCATGGCCCCAAAGATATCCGTGCTACCCTAAAATTATTGGGCATGCACACCCCGGCTACCCTGAGGCACCCCTTCCCCATTAGGAATGTTCCTAAAGCACCTCCCCAGGGTCCGTGTACCAACTTCTCCCACCATAGGAGCAGAAGCAGTAACGGCAGGAACAAGTGTCACCCTCGCCCGACTCCTGATCACAACTAGGGGGCTCCCCAACAAACCCTCCGGTCCCCATCAGGGGTTTTGACAAGACCTACAAGGGCAACCTTCCAGTCTCCCCATTTCTCTTCCGGTACCGTTATCCCACTTTACCCCAGACTGGTGATTGGTCACTTTGGACCGCTGGGTGCTCAAGATAGTGGAAAAGGGGTTATGTAATCCCTTTCCAATCCCCTACCCCGTCCCTTTTCAGGGACCCCTCTCATGAGCCTCTGCTTCAAGAAGACATCCAACATCTCCTTACGATAGGGGCAAGGGATGCGTTCCCCTCCCATGTTTCGGAGGAGGGGGTTCTATTCCCTCTACTTTCTGGTCCTGAAAGCCAAAGGGGGCCTGCGTCCTATCCTGGACCTCAACTCCTTTATTGCCAAAACAAAGTTCAAAATGGTAACATTGGCATCCATAATTCCCTCACTAGCTTCCGGAGAGTGGTACACTGCCCTTGACTTAAAAGACGCTTACTTTCACATTTTCATTGCCCCCCACCACCACAAATTCCTCACTTTACTGTGGGCCCGGACCACTACCAATTCACGGCCCCTTGGGTCTTCACCAAGTGTATGGCGGTGGCAGCCGCTGCCCTCAGAAGAAGGGGTATCCTGGTGTTCCCCTATCTAGACGACTAGCTGTTGAGGGGGAGCCCGGAGTTGCAGGTGTAAACACACATCACCATAGTGTGCGCGCTCTTTGATGATCTAGGTCTTTTGTTAAACCTGGATAAGTCACCCTTAATGTCCACTCTGATGATAGAGTTCATGGGAGCCACCATGGACTCTACCTCACTATCCAAGTCCTGGTTTCTCTCAATACAGGCAGCAGTCAGGAGCTACAGAACTTTCCAGTGACTACCGCCCAGACTTGCATGCGCCTTCTGGGTCTCATGGCCGCCTGCACTTATGTAGTGCAACACGCCAGGCTGCGCATGTGCCTGCTACAGATGTGGCTAACGCGAGCCCACAACCTGGTTGTCCACTCATGGGACAGGGTGGTGACAGTCTCTGCTTCCATCCTCCTCGTGCTGAACTGGTGGGCTGGCCAGGCAGAGGTCTCTGGGGGGGGGGTACTGTTTTCCAGGCCAGTACCGTCCAACCGCCTTGTCGGACACCGGCTGGGGAGCCCGTCTGGGAGACCTTCAAATGCAAGGTATGTGGTCTGCGGACAAGATCTCGCTGCATATCAACATCAAGGAGCTCCTGGCAGTTGGACTGTCCAAGTCTGTCCTCATCCTATTGGACAACACGACAACGTGGCGTATATAAACAAGCAAGGCAGGGCCTGTTCCCCTCGCCTGTGCTTGGAGGCGATTCACCTGTGGGAACTTTGCATCAGGGCGGATATCTATGCGACGGCCTCGTAACTCCCGGGCTCCCAAAACGTCCTGGGGCCAAACTGAGCAGATCCTTTGCAGGATATGAATGGTCTCGGAGGTAGGATGTAGCCCAATCTATTTTCCTTGTGTGGGGGGGTCTCCCCATCTGGACCTCTTCACCACAGAACAAGATATAGGACTGAATGGACTTGTAGGTTGTAGTGTTTTACACTTTTATTTTTGAATGCAGTTTTGGACATAATTTTAGATTTGTAAGTTCAACTTCCATTAGAGAGAGATATGTAACTGAAATATTTTTATTTGAAAATGTAGAAAACATCCAAAATATTTAAATAAATAGTATTCTATTGTATAACAGCATGATTAATCACCAATTTTTTAACTGCTTGATTGCAGCTTTTCTGTTGATTGCAATTTTTCCCCCTTGTATACAGTTTAAAGAAAACTAAAATCATTCTGAACAGTAACACATGATATGAGTCACATTTGCTCTTGATACCCCTCCTCTTTCTTATACAACAGAGGTGGAAACACAATCATGAAGGTTTCTCTTCTTCGCCCCCCTCCCCTGCCCACCGGGCATATGATGGATTTTAAAAATAAAAGGGGAAAATGTATATGGTGGTTTTATCCTCAAGGTCTATGAAAACATCCTTGTTAGACTTGCTAGCTGAATAAATTTTCATCAGTGGGATAAAGCATTCTACTGGGATTAAGGAGACCTACTTTATGTTCTCAGCTGTGGCAGTGGCCTGCTGATGAACTTGAGCAAGTCATTTCACTTTGCTGTCTCTGTTTTATCCTCATTTTACAAATGAGGAAAAGATAGTGACATTTTTTAAAAGCGTATTTTTCTAATTATTATTACTACATAACATGACTGCTTCATATAAAGTGAATTGAGGTTTTTGTTGCACTCAACAAGATTTCGGGGAACTCTACTAGTAATTGAGTGTAGAAATTGGCAGTAAAGGCTAAAAGGATCTTCTATATGCAAATATAGGTGCACCTCTAAAATCCAGGATTCTCTGGTCTGGCAGCATCCATGGTCCGACATGACCATGATGTTCCACGCTCAGAGTCCCGGTGCGCTGCAAAGGGGTGGGAGAGCTGGGAGCCAGTGTGAGGCTCAGCTAGGCAGGCTGTGGCAGAAGCCTGAGGGGCAGCAGGGAGAGCCAGCAAGCAGCTGACCTCTCTTGGTCTGGAAAAATCCCTCATCCAGGACCACTCAGGTCATGAGGGTGCTGAATCAGGGAGGTCCGACCTGTACTACAAGAAGTCTGCAGTTAGTGGTAGTAGGATAAATGTTATATGTAGATGTCATATCAGCATTAAATATTTGTTGTGGGGCAGCTGTTTTCATAGTGACCATATAATAGCACAGATAACCCTATAGCAATACAGTGACTGGTTGAAGTTACACACTGTTTTAGGGTTTTACTGCATGAGAACTTCAAACATATTTATGTTTGTACCGACTAGTCTACATACATAAATACCCCCTAATGGAAGATGGTTAACATTTTCTAGGGGCATTCTGCAATTTTCAGATTTCTAAGCATGGAACCTAACTGCACACACAATGCATAGGTGCTTTGATGGTAGGGATCACATTCATATACGAACATGTGTATATACGCACATGGTGAACCTTTGAGGCATCTGTTTGCCTGATTCTCTAGAATTATTTCATTCACTTTTCCACCCTCATGACATTTGTCTGTTTTGTCCCTTTGTGTACTTTGAGACATAGACTTTAAGCTATTTGGAATAGAAGTGGTCTTTGTTTGTTCAGTGTCCAGCAAACATGGCTCTGATCTTGGATTGGGATTTGGATGTCCTACCATAATAATGTGGAGGACTTCAGAAGCTTGCCCCACAATGTAATATTACATGTTTTTATTTTAAATTGGATAATTTTATTATGGGAAATAAGCTAAATTACGGTTATGTACCATTTAAAAATTGCAAAAAATTCTAACAATGGCAGGAGTTAATACTGTAATCCTTGAAACTTTTACTTCTGCCCAATGTATAATCAGGGGAATGATGTTTTTTACTATCCTCAAATAGCAGATGAAGGGAGTTTAGAATATTTTAACATACTTATCTCTCATGAATTTTTTATCCTTGTAGACCCCTCTGTCCACATGATGAGGTGCCATTGATATTTGCAGAGTTCTGCACATTAGTCAAAAGTAGCACATGCTCCTTAATGAATGAATAGCAAACAAAACTTCTTAAAATCCATATACAACAAAATACATGTTGGGGACAAAGTACCAATTTGTGTGAAAGGAAGTGTAATTTTAGTCTTGCAAGCTCTATTTTGTAAGACTCCTACATACAAGTCTTGTTAGTCAGACAAGAGACCTGTGGCATGACAGTTGTCTCTTGAAAGATCAGGAGCTCAGACAGCAGTTTATTTTCATGAGGGAATTGTAGCTTGATGGCAACTTTGCAGATTGGGACAGTAGCATCCAAGGAGAATTGGTTGTCAAGGCATTTTGTATGTTGACATTCTGCGTAACACTTGACAGTGAAAAGAGGAGGCTTTTATAAAATTGATTCTTAGGAAGGCTTTTATTTTCTTCATCTGGAAGATTAAACTTTGAATTCAGGCTTAATCTACTGTCTGATTCGTCATACTGCTTATATTTCAGAAGGCAATTCCTCTCTTACACTTATATATTGGACATAAAATACATATTTTAAAGATATTCCCCCCATATTTATGACTCTCAAATACTCCTGTTTACATTGTAGCTTATCTTTCAGACTTTTTTTAATACAAAATCTGAGGGGGACATCCTGATTTAAGAATATTATACTGTGTAATGCTTCATGTTAGGTTCTAAATTATTTTTCATCCAAAATGCTACTTCTGCCTGGCTGTAAAATAAATTGACATCGGGTCAGAGATGGTTGGCTGGATAGCTACAGTTAATTTTCTAATGGCGAAGGATAATCACAGAATGCATGTTTATGTACAATCATGAAACATTTGTGTAATGAAAGTTAAAGCAATTTCTTGATCTGTAATTAACCTAATCCACAACTTCATTCCCTCACATGAAAGACTGAGAGAAATTCAGTTTTCTTTTGTTTTATCTTTTCAATCAGCTAAATGTCTACAGTTGGTTTTGTTCAGATCCTTTTTTGGGGGGGGGAGGGGTATGGCTAGTAATTGTCCCCTGGCTGCTTTACATATTTCTTTTTTTTCTGCAGTGGATACTTTTTTTTTTTTTTTTTCATTCCAAATCAGAGGATTTAACCAGAGTGCTAATAGCATCTTTATATTTAATGGATTTTTAAAAAATACTCTATGGAAATGTGTTTAAGCAAGGTTATATTTCCACATGTCATTTTTCTTTACTTATCTAATGACAGCTTCTTTGCAGAAGAGACAAGTCAATCTTTTATATGTCTCTGCAGCCATATCATTTGACTGTTTTGATCTTTTGAGCCTATTTCTTGATACAAACTCAATACTAAGCACAAATGCCAAATGGCTTATTGAAAATTTGGCTGTCTAAATAAATGACCCTCTTGATTGACTCAAGATATTCTCTATATGTCATCAACATCCACCCCCTCTCCATTGGAGCTTATTGCTTACCATATTCTTGATGTGGTTTCACCACCTTTGACAATCTGTTCTGAACTGTCTGAGATCTTAAAACAATGCATAAGCAGTTCTTTGTAAGCATAACACACAATACTAACGTGGAGAAGTCTAGTGAAGCAAAACTGAGGGAGAAAATGTGCCAGTTGGAGAGTCCTCTTTTGGACTATGGTAACTGAGGTGGGCTACAAAACCAAGAATTTCAAGAATTCAAGAACTGTAATACTTTGAAGTTTTAAAATTGTTTTTCTTTACCTTTGAAACAAAATAAGTTCTTGTTTTAATATTTTCACAAAAACAAAGAGAATCCCATCACAAAATAGCCAATGGCCTGGTAGTTAAGACACTCACCTGGGATCTTGTCCCATTGCAAGTTCTCTATGCCATCCAGTTCTAAACATGAGAAAAGGATCTTTACTTACAAAATAAATAGAAGTCACAAGCCCTCACTGGCTGCAATAACACTAATTGAATAATCCTACAGCTTTGACATCACTGCTTTGTTGAATGACATGTCTTTACTTAAACCAGAAAACACACAACCAAAGAACCCCTTATAGGACAATTGTGAGTGTTTTCATTTGATGGACAGATTATAAAGTTAACTTTGCAGATAGGTAAGGAGTTAATCATTTGATTAGCCATCAGGAGTTTGGGAATTAATTTTGTTTTCTCTGGACTTATTGACTGGTCAAATTATTTAAGCACTATTTACATTTTATCTCCCATTATAATATGGAAAATGTCATACAGAACATGTGTATTATTTGATTGGCTGGTGATTCAATTGCGTTCTAGTAGAATTCATTTTAGGGCAACAGCAGATAATTGCATCCATGGACCTTACCTTTTAGTTAACTGAAACATAGTTTGACAGATACCACATATTAAAAACATAAAAATGAATCTTTTTGCATTTTAATTGTTTTATTTAATTGCCTTTGCTATCAGCTAATGAAGAGCTTCTTGGCATATAGGACTATCTTTGTTCCTGAATTCTATTCAGAGATATACATCAGAACTCACTATGTACTTCTACCTGTGGTGCCCTTAATATGTTTCTAAAGTCATCTCAGAGATTAGGATGCGACTGCGGTATTAAAATATAATAAGACTTTGCATGAATCATTATAGACAACAAAGAGGGGAAAAAAGGCCATATAACAGATTCAGTTATCATACAGCTCTATTCTTGCTCCTTGTTTGAATTAGGGATGTGCATGGTGTATAAAATAGTGAAATATAGCCATGCAGCTCTGACTTCTTTATCTGTGCCTTCAGGTAGGTCTACTCATCTAGGCTGAAAGGCAGTATTTATCTCCCATGCCTTTATTTGGATGGAACAGTAGGAAAGAAACACAGAGCACCTGTCTCCCTTAATCTTTTATTTTCCCTTTCCCCTTCTACATGTCCAGTGTAAGTAACTGCTGTGCTTTAAGCTTTTCTGTTGCATCAGTTACATATATCCCCTCCCCCATATTCTCAAAATGTTGTTAAAAAGAAAATGAACATCCTGTTTGGGCATTGTAACTCCTAGCTGCTCTGTCTGGAACCCTGACAATGTACGAGCATCAGACTTCCAATTCTGATATGACTGATGGATAGGAAGGCTAATGAATTAGATTGTTTTTTCTAAAGAGATTGTTCCAAGATGAATAACACGGAAAAATGATCTAATTTCAGGAGTCTTCCCCCTCCAGCCCACAATATGATCTGATTGACTTCTATGCTGAAGTTGCTGTTGGTGATGACTGGCAAAACTGACTTAATGAGAATAGTAAAGCTATAAGGAGTGGAAGGGAAGGATATAGTAAGAAGAGGTGGATGGGCACAGGGATCTGTTTAAAAATCAGAAGGATGAATGAGTTGCAGTTGCATGCTGAGATGGGGGAAATATTGATGGTATTAATAAACACGATGTTCAGCGAAGTAGGTGGTAATAAATGCAGTTGATAATGGAGTCTGGAATCCTGTCAGGACCAGAGGGATCGGGGGGACTCAGAGACTACCTTGCAGAACAGATGGTGTTTCTGTGGTGAGGAAGAGATGGGAGGTTTGAGATGTTAGCTACTGTTCAAAGGTAGGGGGAAAGGAAAGCTGCTCAGTTCTCTGAGAAGTACTTGAAAAATGGATCTGGAAAACTGTGGCCTTTGCACTGGTCTGGTCTGGTGACTGAACAGTGATGAGAGGGGAAGCAGAAGTAGAAGAGTAGGCTGCCCTGGAGGCTCTGAAAGTACAGTTCCTTTTTTCTAGATTGGTTGGTGCCACTGGAAGGCATTCTCCAGGGAAACAGGCTTCATGAAAAAACTGTTGTTGGAAAAGCCTGCCCTATTAGTGCAGGAGAATCCTCATGTGGATTTTGCAGGGGTACTGGATCTCCTGAACCTTGTGTTTCTGGGTAGCTCCTTTGGTAATATGAAAAATATCAGCGCACACTTGACTCTTCCTGGTGTCTGGATTAATGATTCCATATACCTTATAGCAGAGAACAAGGTTTTTGCGGGGACCCAAAGCAACCTCCGTGCCCAACTTTGTTTGCAATCTGAATTATGAAGTTATTTGCAGTTCCTACTACATTTATCCCAGCCCAAAAGCAACATAGCACTGAGATATGATCTGTGATTTAGGAATGCATAGCTTCAGTCTACTTTGTTGATCCATCATCTTTCTCTGGTAGAGGAAAGGGGAGGCAGGCTGGGGGGCCCGGTAGCAGGGGACCTCCCTTAGTCCAGCAAATTCCTTTGTTCGGGACGACTTGGTTCCTGAGGATTCTGGACCAGAGACGTTCAACCTGTACTACTGCTTGTTTGCTTGCTTTATTTGCACTGCGGTTTCTAACTGCAATTGCCTTTGCAAGTAGGTACAGACTGGACCTTTCTGCACCCTGACTGGTCCTGAATGAGGGAATTTGCTGGACCAGAGGAGGTCCCCTGCTACTGCATCCCCAGACCACCTTCTTTTCTGGCTGATGGCCCTAGTCGCCGTATCCCCTCCCCCCCACCCCCCATGCTGCTCTTGCCTCGGCAGCCTGGACTGCTCTATCCCAGCCCCATTATCAGGGCTGCCATGGCTGCCCCTTCTGGACCTGCTCCTGCTACATGGGCTGCTGTGGCCCTGTTGTACTTCTGTGGCTCTGGGAGCTGGTCCCGGCCACAGCCCTGCCGGGCTCCAAACCATCCCTTTCCACTGGGGCTCCTAGCTAGGACTCTCTGGTCCAGGAACAACCGTGGTCCTGTTGGATCACGGTTGATGTTGGATGAGGGAGTCTGGTTTTAGGAGGTCCAAACGATAGAAGAAACTCAGACATATGGAATATAACTTGCCAGAGAGAATCAGTGCCTTCCAAGGATATATTTGTATTTTTACAATATATACTTTTACTAGAAAAGTTTCTTCTGCCAAATTTACTAGTAATAGACTGTCATCTGAATAAAAATATAGTCCTACAATCTTTATTCTCGGCACCTTCTATAGCAATTATAATCCTAATAGGCATGACAATTTATTGTACTATTGATATTAATAGGGTCAAAGTAAGCTTGATGGAGCTAACTGGAATATAAGGTAATGGCAAAACAGTTTAGTGACACAGCAACTTGGATGCAAAAACGTGGGAATTGGGCCACAGAGAGAGAAATAGAAGTACAATTAACAACCTCCCCAAACAAAGGGACCTAGCAATAATTTAACGAGACGTTTATTTAGAATATTCAGTGCCTGAAACTTTGTAATATACAGACTTGAACTGTCTGAGTAAATGTGACACTACCTTAAAAATTAGTTCATGGAGATGTAGGGATAACATATTAATGTATTAAAAATGTGATTCCCCCAAATGGAAGTGACTCCCCATAATTTGTTCCCCACAACTTAAAGTGTTTAGATTTATTAAGATTCTTCTTCTTATTATTATTATTTGTTAAGATTGTTAAATGTTTAGATTTATGATTATTATTGTCCCTTTAGAATATAATGTATTAGGTAATGTAACTTAGAACTGTTAAAAATATAATCCTATGTAACCAGAAACAGCCCCCCCCTCTGTGCTCCAGGGCATGCTCAAGCTTGTGCAAGGGGCTGCTTGAAATTGACATTGCAGAGATACATTGTAACAATGCATTGTCAAGCCACTAACTCTGCTATGGGAGCCAAGCCCTGTAATTGACTAAGGCCATTGTTACTTAATTGAGGCCTGTTCTCTTTAAAACATTGTAACTTTATTCAGCACTCAGAGAATGTTTTAAGCAATACCACCCAGAAACCACCCAGAAACTTTCTGTAACTACAACTCTGATATATGTAAAGTTATTATTATACAAAAACATTGTATGGGAAACATTGAGGAATGTATGTAAGAGAGAGAGAGTGCTTGGATGATGAGTGAATGGTTCTAAGAGGTGCCAGCCTGAGAATACAGCAACAAAGGGCTGAAGAAGGCGTCAGGTGCCAGTGCAACCAAAAGGTGTCAAGTGGAGAAACTGGAGGTCCACCCGATGAGATCACTGATGAGCACCTGGCAGCCACCCTGGAGACATCAGCATGATGCAGCAATTTCCATAGACTGGCATAGGAAGAAATTCCTATAAGAACTGGACTAAAAACTATGGAATCAGAGTCCAAGGTTCTGCTGCCAGCCCACCAGGAGCTTCAGATGCGCATCTGATCAGGACTTCGCTCCCCACTACCATCACTTGTGTACAGAGTACCTGGCCAGTATTCTGTCACAAGCAACTTCCAGGCTGGTAACTATACACAGAACTTGAATAAATGGATGTATGAATGAATGGTTTATTTATATATATATATATATAAGTGTATAAGGGTTAAGTAGTGTTAGGAATAAGTAGTTAAACAACATTGTTTGCTTCTATCTTTTCTTTATTTTTTTATTATTATCTTTACAATAAATGTGGCTTTTTGCCTTATCCCCCTCATAAGATCCTGCTTGCTTTTATTTGGTACAACAGAGAGATTGAGAACTACTATTTATTTTTAAACTTAAGAAATAGAAGTCTGTACATCTGGAGTGAAAGTACAATGGTTCTAATCCCAGATCTCTGTGTGTATGAGAGATTTATTTAATAACTCCAGTTTGTTGACCTGGATTTGATACAGGGACACTATTCTTATTGAAATATATTGAGTAACAGAAACAATGATTACAATCTAGTGCTGCTAAAAGCACCAATATTGTACTGAAGGTCTCAAGAGCAACATCTTCCAACTGTGCTTCAGAGAATGTTAGGACAGATGAATGTTGGCATTTAGGAACTGTGAAAATTAAGATTTTAATATAACTGGCTTTTAGAACAGGAACCAAAATCCAACACCCTGATACTTTTGGCATTTTAGTCATAAAAGTGCAGATAAGGATACTGTAGGGTACACTAAAAGGTCAACAATAAGTCACTAGCATCTCCTCTGTGTGTAACCCCCAAGGAGATTACCTAGATTCCTGAGGCTCTGTCTGCTGGCAGCTCAGGGAGAGGCACACTGAGTTTGCCTTGGCTCCCCCTCCCTACCAGAGACAGAGTGTGCCCAGCAACCCATAGGGAGTGAGATGCCCCTCCCAGGGAGTTCAGGAGGGGAAGGAGGAGACATTGTTGAAGGAGTCGGGAGCCACCTAGGGGTGGACTGGCTGTGTGGGAGCTAGTACGCCCTAGGCCTGCATGCAGGGTTTCCCCCTGAGAACTAGCCTCTAGGGACCTGAATGCAGGATCCCTCAGCTGGGTTTTATGTCTGCACTGTTGGCTCCCAGTTTGTGGAGTTGGCTTGGGAAACCTCCCAGCAAGGCTGAGTTGGCTCTCTGGCTCCCTGGGTGAGACCAGTCACCCCATGGTCAGCTCTGCTCTGTCCTCTGGTTCGGGGCTGCTGCCTGCTGTATGTGTGTCTGAATGCTGGGGTAGGAGATTAGACTTTGAATTTGGGTGCAGTTGTGTGGCCTGCACCTTGAGCCTTGCACCCTTTGTGGTGAGGGGAAATTCTGGGACCGAAGCAGCCTGATTCCTTCCGGAAGAGGATCCCTGCCAGAAGAGACCAGCCCCTCTGCAGTGACTGAGTCATCTCTGAACCTGAGGCTCATTCGTGCAGTGTGAGTGCACCATCTTTTAGTTAGTAAGTCAGGGAATTGGTTGGGGATTTTATAACCTGCTGCATATTAAACCTGTGGAGGGATTTACCGCCTTTTCCTACATGTGAGTCCTTTAGGCTGTACTGGATCCAGTCAGCCCCACTGCTAAACCACTGCACAGAAGAATTTTGTGGTCAAAAGTCATCAAGGGCCCCAACAAAGTATGCGTACCAACGGGACACTAATCTTACAGTTGCTGGGCATTGGTGAACGTAAAAATAGTGTTTTACCCTGTTATGTTATATTTGTCTCCTGTTTAATATAATTGTGTTTATTATAGTGTATGTGTTTGTGTTATTTTCTGGGAGTCTCTAACTATCTGGCAAGTACGTGGGGATTGACCTGGATTAGAATTTTCCTCCCAAGCGGCCCTGGTGACCCTGCCAGGAAGGAGTGAGGGGGGTGGAGGCACGGCCAAATAAATCCATTGGAAAAAATAAAGTTGAGTGGGTGGCGGGATCCAGAAGAACCCAGACCTATCCATCACAACCTATAAGGAGATTGGCATTAAAGAAGGTAACCAGGTGGAGAGGAGCGCTACGTGTGCTTTCAGAATTAGAGATTTGAGACTACAGGTTGGACCTCCCTGGTCCAGCACACTAAGGACCTGACCAGTCCCGAATGAGGGAATTTGCCAGATCAGGGGAGGTCCCCCTGCCACTAGCACTCTAGAATACTGTTCCTCCTTCTGGTTGGCTCCGCTCCAGCCCCACTGTCACTGGGCTCCAGTCCTCTGCTACAGGGCTTGGGCTTGGCATGCTGCCACTGGATGGCTGGGGCTCTCCAGGGATGGAGCTCCCCAGCCACTACGGCCCCGCTTCTGGCCCACCCAGCTGAGGCTTCTTGAGGACAGGGCTCTGTGACTGCCCCACTGCTGCTATGCCCTGACAGAGCTCTGCAGCTGCCTTGTTGTTGCAATGCTGGGACGGGGCTCTACAGAGATGGGGCTTGCCAGTTCCAGTGTTGCCCCACATGGCTCAGGCTCCACAGCTGCCCCACTGCTGCTGTGCCAGGACGGGTCTCCCCTCCGCTAGACTCCCTGACTGGCTTGTATTCCTGGGCACCAGGGCTCTGTGGTCCAGCAACATCAGTGATCCTGTCAGAACACAGGTGTTGTTGGGCCAGAGAGTCCTTGCTTAAGAGGTTCCACCTGTACTTTGCTAGAACAATGTTTAACTCCATATTTGATCCATAAATTCACCTTTTAGCGTACAGACTTAGTCCTGTCTAACCACAGTGTTATGGCATCGTGGTCTGAGCCGGAGCAAGGTAAGATGACAAGGTGGCTAGAATCATGGCAACCATTCATGGTTGGTCTGTGTTGTGTTCCCAGTGGCACTTGTGGAGATGTAACAGAGAAATTTTAAGGATAATGCTGGTGCAGGCAATATTATATAATCTCTTTCCTTAAATTAGGCTTATTTTTGCACAGAGATCTGGGCTATTGCTCACTTCAGTGTCTGAAACACATACTCTTAAAACTAGCTGTATTTTTTTTCATGAAATGTTTGAATCCAGATCTTTGCTAGCCGTTCTTTCCTCAGTTGAACTTTATTTCTTATCTTCATTAAATGTGGGCTGTCTGAATATTAGTTTTGGCTGACAAATGTTATTTTTCAAGTCTAAAAGTTCCCAAAGATTAAAACATTTTTTTTAAAAAATAGAGCACATACTAGTAACAGCTAAAATCTGCTTCAGTGTGAACACAAAATGTGGATGAAGCAAAAATGTCTGAAAGAGCACTACATGTTTGCTTTTTCTAAAAGACATTTGCAATATGTGTAACTGACATAGCACTTCAGGCAGTTGGCAGTCGAGGTGTGGCTGAGAAAGTTGGGTGAGCCACCAGTTTTTTGGATGGCTGGCAGTACTGAAAACTTAAAATAAAATTTAGTATAGGTCAAGCCAGATCTTCCAAGCTTTTTGGGGGTAGGTTGATGAAACTTTGGTTTTAGATCAAAGAGCATGTTTCGTTCCCAGTCATTTTTGTGGGTTTTTTTTTTAAAGGGAATTATTTGCAGAATGAGAGGTGGTGCCTTACTGATGTTTGGCCAAATGAGCAGGGCACTCATTGAGGATTTGAAGGTCCCGGGTTCAGTTTCCCCTGTCTGCCTGCTGAGGAATAGGGATTTGAACTTGCATCTCCCACTTCTTAGGTGACGGTTATAACCACTGGTCTGTGGTAGTGTGAGGTCAGAATAACAAATCTATCTGGCTTGCTGATGCTGATCTAGGTGGTCCCCTTACTAAAGGTGCCTCTGCTTATTCTCTGGGAAGATCCTGTGTGCTGCAGTCTAGTGCCAGAGACTAGAATTCCCATGAGCCCTGCAGGAAACCAGGAAGGAAGTGACTTTTGTTTTTGGAGCTCTGAGTCTCGCCATGAGTGGAGGAAGACTCAGCAGTCTGTGGACTCTTCCCTCTGTTTTTTGGAGCAGAAAGGGAGCCAGGCTGCTGTGGAGGAGTTTGATCCAGTTCAGGACCTGTTGCGTTGCAGTTACAGACGGACAGTGAACCTTTGAAACTGCGATCTAGCAGGCTGCTTCTGATGGCCCTAGAGCGGAGGCCCTTTGGCTGTACTTGTGGCTAGAAGCTACTCTGCATCCAGCACACAGAAGGAGACTGAGAGTAACTGGGCATCTTTTGGGATAATGCTGCTTGGGACAGACCTCAGAGATACAGACTAACTCTGGGTTCAAAGAGAGGCAGAGAGGCCTACCCACATACACACTACCTGCTGCTGCATAGCTTGGACCCACATACACACTACCTACAGAGAATCTTGATTACGGCTGCCGTTCTTCAAGCCCACCCACACAAGCAAGAGTCTGGGACTCTGAGTCCAGGGGTGTGCACACTCTGGGGATAAATATTGGCAGTGCACATGGCAGCTAGATAAATTCCTTTTACTTTGTACTGTGTACTTTGTTAATTGATGTTATTCACTGTTAATTTGTTAAATCCTGTTTCTTTAAGTTAAGTAAAGATTGTTCATTCTAATACAATCTATTAGATGTATATTATTTATGATTTGTAAGTGTTATTCTGGAGCTAGATCCAGTTTATTGTTGGAATAAGTTTATTCCTGGAGGTTCCCAAGGCACACCAGTAAGTGTGTATAGGGCCAGCCATGTGGAGGCACTGCCATTGTACATTCTTTATGAGCAAGGGACTGCAGCAAGGGGGTAGATAGGTTTTCCCCAACCAAACATCACCACCACTGGGGTATTCAGGATCTCCTTTTATGTCAAGACCATCAGGCGCCCAGGCACACCTGAGAGTGTGACCTGCTCCTGAGTAACCTGGGGAGGAAAAAGGGAGTTACATCTATATTGTATAAATTACTTGACTAATCCTAGGGAAGGAATGTGTGTATGTGAGAGGGAAGAGAGAGAATCATTCTCTAGCCAGATAGGTAGGGTATTCACTTGGGAGGAAAGATATTCATGTTCAATTCCTGATCACTCGGCTATTTAATAATTTATATACGTTGGGTCAGCTTCAACAGGGGAGAACAAAAAATCTTTGCTCTAGAATGCTCTAGAGCATGCGGAGTAGGGCCCTGGCCCGTAATTTAGTAGATCTAAGTTCAAATCTGCTTCACATGGGTCTCAGGTCACCTCTGGTCTTCCTCATCCTGCTTAAATGTTCCAATTGCTGGGCTAAAGGTAATAAGGGGAGGTGTTGTGGTTTTGTAAATTCAGCTGTAAATGTTTATTTTGACTTAAACTTTTCAGTGAATTTGTGTTAAATTCATATTAGTATTGGGTCAACCAAAACTGCATTTTTCAATGAATAAAATTGTTAGAAATTTCATTCAGCACTACTGAGCAGTTAGTCATCACCAGAATAGATTAAACTTCATTGTTACCTTCCTTGCCATAAAAATAGGTCAGTGCTGTGTAATTGTGCTGTGTTGCACAGCACCCTAACTAGTCAGAGCTTCTTATGCTTTCCATCATGCTGTTCATACATTGTGGCTTGTAGATTTAGCATTTTTGTTTCAGCTCTTGCATTGTCTCAAACTATTTGTTTCAAAAAATCATATATTTAAAGAGTAGTAATGTTTAACACAGTTGAAATGAGCATACAAAAAAGTCAAACAGTAGCAGAAATGGAGAAGAAGCAATTTGCTGCTGATTTCCCAACTTACAGGGTCTTGTGGTTGGATGGACCTTTCCAAATAAGGCTTCCTCTCACCAGTTGTTGCTGTAGCTCTGTATTGATTGATTTTTGTGTTGGATGTATATGGTTGCTACATATTGTACAGTATTCATCAGGCAGTCACTTCAGTTTCTAGGTACTGCATTACTTGATCTTAGAATCTTAGAATACTAGAATTAGAAGGGACCTTGAGAGGTCAAGTCCGGCCCCCTGCATTCACAGCAGAACCAAGCACTATCTACATCATCCCTAAAGACTGACATTTGTCTAATCTGCTCTTAATCTTCAATACTGGAGGTTCCATAACTTCCCTAGGCAACTTATTCTGGTGCTTAACCCATCTGACAGGAAGTTTATCCTAATATCCACCTTAAATCTCCTTTGTTGCAATTTTAGCCCATTGCTTCTTGTCCTATCATCAGACCACCATATCCTACCCACCAGCATCAGATCTATCTTTCCTGAATCAAGTTTCAGTCCGCTACTATATTCTCTCTGTACAAGAGAAGTAGAAGTGCAGATGCTATTTCACCGTTGTCCAGAGGACTCGGTCCCTCACCTTTCTTGCATCTATTTACCTAGTTCTCAGAAGATTTATTTCAGTGCAGAGTCTACAGAGCAGGACCTTTCCCCGTGGATGATTGAGATGGCTTCTTTCAAGATTACATTTTGCTAAAATTGTAATGCACCAAAATAATCTACTCCTCTAAAGTAATCAGCTCGTTAGATACACTATGTATTGTTGTCCATGACTTTAACAGATGGTCATGCTACTTAAAATATTCCCATTTCTTTCTATGTCCAGTTATCACATACTTAGATCTTTCAGACAAAGGGCTGGAATGATACCTTGGACTTAAGGATGTGCAGGATGCAAGTACATTTTGACAGTGATATAAGGTAGTGCCCGTCACACAATCTTCTTGAAATAGCATGTCTGCTTCACTTTCAAATTAGTTCACATGTTAGTTAAATGAGTTTATAAATAGGTGTGTGTCATTCAAGGTATTGGCAATAATGCTAAAAATAGTCTGCCATTTTGGTGCTAAAATCCTATTGTTCAGCTCTTGGATCCTGTTTCTTGTTTGTGTGTGTATAATGAGGTGATATTGATTTTTTTTTCCCCCTAGGTTTACTATAGAATTTACCAGATTACATAGTATGCTGGATAATTTATTGTATATGGCTGGGTTTTAATTAAGATATATAAAGATATCCCTTTGTTGGCTATTGATTTTCACTGTCCATTTGATTTTGCTATGAACCTTTAGTGGCCATCCCTTTCTTTGCTTGTATATTTGCTTCTTAACTGATGCAAATAAAAATTAACTAAAATACTGTTGTACAATGAATTAAAATATATCAAAAGCTAATGGCAAACATCTTCTATTAGAGAGGATCTCTCACATTTGAGATATTTTAAAGAGGTGTTTTTTTTTTTTATTTTAAGGGGAAAAATGTAAATATATTGAGTCCACTACAGATGACAGTACTTACCCCCCCCCCCTCAGTTACAACAAAACCAGTCCAAAAATCATGGTAGTTTCTCTTATACAATTTGTATTTTTCATCAGGCTCAGTCCAGATCCAATGGCTTTATTCATATCCGACCGTAGTGAAAGATTTACTCAAGTAGCAACTCGTGGAGAAACTTCAAGTTTGGGTTCACTGAATTAGTTTTGTGTGGCTTTGAGAAACCTCGGGGTTTCCAGTGGCAAGAATGTTTTGCATTCTTTGGTAAAGAAAAAGCAACATAAAAATTAAAATGTTAAAATTCAGACAAAAGGAAATTTTTGGAACTTACATTTATTAACGAGAGATCCATTAATGCTTGCTATATGGTAAATGAAAGGAATCCTAATACTGAACTCTGTTTATTGGAAGGAAGACTAATCTTACCACGTGGTAAGGAGGTGGAGCAGCATCTGAATTAGCTGTGGTGAATTAGCCATAGGGCTTGACCTGCTAAATTGACTGCTGATGGTGCCCCTGCCAACTCCAGTACTACACTGGGTTGAGAGGAGTAAAGGAATTGGCGGGAGTGCTTTTTCCCATCGACCTCCCGCAGTGGGAATGCCACAGAAATTTGACAAGTATGTCAACTCCACCTATGCTATTCATGTAGATGGAGTTACGTATCTTAGGTTGATGTTCTCCCCCAGTGTAGATGTGGCCTTAGAGACTTTTTTGCTCTGTCTCGCCTCCAAAATGAGGCTGAGCATAGAGTTTCTAGGATTCCTCATAGAGCTGTATATTGTAATGTGCATAGAATTCTGGTATCCTGCCATTAAGCTTGCAGTGGTTCTGCTGTATCTGAGTCTTTCACACATGTGGAACTGGGGTAGTATAAAATCCAGAGTGTGGTAATATTGAGTTGTCTGTGTGGAAAGGGTTAATGAGGGGCATTTTCCTTTTGAAAGACTGCACAAATAGAAAAAAAATTAGGTAATCTAATACTGTTCATTACCAGAAGTGTTGTATGATATCTTTTGATAGACTGGATATTTCTCTTAGCTGCTAAGGCAGACCTCAAATTAACACAACTGATGGGGGCACTTACATCGCTCAGAAGTGTCTCCAAGAATGTCTGCCTTAAGCTCAAGTTAGAAATCCCAATGTAATATTAAACTGATTCTAACAAAATGTTCCTATTCTTGTGTATTGCCTTTCTATGACTCTTGTTTCTTTTTTTTGGTTCTTCGCACCTCCTGCAAAAGGCATGTGTTCTGTGAGAGATGTTTCTGAATGAGTGAAATGGGACTTATAGCTGCCAAGCTTCTCCTAGTACATTTTTTTTCTATCTCATTCCTTAAGAGTAATCTCACTGTATATCCCTTTTTTATCTGGCTCAAGAGTTGCATGCCTTTTTTAAATACTGTGCATGATATAATCCTAGCTTAGTTGATATTAGGATGAATTTTTAAAAAAACGTATTGGACCAATTTTTTTCATTGGAGCTGTAGACTAGATGTATTTGGCACTGTCTAATAGTGCTAAGGTTTCTCAATCAAAATCAGCCCTATGGGATGTTATAATAGTTTTAAAACCTCATTATATAATTTGTCATAATTTTTAAGCATCAATAGAAAAAATAAAATGTTAACTGATATTATCCATTTTCAGTGTTCATAATTGGGGAGAATGGTTCTAGACAATTATTTGAGAGTAAATTTTGATTCAAAATATTAAAACTTGAACTTTTAAAACATGATTGGTCAATATTGTTTGTCAAAATATATAAAGCATGCTTATTATTACTATTCACACACTAGTCCATTTATAAGAATCTTAATTCAGAAGCTTTAATCACTCTTTTGACTCTTAAGTTTTCAAGTAGATTTTCTTTTAAATTTTGAGTATCTGTAAATTGTAATTATTGATGGAAATATTTTTGTTCAGTGAAGACAATATTTAATGACATTTACTGATGATCTAATCCTCCAAAGCCTATGTTCAGGTTGGCCCTCCTTGATCCGGCACCCACGGGGCCTGAGCCGTCCTGGACCAGGGAATTTGCCAGACCAAGGAAGGCCAAGGCTCCCCTACTAGCTGCCCCACTGATGGCTCCCCACCCCACCATTGCCCCACTAAAGCTGGCTTGGCTGAGGCTCCCGCCTCTCTTGTGCTGGGGGGTTTCAGGGGTTCTGCCAGCCCCGCTACTTCTGGCAGTTCCTCGGGGTTTCCCAGCCCCGGACCATCCGGCTGCCACCAGCCCTGCTTCTATGGCCTGTACCCACTGCAGCTGAGGTTTTTCCCGGGCCTCCCTAGCCACTGCTGGTCCCACTGCCAGGGGCTCTCTGGCTACATAATCTCACTGATACTGAGGGTTTCCAGTCAGGGCTGCCTGGCCATCCCAGCCCTGCTGCTGTCCAGTGGGGGGAGAGGTTCCCTGGGTGTCACTGGCCCTAGTGCCAGGGGCTCTCCAGCTGCCTGACCCTAGTGATACGGGGGTTTCTCAGCTGGGGCAGAGGCTCCCTGATGCCATCTGGCCCTGCTGATGCTGAGGTTCCCCTGACTAGCCACTTTCGGCCCAGCCAGGACTGTCAAACCCCCTTTCTTTCATCTAGCTCCTACTCCTGGGGATGTTTGGTTCAGCAACATCCATGCCAGATGGTTGGGAGGTTTGGGAAGTTCAACCAGTATAATCTTAATAATAACAGAATCAAATCTACCAGCATACAAACAGAATTCAACCTGGTCACAGTAGGTTTGTATTTGTCCTTAAAATTTTACAGTGTGTATTTGACTTCATAATTAAAGAGAATTGGAACAGCGAGCCATGTGCTAAACCAACAATAATACAATGTCTTTGCATATTTATATGCATGTTTATGCTACTGAAAGTTTGAGGAATGTGGATGAAATTTGAAAAATAACTTAAAATGGGACCGAGCTTATTTGAAGTTGATGAACATCTGAATTGACTCAGAAAACCTGCCCAGGGTGAACTAGAACCTCCAAACAGCAGGTTGAGTGACTAATTTTGCTTGTAGTTGCTTCAAGTCCTAAGAGAGATTTTATAGGTCTAGTTGAGTGATGCACCCGAAACTGGTACAAACTCCAAGACAAGGTTGTATCCCGTGTAAAAGAGACTATTACCGTTCAATCTTGAATGTATTTTTACTGTCCCTAAAAATGTCATTGGAGGTGTTTGTACACATCCTTTTTTGCAGGAGTGTATGAAAGCAAAATTCCCCACAATCCTCTTTTTCTCAGCTGTGCGCACACGTCCTAATTAATCCTCCTGTCCTTCCACATATTTTTTTTAAAAAAGCCCAAATATGGATAATCGTTAACAATATATTTCAGATGCTTTAACACACAGGGCCTGATATTACCAGAGTAGGCTTTTAGTCACTAAATGTAAACAGTGAAGCAATCCTGTTTTTTCCTACTTGGGTAAATAAAGGACCACAGTTCCTGAAAATATTACCTCTCATTTAACCTACAAGTATTTTTGCACAAAATTGTTAGTTTGATCATGTGATTAATTTGCACATTATGTACATTTAAAATTATACATTTTTATATAAAATATATATGCTTTTTTCCCTTGGGTGCATGCACAGGCCTCAACTTAAAGCCAGTGGTAATCATTCAGGTTCATCTAAGGAAGAACTTGGCAGTTCGTAGTACTTGAAATCCAGGGAGGTTTGGACACTTTCTGGAGATGATTTTATAGTACAGCTCCTCTTACTGTAAGGGATGTCTTTCTAATATTAAACCTACCTTTCCCTATCTCACCCTTGTTTTTACTCTGTTACTCCTGGGTATACTCGTACCTATCTGTATTATTTGTGTGTCAGGTGAAATCCTGCCCCAGTGAAGTCCAGGGTAAAACCTCACTGATTTCATTGAGCCAGGATTCAGTGTAGCTGTTGTGCCCTTCAAATATCTACAAATTAGCATGTCCTCCCTTAGCTGTCACTCAGCCAAGTCATGCACATTTAGTGCTTTCATTACTCACCCTGCCTATTTCACAGTAACACCATAGCTTTTTTCTGTGCTTGTTCTATTTTAAATAGAAATGCCATGTCGTTTATTTGTGTGTTAAAAGTTTCTCTATCTAAACTACACTTTTAAGTTAGTGGCAAAATAGTTCTTTCCTTAAAGTTCTCATTAAGCTGTTTTGAATTTTACATTTTACAGCGTAAATAGACGTTAACAATAATCACATTGGTTGAATGCTAAACCTTATGTTTTCCAAATATTTGTGTGGCGTTGTGAAGTTATGTCCCATGTACTACTTCGAAAGCTTAGGAGTAAAGGATGAAATTCATTATTCCATGAGATGAGGAAAGTTAAGTCTTGTTTTTTTCCCTCTAAGAATATTCATTATAACAAAAAGTGAGGTGAATCATAGCAATCACGGCTGGAAATAAACCAATTACATCATACATTCCACTTCCCCTCACAGATAGGATTATTTTTTGTCATTTTTGCTTTTATATTTTAATGTCTCAGCTATTACAGACTAATGTCTCTATTGGAAAATTTTCACTGACATTTGGCCTGTCTTTTTCTTAATTTTAGCCTATTATTCCTAATTATGAGGTCTTGAAACATCCCAAATACAGGCAGTCCCCGAGTTACGCGGATCCGACTTATGTCGGATCCGCAGTTACGAACGGGGCCCGTCTCCCTGGTCTCTGTCCGCTGCCTGCGTGTTCCGCCGCTTTGCTCCCCGTTCCCCTGGTCTGCAGACCAGGGAGACGGGGAGCAAAGCAGAGCAAAGCCGCGGAGCACGAACGCAGCAGGACAGCCACGGTGCGTCTGGGCTGTCCCGCTGCCCCCGTGCTCCACGGCTTTGCTCCGGACGCCTGTGGTACAGCAGCTGGGGTGCTGCCGGTTGCTCCCGTAGCGCCGCTCTGGGCGCTACTGGACCAACCCGGCAACACCCCAGCTGCTTTGCCCCAGGCATCCTGATTCAGCCGCTGCTGGTCAGTTTCAGCAGCAGCTGACTTGGGGACGCCTGGGGCAGAGCAGCTTGGGTGCTGCTGGGTTGGTCCAGTAGCGTCGAGGAGTGGCTGCGCTACTGGAGCAACCCAGCAGCACCCCAGCTGCTCTGCCCCAGGCGTCCCCAAGTCAGCCGCTGCTGAAACTGACCGCCAGTTCTGACTTACATACAGAATCAACTTAAGAACCCCAAGCGTCCCCAAGTCAGCTGCTCCTGAAACTGATCAGCAGCTGATTCCAGGAAGCCCGGGGCAGAGTAACTCTGCCTCGGGCTTCCTGTAGTCAGCGCTGGTCACTTTCAGCAGGAGCTGACTTGGGGACACCTGGGGCAGAGCAGCTGGGGTGCTGCTGGGTTGCTCCAGTAGCACCGCTCCTCGGCGCTACTGGAGCAACCCAGCAGCACCCCAGCTGCTCTGCCCCAGGCGTCCCCAAGTCAGCCGCTGCTGAAACTGACCAGTGGCTGACTACAGGAAGCCCCTGCGCCGGGCTTCCTGGAATCAGCGGCTGATCAGTTTCAGCGGCAGCTGACTTGGGGATGCCTGGGGTTCTTAAGTTGAATATGTAAGTCAGAACTGGCGTCCAGATTCAGCCGCTGTTGAAACTGATCAGTTTCAGCAGCGGCTGAATCTGGACGCCAGTTCCGACTTACATACAGATTCAACTTAAGAACAAACCTACAGTCCCTATCTTGTACGTAACCCGGGGACTGCCTGTAATGTCATTCCTTGTATGTTGTGTACCTTCAAGCACATGTAGACGGCTATTGTATAATCTTTTAATCATTCCATTTTCTGAGATTTCCCTGGCATGTCACCCTCTCAGGCTTCTGCCTCTTTTTGTTGTTGTTCTTCTAGTTGAACAGAGTATTGAGATACCATTGAAGCATTTCACCAAGATGCATCATTTCTTAGTTCATAAAACTGAGTGAAAACACAGCTAGTAGTTACATTTAGCAGCCGCTATGTTGCTAACTATAGAAGGTTGCCCTTTTGAAACAAGAAGTGATCATTTGAGGTATGATATTGTTTCTATGGAACGTAGGTGCTGGTGTTTATGGCTTTGAGGATGCTTGCTGAGTCTGTGATGCTTGGAGAAACGGTCTATTTTCTCAGTAGCACCAGAATTTTGATTAGAGCAGTTTTTGATTGGATGGATTATAGAATTGAAAAATAAAGTTTTTAACTGAGCTTTATGCTTGATTTGGGCTTTGGCAAAACTTTTATTAGACTGAGAGCTCCCTCAACATGGAACTAGATTGCTATAATTTTCTGTATGAAATAAAGATTGGGGGTGGGGAGACGCGAAAGGCAAGCATAAACAACATGCTAAAGGTAGAACTGTAGCTCTTTTGATGGGGTTCTGTCTGATCAGTTTTTTGTAGTTTGGATGAGAGAGTATTTCTTTATTCTAAAGCTCTGAATGTTTTTTATATTAGGGTGGTGTGATAGGCCGGGCTGGGTCTGGGCACCACTGAGGGTGTCCGCTTAGGGCGAATTGCTCAAAACCAGGGTGGCTTACAGCCCCAGACTGGAGACCTTTCCCAAACAGGTGTCACACCAGTCTCTGAGTGCTTCAGCTGCCAATTCGGCCAGCAGGAAGCCTTACAAGAAAAACTCCATAGACACTCCAACTCTCCCTGTGCCACAATCAGCCCTTGGCCTAACACCCAGTTGAGGGATTATAGGACCCATCTCACCTACCCTGAGTGGATCTTCCCAGTCCCAAAGAACCAGCCACAGATTCTTGGTCAGTTTACACTTTGGATCTTACCCACAATATCACGCTGGGCCATTCCTTTAGGATCTAAAATCTAAAGGCTTATTAATGAAAGAAATAATAGGTTGAGAATAAGGTTAAGGAAAATACATGCACCAGTCACGAAGTTCTTGGTGTAGGCTCTCAGCAGAGATGTTACAAACTGCTATCTTAAAAGTCTCTGGTGTACGTCGTATGTCAGGATGGGCCATCAATCCTTCCTGGCTCACTGTCCCTTGCAAGGCTGCATCTGGGATCAGTAGCAGAATTTAAGACCAAATGGAGTCCATCTCATGGCACTGCATATCCATTCCTGGTACCTCCCAAGCTGAAGTGGGTCACATGGTCAGGAGACCTACCACTGTTTCACGTTTCAGCAACCATTTTGCCTTGACTGGTTTGCATGTTTCCAGATGCATTCATCAGGTGTGCATTGGGCACTTTGAGAATCATTGTCTTTGGTGCCCTGCTAGTTAGAATAGTCATTCATTGGACATTCTTTCCTTACAGTGGGCAGAGAACATTCACAGTATAAGCACAGAGTCCAATTTCATAACTCCACATACAGACATCCTACAAGTATATGAGTAGCATACATAGACTCAGTAGAACGTAAGCTTTCATTTGACACCTCTCATGGCCCCCTTTGTATAGACTTTGGGGTAAACATCCCCCCCCTCGGTGGGCGCAGCAGTGATCTGGCTGCTCCCCTTAAAATCCAATAATGTGACAGGTGGTACCAGGAATAATTTACTAAGGATTGTGGTAAATCCCAATTTCAGACTAGATGTTTTTCTAAAAGATATGCTACAGGAATGCACTTTTGGAGGAGTGCTCTAGCTTGTGTTTATAAATGAAGTTGGACTAGGCGCTAGAAGATCAAAATAGTCCTTTCTGGCCTTGAAATCTGTTTACTCAACAGTGACCTAGTCAACGAAGATGTATTTCTTAGTAGAATTTGGATTTGTTAATACGAAGCAAAACAGATGCTGCATGATCCAGCAAATATATTCAGTTTAAAGTGTTTATGCTTGGAAAGTCTGTTAGAAAGAATAGAATAATTTTGTCCCATCTAATTCTGAAAAGGTGGAAATAGTTTCATATAGACAGTAACCAGCCTAAACATATATTTCATGTTGGTTAGGCACTTACAGCTTTATCCAAAGTCCACTGGGGTCAATTAAGACTCCTATTCTATTTCCATTATTGCTTGGAAAGAGTTATAATGGGCAAGAAATTTAAAAATGTGATTGTTTGCCTTTTTCTTTGGGTGCTTAGCACTTCCTGAAAATCAGACTCCTTGAAACATCTCAACTTGGCGACCCAAAACTGTAATAACCAAAGTCACTATTCTTTTCTGAAAATCTTGTCTAAGGACTATTAACAAAAAACAAAGCTGTAAATCATTTAGAGGATCCTGCAGAAATGAAAGGACTTGAAGATATCTGACCTAACCATTAACATTAGTCTTGCTATGGAAAATTATTTAAACCAATTTTTATAATGGTTGTGCATATATTATGTCTAAATCTCTCTTGGCTCCTTGCAGAAGTTGGTTCCTCTCTGTCTTCACTATACAGCATAACTTGGCATTTGGAGTATGCATGTAATGATTTTGTTTTGGTTTTGCAAGGGGTTGCACTCCTTGAATTTTGCTTTATGCCTTGACCATCTAGGAAGGTCAAACCCAAATGAAACTAAGGATGATATTGAATCTGTTTTCTGAGTATACCTGGTGATCCTGGTTGTGCTCTTGTACTGGAGTCGTACGCCCACCCATTCATAGGAAGTAAACTTGCCCTCTGAATAGTAGGTCCTCCTCAAGATCTGAACAGAGTACTGCAGAAGAAACTTTTCTGATCATAATTACTTTTTTCATAACCAACATTGAAATTTTGAAATTGGCTAGACAAATCAAGAAAACGAGAATAATCTCTTTATATGGGAAGTGGATTCAGGTTATTTTACGCCAACTAGACAGTGGAGTTGGTGTGTGTATATATACAAACTCCTTTTATGTGCTGGTAGTATTAAGCTTTTGCAACCATGTTATATTCCCAGGGCCAAGAAATAAAGATCAGTCAGTTACTGATGCTCTTTTGTGTGGTACCTTCTTTTTATTCACCCCTGCTTAAAACACCCCTGCTTAAAATTGCAGGCAGCAAAAAACTGATCAAGAAGAGCTTTTTACTCTGCTTAATGCTGACTAGCATTAGTTCTCTGATCCATGCTTGGCTACCTGCTCTGGCCTTGGCTTTTCAGGCAATATAAAGAGCTGATGGTTACCTACTGACTGAGACAGAAGAGCATGCGTGCTACTGTCACAGCTGAGATGAGGGCATTTGAGAGAATTGGAATGAAGGACAAAAACACAGGGTGAAGTAATGGGGGAATGTGACAGAGTGCTGAAAGCTAACAGGTGAAGGAGCATGCTCATCACTGAACTATAAAGTTCCACAGGGGAAGGCTGACTAGCAATATGCAGCTAATTAGTGCCTCAGGCATGAGGGGAAGGGTAAGAGCTGATGAACTCATTAGCCATCAGCTTAGGGTTATAAAAGAAATAGAAAAAGTGAGGAGGGGGAACCTGGGCTAGCTGAGCATAGTATGTGCTAAGATCTCAAGAATGGGAAAGCTCTGTTCCTTCCTGGTCCCATGGGAAATAGTTTGGCTTCATGAGGCTGTAATGAGGACACTAAGGTGCCATTTGCTAGGGCAGTGTTTCTCAAACTGTGCTCTGCGGAGCCCCAGGGCTCCGTGAGACATCTCCGGGGCTCCGCGAGGTTGACAAACTGGAAACATCGATAGGTACAACGCATACAATCAGTGGACAGCTGGGGCGCCACATAAATTTTTACACATGTAAAGGGCTCCAGAGCTCCAAAAAGTTTGAGAACTGCTGTGTTACGGAGTCTGACAGATGTCTGGGATGTTGAAGGATAAAGATGGAGCCTGCTATCTTATAGGGAGAAAGATACAGAAAGTGGAAAATTATAATCTCCATCTTGCATTTGGGGTCAGGGCTGCACCTGGAGATGGTTGGAATTTGGGATTGTTGTTCTTTGGGAAATTCCCAATGATCAGTTTTTCCCCCTATTCTGAATTGGAACTGAAAACAGCAATTTCTCAAAGATAGAAATTCTAGAATTTCATTTAAAAAATTCATGAGAGTTTTTGATAAGGTCAGAATTGTTTCACATTAAATATATAGCCTTGGCTAAATTTATATTACAATAAAACTTTAGACTATTGTATTGTCATTGCATTTGCCAAGTAGAAGTTAGAACAGGAGAGGGCAATAATTTTTAATAGGGGGTCACTTTTATAAATTTCTGAAGTGGCCCCGGGCAGCCCGGAAGGGGGCAGGGCCTTGGGTGGAAGAGGCAGGGGCAGGAGACTCCTTGTGCTGCTTCGCCCCCTCCCCCCGGTGCCTAGAGAGAATCACCAGCAGTTTTAAAACGGCTGACTGTTCCCTCTAGGCACAGCAATGGGAAGAGATGTCATGTGCTCCCCCATCCCCAGGTCTCAATTGGCCTGGGGGTGAGAGAGCGGCAGGGCAGTTGCGGGTCAGATCCACCAGCTTGGTGGGCCAGATCTGGCCCGTGGAGGCCCCTTTGCCCACCCTTGAGTTAGAATATCAATTGAGCAATTGCCTCTCAGTATTGTGATGGGATGTTATTTTAGGTTTCAACTTAGACAAGTGACAAATTTTGTCACCCTCTGCCTTTAATCCTGGGTGCCTCTGTGCTGTACAGTTTGAGTTCACAGACCTGACATCAGCCACATCATTGTAGCTTCAGCCTGATACTCATTGCAGGATGATCCCAACAGCCTTTCCAGTCCTGAGGTCTCCCCCAAAAAAGTCTCTCTGTAGTACTGAGCCTCTCTGACTGCAGCATCAACAAAACCTTATCAAATTTGCTTCTCCTTTAAGGAGACTATATATAGCAGTGATGGGAAACCATGAATAGTGGTGGGAGCATGAGTGGCCGCCTTCATCTTAGAGGGCTACAGCAGCCCATGTCCCCCTGGAGTTCCACCTTGTGGCCCTGTGGTCTATTGTCTTCCCTCCTCTCCCACATGCATCTTTTTCACTAGAGCACTAGAGTCCCACAATTACCTGCTCCCCCGCCTGCCTCCCTGCACTTCTGGAGCATGCACATTGCCTGATTGGCACTCCATCCCCGCACCTCCCCGACTTCCCCAATGCGGACCAGTAACTTAGCATGAATTAGGTGATTTACAGCTCCCGCAAAAGTGCTATGAGGGAGGCATAGGAAGGGTGGGGCTCGGGTGCCCCATTGTGAGAGGATTGTGGTGGAGAGCTGCAGTTAGGGGATATGTGGGCCATGGGCCCTCTACTGGTATATACCATCAGTTTGGTAGGCTAAGGATTTTACTCCTTTGTTTGAAATACAGGCAGTCCCCGGGTTACAAGATAGGGACTGTAGGTTTGTTCTTAAGTTGAATTTGTATGCAAGTCGGAACTGGTACATATTGTACCCCAGGTGTCCCCGATTCAGCCGCTGCTGAAACCTACGAGCGGCTGACTCCAGGAAGCCTGAGGCAGAGCTGCTTTGCCCCGGGCTTCCTGGAATCAGCTGTGATCAGTTTCAGCAGCGGCTGAATCGGACACGCCTGGGGCAGAGCAGCTGGAGTGCTGCTGGATTGGTCTGGTAGCGCCGACCTTTGGTGTGGCCGGACCAACCCGGCAGCACCCCGGCTGCTCTGCCCCTGGTGTCCCCAAATCAGCCGCTGCTGAAACTGACCAGCGGCTGATTCCAGGAAGCCCGGGGCAGAGCAGCTCTGCCTCGGGCTTCCTGTAGTCAACTGCTGATCAGTTTCAGCAGCTGCTGACTTGGGGAGGCCTGGGGCAGAGCAGCTGGGGTGCTGCTGGGTTGGTCCAGTAGCGACACACCTCGGCGCTGTGGGACCAACCCGGCAGCCCCCCAGCTGCTCTACCCCAGGCGTCCTGATTCAGCCGCTGCTGAAACTGACCAGCGGTGAGAAAAGCCTGGTCTGCTGGGGGAGCAGACCAGGGAGACGCGGAGCAGCTTTTCTCGCTGCGGAGGATGCGGGCGGCGGGACCGCCATGGCGCGTCTCAGCGGTCTGCTGGGGGCTGGGCGCAGCTAGTTCGGAGTTCCCTCACCCAGTTGTTAAGTAGGGATCCGACATAAGTCGGATCCACGTAACCTGGGGACTGCCTGTATTGCACTGAGACTGTAATAAAATAAGATAAAGTTTATTAACAAAGAACAGATATTTAAATACCAAATATAAGGTATTTGGCTAGAAATTATTACAAACAATGAAAAATAAAAATGTTTCTAAGACTGAGGTCTGTCTTAACAAACCAGAGTCTTTTGTTCAAGCAGGCATCTCCACTGAATTTAAATGTCCAGAGACATTCAGTCCTCTTGGTTGAACAGTTCCACTTTTCTCAGATGTACAAGAGCTCTGGCCTCTTGTATCTTTCCCAGTAATGGGTGTCAGAATAGAATTCTGTCCTTGCTTAGATCTTCCAAAGTTCAGTGACCTCGCTGTAGGAGGCAGGAAGGTTTCCTGGAGCTGCAGCTTCCATTCTCTCATGAGAGTGGTTAAGAGGCCCTTCTCCCTTCTTGTTTGGCTGATGCCTTTTGTCTTCCTTGCATGCAAATGAAATTTCATTGTCTACTTCTTTGCTCAATTTACATTGGAGATGCTCCCAAGTTAGCAGAAACACTTTATTTTATCTAGGTCCCTTTGGTTCTGGGTTACTCTTAGGGTATGTCTAGACTACATGGCTCTATTGCCAGAGCCATGTAGATTAGTTTACTAGACATACCCAAATGAAGCGGCAATTTAAATAATCGTCGCTTCATTTAAATTAAAATGGCTGCCGCGCTGAGCCCATTAGCTGTTTGTCTGCTCAGTGTGCTAGTCTGGATGATCCGCGGTTGACAGCAAAGTCTAGACATACCCTTAAGGTCATGCTTATCTGCTGAATTTCTAAAAGCACTTACTTCTCCACCATGTTTTTTTCTAATGGAGTCTCGGGTAATAAATGAGTTGGCCTGACTGCTAAGCTTGTGAGATCTAATGTGGTCAAACACAAAGTGGTATGGCTGAAGTTTGATTGCCCATACGAGGAACATCAAGTGCAAATCTTCCAAATGTTCCTTAAGTCAGTGATGTAGTGTGATGTAAATTAACTATGGAACGTTTTATTTTAATATTATCTGACAGTTTAGTGTCTGTTCATTCTTGAAAGTGAGCCTGTTTTTCAAATGTCAAGTTTTGGTTTGTGAAAGTAAAGCCATTTGAAAGAAGTGGTGGTTTGGGTGCTTCCCTTTCTTCATTCCAGTTTTACAATGATGATGCTTTTTGAGATACGAGGTGGACTCTGGAGTTCTGTGGCTTGTTCTGTATCTATATGTAGAGCTGTTGGTGAAAGATTGCACATCCATCCCTAGCTTCCACTGATGTAACCCAGAGCTCTGGTTCCTCTGAAGTGGAAAGCCCTGATGGTATGATGAGTTGCAGTGATAAAGGTTCCTGTAATCCCTCATATTCAGTGAATGGAAAAACTAAAAAACAAGCATAGTGGATTTGCATGGGGTGTGGCCAAGGTTCAAGGAAAATATATGTGCTAGTTTGACTCTCTTGGAAGAGTCAAACTCTGTTGGAACCCATGTGCAGTTTAAACTTACCTGTGCACTGCAGGAAAGCCAAATCCATTTGTCATTCTACTGTAGGTCTCAAAACTGAAATAGAGTAATAATAGGGATGAATTTGGTCTTGAATCTTGGTTCTCAATAAGCTGCCTGCAGTGGTTTGGATTGCTAACCACAATAGCCTCTACTAAAGAGTCAGAATTAAAGGCGACAGGTATTTTTTTTAACCTTATGTGGAACATAATTTTTTGTTCCTTAAAAAATAAAGGACTTTGTATATGGGCCATGTTCCTTGTCACAGATATTTTCTATAAAGGTTTAGTGATTATTGAGGGGGCAAGAGAGGAGAGAGAAACTTGTGGGAACAAGAAACTTAACATAGCATCATCTGTGGCATTGCTTTCTGTGCCCATTTTAGGCACAAATCTATTGAATTGGTTTAATCAAGATACAGGCTGAACCTCTCTAGTCCGGCACTCTCTGGTCTGACAACGTCTGGAGTCCAGCATGATTTTAGTTAGCTAGATGTCCACTTATCGTGGGTATGGCCTGGTTTTATGCAGTCCCATAAAGTGTGTTTACAGCTGCTAGTCCTGGCTCTGTGTTCTGTGCTGTTGTTTAGTTTTACTTTATCTCTAAATGTCTGCTAAGATCCCTGTAAGCAGTAGAAGTGTTGGTAATGCTGCTAGACAATACAGTAATTACTTGTTTAACACATGCCCGCTTAACACATTTTCGCAATAGCACGATTTTTTTTAGAGAATGTTTTTCGAATAACACGACCATCCCCGAGATAACACGAAAATAATCAAGTGGCGGACTACTTCGTGTACTACTTCATATCTTACTACAAACAACTTCACAATGAAAAACAAAAAGCAGCAAACAGCTCTCTAATAATTTTTTTTCGTGTTCAACCTAAAAAAAAAAATCATCTGATGAACAAGATAGCCCTGTTCCAGCTACAGCATCTAATGTTAACATTGATGACCCAGCACTAACAAAAAATTGACTTCACCGCCACCACCGCCTGAAATGCAACCTCCATGCATCTTTTATGTTAAATGAGGAAGTACTGTATTAATTTCCTGTGGTTTGTCAAATTCTCTGGTTCAGCAGTGGTCAGGTCTTGTGGGTGCCAGATAAGAGGTTTAACTTATACTGTGTTAATACACATAATGGTATGAAAATATTGTGAACAATTTGAGTTACAAATGAACATTAGGTCACCTTGGGCCCACTCTCAGCAAGAGAACAGGCATTTTCTATACATTATCCTTCTCCTGATGATCCTGCAATGATCTACCTACCCATTGCCCAATGGTCTTTTCTGTTGAGAAGTTTCCCTAACTTGTAACTTGATATTGAAAAACAAAAAGTAAAGTCAGAATCTGTGGTTCCAAATTTTAGGAACTTTTCCACTATGTAAACTTCAAGGTTTTTATTTTTATAGCTATTACATGAAATTTTTTTGAGGTTTTTAAGCATCAAAATGTGTGTTTGAGTTATTTTCTAGGTTATTTGTAGGTCTTTTTACTCTTTGCTATGCTGAAAAATAAAGATTTAGTATAATTTGTCAAAACTTAGATTTTTCTATATAAATGCTAAAACCAGCAAAACATAATCTCTATATATTTTAGAATACGTCTGTCTATTTGAGAGTACATTTTCTTCAAGAACGCTTCTTAAATGATAAGAGCTATGGCTACCAAATTAGGTATGCAACTTCTGCTTTTCCTAACTTAAAGCAAGGATAGGCTTTGGTTGTGTCAGAGGAACTGGAAGCCCCAGGAAGGGGACGGTTTTCCATAACAAGCAAAGGGAGGAGCTTTTCAGAGGGATGTAATATCCAGGGGCAGATGACAGTTTTGCAAGGCCCCGGGCAGCGTAATTCTGCGGGGGGGGCCCTCCTTTGCCACGGCGCATGCGCGGGGCTTTCTGAAGTGCGGGGCCCGGGGCGGCTGCCCCATTCGCCCTGCCCTATATCCACCCCTGGTAATACCAGAGTAGTCCCTGAGGGCAATATGCCCACAGGGGGGAGAGATCCTGCAGTGTCCACTGGGGGCAGCCATACCACCAAGGGAGTGGCCAGTAGAGCTGGGGATCTGCCATCTTCCCTGTCAGCACACTGATAAGCAACTCCCCTATCCCTAAACCCTTTCCTTCCTTCTGGACTTGGACCACAGAACCATGAGGGAGGGGAAAAATGGCCCCTGGATGCTGGGAAGGGATCTGACAGGGGAGAGAACAGGCCCCTGGCAGTTGGTGGATGAAGGAGAGCGGGGTGGGAGGGACAGGCCCTTGGTTGCTGGGAGGGGGGCCTTCGTGAGGGAGGTTACAGGCTTCTGTCTCCCAGCTTCCTGAATTCTGTCTTTCTCCTGCTCCTACCCACTGACATGCCCAAAGCTCTGCCCTGGAGAAACTGGGCAACACTGGTAAGTCTGCTAGTTACTTGCATAAAACTGCATACATTTTCAGATTATTGTGATTATTATTGATTCTAAGATTCATGGGAAGGTTCTGTAATCAGCATAGTAATTTGACTTCTTAATGAGACTAGTCCTGAGAGACGTTGGCTCATAGATAGTACATTTATGAATCTAATCAACCAGAGGTTATAAAAACAATTCAATATACTATCTTTTTTTAAATCCACAAATCAAGAACTGAAACATTTGTAGTTTTGCTTATCGGATAATTAAAACACAGATTGACTGGATTGAAATGAAGATGTATATTACTGACAATCAAAAACCACAACATGAACTTCTTCTATTTCTGAACAAAAACCATTGGTAGATTAAAATTCTCTGGAGCTCTGCTTAAGTCAATTGACAGTCCTATTCCATATGTGTTTTTAATAGGGATTTATTAAGCCACAACAAATTTTTCATTAATTGCTTCAGTTGCATTTTGGGACATAAGAATGAAGGTGGAGTACCCAAAAAGTACGTCAGTACTCTATTAATATGCTCCCTCTCATGGCTTATTACTAATGTCATATGGCTCACTAACTTGAATTTTTCATAAAATTGTCATCTTTCAACTATGAATGAGAGTTTCTGGTGAAAATGTAGGAAAAATTGGTAGAGGAAAAATGGGAGAATTTTTTTTATTGTAGAATATTTTCGCTAAATTTTGAGGAAAAAATTCTAGGTCATATGCAGTCAGGCTTATTTCTAGTCATCAGTAACCATGTTGCTCCTTTTTAGCAGGAATTTGTAGCTTGGAGTCCATTAACTCACTTTATATTATTGTTAACCAAGGCTCCACATCCTACAGTGGCCTATTCTGTTCTGTAGAAGTTGTCATATACAGAAAACACCCGGCTTCTGACCACCCGAGTTACGACCCCTTGCACTTACAACCATTTTTGTAAGTGCGGATGGGGCCAAAACCCCCGACTTACATCCTCAGCTTGCATTTACAATGGTGCATGGCACCTATCGTAAATGAAGGTTCGAGTTACAACACCCCCCAACTTGCAATGCTTTCCCGCGAACCAATTGCGTCACAAGTCAGGGGCCGCTTGTAATCCTCCTTGTGATAGTATCTGAATATTTTCCATTTGTGTGGTAAGCAATGTGACCAACATCTCTGTCTGTCTTGTCAAGGGGTAGACGAGTTAGTCTATTATAATAAAAAAATGTAAACAACAAATACTCTTGTAACATCTTAAAGACTAACAAAATATGTAGTGGTATCATGAGCTTTTGTGGGAAAAACCCACTTCTTCTCTCTCTGTCTTGTCATTCATTCTTCCTGTCATCATCTCCTCTGACGGTGAATTGTGTACACAGTGGAGTGTGTTGCTTTGATACGGTCTTTTTGTTTGCTTGTTTTTCAAAAACTGTTTATTTTAGAAAAGGCAGCTCAAAAGTGCCCATTATATGAGGGGTGGAAATTAGTGAGGTTTGTGATGGTCTTTACATCTTGTGAGTTTATTCCCTTGATTGGACTAGACTGAGAAAGCTCTGCCTCTGTGGTAGAAATATTAATTTCTTTTGTAGCATTGCAAGCCTCATTCTTTATTCTGTAGTTGTAGGTAGTCTTTTAGAGATGCTGGGCCCAGATTTTGTGTCTTGATTATATGGATTGAAACTTTGAACTTGACATGGTATTCTATGGCAGGCGGGTATAGAGTGAAGAGCATGTTTGATGTGCTTGCAGTAGCCAGTGACTTGACTGGAGCTATGACCATTATAATATGACTTTGGATATGCTGTCGGCATTATGCCATGTCTACCCAGTTTAATTGCACTGTATGCCATTTAATGCTCTTAAATCAGCCATTGGAGTCATGAAAGCTATGAAAATTTGCCAAGCAAAGAAAACCCTCCCAAAATGTTAGTGTTTGGGGGGGAAAAAAGTAATATTTAATTGATAGGCAGAGGACTTGGGTGGATGAATGACATTTTGGACCTATCCATGGATATTATTTTGTAAGTCTGCATTGAGCAAACAACTCTGCTCAATGTAAAGAGAATTCTACAACCCTTTCATTTAAAACAGAAATGTATTGCTCATGACAGGTGCCAGAATGACAGACCTACAGATTGAAATTTTCTAGTCTATTAATATTATAGAGTGGAAAAAATGGTCTAACATAGAGGGAGGAAAGAGAATTCTTGGATGTTAAGTGTTGTACAGACCTTTATGCCAATTTAGCCTTTGGCCTCTCTACAAAGAGCCAATAGGTTTGCCTGTCAGTGGCAATTACAGCTGTGGTTTTGGTAATATTTCAGGTAGGAATTGTAATGAGAAATCTGCTCCAATTTTTAAATAATAGATTTAATTCATGTGAGATGAAATAGGAAGACAACTTGTAGCCTTTACAAATGTTTGAACAAACATTTCTTTGCCACATTATCAAAGGGCTACACAATATTTGAGGAGTTGTATGCAGAGATTGACGCTTAAGTAATTACTAGTGGAGTAATCTCAGACCTGCCAAGACTTACTATGGCATTCTTGAGAACATAGCTAGATAGCGCACAGTGCTGCAATTTGGGAAAGAGGATACCAGAACCCATTGGGAAGGATATGAGAAGGGCATGGAGAGCCTTCTGATTAGTTTTTTACATCATCCAAACTTCATACCCTTTTAAAAGTTCTCTCTAGATAATATCCTCCTTGTGTTAGCATGCAATGATGCATTTATACAGGTGGCAAATCACTACGTTTCACCGAATAGCTCATTTGCATTGATCTCAGTTGACACAGTAAAGTTTCTTCAGCTGAAATCCTTCATTGCTTTCAAACTCAGTTCCAGGAAACTTTGAAAAAAGAAACCAGATGATAGACTCATGTGTCTTCAGTGGCTGAACAGTAAGTTTGGTTTAGAAACTTCGGAATATATATATTTAGAGAGAGCGCCCGTACTGGCTCATAATGATAGTTTGAGGTGTTTGCTTTACTAGAAAAATCCCTGTCCTTTTGAAAGGATGAACAGTATCTCAGATGAGTAATGTACATCTGTGCTACACTATATCAATATGCCCTTTGCATAAGTACAGCATTGCGAGAACTTGTGTGAAATAGAAGCAGGTGCTAACTACTGTCTTTTGGATGATGATTTTCTTCATTTCTTTTCCTGAATCCTTTATGTAGATGACATCTGGTGTTTAAAATAGGTACCTTAGCTGGCTAATTTATTACAGAAACTGATATAATCAGTAGAACAGAGATTAATGCATTACTTAAGGGTGAATTTGTAAGAGGTTTGAAGTGTTTGCCTGAAATAACCTATGTTAAGTATTGATCCTGATGGGGAAAGGTTAAGTTTCTTCTGACTGTGGGATGAAGGTGTCTTAGTATCATACCCCACTTACGTTTCTGGGAAATGAGTGGCTTTCTGGAGGGAGAGAATTGAGGATGGGCTGAGCAAACCCTAGGTCAGGGTGGACAATCATTTTTTGCTGGGGCCCACTTCAGAAATTTCTAAATTAGCCCCAGGCCGCACAGAAGGGGGCAAGGCCTCAAGCGGAAGGGGCGGGGCCAGGATACTTCTCTGCTTCCCCACCCACTGACCATGCCACTGGCAGTGGGAGGAGACTTCATATGCTCTGCCTTATGCCCCCAGACCAATCAGAGCTTGGGGGCGGGAGAGTGCTCAAAGTCTCCTCTCCCCATGCCAGGAGCCGAGTGCTTCTAGCAGGGTGGAGGAAACTTCATGCGCTTTCCCCTGCCCCCCAGAATCCAGTTGGCTTGGGGGCGGGGGAAGGCAGGGCGTCCGTGGGTCAGATCAACCTGTTTAGCAGGACAGTTCCAGGCAATGGAGGCCCTTTTGCTCACCCCTGCCCTAGGTGCAGCCAAGCTTGGAGATAAGGTGAGTGGGTCCTTATGTTATTACTATTACTTTAGAAAAATAATACTCCAAATGCCAGGAAAAGACTGAATTTGGACTTCATCTGTGTGGAATAGGTGTGTAGGACAGGTAGGGGAAGATATCTGGTGAACCAAAACTCCATCTTGCCATCTATGGCAGTTTAGTTTCTGGTTTGAATTCTACAGCTGGGGCCATTTATCTACTGTTGTTGTAGACCCACTTGTTTAGCATTAAAACAAGGCCCTGATTGACCGAGCAGCAGTATCAGGCAGTGGTTTGATACATTCGATTTAAAAATGATCAAAACTGATCCACACCACAATACTTTCAGAAACTTGAGGCAAGATCATTTCAGCACTGAAGCACATTACAGTATATACTGAGGGGAGGACGGTCAAAGGAAACACAGGTTGAGTAAAGCTTGATCCGTTTTTTTTCAATCAACTTCAGAAAATATTTGTTAGCAATGAAAGCTCAGCATGCCAAAAGGTTAGTGAAAATTCTTAGTAGCTTTTTTCAGTGTTATACCAAATTTTCCTAGCAGACTTACAAAACTATTAAATTATTAAGTTAAGATTACCAAGAGAAAGCTGCTGTTTTGCTCTTTTAGGGGAAAAAAACAAGCTTGAGTAGCCTGCAGGACCTCTTTGCCAACTAGGTATCTCCTGTCATTTCTCAGATTCAGCTGATTATTAATTTAAATGCAGTCAGATGTATTCAGAGTCCTGGAAATATAACATCAAAGGAGGTTAATGATGAGTAATTCATCACCTAAATTGAAAAATAGCCTTCATGTACGTGTGAAATATAAAAACAAGAGGTTCAGCTTGCTTAACAAGTAATTGCAAATACTGACAAAGCTGTTTTCAGATGAGATGAATGAAATGCTAGGTTTTTCAGTTTCATGTAGAGGGTATCATGTATGAGTGGGATTTAGTGATTTCTTTTGTCCAATTTCATTTTGCTAGATAATGAAGGAGAAATTGTGTTGCTTTCGCTAAGACGGAAGAAACAGATATCCGTCTGTAAGCATGACAAGAGTCTGCATATTGAAACCTGAGTAAATTGGAAATCACTTTCCTAAATGAAGGACAAACAAAGCACAAAAATAGTGGGACTGTTCCTATGAGCAAAGCACAGCACGATTGTTCCCAATGGAGCCAAGTTGCCTCTCTGTCTGAGAGAGAGACCCCGACCTTCCTGGACTTTATTGGATATTGCAAACACAGCAGGTTTTGGAGGCCAATACTTAACCTAAAGAAGTGGTTTAAGGTCAACTATATCAATCACATGGGAATCCAAAAAGATGCACCAGATACAGACCATTTTGATTTTCATATAAGTAGTAATATTACATGAAAAAAATGTTGGACCATGAGCGTATTCCTTCCATCAATACGCAAAACTCCTCTAATTTTAATTTAGAAGTGCATGACAGAAGCCCAGAAATGTATTGGGTTTTGTTTTAATATTGAAGGCACTAACCATAACGGACCTTAGTGAAGCAAAGATGGATTGCCTTGAAAAAGGGCTGATTAATGACTCCTACACAGAGCCCAACAATAAGGGAAGCATAATATCTCTCAGAATTAAGTTTTCTGGTGATGAGTAAGAATCTAGAAAGACAGGATGAGCTATGGGTCAGGGAGGAGGTAGAGGGAGCAAATTTCACATTGGACGCTATAAGAATAAAAGTTCTCTCAGATGGTCTTAAAATGAGAATTTTGCCAAGAGACAGGTGAGGTTACTGTGCAAATACCCGCCTCATTACAACTTATGAAGAAAATTTCAAATATTGCTATCCAAAATTCATCCTTTACAATACAGACAGGATGATCAATGGCTGCAAAGTGAGCATAATATTGTCACTGTTGCTCAAGCCAGTAAATGTGCAGGCTGCTATTCTCTTCAAGCAACAGTGGAATCTTGCTGAGGCTGTGCTAAAAGGAAATTATAGTCGTCACACTTGCAGTTGTAAGTGTGTTGGGAGATAAGGACACAACCTGAGCAGACTCCTCAGTTGGAGGAAACCTTTTCATAGTATTTCTGACACTAGACTGGCATTGGAATTGAATAGTCCAAAAACAAACAAACAACCCTGCAAAGATGCTAAAGAGTAATAGACAAATATTAGTTTCCCACTACTTATGGGATTCCTTTTCCTACCATCCACAAATTCAGTTTGGTTAATACAATCCTGACCCTGAAAAACACAAGCCAACTGTTTTCACTGATTTCTGTGGAAATACTTGCAATAGTAATGATTAGCAGAGTGAATAAGGGTAGCAGGCGTTTCATCCTGAGATAAAGATCAGTTTTCCTCGAATAAAAAATACTGTTTTGCTGGGGTGTTCAATTGATTACTGTTTTCATTTTATGATTAAACACAATTGAGAGGACTGTCAATACCAAACTGACACAAAGCTTTTTGAAAACCTTTATTTCAGAGTTTAGGAGCCTTTTATATTCATTAAAAATACAGTCATGAGAGAGTGAGAAAATAACCAACCAAGAATTAAATCCTCGTTAAAGGATATTTCAACTAATCCATACATATCAGGGATGTTAGTGCATAGTCAAGTAAATGATAACTGATCAGCTTGGGCCCACAGTGGGGACAGGCCACCTTGTGGCAGGGAGCTCAGGCCCCCCTGTGCTTAGAGGCTGCTGCCACCTCTGTATCGGAGGCAGCAGCGCAGGGCTGCAGGGAGCTTCCTGGGAATGGGACCAGGAGCTCACTGGCTGCTGCCCCTCCCTCTCCGAACTATTGAATAATCATGTAATCACTAAGATTTTGTGCAGTTTCATGATTATTAAATTAATCAATATTTAACATCCCTATTAGATATCAGTCTTTTGTGTGCCCTTCCTAAAGAACTTCAACTCAAGACCTGTGACGACAACAGTTGCCACAGTACATTAATTCCTCATTTAACACGGTTGATAGGTTTCAGAAAATGATCGTGCTAAGTGAAAACGTGTTATGTGGGGTCAATTTCCCATTGAAAATAATGGAAAAGGTGGGGGTTGTGTTTCAAGCGCACGTGCGCTCGCAGCTCCAGCCTGCACTTGTTAGCAGCTGGGACCGTGACATATGATTGGGGGAGGAAGGGGACTGCATTATAGCAGGGAGGGGAGGTGTTTAGCTCTGGAAAAGGGAAGGGAAGGACAGAGGAAGGGGCTTGCAGCCAGTGGCTGGGTTTCCCCAGCTGGCTGGTCGCCAGCAGCTGCGTGGGGCTTCCCCTGCCGCCCTGCAAAGCGGCAGAGGTTCCCCACTTGCCGTGCTGTTCCCTGATGACCCTCTATGTGTGTATGCCTTGCGTCCAGCAAGGAGGGGTCACTGGGGAATGGCGTGGTGAGTGGCGAACTTCTGCTGGTTTGCAGGGAGGCAGGGAAAGCCCCGCGCAGCTGCTGGCAACCGGCCAGCAAGTAGGGGAAATTGTGTTATTGCGGGGACGGGTCGTGTTGTTTGAAAAATGTTCCCCCCCAAAAAGTCGTGCTATCGTGAAAACATGTTAAGCGGGCATGTGTTAAGCGAGGAATTACTGTATCATGCATGGAGGAGTTTGCTATCTTAATTCAGTAGTTCCTAATGCAAATCACAAAGGACTGGTGTCATTTGCTGTCTGTGAGAGAGACCACTTCAAATGGGCTGCCACGCTCTTCTCCAGATTGTTTCCAGTTTGATTTAAAAGTGTAGTTTCGTGTAGAGTGCACTCTAGTAATTTAATCTTGAAGTGAATAAAGAATGGATTGTGGAAACAAGAGGAGAAGAAGAAAGAAATTGTGAAAATCTGCTGTTCAGATAAAGGTGAAAATGTCTTCCTAAATTGTGCTGAGATCCCGTAACTAGAGACCTAGCAGTATCCTTGAATTGTGATACTTAGCTGCAGATAGCATGCACAGACCCAGAACAAATGGTCTGAATGTTACCTCTGAATTAACTTCCAGTTGATTGCCCAAACCTGCCAGTACCTCAGATTTTTCCAGATCTTTTGCTACCTAGGGTATGTCTAAACCATGTTCTATTTTCGAAAGAAGATATGCAAATTCCATGAGAATTTTCATATCTTCTTCCTATCTCACTTTTGAAAGCTCTGCTTTTTTTGGGGGGGGGGACGGGGGAACCATGTAAACCTCATTTTTTTTTTTTTTTAAGGAAGAGCAGTTTTTTCGAACAAGGGTTTTTCTGGAAAAAAAACCAAACAACCCATGTCCAGACTACTTTCACTCTTGAAAGTGAGATCGGAAGAAGACAGAAGATAGTCTAGACATAGCCCTAGATCCCATCCATATTGAAGTCTCCAAAATACCTGAGGAAAGGGAATTGATGTTCAGACAGAGTGATGTAAAATAGAGAACTGGCTCCCTGTCCCAGGCTTAGTTTGTCCTCAGTCAAACTATTTAGTTTCCCTCAGTTTTCAGATATTCTGCAGTTCAAGATTCTATAGTAATTTATTGGAAGATGTATCTCTGATTCACTGCTTGCCTGTGGTGTGACCAACATATGCTTTGAGAGTAGGGCAGTTTCTATAATCAGAAGCATATGTTCATTTGGCTGAGAATATGTATGGTGGGGGAGGGAAGAGTTTTTCTACATATATGTGTAACACTTCTGCTGGCAGTAGCCAGGGCTGGGTTCAATATCTAACTGTTCCTTTTCATTCATCCTGCACAGAACTGTCTCGAGCCCCCACCCAGTAACCCCTGGATGCCTCTGAGGGGCAATGCTTCCCCACTTGCAAACACAGAGTCTGTGGCTATATCTACACTGCAGGTTTCTTGCGCAAGAACAGCCATTCTTGTGCAAAAACTTGCAGAGTGTCCACACTACAAGCTCATTCTTGCACAAGAAAGTTTACAGTAGATCGTCAGAAGAGAGGGCTTTTTGTACAAGTTAGTCCTCTCCCCACGAGGAATAAAACTTTTTGTGCAAGAGGTCTTGCACAAAAAGACTAATGCAGATGGGAAAATGACCATCAGAGCTTTCTTGCACAAGAGTGTCCATGCTGCCATGGACGCACTTGCGCAAAAGCACAAGGCAGTGTGGACATGCTGTTGCGCAAGAACTTTTGCACAAGAACTCTTGCTCAAAAAGTTCTTGCACAGGAAGCCTGCAGTGTAGATGTAGCCTGAGAGTAGAAAAGAGGGAGGGAAGTGATATGGCATTAACTTGGGAAAACACCACAGACTAAGATCATAACCAAACCATGAGTAAACCTCCCAGCTCAAGTGGATTGAGCAATGTCCTTTGCCTCTCCGGCTCCTATGTCCAGCAATGTAAGTGTCCCGTTCACATGCCCAACCTTTCTCTGTACCCCACTCACAGTTGCAGCCTTTGGTCAGGGCAGACCAGAACTCAGAAGTAATTTTCAGAGCTCACCTCCTGCCAGTGAGGGGGATGGAGATAGGAGGTGTGTCACCCACACAGTTGGCTACTCGCTGCTGCTCCTGCCAACCACCCTGTTGGCTGTCTGCTGCTTCTCCCATTGGCTGCTTGCTTGCCACTTGCTCCTGTCAGCTGCCGTGATGGCCACCTATTGCTGCTGCTCCCACCGACCGTTCCCACCAACCAGCCAACTGCTCCTGACAGCCGCCCTGCTGGCCGCCTGCTGCTGTTTCTGCGATGGATGAAAAGATTCCCTTCCTCTGGAATAATATTTTAAAATAATAGAGACCCTTCGCCCCCTTATAGAGTCTGTTTTAGTTCTATCCTTAGAATGGGATGGGGAGCGAGAAACAGGTTGAACCATTCTTATAGCTCACGCCTGGGCTGCATGTAGCCTGCTGGTTCAAGCTTCTTTTCCTCCCCAGTTTAATCCATTTCATTCTGGAAGGGGAAGGCTTGTCCATCCGAAACTCTTTACAATGACAGTGTGTCTCCTGCAAAAACTGGTGGTCATATTTTAGAATTCCTACATTTAGGGTTAACGTGGTTTGAGACCCCACAACAGCCAAATTAGTTACAAGATACAAAGTTCCATTCTAACAATTGACCATCCATCAGGCCTATAGCACTGGCTGAACTCCATTTATATAACCACACCCAGGACTCCTTTCCCCTTTCAGCTGGCTGCATTGGAAGCAGTGGTTCAGACTCTGCTTACATATGAATGAGTCTGTTTGGTCCTGAGGACTCCCTGCTTCATGCAAAGAAGATCCGTTTTAATTTCAGCGGAAACATCATTCCTTGGAAAGCGATGTTGAGCTGTAATTGCATACAGAATAAGCATAATTAAGTATTAGCCATAGCAAAGGTTGATAGAATAGGTGCTGATAGAAAGGGTAGGGAACACGGAACTCCTGCTACAAGTTTCATGCTTCACAAGTAGCAACATGAAATGAATGTTAGCCTAGATAACCTTGTTCTTGAGATTGATGAGTGCCCTTAACTTCCATTGGTGTTGAGGGTAATTAGCATTTTGCAAAACTGGGCCCTAGTCCAGCAGTAGATGGATAAGGGTTCTGGATTAAAGTAGTCATGATAATGCTTTCCAGATATTACTGATGGGCAGACTTTGTGCTTTTCATTACTCTTGTTTTTGTGTCTGGATGCTCAGGAGCACAACATTGCTTGTGGTTCATAATTAATTTTTATTCAGAGGCTTTCTTTAGAAGCTTGGAGTCTAAGGATATTTTTAACCAACCATATCAATTTAAGAATACATTAATAGGGTTATAATATGGAGTATTTTATTCCATGGAAAGTCTCTCCAAACAACCAGAAATCCTGAACCTTTTTACGTAGACTTTACTGAGGAACCCTTTGTATTCTTATAGCTGATTACGGGTTGAAAAAAAGGCATTACCAATGCACCATCTTCATGTAATCTATCATTAAATGTCACAACTAAACTGATGATCAGTGACTGGTTATTAATCATAACTTTGAAATATTCAGAATGGTTTCAGTGCTGCTGAGTTTGCCTATATTCATTGTGGCTAAAATGCAGTATGCATTGTTACAGAAGCAAGACAACATTTTCCAAATATTCCTGGGTTTGGCTCTTATGAATTTAACGAGGCAGTGTGGCTATGTTTTTGCACAACTCCAAGGTAGCCGACAGCTTCTGCAGGCCCTGGGCAAGGTGTGTGTGGGAGGCTGGGGGGCATATGTGTGTACCTGGAAGAGGCAGGGCTTGAGATAGAAGGGGTGGAGCTGGGGCAGCTAGTGTCACTCAGACCACAGTGCTCCACTCCCCCAGCCTTCAGCCATCTGGAGTGCATGGGATATCGCTCTGGGCCTTTTAAATTGTCTCTGGAGCTTTGGCCACCACAATAGCATCAACACAGGCTAGTAGGCCTTGACTCCTTTGAATCGCTGGGGCCCCGGGTCAGCTTCTCCCATTGCTCTTCCATCTGTGGACCTGCACAACTCTTACAATATTTTGGGAAGGCAGGAAATATTTTTGGGATTTCTTGATTGACACGAGGCTGAAGTATCAAATTCTGTTTTGGGTGAAGCAAAGTTTCCTATGTTGGATTTTCACTGCCCATTAAGGGGGAGGTTAATGCCAAGATTTATGTGGCAAAGCTGAGTTAGACAGAATGGAATCTGCATCCAGAAATACTCTTACTCATCAGTCTGTTTGGAGAGCTGGTGATTTACCTCTTTGCACCTGGAAACAGCAATAAAGTGTCCCAGGGGCTGCTCTTGTGTCAGGACCTTGGATGTGAGATAGCGGATGACATCTTAATCATCTGGTCAGCGTACTCCTATATTCTGGCCGCATTTTTCACTGTTTCCCAGGGTAATACAAAAAACAGGAAGAAGAGAACAGCAGTGATGTTGTTTGCCTTGCTGTCTGAAGAGGCTCTTAGGCATCATTATCCTAGCATTGGATTTTCAGATGTCTGCTTCGTAGAGGAGCCTGCCATATGTTTTTAGCTCATCTAGTTTGTTTTAAAAATTAAACAACACAGTTCTCTCCTTTTTATTCCCTGAAAAGCTGTTCTTGAAATTCAAGAATTTTGTTTGTTTTTAAAAGGACTTCAGTAGAGTAAGGAACTAAAATGAAGCAGTTTGATATCACAACTTCAGATTTTTTTATGAAATTCATCATGGTGGCTGTGAAGACACATTATATTGAACATCTTTTATGAATAACCTTTCACATTTTTCCCTAGAATGGCTGTTTAAAAGTTGAAGCCAACCCTCCATTAAAAAAACATGTCTCAAAAGAATGTGTTGACTTTTGATACCTGAAAAATATTTTTGTACTTTTTCCATATTTTTCTTGAAAATTAAACCTACATTGAATTTACCACATTACCTTTGTAAGGACACAGTATGTAGATTTGCTCACTTAAGACTTAACATCATAATGCTGCCTGAAGGCTACAAGCCTTTTATTGTTTGATCTAGGATCGTGCTCGGAATGGAACAAACTTCATGGAAGATATAATTGGAAAAAAAGCAATCTAATGATGATGGATCACTTTTTGTCAGTCAAAAAATCATAATTTACTTTACTTTAACAGGGATCAAATTCAAGTGTTAAATCACATTACCAAGAGCCAGGTTAACTATGAAAATGACTTTTTTGACTGTTAAGAGTCGGTGAATTTTTAAGCTGGTTGAGGAATATGGCATTAGGCCAAAAGAGCATAAGTATTTCTGTATTTTTACACTAATGGTGGCTAAAAGTCCTATCCCTGGATTATAAACGTCTCTGAAATCACTGGGTGACTAGAACTGGAAGTAACAGCACTGTCAACTACCCGACTCACCTGTTACTTATGTCCAGAAGCAGGGTCTCATCTTGCGATAATTTCAGTAAGACTCGACAAATGAAGCAGGCACTAAGCACCTCCTAGATTTGTGTTCTGGATTCTTTCAAGGACAATTTACTTCCACAGTGAATTTCAATTTAGTGGACACTAGTGGAAAGAACTGGCCAATATACTTGTTCTGTATCAAATTTTCTAAGCACACTGAGTAAAATACATATAATTTCACCTGTTTGCTATATATAGCAACAAAAATATACAGATATAGAAAAATAAAGGTCAATGTTATAAGCAGGGATGTACAGAAACAGATATATGTTCCCAGGTGTTTCCCTCTTTTTTTTCCTGTTCAGAGGCTGGTCAAAATCCAGTCTATAGCCCATTTTTGTGATCACATGTAGGGTTGCCAGATGGTTTAACCAAAAATACCAATCTCCCCCTCCCCCCCAAAAAAAACTGGGGGGAAAAATTCTGTGTTGGGGGGGGAGGGGAAGGGAGACCAAAGTTGAGGGGAAAAAAATAATAAAACATCATTAAAACAGCCTGGCCCCTTTCAGAGTGTGTGCAGAGTCAGAATAGGGATAGGAACAGGAGAGCGGTTGAATACTAAGACCCAGGGAAGTCATTGCTTCCCCTTGGTCTTTAGGCTTTTTGTCAGCTGCCATTTTGTTTCTTGATCAAGCCAGAATGCAGTTTCCTGTGGAACCAGGTAAGCAAAAGTCCAAGAGTGGGGAGGTGGGGGTATTAGTGGCCCGGAGAGCGGGGGAGGGGGGAGGCCAGGTGCTGGGCCCAGTTATTGAGTGTTATTTAGTGTATCGTAGGGTTGCCAGGTGTCTGGTATTTTCACCTCCTGGCCAGAAAAAAAATCAGAAAATACCGGACATTTTAGGTGTCCGGTATTTTCTGATTTTTTTTTACTGGACAGGAGGTGAAAATACCGAACTGTCTGGGTCAATACCGGACACCTGACAACCCTAATCACATGTCTACACGCTGGCTGAAAGGGAACGAGGTCTGATGAGGTGAGGCTCTGACCATTATCCCACTCCCATCTGCACCATGTAGGGGACCAGACGTGATTCAGAGAAGAGAGCATGCTCCATTTCACCATGGTTGTTGCAGATATTTCTCTGACACAGACGATCACAGGAAGCTGACAAAGAAATTTTGGGCTAAAATTGCTGCTGGATGGGGTGGGGATTCCAGCCACAACTCACCTTATTTGCACCAGCCTTTTGCGCAGATTCAGCATGCAGAGCATATTATTGCCACTAAATTTGAAAATAGAGCAACACATACAGGTTACTGGAGGAGATATTTATTGCCTACCCCAGCTTTCACTATACCGTATTCTGTATTCTTCAGGTGATTTGCACGTTAATATGTGCATGTGCACAGTTACAAATTTTATTTTATTTATATTTATAGATAGGTATAGAGTGGGTTTTTTCACATTTCTGAAGGATATTATTTTTAAAATCTGTTCCTATTTTTTTCCAATATGCAGTCGGTCATTCTTACAGCAAAGCTACAGACTTTGTTGTGCATACAGTAATGGTAAAAATGAATATTGGATATTGTTATGATCATAAGATTATGAATATTATTCAATATAGTAACCCAGAAGAAGCACCTTCTTACATTAGTCTTTAGAAGGTGAAAATAACATAATCTCATTTTAACAAAGAAAGACAGTGGTAATAAACTTTGTCATCCTTCCCCTCAACATTTAGTAATAGTCTTAATTGCAAACTGAACAAAAATATAGCCAAAGCACTTTCACATTTGTCAATATTTAACTGTATTATTCTGTACTAAAGATTGTTGCGATTTAGGCATTTTTTTCATTGTATAGGTTTATTTTTGGGACAAAATGTACCTACAATGGTGGTGTTCCATTTTATGCATGAACAGAGTGCAGAATCTGGGTGAGCAGGTGTTATTTCTACATGTAAATGTGGCAGTTAAATGCTCTGATTTGGTCTAAGAACACAAATGATTGCTAAATTGTGGCAGGAACAATAGTAGGTAGTTGGAACATACTTCAGTTTGGCCCAATATGTGCAGCTAGTATGTCAAATAAATGTCTTGTGTTGTTGAGGTAACTGTACATGTCTCTGACAGAATACCCTTTTTCTAAAACAAATGTGCAAACAGGGTGGAATTCAGTCCTGCTCTGAACATCATAAATATACATGCTCAGTACATAAAGTCCAAATTTAGCCCTGTCCGAGGCTCTGGATTTTTTGACAATTGAAATAACACAAACTTAATTCTGAACTTTCTTCTCAAGCTTGGCTATATCAGGTCTTCTCCATCTCAAATCATAATTACCTGTTCTCCAGACAGTGTTCAAATTCTCTAATCTCTTTGGAGAACTATAAATCTACCAGTGAGTATAGCTTAGTAATAATCCCAGAGCACATTCATGTAAAGGTCATGTATCTGACCACACAAACAGTCAGCTGAGTCCCTTGCATAAGGATACAAGATACTAATGCTTGCCTTCCTGTTAGACTGCTTTCTTCCAGTAACACTCAATCCAGAAGTTTTCCAAATGTAAAATTCCTGTCAAAGGAGGAGTTCCACATTGATCAGATATGTGCCATAGTCAAATACAGGGTAACTTTATGAGCAGTAGTACCTGATGGTTTTTATTACGCTGACGTGTATTACAGACCAGATTTCCCAAACTGTTCTACCTTACCTAGTGAAAACCATGTTTTTGAATTTAGTCTGGTTGTTTGTGCTCTTTAAACTCCTATGGTGACTGTTGCTTACAAAAGAAGCGTAAGAAGATAAAGAATTTCTTTACCATTTAAAAAAAAATTAAATGTCTGGCTTTGAGTTTTATGGTAGTGTTGAAACCAGCTAATGGATTTCAGAGTGAAAAGACTGAGTTACTATGGCTACACAGCAGCCTGAAAGCTTAAAAAGGACAAAAAGATAAATGAATACAGTACTGGTTGCTTAGCCATTCCCTGAATGGCTTCTAATAACTTGAGAATTTTAGTCTTTGAGTGAGACAAAGTAAGAAAAAAAGGGTTTAGTCCCTTAAGAATTTATTTTCCATTTTCAGTTCAAAGCATTGCTTTGGCAATTTTATTCAGTTAGTATTTTAATTTGAGTGTTTTGGCATAAAGGGAAATTACTTGTGACTGTTAAAATAAGCACAATGCTAAAATGAACTCATGTTGCCATGTAGAAAATGGATAATTATTAAATTAATTTTCAATAAAAATAAAATTCCCCTCCCCAAATATTTGAGTAGTTATAGATTATTAGAATATTTAATTACAGCTTTCAATGCATTTTCATAACCTTTCATATATTTCTTTTTGGTTGAAACATTTTACTAAAACATACATGTAAATATGTTATAAAACTATTTAAAAAATCACATGCTAAAAATTATACAGGTTGAAACTCTCTTAACTGGAATTCTCCAGTCTGGCAACATGCATGGTCCAGCAGAGAGTCCCAGTAGAAGGCCAGTAGCAATGATCCCTGTGGAGTTGTCAGGGCAGTGGGCTGCCCAGCAGTGTTGGCTGACCTGGTGCATGGCTACTTGGTGGGGCTGGGAACCACGGTAGCTTGGTGGGGCAGGGAGCCGTGGCATGTGGCTGTTGCACAGGTCCCCGAGCGCCAGGGTGGCATGCATGGCTGCCTGGTGGGTCCCAGAGCCATAGCGGCGATAGCTGCCCGTTGGTGTTGGCAGAACAGAAAGGCCAGCAGGAGGTAGGGAGCTGTCAGGAGCTAGATGGGTCAGGTTAGGGTCGCCGGTGGCAAGGGTTCAAAATGACTCTCCTGATCCACCAAAATCCCTCATCCAGGACCAGGATGTATATAGAAAATGGCTCCATCCTAAAACATTAAGAATATGGGGTAGTATGAACCATTATCATGTATCTGTTTTTAAACCTTATATTTATTTTGAGTTATGGGACCAGATTTCTTACTTTGATTCAGCACCCTTTTGCCGCTCCCTTGGCACAAAGATGCCAGGAGCCCTGCATCTGCCTCTTCTGCTTGATATTGACTGCAGGGAAGGGGAGGCCGGTGTCAGGGGACCTCTCCAAATCCAGCCAATTGCCTTATTTGGGATAGGTCGGGTCACGAAAGTGCTGGACAAGGGCGGTCCAACCTTTACTGTAATAGGGTATTAGGAAGTAATTACTTGTGTTAATACTGGACCTTGTAATTCACAGTTTAATGGACTATTATTCTCTGTAGCTTATTTTGCAAAATGTATGTTGTTACACGTATAGTTAATATTTTGACTAGTTTAATGAACTGAAATCTACCAACAGAACTGTAGTTTGTAATATACTCCAGCTAATCTTGCTTTACAGGATTTGCACATGCTTCCCTCATAATGCTCTTCTAAAATGGAAACCATTTAACGCATTTCTTTTAAATATAAACCTTAACAATTAGGACTTCCATTTTCCATTCTGTTATTGACCCTTGTGGAATGCAGTGTCTCATAGTAGATTTTGCTTAAAACAACACATCTACTACAGAAATAAGACTCCTTGAAATTCTGAAGTGGATCAGTCAGGAGGAAAGTGCTTCAATAGAAGACAGGGAGCTGCATGATATTTAGTGTTGCCATGGGAGACAGCTTTACAAGAACATTTGCAGAGCAGATGGACCGAGGCTAAATAAAACAGATACAGGTATTGAGCAAGAGTTATGTAATTTTCTGTGAAAGAACAGGGAAACATGATCTCTAAGCAATGCAACAAAATTGAATAGATAGTGCTGGGCACATTTTGAATGGAGATGTCTGTAGTTTAATTTTGAAACTGTGACAGTTTGCTGTAAAGTCTTTGTCTGCCTTTAACTTTAGTATTATTTTCATATTTTAATTTAATAATTTGAGATAAAACTACTATATGTTGATGTCTTAGCAGGAGAATAACCAACTAATTTTTTTACTCTTGAAAAAAATCATTGATTCTTAGCGTTCATCCTATTTAGTCTTCTGTTTAAATGGGAAAATAAGTGTTTCTAATTACTCCATTTTAAACTTTTCTGCAGCCCTTAAGATTGCAGATTTATATATCCTATTGAAAGGAATGGAAAATGCTTTTAACTTCAGAATTTCTGGTTCTGTAGCTAAATGCTTTTCTGTGACCTTACAAATATGTTTTATCATGTAAATATTCCAGTCATTTTGGTGTGTATAGACTAAAGGGTTTTTTTTGAAAAAAGTGGCCTTTTTCAAAAAAACTTCCCCTGTGTCTAGACTGCTGCCACATTCTTTCGAAATTAAAATGAAAGAACGTGGCAGTATTTTCGACCGTGGAAAACCTCATTTTATGAGGAAGAATGCCTTTTTTCGAAAGTGCTCTTTTGAAAAAAGGTGTTCTTGAATGCAAACAGGGCTTTTTCGAAAGAGAGCATCCACTCTGCCTGGGTGCTCTCTTGCGAAAAAGTGGCTCACTTTTTTGAAAGAAGAGGTTGCAGTCTAGACGCTCTCTTTCAAAAGAGGCTTTTAGTCTAGACATAGCCTTTGAAAATTATCCCCTTAACACTTTCAGTTAAAACTTGACCCACTCATTTTCTGCATAAAGTCTAGTGATATGAAAATGCAGATACTATATATGCAATTGATAGGATGTCTTTTTCCCATTGTCCAAACCAAATCTCCCTTGTAGCAATTTGAGTCCATTGTTTCTTGTCCCATCATCAGCGGTTAAGTAGAATATTTTTTTCTCACTCCTTGTAACAATCTTTTAGGTTCTTGAAAGATATTATCACGTCCTCTCAGTCTCTCTCTTCAAGACTAAACAAACTCAGTTCTTTCAGTCTTCTCTCATTGGTCATGTTTTCTAGACCTTTAATCATGTTTGTTGCTCTTCTCTGGACCTTCTCCAGTTTGTCCACATCTTTCCTTAAATGTGGTGCCCAGAACTAGACACAATGCTCCAGCTGAAGCCTAATCAGCTCGGAGTAGAGGGAAATAATCACTTCATGCCTTGCTTACCACTCCTGTTAATACATCCCACAACGATGTTGGCTTTTTTTGCAAAAATGCTACACAGTTGACTCAAATTTAGCTTGTGGTCCACTGTAACCCGTAGATCTTTCTTCAGTATTCCTTCCTAGATGGTCCTTTCCCATTTTGTATGTGCGAAACCGATTGTTCCTCCCTAGGTGGAGTACTTTTTTGCATTTGTCCTTGTTGAATTTCATCCTATATACCTCAGACCATTTCTCCAGTTAGTTCAGATCATTCTGAATTATAATCCTGTCATCCAAAGTACTTGTAACCCCTCCCGGCTTGGTGTCATCTGTAAACTTTATAAGGGTACTCTTTATGCCATTATCTAAATCATCAATGAAGATATTGAATAGAACTGGTCTGCAAACTGAGTCTTGTGGAACCTCAGAGAGCATGGCTATGAACCATTGTTAACTACTTTTTGGGAATGGTTATCCAACCAGTTACGCATCCATCTTATAGTAGCCCCATCTAAGTTGTATTTCCCTAGTTTGTTAATGAGAAAGTCATGTGATAGACTGTATTAAATGTTTTACTAAAGTCTAGGCATATTCTTCTGCTGCTCCCCTTAATCTACAAGGCTGCTTATCCTATCAAAGCTATAAGGTTGGTTTGACATGATTTATTCTTCACAAAGCCGTGCTGACTGATGCTTATCACCTTATCTTCTAGATGTTTGCAAATTGATTCCTTAATTCTTTGCTCCATTTTCTTTCCTGGTACAGAAGTTAAGCTGACTGGTCTGTAGTTTCCTGGGTTTTCTTTATTTCCCTTTTTATAGGAAGCACAGTTTTGCCCTTTTAGGAATCTCTCGGTCTCCCATGACTTTTCAAGACTGTTAGCTAATGGGTCAGATGTCTCCTTAATCCAAAGGTGGGCAAAAGGGCATGATGCCAAGTGGATTGATCCAGCCTGCGGAGGCCTTGCCGCTCCTCCAACCCCCAGACCTGGGGACATGGATATTGCTGGACTGCTTGGAAATAGTCATCATAATTATTGCCTACCTCTGTCTTAATGAGTTCCTTCTATATCCTAGGGTGCCTTTCATCAGACCCTGGTGACTTGAAGACATTTAACTTGTCTATGTAATCTCTAACTGTTCTTTTCATATTTCAGCTTCTGAATTTATCCCATTTTCACCAGCATTCACTACGTTAGGCATCCAGTTGCACCTTCTTTGTGAAAAATGAAACAGTCATTAAAGACCTCTCCTATTTCCACACTTTCTGGAGTCCCCCCCCCCCTTATTCATTTAGTAATGGCCCTACCCTGTCCTTTGTTTTCTTCTTGCTTCTAATATACGTGTGGAATATTTTCTAGTTATCCTTTGTCTCCTTTTTGTAACTGACCTAGTTTCCACTTTATGTAAGATTCCTTTAGTTGATTTTCCTCTTAGGTAACATCCAATGGAAAACAAGACTATCAACTCCCTGAGTTTGCTCCCTTCTTGAAATCCATTGTCTTCAATTTGCTGTTTTCACTCCTACCACTCTTTAGAATCACAGACTGGGTCAGTTCATGATCACTTTCATCAACACTGCCATTTTCAAATTCTCAACCAGGTCCTCCCTATTGTTAAAATCAAATCTAGAATATTCTCCACTGCTAGAATCAAATCTAGAATAGTGTTCATCTTCTGAAATATAAAGCTATCTCCAAATGCAATCAAATAACTATTTGGATAACCTGTGTTCTGCTATGTTACTTTTCCAGCAGATGTCTGAATAGTTGAAGTCCCCCATCACTACCAAGTCCTGTGCTTTGGATGATTTTGTTAGCTCCAAAAAAACCTAGTTCTTGGCTAGGCAGTCTTTTGCAGGCCCCTACCATGACAACATCCTTAATTTTTACCCGTTTTATCCTTACCCAGAGACTCCCAACAAGCATGTGTCCCATGTCCATCTCAACCTCAGTCCAACTGTATACATTTTTACTATAAAAAGCAACACTCCTCCTTTTTTCCCTACCTATTCTTTGTGAGCAAGTTGTTCACTTCTTTAACAATATTTCTGTCATGTGCATTATCCTGCCAAGTCTCTGGTGCCAACTATGCCCTAGTTGTGTTTAACAACTAGCATTTCAAGATCTTCCAGCTTATTCTCCATATTTCTTGCATTAGCATACACACAATTGAGAGAACTATTTTTATTCCCTGGTGCTTCATTCTTGTCTCTCCTTTATCCCTGCTATTACAGCTTATGCTCTCACCCCCATTTCTGACCTGTCTCCCAGGTCTCCATGTTTTTGACTGACTTGTAAGCTTTAGTCACCTGCTCCTATTGAATCTAATTTAAAGCCCATATCACTAGGTTAACCGGTCTGAGTCCCAATACTAGTTTCCCCTTTCTTGATAGCTGGATCCCATCTCTGCTTAGCAGTCTTTCTTCCTGGAACAGTATCCCATGGTCAAGGAAGCCAAAACCCTCCTGGTGATACTATGGTCACGTGGTTTGTGGGCAGAACAGGCATCTGAATCCAGATTGTATTAGACACATTTTAGTGCTTTAACTACAAAACAAATAATAAATAGAGAGATGAAAGGTTCCATGCCCTGTTACCAATCTCTTGATTTGCTCAGATCTTTTATAATGAAATATGATTTGAAATTTAAGGGAAAATAATAAGTAGTCTTTTTGTTGTTTATACACTAGACAATTTACCTGGCATTGCTTGGGTTCTTCAGGGCTGGGAACATGAGAGGTGCAGGAATCAGGGCAGGGGTTGGGGTGGGAGGACTTGAAGTAGGAGGTATGAGGGGAGCTCAGGATGAGGTGGTACAAAATTAAGGGCAGAGAGTTGGGAAGATGAGGGGCAGAGGCTGGGCTCCTTGTGTGCCCCCCACGTGGCTCCTTGTGGAGGGTTTCAGTAACCGGTGTTCGGTTCTTTAAAAGATTTGAAACCACAGACAGAGGAATACTTCTTTTTAGGGTTAAACAAAGATTTTTATTTTTTATTTACTTTTAATTAATTTCTCACTTAAATCAATTCACTGTCTTGAATTCTTCTAAGACAGTGTAACATACAAATAAAAAAATAAAACTATTAGAATATGATAACTCCCCCTACATCTATACCCTCCAGATTTACCCTTGAACAGTTTGTGGAGTTATGTCATACCTATTTAATACTCACATTAAGACGGATAGAAACACTGTTTAGATTCAGGAGTTATTCTTTTTCTTTATCTTTCCTTTCGGACTTCTTGTTCGTTGCAACTTACAACAAGTATTCCCCTTTTGGAGCCTATGAATGGCAACGAGATTCAGTGCCGGGGAGGGGGCCACTTGGGTGATCAGACCTGGCTTTTTGGATTCACAACCCTTTCACTCTTGAGCTGATCTTTTTAACCTGATATATCTTTTTCGGTAATTTTCCCACTCGCCTGACTATGCTGATGTTGGTGTGTCTTCCTTTATTTGGAGTAGTTTTTAATTTTTGTGGTCTGTGATCTTTTGTTTCCCCTAAAGTGGGGGGTGAATTGTAGGTCATCCAATTAAATTTTGTTTTTTTTGCTTACGTCTTGTGTATCTCGACAATGCTTCCTTTTCTTCACATATACAGGCAGTCCCCGGGTTACGTACAAGATAGGGACTGTAGGTTTGTTATTAAGTTGAATTTGTATGTAAGTCGGAACTGGTACATATTGTAGGGGAAACTCTAGCCAAACATTTCTCCAGAGCTCAGTTTTATTCTCCCACACCTCACTTCTCTCAGTCCTTTATTCTCAAGCTGAGGTGTCTGCTGAGAAAAGCTGCTTCGTGTCTCCCTGGTCTGCTGGGCGGGGCTCTAGCTTTGCGTCTCCCTGGTCTGCTGGGGGGAAGCAGCTAGTGCAGGGTTGCCTCACCCCGTTTGTAAGTAGTGATCCGATGTAAGTCGGATCCATGTAACCCGGGGACTGCCTGTACACTGAACTTACTGCTCATTTAGCATACTCTGGTTAGTGGCTTTACCACGTCTCTTTTAGAGGGGAGCTTCCCTGGCTGGCTAGCTGTTGCTGCTCCCCCCCTCTAACTCTGCAGCAGAGAGTCCTGCGGCAGGGGTTTGGGGGTAGGTGGGCAACTTGCTTGGGCTGGCGACCAGCAATAGAGAGCCCTGTTCCTCCTCATGGTCACTCTGCAGTGTAACTGTCCCCCACACTCACTGTGGTCATTGTGGAGCATAACTGTGCTTCCTATGAGGCCGCCTCCCTTTCCATGTTATGGAAAACATTTGAATCCCAGGCAAAACCCATTTTCCTTGCATAAGGAAACTCTTATCTTGCTTTAAGATACAATAAGAGGTGGCTGCATACCAACTTTGGTGGTCGTAGCTCTTGCCATTTTGGAGGTGTTCTTGGACTCCCGGATAGACACAGACAAATTCTCTCATGCGCGTGCTCTCTCTTACTCTATGTATATATATAATCTGAAAAGCTAACTTGACAGTAAGCATTATCTACTGAACAGCCTACAACAATCATGTAAACTCCCTTAATATATTGAGACTTACATGGTGTTGCCACTTATAACATTCTTCCTCTTCAATTCAATGTTTAAGTTTTAAATTTCTGATTTACCAGGTAGGCAGATTGATTTCTTAACACTCAGTGGTTTCCATGACCATATTAGCTTCCAACATTTTAAAATTAAGATAACTGGAGTATTCCCTACACTTAATAGCTTCAAATGGAAAATATACCTATACAGTACCTGCTGTCTGTAATATATTGGATAAACTGATGAGTAAGATTAAAAAATAAAACCCCTATCCAAAATTTTCAAAGATTCCCAAATCCAGCCTTAATGGGGGTTCAAAAAAGTTTCTTTATACTTTCTTGTGGTTTTTAGATATTTTTTGGTGGTACTTCCTGGTTTTATCTAGCGCAAGGCAGTGCTGAAGTAATCTCAGAAACAATTTTCATGGTTATTTCCAACCTCCTGGTACAAACAAATTGATAGAAATTTCATAGTCAGTTCTTTAAATATGTTCAAACCTCAATTCTGTATGCAGTGTTATGTCCCAAGGCATTGAAATTTCATAGTAAGCTATGCAAATGGTTTGTTATGTCTGCACTGTATTAATATTCATACAGCACTGAGTGAAAATGCCCAAAGACTTATTCCACGTAAATCTTTACCTCCATATAATGCCATCACCTTTTTGGTTGTGCCAAAATTGTGATTAGGAACTTCAATGTTGCAGGACACTTCATGCAAGCTTTCCCATCTAGCTGGGAAAAGTAGATGAGTAGGGTGTTCGCTTTGTGAATGCTGCTTTACACTTAAACTAGAAGATTTACCCAGCATTGCCCAGTCCTTAACTCAAATAAGTGTTTTTTTTCTTCATTTAAATCATTGTTCTGGAATGGAGATGAGGATGAGGGGATCAGTGTGCAGGCTGTCCCAGGGAGGGAGGACTTTCCCAGCTCTCTCACTGAAGCAGCTTGGGCCAGGGGAGAAACACTTGTCCATGGCCATTGTAGCTGGCACAGCTTGGGGAAAGGTGCATGTACCTTGACTGGGGGTTGGACGGACGTCTCTCTCTGTCTCTGAAATGTATAGTCCCTTTCTCCGCCTGTGTCCCCTGCGTGCTTTGTGGGGTTATAGCTGTTTCAATGCCCATCTCTGGCCCCTTGTGCTCATTCTACAGTATTAACGGTCCCTCTTTCCAGACTCCTCTCTTCCCATTTTATGAGAAACAATTGAATTCCAGGCACATAACATTGTTCTGGCACAGCCAAACTCTGACCTTGCTTTACGTTAGGGTAAAAGAAAGCTGCATACCAAATTTGGTGGTCCTGGCTATTACTGTTTAGGACAAGTTCTTGAACAAACAGACTTAAGGAGGGACAGACAAACAGATGCACAAATTCTCTCAAATATATAGTAGATGTAAATTTTTTAATATTGCTTGGCAAGTTTACTTTTTTAATCCAAACTGTATAGCTAAAGTTCCAAGAACATACTACTAGACTAAAGAAAAGACATGAGCTGAATTTAGTCCAACTCACCTACTATCTGTTACAATATAATTGCGCTCCTTGAAGAGCAGCAAAGTAAGGAAAAATATTGTAAAGACAAAAAATACCAAGTTGATTAGGATAGACCAAAGAATGCCGTCAGAAAAATCTGCATGACATGAGGCAAAACACGCAACCACGTTGTACAAAATGGCGTATTTGACAACAAATGAAAATTGCAATGTCTGAAGTACTGGAAATTGGTTTGCCAAATTTTTAAATATTGTTGCCATGCTTTGAGGGTGCACAGAGAGGGCTAGAAGAAAGTCACATAGTGGAAACCTATACTGTGAAGTCCTTTATTGCTAGGTGGAGTTTTAATTGCTTGCTCTTAAGGGTTTGATTTTTATCTTTAGTCTGTCTATGTTGGCAAGCATAGAGCAGCATTATAATCACTTTGAATCACTAGACCCCAGGGCAGTTGCCTCTCCTCCGCTTCCCCCCCCATTGATGGGCCTTGCTATGCTGCATACCTTTGTGGTTCAGCTTCTAAAGTTGTAGTCTTTCGACAGGCTCGTCTAAATGCTTCATGAAATACTGAACTCGCTGCTGAGGAGGGCAGAACAGAGCCACACTGTTCCCTTTGTGCATCCTCCACTGATCAGACTGATGGTTATGAATGTCTCTACAATAGATTGGGGAGCATATCTAGAGATGTTTAAAGGTTCAGGTCTGGGAGCAAGAAGCATCCTATATCAATAATCTGGAGCTTTGGTCCATTTGCAATATGTGTTCTAGGATCAGAATGGGGTTGTGCATGGACAATACCAGCACAGTGTGAACAAGCAGGGAGGAGCCCACTCCAGCCAGATTCGTAAGGAAGCGACAAAGCTTTTTTTTTGTTTCTGTATTGAGGAAAAGATCATGATTTATTACTTGCTTTTTAAGAACCACTTGGGCGACTGCTTCAGCAGGATTTCCTCCGATAACCACAAATGGTCTCTACAGAGCATCACAATGCATTTACAGGGAATAATGCATTCTGTCACTGGACCGATTGGCAGCAAAGGATAACATGAAACGTCACCAGTTTTGTTCATGGATGTGACTCTGCCCAGGGTGTCTTCCATCCAGATTGGGGAGAAGACCAAATGAATGTCTCCCCTGCTCACTCCCCAGGTATCCTTAAACTCTAGTTAGACCATATAAAACTGATATTTATTGTGCTGGCCTGGCTGAAGCAATATTGATTCACCAACCTATTCAGTCTGTCAGCTTGACTTCTCAAATCTTTCCCAACCTGCTGACTAAGATTCACCCAGCGTTGTTCATCCTGCACTGAGCAGTCTAAATCTCATTGCGTGTGTGGTTAGATGAGAATGGCCAGTGCTCAGAAGCAGTTGAGGACATCCTGCTTAATTGTAGAAAACTATCTCTTAGGCTGATTTACTTAACTAGGTGGGAGTGTGTTTTGTTGTGTTGTATGTTAAATTTCTTCATCATAGATGGGAATGCAATCCATGTCTGCTTGCCTTGAGACATTTTGGATTATTCACTACATTTTAGGGTCTTTGGGTCTAGCTTTTCTTATTTGTAGCCTATAGAGCTAACCTGCTTAATTGCCTATAGATATATACATTTATTATTTCCTTATGGTTTTGAGTATATGTTTATTATAATAAGTTACAGTAGAATTATATTGGCAATTTGGCTGTAAACACAAGGGACTTAGCTCAACATACTGGATGTTGCCTATAAGGCAAAGTTAGTGTTTTTGTCTGGGACTTTTCACCCAGATATCACAGTTCCCTCTCATATGTCTGGGACTTCCCACCCAGATAGTGAAAGACAACTTGCATACGTTGGGAACCTTTCACCTAGATAGTGAGGTTCCATGGTATAGGGGCTTCCAAGAATACCCTCAAGCATAGCAGGCATGTCATTGCTTAGGAAAACCCTGAAAAAAATACTTGAGACTAGATCAAATAACTGGGTAGGACAGAAATAAAATGTGACAGACAACCATAAAAGGCCCCTGATAACTCATACACATACATGATAATAAGTTGAGCTCAGTGATATACTGACTCAAAGGAAAAAGACACTTCACCATTAGTAAACTGAGGAAATACAAGGAAGGAGAAATGTCCCCTATTGAATAGACGTCAAACATAACAGTGTAAGCATAACATATAAAAGTAGCATCCCAACCTAGGGGTGAGTGAAGGACATGTAGTCCTTGGGAGGTGCCAGAATGACAGCCACTTGTGGTGGTGTAGAAGGTGCTGGTGCTAAGGGAGATGCTGGCTAACACCACAGATTATTCTAGAAGGAATGGTGAGAGTATATGGTATAGAAGTATAGAGATACATTCCCTATCTATCTTATGACATTGGAGTGTTTGTAACTGTGCTAAATATATGAATAAACTATTTATGTAAATATGAGTTCCCATAGTGTGCACAACTGAGTTCCCGTCTGTGGAATAATTAAATACTGGGACTGATCCTGGGGCAAAGGACCAGACAACCCTAAAGGTGGTAACTGGAAATGCATAAGTAATTTTAAATCAGACAATGTATTGGAGGGTTCACTTGACTGCAGTTTTTGCATTCCTTCTTCCCAGCCCAGGAATATTAGTTTCTTAAATTCCACAGTAATGAGATTTCTGAAGGGTATTGTTTATCTGTCTTTTTTTCTCCTGAAAAGGAAGTGGTTCTAGTATCAGACCTTAGTATAGTGCTGGCCACACTCATGTAATTGCAATTTGAAAGCAACCTTCTTATGGTCTTTCCTAGAAGATAGCCTTATTTTTGGCTGTAACTTGCAGTGGAAGAGTCTGCAAATTACAAGCCTTAATGATAGAGCTTCATATTCTCAGGTCTTCAGAAACTGTGTCCATTAAGATCACATCCAATATTTTGTCCAAGGTTTTTGCCTACATTTTTCCTTAAGATACATCCAAATACAGATAAGCAGTTTCTCCAGACTTCAGATGTCAGGCAGTACTTGACATGTTATTTAGAAAGGACTAAATAATTTTATTCGTTTCCTCAACTTTTTGTCTCCTATGTAGTTTGGATGAAAGGTTAGCTATTCTCCACAGATGATTTCCATGTAGATAATTTCCTGTAACACTGTGCATATGGAGTAACTCTCACTACTTCCCTCTCAACATTATAGACTCATTCAATAAGAGTACAAATGAGATCTCAGAGCAATGTTTCAGTATTGAACATTTGCAAAGCTGCTACATGTCCTTTTAAATGTATCTTTGCTACTCATTTATGCTACCGCCTTTGGGGAAGCTGTTCTGCTATCATCATTTAAGGAAACTCCTAACCCCGGGTAGTGAGGTGGAGTGGCAGGCCACTGACCCAGAGAGGGGAGAAGCCCCTCCCAGAGCACTGGTGGGAAGAGCCCGGCCCCGGCACATCACCTGACTGGAAGCCAGAGCTATAAAAAGTCAGCCCAGCAGGCTAGTGAGCCCCCTGCCACCAAGGTGTCCCCTTCACTTGGGCATTATACAAAATTTATCATAGTCTGCACCATTATGTTTGCCATTTTTACAATCATAGAAACCCATCATAAAGTCTGTCTTCTGTATTCATTTAACAGAATAAAGCCAAAAGGTTCTTAGAAATTATAGGAGTGACATTCGCTTCTGCTTCTTTTGTCATAATTACTGTCATTTTGTCCACAAGTTTAAAACTACACTTAGGCATGTGAATTGGTGATTTTTGTAAACCTCCTACATTGAATCTTTTTACTTCATAAGACCCATTTAATTCTCACATCTTCTAAATTTAAATCTAAATGCAGATTTCTAATAACATAGGATATGTTTTAAATATGCCCCCTTTTCTGATGCAGATTAACCTTGGGGTTTTTGCAATCTTCAGAGTGCAAAAGATCTTAATTTACTATCTCAGTAGTAACCTTCACTGCCTGCATGACTGTTTTAAGACTAAGATTTTGCTAACCTTGCACTGAGTAGCAGCTTAGTCCATAGTCTTTGAATTCAGTGGTACTGTGGACTGGACTGTGAGCAAGGGTGGCAGAATTTGAGTGCCATTAAATATGGCTGTGGTGAGACCCAATTCTTAGGTCTCGGTACTTGACTGATAGCAGATAACTATTGTGTCTATCTACACATGCTCTACCTACTCAGTTGTGCACACACTCGTACGTTGGTGGGGTTGAGTCTTCCCTGAAAAGAATAATACATTTTTTTAAATTTTGAGATGTTTGGGTTTATTTTTGAAATTTCTGTACTGCTTGTTTGGAGTTCCATCAGCTTTTGACAACTACTTTTTATAAAGTATTTTGCTTAGCTTTTGTTACTTGAGATATATATTATGCAAAGTCACTCAGTGCTTCTTGGGAAATATCAAACTATAGGTTGTACCACCTGTAACTGGGACTCTCTGATCTGGCAATACCCATAGTCCAGCAGGACCATGGATGTTTCTGGACCACAGAGCCCAGGTGTGTAGGGAGGTCAGGCCATGGGGCAGCAGTGGCAGCGTGGGTGTGGCAACTCAGCTCTGAGTCAGGGGGCAGGGCATGGAGGGATGGGCGGTACAGCACCTGTGGTCAGGTGGCATAGGAGGCATAGGAGGCCCAGCAGCATCAGTCATGGAACTCTGGCCACAGAGCTCAGGGATTGCAGTTGCAGCTGCGGAGCTTGGGACAGTGGCGGTGGTAATAGCGCTCCGGCGGCGGCCACCCAGCAGGCAGCAGTGGGGCTAGGCTGGAGCCCTAGCTGAGGGCAGCAGGACAGCACAGGCCATGTTGGGAGGGACCTCCCCTGCTCTTGCAAATTTCTTCATTCGTGACGGGTCAGGTCCCAAGGGTGCCAGACAAGAGAGCTTTGCAATAATATCTTCTGTGTATAGACACTAACTCTTTGTTTCAATGTATGTTTTAGTCAAAGTTTAAATAAAACTTACCATTGCTACATTTCTCAAATTTACCAGAAATCTTAGAGGAGTAAGAGAAGGGGGGTGGTGGTGGTGGTTTGTTTTTGCTTTTTGTTTGTCTTTTGTAGTCCTTAGGAAACCAACACGTTCCCCAACATCTTCAATTTGCTGTACGTTCATGCATATTTAGTGCAGCTCTGACTTTTGATGCTCTATAAACATTCATGTTATATATTTTCAGACTTCTTTTCTATGGGCTCTATGTTCACTTAGTCACTTGCTTCTTTCTTACTCATCAGGAAATACCTTCACAAATTCCTGGCTAGATGTGTTTAAGTCTCGGCTTGACAAAGCCCTGGCTGGGTTGATTTAGTTGGAACTGGTCCTGCCTAGAGCAGGGGGCTGGACTTGATGACCTTTTGAGGTCTCTTCCAGTTCTATGATTCTATGATAACTGAAAGGCCGTGTCCAGACTCAGGGGTTTTTTCGGGAAAAGTAGCCTTTTCCCGAAAAAACTTCCCCTGCGTCCAGACTCAAGCCGCGTTCTTTCGAAATTATTTCGAAAGAACACGGCTTTTCTTTCGATGGCGGTAAACCTCATTTCACGAGGAAGAACGCCTTCTTTCGAAAGTTCCTCTTTCGAAAGAAGGCGTTCTACAATGTAAAGAGGCCGTCTTCGAAAGAGAGCATCCAGACTCGCTGGGTGCTCTCTTTCGAAAAAGCGGATTTCCTCTATCGAAAGATCCGCCTGCAGTCTAGACGCGATCTTTCGAAAGAGCCTCTTTCGAAAGAAGCCTGCAGTCTAGACATAGCCAATGTGATTAAAACTGATCGGAAATTCAGAGAGGGCAGTGAAGTCAATGATCTTTCTAATGCTCTTAAGTTCTATACTGAGTGCCACCCAGCAATGTGAGCCCCGTTCCTGAGAGAGAAGAAAATGCACGTGCATGCTACTGCCACTATCCTTTTCAAGTATTCTGAAATAAGTAGGGTTTCCCCTTGTATCTGAGAATATGGAAATTGGGTATGCCGTTCTGGTAACAGAAGACAGCTGGAAGCTTGGTAGATCCAGCCCAACAGACAATTCTTTGAGGAAAGTCACAGTATTGTTTAATACATCCTCTTTTGGGCACTGATGTTGGGAATGAGGGGGAAGACCAGAAAGTCTCTGTACCTGATGAGGTTGGTTGGTGTAATGGCTGGGGGGGTCCAGTGTTACAAGATGTAAGAGCGATCAGTCTTGATGCTTCTTTCTTACTCATCAGGAAATACCTTCACAAATTCCTGGCTAGAGGACAGAATGAAGCATGCAAAGGAGTATCTTAAATCCATGTTTGCTTCATTATCCACACAAACTTCACAGAACGCAGGTGAGATGTGCTCTAAAAGCTGTACCATTAATTTTATTGTTTTTATAATTACCCCTCATATTTCATTATCTCACACAGACAGTACAATTGAGATTAAAAAGAGTAAAATTCTGTAGATGCAGTAGATGCATCTCTGACCAAACAAGGGTCCAACACACAAAGAAGGAAGTGTAGCCTCATTAAAAGCTAGATTCTGGTTAGGACTGCGTGCCTGCATACAGGAGTAAGTACACTTCTCAGTATTACGGCCCTGAGAGCCACCTATTCCTTGTGTAGAGGCACTTTAACTTTGCTCACATGCAGTTTGAGCGTTGCCTTGGGTAAATGGGAAATGAATGAATAGGGCCTTGTTTCCATGTCTCATAGGCAAGAGTAGCTGAGTTGCATTGGGGTGGTAGTAATTTATCCCTGGACTACACTAAAACTTCCCAGCTTTCCCTTCCTTCACTTTTGCAGGCTAGCAATTTGCTTGTAGCCTATACTAGCAGTAGATTATTACTTGCTGAGGAAAAGGAGGGAAGCAGGTAAGGTAATGTGACTTAGAGTGTTAACGGTATACAGTTTTTAGTTACAAGGCTGTGTCAACACAACCCTGTTGCTAAAAATCAGCATGCGTGAATGGGTTTTGTTGATGCTTTTGCTGACTAAATACTTCCACCCCCAATGAGCGGGTTTCATTTTATCAGGAGGAGAGTGCTCCTGCTAACAAAGCAGCATTTACGCTTGCACTTGCTGTGTCAAAACGTTGTTTATGGTGTATGGGTGGGTGGTTTTAAACACCCATGAATGCCAAAGGGTTTTTGAGCAAGTTTAAGTGTAGACACAACTTTATATGCATGTCTCTGCCAGTTGGTGTTGCTGGTAGACTGGTTCAGTGTATGCCTTATCTCTTGTTCAGGACTGCCTACCTTTACAATTTAGAGTTTTGAAAGATACCAAAATTATTTGTCAATTGAAATGGAAGAAATAATCTGTGTTCACAAAGTTGCATGTAGATAGTTAGTTTAATCTTTTTTTAAAATGAAGATGAATTTTCTTTGTTTAAATTTTTTTTTAAAGACTGGAGTACTTCAGTGACAGTGTTGAAGTAGTGCATGTGTTTTCTGAGGTTCAGCACTTAATTGTTTTGCTACAGCACATACCTTATTAGTTAGTGTCTCAAATGCTTTAATCAGTATTGACCAAACTGATTGTCATTGGCTTTATTATCCAAACTGCATAAATTTCACCAAGTAATTGTGCATTTTAGATCAAGTTGATAGCTGGTTCATTATGCTATTTGGGGTTTATTATATTTTTCATGCATGAAAGATTTATGCATATCATTTCCATTATTGTTAATAAGAGACTTAACAAGAGAACAGATTTCTTTGCTGGAGTTTTCCCAGTTAGATTGGCCCACTCTCTGCTAATGTCTGTCAGACAATGTCAGAATGCTGTTCCTGATGGCCTGTAGTCCGTCTTCATGTGGAGTTACACCAACATTCCAATGCTGTGCTATCAGGAACATCATCCCCGATTACAGCACTGCACACCTGATTACAGAGCTCTGCGACTTTATCCTCACCCACAACTACTTCCAATTCGAAGACAATTTGTATCTTCAAGTCGGCAGCACAGCCATGGGCATCTGCATGGCACCACAATCTGCCAGTGTCTTTATGGCTGACATTGAACAATGTTTCCTCAGCTCTCACCCCCTAAGATCCTTGCTCTTCTTACGCTTCATTGATGACATTTTCATCATAGGAACCCACAGGAAAGAGACCCTTGATGAATTTCACAGGGATTTCAACAACTTCCACCCCACCATCAACCTCAGTTGGGATCAGTCCACACATAAAATCCATTTCCTTGATACTACAGTACTATTAAGTGATGGACAAATTTCCACCACTTTATACTAGAAACCTGTCAACTGCTACACTTACCTTCATGCCTCTAGCTTCCATCCCAGACACATTTCCCAAACTATTATATACAGCCAAACCCTAAGATACAACTGTATTTGCTCCAATCCTACAGACCGAGACAAATGCCTACAGGATCTGAAATACCTACCTGGGGAAGTGAAAAAACAGATCGACAGAGCCAAAAAAGTATGCAGACACGAACTACTTTAAGACCGTCCCAGAAGAGAAAACAATAGAATTCCACTTATCTACAGTCCACAAGTTAAATGCGTCCAATGCATTATCAACAATCTACAACCTATCTTGGAAGAGGGCCCCTCACTCTGAGGCCAACACACCTCCATCAGAATCATCCAGGAACTCACCCCTGCAGTCAGTCCTGGTGCCAACTCTGCCCACACATCAATACCAGAGATTCCAGCCACCAAATCAGAGGCTCATTTAATGGCACATCCACTAACATGATTTATGCCATCAAATGCCAGCAATGCCCCACTGCAGTGTATATTGACTAAACTGGACAGTCACTATGGAAAAGAATTAATGGACACAAATCAGATATCCGAAAGGCAATACACACAAATCTGTTGGAGAACACTTTAATCTTCCTGGATGCTCATTAATGGATCTTCAAGTCACTGTTTCATTTCAGACCAATTCCACAAGTCAAATACACAGAGAAAGATAGGAACTTCATGTCATTCACAAGTTTAATTCTTATGCAAATGGTCTGAATTGGGGATATAGGATGGATCGCACACTATCTACCTTTTAATGACTTAAACAATGGTTTCTTAACAGCCTTTTGTAACTGTTTGCACTATCTACTCACTGTCTCTCTCTCTTCCTCCCTTACCCTCTCCTCCCCTTTTTCCTTCTTGTCCTCCCCTCCCCCCTTATTTATTCTTGGATCTGGACTTCTTATACTCCGGTCATCTGAAGAGGGTTGAGCCCACAAAAGCTCATGATGCCATTTACATGTTTTGTTAGCCTTTAAGGTGCTACTAGACTATTTGTTGTTTTTTAGAATACGAAGTGAGTTAATGTTTCAGATGGGAATGGTAGCAATGCACATTATTAAGATCCTGAATTTTCCTGGAAATCTTGACCCAGAATAGTTCAACTGTCTGAGAATAAGGTTAAGGGAAAAAATTGTCATCTTTAAAAATATCTGGTGACCTACTCTTTTGAGATGCTCCAGCTTGAAACAGGGAGTTACATTTTTCATAAATGTGCCTTTTGACTGTGGGGTTGGGAGAATAAAGTAGTAGATGGGAAGTAGGAGTCTAGTACTATTGGGAGCTGAGGGTGGGAGAGGAGGCTACAACTCCTTTGTAACGGAGACTGAGACTGGGAGCAAGTGAAGAGAGACTGGGGGCAGAAGGCTGGGAGTCAGATTAGAGGATCACTGAGGACATGTGAAGAGCTGAAAGAGAGAAGGAGGCTGAAAATGGCTAAACAAGGAAACTGGCACTGGGAGCTAGGAGTGGTAGGGAAGGGAGTAACGGAATAAAAGATTTGGGTCAAGAAGCTAAGGATAGGAGGAAATGGAGCCTGAGGTTGGATGAAGAGCCCCCCCAAAAAAACTAGTTTTGAAAGACTTGTGGGGAAAGGAGAGGAAACAAAAAGGTGGAGAGAACAACGGATAATGGGGAGTATGTGATTGTATAAGGAGCTAAGAGTGGGAAGTTGGGACTGGCAGACATGGATACAGGGGACAAGGAATCAATTAACAGGAGGGGCTGAAGAGCCTGGAAGGGGAGACTGAGCCTGAAATTTGGAGAGGGAGGCAGCAAGGAGAGAGGAGGATTGAGATGAAAGGCCTAAGAACTGAGACGGAGTGGGGAGACACAAGTGTGGAAAAGACAGGTCTGGGACAGATTGGAAGAGGTGGGTCAGAAGGACTTAATTTAGGGGGACCAGAGCATGAAAATGGAACCCAAGATTCCTAAAAAACACACTTGCCCTCCTGTCAGTAAATATCTGTAAAACAAGAATGAGCTTGTAGTGTCCAACCTAAACTTCCCTTGCTGCACTGTAAGCCCATTGCTTCTTGTCCTATCCTCAGAGGCCACAGAGAACAATTTTTCTCCCTCCTCCTTATAACACCCTTTTAGGTACTTAAACTGCTATCGTGTCCCTAACTAAACGGAATTTGGAAAGGGGGTTTGAATCTGGGCCAAGCCAACCAACTGTAGTCATTCTCACTCTTCTTTCCCTGGCCTAGTGGTCATTGATTGCCAGTCAGAGACATTTATAAACCATTTGTAACCCACACACCTATGTAGTGGCACTTGGACCACTTAGAGGAAGAATGAGTTTCCTACAGCCTTAGCTGAGAGCTGTAGAGGTTCATGCACTAGAAGTCGCAGGTTCAGTTCTGCCTGTTGGTGTTACATGTTCACCAAAAATTTTTCCTATCTCTACTTGTGAATTCAACATGGAATGAAAATTAATCATTCCATCCAAAAATTCAATATAGCTTCAAAAGTAGAATTAAAATTTCAACTGATCCAGAGAGATTAGGGGGCGAAAAGTATTCTTCATTTCAAACTGAGAAAAGATTTATTCTGTTTAATTTTATCACCAATGTTTTGCACAGCTCTAGATGGAAGGTTTTATTGGTTCAGTAGAGATGAGGTTAGCATCTTGAACCCAATTTCTATGTCTTCATTAAATTAGATACAGCATTAACTTTAAGTTGACACAATATTAAGCCTAAGGTTGCTCTTGTGTTGGATTTTGTAAATTCAAAGGGATACAAGTTTTAATTTTGGCCTTTTTTGCATACTTCAAGCATCTTCCTGATCATAACCTAGTACAAAGCTGTCTTGCAGACCAAGAAAAAAAATGAATGATTTCAAAAGTCTTTCATCTATTGCTTCATTGCTTATTATGTAGATTTTTTCTAATAAAGGGTATAATAGGGAATATAAATTGATATATCTAAACTGATGACACTAAGAAATGCAACATCTGTCACTGGTGTTCCTGAGGATAATTTACTTCACTCAGGCATAATTTCATGGCTTGTTAAAATGAGAGAACACTTTGACTTGCTGAAGGTGAAATAAGGGGACAGGCTTCAATAAAGAAAGATAAATTTCTGTAGTGTTCAGAGGATTTGGTGACGATAAAACTTCTCCATTCGTGGGGAGAGGAAGAGTAAATATCTCTTTCATGTTAAAGTTCTTTAAATTTTTTGGGGGTTCTGGGAGAAAGCAGGAACACATCTTTTTCCCTTGTCAATGTGCTTACACACTTTGCTGTTAACTCAATGCCAGTAAATTTATGCGCAATGAAAGGCCACCCTCCCTTAGCCTTACAGATATGGGAATTTGAGAGACTGCCCCAGGAATTAGAGTTGGGGTATCCACACACTTACGCACATACTACACTGTGGAAAGTATCAGAGGGGTAGCTGTGTTAGTCTGAATCTGCAAAAATGGCAAGGAGTCCTGTGGCACCTTATAGACTAACCAAAGTGTTGGAGCATAAGCTTGAAGTGGGTCTTTGCCCACAAAAGCTTATGCTCCAACACTTCGGTTAGTCTATAAGGTGCCACAGGATTCCTCGCCGCTTTTACACTGTGGAAAGTGTAAAGAGTAACCAGTGGAAGGGGGGGCAGCACTTGGTGGGAGTGAATGGTTACAAAGAATGGTACAGCAAGTGGTGAGTGGGCGATTATTTTGATGAATAAGGTAATGTTTTGAGTTCTTCTAAGGGAAATGAAAGGGGAAATGGAAGGATATGGTATAAGTGATGGGTACTAGTGGAGTTAACTCATTTTTAGATTTTTATAATCTTAACCTCAGTAAAATCGAAGAGGATTTTGTGATTGGTATTTCCAGTATTTTATTGCTTGTTTTTAAAAGTACAGTAGTAGATTGCTGTATGTACATTCTGCATATGTCCTTGCCATGCTTTCTGAATAACACTTGGCAGTTGATCTGCATGGCAAGGAAGGACATTTAGGAATAACAGCCAGCAACAAGATGTGCTTCACTATTTGTGGAAGTGAAATGCTTGGCTGATATTGCATATTATTAATTATAGTTTGGCCTGCAAAGCTTTGAGTGCTGGACACACTTTAACAATATTAGCCGTAAGGGGCCTAAAGAATATTAGAGAGAATTCATTTAGCTTAGACGATATAACTTTAAGTGCCCCAAGTGCAATGCTTTTGTTCAGTACCTAGTTCTAAATTTGTTCATCATTTGAAGATTTGAGAAACAGGAGAACATACAAATGGGAATGACGCTGTATAATGTTTAACAGACACACAAATTTCACCCAGATCTCTGTAAAGAGAGGATTCACAGAGGAGAAAGGAAAAGGAATGTTCCTTAAACCAGATTTATCTCTTCTGCCAAGAATTCAGCTAAAGTCTTTCCGACAAGGAGACGCATGGACTGAGCCCAGTGGTGAGTGAAGCAGTGAAGATCAATTAAAAAAACACTTGATTCCTTAATATGAGCCAAGAGAAAAGAGTGTTTCCATGGCTTTCTTTTTAAGAAGCGTACTATACTCTGCTTTATCTCAAAGAAATAAGTCTGCAATAACCTGTAAAGATTAATATAGGTGAGGCTTGGATCAACTTCATCAACTGATAAACTAGTTGTACCAGAAGGTAAAACTCCTAAAGTAGGTAGGAGGTGAAATAATACAATTTAAGGGGAAGATATTAAGTTACACTATGTAAACTTGAATTGCTTTGAGATATTAGATGGGATGATGTACTACAGTCCATCGGGGGAAATTACTGCAACTTTGAGCTAGATCTTGGCCAACATTTATCTCCTTTTAGGCTGCTTCAGAGGAACAGTTGGGACAATAAGATGGTAGCAGGAAGGTCAAAGGGCAAAAAAGCAGATCTTGTCTATTTCAGGCGCAAGTAATATACCTTTGGCAAATACAGCCTTTTTGGCTGAAATCCGGTGACTTTTACCACGTTAATATGTACCTATTTTGAAGCCATTTTTGTAATGTTTCAGGATTTGGGTTCTTAGCTTGATTAGAAATGCAAACAAAACTGATTTAACATTGTTATATTTTACAATGGAACTGACTGTAAGAGAAACTCTGAAGTCCTCAAACAGTTTTACTCAAGCAAAATTCATATGGAATCTGGAAAAATAACCTCAAGATTTGGCCCTATTATTTTACAGCAAAACTTGTTGGGATTTAATCCCTTACTTTAAAAAGGAGGGGGAAAACTATATAATTTAAAATCTAGTATAAAAGACTGCAGAGGTGTTGACCTCCCTGGACTGGCACCCTGAGGGCCTGACTCGTCTCTTGGATTTTGCCAGAATTGGGGCATTCCACGAGGAGTAACGGTAGTTCGAATTAGGAAGCCTAGTTCGAACTACGGGGTTCGAACCAGCGGGGTTTTAAAAATGGCAGCGCCCCGCTTATGCAAACGAAGCCCGGGAAATTCAAATCCCGGGCTTCATTTGCAAGTGCGGTATGCCTACATTACCCCACTAGTTTGAACTAGCGGGGTAGTGTAGACATACCCTTTGGTACTTAAGAAAATGTTACTGTAAATACCCAGTAAATGGATTCTTAGGCAGAGTTTTAAATCCCCCAAGGATTAAAGAGAATTTTTCCTTCCTTCAAATGTTTGGGGATTTTAAAACAAAAACATTGCATTAGTTGATTAGGCTGACAAAATTTGGCTCAAGTACAGTAACTTCTTTATTACTTGTTCTCACAGCATATGTACTGTTGTTATTTGCACTGCAGGGTTTGTTTACCTAGATTTTTTTTAACCAAAAAAGTAGATTAAGAAATATTGTTGAAGTGTTACTGGCATGTGCTAAAATAACTTATTTCAGTAAATATCAGAGTAAATGGCTATATAAAAACTCCTGCAAAGAACAATTTCCTTGATACATTTTGTTGTTTCTTTTGTATGTGAACTGTCTACAAACAGACTGCAATGTTCTTGAATGTTTTCATTATTTAGAATTATTCACTAACATACTTTCTGCAAAGAGTTCTTGGACTGTAGTTTGTCCGCTAGCAATTTACTGCACATTTTTTATCTTTAGAATTAAACAAATGAGCTGTTTTGACTCATTGCACAGGTCTTTGTCCCCTTATTGGATGAACGTACCTCTAAAATCAGGTGTATATGATACAGAAACCATAATTATGAATTTTAAATGTGTTCCTTTTAGAATATTATACAGTAGTCACTTAAAATTGCTGTTTAAATGAAAATCTCCATTGGTAAAATCATTCACTGTAAAATTCACACAATGAATACAAAGTGTATACATTTGAAATAGTTTATTTAATTTTTAAAGTGAACATGCCACCCAAAAATCCTAGATTTCATCGAATTTATCTTTGTTGAGGTCAAGCTGGGCTTTCCTTTTGCCAATAGTTCATGTATTCCTGGAAAAGGTGTTTTTATTACTGTGCATACTGGAGGAGTTAATGATCTGTCTAGTTCTCTGCCCCAGAATCAAATGCGTACAGAGAATGTGACACATGTTTACTAGACCAAAAAAAGTTACAATAACCCATGTTGTGTTACATGACCATTACATGATCAACTGTTTTTTAAAACAACAATTATGTCTTGTACCAAACATACCTGACATTTGGTGCTGGAATAGTTTTGGTTTATTTCTGTTGGTATACTACAGTGTATTTAACTTTTTTCTTTAAGTAGGATAATTTCACAGTGACCTTTTTCTCCTTAAGATAGGATTGTTTCATGTAGAAGAATAGCTGAACTCTTAAAACAGAGAAAGGAAAGACTAGTAAAGAAGTAACAATTGAGGGGTAAATGATGGGATAAGAAGAAGGGAAGTGTAGATGTGTGAAATACAGACATAATTATTTTTCCACTATATTTGCTAATATGTTCTTGCTGACAATTCACATAAAACAAATAGCCTCTCCTCACATTTCTCCAAAGTTTTTGATAGCCAAGTGCTGTAATAAAGGACTTGTATTAATAAGATCTTGCAATTAAATATATCAACATATTTACTCTTATATTAAGAACTGTTATAATAAACTCCGAGTACACTACAGTTATAAATTCACAAGGAATACTTTTCATTTGTATTTGTTCATTTAAACCTATATGTGCTACTCCCGTCCACTGGAGGCAAATACTGTTTGCAGAAAAACCATAGAGAGTTCACCCACAGAATGAATTGGCAGCATGGGATATTTCTCATTCTGTGTGTTCTCCATAAATATGCCTGTGGTTAAGGTGGACGGTGGCAGGAGTTAGGTGTGCAAAAGCAGGAGTGGGAAGGAACAGCATTGAGCAGTGTGGCACTCACATCCTAGACTGAGAACAGGCTACAAGTAAAATCGCAAAGAACGTTCTTGTATCAGGGAAAGCCAGGATTAACTCCCTTGATTGGTCTCTGGTTCTTCTGTGTATCTCTGCGTGCTACCAATTACAGCCTGGCTAATTGCCATGCACAGTTGATTTGAGTTGATAGGGTTATTCAAAGGAGTGCCATTGGAGACTTCTACACAACTTAGCAGGAAGTTGGGCTAGGATAGATCGGATATCTGCCACCCTTCCCAGTGCAACCTCTGTCTGTTCTGTGCACCTGTAGATTCCACAGATAGGGTTGCCAGACCATTTAACAAAAATTACCGAACCCCGCCCTGGCTCCAAAAAAACACCAGGAAAAAATTCTGCTGGGGGAGTGGGAGGGGAGGGGGAAGAGACCAAAGTTGTTAAGCCAGGAAAAAAAAAGCCTTTAAATGGCCCCTTGCTCCCCCGCCAGACTCAGCAGGGGAAAATTGCCCCCACCAGGCTTCCGTCCAAGGGAAACAGGAAATACTGGACATTTCACGTGTCCGGTATTTTCTGTTTTTTTTTTTTACCAGACACGGGATGCGAATAACGGACAGTCCGGGCAAAAACCGGACTCTTGGCAACACTATCCACAGACTAGAGGGAAAGATTATCAAATTTCTCAGCCCCGCTACGGCCATAGGGAGTAAATATTAATTTATTCCTCTCTTTATGAGTTCTAGTCCAGAAGAGAAACATGAAGGCCTTACTTAATTCACAATGGTCCTGCCAATCAGGAGATTAATTATTAGGACCATCTGTAAGACATGTTTTGGTTTGTGTGCAGCTGGGAGAGCAGTAGTGCGGGCAGGCTATGTAGTAAGGAGCCAGAGAAAGGTGCAAAGCTGTTTTAAAGTAGCTGATAGGCTACTTTTACCCATGTATTCTTGCACTCTACGATTAGCAGATTTTCTTGCTAAACATCTCTCTTCTCCCTGAACAACACTGTTTTTAGCAGTGTAGTGTCCTGCTGCTTCCTGCTGCAAGGTAAGGCTCTGGCAGCAGGCAAGCAGTGGGAGAAGCTCCAGCAGTTTGCCCATGATGAGCCTTTCTTGCTTTTTCCCTGCTGCCAGAACCGTTCTTTTCTGTGGTAAAAGGCTCCAGCAACAGAGAACTTCAGGTGTCTCCTACCCTCTCCTCTTCCCACCCGCCTTTCCTCTTAATACTCAAGAACCCTGAAATGCCCACCTGGCAAGGAGGTACAGGAAGTTCTGAATTCTGGCATGATTGATCAAGGAACATCATGTGAGGTATTCAATGAAAACTGGGGTGTCACTTAATACTATATTTGAAAAATGTATATACAGATACTATGTAAGGAGTTATGTATTATAAAATACATTCATTTATAATAGACCACCTTAGAGGTGTTATCCAGATACAGGAAATCTGGTTTTTTTCCCCGCACTTCTACTGGTGTTTTGTAACACAAGGTTTGTTCACTTGTCTCAGTGGGATGTATTCTGCACCAGGAAAATACACAGCAGAGGACTTGGAGGGTGTTTAAAACTACTTCAGAAAGGAGGTTGACCAGTTACTTACTTGTAGCCTATTGAATAATCATAATATGCTTTTTATGTTTGTAACCATTTGTTTACAGTAATCTTACACACTATCCTTCTCATATGAATCTTGAGTCTTTGCTTAACAGCACAGTACAGCGATGCATCAAAATGCTGATACTGATTTCCATTCTACAAATTGGTGTGTGTGTGTGCAGATTTTTGGGAACAGACCTGGCATTTCTGTGAAAGTTCAGTGGATTAAGAGGAAGCTTCAAAGGGACTTGGGGAGTGGGGTTCCCTTATTGTTAACTTGCAAGGGTTGGCAGAGCTCAAAGGGAAGTGTTTGGGTGGCTATCCGGCTGGTGGTGTCCAAGAGCTGACCGGATGGATTAATTGGAGCTAGCCGAGTAAGCCCAAGACTAAGGTCCAAATGGGGAGTGGATGCTGGCCTCACTAGTCAAGGTGCTACATAAGGCTGGCAGGAAGGAAGTAAGGGGGAGAAGGAAGGAAAGATTCAGATAGTGGAAGGCTGTGCTCTCTTGCTACTGCAGAAACTAGTGGACCCTGAAGCTTGAGGTCTCAAGCTTTGTAAATAGAAGGTGGTGGAAACTGACACTGGCAATAAAGAGCACGAGTGAGTGCACTAAAGCAGAGGTCTCTGGTTGGTTTGCCGATGCAGGAGTGGCCAAAGGTGGAGGGGCCTGGCTGTTCCTGTTGTAGGTGCAAGCAAAACTCCATCACACTGGAAGGGGGGGGGGGACAAGGTGACACTATCCTGGGTGCTCCAAGAACTCCCACTGCTGGAGCCTTTTATCACTCTCAACAGTGATAATACAGCCTTTCTTTCACTGTGGTGTGTAGTTACACATATAGTGTGTGTACTTTGTACACTACAGTAACTGTAGACCTCTCCTTCCTAATTACTAATAGTTAGACATAAACTTAAGCCCTAAAGAATCCCATCCAAAGTGCCCCCAAAATTCTAATTTTACACTTTGCATCTATAACCCAGATATGCTTATCAATAAAAGTCCAATTCTTCTTTGAATCTTCTAAATTCCTTGTCTGAGAGATTCTGTGGCAAAGAGCCACATAGTCTACTTGGATATTGCAGGAACAAGGATTTCCTTTTAACTGGTTTGAATTTACTACCTTTTGAGTTACTCTGAACAATCCCCTTTTTTCTTTTATTCTTGCTTAACTTAAGTCCCCAGTCTGTCTTCTGTGTACCATCAATTACTTTGTATCATTTTGTTCTTATTCATCTCCTCTCTAAGGTAAACAGTTGTGATGTTTTAAATCTTTTTGTACAAAAAAGATATTGTAAAGATTTCAAACTGGCCAATGAGACAAAAGGGGTTGGTGTATTTACCGTGGTGATTGGAATCCCATGCCAGCTATCTCTGCTACAATTCATTATGGAAGATTCCAAAAAATAGAAATTATGACCCCTCCCATGTTTAATTTTTGTAATAAAAAGTTTGGGCTTTCCAGGGCTTTCTGATTAGTTTAGTTCTTTCTTTCAATTGTGTATATCATCCAGTTTAGCCTATTAGATTGTGCATGTAATACATTTCCTTGGTTTGTGTTTAAATGATCTATGGGAACAGTCTTTGTCATGTTATAATAAATATTCCTCATGACCTGGAAGTTCAGTATAGTTTCATACATAGGTGTATCTCATTGGGGGAGGAGGGGAGAAATCAGTGTCTTTTCAGATCATATCTTCAACATTAGTCTTATACAGAGAGTGGGAAGTAGGAATGACATGAGGCATCAGTTTGCTAGTTGTATCCTTTTGAAATCAGTGTGCTTTTCTGCTCAGAGTGGTTTTATATCTATTCTGAAGTACCTAAAGATTCCAATCTGGAATGAGATCCCATTGTGCTAGTTGTACCCCATACTCCTCAAAAGAGACAGTCCCTGCCTAGAAGTGCATATGGAAGTCTACAAAACACAAAAATCCCATGCCTAAAACCCTAAATTCTGTTTGAATAGGTTACTTTCAAACTGATTTTTTTTCTTGGCCTTTGTTTACAGGCCAGGTTAAATGGTGAGTGTCAGTCAGGGTTAGTTATCTGATAGAAACTTTATTATATCTGCAGTCTCCAGCTTGTTTTAGGAGACAGCTTTATTGTATCTTCATGCCTTTTCCTGCAGGCACCTATTACAGCAAAATGAGTAACTTAATACAATAGAATTACTGCTCGTTTTGCAAAAGGATGACACATCTGGCAACTTGAAACGAGAGAGGAAGTAGCAGGAAAACAGGAGACCAGGCTAACATATGTTGCCAACGGTTTCTGCAACATACTATCTAGGTAACTTGCCACTCGTGGCTCATCACCATGGTAACCCACCTATTAGGTCTTTGATTATTTTTTCCTTGCCTCGTATGAACCTTTGAGTAGGAGCTCATCTGCTTAAATAGCTATTAATTACTTTCCATTAAATAACCAGATATGCAGAAGTTGCACATTTACATCTTAAGATGATTGGTGTTTGGACAAATCTTCATTTTTTAGGTTTTGTTTGTGCATAAATACAGTGCTTCGTAAGATACTAGATATGGTCTGTGTCCCCTAAACTGCTCTCAATACTAAGTGGGTCAGATAATGGGTCAGGAGAGGCTAGGGATGTGAAGGACTAGTTGACTATCCAATAAGCAAATGAAGGAGGGGGTACTTCAAAGTAGCAGTGCCACGTGGACCCTGGGGCCAGACCCCAGGCTCCATGCAGCGCTGCTGCTTTGAAACACCATGTGCAGACAGTGGCTAGCTGGGGTATCCCTAGGCTGGACACAGCTTTTCAAAACAGTGGTGCCACAAGGACCCCGGGATCAGCTGGGGACTCCCCAAGGTGCTTTCGACTGTTCCATTCATTAATGACAGCCAGTCCCCAAGTTACAAACGGGTTACAAACCAAACACTTGGCTGTAAATCGAAATGTTCGTAACTCGGACCCCATTGAGTTACATTGCAACAGTGCTGTTTGTAAGCGTGGGCTGCGTTCGTAGCTTGGGGACCACCTTTACGACTGCTTAATGGGAGGTTTGGTTGTAAATGCAAATGGTTGTAAATCGACTGTTCGTAACTCGGGGACTGGCTGTACTTGCAATTTAATATACCTGGGAGAGGCACAAGGTTTATAAGTGGACAACCAGTATTCAAAGCAACTAGTCATGCACATGCACTGTGTATAATAGGCCTGAGCAAAATTCCCTCCGGGGGCTGGATGTGACTGCCAGATCCAGCCTGCAGACTCCCTGCTTATTCCCCCCGCATGCTGCTGAGAAAAGCAGCTGTTGTGCAGTTGTGGGGCCCTGTTGGAACAGCTGAGAGCCTAGGGGAGGGACGAGTGGGTTCAGGCACTGCTCCCACCCCCAGTACAGTCCCATTGGCTGGTGAAGCACCTCCCTTCCATCCCTCTTAGGGATGTAAGCAACTGGTGGACTACCAGATGAGTTAAATGCTTATCAGGTAGTAGAGTCAGAACTCGACTAGTCACTCCCCCCGTCCCTCCCCGCTCTTGCAGCTTCTATCAGAGAGAGGCAGTAAGGGGGGGAGCACGAGTGGAGCTTTGTCTTGCCCAAGTTGACAACTCAAATCCCTGTACCCCAGTCTCCTGATCCAGATCACAGCTGCCTCCTTCACCCAAACTCCCTCCCAGACCCCACACCCTCTTCTGCACCCCAATCCCTTACTGCAAGCTCTCTTCTGTATCCCAGATGCGGCACCTCCATTATTATGGAAGAATGTGGCCCTCGATCACTTTCCAAATTCTTGCAGTGGCCGCCCCATCAAAAATTATTGCTCAGCCCCTGGTGTATAACCTAAATGACAGTCAAAGTGCTGAATACATTTTGATATTTAATCTCTAGGACAGTGCTTTTCATCATTTCATCAGTACAGATGTAGCATCTGCAATGCCAGTGATGGGTCTTGGAGGCAAGTGAGAGAGCTCAGCATTTTCTCCTAAACCGAAGGGCTCCAGCAGTGCATCGGTGGGATTGGGAGATCACCCAAAGTAACTGCAAGTTATAAATTGGAATATGGACGAAAACCCAACTACTAATGCGACCCAAATGTGATCTCCGCATTGAGGAGCTGAGGGGGAAAAATCTTACTTTGTCAGCATGAGTATAATGAACCTTTCTGACCTGAAGTCAATAATAGCTGTTCTTGGTCTTTGTGACCTTTTGGCATTGATTTCTAAGCTAAGACAGTGACTGTCTTACGGATTTGTAAAGTAACTGCTTTCTTTCAGTCTTCAATGAATTATACCGTGAATCAAACGTGCTTCATTCCTTTCTTTGGGTCTTGTAGATATGAGATGCCTAATCTTCCTTGTAAACATGTGTTACTGTGTTATCATCGTTGGTCTTTTTCTCAGGTGTATGTATCACTTCAATTCTTTTTGACACTGATAAAAAATGTTGCTAGGAGTTATTTTTTAGCTGCGAGATTCCTGTTTCAGATCAGAGATTTGTAGTGAAACAGAAAAGTGTGAATTTTCTGGCTGTTGGAGTGTGTTTATATACGCATGCTAGAAAAAGCCAGCAGGATAAAAAAACTAAAAGGTGTAGTGTACAGTTAGACCTATCCAAGATGCAAGAAAGACAACGAGAAACAATATAAAAGTAGGAACATATTTTTGAGTGAGGAATATATATTCTAGGCAAAATCATCTTTAACAAGAATTAGAACTTACCAACAATTGTTGAAGGATATTATTTGTAAAAAATGTGATAATCAAGACTAAGTGAAACCATAGCCTGTCTTTTAATTCTCTCATTAAATATTTACTAGTTTAATTTCAGTCTAATAAGAAAACGATTTCTTATTATATGTTGAGTCTGGGGATATTGGAGAATGTAGTTAACAGTAATCAGATACTACTTACCATTTATATTTCTATTTTCGGTCACTAAATGTGTTTGCCAAATATGTCATAGGAAAACAAAGACCAATTTACTTCCAGTCCTGTAAACCTCCATCAACCAAATTTCAAAGAGTATGTCAGTTTAAAACTAGCTCAAGAAGGGAAAGGGTAGTCTTTTTCGCGCCCCCCCCCCCCCCATTTGTGTTATGTATGTAATCGTTTTTTTAACATCTTTCTCAAAAGATACTTAGAGGTTGGCTGGACTAAGGAAAGTTCAGGAGTTTAGCTCATGTAAGCATCCAAGAGTCACCTAGACTTTGAAGTCTAAAAGAATGAACTTTGAAATTCCATGGGAATGTGAGGAGGAGGGATTGGTTTTGTTATTTATTATTGGTATTTCTTCTGGTCAGGATATAAATGCAATATATCTATCATTTTTGTAGCAATTTCGAAACTAAGCTTTTGCAAATCTCAGAAAAAAATCAGTTTGTATTTTGGAAAAGTTTTGGGTCACTTATTTTATTCAAATTGGTTCTTTCAATCACTATCATGAAAGACCTTTTCAAACCAGACAGTGTATCTGTATTGTTACCTACCTTTACAGAAATTAAGATGGCAAAGGCACTATTAAGGATAGCATGTGATTCCTATGCAATATTAAGCCAGAAATAGTAAATGTAAGGGGCAACATCTTCCAATTTGAAGTTAGGCTTTTGAAAAAAGGCTTAAAGTAAGCACCTGTGACACTCACCAAAGGTACCTTGTCAGTGCCTAATGTGGATCAGCAATCTGAAACCACCAGTCTCTGGCCGCCTGCATACTACCTTCCCATACTGTGCAGACTTCAACCTCTCTGGACAGGCTAGCACTAGTCATCCATTTCTGTCAAAGGATGTTCAGAAATTACCAGGTAAGATGTCCCCAAAGGAACAGTGTGCACACCAGCTTTTGGCATAACTGAGGATATGCTCCAGTGTAATATCACAGCATGGAGTTGTTATACAGACATTCATACAACCAAAAGCTCAGATTTAAGAGATCAGGTATAAGACTAGTAATGGGAACAGAAATATTTATATATAAATAAAAAATGTAAAGCACACATCTTAAATCTAAACCCAACCTTAACAGGCTAAAAACCTTTGTCTAATGGAGTTTCTTACCTAAAGCAATCTTTGTCATTCTAATCCCATGGCTGGGATCCCCCTTGCATGAATATGAAAAGCATAATTCTTTTTGCTTCAATGAAACATTCAATGGTGTGATTTTTGCTGTCCTCTTTTACCTCCCCCCCCCATACATTGTTTTACCCCAGAGTCAGTATGATACTCCTCAACCCCAGATTTATTCCTCAGTGTCTTGTCTAGCTAAATTGGGCTTCTGTTGTGTTGGTCTCCATGTGTTGTGGTCTCTGTTGTGTTGGTCATGTAATTAAGTTACATGACCAATAGTGAGACAGATGAATCAACAGCCAAAACCTGTTTGTCAGCTCTGCCTTGGGTGTAGATTTTAAATGTTCAGAAACTGTTTTACGTGACTTAAATATCATCTGTACGTACCTCTCACAACAATTATGTGACACAAGCTTTTATTAGATACCTCATTTGACCAAACACATTGTTTGGTGTAGTGAATTGGTCAGCCTGTCAGGATTTACTGTTATGGAAAAGTGAAAGCTTTGCCAATTATGGGGGAGGGAGGGGGGCTTAGAGTCATTGCACCCATCTCTCAGTAACCTTTAGTGAGACTTGGACATCTATCTCTCTTCTGTTTTTTTTTTAACTCAAATTTCTAATTTCGTAACTAGATGCTTAATAAGTGGCTTGATTTTCAGAAGTATTCAGCAACTTTAGCTACTGAATTGAAAGGGACTAGCCACATGAATAAGGGCTACATAATCAGACCTTGATATGATTATTGACCTAGATAGTATTTTGTTATTGCAAATGGCTCCTCATGTGGCGGTTTGTTTAGTAACTAAACTTACTTTTCCCACTTTAACATAGTTCATTAGTGCTGGTGGTATCCTAAGGCATTATTTTGCCTTTGAACTGTTTTCATTTCAGTAAGTGTTCAAGTATCTTGTGATTTTTTTTTGACTATTTTGTGTAGTAAGTTGGTTTGCCTTTTTAGTGTGAAGCAGGAGATTATGCCATATATAGGTTTTAGAAGTCCTGCACATGAAAGTTTCTACTAATTTCTCTAGGCAGTTTAAAATTGTTTTCAGCTGGTATATTTGGCCTTAAAGTAGCACTTATGTACATGTCTAATTGCTTAAGACTAAACAGCATGTTGAGGAAAATCTAAACAAACATCATCTGATACAAATGAGTTCCATCAATAAAGTTCTTGAACTTTTGGCCCTTGAACTTATGGGTACATTTACACTGAACACTTTTATTTTGAAATAAGCTATTCTGGAATAGCTTATTTCAAAATAGCACATCTACACTGCAGAGAAGTCTCAAAATTAGTCTGAGGCAGGCTTCACTAATGTAGACATGTTATCTCGATTTGAGCCCTAGGAGGCAATGAGGAGGAATAATTTAGAATAGCCCTGGTGAGGAGCTATTTGAGGGGCTATTTCAAAGTAGGAGAAGTGGAGTGTCTACACACACCTTATCACATATATAAAAGCTCAACGTCTGTGCCTCTGTCACGTTGTAACATTTTCTGTTGCCTCTGAGTGGCACCTGTGCCACTGTAATGTTTTCTGTTGCCTCTGAGTGGCATCGTGGCAATGATCAGTAGATGGAGCGGATCACTGAGTGCTGTGCAATATTGCCCCATGGCGGTGAGGCGGTGCAGCATGGGGACCACCGAGCCCAACCACCATTTGCACCGCCTGCTCTCATGTGGTGGCCCAGCTGAGCAGCTCAGAAGTCAGCCGAGCGCTACAGCAGGAGGCGGGGGGGGGGGGGGGGGGGTGACATACACGGCCAGAGGGTGGGGCCTGGACGAGCGTGCATCTCTGACTTCAGGAAAGGGCACCAGATTCAAAAGTAGGAAAGCAGAGGAGACCGAGAGGAAACAGAGGAGGTGGAGGAGAGCAGAGGAAAATGGAGGAGACGGAGAGCAGAGCAGAGGAAAGGGAGGAGAGTGGAGAGAGAGGCAGGAGGAGGAGGAGAAGAGAAAGAGAGTGAGAGAGAGGCAGGAGGGGGAGAAGAGAAAGAGACAGAGGCAGGAGGTGGAGGAGAGCTGAGAGAGAGAGTGGGGGAGGTAGTAGGAGGAGCAAAGAGAGACTGAGTGAGAGACCGGAGGCTGAGGAGAGAAGACCGAGATAGAAAGGGAATAGGATGTGGAGGAGAGATCCGAGGGCAGGGCGAAAAGGTGGGGCAGGGAGACACTAGATCCCCACCAAGACACGCCCGTCCTATGATTTCCAGGTTCCTTGCAAAATCCCAACTTATGACCGGCTATTGGCTAGTTTCAAAACAGTCAGAATGGGCGTTACTTTTTGTACAATGAGGTTTACAGATTTCAGAATAAGCTGCCCATTATTTGTATTATTCCATTTCAAAAATAATGGAATGGCTGTGTAGACGCTCATATAGTTATTTAGGAATAATGGCCGTTCTTGCAAAATAACTTTGCTGTATAGACACACCGTATATGATTTATTTAAGATAAATGTCACTGGTATTATGTTTCATGCTTTACATCTTTGTGTTGCCTAAGGGCCCCAAGGATGCAATATTTATTACTTGCTAATAGAATTGCCTGTAAATAGAAGGAAGGGTATGGTCCTGAGCTGTGTAGCTGCTAGTTGCATGTCCAAATTTTGTCCAAAACTGCATACGCAAATGACAGTTTTCACTTGACCCCATGTTAACTATGCAGCTTGTACAAAATAAATGATGCATTTTTAGGGTGAGTGGGGGAAAAAAACTTATCTACTCCTGTAACATGATTTTGCACTGATATATTTTCTCTTGTATTATTTTTTTTAATAATTGAGAACTAAATAGATGACAACTATTGGGAGTCTGAGAGAGAAAGCGTGAATCCAAACTTCCCAAGAGTTTTAGCATAGCTCATGTGGACCCCCCCCCCCAAAAAAAGAGATTAAAACAACAGTTTTACTGACTTTCCCTCAGAACACAAAATTCAAGTCTTGGCTTTGCAGACAATGCTCTGATTGATGTGTGGAGATGCAAAACATTATCCAGTTACCTTGTTACTTTATTATTTAACAGCTGTGTAGCCCAGAAATCATGGGGAGATATATATACACACACAGTCCAATGGACAGAATGGAAAAAAGTAATATTTTATCCTTGTTTTGGTAAAGCCAAGTGCAAAGCTTTATGCCAAAGGCTGAGTATGGTGGACTTGTGTGGGTAAAATAAAATCATTCTGATAAACCAGTCTTGAAATTCACCCCTCTAAAGAAGGCCAGCACAAGGCCTGCTCACAACTTGAGTCCTGCTCAAACTGCGTATTAAAGCATCAATGCTTCAAAGGCATTGTGCAGGCTTTTGAATGGAGCTAAATTTTACCCTATAGTAAAGAGAGAGAACAGTAAAAAGTAAAAACCCCAAAATTTAAAAGTAAGTTTAGGGTCTAGTTCTCTTTTAGTGACCTCTTCAAGTAATTTATTATTTATAATTTTAATGCTATTGCATGATATACCATAGGGGAGGTAGATGTGGGTGGCAACCTGGGAAGCAGTGATCATGCGATGGTAGATGTCAAGATCCTGACCAAAGGAAAAACAGAGAGCAGCAAAATACAAATCCTGGACTTCAGAAAAGCAGACATTGAATCCCTCAGAGAACTGATGGGCAGGCTCTCCTGGGATGCTAACATGAAGGGGAAAGGAGTCCAGGAGAACTGGCAGTATTTTAAAGAAGCCTTATTGAAAGCACAGGAATAAACCATCCTGATGCACAGCAAGAAAAGCAAGTATGGTAGGTGACCAGCTTGGCTTATCAGGGAAATCCTTGGTGAACATAAACACAAAAAGTAAACTTACAAGAAGTGGAAACTTGGACAGATGATTAGGGAAGAATATAAATATATTGCTTAAGAATGCAGGGGAGTAATCGGGAAGGCAAAAGTACAATTTGAATTGCAGCTAGAAAGGGATGTTTCTATGTTTGTAGAGATTGTACAAACACATACAAGGTGTATAATCCACAAAGATATAGCGCTACAAAGACTTGCCAGATTTGTACACAAGTAATTCATTCAGCCAAATAAAGCATCATTCTTGTATGTCATTGTTTCTAAAAACACACTGTTTCAGTTTGTTTAGCTAGATTCCCCTGTTCCAAGCACTCTGTTTCTGAGCACAAAGAATGGCTGCTGGGAGCAATAATTCTATGCAAAATCAGATTTGAGTCACTTGCTAGTCACCTCAGAGTCTGTTGTAATACTGGGTTTATCCTGGCCCTTATTTAAAGTATCTTGGGCTTATTACTGAAGATAAGTTAGGAATGATAGTTCCAACATATGAAATTGAATTGGAGTCCAATATGCTTTATCTACATATTACAACTAAATTTCAGATCTAGACTTCAGGGCTAGATTTCAAACTCAAAGGTCTCTTTTACATAGTTTGAATATAGCTCAAAAAAAATCCCATGTGCTAGTTACATAATGCTCCCAAACAAATCTCAGTTCAAAATGTAGGAAGGGACATAGAGGTTTCTCTCTACAACTTCTTTACATATGCTGGAAACTGGGTGACTATTAACGTATATCATTGTCCTTCACATATACATTGTACACTATGTTCTAATTGTTTAGGGTGATGTAGGTAAATGTCATTGAACCGAGGATACAAAGTCCTGTGCATAACTGAGTAAATTCAGATTCTCACACTTTGTTCTGCAACAAAATTTGTAAACATGAATCTGGTTTTCAGACTTTTCAGAATAGGATTTTGATAGGTGTGTTTCCTAATTCTGTTTCTGCTTCCACTAGGATTTTTAGATGATGCAATGCTTCTGTGATAGAACTACTGAAATGTGTAACATGGCAACATCCCTATGGAGACAGTGTTTGCATAAGAATGTGGAGGTATTGAGCATTAACTATAGGAAGTGTGGTGGTGATTATGTGAAGACATTGAACAAATACAACAGTGCCGTGGCTATTTGCCAAGGTTCTGGGGAAGGGGTGCGTGGTGGGAGCAAAGGGAGAGAAATACACTATGGAGGAAGGTTGACCTAAGTTACACAGCTCCAACTAATGTATGAATAGTACCCAGAGGTAAAAAACTCTTAGCTATTAAGAAAAACTTTATATACTTCAAAAATGTTTAGGCATTTATTAATTAGGAACTTTAAAAAGTATGTATATTTTTTCTGTGTGGTATGGATTACAAATGTCTCAACTTAATTATCATTCTAAAATGTGTTTCATTTGACTAAAACATTTTTCAACAATTCCTTTTGCCAAAGAAAGAAAACATAATAAATTGGATCTATGGAGAGTTTGCAATGAGCTAGGGAAGGTGCTTTGTTTGCACTCAGTCAGTAGTCCTTATAAAAAGAGTTGATTCAACATTCTGCTGGTCTGTCACACTCATGACTATATGAGCTCCCTCTTGTGGCTCATTGAAAGTTCTTAGCTTTCCTTTATTTAAGTATCTGTATAACAGTGTGAATAAGCTTACTGACCCTCATGTCAATTTTTTGTGACAATCCTGAGTGCTTATAAATATAATATGGATGCATTTAAATGATCCGATCTTAATTTTCTTTCTAAATAGGTACTTAGTAAGGAATGGAAAAAAAATCTGACCATTTTCAGATTTTGCATGAACAGAGGCAGCTTTCTTGCAATCTCAGAAGTATACCCATTTGCTTTCTATGGGTATGTCTACACATCAAAGTTACTTCAAAATAACAGCCGTTATTTGGAAATAACTTTACTAGCGTCTACACAGCTAAACAGCTATTTTGAAATGAATTTGAAATAGCGGAGCGCTTATTTCAAAATTGGTAAAACTCATTCCACGAGGAATAATGCCAAATTCAAAATAGCTATTTCAAAGTAAGTGCTGTGTAGACACTTAAATTGAAATAGGGGGCCTCCAGCCTTCCCAGGGTGACCTGGTGGCCACCTTAACCAAGAACACTCTTCTCCCTCCCCAGAGCCCTTGAAGGGGTTGACTCTGGCCATAGTGTCTGTGCAAGCTCCAAGCCTGCCAGCCCAGAGTCAGCAGTCACTGCCCCTGACCCAGTGGCCCCAAAACATAAGCCAGCAAGCCACTGGCAGCCAGACCTCCATAGCTCCCAGGAGCAGTCTGCCAGCTCCCAGGAGCCTGCCAGGGTCCAGAGAAGGTGGGCACCTTCCTGGTCCAGGGTGGAGATCAGGGAACTTATTCAGGTTTGGGGGGGATGCCCCCAATGTCCATGATCTCCGCACTAGATGAAGGAACACGGCGTTCTATGGCAGGATAGCTGCCAGCCTGGCCACCAAAGCCCACGTGTGAATGTAGGAGCAGGTTTGCATGATAATCAAGTTCTTCTTCCCCTTGCTTCCCCCTTCTAGCTCCCTCCTCCTAGCTCCCTCCTCCCAGGTTTCCCCCTCTCCTCTCCCACCCTCTCTTCTCCTCTATCCTGCCTCCTTTCCCCAGTCTCACCAGAGTTTCATTCCTTCCCCTCCCCCCCCCCCAGTTTTGTTAAATAAAGAGAGTTTGTGTTCATGAAAATACTTGTATTTTATTTGACATTAGGAAGGGGGGTTAGGGAGGGTGGCAGCACGTGAGGGAGGAATGAGTGTCAAGCCCCTAGTGGGGCAGACCAGGGAGGCTCTTAGTGCTCCTCAGGGTAGAAGATCTCCTGCAGGGCCTTCTGGATACTGACAGCCCCCCAGTGGACTTCCCAGATGGCAGCCTGCAGAAAGTGCAGCCAGGCTCACAGCAACGTATCCAAGAGAAGCACCAGAGTGCCCAGGAGCAGCTCCGGCTCCATGTTGCAGAGTGTTGTGGTGTCCCGAGTGAAGGCAACCAGAGCATGCAGAGAAAAAATTGCTTTGCTGTCCCTCATCGAGGTAGGCAATCAATCAGGGAAACCTTAGAACCGGCTGTTGGGCGGGAGGGGGTCCCTTTAAGCACAGGCCTCAGATACCTTGTGTGGCTGCTGCCTGAGGCTAACTCCTGACCTGATGCCCTGCCACAACCGGTTCCGGCAGGCCTTAAATGTGATTCGATTTCTATTTCAAAATGCATTTTTTGTGTAGACGCGTTATTTCAAAATAAGATATTTCAAAATAACGCTGTAGTGTAGACGTACCCTATTAGAATTTGTCTCTAAATATTTTTGAGGTATCCGACTTGGAAAGTAAAGAAGGAAAGTATACAAAATTATGGGAAGGATTAAACCATTTCACTGGCTAAATTATAGAAGTAGTAACTTGGCTCTGGTTCCTAGAATTCTTTTGCCCAGTTAATAGATCTATAAAGGAGGGTTATGTAGCTCAGGTCATCTTGTTTTTCTTGTCCAGGAGATTGAGTTTGTTCACTGGCACCAAACCTATGTTTAAAAATATGGTGAAAGTATTGACCATCCTCCTCTTGATATTCAGAACATGATGGACATTCCCTTTCAATCCCAGCCCCGTTTTAATTCATGCCTAACAAAGTCATTGGTCACAGGCTGACTTTCAAAGGGGCACAAGTGGTTGCAAATCTGAAAATCATCATTATTCAGCCTGACCTGATGATTAGATGGCCATCAAAATAGATAGGGGCCTTTGCAGCATGTAATTTTTGTAAGATACCTAGCTACCAAGGTGAGACAGCGTGGTGTCCCAGAGCTTTCTCCACTGGATTGCCTTACGGACAGGTTTTCTTTCCCCCAGGAGTTAATGGGGGATTAGAGGAGATCTAGGCACAACTACTATTCTGGGGCCCATTCCAGAGACCCTATAAATAACGGTCGTCTGCTGTCACACTTGTTAAAGTTCTACTGCTATTCTCATTTCCTGGGCTACTTGCTCATGGGTTTCCGCTGTCTTTGTCCTTACTCAGAGCTTTGTCTCAAAATTCCAGCAGCACCCTGTCCAGGGTTCTGCAGCTCTTCTCAACAGCCAAGCTCCTGGTCTTCAGCAGGCAAATGTGGCCCTTAGTCCTGTCTGTAGGAAGCTCTCCACAGTGAGCTCTTGATGATACTGCTGCTCTTCCAATCAGCCAGTAACCCAGGCTTCATTCATTGAGCTCCGAAGAGGAACTGCCTGGTCCGGACTCAGCAGTTTTCTTACCAGGTCGTGATTGGCTGCTTCTCACACCACTGCTCCAGAGAGCTTGGAGGACTTCTCTGCTGCTTATTTCCTGGGGAAGAGTGTGGCAGATCTTCAAGCTTCTAACAGAGGACTTTGGGGCTTAGCCCACCCTGTCAAACCCTTTCATTATACGTTTCTGTTTTCCCTGAGTTATTCAAACATAAGACCAAATCCTGCCCTCTAATATAACTGCCACTGATGAGTTTGAAAATTATGCACCATATCTGAGGGTAGAATTTGGCTCTTAATATTTCTGTGTTTTTAATATGTACTGTAGTACGTGTTCAGACTCAGACGTACTTTGGAGCAAAGTGAGCATTTACTGTTCCTGCTGTGCAATAAGAAATTATCTACAGACCTAAGCTTATTCCCTGACTGACTAATATAATTATTATAAGCCAGACCCACAATAAATGAGTCACTGAATATTATTTTCTCTGTCCAGAGTGTTCTTGACAGCACCCATCATAATAATACCTGCACACCTCTTAAGCATTAACAATGAGAATTGTAACAGGATAGTGGCCAGATTTTTTCCCTGCTTTCTGCAAGATAGCTGGAAATAAGGATTGTTTAAAATTCATTTTCTTCACTTTGGCCTTACTCCTCCCTCCTTTTACTGATCTTTTTGTTCTGCCTATCGTATCTTTCGCTGCCTCCTTTTTTCTTTACTGATTGTGGTAGAAACTATAGGGAAGCTAAATTGAAGAAGCATGTTTTTTCCCTTTCGGTCTGAAGGCAGTTGAAATAGGTGATCATTCTAATCTTCCACAAATCACAAAGAAGACATGTGCATATTTCAGCTCTATAATTTTATATATAAATGACTACCACCAGTATAAGCACAGATCACTTAGTCATATTGCTTTTCTTCAACATTACAGACAAATATTTTGCTACCACTATATGCAATTAGCTGCCATACCTCATTCACTTTCACCAATAGGTCAGGTATAGAATGTAATTTTATGAAAAAAACCCACAATATTTATCAAGACACAGAAACAGATAAAGTGGGAACTGAGATTCTATCTCCACTGTACAGCATGAAGATGAAAATCTGTAGGTGATAGAAGGGATGCAACACATACTCAAATGAGGAATTGATGAGCCTATTGTAATTTGGGGTAAAACCTGATCGGGTGTTTCGTTACCAATTCATATACTGCCTTGTACAATGGTGTCCCCTAGACAGTAACGCCTAATACACCTGAATCTCTTTAATCCAACAACTGGGAAACATTGTGCTGGATTAAAGATTTTGCTGGGACTGGGCTAGGGGGTTTACATGGCACTCCACATCCCCATTTGCTCTGAGGCACCCTCCCTCCCCGACGCTATGGGAATGGCAGGGAAAAGCCTCCCGTACAGAACATTGGTGCACTGCCGTTTCCCCAGGGAGGCAGGGGAAAGGAGGAAGGATGGCAGTGTGCAAAGCTGCTTCTGTCTTTACCTGCCAGGGTCCATGCCCTGGATGTTTCTGAGTAGGGACACCCAGCATATTGAGGTTATAGGGTAATTTATGAAATGTTTCGAATAACTTAATTGTATATTTCCTTGTATGCTGGGACTTGAGTGGGTATGGCAGGTCACCTGCCCAAGGTAACTTTTTTTTTTTTTTTTTTTTTGGCTGGAGGCTTTGAGAGGGATATATTTAAATATAAAGTTATAGATCCTATGGGTCACATACTGCAATTCATCTCATAAAATATGAGCAGAAAAAAGACTAATTTAGTACAATTTCTACCTAATACTTCTGATATATGAATAATATTAAACCACTCAGCCTTGATTCACTCATTCATTTTTTGAGGCCTATTGTAGAGTAGTTAATACATACTTGTTGTTGGTATTTACATCAATCACCTATAAAACATGTAAATTAGAAGAGAATTTCAAAGGAGAGCAAATATGGTACTATTACTGGATTGTGTATGTTGGAAGATTGGGCTAGATGGACCATTGATCTGATATGGTGTAGTCATTCTTGGGTTCTTAAGGTGTGCAGAGGAGGAAAGCTGCCAAAAAGCAGGCACAGGTAACATGGCTGAATTCCATCCTGACCATAATGTGACCAATACAAAATTGCACAACATTTTTATATACATTGCAATCTGACCCAATGAGATCCACCTAACTATGGCACCTGAAACTAGTCTATGATATGGAATGTACATGTCATCTTGGAGCCTTTGATGTCATAAAGCTGCTGAACAATAATGTTATCAAGTAATATTGCTCATTTCTCTGCTGGTGACTGATCTTTCCTCCATGAATGTCTAATTCAAGAAGTCAGATAATGAACTGGAATGTCAACTTCACACAGCAAGCCCTGGATATTGTACAGCAGCCTGTGCATCAATGCTGTCAGGCAGGAATGTTATTAGATACGGTCCCTATGCCTGGATTTACATCTTCATAAACTCCAACACTGTTTTCCTGCTTAGTGGAAGTAAATGTTCATCAACACAAGTGAAGTTTCATTGACCTCGTGTTGGGAACATTCATGATATATTTGAACCAATTGCTGATGAATACTGAAGACACAATTCTCCCCCATGGAGAGCATGAGAGAAGGAATAAACCACACATGACAGATGTTAGTCATGTTGCTTTCTTCATTACTGGAAGGCACTAACACACCAAGTTGCTGAGGAGCACAACAGTCTCTGTAGCTCAGTCTCTTTAAGCCAGGTTAGAAGAATGGGACTTGTGTAAATTGCCATGTAACTTGAGAATTCTGTAAAGGCTGGGGCCACAAAGGTCTTTAGACACTTCTGTTGTCTGACCATAAATAACTGCTAACTGTACATTCAGCTTGAGGGATTTGAAACCTCAGCTGGTTTAAGTAGCTAGGTTGTATAAAATTGCTTATCATTTGGTATGAGTGTTTAGTTTAACAGCTCCTGCAGTGACCAACATGAAAACTTGTGTCTTCACACATGCTCACAAATGTTACTCCTTGGAATTCTGCACCTCTGTACATGTGCATGATTAAAAAGCTGTATATTTTTATTACTTTTGCACAGAAAAATACTTCAGCTGGAATTTTGCTGTAGTTCTGCCTTTTTCCCCACCAGAGAGCACTGTAATGATAGAACAGAGCTGCAGTTCCAAGACAGCTAGGGAAGAGAGAGACTCTGCCTTGTTTACAGAACCTGTAAAGAGACCAGGGAACTGGGGAGGCACACAGCTTGGAGCTGCTGGAGGGGTGAGACGGGCTTACAAGGGTTAGTGGGGGAAGATAGACTGGTGGGACAATGAGGGTGAAGGGAGGTGCAGGGCCACATAGGAATGGCTGTGTGGGGGCACAGAGATACATGGGGTGCAGGGACACATAGAGACAGGAGCAGATATGTCTGGTTGACTGGGAGAAACTGAATGTCAGCCAGGATCTGCATAGGGGAAGCTCCCTAACTATCTCTCCATGCCCTTCAAATAAACCTGTTCCATTCTTTTCCCACCTATCCAACCCTCCAAGAACCCAGGCTTCTTCCAAGAAATTATTTCCATGCCCCCACAACTGCTCTGTTGTCCTTGACTCCCTCAAGCCTTTGCATTGTTTCTGAGAGGTGCAGGAAATATGATTCTGAATTGTAGCTTAAATTAATTATTAATCCAGTTCTGTACTAATATGCTTAGTAAAGAGTTTGTCAAAAATCCTTCCTGAATCTTTTGTGGCGTTGATACTGTTATTTGACGTTAGAATTTGAAATTACTGTGCACATAATTTTTATTTTTTTTTTGTTCCAGAATTCTCCCGGGAATAAACTATGAAGGAAGTGACAGTGCACAGCAGTAATTTTTGCTCTGGAATATAAACCCCCTACAATACCACATCCTTTATCTATCTGTTTCTCTCTTGTTCTCCAACTTTCTCCTTTTTGTTTTATGCAGCTCTCTTTTTTTTCTTCCTTTTAGATGCAAAAATCAATGGTGGGTGGGACTAATCCTATTTTGTTTTTCCCATTCTCATTATTTTTTACTCAACATAAAGCTGACATAATCAGCTGTGATCTCAGGCGAGTTTTATTATTTAGAACCAAGCAATACTAACTATGGTTAGGATTCTTTTTTGAGAATGTGGCTGAAAATTCTGTCTAAATATGCTCTCACTCCCATTAACAGAGCTTATTTTCTTGTACAGTAGTAGTATTGGTTTATTATCCTGTGGGCAGTGTCCTCCTCTTACTTACCAGTGATTTTAGTGCACAGCTTTTTATTATTAAAGTAGGTGTGGAGCAAGTTGTGAAACCTCTGTAACTGTTTTGCTGTCACTGGCATTATTTCTAGTTCCGTTATGATATACTCCTTAATAATTTTGTAACAACTGTGCAAATCACAGGTGAAGATCAGTATTGCCTTGATATACTCAGTAATAATAGGAATGGTACAGTGGCTGCCTATATATAGATTGCTCTTTTGCACGCTATACCTGATTTGGGACGAACTGATGAGAAATGGACCAGTCTCACCTCAAACTGGAAGTTATTCTATAATATATATACCGAGCCAGTAACAAAAGTAAACTTCTGCCTTACCTTGCCTCACCACACCAATGTTGATATTCATAACTTCAGATACACATATTATATATGCATATAAATGTGTTAAAATGTTAACATCTTAACTTTTTCCATTGACATTTTACATACCGTACTTTCTGGCGTATAAGGCGACTGGGCGTATAAGACGACCCCCTAATTTTCTAGTTAAAACATAGGTTTTCGCCTATACGCGCCGTATAAGACTACGCCCCCTTAAGAGGCCAACCGGCAGCGCCCCAGCTGCTCTGCCCCAGGGTCCACAACAAAAGCTTGGTCTGCTGGGGGGTGCGGGGGCGCACTAGCTGCACCCCCCCCAGCAGACCAGGGACACGGGGAGCAAAGCAGCAGCAGCAGCGGGGTGCTGCGCCTCTGAGGCTTTGCTCTGGCATATCACACCTACATATGACTTTAAACACAATAGTTCTTAAAAATGTTTTAGTTGCCTTGGATTATCAAATAACATCTCAGGATTTGTATTCTCACCTAGATATCCCTTACTGTTAGGTAAGCAATATTAGATGTCTGTAGAAGCAGATTACGGTGTTTGGTAGATGAGCTGTCTTTTGCAAGGCACCCAGAACCGTAAACCATTGTTGCACCACTTTGCTTCAACAAGAATGAACTTTGCTGCTGTCTATCTGGCTAGCCAACAAACTCTGCCTGTCCAGACAATCAGATAAATTCATGTAAAATCAGTGGTTATTAGCCGATATGGTTTAGGAAACTCCAAATCCTGAGTTTTCCAGACACATCTCCCTGTAGTGTGCTCACTGCATGTTTTCAGAAGTTAGGTTTCCTCCTTCCAAGGAGATGGTGTACATGCCAGCCCATTAGGCTAGCTGAGGACTTGCTCTCCACTATTAATATGTAGATGAGTTGGTTTTGTAATAAAAACAGGATGAGTTCATAAATAACAGGAAGCAAGAATCAATTAGACATATTTACAAACAAATCAAAACATGCTTTCTAGAAGTAGAACTTAATTTCAGCCAGTTTAATTGAAATAGAATTCTCATTTATGTCAATTTTCTAGAAGGTATTGCCTGTCTGGTCAATATTATCCAGCTTTTTGTATTCTCAGAATATTGTCTCTTTGTCCCCTAAGTGATGGATAACTGAAATGTCTTTTTTGCTAACCACATTTTACTCTAAAGTCCATTGTTTCTGCTTCCAGTGCCAGGAAGGCAGATTTTATCCCCAGTGTTTTTTGTTCAATCGTCTCTTCCACTTGTTTACATTGATTGCTTTCTTTCTATGTGAATATACTTTCATTGTCCTCAGACGTATAATTTTATCAGACATGTAATTAAAGCTTTCTTTGTCTATGGTAGACCTCCCAAACACATTTTATGCAGATATTAACAGCACACCTCTAGAAGTCATTGGCTACGTCTACACTACGAGTTTTCTGGCAAAAATATGCTAATGAGGGACCCATTTGCATGAGTTGATCTCATTTGCATTTTTCTGCTGATCCGTTGTTTCGCTGGGGGTTTTGCACAAAAACAAGCAGTGTGGACATTTTCTCTTTGTGCAAAAACCCCTTTTTTGGCAAGATCCTTATTCCCTCCCCCAAAAGTTTTACTGATCTTGCTGAAAAAATAATGCTATGATGTAATCAATGCAGGGAGTAGGGAAAAAGGAAGAGAAAGCAATGGTTTAATAACATTTCAGAGTCTGTCTACTGAACTAACCAACCTCCCCCGCACACACAAAAAGCTCAAACTAGCTGGTGACGCACTTTCATGTGAAATTTTTACTTAAGTTCTTTCTGTATGTGGAAAAAAGCGAAGTTGCCAAAATCTCATAGAAAAAGAGCATTTAAGGGAGATAAAATAGTAGAAAGCAAAATGAGAGTTTTGTTACTTGTGCATAGCTCCTCTATCTTGCAAGTAGACCTTGGGTATCTATGGGGCAACCATAGATTCTTTGAACAAAAGTCTATAGTGTTTGCTATAAAATTGTGGCAGCAGGTTTTCCAGTTGAATTCTGGAAACATCATCTGGTGTACATTTAATCAGCAGCTGTAGAGATCTGTTACTGTTTATTACAGAAGTTGTAGATACAGTAGTTAATAAAGAAAAAGGCTAACCCAAAATATTAACAGACTTCTTCAGCATTTGTGAAGTTTGCTCTGGAGCATATGCTATAAGGCAACATTACAGCCTGTTTGTGTCTGACTCTTGCTTTTCCCTTCCTAGACAAACAGTGCAAAGTCCATGTTCTTGGGACACAGCCAGTGTTCCCTCTAAGCTGCGCTGGCAGCACAACTTCACAGGTGATTCATCAGGTCTGCCCTGTCAGAGGCTCAGAGGGAACACTGAACACAGCAGTTGTCTAAGTCCCCATATGTGGCCTCTGCTCCAGTATGCTACTCTGAGCAGAAATACTGCATGGTTTCTGTGCTGTGTAGGCTAATCTGCAACCTCTCTGCCCAAAGATAATTTATTCTGAGTGTAATGAATTTAATTACTGTTAACAAAAAAAAGGACCAGATCCTCATGTGATGTAAAGCAGTCTTGCAACAGTGATTTTGCAACAGAGCTGTGCTGATGTTCACTGCCTCACCATCTAGCCACTGATCTATAAGTCCATTACATCATCCTTAACTTTTGCTGCCCAAAAGTGAAAAGAAGCAGAGAATCAACTCTTACCAGTTTCCTTAGTGCTGAAATTTTTCAATTACATGCAAACTTGTGCCATTTTTATAAACAATAGTAATAAGAACATGAAAATAACATTCCAGGAAAACAATAGTTGCAATATTTCCATGCAAGTTGTTTTAACTAATTTTAACAGGCTGTTAGTCTAGATTTTGTAATTTCTCACTGATGGTGAAAACATGGAATTAACTATGGAAGATAATAGGGATTGGTTAAAAAATAATTGCCTAAACTTCCCTTACGTATTAATCTACCACAGCAGGAGATTGGGGCAACGTAAGAGCATTACTAGACATGCTCCTTCCTCTAATGACACCTTCTTTGGTAGCAGCACTTCTTTTGCACTCGCATGGCCCACTGGAGTCTGGTTATGTTGACTATCAGCTAGAATCTGCCAAACATGGCATAAAGTGCTGTTTTGTTTTTGTTGTTTGTAAAAGCAGTGTGGCTAATTAAAATCTTCCAGCCTTGTTTCTGTGTGGGAAACTAAGGTTCAGATTCTGATAATCATACTAACAACATCTTGGTCTCTTACTCTTAATTACTTCAGTGGACCACTTGATGGCATAAGGATCTATTTAGGATGACAAACAGTTTTCATATCTGGCGCACAGTCTGCATGCCACCCACCTACTACTTCCCTTGTAATTGCACATCCTATCCTGTACTCTTTTTGTATAGTGTTTTAACTCCAGATGAAAATATATTTCCGTGAGATGTGAAGCAATTCTTGTGTATCTGTATGACTGCATAGAACTTCAGAAAGTGCGGGACCTTCTCGCTAAAATATACTATAAATGCAAGTCAACATTATCTTTTCAAGAAGTGTTTAGTTAGGAAATTGCTTTAAAAACCATAGGGTGGCTTTTAAAAATGAAATACTTTAATATTTACAATATTATTTTTTGAGTTTGTGCACAAATACTGTACTTAGTGAGAAAGCAAAGTTGGACCAAAGTTGTGATTTGGGATAGAGCATCAGCTCTGTACCCCACAACAGCACACATTGCAAAGATGTCATAAAAGGGTTCCTCTTCTTAATGGGATAGCCAATGAAAGAGTAAAAATCCCATCCTAAAATCTGTCATTTACTTTTCAGGAAAAAGAGAAGGATGGGGATGTATTTTAGATGTAGTAAAGCAACTAACCTGTACCTATAAAAGGTATCAGCCTTGATTTAGACCTGCCCTTCTGTTATAGAATAAGCTGCTAGTTAATAAACTAACTAGGTTGGAGCAGTGGTGAGAGATGTGGTCAGGCTTATTAAGAACTGCTTGTTTGACCCTGTAAGCTCTTTTTCTGGCTGAGAGAGACACATGGATGGATTTAAATGGATTACTGGTTAACTTAGAAATCTCTCATTTGGATCTCAATACAGATTCTTTAAAAAGAAGCATTAGTAGAATGGTATCAAAGGTGAAGTTACAATTTTTTGTACTAAATAAAACAGATGTGGACTTTCAAATTCCTGACACAAATAATAAAGTTTTGCTGTTGCTTTAAGAAAGAGTTGAATGACTATCATGACCAAGCAGACCTCTATTCAGAGCTTTCTAATCCTATAGATTTTTTTTTTTAAGAGAAGGAAGATTTGTCTAGAGACTTAAAACTTTTAACAGGCTAATAAGACATTTCTTAACTTTGGACAACAGTATTACCTATTGTGAATAAACGAAGCTCAACTGTATGGTATACAGTGTTACTTTTCTCGGAATGCCATTACAGTACTTTGATCAATATATAGAATTGTTTGAACTCTGCTTTGCTTAAACGCCAGTATTTTTCTAGTTTGTTCCAAGTTCAGAAAAGATCTCCCTTTGTTGTTAGAGTTGCAAGGTAAAAGTTTTTCAAACTAACTTTAAAATATCAAATATATGAAGTGGATGCAAATAAATGGAAAAATCAAAGGAATTAATAGGAAAATAGGTAAGTGCACATAGATTTAATGTGTAGTTAGTCTAAATGGGTATGTTTAGACTACATGCCTCTGTTGGCAGAGGCATGTAAAATAGGTTACCCAACATAGTCAATGAAGCGGGGATTTAAATATCCCCGGCTTCATTAAAATAAAAATGGCCACCATGCTGTGCTGGCTCAGCTGATTGCCAGCACAGCGCGCGATTCAAGACGCGGATCGGTTGACAAGGGACGCCTTTGTCGACTGCTCCTGTAAACGTCGTTTTACGAGGCATAAGGTAGTGGTAGACAAAGGCATTCCCTGTCGACTGATCTGCGTCTTGACTTGCGCGCTGTGCCACAATCAGCTGAGCCGGCACAGTGCGACGGTCATTTTTATTTTAATGAAGCCGGGGATATTTAAATCCCCGCTTCATTGACTATGTTGGGTAGCCTATTTTACACGTCTCTGTCAGCAGAGGCATGTAGTCGAGACATACCCAATATGTCTCCCCTGCATTCTGGTATATTTTGTGCAGTTTCCACAGAAGGGTGTAACACATATGTCTTCCAGTAGGGCTGCTCATTCATCTTCACGTTATTACAGTTTTATGCCAGTGAAACTAGATTCAAATCACTGGTGCACAACTGGAGTAGAGCAATGGTGGATCACACCTTAACTTTTATTTTTGGTTCCTTTCCCATAGGGTATTTTAGTTCAGTGACATGAGAGAGAGAGAGAGTTAACTCAGTAAAGAAAAAGTAGATTAATAGTGTTTAGAGAATCTTTTTCACAAAATTGTAAATAATGTGAAAAACAGCATACTAGAGCTGGGTGACTCCAATAGGCATACATATACTGCTTTATTGATGTGAGTAGAAACTCAACTACTTGTTTCCGGATATATTTAAAAACTTGAAATACAAGCTGCTCTCATAATATTTAATTTGTAAATTGCCCAAATGGGTGCTTGTTTTCTCTAGATTTTTCCCTATTACTCCCATTACTACATTATCCAAGCAATGCTTAGAATATGATTTGCTCTGTTCTAGGCTAGTTCTTACCTTCAGTTTTTTAAGAATGTGTTTAGAAATAAATATATCCAACAAAGCACTCTTAAGAGGGAGAAATTTTGAAAAACAGCTTCGCTTTTCGTACTCTTTTGTATAATATGGCCCTTGAGAGCTGCTTCTGTTGCTTTATAGTTTAAAGGGGGGTGGAGGGGAGGAGAGAAGAAAGAAACCTTTCACTGGATTTTGTTTCTGGAACCTGAGAGGAGCAGCAGCTATTGGGTGTGGTAAACTCATGCAAATTACCTTTCCGAAACTGTCATGTATGCTCTGCTCTGTGCCTTTAATTTATCCTGCTGAGCTAGCTTCTTCTGGTACTATATCAGAGAAAGGAGAATATGGGAAAGGGTTAATTTCTTACTACCAACCACTGAAAGGCACATTTGCAATTGCTCCCAGTCTTGTCTTTCTTTTACACCTCATTCGCTCACTGCTGCTCTTCATTTCAAGGCAAATCCTTTGACCTAAGCAGATTATTGTGGACGCATGAAGGACACAGCAAGCTATCCCTGCTTTTCGAGGAGGAGATTTGGCTCCAAAATAGGACACTAAGCCTTTCAGACTTATGCTTATTTACCTAGTCTGCTGGATGCAGTGTCTCTGGGTGCTTAGTGGACTCTTGTGGAATCAGCCAGGAAACAAAAGCAGAAGTGGCAGCCGCTGCAAATGTGGGAGTCTGTGCCATTAAAGGGAAGCAGTTGCTAATAAGGGCCTGTGAGACTTAGGTTTCCTTGGTTTCCATGACAGTTATTAGGTAGCATAGAAATTGAATTGTCTCCCACAATGCTCTAGGGGGAAGCGAGGGGTGCTCCAGTAACAAGGCAGAGTAGTTATTACTTGTGGTAATTCTTCTGTCTGAGACTACAAAACTCTCTGGATTATTACATCGTGCAGTTTTTTTTCTTTCCCAAATGTGTTTTGCTTTACTTTTTTGATGGAAGACTCTGGCTTGTGCTACAGTATCTCAAATAATATTTTCCCCCTTTTTATTTAGAAACTGAGCTTGGCAAAAGCCAGGATATGAACAATTATACAGATGGGCTGCTCAGGGGGAGTGAAGATATAAGGCATCCAATCAGGTATTGGCAACCTGCAGCACTGTCAAAATGCCCCTCCAACAGATTTCTGTAGTCCCAGCGCGGGAGACTGCCAGCAATGGGAGAAGTTCAGTGGGCAGAAACAAAGAGAAGAGCAAGCAAGTCCAGGTAAGAGGAAGATTTTGATTTGATACCATAAGAAAAGCCAATCCATGCTAGCTAGCATTGCTGTCTGCTCAACAGGATGTACTGTGCTATAGCTTTGGGCCAGCACTACACATGGTCACAGCATGCGTTAGTGGACTTAAACGGAATTCCTGTAACAAATATTATACTAAAATGCATCTCTGAACTATGGTGGGGGGTGGTGGTGGAAGGATTACAAATATTTAGAGATTATTATTGAAAAAGGAAGGTTGCAAATTTCAGGTCCAGTAGAATGTTAAACTCATGAGCTATATAGCCCACTAGTACTGAAATACGATGAATATTATTCCATGTAGATGTTCAGATTTTCAGACACTAAGGCAGTTTGAATATCTTAGTTTCTTGTTCATAGTTCTTGGTCAAAAGAGAATAGCTCTTTAAAGGAATACATAATAAATAGGTTAATGCTAAAGACTGTCTCACTAATAAGCATGTATTGTCTCTATATTAAATATAGGCACAAATTCTACAGCCTACAGACTAGTATACATTTTCATTAACAATGCATCCATTGTCCCCTGCCTTTCATGAAAAATATTAAAAAGCCACAAATATTTTTCTACCAGTATTAATAATCAGATTTACATAAAAATGTAAACATCTACACACATTGTTTCTAAGTTTTGAAAACTGTTCTTGGGTAGGCAGCTGAGATTCCAGTTTAAAATGCTTATCTGTAGTAGGTGATACCTTCTCAGCCTCGCTTTGTTTTGAAAGGTATCAGAAATACATGCTGTAGCAGCTAAATCTGTCCAGCACCCATAAACAATTTATGCTTGGTATATATTCCCTATTAAACTTTAACAAACAGTTTTTTCTGTTCTGGATGTTAATCTTTCTATTGGGGGGGAAAAAGGATGGTTCTGGATAAAACAAATGAGAATATTTTAACGATTCACTGGGAGAGAAGTAATAAAGTACATTGAATTTCCAAAGAGAAGTGGTGTTTATACCTCCTATTTAAAATAACATTAGTATGAATGAGTTATTAAGAAATCATTTTAGAAACCAACAAATGACTGATGTTTCTAGTGTTGTTGTGTGATGTTGGAAAATACTGGTTGATTGATTTTAGACTGAGAAACTCTTTTGGTCTGGTAATTGGCTTAGGACAAATGCAGTAGTCATTCTCTGATTTTTCAGCTAAAAATATCCTTGACAATGTCCTTTTCTAGAAATGGAAAATGTTTTTTTTTCTAAATGCACTATACTAATCAGTGTTTATCAGCCTAGATAATGCTGAGAGTTTTGTGCATTTAGAACAAACTTTAAATTTGTTCATAATGCTGATAAAGATTAAAGTGGAAAGTATTCAAATTAAGATTTTATATATGAAAATTTAAAATGTAAAATGATACCTAGAATAAAGTGGCTTTCTCTAATTTTTGATTTAAATTATTTTTGACAAGAGTAACACATTTGTTGAACGTTCATACAGAGTTCATTAGAACCTGTAGAATTGTCTTGCGCTCCACTGTGGGATTTTTTTTTCCTGTGAGGGCTTTATTGAATACCTTTTGAGTATAAGCATTTACAGGTTTTTCATGCAGATGTATAGTTGGGAAGAGCAAATGAGTTTGCAGTTAATCTCATAAAAGTTCAATTAATTTTTTGCTTCTTTTTTTTTAAATGTGTCTGTGGCAAAGTATTAGTTAAAATGCATATGCAAAACTGCCCTCTGCTGGACAGCACTTCTGATTTGCTCTGCTGTATGTCCCATAGTTGCAAGCAATTTACACAGGATAAAGAACCTAGTACTACTAACAGCTAATGGAGCTGCTCCTTTAGATCAAGTGGTAGGGATATCTTTCCAGAGCAGAAGGCTCTTGAGCAGGCTTTTCAAATGGTTCAGCTAAAACCCTCAGCTTATCTTAAAGGTATGCTTGGTTTGGGTACAACTTAAAAGATGATTTACATTTCTCCTTCCCTCTCCCCCCACACCACAACACATGTTTTGTCCAGATTATCTAACTGTAGATTGTTGTAAGCCAGGGTGGGGAGCCTAAGGATCTGGCACCCAATCTCAGGGTTTCTCCCCCAGCTTTGGGGAGCCCTTTCTGTTGCTCTACCTTTGCCCCACCCCGCAGGGCTGGAGTACACAAAATCTATTAGCTTGGTTCTCTTCCCTCCAGGCTCTGGTGTGCAAAGGGAATGTGGGGAGTTGCTTTTGAGTCAGAGGACACATCAGTGAGGGCTGGGTGTGTGTGGTGTTTTTTTTGCTTCTTGCTTGCGTGTGGTTCCCAACTGATGTTTCTGTGGGTCAGTGGTCTCCAACCCAACAAAGGCTTCCCACCCCTGTTGTAAGCCATGGTTAGCAGTAGCATTCTACATAAAATTTTATAACAAATAGGCATTTTGAGGAGTAATCTGGAGGGGGCAAAAATGACTTTGGTCCACTTCTGTTTTTCTGTTCCCATCTGGAAGCCACGGGCACTGGTAATGTTCCAAGAAGCAATTTGTAGCAGCCTGATGGCTTCCCAAAGGGACTATTTTGGCAGCCAGGGATTTTCAGAGGATGGTGGTGCCGCAGGGTATGTTTTTTGTCTTTTTTTTTAAACTGCTCTTTTTCTGAAAAATTTCAATTGCGTCCACACTGCTTCATGTTCTTTCGAAAGAAAATCAAAAGAACAGAGGTTTTTCGACATTGGTAACACTCTTTCTACGAGGAAGAAGCCTTTTTTGGAAAGAGCTCTTTCTGAAAAAGGCATGTGTGGATAGGGAAGAGGGAGTTCTTTCGCAATAAGAGGAAAGAGGAAAAAGCACAGGTGCCCTAGTGATCGTTCCGCCCATAGTAATCACAGCTTACATGCAAGATAGCATCCATTCAGTCTGGACGCTATCTTGAAAAAGCAGTTCGCTTTTTTTGATGTGCTTTGGCAGTGTGGATGCTCTTTTGGAAGAAGTTTTTTTCAGAAGATATCTTCTGGAAAAGCTTCTTCAGAGAGAAGCTTGCAGTCTAGACATAGCCATAGTTGTGCCTTCTTTCCCGTTGCCAGTCCCATGTGCTTGTGGCATGGAGAGATGGATTATTACAGGAGCTACTACAGGTTGAATCTCTCTGATCTGGCAACATGTGGTCTTGAGGGTGATTTTAGTTAGCCAGATGTCTGCTTTTCATGGGTGTAGCCAAGCTTCTGTGGTCATGTAAAGTTTGTTCACAACCACCAGTCCTGATTCTCAGTGTTCTGTGCTGTTGTTGAGCTCTAATTTACCCCTAAGTGTTGGGAAGCGTACTTATTTCCTTATGCCAATACAGTAAAATTGTTTGTTATAAAGAGAGGTGATAAGCCTTGGTTAGGCATACACGTACATTTAGCCATACAGTCATATATTATTAAGCAGCATTGCATGCATTGTTCAGTTTATTCGCCTTACGAAATAAAAATAAAGAGACTCACTTGGTCCTGTGGCTTGGCAAATTCTCTGGTTCAGCATCCATCAGGGTGTTGGACTAGAGAGGTTCAATCTGTTAAATAGCTGTGCATTAAACTTCCTCAAGACAAGGAGAATCTTCCACTAGTTTTAAGTCAGCTTTACATTCAGGAATGCAGGACAACCTGTGAGACACACACACACACAGTTCAGCTGAACCAGTTTTATATCTCCTATTGTTCCTCCACCAACATGGTCTAAAGAAGGGTACTTATAAGTAACGAGGAATAAAGTGCTGGGCAATATTTCCAAAACTGCAAGCATGTTTTATATTCCATGGTTACATTTTTTTCACTATGTACATTTTTCTGAAAAGCTGGAGAACAAATAAATATTTTACCTTATGCCTGTTTGGGATTAAATCAAATTATTTCTGGATGTAATTCCACTGAGTCCAATGGAGTTGAAAGACAGATGAATTTTCTACTATATATTAAGGCCTGAAAGACCCATAATTATTAGAATTCTGGTTTATATGGATAATGTAAAATTTCTATGCACTCATTTCTAAAGTAACTATAAGCAAACAAAGACTCCTACAGTAAGCCATAACTTGTTGGTGCTGCATCCCACACGTGAATGGAGAAAATACTAGGGCCTATATTTTTGAAATCTTCCACTTATGCTTTAGGTCACAGTGGCAAAAGTGAACTGTGAAAATGAGTTGAAGCTGTGACTCCTCAGCAGTCGTAAAAATCAGGGCCCCACTGTCTGAAGTTGAGAACCCTAAATTTGCCAACCTTTGAAAATGTAGGCTACAGTGCATTGAGACTGGCAGAATAGGCCTCATAATGATAGTGCTTTGTATAGTTGTGCTGGATTGCTGTTGGATTTCCTTTCCTGTGATGCCCAAGCTAAAGAAGTGCTATTAATGTATCTCCAAAAACCTGGGGTAGATGATAAAGAGATGCTTATGTTCCATTATGTCAGGGATGGTCAATGATATTTGAAGGGGGGCCTCAGGAGGAAGCGTTTTTAAATTGCAGTAGTTGAAATGGCTCATGCCTCCCCTGAGCTCCCAGGCATCACGTTAGTGGGGGGAGGGGGAGCGGGCAGGCACGATCAGCAAGCCCTTTCAGATGCTGCTATTTAAAGGGTTCACTGCTCCTGGCTTCACTGCCAGCACACTTCTGTGAGCTGGGAAGCTAGAGCCCTTTTAACTGCTCCTATGGAAAAGGTTCACGCTTTCCCCATGACTGCCATTGCCTGACAACTGTCGGAAAGGCACGAGCCCTTTAAATAGAAACAGTTGAAAGGGCTTGCAGCTCCTGCACCTCTAGTGCAATGCCTGGGAGCTAGGACATGCACTTGCAATGCCTGGGAGCTAGGAAGGCTCTCGTGCCTTCTCTGCAGCTGTCAGTCAATGGCAGTCACATGGAAGGCATGAGCCCTCTAAATAGAAGCAGTTGAAATGGCTCACCATGTCCCAGGCTTCCTGGGGTTAAAGGCTGGGGCCAGGAAATGCTGTGTGGGCTGGATCAAAGAGCTAGGAAGGCTGGATCTGGCCTACTGACAGACTTTGGCCCACCCCTACCTTCTGATAAGTGCTATTGACTAACCAAATGCCTGTGTAATGCTGACAGGTGGAACTGATCAAGGGACCTCTGGGGCTTAGTGCATGACTTAAAAGCCAACTGACTTTCAGCTAGGGTGGGGTAGATCCTGGGCTGCCCTGATATTTAGAAGTGATCTTGGGTGTAAAAAAGTTGGAGACCACTGCCCTGGATGAAGCTTTGCATTGCATTTCCCTCTGGAGGTTAATAGTGAAGGAAGAATAAACTTTCCTTCCTCCCGACCAATTTGAATTCTAGGATCGCTGCTCTACAGCACTGATTACAACCCACATACTGTAGGAACATCAGCATTTCTTTGTATAAGTGCCATATCTTTTCTATGGTTTATCATGGAATATACCAGCATGTCATTCTATGATGCAAAGGGGATATTGAGTCCCCTTTTGTATCGCATCAATACTGCTCTCTCCTCTCTAACGTATAATCTCAAATACAGCAGCCTGCTGACACATCTGCAGTTTTTTAGCCCTTTCACATTAGCAGGGGCAGAACTTGGCCCACAGGAAGCCTGAGACAGTATGGTATTTTAATTTGAACATGTTATATTTTCAATAACATCTGTATCTATATTGTAAAACAGAAGTGTATTCTAATAAATCTGTTATGTATTTTGCTTAATAACGTGCAGTTTTATGGAATGTATTGCATCAGCTTAATGTAAAGAGCATACACTATTTTTCTAAGCAGATCTTTTTTCAAGTGAGAAATCAAGCTGACATTTAATGGTGATTACAAATGCCAACTTAGAGTAACTAATATTTATATAAAGTATCAAACCTAGGGTAACTGCTAACATTTACTTTAAAACTCATAAATAGATTAGAAGTTATTGACATACTTTGCAACAGAAATTCTGGTAGCTGAATGTTCCTGATGGACATAAATTGGATTCCCTTTACATAAGCTGCAATTATTCAAATAAAAGAGTAAGATTCCTTTTAGAAACACAGTACTGTTGTAAAGCTCCATACTAAAGAAAATGTTGTGGCCCTGTGCATCTTCACAGGTTTCTCGTTGTTAATTAGGGACTACATACAGAACTATTTGGTACCTGAAATTTGTCAGATTATAGTATTCATGAAAACAGGTGCAAGTAGTAAAAAGGTCACATACATACATGCAGAAAATATGCCACATTTTTCTGTCAAGTTACAAAATTAGAATAGATATTTAAATGTAATTTTTAAGATGAAGATCTACATGGTTTTACTTGCTTATTAAAATAGCTATTACTCTTCATTACATGATTACTAACGGAGAAAAATCAGAGAAGATGCTGATATGTGTAAGTCATAAATTGTGGATGCAATTTCAGTAGGTACTAATTAGGGATGTTAATGGGTGAGGCTTACCAACTATTTAACTGAATTGGGGCTGGAGCAACCCTCTTGCCCACTGCGGGCAGGTGGCTGCTCCAGTGTTGTGATTTGCACTGCCAGCAGGGGGCGCTTTAGCCTGGCTGGAGAAGCCCTCATTTGTGGTGGGGGGGAAGGAACATTCCAGCCTAGCTGCAGTGATACCCCCCCCTGCATATCCCCATTTAATCAGTTAAATGGTTGAACATTAAGTTTAACCAGTTAACTAATTAAATGGGATTTTACATCCCTACACCTAATAAAATATGAGGTAATAGCAGAATATCATGTTATGCCTCTCTGCTGGATAGAATCAGGCCTGTTTACTTATTGACAATTGTCACCTTCTAGTATGTGAATACAGAGGGGAAAAGCCCTAATAGCACTGGCTGTTAATGAAATTATTCCTCAGCTTAGATGGCACATGATTATGGGGGTGTTCAAGTTCTTAGATTCTCTTTCCAATGTTGGCAACTGTGTAATCTAACAGGCAACCTAGTTGCCTTTCAACGTTTATTGCCTGCTAATTCATAGAAATTACGGTAGTTACCAAAAGTATGGTTTTATTATCTTCATAGACCAGTTGGTCTAGGGTTACAAAATTACAAACACTTGAAGACAATGATTTTTATTTGAGTGAGGATAGAGCAAAGTATTGAAACATACTAACTAGGGTTGCAGAATATTTTTGTTAGCAACTGTAGGCAACACTGTTTCTTTTTAATCTGTAGGGAGCAAATGCTCCAGCCTGCTATAAAGCATACTGTACTGCTGAAACTGCTATCTTATGGATAAGAGATAAAGCCAAAGCTCTAACATCTATTATCTTATGGCATGTCTCATAAGAGGTGGGTAAGTAGCCCAATTTTCTTGGACAAATTCCAGTTTCAGTAAGTACATTGTTGCATTAAATTCCATCTGTAGCTTCAGTTATAACCAATCCTCCATTTCCTGGCCAAATTTTTATATTTTACGTAGCTAAATTACAGTCACTTCTTGTAATTAGTGATCCCTATGTATAGAGTGTAAATTAGTTTGTGAAGTACTTACGATTCTTAATCTGGATTTAAGGTGCTTTTAAACAGTAAATCCTTATTATTGAAACCATCTGACTCATGTCCGGCAGTCTGTTTTAGCATTGTGTTCTTCGGTAATGTGGACCTGGATGTCAGCAAATTTCATGCATCTGAGAAAAGGAAACTACCGTCTTTTGTTCTAACCACTTTTTTACTCTTTGTTGCTGCTTGATATTCCTTTGAGTAGCAAGGAAATTGGTGATTGCTTGCTGTGCTTTTATTAGCTTCCTGTAGAACTGTAACAATTCCTCACTGGCTGCTTTGCCTGATAAGACTACATAAATGCTACTGGCTGCTGAGCATGACTGTCAGACTTCTTTTGAAAAGGAGATGATAGCAGCACATTTCTCCAATGAGTTACCATGTATTGGTGTGTGTCAAATAAGCTATTGATTTTAAAATTGCGTTTCTCACTGATAAACAATTTGAAGCTTTAGATCCCATATCTCACTAGCCACCTTCTTTCTCTGTGTGCATAGTCAGAGCTTTAAATCTGCTGAGGCATATTTCTTGTTAGTTTTAGAGTTTACCTGCAAGCCTTGTGGAGAGACTGTAGTTATAATTCCCGGTAGCTCTGGAATGCCCAGTAGCACTCAAAGTGGGTTTGGTCAGTCTGAGTTGAAAAATTTATGAAGAAGGCCTTACTTTGGATTTACTTTCATTTAGATTCCAGTTCAACATTTGTCTGAGATTTTAAAGGAGTTTTAAGGTCAAATGGTATATTTATGCTTAGTGGAGAGCACTTATTTTGGTGCTATGTTTGAATAACACTATAAATTGGTCAATGGTAAGAACAATAAAAGGAAAAGTTTGCTTGTCCAAATATGTACAGCAAATATTTGCTTTGCTGACAAATGGTGGAAGCTTTTCCTCCTCCTCATGATGTGATTCTCACTTCTGCATCTTCCAGAGTGCCACTTGTTCTTGTATGTGTCTGTCTCCTAGGCTGTAAGACACTTCAAACAAGAACTGATTCTGTTTTATGTACTAATAGAAGATTTATCTGGCATTGCTTGGATCCTTAACTCTCTCTCTTTTTTTGGGGGGGGAGAATAAAATGAAAACGTATATGCTTCATTTGAATATTTGCTCGGGGTGGGGATGAAGGGTTCAGTATGTAGGCTGCCCCAGGGAGAGCGGACTACATCAGCTCTCTCTCAGGCAGCAGTTTGGGTTCAAGTAAGAAGCACCTCTCCATGGCTGCTGCAGCTAGGGCTGGCACAGATGGGGGAAGGGTGCATGTCCCCCAGCTGCAGCTGATTTAGCTTGCTCTGCCCCCTGCTCTCCCCAGCTAGAGTGAGGAATGCAGCAAACTGTGCATTTCCCCTGGTTCCCTGACAAAGGGAAACAGCCAGTAGAGTTCCCATATGAATCAGGTGGAGGATGCTTTAGTCCCCTTCCTCTCCCCCAGTTCTCCCTAAAGGGTACCAGGAGAGTGAGAGGTTCTGAAGGGGGGAGAGATCCCTGTCCAGCCTTTTTCACCTGCCTGGTGAGTCTATGATTTTTTTGCTTGGTTTTATGAGAAGCAATCCCATTCTGTGCACATCCAATTTTCCTGGCACAACCAGACCCCTACCTTGCATTGTTATGTTAAGTGGAAGCTATACGCTGACTTTGGTAGTCCTAACTCTTACCATTTAGGAGGAGTGATTGAATTAACACTGCCAAACTCTATAAAGAAGCATTTTAAGTGTAAAAACCCTCCCCCTTTTCCTCCCTGAGTTACTTGGGAGCAGGTCATACTCACATGTGCGCATGGGCACCAGATGTTTTTAACCTAAAAAGAGATCCTAAGTACCCCAGTGGTGATGTTTGGTTGGGGATTTGCTATCCACTTCCCTCGGTGCCTCCACCTGGCTGGCCCTGTGCTCACTTATGGTGTGCCTTGGGAGCCTAGAGGAATAAAATTAGTCCAGTAATAACCTGGAACTAACTCCAAGACAAGAGTTATAAATAAGATATATCTAATTAAATAAATTCGAATTAACCCACCTTTATTTAACAGTTTAATGAACCTGGGTTTAACAGATTTAAAAGTGAACAAAATCAGTTAAAGTACAAAGAAAGAAAGGAAACTTATCCATCTGGCATATACACTACCACCATTTATCCCACCCCAGTGTGCGCACTCCTTTGGATTCAGAGTCCCAGATGCTTTCATGGGTGCCCTTGAAGGTCTCCAGCTGGAGTGGAGACAGCACTGGGCAGGTTCTGTGTGTGTTAGTCCAAGCTGAGCAGTCAGCTGCAAAATCCCTCTGCCACTGGAGCAGGTCCTACCAAATGTCAGCAGCTCTGGTTCCCTGGGCAGATCACTCTGGCTGTCATTGCACCCAGAGTCAGTTGGTCTTTTTGCTCCATCCCAGGCAGCACTTTTGCAAACAGGCCAGTTACTCACAGCCACTTCCTGAGTAGGCTTATGTAACCTCTTCCCAGCCATAGGCACAGCCAGGATCTCTCCCCTTCAGGGACAATCAAAAGCATCCCCCAAAGTAGCCTGCTAGATCCAAGCCCTAACAGTAACAGGCTCTAGCTGCAACACAACAGCTCCTGGCCTGGAAAAGGCTCCACACCAGTGGCCTGGCTCCTCTCTCCAAAAATGGAGCCTCGTCTAACTCTGTCTGCATAGCCTGAAGAGACACCGTTCCCCCTTTTTCGTCAAGGGCTCATGGGAGTTGTAGTCTCTAGGGCTAGATGGCAGCACAAAGGATCCTCCCAGTAAAAAAAGTCAGAGGCCCCTTTAATAAGGGGACTACATAAGAATTAGAGAAAAATATCTATAATCAAAAACATTGTTAGGCAAATTATTGATTGCATTTTATTACTTAACATAAGTAAATGGAAGGAAAAACACACTTTTTTGTGGTGTTGTCTTGGGCTTTATTTTCTCCATTGCAGAATCAGGTCTTAGTTTTTTACTGCTTTGCATGTTGTGTCATTTATAGCTATACAAGTGTGTGCAAAATACCATAATTTGATTCTGACACTTTGATTCTTTGTTGATGCTGACATAAGTTGTAAGTAGTGTTGAATCAGACCCTAAATAACAGACTTTTCCATCTTAGTGTTTCTTATGGTTAGTTTACAATTCCTGAAAGACATCTTGAGTTCGCTCATCCGGGATACTTATTCTTAGAGAAGAAGAAATCTTTGAAGTAAACTTTCATTTCCATATAATGCAGTTTAGCACAGCAACATCTATTACTAATAATGGGAGGTAAGAGTCTAATCCAGTGGTCCCCAACCATTTGAAGCTGCTGGGCGCCACGGGCCATGGCCATTTGCCTGATGGGCGCTAGAGAGTGAGGACACTTGTGCACCCGGGGGCGGGGCCGTGCATATGCCACACCCCCATGAGCCACGTGGCCATGAGCGGGGGGCCTGCCCATTTGCAGTAAGCCTGGGGCCAGCGTCCTCCAGAGCCGCGTGCCCACAGCCAGCACTCTCCCCATAGCTGCGGGGAGTGGGAAGGCCAATTTTCCACGCTCTTGGGGCTAGCACTCCCCACAGCCAGGGGCCGGGGTGGCCAATTCGTCGCACTCCCGGGGCCGGCGCTCCCCATAGCTGCGTGCTCGGGGCCAGTGGCCCCCATAGCCGTGCACCCGGGGGCAGGGTGGCCAATTCACTGTGTGCCTGGGGACCAGAGTGCCCAATTCGCCGCGCGCCTGGGGCTGACGCTCTCCATGTGCTCAGGGCTGGCTCCGGCACCACGCATACGCCATACGCCCTGAGCACTAGGCGGGTGCAAACAAATGCCCCCGCGGGCACTATGGCGCCTGCAGGCACTGTGTTGGGGACCACTGGTCTAATCCAATTAGCATGAAACTGAAATACTTGTGTGTCTATCAGATTCAATCATGTAAGCACAGATGTGTGGTATAAACACCTTTTTTTTCCCCTCAGTGGAAGCTACCAATATCATGTGCACCTTCCTATCACTTAGCGGTGGTTGTGGGGTTTTTTCCTGCTCTTTTTCCTGCTCTTTTATGAGGTTCCATTTATTGTAAACCTGCCAAATTCTACACACAAACATTTACTACTGTATGAATAATTTCAGCACGTTGGACAGCAATCAAGGTTTATCACAGTCAGCCTCCGCTTCCTTTACTCCTAATTTATTCTTATCTATACAATTTGAAAAATGGTATTTGAAAAATGTTAGCACATTTCATACTTGTATTTAGCATTTCAAGTATTTTTGCTGTTTTTGTTAAAAGCTAAATATTTAGTGTTTTCGCCTCATATTTCACAGTTACTGTTTTCCATGGGAAACAAAAGAGCTTGATGATCAGTGAGGAATGAGGAGGGAGAAAAAGGGAAGAGAGAAAAAGGACCATATTTTAGTGATGATAGCAATGTTTTGCCAGAGATTACAAACTGGCAGAAACCTCCATTTTTAAATTAACAAAGTGGAAAATTGTTATTTTGGTGTTTTTTTCTGAAAATGTTTCCCCTGTAAAAATGGGAATATTCTGCTTTGAAGTGATTGGGTCATTTTTTCTGATGAGGGTCAAGTTTTTCTTGCTAAATTTGTGTACATACTCATTTTGTGCACAAACATGCTTGTGCTCACACAAATAAGCCATTGTGGGCCTCAGTTTCTGTTTGCATTCAGAAAAGTATTGCATGTAGTGGTCACATGTAACATTGGAACCAGAATTTTTTTTACTTCTCATTTAAAGAATAGAGAATATCTCTTAAATCATTAGAGATTTTTAAAATGTAATAAATGTTTGAGGGAGTGTACTATACTTGGGCATTGAAAATGTATAACAGAGTATGGGAACATCTGCCCACTCGATCTTCTGGAGTTCGATTTAGCAGGTGTAGTATAGACCCACTAGAGGTAGATGGGACTTAAAGTGTGCTCCTGTCAGTGCCAGTACTACTACTCCTTGCAAGGAGCAAGGAAAGCTAATGACAGCATTTGCTCCCACTATGTGGATGGGCATTTAAGGTATGTTGATTCCAGCTATGTAATTTACATAGCTGGAGTTGCATCTTACTTTGATCTTCCCATGTAGTGTAGACCAGTCATAATTGTTAAGACTTGAAAATCTATTGTAGATGCTCATTGAACAGTACTGCAAACTGGTGGACATCCACCTAAATAAATATTATGCTGGCCCCTGGATGTTGCCGGATTAGAGAAGTTGAACCTGTAATGTAATCTGAAAACAAAAATTCTGCTAAATGCTTCAGTTTCTCCAAGTTCAGATAATCAGATGTATAATATTTAAACTAAAATTGATAATTCTATACAAGTTTTTCATATATTTTAACATTGTAGGAGTGAATATTTTTTTTAAGAATTGGTGATATAGTATTCTGGGATTACAGAAGACATCATCAAAGCATTACAATGCAGCTCAAATTCCCACAATTAGTTTCCTTATTCTCAGAGTTGTGTTGACCTGAAAACAAACTTTAGATTTATAGTGACAAAGTAGTAGGATTATGGAGCTCTAGCACTTTTACTCATTAAAAACAAAACTGAAAAACAGGGTTCCTTACAATGAAAGGTTGTTGGATTGTACAGCATTGCTTTTGAGAATTACAGTTGCAGTGCTACTGTCAACTTGCACAATTTTACCTAGAGTTGATACATTTTATGCTTTTCTTAAACCTTGGTTTCTGGAGTCAATTGATCACACACAAATCTCAGCTTACATTATTTTACTTAAATAAGTAACTTTCTAGCCCTTCTGCTTATGAAGAAAAAAACTGAAAACATGAACCCACACATGTGTTGTAGAAATTTGTGAACAGTGAGATTCTCAATTAGGCTGATAAGAGTTAGCCTCATGAGTTCAGACCATAAGCATTAAAAGATTGGGCCAGAATTGCCAAGTGAGGGTGGAACACTCAAATTTTTGTCCACAAATACAGCAGAAATTGAGGGGACCAAGTAAGTTAATAAGATAAATGGTGGTTTACCTTTCATTCATTAAGGTCCTATATCAGCCCCCCCCCCCCCCACTCCCTCCAGCTGAGTGACACTCTATTAGGGTTTCCCTAGAAGTTATCAGTGCTACTGTTTAACAATCAGATTTTTAAAAGCAGAGTTCTATGCACATATAAATGGTGCGTGTCCTGTTATATACATGTCACACATCAGATGCTGCCTGGGCACAAATATGTGGATTTGAAAATCTGATTTATAGATTTTGAGACTGTCAAAGCTTGGAATGGGGGCTGTCATTACTATGTATGTATACAATGCCTAGTATAATGGGCCCCTGACTAGTTGGTCTTTCATCTGTCTCAGGATGATGTCTAGTGGAGAAAAAGTAATTTGTGATTTATAGGTTTTTCCACATTTGTGAGAAGGTGGTGACTTGCACAGGGCACAGCTGCTGGCTTTTCTCAGCTTCTTGAGCATGGCAATTTTTTCAAAACTGATTGAGGCTTGATGTATGATATGTCTTATATCTTTTTCCAGCTAACTACTCTTTTACCAGACAGCTCTTCACAATTTTTGGAGGGGAGAGGGGTCAATCCTTTAAGATAGATTTTCAGGGTGTCCTTGTAGCATTTCCTCTGTCCCCCTTGGATCCTCTGACCATGACTAAGTTGAGAGAAAAGAGGACTTGTTTGAAAAGAAGAGTATCTGCCATCCTTACGCAGTGACCAGCCCAGTAAAACTGATGTTTCATAATCTTTGCCTTAGAACTGGTGATAGCTGTGGAGAGAATGCTTACTTAATGTGATATTCTTCTCATCTGATAGAGAAAATTTTCCTAAGCTTGTACTATTGTCACTGTATCACTCCAGAGATGCTTTCAGTATATATCACATGGCTTGCACCTATAAAGAAAAGTGGGGATGCACACTGTATCATAGACCATGATTCTTAGTTTCTATTCCTAGGTCTCTATGAATCAAGACACAATGGAGCAACTTTTTGAACGAAATATTGCCACAATGGATCCAATGTTCTATCTTCACATCAAGATTAGCTATCTGGGAGAAGTGGCTACCAAGGTATGGGAAATGCTCAAGGTTTTCCAGGGGATCATCACTGATGACAATTTGTGGGAGAATGGAAGTACGTTGTGCTGGAGAACCTTAGTACGTGCAATGTTGAGGAAAAGCCCCGTGCTGTGATAGGCTCTTCAAAGGAGACGTATGGTGGATTGTAAATTAGCCTCTGTGTGTGCGAGGACAGGACAGTTGTCAGCATTCTGAAAGTCAGGAATAACAGTCCTGGTGACTTGCGTTTTAGAGTGAAGAGGTTGCAGACAAAAGAGCTAGCCGTCCATGCAATGTGATAATCCCAGGTCCAGAAGAAAGGCAGACACAAATATAATATATATATATACACACACATATAGAGAGTAGCCCAATGTCTGTGACTCTGTAACACTGAAACGCTGGCTGTTGCCTCCTGCCTTGGTGCTCAGCTGACTTCTGCACTGCTCAGCCGGGCTGCCACGCGGGTGCAAGCGGCTGTTTGGGGTCCACACTGCATGGGGAGCGCGGAACCCAAATGGCTGCTTGCGCTGCTTGCTCCTGCGTGACGGCCCGGCTGAGCGGCGCAGAAGTCAGCCGAGTACCACAGCGGGAGGTGAAGGGGGTGGGGAGGTGACGTGCATGGCCAGGGGGTGGGACCTGGACGAACGTGTGTCTCTTACGTCAGGAAAGGGCACCTGATTCAAAAGGAGGAAAGCGGAGCAGACACAGAGGAAAGCAGAGGACAGCAGAGACAGAGAGAGAGACAGACATAGCGGGAGGAGGAGAAGAGAAAGAGAGAGAGAGTCAGAGAGAGAGGTAGGAGGTGGAGGAGAGCTGAGGGGGGGAATGGAGGCAGGAGGAGGAGGGGGCGGGGAGAGAGAGAGACACCGACACCCCAGAGGCTTAGGAGAGAAGACAGACGTGGAGGAGAGCCCGTCATAAGATGAGATTTTCGGGTCTAAGTGGCTAGTGAATCAAGATTATGGCAAGATAAATGGGGAAAAAAAGGTTTGGGGCAATGACCTAGTCCTACTTAACACCAATATCAATGGTGAATGGTTCCATCTCCAGCTCATTACAGAGGACAATGGCAGTTATCTTGTCATGAAGTAACCTGAGAATGTGAATGAACATCAGCCATGGACATCTGAACTGAGAGCTCCTCCATAATGCTTGACATTAATGGAATCAAAGGCCTTAAGTAGGTTAATAAATGTCACGAACCATGTCTGGTTGAACCACAAATCTGAAGTCTCAGCTGCCACCACTGAGTCCATTTCTTGGTATCCAGGAGTAGAACCCCTTGCTGATCCTCGCTCTTCAGAAGTTTGGTGAGCTGTTAATCAGATTAGAAATACTAAATATTGGGCCCAAGTGGCATCCTTGGGGAGTTTTTCAAAAGTGGTGGAATAGCACTCCCGTGAAAATGTTATCGAATTCTTAGAATTAATGAGGTAATTTCACCCAATCTAAAGAATGCTGGTGTCTGTGTGCTGCTCGGTCAGCCTGTTGGACATGCAAGTTTCATTTCAATATTAGTTCCTATAAGTGTCAAAGGAAAGATGTCTACAGTGTTGTTTTGACTGGCACTGTAAAGGAAGCATTTTTGGAGGGTGGATTTTGTCCGTTGTTTATTGTAATAAAAAGTCTATGAGAATGTGAGGCTCATCTCTGAAACTAGATTCAGTTCAGATTTTCTTGTAAGCATGGACTTACACTCTGAAAACAGTTAAAAATAAACATAACAATGTCAAACATAGCTGATAAAATTCTTTGGAACAGGAAAGAATGCAGCTCATTAAGTGCTTAAAATATACTTTCATTTTTACATCATTTGCTGAGCAGATGGGAAATTGTTCGTAAGCATTTCTAAATGTCATTTCATTAGATTTCAATCATTTTGATTATGTATTTTTAATGATTGCATAGAATCTGTACCTACTTCCCATTATTATTTTTATGTAGAACTTCAAAATATTATCGAAAGTCTATAGGTTGTATTTCTAAGTTTTACGTGAATCAAAGTGTTAAACACAAGACTTGCCAGTGTGTTTCCTTCTAGATTCTTGGGCATGTTGGGTGTGTGTGTGTGTGTGTGTTGTGGTTTTTGTTTTTTGGTTTTTTTTTTTTTTTTTTTACATTTGGTATTAAAATATAGACATCCAAGTGCAAAACTCCATTTTGTGATTGTCAGAGATGTTCCCCACTCTGGCACTCTGAGTGCAGAAGGTGGAGGCTTGCAAAGACCTTAAATACCTTGCCTTTATAGGCCCTGATTACAAAAACAAAACTCCCCAGAGCCAGAGAGTTACTGACTTTGGGGAGTAGCTGCCACTATCAAGTGATTTACCCTAAAAAAAGGGGGGGGGGAAACGCTTGAATGCCTGCTTCCCCCCCCCCCCCCGTTCCCCTCAGGGCACCTCAAGCTTGAAAAACAAGAGAAGAGAAAAACAAACTGAAGTCTCAGGTAGCTGGCCACTCGTCTCAGGCAGGCACGCACACACACCCACTCTCACCCCTGTTTCTTTCCAGGACACAAGAATCAAATCACCTTAAAGTGATTTTTTTATTAGCAAAACAAAAGATAAACTTGATAAAGCATACTTGATTGATAGGTGTTACAGAGCAACTAAGTAAAACAAATTAAAACCCAGAAATTCTCTGGGAACAACTCTTAGATAGTGAATGAGGGAGGGGAGGCATAGATTCACCAGAGCAGTTCAAACCAAACCGCACAAATAAAGAAAAATATTCTGATCGCGACTAGATACACTTTTTCCTCTATTCACAATACATGCTGATCTGTACTTCCAGGTCAAGTTTACTCCCGTGTCCAATATTTCTTATAGGCATGATAATTCTGGTCCCAGTATCTGCTCTCTCTAGCTCTTAGAAAATCCCCAAGAGAAAAGCATCTGAAGGCATATATTTATAGTTTAAATTTCAGCATTATATCCCATTGGTTCTTTGGCTCCCTGCCAACAACACCTTTCGCTATCTGAGTTTAACCCTTTAGGAGGCCAGTACTCCTCCTATCCATCACAGAGATGGACTATTGGATGAGGGTATTCTTATGCAACAACCTCTTGTGAAATGATCCTTTGAACAAAACAATGTGTGACTCAATATTTTTTCATTCAGGTTTAAGGAGGACTATTGAGATTTTACACAATTGTAGTGTAAGAGTGATTTGTGTATCAATGTTTTTAGTCCTACTCTGTCATACTTTTCTTGCTTTTGAATAACTTTCTGATTTTATGATGGGTAGAGGGGGAGGTGAGGACGGATAGTGTTGACTTGTAACCTGCTCTTCAACCCAGCATTGACTTTAGAGGTCATGAGAAGGTGGGATGGATTTTATGCATCCTCACTTGTAGCTAAGTCCTGGCCTGAGATAAATACATGGACAGAGCCCCCATTTTCTGAAAGATAAAGTTTAGGAAGAATAAACATCTAAAGACAGAATTCGTGGTCTAGCTAAAAGGGAGGACTCAGGGAACTATTAACTATAAACAAGATAACAATTAACAAGATAAAGTACGAACACAGACTGTAGAGAGATGGTTAAAAGGTCAAGCCTGGACAGTGTACGGACAGAACATTGCTTTTTCCAAACCAAGATAATCCAAAAATGTCTTGTTCAATGTATAGTAAATGTAGTAAGATATTTAATGTGTATAAAGGGAGAGGGTTTCTTTGTAACTTTGGAGCTGGGATGTACCCTGCATCTACTTCCATGGCATTTGAGCCTAATCAACTCAGTGAATCATTGCCATATACGAAATAAAGATATCTGAGTGAGTGACACAGTCTGGAATCAAACTGAATTCTTAGGAAGTCGAGTGGAAAAAGGTCCAAAGGGAATCCTATCATTAGGAAATCCATGGGAACTAGAATATGGTTGCATGACCCAGATATACAGAGTTTGAAGAGAGATTAGTTATGCGCATTTGAGATCTTTTATTACTTGTGGTAGGCAGGAGGAAGCAAGTCATGAACACATTTATGGATTGGTGGCTTGTTTTGTCATTTTCAACTGATCCCATCATTTCTGGTTCATTATCAGTAACCAAAAATCTACTTTCAGCCCACACAGACTTCAGAGTTCATAAGCACTCATTTCAGTTCTCTCACTCCACATGCTTTCTTACCAATACAGAGATTCCAAGCCATACAGGATCGGCATAGTTTCTTCAAGTCCGACAGTGACAGTATTTTCCTGTTTATAACTGATGGGACACATGGCCGCCACGAATTATGTAGTGCATCATGCTCGCCTATATCATCACTGCCTTCAGCATTGGCTAGCATACATTTATATCCCATTGAAACATTGGGTTCACAAGTATGTCTCTCTTCCCCCAACCTATTAGCTTCCTTCACATGGTGCTCTACCCCACACAACTTGTTGGCAGGGGTACCTTTCCAATGCAAGCAACCATAGGTGCAGAACATGACCAACACATTGATGATTGGATGGGGAGTACATCTACATAAGAACAGCTATACTGGGTCAGACCAGTGGTCCATCCAGCCCAGTATCCTGTCTGCTGACAGTGGCCAATACCAGATGCCCCGGAGGAAGGGAACACAACAGATAATCCTCACTTGATCCCTCCCTTGTCACCCACCTCTAGAGAAACAGAGGCTAGTCACACCGTTCCTGCCCATCTTGGCAAATAGCCATTGTTGGACCTAACTTCCATGCATCTATCTAGACCAGTGTTTCCCAATTTTATTTGGCCACAGAACCCTTTTAAACTTGAAAGAGTTTTGCAGAACTCCTAATAACAGTCTTTTATATATGGAGTTGAAAAAGTAGAGCACAAATAATGAGGATAATAAACAAGGTCATGAGATCAACACTGAGTTTAATTGCAAATATTTAAAAACAAAAATCACATTTAATGTGTACCTTTTTTTAAATCATAAAATGTTGTTGTAAAATAATTTTCTCGCAGAATCCTTAATTTCACTTCACGGAACCCGGAGGTTCTGCATAACCCCATTTGGGAAACCTTGATCTAGACAGACATTTCACTCAGGGTCAATGGTCTGACCATGAAACAGCTCTACACATAAACCTTCTAGAACTTCAGGCAGTCACAAATGCCTGCAAGCACTTCTGAGCACAAACCACCAACCACACAGTCAAATACTCACCAACAACATGACAACTATGTATTACATCATTGACAAGGTAGGGCGCGGTCTTACTCCCTGTGTGCGGAAGCAGTCCATCTATGAAACTGCTCCATCAGCAACAAGATAACTTAGACTGCTTTGTATCTCCCAGACCTCAACAATACACCTTGAGCAGACACCTTGAGCAGACATTTCACAATAGATCACAAATGAGAGATTGACCAGCAAGTACTCCAACCCATGTCTGGGAAATGGGGGTTTCCTCAGAGTGATCTATTTGCCTCCCACAACATCATCAGATGCCATGCGTATTGCTCCAGAGCAGACATAGGATGTGGATCGCTCAGTGAAACCTTTTTAATCACCTGGAATGCCCAGCTACATATGCCTTTCTGCCAATCCCACTGATTCCAAGAGTACTTAAAAAAAAAAAAAAAAAAAAAAGAGGGGCTGTGCTTCAGTGATTCTCTTAGCCCCCTCCTGGTCAGGCAGACGTGGTTTCCTTATCTCTGTCGGATGCCTCTTGGACCCCCCTCCCCGTCCCTACCATGTCATCCAGATCTACTGACCCAGAATGAGGGAACCCTGCTGCACCCTCACTCTCAGACCTTACTTGTAAGCTTGGCTCCTTACAAGTTCCATGTAGCAGAAACACACTGTTCAGAGAGGGTAGAGGACATCCTGCTACGTAGTAGGTGGCTCACAACCCGCACTACTAACCTCCAGAAATGGACGAGGTTCTTGACCTGGTGCACAGAGAGGCATATTGACCCATTTTCAGCTCCACTGCATATGATTCTGGACTATAGCCTCGATTTGAAGCAGCCCAATTTATCCATAGCCTTTCTTAGACTCTATCTCACTGCTATCCATCCCTGAACTAAGAGATAGTCTATCTTTGCTCACCCTACCACCAGAGGGTTTCTCAAAGGCCTCCGTAACCTCATTCCACCACATAAACCTCCACCACTGTTATGGGACCTAGAGATGATCTTAGATAGTTTTACTCAACTTTCATTTGTGTGCCTGGTGACTTGTCCTTTGTCTCTGATGACCATGAAGGCAGTTTTTCTGCTTGCAGTAACATCTGCCCACAGAGTTACTGATTTCGTGGCTCATACAGCATCACCATCTTATACTATTTTTACCAAGGACCATGCTAGATTCTGCCCTCGCCCATTCTTTCTACCAAAGGTCTGTTCCAACTTTGATGTCAATGAACCAATTGTTCTCCTGACCTTGTATTCAAAGCCACATTCATCCACACAGGAGGCTCTATTGCATACTTTGGACATTCGCAGGGCTCTTTCTTTTTACATTTCTTTTTACATACACTACACTAGAACCTTCCAGACACATACTTCACGACACCAATTTTGATAATAGCTGAGTGATGCAAAGGGATGTGGCTCTCTTCAGAATGGCTCTCCAACATTGTTTCATGTATTATACAATGTTATGCCTTATGAAACAGGATGCTCCCTGCTCTACCGAGAGCGCATTCTACTAAAATAGTATCGACATCCACAGCCTTCCTATGAGGTATTCCCCTTCAGGATTTCTGCGGCTCTGCTACATGGTCTTCAAATCATACCTTAATGAAGAACTACACTATTTTTCCACATCTTTCTAATGATGCCACAGTAGTCGCCAGTGTGTTGTCCACTGCCAAAAAAGGTGACTCCAAAGCCTACCATCCTTATCTTACATGATTACTGCTATACAGTTGCGAATGGTGGAGCACCCATGAGGACATCACTCAACGAAGAAAAGGAAGTTACCTTGTGCAGTAATGACAGTTCGAGATGTGTGTCCCTTTGGCTGCTCCATTACCCACAATCCTTCCCTCTTTGGTGGTTTCTTGCCTCCCTTTTTGAGATACTCTGGTGTACATGAGGAACTGAAGAGGGGAGTTGGGCTGTGCTCGCAAAGCACAAGACGTGCATGGTGCACACGGTGCCTGGCATTCATGCACGGCTCAACCAGTTACTTCTACAGAAAATTCTGTTCTGTGATGCTGGGATGACCTGACACTTACAATGAAGCACCCATGGGGTGATAACTCACCTTGTGCAGTAATGATGGTTCTTTGAGATGTACTTCCTTTTTTTTTTTTTTTCAGTTTCATGTTTTTAAACTATTAGTATCCTATGCAACGTTTAATCACATTTCAGGTTTGTGCTTCTATGGTGTAGTGTCTGAAGTCCTAGTGTTCACTTAGCATTTATCCTTGTGCTTCACTAGTGCATTCCACTTAAAAAAAACAACATTGTTTTGTCTAAGCTGTTAATTGCTTTTCATTCTTGTAGTGTGTGTGTATATACATATAAACACACATTGCAATGAATAATGCACACTAGGTAGGGCTTAATGGTCCTTTGGCTTCACTGCTTAGTGGCAAATGTATGATTCATTATAGAATTTACTCCCATGACTACTCCAGTGGTTTTTAGTTTCCTAAATGCCTAAGTCCTCAAGGAGATTAATTTAGATATAAACATAGTTCAAGGCATGTGAAGAGAGTACCCAGGGAGTCATCTCCATTACTACTGAGGATAATTGGCTTTCTGTTCTAATAAATATTTAAATGTTTTGTCCCTCCATAACAAAAAGCTATCTTAACACTGAAATAACCTTAAATTATGTTTGTTGCCTCCAGGATTGACTGCTGTTGAAACTGCACGTCTCTTTTAAAAAATTCAGTAATATTTTTGATGCTCATCAATTGGAACATTTGAAAAAAATCTAGAGACAATGTAGTGTGGAATCCCGACTAAGCCTCTTCAATTTCTGGTTTCAGTCAGCAAAATTCTGTGAAATGTACATTTTTTGCTGAATATGACAGTGTTGGAATATCTATATTGAGATGAATGTTAGATATACTTTACATATTTTTCTAGTGAACGGTAGCCATTAATTTTAATTTTGTTCCCACTACCAAGTTTGCAATGCCATTTTCTAAGTCTAAAGAAATTGCCATAATTTTTGTTGGTTTCTTACACATTTGTGTCTCACATCACATGTGTTGAATACTATATTTTAAAGATAGATTATTGAATTGTGACAGGAGTTAGGGGTTATCCTGACTAATGAACTAGCCCTCCTTGGACTTTGGGAAAATGGGAGTTCTGGATCGGAACTTTTCATCTTAGACCTATTTGTAATGTGGATTCATTTCAAATGACTCAACTTGTAGGGCTACCATTCTTGAGAAACTATTGAACTTCAGCTTGAACTTTTTGAATTGCAGTAGCTAGCCATTGTTTATAGAATTTCACATTTCCATTCTGAACAGCTTTTTTGAAGACAGTCTGTGATTCTAACTGCAGCTTCCCACCTTGAACTATGGGATGAAAAATGTTGGAAGCAATTTTCAACTGACGTTCATCTGCTCTTGTCTCTCTTGGCTGGGTGCAGCAGAAGTTTCCAGATGGTAAACTGTCTTCTGTAGGTGACTGTGCCAATTTAAGTTGGAAGTAGAAGCAGTTGTTAGCAGCCAGTGAGCTCCTTGTGGCTGCTGCTAGCTTTTAGATGGCTTTGATCCTTCTTGATTTTTTTCTCTTAAAAAGGAGCAGCTGGTTTGACAAGTTTATTCTATCTGACTGTGTGTTTGAGTTTGTCTTTACATTTTCACATGCTGAATTTGTCTGACCATTACTTTGGAATATAGTTGAAGACAGTGTGTCTGGACTTGCAGTTACTTAGCCAGTTACAAGTCTTTTCCTGATTTTACTACATAAATCATTGATATTAAGATTCCAGGTGCATAGAGTAATGTGTAGTGTGTGATGTTGGATCATTACCTTCCTTTAGGACAACATCCTCCTACATAAGTTTCAAATGTTTGAAGACTCTTTGTCCAATGCTACTGCCTTTTAGATGTAAGGATTATTTGTTTGAACAGAAGGAATTAATTCTAATGCAACATTTTAGTGCTTTAGAATATACTTGGAAGGCAAATTTGAATACAAATTGAAAGGTTATAAAATTTTGTTGTCGCTTTAAAAATTCATAGAGCTTAACCTGTTGAAGCACATATTTTTCTGAAATCTGAGAGATTGTTTAGCCCACTAGCTACATGAGTAAAAAAATCTCACTTAATTGTACTAGCAATGGAACTTTTTGCAAGGATGATAGTGTCTCACCCCAACCTAGAAGTCACACCACAAGCAGTAGTGCAATCTGTCCATGACTGCTAGTCCAGCCACCCACTGGAACAGAGTCTGTTGCCACATCAGGTTAGTGTGAGTGTACACCTACATACCTATGTCCACTCTGGAGCCTGATTCAATTTCTTTAGTTTCTAAATTTTATTTTGAGTTTGTGACTGAAATGTAAAGTCTGGATCTAATCCTCATATACGTTAGGAATTTATGGCTTACACACACACTGCATTTCAGCCACTTTCCATTTGAGCATGCACAAATACATCTAGATAGGTATATACAGTTATATTAATTTATTAATTATATCAGTGTATATAGTTTGCAATTCAATTACCAATATGTTTGAGATACAATAATTCATATATTTATTCTTAAGCACAGAAGTTGCTTTTTACTTCACAAGATACAAAATGGACATTCTCCAAATTGCTCATTACCGGAAGGCCCAATTTTGCAAACCATTACTATCCAGGGTCATTCATACACCATGAATAGTCCTATTGACCTCAGTTCTTTGGAAGCTCGAGTCACTGAGGTGAATAGGGTTACATAGTAAGCGTTATTGTTGTTCATAAGCATTATGAAGGACACTAAATACATATAAATAAAATCACTTCAAGTTGGAGTACCTTGATATTCATAGGAGTTTTTGCATGGAGCTACTGTACGATCAGGCCCATAAATTATAACCTAGTCATATTGCTTAATAGTTTCTCTCACCCCAGTTAATTATGCAGGTCCATAAAACATATTTACTGCCTCTGGTGTTCTGACAGGTGCATCATAGACTTCATATAAATAAAATAAAAAGAATGCATATTCATAGGTTCTAAAACCAGAAAGATACTGTGATTCCCCCTTATATACAATCTCTAGTGTAGCTTAATTCATTTTTTAAAAGCCCAGTTGTGCAATCATGTCATGTGACGAACACATATTGACTTAAATGATTAACGCTGTGTAGACCTGGTCTATATTTAGAATCTTAATTTAGATTTCTTGGCCTTTTAAGAAGTTGATACATAGTTGCCATTGAGATAGTGAGGCCAGGATTTTGCCCCTAGACATTTGTGTGTTTTGGAATCTGTGAATCATTATTCTTGTTTAAGTTACTGTCCTCTCCCCTACCTCAAACAAAAAAATGAGAAGGTGCATTCATTTAGCAGTACACAATCAACAATATATTTAGATTGGTGGCCTTCCAGGATTTACAGAAATAAACCTACGGATGGAACGTCCGGGATTCTCTGCTCCAGCAATATCCGTGGTCCAGCAGGATCATGAATGTTGCTGGATCAGAGAGCCCCAGCACCGGGGAGCCTAGTTGGGCAGGGCAGCAGTGCGATTGGTGATCCCTGGTTGGGCAGGGCAGCAGCAGGACCAGCGAGCCCCATTCTAGGGAAGCCCTGAGTTAGCGGGGCATCAGTAGGGCAGCCAGTGGCAAAAGCAGGACAGCCAGCATTGCCCAGAAAAAAGCAATGGTAGCTGAGACATAGGAACACAGTACCTGATTGAAGTTCATGAAGTCCTGAGTCGGGACCCAGAGCAGGGGCATGGGTCCATTGCTGAGGAAGTGGCTGGATGATTTATTGCAGGAAGGACTTGGGTCTGAGAGCACTCATGACTGTGGGTGAGGACCATTGGGGGGGTGTGATACTGCACCCCCAACATGGCCAGCAGGAGGCTCTGCTCAGGTGAATGGACTCTGTGCCCATTCATATTACTACACTGTATGTGAAAACTCATATCTGTAAACTTAACTGCTTCTGCCATTATTTTATAAAGATTGTCAGACTCTCATCTGTTTTAAAATTTAAATGCTTTCAAGAATCAAGACCCAACTCATGAATACAGTTACCACTTTCATATTATTTCAAGAAATGTAAAACATGAAATCTGACTGGCAGTTGAGATTGGCACTGCTTAAGATGAGACAACTAATGGTGTCAAGTTCAAGAATGCCAGATTACTTCAAAAAAGATTGAAGCACAGTCAAAAAATCTGCTTGTAAAAGGTGAACCATATTCTGTTGGTTTAGAAAATAACAAATCCTAATTGTTTCCTTGAATTTTTATTCAAATACATTATTTCCTTTCTGTCTCCATTTAAAGGTAGTACTCAGGTGCCAATCAACAGCTACAGGAGACAGCAGTAGCAATATAACTTTCTTAGCCCACTCTTGAACATCAGCATGAATTTACTGAAGGACGCTTTTCTCTGAGAGAAGCCAATGAGGCATAAGAGCAGGGAATATGGCAAGTTTAGCATAGATTGCACAACAGAATATTCACATTCATGTTATGGAAGAAAAATGCTGGAAATCTCTCCCTTTCCTTTGTGTTAGAAGTTGTACTCTGTGATATTTTCCCTCCCAAATCACCACCTAGCTTCTCTAAAATATAATTATACTATTTATTCCTACTTCTGTCTTGTTTGGCAAATACTATATAGACTACAGAGAATGGTTACAGTTTCTTCACTATTAACAGCTTACATTCTGTGACATGGGCTTGCATGGCAATTACAAAGTACTTTCTTAGGCAAGAGCCATGCTTTGAGGTAAGGTACCCATAATTTCTCTTCAAGGGCTAATTGTATCACGGAATGTACCACAAAGGGAAGCAGTCACAATTCCATATTACGTGCAAGTAGAGTAGGAAGGGCTGGACAGTGGCTGAAGTCTTGACTCTGCAGATGTGCGTGTGTAACTCACACACTTATTGGGTGTGGTTCCCTGTCCCACGTAGCGACACTGAGACCACTTAGAGAAAATGAGTCTGTTAGCTTTTAGCTCAACTGTAGAGGCTCATGCACTAAGCACCAGAGGTCCCAGGTTTGGTTCACATGAATTACTCAGTCACTAGCCCAGGGGAGGGCAATAGTTTTTGAAGGGTTGCGGATCTCTAGCAGAAGGGGCGGGGCCTTGGGCGGAAGGGGCAGGGCCTTTACATTGGTAAAAAGAAATGAGTGAGAATCTATGATTTGAAAATCAAAATGAAACAACAAAAAATCAGTCTCATTAGCTTTTATTCTAAATGGTTCACAGTAACATATTGTGGTGTTTTAGATGCTGCTTGTAACTATTAGAACTGGGAGCACTGGTTGTTGGGAATCTGGAAGCACAGGAAACAGAAAGGAGGGGGGAGGAGATGGGCCAGGGCTGAGTGAGAGCTACAGACGGGAGCATCAGCAGCTTTGTAAAGAGGTTTCACCTTTGTTAAATAAAGGGCTGTTGAAGTGTAAGCAGGGTCAGGGTAAGCTCTACCCTGATATCTGGTGGTGAACTGTGGCGAGTGGTGCAAAGAGACTTCAGGGGCTGATCCCAATTTGCATAGACACCACCCTTTCTAGTATGTGCTCACAGCAGCCCAAATGGTCACTTTGGCCACTATGGGATCCCCAGTCTCTCTGTTATTGAGGCAGGGGGGATAAAAATGTTGTTACCCTGATTATGTGAATCAAGGACAATGGAATGGTGAAACTGTTTGACAGAGGTATTCGCCATAAACTAAGTAGCACTCGCTAGACAAGGGGCATGGGTTCCAAACCCAGTCAAATTGAGAGAGTCTGGGGACAGGTCTTTGTACCTGGTGGGGGGGCCCTGCCTGAGAGCCTAAACAACACCAATTGCACCTCCTCCTCTCTCCACTGTGGCATATCAGATCTAATTTGGATTCCATTAGGAGTCTAGTTGTGAGCTGTGGAGTTAACTTCACTGTGGGCCAGTGGACCACTAGTGTTGAGGCTCCTCTGTTATGAGCTGAAGAGCTGAAATCACTGTGTGCTGGGGGAGCCTGGCACTATACTGCGGACGGAGCTGAAATCACTGTTGCTGTGGGGAGCCTGGTGCTAAGCTGCTGGACTACTAGCAGAGCAGCTTGCAAGGGACAACCAGCAAGTGCAGGTGGACAGCAGAGCGGTTTGCCGGGGTGACCGGTGAGTGCAGGCGGAAAGCAGAGCAGCTGGCGGGGACGACCTGTGGGTGCGGGCAAACAGCAGAGCAGCTGTTGGAGATGACCTGCGGCTGGTAGAAGCGGCAGCAGACAGCCAGTGGAGCAATGGCAGGAGCAACCAGCTGGCAGCCAGGGGCGCGGGCCAAGACAGCTGGTGGAGCCGGACAGTGGAAGCGGCTCACAGGATGACAGGTGGAGTGTGGCAGAGTGACTCGCGTTGTGGTGGCAGAATGCCACGGAGAGGCGGAGCCATTGGCGGACCACATAAGGTGTATCGATCCCCGCCCCTCCAGGTTGGGATGGTGAAACCCTGCCGGGTGAACTTTTGAACCCTGGGGCGGCACTGACCCGGGGCAGAGACTTTTGGGGTGTTGGACTTTGGGTGATTTTTTGGGTTGCTGGACTTGAGACTCTTGGTGTATTGGACTTTGGGGTATTCGTGGCTAGGGGGAGGGTCTTTGCTCATGTTTGGTCTGTAAATCTGAGTTGTGGTGGTTTCCCAATTTAATGTTGATGTTGGTTACCTCATGTTATTAAAGGTTTGCTGCTATACTGAGGCTCTGTGCTGGCAAGAGGGGAAGAATTGCCTCTTTGAAGCACCCAGAGGTGTAAGATTTCCCAGGTAACTGGGTGGGGGCTCAAGCTGGTGTTGTATTACTTTGTTGGGAGGAGACCCCTAGATACTGAACCTGACCCTTGCTGCTATTAACTCGGCCTGGCAGAAGGGTTACAGAAGTTTGTTACTACTTAGCTTGCATGATACAACATTTTGGTGATGAGGATGGATCTTCTGCCTCTGAACCCACCTGCACCCTTTCTGAAAAGGCCAGGTGAGCCTCCAATTGCTTTTACTGCCTGGATCCATATGTTTGAGACTTATCTGCTTGCAATCAGTGCTACAGAGATTTCTGAAGTAAGAAAGTGTGCTCTGCTAATCCACTGCCTTGGAGCAGAAGGACAGCGTATATTTTACACGTTTCCCCTTGCAGATGATAAATATGAGACTGCACTCGTTGCATTAAAGAACTTTTATGTGCCAAAAGTGAATGTAGTAGCTAATCGCTACAGATTTCACCAGCATGAGCAGAAACCAGGGGAGACTATAATGCAGTATGTTGCTTCTCTGAGGGGTCTGATTTGTAACTTGTGACTTTTGGGAATACGGCAGATGAGATGATTAGAGACCAGCTCTTTGAGAAAACAACCATGCTTTGTGTAAGAGAACGCTTGCTTCTAGAACCTGTTAGCTGTCTATCGAACAGAATAAGGAAGGTCAAAGGTGTTTAAAGACGCTTCCCAGAGAGTTATTAAATAACCCAAACTCATCTGCTTAGGGATGGTACTTCAGGTTGGGACTCTTATTCCGTATCTGATCACCGGCAGAGTGTCAGCGCTTAGATTGAGATGGCGCATGAAATAAAAACTTAAGACTTGGGTTTTCAGTGACAACCACAAGACTATATTAAGCAAATTAAATTTAATAAACAGTATAATTTGTAAAGATGATATACCTCTAGTTAACAAATAAGGGGGCAGTCCCCTATTAAACTACACGGACAAGAAGGGGAAGTCCCTCCAGGTCCCTATTCCTACTTACAGAGTCTATGGCGATGGGAGGACGATTGAGGTGGTGCTGGCGGCCTTCAATCCCTTGGCTATTTGAAAGCCTCAGGAGAGGAATGACCAGGCGTCCCTTGCCGGCTGTCTCAGGGTCGAAGCTGGCGACCTTAATCCATCGGTCCTTCCGGACCTCAAGAGAGGAACAGCCAGGAGTCCCACGAAGAGCTGGGTAGAATTTGCGGACTTCACCTTCCGTGAAGAGCGATTCTTCAGGCCCTTCGGCGCCTCTGGAACCGGCGATGGAAGCTAGACTCCGTCTCTACCTATCCTAACCTTAACCTAAAATAAAACCCTAAGCTAACACGCGACGCGCCCGACGTACAGACTCGACGACTGCCGAAATGCTTTGACCCGACGCAGCCTGACGAACAAACACGATGACGTGAACTAACCTACCTAATTACTAAACTAACTAGCCTAACCTAACAGAGAGAGAAGAGGACCTTCCGCCCAATTCTCTAAAGACAAGATCTTTACAGGACCTTTTTCATACTGACATTCACTCCTAGCCTATTGCCTAAGCCTAAGCCCGACGCGAACGACGCCCTGATCTCAGGATAAGCCCGAGGACCAGCACGAACCATCGTTCGGTCAGACCTTTTATAACCTGGCCTCATGAATATGCATAGGCCGCAATGGTTTAAAATGATTGGTTGTCAAATGATGCACCTGGAGCGTGGTACAAACTGATAGGTTGGTTTTGGAATGCTCATGCATATTCATAACCTATGCAAATCATACCCAACAGGTAAGTGAGTGTTTAAAATCTAACAGTCACCTGTGGATGTGTCAGAATGTAGATCTTAAATGGATGACATTAGAGAGAATGTTTAGATACAAAATGGAGTTTTAGGCTCCATTTTGTAGACTTGCAGAATTTCCTCATCTTTAAGTTTACAGGTTCAAACAAAACAAATTAACCTTGACATTTAAAAGATTATCAGCACCAAACACTACATAGAGGTTCCCATGGTCCAATTCATATTATCCAGATATTATACATTTGTATTTCTGCCTTACAAACCACAACTTATACTGGAAAAAGTAATAACCATTGCTACCCAGATTGAGTCAGCTATAGCAGAAGCCAAAATAATGAGCATGGATACAGGAGGCCCAGTCCAGGCTGTGACTCCTTTGCAGAAAAGTCCACTGTTGCTGCAGACAAACAATCACAAAGGGAAAACTAATGAAAAAGTAAAGCACACCCCACAACACCTTGCAAGCTACATAATATGTCCTGCCAAAGAAGCTCAGTGCAATCACTGCAAAAAGATTGGGCATTTTGCTACGGTATGCTGCAGTAGCCACTCTAATCAACAGGTGCATGCAGTTACAATGCCAGATGATACTGTGCTCTGTGTGGACAAAGTCACTGCTGCACATATTCCAGAACAGATAAGGTGCACTGTAAAAGTTTCTGCCACACCTTCAGGCATATCACATCCTATTCTGCTAAAGTTGGACACTGGTTCAGCAGTATTTATACTACCTGATTCCATCTATTTGCCTTACTTTAAAGATGTGCCTCTTACTGAACCCAGACTTCACTTGGTGTGCTATTTGAAAAACCAGATTCCAGTACATGGCTGCCTGCCAGCAACAGTGACTTTTGGTGATTGCTGTGTAAATGCAGAGTTCTACATTGTCCGCAAAGGCACTCCTATCCATGGCAGAGATTTATTGGCTGCTTTAAACCTCAGGGTAGTTAATGGACGAATTGATCTTCCTCAGCAAAGCACTCTTGCAGTACACACACCAGTTTCAGCTGGGACCCAAGACCAGAAACTTGGCTGTGCTTGTGGGTTTGTGCATAAAGTTAAAATGTAACATCATGTGATGCCTGTATGACAGAAGTTACGGCACTTACCATTTTCAGTCAGGGAAGCTGTTTCAGAGGAACTTAAAAAACGTATTCAAAAAAACATTTACTGAAGAGATTGACTCCTCCAAATGGGTTTCACCTATAGTAGTGACACAGAAGAAGGATGGAGGCATTCGCCTTTGTGTGGACTTAAGGGAGCCAAATAAAGCTATTGTGATTGACAGCCACTCTCTTCCTCACATTGAAGAAGTATTTGCAGAACTCTGTAGAGCAAAGATGTTTTCTACTCTTGATTTGCAGAGTGCATACCACCAGGTTATGTTGCATGAAGATAGCAGAGACCTTATAGCATTTATTACATGAGGGACTATTTCATTTTAAACGGGTTCCATATGGTCTTACATCTGCCCCAAGTGCCTTCCAAAAAATGATGTAATTGATTCTGAAGAATCAGCATGGAGTTCAGTGCTATCTGGATGATATTATTGTGTTTGGAAATACTTCTGAGGAGCATGACAATAATCTGCAATCTGTACTAAACTGCATTAGCCCCGGGGGCCTCAAGCTCAGTATGTCCAAATGCAAATTTAGACAAACAGAACTCTCCTTTCTGGGGCATACAATTTCACCGGCTGGACTAAAACCTGATCCAGATCATATACTAGCAATTTCAAATGCTCTTCCTCCAACAGATTTGCAAGCCTTACGTTCCTTCTTGGGTCTAGCCTCCTGGTATGCAAAATTCATTCCCAATTGTTCTGCTGTCATTGAACCATTACGAGAATTACTATGGAGAAGTTCAACCTTGGTGTGGACAACGGATGTACAAGCTAGTTTGGAAACGGTGAAAGACTGATTGTAAATAGTCTAGTACTTGCACTATTCAGTCCTGCATTGCCCAGAATTGTGACTACTGATGCTTCTGATTATGGACTTGGGGCTGTCCTCACACAACTTCATGAGGACAGCACAGAGCGAACTGTTACATTTGCTTCAAGGACACTGAGTGATGCTGAGAGAAAATATTCTACAGTTGAAAAAGAAGCACTTGCTTGTGTCTGGGCTACAGAAAAATGGAGAACTTACCTGTGGGGCCGCACGTTCAAGTTGCGCGCAGACCACAGCCCTTTGACAACATTGCTAACCACAAAAGGACTGGGAAGAGCAGGGATTTGTATTGCTAGATGGTCTGCGAGACTACACTCTTTCAATTATGAACTGGAATATAAGCCTGGAAACCAAAATGTGATCGCTGATAGCCTTTCTCGCCTGCCTTTGTCTTCACCAGGTGGTCCACCGGAGGATGAGGATGAAGAAGTTGCGCTTATTACAAGCATTCTTACTGCAGTTACAAGAGAGCAATTCCAAGCTGCTTGTTCAGCATGTCCAATTCAACGCTAGTTATGGGAATTTCTGACAGAGATGGTCCAGTAACCCTAAAAACCTTGATCCAGTTTTGCTGCCTTATTTTAGAATTTGGATTGAGCTTTCTTTGCTTGATGGCTGTGTGCTACGAGGTATACACGGGCTACTTGTGCCAGAAGAATTACAGCCAAAACGCATACACCTGGCACACAACACTCATCAGGGTATTGTCAGAACCAAACAATGACTATGAGATCTGAATTGGTGGTCAGGGATGGATTCCAAACTGAAGAAATCATAAAATCCTGTGTCACTTGCCAAATGCATGATAAGACAGCAGTGACATGTACCCCACCATTACAGCCTGTTCCTGTCCCTGAGTCTGCATGGGAAAAAGTTGTGATTGACATCGTAGGACTCTTTGATAACTGCTCCAATTGACTGTCATTATGCCATCACTTTAATAGACTATTCCAGTAAATGGCCTGAGGTAGCGTTTACATCGCAAATTTCTTCTGCTACAGTAATTAAGTTCCCCTCTACAGTTTTTAGCAGGGAAGGTAACCCCAAAGAACTGGTTTCAGATAATGGTAGTCAATTTACTTCCATGGAATTTGAAACTTTTCTAGCAGAGAGAAACATTTTACATAGATCATCCCTGTATTGCCCTCAAGACAATGGGGAAATCGAAAGGTTTAACAGAAGCATGAAAGAGAGTTTTGCAAATGGCTAAACTGGAAGGGCGATCGTGGATAACCTTCACTACTGATTTCTTGCAAGCTTACCAGGGCTACACGACATGCCACAACACAAAGATCACCCGCAGAGTTACTGCATGGAAAACAGATGAATGTTAAACTGAACATTGCTGGATTGTTAAAGGCAAGACCTTATGCGCCAAATGAGGATGCTGTGAGAAAAATAGTTGAACAGAAGCAAGCAAAGTATAAGGTTTTTAAAGACAAACGGTGGGGTGCTAAAGAACTGAAGGGTGAGTGTGGCTCCTTCGTTATAGTAAGAAAATTTGGAATTTTATGCAAAGGGGACCATAAATTCACATCTCCTCTTAAAATCATGGAGAAGAAAGGACCTTATACCTATTGACTTTCTGATGGGCGGGTATGGAATGCTTCTTATCTTGCACCTGACTATGCACCAAGAGGAGATGATGCCAACACCCAGCCCGCATTGTATGACTTCACCATAGCACCAACACAACAAGACATTGCACTGGAACCAGGGTTTGAGAGACGGTCTGTCAGACCTAGATGACCACCTGTCTGGACTAGACACTGTTACATAGTATTTATAGAGTTTTCAGTGTAATATTTCTGCCAACAATATAGTGTCTTGTTCCATATTTGTTGCTGTAGTTAGAACAACAATGTTTATTTTATAATTGGGAGAGCTTCTTAAGAGAGGATGGAATGTGGTGTTTTAAATGCTGCTTGTAATTACTAGAACTGGGAGCACTGGCTGTTGGGAATCTGGAAGCACAGGAAACAGGAAGGAGGGGGGGAGGAGATGGGCCAGGCCTGAGTAAGAGCTACAGAGGGGTGCAGCAGCAACTTTGTAAAAAGGCTTCACCTTTGTTAAATAAAGGCCTGTTGAAGTTAACTACCTTGCTTGCATGATACAACATATATTTCCAAGAAATTAGATGTAATTATTATAGGAGGTTAAACAACTCTATATCCCCATTAGTATACTTGTATAATACACATTTTAATACCATCCCACAATAGAACTAGCTTCAAGTCCTTTGAGATATGCAAACACCAGGCATAATATTTGCCTACATAATACCCTAAAGAGATATTGTAGTTCCAAGTTTAGTTATCCTTCCATTTTCTTTTTTTTCTGCAAACCTTTTTATGAGCAGTTACAATTTCCTATTTGTTTTGTTCTCTTATTCTGTATCTAAACTACAGATGAATTGTTGGACTAAAGCAATCCTGAAGGAAGGATGAGGACATATTCTTATTTTGGAGGGAGTGGAATGGTAGCTAGAGATTCTACTAACATATCCTGAGAAACGGAAGCATGGTTTTTTGTGCATTGAAGGAAGGGTGCTGAAGATTTCACTGGGCTAAGGGCCGTGTGAACAAGTGGCTATTCTGAGTGCATTCTGTTGGTGGTTTTCAATAATCTTTGTATGATGTCATTGTGTAAATATTATTAGTGCAGTGCACACACTGGAATTCAAGATGATGTTAAACAACCTCCAGTAATTTCACAGCTCAGCTATCAATCATTCACTTGAAGTATAGATTTTAATAACTGCATATGTGAAGTATAAAAGAGGGCTGATTAGTGTTCTCTCAGCACAGTATTTAATAGACTGTGCTCAGTGGAATGTTGTCAAGTGGCATGATGTGAGCTATGAGAAATGCACCTTATAAAAGCTCAGTGTGAACATTTTCTTTCTTTTTTTTCAACTAAATGAAAATCTCAAGATTAGATCAGGCAGTTTTCTCTAATCTGGCACACCCAGAATTCTTCAGACATTGTTGGTCACAGACCCAAGCTGCAATTTGTGGGGTATTCTTTCTTTCCATTTATTTCTCATCCTCATGATATAAAGTGATGGATGAGCCATTTTATTTAAATGAGAATGGATCATGACCACTGTCCAAAACTCAAAATGTTTTGTTGAGATTTGGAAAAATTTTAATTTATGGTTATCTTTATTTTCAATTGTTATGCTGCCTTATGCCTCCTCCTGATTATGGCTGAGGGCCCAAAATACTCAAAGAATGGCTAGTCATATGGTATTTGCGGCCCGACTAGGAAGTGCTGAAAATGATTAAGAGCCTGTTCTTCTATTTCCAGATCAATTTTACTGACTCTCAAGTAGGTTCAGATAGGTAGATAACATCCAGATACTCTTCTAAAAATCTGGCTGCTTATTCAGACCTAGGTCACACAAGCAGCTATTGAAAGTGTGAACTTCCAAGATAAATGTTTTCTCTGTGAACTCAGAAATGTTGAAAACACTCGCAAATCCTACTCTATGCTTGAGATCCTATTGTGAGCTACCGATCATTCCAACAATCTTCTGTGACAAAAGAGAAATAGTTAAGTGTCTAAACGGTTGTTCTGTTCCAACTTTCACCGTTCTAAGATTCCAAAAATATCTTTCAACTTCACATAGTTACTCCATCTGGAAGTACAATAATCATGAATACTTATCATAGCAAGTGGGTGATTGATATATATCTAGAATGATATGGACTATGACCCTTACAATTACCTCTGTAATATTAAGCTTATTTAAGGTCCAGTCCAACTCCCATTTACTTCATTGGTCCCTGAGAACCCAGTTCTTTCTCAGCACCTATGAAATATCAAATAGTATAGAAACTCTCTTTTAATACTTTCTCAGCTGCTTACTACTGAAGAATTATTGCATGATTTCTACTTTGCTAATATATCCATCAAGTTGTTTTGTGCAGATAAATACAAGTCTTCATCATTTAACCCCTAGATAATGTGATGTGGTTCATCACAAATACATTAGCCTGAATGACACTGGTAAAGATTGCTTGTTTTCTCAGTTTGTCTTTGTCCAATTTTATCATAAAGTGCCTGGGACGATTTGTATGGCAAAACATCGTATTTCATATTGAACTGTAACTAATGGGACACGAGAGAAAATATTTTATTTTCCATTGGGGAGGATATTACAGTTAGTCTTTCGGTACCTCCATTTTGGAACCAAGTATTCAAAACTCCACAGAAGAATGCTTTTGCCATCACTTATCCTAGCATATATTCTTCCACTCATGAATGAGTGTAAGTCTCATTAAAATTTGACAGTTATGTATCATGCAGTCCCATTACTGTAAATGTTATCATCGTCTAGTTTATGAATCTGTAGATCTGATGTGTCATGTTCCACACCCTGCAGCTCCTTTGTTGCTTTGGCAAATTTATATCTGCTATCCCATACAGTAAGTAGCAGGTACGTTCGTATGTTTTATCTGCTCAATTTCTTATTTTGAATTCAGCAGCTTCCCACAGAGCTGCTGATAATGAACAACAGAGCTTTAATATAGAAACTATTGCAGATAAACACCTTGCAGTGCTCCTATGGCAATTTTATATGAAACATTATGTTGTTGTGCTTTCTCCTTTGATAAGTTGGGTTTGTAGATATATTATAAAACTTAAAAAAAAAAATAAAACCCACAATGCTGTCAGCCAAAATATATGTTGTTTTAGTGAATAATTCTCCCTGCTTCTTATAGGGAGGAAATGTTCATTATGATTATATTTGTAGGGATAAAATAGTTTTCTCAATCATGTCTTGTTAACCTGTTTGCTGCTTTTTTTCTCTGAAATGACTAAAAAATATTGGCTTTGAGAAATTAACAATTTAGGTAATGTTTGAGGTGCTTTTAACAGTCATTTTAAAATAAATTCTTTAAAAGTTTTGAGATGAACATTTTTAATGGGAAAAATATCCAAATAGCTACCACAATAGGTGTAATTTACCGGAGACCTTTAGAATAATGACTCCAGAAAAAAAAAGATAATTTTATTTCTAACAGTATACTTTTACAAATAAGAGTATGGCAATAATTATGGTGACATTTTACTGTTATCACTAAGTTTCTTCTCTTTTTAATAGTCATGACTAATAGTGAAACGCTGTCTCAGAATGATATATAATTCTTGCATCTCTGATATAAAAATGGTATGTTAGGTGGGGCACACATATTTGAGGATAGCTTCTTGTGGAGTTAAATGTTAAGTTGGGATTCCCATGGTAAACTTATCGTTTTGTCATTTATCTGTCACCATAATATCTGACTGCTGTCTGAGAGGACCTTCTTTACACATATGCAGATGTGTGCATATACACAGTCTAAGTACAAACTTAGTGATTACCTAAAGGTGTTCATTATGCATACATAGAAAAGATGCAATTATTTACATTTCATAATGAAAATCATTATGAACATGTTAATATTACTCAAGTAAGCATTGAAGAACAATGAAATGCTAAAATCAAGTTTACATATTCAATCTTAACTTTACCTCCTTGAGCATATAACATTTCATGAATTTATTAACATAGTGTATTAGCGATAGGTCATTGCACATTTGTGTGTGTGTGTGCGTGTGTATACACTCACACAGATGCATACATACATACATACACACACACATGGCCCATTTGTCTCGAGAGGCGGTGGTAAGCAGTGGCACTGATGATCTAAGAGTTGTGCCTGGATCTGCAACTTCTTTCATGGCTTATGCATCCAATATTGGATTTGCACTGACGATTACAATAGCTACATGCCAGACTACTTCCGTTTCCATAAGTCTGAGAATTTTTCCTTCTTAGGCAGAGTTCTTTTGCATGACTTTCACAGGTCCTATAGAAAAATGACATGTCCTGTTGTAATAACCATTGCCAGGTGTTGTGATCTGATTATGTAGATTCCAAGAGCTTGGATTGATGTTAAACCTTTTCATAATGTTTTTACATATATCCTTGAATCTTAACTTTGGCCCTTGCTCCACTTGTTAGTTCACCAAAGAGGATTTCTTTGGGACAGCGTTTATCACTCATTCCCCTCACATGTCCAAGGCACCGGAGTCTTCTGTTGTTAAGGATCGCTATGAGACTGGGTATGCCAGCTCTTGATAGGACATCTACATTTGAAACTTTGTCTTGCCACTTAATATTCATGATTCTGCCAAGGCAGAGAAGGTGGAAACTGCTCAATTTTTTCTCTTGGCATGAGTAGGTAGTCCAGGTCTCAGATCCATAAAGCAAGACAATACGCACGCTAGGTATATCAGTATCTTTGTTTTCAATGTCAGTTTGGGATTGTTCCATGCTCGTTTCATAAGTCTGCCAAATGTTGTGGCTGCCTTCCCAATTCTGATGTTCAGTTCTTCATCCATGGAGAGATTTGTGGTGACAGTAGACCCAGAGTAACAGCATTGTTGAACCACCTCTAATGGGCTGTCATTCAGAATGACCTTGAGCAAACATAACAGTTTTCTTCATGCTTATGTTGAGAGCGAACAGTTTACTAACTCTGGACAAAGAATCCATCAGTGCCTGTAGCGTGTCTTCATTATGTGTGACAAGCGCTGCATCATCTGCGAATGGAAGTTCTTTAATGAGGACTTCCTTGACCTTAGTCAAGAAAGCCTTGAGTTGTGTTAGGTTGTAAAGAGAACCATCTAACCTTGCGTGGAGAAATATATCACCGTGTGAGTTTAGAAATGCACAATTTAATAGGACTGAGAAGAATATACCAAAGAGGGTAAGAGCAAGGACACGCACCTGTTTGACTCTACTCATCACCAGAAATGGTTCAGATGTAAATGCATCATAGTACACTGTTGCTTTCATATCTTCATGAAAAGATATTATGAGCTTGAGTAGAGTTGGACAGCCAGTCTTAGTTTACACTTTGTACAGTCCTGATCTACTGACTGTATCGAACTCCTTTGCTAAGTCCACAAATGCTATAAACAGTTTTCTGCATTTTTCTTGTAGTTGTCGAAGAGAAAAAAATCATGTCCATTGTTGACCTGTCAGCCCTGAAGCCACACTGTGTTTCTAGATAGACTCAATCTGAGAGTTTTTGCAGGCAATTAAAAATGACACGGGAAAATGCTTTACCTGTAATACTTAGCAAAGAGGTTGCCTCTGTAGTTGTTAGTCCTCCTTATTGCCTTTGTTTTTATAGAGAGTAATGATGTTTGCATCTCTGATACCATGAGGGACCTCTCCCACTCACCAACATTTTATAAGTAAGTCATAGAGGAAGGGGATGAGGACAGCCTTGGTAATCTTCAGGACTTCAGCTGGAATCCCATCATTACCTGGTGCTTTTCCACTGGAGAGAGCATCAAGTACTTGGGAAAGCTCTTCTGCCGTAGGCTCTATATCTAGCTCTAACATTTCTGGAAGAGTTGGAATGAGGTTATCAAGTTCAGGATGTATTGTATGTTCACGGGAGTAAAGACACGAATAGTGTTCCACCCATTGGGACATCTGTTGATTTTTATCTGTGATCCATTTAGATGTTTCAGTGGAGCAACTTTGGTAATGTTTGGTCCAAGTGCTTTATTCAGTCCGTCATACATGGTTTTCAGATCACCCATATTGAATGCTTTTTGAATTCCAGAACATAGATCAGCCCAATACTTGTTTGCACACCATCTGCATTCTTTCTGAAGAACAGATGTTGTATGGCGGAGCTGATCTCTTGAACTTTGCGATGGGTTCTTTATGTTGTTCAGAAAAACCTTGGTTTTTTTTCTTCAAGAAGAGGCCTGAGTGTGTCAACTTTTGCATCAATCCAGTCTTGGTTGGAAAATGTCTGTGTTCCAAAGGCAGATGTGGCACATTCATATATTGCAGCACTCAGTATGGACCATGTCAGGTCAACAGACTTCTGGACAAGTTTGTCTTCCATTTTGCAAGTGAATTCTTCCACAAAGACAGCATTTCAGTGCATCTCTAGAACCGAGAGAGTTAACCTTTGGTTTTCTGCAATCCCTTTGACGTATGGAGTTTCTTTGGAGCAATTTTCACGCTAAGGATAATCAATGAGTGATCAGTGTCACATCTGCACTGTGATACACATGTGTAAATTTAACGGAGTTGAGATGTTTTCTGCGGACCAGTACAAGGTTGAGTTGATGTCAGTGACTGGATCTGGGGTGGTGCCAGGAGACCTTGTGGCAGTTTTTTAAGTTGAAAAAAGTATTAGTGATGGAGAAATGATTCTGAGAACTGAATTCAAGAAGCTTTTGACCGTTTTCATTCATTTTTCCCAATGCCATCATGACCTAGGCAAATGGGCCAGGACTGGTGATCACGTCCCACTCTTGCATTAAAATCACCAAGGATGTACAGTTGTTCACTGGATGAACAGGAATCGACAACTTTCTGAAGATTTCCATAAAAGCGGTCCTTGTCTTCAGTGCACGACGTTAATGTGGGTGCATAAGTACTTATGATGCTAACATATCCTGACTTGGTGCTGAGCTTTAGGATATAACGTGTTCTGATTCAGCTATAGGTATATTGATAAAGTTCATCAGATTGTTTCGAACATCAAAGCCAACTCTGTAAAAATGGCATTTCTCTAAACTCAAACCCTTCCAGAAGAAGGTGTAGTTGGTTTCTTTTACTAATCCAGCATCTGCCAGTCTGGTCTCCTGGAGAGCAGCAATGTCAACATTCAATTTATGTAACTGTTGGTCTATGGCTGCTGTTTTACCTATTGAATCCGTGTTTGTAAGACCATGATCAGGTTCAAGTCCAGGACACATGTCTGCACATTCTAGCTACCAAGCCAGAGGCAAATTGGTTTATTGTATCGACTGTAGTAGCTGTGTGTGGGTAAGTGTCTCTTCCTGTGCGCCGCATTGCCTGGGCTAGTGTTTGAGAAAAGTATATTGCCCAAGTGGCACTATCCCCCTCTGTCTCCCCAGTTAGATCCAAAGGAAAGAGCCAGTACGTTAGGAACTGAGGTGACTGCAGGAGATGCCGGAAAAGCAGATTGGAAGAAACCTCACTGTTAACCTCACTGTTAACCGCCTTATGGTTTCCACTCTGGTTTCCATTCATAGCCTTTGAATCTCCTGAACCTACCCATAAGGCAGTGGGGAATTTTCTGTCAGGGTTCTCTTCCCTGAGATGATGTAAGGAGTCACTATTCCTTGGATGCAAGCGACCAATCATGGTTCATATGCCAATTGGATTATCCAGAGTAACCCAGGGACCCAAGTATCCCAGACCCTCAAGCAGCAGAGTGTGAGGGGGTAGGGCAGCCTTACTTGATGGCAGGATTCACTCTCCATATCACAACATCGTCATCGGGTACTTGTGACTTTCAGAACATTGGATACCACCCAATGTCCCATCACACCCTGGTAATGTTGCCGCTGCTGATCCGTGGCTGCATATTCACACGACAAAGCACACTCATTTTGCAGCAAACCTCTTAAAATAGACCCCCCCCCTCCTATTTGCCACCTGGTGATGTGCTGGGTAGCATGCAGCTCTGCCAACCGGGGAGCCAATGGTGGAGGACTCTAGCCCCGCCCCCAGCGCCACCGGACCGCCCAGCCAGAAGATAGGGGATGACTTGAAGGTAGGGAGGCGGGGTGGATTCCACTGTATAAGGGTCATCCTGAAGGTAGGGTGGTGGGGTGGGTTTCCCTGTGGCTCTGGGGATAGGGAATTTGCCTGGGCTGTGGAGTGTAGTGCATTCTAGCACATCAGTAAGACTACAATTTAATCACACATATTTTTAGTAAAATTCATGGACAAGAAACAAAACAAAATATGGCCTGTGACTTGTCTGAGATTTCCCCAGGACCACTTGCATAAGCCACTGCTCAGGTAATCCCTGAGGCTGCCAGAGTAGTATCAGTGTGGCTGGCCGTGGGGCCCAGGGCTGCTTCAGCAGCACCAGTGTGTGGCTGCGAGGTCATTGAAGTGGCTGACTGTAGAACCTCTCCAGCCCTGGATGGTATGGCTGTCTCTGGGGCAGCCTCTTGGGTGACATTAGGGTCATCCTCAATGGCTGCTGCAGAAGTCATGGAAGTCTCAGGAATTGGTGAGTTACGTAATTTTCATGACACAAACAGAGCCTTATGAATAATACAATAATTGTTTTATATCAACACAACACCAAAAACGATTTAATTGTTTAAAAAACAAATTAAAAACAAGATTAATGCTTCTCTAAAATCAATTTATGCCTGAAAAATCACCACCACAACAATATGCAATAATATAATTAAAATTAATATGAGTACCCTATTCCACTTAGTTTAAAAGTAGCCTCTCTTTTATGGTCAACCAGGTAAATAAGGCAATAGCCTATAAACCTGAAATACTTTCACTGTCCAGTAAATATTCTGATTTTTGAAGTGATGTGACAAAAGGCATGTGGACTAGGAATGAAGATTTCTTGGATGACTATATGGATTGCAAAGAAATAAAGAATGTGGCAAGTCTTTAAACTGGCTGGATACACATGGGCAAGTGCATTTTTCAGTACCAGTGCACCACTTTTCCTAAAAGGCTGTCTGCATAGTTTGGAAATGGAGATGAGAAAGACATCCTTAAAATGCTGCTATTCAAAATATCCAAATACTTCTCATAACTCGGGGTATTCTTTAAGTGAGAGTCAGAGAGTTGTTACATGAACAATTACCCAATCCAGTTTTTTGCGCACATTATCAGCAGCGAATTTGCAAGTTTTCATACATTTTCTTACAGTCCTAAGTCAAGTTCATCAAGCCCAAAGAATGGAGCGAATACTGAGTTTACGGAAGGCAAGAGAACTTTAGGGTATCGATTTGTTGAGCTATTTTTCAAGATGTTAATTTGGAATATGTTGTCAATTCATATGTGGCATAGGGAACCAATAATTAACATAGAAGCACTGGACTTTGTAAAAATATAACATTCCCCTTCCTGTGCCCTGAGCTGGAATGTAACTTGGGAGGCCAGATATTCTATTAAAAAAATTGTTGTGCACAATCGCAACTAAGTTTCTTTCAGCCTCAAATTTTCCCATCATGAAATACTTAGGCAAAGACATTGGCTTTAAAAGCCCTAAACTTGAGTGATTAAATGACTCGATGCACAATAAGGGAATAGAATCCACTTCCTTTCAAAATGTGTTTATAGCCCAGGGAATTTGGGGACAGCTAAGCCATGTCTCCTGCAAAAAGTAGGACTGATGAGAGTTCATTGCATGTTGGGAGGGAAATATTGCACCCCTTCTGAAGCGCTCCTCTTTCCTTGAATATGAAAACTGAAAACTAAAAGGACCAATAGCCCAGATGGACACCTTTTTGTGATGGATATGGGATTAGCTAGACTTGCTCTCCTGTCCTTGGCCATTATGTGGCTATGAAGGGCTCTCAAGAGGGGAACTAGCTTAGAATAGCTAAACTTCTTAAGTTTCTCTTATAGCTGACTTCTTTAAATAGAATGAAAGGCTGACAAAGGTTGCATAAAATGTTTCCCATTGGTGGAAATATTTATTTGGGTGAATGGACAAAGCAGTTATCAATGGTAGGGTGGTCACCCTGGAAATTGGCTTGTTTCTTGGCAAATAAAATACAATCCTGTGCCCAATCATCCCCAAAAGATACTTGGTTTAAATGTTAATATCTACATTTAACAGGCTTCTTTGAGCATATGAATTATGATACACTTCTGCCATATCATCATTTAATATGCACTTTGTAGATTCAGGACCTAACTTTAAGCATGTGTAGTACCATTGACTTCAATGGAGTTACTCTCTATTTACACATATGTAATTACACAGAACATTTTGCAGAATCATTAGGACCCCTGGTCTGTTCCCTTATGTGCTGTCAAATCTGCCAATTGAATGATGCATGATCCTTTCAACATAATATGTGAGCATGAAATTAAAGATTGTATCACAATTCGTATGTACAAGAGAGAAGTGATTCTACTCTGAAGTGACTTAAAACGAGATCTTCTCACTCCACAGATGTGCTCGCCGCATGTTTTCAGAGTTGCAGCCATTGTTTTTAGTGACAAAAATATGCTTCTGTTTAAAATCAGCAGGAGCTAAAAACACAGGAGAAAGGGAAGTGGATTCTGTTCCCTTAATGTGCATCATTAACTTTTTAAACTAAGCTCAAAACACTAACACCTGTCCAAAGCCATCAAAGACCACAGAGTTGCAAGGATGTATCAGAGAGCATAATTTGGCTTATGATCTTTATTGCTCATATCAATGCATGAAAAGAAAAGTACTTCATTTCAGAGCTGAGGTTGAATGTGCAGAGTTGGCAGTTAGAAAAGGCATGAAATGCATTCCATTTGCATGTGAAAAGATGGAAAGTCTTTCTGAAACAATAAGCAATCTCACAATGAAACTCCAGAGTCACAGTTCAGAAGATAATCAGAGGCTAAGGATAGCGTTTCTTAACTTTTGATCACTTAATCTTGTAGCTCTCGTGATCATTTAATGTATTTCCAGTATGGAATATCATTGGGGTTTTTTTTCTTGTAAGGGAAGAGACAGAAAATCAAAAAGATGAAAAATTGTGCAGTTTGCCCACACATTTTAACTTGTCACGACCACCATGCCAGAAATGAAACCAGGATGGCATGCCACAGTGAAAGACCTGTCCATGTCTTGTACCATTTTCAGTAACATGAGGCACCAATGTGAAGTAATTCAATGAAAGCCTGACCCTGCACAATTGAAATGAATACGCCATTGACCTCAATGAGTGCAGCATAGCTCCTGAATGAAAATGCATGCTAATATATAATAAATTAGCCTTTTTTGTCTTTTAAAAATATAAAAATGGGGTGGGGCCATATAACCAGACTTTGTATAAGACAGAACATACTACAATTTTTACTGTGGTTTAAAATTAGCTGTGCTTGAATGCAATGAAAGCTCTTCCATTTATAATGCTGAATGGTCATTGATCAAAGGTACTATTGTTAGGACTGTCTGTAAAACAAACACATTTCATGAAATTACATTTTAATTCTGCTCAAAATATTTGTCAACATTTTCCTATGCACCTGCTCTAGTTACCATAGCAAAAACTAACAAAGTAAGCCCTCAAGCGCAATCACCGTGTAATCATGCTATCTTCCATTTCAAGACTAATATCTCCTCAAGAAGGGAACATTCTCCTGAGAAACTTCAGCTGAGAAACTTCAGCATTATATCTGAATTTGTTCTGATACTGTTCAAAAATACATCACAAGCAAGTATATTTCTCTGTGCATTTTAAAAAAAAAATACCATGTCCCTCCGATTTAAAAAAATGGTTAGAAACTAAGAATACCACCTCAAAAGATTAATTCAGTTTATGTGCAACCAAAAGCAGGTGGTTACATTTACTTTAGGAATTTCAATTAGGTTTAGTTAAAAGTGTGTGTGTATATAAGTAAGTAGAAATGCTTATTTAAATCGAGAGGACTATGGGGTGTATATAAAGCATTCACCTCTGAGCTTTTATGCATCTCTGAGTCTATCATAAAGACAATGTTGTTAAACTTGTATTATGAGAGACATCAATATATCTTCTCTTAGTTTATATTATATGTTATTTTTTTTAAGGACTGGGAGTGTGAAAGTAATTTAGAAAAAAAAGATTCTTGTCCTGCTCTATGTAAAAGTAGGATTCGCTTTATCCTGTAGCTGTAGCAGAGAGGTTTGGAAGATGATGCCCAGAAATGTATTCATGCTAGGAGTTTAATCTTGTTCCACTGTGGCCATGCTCTTTGAAGTAATTTAATCAGAATTATACAAACACAATTTTATACTTTGTTAGAAGTCCAGAATTCTTCAAATGCTGTTCAATGAATTAATGATCTAATGAATTACATTACAGGAAAGAAGCCAAAATAACTCTTATGTGGAATTGGAGATATATATATATATATAAAAAAAAAATCAGGTTCCACAGATAGAGAATTCCATATTAGCACTTTTACCCAGCATTGCTCAGGTTAAGGAGGGGCTCAGGGCAGGGGCCTCAGAGTGTGGGGGGTGCAGGAGTTAGTGCAAGGGCACTGGGGGCTCAGAGCAGGAGGTTAGGAGTTTGGGAGTGCGGGAGTCAGGGTTCGGTGTGTGTAGGGGCTCAGAACTAGGATGGGTGCAAATCTCAGGGTTGGAAGGTGAGGAAAGGCTCAGGACAGGCATGTGGATGCGGGAATCAGGGAGGGGCAGGTTGCTCAGGCAGGGGGTGAGGAGTGTGAGAGTCAGGACAGGGGTTGGGAGGTGGGTGCTCAGGGCAGGAGGTGGGATGGTGTAAGAGATTGGTTGGTCACCCCCCAGAGTAGCTGGGGGCACCAGGGTCCCACTGTCCAGCCACCAGCTCCCTGAGGCCAGTCACTCACCAGCAAGGAAACCTAATCTGTGTACAGTGGCCAGCAACATCCAGAGCCCATGCCCCTGTGATCAAGACCCCCGCCCTTTGAAGTGTAACTGCTTACCAGCAGACCCTTTACCTTGTGTTTTATGAGCAACAATCATATTCCAAGCAAATGCCATTGTCCTGACACAAGCAAACTTACTTTGCTTTAAGTTATGATAAGAGGAAGCTGTATACCAAATTTGGTGGTTGTAGCTCTTAACATTTAGAAGGAGTTCTTGAACTATGGATTTATAGACAGACACACATTTCAAATATATATATATATATATATACACACACACAAACATATATACCTGGAAAAGCTCAGATTGGAAGGTGTGATGAATTAGACATACACATAATTCACTCCTAAGTACAGGTTTTGTCCTCCCTGGTCTGGCACCCTTGGGACCAGGGGTATTGCTGGATCAGTGTGTCCTGGTTAATAGAGGTTCAGCCTGTAATACAAGAAAAAATGCTGATTTTATACCAGAACTAAATGAAACTGTTTTCCCCTTAGGAAACATTGTTTGAAGTTGTACCTTCTTAATTATATATGAAGTGCAGTAGCATAGGAAGTGTCATCTGTATTGATTACTTCTGAATGAAGCTTTTGGGGGCAATGTGACAAAGATACCTATATCATCCCCATGAAATATGTATTAAAGTTAAATCTCTGAAAAGGTGATTGTGTGTTGATAAAGGTTTTATTATTCCCCCAAAGTTAAATACTTAATTATAGTAATTACCAGAAAAGTATACAATACAGTGCAGTTATTGAACTTAAATCCATGTTGTATTTAATATATGGGTTATATGATCAGTTAGGGGTTTTCTCCTGGCATTACAGAAGTTTAATGTCTATCAGAAATTATCTGAGATCTAATCCTACATAGAAAGTTGTTGAAGTTACAGAGATAACAGTGAAGTAACCTATACATTTTATTTGTCTCTCCCAAGGGGAAAACCGTTACATTTAGTTCGGTATAAAATCAGCATTTTTTTTCTTGTATTACAGGCTGAACCTCTATTATCCAGGACTCTTCAATGGAGCAATACCCCCATTCCCAGTGCTGAGCCCTTCCACACCCCCAACCCTTTGTGAGAGCTTGTAAAAGCTGTCATAAAATCACCAGTTGTATTCCCATTTGTACTCTAGTAAAATGTCCTTGCATGTGTGCATATGTGTAGAGGTACATGCTTTCAAATTCCTGGAATGACAGATTTCATCAAGTCGTTTCTCAGATTGGATAACATAGATTCTCCTAATTAGGCCTAACAGGAGAGTGAAATATCACATTAAATAACTTTTTGCTGTTTCAGATTCTTATAAACTTTTACTTAAATGCATAAGCCCATATGTTCTCTCTCCTTCTGTACAAAATGAAGGGAGAGGAACAAACTAATTAAAAACTCAGGGACATTTTGGAGCCAGAGGGATACTGCTTCCTTCTGCAGTGTCAGTGGCTGGTGAGCATACAGAATAGTCAGAGGCAGGATTTACAAATTCAGTACAGGCCCAAGGATCCATAGGTATTCAAGTCTACAAATTTGTAGTTCCTAGATAGCCATAACAAAGGAGACACACATTACCTAACATGGCAGCACCATCAGAAGAGCAGTCATTCTTAATGAGAGCTACTGGTATCTATAATCTATCATAGTGGTATCTAAGATAGTCCTTTTGGAATTTTGAGATTATTTATATTTGAAAATACTTTTAATATCATATGGTGATTCTCTCCATCCTGGCCTTACAGTGCTGCACCAGCAAAAAGGAACCAGAAAAGCCAGTCCAAGCATTGACTGGCAGCTTTACATAGGTCACTTCATACTGTATGTCTACATTGGAGCTGGACATTTCTCTTTAGGTAGACATATCTTGTGATAGCTCTGATGGAGCTAGTGCACTGAAAATAGTACTGTAGAACTCTTCAGAGCATCACTAACATGGCTGTAGATTACATCCAGATTGAGCATGCTCTGGTTTAGAGTTATAGGGGTAGAGTTTACCTGCAATTGCAGTTTGCTTCTGTTTTGTGCTAGATTATGGAACTGAGACTAGGAAATCTTTTCTTCTGTGTTCTTAATGTGGTCCCTTTTGGGTCCAGATTGAAGAAGGAAGCTGCCTCACTTGAATGCAGAACCTTCAAGATTGACTATAGATACCAAATTTTTCATAAACAATCCTGCCACTTAAATTAGCAGGTGCACTACTTTTTACACTGGAATATGCTGGGTGAAAGATTTAAAAAATGATTTTTGTTTTTATTGGGGGGGAAAAAGTCGTGACTATTACAAATAGAGTGAATAAAAATATTTGCTAACAAAAATAAAATCTCACCTATTCAACTGTCATTTTAGTGCCAAGAAAATTTTTACAGTTAGAAATCACAAAATAACTCAAATTACTTATGGAAAGACTAATGGAAACTTATTGAATTTCTTATTCAAATGTACTATGCATGGTAATTATTCAGTAAAATGAATAATGTTTTAAGTTGAAATCCTACAGTTTTAAAACTGTTCTTTTACTTGACTTTTGTAAGCATGTTAATTAAAAATCTATTACATATATTTAATGTCTTGAACTTTCCTATAAGTGTAATCTAGGCAAAATGACTTTACCCAGTCAATGACGTGTCTTACCTGCTCATCCTTATATTATATTATATATATATATATATATATATATATATATATTTATTTATTTTATCTGCTCATTCAGTGGAACTTGCAGAAACAATGTGCAATCATGTAATTAGTTGTATTGTAATGCAATACACACTAGGAGGCTGAATTAAGTTTGCATGTTAATGTTTGGTTAACGTAGTTTTCCCACCTACGTACCATGCTAAAGAACAAATATAAAAATCAATCCTCATACAAATTCTTCAGGCACCCTTGAGTTAACCTCCTTTCATACTGAAAATTGACCATTTATTCTTTCTTATTGTTGCCTGTCTCTTAAACATTTTCTATCCATTACAGAACTACTTTGGTCACCCATTGCTATTTACTTCAATAACCTCTTGAGAGATTTTATCAAAGACTTTATAAAAGCACAAATATCTCCTCCTCTTCATTGTCCATTATTTTCTTGATTTCGTCAAAGAATGCTAATAGGTTGGAGAAGCAAGTTTTACCTTTACCTGTACTAGTTTTTCCCTATCCTATTGTGGTCTTTTGTTTAGCTTGTCTTCAATTATTTTTTACATAGCATACCTCCTATTAAAGTAAGGTTCACTGATACATAACTATGACAATCACTGTTAGTACCTTTTCTGAAGGGTAGGCACAAAAATACGCTCTCCAAAATAGTAGATTGTTTTCATGATAGATTACTGTTTCTGTGTAGTGAAATTCCTACTTACATGAAAAATTTCAAACACTGAATTCTAAGTGTTATATGGGCTTAAATTCTTTGCTGGTATGAGGCCTGAAGCACTTAAATAGATGGCTTGATTTTCAGGGGTGCTGGCCAACCATACTACTCAGTGGTAACTTGTAGGTGATTGGCATTTCTGAAAAATGGCCCATTAGTTGTATACATTTCATTTTTCCAAGTGTTGGACTAAGTACCTGTATACTCTTAAGAATCAGGTTGGTTTTAGTTTTACCAAAGATTATTCTTAAAATCAGAGTGTAAAATCTTTCTCCTCGTGCAGTGTAATAGAAATAATGGCCATCTGCATTTGTGACAATAGCACTTTTATTTAATCTCTATTCAACCAAGAACTCAAAGGAAAATATCATGTACCATTAGAGCTGGGGAGAAAATATGCCCCAGAAGACATACACCAGGCATGTCAAACTCGAAGCCTTGAGGGCCACACAAACGAAAACTGGACCACCTAGGGTTCCCAGATAGATATATTTTTTAAAAGCCTTCTAGGTGCCAGGCAGAAGGCACCAGTACTGGACACTTGGCAACCCTAGGGCCACCAAAGAAAATGTACTTTGTTGGAAAGTCATAGTTATTTATTATTATTAGATTATGTTTTAGGTATATTTTATAATACAATAATTTGATGTGTAAAATTATTTGTGCATATTAAATAATTTAAAAAATAATTTTTAATTTAAATATAAATACGTAACTTGTTTTGTTGAAATAAAAATAAGTATAGACCATAGTAAATCAAATAGAACAGACTTCTGTGAAAATTTCAGATACTTTGTAAGTTTGAGATTTTGCATAAAGATATTCATTCCATTGCAAAATTTGACATATTTATTGATATAAAATTAATATACATTTTGTGATTTTATTTGGGAATAAATAAATAAAAAATGAAACAACCCTTTCCTCTCCCCCAGAGCCAAGCATTCCTACACCCCGTTCTAATGCAACCCTCCACTACTTCCCCAGAGCCAGGTCCCCCTCCCCCCTCCAACCTAATGCCTTCCTCTCTCCCCCATAGCCTGGCACTCCCAGCTCCCACCCTAATGCCTCCTTCCTCCCCCAGAGCGAGGCACTCCCAGGCCCCCACAACCTAATACCTGGGTCCCAGAGTCTACCTTGCCTCCTGAGGTGCTGGGGTGGTGTGAGCAGAGCGCCCAGCCAGCCATGAGCGCATGCACAGAGTGGCCCGGTAGGCTGTGAGGGCCTGCTGGAGAACCCAGTGCAGAGTGCCCAGCTGGCCATGAGCATGTGCTTAGAGCAGCCTGGCTGTTTATGAGCAGTTGCTGTGGCGCAGAGCTGCCCAGCTGGCTGTGAGCAGGCACTCAGCCACGTGCTCTGAGTGGCCAGCGGGCCACACTTCATTCTTGTATAAAAATGTTCTGGTGGGCCACAAAAAATTTCAATTGGGCCACATGCAACCCTCCAAATGCCAGTTTGACATGCCTGACCTACACAATACACTCAGGCAGGCATTCAAAGATGGAGGAATAAGCAACAGCTTATATAAAATTGACACTTAACCAAATTTAAAAAAATGGAGGCAAGACAGCTTAGTAGAGTATAAAAATCAACTCTGCATACCACGTTCATTCTTACCAACAAAAAGCAAGAGTGGATAAAAGAATGAAGAATATGTTTTGCCTCACTTGCTCTATAACAGAGCAATTATTCCTATACCTGCAAAATCCACAGCATCTTGGTTTGAGATTAAAAAAACTATGTAAAAATCTAGTTAACAGACTATGTGGATTATTTAGGTAGCAAGGCTCTTGTGTAATGAATTCGGAATCCTTGCTTGCTTCAGAGTTACGCCTGGGAGCCATAACTTTGGCTAGTTATCTCAGGAAAACTGAAAAATTGAATGGCTCATCGCATATTTTCTTTAACACTTTAAATGAATTTAGTACGTATTAAAGGGGCTATACTGGCAGCCTTTGGAGAATAAAGTTTTCTTAATCCACAGGACAGATATACCAGAAGCATCAGTACAGCAAGCTTCCTCAAGCAGCTGATGTGCCCTACCTGCTTGTAGTAAGAGTAGATGATTCTGCAGTAACTGAACTTCTTACTTAGGCTAGTTCCCTTTGTGGAGCTGATTTTTGTTTGTTTGCTCTTGACAAGAGACGTCACAAGTGCTCCTTGGTGCTTGGATACCAGGACACTGGACATAGTTTAAAAATGCAGATATATGGAGACTATTATGTATCTCCTAAATCACTGGAAAACCTTTAAGTAATAATGACTGCTAGTGACTACAACCCTGGGACATATTTAATCTGAGAAGTATAAAACTGAATAGCGTTATAATTTTTGAGCTATTCCATTTCCCTTTTATGAGGCATTAAGCAGTATACTTCAGTTCATTTGTAACCAGTTATTAAATCAAATATAAATTATTTAGGTTAACTTTGTACTGAGGAGAAATGGAATTTCTCTCTTGTCTCCTTATGTCTAGGAGCTCTTACACATCATGCTGTGGAAACAGTAGAACAACAGTGATACCTTGTGATCAGTTAGTGCTTCTGTTAGGGAATCAAATTACCTGAAGCTATCAGATCCCATGTTACTTCTATTAGTAAGACCCATCAGAAATTAGAGAGAGTGCTTCTTTTTCAGAAGTCTGAGCTACTTGGTGCTTCACTGATGTTTCACTGATTACTAAGGAAACAAGGTAATTAATTCTTAAAATAAAAAGACTTAGTAGTCAGCCTGAACCATCAGCAGGGGGTTTGAAGAGAGCTGCAAGTTGTGGGAATGGCAGAGTTCGGTCTGTTACCTGTAGTTTATCTTGAAAGAGAGAGAGAGATTAGTAATTCAAGTGATGCTTTTACAAATGCATACAAATTACTTTATAAAGGAAATTGTTTCAGAGATTTTCTTAAAAAGGAAGGGCCAAAAAATACTAAGCACAAATCACTTCAAGTCCTAGCTGATGAGTTGAACACCACTACTGTCATGTACAGTATTTAGTGAGCTTATGATATCATGTTGTCTTGTTGTATGGACTGCCCCAATAATGGTTGTCAGTAGAGTGGCTATATGCTGCTGTCTTAATATTTATAGAATTAACCTTCTCTGGTCATAGGGGGCAGTTCTATGCACCCAAAGTGCCCAAGCACCAGAAACATTCCTGGCCCAGGGGCTGTGTGCCAGCAAAGTTTGGGGCCAGGTCTCTACCCTCGCCCACTTGCCACCCTTGGGCAATTTAAAAGGGCCTGGGGCCCTCACTGGCAACACAGTGGGGATAGAGCAGCTTCCTGCCTGTTTGCAGGCACCTCCCTGCAACCTATGCCCCAAGGATCTGTTCTAGGACCGGTTTTGGTCAGTATCTTCATTAATGACCTGGGTGAGGGGATGGATTGTACCCTCAGCATGTTTGCAGATGACTGTAAGCCAGGGGGAGAGGTAGATATGCTGGAGGGCAGGGATAGGGTCCAGAGTGACCCAGACAGATTAGATGGTTGGACCAAAAGAAATCTGATGCAGTTCAACAAGGACAAGTGTAGAGTCTTGCACTTGGGACGGAAGAATCCCAAGCATTGTAACAGGCTGGGGACCGAATGACTAAGTAGCAGTTCTGCAGAAAAGGACCTGCAGATTACAGTGGATGAGAAGCTGGATATGAGTCAACAGTGTGCCCTTGTAGCAACGAAGGCTAATGGCATATTAGGGTGCATTAGGAGGAGCCCTGCCAGCAGATCCAGAGAAGTGATTATTCCCCTTTATTTGGCTCTGGTGAGGCCACATCTGGAGTATTGTGTCCAGTTCTGGGCCCCCCACTATAGAAAGGATGTGGACGCATTGGAGAGGGTCCAGCAGAGGGTGACCAAAATGATTAGGGGGCTGGAGCGCATGACCTATGAGGAGATGCTGAGGGATTTGGGTTTGTTTAGTCTACAGAAGAGTCCAGTGAGGGGGGATTTAATAGCAGCCTTCAACTTCCTGAAGGGAGGTTCCAAAGAGGATGGAGAAAGGCTGTTCCCAGTAGTGACGGATGGCAGAACAAGGAGCAATGGGAGTTACAGTGGGAGAGGTCTATTTCACTAGGAGGGTGGTAAAGCACTGGAATGGGTTACCTAGGGAGGTGGTGGAATCTTCATCCCTAGAGGTTTTTAAGTCTCAGCTTTACAAAGCCCTGGCTGGGTTGATTTAGTTGGGATTGGTCCTGTCTTGGGCAGGGAGCTGGACTTGATGTCCTCCTAAGGTCTCTTCCCTCTCTATGATTCTATGAGGGGGAGTGTCCCCAGGTGCTGCCCCTGCTGCAGAGTCCTGGCAGCAGTGCACGGGCTTATCCCTTATCCCCCACCTTGGACTGCTCTGGAAGACACGGGCAGCTCAAGTCCTGCTGTGCTGCTGGTTTTGGTGGCCCTTTTAAATTGCCTGCAGGCGAGGCTGACACACCTCCTGGGGACACACAAGGGCAGCAGGTGGGCAGCAGCACATGGAGACCCTCTCAGGAGCTGCTGTTAGAGGGGTGTGCCCCAGATAATTGTGGCATCCCAACCTCTTTCCCCTGCTCCCCGTCTCACCCCATTACCTCCCATAACCTACACCCTCTCTCCCCCGCTTCCCTTTCATTCCCCAAACACCTTCCCAGAACCCTGCCCCCATGCAAGAGCCTGCATCCCCATTCCCTCCCAGAGCCTGACTCCCTCACCCCTTGCACCCAAACACTGTCCAAGAGTCTGCATTCAAACTCCATCCTAGAGCTTGCACCTCAGGGCCCCTCCCACACCCACGTTTCTTCCCAAAGCCCAACCCCTCATCCCTCCCCCACCCAAACTCCTTCCAGAGCCTTAGGCAAGTGGGAGAGGGGTATGGGCTCTGGGCAGTCAAGGGCACCACCAGAATTGCTGCAATCTGCCACCCTTGCCTCTGGCTCTCATGCAATTACTGTGTAGCTGTAAAGCCGCAGTGGTGAACCCCCATAGTGACTGAAAGTTGTGCTTTGTTCTAATCTCATGTGTTTTGTTGTTTGCTTTGCTAATCTCTGAACATATCAAACACTTGGTATTATTTCTGAGAAATGTTTCCATTCATTTTAATGGACTGTCTTTTTTTTTTTTTTTTTTAAGCTGATGGCTGTTCCTGGCAATAGCAGTGAGAATTGCATGTTGTGTTATCACTTAGTGATACCTTGCCTCTTAGTGCTTGCATTGACTTTACAGAATGAGTTTCTGCTCTGCTTAACTGAAGCAGAACATATTCCATTATATAATGTAGCGGCACTTGGTTTTAATCATTTACAAATGTGCTTTACTGTGAGGAACATCTGCTGTTTCATAGAAAACTCTGAAAAAGCACTCGTCTTCTGACAGAATAGTAGCTTCATTGGAAATAAGTCTGAAATGCATGTCTTTAAGTGACACTTCCATTCTAAGCATCCCTTTTCTTGGGTTTATAACCTAAGCTATGTCTAAACTACATCCCTCTTTCGAAAGAGGGATGTAAATTAGGCAGATTGAAAGTGCAAATCAAGCAGGGATTTAAATATCCCATGCATCATTTGCATAATCAAGTCACAGCGTTCTTTCAAAAAAGGGCATTTTGAAAGTGAAACTGCTGTCTAGACACGGTTCTTTAAAAAAAAACAAAATAAAACCCTTTTCGAAAGATCCTGTACTCATTTTTTGAGTACAGGGTCTTTAAAAAAAAAAAAGGGGGGGGGGGTTTCAAAAGAACCATGTCTAGACAGAAGTTTCACTTGAGAAATACCCTTTTTCAAATGAATGCTGCGATATGAAGTACGGGATATTTAAATCCCCGCTTCATTTGCACTTTCGATCTGCCTAATTTACATCCCTCTTTCGAAAGAGGGATGTAGTTTAGACATGCCCTAAGTGAGGAAAACTTCCTAGGCTGAAATGTGGCATATGTGGCCTCAATTTAGAAGTAGTTCTCTCCCTCCTCTTTAGTTGCACAAATCGGAGGCGAAGGGGAAGAATGAAACTATAAATTATAATGAAACAATATGATATGGAACCTCTGTGTAAACTTAACTATATTCTGGTAACTTACCTTAAACTTATTAATCACTATAAAATGTTATTAGAAAAAATATTCTATAACTTTTTTTATCTTAGCTAATGCATATATTTAAGGTTACATATTTTCCCATTCATTTGCCTAACTACCTAAAATAGCCATATAGGTACAACCCCAATCATTATGTTATGTACAAAGGAGGTTTATAATTTGGGTGTATAGGCCAAAGCATAAAATATAGAGGCCCTAATCAGATTGCCTTTGAGGCCAATATTTTCTTTGATTAAATTGGGAAATGGATCCACCTGTTTCCATATAGCTGTCAGGTTTGGTATCCTTTAGATAACGGAACTCACAGAAAAGGGAATAGGTGCTAAAAATATTTTTGCTGTCTCTAATCATTTTTAAACATAAGTAGTTCAGCAGCTAAGAACTATACACTATTTTAACCCATACATCTGTATTCCCCCTGAAATGTCGTGTTTTCCAGGTGGCTGGGGTGAAGTTGAATGCAACTTTTACTTTAAAATTCAAGTCTTTCAGTTTAGTTTTTAAAATAATGTTAAAATATGAGTACAGTCCAGCCACCAATATGTACTGCGATTTTAAATCCAGGATTTTGCTTCAGGTCCATTTTGTAGTCGTTCATTTTCTCCAATGTAAATTTTATTTCAGTACAGCTATTCACTAGGTAAAGGACATTGTCAGCAATTTATAACTTACTTGTTTGAATAGTTAAAACCCCTCTTATTTACCAGATTTGTTCTCAGCCCATTAGTTCAGCCACTTTTTTTAAAAAGAAAGCAGTGAGGAAAAGTGTGTTCGTGTTCGTGTTCGTTCCTTAAACAGAGACTTGAAATATGGCAGATATCCCTAGTTTGATGATATGCTCTTTGGAGGTCTGGTGAAAATTGGTTAAGATTTCTTAATGTTGTAAGGATGTAAAAAATGTGCTTTGTGTGTGCTCACTTGGACATTGCAATGTGGTTGCATCAGTCTAATAGTGCATATGTTCACACACATCTGTCTTAGGTTTTTATTGAAAATACTGTGTATTTCTCTGCACTGTTGGAAAGAAGCAAGGCTTGAAAGGAAATGTCTCTTCTTATCTTAGTTGAGAGAAGTTTTCAGATGAAATTGTACAGTACCTTAAGATGGAGTTAGTGTATTGTTGATTTAATGATAAATGACTTATCATAAAGAAAATGAAAGCACTGCATACCTAGAGAATTCAGAGGTAAGGTTAAACATTAGATAAGTTATATATTGATCATTTTCAATTTAAAACACAACCTTAACTAGCTATTTGTTGGTGTCACAGTAAGTGAACATTTTCAGGAAGGGTTTGAAGGAGGAAAGGACAGTGGTCCCTATGGACCATTTGAGAGAATATCTGGTATAGAAGGAATGACAGTGAAGAATGTCTGATGCATTTGTTAGAGCAGCACTAGAAGGTTTTGAGGGACAAGACAAAAGGCCAGAGTGATAAGTAGGACAGAATTATTCAGGGTCTTGAATGCAATGGCAAAATACTTCCACTTGCTGCAGTAGAAAAGGCGCAGCTAATTGAGAGATTAAGGCCATGGTTCAGCTAGGTACTTAAGTAAAGAGGTAATTTAATCATGTGAATAGTCTTATTTCAGACTCTTGACTGAACTGTAGCTTTAAACAGAGAGGTGTCTTGTTCAGAATTACAGGCTAGGAAGCTGAGCATAGTACAGACTAGATGTAATAGTGTAGTCAATTAACCGATTAAGCCGTAAGCAAAAGCTTATAGGTTCATGCTATAGACTACATGCATTTCCCCCTCTCCCCCAAGTAAACTTTTTAGCAGGCTGGGCCAGCAAACTGGCTCAATCCTGGCTTGCAGTGGATCCAGGATCTACCCCAGCTGCAGCTCTGTGATTAAAGTGTATTAGGAGCTAGGCTGGCAGGCATCTTGGCTCAGTTCCAGAAGCTCAGACACACACACCTAGGGATGCCAGATGGTTTCAACAAAAATACTGGACAGACTTGACATTAAATCACAATCTACCTTCCATCTTATTTAGAAAATACAGGGCATTTATATTTTCTCATTTATATTTTCTGAATTTGTTTCAAATACTGGACTGTCTGGTTCAAAAACAGACACCTGGCAACCCTACACACACCCTGGACATGGGCTGGTGCCATCCCACAGTGCTGCGTCTGTATCAGAGACAGTAGCATCAGGTGACAGGCAACCAGTCTGCGAAGTGGAGCCAGAGTATACTTGCTGTTGGCTTCTCCCCTGGGAGCTATAGAATAGTCAACTAACCAATACAAATTCATGAGGTTACTTGACTATTCAATTAATTAATTGCATAGACTAAGGAATGGCACAAAGGCCAGAGAACAGATGATTGCAGAGGTAACACCACACCTCTGGATGGATCATCAGCAGTGAAATTAGGGTTGCCAACCCTTCCCATTTGCAATCCAATCTCTGAGACTTGGAATTGATCTCCCGGTAGCTACAGAAAACGAATCAGGAAGATTTTGAAATATGCTAAAAGTCTAGTCAGTGGTGTAGTGGGGCTAAAGCTGTGTCCCTATGTGCCCTGGCTCTGCGCAGCTCCCAGGAGAAACAGCAAGTCCCTCTGCCTCCTAGGCTCAGGCGTGGGCAAGAGATATCTGTATGCTGGCCCTGCTTTGAGCGCTGACTCTTCAGCTTCCACTGGCCAGGAAGTGCAACCAGTGGGAGCTGTGGGTGCGCTGCCTGTAGGTGGAGGCGGTGCACGGTGTTGCTTGGCTGCCCTGTGCCTAGAAGCCAGACTTGCTAATCCAGCCATGGCCAACTCAAGGTTTGTGAGCAACATGCAGCTCTTCTCCCCCCACGCTCCTGTGCAGCTCGCGAATCCTCTCCCCTCCTCCCTCCCGTGGCTGGAAAGCCACCCCTATGACCCCCAAAATGGCCCTTTCCTCCTGGCTCTCTGTGCTGACCTGGGCAGGGGGGCTGTCCGGCCATGAAAGCTGCATAATAAGTTGGAGGTATGCTTTTTTGTGTTTTCGTATATTATATATTTAGATTGCTCCCTCATTCCTTCAGTATATTTTATAAACTATTACAATGGCAATATGCTTTAGTTTCTTAGCAGTTATTTTATTCATAATAAATAGTATCTGCAATGAACCTTCCCCTAATAGTGAGCAGTACTGCCGTATGTTGTGTCTGAAGTGATCGTCTAGGCCAGGGCTGGGAAACATCAGGCTTGCCTGGATCCGGTCCCCGAGGCTCAGGCCCCACGCCAGCATTAGGGTGCACGTGCTGGCGCCTCTCCCACCTCCTCCTCCCGCCCCACCATGGGACTGGAGCACTTAAAATCTACTAGGCTGGGTCCTCCCTAGGTGCTAGTATGGGAGGGGAATGTGAGCAGTGTCTTTCTCCTTCTTAATCAGGGCCATGTCAGTGAGGGGTGGCTTTTTTTTCTGCTCACTTGTGTGCAGCCCCTGACTGATTTTTCTGTGGGTCAATGGCCCCCAACCCAGAAAAGGTTCCTCACTCCTGTTCTAGGCATTTGTGGGGCATATATGCTAGTTAAACATACTTTATTTGAATGTTCATAGTCTTCTTTTTTTAATTAACAACAAAACCTTTGAAGTCAAGAGAGAAGAAAGCAATACTGTTTGCAATTCTACTGAGCTCTAATGCCTAGTATTATCACATTTATCATCTTTACACAAAATATTTAATATCCAGAAACAGTTGCTAAGGAATTTGAGGGGAAAAGGTCTGTTTTAGGGTATCATCAAGGATTAACTGACTGTGTCAATCAGCTGCTAATAGAGAAAATGTTCAGTCAGGGTCTCTTCTGGTGTAAATTAATGCTGATCCATTGAAGTAATGAGATACTTTGGTTCTAAATGTCTAAACTTTTCTATTAATTCAGACCAAACGAGATGTTAAATAACTTTACTGTTTATAATGCTACAAATGTTTTCCCAAATCTTAGGTTTGTACTTTAAGTATATGCCATGCCACGTGCAGGGGAAAGGTCATTGCTCTAACCCCAGTCACCTCATATCAGGAAACCGTTCCAGATGGTGGATTCTAATTTTTTCAGGGTAAACGGATTCCAGTTATTTAAGCTTACAGGTAATTATTGTGTTAGGCCAGTAGGCCAGTAAGTACTTGCTGTAAGAGCTTAAATAACTGGGTTTCCTTATATAAGTAAACTATGTTTATTTGTATAACTGTTGTTTTTAGATTAATATACGAGTAATGTGATCGTGATTATTTTCAAACATAGTATGTAGAAAACCAAATGCAAGAATTCTACAAGATTTTTAGGGAGAAAGTTGGCAAGTTAATGGCTGAGAAGGAAAAAAGGTTACATGTGATTCTAGTGACTAAGGAATTCATAGTTTTGTTTACATTGGTCTCTATTTAGGGGAAAAATAAAAGGGGCACGGACAATATGAGAGTAATAAGCCTCTATGGGTGTCTCAAGCTTACTGAATCACTGTCAGTTGTTTCTGAATAGCCAGGGAGAATGAAGAAGTTATCAAAAGATTAGCTGAATTTTCTGAATCTTTAGTGTCATCCTAAGCCCCCTGAGATAATAGTCATTTGAATGACTTCAGAAGACTGTAGGTCAGTCCTTTAATCTTTTGTTATGGAACCAGTCTTCTAAACACAAGCAAAACACTCAAAAACAAACTGACGACCAAAAAAATTGTAAAAGAATTGGCCTGGGAAATATTTAGACACCTATATATTGTAAATAAATGCAAGTTAAATAACGGAACAAGTACTAAATACCTATAAGCACTTAGTAAAAATAGAACTACCAATGGTAAACCACATACTACTTTTTGTTTCAGACATATGGATAGATAAATTCATAAAGAGCATATGGTGGATGTAAAATAATCAGTAGCGTCCTGCTTAAAGGAAAAAGTGAGTGTCACTTAAAAAAGACCACCATTCCTGAATCCTAACCCTTGGGAAATAGACTAGTTGTAGGTGATGAGCAAAATTGGTAGGTTTGCAGATTTGCCATGTTTTAGACTCAGTTATTCTAAAGAGGAAAAACATGAATAGAGGAATAGTGAATATATTAAAACCTTCCAGCTCCTTGAGTGTTGGCATCTCAGGATTATAACTTACTCCAGCTACCTACTAAAATTTGCAAGTATAGCAGCAGAGCCAGTGTAACAGCCTCTGGACATCTTGGCTTTCCAGTATGGGAAATGCCATGTCAATTGATCCTTCTCCAGGATTTAGCCAGAGAGCTAGAGAGCTGCCCTTAAAAGAGGAGAATAGTGAGGTGCACAGTCCATCAATCTACCATTGTTCCTGTTCTTTAGCCATAGCTTCATCAAATCCCAATATATTTTGCCATTGACCCATAAGATGGACTCCTCTGTATGCTTTTTGTTTGAGTTCTGTCTTTACTAAATCTAATTTTAGAAGAACCTTGAAAGTTGGCTGATAGTATTAATGCATTTCATGCTGAGCCTCTCAACATTTTAGTTAAAATTATTGACACTGTCAAATGAATTGAAACTGACTGAAGTACCTGAAAAGAAGGGTGTAGTGATAAATGACAGTGTTCTAAATTGTAGCAGAAATTTAGTACAACTTTGTTAATGATCTACCCGAAAGGTAATCACTCTTAATCTGTGAAAATAAGAATTAGAGTAAATCCCTTTCTACTTTCTTCTCTACAATGCGATCTAAAATTGCATTTAACAACCTGACATACCAAAAATTGTATGGTGATTAGCGGCTGTTTATGTCTTGGGACTGAGCCTGGGGGTAGGGATAGGGAAACAAAAGAAAAAGGGAATTACTAATAAATTCTTTACTGTGAGATGTTCACTTTATTACATGCACTTCTCAAAGAGATAATCTGGTTTAAACTAAGGGTGCATCTAGACCACAGGGTTTTGTCGACGGAAGTTTTGTCGACAGTATCTGTCGACAAAACTTCTGTCGACATAGAGTGTCTAGACACATTCAGTTCTGTCGACAAAGCAAGCTGCTTTGTCGACAAAACCCTGTAGTCTAGACACAACCCTACAGGCAATAACACCTTCTGTTGACAGAACTCTGTCGACAGAAGGTGTTATGCCTCATAAAATGAGGTTTACCAGCGTCGACAAAACTGCTGAGTTCTGTCGACATTATGTCGATAGAACTCAGCGGTAGTGTAGACGCAGGTATAGTTTTGTCGACAAAAGTCCACTTTTGTCAACAAAACTCAGTAGTCTAGACACACCCTAAAAGGTTACACTGTTAGTAGTTTAGTAACTTCAACTTCCAAAATTTACACTATGCAATTCAAAATAACTTCTTCATTATGGACAGAGTGTTATCTAGCAACTACATAAGGAGAGGACACTGGTTTATTCTATCCTTTTTTCAGATAGGGTGTGGCAAAACATGGGAGGCCAACCCGGCAGCACCCCAGCTGTTCTGTCCCAGGCATCCCCAAGAGCAGTTGGGGTGCTGCCAGGTTTGTCTCGCAGCGCCGAGGGGCGGTGCTACGGGACCAACCCAGCAGCACCCCAGCTGCTCTGCCTCAGGCATCCCCGATTCAGCTGCTGCTGAAACTGACCAGCAGCGGCTGAATCGGGGACGCCTGGGGCACAGCCGGACTATCGGAAGGGGGGGGCTATGAGGGGTCTGGGGTGGCATCCCCACTGCCCCACCCCAGGCCCCTCATAGCCCCCCATTCCGATAGTCCAGCATATCTGATAATCCGGCACCCCCTGGGTCCTCAAGGTGCCGGATTATCGGAAGTTTACTGTAGTTAACTTCCTTGAGTGTATAGTAAGGAAGGTAGGATAAATCTGTAAGTATTTATAACTTGTGTGGTCTTTCAGAATTCAGTAATTTACACAATTAAATCCTGATAGACCAGGATTCATATCCTCAGAAAATCCACATGTGAACTTCATACAGTCAATGAGCTTCTTTACATGTTGAGCCATTCAGCTGCATCGTTCCTCATTGATTTAAAGGAGTAGTCCACGTAGAGCTATCTGCAGAAGCAGGGCTGAAGTATTAGTTTTAGAACAATTAGTTGTTCCCCCACCTCTTCTGTGGGAAAAATATTACAATATTTACTAGGTTTATTGAGTAGTTGAGGTAACTACTCGCTCCCCCCCCCCCCCTTGCTGCATCTATTTTAGAGGCAGGAGGAGAGGGGAGCAGGAGCCAGTGCATCACTGTCTCTCTGAGGCAGGGATATTCTGCCTTGGAAATATAATCAGAGCCACCTATGGCTCTTGCTACATTTTAAAAGCAGAGATGCAGCAGGCATAGCAAGTGCCCCTCTTTCCCGTTATCAACTAATCGCATATTTGATGGAAATTCCATCAACTAATTGATTAGCTGAAACATCAAAATTTAACATCCTAATATTTACAGCAAGATCTCATCCATTCTAACCAAGTATTTTTCTTATCTGAAATGCATGAAAATGGAACAATCTCACCAAGAAATGTTTCAGTACCTGTGGATTTTTCAGTTTATTACAAACACAATTTCTTAATATCAATTCATTGGACCCGAGAGCTGCAGAACACGCCTACCTTCCAGTTAATTTCAGGGAAATGGGCTCAGCATCTAGGTCAGACTCATTATGAATAAACACAATATAACTTCCAAAGAACATGCATGAAGGAGAAAGTTCTGTTTAAGGGCTTATTTCAGAATAGTTATTCCTGATTATTTCCATGTCTGGAATTTTTTATTCTGAAATAAGTATGCCCTCAAATGGGGTTAATTAGTAATAGTTATACATTTTAAATGTACACCTACCTTTATAGTGGATTAATTTTCATTTGTAGACAAGCCCTAAGAAATTTCACCTTCTGTATTTAATTGGAGATTCAATTAGGTGAATAGAAAAGAAAAATTAGATCTGTTAATTTTAGATAACTTCAAGGAAGAAGGAACAGTGACTGTTGGGATGTTTTACAATGTATTTTCTTATTTTATTTTAATTTTTAAGCTACTTGACAATAGTGTTTCACCCTTATCCACCCCCAAATTAATCCATATTTGGGCTATAACTATATCATATATATGTTCTAATTAGATAAATGTGCACCCATATGTTAATAGGAGCCCAACTAAGAGTTTCATGACAATTGTGAAATTTTATGCATAATTGCAGGTGAACTATACATGCTAATTAGTACATCCAGTTATTGTGCCTTAACAAGAAGATTTGGGCTTGGAGTGATCATTTCTCTACCTTAGTCTCACTGCTGAAATGATTCAGCTTCTAAGATTGTAAGCAGCCAAGTCAATCATGAAATACAAACTTTCCGTTTACTAAATGAGTGTGTTTTCAAATGGACACTATTCTTATTTACAATTTATTTGTTGTTATACAAATAAATATATGATAAAGAAATGTGAAGACACATGTGCCCACATTTTAATGAATTTATTTCTTTATTGTAACTGGGTTACATAAATTCAGGTAAAGGCTGTTTCTCTCTGTGTAAGATTGTAAAAAAATAACTCACAAGTGTCTCTTCTCTTTTCTGATACAATGATTTTAAAGTATTTTAGAATATAGGTAGGTGAGAAAACAAATGAGAATTAGTTCTATGTTAAATAATTCTAACAATTTAAATCTTTGGTTTGAACCAGAGCGCTACTTAGCATAAGTTGTCCACTCATCTCCACTTCAAGGTGACACTTGGGATCAAAAAGATATGGAAACCCAGTAGGTAGAGTCAAAGAAAATCAGAGGAAACCTGAAATGATTTTTAACCACACACAATAAAATAATTTCCCCAAACTGCTTATTTTGATTTCACCAACTGAACTGTGTCAAGTAATTAGTAGATTTGACCCAGTCCTTAGCCAGATCTCACAACAATGTTGTTTTCTTTCTTGCCACCTTCTTTTGAAGAAGCTTCTTTGAAATTAATCCTATTTTTCAAAGTAGATTTCTGTTTTATTTGCTGAATTTCATTAATGGCAGGTTCCAGTATCAAAAGTTCTACTAATGATCAAATGTTACTAATGAATCCCAATTATTTTGGACTCCTACAAATCAGGGAATTAGGTGATTTATCAGCTATCCAAAATAAAAACTGAACTGGTGTTTAATTCTATGTCAACTTATTTGACAAGTAGGAATAAGAGATCCTCTGGAAAAGGGCTTATTTTCCGGAGAAACACGTCTAGACTAGCGCTTTTCTCCGGCTTATCCCCAAGCTGGAAAAAAGTGGCAGCCATGTAAATGCAAATGCCGTGGGGGATATTTAAATCTCCCGTGGATTTTGCTATTCCAATGTGTCTAATTTGCATCCCTTTTCCGGAAAAGGGGTGCAGTGTAGACACAGCCGAAGAGTGTGAGCATATAACTACACTGCAATTTAATACCAGGTTAATGGTACTTGAGTTGGCAGACCTTGAGGTTGATAATTAAGGCCTAAGCATTTACATTCATTTGTAACCCTAGGTTTTAGGAATAGTTGAAGTCTGTGTTCCAACAAGTACAGTGCATTATACAGCTCTGAGTCTAATCACCTAAATTCAAGAATAGTGATAGAAATGTAGCCGTGTTAGTCTGGTGTAGCTGAAACAAAATACAGGACTATGTAGCACTTTAAAGACTAACAAGATGGTTTATTAGATGATGAGCTTTCGTGGGCCAGACCCACTTCCTCAGATCAAAGGAAGTGGGTCTGGCCCACGAAAGATCATCATCTAATAAACCATCTTGTTAGTCTTTAAAGTGCTACATAGGCCTGTATTTTGTTACACCTAAATTCAAGACTTCCTAGTGCCCCCGCAGTATGGCCTCTCCAGACCTTTGTTTGTTTAGTGGTGTAGTGAAACTTGACTGTCCACCATACTGAACTGTCCAGAGGACAAAGAAAGTTGGCCATGAAATTATGGAGTACTTGTGGTGGACTCCTAAACTGAGTTGAGTGGAGTTTCTTATATACAGGCATTCCCCGCGTTACGTACAAGATAGGGACTGTAGGTTTGTTCTTAAGTTGAATTTGTATGTAAGTCGGAACTGGTACATATTGTAGGGGAAACTCTAGCCAAACATTTCTTCAGAGCTCAGTTTTATTTTCCCACACCTCACTTCCCTTAGTCTTTTATTCTCAAGCTGAGGTGTCCGATGAGAAAAGCCGCTCCGCGGCTCCCTGGTCTGCTGGGGGAGGGGCGCTAGCTTCGCGTCTCCCTGGTCTGCTGGGGGGAAGCAGCTAATGCGGGGTTGCCTCACCCTGTTTGTAAGTAGGGATCCGATGTAAGTCGGATCCATGTAACCCGGGGACTGCCTGTACTTCAGAGCAGTAGGGCTTGAACCTAGGATCCAAGCTTGACACAGGCTCTGGCCTTCCACTTCCGTGGTATCCTGGGTCCCAGCCTTGAGTTAGCAAGATTTGTGCTTGTGAGGGTTAAGCTAGAGCCTGAGTTTGCTTTGTGGGCTTGCTCTGCTGTGTAGAGTTGTGTTAATATTAAAAAAAAAGTGGACTTTGTCAGGGTACTATAAGCCCATTAGACTGAGCAAAATAATGGAAATGCTGATATGGAATGCAATTGAAAAAGAATTAAAGGATAGGAATATAATTAGTGCCAGTCAACATGGTTTATGGAAAATAGATCTTGTCAAACAAACCTGATTTCATTCTGTGATGAGATTACAAATTTGGTTGATAAAGGCAATTGTCTTAATGTAATATACTTCTACTTTTGTAAGTCATTTGACTTAGTATAACTTGAGATTCTGATTAAAAACCTAGCAGTACACAATTTCAGTAAATCACATGCTAAATGGCTTAAGAACTGGATAACTGACAGATTTCACTAAGTAGTTCTTAATGTATCACAGTTGAATCGGACTTGTTTTAATGCAATTCTGCTTTAGAACTAGACAGTAAGACAACACTTGAACATTTTCATCAATAATCATTTAATAATTTAAAAAAAATTGTGGGTGTCACAAAGATTGGCAGAACAATAGATAATTGTGGGGATAGGGCAGTCATACAGAGCCAGCTAGATTGCTTGGTAAGAGAGAGGTCAAGGGCCAATTCATGTAATGTGTTTTAGTAAAGAAAAATTATATAATGAGATACAAGGAATGTCATACCTAAAAGATGGGGGTGGAGAGAAGAATTGTAGCCTGGAAAACAGTGATGCTGAGAATGATTTGGGGATTATTGTGGATGAGCTCCATATGATTTCCCAGTGAAGTGCTGTGATAAGAAGGGCTAATACAGTCCTTTGATGTATAAAGAGGAAATCACTAAGGAGGAGTAGAGAGGTGATTTTGCCTCTATATTTAGCATATTGCTGCAAGGTCCTTCTCCAGTCCCCTTCCCTTGGGACCCCTTCGTGGGTAACAAATCAACTGGAGACCTTTTCTGGTGCAGTCACCTGTGCATTTTATGGCCAGTGCCAGTTTCCCACCACCTTCTATTTACAGAGCTTTTGGTCACAGTAAACTCAGCCAGCTTTTCCTGCCTGGGGAGCGCACACATCCTGGGCTCCTCCACTTTCACTTACCCTCTGGCTGTCTTATATAATCCTCTGTCTAATGAGGCCCACAGCTGCTTCCATTAGCCCTTCAGGCCTGGGCTTGCTCAGATGGCTGTAATTGGCCTTTTCAGCAAGGCTGTAGTGGCAGAGATCTGGCATAGCCAGCAGTCTGTCACAATATATAACCTAGAAACACTGCGACCACTGACAAGGGAAAGTGAAGTCTGCTCTGTCATTGGCTTTTAGCTTAGTGGCACATGGCTTTAGACCTTAAGGTCAGAGGTTCAATCCCATCTGCTGACAACCTGGGTTTTTTGGGTTTACACATAGGTAAGGCCATATTGGACTACTGCCTACAGTTCTGGTGTCCACATTTTAAATAGATGTTGCAGAATTGGAGAGGATGCAAAAAGGAGCCACAAAAACTATTCCATGATTGAAGAAAATGCCTTGTAATGGGAAATAGCTCAATCTATTTAGCTAATCAAAGAACAGATCATGGGGTGACTTGAGTACAAGTATCCTCACTGGGAGAAAATACCAGCTACTAAAGGACTCTTATTCTATCAGAAAAAGGCATAAGAAGAATAAATGGTTGGAAAACAAGAGAAGACAAAATTGGGAATAAGGCATAATTTTTTTAACAGTGATGGTGATTAACCACTGAACAAAACAAGTGAGGGAAGTGGTAAAGGTTGAACCACCGAAATCTGGCACTCTCTGGTCCAGCAACGATACTGTCGGACCAGAGAGCCCAGCTGGGAGTGAGTTTGGCCAGGGTCAGGAGCAAAGCCCTGGCCAGTGGCAGCAGGTCTGGTGGCCAGGAGTCCCTGCTAGGCAGAAGGCTAGGAGCACATCCCAGACTGGCATAGTGAGGAGTGCAGCCTCAGCTGGGGCTGGTGGCAGCCGTGGCGGTAGTGGAGCTCAGTGGCTGGGACTGATGTCCCAGAGAGGCTGGTGGTGGTAGGGAGCCTTGACCCTCCTGGGTCCAGTGCAAAGATGTAAGCAACTAGTCGACTACCCAGTAAGCATATGCATATCGGGTAGTTGAGTAGTGACTTGACTGGTCACTCCCTTCTCCCCTACCCACACTTCCTCTATCAGAGAGAGGCAGCAAACAGGGAAGCAAGAGCCAGTGCTGGGGGGAACCGGCTTAAAAGCTGGTTCTCCCCTACCCCCTGCACTGTCTTGGGGGCGAAAGAGGCAAAGGCGTAGCGAGGGACTAGCATGAGCTGGGAATCACCTAATTCCTGGCGCACACCCAGTCTCCCCAAAGACTCTGGTAGCTTTTCATACATTTAAAAGTCAGAGCCTCAGCTGAGTTAGCTAGGGTAGGAGCTAATCCCACTGTGGCTCTACAGTTTCCCCCCTTAGAGACTAATTAAGTAGTCCATGGAAATTCCATGGACTAATCAATTGGGTGATTACTAGGTATGTTAAATTGCGGGTAATTAACTAATTACCCTATTTACACTATTTGACTAGACGATAGGATGTTTCCACTTTGAAGTGTAGAAACAGTCCTAGGGCCATTGCTACACTTTTAAAAGTGAAAGTGCCATATGGAGCCCAGGATCAGCTGGGGACTCCCTGCTGACTCCCGTGTTCCATGTGTCGCTGCCGCTTTGAAACGCTGCCTCGGGAGCCCGGAGTCAGGTTCCCCATGGTGTTTCAAAGCAGCAGTGCTGCGTGTAGCCCAGGGTCAGTGGGGGAGTCCCCAGAGGACCCTGGGCTCCATGTGTCACTGCTGCTTTGAAATGCTAGGAGGAGCGTAACACTGGGCTCCTGCAGTGGTGTTTCAAAGTGGCCTCGATGCACAGAGCCCATGGTTCATGCAACACTGTTGCTTTGAAGTACACCCTCCTTCCCCCCAGCCCCTTTGCTGCGTCTTTACAATAGAGGCAGCAAAGAGGGGGGAGCCACTATTCAACAAGCTTGTCGACTTACCGATAAGCATTTGTTTATCAGATAGTCAACTAGTCCTTCGCATCCCTATTGATTACCTGCAATTTAACAGCCCCAGTCCAGTAAACTCCCTTGTTCAGGATTGCTCAGGACCTGTGGGTGCTGGACCAGGGAGATCCAACCTGTAGATCTTTGTTTTAAATCAAAACTGGATGCCTTTCTGGAATATATGCTTTAGCCAAACATATGTTATTGGGTTCAGTACAGAGGTCATTGGGTAAAATTTTATGGCCTGTGACTCAGGATGTCAAACTTGATGGCCTAATGATCTCTTCTAGTCTTAAACTCTGTGGATCTATAAAATATTTAAGCGTGTCTTTTTGAGATATTTCTGATTATAAAAGGAAGCTTATTCTAAGTTTTCAGTGGGACTGGTCACATGCATAGATATGTCCTAAAGCAGCTTGCAAAATTGGGGACAAAGGAGATGCCACTACTGACTGTGAGTAGAGGGATTAGAATCTGGCCTAAATGTGTTTTTTAGATGTTGGGTACAATTCCTATGCAGATGCACATGACAGAAAAAGGGATATCCAAAAATCTAATTAAGCAAATTTAAATCCAGATTTATATTTCCAAAAATGTCTTATTAATATGCAGTACCTGCTTTCATACTAAAAGTGGTATTCTGGAGCACATGAGGAAGAAAAGGTATACATAAGTCCCATGCTTATTATATAAGGTATGCCTATTCTTAATCTAATTTGAAATTTTCCTGAAGACACATGCTATGGTATTTATTTATTTTTTAAAAATTAACATTCCATTTCCATCAATTATAAATTACATGAGAGAACCAAAGGGTTAAGAGGATTTTTGAAGTTTCTTCCTAAGAAGGCTAGTGCTATTCTCCCAGCGGTAGGTACTAGTGACTGTGGTTGAATGTGCCAGAATTTGATCCTTAGGTCTTAAACAAATAATTTCACATTTAACAGTGCAAAGCAGTCTGTGTATGGCTTCACCAAACTGTTTTGATAGATCATATCTCTGTGTAGCTGATACTGTATAGCTGTTCTGACAGTTGCCAGTGTGATTTATTTCTGAAGCTGGCAACCGGTGGCAATTTATTTGCTCATTCTTTATCTAGACACAGTATGTAGTAATCAAGGAGATAAGATAACCTAGGATCATTCAAATTTTCTAAGACAGCCAGCCATTAAGGCCACTAAAAATTATATTAAGAAAGGAGTACTGGTCTTATCTATATCTCAAAAAAAAAGTGTCCTTAATTTGAAGGACCAGTTTCTGTAGTAGGGATGCCATTAGGAGGTTATTGTTTATCAACAGTTACCTTGTAGGTACATCTGCCTGGGATACTGCCACAAATTCTTCTAATTACAAGAAATGCACAACAAAACTGTACTATAGGGTTGAAGATATGACAGAACTATTGTCATATTGGCCCACAACATTTTGGCACCTGAGGCGGGGAGTTCAAGTGATGCCTCCATGCCCCCTCTCTTGGGCCAAAACTTTGAAATGTCTCAATTGTGCCTTCTTCCTGTTCTACTTCTCTCATGGTACTGCTCTTCTACCTACATATGCTCCAGCAGCAGACACAATTTTCTACACTCTGGGTTCTAGTGGCACCCTCCCACAGCTGCCTCAGTTCACCTCATGGTAAGACCAGCCCTTGTATTGTTCCATGCTGACTGTTCAGGTAGCTGGTGATGTATTGCTATTAGTGAGGTTAAGAATAGAAGTGATCTTCAAACCTGAAAAATATTATTTCCTTTTAGAAAACACAAAGCTGGATACACTGTTACACTCTGGCTGCTTTTTATTACTCCAGCAATGCAAGGCAGCTGAAACTAAGATGAACTAGCTAGTTGAGTAAAATGTATGGCTGTTGTATCACCAGAGTGGCACAATGCAGCTGGAACGTTTTAGTGAATCTGGTGAATTTTATCTGAGTCACTTAAAATAATGTGTGCATGAAAATCAGGGAATGATAAGTGATAGAAATGTAGCCGTGTTAGTCTGGGGTAGTTGAAGCAAAATGCAGGACAATGTAGCACTTTAAAGACTAACAAGATGGTTTATTAGATGATGAGCTTTCGTGGGCCAGACCCACTTCCTCAGATCAAATAGTGGAAGAAAGTAGTCACAACCATATATACCAAAGGATACAATTAAAAAAAATGAACAAATATGAAAAGGACAAATCACATTGCAGAACAGGAGGAGGATGCGGGGGGGAGGGGAGGGAAGGAAGGAAGGTAAGTGTCTGTGAATTGATGATATTAGAGGTGGGGAGAGTGGGATGTTTGTGAGTTAATGGTATTAGAGGTGATAATTGGGGAAACTGTCTTGGTAATGGGTGAGATAGTTCAAATGTTTGTTAAGTCCTTGTTGGCAAGTGTTGAATTTTAACATGAATGACAGTTCAGAGGATTCCCTTTCAAGTGCAGATGTAAAAGGTCTTTGTAGCAGAATGCAGGTGGTCAAGTCATTGAGAGAGTGTCCTTTCTGGTTAAAATGGCAAGAAACTGTTTTCTCTTTGTGATCTTGTCTGATATCTGTTTTGTGGGCATTAATCCTTTGGCGAAGTGTCTGAGATGTTTGTCCAATGTACATAGCAGACGGACACTTTCGGCACATGATAGCATAGATTATATTTCTGGATGCGCAGGAATATGTGTTCTTGATCTTATAACTCACTTGGTTAGGTCCAATAATGGTATCAGCAGAATGAATATGTGGACAAAGCTGGCAACGGGGTTTGTTGCAAGGGAAGGTACCAGGGTTGGTATTAGTGTGGTATGTCCTGTGGTGGTTGGTAAGAATCATCTTGAGGTTAGGTGGTTGTCTATAGGAGACTATGGGTCTGTCTCCCAGAGCCTCTTTGAGTATGGTATCCTGTTCCAATATAGGCTGTAGTTTATTGATAATGTGTTGGACAGCTTTAAGTTGGGGGTTGTAGGTGATGACAAGTGGTGTTCTATTGTTGGTTTTCTTGGGTCTGTCTTGAAGTAGATGGTTTCTAGGTATTCGTCTGGCTCTTTCAATTTGCTTTTTTATTTCTCTGGGTGGGTAGTTGAGATTTATAAATGCTTGGTAGAGATCCTGAAGCTTCTGGTCTCTGTCAGTGGGATTAGAGCAGATGCGGTTATATCGAAGGGCTTGGCTATAGACGATGGATCGCATGGTGTGTTCTGGATGGGAGCTGGATGCATGTAGGTAACTGTATGAGTCGGTGGGTTTTCTGAAGAGAGTGGTGTCTAATTTTCCATTGTTGATTTGTACGGTGGTGTCCAGGAAGTGGATCTCTTGTGTAGAATGGTCCAGGCTGAGGTTGATGGTGGGGTGTAGGTTGTTGAAATCTCTGTGGAATATCTCCAGTGTTTCTTGGCCATGCGTCCAGATCATAAAGATGTCATCGATGTACCGTAGGTAGAGGAGGGCTGAAAGGGGACGGGAGTTGAGGAAACGTTGTTCTAGGTCAGCCATAAAGATGTTAGCATACTGTGGGGCCATGCATGTACCCATGGCTGTGCCGCTGATCTGGAGGTATAAGTTGTTCTCAAACTGGAAATAATTGTGGGTGAGAACAAAGTTACATAGGTCTGCTATCAGGTTGACAGTAGTGTCCTCTGGGATAGTGTTTCTAATTGCTTGTAATCCGTCTTCATGTGGGATGTTGGTATATAGAGCCATGGTGGCAAGGATGGTATTATTGGGGAGGTTATCGATGTTTTGTAGTTTCCTTAGGAAGTCAGTAGTGTCTCGGAGATAGCTGGGGGTATTGGTTACGAAGGGTTTGAGAAGTGTCTACATAGCTGGATAGACCAGTAGTGAGCGTGCCAATACCAGAGATGATGGGACGTCCGGGGTGCCCAGGTTTATGGATCTTGGGAAGTAGAACAATCCTGGTAGGGGGTCAGAAGGTGATTCTGTGAGGATTTGTTCCCGAGTAGCTGTGGGGAGGCTTTTAAGGAGACAGTGTAGTTTCTTTTGGTAGTCCAAGGTGGGATCAGAGGGGAGAGGTTTGTAAAATGTGGTGTTCGAGAGTTGTCTGGTTGCCTCCTGGTTATAGTCGGCCTTATTCATAATGACCACAGCACCCCCTTTGTCAGCTGGTTTGATTACAATGTCCAGGTTGTTTTTGAGACTCTGGATGGCATGGTGTTCAGCGCGGCTAAGATTGTGTGTCGCTTGTTGTCGTTTGCGAATAATGTCAGTCTGTGCGTTGTTGCGGAAGCTGTGTATATAGAAATCCAGATTGTAATTCTGACCGTCAGGGGGAATCCATATAGAATTATTTTTCCTTTGGTGTTGATAGGGGGGATCTGGTAGGTCAGATTGATGTTCAGTGGTGTTCAGGGAATGATAAGTGATAGAAATGTAGCCGTGTTAGTCTGGGGTAGTTGAAGCAAAATGCAGGACAATGTAGCACTTTAAAGACTAACAAGATGGTTTAGTAGATGATGAGCATTCGTGGGCCAGACCCACTTCCTCAGATCAAATAGTGGAAGAAAATAGTCACAACCACATATACCAAAGGATACAATTTAAAAAAATGAACACATATGAAAAGGACAAATCACATTTCAGAACAGGAGGGGGATGCAGGTGGGGGGGGGGAAGGAAGGAAGGTAAGTGTCTGTGAATTGATGATAATAGAGGTGGGGAGAGGTGATAAGATGCAGGTCATAGACAAGCATAATCAGTCAACATTGATTGTATATGGTAGCACAGCTAGTGCATAGATTTAAGATTTTAGTGCTGCAGCCCTGGGCCTCTTCGGCAATCTTATTCAAGTGTGCGAGTCATGCTGTATATTTACGTACTAGGCAAATGTCTTCACGCTGATTGCCAGTGGGAACATTACAATACAAAGCAAGGAACCATTTAGCTTATGCATGTAATGATACTCCGTGTGTTTCATTTCCTAATGTTTTAAGCCATTCATAACATCTCACCAAGGACTGAAATAGCAGCAGCCTCTGATAGATTTTTGTCTTAATTTAGCCTTTGTTAAACTACCTAAATCTAACTGTAATCCTGAAGGAGGTGAATAGGTTTTCTTTTTCAGATTAAACAAACATTAATTTTGGCATGTTAGATCTTGTTTCATAGATGCTAATTAGTTTTAAATACTACGTTCCCCCTTAAAATATTTAAATCACCACGTATAAAATATCACCAGACCTTGGGATCTACTTATTACTGTCTGTATCCCTTTATTGGGTTTGAGCTAAAATTATTTCCATAGCAGAAGCAACAAAAAATACTTAATGCACCCATGGAAATGAAATAATTGGGACTGAAGAACTAGGAAACGTTTCAGATTAAGGGTCAGATACTTTAAGTTGGGTGAGAAAATACAGATCATTTCCTCCATTGTGAATCAATGCAGATATAACCATGATACTCATCTTTGCAGGCACAGTGCAAGAAGGAAAAATTACAGCCCTGCCAGGGTGTCCAGCCAGACCAAAGCAAGCAGGGCAATGCCATGGTCTTTCCTCCCACAAGCACTGAGGCTGTGTCTACACTGGGCCACTTATTCCAGAAAATCAGCCGCTTTTCCGGAATAAGCTGCGAGCTGTCTACACCGGCCCTTGAATTTCCGGAATAGCAACGATGCTCTACTGTACAAAATCAGCCGCTATTCCGGAAAAACTATTCTGCTGCCACTTGGGCATAAGTCCTTATTCCAGAACACTGTTCCAGAAAAGGGCCAGTGTAGACAGCCCAGTAGTCTATTCCGGAAAAAGCCCCGATCGCGAAAATGGCGATCGGGGCTCTTTTCCGGAAAAGCACGTCTACATTGGCCACAGACGCTCTTCCGGAAAAAGGGCTTTTCCAGAAAAGCAGCCTGCCAATGTAGACGCTCCTTTTCCGGAAAAACTGAAAACAGAATAGTATTCCGTTTTAAGCAGTTCCGGAAATTCATGCAGTGTAGACACAGCCTGACAGTTCAGAAGGGATTACATGTCCCACTTACAAAAGGAGGTGTAAACACAACTCTGGCATATTCCCCCTAAAGTTGTGGGAGGCATATCATCTAGTGATGCAGATACCCACTCTTCATCAGAGCGGTAGTTTAGCATTTCTCTCTGAAGGCCTCAATGAATTTATATTTTCAATTGGCTATAAAACTGATGTGAACTTAGATGCCCTGCCTGCTGGATTGCAGGAGATCGGGTACAGCCATTTAGAACAAAGAAAAAATTCAGAATACCAGTCTCAGATGTGGGGATGGTCATAGTATACATCGGGAAATTATGTGCCAAAAATATAATAGTGAATCAAAAATGTAAAAGTCTGTGCACAATAGTTTCAAATTTTGCATATTTTATTGATAACAGTATAATCATGCAGATTTAAATTATTTTAGTAACTTATTTCAAAATACCTGCCAGTAATTTTTATGTAACAAGCAGCCAAAAATATTCAAGAAACATTTTTTTGACAACTAGATTCCTTCCCAGGAATCTATTAATACCTCACTTTGAGCAATATTTCACTTAAATTACAAAATAGAAACTTATTTCCCTTCATTGGCACTGCAAAGACTTGGAGAAAAGAACTCTGTGTTTGTGCAGTGGTGCAGAATTCCCTGAAGAGTTATAGTATAAAGATTTTAGAAAGATACGTTGTGCACTGAACCACATCTGTTGCCTATATTTTATAGTTTTCTGTTACTTCAATCACGGTACAAATTCCAAGAGTACATAGTTGTTCGTTATCACTTCATTTCAATAACTCCCACACTATATTATCTTTGATGTTTATCTGTGATCACCCCCAACTGCGTAAGTTGTGTGTGTCTGCACATGTGATGTGTAGGTTTGTTTTCTTAGACTAAATTGGCAACCCAAGCATGATAAATACATGACTCCCTAGAGCTGTTGGATTTTTCATTAATCCTATACAATAAGAAATCCATTGAAAAATTCACTCCGGAGGCTTTTCCACTAAGTATGCTTACTTGGAGTTGCAGAGGACATGAAAATAAAATGACCATATGAAGTGTAACCTCTGAAACTGAAGCAATATAAAAGCTTGATGTGTTATGGTAAAATTAGCCAGACTGAAATAATGATTTATCAATAAAATAACTGAAACTTTACTGGCTACAATTCACAGAATAGAGGAGGTTACTAGCAAAGTGCTGCTTGAATTGATGAGCTTTCTTACATAAATGAATGACCCTTCATAATGTTATTGAGAGTACAAGATGTTTAAAAAAATCTTTGATCTCATACATAATTGTCATCCTTTTTGAGTAATGAGAGATAAATAAACTAGCATAGTTTTTAAAAATTTTTTAAGTAACTACTTTATTTTTTCACGCTTGTGTGAATTTGGAGGTGACAAAAATAATTGACTCAGTCAAATTCCTACTTAAGTCTCGCATTTCCAGAGAGCTTCCCAGATTTGTCTGCTTTCAGTCACAAAATAACACTTGGCAACATGTGACAAAACATTCATCATATGTCATTTAATCACAGGGTCTGTTGAAGTTTATTCATGATTACACCCAACTGTGTAAGTTGTGTGTGTCTGCACATGTGATGTGTAGGTTTGTTTTCTTAGACTGAATTGGCATCCCAAGCATGATAAATACATGACTCCCTAGAACTGATGGACTTTTCATTAAGCCTATACAATAAGAGATCCATTGAAAAAGAACACATTTTTAATGATAAAAAAAACCCAAAGCCTAAAAGTATACTAATTTTTTTAAAGAAATCATATTTTCACAAAATAATTTCACTTTCTTAAAAACTCCATTTTTTACTTTTGATTGGCTCTAGTAGGAATCAAAATAGGGAAATAAGTGAGTAGTTGACATCCCAGTAAGCCTAGGCTTATTGGGTAGCTGAGTCACTATTCAAGTACTCACTTCCCTTCCCCTGCGCCCCCCCCCCCCCCCCCCCCACTTGCTGCCTCTGTATCAGGGGCAGAAAAGTTGTGGGGAGCTGGCTTAAAAGCCGGTTTTCCCCCTGCACCTTCTTTGCAATGCAGTTGGGTGGCTGGAGAGGCAGAGGTATAGCAGTTTGGGACCCAGCAGGAGCTGGGACTGCTCAGTCTCAGCTCACACTGGGTCCCAGACCTATCCTACCTGTGCCTCTGCATTTTAAATGTGGTAAGAGCTGCCCAGGTCACTGGGCAAGGTGCGGGGGAAGCAGGCCATCTTTGCACTTTTGGAAGGGATTATGCCTCAGCAGAAGGTGTGGGGTTGAGGGAAGCCAGCCCTCAGTGCAACCCAAAGTGAACTGTGCCTTGGGCCTCACCCTGCCAGACCTTAGAAATTCCTAGAGAGTGCCAAATAGCACTCAAGTCGCCATTTCAAGGGCCCTTTAGAATTGCTGGACCTTGGGGCAACTGCCTCCTCTGTGTCCCCTGTTGGTGGGCCTGTATACAAGGCTGTATGTTTGCATGTTACTTTTAAGACCCAAATCTGAACCCATTCATGTGTTACAGTTGCAATTATTCAAGAAACGTGATTTAAAACTCATAATTTATTTTAAGATTCAATCCTGCAAGATGCTGAGCACTTTGATCCAGTAAAACTCTTAAACAATACATTTCTGTAAGTGGGTAAGATTAACCAGTGCTTAAATTTAAGCAGATGAGTAAATCTTTTGCTGGATCAGACTGTTCATACTTTGAAGGACTGAACTTCAAAGACGTTTATAAGAAAGATTTTTCTCTCATTAAGGTGAAAATGGATTTAAATAAATGCATGTTACAGGGATCTGATGAGTATTTTATATTAATACTTTTTCCTTTAATTAACTATTAAATAAGGCAGAAGGTTTGGAAATGGTAATACCAGGAGATTTGAATCCCTATCAAAACACAATGTCTCTTGAGATCTCTTCTTAGACTATTGGAAGGTCAATAATTAAAACCTGAGAAGGGTGAAAATAGAGTTGTCAGCAAGTAAATATGATTTGTCTATTCATCACTTAGACATTACAGAGACAAACATTATAGGGAAATCTAAAAGTAATAGAATTAAACCCACCCTGATTTTAGAAAAGGGCAGTTATTTCAACCAAATTGATCTTAATTTTCATGAAAGGTCTTTATCACTTCCCTATTTACAATGTTTAGATCCATTTAATTCAAACCTCATTAAGAGTAGTAATAACTCATCAATTTGTTAGCCAAACCTTTTCATGTTACTTTTCATAATGCTATAAAATGGTCTATTTAAATCCTGAAGTGTTATAAAACCACCAGATTGTTAGTTGCTTCAGATGCTTTGAAAAATAATTACTCCAAATTATTTTTATATTTAATTAGCTGTGTAATGCATTTAATTAGAGACCCAACTATGCCATTTCAAATTGGGTAGTGTGGTGGAAAAGTAGATTGTAAAATTTTATAAGTGGAAATGTTAAATTTCCTGTAGACATTTCACATATAATAGAAAACTGCCATTGATGGATCTCTAGATATCTCCAACATTTAAAAAAAAATGCAATGTTCAATTAAACAGCTTCAAGATAGCTAAAATAATGTGAGGTACAATTTCCGCTCAGTACAGATTATGTATTACAGATAGCTAATGAATTTAAAGGAGCATGTGTGTTCACTTGTTTGCTATTTGCAATGAAAATTTCCCTCCTTGACTGATGACAGTTGCTCAGGCTCAGAAGGGTACCCTGTGTTCATGTTCACACAGTTGAGCTGTACTCCCTTTGCCCCACACTTTAGGGCTCCTGCATGAAATTTGATATCTCTGGATTATTTCAGGCAATGTGGGGGAGCTGACAACAGCCTTCCCTGTAAGGTGGCAAGAGATATTTTTAAATTTTGGACAAGGGAATTTGCTGGTATTGAAATAGTATTAGTGCATGAACATGTATTTTAAATGTAAGTTCTCTTTCTGTCTGCATGGTTTATTTCCACTACTACACTTTTTTTCTGTGAAAAATGTTTATTAACTTGTTTAGACACAGTCTGAAGTGTTGTTTAAAGGCATGAGCACAATAAACTTAATGTGTCAATGTTTCAGGGAATCTAAATTATTTTCAGAATTTCAGAAATTGAGAAGGGATAAGTGGAAGGAGAAAATGTTGGGCTGGTGTCAAGCGATAGCTCGTAACCCTCACAGATTCCCAAACATCACAAGAACACCTGAGGTCTCAGTTGATGCGTCACATACCTCTACCTTGGTGAGTGAAAAGTTATGTTTCATGATGGTATGCAGATGAACCTCAAAACTGCTAAAATAAATGTTAAGAAAAGTACTGTTTGTCCTTCATCTTTGTATATTTGAATCACTTTCGCAACTGCTATTTTTAGTTTTTCATTTGCCAGTTTTTCCCCTTTTCTGTCATGCATTGTCCATTCCATTTTTCACACCGCAGTCTTCATCTTGTCTTAGTAATAAAAAAAATGCGTGAAATAAATCTGTACTTCTACTCTTTGGTTTGAACAATGATGTTAGACTATCAAATGTACCCCACTCTGACTTGATTAAGCTCTGTTGCTGCAGCTGTTACTCAAACAAATAGACTCATTCAGGTCAGTGGACTAGTAATATAGCTGAGAGAGTGTATATAGGTTGCAGAATATGGCCCCATGTCAAATAGCTCTAGCACCAATAAAAAATAGTTTGTGTATGCAGTTTGTCTAAAACAATACTGAACAGTATCTGTGTATTAGAAGCATGCTGAGTTGAATATGCTGTTGGATACAATGTAGATGAAATTTTAGTAATGCTTACCATTTCTCTTTGCTCAAATGAAAGGAGGACACTAGCAGTAAGCCTAGTTCTGGATGTAAAACAAGACCTGATTCCTGCCGGATATGGTGTTCCTTTGCTGTCAGTAACGTCTCATAAATCAACTTATATTTCCTCCCATTTATTTCTTGCATTGTGGTTGTTTTATTAAAAAAAATTGTAACAGTAAATAAGTTTAAAATGAACTTTTAAAGAATTAGAGTTGTGACATTCTCCTTCCAAGATGTTACAGTATTGCATATGCATTTGTTATATGAAACTGAGTGTTTAATTGGCCTCCTTTGATGTTTCATTCATTCTTTGTCACTTGTTTTGACTGGGAAATTTATTCTATGAAGACACTTTTCTTTTTATGGAATTCCTCTTATAACTTTTGCATTAAGGTGATAGAGAATTGCTCCTTAAGCAAAAACAAATCATCTGTCAGTTTTCCCACTTTTTCCCCCTTGGGAATGTTTAACATTTTCAAGGTTTTACATGAGGCAGGCATATCAAGTCAAGTATTACTAAAGAGTTGTCAAGAAGAAACATTAGAACCCATGAAAAAAGAGAAAAGCTGTTGAACTACAGACCTGTCATCAAAACAGAAAAAACAAAAATTTGTTTAAAACCAGGTTTCTTTAGAGAGAAATGTGGTAGTCTGAAGAGATGTTGGAGCAGAGGGGACAAACAGCTGCAGCAAGCTACATAGCAGAGGTTCAAACTCTGGTGAAAAAGCCCCTTTTTAGAGTTATTTAACACGACAAAGCATACTAGTTTTTTGGCATCCGTGTACTATATACTGTTAGGGTTTAAAGCAAGCCAGATAATTCCAGGTTGTTATACTTAATTCTAATTTATATAATTCTAAAGAATTTGAGAGATGAAATGTACTTTATCTGAAAGTAAAAGGAGAAAAGGGAGAGTGAGTAAGAGGAAAAACAAAACTTGTGAGTCTGAATCCTGTTTAAACATGTTTTTCCTTAACTTTGGTGGTGGTAATTTTTTGAGAACTTGAAGTGCTAAAGAGAGTTTACCCCACCACAAAAATGCATGAAAAAAATCTGTAATTTACAACCCAATGTGTCCTTAATTCCTGTTACAATTGTCATCCATTTGATTTGATTGTCTCAGAGGAAAGCACTGTTGTCAAACAGATGCGTTAGAACTTGTAATTATAAGGTCAGCTCACTTAATTAATGATAGCTTGAGAGTGCAATGAAGTTAGCTGGCATTTATTTTTTCTATCTATTTATGATTATAAAAATTACAGTTGTATATATTCAAATGAGAAATGTATGTCACAACCTTCCCCAGTTATTTTGTGGTCTTAAGCAACTTGTATTCAACTCCTATTAACTACTATAGTGATTTTTGTGAAAAAGATGGCTTGTGCAGTATCTCTTGAAAACCAGTAACACACTGTGCAGTAATATTGTTGTGAAGTACATATAACATTGCTCTGCATGAAACTATGGATACTCAGAGGCTACGTCTAGACTACAGTTTTCTGTTGGCAGAGGGATGTAAATGAAGCACTTCGAAAGCGCAAATGAAGTGGGGATTTAAATATTCTGCACTTCATTTGCATAATCACGTCATGGTGCTCTTTTGAAAAAGCGCTATTTCAAAATTGAAACCGCAGTCTAGACGCGGTTCTTTTGAAAATGGGGCGCTTTTCCAAAAGATGCTGTAAACCTCAAAAAATGAGGATCGATTCAGTAAAGTCCGTGCTTCTAGTAAGCTGACAGGTTAGCATGTTTTACTGTCTCTATAGATGCAACAAATGTAATACTTTCTCTGTAATAGGCCAGAGTAAGGTTGCCAACTTGTTACTTACACAAAAATTAACATCACTTCTCCCCTCTTCCATGGTCTTGCCCCCATTTACTCCATACCCACCGCCCTTCCCTTGCTGTCTGCACCCTCATTCACTTGCTCATTTTCACTAGCCTGGCTTAGCGGGTTGGGAGGTGGGAGGTCATGAAGGCTCTTGGTTCAGAGTATGGGAGGGTGCTCTGGGCAGGGGAAGGGGTTTGGCGTATGAGGGGGTGAGTGCTCTTGCTGGGGATGCAGATTGTGGAGTGAGGCTGGGGATGTGGGGTTTGAGGTGCAGGAGGGTGATCCAGGCTGGGATTGAGGGGAATCGGAGCTGAGGCAGAGGGTTTGAGGAGTTTCAGGGGTGCAGTCTCAAGCAGCTCCCAAAAGCAGCGGCACATTTCTCCCTTCCAGCTCCTTCACAAAAGCACTAACATTCAGCTCTGTTTTCCACCCTGTCTGTAGGCATTGCCCCCCAGCCTCCCATTGGCACAGTTCCTGACCAATGGGAGCGGTGGGGCAATGCTTGGAGCAGGGGAGTCTGTGCAGAGATATCTGGCTGCCGTAAGGCAAAGGAGCTTGAGAGGGACATGCTAGCAGCTTTGTGGGGACAGTGAGGTATTGAGGATAGCAGGGAGCCTGTCAGCCACACAGCATGGCACTGTCAACAGACCACAGACTGGTCAGCAATGCTGAACTTGAGCCACCAGGATCCCTTTTTTGGCTGGCTGAGTGGTCTGGTTGAAAACTGGGCACTTGAACACCTTAGTCAAGCGTCAACCCTGAACGCTACAGGAAGACAATTTTAGTGCAAATTTCGGATTGGAAGGATACTAGGGTCAGCATGCAAAGAGTTTGCAATTTGAGCAAAGAGTGAAGCTTTTGGGCTTCAAGCAGGCTATTGGAACAGCTCTGAACTGTGGTTGCAGTCACAAGAGATGCAGCTTATAGGGCAGCCATTGACTGAACCCCTTCCAGGCTTGATGGAACCCCAGAATGTCACAGGAATGTAGTTAACAGGATCTTCATGCAGTTTTCTGATTAAGTGAGGTTCACATTTGTACCATGACTAAGCTGGTTTTAAGTGATTCACAAGTTGCCAGGTCAAAAACAGGTCAAAGAGAGGTTACGGTTGTATTAGTTTCTGTTTTGTTTATTTTGGGTAAGGGAATTAAAACAAAAGTAAAGCTTTAAACATGTCTGTCAGCCAAAGTAACTGCAAAGTGAGAGCTAAGGGTGGAAAAGAACAGAATAGAAGAGAAGTGTGAACACCCAAATCCGTTAGCTAAGCAGGGAGACACCAGAAGTGGAAAGCTGCTTAGAAATCTAAAGAACGATATACAGCATGCTGGTGAGCAGCTGCCTACCAACAATCCCTAGAGTTCAAAGTGAAGGAAACCCAAGAAGAAAAGAAACAAAGGCTGCATGGCCAGAGTAAAAGGATCAATCAAGTTACATCTCACGAGGTGCTCCCACCATCCAAGGAATGATCAGCTGAGATACGTCATGCCCTGCATGCTGACTGTATTGAACAATACCTTGCCACTTTTTATGTGATGTTCATTAAGTTCCAAAGGATAAAAAAGATCCACTATTAATTAGTAATCTCTTGGGTAAAGCATTACGTGTGTTTAATGAAACACCATTTGGTAAGGCTTTGAAATAAGATGACTTTTTAAATTGTTGTACTGGAAAAGTCTCAAAATACTCCTGAATTATATAGATTGAAATTTTAGATCCCTCAAAATGTAAGACAAGAATCTTCATAGAGAATGATTGTGTAAATTGTTTGACTGGGGCCCTTGAGTGTTTCCGTAAAATAACTATTAAATACTTATAATCTGCCTTGGATTCCCCTTAAGTTCTCTGCATCACTGTTTACCTATCTGCAAATGAGGCAATAGAACTGAAGCTGTTTATAAAGCATAAAATTGATGACAAATGTTAGTTATGGTTATTACTTATTTAATTGTTCTAGTAGGGTGTAAGTTGAGTCTTTGGATGACATCCTAGCTGTCTTGAAGTCAATGTAAGGTTTGCTATCAACTTGGAAAGTGCCAGAATTTTGTCCTTGTTTTGCGTATACTCATAGTATAACTGTTTCTTTGCATGACTTTTCTCTACCTTTTGTTAGAGAATGTTCAATATTTTCACTTGTGTGGCAAAATTGTACAATGTAGAGGAGGCATTGGGCTTGGTGCAAGAGATGGGTTCCTTCCTGGCAGATTAACAGCTGTAGAAACTATCTGAGCTATAGTGCCCAAGATACAACAGCAAAGTGGATCTGGGAAGGGATAATCCATCAGGAAAAAGATAATTCTCAGCAACTACAAGAGGGAGATAGAGCTCACCAGCTCCCACTAACCCTTCAGCATTCAACTCTGTAGGTGTTCATGGAACTCTAAGTCTGTAATATCCCTGGCATCACAGTGGAATAGATAGACCAAGACACATTGGTCAGATTTTGGTGAGTCATGAGCCTCATATCTGAATAAGCTCTGTCCACTCTTCAGCAGTATGAAATCACCTCCATGGGCTCAGTCCCTGCAATTAGTATTTTAACTGCAAGAGTAGAAAAGGAGTACAGGAAAGAAGTGCATGGGAGAAAGAACAAAGAAGATCACTTTTCCTTCTCCTGGGCCTGGCAAAAAAGGGATGATGGCACTGTAAATAGAATTGCTGCACAGAACTGGAAAGGGTTAGTGGCTGGTATAATATGAATAAACTATATGGCAATGATTTCAAGTAAGGTGTTAAAAGACATTTTTACAGGAAGACAGCAGCAGAGGGCACATACTTTGTCACAATGATCATGATAAACATCCATTCCTATGCCTTGGTTGAGGAATTATTACAAAGTGAAAAGATCTGATTAAGAGTGTTACAGCTTGACAAAAATGAATTGCTCCAACCTAGCATTTCTTCTCCACTGCTCCATTTCCAACATTACCCATCTAAGTGCTGCTTCAATCAGGAACCAGACTGCTGGTAGTTTACTGAATTTCTATCCAGTTTAACAAATCCTGTAAATCCATTCATCTCTTTGGTGCTCACTGCTGTGAGTGTTATGGATTTTCTTGCATCCTGCAGAAGATAGAGTATGCTTTAAATTATTTGTAGCAGCTGTAAATACTCTCCCCAGAAACAACCATGGTACTCTGCTTTCTGTGTGTGTTCTGAAGTGACAGTTGTTTCATACAAACTGAATTTAGCTTCCATTTATCACCTTATTTTAAAACCCCAAAAGATTAAAATGTCCATTAAAGTTTCTCAAGCTATATTTCATCACAGGAACTTGCTAAAATTCCCAAAATGAGTATAGTTTGAAAAAAAAATATTACTCCTTCCCTTTAAAAAAAAAAGTTGAATTTTTATTTCCCCAAAGGGATTGATTTAGAATTTCCAAATATGTTCTGTTGACTCTTCTAACTAGTAATGCCTTTTCGTGTTTTGAAGGGAAGAGAAGCAGGTCCATGTGGAAATTACACATCATATGTGCTTTTATGTCTGTTATATGTACTTCTATGACTGTCCAGATGGGATTTAAGGTATAATCCCAATCAGTAAAGAGTTGTCATCACTTGTCCTGAACCCCAGGCAGCACACAGCGCCTTGATATTGTGGTTCCCTGGCACTTCGATGGTCAGCAAACAGCATGCAAGCCACACCCTGAATGTCGCTGTGCTTTGATAGCTCTGGTTCAGTGGCTGTGACCCTAGCAACCTGTTTTCAGCCAAACCCTTTAGGCCTTGTTGCAACAAGCAACATGTCTTCTGTGTATGGAAAGTTACTGTCCATGATGGAATCTGGGGTCACATATCCACATCACATGCCCGTACATGTTTTGTTGAATCACATGGGTGACCATTGGCTCCTTGCTGTCAAACGAGTCTCCAAAAAGAGTTTGGAGAGCTGACTTTTCTTAAAGGCCCAGCAAGCTTGAATAGTCCCTTCACAATGGACTGGTGAGACTGGATGGAGGTGTTAGCCCAAGAACAAAGGCATCTAAGGTAAAAATACATAGACTTACGTCCATAACTTCAGATACAGACATATTATATACATTTAACCAGGATAATTATACTTGACAGATGGTAACTTTTTCATTGATACTTTTACTTGATATACTTTGTACAAGATTTGTTGCAATTATATAATAATGGTATCAATAAAAGTGTAAATGGCCATCCATCTTTTTTTATACAGTGTCCCATTTACATGACATGCAGATGTTGCATACGTTCAGTTGGCTATTTGAGGTTTAGCTCATCTTTGTAACTCATCTAAAGTTTCTGTTCTTTGCTGGTAGGGAAAGGGGGCGGGCAGTAACTAAGCTCTGTCTTCCCCCTGCTTGATAGGTTTTTTTAATCTGTTTAAATGTATTCTCATTGTCTTTCCATGTACAGTACATTGGAAATGTCTGGTCAGTGGTGAAACAGCATTCCTTTGTGTACATTGGTAACTCTTGTTTGGCAGACATGTTTAAGAATTATAATTGGATAATGTATATGGTTTATATATAATTGGTTTATGTATAATTGGTTATGTAAAGAATTATAATTGGAAACTTTGCATCAGTTGCACCTAATAATACATGAGTTGCATGATGATACTAATAACAGGTGAGTTATGAACTTTCCAGTGACACATTTACAGGGTGCCTTTTAGATGTAGATGATAACAATAGTGTGTTGAGGTACACCAATATAGTTAGGTCAACAGAAACACAGTATAAGTCGTCAGGGTACCCCTGCCTTTTAGCCTGGGAATTTTCTGAATGTCACTATTTTCCCCTAAGTTAAGCAGAAAGAGAATTACTAATGGCTCATTAAAACATTGCTAGAAAATGAGGAGTAGAATACAGTTGAAGAAGCTTAGAGGGGAAAAGGCAAAGGAAGGGGAAATATGACACTCAAGGACTGCATACTGTTTAGAAAAGATTTTTAATTAAGGATTGTTTTTTCCCCACTAGTTGAAGTAAGGTTAGGCACTCTATTGTTTTCTGCAGAGGTATATGTGCGTTAAAATGGCAGCATGCAGTATTATATTTTTTGTCCTTTGTTTCTCTCCCTCCTCCCCCATTTTTTCTGGTTTTTTTCCCCTGTTTTCTGATCAGAGGGGTACCTTTTGCTGGTCTGCTGGAAAGCCATTCAGATATTGCAAAGTTAAAAGCTGTTGCCACTTCCTGCTGCAATTCATGTAACACAATTTGTTTTTGTGTGCATAACAAAAATCTCTCAATATTCTGTTAGCACTTCACATCTGCCATTACCACATCTTAGCAGTAACCCCACATAGTGGAATAGTAATAGAAATGTAGCCGTGTTAGTCTGGTGTAGCTGAAACAAAATACAGGACTAACAAAATGGTTTATTAGATGATGAGCTTTCGTGGGCCAGACCCACTTCCTCAGATCAAATAGTGGAAGAAAATAGTCACAACCATATATACCAAAGGATACAATTAAAAAAAATCAATATGAAAAGGACAAATCAAATTTCAGAACAGAAGGGGATGCGGGAGGAGAGGGGGAAGGTAAATGTCTGTGAGCTAATGGTATTAGAGGTGATAATTGGGGAAGCTATCTTTGTAATGGGTAAGATAGCTAGAGTCCCAACAAAGACTCTAGCTATCTTGCCCATTACAAAGATAGCTTCCCCAATTATCACCTCTAATACCATTAGCTCACAGACATTTACCTTCCCCCTCTCCTCCCGCATCCCCTTCTGTTCTGAAATTTGGTTTGTCCTTTTCATATTGATTTTTTTTTTAATTGTATCCTTTGGTATATATGGTTGTGACTATTTTCTTCCACTATTTGATCTGAGGAAGTGAGTCTGGCCCACGAAAGCTCATCACCTAATAAACCATCTTGTTAGTCTTTAAAGTGCTACATAGTCCTGTATTTTGTTTCACCCACATAGTGGAAACTCTAGACAGAATGCAGACAAATTCTACCATCTCCCTCTTAGACTACTACACTATTTAAGAGATTTCAGTAAATTTTGACCTCAGAGATTTGTTCTTATTATTTAAAGGAGAACTGTGTAGCTAATATAACAACATCTCTTTAAAAAACATCCAAAGAATCCAGTAACATGTTACCTTGTCAAGGGACCCTAGACTCTTCTCCTTGCTCCTGTAAATGATCTTGCCATACAAGATTACCTAACCATTAGGAACGAACAATATGATCCTTACATTATGAACCATGTCATGATTATCATCTGTTGTGGGAATTACACTAGAATGTGTAGCTAGAGAAAGAAGTTGAACGAGAACCAGAGTGGAGATGGGGCAATATTAGGAAGAAAATCTTTCAGATTAAGTATTTGCACAACAATTCAATTGGCTTTTTGTCAATACTGTGAATAGGGTTATCTGAGAGGGGATAATTAATGTATATGTAGCTGTTCAGCAGATGTGGCATGAACATTGTGCAATGCATTGTGACATGGGAAACGGATGGAGAAGAGGTGCAATGTTAAACTACTCCAAAACCCCCACAGAGACAAGGGACAGGTGATATAAAGCAGTACTTTAATATGGAATAAAATGGTGAATTATTCCAAATGCATTGAAGAAATGTATAGTATAAAATCTATGCTTGGTAAAATTAAAATTAAAACTATCTGAGCAACATAGCGAGAAATAGAGATTATTAACTTTAGATCACTGGAGTTAATAGTTGCTGCTCAAACTAATCCATAAATTATCTGTTTGGCAGTTCCTAGTTGATCACAGAAATAATCACCATAGATAGAGACTGGCAGAGATTGGAAGAGTAAGAGCCTCTGGACCACAATGTAGTCCCTTTATGGTGGGGCATAGGCACTATGAGGGGGCAGTTTGTGCAAAACTTCACAAAGTAGCAGCCTACCTTAGAATCATTATGAAACTGTGGGGAGGACCTTAGAGTATTTCAGATAATGAAAACGTCCCATTAATGTAGCGACAAGAAAGAACTGCTAGGAAATCAAAATGAAGATTAACGTGTCTTTTAACTAATTCCTTGTAAAAAAAAAATACTGGATTGAATAGTGCAGGTTAAAAATGCCTCAGCCTTATCAAAGCCACTAAATTGTGCTTTTTATAATTACAAGGTTGCTTACAGTTTCTGATGGAATGCATTTATAATAGTTTATAATTAACTTTTATAAACTTCAGAAACATAGTCTTTAAGAGTGAGACAGTGGTGCAAATGATTGTGTAACCCACACACCTCTGGGGTGTGGCTCCCTGTCCTGAGTAGTGGCACTTAGACCATTTACAGAAAGAAAGAATGAGTTTCCTCTACAGAGTTAACTAAGAGTCAGCTGGCTTTTAGCTCAAGCGGTAGAGGCTCATGCACCAAGCTCTAGAAGTCCTAGGTTTGATTTTGCCTGTCAACATTACAATTGCAGACCCAGACCCCCCCCCCAAAAGTCATTTAAGGTAACAATCTAAGTACTCTTTAACCAAGTGATTGCTCACAGGTTGAGAAACTGTAGTTTCTCACACCACTTCATGCACTTGATTAATATCTGGTGTATATTTTACTTACTTTGAAGTCATTTTTATAATGGCCCTTTATCGGTGTTGATTTAGCATACATTTTTTGAAGTGCCCAAATAACTTAGAACCTTAAGCTCTTTTTTCAAAAGGGACTTAGGCCAAAGGTGCTGGAACGAGAGGTTCTGGGGGTGTTGCTGCACTGCCTGGCTTGATGTGGTTTCTGTCATATTGAAAGTTTACGGTTTGATGCCATGACTCTTATCACCCCCACTGTAAAACAGTTTCAGCCTCCCTCAGGCCATTGGAAGCCTAATTCTCATTGTTAGCTTGTGGCACCTAAAGTCACTCTCACTTTTGAATATTTTACTCTTACCCAGCAATTACTATGGAGACCAAAGGAAGCCATGAAACTTTCAGAGTCTTTCTATAACTTCAGTAGAGACAGTATTTGATTAGTCACTTCTCTTCTCCTATCCCTTCATGCTCGGAGCAGGAGCCCATTTCTGTGAGATGGGAGAGGTGGAAGAAAAGCAGATTGTGTGATCATTGATGGAGCATATTGACTGAGTCACCGGGGCAGAGGCTCAGGATATGGAGTAGAGCTGGTCAGAAAAAAATTAACAGAAAAAGTTGCTGTAATGTGCTAATTCATCAAAATATTCCATGGGAGTGTGACAGTTTTAACTAAACTCCTTCAGAAATGATTCCACCTGCCCAGCTCCATGGCAACCTGCCTGGCAAGCTAATGGGCAGTTGGATCACTTGGAGTCCTGGTTCCAGGGCTTGTAGCTCAGATTTCAGAAGTTAGGGCTTCTAAGGTTCCTGATTCTACTACTTCTTCTCAGGGCAGCAGGGTCTCCCATCAGTGCTATGTGTAGAATAGGTAATGCCATTCTGAGAAATATTTTTAAATTTTAGGGTTTTGTTCCAAATCAGAATGAAAGCACACTTTGCAATCTCAAAATCTTCCTTGAAATGACTGTTCTCTGCCCACCTCTTGTGTGGAGGATGGTTTGGTAATAAACTTTTTAAATGTAACTGACAAGATATTACCCATTGACATTTTTGCCTGTATGATGTCTGTCATCATTCTTGTCTGTTTAGGCCACTCGTATATGTGAGTGGTCCAGCTGACTTAAATGGGAATATTCAAATTTGTTAAATTACTCTCATGTATAGGTATTTTCAGGAAGGGTTTGGGGTCAAAGAGGCAGCAATGTGTCTTCATGCATATTTGCAGAGGGCTAGCACAACTGGGTTCCTAATCCTGATTCAGATCTTGTGACATTTTCACAATAACAATAATAATAATAATGTGATAAATTGTCTTCTCTCTAAGGTATGTATTCTAACAGTTTGGGCCTTGATTCATTTAAGTAATTATATATATGCTTCCATTCCATTGTCTTCAATGGGACGTAATTATTAATTGCTTTGATGAGCTGGAGTTTTGGATTTGTGTCCTAAACACTTTCTTCAACCAGCAGCAGTCTTTCACATACATAATTCAGATGATGAGTCAGTTGGTATCTAGCTTATCTGTGAAGACCAGTCTTCCTTCAGTGTAGGTGGAGGTTTATTATACTATCCTCCTCTATCCTGCTGCTTAGTATATAAACAACAACAAAAAAGATGCATGTGTGTGAACTGAAAGGTCAGATAATGATAGTGTAAAGTAGAAATGCATGTCGCATGTCACCACGCAAGATGCGGAGATCTTTTAATGTACAGTATTGGGTACCATATAATTGATAATCAAAAGAATTCTGAGGGAAACAACATATTTTCTTTCAATAGGACTAGAGTCGCAAGCATGCTATAAATTGTTTTGATTCAGTGTGTTAATTTGCTGTGCCTATTTATTTTGAAGTCTTGAATAGTGCAACAGTGATTTAGCTTTAGATAAAGTATAAAATTTAATTTAAAAATAAAAAAATTCTCTTGATCTGAACATGAAATAATTGGCTTACTGATTTCCATCAGGGATATTGTAATTACTTACTGACTTTCCTGTTGAATAGCCTCATGCTAAGAGACTATAGCAGTGGAAGACTACTGGTTTCTTTTAACTCTTTAGAATAACACCATCAATACTGAATATGCTTAACATAAGAACATTCTGCAGATTAAAGCCAAAAGCTAGTGCTTAATGCTACTGTGATAAAAGCAATATAATTACCTGAACAGATAGATGTGTGGCATTAATTAATTTTCTCGTTTACATATTTAATTGGTGAATTTAATTACATTAGGCTGCAAAACAAGCTTATGAATCTGATGTATTACACAATATCCATTACAGACATAATATGTATTACATAAAATTTTGTGCAAAGACTGCTGCTTGCAATCCAATATAGGTAGAACACTGGTGGTGTGCAGGAACTTTCCTGCATGTACAGTGCATGCCAAATCTATCCTAGGGATATAAAATTGAATTTAGCAAATCATTAATTTTCTAAAGATAGGAAAACAAACACCTTTCATATCCTACCCTTCCCAGCTAGTCAGTTTCTGCACACAACTTGGCATTCACTACAGTTTCCCTATTGCAGCATACTAAGAAATAATACACATCTTATTTCCAAGAACAGAATGATTCTACCTATGGAAATCAAACAAAGCAGCATTATTCAATAGACATAATAAATTTCACAATATTGATCACTTCTCACCATCTGTATGTCTGAAAAATGCAAAATTCAGTTGAGTATTTCATGCTGTATGCATAATTGTGTATTTTGGAAACCTGGAAGACACAGTGTATAATATCTTCTATGGTTCAGCATCATTACTGCTGCCTTACGTTAGGTAGTTATTAGAATAATATGTGGAACATACATAAATTCATAAGAACGAGCCAGGAGAGTCTGAATATCTCATGGTTCCAGGAACTGCAAGTTCATGCCCCAGCAGGGTTGATGCACCATTCATTTTTCTAAAGCTGGAAAACGAGTTTCATGCAGTTTACTGTGCATACATGCTTTTAGATCAGCCATAGTACTACATCAGGGATGGGCTAGACGGCATCCACGGGCCACAACAGTCCGGCCAAACTGGTTGATCCAGCCTGCAGCCACCCTGTCCCTCCTCCCCGCCCCAGGCCAATGAAGGCCTACGGACGGGGGAGTGTGTGAGTCTCCTCCTGTCTCCGCAAGCTGTTCAAAGGACAGGGCGGCAGGCCGAGAGACTTTGCAAGCTCCTCCAGCCCCCGTCCCTGATCGGTCTGGGGGCAGAGGGGAGAGCACAAAGTCTCTTGCCACTGCCAGGGGCACACGGCGCCTAGAGAGAACCACCAACTGTTCAAAACAGCTGGCTGTTCTCTCTTGTGCCACTTGCCCCTCGCAGGGCGGGAATGAGGGACAAAGACTTCACACACTCCCTCACCCCCAGACCAATCAGGGTCTGTGGGCAGGGGAGCAAGTGAAATCTGGCCATGCACTTCGGCATGAGGACATGCCCCTTCTGGGGTGGCCTGCAATCACTTACAAAATTTGTGATGTGTGATTGCACACCCTTGTATTACAGTTAGGTTGGAAGTGACGACTTCAGTATATTCAGGAGACACACACACTTATGGAAGACCTGACTTTGTAACACTTCTAAGCACAATTATTGATTTCACAAACCCTACAATATAGCAAAGTAGGAGGGTAGCCTAGAGGAATCAGAACTTGCATATTTATGCCTCTTTTCACAAGGTGCCCCATAATACGTAAGATGACCATGAGTGATCTTCGGCTCTGGCCCACCGATGGGGAAGGAGGGATAGAATAGACAATTGCCTTGGGACCAGGCAATGCAAGAGTACACAGAGCTCCCAGCTGCTGCTTCTTCAAGCAGCTCATAGTCAGGGATAGTACGCTGTGGGCTGGCAGCACTGAGGACTGCCTGGCCCTGACCCTAGCCCTGGCCCAGAGCCAGCCCCACCACACCTTGCCCAGAGCCTGGTAAGGCTGTTGGCTCCCTTGCCTTGGCCTGATAGTTTCTGGAAAATCTCTAGGAAGAACATGGGTGAAGTGCCACTTTCTTAACAGAGTCTCAGAGAGGAGGGCAGCTGTGTTAGTCTATAACTTTAAAAACAACTTTTAAAAATGAGTAGTCCTGTGGCACCTTAGAGAAGAACAAAAATGTATATACAGTATCATGAGCTTTTGTAGGCAAAACCCTGTGCTAATACTTATGTCCAATGCAGATTTAGTAGCAGTTTCATCCCCTTCTCAGCATACTAATGCTGTGGTGCTCCACGTCCATAGGGGACAAAGCCATTTAGGTCAAGCCTATTAAGATATATACAAAGTGTGACCACGGGATTCTCAGTCAAACATCTGCTGATGTTTGTAATATAAAATATCTGAAGCTGGTGTAAACTGACATCTTCTGGTTATCTGTTAGCAGTTTAGCAATAGTTGTCTTGACACCTTATGATAAAAGGTCACTTACTGGTTAGTTGCTTATGTGCAAGCCTTTAGTCCAGGCATGTCCAAAGTCCGGCCCGCGGGCCAATTGCGGCCCGTGTTCCGGTTTAATATGGCCCCCGCTTCTTCCGCTTCTTCCCCCTCTTCTGGCTCCCCGGCGCTCTTTTGAACTGGCGCACTCAGTGCACCGCTTCCGGCCGCGCTGCCGCCGCCGCCCATGGCCTCCGCGGTCCTAGAGCCTGCCCTGTAGGGCATGTCTGCAGCCCCGCTCCCCCGCTCGGCTGCGGGTTCGCCCTGCCCCCAGGCCACCGTGAGGCCGGCGTGCCCTGCGCTCTCCGCCCGCCTCCGACCCTGCGGGCCCTCCGCCTTGGGGCTGAGAGTGCGGGGACGGCCCTCACGCATGTTCACTTCTTCAAATCTGGCCCTCTTTGAAAAAAGTTTGGACACCCCTGCTTTAGTCTGTAGGTTTTAGTTGGTTTAGCTAAGCTATTTTCTTACAGGTTTGAGACCTGTAGCTTTTGCATTATTACTTTAACCAAGACTTGTATCCTATTTAGCATAACAGTGAAGTACAAAATTGACATTGTCTCAGTAAAAGGAAGTATTCATCCTGGCGTTCTTGTTCTACTTTTAGATTCATGTAAGCTGCTATATCCATCCATAGGTAATTTTTGTCAGTATGTATGCAGTCTTGCAAACCTTTCTCAAATGAATCATCCTATTGAAGTAAATGGAATTGCTAACCAAGTAAAGATTTATAGGATCCAGCTTGCAAAGAACTTAAGGTGTTTTGATGATGAAAAACTTTGTAAATTTAGGATAATTTACAACTGTTTATAAAGATTTCAGTTCCTCACATTTTATTTTTAAAGTCTTTTACTGCTTCTCAGTGATGTATGACAGAAGCTTTGGGTTTGGGGAATGGGAGAAGAGTTGAATAAGAGCCCAGTCCTATGGTGCAGTGTAGCTTTCTTCAGAAAATGCATTTTAATGTGATCGTGTACAGTAGGTGAATGCCAGACGCATCTGTTGCATTAAGTAATATATAAATCTCTATACAATAAAATCCATAGGGCTTCAGGCAGTTCTGCTCACTTCTGAAAAAGAACATATCTCCATTGAAAACAATTATGTGGCACAAAGAAGAATGCTGCTACTTCATTTTAATGCAGCTAACAGCAACCAAAAGGATTACAGGTGTCATCTTTGCTAGTAAGTATCATAGAATACTAGGACTGGAAGGGACCTAGAGAGGTCATCGAGTCGAGTCCCCTGCCCTCACGGCAGGACCAAATACTGTCTAGACCATCCCTGATAGACATTTATCTAACCTGCTCTTAAATACTGTATCTCCACAGATGGAGATTCCACAACCTCCCTGGGCAATTTATTCCAGTGTTTGACTACCCTGACAGTTAGGAACTTTTTCCTCATGTCCAACCTAAACCTCCCTTGCTGCAATTTAAGCCCATTGCTTCTTGTTCTATCCCTAGAGGCCAAGATGAACAAGTTTTCTTCCTCTTCCTCATGACACCCTTTTAGATATCTGAAATCTGCTATCATGTCCCCCCTCAATCTTCTCTTTTCTAAACTAAAACCTAATTCCTTCAGCCTTCCCTCATAGGCCATGTTCTCTAGACCTTTAATCATTCTTGTTGCTCTTCTCTGGACTCTTTCCCAATTTCTCCACATCCTTCTTGAAATGCGGTGCCCAGAACTGGACATGATACTCCAATTGAGGCCTAACCAGCACAGAGTAGAGAATGACTTCTCGTGTCTTGCTCACAACACACCTGTTAATGCATCCCAGAATCATGTTTGCTTTCTTTGCAACAGCATCACACTGCTGACTCATATTCAGCTTGTGGTCCACTATAACCCCTAGATCCCTTTCTGCCATACTCCTTCCAAGACAGTCGCTTCCCATTCTGTATGTGTGAAACTGATTGTTCCTTCCTAAGTGGAGCACTTTGCATTTGTCCTTATTAAACTTCATCCTGTTTACCTCAGACCATTTCTCCAATTTGTCCAGGTCATTTTGAATTACGTCCCTATCCTGCAGATTAAGTCGCAACCCCTCCCAGCTTGGTATCATCTGCAAACTTTAATAAGCGTACTTTCTATACCAATATCTAAATCATTGGTGAAGATATTGAACAGAGCCGGTCCCAAAACAGACCCCTGCGGAACCCCACTAGTTATACCTTTCCAGCAGGATTGTGAACCATTAATAACTACTCTCTGAGTACAGTAATCCAGCCAGTTATGCACCCACCTTATAGTAGCCCCATCTAAGTTGTATTTACCTAGTTTATTGATAAGAATATCATGTGAGACCATATCAAATGCCTTACTAAAGTCTAGGTATACCACATCCACCGCTTCTCCCTTATCCACAAGACTCGTTATCCTATAAAAGAAAGCTATCAGATTGGTTTGACATGATTTGTTCTTTATAGATCCATGCTGGCTGTTCCCTATCACCTTGCCACTTTCCAATTGTTTACAGACTATTTCTTAATTAAAAGAAGTTCTTTCATGCTGCCCAGCTTATTTATAAAGAACTGATGATGATACTATAGTACATGTTGTACTTATGCAAATCCATTCATATTACTGCAATGAGTTCTCATTAAACAGCAATATCTCTTCTATGTTAGATATTCATTGCCTCTTGAGTAAAATGTAAGTTTTGTTCAACTCTGCAATATTCCAAGGTACTTGTATGCATTTGACCCGGTTAAATATTTGTTTTTAAACAGAAGTTTATAGTCTGAGGAATTCTTAAGGAAAACTATTCAGTGCAGCTGGATGAATACAGCTAGTTACAGAAAGTGTCAACAATTTAGTTTTAATTTTCATAGGTTAGACCTCTTTTAGTTTCTTATTCAAAAATGTTCACATGATCTGTGCACAGAATATTTGAGGAGCGGCTGTTCCTCATTTGTATGCTTATAGTCTCATTCAAACAAAGGTATTTGAATGCAAACAAATATTTATTATGTATTTTCTGTTTACTAGTTCTCATTTGTTTTCCTTATTTTCTTGTAAACCAGGGGCTATTCCACATAAATACAGACAACTGGCATCCTTGTGTATTTTAAAATATGTTGTTACACTTTGTGCTAAAGAAAAAAAGGCTAGGCTGTCTTAGCAGAGTTTAAACATTCTCATACTGACCCTTGGGGACTTAAATTAATTTTTAACATATCTATAAACATCCTGGATTCATTTGAAAGCCAAGTAATTGAAAGCACATATAGCTCTAGGCTATACATTATAGGTTTATAGATGATAAAACACAGAGGGGGTTACCAGATCACAGTCTACCTGCTATCTGTGAAAAATGAGTTGTAGAAAATTAGGAAGTCAGGCAAGGCCAAGCAATTAACCTGCCTGTTTGAAAAGGTAAACGAGGTTATTCTCATTTTAGCTCTGTGAAGTCTCTTGTCCTATTGTATACAATTAATCTGAACATGTGCATTGTCCTCCAAGGTTCCCCTTCACAAAGAGCAATAAAGAAGCAATTTGCATTCACATTTTACATTTGCACTACCACAAGTAATACTAGCAAGCAAATCTGCGAAGGTATAGCATTCAAGAAAAGGAAGGCAGGGTGCAATATTTATGAAATCTTGTTAAATATGTCAGATGATCCTAAATGCTTCCCAGGTTACTTTGTCCTTAATTCCTTCTGTTGTGCCTAGGAGTGACAAAACTTCATTACTGTTGCATTATATCTTGAGATACAGCACTATTTCTGCTGGCATAGCATTTAGTGTAAAAGTGGGCAATAAAAAGGCAGTGATTCACCAGGATTGGTCCCTGGTGGGCTTCCACCATTATATTTACCTGCACTTCTACAGGTATTAGCGATTTCAGGTCCTATTGGCCGAAAATGGTGATCTGCAGCTAATAGAAGCTACAATCACCTGTATCTGAGGGGGCACAAATAAATACAACAGCAGCAGTCCATCAGGGGCTAACTCTGGAGAACCATCTTTAGCTGTGGGCTGGTATTTGCCCACTCGGGACTGCAATCAGGATCACACCCTTAGCATGTTAGGCGCTATAAAAAAAATGTAAGAAGATATAGTTGTCATCACAATCAGTGGTCTCACTCCTGGAAGCACGCATGCACGTGCTTATATTGATTTCACCGGATGACTCCTGTTTAAAGTTATGCATGAAAGCTTGCAGGATCAGGGATCAAGATATGGCTGAGTATGGGAAAGATTACACAGCGTTTGAAGGCAAGGGTTTGAGTCTGATCTCACCTACGCCAATTTTACACAGGTTTATTACACACACTTCAGTTGAGTTATTCCAAGCTTGCTCCAGAGCAGTAAGATAGATACTCACTTTGCTTATGCCACAAGGGTCAATCTTTGTTAATCAAATTTGATCAGATAATGATTACTGTTTCCAAAAAGTATTCTCATATAGTTAACAAAAGGAAATGTTGCTGTTCAGCAAAACAGAGAAGCAATTTTATGCATTAAAATAAATACATTTGTAAGAGCTTGTCTGTACAAAGAGTGTCAAGCTTGAGTGCAACTCTACTTTGTACTAGCCTGCTGTGTGCTAAAAGTTCCTTCATTTCCTATACTGTAGCTCAAAGTGCACTATGGAACTTTTAGTGCATGGGAACAGGGCCCACATGGACAGATAGTGTGTAGCAGGGAACAGTAAGGTAAATTTACATACCAGCCTGCCTCAGATTTGTTTGTATAGAGATGTCCTCCATTTGGCTATTGATGTCTATGGAAAAATAAGGAAGAAGAAAATGTCTGAGAACTATATTAAAAAATACAGAAGGTCATCCTATTGATAGTGCACAAATTACAATGGTTTAGAATACGCTTCCTTCCATACTTCCCCCCAAAATAGTTGGGCTTCACATTTACCCCAGTGTTGCATCTCTTTTTAGCTGCTCCAGAAGCACAGAGAGTCTGTAAATGGGTTGAATATCTGCAAATGGGAATTGCATCCTGTCTTCCCATCCGGGTGCCTCCAGCAAATCCACTATTAGGAGCTTGCCATCCTCTTGCCTTCCCTTGCCTCATAGTTGGGTTAAGGAGGGCTAGAATAATGGGGGATGGCTCCCTCCTGTACTAATCGTAGAAATCTCCAACTGCTCCCCATCTGCTCCTTTACAGAACACCCCTTTTAAGTCCTTTTCCAAGCCACTTACCTGGTCACCTTACCTATAGCGTACCTGCACTGGACATCCTCCTCAAGGAGGCACCAGCAATTAGCTTGTCTCCCTACTTCCCAAACTCACTTGGGTTCCCAGATATCTCCTAATGCATCTTTTACATCAACCAAAAATGTGACAGCACTTAAGTATGATAGGTGAACGCCATCTTCCTCAAACAACTCTAGGGCCCTATATGCTATGCCAGGATGTGAAATTACTGCCCCTCTTACAGTCCCAATGAATTTAGCCACTTCTCTGTTTACATACCTCCTTTCTTTTATTCACTTTTAGGTTTCAGCATACAGTCTAGCAGGGAGCCAGGTTCTCACTTGCCCCCTATCTGTCCATACAATGTTAACTCCTGGAAAAATTTCAAGGATTATCCTCAATTCCATCCTTGCTCTTAACATTGGTTCCACCCCTTTAAGCATTTCTAAATTGTTCCCCCCAGCGTGTGCCACAAATATATCTGATGGTCCACAGAGCATACAGCAGCGACATCAGCTGATCCCATAGCATGCCAAAAACCTTTGAACTAAAAACCCACTGTAAGGATCTGAATAACTATTTAACATAATGATAAATGTCATGGCAGAAATGTGATTTGAGATTATGAAGGATGTCAGTTGATAGTTCGCCAATGACAACATGTGGTGCAGTTCCTGTTCTTCTGTAATGGGCCAACTGTTGACCAGGAGCCTGATGTTGTATGAAATCCATTAAAACATGTCTCACATCTCTGCCACATGCGTGGGGCAACTCAATTCTGGATCATGCTGACCATCACCCTATGCCAAACTTTCATAGCATTAGCAGCATCTACTTGTGTTCCTGGCTAGCTGCTGGTGTCAGCTCCATAAATATGTGGATCTCTAAATGAGAGAATGTCTCAACGGACATTTGGTTGAATGGCCCTCTCACTCTATCCCTAATTCATTCCTGTGAAATTACAATCTTAAAAACATAGCCCAACCCCACCCCTTCTGGTTGTAATCAATGAAGGGAGGAGGGAATTCTTAGCTGTTTTCACATATACAGCATCACACTGTCCCATAATCACCTATAGTTGAGGCCCAAGTTTTGACCGAGCCTTAAATATCACCACAATAGAAATAATTTTTAAAAATTAGATGAGTTTACAGTGCAAAGTGGCTGAAAGATATGTTACGAGCATTTATAAAGAGGATAAATTCTTCTCCAGGTCCATGGAAATAGGTCAAGAAGTTTAATCTGAAGTAAGGGAGATGTAGGTCAGATATTTAAGAAAATTCTCTCACTATACCAGTAGTTAATTTCTGGAAGAGACTTTCAAGGGAAATTGTGAAATCACTATTATTGAAGGTTTTTAATACCACACCTGTCAAAAATCTATGTTTACCTGTGGCTGGACTAGATACTTTCTTAAGGTTCCAACTAGCCCTACATTTCCATGATTATAGGACCGCTCAAAAGTAGCGGGATGCAGGCATTGATTTTAATATTTGTCGTATAAACAAATAAACATTTATTTTAATAGAAAGCAAATGTATTTGAATAATTGCATGTGATTTATAAAGAAAGATTCTCAAATAGGTCATATTTGTAGGCTACCAATCATCTTGGCTCTCTGATTTTGCTTTTGACTGAAGTGTCCCTTTATTTTTATTATCTCCAAGAATTCAAATAAAATGGCCCTAAACTATTTAATCAAAGAAATCACATGAAGATCTTATTTATATTATACAAAATATTCAATCTACTCTTTTTCAACAGGAAACATTATTGGTGTTTTGACAATTTGGTAATTATCTATGCAGTCATGAAATCAATTTAAATTGATTAATTGAGTTGCTTGTTCTTCTGTGTTTTGTCTTATCAGCTGCTATTAACATTGCATAAACATTAATATTTATAGATTATAGAGATTACAAGGAGCAATTAGCACATTTTGAAATATTACCCAGAGAAAACAAATGTCAATTATGATTAAGTATACTCAGGTTTTCATAATAAAAAATAAATCATATTATTTGCATTTAAGGAAATACTGTGCTCTAAATCAGAGCAGTGTGCCAAGATGAGCATACTGCTAAGTGTTAGTGAAATAAATCTTCACTGCCAGCCCACTCACAATTGAGTATGTGTTCTTTGTCTTCTGGAACTAAGTTGGGTTTGAGGGAATGCAACCCCAACTTATGAAAAAGGCACCTTAAGACCACTCTGTTGCCTCTAGAAGAGGCTATGTTCTTTATCACAGTGGTTTTGAGTGTGATTGGATGTATGAGACACAGACTCTTCGGCCACATCTCTGCCGCTCCACCCCAATGGGCTGCACCAGTCCCTCTGCCTGCCCCAGTGCATCCCTTCACTGGTTAAACTTAATGGTTAACTGGTTAACTAATTGAATGGGATTTTTCATCCCTAGTTTACAGGTCTTCCTCTTTGTAGATCAATATAATTGATGGTTATGATCACATAGAACTTCACTGGGCACCACAGGGGAGTAATCTTGTGCCTTTCAATCACCTTTAGGTTTTATTCTCTCTTCTAAGGTGATTTTTCAGTGCCTCTCTAAGAGTTCATCTGTAACTATAAACATCTGGTCGCATTGATTTCTGCATCCCTCTTCCTTGCTTTTATTGTGGTATTGTTGACATTTCAGGCATTCTGTTTAAAACTTGACTTTTATTGCTCACTTATCAGAAATGAGATAAACCTCAATGAAACTTGACTACCTGAGAACAAAAGGAATCTGCCAGCTGCCTAAAGATAGAATGGGTATGGTGATGATACTCTGTTTTATACTTGTGATGGCGGTCAGGTGGGGAACAACTTGTGGATGGATTTTTGGTGCGTGGAGGGATGGGAAAGAAGATTTCAGAGATTTATAGAGCTTTTGCTAAGTACAGAATTTTTTTTTAATATTCTTGTGTCTAATTTTGTTCCTGGATTAATTACTAAGAAACAGAATTCTGAGTGTTTGTCTGTGAGCCATGTCCTCTCTGTGATGTTAATGAGGTTGTAATGTGCTGCTGCTTTTCTAGTACAGCCCATGCAGATATATATCTGCATTGTGAGTCCAGTTAATAGTATGTAATACAAATCACTGAGAAAAGAACTCTAGGCACAGATTAGTCCAACTAACTCTTTCTATATCTCCTTGGAGATGCTCCAAATTCAGAAGAACATTCTGGGGATTTAAATGTAAATGGGCATGCAAAGCATCCAATTACTGCTTTAAAGTAGCTCCTAAGATTCAGTAACATGATGCATTCTGAAAAGCTGTTCGATCTCTTCAAATAGTGCTGTTAGAGCTCAAATACTTCATGAACATGAATGAATTGAGCTTTTCAGTACTCTGTGGGATAGGTGAGTTACACTCCCCAATTTACAGTTGAACAGTATTATAGAAAGATTAAGGCCCACAGTCTCCAACATGACCTTTTATTTTGGGTGCTCAATTTTACATGCACACGCTCTCACTATTCGATGAGGCTACTCCCCTCCTCTCCCAGTGACTTCAAATGATCATTGATGCTCAATATCTGAAAATCAGGATATGGGGCCTACCTTATCAGACTTGGATGCCTACAGATAGGCACCTAAATTCATACTTTTAGTCCATTTGTATGGAGATGTTAAATTTTCTGAGGAATCTGGAGATTAGAATGTTAGCACCTCCAAAAAACATACATCTTTGATGAAGGTGCCCAAGTATCAATTTAGGTGCCCACATCTTATTCAGAAAAATATATCAAACCTGTAACTGCTGAAAACCTACAGGTCATTGGCATCTCCACGGTGGACAAACCAAAGAAGTGGGATATTTGATAATTCATGTTCTAGTATTGCCAAATCTGGGTTAGAAATTGCCTTGTGCTCAATGACCGTGCTTTGGGGATTGCATGAGCCGCTGGGAGAAAACAATGCACACAAGTTTAGATGCATTCATTATGGAATTAAACTTTCTACCGAGAGCTCATTGACATTTTCTCATCAACCTTTTTCGCACTAAAAAAAATTAGACTTTTTTTTATTTTTTTCATTAAGCTGAACATTTTCTTACAATTCAAATGAAAAACTTGTTACAATTCAGCTTGATTCAAATTAAAACTTTTTTTTGTCCTTCTCCCAAGGAGAAAAAAGAGGGCAGATGAGGAAGAGAAGGAGGGGGAAATAATGAAACTGATTTTTTAATCTAATCAAAACAAATATTTTTGATGACAATTCAGAATTCTTCAATTTCAAAGTTTTTTCACACAATAATAGGTTTTTTTTCCCCCTCTTCCTCCATCTAACTTGGTATAATTGTATTAGGAATGTTATCTGGAAGAAGACTATACCGTGAATCTCGTAGGCCATGCTAATTGAGAGAGGGAGGTCTCATCTGAATGGTTTTTTGTGGTGTATGAAGGCACAGACTCTGGCCGGTGCAAGCACGAAATCATTTTATTGCAAGATTACAACTATCTTTATATTCTCTCAACTTCCCAAAAGTCCACATCCTGCTTTTCACAAACTGTGCTTTTTCACAGTCCCAAATACAGCATTCTCGAAGGTCGTTGACTCAGGCAGATGTTGTTATTGTTGACTCAGGACTCTTGCTTGGTTTCGTCTTTGGGATGCCCTGTCACGCGGCCAAAGCACTATACTTGCTGATTCTCTACAGTTTTTTTTGACATAGCGTTTGAGGGTGCATAACTCTAGGCATGCAAGTTTTAGACTTTTGATCTGAGTGGCTTCTTTTGAAAAGATGTTTCAGAGGTTCCACAGGAAGTCTATAGCAGAGCCATAGTTAGCACTAACATCTTCTGTTTCCTGCATTCTGTTTTAATTAGTTATCCCTTTTCTCATCTTGACCTGCACTCTGATCTACTTTATTTCTAAACATGAACTTTATACCTTAGGCTGATTTCCAAGAAGTACAGTTATATTTCTCATGGATTGTAATAAATTATTTAAACTCAGTGGATTCTAGGAAGTGCAGCAGCAAAGCTTTCCTTTAGTAATGAATGTTTCCAACATGAATTTTTGTGCACACGTACAATTAGCTGTTGTCATTACACTTGAGTCTGGGCAGGCATACATCAGGAGGTGCCAATTAAAACAACCCAAAACCTCTATTTTTAAAGAATGATCTGTTATATCATAACTTGTCTGGTTATCCGGGGATGTGACCCGATGAAGTGTTTGAAAGAGACCCTGGCAAATTGTCAAAAGTGAAGAAGGATTACTTTAACATCCACTTCTCTACTTCTCTTTCTGCAATCCTCTGAAATTCCCCCTCCCTGCTCCAAAGAGTTATAAGTACAGCTACATTTTAATCAGAGATTTTTAGTAAAAGCCATGGGCAGTAAACAAAAATTCATAGTCTGTGACCTGTCCATGACTTGTACTATGTACCCCTGACTAAATTTTGGGTGTTCAGAGGCAGAAGGTTGACCGGGGTGCTGTCCTGGAATGCTATAAGTTTTCAGTGGGGCAGCAACATGTATCCCAGGACACCTGCTGGTGGGGGGATGCAGTATTCCCATTGTGGCTGGAGGGGGTGGCTTGATGGCCCAATACCCCCTGGTGCCGGGGAGGAGGATGGTAACACTCAGTTTCTAGGACTTCTGCTGCTGGGCAGGAGGGTTGGCAGCAGCCAGAGACATATTCCTCCACTGCTGTTGAGGGTGAGGTGCAACAACCCAAGACTGTCTCAACAGCAGTTCGGTGCTGCTGGTGCAGGGGCTACCCAAGCTGCTTATGTAGCCCCCAGGCCAGCTGCACTGGCTGCAGAAGTAACAGAGGTCTCATTCAGTCATAGAATCCATGACTTCCGTAACCTCCATTACAGACCTTCAGACTTAGTTTTAACCCACATTAAAGAAATTAAACACAAATTTCACTGTTCTGGATTTCAGTGGGACTTGGGAGATTTCATCCCTTACCCAGGACAGAGTTAGGACCAAAATTCCTATTTTCAAACAACTGTATAAAAGTATGGTTACCTGTTATCAGTATTTCCTGTAAAAATACTCAGATCAAACCTCCCTCCAACTCCTTGCAAATGCCAGAGACCCAAACAGTGGGATAGTACACCCATCCTTCATTCTTCAGAGCCCAAATCTGTGTTGACTCTGCACAAGAGAGCTGAATGGGGCTGTGGTAGGGTTGACCTGTGGCCTTTCTGTCACTGGATTATGCAGCGATCATGATCTGAAATTGAATATTGGAGAATGGGGAGAGATGTATTTTGAGCTGCTACTATTCTGTGTGAGCTGTAATTGTGGCTCCTGTGTAGTATCATGAGTGCCTTGTGCTCCAGTTTGGATTAGTGGCAAAGACTGCAACAATGACAGTGCCTGCACTTCTGTCCACCCTCCCACTGTTGCAGTTCTTGTAGGTGTTGCTCAATAAGACAAGGATTTGGCTTATTTGAATGCAGTGACATTTAAAGAGTGTAATTCTATAAATGCATGATACTGACCCCAAATGAATCTTTTGCAACAAGATCCTCCTTTAAATAATGCAGTGGATGGTGTTACACGAACTAGCTCTGTGGTTAGCCTCTGGCTTTCCCTGGAAATATGTTGCATGTTGGCTTCTACTGTGGAGGAGGTTTGCAATTAATTTAGTGATTTAGTGATTTTATTTCCAATTCAAACTGTGCAATAGATAAAAAAAATAACTTGAAGCAACTCATGATTCTGCACATGAGAAAATACAAGACAATTTGGTTTTCTGTTATCTCAGTGTATTTTTGGAATGTAATTGACTGCATAGAAGCCAGTGAGAATTGTGTATATATTAGTTCATCAGCATTCAGAGGTGATTAGTTAGTGTGGCTATATTTAACCATCAGGTTTGCTTCTAGAATGTGGTGTGAATTTTTAAAGAAGTATGTTGCTATTCAAGAAGTCAACATTCTTTCATTGCTTCCCATAGGTTGTTGTTTGTCTTAGGGTACAACTGCCCAATGCTTTTTGTGTGTGTGATGCATGACATGTTGCTATTCCACAAATTTAGTTTAAGTGGTCCCAGAGTAAGAGCAGTGTAAGGATGGATGAACAAACTTTGAAATTCTACTCGCTATTATGCCCATGTAGACCTGATTAACATCACTAAGTTGACTTACTCTGCTGAGAATAAAAAAGTAATGGGAAGAAGAATCTGGCCTCATATGCAGAGTTTTTTAAAATTCTGGCAGTGAAAAATCATGAGCTTCCCACTTGCATTTTCTTTGCAGCATACTTATATTTCACTAGAATACAGCTTTTTCCCCAGAGTAAGAGCACTCAAACCAACTTGCAGACAATTCTCTCCCTATCAGCTCTCAGCACAGCTTTCTTTTTGTGTAAATTAGACACCATTTCCAATTTGAATTCTATTTTAGAGCTGCATGAAAAAAGGAGAAAACAGGTGAAAAATATCCCTCCCTTGCCAATTTTTTGAAATTTTTTTCATCTCCTCTAATTTTTATATGAATGTTGTCATTGTCATTACTGATTAGAATATTAGACATATGAAACAAACTCAATTAAACGTAATTAGTTGGTTTAAAATAATATATGAACAATATAATTTTATTGCTCCTCTTTCCACATAATGACATTATTTTGGATATGGGAAAACTGTCAAACCCAAATGTTATTTTTATTTTCTGTATTTTTCCCCCTAAAATAATTCTGTGGTAAGTTTGAGTGTACAATATTTCATTTTCTTCTACATACCTGCAACAACTCGCTTGCAAAATAACAGTGGCAACATAATGGCACTGAGGTTTCATACAACTAAGGTCATTGAGATCCCTTTCTGTTCCTCCAAAGGCATTTGCTACTCTTTCAGTTGCACCTCCAGAACTCAACATCTCAGAGAGGCTATCATAGTATCTATAACTTTCTACATTAGAAATGTGGCAAACTCTTGTAATGAGAGCTGAAAATTGGTGAAACTCCCCATGTCATTCTGCAGTATGAACTTGGCAGGCACTTTTCCAATAACCAACTCTGACACTTTTCTAATAACCAACTCCATGGGCCACTTGGAACTGCTCCCAGAGACCACAGTTTGTTTGACATGAATACAAGGGATTACACAGTTCCCACTTTTTATCTCCGTAATCTATAAAAGAGCAGTATCTATTTGTCATATATAAAAGTTCAGCTGTTTTTGGAGGTGGTTTTTTTGCAATAAAAATATGGTGTATCAGTGACAGAGATGATTGGGGGGAGCTTATTTGGTTTTTACCAATAGGAAAATATATTATTTTTCAGCTTCAAGTAACTGACAAATGAAATAGATTTTCTTCACAATCTGTACTCTCCTCCGTACTCTCTGAACCTAGCCCATAATTGGAACATTTCAGATCCCCAAAGGAGTTACGAGTATGGAAATATGTAGGTATAATTGAAAATTCTTTGTAGCCCTTCATTAAACATGTGTTGCTCAGAGATGACTATAATCAGAGCCTCAGACTCACGTAGCAGAATTTAAGATTGATATAACTTTTCTGATGGAAGCTGTTGGTTTCTCATATAGGATCACTTTGGTGAATGAAACTTCTCATGCATTGTCTTGTAGATTTTTTTTTAAGTTTTTAATTAGGGTTGTCAAACTATTAAATTTAATCATGGTTAATTGGGAGATTAAAAAATTTTCAGCATCACTGTTTATTTTTCTACTAGTACAGTGCTGAAATTCAGACCCCTTCCCCACCTTCCTTCCTAGAGCTGCCACCAAGAGGAGGGGCAGTGTCTTCAAACGGGATAAGGAGACAAAGTTGGGACAACAGTTGGGTCTGGGTGTATGGCTAGGAGCGGAGCCCTAGCCACAGGCCCAGCATCTAGAACCCCATTTACAGGTGTAACACTGGCAGATCACAGTCATCTGTGGGTGGGATTGAAACTGGGTCCTCTGGAGCTTAGTAGTCGCAATGGGTGAGCCTCTACTGCATGAGCTAAAAGCCACTTGACTCAACTAAAAGGCAGTAGAAAAGATGCATTCTCTCTGTAAATGGTCTCTCAGCCACTAGATGGGACAGTACACTTGAAGTTATGTGGGTTATACAGGGTTCTGCATAAAACATAGGGATGCTGCAAGAACCCACAACTCCTAGTTCCTTTGCCTATGAAAATTAAGCATGATTAATTGTGCAGTTAAACAATAATAGAATACCATGTATTTAAAGACTTTTGGATGTTTTCAACATTTAAAACAATACTGATTTCAGTTTTAGCATAGTATACAAAGAATACAGTGCTAACTTCATATTTTTATTACAAATATTTGCATTGTAAAAAACACAAATAATATTTTCAATAAAAAAACTCAATTGATAATATTTCAATACTATCATGAAAGCTGAACTTACAAATGTAGAATTATGTACAAAAATAACTGCATTCAAAAATAAAACAATTGTAAAACTTTAGAGCCTACAAATTCAGATAGTCCTACTTCTTATTTAGCTAATCACTCAGACAAACAAGTTTGTTTACATTTGCAGGAGATAATTATGCCTACTTCTTGTTTACAATGTTACCTGGAAGTAAAAATAAGTGTTCATATGGCATTATTGTAGCTGATGTCACAAAATATTTGTGCCAGATATGCTAAAGATTCATATGTCCCCTCGTGCTTCAACCACCATTCCGGAGAATATGTATCCATGCTGATGGTGGATTCTGCTCAGTAATGATCCAAAGTAGTGCAGATTAATAATTGTTCATTTTCATCATGTGAAAGAGATGCCACCAGCAGGAGGCTGATTTTCTTTTCCCGGTGGTTTGGGTTTTGTTGTTTCCGTATTGGAGTGATGCTCTTTTAAGACTTCTGAAAGTATGTTCCGTACCTTGTCACTCAGATTTTGGAACTCACCTCAGATTTTTAAACCTTGGGTTGAGTGCTGCAGCTGTCTTTCATGATCTCGCCACCTTTGCGTTTAGTCAAATCTGTGGTGACGATGTTCATAAAACAAACATACATGCTGGGTCATTATCAGATACTTTTATAACATGAAATATATGGCAGAATGTGGGTAAAATAGAGCAGGAGATACAGTTGTCCCCCAAGGAGTTCAGTCATCAATTTAATTAATACTATTTTTTTTTTAATGAGCATCATCAGTATGGAAGCATATCTTCTGGAATGGTGGCCAAAGCATGAAGGTGCATATGCGTGTTTTGCATATCTGGCATGTAAATACCTTGGATGCCAGGTGCTAATGTGCCATGTGAATGCCTATTTTCAATTTCAGGTGCCATTGTAAGTAAGAAGTAGGCAGCATTATTGTTTGTTAATATGAACAAATTGATTTGCATTAGCAATTGGCTGAACAGGAAGTAGGACTCTGTGGACATGTAGTCTCTAAAGATTTATACTGTTTTAGTTATGGATATAGTTATGAAAAAAATCTATATTTGTAAATTGTACTTTCACAATGAAGAGATTACGCAACAGCCCTTGTATCAAGTAAATTGAAAAATACTATTTTTAATCATTTTACAGTGCAAATATTAGTAGTAAAAATAATATAAAGTGAGCTCTGTACACTTTATATTGTTGTAATTAAAATAGTATATTTTAAAACATCCACAAATATTTAATAAATTTCAATTTGTATTCTATTGTTTGAGTGCAATTAAAACAGCAATTAATCAAAATTAATTTTTGAGTTAATTGCATGAGTTAATTGAAAATAATTGGGAGTCTTATTTTAAATTAAAGAAAAAACATTTAATATTGTTTGGGTTTTTTAGCTTGGAAAATATAATTATGTAAAATCTTAAGAATGTTTCAGAAGGTCTGTTACCATACAGATAATCAAACTCACTTTGTTTTAAGAAGAAAACTGACATGTTTAAATACATTTGTTATTGAAGACCATGCACATCATAGTATCTTTACTGGGCATTTTTCTATGTTTCAAACTGCAGTTATCCAGATGTTGATATCATCAGTCCTTACTAGTTCTAAAAGGCTTTTCATTGGGGCCAGATGTAGTATGGATTTTTCTCAAATCTAGAGGCTTTCATTGGCAGCATGTAGCAAATATCTCTGTGTTTGTTTCACTTAGCATGAGCACTGCTCAGCATCATTTTCTGCTAGATTCTGAACATGCTATCTATATGTTAGTTTGCAGTGCAACTCTAACACAAACTCAGATAATGATATCACGGGTGTACAATTGTTGCCTGCAATGAATAAGTTATTGGAATCAAGATCAATTGCAATTGAAAGCATGGAAGCTACAAATTTAGAAAATATGTGCTTTTAGGTCTGAATATTCCTAACCTTGTCTAATTCCTGAAGCACAGTAGAATTGGCTGTAATGAATACTCATGTTAGTCAATTCTGTGTCTTGTGTTCTAGATTTGTGGCTGCTGTTAATTATGAACCAGATTCTAATACCCTACTTTACCTTGACTAATCTTATGCTATGCTATGCTATGCTATGCTATGCTATGCTATACTCATACATTAAGGTATAGGAAAGTTTTGATTTTTTTTGTCTTGCTAATGTTCTTTACAATTTGTTGATATTTTTCCTTTTATCTCATTCCCTGAAGTGTCAATGAACTCTGTAGCAGGAACAAAAAAATCTGTTCTCTACAGCTATACTGCCATGAACTATGGTCCTGTCAGATCTCATAAGCTAAGCAAGTCTGGGTCTGGTCAGTGCATGAAACTAGGCAAGATAAAAATAAGTCTGCAAAATAGACAGAGATTTTGTGCTAAGATTGTATTTATTGTATCTGCAGAAGCTATTCCTGGAATTTTGGCAAAGCTGTCCTTTGCCTACCATATTTTTTTCTGATATTTTTCTTTTAAAATAAAAATCAAAGGACATTGTGTTTATCTTTTATGTCCATATATCTTAAGGGATTATCTTTATCAAGAAATTCTGAGATAATGCCAATTCTGAGATAATGCCAATATAGTAATTCTGAGATAATGCCAGTGCTCATTTCCTAAGGTCTTACACTTGATCATGTAGCCTTGTTTTATATAACCATGTAAAATACAGTCTTTTGTGGTATGTGCTACTGACATACAGAAATGGCCAAGCAATACAAAGCAATATTTGACTTTTTCTTTATTATAGCATGTGCCGGTGGTATGTAGTATTGACCACAAGCTGATTTTATTTTTGTTCTTGCACATAAAGGATGTCAGAATTTGCATGTGGTTAGTTATATGTGGGAGGAGCACCCCATTGTTATGCTGCTTTATCCCAGGTTAGTGGGAATCTCATTGAATTAAGAAAAAGAGAACTGATATGGAGCCACATAATTATGAACTTTATATGTCTGCATGGTCTGAGTATTTAGTCAGTGCAGACAAATTCATCAAAATCTGTCTGAACATTCACTGAAGGCAGTGTAAAACCAGATGTGTCTGTGCAAAATACGTTGTATCTGTTGAAGACATCAGACTGGTGTATTTTTAAAGAATGGTAGTTTGTTTTTAACTGTCAGAGTGCTGTATGTGATGTATCAAGGCTGAAGATGAACGGTGTATCTATGAGTGCAGCAGTATCCATTAATACCTCTCATATACATAGATGCAAAAAGTATTATGTCTAAAAGCTACTCAAAGTCCGTAAGTCTGATCTGTTATGTCAAAGTGTTAGTGTTGATAGCGTATAATTACCTAGAATGAAATTCAGCTTCCGTTCACACTAATCTCAGTGGTTCCATGGGACTGCACAGGTGTAACTGAGAATTGAATTTCACCTCTAATATACTCATACCCCTTTGCAGTATCTAAGGACCTTATGCTAAAGGCTGATTTGGGGAGGGTGAGAGGTTAAGAGTCTTAAGCTCAGGTCCTCCCCCTCAAAAAAAATTCCTTGACAGGTAAAATTGAGAATGAAATGGCTGGGAGCAGGATACCAAGGAATATGAAATACTGGGCCCCAAATTTCTCATAACTGTTGATAACTAACTCTGAATTTCTTAGTTGTTAAATCAGACCCTCAGTATTACTTCAAAGTAGTTATTTGTCTGCATGGTACATTTACAGGGGAAGCAGACATTCATCTGCCTTCATGAATTATTCAGACAGTTGAGTTACCATACAAAGATGGAAAAGGTGTTATGTTCAAAGGCTTACCTAGAGTCACTAGCTTCATTAGAAGCAGTCTTATTGGAAAATAATAATTAAAATTTCCAATGTGTTTTAATGTGATGAAAGGCCAAGAGGAAAAAAGAGCAGGAGGACAGGACTGGATGCAGGCTAAAAGTGAAAGTAGCAGAGAAGTTCTGTCAGGTCCAAATGAAATCCTGGACCTAGGTCTGCAGGTGACCAATTTATTTTTACACAGTAGTTTCTTTATCTGTCAACTTGTAGGTATGATATTCCTAATTTCTGGTCTATTAGTATCTGAACATTACCAACTTCACCTGACATATTACTGTATAATTAATGGTATGACTACTTCTAAATTTTGTATCTATGCTCTTTTAACTATGCAGTACTATATATTATTTCCTGAATTATGTTTTCAGTAGTATAGCTGAAAGAATGGTTCTGCACGGGGGTGTAAATATTTAACTGTTTCTCTTAATCTTATCTCTTTATCTTCTGCTATTGTCCTTGGAGTTCTTTCAAAGACAAAACTCTCTCAAGGGTTTTTATACTTCAAAAGATATACTTATATGTGCTACTTCCAAGAAACATGTTGTAGTGGGGTGGACTGGCTGCTCACTGAGCTGGAGGCGGAGGAACCCCTCCGGGAACCATTTTGGGCGCAGCCTAGCCCCACCTCATCACCTGACTGGAAGTCAGTGGGTGGGGCTAGGACTCTAAATAACCAGGCTGAGGACTCAGTCGGAGCCCAGCCTCAGTGGGAGACAGAAGCCTGTCCCAAGCTCTCTGCCACAGAGGCCGAGACCTGGCTCAGAACTCCAACTGCCTCTGACCATGAGGCGTACCCCGAACTCCCTGACCAGGAGACAAAGACCTGGCTAGGTCCGCCAGCAGGCCTGCCCTCTGACCCAGAGGAACTAGAGGCCTGCCCAGTGCTCCCTGTTGGGGAGTCTGGGGCATGGCTCGGGCCACCGAGGGTCACTGATCCCGAGGACCTTCCTGAACCCCAGGACCCACCTGAGCCCCAGCGTACGCCTGCCCCAAGGGAACCGGGAGCGGCTGCCTGAGCTCTGGCACCCGCCTGTACCCCTGGTCTGTGAGTGCCTGCTGAACCTGCAGGCCCTGCTGGCTGTACCCGGGAACCTGGAAGACCTGACTGACCTGAGGGACCTGCCTGCCCCCCAGTCTTCACTGGTATCTTGGGACCAGGGGGACCAGCTGGACCCCGAGGACTCGCTTGAACCATGGTGCCAGCCTTCACCCCAGGACCAGAGGGACCTGCCCGATCTACCTGTCGGGCCTGCCTCAGAGGACCTGCCAGACTACAAGGACCAGCCTGGACACCCCTGCCTGCTGCAGCCAGCCTACTGACTGGAACCCAGGGACCTAGAAGCTGTTGAGGTCTGGATCGGGCCACCGGGGCTCCTGCCGGAGGAGACGCTCTCCGACTCCCCGTGGAACCTGCCAACCTCCCCGTGGAACCAGGCACCTGCTGAGGGGGAGAAAGGCAGTGGCCCAGGGAATAGCACGGGCTGATAAAGGCCCTTGGTCAGTGGACTGTGGGCCAGAGCCCTCTGCTGAGTCAGCAGCAGCTGCTCTGCTGCATCCAGGGCCCTGGTCCAGGACGCAGTGGAGTTGTGTGGGCCTGGGGCCCCCCTCTCCCCTCACCACCCTCACTGCAGATGGACCACCTGCAATTCTCCTGAACAAGGAAACCCCAAACCTGTGGTGTTTGTAGCCACGCCCTGAACCAGAGCTTGGCCCCTCCTTGCCTTAAACTGCCAACTGTGTTTGTCTACAGCCCAGCCTGTACCCAGGTCTGGGCCTCTTAAAGGGGCAGGACGATTGCTGCTGCCCGGCCTGAGCCAGGGCTAGGGACCTCTTAGTCAAGGGCTCTACTGCCCGACCTGAATTCAGCCAGGGCCTCTTGAACTTGGGCACTGCTAGTTACTCCCCGCCCTGACTGAGGGCCAGCACATCTTAAACTGTGAGGGTTTGTGGCTTGCTCTACTGGGGGTTCTGGAACTGTAGTGAACTCTTTACCTGTGGCCCAGACCTGAAGCAAGGCCCGGTCCTTGGACTAATTGCCCGTTGCTCCGACCTGATGTAAGGCTGGGAACCAGACTAACGGGACTCTTGATTTGAAGGATTATTTTAACGGGAGTGTAGTGGGGCAGACTGGCCGCCCACTGAGCCGGAGGCAGAGGAACCCCTCTGGGAGGCCTACACATGTATTAAGAGGAATGTATTAACATTTCTTTTTTTTGGTTAGTGCTTTGTTGTCCTACCACTAAAAAGCACACGAACATACAAATGCAGCACATAACTGGTTAATAATAACTGCATGTAGATGTTTGTCTGATTTGTTCTGCTATACATTCTTTGGTGATATGTGAATTTTAATTTTTATCAGATAAATAGTATAAATCAGTATTAATTAGGATTTGTCAGATTTCTCTAATTGGTTTAGGTGATACAATTCAAAATATGGAATTACATTTTTTTAAAAGATGTACAGATGAACTGTAATGATCATGTCTAATGAGAGGAATGAAGGACATCAGGCAGGCACTTACTGTATACCATGATAAGTTGATGAGATGAAACCACTAATTAAGATCAAGAAAAACTATAACCCTTGTCAATAATTCAAGAACCCCAGCCATGCAACCAGTAAACAAACAAGCCATCTTTTAAAGTTACCAAGCAATAACTGTGTACTATCTGTTGCATGAATTATAATTTGAAATTCAAGAAATGAATAGTTAAGACAACCATGCATTTTACATTCCCTACATAATAAATGTCTCTATCAAGTAAAGAGCCATGTGTATAAGGAATTAACAACTCTCTGTAATAAACCACACAACTCCATAGGCAGGACAGTATATTAGTCTTTCAACACAAAGTTCATGGGTCAGCTTACATTCTTTCTGAAAGAGCATCATGATTGCAACAATATATTGGTACCTCTTCTTTGCTTTCATGATAATCCATGCATAATGCTCCTATTGACAAGAACAAGCCATAATGCAATCCACGACAAAAGCCATATCTTTACATGATTGAATGTAATTTTCTCAAACTGCCAATGCAGGAGTTTCAAAGAGATTCAAGGATATGGAAAGTCCTTGAAGGGGCAATAAAAAGTAATTTTTGAAGAAACACAAGACAAATTTTAACCAAAGGTTAAAATTGTAAATCAAGATACATTTCTAGTGATCTCTTTATTTCCAATTGTGCCAACCAAGTAAAACTGCCAATTTTCAGCCCAAATTGGTTTTCCAAGCTTAAGTTATTCTGGGGTTGAAAAAGGACTTAGAATAAAAAGTGGTTACAACCTTGGCAGTGAAGGCTGCCATCTCTCCATAATGTGAGTATATTGTCTTGATAAAAGAGGCACTTGCTGTTAACTCATATGTACTGTGCTATAGTTTCAAATACTTAAATCAAGTCAAGACTGTAGCCCTTTATTTACAAGTGGAAAAATGGAACTCAGATAATAATAGACAATTCAGACTGTTCAAGCTCAGTCTTTGCATTCCAAGCATAGACATATCCACGCACAAACTGTTCTTTAACACTTTTCTTTGTGAAGCTACTAAATGGGCTGAGATGTCTGACTTTATTTTTGAACCTGTATACTGGATGTGAACAAAATGGCCAACAACACTTCACTGCTATAATGTTAACATCAAGTAAGTATTGCAGCTTTAGAAGGGAGACAGGATTAAAAATTGAATGTAGTCCTGTAATCTAGTAGGATAAATCAGTAATAAAACATGAAAGTGTGTGTGTTTATAATGTCACATGTATGTGAACAGGTCTTGCAGAAAAGAAGAAATGACCCACTGTTGCTAAATTTTTCTCTTTTCCCCCTCTCCAAAGAAAATAATGTCTGTGTATCGGTGATCTGTATACGAAACATGGTCAAAATAAAATAGGACATTGTTTGTTTAAGGTACTAGCTGGCCTTTAATCTCGCAACTTTTCTACTCTGGCCAGTTTATAGAAGCATAAATCATTGTTGCCTTCAGCACAGTTCTCCAGAATCTACTGCAAAACCCTGGAAAGTATACTTCAGCAGTGGGAAGTCAAATAAATTAAAAATAACAAAACTTAAGAGTGTCTGAAGAGAAAAATAGCCTTATAACGGCTTAAATCAGTTTGTTTCCCTAGTTTTACAGGCCACCTGGTCAGAACTTGGATTTTGATTTAGAATTCTGCCCTTCTGTCTCAACTGGAACCCAGGACATGGGATTTAGTCCCATTGGCAGGGGATAGAAAACCTTTTGAGTACTGCTGAAGGAGTGGGGAGAGAGATTCTTGAGTTTTTGCATCTAGCCAACCAAAAGTGAATGAGGGGCGCTCAACACACCTTGTGAGACTGCCAGAGTACATTCTCAGTGGGGTAATTAGTTAATTTGAGGGGAGTAATTAGAGCTAATTGTCTTGGCTCCAGCATTATTCTCCTCCAGGCATAAAAGATCTCTTTGAAGACTAGGTGGCCTTTCCACTCTTAGGCTACGTCTAGACTGGCATGAATTTCCGAAAATGCTTTTAACAGAAACGTTTTCCATTAAAAGCATTTTTGGAAAAGCACGTCTAGATTGGCAGGATGCTTTTCCGCAAAAGCACTTTTTCTGGAAAAGCGTCTGTGGCCAATCTAGACGCGGTTTTCCGTAAAAAAGCTCCGATCGCCATTTTCGCTATCGGGGCTTTTTTTCGGAAAACAGTACTACACTGTCTACACTGGCCCCTTTGCGCAAAAGTCTTTCGGAAAAAGACTTTTGCCTGAACGGGAGCAGCATAGTATTTCCGGAAAAGCACTGATGATTTTACAGGAGATGGTCAGTGCTTTTCCGGAAATTCAAGCGGCCAGTGTAGACAGCTGGCAAGTTTTTCCGCAAAATCATCTGATTTGCGAAAAAACTTGCCAGTCTAGACACAGCCTTAATGTGTGTAGTGCCCTGGCTGGATGGCCCATGCTATATCACTTTTCTAGAGGTTTGGAAGAGATTTTCCAACTGGCTCTTGTTGGATTGTTTTTTTTAACTTCCTCACCACATCCCAGAGGTCTGACCAGTTAGTTTAAGATCTCTAAAAGGAAAAAGAAAACTAAATTAAAATCAAAACAGAACATTGTTGCAACCTGAAGCTAATGCCCAATAGGATAGAGTTTGGGGGTAACCAGATTTTGGCGTAAACCTGAACATGGCACCACACTGGATTGGTTGGGGATGTTGGGTGATTTTTAGTCTCGTATAGACTGTGTCATTCTTTTGAGCATCCTCATCCCTTTGAGGGGACTGTGTTGGGAACCACAGCCTTACCTTTTTTTATACTGTGGACTGGTATCGTTTTATTTACATAGTTGAATATTCATTATGCAAATAAATATGCAAACATGCAAATATATGTTACTGGTCTGTTAAAAGCCCTGGCCCCCAGAGCCGCCTCCAACAGCCGGCTTCAGTTCCATCAGTTGCCAAGTGTTGAATGGCTGCTGAAGCTGGCTGTTCCCGGCAGCTCTGGGGGCCAGCACTGAGGTACACCCTGGCCCCTTGAGCCTCCCAATGCCAGCCCTAACTCCTAGAGCCCCCCCATCTCTCCACTACCTCCCAGCGCCAGCCACTGACCCCAGAGTCCCCTGCACTCAACCTCCACCAGTGCCAGCCTCCTGCACTGAGCCCCCCAGTGCCAACCCCCATACCAAAAGTCTCAGAGCCAGCTCCCTGCCCCTTATAGTCCCCACCACCAAATCCCCCCATGCCAGCCTCCTGTTTCCAGAACCCCACTGTACCCCCCCCCAGACTCTCCCTGTGCCAGTCCCCTGATGCCAGAGCTCCCCAGTACCAGCCCTGCCCCTGTAGCTCCACCACTACTAGGCCCGTCCCCAGAACCCCCCAGTGCCAGCTCCCTACCCCGTATGTCCAGTGCTCCCCATGTCAGTCCCCACCTCTTAGAGCTCCCCACCCCTTAGAGCTCCCCAGTACTAGCCCCACTCCAAGTCTCCCAGTATGAGCTCTGCCCCCAGAACCTCCAGTGCCAGCACCCTGCCTCTTAGAGCGCCCCCCCCAGCCACCCTCACGAAGCTCTGCACTGCTTCCTGGTTCGCATGTCCTGGGCTCTGAAAAACCCTTCCAGCACACACTAAACTGCTCTTCTGCACCCAGGGGGAGACTGTGCCCCTGCCCAGTGTAGGTTAGCTGAGAAGTGGGACAGGACACACCTCTTCTAACCACCATGGTGGGAGGGGAGGCACTGGGCAGTGTACCGCAGCCCCCAGAGAGACTGTGGCCTAGTAGCCAGCGGTTCGTAGTCTGGCACTGGTCCGCAGACCGGCGATAGGTGTCCTCTGGTGTAAGGGATCCTGGCATGAGCTGAATCCCAGATATTAGCCAGGGGTGGGAGGGGAGCTGAGTTTTGTCACTCCCCGCTCTCTATTGAATTAGATTGTCTGTGGATCCAAACAGTTACTTGATATTTAAAGGGATGGTGGGGAATGGGGAGTTCACATCAATTGCCTCTCCCCTCCCCTAGTAGTTGGGATTAATTTAGTAACATTGCAGCATGCTGCATGTTCTAGGTAATATTTCCTGCATGTCAAGATCAACTAATCAAACCCCAGTACAAATTTCTGTGAAGATTGCCATGTTCCAGAAAACTGAGTTCTGTACCTCACATCCAGTATAATATTTCCTGTTAATTACCTATTTTGCATCTTTGTTTTAATATTAAATAAATAAATTGGTTCAAGTATAATAAGTCCTCTCCTGAATTGTTTTAGAATACTGAGTGTGAATGGAACTTTCTGGCTAGCTACACATGCAACTGAATATTTTTCCTCCTCTTTTATTGAAATAAGCAATTGACTCTGTAAAAAGCTAAAATATATTGGGTTCTAATTATGGTGCCATGACTTTGACTTAAGTGAATGTCTATTGTGTTTCAAAATTTCTTCTGGCATTTTGGAATGAAGTTGCAGAATTCATGTGTTCTAAACCTGTAATTATGTAATCCATAAACTCTTTACCCAATACACATTTCACCCATAACAAAATCTATTTGGGGTGAAATGCATATTGATAAGAGTTTATGGATTATATAATTACAGGTTAAGTTCTTCTAAAAGAAGTGATGTAGAAAACCTACTCAGAGCTTATTCTTTCTTGCATGTTCTGCAGTGTTAATTAGTACATAGAAGATGTTTACAGGGACAGAAATAACTACTTGAGTTCCTATGAAGTTTTGTCAATAGGATTTTTAAACTGATGACTGTTGAGCTCAGCATAATTCTGTTTGTCAGCACCCTTTCTTAGATATTGCCTTTTGAAATGTATTGAAGACTAAATTGAAGGGTCACTGGAAGAGCAAGTGGTGTCAGTATGGCACTTTGATACATACGAAGTGTTTTATATCCTTTATTATCATGTTAGCATTTCTGGTGCCAGTAATAAACAGGGAGTATATAAACATGCATTTTGCTGGGCCAGTTCCAGCTAATGGTCTTCCAAGGTCTGCAATCTGCTTATGTTTTCCTGATGCTTTAGAGGAAAGCAAGCAGATCAACTCATCATGCAAAATATGAACAGTAAAAGTTCTAATCCATTAGGGTATGTCTACACTACCCCGCTAGTTCGAACTAGCGGGGTAATGTATGCATACCGAACTTGCTAATGAAGCCCGGGATTTGAATTTCCCGGGCTTCATTAGCATAAAGCCGGCGCCGCCATTTTTAAAAGCCGGCTAGTGCGAACCCCGTGCCGCGCGGCTACACGCGGCACGGGCTAGGTCGTTCGAACTACGTAGCCATTCCGAACTATCTGTACGCCTCGTTCCTCGTGGAACGAGGCGTACAGATAGTTCGGAATGGCTACGTAGTTCGAACGACCTAGCCCGTGCCGCGTGTAGCCGCGCGGCACGGGGTTCGCACTAGCCGGCTTTTAAAAATGGTGGCGCCGGCTTTATGCTAATGAAGCCCGGGAAATTCAAATCCCGGGCTTCATTAGCAAGTTCGGTATGCATACATTACCCCGCTAGTTCGAACTAGCGGGGTAGTGTAGACATACCCTTAGATTACTTAATATCTATTCTATCCACCTGACAGGGCATGGCTGCTTCTTACAGCAAATTTTCTAATGCTTTGTCCACTCCATATTTGAAAGTCCCAAGCAAAGGGGGACTTCTGCCACTCTTTTTTGAGAAACTACTATACCATCTAATGAAACTCATTTATCGACTTTCTCCTGATATTCAACCTAATACTTTTCCTTTCTTAATGTTATAGTCCTTCATACTGTCTTAAATAATCCTTGGGGTTTATGTCCTTGATAATATCATTACAATCAGAAAAGTGACTCAGTAGAAATGGCTTCCTGGGGTTCCATTCATATTGGCTGCGTCTAGACTGGCAAATTTTTCTGCAAAATCAGCTGCTTTTGCAGAAAAACTTGCCAGCTGTCTACACTGGCTGCTTGAATTTCTGCAAGAACACTGATGATCTCATGTAAGAAAATAGTACTTCTTGCGGAAATACTATGCTGCTCCCATTCGGGGAAAAGTCCCTTTTGCGCAAAGCTTTTGTGCAAAAGTGCCAGTGTAGACAGCTCAGATTTGTTTTGCGCAAAAAAGCCCCGATCGCGAAAATGGCATCTCTGCCAATCTGGACGCTCTTTTCTGCAAATGCTTTTAACGGAAAACTTTTCTGTTAAAAGCATTTGCAGAAAATCATGCCAGTCTAGACATAGCCATTGTGTTTACATGACTCCAGCTCAAATGTGCTCAGTTTTACTCATTGTAAGTAAAAATGTTTAAGTAACTCGCAGCCTTGCAAACTCAGTGTGATCTGAAAATCAAAATGGATTCTTTCTAGCTTGTGTAACATCCCTCTGCTACAGAAGTGCAGCCGCATTATCTCCAAATTATCCAAAGTGGTTGCACAAGTGTAACTGAAGACAAAATTTAACTCTGTAATTGAAGCTTAATTAACAATTCTGTTGATAATACAGGAAAAGAAATAAAAATCCAGTTCAAGCTCTTTTATTTGTATTGGCCACATGTGGTCTTACTAGAGCAAATTTACTCCCCCTCAAAAACTAAATATTGATTAAATTAACGGATCAGACTCTGAATACAAACAAGTCGTGAGCATCCTACCTAAATAATAAATTGAAGCTTAAAGTATCTGGAAAGTTGGTTCAGGAATGTTTTATTTTTTTTCTTCCTGTTTAGGAGGTCGTCATTAGTAGATGTGCACTGTATTTAATTGTATCACATTATTTTATGCATCTTACTAATTGTATAGTTTTGTAACCAAGATGCGAAGTTATTTACTGACTCGCTTGACAATCCATGATGACCTGGATTGGTTTCGTTCACATGTGTAATTGTAGAAGTTATTGATCATACATTTATTCCAGCTCTTTATTTTATTTTTTGTTAAGAAAAGCACACTTTGAAGGTTAGTTTTCCCCAGAATAAAATCAACTTGGATTTAAAATTAATAAGCAAGTTTGTAATAAAGGACAGGTTTGTGGATTGGTAGAACTAAAGGCCAGATAGAACTATTATGGTCATCTAGTCTGACCATCTGTATTACAGAGGCCATTGAATTTCCCCAAAATAATTCCATGAGTGTAACATTTACTAAATATGCAAACTTGATATAAAAATTGCCAGTGATGGAGAATCTACCACAACCTGTGTAAATTGTTCGTGATGAATCATTCTCGCTGTAAAATACTTATGCCTCATTTCCAGTCTGACTGTGTATAGCTGTAACCTCCAGCCACTTCACTGCCTTATGTTTCTGTGCTAGATCGAAGAACTCATGATCAAGTATTTGTTCCTGTGTAGGTAGTTATGCACTGTACTCCAGTCACCTTTTAACATACACTCCCTGAGTCTAATAAAGAGTAATCCATTATTTTATCACTATATGGCAAGATTGGATAATAATTTTGTGATGGGAGTCCACTCCAAGATTTTGTTATGTGGTAAAGGGCCACAGTTTTATATGGTGAGGGTGTAGGGTTTGGGACGGATGATGGGTACAGAAGAGAGCTTGGGGTAGGGAACTGGGGTGCAGAAGAGAATGTTAGGCTTGAAAAGGATCTTGAATGAAGGAGGGGGTTGTGATCTGGAACAGGAAATTGAAGTGCTGGATCTGCCCAGCAGGCCATACCGTGCATACTCCTGCTTTATTCTCTAAACTGTCAATCATTTTCTGAGCCCTCTTTAATTTAGCAACACTCTCCTTGAATTCAGGACACCAGATCTGGATACTGTGTACCAGCAACAGAATGCAGGGTAATGTAATCTCTCTTTTCCTACTCAGGTCTGTTCTCCTTATGCATCCTTGGACGGTATTAGCCCTTTTCCCGACAGTGTAATAATATGTTTGGCTGGTTATCCATCTTGGCGTAGAAATATTTTTTCAGAATCACTGTTTCACAGAATAGAGTTCTCCATCCCATGAGTATGACCTTCATGCTTTGTTCCTAGATGTATACATTTAGCCATGTTTAAACATGTCTCCTCATTCCCAACTAGCCAAGTGATTCAGATAACTCTGAATCAGTGAGCTATCCCTTTTATTTATCACTCCCTCGGTTTTTGTTTCTTCTGCAATCTTTTAGTGATTTGCTATATTAGATGTACAATCTCCGGTCATGTTCACTTTCCAGTCTCTGATCATGTTCACTTTCAAAAGCTTATTATTTGACCCTTGCAAGGAGACATTGATGAAACAGGGCACAACAGTGCTCCTTTACAAGCTTTTCAGTGTTTTCTTTCCCTTCCTTTAATTGTACAGTCCGCTGTACAAAATGCTGTCAGTATCACCCCCATCAGATTGGCTGCGAAGATAATCTTAAAAAATATTTAATGAAATAAAAAAGGTCTGACCAGTCATTAGCCATCCAATTCATAAAAGTCATGTTATAACTAGGAATAACGTATGTCTTGGCACTTGGTATATTTTGCATGGATATGATGTAGCTTTCTTGTATGAAAAGAGACAGATTATCCAGAAAGAAAACTTGGATATGCAAATGAATCAAGAATTTGAAGAACAAATCAAAATCCATTTATAAAGAAATGAATTAATCTCATTTATTATTTTAAATGCAAATATGCCAAAAGTACAATTTAAACAGATTGTTTTAAAATATTAGTAATAAACCACCTACACGACACTCCAGTGACATCTTATCAAAACCAAGTTTAGTACTGTAATAAATTGTTAGATTTGTATATGCAGCTGGTGCACGAAAAAGAGAGTGTAGCTGCAGCAGTGTCAGTGATAGGAGGAGCTATTTGCGCTGTTTACATACCTGTCGGAGACCATGGGCACATACTTGAGGCAGCTAACCCCTTCCACCACTTGCTCGCCTGTGCTCTATTTTTAGCATGATACCCACATTCACTCATATATAGTTATGTCTCCTACACACCTTACCCCCCACTCAAAGTATAGACATTCCTTATGTCATAGTCACTATATTGCTAAAATCCAGTGGCGATACTATCGCTCAGCTAATAGGACCAATAGCACTTTGCAAAGAGTGTTGACATGCTTAGCCAGATTGTCAGAAGTGTACCTTTTTTCTAGTTCCTCTCGCGTCAATAAATTTATGCCCTCAAAGCATCTGACCCATAAGAATACCAATATGCCTTGCATGCATTATAAGAGTCTATTTTATGAAAATTGTACTTTTATGAAAATTGTGCCATTCCATTGTAACTGAATTAATGATGGGAGTTCCTGTTTTTACATTATAACACGTGGTTTTGTTTTGTAATGTTTGGGCTAAATATCTCTTTTAATCAGTTGACATAAGTCATTTTCTTAGTATGCCTCTGATTCAATGTCTCCCTATTTGAAATAACCTCAGTCAGAGGATCACTCTGGCTTTTTTCCTCTCAGAAGGAGACCACTAGTCTCTCATAAAATGTATGCTATATTTTTAGTTTTCCTTTAGTCAGGGTTACTGGCAGGAATGGTATATGGGGATCCTGTGATGGATTCTGTAATGTTGATAATGAAACCGATGCATAAGGCAGTGGAGAATCCATCTTTCAGGTCTGAAAAACCTGCTGGCATACTTTTAACTACAATAGTGTAAACTAGGGGTCTGAAGGACTGCCTGCAATGTAGCCAGCTGAAGTTGTTTAGCTCTACAAGATAATTAACTGTTGATATGTAAATACAGGTCATGCTGGTTTGGGGGAAGGAATCCTGGTGTGGTTATGTAAAACCAATTCCGCCAGGGCTGATGGAGGATTGTTTGTTAGAATGGAATGTGATGTATTATAACTAATTTGGGCTGTTGTGGGGGTCACAAATCATGCTACCCTAAAATGTGGGAACTGTAAAATATGACACCAGTGCCTGCAGGAGAGAGACCATCATTATAAGAGGTCTCCGATAAACAAGCCTCCCACTTCAATAATTGAGTGAACTGAGGTTGGGGGGAAGGGCTTGAGCCAGCCTGTTTCATGCCTGCCAGGTGTGAGCTGTAAGACTGGTTCAACCTGCCCTCCCCTCCCCTTGTTCTAAGGATATACCTAAAGCAGACTCCATTAGGAGTCTTGTTGCTATTCCAGTGGAAGCTGGAATCTTTTGACAGCCTAGGTGGTGGCTAAAGAGTTGAAATCACTAAGAGCTGAAATCACTGGTTAGGCCTGGCGCCAGACCCATTGCGACCAGCGGAGCAGCTGGCAGGAATGACTGGCAGGTGAGCGGTAGGAGAGGTAGCAGGTGGCCAGTGGACCACAGGAACAGCGCAAGGGTGGCATGGCCTCAGGCTCAAAGAGTGGAGTCCTCAGGGTGATGTGTCTGGGTCTGCACTGACTGGAGAGAGCCATAAGTGGTACGTTTGAAGTGGGGTGCGGAGAAGGTGACTGAGTGAGCCTGAGAGGCAAAGGACATTGCTCAATTCATTTGAGCTGGGATGGTTACTCATGGGTTGGTTATGAACAGGGCTCAACAAATTATGGAAAACCCTACTTGCCAGACAAAAAAGGGACTCCGCCTCCCCTCCCCCCAAAAAGTGTTTTTTTTAAATGGCATAAATTCCTAATAAGAATAAGAACAGTAATTACTAATACGTTCTTAATAAATATCACCCAAGTTGTAAATATCTTATAAACTTCTACTTTTTCCCTCTGCTGCCATGTCTCCTCCCCTTGCTCCATCAGCTCCCCTGGTGCCTGCTGCTCCCCAACTTCTCACCCTCCTCTGCTGTCCTGGCTCCTGCCCTTCTCGCTGTCCTCAGCCCTCCTGAGACCTGCCCCCTCCACCAGCCCTTCTCTCCTCCCTGTGCCCACTCCTCCAGTAGCCCCACTCTGATCGTGTGAGCTACCCCTCCTCATCCCCGCTCCTAACACCTCCCTCTACACACCTGCCCTGCCTCTCTCCTCTGTGGCTGGTCCCTCCCCTGCAGGTGTCTGCCCTTCTGCTTCACCCCCAGAACCTCCTGGTACCTGCCCTTCTGCTTCACCCCCAGAACCTCCTGGTACCTGCACCCTCCTGGTTCCTCCCCCTTCCCTCACTGCCCCTGCCCCCTTTGCCCTCTTTTTCCCTGATACCCACCCTCTCAGCACCCTCTGCCCCCATTCCCTTCATGCCTCTGTGCCCTCACACATGCCTTGCTCCATCCCCACCTTCCTCATGTCCACCCCTTCTTTCAAGCCTTCTCCCAGCACCTTCCCCTCCTCCCTCTAGCCCCCAGTGCTCTTTCCCTCTCCTCTTCCAGCATCACCCTGTCCCCCTCCCACTGACACCTCCCCTCCTGCCCTTTTCCTCATTGTCTGCACTTGGCCCCCTGCCATTTGTCTCTCCTGCATCCCTGCCCCTTGGTGCCTTCCTCTTTCTTCTTCTTGTTCTTCTTCTCCTGACCTCCTCCTCTTCCCTCCCCTCCCCACAGCCTAGCCCAGCCACTTTCCCTCCCCCAGGGCCAAGCAAAACATTTCCCTCCCACTTTTTTGTCTTTTACAATGGGTTTTTTTTTTGGTTTGTTTTCATTTTTGTCCTGGCATTTTAGCCCTATAAATAGCAAATAGCAAATATCATTTTCATTCATTTTTTTTCCATAAAGGCAAAGGCGCTTCCAGTGAACTCCCCCTTCACTGCTGCTGAGTCACAGCAGCCTTTTCCCTGCCCTATCCAGCCCCTCCCTGTGGGCAAGTACCCCTCGTTCCCAACCCACAGGGGAAACAGGGTGCAGGGACAGCACAGCCAGAGGGGTGCAGGGAACAGTGTGGGGGGAACGGGACTGGGGTGGCGCGGGGAACAGGAGGCACAGAGGCAGAGAGATGCAGGGATCGGGGGAGCAGTGTGCGGGGTGCGGTGGAGGCACAGGGAATGGGACATGGGGAACGGGAGGGACAGAGGGATCGGGGTCTAGGGGCAGTGCAGGGAATGGGCAGCACAGAGCTGGGGGGGAGCAGGGATCGGGGCGTGCAAGGGCAGCGCAGAGCCAGAGGTAGAGCAGGGGATCCGGAGTGCAGGGTGCCAGATGGGGTGGGAGCCAGATGGGATGTGGGGCGGGCATAGTGAGCTGGGCGGTCGGCAGGGAGGGTCTCTCGCCGGTGAGGGGCTGGGGCTGTAGCAGGACTGGAGCCGGTGGGGCGGGGCCTGGCTCCGCCACACGCCGCAGCCAGCTGCCGGAGACACGTGGCCAGAGCCGAGTTGTCACGGCCCTTTACAATCGGTGGGGCCACATCACGCCAGCGTCCTGGCGTCTGCCGGCGCCCCGCCTCCTCGCGCCGCAGCTGCACGCAGGCTGCCCGGCGCTGAGTATCACCGCAGTTCCCCCTCCCCGGCAGCACTCTGCTCCTCTGCTGGCTGGCAGATCGGATGGAGCTGCGCTGCCCGTAGTGTGGGCTTCGGCCAGTCTGCCCCTGCACTCGCCAGCTGGCAAAAGCTACTTGCCGCGAGCGAGTGCATTTGTCGAGCCCTGGTTATGAACTCTGGTTGTGGTATTTCCCCAAACTAATGCCGTTTGACTTCTCTCCCTCCTTCATTAAAAGCTTTTTCTACGCTCAGACTCTGTGCTTGTGAGTGAGAAAGCATTGCCTCTGAGGCGCCCAGGGGTGTGTGAATTTCCTAGTCTACTGGGTAAGGGCTCGAGCTGGTTCTGTGTGAGATGGAGGAAAAGAGAACTCTAGATATTGAATCTGGCACTGGCTGCTTCTGGCACTACCGGGCAGAAGGGTTACAATAGCATGCATCAGGATCAAACATCTAGAATGTGTGTGCTTACCATTTCTTGCAACAATTTGCCACAATTTACACTATATTATTTGCCCACCTTTTAATGTGTTGACTGGGTTAATGAATTTAGTTCAGAGTGCTAATCCAGCTACAGAAAGCTCCTGAATGTTGTTGTACTGAAGAACAATTAGAAGAAATATTAAGAGCAGGAAATATTCCAAAGATACCATCATGACCTCAGTTTTAGGATGGAAGTCTGATCATTAAGGACTTGATAACTGTAATAAACATATAGTTCACTGACATGCTGGTAAGACTGAAATTTTTTTTCTGACCCTAGTCACTTAATGGAGGTCAGAGTTATAAAGGTTAATTCCCCTATCACCAGGCAAGGGTCAGTACCCACTGACTCCAGGGATTGCAGTCACAATAATGAAAAAGATAGAAACTGAGAGTATAGAAATACTTCGTGAAGGAGCAGTGAAGGTCCTGGTCCCACTGAACTCAATGGGTATTTTACCATTCACATTAAAGAGAATAGCAGTGACCTTCAGTTAAGATACTATGTAGAAAAGTGGAGTGAATAATTCACAGTAAACACTTTGACAAGTTAGCCTTTTTTCTGTATATGAGTTGTCTGTAAAGACTGAGTATTTTTCAATTTGTTTCTTAATTTAAAGAATAGGCATAAGTCTTTGGCTCAAATTGTTTATGCAAATACCAGATTTCAAGTAAGAAATTTACCCTCCAAAAATGTTGTGCAATTCACTGCCTGTATGCTTGTTGAATATAATCCCAGAAGAGTAGCTGTTTTCTGTAACTTTAAAAACAATGAGTTTTCCTGTAGCAACTTAGGGACCAAATAAAATATAAACAATCATGAGTTTTTATGGGCAAAACCCACTTCATTAGATGAATTCATCATGAAAGCTCATGATTGTATATCTATTTGGGTAGTCTCTAAGGTAGGGGTGGGCAATAATTTTCTTAGAGGAGCCTCTTAATTAATTTTGGTACATGGTCATGGGCTGGCTTCACCTGGAAGGGGCAGGGTCTGGGGCCTAACCTCCCCCCAGAGTTGTCTGGATCTGGAGGCTTTGAGTGCAAAACACAGAAAAAGGTTCCTGGCCCCGCCACTACTACATTGCCTGGCAGGTGTCTGGGGTTGCTGCAGTTTTTAAAAAGCTCCTGTTTGTGCTACTATGCCAGCAGGGACTGGAGCAGCGAGCCCTTAAAATTGCTATTTAAAGGGCTTACAGCATCCAGCCCCTCCCACTGTCGCCTCACCTGGGACCCGCCTGGGGTTGCTGCGGCTATGTTAAAGGTTCATGGCTCCAGCCCCTGCCGGGGTAGCGCTGCAACCATGAGCTGTGAGCCATTTAAATAGGATCTTGCTGCCTATCTTCAGTGGCATGGGCAGCAGGATATAAAGAGAAGAAGGCCAGATGCAGACTGCAGGCCGGATCAAAGTGTTAGCCAGTGCCCACTCCTGCTTGAAGGTCTCACAGGACCAGTCATTGTTGAACATAATATTAGAATAGTTAAGGAATGTGGACACCAACAAGCACAGTTGAAGCAAATTTTGTTTTTGTTGGAGTGAAAATTCATGAAAACTTGCAAGCCATTTGCCCAACTCTTTACTGTTACAAGCTTCCTAAACAATGAGTTTTGAGGTGCAAACCTCTAAAGTTTTCTGGTGTGTTCATTCAGAAATTTCAGTGCTTAGCTGAATTTCATTTTAACTGTTCCAACGGCCTTAAAGTTCTCCCATATATAGGTACTCACAACGTTTACCTGGTCCTTATTTCTAATCCTAACTACAAGTACAGTGTTAACAGCAATTTTCTGAGTATTTCATCAATCTTCATTTCTGTCCTAACTATAGCATGAAGGTGAAAAGGCAAGCAAAATTGAAATAATAGAATCATAGAATACTAGGACTGGAAGGGACCTCAAGAGGTCATCGAGCAGAGCCCCCTGCCCTCATGGCAGGAACAAATTCTGTCTAGACCATCCCTGATAGACATTTATCTAACCTACTCTTAAATATCTCCACAGATGGAGATTCCACAACCTCCCTGGGCAATTTATTCCAGTGTTTGACTAGCCTGACAGGAACTTTTTCCTCATGTCCAACCTAAACCTCCCTTGCTGCAGTTTAAGCCCATTGCTTCTTGTTCTATCTCCAGAGGCCAAGATGAACAAGTTTTCTCCCTCCTCCTTATGACACCCTTTTAGATACCTGAAAACTGCTATCGTGTCCCCCCTCAATCTTCTCTTTTCTAAACTAAACAAACCTAATTCCTTCAGCCTTCCCTCATAGGGCATGTTCTCTAGCCCTCTAATCATTCTTGTTGCTCTTCTCTGGACCCTCTCCAATTTCTCCACATCCTTCTTGAAATGCGATGCCCAGAACTGGACACAATACTCCAACTGAAGCCTAACCAGCGCAGAGTAGAGCGGAAGAATGACTTTTCGTGTCTTCCTCACAACACACCTGTTAATGCATCCCAGAATCATGTTTGCTTTCTTTGCAACAGCATCACACTGCTGACTCATATTCAGCTTGTGGTCCACTATGACCCCTAGATCCCTTTCTGCCATGCTCCTTCCCAGACAGTCGCTTCCATTCTGTATTTGTGAAACTGATTGTTCCTTCCTAAGTGGAGCACTTTGCATTTGTCTTTATTAAACTTCATCCTGTTTACCTCAGACCATTTCTCCAGATTAGTCGCAACCCCTCCCAGCTTGGTATCATCTGCAAACTTAATAAGCGTACTTCCTATACCAATATCTAAATAATTGATGAAGATATTGAACAGAGCCAGTCCCAAAACAGACCCCTGTGGAACTCCAATTGTTATGCCTTTCCAGCTGTACCCTTCTATACAAATATTCCAATTGTGTATTATCCCACCAAGTTTCTGTGATGGCATCAATGTCATAATTGTACTTATTTATTAGCACTTCCAGTTCTTCCTGCTTATTTCCCATACTCCTCGCGTTTGTATATAGGCATCTAAGATCCTGATTTGACCTTGCCTCCCAGTTTTGCCCTGACCCTCCTTTCTCTCTGCCATTGTAGCCCACGCTCCCTCCCATTTCCGACCCATCTCCCAGGTCTCCATGTTCTCCGCTTACCTGTGGGCTTTGCTCACCTGTCCCTGTCGAACCTCGTTTAAAGCCCTCCTCGCTAGGTTAGCCATTCTGCGTCCAAATAAGGTCTTCCCCCTCCTTGAAAGGTGAACGCCATCCCTGCTTAGCAGTCCTTCCTGGAATAGCATCCCATGGTCAAGGAAGCCAAAGCCCTCCTGGTGACACCATCTTCGCAGCCAGGCATTCACCTCCAGGATGCACCTGTCTCTGCCCGGGCCACTACCTTCGACAGGAAGGATCAAAGAGAATACCACCTGCGCTCCAAACTCCTTCACCCGTACTCCCAGAGCCCTGTAGTCACTCTTGATCCGCTCAGTGTCACACCTTGCAGTATCGTTAGTGCCCACATGGATGAGTAGCATGGGGTAGTAGTCAGAGGGCCAGATAATCCTCGACAATGCCTCCGTAACATGTCAGATACGGGCCCCCGGCAGACAGCATACCTCCCGAGATGAAATGTCAGGGCGACACATGGGTGCCTCTATTTTCCTCAGAAGAGAGTCTCCAACCACCACTACCCTACGTTTCCTATTCGCAGTGCTGGCAGCAGACCTCCCAACCTTGGGTGTATGGGGATTCTTCTTCTCCGGTGTAGGGGGTGATTGCTGATCTCCTGTATAAAGAAGAGCATAATGGTTTCCTAGTACTATGGAGGGAGGGTTTGGAGCAGGGGTGGAGCAGTGCCTGCTGCCAGAAAGTAACCAGCTGCCAGTGTCCACCCTGAGCCGTCTCCTTCTCTACCAGTGGTGTATCTACAGTCCTGTGTACCCGGACACTTACCTCAGCTGTCTCCTCATGAACACAGTCCAGGAATTTCTCATGGATTCATGTTTTAACCCTGCAGAAAATCAGAACCTTTGGTTTTAAATGAGTGATAATTGGCATGGATGTGTGTTCTAACCCTGCAGGAAATCAGGACCTTTGGTTTTAAATGAGTGATAATTGGCATGAGAGGGAGGTTCAGGTTCCTGCTATTTCTGATGAACCAGTTTGTTCAGCTTTAAAAACCAGGCAATTTAACTACAGACGTGGTATATGATGATAAGAATAATACTTAGTACACATCTAGTACTTTCTGCGCACTTCCTAAAACTTTTAATTACTACTTAGGATGAGTCTTGCATTTAGAGAACTATGAGATCGAGTAGTAACACCAGACTTTAGTTTAGAGGTATTATGGAAAATTTAAACTACTTAGTAATATGAGACAAAATACTATGTAGCACTTTAAAGACTAACAAGCTGGTTTATTAGATGATGAGCTTTCGTGGGCAAGACCCACTTCCTCAGATCAAATAGTGGAAGAAAATAGTCACAACCATATATACCAAAGGATACAATTAAAAAAAAAAGTGAACACATATGAAAAGGACAAAAAGTAATATGAGGGCGTCCATCTGCATTGACATTTAGATAACCTGAACTTTACCTCTAAATAGCTGTAGCATAGCAACCTTTTCAATACCATCATTAAGAAAACATCAAATATGGCACTTCCAGAATTGATTTTGTACCTGTGTGAAGATTTCATGAATAAAATTACTCTCAGAATTCTATATTCTATCTTGTCATTTCTAGAAAGAGGTGCTTAGAGAAGCCTCAAGGTATTTAAAACAACAGCTGGTGAATTGGCCATCCATGACTTGGTTATATTCCACATCTGGCCCATTTCCCAACAATAACATAACTAGATTTGAGAGATTCACAAGAAGATGAAAGAGGAACACTTGTGACCTTCTGGGAGTTCGCTTTGTGGGAATAAAAATTATCTTAATGCATTCTATTTAGAAATTTTTGTTTAGGGGCACTGAGACAGTAAAGTTAAATATGCCTAAAAACAGTTGGAAAGATTCCCAATGCAAATTGTTCCAGTTAAGTTTTCAATACAGAAACCTATGCAGATAAATAGCCTGTAAAGAGTAGTTGAAGTTATAAGTAAAAATGTTAAAAAATAAATCTGATAGGATGGAATGTTAGCAGAGATATTTAAGTAAGTAAAATAACTACAGGAGCAAATAGAAATAGTATGAAATAGCACAAATATTTCAACTAACAGTTATATGGTCTTCCAATATATTTTAATAAATTGGTTACTAAAAACATTGTAATGGAGACACTGATGATGGTGATCATTCAGACAGTATGTTGAATTGTTTTCCTTCTGTCTGATTAGAGAAGGGAAGGAAAGCTGCCTAAAACAATGACATCGTTTCCAACTATCATGGTGTTAGTCTGTGTGTAGAAGAAAATGTAGTTATGGAAAGTCTTGATCCTAATCTGAAATTGAGGCATTATACCAACTTCAGACTCAGAAAGGCCATCTTTCCAAGTTACAACACAGTCTGTGTATTGTCCTTGATAAAAATTACAGATGATTGAGAGGGAAGGGTAGGTGCGACTGCAGGGGAGGGAAAAGTGAGGACTTCCCCGTGGGGGAAAGGTTGACTTTTTCATGAAAATTTTAAAACTAAACATTATTTCCCCCAAACTGAACAATTTTGGCTGAAAACTTTCAGTTGAAAAAAATAAAATTTAGATTTGGAAATGTCATCATAGTGCCTAATAAGAGTTTTAGTTCTGATTCTCCTGTATGGGCTGGACGCAGTAAAATAAAATGGTCAGGCTTTTTCATCCGGGTAAAAGTTTACAAAGGATCAGTTTTTAGAATATATATTAGTGACTGACAAAAGAGTAGGGTAGTAACATTTTTAGATAATACTAATTGTTTAGTTTAGTAAAGATTATCCTAAAAGTAGTGAGGGAACTCCCAAGTGATTTCACAAATAAACATAAATGGGCAACACAAAGACATTTGAAATGCATTGTTGACAAATACAAGGTAATGCAAACTGAAAGCAATTTTATAAACAACTCTCATACTTTGCTGAGTACTAAATGAACTGAGAGCACTCAGGAAAATGACCAAAGTGTAATTGCAGATAACCCACTGGAAACCTTTGATCAGTGCAAACTTGTGAGAAAATGTGAGCAGGTATAATAAATGGGATTGAAAGTATTATGATACTATATAAATCGATCCTAAGCCCTCATGTAGAATATTGTGTTCGTTCTGGACACATTATCTCAAAAATTATATATTATAGAAGTGGAAGGATAAAGAGAGAGGAAAATTATTAGTCATTGAAAAACTTCTATATTAACAGAGATTGAAAAGATTCTGTTTAGTTCAGCGACGACAAAAATACATTAGATAAAATATGTATAGAACAATGAATGGCATAGAAAAGATCATTGGAATCTCATATTTGCTTTTTTGTTATTATGCATAAGGAAGCATTGAGTGAAACTGAACTGCAACAAATGTAAAGCTGATAAAAGTAAATTGTTTATACAATGCAAAATTAGCAGGTAGTACTTACTGCTATAAAATAAATTTCAGGCCAAGATATACCTTTGCATAGGATTAAAAATAAAGTGAGTGTATGGATGATAAACCATGATGTTTCAGGCATATATCAATTTATAAAGAATGGGTTATAGAAGGGCTTTCCCCAATTGATGGGTAATGCCATAATTGTCCATTACTGGATTTGCTCCATTTTATCATGAAATAAGTTATCTGATCCAATATGTAGTTGCTCTATTGCTGTTTTCCTAGAGAAGGCAATTTTTGGATGAAACAGATGAAATGAGGTGGGGGGGAGGCGGGTCCATTGGACAGAGAAATACAGAATAGGTTGTTCTAGACCAAAGGAGTAACAGGAGAAACTGTTGTTTCTATAGTTTCTATAGAACAGAGAGGAACACAATTGAGCTAGTCAAAAAAACTTCTTTTGGAACATTTTTTCATTAAAAAATGGCTTTAGAATATTTTTTGTAAAAACAAAATACAACGCACACGTACACCAACCTGTGAATTAAAAACATAAAATTTTCTTGGTAACCAAAACACCAGACTATTTAGGGTTTTGATATTTTTTTCAATGAAATCAAAATTTTCTATAAATATAATTAGAAATAGAAAATTAAAAATATCCAGACCAACTCTAGAAACCAATGCTAGATAAGCAAGTATGGTGACCGAGTAGTTTTGTGAGTACAGAATTCTGGAGCCCATGGAGGATATCAAAGATAGCAACTTTCAAGTGGACATGACATAATCATTTTTCAGATACCCACAGTGTTGATTTACCATTTTTTCCAGCCACATTACCTTTGTCCTGCCTCTTATCATATATTTACTGCCCAGCTTACTTAGTCCACTTTGCAGGCTTCAGATTCTCTCATCAGCTCTCTACGTATTGACATCTTTCTCCTACTTGTGCTGCCTACATATTTGCATATTCCCCCTTTCTTCTATCTTCTCCCCAAAGCAATTGCCTTTCTCATTGCTCTGTTTAAATATTTCCTAAAAACCTTCTTTAAGCTTATAATGGGCTCTGGATCTTGTGGTATTGCAAGTTAAGACTTCTATACAGTTAATACAAAAATAGTTTTCTATTTCACTTTGTTCCCTTGCCTTGCCTATTCATTTAGTTCTGTTTTCAAAGGAAGAATTGAGTCTGGTAAACTTTTATACAAGTAATCAGCATGTAAAATTGTATTCCCATTCTTCCATTTAGCAGCTGGAATCCCAAAGTGTATTTAGAAATCTCCCATTCTTTGCAATGAGTAAAACATACTGAAACTTAAACAAAAAAACAGGACTATGCAGCACTTTAAAGACTAACAAGATGGCTTATTAGGTGATGAGCTTTCGTGGGCCAGACCCACTTCCTCAGATCAAATTGTGGAAGAAAACAGGCATGACCATATATACCAAAGGGATACAATCAAAAATAGTGAACACATATAAAAAGGACAAATCAAATTTCAGAACAGAGGGTGGATGGGGGGGGAGGGGAGATAAATGTCTGTGAGCTAATTATATTAGAGGTGATATTTGGGGAAACTATCTTTGTAATGGGTAAGATAATTAGTGTCTTAAGACCCCGGTGTAAAGTGTCAAATTTAAGCATGAATGACAGTTCAGAGGTTTCTCTTACAAGTCTGGTGTTAAAATGCCTTCAAAGCAGTATGCAGGTAATCAAGTCGTTGAGACAATGCCCTTTCTGGTTGAAATGGCAAGAAACTGTTTTTTCTTTGTGATACTGTCTGATATCTGTTTTGTGGGCATTGATTCTTTGGCGAAGCGTCTGAGACGTGGGTCTGGCCCACGAAAGCTCATCACCCAATAAACCATCTTGTTAGTCTTTAAAGTGCTACATAGTCCTGTTTTTTGTTTCAGCTAGACTAGACTAGCACGGCTACATCTCTATTACTATACTGAAACTTGTGATGGATGAGACCAACAGGACTGGATAGGAGCCTCATAAAGGCTCACAAATCTCATTTAGGGATTTGGGGCAAAAAATTGTCAGGGATGGTACTTGGTTCTGTTGTGAAGGCGGGGGACCTGACTCGATGACCTTTCAAGATCCCTTCCAGTTTCAGGAGATAGGCAATCTCCATTAATTTAATTTAATTTTAAGCCATAAGGCACTGTTAACATACTATAGCAATTTTTGTGTATACCTGCTATAACTCTTTAGAAGAATCAGAATTGCTCAGGTGTTTTTGGTTTTCTTGTCCACTAGCAATTAGCTTATGAAGAAGATATAAATCCTAAGGGTAATTCTCCTTTAGCTCATACGGTATCTTCTGACCTACCGTACCAGAAGTTTTGAGTTCTGTTTGTGATTGTTTGTTTATTTACTGTTTAACTTATTATCATGATTTATGTGCATCTAGTCTATGCATCCAATAAATGCTATAAATATGCATGGATAAGATCTGAACTGGGGACAGAGTATGTAAGGTTCAACTGATTTTAGTTTATACCATTGACTGTGATTTCAAACCTGTTTAAATGTTCGTGTTTTCCTTGTTTTCCACTGACTGGTCCATGAGGAAGGTTAGATGGCTATATCACTACAGGCAGTCCCCGACTTACGCGGATCCGACTTACGTCGGATCCGCACTTACGAACGGGGCTTTCTCGCCCCGGAGGTCGAGGTAGCGGATTGCTACCTGTGAGCTCCGGGGCGAGAAAGCCCCGTTCGTAAGCTGCTCCGGTGCCCCTGGTCTGCTGGAGACCATCTCCAGCAGACCAGGGGCACCGGGCGGGTTCCCGCGCTTCTGAGGCTTTGCCAGAGCAAAGCCTCAGAAGCGCGGGAACCGCCGCTGCTGCCGTTTGAGACCCAGTGCCTGTGGTCTGCTGGAGACGGTCCCCAGCAGACCACTGGCACAGGGACTGAAGCCGCAGCCGCGGGGGGGGGGGGGATCCCGCGCCTCTGAGACTTTGCCAGAGCAAAGCCTCAGAGGCGCGGCACCCCGCTGCCGCTGCTGCTCTGCTCCCCGTGTCCCTGGTCTGCTGGGGGGGGGGGCGCGGATAGTGTGGCCCCCCCCCCCAGCAGACCAGGCTTTTGTTTTGGACCCTGGAGCAGAGCAGCTGGGGCGCTGCGGATTGGTCCTGCAGCACCCGCTCTGGGCACTACTGGACCAACCCGGCAGCAACCCAGCTTCTCTGCCCCAGGTCCTGATTCAGCCGCTGCTGGTCAGTTTCAGCAGCGGCTGAATCAAGACGCCTGGGGCAGAGCAGCTGGGGTGCTGCTGGGTTGGTCCAGTAGCGCCGAGGAGCGGTGCTACTGGAGCAACCCAGCAGCACCCCAGCTGCTCTGCCCCAGGCGTCCCCAAGTCAGCCGCTGCTGAAACTGACCAGCGCTGACTACAGGAAGCCTGAGGCAGAGTTGCTCTGCCCCAGGCTTCCTGGAATCAGCGCTGATCAGTTTCAGCAGCAGCTGACTTGGGGAAGCTTGGGGTTCTTAAGTTTAATCTGTATGTAAGTCAGAACTGGCGGTCAGTTTCAGCAGCGGCTGAATCTGGACGCCAGTTCCGACTTACATACAGATTCAACTTAAGAACAAACCTACAGTCCCTATCTTGTACGTAACCCGGGGACTGCCTGTATAATGATCTGGGGTAGTATGCTATCACTTCATGAATAGGTTGATGTCTGAGGACTTAGTCACTTTAGCCTGTGATATCACATTCTTGCACCATTAGAACCTTATGTCCTACTTTTTTTTTATCTACCTGATTATTCTTATACTGCAGTGTGACAGTCAAGAATATGTCCATTTGCTTTATCAACTGAGACTTTATGGTGGTACTTATACCATATATTAGAGAGGCCTTGTAGCTGTTACATTGTCAACAGTTGGAGTACTTAGAACTTTAATAAAATTAAATAAACAGTTTCCCTATGAGTCTGTCAAACTATTCCTGCATTATATATTCCTTGATAATTACCTCTTCTTTGTTAAATCCTTATGCTTACAGCTTTGTCATTAAAATAGTTACAGTCTTTTTAAATTAATGAAAAAAGAGGATTTCTGTGCCAACATTTAAGATGTTATGACGAGCCTGTGTCCTTCTACACGCTCTCCTCTTCTGCATGACCTTGAATTTTGATGAAGTAGACACATTCTCAGCTACAAAATATTCTGGCTATCAAAGAATCTTAATTAGAACCTTCTAAACATGAAGCATCTGTTCACATACAAGAGTGGTTTCTTTATAGTTAAATTTTGTGTGGTTTACTGTGAATTCTGCAGTGCCAGTTCAGTAACTGAAACAGATCTTGTTATCAGGCTCTCAGTAATGGATCACATTGTCAGAGATGAAGATCTCCCATGCAAATCCATGTAATATATGTTTGATGGCAAAGAAAGAAAGATACTAGTCTGCTGAAAGTTATACAGTGGTACTTTAAAATGAAATCCAGTGGTACTTTAAAATGATAATTTTTAAGAATGACATTATTTTCTTGTGTGCACAATCATGCATTCAAAGTTGAAACTTACACATACAGGCAAATGAGGAGAAATTCTAAAGTGTCTAACGAGAAGTAGTAGTCCTGTGGCACCTTAGAGACTAACAAAAATATATAGTATCACGAGCAAGACCCACCTCATCTCAACTGGGTCTTACACATGAAAGCAAAAGAGGGGCACATGCTCTCCTAAATGCCTTGGGCTGGAGGGACGAGGAACTGGCCAGCAGCCAACACAGTCCATGGGTGTCCAGGGTCAAGCAGAGAGGCCTGGTGCCTGCAGTAGGAATAGGCCTCCCCTGCACTCACAGGTGATGTCAGGAAAAGTGGACAACATGGGCCTAGCTTGCTCTGCTTTCCTGGCGCAGCACTCGGGGGGAGGGACAGGATCACCCTGGCACTCACTGGCGGAAAGCAGAGTGACAAGGCAGGAAGAGCAGAGTGAACTGGGCTGCATTGCTGCACTTCTCTTGCTACTGGTAAGTGCAGAGGGCTGGATCCCTATGGCTGGCATTGCAGCCCTGGCCAGTTGGGGCAAGAGCCACTGGGCAGAGGTGTAGCATGGGTGGAGAAGAAGAAGGGAGAGGGCTGGGCAGCGGGAAGAGCAAAGGTGGGGAAAGGTCATAAATGAGGCAGAGAGAGGCTGTTCCAGCCCCCTCCCTGGGTGGGCAGGGTCATGTGGCTGGTGGACTCCACTCTGGATCCCTTCTTACCCATCACCCCTGTCTACATTGCAATCAAAAGTGCAGTATGCAGTCCACATATCTGAAGCTAGCTTTAATCTACCTAGTGAAGCTAAAAACAACCATAAAGACACAGGAAATACAGGCTGTTATAAGCCTGCCTGATTCCTGGGCACATACTCATGGTGCTAGCTTGTGCCAAGGTCTGTGCTGCTGTGTCTTTGCAGTTTTTATTTTTGGCTGTGCTACTTAGACTGAAGCTAACATGGATGTGCCTACGAAAGCTGCAGACATATCTTTGACACTGTGTAGGTATACCCTTAGAGTACATTGACAGGCCACAGAAGATTCCAACATTGTCTACTATTGCTGGGAAGATGGTGATCATAGTGTGATGTCTCAAGTGTTGCTTGGTGGTAAAGTGAAGAGAAAATGGACAAATGTGCAGTGGTCATTAGGGAAACCAGTTTCTGGGAAAATATAAATGAATTTGCTAAGACCTGGCATGATCCCCTGCAGAGACAAACATTCTCACTTTCAATGGGCAACCATGGCTGACCCAAGGGAATGATTTACTCTTCACTGGGTGGTGCTGCTGTATTTCAGAGTAGGATTTTTAGGCACAAAGATCCTAAAGGGATGGTTTATAATGCTACTTTGCAGGAGGATTCCAGTGACACTCCGGTTTACCCTTGTATGGATAGCCAGAGTCCCTTATTAATTAATGTAATTACAATGACTATATCAAGAAATGAATAGTAAACACCTTAATTCTATATTTGTTGATGTTGATTTGTATCCATCAAAGCTGATAATTATATAGTTTTTTTCAATCCCTTTTTATATTTTGTTCCAGTATATGAGAACAGGAGAGAGAGAGAGGAGGAGGAGGAATAACCTTGACTTACCAGTTTTTATTTGCAGAGTGTATAACCCCGTTGCCATGGAGATCAGCATTTAACTTGCAGACATGACTCATTCCTGCCAAAGCTTCTGTAAAGGCAGCACCTTAATGGAGAGTCAGGCAGATGTTTGATTATAATAAATAGCTTAATAAACTATTGGGGGATTCTTTATTTGCATTTACGATTCAAATGTTCACTTTGAAACTGGAAAGAGAAGACGGTAGAAAATAGAGAAGTTAAATATGTTCTGTCTCAAATTCCAGGTTAAAGATTACTAAAGGTTGCATCCTTTCAAAGATACTCTTTGCTTCTGTTTTACCCCAGGTTTTTAGAGGAATTTTTGAGAGAGAAAATTTAATGCATGTCGCCTGATGACGTATGTTGAGAAACATATATTTTTTTTACCCATTGGAGAAGTGTTTTAGAAGTCTGATCAGAAAAAGCTAATGTGTTATAGCACTTAAAGAACAGGAATTTAATTCTGAATACCCCATAGAAACCCTGGATTTGAAGTAATGTAATTAATGCTTGTGCTTTTATTTACCTGCCTGATGAAGAAGGCTAGATTTTCTGCTGCCCCTAGTATCTGCTGTGAAACTGAGTATGGGTGGTACAGGTGGAGCTGGTTGAAGCTTTCTGATCTGTTGTCAGGTATTACACTAGCTCTGGAGTAGTTTAACCCAACATGATAGCCCTAGTGCTGAGCTTTCCTGGTACAAAAGTGAGGGTTTAATTCTAAAGACTTGTTTTTGTTTTGTGATTTTCAAAAGCGTTTCATGATCTGCTAAGCAGCTTACAAGGGGCTCATCTGGCTTACACACACACACACACACACACACACACACTCTTCTAACACTGGAGTTCTGCTAACCAACAACTGCTGTGCAAACCTGAGCTGGGGAAGAAGATAGCAGCTGCTCCACTTCTTTCTTCCAATTAGCTGGAGGAGCCAATTATTTGGACTTTGTAGGAAAATTAAGGCAACAGGTCTTGGTCCCTGGGTGCAGAGTTCTGATGTACAGGAGCTCTCCTCACAAGTACAGTGGCTATTAATCAGGTTCTACTTAACCATCTGGATAATATATGGACCAGAATGCTGAGTATATTTTTACCAGCTAATACTCAATCCCTTGTCTTTGTCTAGTCTCTCTAGGTATAATTTAACTGAGTTCATCAGCAAGAACATGGTAGAGAGGAGCAAACATGCACTCCGTGGTACCCAGGAATGGTACAGATTAGGTCAGCTCCAGAGTGGAATTCAAAGGAAGGACCTAGGTCCCACTTCTTTCCAGCTCTTTGGGGCTCACTGGGAAAGGGAGGGATGAGTAGTTCACGTTCATGGGGACTATAATTGTTGTTAGACCAAAAGGTCTATAATGAGAATAAACTTCTTTGCACCATTCCAAATCTTCTGTCCAAAAAGGGCACACCAAACTGTCAGTCTTAGCCTGGTATTTAGGTGACCTTCATGCAAACCAACAAAACTAGCACTAGAATATTGGAAAATTATTAGTGTTCCTGCTTGTAGATTGGACAACAGTAGCTTAGATTAGTAAACTTATGTAAATTTCAAAAGAGAAAATGTGAGACCTTATTAGAAATTATTTTTTTCTTTTCTTTTTCATGGAGTGTATCCATCAAACCATAGGGCAAGAGTACCTTTCTTTTCATGCTCATGTTTGCCATAAGTGGAGCTGTTGATTAATCACAGTTGATTCTTGTTAATTACAATTAATCATGGTTTTAATTGCACTCTTAAAAAATCAGTTGAATCGTATTAAATGTTTTTGTGTTTTTTCCCTATATTTTCAAATATATAGATCTTAATTACTACACAGATTACAAAGTGCACAGTGCTTACTTTATATTATTATTATTATTATTTTATTATTATTATTACAAATACTTGCACTGTAAAAATAAGCAAAATAAATAGTATTTTTCAGTTCACCTCCTGCAAGTACTGTTTTGTAATCTCTATTGTGAAAGTGCAACTTAAAAATGGAGATTTTTTTTGTTGTATAATTGCACTGAAAAACAAAACAGTGTTAAACTTTAAAACCCACAAGTCCACTCTGTCCAACTTCTTGTTCAGGCAGTCACTTAGAGAAACAAGTTTGTTTAAGTTTATTGTTGACAAAGCTTTCTGTTTCTTACTTACAATGTCACCTGAAAGTGAGAACCCATGTTCACATGGTGTTTTTGTAGCCAGCATTGCAACATATTTACCTGCCAGATATGCTAAATATTCATATGTCCCTTCATGCTTCAGCTACCATTCCAGAGGACATACTTCAGTGCTGATGATGCTTGTTAAAAAAAAGTTAATCAAATTTGTGACTGAAGTCCTTGGGGGACAATTGTATGTCTCCTGCTCTGTTTTACCTACATTCTGTCATATATTTCTTGTGATAGCAGTCTTGGATGATGACCCAGTACATATTCATTTTAGGAATACTTTCACTGCAGATTTGACAAAACACAAAGAATGTACCAATGTGAGATTTCAAAAAATGACTACAGTACTTGACACAAGGTTTAAGAATCTGGTGTCCCGTCCAAAATCTGAGAGGGACAAGGTGTGTGAAGCATTTTCAGAAGCCTTGAAAGAGCAGCACTTCAATGCAGAGACTATAGAACCCAAACCCCCAGAAAAGAAAATCAACCTTCTGCCGGTGGCATCTGATTCAGATGATGAAAATTAACATGTGTTAGTCTGCACTACTTTGGACTGTTATCAAGCAGAACTATCATCAGCATGAACGCATGTCCTCTGGAATAGTAGTTGAAGGATCAAGGGACATATCAATCTTCAGTGCATCTGGCAGGTAAATATCATGCCATGTAGGTTGCAACAGTGCCATGCGAACACATTGTCTCTCTTTCAAGTGACATGGTAATCAAGAAGTGGGCAGCATTATCTCCTGCAAATGTAAACAAACTGGTTTGAGCTAAACAAGAAGTAGGAGTGAGTTCAGGCTTTAAAGTTTTGCATTGTTTTATTTTTAATGCAGTTTTTTTTGTTGTACATGAGCTTAAAAATGTAGGTTTAACTTTCATGATAGAGATTGCACAACAGTACTTGTAATGGTGAAATTAAATATTTCTTTTTTTATAGTGTAAATATTTGTAATCAAAATATAAAGTGAGCACTGTAATTGTATTCTGTGTAGTAATGTAAATTAATATGTTTGGAAATGTAAAAACATGTAAAATACTTCAATCAATGATATTTTGTTGTTGTTTAACAATGTGATTAATTGAGTAATTTTTTTCAATTACTTGACAGCCCTGTCATAAGCATAAGTTCTGTAGAGGTTTCTGTCTTCAACTCTTCTCCACCCTGGTAGTCTTTTATGTGGGTGAGCAAGCTGACAGGAATTATATATAGCACTGCATGGCTGTATTACAGTTTCACATCTCTATTTCATTGTTATATTTGATTTTAAAAGCTTCATTTCACTATAGATTGAATCAGACAGCACCATTTCAAACTAGACCAGGGATGGACAATAATTTTTGATGGAGGCTACTCCAAAATATTGGTAAGTGGTCAAAGTCCACACTTTTCTAGGGAGTAGGTGCAGGGGTATGGGACAGAGGTGTTATGCTTAAAGGAAGCAAACTAGATCTTTTATAGGGGAAAAGGCAGTACACCGCATTTACTGAGAATACAACAGTAGCATATGCTTTTCAGATGCACTCACTCACTCTCTGTCTTTGTCTCTCTGTCTGTCTCTCTCTCTATACACGCAGTCCTGCCAGACGATGTTATAGTTACCAGTCCAGAGTTTGGCTCAATCTAGTGGCAGAAGAGAGGTTGGGGTAGTAGACTGGGTGCAAGAGAAGGCGTGGGATCTGAGTGGGAGTTTGGGTGAAGGAGTGGGTTATGACCTGGAACAGGTGATTGGGCTATAATGCCTGGGAGGGGGTATGGATGCAGAATAGGATTCTAGCTAGGGGGAGGGATGTAGGAGCATGTGCAGAAGGATTAGGGTGGTGACCTGGGGCAGGAGATTGGGTGCAGGATCCAGGTGGGTGGTATGGGTGCAGGAGAAGATTCTGGCCTGGGGCAGAGATGTAGGCCAATAGGAACTGAAAGATTTTGCCCATTTCTTCCCCCCCATATACACACAGAGAGCCACAAAGAGCAGCAAACACTTTGAGTGATGCTGATCTGTGCCCCAGGGGCAGGTGGTCTGGATTAAAACGTTTGGCAGGCTGGAACTAGATCGTGGGCCATATTTTGCCTACCCCTGAACTAGACCAATCAGATGGGCCCCGCTTCTGTTAATTTTCCAACTGGCGTGCAAATGCATTATCCTTGAAAGTTACCAAAAACTATTTGTTATAAATTTATTAGGGAGCCACAGTTGCAGATTTTAACACAGAGAGAATTATTGGCTCACATATACCAATTGTCATATATTGGGATAGGATAAAATTAGATAGAAGGGAAGTGAATGTTGAAATGCCTGAGAATATCTAATTAAACTTTGTAAGGACTGGTAAACTTCATAGAGTACTAAAATTAAGTTTTCATACATCATCTTAATTGTATAATAGGAACAGCAAAGAAAGGGCACACTGGAGTCACCAGCCTCTCTTGTGAGATATTATTCTTTCTCCTGTGTCTTATGTGTTCCTGACATTTTCTGTAATGGTTCTAACATGGACCTTCTTAATAAATAATAAATTCCAATAGTTTTACAATTTGCAGCCATACTAGCAAAAAATTCAGTGAGGAAAGGAAGTAAGTGTCTGTGATGTCTGCATTCCAAAGAAGTGATAGATCTAATCCTCTGCCAGATGTCTTTGTCTGACAAACTTGCACAGTAATCAGTGAAAATCTTCATGTAAATAAGGCCCAAAGACTGGACCCATGATTCCATATCTTTATAGCCTCTATTACCTCACTGTTCCTCTGAAAGAGAGCTGTATGGAACAAACCTAGTGTATCTACAGAAATGGCTGTTCTTGTTTAAGGAAGAAAAAACGCTCCTGTGTACAAATTTATAGATAAGTAAATGGTAGAACTGTACAGAAGACAAATGTTCTATGTAGCGAAGCATTTGATGCTTTGAAATGTAACTTAATTCCAGATAAGAACAAAAACTGTTTTATTTAAATTTTGATTTTTTTATTAATTAGAGATGTTAGAAACAGTGTATTTCAGTAAGTGTGTAACCACAGACTATAGGGCATGCAGAGGAATGTCTAGGGAGGTGCAATAGGGTCCATCTAGCCCCCATAAGGGGGTGGAGGGGAAGGGCCAGCAAACCTTGCTCTGACCCCAGCTCCACTCCAGCTCTGCCTCTTAATCCCATGCACCCTTGGCACAGAAATAGCCCCCCATTTTTGGTTCCCAGACCTGGCTCTCAGCTTGCACCCCCAGCTCTGCTCCTAGCCCTGAGGGTTGAGAATGGCACAGATACATTCTGTTACTGTTGTGGGAGGATGCAAGGGGAAAAGTTGGGGATCCCTGCACTAGGAAGTATGATGGTTCTCCAATTTAAAATCATAGCATACAGTGGGCAAATATTCAAGTGTCAGGATGTGATTCCCATCGCATGACTCAATGGTCTGTGCAGTAATCCAGAGAGAGAAGCATAAATTCTGTGCTAAAGATCACATCATCTGGTTAAAGTAACTATTTGTAGCCACTCAGAGAAAGGTTGGATGCTGTTCTGTCCTGATCACATGAGCAATAATTTTCTGAAGCATGCAGGTGTGGTTAGGTGGAATTAAGTATTGCTTACCAGATTTTTGCATTCTGGTCAACCAGCAACCCTCGCAGCATCACTCTCTAAGTGAACTTTTGTTTCATGCTTCCATTAAAATTATCAGTCAAGAAGTTGTATATAGTACAAATAAGTCTTCCCTTTGTTAAGGGTGAGGTGTCTGCTAAATCTCCCAAAGATTCCATGTTTCATCATTCTTCCTTTGGTCAGAGATACAGCCCCTAGAATGAGGTGGGGGTAGGGAAGGGGCACTAACAACAGTTTGTGGCTTTCAACTAATTGTCCTTCTCAAACCCAGTTCTAGGGACTGAATATGCACGTTGGGAAAAAATAACCCCGACTATACATATAATATGATGGAGGCTAACTTGGCTACGACAAATCAGGAAAGATCTTGGCGTTATCGTGGACAGTTCTCTGAAAATGTCCACACAGTGTGCTGTGGCAGTCAAAAAGGCAAATAGAATGTTAGGAATTATTAGGAAAGGGATAGAAAGTAAGACACAGAATATCTTACTGCCCCTGTATACAACTATGGTACGCCCACATCTTGAATACTGTGTACAGATGTGGTCTCCTCACCTCAAAAAAGATATTTTGGCCTTGGAAAGGGTTCAGAAAAGGGAAATTAAAATGATCAGGGGTTTGGAACAGGTCCCATATGAGGAGAGGCTAAAGCGACTGGGATTTTTCAGTTTGGAAAAGAGGAGACTGAGGGGGGGATATGATAGAGATATATAAAATCATGAGTGGTGTGGAGAGGGTGAATAAAGACACCAAATTTGGCTAGAGGACACCAAATGAAATTAATGGGTATCAGGTTTAAAACTAACAAAAGAAAGTTCTTCTTCACACAGCGTGTAGTCAACCTGTGGAACTCCTTGCCAGAGGAGGCTGTGAAGGCTAGAACTATAACAGAGTTTAAAGAGAAGCTAGATAAATTCATGGAGGTTAGGTCCATAAAAGTCTATTAGCCAGGGGGGTAGGAATGGTGTCCCTGGCCTCTGTCTGTCAGAGGCTGGAGACAGATGGCATGAGACAAATCACTTGATCATTGTCTTCGGTCCACCCCCTCTGGAGCACCTAGCACTGGCCACTTTTGACAGACAGGCTACTGGGCTAGATGGATCTTTGGTCTGACCCAGTATGGACATTCTTATGTTATGTAATATGCAGCACTCCCATCCATGTTGGTTCGGGAATGAGACCTATAGCAAATCTTAAATTGTGAATTGAATCCTTTACATGATAGAATATAACATACTGGATCATTGTGCTAATAAACATTTATATTCTGTGTTGCAAACCTTAATATTCAAAATTGAAATGAATATTAAGATTTAGCATTTAAAGGAAATGTTAAACATTGGGATTTAAGTGTTTGCAAGTAAAAACAGATAGATCAAAGTAAGTGACTAAAATAAAATGAAAAGAAAACAGGTAGCTAGTTCTGATTTACTAAGAAACTTATTTCATGCATATTCTCTCCAGACTAACCACCTTCTAGGACTTACAGGACAAACAAGGCTTTTTATAAGTTAAGTTGTTCACCTAGTCATTAGGCTTATTAGCACATTTAACTTCTCATACAAGAATAATACATGCACCCAAATTAGATATACAGATCGCACAACTTGTAACATTAACATTGATAGATTACATGCTTTATTTTTTTAAAGCATCTCCAAGTTATGCATATTTATATTCATAAGCCAATTTTCATAAAGCGTGGGGAGGGAACAGTCACATAAATTTAGCTCCTTTATGTCTGCATGAGTTCCAGTTACACCTTCTGACTGCAGTGCAGACTTAGATCTTCTCCACTTTGTGTCAGCATCTGTTCTGTACTCACCGACTTGACTCTATCAGGCTTCCTCATAAACTCAAACATTCTGCTTACAAACACCATTGATGTGTTTCTTTCATGGAAGCAGCAGTTCTGGAGAGAATTAAATGAGTGCCTTTTGCCTTACTAGGTCTTGGGTTACACAGTTAAGGGCCTGGTCCATTCTCCATTACACAGTGTGTAGTACCTAAGTCCATGAATTGTTACAGCGAAACGAATGGAATACACAAGGTGCTGAAAGCTTCTAACTAGGAACTTCAGACCTGCTAAGTATTTACTTGCCCTGAGAACAGCTTTAAATAAGCTTCTGGGCTAAAGCGCCACTTCTGCAACTTAAGTGGATGTAACTAAACTTCCCAGTTGCCGATGGGTTTTACCTGTGTGCCAAATTGACATTGTTGAGAACAGAATTTGGTCCATTAGCAATATAAGCTTATATACATCCTTCACCAAGAAGCCATAGAGTGCTGTACACATTATGAAATTTACAGCTGTTAGGAACAGTCAAAAGCAACAACAATCTTAACTATTTCGGTCTAATTTTGAATTGTAGCACAGACTGAGCAGTATAAATGGCACAAGGAAACTTATTTCTTTGTCGAAAGGTATGATTTCAAAAAAGGTTTGGTTTCTCTTATCATAGGACTATAAATATGACAGATTTGAGAAACCTATTCAATAATTAATTAATATAAGGGATATAAAATGAATCAGGACAGTAAGGGCCACATCATTCTTCATGAGAGAAGAAAAAAGACTTTAGTGGAAATAAAAGAAATGTAAATACAAGTTGTGGTTTAGATTTCAGTCACGGTATTTTTATCATGGAGAGAGGCTAGTGAATGTGACTACATTTGCAGTGTCTGTAGGGAATGCTGTACTCTGTGTAATACAACGATAGACACTGAAGTCGATAGAAATCCTTTGATTTACATCACCTGAGGACCATTATATTGCAGTCTGTGAAACCTGTATAACAATGTACTTTTCTCAAGAAATATAATCTTACTACTCACATACACCTTTTATATGTGTGTTTGTTCCTTGTCCCCTTTCTTTGGGGCAAAGTATGTATACTCACTCTCCCATTTTTCCTCTCCCTCTTCTGGGACAAAAAAGAGAAGTATTTCAGTCCTATAAAAGAATGAGAAACCTCTTGTTCCACTAATGTTGGAGGAGTAAGAGCTATTATGGGATAATTCCCAGGATAAGTCATTTAGCCCAGATCAGCTATTTTTAAAGTTCTCTCAGGCACACAGTTTGGAAATGGTCTCTAAACCTCATAAGAATTGTCAGATTCATTTTTCATCCTTGCATTATTTTTTATGCATGAACAGGATTTAGAAAAGTGGTGATCTACATTATAATGATCATGGAGAATTCTTTTATCTTGCTCATCAGTATCACCTTCCATGTTATAAACAGTGACAGTCTCAGAGAGGCTTTGGTTGAAGAATTGAACATACTTTGAAATTATTAATTATGGGAAGCATTGCACTCAGTAAGTAAAACACTGAATTAAGTAATAGGAGACCTGGACTCTGTAACTAGCTGCCACAGAACAGCTGTGTAACCTTAAGCAAGTCACTTAATCACTATTGCCTTTCTAGGAGCAAAACAGAGGCAATGATATTTACCAACTTTAGTATAGTGCTTTTTTTGATCTGCAGATGAAAAGTATCACCTAGGTTATCAGTGTTGGTATTATTATTTGAATTGCTATTGTAATCAAGACAGAGGCTTCGGTAGGAATTAATTGACTCCTTTTTTTTGTGTGTGTATTGTGTTTAGATTGCGGATGCCTAATTAAAATAAATCCTGATAATTATAGTAACATGTGCCTAATTTCTTCATGTTACTTTATACTGAAAGTAATAATGTTAAAGATGGAAAAGATTAAGGAAAAATAAGAGAGCCATTCAGAGTCTCAGGTAAAAGTTTCATCCTAATTAGTCGCCCTAATAAGTAATCTCTTGGAAACAACATTTGCCACATTGGACAATATAAGGCAGGTAGGAGTTCTTTCCCCTTAAAAATAGGGAGTTTCATGTAATTAAGCCATGTTTCTCTCACTTCCTTTTTACTTATGGGAAACTTGATTTCATCATTTGCTTCCTTTCTTCATTGTCCCCTTAAAGGAAAAATCAGCCCCGTTGTCAGCTCTGCCCACATATCTATACAAGCGAATTCATCACTGGAGTCAACCACATAAGCCACATATCGGACACTCATTTAACTGCACATACAATACTGTGATCTATGCCATCAAGTGCCAGCAATGCCCCACTGCAATATATATTAGACAAACTGGACAGTCCCTACAGGAAAGAATCAATGGACACAAATCAGATATCCGTAAAGAGAACATACAGAAACCTGTTGGTGAACATTTTAATTTGCCTGGTCATTCATGAAGAGATCTTCAAGTTTCTGTTTTGTTATAGACCAATTCCACAACCCAAATACACAGGGAAAGGTTGGAACTACAATTTATTCACAAGTTTAATTTGCATGCCATTGGTTTGAATCAAGATACCGGATGTCTGGGACATTATCAACCAAACAAACAATGAAGGCGCCAGTGGTTCTTTGTGTAGATTCTGGTGTTAGAACTCTTCCTCTCAATTGCTAACTAATGGTCCTTATCCGCTTCTTTTAACAATCCAGTTTTTAGGTGCTTATAGACTATCAATTTTTCCTATTAACATACCTGCTCAATTTTCCCTTTGATATTTATATACCCACTGCCTCCTTTTGTTCCCCCCTCCTATTTTCTCTTCCCCCCCCCCCCCCACCTTCTTCCCTGTTTATTTTGATTCTGGACATACAACCCTCCAGTCATCTGAAGAAGTGGGCTGTGTCCACAGAAGCTCATACCACCATCTACATGTTTTGTTAATCTTTAAAGTGCTACCAGACTATTTGTTGCTGAAGTTTATTCTGTACAGACTCACTCAGCTACCCCTCTGAAGCTTCTAATCAGTTAATATGGTATGAATAATGACTAGATGCTACAGTATATAAAATAATAAAATCAGGGTTTTATAGCTCTATTGTAATTGAGCCACCCAGACCTGGTGTATTTAATTAATGTTCTTTCCTTTGAAATGTATTTTGGCTGTTAGACAAGTACTTGGCCACCTAGAGTCTTTCATTTCTGATGTTAATTGACTATTGTCTGCCAATTACTGGCGTGCTGGAATCCAAAGCGAATTATTCTGTCTTCCAACACAAATTAATTTGTCTTCCAAATTAAAGAATGCAAATATACTGATAATACATAGAGAAAAGGTGAATGTGTATCACGCTTAGAATTCAAATTTGGAAGGAAGAGTATATGGAAAGAAAATGTCAGATAATCTCTTTTTCTATGATTCCCTCTACTATTGATCATGGCAATTTGCCGCAGTTTATGTATGGACCATCAGGAACATTCATACAGGGTAACTACAATACAGGGAGGTAATTATGAGGGTAGCATACTCAGGGGAGAAAAATTCATCAGCTGATAGGGTTTTGGTGTAAGACTTAAAATGCATAAGGCTAGTGGAAGGGTACACCTCAAATAAGGTAGTACTCCAGTGTGTAAAAAAAGTTGATTAAAAAAATATATGCTTTCCAGAATATCCAGAGAATGAAACGGTTAACAGGCCTAAAAACAACTAGCTCAAGATTCAGCATGATAGTTCAAATTTATTTTGATCAAAGTTCAGGATGCTAATGAAAAGGAGACTGACAATCAAGACTGAATCCAGCAGGACACTGGTGTTCTATGGAAGGGCAGAGCAGCTTCTATCATACGCTCTGGGACTACCTGGAAGGAAATGACCATAGCCATTTTATTGAGGTTCCATCTCTTCATAACAGGATGAATAGGTGGTTCTCTACTCAACAAGGACAAAAGCAGCTGAGAACTAAGGTATGTGGCAGGATTGGCATAGTTGTTTCATTGCTGTGAGGTCATCCTCACTTCCAGCAACATTTATAATGCTTTGACCTTACCTGAAGCCATAATGTAAGCGGGCAGGTTATAGGTGGAGGTAAGATGGTGCTTTAACTGATTTGCTCAGGAATCTTTCCTAGGAATAAGGGGCTTCTCTCTTGCTTCTAGGCTGTTGTTGTTTTTTTACCCGTGCAATTGTATTTTTTCCAATTGAAGACTCTAGAATACTTTATTTTGCAAAATTACTATCTAAATCTTTGAATAGTTCTTGTTGATTAAAGCTAAAGAACCTTCTTAGATCTGCCATAAAAACGTATTTTTGAGAGAGAAGGTCCATATGAAATCTGTTAGTTTACATAATGTTTTGGCATCACATGTTTTGTGATATATGCAGTAAGCAGCAGCTGCACATAATAATAATAATTAATTAATTGATACAGAAACTAAAAACCACTGAAATTAATGCAAAGATGAATTGATTGCTTTTAGTCATCTCTAGCTCAAGCCCTTAGGCAACAGATGGAATTTACTGAGGGTGAAAATAACTACAACACATACTTATACCAAACTAGCAATAGGCATTTCTTCAAAATTTATCTTTACAGCCAGTGAAAATCTCAATAATATTATGGGTGATAATTCCATGTGATGATTCTGAACAATACAACAGAGCAGTGTATTACATTTCTGTTCAGCAGAACAAGGAGAAAAGTGGAACCGGAAATTTGAGTTAAGAACCTGAGTTAAGATGATTCTTTCAATTTATGGTGCCACATATCAGACCTAATTAGGAGGGGAGGTATTGTAGGCACAGTGAACTCCTTCATACATAAAAATAAGAGGTAACTAGCTGCTTTACTTTACTACATTAGCCTACTAAAATTTGATCCAGCACAAAGACGCACCTTTTATGCTGCAGAGGACGAAAATTCATAAATTAGAAAAATACATTTAAGCCTACAAGCTATTTGTTACAGTTGCTACATTTTACTAAGCAATTTGAATGCTTCTGTGCCTACCAAAGCATTTGTCTTGATTTTCTGTAGATGGGCAGTGGTAGGTGAGAACAATACAAAAACTGCAATTGCAGTTTTGCAACATAAGCTATCTTTATCAACCACCAAATATCGAAACTCCCCTCGCAGGTCTCCAATAATAAATTAATGTAAATCAAGTATTAGTGCAATCATACTGGTCATTTATAATTGCCAGGTAATTTAGACATTAGCAAGCAAGTAGCAGAAGGTGTTTTTGACATGCAGAAATCTATCACAAATTATATTGCTGCCTATTATAACAACAGTGCTTTGATTAATGTGGTAGGGATGCCATAGAGAAATGAAACAGACCGTATTTAAATGGATGAATAATGAAGAAAGCTTATTCTTTGCTGGAGAAAAATACATTGGCAAATAGTGCTATACTGGAAAACCAGAACATTGCTACAGTATTATGAAAATACTTGCATGGCAAAACTAGTTATATGTGATATGAAAGTGCTCTCTAGATACTAATAAATAAGAAAAGGATGATCCGTGTATTTAAATATCAATATGATCTTTTATGTTGTGTGCAGTTTGTCCCTGTTGTTCAGTTTGAAAGCTAAGATTAATGAAATGATATAATTGTCCTTACTTCTCTGCAATTGACCTAGGCCAAACTTTTAAAAATAGGTTTATGCTTAAGAATGATCTGTGACTTCACATATGTTTCTGCTTCTAGACACAAGTTTGTTCTGAAGTGCAGTAGGAACAACTGTGGTATATAATAAGTTTGTTTTCATTTTCTCTTTTTCTTCATTTAACCTTTTGTTTTTCTTAGTCTAATCACATCTGTTAATTTTATCTTCTGTATTGTGAACCAGATATTTATCTTCATCATCTTTTGTGTATGTCACATACTCAGTCTCAAATTTCTCTTTTCATTTACTCTTATCTACAGTCTTCCTCTTTTTTTTTTTTTCTTCTTTTGAAATTTGTATAGAAAAATCATGGCAGTGAATGCTCTCTTGACAACCATCCACAATGTACATATTCAATTCCTCAACATCACAGTCCAATGCACAACCTTTACTGTGGTCTATAATATTATTAATTTCTTCAAAAATGCTGAGATTAGAATAGAAACTGAGTTTTGACGTGACTGTGTGGCATTAGCTGTATGGTGGAAGTGAAAGGAAGTTTCCTCTGCTGGTGATGGTGTTTGTGAGGGTACACATCTACACTACAAGCTTTTATTTCGAATTAATGTCAAGCTGGAAGACTCATGGTAATCATCATTTCCTTTTACTTCCAGCTATGTAGACAGCACCAAAGGCCAAATTAAGCTATTTCGACTTAAGCTATGAAATTGACATAGCTGAAGTTGCATCGCTTATTCTGACTTCAGGCCTGGGGTGTAGGTGTACCCTTTAATGTGCTTGGCCATTAAGTATAGGTGTTAAGGAATGGTGATAATAGTGCCCTAATTTGTGATTTTCTTGATTTTTTTTTTCAGCCATAATGCTAATACGAAATGAACTTGAGCAACTACTTCTAAGTTAACTAAGTTTTGTGTCCAACATGTGTACTAACAGTTTAGAGAGAGATTGCACTCCATTTGTTTCATGCAATGCAGTGATGGCAAATGGTATCTAAGGATATATGCCCCATTACACAATAACATGTTTTCCATCACATCGTAGCCTTTAATTCAGGGCATAGGAGAGCTAGATAAATGTGGCTAGGAATTCTTTCTGCTGTCAATGAACACACACTGTACTTGTGACTCAACATTTATCTGTGCCACAACTGTCAAAGCTGTCTAAAACTCAGAATGTAGATAACATTCCATATCATGAGGAACAAAGATTGTCATCACAAAGGTAAAAAAAAGTTCTGTTATATTAGTTTAATCCTGAGATTGAAAGGTGTGTAGATTTTCACAGGTTGTGATAGATGGTGACATTTGGGAAAGAGATGGAAGATATGAGGCTGCTTTACTTTTGGAAAAGGAAAAGAGCACTTGTTAATCCCATCTCTAGCTGCAATTCACAGTGCTGATCTATATCAAACAAGGCCGAGGGCAGCAGTATTACTATTTAGGTGTATTTTGAGCACCCTGAAATCTTTACATGCAAGGGACAGAAGTGGGGTAACTTATTAGAGATGCAGCAATTACTTTTAAATAATACCAGATATTGGAGCTGTTGCAAAATCTAATTTCTGTGCATATCACATGTCCCCTGAATTCTTTTTTCTGGAGTTACCAATCTCAGTAATTTGGGGCTGACATTACACTGTTGCATGTTTACTACTGTACTGAGTAGAGGAGGCTGCAGAGCTGCATTGGCCCAAGAGGAAGACTGGAGAGAGAGAATTCTCCTTATGTGCTTGTTGTGGGAGAAGGGCGAGAGGGGCAAAGGTATGATCTGCTCTGTCTGTTAGATCACATTGTGTCCTGCACCCTCTCCACTGGCTGCTGCAGAGGGGGATCAGGGACATGTCTCCAGTCATCCCTCACCCCCTCTTGGCATTCCAGGAAGCAGGAGCAAACAGTCCTTACAGTCCCCAAAATGCAAAAGATTTTTTTTTTAGAGAGGTCCATGCATAGCTTTGCAAGGTTTTTCTGGGAGGGGTTGGGGAAGATTTTTGCTTGACCTTCTACCCTCATATATGGGTCTCTCGAAATCCTAGCCTTTGATATCTTCCTTTGGTTTTATTCTTACAGTCTCATACCCATAAGGACTGTGTAATGCTAGTAATTATTTTCCAGTTAGTGTTTGACAGGCTTTTTTATCTTGCAATCAGTCAAAAATACTTAATAACATGACATGTAATTAGTATCATATCTATGTATCAAACTGCATTGTACTTAAGTCAGTAACTGACTTTGAAACTTAATATTTATTTTGTGTGGCATTTTCATAAACCTGCTACAAAATGCTCATGTGGCTAAAGCAAAAAATGACTCTTGGTGTGAATCTGTTTAGAAGCAGTAAATCTAATTTTTTGCGGGGAGTGATCATATCTCTTTCACTTTAATGCACACCTGAAACCTCCCCATTATGTGCTTTGTGGGGGTGGGGGAGGAGTGTTAAAAAATCTGATTATATAATGGAAAAGCATTCACTAATGTTTCAACATTTACTAATGGATTTTTTTATTTTTGTTTTTAATTGAAGGATACATTCGGTCATTTCTTTGTGCATCAAAGTGGGGCAGCAATAATAGCTGGATATGGTAACATAAAAATTGTACTTGTAAATGCAGGCAAAAAGATGAAACTCTCACTCTATAAAAGTAAGTTACTATAGACTCAGGTTGGTTAGTGAAGTAAATTGAGTCACATTATATTATAATTTAGTAATTTCTAATTAGAAAAATACTGGGTCACTTTTTGATGATCTTTGTTGATTTGTATCCTACTTTACAAAAATGTCCGTTTACCTTAATAGAACTATTTGTGAAGTAAGTTGGGTACTATTCAATGTAAAATTATCAGGTTCTTACCCACAGTTGGGTTGGTGTTAATTTGGCACTAGTTTTGCCTTCCGTAGTTGCAGTGTAGATTTACTTGTTGGCTACATCTACACTGGCATGAATTGCCGAAAATGCTTTTAACGGAAAAGTTTTCCGTTAAAAGCATTTCCGCAAAAGCACTTTTTGTGGAAAAGCGTCCGTGGCCAATCTAGACGCGGTTTTCTGCAAAAAAGCCCCGATCGCCATTTTTGCCATCAGGGCTTTTTTTTGCAGAAAACAGTACTATGCTGTCTACACTGGCCCTTTTGGGCAAAAGTCTTTCGGAAAAAGACTTTTGCCCAAACGGGAGCAGCATACTTTTTCCAGAAAATCACTGACGATCTTACATGATATCATCAGTGCTTTTCCGGAAATTCAAGTGGCCAGTGTAGACAGCTGGCAAGTTTTTCCGCAAAATCAGATGATTTTGCAGAAAAACTTGCCAGTCTAGACACAGCCATTGAGTAAATGCTGTTCCCTGAAATAGCTATCTGCAGAATACAACTCTATCAAAACTGATAGGTGCGAAATTAGATGTGTTGATAGTTATATGCTGCAGATACAGTATTGCCACAAAATAGTCTTCCTTGCATTTTAACAAATCCTGTGGCTCCAGGGTCCTCCACAGAGAAGTGGTAAGGGACTGGGGAATCTCTACACGTGTGTCTCAGTCTTAAGCCCATGTTTACTGAATTGGTTGGAAATATTTGTGCTTTGTTTCATAAATATATACCAAGCAGATTGATAATACGCAGCAGCATTCAGCTTGTGTAATATGGAAGAGAGTGCAGATTTTGGGGAGGGTCCAGAGAATCCTGCTCTGGAATTTTTGGAAAAATATCTGCCATATGGTGCAGCTTCAGTCATACCAAAATGAAAAATATTTACTCTTCAATTTCTTTGAGCTCCATGGGCTAACACTAGATGAGGGTAATCTCTCTGTGGCAGCCCATTTGTTCTTCCATTTTATTCAACTTCTAAGACTGGGATTCCTGAGATTTCCCCCTTCAGCTCATCCCTGAATATACCAACTTTATCTAAATTCACAGGAATACATCACATACAAACCATGTACACTGGGCCATCTGATTCATGTTACTCACAAGCTATAAGAGTAAACCAGAAAAGCATTGTAGGTGTATTCTTCTCAAACATGTGTGGAGAAGGGTAAAGTGGAGGGTCTAAATCAGATCATGTAAGTATCTGTGAGGTTAAGTAAAGCAACCCTGAGTCTTCATGTTTGTGGTGTTTAGGCAGATAGATTCCAAAATATGAATATATCTGCTTTGCAGCTTTAATTTTGGGCAGCTAATAGTTCTTATATATAGATGGGGTCTTAAAAAGTTACCTTAGGCAATCACTATTATTAGTTATTATTTTTTGTGCTGACAATTTGCTATGTGAGATACAGAAAAATTAAGCAAATAGACTTAAAGAATGACAGTTTTTATAGTTATAGGCCAATGCACTTGAATAGTACTGCTATAAGCTGTAGTATTTTGAGACACTATTTTTAAATACTGTGGTTTATGAAGTTTCAAAACAGGTTATTTTAAAAAATTCACACTCTCTACTGTTGTTTTCATTTGATTTGAAAGTGAAAATACCAACTATCTTTTGTGGAAGGTTATCCTTAGAAAAATCTTATTCTTTATGTAAGTCTCCCATGAAAGCTTGTTATTTTGAGATTTCCAATATCAGTTCTAGATCAATGTCAGATGAGTTCAGGTTTCAGATAATCATCAGATAGTTAGACGTTTATACCCAAACTGAACTTCTAAACTTGTAAGTAATAATTAAGGATGAATAAACCTCTAATGTTGAAGTCAGAAAACTGTGTATTTCATTTATGGAAAAAGTAAAAATAACTTCTGTTTTTTTAATTAAGATTCATTGAGGTGTAAATGATTTTTGAAGTGATGCAAGCTGATTTAGGGTTATGGTGAATGTGAATAATAACTAATTACAGGACATATTTCTTAGTATGGTGCACTTGAAGGTAGTAAGAGTTGTAAGCAAAATGCTGAATAGCGCAGAAAAAAACTTTCTTGAAGAACTAATAGGTTAAATTTGTGGTATTTTTGATGGCCACAGTTCTTTCTATTCTTTGCCTTCTTTTCCTATGCTAGAAAAGGAGCTAAGGTTCTGACAGACGTAGGCCAATTAGTTCACATTCAGATGAGACACTGTAATGGCTTATAGACCTAGAACTCCATCTGTAGAATGTTGCTGTGCATGTACAAGAGAGACCTGTTGAGACTGCAGACCCAGTGCCATCTGTAACGTATATCTTTATAGCTAAACAGAGCTTTCATTAGAAGTAATTTAAAAGGTATATTTAACATAATTCTAGGGCATGAGTATTAATTTTTTCTATATCAAAAAATCCTGAGAATTTGTTCTCAGTCTACCAATACTTCACACAGTTTTGGAAGTACTTTACTATTTTTAGTAAATGCCCTTTACTATTTTTATCTACTGAGGTGAACTCCTACATCATTTAGAGAGGTCTTTCTTGCTATATCATAACTTATTTTTACAAGAAAATGAGCCTAAATGGAGACCTCAACTTTTTCCCTACAGTTTACAATTTTACTCATTATTTGGAGTATCATGGTCAAGAATGCAGCTTTCCCACTATAGCTATCTGTGGAGGTAACATAATCCTAGACACATCGAGAGGATGGATGTTACAGAACCTATTGAGTGTTTTCATTAATATTCCTGCATGAATTTCCTAATAGAAATACTTAACCATTGTCCTAATGTGACCAGCCCAGGGAGCAACCATGTTTGAAATATTTTTTAAGGAACTTCTGTACAGCTGAGTCTGTTGCTACTAGAATGATCTCCCCAAGAGTTCCTTAAGTTAATGTTTTCTTTAATAATTTAAGCTTGTACATGTTAGAAATTAAAACAGTTCTTTGAGTAAGTGTATTTTTAAGTCAAATTTTGATATTTCATTGAAGCACATATTGCCAATGCTCACGATGTATATGCTTTCTTACCTTGTGGTCCAAGATCTGTCCATTTTTTTGGACTCAACATTTTGAAAGAGAGGGTATTCAGGAGGTATGCGCAGCCTTATTTATTTATTTATTTTTTACTTTTACCTTGATGGGTTATTTCAAATGTAAGAATAATTCAAAAGAGCTTTAAAAGTATTCATTAAATCCTGTTTCTTGTGTTATGACCTTTGTGTATCTCAGGTCTAAGTAATATCTACTTTGAATAAATTTCAGAATATTCAAATTTCTGCAACTAAAATATTGCTTTCCAAAGGCTTGGGGCTCACTATACTTTTCTCTACTGCTAAATCTTATTCTTTCCTTTGTGAGGTTGCATCAGTCTTCCTTTCTGTCATCCTCTTTGGAAAAAGATAACAGTAGATTAAAACAAAAAACAGTCATGCCAAAAAACACTTTTCAGTTTTGTGTGTGTGTGCACGCACACAGTTTCCCCAAAAATATAAAAGCTACATTTAACATAAAATAACTTAAACTATGTTTACTGAGAAATGATGACCTTAAGAGATACCAAAACCATATATTCAGAGTAATTTTCGCACCATTATCATAGGCATCATGGCAAAGGAAAGTTCTGAGGAGGTAACGGAAGGTGGACAATGAGAGAACCTGGCACATATTTTGGGGAAGCCTCTTCCAAACATGAAGGGCAACATGGGAGGGAAGCATATTTGTTTGAAGTCTTAATGGGTGGGTGACGGAGGCTGGCATTATGGGCTGATTGGAGGCAAGCAGTAGCAGCTATTGGATAGTGAATGAGAAATGATAGCTAGGGCAAGGATAGACTTAGAAGGGTTTTGAAAAGTGAAGAAACCCCTTGTGTTTGGTGTGATAGAGAAAAGGAAGCCAGGAGAGGGATGCAAACAAAGAAGTGGCATGGTCAAATCAATGAGCTAGGAAAATGGTCTTTGCTGCACCATTTTGAATAGATAAGAGTGGTGCAATATTACATTTGTTTAGGGACAGAAAGAAGATATTGCAGTAATAAAGATGTAAAATGATGAGAGCCTGGGCAAGGGTTTTAGCCTTGTGGTTGGTTAAGGAAAACTACATGTTCAAGATCATGTAAAAAGAATCTGCATCTTTTATATGTAGCCTGGATGTGAGAACTCAGTGTTCAGAGTCAATGATGATACTCAAGGTATGGGTCCAAGTGACAGGTGAAATGCTGGTATTGTCTTCAGTATTAGAGAAAAAAGGTAGTGAAGAAGGTTTGTGGAGGAAGATTAGGAGAGCTACATTAGCTGTGCTGAACTTGAGCTGATATCTAGAGTAGAGAGGCAGATCTGTGAATCTTACATAGAAATGGTAGCTGAATTTTAGTTTGTGGATGAGATTATGCAATGATAATACAGAGAGAAAGAGACCAAGGACAAAGCCCTGTAGAGTCCCAACAGAAAACTGGAAGGGCCATAAGGAGGATTCTCTGAAGGATGAAGAAATGTTTAGAGAAGTAGGAGGAGAATCATGGGAGGACAAAAATTTCAAAAGGAGCAGGGCATGGTCAGCGTCACCAAAGATAGTCGATAGTGAACTATCAGGTGAACTATATCTTAGCTGTGGCTAGAGAGGGAGAGATTTGGGAGAGTGGTTTCATTGGAGTGCCAAGGGGAAGAAGCTGGGTTGGAGAGGGTCTAGAATGTAATTTAAGAGAGAGAACTCCAGGAACACAGGTTTAGTTTCCTTAAGACATCACTCTGTAAAAGCTTAGTGTTAAATTATTGAATTCCATTAAGTAGTAATTTACCATTGATATTATAGAATAATAAAATATCATAAATGTTGCTGTATGGATCTTTTTATTGTAGGTCTCTCAAGAGATAATGCTGCAGTTTTGTAATTGATATAATATGCTTTAAAAGCCATTTGTTTTGAATTTTTTAAAAGAGAGCAAACAAGTTTACACTTTTTAAAGCACTTTACTGATGTTAACTAATTCATGCTCTGAAGTCTTATAAATTTGTCAGATATTAACACTGTTTTTATTACAAGAGTCATATTAGGGAGAATATGATAATATACTTTCCTAATGTATGGAAATAAGAATAAAAATTAATGCTTGAACTTATGGTTTTTTCTTTTATTATAGCCTTTAAATGTAAAATGATTTCAAGAGTACAGAAAAATGTGACCTGTTTGGTTTTTCCCCAGCAAAAATGGCTCTTCACCGAAAGGGAATAATTCCTTCAACAAGAAAACATATTTCAAGAAACAAAACCCTTAATTTTTAAATTCAGCTTCAAGATTACACATGCTGTAAAAGCAGGAGTAATTTAAGAGCAAATTTATATAGTGAATGCTCTTAATTTACCTTTTCAGGGTAATAATATTCTGTTTTGCAAGACAAGTTGAAAGCTTTCCAAGGAAAACTTCACATTTGTTAAATTATAATTGAAAATTAAGTAATAGATGTGTTCACTTATTTCAGAATACCTCAATAGCATTGGGAACATGTTTAACACCGTCAAATACAGCACAAAAATGTTCATGTTACTTCACCAAACTGGAATTTGACTAGATTTGAGGCCCAAATTCAGAACATTAGCACAAACTCAGAAAATCAGCATTCTCTGGGGAGCAAAGAGAAGGATGAGCTCATTTCATTGTAGTGTAATAGATTTCTATAGAGGAGCTTCCTTTCCAGTCAATAGAAACTTTCTGATTGGAAATTAAATGTGAGCACTCTGTGTTATCAGAAACAGCGTTTAGCATTTTGCACTGTGGCAGCAATTAAGACCAAACAACTTCTTTTTAAAAATGATTTCAGACTTTTCCTCTCCAAAATTGTCCAAGAATTGAAAGATTGTGCAAAGCCACTCTAGGACAACATCTATTTAATTATGTACAATGCTGGGATATATTTTGAATCACTTCTCTTTATTCAAGTAAAATTAGGTCTCAAATTGAAGAACACATTTTAATGAAGTGGTCAAGCCACCATATTTATCTGAAAACTGGGAAAAAAAAATCTAGAGTGAACACTATGAAAACCTACATGAATAGTGCCTGGTTCAAATCCAGCTCTTCCAGGAAGCAATAGTTACCAGAATCGATCCTGTTTGTTACCTGTATTTCTCACCAGCGCTTGAGTCCACTATCTGGGGTGATAAAAAAAAAAGCATAGATTGTGATCTCTGTAAAATATTCGTCAACTGTATGAGTTCTGTGCTTCAAAATAAAATGCTTAGAAGTGGGAGAGCCAGATTTGAGAAGGCGTCTTCCATCAGACTAAATGAAGTATTAAGGAATGTCAGAAGTATTATTGCTGCACAGGTAATTGAACCAGTGTAGCCCTTATCCTGTGACTTATCTGCAAATGCAATTTGATTTATTAGTAATCATTCAACAAACACTTTGGGCTACTACCTATAAACATATATAGCATTTGTGAACTATTTACCATCACAATTTGTTGTTCATAATGTGGGATTCATCATTTAAGCTACATGTTGTTGCCATTTCTTCTCTGTAAAATGGATTGACATTTCATAAACAGAGATCAGTGTGAATATTGAATGCCTATATTTGTGCACAACATCATTTTATTCACATGTGGATAGGGGTGCTGACATGAATTGTTCCCCAACATAATGCATATTCAACCCCCTTCATTCAAGTGTTTATGGGAAAAGAAACAATGAAATTTAAAGAGTTCAGTTTCTTCTCTGTCTGAGTTCGTAGAGTCTGGGTTGCCTCTAATTCAGTAATTCATCCAATTTTGTTTTCTAGAATGACAAATCCCCAGGGCGCTCTACAAGTCGATCAAGTAACATTTCAAAGGTAAGTGGAATATGTTAACTTATTTACTTTTGTATAGAATTCTATGTCACATCAATTTATTAAAGGTAATGCACTTCCCAGATATCCATAGTCTGACATTTTATTTGCACTTTACCAGTTTGTAATTTTAGACTGCCTGGTGTTTTCATTGCTATGTAAAACACATGTTAAAATATAAAACTTTTTTTTCCATTACTCAGTAAAATATCTTTGAGAAATAAGCTGCCATCTTCCGTCTAAGGCAGAATTATTTCTTGCTCAATTCTAAAATGATAGCACTGTGGATTGCAATATGTTGCAGTTACAATTGTATCTGAGTTTGCTATATGAATCCCAGCTACAGGTATTTACCACTCACCAGAAATGGGCCAAAATTAGAATCTGAGATCTCTTTCAGTTTTGGAAAGGCAGACTTCAGTACATTGGTTTTAGACACTCTTACGGTTTTAGCTTAAATGTGGCTGAAATTTCTTGTCCAAAATGGCAGAAAAAGAGCTAAAACTCATGAGAGCAATTCCAAAGGCCTTGGCACCCTGGAAGATAAATCCAAATAGTAACCGTTACCTAACTTCCAGTCCCTTCCTATACCTGATCCAGATCCAGATCTGAATACTGTCTGTAGTCCTTCTTGAACAAACATGTATAGCATGTTGGACCCTGCCATAAAAGGTTTTATTCCATAGCAAAAATTAATTTTAAAACACTCATGCTAGTTATTTTGTAAGTTATATGACAACAGTTCAAAGAAATACAGGCAGTCCCCGGATTACGTACAAGATAGGGACTGTAGGTTTGTTCTTAAGTTGAATCTGTATGTAAGTCGGAACTGGCATCCAGATTCAGCCGCTGCTGAAACTGATCAGTTTCAACAGCGGCTGAATCTGGACACCAGTTCCGACTTACATACAGATTCAACTTAAGAACCCCAGGCATCCCCAAGTCAGCTGCTGCTGAAACTGATCAGCAGCTGATTCCAGGAAGCCCAGGGCGGAGCAACTCTGCCTCGGGCTTCGTGTAGTCAGCCGCTGGTCAGTTTCAGCAGCGGCTGACTTGGAGATGCCTAGGGCAGAGCAGCTGGGGTGCTACTGGGTTGGTCCGGGTTGGTCCAATAGCGCCAAGGAGCGGTGCTGCGGGACCAACCGGCAGCGCCCCACCTGCTCTACCACAGGCCCCGGGCTTTGCTACGCGTCTCCCTGGTCTGCTGGGGGGGGCACTAGCTGCGTCCCCCCCCCCCCCAGCAGACCAGGGAGACGTGGAGCAAAGCGGCGGAGGACCCAGGCCAGACCCGCGGCGCTTCCAGCTGATCTGGAAGCGCCGTGGGTCTGGCCTGGGTTCTCCGCCGCTTTGCTGAGCGTCTCCCTGGTGTGCAGACCAGGGAGACGCTCAGCAAAGCGGCGGAGGACCCAGGGCTGGACCCGCGGCGCTTCCAGATGATCTAGAAGCGCCGCGGGTCCGCCCCGGGTCCTCCGCCGCTTTGCTCCGCGTCTCCCTGGTCTGCTGGCTCCCCCAGCAGACCAGGGAGACGGGGAGCAGCTTTTCTCGCCCCGGAGGAGGCGGGCGGCGGGACCAGGCGTCCCACCGCTCCAGTCCTCCGGGGCGAGAAAGTCCCCGTTCGTAACTGCGGATCAGACATAAGTCGGATCCACGTAACTCGGGGACTGCCTGTAAGAGTTTAAAAGTTTTTCTGCTCTTGTATAACAAAACTATGGCTTTGCTAAAACCACAGTAGTGTATTGTATGATCTAGTCTCTTGTTTCTTCCAGGATTTTTTAAATGACTCTTATCACAAATTCATTTTAGTGAGTTTAATTATAGATTTATATGAAAGCAGAAAGTAATATGTTATATTCCATTGTATAATTATCAATATCTGTTCTTAGCCAGTGGGAGCACGAACAGTGAATTGGGTAAACATCATACAATATCAAAATTAGTGGAGTAGAAAAATGCATATTTACAGACTGTGTGTCCTATGGGAAGGAGTTAGAATTGTATATAAAATATTGGATCTATATTTGATATAATTTATCTGATGTAAAGCTGATGGAGTTCAAATGATGTCATCAGATTTCTTCTTGATTTACATTGCTATAACTGAAATCAAAATCAGTAAAATCAGGTAACAACACTAACTTTGTAACAAAGAGAGCTGATAAGCCTTGGCTAGACATGGGCTTGTGTAAGGTGTATTTGCAAAATCATACATTATTAAGCAGTATGGCAGGCATTATTCCTTTTATTTGCATTATTAAATACAAATAAAAAGAGATCCACTAATTACAATATTGATCTCCCATGGTTCAGCAAATTCTCTGATTTGGTTATCAGGTCCTGAGTGTGCTGAACTAGAGAGATTCAACGTGCATTATTAAAAACAAAACTTTGTATTTCTAGAGACTTTCCATCTGAGGATCTCAAAGCATTTTACAAGCATTTAATTAAGCCTCACAGGACCCTGATACAGTTCATCACTGGTCCTTTTACTTTAGCCAATGGTGGGAGATAAAGGTATGACAGACTAAAGGCTTAAAGTCTGAAGCTCAGTTTTGAATTTACGGGCTTTTCTTGGTGGGTCTCTCACAACATCAAAGTTATTAAGCCATTGGGTTGTCATATGTAATTGTTTGTGTTATATGAGACTTTTAAAAACATAACAGAAAGGTGCCATGGAAGCAGATTAGAAGAGAGACAAAACTGCCTTTTGAGCCAATACCTACATATGTTGTTTGGACAGTGTGAGGGAGTCTTAATACTTTAAGGGAATTGGTGCAAGGAAATAAGTAAATAAAACATAAAAACCATGCTTACGCTTATCAGCATTACCAATGCTTCCACTGCTTACTAGACTCTTAGAAGACATTTGGAGGTAAATAAGAGCTAAATAACAGCACAGAATACTGAGAGCAGGACTGGCAGCTATAAACAAACTTTATGCACGAAACCTGGCCACACCCATGGTAAGTGGTCACCTGGCTAACTAAAATCATGCCAGACCACAGATGTTGCTAGACCAGAGTGCTGGACTAGGGAGGTTCAACTTGTAATAGTAAAGACCTATCTCTGGTACCTCTCATGACAGGAGACTGTCGATAACAGACACCCTTGGTTCTGGCAGGGAAATTACAGATATGTATGTGTTGGTCCTAACTCTGAATCCCTCACTTGTTAATTTTTGTCAGATTCTTAATATATGTGAATATAGTGATATGTGTGTGAAATTTAATGGTGTCATAATGGATGGACCCAAATTGAAACTTCAGACATAAGGAGCTTTGGGAAATTTTGGATTTAAATGTCTTATGTCACTCTCCTACTACTACTGCTGAACTAAACTCAAAATCTTAAAACCCCCAGACTTTAGGAGGATTCAGAGATCGTAGTTCGGTGCCTTCGTAATTTTGAGCCTGGTTGAACATAAGAACCACCATACTGAGTCAGACCAATGGTCCTTCCAGCTCAGTATCCTGTCTCTCGACAGTGGCCAATACCAGATGCCCCAGAGGGAGAGGACACAACAGGCAATCCTCACATGATCTCTGCCCTGTCTCCCACCTCCGGAGAAACAGAGGCTAGGGACACCATTCCTGCCCATCCTGGCTGTAATAATGGTTTGTTATAATAATGGTAAATCTATGAAGATTCACAAAACATCCTTGTCTGTTTTTCTGACAGTGTCAAAATACACAAAATTACTTTTAAATTATGACAAAGACCCAGTATCAGTGGTTTATAAATACTCAGTGAGGGACTGTAGAAATATATACACTCATCCTTAACATATGTTGTATCAGCTACTAACATTTCTCTTCAAGTGACCTCTCTTTTTCTGGATGATGTCCTTTTAAAAATTGTGCGCACAGCTTACAAATTGACTGTTACAATGGAAAATTATCTGGACTTGCCCTTTCATAGACTGTCTCCTGTTCATCTGTAGCATGATGTCACTCCATTTGACAAGGTACCTTATATAGTCCTGTTATAGGGACTTTCATATACTGGAGTATACTTGACAGAGGATACAGTGTTTCCAAATGAATGTTTTGCTACTGAAAATGTTTTAAAAAGAAAATACATAGTTTTTAGTAGGGCTGTTAAGTGATTAAAATTAATTAATTATGATTAATTGCACTGTTAATAATAGAATACCATTTATTTAAATATTTCAGATATTTTCTACATTTTAAAATACATTGATTTCTGTTACAACACAGAGTTTACAATGCTTACTTTATTTTTGTATTACAAATATTTGCACTGTAAAAAACAAAAGAAATGGTATTTTCTGAATGCCTAATACAAGTACTGTAGAGCAATCTCTTTTTCATGAAAGTGCAACTTACAAATGTAGAATTATGTACAAAAACCCCTGCATTCAAAAATAAAACAATGTAAACTTTATAGCCTATAGATCCAATCAGTCCTACTTCTTGTTCAGTCTCTCAGATGAACAAGCATGTTTACATTTGCAGGAGATACTGCAGCCTGTTTCTTCTTTACAACATCACCTGAACATGAGAACAGGTGTTTGCATGGCATTGGTGTTGCTGGCAATGCAGTGCAAAATATTTACATGCCAGATGCGCTAAAGATTCGTATGTCCCTTGATGCTTCAACCACCATTCCAGAGGACGTGTTCATGCTCATGATGGGTTCTCCTCGATGATGATCCAAAGCAGTGCAGACTGATGCTTATTCATTTTCATCATCTGAGTAAGATGCCACTAGCAGAAGGTTGATTTTCTCTTCTGGTTGTCAAGTCCTGTAGTTTCCACACTGAACGTTGCTCTGTTAAGACTTCTGGAAGCATGCTCCACACCTCATCCCTCTCTGATTTTGGAAGGCACTTCAGATTCGTAAATGTTAGTTTGAGTGTTGTATCTGTCTTTAGAAACCGTATATTGGTAGCTTCTTTGAGTTTTGTCAAATCTGCAGTGAAAGTGTTCTTAAAACAACATGTGCTGGAATATCCTCTCATCGTAGGCTGCTATAACATGAGATATAGGGTAGAATGTAGGTAAAACAGAACAGGAGACAAACAATTCTCACCCAAGGAGTTCAATCACAAATTTAATACGTTCATTATTTTTTCACAAGCAAAATCAGAATGGAAGCATGTCTTCTGGAGTGGTGGCCAACGAATGAAGAGGCATATGACTCTGAAATACATTAATATCTTGCAATACTAGCTACAACAGTGTCATGTGAATTCCTGTTCTCACTTCCAGGTGACATTGTAAACAAGAAGCAGGCAGCATTATCTCCTTTATTTATATATATAAACTTATTTGTCTGAGTGATTGGCTGAACAATAAGTAGGACCAATTGGGCTTGTAGGCTCAAAGGTTTTATACTGTTTTATTTTTGAGAGCAGTCATGCAACAAAAACACAACATATGTAAGTTGTGCTTTCATGGGAAAGAAATTGCACCACTTACTATACTTGTATTGGGTAAACTTCCCTTTATCATTTTTACAGTGGAAATATTTGTAAAAAATTATATAAAGTGAGCACTGCAAACTTTGTATTGTGTTGTAATTGAAATGGATGTATTTGAAAATGCAGAAAAACATCCACAAATAATTAAATTAAATTGTTGTTCTATTGTTTAACAGTCCAAGTAATGGTGATTTTTTTAAATCGTGATTCATTTTTTAAATTAATTGTGTGACTTAAATGCAATTAATTGATAGCCCTTGTTTTAGATTAGTAAAGTGTGGTTCAAAACCTGTTATGATTGAAATAAAATTATTCCCAAAACATCATAGTTGTGCAGACACTTTCTAGGCATATTATTTTCCTAGAGCAACATTTAAAAAATCAAGAATATTTTCATTAAGGTGATCCTGTACCCATCAAAGTCATTTGGAAAGTTCCCATTGACTTCACTGGTGCAGGACCAAACTTTGTCTTTATTTAGTTATAAAAAATACAGTATTGAAGTATGTTACTTTTATTCTACAGATTTCTGTCCATAGTATTTCTGTAGAAGTGAGGTGGAGAGAGACAAAGAAAGGGATAACTATATCTGATCTAAAAACCAATAGAAAGATTCTCATTGATATCAGTAGATTTCCAATCATACCCTACCTGAGATTCAGAATATCAAACATTTAGCAAATACAGATTTATATTTCACTTTCTCTGGACTAATCAAATAACTTCTTCAAAGTTGCATCTTCTTAGAAGTTGCCAAGAATTATTTTTTAACATTGAAAGTATCTGCTGAAAAGTAAAGTGAAATTAATAAATAGTGATTGTGATGGAAATGCTTCCCAAAGAACTTGAGTGGAGTCCTGATCCCTACTGTAGGAGTGGTTTATTCAGCTGAATGAACGGCAGTATCTTAGTAGTACAATAAATTTGTTGTTATTGTTTAAGTATTCAGCAAAATACATTTACGTGCCATTGGTATTTGGATTATATGCTCTAAAAATCACTGTGTGGACAGACTGCAGCTTGGGCTGGAGTTTGGGCTCTGAAGCATAGGGTTTGGTGGTGGGGTTTGCTCTTCAGAGCTTGAGCTCCAGTCCAAGCTGCAACATCTAAACACCATCTTAAGTAGGGATGTTAAAATGCATTTATTAAGGTACATATGTAACCGCCACTCCCTACCCCCTTGCTACTTCATCTGTATCGGTAACAGTTCCATATACTTTTAAATTCACTAAATTCTCTCACATTCTTTTCAATTTGAAGCAAAGATGAGTTATGGGACTTTAAAAATATTTTCCTTATTTTACATATGAATTCCCCATAAGAATTTGCACACTGAAGTACTTTAGCCAAGCTATAGGAAAAAGTTTTATTCATTAGAAGTTGATTGTTGTTCCATTATATTTACTTGTGGTGATTCATGGTTCATACAAAAATCAAAACAATAGAGATGTTGGTTAATATGTGGCTGATAATAAAATAGATTTTGGGAGCAGTGTCAATACAGGCAGTCCCCGAGTTACGCGGATCCGACTTATGTCGGATCCACACTTGCGAACGGTGCTTTTTCGCCCCGGAGCTCGCAGGCAGCGGGACCGCCCAGAGCGCAGCGGTCCCGCCACCTCGACCTCCGGGGCGAGAAAAGCTGCTCTGGATGCCCCTGGTCTGCTGGGGACCGTCTCCAGCAGACCAGGGACACCTGGAGCAAAGCCGCAGCAGCGGCGGGGTGCCGTGCCTCTGAGGCTTTGCTAGTGCCCCCCCCCCCCCAGCAGACCAGGCTTTTGTTGTGGACCCTGGGGCAGAGCAGCTGGGGTGCTGCTGGTTGGTCCCGCAGCGCCGCTCTGGGCACTACTGGACCAACCAGGCAGCACCCCAGCTTCTATGCCCCAGGCGTCCTGATTCAGCCGCTGCTGGTCAGTTTCAGCAGCGGCTGAATCAGGACGCCTGGGGCAGAGCAGCTGGGGTGCTGCTGGGTTGGTCCAGTAGGGCCGAGGAGCGGCTGCGCTACTGGACCAACCCAGCAGCACCCCAGCTGCTCTGCCCCAGGCGTCCCCAAGTCAGCCGCTGCTGAAACTGACCAGCGCTGGCTACAGGAAGCCCAAGGCAGAGTTGCTGACTTGGGGACGCTTGGGGTTCTTAAGTTGAATCTGTATGTAAGTCAGAACTGGCAGTCAGTTTCAGCAGTCGCTGAATCTGGACGCCAGTTCCGACTTACATACAGATTCAACTTAAGAACAAACCTACAGTCCCTATCTTGTACGTAACCCGGGGACTGCCTGTACATGCAATGTGCATTTGACTCTAAAGGTCTCCTTGGAAAATGAAGTTGCTTTACTGGTAGTTGCTTTACAGCTTACAGACCTAGTGAATGAAGTCATCCAGAGGGCAGCTGCAGAGCAAACTTCACACAAATCAAACAACATGCTCAGTGCTGTGTTAGGTGAGACTTTTGCTGCAGGCCAGAGTAGTAGTGGACTCTTGAGTTTTACTGGGTGCAAGAGCTAACTGAGGTAATCTCATCTACTTTCTCCACTTCCCAGCAGAAGTAGAGCCTGCCGCCTTTTAAAACTCTTATGTCCTTCCAATCAGTTCTCCATTCCAGCTCCCCCTTGATGCCCTGGCCTTCCCCTACATAGGAGCACCTGCTGCTGCTGCGTCACCTCCACCTTTCCCCACCTGGAGCTCTGTGCTGATCTGTCATTCACAGAAGGAGTAGAGGAGAATTAATGAGGATGCCTGAAATGCAAGTACCACAGTAGTCTGTGCTGGCCAAAAAAGGAGTTACTACAGTTCCTGCATGAGTCCAGGCAAACGTGTGAGATTCCAGCTGGCTGAGTGGACGTGTAACAAGCTGCCAAATGCCTGAGTGTCTTGCACAATGAATAACATGTAGCAGTCCTGAAAATGGTTCAATTTAAAGAGGTTTATTTTGTGTAATAAAAGGCTTCCAAAGAGCGAAGAACTGTTCACTTTCCTCCTTTGCTCCTATTAGTCAGTTTTCCATGTCATGACTATCCCATAATCTGAAAGGTGAAAAAAAGCCCAGTGAGGGCATGAAATGAAGGGCCACATTGTCAGCTGGTGACTGGTGTAAATTGTGATAGCACAATGAGTTCAATAAAGCGACACTGATTTATACTTGCTTTTGACCTGGCTCAAACTGTTTTAACTTTCTGTGATTTTTATAACTTCAGTGAGAGGTCTGGTGGAAGTTACACAATCTGTTCTACCTATTGTGAACATTCATTTTAAAAGAACAAAAACCCTCTAGTTTTTCATATAGAGTAGGAGTGGGTAAGTACCATCTTGTAGGCTGGATCCAGTTCCCCAGGTTTGGCCTCTGCCACTATATTTATGTGCAGGTACAGGCGATTGTGGCCCTCATTGTATCCCATTTTATTGGTTAACCAATTAAACATTATTTTGGAGCACACACCTCCACACCAATCTCAGGCAGGGGCTGCTTCAGCCTGGCCCTATCCTTGGTGGACCTTGGCACATGGCAGGCAGGGGCTGCTTCAGGCCCACCATGGACAGAGGCTGCTCCATATGACCGGAGCAGTCCCTGTCTATGGTGGGTCCCCCAGGGGGTTGGAGCAGCCCCATGCTCATGGCAGGTGGGGAGCTGCTCCAGCCCCTACCTGTTAACAAGAACTGGTAAGCATAACCTGTTAAAGTAAAATGCAGGACAATGTAGCACTTTAAAGACTAACAAGATGGTTTATTAGATGATGAGCTTTCGTGGGCCAGACCCACTTCCTCAGATCAAATAGTGGAAGAAAGTAGTCACAACCATATATACCAAAGGATACAATTAAAAAATGAACAAATATGAAAAGGACAAATCACATTGCAGAACAGGAGGGGGATGCGGGGGTGGGGGGAGGAAGGAAGGTAAGTGTCTGTGAATGGATGATATTAGAGGTAGGGAGAGTGGGATGTTTGTGAGTTAATGGTATTAGAGGTGATAATTGGGGAAACTGTCTTGGTAATAGGTGAGATAGTTCAAATGTTTAAGTCCTTGTTGGCAAGTGTCGAATTTTAACATTTCTATCACTGTTAAAGTAGTGCTTATCAGTTAAGCAGTTAACCTTTCACATCCCTACCCTGGTATAGAGCTTAATCCTTGAAATTTAAAACAGTGATTATAGGCCACCTCCAGAAGTCTTGACTGAGTCTAAACTCAATCAGTAATAGAATGTGGGATTTTTCACCTTGTGACTTGTCTGTTCATATCTATCTCATGTAGGTGACAGATATTGGTTTCTCCCATCTGTGTATCGTTCTCCATACTACATAAGGTCCAGTTCCAAGCAGATGGATGTTCATACCAAAAGACTGCTTACCACAGTAGGCACCCTTTTGACAGGCTTACTAGAGAGTCCAAGAAGTTTTGTCTCTATTGTCTCCCCATAGTAAACTACAGCCACCAAGATGTAAACTCAACATTAGGGAACAGAAAGATGTAGAAAATGTTTTTGTGTTGTGGATTCAATACTAGCTGAGGTGATTGAAAACAACAGAAGCTGGTCTTCTTTCAGTGAAGGATCCAAGTCCCAGCTTTTGCCCCCCCCCCCTTTTTTGGCACTTTCCAGCCCAGGCTAGTAACTATCATTAGATAAGGAGATAAATGAGCCATTTTTAATTGCAGTTGTTTATCAAACCCATGGAAATATCTGTTTTAAGATGAAAATTGTACTTTGGTTTTTGGAGGAGGGGATTGAAGAGGAAAAAATAGTTTTTATTTTATTTAAACCATTTTGCTCATTCATCTGTTTTCTTTCAGTGCAGTTTTTTTTTTAATTTGCGGAGTAGTACTCTGAGTGTAGCCTTTGAGTGTGTGTTAAACTTGTGAAGATGAATATAGTCTTATTGAATATAACCTTGAGTTGAATTCAACACCCAATTGACATCAGAAGCTAAGTATGGGATGCTTCCAGCCCACTCAATTAGTCTCATTAGCACCAGCACTGCAATTTACGGGTACTTCCTCCCCCCCCCTTCTTTGTCTATTATAAATTGTGAGGTTCCTCCTTTTTTCCTCCTCTCTGCTCATCTGAGGGAGTGGGTTTTCTTGCCAGGCACTTCCTTTACCAAATTCAATGTCCATTCTCATCAATTTCACTGCCATAGGATTTGAGAACATGTGAATTTCACAGTTTCAATGTTTACATCTGATAATTCACAGTGGTGTAATGGTGGGGATCCTAACCCAAAAGACGTTATGGAGGGGTCACAAACAAAACTGTTAGGGAATTAGAGGGTTGTGGTGTTGCCATATTAACTACTGTGCCTCTGGGCAGCACCCCGGGGGTTTCCTGCAGCTGCAAGAGGTTTCTGGAGGTGGTGATGGGTCTGATCTCCTCTGTGCTTATGAAAGCACCCTAGCCAGGGGTTGCTAGCTGCTAGTACCTGCCAGGATAGCGAGGGGCAGGAGTTGTTCTTCCACTTCACAGCCACTCCCCAGGGGAAAACCAAACTTTTGGTATCTTACCTGTGATACTGGGAGCATCCTGCTGCCTTATCCTTGCCAGAGCCTTTCACTACTATACGTAGTGTGACTGCAAAATGCTTTTTACTGTGGTGTATAGGTACCCCATATGCTGCCACAAGAGGGCTATTCAAGTTGGTCAATATTCTTTTTAACCATAACAAAATAAAGTGAAAAAGCTGTGTTTCATTTCTGTAGCACTTCTAAAGGAGACCTAGTACAGGTAGCACACTAGATTTTTCTGTGTACTGGCAATTGCCAGATACTAAGTACCACTAGCTGTTTTTGTGGATGAAGAAGGAAAGACTTAAAGTTGTTTTATTTTTCTGTTACCTGTCATCTCAGGGAAGGGAACACCTTGAAAATCAGTCATGCATAAAGATACTCAGTCCCTTTTGTCTCACTGAAATGAGTTTCAGTTCATTACTTGAATTTCTGTCTGAAGTACTGAGTCTCGTTACAGCTTGCAGACATTTAATGATTGAATGGAAAAGAATTATTAGGTCATTCACAGTGGGCACCAACTGTAGTTGCTTGTGCAAGTAATGACCAAGCTTATGCAAAGGATTGCATATAAACTAATAGGTATGCTTATAGAGATGCTGCCTTTTTTTCATTTTAAGTACATTGGTTGCTATCTGAGCATGTGAGTTCAACTAGATTGCTCAGGTTCAAGTCAAGTCTAGAAGTAAAGGAAAGGTTCAAGGGGAAGGAAAGAGGAGAAATATTTTAAAGTGAGTTTATGAACATTTATTTTCAATATGAAACTTTTTATAATTTCATCAATTCCAGTTATCTGAATATGATACCGTTATGAATGAAAATGGATAAATGAACGGTAAGATGGATAGAAAGATGGCTAGAAGGCCAGGCCCTGCGGGTAGTGATCAATGGCTTGATGTCAGGATGGCGGTCGGTTTCTAGCAGAGTGCCCCAAGGTTTGGTTCTAGGACCAGTTTTGTTCAATATCTTTATTAATGATCTGGATGAGGGGATGGATTGCACCCTCAGCAAGTTTGCGGATGACACTAAGCTGGGGGGAGAGGTAGATATGCTTAAGGGCAGAGATAGGATCCAGAATGACTTAAACAAATTGGAGGATTGGGCCACAAGAAATCTGATGAGGTTCAACAGGGACAAGTGTAGAGTCCTGCACTTGGGACGGAAGAATCCCAAGCATAGTTACAAGCTGGGGACCAACCAATTAAGTAGTAGTTCTGCAGAAAAGGAGCTGGGGGTTACAGTGGATGAGAAGCTGGATATGAATCAACAGTGTGCCCTTGTAGCCAAGAAGACTAATGGCATATTAGGTTGCATTAAGAGGAGCATTGCCAGCAGATCCAGAGATGTCATTATTCCCCTTTATTCGGCTTTGGTGAGGCCACATCTGGAGTACTGTGTTCAGTTCTTGGCCCCCCCACTACAAAAAGGATGTGGACGCATTGGAGAAGGTCCAGTGGAGGGCAACCAAAATGATTAGGGGGCTGGAGCATATGACTTATGAGGAGAGGCTGAGGGACTTAGGTCTGTTTTAGTCTGCAGAAGCGAAGAGTGAGGGGGGATTTGATAGCAGCCTTCAACTTCCTGAAGGAAGGTTCCAAAGAGGATGGAGAGAGGCTGTTCTCAGCAGTGACAGATGGTAGAACAAGGAGCAATGGTCTCAAGTTATGGTGGGAGAGGTCCAGGTTGGATATTAGGAAAAACTATTTCACTAGGAGGGTGGTGAAGCACTGGAATGGGTTACCTAGGGAAGTAGTGGAGTCTCCATCCCTAGAGGTGTTTAAGTCTCGGCTTGACAAAGCCCTAGCCGGGTTGATTTAGTTGGAATTGGTCCTGCCTAGAGCAGGGAGCTGGACTTGATGACCTTCTGAGGTCTCTTTCAGTTCTATGATTCTATGATTTTCAGGATTAAAGGATATTTAAAAAAAAAAGACTAACTTTGAGTGTAAGAGACTGTGCCTTGAAGATACTACAAAATTCATGTTGTTGCTGCAATTCATTTGAAAATTTAACACAATCAAATTAGGATTGAATAAGGATTTGGAATGGTTCTCACTATAGTGGCAGTTTTCCCTTTTTTGATATTCACACCTCCCTTGACTGAATTGGCCTCATTAACACTGGTCCTATACTTGATAAGTAACTCCCTTCTTTTGATATATATATATATATATATATATATATATATATGCATATGCATACACTCACCTGCCTCTGTAATTGCTGCTCCATTTGATCTGATGAAGTGGGTTATATCCATAAAAGCTTATTCCCAAATAAATTTGTTACACTTTAAGGTTCCACAGGAGTCATTGTTTTTGCAAAGTAATGTGACTATCCTTCCGCGACTTCAAGATATGTTCTTTGGTTTCTGTAGTTGGGGGCACACTTTAAAGGAAGGAGGAGAGAAATCTGTGTTATGTTTTGAATTCTCTTTGTAAGGCAAGACCAAAAGAGTGCTGCTTTTTATATATGGATGTGTGGTACTTATAAGGTTAGGAGTGAGGAGAAGGGAAAGGTTAGACCTGCTTTGCTAGCAAGGAGTTTGTTTTTCCCTCAACTTTGCAATAATAGATTTTAAATTGTTAGGGGCACGAACTATCTCTTCATATCACGTGTACAGTGCCAAGCACAATAGAGTCCTGATTATGGCCCCCAGATACTCCCATATTGCTTATATATTAGAATTAGAAAATATTTGGGAATGTGAGAGGTGGTGATATCTAGAATTGGTTGGTATGTTTTCTACTTAGTGATTGTATATGTGTAGGCAAATGTGCTATTCTTTTAATTACGTGTGTGGGGGGTAGACAGTAATTTTAACTGTTATTAAGGGCAGCTAGTTCCTGGGAAAGACATTCTTTTAGGTACCTTTATTTAAATCTAATGAATAACATATCTAGCCATTGGAGAGTATATTTCTCTTCACTGCCTGTGTTGTTTCTCCATGATTGTTCTTTGACTTCCTAAATGTCTGAATTATTTAAATGGTATGATGACATGAGAAAAATTGGGTGGATTCATTTCTTTCCATAGTGGTTATCTGGAACAAATCTTGTCTTTGAAATAAAATGCTCTGAGGCTAAGCGTATGTATGTGTTTGTGAGGCTGCCTGCTTGTACTAAAATGCTTCTTGGGAGAAAGCTTCTAACACATTGTAATTATCCTTCTGCATGTTAACTATGATTTGAGTGCCCCTTAGTTAGTGATAGAAGCTGTATGTACTTCATGCAGAAAGTCTTAAAAATTCCCTGATGGGAAGTTTGTGCTTATTTTCCAATTAAAAGAAATTCAGGCTCAAAGTAAATGGTCTGTTTTTGGTTGGCTCAGTAACTTTTTAAAAGCCCAGCACAAGCAGTAGCATCATAGATACCCATTCCATGGGAGCTCCAGTGTTGAATCACCCACAAGGAAAAATTAATAGGTGCTCTGCACCCACTGGCAACCAAGCTCTCACTTTGCCCTACTCTCCCTCGTGCCTCATGCCCACCAGTGGCCCTGTTGATCAACTCCTCCTCCTCCCTCCCAGTGCATCCCACCACATTGGGAGCTGTCAAAACAGCTGTTTTGACAAGGTGCACTCATGAGAAGGGGTGGAATGGGGGTGGAGGTGCATCAGGAAAAGGAAGAAGTGGGGCAGGGCTTGTGGGAATGGGGTCAGGACAGGATTGGAGCATAGGGAAGGGAGAGTTGAGCACCCCTCTGGCTACCAGGAAAGGCAGTGCCTATGAGAATAATGTCCTTTCTTTGGGAGTATGGCAAAGGGTCTATCATGTACAAATTCGGTTGGGTTAATAGTTGAAAGGAGTGAAGAAGATGAAGTATGGAAGTACTCATTGCCTGGTATAGAATTAGGGCAAGAGGACAGAGACTTAAAGAGCAAATTGATTTTTGTTGTACCTTTAACCTCACCTTATTTGATATTTTTGTCACCAAATATGTATCAATTTTCTCTCTTCCCCTGATATTATAAACAACAAAAATTGGGCTGGCATGTCAAAGATGAACCTGCTAAATGTTTTGATGAATGGTTACATTCAAATGACAAATTATTGACTTCACACGATTTATTATTTTGAAGCATCTGTCCTAGATACTGCTTTAGAGAAATATTTATAAAGATCCACTGTATACCCAATTTACATATTACTTTCTTTCTAAGGATTAAAAAAATGGGACAAGCAGATATTACCAATGGAATTTTTTTTACTTACTTTATAGTCTATTCTACCCATCCTAAGTTGCAAGTCTGGAGAACCATTTTTTTCCTTCAATCAGTGTGAAGAATCTTCCACATTAGTTTTCAAATTTTTAGCTTACTGTCTATATAGCACTCTGAGGTGCAAATATGAAGCAAATCATAAAGCAATAGAAGTAGCTGATTTACACAATAAAAGAAAAACTCAAGATGCCATGCATAATGTAATTTTTTTATAGCTACAAACAGTACATTTCCTTAACAATGCAGCTATCAGAGAATGGGTAGTATACCCTATAAGAATGTATAATTATAGTAAAGTGTTTCATGATAGTGTCAACTGGGTTACCCATTATATTATGGGATGGAGCTATCCTCCTTTACTTTACATTTTACTCAAGGGGAGTTTTCCCACCTCTGTGGTTTGTTATAGTTTTAAAAAGCAGCAAATTTACACCCTGCAGTTCTCTGAACAGACTTACTTGTGTTGCTCTGAGCAGTCTTTTTATGAAAATAAAGAATGCTGACTTAGGTTTTAGAGAAGAATGTGTATTTTTCATAGAAATGGGAGTATTAAAAAAATATCTACATTCACATCCTACAGTTGATAGGCAGGCCTGCTGCATTTGCTCACTATCAGTTGTAGAATTGGGCTGGAAATAGTAAATATTTAATCCCACATACCTTCAGACAGAGGCTGCACATAGTTGGTTATTTGCTCTTGTTTGTGATACTTAATAGGCCCTTCCTAATTTTGCACTAATCCTTCAAATGGCTATTTTTGTCTGGATTTCTGTGACTTTTCAAAGGGCTGTAGTGTTCCATCTCTTTTGAAACATAACTTCCAGTCAATTCCAATGGGAACAGTGTATAAATCTGAGGTATAAAAAAGCTCTTATTAGAGTCTCCATGCTACATGCAGCTGATAGAGAAGTTGCAAATTGTTCTTAAGTACCCATTGTTTGGTTATTTATGTCATTAGGATGTGGAATGTAGCCGGCCATCCAGCTAATGTCTTTATTCATACCTGTGTGACAGGAATCAAACCTGTAAATGAAGTTAAGTTCCAAGGCTGTGTATGTGGCTTGCGGAATTGGTGTAAAACAGGTTAGTGGCTTTGAGATCCATTAATGAGTGCCCAGGCAAGTTAAAATGTTCCCCAACAGGTTTCTGTGTGTTACTTTTTCGGATATCTAATTTGTGTCCATTAATTATTTCCTGTACTGACTGTTCAGTTACAGTCTAACTCGGCTACCCCTCTGAAGCTTCTGAACATTCTTAGAAAAACAGATTGTTCTTGCAGATGTTAGTAAAGCATATTTAATTAAAATTAGATACAGTAGCATTCAGAATTGTTGCAGTTGGTTTTCGTATCCGGTATAAATATTTGACTTTTGTTCAGAAAATGCAGTGACTGTTTGTAGTATATACTATTTACAATAAGCTCACAAAGTGTATGACAATGGCATTTGTTTTTCTAAGTCTCTGCCTGATATTTGAACTTCTGAATAAAATTGCACTGAATATGTCTCAATATGTAGAATAATGCTTTTTTCAATTTATTTGTGGTTACACTTGACCTGTTTTAAACTACTGTTGTAATGAAGTAAGTGTGTGTGTTTTATATACTCAAAATGCCTACCAACAATTGTTTGTATGTTCATCTAGGTTGGTGGCAAATCAGACTGTGTGTGTGTGTGTTCGAGAGATTTTACACACACGCGCGCGCACACACACACACTAATAATATGCTTGTAGGCTAGATATGTTTAGAGAAAAAGATGATACCATTAACTATAATACAGGTTGCATTTATATTACCCAGAACTCTGTGCTCTGGCAACATCCATGGTCCAGTAGGACCATGGATGTTCCAGGACCATAGAATCCTAGCAGGCTGAGGGGTGGAGGGTGGGGGGCAAGCTCACTGCATGTGGTTCAGCTGGGCTGCAGTGGAGGGGAAAACCAGGATCCAAAGAGCCTGGCATGTGGCTCAACTGAGTTTGGGGCGGGGAAGAGCTGGGGAGGCTGGTGGGACCAGAGCCAGAAAGGACCTCCCCTGGTCCAGCAAAAACCTTCATCTGGGATCAGTCCAGTCCCAAGGGTGCTGAACCAGGGAGGTACAACCTGTGCTAGATACAAAGCCCTATGTATCAAGCAGTACTGTTGATAATTCAGAGTAACCATGATACTTAAGTTTTCTGAATTATGTAAAATGTCCACTTTGCAAGCAGGCTTTTGAATAGCATTCCACTGATTTGAGGGACTGAGCTGCTTATCCCTGACATACTTATTTTATGTAGTTTTATCAGATTTGATGTGCCTTTCCATTGTTAAGCAGTATGGTAAATTTGAAGGCCCAGTCCTGCCAAATGGTGGTTATCTCTGGACAGCAGAGGTCTCAAACTCATAGCCCAGGAGCCATCTGCAGCCTGAGCAGTACCACAATCCTGCCTGTGCATGGCTGCTGACACATGAGTCCCTATGGCTCTGGAGGTGTCTATACCCTTCCCTCAAGTCCAGCCCCTACTTTCCACCTGCCCTACCTCTTACCACGCCTGCTCCACCCTCTCACACCCCCATCACACCCCTTCTCTCAAGCCCCTGCCTCCAAGGAACATGGCCTTGGGGATTGCCACAGGGCCTGGTATAGGATGGCAGCAAGGGTCAGGTTCCTCCACACTTATTGTGGCGGCAGGAGCTGTGGGGAAACAGAGCAATGCTTCCCTGTGAGTACAGAGGAGCCTGACCCAAACTGCTGGCCCTGGCCCACCCAGGGCCCCACAGAATAACCTGAGTATGGGGGTGGGGGGGCATATGATCCATCCATTGAACAGTTGGGACAGCCACTGGGTAGAACCCCCCAAAGCAGAAGGCTTGGAGGGGCTGCACCAAACTGTCCTACAGACAAGAAGGCTCTGAATACACCTTCCTCAGGCTACAGGCAGCAGTGATGCAGAACTAGAGCCAGAAGCTGCTCTAGCCCCAGTGTACTACCAGTGGTAGCAGTGGGGATCCTTGGGACATGGGGGGAGTGTTAAATTGCCCAGGGACAGCAGGTGGGGCCAGGAGATGCGTGGGGGGGGGGGGGGGGGGAATGTGTGAAGGCATACTTCTCCCATAGCTCTGCAAGAGAGGGGTGCCTGCTGGCCCATTACAAGGATTTGAGGACTGGTACTGGCCCTAAAGTAAATTGAGTTGGAGACCCCTGCTGTACAGACTCCTGTTGATCCTGTGATTATCCCAGCAGTGACTCAAGAGCTTGAGTACAAACCTCAGGACATATTGTTAAAAACAGAGCACAAACCCAAAATTGTTTGCAAGTTCTAACTTTAAATTTGACCAACCAATTGCACCAAGTGCAAACTCCTCACAGGTTTCTATAGCCTTAACATGGATAGTCTCCATGACTGTCTCAGACAGTCTCTTTGATACTCTGGTCTGTTCTGCCTCCAAATAAGTGAGTGAATCTCTGATGCATGGCCCCTTCCTCCCAGAATCACAGCAATATTCTGGTTACTCCTAATCTAAAGCACCTGTCTGCTCTAGGTCAGTTGTATGTTAGATCTCACATCAAAGACAATGCTTGTAACAAATCCTGTAGTAACCTAGGGTACGTCTAGACCAGGGGTCTCCAAACTTTTCAGCCCGAGGGCCGCATTAACTATCAAACAGCAGTTCGGGGGCCGACTACACACTTGAGGTCCAAATAAAAAACAATCAAAACATGGATGTTGTTTTTAATTATTTATTTAATATTATTTTATTCAGTTATTATTTAATAACACATTGATACACTACACATGAACACCTGTATTAGTGTGAATGGTGAAATTGTTTCCTGGATGCCAAAATAGTAGACATTTCTGGCTTTAGATTTGTTGTCCCTAACATCAACAGTGACCTGAGATTATCATCGGACAAGTTTGTTCTCAAATTGTTCTTCACGTATTTCATTCTTGAAAATGTTTGTTCACACAGGTATATTGTTCCAAAGATTGAAAGGTACCTTGATGCAAAAGTTTTGACATTAGGAAAGTCTTCCTTGGGCAAAAACTGGTAAAAACCACCAGTCCTATTTTGAACTTGTCCCTAAGGAGGTCATTTGCTTGCAACTCAATGACTTCCAGCTGCAGTTCATCTGGGAAACTGGCCACATCTGTTTCAAATGGGTTTTGAAACAATCTCACTTCTTCTGCCTTTGAATCCAAGTCAGAAAATGGCTGCTGAAACTGCAGCTGGAGGTCTTTGATGATCTCGCATGCAAATGACGTGGGGAACTCAGCTGTTGCTTCAGCCATGAAGACCTTGCACTGCTGAAAGTGCGTCAAGTTGTTGGCCTGTACTTGTTCCAAAAACAAGACAAGTTTGGATCTGAAGGCCTTTAGGTGGGTGTATAGATCAGAAACTAGATTTTGCTCTCCTTGTAGTTTTAGGTTCAGATCGGCTGATCTTGGCAGGATACATGTAAATTTCCGTAATTTTTTTTCCGTAGACAAAAAGGTCTCCACGGGCCAGATGAGAGGACCTCGTGGGCCGCATCCGGCCCGCGGGCCGTAGTTTGGAGACCCCTGGTCTAGACTACTGGGTTTTGTTGACAGAAGTTTTGTCGACAGTATCTGTCGACAAAACTTCTGTCGACAAAGAGCGTCCAGACAAATTGAGTTCTGTCGACAAAGCAAGCTGCTTTGTTGACAGAACCCTGAAGTCTAGACGCAACCCTACAGGCAATAACACCTTCTGTCGACAGAACTCTCTCGACAGAAGGTGTTATGCCTCGTAAAATGAGGTATACCAGCGTCGACAAAACTGCTGAGTTCTGTCGATGTTATGTCTACAGAACTCAGCAGTAGTGTAGACGCTGGTATAGTTTTGTCGACAAAAGTCCACTTTTGTCGACAAAACTCAGTAGTCTAGACACACCCCTAGATAGGAAAAAGAAACTAGAGAGTTATTTACAAGGTTAAAATGAGACACACAAATCAGTTATAGCCATGGTATTCAAAGGGTAATATAGGCTTCTGTAATCAGCAAACTCTATTTGTCCTTTAGGGCTAATCCAAGATAAACAGCTGGGAAGCTCTTGCTTATGTCTAGAAACATCTTGTATATACACAGTCCGAGAAATAGAGATCATCAGTTCCTTTGGTTTGGAGGTTTTATCCCCTTCATGTGCTGTGAGGTGCAAACTGAGCTGATAGGAGTTCACATGCATGGCTCATGTTCAGATCTTTTTATGGACAGTATCTCAATCCACACGTGGAGTTTCCAGTTGTAAAATCAAATTCTAGCCCCGGGGCCAGCAACCTATAGCTTGCAAGCCAAATATGAATCATTAGGGAGCCAGATATGGCTCTCTTGGAGCCCCAGCTCAGCTTCCTGCACTACAACTTTACGGCCCCCCACAAGATTAGAATGCTGCCTTTTTTTTTTTTCTTGTGTGGTCCCTGACTGATTTTTCTGTGGGTCAGTGGCCCCCTGACCCAAAAAAGGTTCCCTACTCCTGCCATAAATAGGACAATGTTGAAGCCATTTGTGTTGGACATAATATTTTACTTTCTTTGAAAATGAAGCCTGGCCAGTAAGCCCCCAATTGGGGCCCAGCTCCCATCTGGCCGCAGATTCGTAACACTTCTGCATCCCCCATACATCCCTACCCTGAGCCCATCATACGCCTGACTCCTTGCCCTGAGCCCCTAATACCCGCATATCCCCAGTCCCCTGCTATAACGCTCCTGCACCCACACACACCCCAACCTTGTGCCTTGATTCCATCATACACCCAGATCTCCTGGCCTGAGCCCCTCATGCACCCTAACCCATACTCCTGCACCCTCACACCTCAGCCCCCCTGCCATAAGATTGAGAGAAGACAGCTTGAATGCATGCATGAAGCTGGATTTGACTAGTTATGATGTAAACTTCAAAGAAATGTGTGAAAAGATGGAGCAGAAGAAATCCTATTAAATAAAGTCTATGAGTACAATGTTTCATTTATGCTGCTATTAATCGTTATGTAAGTTATCAGTAATATTACGTTGCATATATTTTCATTCTTATATGGCTTTTTGTTGACCACTTGTTCTGAATTTTGATGTAGCTTGGCTCTTTGGTTTGAAAAGGTTGCCAACCCCTGCCCTAGCCCATCTGATATTACTGGAATTCCTCTTTTGGAAGGGGCAGTTCTTAATATTAGAAGAGCAACTCTTCATACTAATTCATGTCCTTCTCCTGTATGGCAGTTACCAGTACAGGCACGCAAATATTGCACTGCAATAATAATAAATGCAGCAACTCATAATGTAAACCCCAAATACTTCCTTATCGTTCAAATGATTATTTTATCAATATTAACCTACAAGTGAGACAGATTGAGTCTACCTACGTAGGTGTCAGAGTCTAGCTGAGACAGGGGACTTTTACTTGAGCTGGCACCTGTAATTTTTGCAGAATTAATTTGCCCATTTTGCTGCTGAGCCAGGCCTCAATTCCACAAGCGATTCTACTTGGGCACACTCACGGATCAATCTGTAGGAATGGGGCCTATGTTTGTAGCCAGCACAATGAGCACTAGCAGAGCTTTGTTAGGTCCCAATATCATTTCTTCCTCAGGATGCATTTTTTTTCTATTTCTTTTCTACAAGCAAAGAGATGTTCTCCAAATGCTTTTATTGGCTTTTATATCAATTGAGAAATTAAGGTCTCAGTATTGTCTTTCTTAACCATTTAGATAAATAGAAGTTGTGCACAAAAGTCTATGAAGAGCCTTACAGCTAAGATTTAGCCCAGAGGTTGTATGCTCCAGCCCACTTGGTCTCAGTTCTAAGAGGCTAGTTGATTGGATATGAATTCCTGTAAATCCCATTGTCAATACAAAGGCTGCTCAGCTTCTTCCCTCCCTCTCTCCAAACTGTGGGCTAGAAGACACAAAAGCTGTGTGTACAGGCATGAAACAGCGAGTAAGCCTAACATGGACAGTGGGTAGAGGAGGCTGAGGAAGGCTGAGCCTCCCCAAACAGCCAGGCATGGACCCGCCCACAGGAGCCTACTTTGGCTGTGCTGCTGGGCTCCAGGAGCTGGGGCCATGCCATGGGCCTTCCCAGGTCTCAAAAGGTTGTAGCGGCCCTGCCATACACTCTCCTGCCCTGCACTCTGGGGCTGAGAAGGGGGAGGCTGCAGCAGTGCACCTCTGTGTGCTCTCCCTCCCAGTGCTCCACAGTTGGGGCACTAGACAGCCTGGGGTGTGGGTCAGGTGGGGGTGCTCAGGTTCCAGAATATGTTGAAGGGGTGGGGCCTTAGAGTAAGGTGTGGGACTAGGGTTAGCCTTTTCCAGCCAGACATTCACAAGCTGCCCATGAAGCCTAGTCCATAAATTCTTGATATCTACATGTTTTACAGTTTGTGTGTGTTACAAAGGCTCCCCAATGTGACTGGTGGTTCTCGTGTAATACAAATATTCCTAATCATATTGACTTATCCCATTCTCAAAAGAAAAGGCATGTTGGCTTTACTTCTTAAACAGACTTTCAGCTCTTTGTGATAATTCTGCTTGGAACAAAATGTCTTGTTACAAGCTAGTTCATTAGTTATGTAGCTGAAAAGGGAGAAAGAGATGGTTAAACAAAAAGGTTGCTTGAGATGGAAGTTCAAGAATGAACTTGGATAACCCCCTTTGTCTAGTTGGAAATGTAAATTTGGATTCACTTTTGCTTTTACTGAGTACCAGTTGATACTGCTAAGAAATATATGTCTTGAAGAATTAAGAAACAAATCACAACTCAGAATAATTGAATTGCTGCAGTGCAAACACATGATGGGAACTGTAGTCTTGAGCATTCCAAGTTTAGCTGCCAATTTTCTTGATTTTATACAATGAACAGAATTCTGACTTGAACCCCTGAGGAGATAGATTTGCCCCAGTAAGAAAAAAGTTGATAAATACATTAACTACCATTGCCAGAATTATACATACTGTTTACTTTGTTAACTTTTTTAGCAGATGGATAATGATACCCCCTTAGAATTCACATTTGAAGGCTGATTGGCTGACTCATCTGAGTGAAAAATGACACACAGTTTTGATTGGTACAGGTGCTGAGCAACTGCAACTGCCATTGACTTTAGCGGGAGATCTTGGTGCTCAGTGCTTTTGAAAATCAAATCTTGTTCCTCAATTTTGCCTTCAGGTGCCTGTCTGTATTTCTGCTCTAATTCCTTCCAACTTTTTTTCTTCCAAAACTGAAACTCTTCACAACCTTCCTCCCCAGCCCCCCCAGTTTTTGTTTTGTTTTGTTCTTGGTAAAAAAAAATATTTTGTTTGAAACCTGAAAATCTTTGGGTTTCAATTTTCAGTTTAGAGGGCTTGGGGACAATTTATTCCCCTTTCTCTCCCTTTGATCCACTGGAAAAAAATGTCTTAAAAAAAAAAAAAAAGAAAGGAAAAGAAGGGTACGTCTGCACAGCAGCATTTTTCCAAAATAACTGCTGTTATTTCGGAAAAACAATACTTGCATTCATGCTGCAATTGTTATTTCAACAAAAGTTCCTCATTCTACAGGGAATAATGCTTTTTCTGAAAAAACTTTTTCAAAAAAAGGCGTGTGTGGACGCGGAAGAGGCAGTTCTGTTGAAAAAATAAGTTTCCAGGAAATAACACAGGTGCCCTGCTGGCCATTTGGGAAATCATAGAATCATAGAATCATAGGACTGGAAGGGACCTCGAGAGGTCATCGAGTCCAGCCCCCTGCCCTCAAGGCAGGATCAAGCTCCGTCTACACCATCCCTGACAGATGTCTATCTAACCTGTTCTTAAATAGCCCTTTTCCCTGCAGAAAAAGTATAAAAGAGTGAGGAAGAGAAGGAAAAGGGGAGAATTAAAAAAATAAGTGTTTTCTCCTTATTCCTACTTTTCTATTCTTTTTAAAATTATGCAAAATAAAAAATAAATGGCATTTATATGGAGTCTACTGCTCTGGCTTTGAGCCATCTATATTTTCTATATACTTTTGCTGTTCATGTCCAGTTCAGATTGTGAATTCCTTTTACCTCTGAGCAGCACCAACCATGATCTAAGTGTCAAACAATGATAATGTATTGTGTAACGTAGAAATATTTTCACCAGAGTTTGGACTGTAGCCAAGAACTCATTTCAGGATCTCTGAACAGTCCTACAACAATAATGACTTTGTGGGACTACAAATATTCCTAGAATTCAAATCAAGGTGTGTAAAACTCCCTAACCTACTGTTAATCCTCTTAGGCAGGGATGGGGAAACCTTTTTGCATCGGGGGGTCACTGACCCACAGAAAAATCAGACGGGGGCTGCACATAAGTGAGAAGTGGGGGGGGGGGGAACCCTCAGTGTGGCCCCTGACTGAGAAGGAGAAAGACACTCCCCACATTCCCCTCTCACTCCACAGCCTACGAGGGGTCAATTTACTAGATTTTGTTCATGGCAGCGGGAGGGCTGGAACACCAGCACAGGTTCCTTGATGCTGGGGGGTGCTAAGCCTCGAGGGGCATATCCAGGCAAGCTGAGAGCCATATCCAGCCCCCAGGTCTGAGGTTCCCCACCCTTACTCTAAGGCAGGGATGGGCAATAATTTTTGAAGTGGCCATGGACCGCCCCAGAAGGGGTGGGACCTAATCCAGAAGGAGTGGGACCAGAATGCTTCTGGGCTTCCCCACTCCCAGACCAATTATGGTCTGGGGGTGGGGGAGCCCCTTTGCCCCCCCTTCCCACTAGGTGCCTGTGCCCCTGGGAGGGCAGGAAGAGACTTCACACACTCCCCTGCTCCCCAGACCCTGATTGGCCTGGAGGCAGGGGGAGCGCACGAAGCCGCCTCCTGCCCTACCCCTGCCCTGCAAGGTACACAGGGCACTTCAAAGTGCCATACACAGCTCGCAGGGCAGGAGGAGATGTCACCTTTTGCCCACGCCTGCGCTAAGGCATCCAGTCCCCAAAGTATCATCATTTTAATAGAAGTAGTAGTTTCAGCTATTTGAATGTGTCAGTTGTTAGGGATCTGGAGGATTTTATGATGAATCAGTGGTATAAAGTATACTTTGTATCTGAATTAGTGGATAAGTCATTTTAGGGACTGGACAAGGCCACCTAGCACAACATATTTGCCAGTGGTTCTATCTTCACGCCTTCCTTTTGATCATAGCTCCAAATAACATCTTAAACCAAGCATCTCTTGCAATCTTTAGTTTAGGACAATTGTTTCACCTATCCCCCTATATCTTTACTCTTTATTCTGCATGTGTTATCCATTTGTATCTGGCTAAATTCTAAGCTTAAACCTAGAGTTGGTTGAATGATTTTTGGTTTGACCAGAAGATCAAAGAATCCGGGAGCATAGAATACTAGAACTGGAAGGGATCTTGAGAAGTCATCCATCCAGTTCCCTACCCTCATGGCAGGACTAAACACCATCTAGATCATCCCTTATAGACATTTGTCTAATCTGCTTTTAAATATCTCCAGTGATGGTGATTCCATAACCTCTCTAGGCAATTTATTTCTGTGCTTAACCACTCTGACAGTTAGGAAGTTTTTCTAATGTCCAATCTAAACCATTCTTTGCTTCAATTTAGGCCCGTTGCTTCTTGTCCTGTCATCAGAGGTCAGTTATAATAATTTTTTCCTTCTCCTTGTCACACCCTTTGTTTGGGTTTTATTGGTTTTGGTTCTGAAAATATTTTATATTTGTAAGCAAATTAGAAAAATCTATTTTGGGCCTGCAGATCAGTCAGAGAAAAGATTCAGATCCACAGCTCCTACCACGTACTTGAGTGTCTTAATCTCCAGGCTCTAGCGCAGTGGTGGGCAATAATTTTTGAAGGGGTGGGGTCACTCCACAAATTTGATAAGGACTCAAAGGCTGACCTCTTCCATGAAATTAATTCTATATTAATTAATAGTACTCAGGGATGGAGGGTGGGTGCAGTAAGAAGCTCAGGTAGGGGATTAGGGTGCAGGAGGGGATTGTGGATTCTGGGAGGAAGTTTGGGTGAAGGTGGGGATTTTGACTTGAGGCAGAGGCGCAGGGGGTTGGGTTGTGACTGAGGGCAAGAGGGGGTAGTGACCTGGGGCGAGGGATTGTGGTGCAGGGTCTGGGAGCAGGTACGGGTGCAGGAGAGGAGGGGAGTGCAGGATAGGAATGTTAAATGTAGTTTAATCAACTAATCGACTAATCAATTGATTTTTCCATTGACTAGTTAATTAATCGATAAGCAGGGGAGCCACAGCAGGGTTAGCTCTGCCTTTTAAATGTATTAAGAGCTAACAGCCATGTAAAAGGCTGAAGTGCAGCAGGAGAGATCCAGAATGAGCCAGGACAGCTGATTCCTGGTTCGTGCAGGGTCTCCCCCACTGCACGCCAGCCTTTTAAATGTATTAAGAGTCTTTTAGCTCTTAATATATTTAAAAGGGTAAAGCACAGCAAGAGGGACCCAGCTTGAACCGGGACAGCCGATTCCTGGCTCACGCACGGCCCCCTTCCCCCCTTTTGCGCACCAGCCTTTTAAATCTATTAAGATATATATTTAAAGGGCTGGTGCGCAGCGGGCGGACCCAGTGTGAGCTGGGAATCAGCTGTCCCAGCTCACACTGGGTCCCCCCGGCTGCGCTTCTGAGTTTTAAACGTATTAAGACCTGGCAGGCTCTTAATACATTTAAAAAACAGATGCAGTGTCTGGGGCAGGGCGCAAGCCAGGAATCAGCTGATCCCTCTGTATTTCTGCTCCTGTGCCCCCCACAGAGGTGGTGCTGGGGTGAATCAGCTATTACGCCAGCTCCCACCAGCACTGGCTCCTATTCCTTCCTCCTCCCTTTCCCGACTTTTCTGCCTGTGGTAGAAGCAGCAAAGGGGGGTGACTAGTCGAGGGACTAATCGCTTCCAACCTTAGTGCAGGATCTGTGAGGGGGTAATGACTTGGAGCAGGAATCATAGAATCATAGAATCATAGGACTGGAAGGGACCTCAAGAGGTCATCGAGTCCAGCCCCCCGCCCTCAAGGCAGGACCAAGCTCCACCTAAATAGGGGAAATAGGGGAACAGAGTCTAAGAGGAGCTATGGGTGCAGGAACAGAGGTACAGAGGGAACAGAGGGATTGGGTTGTGACCTGGGGTAGAGGTTCGGGGGACTGAAGGTTGGGGGGAAGGAGGGGCTTGGGTGCCAGAGGCAGGCTCTGGTCATGAGGCACTTACCTAGACAGTTCCTGGCCAGGAGCCCAGTGGGACCCTCAGACAGGCTCCCTGCCTTCCACAACCCCACATTCTGCTCAGAGTGGCCAGATAGAGGAGCCACAAGCATTGCTCGGACAGCTCCTGTTGGCCAGTTTCCAGCCAGTGGGAACTCCAAGATTGTGCTGGGTGTGGGAGCAACATGTAGAGTTTTTGCCCTTCCCCCTACCCTCCATGTGCAGCTTGGCTTCTGCAGCCATGTGGGGTGTGGAAGGTAGAGAGCCTGCCTGAGCCTCCCACTGAGCCATGGGCTGGATCCAGCCTACATGCCATATTTTGCCCACTCCTGCTCTAGAATCCTATTTAGGGTTGCCAGGTGTTCCGTATTGACCCGGACAGTCCTGTAATTTTGCTTCCTGTCCGGTAAAAATAAATAAATAAATAAATCAGAAAATACCTGAAATGTCCGGTATTTTCTGGGTTTTTTCCCCTGCCAGGAGGCAAAAATACCAGACACCTGGCAACCCTAAAACATACCTGGCAACTGGGCCCAGCCCCTTGGCCTCACCCCTGGACCCTCTGCTTACCTGGGTATGGGGGAAGCTTAATCAAGAAAACAAGATGGCAGCTGGCAAAAAGACCTGAAGCAAGGGGAAGCAATGCCTTTTCTGGGTCTGAGTGCTCAACCTCTCCCATCTCACACTTAAAGGGGCCATTTTATTTTGTTTTGCTTAATAACTTTCAAGGTCCTTTTTTGTTGTGTTGTTGTGTTTGTTGTTGTTGCTCAACAACTCCCCCCCACCCTTTTTCCACCTTGGATTTTTTTTTGGGGGGGGGGTTCGGTATTTTTGGTTAAACCATCTAGCAACACTAATCCTATTTATTCTCTGGAGGGTTGGGGGAGAGGCAGGTTCAATTAATAGGGTTGCCAGGTGTCCGGTATGGACCCGGACAGTCCAGTATTTTCTGGGGTTTTCTTCCTTCCCAGGAGGCAAAAATGCCAGACACCTGGCAACCCTCTGACACACTCAGCAACTAGGCCCAGCCCCTGGACCTCCTGGTTCTGCAGGGAAGCTGCCTTCTGGCTCGACGAAGAAAACAAGATGGCCTCTGGCAAAAAGCCTAAACACCTGAAGCAAGGGGAAGCAATGCCTTCCCTGGATCTTAGTGCTCAACCTCTCCTCTCTTCCTATCTCTGTTCTGACGCTGCATGCCTGTAAAGGGGCCGTGCTGTTCTAATGCTGTTTTATTTATTTATTTATTTATTGCTTAAGTCCCGAGGTCCTTTTTTTCTCAACAACTTTGGTCTCCCCCTTTTTTGGGGAAGAGGGGTGTTCAGTATTTTTGGTTAAACCATCTGGCAACCCTATCAATGAATATTTATTTAAGCAAAAGTGTAACAGCTTCAAAGGACCTACTGCAGAATAGCTTGTAACTGGTTAGTCACTCAGCCTGCAGTAGAAAATTTGAGTTTAACTGTCTTCTCTATAATTCAACCACACACATACATCTTTTTCCAGCTGAAATTATTGGGTTAAATTCACAAACAGTTTTGAGTCAATTGACTGTGGTTTTGGGTTTTTTGGGCAAATTAACTATTTATCTGAAAAACGTTGCCCATTCTGTTTCAAATGCTTTGTATGTGTGAAACATGGATCTTTACTAAGTATTCATAAGGATCATCTTAGAGTTCATTTTTTCCCAACTCAAAAGGAACCACATTTTATGCTTATGATTTAAATTCTTGGGAACTTAAACGTGCCGCGTTTCAACAATAATTTGTCGAACAGTGCAGCTAAATCACCAATGCTACACATTTTCTGCTTTACCAATCTGGGGCATACAAACCAAAGACCTAGAAACAATTTGAAGGCTGGCGGGGAATTTCTTAACAATCCAGCAACAGTGATGCTATTCCACTTTTATCTATACTGCCATGAATATTTTGTTTTTACCAGAAGATAGTGGTTTACTGGATGCCTTTAAAGTAGAGATGCTTGATATGAGTGTTTCCTGCAGGCGATGCTCCAGTCTGCTTTTTTGATGTCCTGAATGTGTGCTGCGTACAATTATTCTGTTTGTAAAGTGCATCATCAGCTCTTGTTGAAAATAATTATGACTATCACATCCTGTCATCTTTGTTAACTGAATTGCATCCTTTGGAAGAAGAGTTAATCTAAACTGGTTAAGTCATGAGAAGGTTGTGACTAGAGAGTGATTTCTAACAATGATTTCTGAAATGCCAAACTTAATCAATTGGAGTTGACACTGTCCCTTAAGCACATTCCTAGCCTTCATGTCATAGAGAAATGAGCAGTCTCTTATAAATGGGTTGTCAGACAATTTAATTTTGAATTACCGCCTTTAATTATGCTGCTCAATGTAATTTGCTAGGATAAAATTAGTGCAGCTGGCCTCCGGTTTAGTTTCCACATTAGAATGCACTGTACAATGAAGCTGTCTGAAATAAACATCTATTAAAGGAATGCACTCTTTACAAGAATTCATTATTCTACACACCAAATGAAATAGAGGCCTTAGTATCAATCTTGTCCCCATTCAGTGACTACAACTTCAGCATAATCGTAGTGTGCCAAATGGCAAATTATAGCAATGAGATTTGGTATGCTGAGTTTATGTATTTGCAAGCTATCTGTTGTATACATTTTCCTTTTAGGATTCATTATCTTGATTGAGATTGCATTAGAAAAATGCACACATGTTATCATGCTTTCTGTTTAGAGGGGATCCATATGCAATGTACTTCATGGTGTTCTGCATGATTCCATTACTGTAGCTGAATTTCTTTATGACAAAGTAGCTCCTTGATGCAAAAACATAATCTCTGATTCTACCATCCTGGCAAGGAGCAGCAGTTTTCTCTGTGCCATCTCAGTGGGGTTACTTGCAAGCTAACAATTCTGTCCTACAAGCTGCTTTGCATAGATGGACTCCTGCACTTTTGCAGAATCCCAGTGACCAAAGTACAGTACAGCTTTCAGGCTCCAGGGTCCAAGGAGGTACAATTCAATCTGAGTGAGGGCTGTAAGATGTGACCTTTTTTGAATAATGTTATGAACAGGATGAGTTAAAACCTCATTAAGATTGGCAGCGATGAGCTCACCTTTCATAACATAACATGTTTCATTGGCATGAATAAACCATAAACCCCACCTAACACAAAAGGTGTGTGTGAACCTGCCCAGGAACATTTGGCTAAGTATTGCTTTTGTTGGGTGTGGAAAAAGAGATCACACAGAAATTGAGGTCAAGCAGAAAAACAGATAGAACCAGCGAGAGGCTGAAAGAGCAGCTGACTCTGGAAGAAACCTGGGGTGGGGTGGGGGAGCAGTATATTGCAAGCTGAAAGAGTGCCCTGGGTGCTCTGAGCGGGAAAAAAAAAAACAAGCTGTTTGCTGCTATTTGATTCCTTTGACTTCAGACACACAGAAGTGAATACATTCGTTAACAAACAAAACTGCATCAAAGCAATATCTGACTAGTCTCAATTTCTGCTCCCAAATGGAACACCCATAGGTCCCCAAACTTGGCTTAGTCATTTGAGTTGAATAATAATAAATCAAATACTAACATTATGTCTTGGTTTTAGAGCCATACACATTGCTTAAATTTGTGATCCAGATATTAAAGAAACATTGTTTAGCATAGACCTGAAATTTGATTTTCTTACAAAAATTGGGGGGGGGGGAGTTATTGGATGAAATTTATCATCAAGGAAATCTGAATAAGGCATATGCTCCACTTAAATCCTACTTAACCTCTCTATTTTGAGGGCTTAGATGATGCAGATCCTTTATGCCTGCATATGGACCATGTTGCACCGAAATAGGCATAAAAATGTCTCCAGGTTTCGTTTTTTAATTCAGTGAAAGACAGGTCTTTCCCAGCTCATGTTGGGTCCCCCCCACTGAGCTCCAGCCTTTTTACATTTAAGGCTGGTTCGCCGTCAGGGATACCCGACATAAGCTGGGAATCAGCTGTTCTGGCTCACACTGGGTATTCCCCCCTCTCCCCGCCCGGCTGTGCTTCAGCCTTTTAAATGTATTAAAAGCCTGCTGGCTCTTAGTACATTTAAAAGGCAGAGCCGCAGCAGAGCTAACTCCCAGGGCTGGGAACTAACCCTCCTGCTGCTCTCCACTTACCAACTGATCAGCTAGTCAATAGAAAATCCATTGACTAATCGAGTATACTAAATTTAACATTCCTATTGTGGACTCCATATTTCCAAACCTGTGCTTCAGCCTCCATACTACATTGTAAACATGAGCGTACAGTGGCCAGACCAGGGTGTCAGGATTTGTTTAATCACAAAATAAAGTTGGCTTGGTTTTTACATTAAATTTGTATTGGATACAGAATTAATTTATAAAGGTTAGGTCATTCAATCAGGTAGCAGGAACAGTGACACTTGGTGTAGGTCATCAGTCATGCCTTGTAGTAGAAAACAGTTTGTGAGTGATCCACCAGCTGAAATTTGTAAGGAAAAAAGTCCAGACAGTTGCCAAAATTGAACAGATTACTATAATTCATAGTCTTGCTGTGTACAACTGAGGTACAGAGAAAGAGCTACATTAACTCAAAGCCAAATTTTCCCTTTTGTTGAAGGATGGCATGAGCTCTTTTATTTAAGTTCCACATAAACCATCTGCATATGTTGTGAATTTCACTGTAAAGTTAAATTAGATGCTAAATGACCATTGGTCTGATTCTGTCTAGTACATCTTGTGTTTGTTTCATCAAAGGACAAAGATCTTTACAGCTACCCAAACATGAGAAAGTAACTGTTTAAAAGTAAGAACTGTCCTTAATTTTTTTCTGACAATTCTTCACCACTTTCCATCACCTGCCCACACGCCCCAAAATGGAAAAGGCATTTGAACAGCCAATGTGTGTCCACCAGATTCATGCCATAGTTGGTATAGAAGAGCATGGGTGAGTCCAGTGGCATCAAGGGCAGAGGATCCACTGTGATGTGGCATCTCTTTTTTGTTCTACCTGCAGATAACTTGCATAAGGGCCCATTGGTCAAACTGGAGAGATCACCAAATAGTAACTCCTTGGTGCTCTGTGGCCTGGATGGATTGTTCTCGTGCCCTTATCCACAGCACATCTGCAGTCATACCATCCAGTAGCTTGGTCAGGCATTGGCCCCTGTATTTTTTCCTCAGTTGTGGCAATGCTGTAGTAAGTAGTCACACAAACTGCATGAGACATGAGTTATCTATCACTTAACAAGTCTTAGCACAGATGTTGTGCAGAGAGAGAATATATTCCACAGCGAGCACCCACCAGCTGTTTCTAACATCCAGATGTAATTGATTCTTCCTTTTCTCCTTCAAAACTGTTGAGATGTTTGTTTGTATAGAGACACAAAGAACATAAAACGTTTTTTCCACTGATGACTGATTTTTTTCACGTGTCAGACACTATAATGTGCCACATCTACCTGATGACGTCACTTCTGAGTTTTGCAAGGGCAGAGGGACTTATCCATACAAAAGCAGTTTTAACACATGCTCTCACACAACATACCATTATCAAGTTACTTCTTTATTCTCAAGTTTTTTGGGAGGGGTGGCTGGATCCCTCACCCCCCAAAGTCTTTGCTTCAAATCCTACTTTGGCTTCCGAGTCTCAGTTGAGTCCACATTACAAACCACACAGCACCATGGTGGTCCCTGCTCAAGAGAGACCCAGACATTAAATGTTATGGATGTTATGGGTCAGGGTTAAGCTGCAGTAGTAGGAAACTCTTGATGCATTTATCAACAATGTTAGCTTGGGCTATTAATTCCTTATTTTCATTAATAGAAAATTCACCACTGATTGAAATTAAAATTGGCATTCTGCCTTGTGCAAAGTAATGCAAGAGTCATTTTGATTAAGTGCTTTGTACAATAGTTACTGTATCTAAGTCCTATGATTGGTCTGTGTTAAGTTTTGGTATCTGATCCTTTGCAATCTCCGCTCCTGTTTAATATTCATTCTTCTTTTATATGTGCTAATTGCCTTGGTCATTTAACCCTTCATGTTTAGTGTTCATGTTACTCTGGACTCCTCACAGGCACTGAACTCACAGGATTGCATGCCAAATCATAGGGCCCCACATCAGCCACTGGGAGGGTTAAAAAACAGATATTTTGCTGCTCGCTCTCTCTAGAATTGAGTGTGCTACCACCACAATCTAGTCCCTGATAAACTAGGAATCTCAGGACCATCTTTGGATCTCTCAGAGCTACCCTACCATCAGGCAGACCAAAATTGTGTTGTTTTTTTTCCAGCACCATCAAAACATGTTTCTCACTGGATGTCCTCAGCAACTTCCTTTGCAAATTGCAATGACAACCTTAGAAGGGAATTGCGTACAGTAGATATGTATTGAATTTCTCTCCCCTGCTGCTTAGAGAATGTGATAGGCTCTGTAGAGTTACAGTCTGAACTTTGGACTTTTTTCAGGCTCATCAATTTCACATTCATTCAATTCCAGTAGATGATTTGATTGCCTTGCAAACCTTTTTTTAAAAAATGGTTTAATATTCATGATGCTTCGTCACTCCATGCCATGCAGGTTTGCTAGCTGAGCCTCTGTGCTCATCCTAACTCAGAATAATGTCAGTGTTTTATTTCATTCTGCCAAGGATCATCATGCTTATTTATCTGCTTGAAATAGAACACAACATTCTTTCCCATAAACACGTATAGTAGATCAGAACTGAAATGAGATCTCAGCTGATGAAAACCTCTTCCTGAAACCAAAAAAATACCCAAGGGCAAATGAGAGCTGCAGCCCTTCAGTCATGTTTAGTTCCTCAAAAGGGTTTTATTTTTGTTCACTCTTCCTGTATTTTGTGAACTTGTGGGCTTGCAGCAGAAGACGATGAACAACTGCAACTGTTGTTTAAACTTTTTAATCATGTGGCAAAATAGTAAAATATCTGCAATGTATTTCATGAGCAAAGATTCCAAATTGTCCAACTTTTTTCAACAGGCAAGCAGTCCTACCACTGGAACAGCTCCTAGGAGTCAGTCACGGTTGTCTGTATGCCCTTCCACACAGGACATCTGCAGGTGGGTGCTGAATAAGTTGTTTTAATCTGTCAGTGTTTGTTGTCATCTTTGTCTAATAAGTGATAAGCTCTTGCTTCTGCCTAGCATTATTCATGAATTACACACATCTGCATTTTCTTTTGAGCTCTTATTTTTGTCATGTTTCCTTTTCTATGAAATCAGCTTGTTTCTATTTTCATCCTTTTTGTTTTGCTCTCTCTCTCTCTCTCTACCATTTTCCATCCCTCTCCTTTGCTGCTGCTTTGTTTAGATCTGCCACCTTGCATGATGTGTCAGAAGATGAGTTTGAACATGCCACACCTGTCATGGTGCTGACTCCTGCTAGTAGGGAGTCTGGTAAGAAACAAGTGAAACGAAGGTTTAGGCGGAAGAAAGAGACTGGTGACAATGTTCAGCACACAGAAAAGCAAAGAAAAGGGAAGGACTGGAATTTGTACCCAATGGCTGCAAGCTCTAAATGCAATGCATTGCACAAGGAGACATCTGATTCATCATCCTCAGATGAGAATCAGTGGGCGCAGGCTAGGAGGAGAGCCAGAGAAAGGGTCAAAATGCCAAGGAGAGGGAGAAGGAACAACAGATCTTGCAGTAACCCTGATGAATCTCGAAATAACAATGCCATTGAACTTGTCACCTTGGGGACAACGGGGGAAAAGAAACAAGAGATGTCTGATTCTGATAACCCCACTTTAAATCGCCGGAGGAGAAGGGTTTCAACGTGTAAAGAATCTTGCCTTTCACTGTCTTCGATGTCCTCTCTGGAGACAAGGAGTTCTTCAAGAAAATGTGGAAAAAACAGGGGCAGAAGCTACCCCAAAGAGCTGCAGCCTTCATCTTACCTTAGACAAAATAAAGTGGTCACAGAAGGCTTTACCGAGAGAGGCTCTGGCAGTGATACTCTGGCAGTTCCTGAAAATGGAGAACCTGTTGGGGCTGGGTCCACTGTGACTGATGTGGTTCAGAAACCTCCTGTTTTATATGATGACTGGTCTGATGATTTAGAAGTATGCAGGTTAGTCTATAATAAGAAAAATTTAATATTGCCAAAAGGAATTGGTTATTTCCATGAATTATACATGTGTGTTTTATTGTGATACATAGCACACAGTAGTTGATAAAGGAAGATTATGACATCTAACTCATTTAAAAACACTACTAGCATAGAATTAGATTCCTCCTTTCCACTTTCTGCATGGTAATTTGTCCTTCAAAGTCTGAGATAACTGCACTCTGGCAGGAGAACCAGAGATTGAATGGGATGATCAGAGAGCTCAATTCTAATTCTAATGGGATACAGAGGCTTTCATTCTTCCATGACCAGCTGAAAATCCAACACTGGTCTGTAGTGAATGAAATGCTTGTTCTCTGAGATTGCTTGTTGACTTAAATGAAATGAGTTGTTGGTCTCAAGTCAGTGCATACTGGACATAACATCCTGGCATAACTTTGGCAGCCTTAGTACATGTGTTAAGGATTGTATCACCACAAATACTGTACCAACCTACCTTCCAGGTTTGGCTGAAGGTATGCTGGCATGTAACGTTGGAGAGTTTGTACTGTCGCTGCACATGAGGTATTCTGTGAATGAATAGAGGTATTTGGTTTCTGAGGCTGTCAGTCTGGTGCCATTCACAGTGATGGACTCTGGGAAGTGTGTAGAATAACAACAAATTCAATATTTGAATGAAAAATGTATTAAAGGGAATTAGAATAGGCTATGTAATATCAACAAGTTGTCCAGCTAAGTAGAGAAGTTGCCCCTGAGGGAACTATCAAAGGGAAGGATTTCAGACAAACATTGCAACATTAAAGAGTACATGGCAGTATGCCAGTGGATCTGAAAGCAGAGAGAATTGTGCTAGGAGTAAAGACACTGCTTAAATCATTGATACCTCTAAACCAGTATGTAAGTTCAGGGGAGCACACAGCCATGCCTAGTCCCTGGACGAGGTGGGGGTTGGGTGCTGGTTCCATGTTCCTGGAACGGTCAAGGGCAGGGCAGTGAGCATGTGACGCTGCTTCCCCTCCCCCCAAACACAAAGCCCTCAGCGCTGCCTGGAGTGTGGTGCACCTACCCACAGCAATTAGAGCTGCCCAGAGCAGTCAAGCGGTGCTCCAGCGCCAGTTTAAAGGGCATGGGGCTCCAACTGCTGCAGTGTTCAGTGTTCCCTGGGCTTTTTAGAATTGCTGGGCCCCAGGGCCATTGCTTCCTTTGCGTGCCTCCCACCGCTTGTCAGTGAGCCTGTTAAGTTTGGGGTAGAAAGCTGAGTGAACCTGAGTAAATCAATTCATCAATCATTTGGGGATACCCCAGCTAGGAAGCTAAAGGGAAAAATCAGGCATTAAAGTTTATATTTCTTCTTAAAGAAGATGTGCTTGGTCTGACCCCATTGAGATTGAGTCCCCCGGCAGTGGGCCTTACTGTAAATGAGAATCTGACCTAATATATTGGTACAGTAACTGAAAACTTTGCAAACTTCTGTCTTTTCTGGGAAGACTTTGTATGAAAATGTAAACAGAAGTAGAATGAGGAAATGAATATGTGCTGTGAAACTGTGGCATAAAACAGTGTACTTTGTGCCTGTTAATAAGCTACAGTAGTCCTGGTCATGAAAACTGTCAGGCAGGAGAACTATAGACAGTGTGCCTTTTCAGATTACTATGTGTAAAATACAATCATTAGTGTGCCAGGTGCTGTACATCTCAATGTTAGTCAAGCCCCATTGTAGTGCCCTATTTCATTATTTGTTTATCTGCCTGCTGTGTCTCATTGTGTACTTACGTTGTGAGATCTTAAGGGTAGAGCCCACTATTTTGTTTCTGATGGTTAGCTCTTCATACACTGCAGCTTGGGGCACTACCTACTACTGTAGTAAATAATTATCTTACAGTAGCATTTTGAGACTTGAATATATATTGAGGCTCCATTGTACTGGATACTGTACAGATACATAGAACTGAATATAATCCCCTCTTAACCTAAAATGATTGAGGGGATTATATTCATGGGTTTAACTAAATCAATTTGAAAAAAAAATGATTTAAATGAAACAGTGTAACTTTCTCATGTAGTTTGAGCTAGTTGCTCTCTGTCTATGAATTCTAACTGGTTTTCAGATGCAAGGACAGACTCCATTTTTTCTTTTTATCCACCCAGCTTTACTGTGACTGTTCTTGAAACCTTTATCTGCAGACTGTGGCAGAAACCTAATTCACATTTTTCTCATCTTGGGGGACACAGGAAAGGAGGAGAGAGAAGGCCATGTAGGGGGGAAAGGATACCAAAGAAATGTTAGAGTAAATTTCCTTTATCATCTTTTGTGTTTCTCAAGCACTACAGTCTTTGTGCACCAAATAAACATGTGGGACATTGTGAGCTCAGAACCTACTCCTAGGAACACTTAGGACAGTGGTTGCCAAAGCGTGCTCTGCAGACCATTAGTGGTCCCGCAACTGTATTGCAGGTGGACCATGGGCTTGGGGCTCAGCTCCCCTCTTCCCACAGCGGGCAGCCCATGCTAGCGCTCCAGCCCAGCACGTACCCTCCGTGAGGTTGGAGTACCAGTGCTGGCTTCCTGCTGCAGGTGAGTAGGGAGCCCAGTGCCTTGCGAGCTGGATACAGCTTGTGGGGGCAGAAAGCAGCTCTGCACACTGCTGCTTCCACTCCCACTGGCTGGGGGAATGGCAGCACCTGGAAACTGCTTATCTGGAGGCTTTCCCTGCTGCTCCCATTGGCCAGAATCCCAGCCAAAGGGAGCAGCTGGTACTGGTGCCTGAGAAGTGTAGAGGGTGCAGAGCCAGGTAAGCGCCCCCATATGTATCTTATGTCCAGACTCCTACCCCCATCATGCTCACACAGACACCCTTCTTGTCTAGACCCCTACCCCAAGCCCACTCTTGCATCCCCCCTCAATCTGTTCCTGCACCCTCCTGCCCATACCTTACACCCCTACCCCTTCCTGCACCCATTTTGTCATCATAGTCGGTTGACTAGTGTCAACAGAAAGGTTTGTATTGATCAGGATGGGCCTTTTGCAAAAAAGTGTGAGAACCACTGATTTAGGAGATTACTGAGAGAAAAGTAGGAGGAACTGAACCTTTAGGATTCAACCTTCATAGTTGCTTTTACATCAGTGAAAATTTGCCTGGCTTAGCCTAGATGTTAAAACTTTTGAAGATTTACATAACACTGGCTCACACTCAAGCAAAGTGAAAAAGCACTGCTTGGTTTAGAGAGGAGTGTGCCCTCACTTGATCTTGTGGTAAACATTCCTTCAGGAAGGTATAGGAAAGGATCAGGTGCCCATGTGAGAAGTTGGCAAATCTATTTGCCTGTCTCTTTGTCCCTTTGTCTCTTTTTGACTATGCATTGTAGTGGCATTGTAGCTCGGTCACAGCTTCTTGTGTTTCCACACTACCCTGATTCTGTTAGATATGGCCAAGCTTGGAATGAGCAGTTGCCTTAGTTGAATCCAATTGCTTTGTCTGGGTCTGATGATAAAAATAAGGGAAGCTGTGACGGGGCTAGCCTGCCCTGCACTGAGCAGGAGGGAGGGGAGCCCGTCTATTGGGTAGAATACGCCCCTCCCCCACAGCCCTGCCGTGCAGCCTCACTATAAAAGGCTGCCGGGCTGCTCAGTTGTGGCAGACCACCGGGGAGGAAGGAGCCCCAGCCCCAGCCGCAGGGCCACAGCCGGACCTGCTGCCAGAATTAGAGCCGGAGGGACCGCCGCTATTGCTGCCACCATCCCCGGGTCGAGCACGCCCCCAACGCCGACTCTGGGGGGCCGTCCGCCCCGCTGCAGTGGACATCCTCTGTGCTGCTGCTCCAGAGACGGGGCCGGCTGACGTTGCCGCTGCTGCCAGCCCAGCATCGCCAGGTGGGACCTCTGTCGGCCACAAGGCTGGGGTAGGAAGCAACCCAGGGCAAGGGGCAGGGAAAACCCCAGTGGACTCAGCGCATTTCGGGGAGGACCCCCCGCTGAGCCAGTGGTGGGAACCACCCACCTCTATTGGGCCCTGGGTTGGGGTCCGGTGGAGAGGGAGGGCCCAGACCCTCCTACCCCAACCCCTCAGGGCGTGGACTATGCCTCAGGGCCTGTTACGGATGCTGGACTAGGCCTCAGGGCCTGCTTTAAACCCCCCAGACCAGGCCTCAGGGTCTGCGAGTTGGGGGAGCCTGCTTTAATCTCGTGGAGGAGAGGACGGGGCAGTGGGGACCCTGCCACAGCAGCATGTACAATACACTAGTGAGAAATCTCTACTCTTATAATTTTGCTGCATGCACAATTTCTTTATAGTTTATCAAAAACTCATCATTAACATTGTGACATCTACTACTTTCTTGACCTATGTGCTTATCTTCACTATTCACTCAAAATAAACACAGGCACATACAGCCCAAAATCAGACCCAAAGGGCTCGTCTACACTGGCCCCTTTTCCGGAAGGGGCATGTAAATTTCATGAGTCGTAGTAGGGAAATGCGCGGGGGATTTAAATATCCCCCGCGGCATTTAAATAACAATGTCCGCCGCTTTTTTCCGGCTTTTAAAAAAGCCGGAAAAGAGCGTCTACACTGGCCCCGATCCTCCGGAAAAAGCGCCCTTTTCCGGAGGCTCTTATTCCTACTTCAAAGTAGGAATAAGAGCCTCCGGAAAAGGGCGCTTTTTCCGGAGGATCGGGGCCAGTGTAGACGCTCTTCTCCGGCTTTTTTAAAAGCCGGAAAAAAGTGGCGGACATTGTTATTTAAATGCCGCGGGGGATACTGAAATCCCCCGCGCATTTCCCTACTACGACTCATGAAATTTACATGCCCCTTCCGGAAAAGGGGCCAGTGTAGACGTAGCCAAAGAGTGAACAAATAGCAAAAGAAAGCTTATGGGCATATATACAATTAGATAGATGCTTGAACAGAGTCTCAGCCCTGACCTGGCCAGCTTGGCACTGCTGAAGCAGCACAAAAATGCAGGTGGAAAGCTACCCTAAAGGAGTAGCTGAAGATTCCCCTGACCTCAAGAGGAATGGGGAAAGAGTGGTACAAAGTGTACGGTGTTTCACTGAGACCTAGGCAGTTCTGCAGTGTCTGTGGGTGGCTTCTGTAGCCAGGATAATTTAAAAGGATCAGAGGAGCCATCTTTCCCTGCCATTCTGCTCAGCTCTGTAGACCTGTCACAGCTGGGAATCTGTCCTCCTCTTTTAAAATGCTGCTATGTTAACAGAGCCATACTCCCATCCTTTCCTCACTCTCAGGGGAAATGCTGTATTTCTTGCAGTCATCCTAGATTTATCATCTCTGGAAGATTGTACATCTAGGAAGGATGGTACCACATCAAAAGCATGCTAATTTTTCATTGCTGGTAAGGCATTTTGCTTGCTAAATTTGCATACAGCCACACATAAGGGAAAAGATTTATTACATGATGATACTGATTCAGTTGAAAGAATCTTACTAGGTACTGTGGTACAAGCTACTTAGCTATTGAGTCAACTGCTGATTTGTAGTCCCCCTCTCCCCCTTAGATTTAAATGTTTTTCAGGGTAAAAAAAAAGAAATGAAATATTAACTTTGGGGTAAGAGTATGTTTTCGTGTAATACACACTTCTTCTGCATTGCATATCCACACATACATAGGTAGAATGTATTCAGAGTGAGTGATATGCTGCCAGCATATTAGCATAAGCTCATTAGCTGCCAACATAAGACGTTCCCTCTAAATTTTCCACATCAGTCAGTGATGCATGTTGACTGCAGTGTTAGACTGGGTGGCTGGTTGGAACTGAACACGTTAGCATCTTGAGGGTGGGCAAGCTTCTTGTCAGGAGAGGTGGCTCCCTTTAGCTGGCTTGAGGGATTAGATTGGGGAAGTGGATCTCTGCATGATATCACTGTGACCAGTGGATCACTGTGAGGATACCAAATTCAGGACAGACTGCTGAGAAATAGGGCATGCTCACTCCAAACTGAAGGCTATTCTATTATTAGGTACACGAAGCCAGATGCAAAATTAAACTTCTGTCTCACTACACTGGTTAACAAGAAATCTAAGTTGCAGTCTCCTTGGGCATCCCAACTCTTGTTTCACCAGACACGAGACTTTATGATGAGTGGTTATTTAAAACCAATTTCATCAAAGGTTCTTTCTAATCCCAAGAGATCAGCTATATATCCTGGTCAATATATTATTCAGGTCTTACCCAATAATCATGCTCTTGCCAATTCTTTAGTAGCTAATATCTAAAGGTTTATTTATAAGAGGAAAAGGAGGAGAGAGTTAAAATGGTCAAAAAATCATATGCATACAATAAACACTTGCAAAGTTCTTGGATCAGGTTTGCAGCAGTGATGGAATAAACTGTTGGCTTATAAAGTCTCTGGTATTTTCCAAGAGTTTTGATGAGTATATTAAGTTTATTTGATTTTTGCTTGGTGGTGTTTTTTTTTAAAAATCATTCTTTCTGGACTATATTATAAACACTTCAAAAGAAATGAGGTGAAGCATTATTGTATTCTACCACAGACATAGTAAATTTAAACAGTATAAATTATATTACACAGGTTACATGAAAATATAATTATGAAATAACAAAACTCCAGAAATTATGATTCCACTTCATGAAATCAAGTGTTATTAATCATTTATCAGTTGTCCACAAAATTAATGCGTCTCATTGGAACTGACCTTTAATAATTAAATACTTATCAGGTTGGAACACAAGGAGAAAACAGGTCTAATTTTAGTCTTGAGACAAATTGGAGAACTAGAGATAAATTTCTTCAGTTGTTAACTCCCACATAAAAGTATTAACATTAAAACCAGATACTTAATGTAAATCGACTTAGAGCCATTTATTTCAATGGAGCTAGACTATACACTGTCTGAGCGTTTGACCCTAACTTCTGAAACTTTAACATCAGTGATGTATCTGCATTGGGTAAGAAAACATTGTTTACTTTGATCTCGGGAGTATTTAGTAATTACAAGATAAAAGCATCTAAGTGTGTCTTGTCAAACCTGCTGACAAACCTTGTAAGTTTCTAATTGCTAACAAAATGATGATCCCAATACAAAGGAGGCAGAATCTAGGGGTTCTTTCCATCCACATTAAGACCCCTTTATACTGCCTGATCAGTGTAATGAATCCTTCCTGTGGCAGAGAATCACTTTGAAAAAGAAAGCCTGTATTTGCTTTGTGATATAAGCTTAGGTCAGCAATCCTTTAGCACGCTATAGTATGTTCACTTCAGTGACCATCCAAAGCAACATTTCAAAATACAAAGTTAATAACTTTTGAAATTAGACTTTAAGCAACTACATTTTAATGGGCACAAATCTCAGCAGGGAGAGTTAAGTAAAGTAGGTGGTCCTTCTTTCCAGTTTTATGGGGAAATAGCAAAAAGTTAGAAGATGGTTAGCACTATGTTGAGCACGTTTGGGGGTGGGAGTGGGAGAGTGATGGTAGTTACAATTGCTTAGCCAAATTCAGGCCTGCTGACGGGTGGGCAAAGGGGACAACGCCCCAGGGCCCAGAGATTCAAAAGTACTTGAGGCTGCCGACTAGTGACCATGTTAAATCACTGCCAGAGCAGCGCTCTCCGGGCAGCACTCAGGCTGGTTGGGGTTTGGGGTGGGTGGGAGGAGCCAGCACAACACACTCTCCGGGTGGCACTGAGGACTGGTTGCTCCAGCCCTGCTCTTTCCACCTGAGACCCTGCTCTTTGTGGGAGCATGGAGCTTCCTCGCCACCTTACCTTGTCTATGGACCCCAGTGAATCTGTCGGTCCCACTGTCCAAATTACTTCAAATTTTCTAGAAAAAAGCTTACCCAAACTTGATGTTCATAAGATATCTTTTAATTGATTTTATGGCAGCAGGGGGCAACATCATTCGGTTTAAAATGGAAATTTGCTACCAGTCTTAACTGTGAATAGATTTCTGTTGCTCCATATTTTTTTCCTTTCATATAGAGCTTCTAGCAGGGCCCATCTGTTTGTAACTCTCTAAAAGGAAATATGTTTTTACTAGAGGAGTGATCACAGCTCAGGCTAGTATCCAAAGTAGCAAAAGTGTGATGCAATGAAGCAGTGGTGTTTGAGACACATGGATATTACTGGCTATGTTGCAGGTTGGTAGGTAAGTTTTCTGTCTGGTGGAAATGTAGTTGTCAGAAGCTTGGTTGACACTAGGAATTTATGTAGATATAGCTATGAAAATCCACACTCCTGAGAAATGTAGCTATAGCAAACCCAGCATAGCCAGCTCTAGGTTGAGAGAATAATTCTTCTGTCAATCCAGCTACCACCATTTGGGAAGGTAGATAACCTACACCTGTGGGAAAAGCATTTCCTTTAGTATAGGTAGTGTCTACACTGAAACACTATAGTTGTGGCTATGCTGCTGTAGCATTTTAAGAGTAGACAAGTTCTAAGCCTCCTTGCCCAAAATTTTGGCTTACACCCTGGTATGGAAAACTCTACCAGTGTCCCAGATATAAAACTGTAATTGAGGTCTCAAGGGTTGCATCTTTTGATGAGGCATGCAGTTGTTGGTTTCAGACCTTCTCTGATTAACGGAGAGGTAGAAGCTGTTGGCTGATAAAGTGTATTTCACAATTTGTATCATTAAAGTTGAAGGTTTGGTTCTTTAATCCCAATTTTTGGTGTTTTATGTCTTGTTTTGCACCAATTTTGAGTGGCACTGGCAATGCATTGGAGTGGGAATGAGTCGTAACTAATTACATGATTAAACTGCCTGTTCATCAGTTATAATGAAAGAAGATTAATACAAGCATTGTAGACAAAATAAATCGTTCATAGCCTGCACTCCCTAGTGCACTGTACTCTTGACTCTCTTCTTTATTCTAATCACGTTTTGAGAAATCAAGAGAGCACCTTACCAGAACCATTATGAAATTGCTCGTGTGGTACAACATTTTTAAAAGGTGTTTTTCTGTATTCAGATAAAGACAGCTGACTATATAGCATAATGGAAAGACAGGAATGACAGAGGAGAGGAATATAAATTGATTACATTCAGTATGCAGAATTAATGTGCTTCATTCATACTGGGTTTTGAGGGAGAGGAAGACCAATTTGTCATTTAGATTATTTTATGCTGAAAAACTGGAATAGAAAGAAAAAAGAGCGTGCGTGATCAGAAGGCAAGTCTGCCAGATGAAAGCAAGGCTGTTGTCTAGCGCTGGATGAACTGTGCAGAGAGAATAATTTATTCAGCAAATTTAACTTTTTTCCTGTTGATAATTTCTGAGTTGGGTTTGAGTCTCTCAAACGTGTTAATTATTTGCTGTGGGTTGTTCAGACTGTTATGACTAAATGTTCAGTTATTTGCTATTTGTGTCCTGTGATTAGTTATCTTGGTATTGTGTCTGTTCCCCCGCTAGATGCCTGAAACTTTTATAATGAACTTTTCAAGACTTTGAAACTGTATGTAGAGCAGTGTGTGAATCCTAATACAGCTGCATATGGAGCTAGTCCCTCTCTATGCAGTTACTGTGGGCTGCTCAGTAAATTATGTTGGGTGCTAATAGCTTGAGGAGTCCAAAACCATGGGCAGGGATTGATGTGAAACAGTATCTTTCCTCTAGTCATGCCCCTTCCAGCAGCAAGCTAGGTGATACAGGAGCCTTTATTCTACAGGAGGTTCATCTTTAGACTGGGTTAATCTCTGGTGAGGTGGGATACACCTTACACTGTAGAGCCAGATTGTGCCTGTCTATTCAAATCTCTCTATTTAAGGGATTCTTTCCTTGTGATCTGTGAAATTTTGGGAAAGGAATTAGGGCAAAATTCCCTTGAGTTACTGGAGGTGCCTGGCAGTTTCGACTGTATGCAACCCCTTTCAGGATCCTGTTGAGAGTTCCCATTCTACCAGATGCCTTTGTGCCTGTTTCAGAACAAAGGCAAGTATACCCTGGTGCAATGTACTGTGGGTGGCCCAGCAAGAGAGGCAAAAGGGAGTGCAAGGAACTGCTTTCTGTAGCATGCTGATAAGGTAATGAGTTCTAATATATTCAGTGACTGAATTGAACCTCATTTATAGCCATCCAGAGCCATAAAGGCAGCTCCATATACCTCTTCAGCTGCTTCCTGTAGTTGGCAGCATGGCTGGTTTATGTACCGTGCTGTGTTAGAATGCATCTGTCCTGTCTTTTGTCTCTGAAGGTACATCTACACGGCATCCAGAGGTCTGATTTATAGCTCTTATGGACATACCCATGCTAGTTTCAGTCTAGGTCACTCATTAAAGTTGAAGTGAGGTCATATAGGCACATGCTTCAGCATGGGCTACCAATGTAAGCCAGGCTTGTGCAGTCCACCCTGAAGCCCACACTGCCACATCCTCCCCTCCCCCCCCCCCACCGCATTCCTGCTGCTGCCACCACTTCTGCTCCCTCCCTAGCCTCAGTTGCTGCAGGGGCCATTTTCCATTCTTGAGTCCTGCAGCAGGTGCTGTGGGCCTGCAACTCAGGTGCCCATGGCACACCTGCCCTCCTCCCCTAGGAGTGTTTAGATGCCCCCCCCCCCACTCTTCTAGCAGCAGGCCCTTTCTCACTGCCTGCCCTCCCTTTTTCTGTCTTCCCCCCCCCCCCTTTTCTGTGTGTGCCCATACTCCCCTTTGCTTTTGTATGGTGCCTGAACCTCCCCCATACACAGTTTCACTTACCCCGTGTTGTTAATATAATTTACTCCCTCATCTCCCCAGTGAAGTCAGAGGAGCTGGTATTTCCATCCTGCGCTGGGAGCTGCACTTCTTGTTCCTTTATCCCCCTTCCTCCTTCCTTTATTGATGCCCTCCCACCCTGATTCCAGCCTAGTGGAGGGTGGGGGTAAATGGTGAACCTTCTTCTTCCGCTTCCTTCTTCCCCTTGTTCCCTCCCCTGGTACTCCTCTTCCTTTTGTTCCTCTCCTTTCCTCCCCACCCATGACAAGAATGGAGGGGCTGTCTTGTGATGCTCATGCCACTCCTTCCCCACCCTTCCTCCCATCAACTTGTGTAAATGCTGTCCCCTCTGTGGCTGCCAGGCTCCCCACTCAAACGACAGTGTCAGTGGTAGTGGATGGGGATTCTGGGACTCCCGCTGCTCTTGCCATGGCACCTTCTGCCTGTGTCACGATTAAGTAAGCCGCCCTGAAGGGCAGGAAGAGCTGGGGGACCAAGAAGGGTAAGAGCTCCACCTGGAAGGCAAAACCTCCTGCGGTAGTGACACATACCTCTACCCCGAGCCCCTGTGTGGGCTACAGCTTCCCCTCTTTCCTGTTCCCTCCAGCAGCTCTGGGGGTAATGGTGTTCCAGCCCTCAGGGTGTATGCCCACATAGCTGCCACCCGCCCCTTGCCACCTCCCAATCCACTCCAGCTGCCTCCCGGAATTCCATCCTTAATGCCCATGGCCCCTTTCTTACCCTGACCAGGAGGCACGGGGTCCATTGCCTCTTGGTGTTGGCCTCACCCCACATAGAGACCTACATGAGGATTGGCACATATGGTGGGGTCTGCAGCCATGGTGATGACCTCTGAAATGTTTGGGAACATTCTTTCTGGCATCCAAGGACACTGTCCAGGAAACAGTGGAGAGATGTTGCGTGGTGGGGGGAGTCCACATCCCACTTGAGCCTCTGGAGGACCTAGACATATGAGTGGTATTTTCCTCCCTCCTCCCCAACACTGCCCTACTGCCATTCCACTCTACCTGCGAAGGCCCTTGTCAGTGCTGCGTCCACCTCCTCTGGGCTGCAAAGATTCTGTCCTCTGCCACATCCTCTACTTCTGCTGGTAGGTCCAGATCCAACTGCCGCCAGCACAGCATGGTGGGGGATCCCTTGAAGGGTTATTGGCCCAGTACTGGGTATATTATACTTATGGGGGAGTCTTGGTGCCTTACGGCAGTGTGATGGGACTGCTTCCTGGCCCAGCCCAGAGAGGCACTCGTGACCCCTGACACCTGGGAGGATACCGGCCCTGACATTGCTGGTGGCCCTGACAGTCTGGACCCTGGGGTCACCTCTCTTCCATCTGTGACCATGGTCAATCCTGCTCAGGCCCCACAAGGCCCGGATGAGTGTGTGGGTGCCACTGCCACCATGATAACTGGCAAATCCAGGCCTGCAGAGCAGACAGCTGTGGTGGTCATCTCAGTGCCTCCTCTGCTGGAGCTGCTGACCCTGTTCCCACTCCCGACCCCTGTCCTACTCTTGTTCCCTACTCAACCCCTTCCCCAACTTAATGTTTCACTCCTCCTGTTCTTCCTCCACCATTTCCTCTTACTCCTTTTCCTGATTCCCCTCTTCCTCCTCCCTTTCCTCTTCTCCCTGACCTCTCTCTCTCAATTTACCCTATTGCTGCCACCCCCAGGGTTTCGGTGTTTACCTCATATGTTGGCCCATAGGTGGTTCTCATTTCTCTCACTCCCAGTCTGTCTGGGGCTGTTCTCCTTCTGCTATTGCCCCTACCATCATCACATCAGGGACTTCATGGTCCCTGCTTGCTTATGTGGATTGGCTGTGGGATCTGGAGGGGGTCTGGTCTGAGGATGTTCAGGGGCCTGAGGCCCTAACACCAGATGTGCTAAAGAATCAGTTGCACAGTTTCTTGGAGGACATTTGTGGCTCCAAGAACAAGGTGGCTCTCACCCTTCAGCGCTGGAGAGACTTCCATCTCATCCTCTGGACCGTAATGGCCATTTTGGGGGAGGGCAAGGGTGGCTATTTACAAGACCAGGGAGCAGAAGTTGGCTGAGGGAGGGGCCTGCAACTGTGGGGACTGTTTCTGCACCTGTATCCATTGAAGCATCTGGGCAGAGTTCCATTGGGTGGTGTCTGCTGGCTCTCTCAAAGACTTCGAGAGACAGTGGGCACTATCCTGGGTTCTCTCTTTGGTATCACCATCTAGTTCCCTCATTTTAGCCTTTTGACCTCCTGTTATCTCTCTATTTGTCCCATGTAATCATTTGGTGTTTTGGGTTCTGTGGATCCTCCCCATAGGCTGGTGGGTGGTCCTTTAGATGTGGGCAGGCTTATGCCCACCCACCTCCCAGACTCCAGTAGGACTACTTTTGTATAGCCTCCTGCTCTGACCTTGTCACAATTAGATAGACATCTTTCAGGGATGATCTAGATCAGGGCTGGGCAAAATATGATCTGCAGGCCAGATCCAGCCTCCAAGCCATCAGACCTGGCCTGTAAGAGCCTCAGTCAACTCCCTGCCTGCTCTGCCCCCACTTGGCACTCAGTGAAGCCAGCTGCTGCAGAGCCATGTGCTTCTGTGAATGCTGAGAGCTCAAGGGAGGGGGCAGATGCTTCCCACACTGTGTGAGGAGCCCCCCCCCTTATCTTCTGGGATCACATGGCCCCTTTAGCTACTGTGAGCAATACAGGGGTGTGGAAGGCAGGGACCCTGGTTAAGAAAGCTGCTGGCTGGGAGCCACCTTAGGCAAGGTCTCCCAGCCAGAGGCTGCCTCTGGTATCCCAATCCTTCCCTTTCCCAAACCTCTGCCCCCTCCTATACCTCATGTAACGCAAACCTTCCGCACCCCTGCTCCAGCCCCCATACATCTTCCCAGACACTGCATCCCCTCCTCAGGTCACAACTCCCTCCCGGACCTTGCATCCCAATCCACTATCCCTGATCACAGCCCAAATCCCTGCACCTGCTCCTGCACTCCTGCCCAGGTTACAATCTCCTCCCACACCCTGCAATCCCTCTTGCACTCCTGCCCGAGGGTACGACCCCCCCCCTCCCAGACACTGTACTTCAGGGGTGGGCAAAACAGCTTCCACAGGCTGGATCTGGCCTCCAAGCTCTTTGATCTGGCCTGAGCCTGCTCTGCCACTCCCCCACCCCCAGGCCAATGAAGACCTGGGGACGGGGGAGCGCACAGAGTCTCCTCTTCCCCGCCTCGCCAGGTGCACGCAGCACCAGAGGGAAACGCTAGTTGTTCAAAACAGCTGGTGGTTCTCTCTAGGCACCACGCTCCGGGCAGGGTGGGGGGGCAAAGACTTCACACACTCCTCAGGCCAATCACGGTCTGTGCGCGGGGGAGCAATGAAGTCTTCTGGCCCCACCTTTCACCCAAGATCTTCCCCATTCTGGGGCAGCTTGCGACCACTTCTGAAATATATGAAGTGGCTCCCCCTTCAAAAATTGTTGCCCACCCCTGATCTGGATGCTACTTCGTCCTTCCATGAAGGCAGGGGACTGAACTTGATGACCTCTTCGAGGTCCTTTACAGTTCTAATATGAATGTGGATATTCTGTGGACAAGGGATCTTTTCAAGACAAATCTATTTTAAATCATTATTATTTTTGGATTCTGGTGTCACAAATGTTAGAGTTTACATTGTCACCAGCAAACCTTGATGAGAAAATTATTAATGTGAACATGGTTTTATGCATAAATGTACCAAATGTATCCAGAATCTTTTGTAATGTAAAGATCATATAGGGGTTCTGGTGGTTCAAAGTTCCTGCAGTCTTTTTTTCAGTGGGGGTCCTTCATATGGCCAATGCCTCCCTAAAAATTCTGGATTGAAAAACATGTATGTAGAAATACATTGGTTTGGTCATAATCCTAATCTGTCTCAGATGAAAAAACTGTCAGAACATTTCACACAGATCAGTTGATGGACAACGTTTACCAATGGTAATACAATCCCTCAGATGAAGCAGAGAAGACTGATGCAGGATAGTGGAATATGTTGTTTTCTGCACAACCAGGAATGAAATTGGCCTATTTTCTAAACTACTGAAGTAGAAAGATGATTAGTGAAAGACAGGTTAGGATAACTGCTGTTCTCCCTAATGAGGGCAGAGATTAGCAGCTATTCTTCCTAATGAGGGTAAAATTGTTACCCTGTATGTGAAGGGGAAAAATACAAACCTATTGCAACCTATATATATCTCTAAATTATAGGCAGTGCAGGTGGTGACACTTATCATTCAGGTGGCCTGACAGTTTCTATTAAAAGACCCTCTTTTCAGTTGCTAATAACTTTGCCAGATTTTAACCATAGGGGCTGAAATGTTCCATGCCGCTGTTAGCCCAATGCTGAATATTTTTGTTTAGCTGCTTCTGAAATCAGGATTATGGAAAAAAGCATGTTTTGTTCATGTCTTATTTAAAAAGCCTTACAGCCCTTTCATTGAGAAACTCCAATGTCCCTACACTTTGGAGTAGGGACTTGAAATTTGGTAGAGGGGGTCAGCCTGGTGTGAAGAGCATATGTTTTGCTGTCCCTGTGAAAATCCACCTAAATGTGGCCCAGTTATGAGCAGTGTTCCTCTAAGCTGCAGGGCAGCACAACTTCACAGGTGCTCAGTGCATGGAGCTGACTGACAGGGTGGGGCTGATTAATCACCTGTGAAGCTGTGCGGCCATGCAGCTTAGAGGGAACACTGGTTATGAGTCTCTGTTCTCACACAGTTCTCACATTCCATACTTTCCTTTCCTTCAGTCCCTTTTCTCATTCACTACGTGTCTTTTCAACTTCAACAACAAATGAGACAATAAAAATCGTAGCCTGTAAGCCTATACCTTCCCAAACCTTACCTGCAGCTTATATACTTTCTGAAACTTTTAACTGTTTTACTCTGTTTTAGCAGTAATGCAAGGGGCCTACAGAAATCTTATTTCTGTAAGAAGTAAGCTTTGGCAATAAAGTAGGTAACAAGTAAGATGGACTAGAGTAAGTCATAAGATAGCTCATTAGTGTGTGTGGAAATTTCCAGTCTTGTGGATAAGGCCAGGTCATAACCACAAAGGGGGCCTAAAGTGCTAGCCTGGAGTAAAAATACCTGTTAGACATCCTGTTATTTTGTATAACACGAGCAGACACACCCAAAAATATAGGTGAGGTGTCCTGTGTGTCCATAAAAGACAAGCAGTAATCAACATCTGGTCATTTTTAAAATATTTGGCGCCTTGCCCATTTTTGGAGTTGAGATGTGCTTAGGGATGTGAACGAAATGCTTATCGTATAGTCAACCCACCAGTTGATTAGTCACTCTCTTCCCCCCTCCCCGCTGCCTCTATAAGAAAGAGGTAGTGAGGGAGTGCTTCAAAGTGGCAGTTCCACATGAAGCTTTGGCCTGGCAGTTGGGAGTCCCCAGTTGGCTCGGGCTGCACGCAGCTTTTCAAAGTGGCAGTGTGGTGTGGAGCCTGGGGTCTACCGCTTTGTAACATCGCATGCAGTCCGAGTCCTCAGCTGGCCCCCGGGCTGCATGCGGCATTTCAAAGTGGCAGCACTGCGTGGAGCCCAGGGTCAGGAGGGCAGTTCCTAGCTGACCCCTGGCTCCACGCAGTGCTGCTGCTTTGAAACACCACGTTTCAAAGCAGCAGCACCGTGTGGAGCCCAGGCACTCCCCAGCTTACTGTAGGTTCCCTGCAGTGCTGCTGCTTTGAAACACCACGGGAAGCATGGGGCTAGCAGGAAAGTGTTTGTTTGAGTCCCCTTCTGGTTAATTACATCACCAGTTTTCAAATTGTGGTCTAGACTTGCTGTGGCCCAGAGTCAAAGCAAAAACCTGAGGGCTTCAACCCTAGATGGTGGGCCTCAGGTTACAGGCCCCCTGCCTGGGGCTGAAGCTTTGGCTTTACCTCCCTCCCATGTGGGGCAGCAGGACTAAGAGTGGGCTCAGGCTTTGATTTCCTGGGATCATGTAGTAATTGTCTTCAGAAGGGGGCCTTGGTGCAGTGAAGTTTGAGAATCCCTGAATTACATGAAATGTCTCATAAAGTAATATGTTAACATTTCGCTTTCGTGCATTCTTTTTTAATGTACATTTTAGAGCTGGTCAACATTTTTGGCACACACAAACATTGCCAAAATAGCTTTAAAAAAAAAACAAGACCCATGAAAAACTCCTGGAACTTTCAATTTTTCTCTAAATTTTTATTTAAATTATTTTCAAAATTTTCTTTATTTTGTTTACAGAGAGAGATTTTCATAGTGCAATCTCAGTTTGCATTAACCAAAACAGTTTTTGCCAAAAAAAAATTGTACAAAATATGACTTAACAAAATATGGAAAATAAGAAATGGAAACAATATTGCAATTCATGACTTTTTTTGGTACATAACAAATAAACCTGGGTTCTGTGGGAACACGTTTTTTAAATAAATAATTTTCATAGGTTCTGTTTTGCATACCTATAGAGTAGTGTGTAGTTCTGTCTACGGATGTTGATGTGTATATATGTGTTGACTGTGCGATTAACCCATAAGCTTAGGTTTATGGGTTAATCTTGTTGACTACACACATTTCCCCAGCATTGTATCAGAGGCAGCATCGCAGGGCGGCAAGCTGGTTTTTAATCTGGCTACTCTCGCAGATTGGCTTCCACCTAATGCCCCGTGCTGCTACCTCTGATATGAGCAGATGGATGCCTGGGAGTGGGACTGGATCGTACTGACTGCCAGTCCCACCCCCAGGGACACTAGAATAGTCAAGTAACCGATAAGAATTCATGCAATTACTGGACTATTCAATTCCCCAATATCTAACATCCCTTGTTCTGTCAGATGCTATATGTGAGTGTCTAAAGGTAGAAACATTTCTATGCTTGAGAAATATGTAATGATTATTTAATTATCAGGCAGTAATTTGATGTAATGTACTTAAACATGTACAGTATTTGACTTGGTTCAGCATAGCATTTTGATTAAGAATCTAGAACAATGTAAAATCAGCATTGCACACATGAAATGCACTAAACTGCCTCATAGGACTCAAAATGTAATTATAAGTGGGAATCTTCTTTGAGCTAATAGGTTTCCAGATGAGGTGCCACTGTGATCAACTCTTGGCTCTACTGTTCTGAATATTTTTCTCAATTATCTAGAGAAAAACATGAAATAATCACTGATAAAGTTCAGAGGAGATGAAGACTGAAGGATTGGTACGTAATGAATAGGACATTGTTACAGAACAATCTGATTTTCTTTGTAAGCTGGGAAAGCACACAATGTGCATTTCAGTGTAGCCAAATGTAAGGTCAGACAACTAGGAACAAAGAATACACAGGCCATTCTTACAGGATGGGGCATTGTGATGAAGTACCAACCACATAGTGAGCTATCAAGGGTTAACGAGTTGCTGTAAGCCCACTGAGCCCCACTCTGCTCCATCTGCATTTGCTGTCGGATGGGGAAGTGTCAGGTGAAAAAGGACAGTTCAGTAGTGAGCTGACAAGGGAGAAGAACAGACCTCCTACCCTTTGCTTCCGGAGGAAAGTGCCAGCCCAGAATCACTGCAGAAACTGTGGGAGCCTCTGGGAGAGGGAGGTAAACAGGCCAGTTTAGTTTGGTTTGGTAACTATTTCTTTTCTTTGCTACATAAAGACTGTTGGTCTGTCTCTGCTGGCCCATGGAGCCTCATGAGACTACAAGCAGTCCCTGAGTTACGCGGATACGACTTACGTCAGATCCGCAGTTACGAACGGGGCTTTTCTCGCCCTGGAGGACGCCAGCAGCAAGACAGCCCAGAAGCGCCGCGGTCCTGCTGCCTGCATCCTCTGCGGCCTTGCTCCGCGTCTCCCAGGTCTGCTGGGGCCCCCCAGCAGACCAGAGAGATGCGGAGCAAAGCCGCGGAGGATGCGGGCGGGACCGCGGCACGTCTCAGCGGTCCCGCCACCCCTGTCTCCCTGGTCTGCTGGGGGGGGGGGCAGCTAGTGCGCTCCCCCCCTCCCCCAGCAGACCAGGCTTTTCTCGCTGCCGCCGCCTGGGGTAAAGCAGCTGGGGCGCTGCTGGGTTGGTCCCGCAGTGCTGCTCCTCGGCGCTACTGGACCAACCCGGCAGCACCCCAGCTGCTATGCCCCGGGCTTCCTGGAATCAGCCGCTGATCAGTTTCAGCAGCGGCTGACTTGGGGACACCTGGGGCTATTCAGCGGCTGATTCCAGGAAGCCCAGGGCAGAGCAACTCTGCCTCGGACTTCCTGTAGTCAGCCGCTGGTCAGTTTCAGCAGCGGCTGAATCTGGACGCCAGTTCCAACTTACATACAAATTCAACTTAAGAACAAACCTACAGTCTCTATCTTGTACATAACCCGGGGACTGCCTGTATTGCAAGAAATCCTGAAGGGACTTGATTTCTGTCTTCTAGTCAAGTCTGCCTGGTCATTTGTCTTTGATTCTGGAGAGTGTGCAGTCACTAGGACCCTAACCAGTGATTTGTGGGGGACATCTTATTGGGGGTCATAATGGATAGATAATCAGCTGAATCTAAGCTCCCAATGTGGTGCTGTGGCCAGTGAGTTCATGCAGTCCTTGAATATATTAATCTGGACAATATCTAGTAGTAGTAGTAGGGAGGTTGTTACCTCTGTATTTGGCAAAGGTGTGGCTAGTTCTGATGCCCACAGTTCAAGAAGGATATTGATAAATTGAAGAGAGTTCAGAGAAAAGCCACAATACTTATTTAAGGATTAGATAACATATCTGACTGACTCAAAGAGCTCATTTAACAAAGAAAAGGTTAATGGGTGACATGAATCCAATTTATACTACCTTTATGGGGAATAAATGTTTGATAATGAACTCTTCAGTCTAGCAGGCAACATTTTAGCAAGATCCAATGGTTGGAAGCTGAAGATAAACAAATTCAGATGAGAAATAAAGGATACATTATTAAAAATAAGGGTATTGAACTAGTGGAATGCCTTAGTAAGTGTTCTGGTGGGTTCTCTATCACTGTAATTTTTAAGCCAATATTGGGTGTTTTTCCAAAAATATGCTCTACTTTTAACCATAACAATTGGGCTGGAAGCAGTAATGAATTCAGGGAAGTCATTTGATGGTCTGTGTTGTGCATAAATCCATCCTAGACTATCACAATGGTTTCTTCTGGTTTTTAAATCTATGAATTTATGAATATATGCTTATATAATGCATCTGCACAAAGAATAATTTCAACTATGGACATTTATATACTCTTAACATAATATTTTATAAGCCATTTCCTTGGGGATAGGGTGGAGGGAATGAAAAGGATAAATTCTATCATTTGGAGATAAATGGAAATACATAATTACAAGTTCCTGTCCTATAGATCTTACAAGATATTTATGAAACCTCTTGCAATCAGAGAGCAACTAATCATTGAGGCGCATCCCTTGAGGAACCACATCTTGGTAACTGTGTATACTTTTTACACTATAGCCAAATTAATTCTCTGTCCATGAAAAGGTATTTTGAAAACCTCAAGCTGTCATTGCATAAAAAAGTTTCTGTGCGTGCTCAAATTGTGACTTTTAAATAGAGTCTAACTCAGCCAAGTAACTGATTTTCCCCAGTATGGTCAAAATAATTTCTCCAAAATGAAGAGGATTTGTGTGTCAAATTTAAACCTTTGGAAGTCAGCTCCTTTTAGGCTCCTTCCAAGAGCTTAACCTACCCTTTTGGGCACTATCACCTAGTATCAGAACTGTTAAAAAATTAGCAAGACTTTCTTGGGTGGAGGGGGGAGATGGTATTTTTCCCATTTAATTCATCACAAAAGCGCTTGAACAATTTGTATTCAAACTTTCCATGGGTAGGGCTAGGGTATTTATGCTTATATAATCAAACAATATATTCTGTATTAAATTGTGTAATAAGTGTGTATATAACATATGTAAAATTTAAATTATAGCTGGAGAGCTAGCTACAGCTGTATTTAAAAAAAGATTTATATAGCAAAATAAAACCCTCAGGCAGAGACCAGGCCTGTAAAATGTCAACCTGATATTTCAGCAAGTTATGAGCAACAGGAAATGGGGGGCTAGAATAGAAACACTTCAGCAGTTTTAAATATAGCTATACCTAGCCCTGCAGCTATAATTATTTTTATGCAATATTTTTTCAACACCCATGCAAGAAAACCTTTTATAAGATGAAATTTATGACAGAGGCTATATGGGCAGTGCTTTCAATAGTTACAGCAGTGGGGTGGGCCTGGTCAATTGCTGTGCTGGTTCAAATCCTCCTGTGCCAAATATTCACACACTTACTTATTCTGTCTTTAGACAAGATACAGTGTGCGTTGTTCTCTCAGCCAGTCTTTTATAGGCAAATAAATTACAAACAGAACAAAAACACACAGAAGAGAATAACACATAATATACTGAAAGTTGTTTCTACTGCTAGCATGTTTATTCTCTTGTATATTTTTATTATATATTTCAGATAGTGTTTTTGTATTAAGTGTTTCTGCTGAAGAATAGTTTTGTTCTTTAAAAAGTAGCACTGTCATTTGATTTGCATATCTCAATGGAATTTTAGCTTGCTAGTTTAGCTTTTACAATAATTTGAAAATTTCAACATTGGTTTAAAAAGACTCTTGGGTACCCAATTTAGTTGTCTAATTTCTAAATGGCTTAAATGCTGTAACTGGAATTAAAGTGAGCAAACTCTAGTATTTTCCCTTTGGGAAATGGTTTTAATTTAAAAAAAGAAAGTGATGTTGCTTTTTTTATGTAACATTTTAGATAGTGATCTAAACTTTTCTCTAAACAGGCAAAGGGTAAGACTTACAAATTACCATTAGCAAAAGGGCAAGACCATAACTGTATTCACAAAACTTTCATCAATGGTTGGGAGTGTGTGGGCTATATCAAAATAGCTATTTATTCATTTAAAAAAAATATTACTCCTGTTTAAGTGTGGCTTTCAGTAAAACATCAGTGTACAGTGAGGACATATTGTAACTGAGGCTTCAGTTTATCAAGTTTGTCTGGGCTAGTAACGATTAGAACACAGATGGATTTTTTTGTACATTAACTTGCCGGAACATGCACAAAAACCAAAAGTGGTGGGTAAGACTGAAAATTTGAATCTTTCAGTAGGGTGCAGACACTGTTACCAGATCGCTGACTCAAACAACTGCGGGGAGAGCTCTCAATTTCATGTTTCCTTTTTCAAGTTATATTTCATTTCTGGTTATACATCTGGAAGACTGATTCTATTCTGCTTTTTCATTTGTGGAGACTCATTTTCTCATGGCTGTGGGCCAGTCTATTGAAAGATGGGGAAGTGAGTTGAGTCTTTCCAATGTCCAAAGAAATCAACTCTTTCTTTTCTTTCAAATTTCCTCTTTCTTCTGGCAGTAGACTAAGTAGCCTGTTAGCTATGGCTGTACTCAATAATTATAGCAATGTATTTGTAAGACTTAGCTAGCCTTTCTTATGATTTATGTCAAGTGCTCACATATCCTGATGGCTATGATGCTCCTTCCCAGCTTCCTCCATGAAAAATATGTACAGCATGACAACCCCCACAGAGAACAGATCGGACACTATATATTGCAGTAAGAAATTTTTTGTAGGCTTTCATATTTGCCTGTAAATTCTGTCACCTGCTACAAAAATGTTCCTTTTCTCCATTCTAATTGCCTGCTGCAAGCTTCACGTGTCTCTGAAAGGGCTAAATGCTGTGGTTACCACTTCTCTATTTTGAGGTTGATGTGGTTTAGGTTTTGATGCATTGCTTGTGGCTTTTTATTCATTTATTTATTTATTTTTAGTTTGCCATTTAGGATATCCTGTTAGTTTTTGAGAGTGTTGAAACTAAACTTCTTTTTTATGGATAGCCCTGTTGCAAAGTCTTCTGTTCACCTGCAGAACAATTTTTAGCCTTTCTAGAGACACCATCAGCAAAGGTGTCAGTAAGTACCAGTTCTGATTATTGTGGGTGGTTGTTGGGGTTTGTTTTTTGTTTGGTTGGTTGGTTTTTAATGTGGACTAAGAACTGACTGTGATGATTAAGTCATTTGATATAGGCCGTAGAAAAGACATCAGATAATTTTATTTTTTCTGGCACTACTGACTTTGAATACATTTGAAACAGAAATCCAGATGTAAAGAAAAGCTCTGTATCCCATTAGCAGCTAGGAATCAGTCTGTGGACAGTTCCCACAAGATGCAGGCAAACCATCCTGAAGGGGTACATGTTCTACACTGCATCTGGGAGGGAGCATTCTACTGTGGGTAAAAAGACTCAACCTAGCGCGGGGCTTGAGGTGGTGTGCTAAAAATAGTAGCTTGAGCTCTAAAGCTCACTTGATTCCCTGTCCATCCAGAAATATAATTTATGTCATTATGTGCCAACAGTGTCCTTCTGCTATGTATATTGGACAGACTTCTCAGACACTTCGCCAAAGAATTAATGCCCACAAATCAGACATCAGACATCTTCACAAAGAAAAACCAGTTGCTTTTCATTTCAATCTACCTGGACATAGTCTTAATGACCTTACTACATGCATCTTTCTTCAGAGACTTTAACACCAGATTACAGAGGGAAACTTCAGAAATTTCTTTCATGCTTTAATTTGACACTTTACAAATGGGCCTTAAAGATGCTAATTACCTTAACCATTACAAAGATAGCTTCCCTACTTATCACCTCTGATTAGCCATTCATTTACTCATAAATAGCTGTTCCCTCCCTCCCTCTCCCTCACCCCACCTTCTGTACTAAATCTGATTTCTCAGTTTAATAATGTGTTCACTTTTTTCATTGTATTCCTTCGGTATATATGGTCATGCCAATTCTTTTCCAGAATATGATCTGAGGAAGTGGGTCTGGCCCATGAAAGCTCATCACCTATTAAACCATCTTGTTAGTCTTTAATGTACTACATAGTTTTTCCTTTTGTTTTAGCAAGATCAGACTAACATGGCTTCCTCTGTATTATTATTGATTCCCTGAGTGTGAGCTGAGGTAGCTGCAGTTCCTAGACTGCTATTTTTGTCAGGCTAGCTTAAGCCCCACAAGCGTGAATTTGTCTGTCTAGGCTAGGAACCTTGCTCTCAGCTGTAGTGTAGACATAACCAGGATGGATGCAATTTGTAGTCTTTGTGCTTCCAGTCCCCTCTGACACTCTTCCAAGTGGAGTGTGTGAATACTAATGATATTTCCTAGTCACCAGTCTGTCTCTCTCACCACTTGGGCCTTTTTCAGGGTTGGCTTTTTATACTTTTCATACTTTCCTGTTTAACTTGGGATCTGGTTCTGCCAACCTTGTTCAGTATTTCACTGGGACTACTCATGGAGTGAGGGTGACAAAATTAGGACCTAAAGATTTTGTTACCCAAAAGGGAGGGAGGAAGGGAATGAATATAATTTCAGTGATTCATCTCTAGATCACACGGAAAAATCAAAGTGTCAGATGGGAATGAGGAATACATTTCTGGGCTCTAATCTAAAAGGCCATGTTCCTTGGCTCTTGTGAATGTCATGTTGAGAATGAAGAGCAGTGTAAATAAACCAGTGGTTTTACTTTGTGCCTTAGAAAGCTCCCTTACTTTCTGTTGCTGTCCTCCCTGTCAGGATCTGTCACTGTGAGGGAGATGATGAAAGTCCCCTCATCACACCGTGTCGCTGCACAGGGACCCTGCGCTTTGTTCATCAGGCCTGCCTGCACCAGTGGATTAAAAGCTCAGACACACGCTGTTGTGAACTCTGCAAGTATGATTTTATAATGGAGACCAAGCTCAAACCTCTCCGAAAGGTACGTTCTTAGTAATTTAATTACATTCAAGTGTTGAAAAGATTAGATGACTGCACAACCTGCTGACATATTAAAGGCACATTTACATTTCCCAAATGTCATTTTTTTACTGTTACAACAAACACAAGGGGAATTCTCTACTCCACAGAAATTGGTCAGTTTACAGTAGCTGTGAACAGGTCCAGTGTGATTCATGTGCTTAGAACATGCATAATAATATCGTCTCATATAATATATTCTGCTGATTAAATTTTTCTCCCTTGCCTTTGGTGTTCTATTGGTGTGTACATAAATAATAAAGCCAGAAGGACGTCTGCGATAATCTAATCTGATCTCTTGCATAATATATCACCCAGCAACTCCTCCATCAAACCCATAATTTATGGTTGAGATTTATGCAGATATTTGTGCAGAGATGGAAAATGGAGGTAACCTGAATTATGCTTCCAGCTGCATAAATGTTAATGGTTACATATGTATGAGTATTTATAATACTCAGGTGTATTAAGTTCCCTCTGTACTTCCTAGATACAAAATCAGTTAATGTAACCTGAAGTCAAGTGTATGCAGTTTGATGATAAATATTCTTCTAGGTTAATCTTTTAAAGTCAACTTAAGTGATAATGAAATGTCAGGATACCAGAGGTGCAGAGATGTTAATTTGTTGCAATAGGAAAATATTCTTTCTTTCTCTTGTGATTCTCCCGTCCCCCACCCAATACATCATTGTGTCTTGTTGTGGTTTTATTATTTGGGGGTTGGAGTTTCACAAGAATCAGCATCTGTGTTAAAAAGCGATGTCTTACTGTTCCCCAGATGTACTCAGAGCCAGTTTGGTGAAAAAAGATAATTTCACTGCTTTTTACTCTTGTTAACACAGCCTAGAGAAAGTGAGCTAGATTCTCGGCCTTCCTGTGTCTCACACAAATTGTTTAGCAAGTTCCAATCAGTTATACCAGCTAATAAAAAGCAGTGATGAAGACAATGGGACTGTACATAATTTGATCTGAACATGCTTTCTGACAGATGGGGATGTTACAGAGAAGGAATACTTTATATTAAATTGCCAGACCTGCAAACTTAGTCTGGGATCTGAGAACTGTTTAGAATCTGGTGTTGGTCATCTTCCTTTCCAAGTGCTAACTTATGGTTCTTGTCAGCCTCTTGTAACTAATTAGTCTTTAAGATACTACTAGACTGTTAGTTGTTTAAGTTTTTCCTGTTACAAACTTACTCTGCTGTCCCTCTGAAGCTTATCTACTCACTGTCTTTTTTTCTTCCTCCCCTTTAATTTTTTCCCCTTCTCCCTCTCTCCCTCCCTCCCCTTCCTTATTTATTCTTGGATCTGGACTTCCAACACTCTGGTCATCTGAAGAAGTGGGTTGTGCCCATGAAAGTTCATGATTCCATCTACATGTTTTGTTAGTCTTTAAAGTGCTACTAGACTATTTGTTGTTTTTTAAGTTTTTCCTGTTACTACCCCTCTGAAGCGCATGTAAATAAGTTATTAATTATTATTTATAGTTTTATTAATATACAAAAGCAAATTGTATCTGATGGAGCATACTTAAGATCCATTATTTTTAGTGACATCTTCTGGCATGATCTATACATATTGCTCACTCTCTTTTCAACATAGGTTTCAATTCTTCAATCACCAACTTAACTACCAAACTTACAAGTAAAACTTGCCATGTTTTCCACATGAATATACTGAGAGCATGTTATTTAAACATACAAGCTGCCTAATTCCACTTTACATTAAGTATAAACAGTGTGTGCATCTAAAGCCCCAAGAAATACAAGTTACAGATTCCACGATGAAAAGTATGAAAAATTAACATTACTATTAACATGTGAGCAGGTACTTCTCACTCTGAATTCTTCCATTCTGAAAACCATAAGGAATACTGGCAGATTTAGAATGATTGTGCAAAATCATATTTGTGTGTTTTATAGCTTTCTGCATTGAATAGCAAACACTTCACACATGTCTTTAGTCAGGTCCCCCTGATTCTCAGTCATCACAAGTTCTTGGGAATGTCTCTGATTTTATACATGCCAAAAAGTGTGCCTGTTTCTCAGAAAGTAGTTATTTTCCATTATAAAGTATTATTTCAGCAACATTAAAAGATGTCAGCCAGCCTCTCTCCCCCAAATTCATAACTTACCAATATTTTACAGTATGGGCCCAATCTATAACTGTATGGTCCTCATCCTCTCCCTGAAATCAATGGCAAAAGTTAAGTTTTATATTGTAATTTGGGCTCAGAAATATCCATTTTCTCCCCTCTCTCTTGCTGGTCTTCTCTGATTAATTCTTTTCTCTGCACAATACTTCAACATATCAAAGTTATCAGGAATTTCTTTGAAAACAATACTGAGACATTCTTAAAAATTATCTGTATCACTTGCATGAATGGAGCTAGGAGAGTTATATCCCTTAGTTATACAATCATATGTGCTTCAATTATCTCTCCTTATGTCACCATATTCAAATACACAATATAGGCCTGAAGAAGCTATTTTGTATGCTGTGGCAAAAGCAAAACTAGAATAGTGTAGCCCGCTGGGGTGCTCCTTGGGGAATGAAGGAGTTTATACACAGGTGATGAGTAGCCCAGCCTTAACACAAGGCAGGGGCTGCAACAGTTAACAGTCAGTAGCCCAGCCCTAGGGCAGGGAAAGGGCTCTCCCAGGACAAACCAACCAGGTCACAGTCAGTACATCCAGGTACGTAGTCTGTCTCCTTAGACAGGGAAGGTTCAGGCTCTTCGCCTGTGGCTGCACGCTGCTGGAGGGGAGACTGCCACCCAATCAAGGGGTGGCAAGGGGGACGCAGGTCCTCCCTTCACCACCACCCCCGGCCCAGGGCCCTAATAGCAGCTGGTAATCAGCTGCCAGGTCAGCCAGGATCTGGGCCAAAATTCTGAACTGTTGCACCGGGGTCAGTAGGGGATCCACTCCGCAACCCACTGGCCCCTGGCCAGACCAAGGTCGGTTATCATTGGGCCAGCTCCAATTCTCCCCTATGTCCCAGGTACCTGGTTCCCTGGGAAGTCTTCCGGGCGGCCAGGAGCGGGATCCTCTGGCCACAACAGCAGGCCTGCATGGTAATCCTCCCGAAGAGGGCCAGGAGGCCCAGGCCAGTTGTCCAACTCCGCAGGCTCTGGCTCTGACTCCTCCGCCGGCCAAGGCGGGGAGGCTTTTGGCTCCTCAGTGGTCAGGGAGGCAGAGAGTGCCTCTGGCTCTGGCTCTGATAGGGCCCAGACTGGCCTTGCAGGAAGTCCTTTTATATCCCTAGGCCCACCCCCTGACTTCCTCCCAGGTGAGTCCAACCTGGCTCAGGGAGGGGCACTTCCTCCTCAGGGTCAGTGGGTGGCCACTCCAACCCACTACAAATAGGAAGAAGAATCACAAAGAGATCAACCATATGAATGTTATGGCAGGGACACAATCTACATGAATGTGGTGGATTCAAATGTTCTGACATATCCCAGTAATGTTCTAACTTGTTCACAAATCCCACTCAGCTCTTCCGGTACGTCTAGACTACAAGTGTCTTTCGAAAGAGGCTTTTTCGAAAGAATCATTCAAAAAAGCCTCTTTCGAAAGAGAGCGTCTAGACTACAGGCAGTACTTTCGAAAAAGCAAGCCACTTTTTTTGAAAGACAGCTCCTAAGCAGTCTGGATGCTCTCTTTCGAAAATGCACAGTTCACGTTCAATAATGCCTTTTTCGAAAGAGCACATTTGAAAAGAGGCATTATTCCTCGTAAAATGTGGTTTCCTGCGATCGAAGAAACTGCCACGTTCTTTCGATTTACTTTCGAAAGAATGTGGTAGCAGTCTAGACACAGGGGGAAGTTTTGTTTTTTTTTTAAAGGCCACTTTTTTCTGAAAAAACCCTGTAGTCTAGACATACCCTTCAAAGGCATGACATAAGGCAGAGCATGGCCTTCCTGTGCACTGCTACCCTGATCCCATTCCCTTTCAGGTTGATGGGAGTTTTACAGCTGATCTCCATGGTACCAGGCTTAGTTGCTTAACCCCCAAAATGGTATTTCCTGTTTCTAGTTGGTTTGGATCAGTGAGAGTGATTTTTATGACAAGGGTAGTCAAGTAGGAGCATTTTCAGGTTAACTCTGATCTGTAGAATTCTTGAAGGTTTATACTTAATAGAAGAGAGGTCAGAGAGACTACCTAACTTTACCCATGTAGTCCAGCTGGGCCTACTCTTATGGCTAAGTCCTATAGAAATGGTAATCTGTCTCTCGGGGGTGGGGATGTCAATCATGTTATAAAATTTAATAGACGATTATAGCATTTTATTTTAATACATTGTATTGGATGGTTCAGAAAAACCTGCCATTCTCTATTAGTTAAATTCTGTAGACTTTCATATTTACATTTCTGTACTATTGATGTTATTGCTATTTAATTTATATAGAACTATCCTATAGCTCTAGATCTGCCCATGTGTAGAAAGTTGTACATTTTTAAAATAGTCAAAGGTTGTGAGAAAGCATATACGTGTTCCAGGATAGTTCAAAGTAAGACTATGATTACATTATAGGACTTACCATGGTGCAGTTGTGCTGCTGTAATGCTACCAGTGCAGACGCTATAAGTCAGTAGAAGAGAGTTGTCCTGTTGACTTAATTACTCCAGACCCTGTGAGTGGCAGTAGCTATTCCTGCTGACATAATGCTGTCCATACCAGCACTTGAGTGGATGTAACTTATGTTGCTCGAGAGGAGGTTTATTTACACCCCTGAGGAGCATAACTTATAGTGACTTAAGCTGTAGTTTATATATAGCCTAAAGCTATGTCCACACTGCAGGGGAAGGTTGAACTAACATACGCAACTCCAGCTATGTTAATTACGTAGCTGAAGTCGACATACCTTAATTTGAATTTCCACACAGTTTCCACAGCAGAAGGTTGAAGGTAACAAATGCTCCCTTACGCCTCACGAGGAGCAAGAGTACCGACACTGATAGGCGTGCACCCTCTAAGTTTAATTTAGTTGGTCTTCATTAGACCCAGTGAATCAAATTCCGGAAGATCAACCGGGGCAAAATCACCTGACTCCCCAGGGAGTGCCATAGAGGGAAAGGTGTGCTGTAGCACCCTCCTTTCTTGTTTTCTGAAAAAAAAATTCATTCTGTTCATCCTTAACGTGGGCTTTGCAGACCATAGCTGAGAGATAATTATTCTAGCTGGAGTGTTCAGTGTCTATAATATTCTTAGGCATTTAGCCTGTTTTTATTAGCAAGCAGTTCATGACCCCATATTTGTTTGTCTTTGAATGTATTTGTTCTTTGTAAGTATTTTCTGCATAGTTTAGATGAGTTATGTTCAGCATACAGATTATTTGACAGCTGTTTTCTTTGACTTACTGTTCACATTGTGTGGTCAGTCACCTAAGTATATTGTTTCTGCTCCCCCCTGTTGATGACTGAAGCTTGTTCAACAGGGGAATAGTGAGTAATGAAGAAGTAGCTTCTGGCTATGAATAAACATGATGTGCTAAAATGCATGAAAATGGATTCACAAACAATGAATAATATGAGCCTATGAATCATAGTAAACTGAACTATTGAAGTTTAATACAAAATTATTAATGAATCAGATTTTTTAAAATATTCTACTAGCTCTACTAAACCCACCAAACAGCTGTTAAATTAAAACTATTTTTACTACTACCATCAGGGCTAGATTTAATCTAAAAGTGAAAGGCTCAATATCATATTGCCAGTTTTGCTACTGATTCTCACAAGCCCCTGTTTGAAGGGGGAGTGGTGGTGCGGGGCGGGGGCTCCTGATTTCAGTATATTCCATTATAATTGTTTTCATTGGAACACTTCAAATGCCAGAATTCCAAGGATCAGACCTGAACTTATTTATAGGTTTATTAACATTTCTATTTGTACAGTACCATGAAACAGGATTGGCATTAAAATAGCATGGTTTTAACTTGCCTGGTCAGGTACCATATTTATTCAGATGATTTATGCCTCAGATTTCCATGTGCCATTAATTTTGTGTTACCGTTTTCAACGCAGTTAAGATTGTGTGATAAACCCCCATTTAAATACTTAAACTCAGTAAAGAATTTGATGTGGTGCCATGTGGAAAATTATAGGTTAAATTAGGGAAGAAGGGGATTGATAAAAGCATTGTAAGGTGGGTAAGGAACTGGGAAAAGGAAAGGAAGCAACAGGTTGTGTTGAAAAATGAATTATTGGATTGGAAGGAAGTTTCTAGAGGAGCTCTTTGAGGATGAATCTTGGAACTAATATTATTCAATATTATTGTTAATAGCCTTGCCACAAACAGGAATATGTTAATGAAATTTGTCGATAATACAAAGTTAGGAGGCAGTGCCAATACAGAGGCATATCAGAGAATTATACAGAAAGATATGAATCACCTTGAAGACTAGTGTGACAAAAAAGCAATGAAATTCAATAGTGCAAATTTCAAAGTCATGAATGTAGAGACTGTTAATAAGAATTTCTGCTTCAAGTTGGGTCTCATCGATTAGAAGTGGTGGAGGATAAGAGGGCCTGGGATGTGTGTGGCTCACTCCCAGGATGACTGTGAGCTACCAATGTGAGGCATCTGAAATGAAAAATGTAAATGTGATGTGATCCTAGGATATATCGGGAGACATTTCCAATAGAGAGAGAGTAGTGTTAATCCCAGTGTACAAGGCATTGCTAAGATTGAATTTAGAGTACTGTGCACAGTTTTGTCACCCATGTTTAAGAAAGGTGAATTCAAACTGAACAAGAGGCAGAGAAGAGCTTTTAGCATGGTCATGGAAATAGAAGGTCTGTCTTATGCGAGGAGATGGGAAGAGCTTGGCTTGTTTAGTGTAGGAAAAAGAAAGGTGAGGGGGGAATTTGATTGCTGTCTGTAAATACATCAGTTGGATAACTAGCGAGGAGGATGGACAATTATTAAAGTTCAAGGAGAATGCTGGCACTAGAAAAACTGGATATAAACTGGCCATGTACAAAATCAGAAAGACAATTAGAAAAACGGTTTCTAACCATCAGAAGGCTGAGGTTCTGGAAGAGCCTCCCAATGGGAGTTGAGGGCAAACAATTTATTTAGTTTTGAGAGAAACCTGGATAAATGCATGAGTGTGATTATATGATTGGATTGCTTATGATGGTAAAGAAAGAGAAGGCTCAATGGCCTTGGAGTTCCCTTTTGGTTTATATCTCACGTGTTAAAAAGCCCATACTTTGGGAGTTTGCTAGACATCTGCGGGAGTCAGAAAGGGATTTTCACTCCCTCACCCTTCCTCCAGTCTGTTTTGAAAAATAAGGGATGGCCAGAGCTGGAGGATGGGGAGGGTCAGCCTTTTGAGGTGGCACTGAGAATTCTGTCTCTCACATGGTTGGCTGGCTGGTTCTTGCTCACATGTTCTGGGTCCACCTGATCATTACATGTGGGGGCAGAAATGCATTTTCCTCCAAGTCAAATTGCCATTTATCTTGGGGGATTTTCAGAAGAGTTATGGCTGAGTCAGATGAGACCATGGGCCAGATTCTCAGTTGATGCAAAACAGATAGTCTGGTTGAAGACAAAAGCCCTATACCAATATCACCACTGTTTAGACCAGTGTTTTCTGAGCCTCATACAGTATAAAATCAAACTTACATTTATCATTTTGGTCACATATATTGAAGTAACCTTTATTTTAATAAAAATTAATACATGCTATAAAGTGCTATTAGTGCTCTGTGCCTTTGAAAATAAGCCCATTTGCCTAAATGTGGATATAGAAGCCTACAAGCGGTTATGTTTGAAAGACTAGGCCGCTCTGTCTAGTCTAGTTTCTTCCCACTGATGCACATCATCTTTGGTTAAGTATTTAAGGCAATTTTGTTTCCCTTGATGCTTTTGCATTTAGCATCTCCACTGTGTATCCCTCAGTTTCTTATTTAGGAAGTCCCCTTATTTATCTTGCGGAGAATTACAGAAAGAGAATTAACCTATTTTAGTGTTCTTTATTGAAGTCTACCAGGTTATAGCTGCACCCCTGAGAAAACCAATTCTCCTTTAAAAAGGATGGAATCTTGGTAAAGTAGAAGCTACTGTTCATAGATACTTAATACAATATTTCAAGCGTGAAGCATAGTAAATAACATAAACTGAATCAACATATTACAGTAATCCACATGGAATGAATGAAAGAATCAAATTAAAATGTGCATCACACAGAGATACATCTTCAAATGGAGATTTTCCCCAAAGTCTGTCACTATGATTATATTTCAAATGACTTTTCATATTTAAATCTTGCTGTTTAGTTAAAGATTTTTAGTCTCTGATGAGATATTTTCCCGTAATGCATTATCCCAACTGATTATTCCGTAGTGTCAGATCTGACTTTCTCTCTTCTGGTTTCAATTTCACTTTGGAAACTTTTAAAATAACCATTTATGTAGGAGTATGAGCAATTTCACAAATCATTATCATGTAATTACTAATAATCGTTAAAATAAATGTATCAAGTTTGCTTATGCAACAATTCAAGCATAATTTTATATCTGCTTGAAAGGGTAATAGACGTTTCAAGATCCTCCTTATAAAACATAGGGTATGTTTCTGGTTTTTCTTAAACTGAATGACAGTTCTGTCACAATTCATATTAACAAGTTAAATGCAAGTCTGTATCTATTAATATTCAAACAAATGTGAATATATTTTTTTGTTTATCCATTAGAGCTTGTGGATGCAGCTCTTCCAAGTATTCACTAGTTTTTCACTCTGTATTTGTATATACATTGATATTTTATATCAAGTCAAGCCTTCCTATTAGATAGTTCTCCTTGGGCTACTAATTTTCATATATCAGTGAATTCCAAGGAACTAGCTTAAATATCCCATTAATGCTCATTCTGGGACAGGAAGAAGGTAAGATCTCGCCACATATGTTTAAGCCTGATTAGGCCTCAATTAGAGTATTGTGTTTGATTCTCGGCACCACATTTCAGGAAAGATGTGGTGAAATTGTAGAGGGTCCAGAGGAGAGCAACAAAAATGGTTAACAGACTAGAAAACATGAGATATGAGGGTAGACTAAGATAATTGGTTTGATTAGGCTGGAAAAGAAAATACTGAGAGGGCACATGATAGCAGCTTTTAATTACCTAAGAGGACGTCACAAGGAGGAGGGAGAACAATTATTCTCCTTAACCTTTGATGATAGGACAATGGGCTTAAATTGCACCAAGACGCAATGGCACCAAGGGAGGTTTAGTAGTAAAAACTTCCTAAATATCAGGGTGTTAAGCACTGGAATAAATTGCTGAGGGAGGTTGTAGAATCTCCATCATTGGAGATATTTAAGAATACGTTAGACAAGCACCTGTCAGGGGTGATCTAGATGGTGCTTGGTCCTGCCATGAAGACAAGGTACTGGACTTGATGACACCTCAAGGTCCCTTCCAATTCTAGTATTCTATGATAACATCAGTTCATAATAAGAATACAGGTTGAACCTCTCTAATACAGAACTCATCCAGAAACATCCATTATCCAGAATGATTTTAGCGAGCCAGATAGATGTCCACTTTTCATGGGTGTGGCCAAGATTCCCACAGTCCTATAAAGTTTGTTTACAGCCACTGGTCCTTGCTCTCAGTGTTCTGTGCTGTTATTTAGCTCTAATTTACTCCTAAATGTCCTCTAACAGCATAGTAAGCAATGGGAGTGTTGGTACTGCTGCTAGACATTATTGACCTCCCGTGGTCCAGAAAATTCTCTTGTTCAGAACTGGTCAGGTCCCGAGGGTGCCATACTAAGGAGGTTCAACATGCAATGAAATATGTAGAAAAAAAATAATTTAAATGAATTAGCTCTTTCAAGACTCTCCAAAGCAAGCATTTAGTGTCACTGCTATCCTCCCAATGTATCAGTAGGGTGGATTATCAGTTTATTGGTCGAGGTAGATTCATGGAGAATTAAGTTAATCAACGCACATTCACTATTGGCTCAAAAATAGATCTTCTGCTTTAATGCAGTAGATAACAAATTACTGCCATCTGTCTGCAGCAGGACTTGTTGGGTCATAGGGAAGGGGCTTGCTATTGATTAAGACCTACTTAGTATTGCTCTCTGTAAGGACATGTGTACATTAGGAAATTATTTCAAAATAACTTAATTTGAAATAATAATTCCCCAAATGACTATTTCAAAATAAGCTTATTTCCCACAGAAAGCAGAAGAACAGTTTTCAAAATAACTAGCCTGTTATTTTGAAATAATGGGCTTGGTGGTGTGGATGCCCTGCTTATTTTGAAATAACTCCCTAGTGTAGACCAGGGCTAAGAGACAAGAATAAAAAGCCAGAATTCTGGTCACAAGTGAGTTCCCTTGAGATACCTTAAGGTAAAACTCAGTAACAGATTCAGTATACAATATGTTGTGTTTGCTAATAATAATAGTCTAGTTGCTCTCACCAAGTCTGTTCCATAAACAGTTAGGGAAAGATTCTAATACTACTCCTTGTGTTTTTCGCTTTCATGGGTGCATCCGTTTTACTCCATGTGTTTCGCAAAATTTTCAGTCTCAGCTTACCCATAGACTCTCTAGAGACAGGAAATCATTCAGAATCTAGCGTCTCAAAATGATGACATTTTGAGCTCTGTATTCTATACAACATATTCCTCTCTTATGGTGCCAAGCCATCCCTTCACATGGGACATGGAGTAAAATGTTTTCTTTGCAATGGAACCTGGAAATTGTGCGGTCAGTACAAAGCTGGCGAAGGAGTCATCTTTAGAAAGTGCCTATGTCTGATAATAGAAATAGTATTTTACTGGTGAGATTAGTTCAAGGCTTGATGATTTGCAGATAAATCTTCTTTACTGGGTGATGTAATAATTGAAATGAAGGCAAAATAAGATCTTGATTTCTTTTTGTTCAAAAGATAGCTTCACTTTGATCATTGATGTTCACACTCATTATCTAAGACCATGGCATGTGGTACCACTGCTGAAGTGATATTCCTTGCAGAGAAAGCCGTGTGAGCTCCTGCTGTTAAATCAAGCTAGTCCATTACCAAACACTCCTCCCAACAGTAGAGATTCTTTCAGAACTGAATTGATCTACAGTATCTCCTTGGAGAATAGGAAACTTTTGAGCAGTCACTACTCTATCCCTTGCTGTTTTCTTCTTATTACTCTGAGCTGTGATGTAGAAACCACCTGGCCTTTTTATTATCTTTATAACAAGGTCCATGATAAGAAGTGATAGCTAATATTGTGTAGGTCTGGTAACGCTGACTTGCTGTGGGATTTGTTTTCTTTTAACCTAATTTGGTGGATACGTTTCAATCCTTGACATAGCAAAGGTCCTGCATTTTCCTTTGATTTCTTGTGCAGCTACACAGCGTTGTCAAGGCAACCACCATCAATGTTTTCTTTCATACAGTAAACTAAGACTCAAACATTGCTAGTCTTAAATCACACTTGCTTTTTGTAATATGAGAGGTCAAATACTTTACCAGTATGCGCAAAGGCACAAAGCTATTACTTTTTTTATTGGCTATCATGTCATTAGAGTGAACAACTTTGTGCTCAGGGGAGAATGTGTATATTAAAGCATTTAAAGTTAAAATAATTCTATAGTATTTATGCCCTGTTGTGATGCCTGAAAGATACAAAGGACTGTTTTGTACAGATAGTTGTAGTTATAATGATTTAGGAATTATAGTTGTGTTCTACTGCTAATTTGTGTGTAAACAGATCATATACGTACTTGTGCTTGTGGTGCAACCTTCTTATGACTTGTACCTCAACAAGAACAATAGATCATAAATATTTCACAGTGGAAAATCTGGGCTAGCCCACACCTATTCCAATATTTCTTTTTATTTGATTCAGTGGAGTTTTGCTCCCACTGTCCCAATTTACACTCTCTTACACCAGCTGAGACTCTGAACCCCAGTGTTTCATAGCCTTGAAGATGTTTCTAGATCATCTTCATGATAGCAAAATGTCCTTATATCAAAATATTGTGCTGTGACACCTCAGTGCAGAAGCCTTTCTGGAGACGATACAATGACTTTTATTGTTCCTAATATTTTGTTGTTCCTGGCAATTCAGTCACTTGTTCTAAGATAAACAATCAAATTTGGTTTTCACAATACAGGTTGGGCCTCCCTGGTCTGGCACCTTCGGGACCTGACAAGATCCAAATGAGAGAATTTGCCAGACCAGGGGAGGTGTCCCCTGCCACAGGCCCGAGCCATCCAGCCCCTCTCTGCCCCCATCTACTCCCTCCCCCGCCAAGCTGTCTGTCCTGCTGCCGCCAGCCCCCTAACCCTGGGCTGCAATGGGTGGCCGGGGTTTTCTGGTGCTGCACTTTCACAGGTGGCCAGGTTTCCCCAGCTCCACACTGCCAAAGGTGGCTAAGATGCTTAAGCCCCTGGCTTCGCACTGCTGCAGGTGACCAGGCTTCTTTGGCCCCCACCCCAGTGCTGCCATGGACGGACAACGTTCCCTGGCCCTGCACTGTTGTGGGCTGCCAGGATTCTCAGGCCTGGCCCCAGCATTGCAGTGGGACTTCGGCCCCAATGCCCCTGACCCTAGCCAGCTGCTGACCTCCTGCCATTAGGCTCTCATGCTTTCTGGTCTGGGAGCACCCATGTCAGACCATGAATGTTGCCAGACCATAGAGTGCCAGTTTTTAGAGGTGCAACCTGTATAATACTACTAAAAAATAAACTACTAAAATAAGTGAAAGCCATTTCCTCCTTTTATTCATCTGCCATTCCCAAGTTCTGTATTTCCCTTGTGATAGTGGCTGATCTTAGTAACCCTCTTGGAAGGGTAAGGAATTTGCATAGATTTAGATGTTAGTGATGTCATCCACTAGTGCACAGAAACCTGAACCTTAGTCTGATTAGGTTAAGTGCCTTTTGCGTATTCCATACTCTCTTTGTGTGACACAGTTAATAAAAATTGGGAGCTATGAATAAGCCCAGTGTCCCAGCTGTGCTCCTTCTAGAAATGTTGCATTTCAGCATTTGCTGAGATTATTACAATTCTGCTCCATGGAGTAATGTGGCCTGTGGAACTCAGAATTAACCTAGATGTTTTATCCCCATTTTCCTTGATGAAGAGTCCAGTCAAGTATGTCCCTAATAGCCATATACCAAAGATGGGTCTTTAAATTTTCCTGTATGCCTCAGTAAATTCCAAAAAGAGAAGAAGCAGCAAACTTCAATTTTCAAGTCTCAGCCCCAACTTTGATCTAGAACAAATCTAAGCTGTTAATTATTTGTTGACTTTTAAATAGTTCCAAAAATACTTGAAACATCCAGTTTTCAGGGCTTGAGTTTGAAGCTGATTAGAGCCAATGGCAAAATTATCATGGGAGACAGCTTTTCTCTACCCTAATACTGATAATCTCATTAAAGTTTTAATATTTTCATTAGATTATTTTAGTCATTTATTAAATTATTATTTAAATTTAACTTCAGAATCACGTATTTGGGAACGGAGGCCTTCCTTAGCTAAGTAGCAGATTATAGAGAGTCAGCCTGGATCTCCTTTGCTTGTTATTGCTAGACTAGATGTAACTATCTCTTTTACAATGCGTGGCATGGTTCTTCTCTTCAACAGCTACATTCTCAGTACTGGGTTTATATTATGATGAACTAGACTATTGACCCAGTGTTGCTTGAATCCTTACCTCAATTAATTTTTGTTTATTGAAAAATGAAATGCAAATATATATGCCTCACTTAAATTATTGGTCTGGGGTTGGGGTTAGGGATGAGAGGTTCAGTATGCAGGCTGCCCAGGGGCAAGATGAGTACCCCAGCCCTCTCTCACTGCAGCAGGTTGGCGCCAAGAGAGAAGTGTCTCTCCATGGTCGTTGCAGCCCCAGTGGGCACATCCAAAGGTGGGATGCATGTCCCCTGGCTGGGGAAGGTCCAGGTTCCTCTGCCCCTTATGCCTCCCCAGCCAAAGTGAGAAATGCAGCAAACTCTGCGCTTACCCAGGCTCCCTGAGGAAGAGGATCAGCCAGCACTGTCCCTATATGAATTGCTTTAGCACAACCTGGCTTCCCTAAAGGTTACCTGGGAGTGGGAGACTTGGGTCTGGGGCAGTCCACAAAAGGAGGGGGGGGCGCACCCTCAGCCAGCCCCTGGTGATTGTGTGACTTTTCTGTATGCTTTTATGAGAAGCAATCCCATTCCAGGCACATCCCATTTTCCTGGCACAACCAAACCCACACGTTGGTTTAAGTTATCATACTAGGAAGCTGTATACCAAATTTGGTGGTCCTACCTCTTACCTGTTAGGAGGAGTTCTTGAGCAAACAGACAGATGCACAGAAAAACTCTCTCAAACATGTAGTAGATAGGGTAAAATTGTACATTTAATGTTCTATAATTAACAGCTTCCAACATTGAGCTCATTTTTTAAAAGTTAAAAATTTTCTACCTGTACCTCACTCCCCATAATGTTCAGAAATTGGGTATGTGAAAAGTACAAGCACAGTATTAGTTCTTTACCAAAGGACTTTGAGAACGTACCACTTACCTCAGCTCCTTTTCTGTATGTGGCTGTAGTTTTATGAAGGAACAAAGGATCATCTCCATAGAGAAAAGTGCAAGAGACTATGAGTTAGGAGTAGCTATTTATTTACAAATTGGCACATGTATTGCAAAGGATACATTTTAAAGAAAATAAAGCGCTTTAATATTTAATATGGGCTTAAAGTGCAGCAGGGGAGGTTTAGATTGGACATTAGGAAAAAATTCCTAACTGTCAGGGTGGTCAAATATTGGAATAAATTGCCAAGGGAGGTGGTGGAATCTCCCTCTCTGGAGATATTTAAGAACAGGTTAGATAGACATCTGTCAGGGATGGTGTAGACGGAGCTTGATCCTGCCTTGAGGGCGGGGGGCTGGACTCGATGACCTCTCGAGGTCCCTTCCAGTCCTATTATTCTATGATTCTATGATTCTATCTCTTTAATATGCACATTCTCCCTTGAACATAAAGCTGTTCACTATAATAACACCATAAGATTACTTTCAATCATTGAGGAGTGGCAAGTCATATATTTGAATGCGACACACATATATGTATACAGGCAGTCCCCTGGTTACATGGATCCGACTTACATCGGATGCCTACTTACAAACGGGGTGAGGCAACCCCGCATTAGCTGCTTCCCCCCAGCAGACCAGGGAGATGCGAAGCTAGCCCCCCCCCCCCCGCCCCCCCCCCGCCAAGCAGACCAGGGAGACGCGGAGCGGCTTTTCTCAGCAGACACCTCAGCTTGAGAATAAAGGACTGAGGGAAGTGAGGTGTGGGAGAAAAAAAACTGAGCTCTGGAGAAATGTTTGGCTAGAGATTCCCCTACAATATGTACCAGTTCCGACTTACATACAAATTCAGCTTAAGAACAAACCTACAGTCCCTATCTTGTACATAACCCGGGGACTGCCTGTATTAAACTTGCACTTAAACAGGCAAGTGTACTGATCTGATGATGCTCAAATGCATGAGAAAATACCATACTGGCAGATCTTTGGCCTATGGAGTTACTCAAATCGAACAACACCTTTCTTAAGATTCAGACTGATGTGGATAAGCGAAGATCAAATTCTGGATTCTGTTTCCCCACTCAAGTAAGTTTAGCTTATTCTTCAGGAAGAAAATAATGACCACATGAAAAATTGCTGTGTTTGGGATCTCTTGCACTATTGACTGGTTGACTAGGAAGGAGCAGAACTCACCGGGGGGCAATTATGTTTGCATCTAACAGAAAATGAAAAAAACACAGTTAACAGATGTGGCTTTGGGTGACAACTTTTAAAGGTTCATCCATCATTATCAAATAATACCAGAACTATAGTTTTCCTAATGCACGTTAATGTAATCCTATTTCAAACAGTACTGCATTAACACGTACTAAAGAACTTTTGGTGCATGCCAGAAGGATCCACATGAGCCATTTAGTGCGCAACACAATATTTGAATTTACATCTTTGTTTGTGCTTTCTAAGGTATCAGATAGACATCCTCATGTGGTTTCCTAATATGCAGTCATTAAAATATGAGCAGTGACATTTCAGGGTATTTAGAAAGAGGTCTGAAGAATGTATTTCAGCAAAATGTCAGGCTGATGCTAAGGAAAAGAATGATTGGCTCCTGTGAAATGTATTTTTCAGAATATTTGAGGATTTTAATTTGGTCTTCCTTCTGAATCATACTAAAAATGTCTAATGAAGTTACATCCCTTTTAGACCAGGATTCTGAGTCTAGAAACTTTTTGGGGGATAGTCTTTCATTTATGTGTGTGAATTTATCTGTGTATTGTTGCTTCCAACATATAGAGCTCTACTTTTCTCAATCCACATGGAGTATACATGTGAGGGAAATTATGCACATGGACTTTAGGATTATACTGATGATAGAAACTATAATACCTTCAGGTCAAATTGCACCATAAGGTATCCAGCAGATCTCAGAAAAGTAGCTTATAGTTTTGCCTGCAACAAACAAGGGATTTTCCCTCTCTCTCAAAAGAGTAGTTTTACTCTATGATGCTGGGGAAAATGGAACAAAAGGAGGGGAAAGTCTATGATTTGGACAGAGCAGGACAGTTTTTAGCATAATATGGTGCTGAGTGGAATTCTTCATCCTTTTATAAGACAAAGCAAATTCAGATGAAAATATTTATCAGACTTTAAGGAATGTCTAATGTCTTAGATCTGGAGCCCCCTGGAATGCCTAGCCCCTGACAGTTCCAGAATTCTCAAATCCTCTGCTCTCCAAGGAACAGTATGTTGAATTACTGTGTCTTTAGGAGAATGAAGGGTGTGAGAGCTGATAGGAGGAGGCAGTTTGTTTTAGGCTACATGGATAGATTGATTTGAGTTAAAATGCTCTGTACAAATGTTAACTATTTACTTAATAAAGACGGCTGTTAAGTTACTATTAATGAACTATTAGTAAGTCTAGTGTTTTTATTCAAGTAGTCCAACATATCACATCAGAAGTGGGGTAAGTGATAAAAAAAAAAACAACCAGAAAAAGTTTTTGAAAAATTATGAGGTAAGAGTTTCAGGAGCAAAAAAAAAAAAAAGTTTGAATGAAAGAAGGTGGATCAATTAAGAGTTCCCACATTTTTTTTAAATGTCAAGAAATGTAAAATTGTAAAGATTTCAATGAGAATGGGATTTTTGATGGCAGTATATAATTTGTTTGGGCTTTAATAATGTAAGGAATATTGTTTAACAAAAAGAAAGTGAAACATTTGCAAGATTTTCATTTTTGCTCCAGAAATCAAATGGAGGAAGAGACTTTTGAATCCTTTTCAACAGATCTAAACATGAGAAGTCAGATGGGTAATTTTCAAAATCTGAGTCAATGATAAGAGATTAAATTGTGATATTTTTATACCTATCAGTGTAAGAAAAAGACTGCTAGGAGAGGCTGATCTAAATCTGACGGGACCAATGACCATTTGCCAAACTGCTTGAACTTAATCAACAATGATTGCCCATTTTAGAAAGAAAACCAACTGTTACAAATACAGACTTTATAAAAAGAGTGAAGAACTAGTCTAAAGAGGAAAACAATGAGACTATTACAGTTAAACCATGTTAACATATGAAAGAATGTTCTAGTCATGGAAGGAGGCACAAATCTCGACAATGTCCAACATATGATCAAACCTGCCCTATCTGCAAGACACAGAATCATTTTGCAAAAGTTTGTAAACAGAAAAGTCTGGAAACACTTAAAATATAAATATAGTTAAAAATTCAAAAGTCTCAAAGAGAGTGCTGAATAACTAATAAAGAGCTTCAATTGTATTTATATGATGTAAAGTTAGAATATCACCTTTCTAAAGCTTATGAGGTAGCCAATGCAATTGAAGATGATACATTTTAAATACATGTTTCCTGTAACAGAAACCTTAGCAACAGATTACCTCTGTTTTCTCAAGATGGATATGAGGAAAAGATTAACTATAAATATCAGTCAAGTATGTATCAAATGAATTATTATGATAGAGGATGGCATCAACTGCCTTGTTTTAAATCAAATTATAGGTGCACTAATGCAGCAACTGAGCTCAGAAAGCCTCTGTAACAAAAGAGATAGTGCCTTAATCTTATGATGCCATGACTAATAACAGTCAAGTGTGTAGATTAGATTGGAGACATTTGCAATAGCTACCTGCAAGACCAGATTCAGCTGAAGGAAAAAATGATCTAGTACAGCAACCTATCTTGAAGCATGTCACTTCTGGGTGACCTGCCTTTATCTTCAAGGCTTTAATAGTATAATGTACTATAGCTCGATACATTTGCGTGTGTATACGCATGCACATATCCTTATATATTATTTGCACATACACTTTACAAAAACTGATGACCCATGTGACTTTGGCTCACCGTAAAGATTTTACTTAACACGCTTTGGATCTGGGATTTATATATTACTTCCCCCAAAGGATCCTTGTAAACCTTGTGCACCCGTCTACTAGCTGACATCAAGAGGTTCTTGTATCACAAGTGCATTCAGCTTGTTACTTCCATTCTCCCTTTCCCACTCCTCTTGTCAATGCAAGTGGCTCATCTTCCCTTTCCCATTGCCTCCCTCCTCCCCATAGTAAATATGCCTTTCTCCAATGCTCTCAGCACTGTTATAAATTTAAGACTAATACCAACACAAAAATAACCAGCCAGGCAGATGGTGCCCATATTACTTGGCATTGAGAGGCAGATAAATGTTGTCTTATGGTATGGTTCTGGGGATGCTGAAAGAAGGGGCCCTTGTGGCCGGTTTTAATTCTGATAGTGGCTTTCACAACATGTTCAGCCTTAATGGTGTATCAGTCAAAACCCTCGATATGTCCTATACCAAGATATAATGTATGTCATTAGATATACCACTAACGTTCTATTAACATACAATATATGCCATAAAATGTAGCAGTCCTTACTGCTTTGGTTGGAAGATAAAATCTTGGATTAATTGTTGTAAACCTGGCTCTCCAACACAAATGCAATTGTGATTTATGTAGTTTTAGCCAATGGACCACTGTACAAATTTGTTGTTCCATTTGATAGCTGGAGCAAGACATCTTACCTAAAGATATATGCTGCTAAGACAAAGGAACTTGCTACAAAGATTTGCAGTAATTTCTCTATGCAAAGAGGACAAGGAAAGGAACTGGCTGGCTGAAGAAGAGCCATAGCTGTGAACAAAAAAATCCATGGAATATATGGAAGGATCGTCAAGAGTCTGGTGTAGAAAGTGGGTGGTAGCAGCTAGAGATGTAATAGTATAGTGGATTAACCTATAAGCAAAAGCTTACAGGTTAATGCTATAGACTGCATGAATTTCCCCTCCTCCCCCCTCACCCCTTGCCAGTAAATTTTTTAGCAGGCTGGCCAGCAGCCAAGCTCAGTCTGAGCTTGCACTGCCTCTTGGACCTACCCCCGCTGCAGCTCTACATTTAAAGTGTACAGTCTCTCCCCGAGTTACGAATGAGTTACGGACCAAACACTTGGCCGTAACTCAATCTTTTCATAATTTGGACCCCATTGAGTTACATAGCAACCGTGCGCTGTTCGTAAGCGCGAATCACGTTCGTAACTTGGGTACTGCTTTTATGACCGCTCCATGGGAGCTTTGGTTGTAAATGCTAATGGTCATAACTTGACCGTTCGCGACTCGGGGACCGGCTGTATTAAGAGCCAGGCAGGCAGCCAGCCCGACTCATACCTGGTCAAGGAGTTCAGACCCCTCCCCTGGTCGGGTTGCCTGGGGACTATAGAATAGTCATCTAACCAATAAGAATTTGTGAGGTTAATCGACTATTTAATTAACTGATATTTAACATCCCTAGTAGCAGCTTGAGTGACTGTAAAGGTATAGGGGAGAGGTAGGGAGGTGAGGGCTAGATTTCACCCCCCCCCCTTCCACTGCTGAATAGGTTACTGATAGTCTGTCTTCTCTGATTTCACATGAATGATGAAGTTCTGTGCAGCTAGAGTGCACCGTTTCTGGAAATAGTAATGACACAGGTGTGGCCATCTTCTAGGTTTTTTTGGCAACCCCTCCTCTCCCACCCAAACTCTGTCTTGTGATTTGGAGAAAAACTTTATCTGTCTTGGATTTCATTCCTGATATTCCCTGTGGTGGCACTGAGTTCCACTTAATAATGGTAGCTTCAGACCTGGCCTGTAATACAGCACAATTCCTATTATGACTGTCTTTTGCATTGCACTAGCATTCAGCGACCACCACTGGGGACACATTGTGCTAGGCATGTACAAACACATAGTGAGAGACTGTATTCCCCAGTTCTTTTACAATCTAAACAGACAAGACAAAGTGTCAGACATATGAAATGACTTGTACAAGGTCACATGGGGCTAGATTCACAAAGGAACTTGGGCATAGCAATGCTGAGTGTCACTCCACTTAATTTTAGATGCCTAGAACAAACACCAGAATTTGGCACATGGGCTCTTTATACAAGGCATGGGAGACATAAAGATCCCTTACAATCGGAATCACAAAAGCCTGCACAATAGGCAGCTCCTCTCTTCAGGTAGCCAATGAGAGACATTAAGCCAAGAGGGTGGATGTGTTCAAAACTTTCCCCCTTTCTTGGCAATAGATGCCTATACAATGAATTGGAGCAGAAGGACTGAACTTTCCGAGTGCTGCAAGCACCAGCTGTAGCCTTTTGCTCATTTTCCTTCCATACCTCAATGATTTTCTCTTAATGTATTCAAAGAACACTTCAACGGGAGAGTCTGAGGGAATCCCACATCAGAATATCTATCTCATGGGTCAGTGGTTCGAGCCTTCACCTGACAGGTGGCAAATCCTACTTCAAATCTCTTCTTCCTTTCAGGTGAAGTAAGACTTGACCTGGAGGTCTTCCTGCATTCCAGCTAAGTGCCATAACCACTAGGCTATTTTTGTGTAAACTCACTTTTAGCAACAAGGACTGGATTAGGTATCCAAACACCTCTATTCCCCCAGTTGTGAATTGCACAGGGGCTTCGGTGTCAGGATATTTGGGGTAGGGCTGCATTGCACATGTTCAGAGGCAGAGACGTAAGAACCTAAGGGTTCAAGGAGGAATGAGCAACAAAGGAGGACCCCTGATTCGACTGAAGAAGGTAGGGCAATCAACTGATTATCTAGGATGTTAGTACACAAATGCAAGAAGCCTGGGAAACAAACAGGAAGAATAAGAAGCCCTGGCCCAGACAAAGAACTATGATTTGACTGGAATTACAGAGACTTGGTGGAATGACTCGCATGACTGGAGCACTGTCATGGAAGGGTATAAACTGGAGAACAAGTAGGGGAGAAAAGGAGGAGGAGTTGCATTGTATGTAAGAGAGCAGTATGGCTATGTCTAAACTACATCCCTCTTTTGAAAGAGGGATGTAAATTAGGCAAATGAAGAAGGGATTTAAATATCCTGCACTTGATTTGCATAATCGCGTCACAGCATTCTTTCGAAAAAGGGTATTTCAAAAGTGAAGCCGCTGTCTAGATGGGGTTCTTAAAAACACACACACACACACACACACACAACACACCAACCTTTTTCAAAAGATCCTGTACTCCACATGGTAGGCGTGGCACATGCTTTATCATCTTAACAGGAGGTGCCAGAAACCGACTCAATCTGAATGCTGTACAGAAGAGTATGTTGTATTGCATTGGGGCAGACAGTGGTGTTTGCTACAGATCGTACCATCCCCAACACCTTAATCTAAACTCTAGTGCAAGGCTACTCAACACGTGGCCCCGTGGTACAGTTTGGGTTTACATGGGGCTCACCACGCAGCCCGCAGGTGGGAGCCAAAACAATAGTCAATATAATGGTCTTCTATTGATATGTGTTTTTAGTAGTTAAATTCCTGGACTGTCATTGCTCATTAAAAGTGGTGTCATATGGGTGGAAATTGGATAAATATTCCACTTTATTAATATAATCAGAACCGACTTAAATGGGGCCTGCGTGTTGTGTAGTCTTACCTTAATCTTTGTATTCTTGGCTGTCCATGTGAAGGAAGCTATTTGCATGAATAGGCAACCACATTTAAGTTGCGGCCCTCGGCATGTACCGTGAGTATCACTGTGGCCCCTAGAGCTTCCAAAGTTGAGTAGCCCTGCTCTAGTGTCTGTTTGGCTTCGCTTTTTACACTCTTCTCTAAACTCTTCTTTCTGATCTCTTTGACTCTCCCTATGTGTGGAATCCCTGTTGTCTTTTCAGGAATGGAATGGATTCACAAGGCAATCTGTATTTTGTCTCTTCCTTCCTTCCCCCGCAAATAAAACAGTTACAGATTCTTTCCTCTGGCTGGTAGTTCAATAGTAGTGAGTGGTTTACTGTAAAGTCAGATATAATTAGCACTTTGACAGCTTGCCGAAAATAAATGTCTCCAAGCTATATACTCAGATTATATTCAACTATATTGAGTTCTCAGTTCACTGCCTTGTATACTTTGCTAAAGTCTTTGTTCTAAAAGGTCTTCCAAGATCTGCTGCTCATATTAGCATTATTTATGCTTCTCTATAGAACATTTGAATTAGCACATTTAGGTTCTGTCATAAAATACTAATTTCAGACTCTCCTTTGCACAAATTACTGTATAAACACAGATTGGGTTGGAATAAGGAGTATATTATCTATTTTTCTTCCTCTGTCCCTCCCAATTATTTACCTCTTGACAAAAAATGGAAACTATGTAATAAGATAGTCTTGGCTCTATCTATGAACAGAAGAAGCTCCATTCAGGTATGTGTACTGCTTCTGGTATTCTTTTAATGATTATGTCTATTTCCAGAATTATATATAGCAAAATGACTGATGCAACAAGAAAATACATCAAACAAAGATGTAATGATCTATCACTGTTGAATTTCCTTTTCCAGGGCTGCTCTGACCAATCCTAGAAAACAAAGATTGAGAGAAACATACAGTAGTTAAAATAAATGAATTCTTCTGACGGCATTTCTCTGCAGAACTGGACATATGTGTTCCCTTTCGCTAGCTCAGATATTCTCTGAGCTGCCTCTTGGAAATATCATAGCCTCTGAGTGGCTGCTATGACACTAACTGACCCTGTTCCTTGGGCCGCTATTACTGTGTCTTATGTTCTGAGATCTTTAACATCTCTTCTTTTGAAGTTTGTTTCGTAGTACAGAAGGTTAGTTTCCTCCTGCTCCAGATATGAAAAGGAGGGCACCTTTCCCCAAAGCAGCCTATATTGTAACTTCAATTTTGTATAGTTATTTGCCCTTTTTGCAAAAGAGAAATATCTGTGGATGTAAATAGCACATTAATTTGCAAACTTGGTAGCTAAATACAAAATTATGGGAATAAATTGTGGGCCAAGGCTTTTGGCCCAAGTGATGGTTGTGGGAAACCTTGAATGTAGTGAGGGGATCAAGGGATGCAGAAAGCTGCACCTTTAGCATGTTGCATAAATATGCTCTTTTAGGGCTTGAGGTATAGGATAGGACAACTCAGGGGTGCGTGGCTCTCTAGACAGTATTATCTGTGTCCCTGGAGCAGGGAAGATCGGAGATGCAAGCCAATGGTAACACTAAGCCTAAGGACGCAGCCATTAGGAGAGACTTCTGTCCCCACAACCAATCATCATGGGACTGCTTTGCATAACTGTTGTGTGCAGGGGAGAGACTTTGAATTGCAGGCATACTCTGAGTTAAGGCCTCTTGGAAAATTTGACCCAAAATGCCTCTAGTAAGCAAGGCTGTAAAGCAATCTCTAGAAAATGGACCTGCATCTCTAGCTACTCCAGAAAACCTGTCTTTCAGTAATTGCTCAAATAAAACTGGCTTAATGATTAACCAGCCTCTTTAAGGTGAGCTATAAAGGCATTTTGGTTCTGCTTCCTTTGACCTGTAGCCAGCTCCCTCAAGTACTATGGATTTCCTGTAGATATCCCAGCAGGGATAAGGAACTAGTTAACTACATTGACTACTACCCATAGTCTTGTTTAGATACCCTTCCCTCAGTGAGCATGGAGATTGTTTAGATTCATATTTCTGTGATAAATTATGACAGTTTAGTTTGTAATTACTAAAAGACGACTACAAACTTTGGTAACCGCTTCTTTTAGTTTTTGGAGGAAGATCCACTCTTATAACAATGGGGAAGCAAAAAGCTTGAATAAGGAGCAATGTGTACTGTTAACTAAGATTATTACAAACTTCTACATTGTCTTCCTTTTTCATAGGTTATAGCATGTGGACATAAAATCTACAGTGCAAATTGTTTCTAATCCAGTACACTTTTTAATGGCTGATTTTATTTTTGTCGAGGTTACAACAACTTGCTTCTATTTCTTTGTGCCTTTGGATGCTCCTCACAGTTGTATTATGAATTTACAAACTCAATACACAGTCTTATAGCACCCTCTAGTGGCTAACAGTCCTCATTCTCGAAACCTGAACAACACTTTTAAAAGACAGACATGGACACTTAAATTCATAACTTAGTCAGTTACTTTAAAAAAAATCATCTTAATCAGTGCTGAGTTTATAATGAAGGATGTGCCATGGCTCAAGCAAATTTTTAACTTTCATAACTGATGTGGCAAGCACAGATGTGCTAGACTCAGTCCTGGCACAAATTAAGCACTGGTCTTAAGCTACAAAGCCAGTGTCTTTATTACAATATTCTGCAAGTCCTGGCACAAATTAAGCACTGGTCTTAAGCTACAAAGCCAGTGTCTTTATTACAATATTCTGCAAGCTACTAACTCCCCTTCCCCCCTCCTATGACCATACGCCACTTTACCTTGACCCCTTAGAGTGCGTGCCAACTACTTTTGTTAAAATATCTGTTTGACTTAATATATTTCTGTGACATTGAGTATTTTTCCCAGATCTGTGAAAGAGCTCTGTGTAGATCAAAAGCTTGTCTCTCACCAGCAGCAATTGGTCCAGTAAAAGTTATTACCACACCCATCCTGAGTCTCATAGTACAGCAGCAGTACTGACAGCCTCACCAGCCCTCTGGAAAAGGTGGGAGAGGGCCCAGGTCTGGCCCCTGGAAGGGGTTGTTACCTGCACAAATTTCTCTGTCACTTGCACACTTTAGGGACACCCACCCTTACCCAATTCCTAGGGCTCAGGGTGTAACTTCCTGCAGGTTTGGAGGATCTTTTGCTACTGAAAGAGCTTTACACAGTAATAGTTTTATTCTCTATTTATTGGCAATTCCCAAGCAAGCAGAATACACATGCTAAACACATGCTCACCAATCCTGATAAAGGCAAGCAGACTTCCCTGTTGGCCAGGCAAGGTCAGTCTCTCTGGATCTTAGCTGCTGCCCATCTTGGTCATGCAGAGGAGGCTGTGTCTTGGAAGTGAGTTTCTTTCTTTGACCCCAGTTTATGTAACAAAACTTGAGTCCTGCTTAGCTATACTGTAACCAATTATTTTAGTATAATTTTACTAACCAACATACTGTAGCAATTACCTAACCAATCATACCCCACTACTTCAGTTGATTTACACCTAGCAAAATTAATTACACAGCAGACAGAAACAGTTACACAAATCATAGAATGTGGATTCCATCATCTCAACTATTGGTAAACAGCTTCTTGCTGGATGAAATGCTGTTAATTAAGTTTTCTCTTTACCCATCTTGATATCTGTTTCTTTATCTGGTGCCATTAGGATAGGATCCCTTCTCACAGCCTAGTGTGACACTATTTTCATGCAATTTAGATGGAATGTGACTCCAGGCTTTACAGCTAATGGCTGCTGCTCTTCAGTCTGGCTGCAGAAGAAGGCTTTAGTTGAGGCCTTCCACTTATGGCTACAGAAAAACCATATTATTATAGGGTGGGGCCTAGGTGGGGTTGGGACTAGGCACCCCTCAGTGCTGCACAGAGTGTGCCTCATGGTACCGCAGCAGCAATTGAATAGGCCCAGGAGCTCCAGGCACTTTTGTATCACCGGGCCTTGGGGCAGTTGGCCCCTTTGCCCCTCCTATTGATGAGCCTGCAATACAGATGTAATATTCTGGTGCATTTGTTAAAATGAAAATTATTGTATCAGCCTACTACAAGAAGATAAATATCCTGAGTGGTTCTAAATCCCTCATCAGCACTTCCACTGCTGTGCTATATTATTCCTTTTGTGGGTGGGTGTGCTTGACCTGCTACTGCAAGCTCTAGGTCCCTTTGAATCACTGGGCCCTGGGGTAGTTGCCCCCTTTGCCCCCTCCTGTGCTTGCTCGTGTTTGCCCCAGATGAAAAGGAGAGAAAGAGCTGAGAGATGCCTATGAAGTTTGTAACACACATTTCCAGAAAACACAAGGCATCCTTTGCATAAATAGGGACTTTACTGGAGTTGTGGCAGAAATGGATTAGGTTTGCTGTAGTCCCCCTCCTTTCCCCACATCCTTCCATCAGCCCACTCTTGTCTTATTTAGCTAGTAAGTTCTTCAGGCAGAGATCTATCTTATACAGCACCATGAAATCACAGTATAAACCCCTCTCCATGAGTGAAACCGGAGCATGGACAGTCACCACCCATACTGACTCCTATGGATACAATTCAATCTTTTTAATTTGTACTTATATGCTTTCTCCAGCTGCCTCCCCACAGTCAATTTAGACTGCTTTTGCTGTTTCTCTGGTCCATCCTCCTTGCAACTGTCTCTTTTTCTCTACCTGCCTCAGAGCACCTCCTCTAATGCAAAATTCTTCTCTTAGTTGTAGGATGACTTTGAAGGCAGCCCTTCACTTTTATCGCTTTCTCTCTCTTCTGATGCTGCTTCATTCCCTTCCCCAAGGTCTCTCTGATAGCCCTCTTTCTGTATCGTTTTGCCTCCTTAGTTATGTAATAAAAGGCTTTTGAACCTAAAAAGTTTAATGGGTGGCCAGTAACTTGGCTGCCCGGGGAAACTAGCCTCTGTTCCCTCCCTTTGTGCCCCCCTCTTCAGGCCCCCTAACTCGTGCAGGTGCCCAAAGTATGCCCATCACTGCCCACAACCCCAGCACTGCTCAGCTGGGAGCAGGCAGGCAAAGCCCCAGCTCTGGTGTGCAACAGCTTCAATGCCCAGAGCTTCTGGGAGATGCAGCTGCTGCTCCCACAGTCCCAGAGCTCTGGCCCCAGAGCATTGGACAGGCAATGTGTCCAATCCCAACTCCCTGTGGGAGGGGCCACAATAACCTGTTTGCGGAATTTCAGTCTGCCCTGGCCTATGGTATCTGCTGCCCATGCTATTGTATCAACCCATAAATGAGCCAGACTGATTCCCGTTATGTGTCTGTCAGTGTCCTGCTGAGACAGAGACCTTGGGATGAGCTGGTGATTAGTCTGCCAACATCACAACAACGGCTTAAGGAGAGATTTTCAGCTTATATAAATAAGGTAAAATGTTGTATAAGCATATTTAGATTACAGAAACTCATACAATGAGATCATAGAGGAGCACTATAAAAGAGCCTTCAAAATAGGCCAGAACTAGAGCCAATACTTGTTCACGATGGAAAGGAGTGTACATTCACACCCACACACCCTAACATTTCATCTGGTTTGGTTTGATAGTATGGGTTTATTCTAACATGAAAGTTTGCAACTGTTTGGAAATGGGGGGATTTACTTAGGCTTGATTGAAAGTTCAAAGACTTTCCATTTCTATCACTGAGTTCTTTTATGATGTTTTTAGTGTACCTGAAGGCTCTTTCCTAACAACAACAACATGCTTGGCAGTGTGGGTGCAAAGTGTCCATGTCCATAAGTTTAAAAGCTCCACGAAGTTATTACTGATCTGGTACATCCAAATTAAACATTGGTGACCACAACGTTGCCACTTGTCCATGTCTGGGCAATGTCTCCTGACCTTGAGTCCAATCTTCGGGGCTCAGTGTACAGGGACACTATCGCTGAGGCAGGCGATATAGCCAAAAAGTTCAAGGTGGCAGTAACCAATAAGGGCTTCAATTCTCTCGAGGCCAGTTCTCAATAACACAACCCTATTACTGATAAAAATCAAACTATCAAAAATGCCCATCCGTCGCTGTTCATAGTGCATATGAAATGCCTCCAGTCTCCTGCTGTCTTGTTTAAGCAACTGGGCTAGTGAGTGAGGGTAGCTGTGACCCTGGCCCAAAGCACATTTAACTCAAGCAGAACAGCTTCAGCAGACAAGAGAACAGCAAGGCCAGGGCTACTACAGGGCAGGGGCAGGCATAGGCACTATAGGAAACTTAATCCCACACGGGCTACAGTGCAAGCTCACTGACAAATCTCTAGGCTACAGCTTCCACAAGCAAGAGGGAAACAAGCCCTCCAATGCCCAGGGGACATGCAGCACAACTGTGTTTAAAACTCTTCCAAAGTCCTTTTTAAGGCAGGCAGAGGGAGGAATCAAACCCACAGTATCACTAAGCAAGGTAGGAAGTCTAACCCTTAGACTACAAAGCACAGAGTTGCTGCCTCTCAAATAATATTTAATTAAACTAACTCAGGCGGTCCCCAGCCACCATCACCAAAGCTAGCTGTACAACCCAGGCACGTACGTGGGCTGCAGCACATCCTTCTTCTCATGTACCTTTTTCAGGGAGCAGAAAGGGGAACTGCTTGGACAATCCTCTAACACGGCAGAGAAGCCCCACCTCTGGCCTACAAAGGAAGACTCATATACCACAGAGGAAATTAAAATGGTACAAATGGCCAGACTTGGTCAGACCAATAATCCTGCTACTCCAGTTGCCCATCTTCCTACAGTGGCTGATGCCAGATGCTTCAAAGGCAATGGATAGAAGAGGGCAATTATCAAGAGAGCCATCCTGTCAGTCAACCACTCCCAACAACTGGTAGTCTGAGTTTTTGGGATGCCTGCAGCATGGGATGTGTCCCTGACTCTTGGCTAATAACCTTTGGTGAAGCAACTCCATGCACTTCCTTTTTTATTTAACTCACATCTTCCTGCAAGCCACAGTCAGCATGTGCCCTCCTTGCTAGTCGATGTCATGAAGGCCAAACTGTATCACCTTTGGTTTACTTTAAATCTGCTGCCTATTCATGTCCTTGGGTTACCCTGACTCGTGTTATATGAAGAGGTGAATAACACGTCCTTATCTCCTCCACGTGGCTTTCAGAGCTCAAGCATAGCTTGCCTTTGTAATGGCTTTCCCTGTTCCCAAAGAGAGACTGGCTCCCTGTTCCCAAAGTCAGAGTTGAGGCTCCTAGCTATTAGTCTAAAGGTTACATGGTAGGCATCAGCATCCTTCCCTCACTCTCCTCAGTTGTTTAGTGGGGCATTCAAATATACCTCATGAGAAACAATTTTGGCACATAAGTCGTTCCTGGCCAAGGATCACAAACAGCAGTCGGTACTTGGGAGGGGTAGACGCTGGTTCAGTTTCCTTCTTCCTGACACACGAGATTTGAATAGGACTCTGCAGTCTCTCACATGTGAGTCCCAGTTATTTGTTTAAGTAGCATTTAGACAAGGTCTAATTGCTGAATCCCTTTATAGTCCAATAATCTGGGTGCTTGCTCACCTGTGTGGGTGATGTGGGTTGAATCCTGTCTCAGAAGGGACCTGAGCCGCTGTCTCTGAAGTGAACATCCAGCAGCCTGACTAAGAAGTGGTCTCTTTGGGGTGGGCCTACCTTATCCTGTTCTGCTGCAATTGTTCCACTTTCATTTGGTATTGCCAGGGCTGTTCCCCACTCTGGGGCCCGCAAAAAGCTCAAAACTTTGCCTTTACAGACACTGGTTATCAAAAACTTCCCCCAGAATCACAATACACAGATTTTGGGGAATTTGCTGCCACCATCAAGTGCTTTTTATCCTTAAAAGTGAGGGTGAACACTTGAACTCACCCCAAGGGCTACCCCAAAACAGCTTGCAAAAAAGAAAAGAAAAACAAGCTGTTGGCTCTGGTAGCTGACCCTTCAGTCAGAAACATGAAGACATGCGTACACACACACAGACAGATCTACGAGGACACAAGAATCAAATCATTGCCTTAAAAGAAGTGATTTTTATTATAAAACAAAAGATAAACTTGATAAAAGCATACTTTGCTGCTAGATATTACAGAGCAACTAAGGGAAACAAATTAAAACAGAGAAAAATCTCAGGCACAATGCTTAGATGGTAAAGGGGGAGGAGCGGCATAGATTCTCACAGAGCAGTTCAAACCAAACCACAAAATAAAGAAAAACTACCCTGAATGCGACTGGATTCACATTTCCCTGTTACTTCTAATTTTCTCTTTGTTCAGTCCACTCCCATGCTCTGAATTCCATGGGGGCATGGTAGTCCTGCCTGGGTTTAAATTATTCTGTCAACTCCTGGTTTCTTTCTCCCACACAAAGAAAACAGGAAAGGAACCTATATACAATTCAAATTTCAATACACACTCTCAATTGGCATAAACAACGAAAAGCACCTTATAGACTAACAGATTTATTGGAGCATAAGCTTTCATGGGAAAAGACCCACTTCATCAGATGCATGTAGTGGAAATTCCAGAGGCAGGTATAATATACAGGCACATAAAAAGAAAGGCGTACCAATCAAGAGGAAGACCATTAATAACAAGGTCAATTCAGTCAAGGAGGATGTGGCCCACTTTTAGCAGCTGATGTGGAGGTGTGATCACCAAGCAAGGAGAAACTGATTTTGTAGTTGGCTAGCCATTCGCAGTCTTTGTTTAATCCTAAATTGATAGTGTCAAATTTGCAAATTAATTGTAGCTCTGCAGTTTCTTTTTTAAGTCTGTTTTTGTTGCAGGATGGCTACTTTTAAATCTGCTACTGTGTGCCCAGGGAGACTGAAGTGTTCTCCAACAGCAGGGGTTCCCAAACTTTTTGACACGGGGACCAGTAAATCCATTAAGGAGCTTTTGGAGGACCTGTACCATTCATTTGCATATTTGCCTATTCATTAAGCAAATGATGAATATGCAAATAAGTTTCTGGTCCTCCAAAAGCCGTCAGTGCCATCTTTAGCAAAACTTTTGATATGGTCACCCACAATATTCTTGCCAGAAAGTTAAGGGAATATGGATTGGATAAGTGGACTGTAAGATGGATAGAAAGCTGGCTAGAGCAGGGTTTCCCAAACTTTTTACTTTAGTTGGAACCCATTTTTTTAGTACTGTTTTTTGCAGCCTAAAAATATAAATGCATATAAAAAAATGAAAAATGAATACATTTTCACTGCATATTATTTATTCACAATAACACTACATAACATAAATCTTAATTACAATTTAACCAGTAGAATTTTAACAGTTGTAAAGTTTGTTTATTTATAATTGAATGAGTTGAATATAAGTTATGTGTTCACTTTATAGCTTTTAAATAACTAAAAAGAGAACTAATGGCAAGGGTGATATTGTTTTGTGTCACATAGCAACTTTGTCAGGAGCAAAAGAAGAAAGTTTCATCTTCAAATCTGGTTCAACATTCAATCTATTTCTATATTTATTTTTGAAGAAAACCAAAGATGAGAAACTAGTTTCACACTTACATGTCGTGACGAAAGGCATAAAGAATTTGACTGCTTTCTCAGATAAATGTGAATATTCATTTCTACAGCTCAACCAAAAATCAATCAAGGAGAGTTTATCAAAGTTCTCTTAAGGCAGAGTCACAGGAAAGTTCAATTAATGAATCCACTTCTGTTGCACTCAATTGTAGTATTTCTTCATTTTTGGTGTCAACAGTAAACGGGTTCTTAATCCACATTTTACTGGCGTCAATTGGAGGAAAATATTTATTTAAACTTTGTTAGCCCCAAGAGGTGTTCTTGGATTGCTGCAAGAATCGCATCGAGATACTAGTTTCAGCATATTTTTCTTATAATTCAGTTAAAGTACAAAAAGACTTAAAGTTTCTCTTGTTAACTCGCTATGCCCATAAACTAAGTGTTTTAATTGTTGCCTCAACTTTTTCGTGAACTTTGAAAATATTAATTTTAGTGCCTTGTAAATTCAAACTTAAATCATTTAGAAGACAAAGTATGTCACATAAGTAAGCCACCATTGTTTTGTTAACCAAACAAATTCATGAAACCTATCTTTAAATGTAAATATAACATCTTTTGTTGATGGAGGCTGTCACTCCAAGAATAAAACTTCATCCTTCATTTCAAAGAGTTGTTTCAAAATGTTTCTTTTCGACAGCCATCGAATCTCACAGTGTAGTAAGAGATGCTCATGTTCACTTCCTAATTCGTTGCACAAAGCAGTAAAGATTCTGGAATTCAAAGGATGAGATTTTATATAATTTATAAACTTCACACATTCTTGAAGAGTGGAACTCAAAAGTGATGGCATAGTTTTCACAGCTAATGCCTCTCTGAATACTGTAGTGCACCCATACACAGTCAGGCGCTACAGTTCGAATCCACGGAACAAGCCCAGTGCGAGACCCTGCCATTGCTTGAGCCCCATCACTGCTCAGTCCAACACACTTTTTCCAGTCAATATCACTTTGAATAATACAATCATTTATTAGCTTAAAAATTTCAGCAGCCGTTCTTGTTGGAAGTGGTTTACAAAATAAGATCTTCTTGAATGGAGCTTTCATAATCATATCTAATAAAACACATCAAATTGGCAGCATCAGCTATATCAGTGCTTTCATCCACTTGTAATGCAAAAAACTGACTATTCTGTATTCGGTGAATGAGCGTTTTTTCAATATTTTTCACCATTTCTTCAATTCTACATTTTATTGTATTGTTGGATAAAGACAGAGAACCCAACTGATTTCCCTTTTTTCCTCCATAAATACAGGATGTAATAATATTCAATGCAAGAAGTATTAACCTTTCACCAACAGTATGCAGGAAACCTGTCTCGGCTATTAGTTTTGAAACTTCATATGAAGCCAACACACAGTTTTCATTTGAAGAGCCCATAGAAAGTGCATGCTTTTTTTTAAAAAGCAAAAGCTAATTCATTTCTCTTATTTATGAAAAAATCTATGGGCTTACTCGCGTATTCTGGATGTTTGCATTCCAAATGGCGTTTCAGTTTTGATGGTTACATGCACTCGTTGGATAGTTGTGTGTGACAGATTAGGCATAATGGCAAGTGATTATCACTACCAACACTTATAAAACCAAATTTCAAATACTCAATCAGAATAATTGCGGGTCCAAGGAGTTTTTATCATCTTCTTCTCACTTGTACTAGGCTGCACATCATTCAAACATTTTGTAGTTGTATTTCCAGTCACATTCTTCAGCCATTTATCCATATTGAAGATGAAAATAAGAGGGTATGTTGTTGAAAATAAATGAAAAAAGCTTAAGCAGTTAACCTAAGAGGACGTGCATGTTGTCCCACTGTGCGGAAACAAGCTGAGGCTGCTGTATCACATGACAGGAAAACCAATGACACAGGCTTGGCTGCATGAAAATACACGTGCTTCCGGGGAAACAAAGCCCTTTCTCTCTACCCTTGCCAGGTGGCCTGCACTCTCCGACCCTGTGCGGCCCCTACAGAGAGCCCGCCCCCTGGAGGAGCCACTGAATTCCCATAAGTAGTAGTCCACCACTCACCCATGGAGACCACCGCCATCCAGCAACCCCAGTTGTATCCTCCGTCCAGCCAGGGCTTGGGGATGCTGGGAGGCCAGAACTCCCAGCTGTATCCTCCGTCCAGCCCGGGCCAGGGCTTGGGGATGCGGCACCACATGGGCATGCTTGGAGCCCGGAACACCCCAACAGCCATGCCGCAGCCCGGTAGCGGGCTGCGGCCCATAGTTTGGGAAACGCTGTCCTACAGGTTTTTGTATGTTACCATTCCTGATATCTGATTTGTGTCCATTCTTTTACATAGGGACTGTTCAGTTTGGCCAGTGTATATGGCAGAGGGGTATTGCTGGCACATGGCGTATATTACATTGGTAAATGTGTAAGTGAATGATCCCGTGATGGTGTGGTTTATGTGGTTAGCTTCTGTGATGGTGTCACTGTAAATATGGGGGCAAAGTTGGCACCAAGGTTTGTTGCAGGGATTGATTCCTAAGTGAGAGTTACTGTGGTGTGGTATATAGTTGCTGGTGAAAATAATGGTTCTCTTAATTGGTTCTCTTGGCCCCCTGGCCAAAACCTTTGCTAGCGACCTGAATTAACAAGAAAGATCCTGATTAGATCACCAGTGCTGGAAGTTCTCTGACCACTGCCTCCACAAGATGATAGCCTGGCCAAGATAATAGCTGGGTTATAATGCCCTCCAGATTAATATTTAGGGTGAAGATCAAGTTCATAGGATGAGCATCTGTGGGAGGAGTTTGTTCAGAGATGTAAAAGATCTAGAGAGTCAAATGAAAAGAGGTGTTTTAGGATTTTGCACCTTCAACCTTGTCAGTGAATGTTGAGATCTCCCAGGACTATACATCTGCAGTATATCACCATCGTTGCCAAAAGCTGTAAAAAAATTCATAGAGGAATTTCATCAAAGCTGTGTTATACAATATTGCTGGCCACATCCTGAGGCAAAGCTCTCTAACTTCAATAAGTATGCGCGTAACTATTGAGCCAGATTTTAGATCATGTGCGTGAGTCACTGGGAAGCCTAGAGCTGGCATAGTGGCTCCCATTCTGTTCTCAAATTACCCCTTATAGCGCAGGAGATATAGCTGAGGGTGTAACCAGAACCCATCTGTATTGCAGTGATCCTCAGCTGCTAGAACAGCCTTCAGAGTAGCCCACAACTTATGCTGCAGACTAACCTAGTCTGTGATCAGTGAGCCAAAAAGAGACAATTTTTCTTCCCCAAGAGCAGTTTGGAGGTAGCCTTGGATAGCAGCTGTGATATGCACTTTGTCTAGTCAAAGCAGTGCAAAGTAGTCAGCATGGCTTTGAGAATCTTATCATTAGTCACAGTGAGTACATCTAACTATAGTTAAACCCTCAAGGTTGGCCTATGTCAGATGACTCAATCTTGGGGGGGGGGGGGGTTAGGCTATGGGGCTGGTTAGTTACAGAGTAGACATTTTGGCTGCAGCTCAGGTCCTTGCCCTTCCCTTCCCTCCCCCCAGAACTAAACAGTACCATAGCCCAATCCCAAGTCAGCTGACATGGACCAGTCACAGCTGTTTAATTGCAATGTAGACATTCCCCATATGGACATAAGTGAGAGAAATGTGTCAGAAAATGCAGCCCAAAATTACACTGTTGCCATATCATTTTACAGACTCATTTAATTGTCTACCCTTTATAAATTCCTCATCTTTCTACATTAGCGCTTGCTAGTGTTCTCCTTCCTGTCTAATATATTTATTTAGGTATAGGCCCTTAGCTCTATTAGCACACAGTTTCAAGTAGAATTTCATTTTGGTACTTTTTTGCATTCTTTATTGGTTCTCAGCTTTAATATCCTGTTAACTTAATTAACCTACTTGTAGTGGGGTGTATCAGGCCCTTTGAGGCTCCCTACTGAAGACCTCATGGTCCTATCAAACTCCCCACCCCAGAAAAGGAGAAATAAAGGTGCATCCTCCAAGCCTGGTGGATCAGCCCTTTGCAGTTAGAGGGCCTTAGAAGAGAACAAGGTAACTACACTACTGAAATGAAACTAGTGAATACCAATACCATTAAATACTGCTACCAATAGGTACATAAGAGAAAATGCGATGACAGATGTCTGTAGACAACCCATGTATTTCAGGTAAAGCAGTCAACATTAACATCAGGTATTTAAACTGAGGTGTAATTGTTTTGCTCCTTTTCCAAAAGAGTGCATTTTCCTTAGAAATCTAATCTTTTGTGGAAAGGCTTGAATGGCATTTTCACCTTTAAATGATGAAAAGTCTACAGGTCTAGTATTTTAAGTTGTGATGATGGATGGATGTCAGGCTGTATAGAATGTAGAATAACTACTGTTGTTATATACTATCTAAATTAGCTACAAGACACAAAGAACTGAGCACAAATTTCTCTTTCTTATGCCTGTCCGTGAACAAATAATCACACAGAAGCTTCTATTTTGCATTCAATGATACCAAGAGGTGATAGTCTGAGAAAATTGAAAAGACTAAATGCTTGACATGTACCTGGCAAGAAGACTGATAGTTCTGTCTCATCTCACACTGGAATTGCTGAAAGAACTCACAGCAAAGTATTATGTTAAGACTGCAAGATTTAATGAGAACTGTAATAAAACCAGCTATCCCAAGGCCTTGGAAGTGAATGCTCCAGAGACCTCAGAGAGGAGTCTATAGCAGCAGCTGTGAAGCAAGCATATAAACCTAGAAAATTCATCTAGACCACCTGCTATAACTGTTAACTTGAAAATAATCCATGAACATCTTGCACATTGATCTTGTTTTTATCTGAATTTCAAAAAATACAGCTCAAAGTGAGTTGTGGGGGAGAGATTGCTATGAAAAACTGAACATTGTTTGATCCAGCACACCATTTATAGGTCCACTTGCTTGTAAAAGTAGTCATCTGAAACTATGGCACAGCACTAAGGTAATGACGTATTCCAACTTTACCTAATCAAGTACAGGTTTGCCCTCCCTAGTCAAGTACCCTCGGGCTCTCTGAGCTCTCCTTGGGGCCACCAGCCTCCAAGGTCACTGGCCCCTGATCCTGGGCTCTTCTCCCAGCCGCCAACTTCGCTCCTAGCCTCAGCTTGGCTCCCGGCCACCGGCTCCTGTTGCCCACCCAGCTCTGCAACAAGTCCCTGCTGGGGTCCTGCTGCCCACCAGCTACCACTCTGTCACCAGGCCTCTCTGGTCCAGCAACATCTATGGTCCGGCCAGACCATGGATGATGTTGGCCCAGAGACATTCAACTGATACCATTGCTGTAGAATCCACTATAGGCAATCAATCAATCAACATTTCACTTTAATCAAGAAGGGGGATTAATATGAAAGTTGAAAGGTGGATAAGCAACTGGTTAAAGGGGAGACTACAGCGGGTCATATTGAAAGGTGAACTGTCAGGTTGGAGGAAGGTTACTAGCGAATTTCCTCAGGGATCAATTTGGAGCCAATTTTATTTAATCTTTTTATCGCTGACCTTGGCACCAAAAGTGGAAGTGTCCTGATAAAATTTGCAGATGACACAAAGTTGGGAGGTATTGCCAATTCAGAAAGGGATCAGGATATCATACAGGAAGATCTGGATGACCTTGTAAATTGGAGTGGTAGCAATAGGATGAAATTTAATGGTGAGAAGTGTAAGGTTATGCATTTAGGGATTAATAACAAGAATTTTAGTTATAAGCTGGGGACACATCAGTTGGAAGTAACAGAGGAGGAGAAGGACCTTGGAGTCCTGGTTGATTATAGGAGGACTATGAGCCGCCATTGTGACATGGCCGTGAAAAAGGCTAATACGGTCTTGGGATGTATTAGGCGAGGTCTTTCCAGTAGGGATAAGGAGGTGTTAGTGCCATTATACAAGGCATTGGTGAGACCCCATTTGGAGTACAGTGTACAGTTCTGGTCTCCCATGTTTAAGAAGGATGAATTCAAACTGGAACAGGTAAAGAAGGGCCACTAGGATGATCCGAGGAATGGAAAATCTCTTTTATGAAAGGAGACTCAAGGAGCTTGGCTTGTTTACCTTAACCAAAAGAAGGCTGAGGGGGGACATGATTGCACTCTTTAAATATATTAGAGGGATAAATACCAGGGAGGGAGAGGAGTTATTTAAGCTTAATACCAATGTGGACACAAGAACAAATGGATATAAGCTGGCTAGTAGGAAGTTTAGACTTGAGATTAGACGAAGGTTTCTAACCATTAGAGGAGTGAGGTTCTGGAACGGCCTTCCAAGGGAAGTAGTGGGGGCAAAAGATCTATCTGGTTTCAAGATTAAACCAGATGGCTACGTCTACACTGGCCACAATTTCCGGAAAAGCCATGCAAATCAGGTAAGTCGGGATAGGGAAATGTACGGGGGATTTAAATATCCCCTGCGGATTTAAATAAACATGTCTGCCGCTTTTTTTCCGGCTTGGGGAAAAGCCGGAAAAAAAGCGTCTAGACTGGTGCGATCCTCCGGAATAAAGCCCTTTTCCGGAGGATCTCTTATTCCTACTTCAAAGTAGGAATAAGAGATCCTCCGGAAAAGGGCTTTATTCCGGAGGATCGCACCAGTCTAGACGCTTTTTTTCCGGCTTGGGGAAAAGCATGGGGTACAGATCACAGCTGGAGGATTCTCTGCATCTTGGGGTCTTCAAAGTATTTGAAGGCTTCAATATCTGAGATATAGGTGAGAGGATTATTCTAGGAGGGGGTGGGTGAGATTCTGTGGCCTGCACTGTGCAGGGGGTCAGACTAGATGATCATAATGGTCACTTCTGACCTTAACGTCTATGCGTCTATGAGAATGTCTAAATTATATGTCTTTAAAGTTGCCATAAGGTTTCAAAATTAAGCAAATTTATACAAAATCAGAGAAATAAACTCTGGTTTTATGCATTCATCTGCTTGTAAGTGTCAATTTGTATCTTGCTGTCATAGGTTGAACATATGAAGAAAATGCATAAAATAAAGATTGTAGATGACCACGAGGGAGGTTTTACCATTGTATATGGCACTGGGGAGACTGTTACAAGAATACTGTGTCCAGTTCTAATGTCATACTTTAAAAACACTATATGAAGCTGAAAAAGTGAGGAAAGCTTTTGTAACATCCTTTGACCTACCCATCCTATCTTCAGCCTCAAATGTCTGGACTTAACTGTACCTGAACATAGCATCTTCCCCAGAATCATAACTATTTCCACATTCAGCATTGCTTCACTTGGAAAGTGATGCTTTTTGCACTATTACTGAAGTTGTAGCATCATAAAGGAATCGCTGTCCTGTAAAGAACACCAACATGACCATACAAATGGAGTATAAGTCCTGACAAGGGGTTAAATAGGTGCTATTGTTGGTAGAGGAATCACCTTTCTGCATGAGTTGGAAAGAGAAAGCACATAAATCTGTCAGAAAATTTTGAATCTAAATTTCCTTGCCTCCTCATCTTGCTCTGTTTTTTGTTTGTTTGCACTTCAGCTCTGTCCCATGCCTTGGGGCTCCCAAGTTCTGTATGTGTTGGCAGCTGAATTTACCTTCTGTTTTGTGCCATTTCTTAAATACTTTGTGAAGGAGCTACAACTATGTAACTTTCATTATCTCTAGAGTTCAGTCACATAACATCAGAAAGGTGGCAGTATTGTACTGTGTTTTCCACCTACTTTAATAGTACTCATGCAGGTGGTATCTGTGGATTTCAAAATTATTTATAAAAGTCAAAGACAATTTGTTTCTAAATACCCTATCTTTTTGTCTAAAAAGCAAGTATGTTAGTAGATTTGTTTGACTTAAGAGATGGCTCTATGGTAAAAGCAAACAAATATCTACAAAGTATTAACAAAAGGAAAAGCCTGAGTTTGAAGTCAACTGAGTTGTATGGGTATAATTGAGAAGAGACTTTTCCCTGATGCATCAAATCAATCCAGAACCAACCCCAGGATTAAGTGATGGGTTTTTAAGCAGCCAAGAACAGTTGGAGTTCTGGAAGATGTGAATTCTTCTTCATAGCTCCACATTTGGGGTGCATGCGGCAGTTAAAACTAAATAGTCATGTTCTGATTTTATTAGTCAGCTGTTGCTGCAAACAGACATAACACATGTTCCTAAGAACTTTTTTTTAAGAGATAGCATTTTAAGCATCACAAACTTTAAAAACCTACACCAGTTCATAAATACAGGATCATGTGGGAGGAGTCTCATCTGTGATCTCTTACCATGCCTAATCATATTTTCTTCATGTTTCACACAGGAATAACCAGAATGACAAGACAGCTTTGATTTTTAACAAGCCCGCTTAATTTAATTCTTTTCTGATTTCAGTGGGAGAAACTACAGATGACAACAAGTGAAAGGAGGAAAATAGTCTGCTCAGTTACATTCCATATTATTGCTATTACCTGTGTTGTTTGGTCCCTATATGTTTTAATAGATCGGACTGCTGAGGAAATTAAGCAAGGCAATGACAACGGTAAGTGTCTTTATATCCTTCTCTGCCAACAGTGAGGGGGTACAGATATGCAGACACATAGCAAGGTATTAGAGGCTTGGCTTGACAAAGCCAAGGACACAGAATTCAGTTTACAAACCTGTTTTTTGCTCACTGTATTTTCTTTCCTGCCATGCCAAGAGATCACAGTTCAATGCACCCATCACAACAGCTAAACTATTCAGTTCATTCTTTTCATTTAACTTCAGTAGCTCAGCTTTTTTAAACTATAATTAAAAATTGATGCATGAAACTCAAAGTTCATTGCAAGTTCAGAACATCCAAAAACCTTAAACCACTCATCTGACCTACTGACGTCTCTCAAGTCTACAAAATTGGGGTTGTAATTTTGCAACAGGCTCTTAGAAGATTCCAAGCAAGTTGACTTGACTTCCAGAGCCAGCACAAAATTCACTGGAGTGTAAAAATTCCTATGCAGCCCTTAATGTGGGAATTAAATGTCACAGAGGTCTTTTCCTGCATTCTCTGCACACAGCTGGATTTCATTCTCTGATAGCAGCCTTTTTTGTGATATTTCAGCACTTCAGGTTCTAATGGGTACCCATACATGCAAAGATTGAGCAAAATGAATGTAAGAGGGAGCAATTACTGGAACAGTTTAGAACAGAAATAGTCAATTATTTTTGTCAACATCCAAATTTCTTCATCAAGGCATAGTCAAGGTCCTAGATCCAGAGAAAACAATCAGTAAATATAAAGATTTGGTGGGGTTTTTTACAAAGCTTCTGACTGTCCAGATTTGATCTATAGTCTGACTATTGACTACTCTTGATTTAGAACTTTAAAACAAGCGTTGACTGTTATTTCAGTACTACTAATAGTATAATAGTTCTTTCAGGATACCACAGCCAGTATTACTGTGTTAAGGTTTTTGGGATCCGTTATGAGTTCACAACTGGATTTACATAGCTGATTTGTTTTACAACAGACTACAATGGGTTAATGAGCTAAGCAGATCATTTCCAACATGCTAGAGTATACTACATTCGTAGAGTTGCAAATGCTCTGCTCCTTTTAGTAGCCAGAATGCATTAAGGTAAAAATGTAACACATGGGAGAAAATCGTGGCCATGGATATGCCTCTGGGCTCTCAGTGAAGTCAATGAGGGAAACAGACAAGTACATTCAGAAACAGAATTTGATCCATAGAGAGTGGCATTATTTGAGTAGCTTGGACCTCCTACTGCAGACAAAACTGAATAGCTCTTATTCCCTACCATGAGGCAGTAGCATACCCACTCTTGCATACTAGCCTACTAACGTGAGAAGATGGGGGCGGGGGTTGGAAATTCCTAACACTATTTTCCTTACTGTTGCTTGGAATACAGGCAGTCCCCGAGTTACGCGGATCCTCTCCAGCAGACCAGGGAGAGGAAGCAAAGCGGCGGAACACGTGGGCAGCGGACAGCCCTGTCAGCTGGCCGCGTCCTCCGCAGCTTGGCTCTGCTTTGCCCCCCCCCCCCCCCGTCTCCCTGGTCTGCAGACCAGAGGGATGGGGGGCAAAGCAGAGCAAAGCCGCGGAGCACACGGGCAGCGGACAGCCCGGACGCGTCTGGGCTGTCCACTGCCCGCGTGTTCCGCCGCTTTGCTCCCCATCCCCCTGGTCTGCAGACCAGGGAGACGGGGAGCAAAGCCACAGAGCCTGAGGGCAGCAGGACAGCCACGGCGCATCTGGGCTGTCCCGCTGCCCCCATGCTCCGTGTCTTTGCTCCGGACACCTGTGGTACAGCAGCTGGGGCGCTGCCAGTTGGTCCCGTAGCGCCGCTCTGGGCACGACTGGACCAACCGGGCAGCACCCCAGCTGTTCTGCCCCAGGCGTCCTGATTCAGCCACTGCTGGTCAGATTCAGCAGCGGCTGAATGAGGACGCCTGGGGCAGAGCAGCTTGGGTGCTGCTGGGTTGGTCCAGTAGCGCCGAGGAGCGGCGGCGCTACTGGACCAATCCAGCAGCACTCCAGCTGCTCTGCCCCAGGCGTCCTCAAGTCAGCCGCTGCTGAAACTGACCAGTGGCTGACTACAGGAAGCCCCTGCCCTGGGCTTCCTGGAATCAGCCGCTGATCGGTTTCAGCAGCAGCTGACTTGGGGATGCCTGGGGTTCTTAAGTTGAATCTGTATGTAAGTCAGAACTGGCGTCCAGATTCAGCCGCTGTTGAAACTGATCAGTTTCAGCAGTGGCTGAATCTGGACGCCAGTTCCGACTTACATACAGATTCAACTTAAGAACAAACCTACAGTCCCTATCTTGTACGTAACCCGGGGACTGCCTGTACTTACTCCAGAGTCTGGTGAGATGACAGAAATATGTACTCAAACCAGAAATCAGAATGGGTACATCTACACTGTGGGGCTATTTTGGGATACTGGAACTATCCCGAAATAGCTATTCCACGTCTATCGACACAGGCTGTTATTTTGAAATACATTTCAAAATAACAGGTGGCTTATTCTGACGTCCTGGTAATTCTTGTTCCACGAGGGTTAAGGGACATTTTGGAGTAGAGAGTTATTTTGAAATTTGGTCCTGTGTAGACAGAGCCAAATTATGAAATAAGTTATTTTGAAAAACACTTGAAATAAGCTACGCAATTTGCATAGCGCAAATGCTTAGCTTATTTCGAGCTAAGGGTGCTGTGTAGACACATCCAGTACCTCCACTGCCTTAAATGGAGCTAGTGATTTACAGCAGCTGAGGCTATTGCCAGTGTGGAACTTTTCAAAACTAACAGTACTTCTCCACCAGTAGGTAGGATTTTCAGAAGATCCTAAATCAGTGTGTGGAGTAGCTGTTATTTGGAGTCCAACTGACTTTGACTTGTGCTAAAAGTCACTTTGATTTTCAATTTTTCAGGTGCCACTGTGATAAAGTTAGCACTTAGATAAGCGTTTATGATCTCTCACTTAACCATATTTTATCACAGATCTCCTTATCCAAGAAATTGCTGCTAAGATGTTTGAACTCAAATTACTGCCCTAATTGTTGCAATGAAGCTGAGCAATTGAGCATCTCAGTGGGTTTTAATCCTATGGCTGACAATATCCTTTCAGGAGTTACTTGCTCTGACTCCCAACAGTTTAATTTCTCCCTTCTTCAATTTTCCCAGGTGTAATATCTGGATAACTGGCATATTTCTCAGCATTGCTGTGAAACTAAAAAATCCTTAGCATATATAGAGTGCAAATCATGATCAAGGTGACTTAGAAACAGGATAGTTTAAAACATTTCTGTATGTGACTAAGAAATTTATTTAAAGTAAAATATCTAGAAAGCAGCATTCGTACAAAGGCTTATGACATGCATTCCCAAAATCACACTTGAGCATATTATGTATTGATGCCAACACTGTCATCATTAGATTTGATGCAGTAATGCACAGTTGAGGGTTTTTTGCCTCATTTTTAGCCATATTGCTGAACATATGAAGAAGTAGCTGCTGTGTTAATTATCCTGTGACTATAAAGCTGTTCCCACTATAGCAATAATTGATTTTTGTAAAATCGTTAGACTACTTCTAGGCTAAAGTGAATCATCTTAGCATTACTCATATCATTACTGAGTTCAGATTCTCTGTTCTGTAGCTATAGTGTCATCACCAGTAGAGACTTTTCTGCAATTATAGGAAGACCTTTCAAGTGTTTTCCTGTTTTTAAACTGAGAGCAAAGAGTGCAAAAAGGCATCCCAGGAACTTTGACGTTCTTATTTAACTAAGTAGGAAAATCATAATGTACTGGATTAGGAGAAAAAAGAAAAATAGAGAAGTCATGGATGGCAGATATGAGAGATAAGGGGAGGCAATTCACCATCCTGCTCCTTTTTCCTACCCCTAGTCTGAAGGTTTCTGAAGGCAGGCTGTTGCTGCTTGGAAACTGGTTACTCTTCCCCAGAAGTGGATCTGTTAACTTAAAAGTGAAAAGACTTCCAGCTTGCCAAACCTATTAGCATAATGCTGAACCTGTGAAAGAGCCATTAAGTAGTAATGCCCCCTTGAGATTGCCTCTGGAAGCTGATACACTTTAGTTAAATATTATTTAGACAGCGGTAACTCTGCACTTTGTAGTCCAGTGGTGAAACTATCTACCTTGCTTAGTAGTGCAGTGGGTTTGAATCCTCCCTTTGCCTGCCTTAAGAAGAGCTTTTGAGAGTTTTCATATGCAATTGTACTGCATGTCCCTTGGGCAATGCAGGACTTGCTTTCTTCTTGCCTGTGGAAGCTGTTTGTTTAAACATTGGTTGAGACAGGAGCTGTTACTGCCTTTTGTAGCCCAGAGGCCTTTGACTGTAGCAGGTATGGGTTTGAGTCTCCCCTGGTGCTTGTGCCTGTCCTGGTTCTGTAATAGCCTAGGGCTTGCTGCTTTGCTTGAGTTAAATGTGCTTTGGAACAAGTTCACACATACACAATTTCTAATCCAATTGCTTAAACAAGACAGCAGGAGACTGGAGGCATTTCACATGCATTGCTAACAGCGACTGAAGAGTATTTTTGACCATTTGGTTTTTATCAGTAACAGGGAGACATTATTGAGAACTGGCCTCTAGAGGACTGTAGTAAGTTCTCATTGATAACTGTGAGCAGTGCTGGGGTCATGGGGCTGCAGCTTGCTCCTGCGGAGGTAAGGGCACTAGAAGAGGGGAGCACACAGGAAGGCTAGACTCCCTGAGCAACCAGCTCACTGGCCACCTTCGAGAGAGGTATAAACAACAACAACAAAAAATTGTGGTGCTGATTTTTCACTAGGTAGATTTCTTTCCACTAATTTGCTATTGAACTAATGCTAGCTACAGCACTATGCCAGAACAACACAATATTATGTGCCATTGTTCCATGAGGTATAAAATAGGGCATGCCAGGTATTGACTCAGGAATATTTACATAGACCTTACTATGAAGCAAACTAGGGTGTAAATTTAGTAAATCTGTTCTGGTCATGTGAGTCTTGCTGCCACTCATTAAAATACTTTGTTAGCAGAATCCATGAAGCAACTTAGTGTGAAAGGCTAGGGCATAGTACACAATTGAGTTTCCTTGTAGATAGGGATGTTAACAGGTAGCCAAGTAATAGTTAACCCGCACTGCAAGCTGCTTGCCACAGGCAGAGAGGGCTGCTCCAGTCCTGCTGGGCCCCCAATTAGGGCTGCCAGCTCCTTGCCTACGCGGGTAGGAAGCCAACACCCTGGGTGGGGCTGGAGCAGCCCCTGCCCAACAGAGCTAGAGCAGTCCCCCTCTGCCCTCCCCACCAACCAGTTTAAAACAGGGAATTTAACATTTAACTGGTTAATTAAATGGGATTTTACATCTCTACTTGTAGACCAGCCATCACACTTCAAACATCAAAATTAATATTTCTAATGAGCAGCTTAGTTATGTATTATAACAGTAGGACCCAAAACACAATGATCTTACCCTTCCAGTTCAGATAATTACATTGTCAACTTAAAATAGATGCTATGGGCGTAGATACCATCAAAAGATAAAAATGTCTGTTGTTGTTGTTAAGAACAGTATTATCTATCTGTCGGAGAACCTGATCCTGCATTTCTTGTTAAACACAAACTCCTCTTAATTTGCTAAAAGTTTAGGGATCTGATCTTGTTTTTTTGCACCTGTTCCTATGATCTAGGCTGGGGACAGCTGCTGTCTTCTACCATAACAACAGCTGCTCTTCTTGTTTGTGAAGACTGTATACATATAGTACATAACATTTGGAATCTTTTGAAAAAAAAAGTTAGGTTAACATACAGTACAGGGATGCATAGGCTACAGGAGAGAAGGAATCAGCAAGACATTATGAAATGACAATGATACTAATTTTAACTTTTTTCTTTGCAAGGTGTCCTTGAATGGCCATTTTGGACAAAACTGGTTGTGGTAGCAATTGGGTTCACTGGAGGCCTAGTCTTCATGTATGTACAGTGTAAAGTCTACATTCAACTGTGGCGCAGACTGAAGGCTTACAATAGAGTGATCTTTGTTCAGAACTGCCCAGACACTGCCAAAAAACTGGAGAAGAATCCTTCATGCATTCAGAACTCTGAAATAAAGGATGCTGTGGTAGTGCCAGTATCACAGACAGGTACAAACTCACAGCAATCAGCTGAAGAAATGACCTCTGAGGTCATGCCAGTTTGACAGAGGTGGCATTGTTTCTTCATTGAAGAAGGAAGCATAAGTGTTTTTTTTCACACCAGAACCACTACAGGAAGCAGAAACAATCCATGCATTTTAAATAAAAGAAAAAAATCCCTGACTAGGGAAATGGATAGAGTGATGCACCATGCATTACTTATGGAATGTGACAGTTTGTGAAATAGCTTCTCAATTAGTCGCCCAGGTGTAGTGGAAGTATAGCAAGTACAACAGAGAATAATCCTAACAGAAATGACAAAATGACTTATTTAAACTGGATGACCAGGAGGAAACAGATCTGCTATAACTGTTCTGTTTACAGAAAATGAACAACTTACCATCTATTTGTTACTACTAGGCATCCTATTTGCTGATCATCATCACCTTAAAAATACACTTCAAGGTACCATCATTGATAAATCATTCACATAAAACATAAATCAGCAAAGTAAACTGACCTGCACCATGTCACTCACTTTCTAAATCTCGTAAAGTAATCATTTCATAGTTGTATGGCTACAGTGGAGCCTGAATGTTTTGGCAGCCATGTGAGCTGAGGATATGTAAAGCACATGTTTAATGTTTTTGGATATGTAGGTTTTTCTTCTCCCAGAATCAAAACTTAGTCTTTGAGTCCCCTAATTGTCTCAAATACTTCCTTGGTCCTGTAAAATACTTTAGCCACAGGGCTAAAATTATTAGCTCTACATGTGGACCAACTTTTAGTGCTGCTTATCTAAATAGTGAATTCATATGAACTCTATGCCAATATTTGTAGAAAGGATATACAGTAGATGGTGTTTGTCCATGTTCATGAAAACTTAAGTATGATCAAAGGCATTACAAATTGAAGCATACAGTCCATTACAAAAGATTATGAAATGAATTTAACTTTCAGTCCTAGTGTATAAAAAGCAGAGTGAGGGGGGAGAGAGAAGTTTTGGATTTTTTTTTAACATTCATGCTGCAGCAATTAAAGTAATCACAAAAAAGAGCATACCTAAATGTATTAAGATGTCAGTATCATTCTACTCTGACTTGTAGTATCTGTCCTCTATTCAGGATAAGGCTGAGCAATTAGGGATTCAACAGTTCAGTTAATTATGTGTTGAGCATTTTCATGTAAAACTGAAATGTGAATAACTTTGAAAAGTGCAATAGATAAATGAATGTAGATAAAATGGTGTCCAACAGAAGTGAGTTACATACAGAATTATGTGATCCACTTTTGGTTGCTATGGAATTTAATATTGGGACACTAGCCCAAGTGGCTGGAAGTACATGTGTATTGGTTTGGTTAAGTTGGGGACTATAGTAAGCTAGAGCCCTCTTTGATCATGTGTTTAGGAAATTATTGTGCGTGCATAAAGAGTGGACAGGAAATCAAACATTTTGTGGATGTAATGCATCACACACAACCTCCTCTACAGAATGTAATTATCCTGAGTTTTTCTAACCTTAAAGTACCATAAGTGGCAGTTGAGTTGCAAGTGCTGTACAACTGAGTATTAGGCACAGTTCAGAGTATGGGGAGATGTACTTCAACTGAAATTGTCCCGTGAAGAGAATCTAAGGGATGGGATGAGGGGAAAGTGAAGAATTTAGTGTCTACTCAAAAGCCCATTAAACACAACTGTGATTCTCCCATTGATTGAAGGAGGCTTACAGAATTATTTAGGAAATTTGCTATCAATGTTTGTTACAAAAAAAATTAACTTTGCACTTTTCTGAATAAATGTTGGGTAAATATTACTGCTCTTGGTTTTTTTTTTTTTTAATTTTCAGAAGATCTTAGTAGTCCATAAGGTAGAGTCAAATGCCGTTTTTTTCATTTTCAGACCATTTTAATATGAAAAGAAATTCCCTAACTTTTATCCATGTTTTCTGTAAGGGAGGAAATGTGTATGTAATAGACATGAGATTAACAATAGCGCATAAGCCAGTAGCCAGGTAATTCCCATACTCTGACTTGCCCCCCTTTCTGGAAGCAGAGATGGTGGCTTTTTATAAACTAGGTCAGCTCAGGTTACCAAGTTACTCTCTCTGCTTTTGGGCAGAGCCCGGAAGTGAAAGAGATGGAGGCAGCAGCATCAGAAGATGTCCCTGTCTCCTCCACTTCTTCCAAAACTCAAATTAAAAAAACAAACAAACATTAAAAACACTTGCGAATTTCTGTTAAACTATCCCCTCTGTCAGTTAACTTGATGGTTTTTTAGAGAGACTAGGTGGACAAAGAAATCTTATATTTGACCAATTTTTGATGATATTAAAGATAAGCTTTTGAGCTTACACAGAGCTCTTCTGCTGGTCTGGGGATAGAGACTTTTAGCTTTATATTAAAAGCCACTGCTACTTAGTAAGATGAGACTTGTTGCCAGCAAAAAAACAAGGCAATTACTCACACAGGCTTGCATGAATAACTTCATATGAAAATTGGCCATGAATGTAAGTACTTGACCACACCTCATCTTAAAACATCTGCCATTGTCGTCTAGCACAGAGTATAATGTTCTGTATTAACCCAATCAGTATAGTCCACCACTTGAGGATTCTGTGCAACAAAACCCAGGTTATTACCAGCAAGTAGTAATTTAACTTCACAAAATAACATTACTTCATTTCATAAAAGAAAAGCATTAAAGTTCAGTAAAAACAAATAGCTAAGCCACATTAATGTGGTAATCAACTATAGTCCTCATTCAGGCAAATCACCATTGACCTCACTGGAATTTGGACTGCAGGATCAGACTCTGGGATGAACACACATTCCAAGCTGCCTTTTTGTAGATGTGCACTGATAAGCCAAATTCTGCCTTTTTAACTTCAGGGGCAGTTTTGCTTGGACAAGGATTGCAGAATTATATATATTAATGAGAAACTGTAGAGCAAACAAAATGATTGTGCCCTATGTGAACAGGGACCTCTTTCCTGGATTATTAAGATTGGTTTCTATTTCCAGAACTAATGCTTTCAATTACTCATTTCAAAACAATGACACTGCACCACTTACCTTTGTATTAGTATGATCAGGATCTTTACCCTGTCCAGTGGTGCTATATCTGAAAAGCAAGCGTTAATTTTCTCTGTCCACAACAATTCATTCCCCATCATCAGATCAAGCTCTTTTTTCTAATTCTGTACACTGCAGTGATATTCACCTAAGAAAATATTTTACACTGTATAATAATTGGTACGATGAGTTCTTTCTTGTTTAATCCCATTCTTATTTCCAAAGAAAGTTGGTTTTTGTGAGTGGATATGTACTGAAAGATAAAGGGGGTAAGGGAAACAAAATTAATATAATTGCTAATTGTTGTAGTCAAATTTGTAATTGTATTAAATGACCCTAAACTACTATCGTTTTCTATATTTTATATGTACTGTAAATGGTAAGTATAGGTATTATGGTAGTAAGATCATCTCTAAGCTTGCAAAAAAAAAAAAACATTTTGGTTTAAGTGTGACAATCCTTTAACAGGACAAAGAACATTTTCACATCTCATTTTTCCTCCACAGGCAGAACTCCAAGCATAATTAACTGAATTTGTTGGTAGGATTCCATCTTTCTGACCTTATCTCAAGTTCTCTCTAATCTCAGAGAAAGATTTGGGTGATGTGTTAAAAGCTCCTTTGCACAGAATTCCAGCAAGCATGGGTTCCCATCATTTTCATATGATATACTATCACAAATAATATGCTCTGGATAATCTATGTACATCTGCAGAGGTGTTCACATTACACAATTTCTATTGCCAGCAAGATCAATGGATTGTAATGCTCCTTGAGAGAACATGTTCTTAAGAGTTGCAGTAAAAATAATTTAAGCCAACCCTGCCAAAGTGTAGATGAAATTTCATAATTTAAACTTATTTACTTGTTCAACTTTGCTGGTAAAAAAAAATGCACCTTCAAACTGCCTGGACTGCTTTTATTAGACATCTTCATTTCTATTCTATATACCGGTAAACACAAAGCTAAATTTATTTTAAAAGTAGAGGGTTATACTCAGTAACCTGAAGTAACATGTGACTGGTGTCTACTATGCCAACAATAATCTTAACTCAAAACACATTAGACAATTTTTCTGAAAACAAAAACAGCTGTCTTTTACTTAAGTTTGGGCAGTTAAAATAAGGCTTTTGTTGGAACTTGGCTGCAACCTTAGAAAGGACAACTCCACCTTTCTTTCCACTAGGTACGTCCTTGTACACCTGTCAGCTTGGTTTTAGGATGGTGCGGTTGATCATTTTGCCAAAGAATTCACACAGCTTTGGTAAAATATGTGCTGTAGTATCCTCTTCTATAGTTACACTGAGGACACTAAATTAAAACTTCATTTTTGTTCATTCCAATTGGTGTGCAGTGTGAAGCTCTTAGAGAAAGCAAAAATGGCATATTACTCCTCCAAACTTGCCACATGGTTACAATTCCTTAAGAGCTACTATGTGGTCTATAATTTGGAAAAAAAATAGGTTGTTCTTCAGCAAATTTACACAGGAATATTGCAACAGAGAAAGCAGATCATAAGGTCAGACATGCTGTCTGTAATTCTTTGAAGAATGATCCTCTGTAGTAACAAAATCAGGTGGGTTTTACTTGAACCAGTTCAGCAAACAATAAAAACACTGTGGCTCTCAGAGGCAACACAGCTAGATACAGGAAGACCTGCTGAGAACAGCCTGGGAATAAACCAGTCTGAGAGAAATTCAGGCTATGGTTTATGAGAAACTCTTAGCAATCTCACCTCAGTGTTTGCTGCTTATCTTTTTAAAGCTGCAAAAGAAATAATTTTGGACAAGATCACATTACACATGTATTAAGGTAGGTAATAGCATCGTGACCCAGTCATTCCCAATGAGCACACTGCCCTTCTTGATTTGGATGCAGCTACAAGAATATAAATCAGAGCTGACAACAACAGAAAGCTTCTTTTACCTCAAGTGGAACAAGCTTCTGTTTCAGAGCAGTGAAAGAGAGACCAGTCTTGTAGGCCATGCTCTCTATGTAAATGTTGGTTTAATAATTCTATTTGTTCATTTCTAACAATAACATGGTTATAGAATGGGTACAGCTGTTCAATTTTCTACATAAATGTGTCAGTATTTGAATTACAGATAATTAAGAGGTACTCTGATTGCAAATCTGTAGTTAAAATATTGTAAGAAGAGTTTTATCATGTGCCTCATGACACTTTGCCCAGGGTATTTTCATGCCACTATACACACATTTAAGGTGCAAGTATGCGAGCTTAAAATACGGTTCTACTCTGTGGACTAGCTTACTAAAATTGTATTGTGAGGCTCCATAGTAGGAACCTTTGTTTTAAATCTCACCTGAACATTTCCTTTACAGTGAGAATCAGCAGCCCCATTATAATGGGTCTTACTCCTGGTTGCAGCTCCTAGGAGGCAGACATCAGGTCAGTCAAAGTGGGCTGGGAGATGCCACATTCTCAAAGATTAAAGCTGCTTTATAGAGCTAATTCCTTTAAACCAAGTTCACAGGTTATTAGATAGAACAATGAATTCATATAAACCCTACCAAGTACAGAGTAACTTCAAATTCCACCCCTATAGGTGGCAGATATATATGTACATACATACATATTGCACCTGACAAAGAAAACAGGAGAAGTAACATCTGATGTCTCCCTCAGAATATAATCTTGTGGTGAATAAATTGGATCTGCTGAGTTCCAGAAGGTGATTTTCAGCTAAGGCAAATTTTCCTACTTTTCACAGTGGAAGTCTGCAAATCCATTACAATGGGATGTACAAAAGCAATTATGTCACCAGGGTGGGAAATTAATAATAAATTATTTGATTAATCCGTTATGGGGTGAATACTAGTATACAGGTCTCTTTCTCAAATGGCAGACAATTTGTAAAAATTAGTGCATATATGGAAAAACATGACCAGGCTTGCCCCCTTGCCTTTTTGTAGGTTAGCTATGATCTTTCAGGAAGTTTCTATGGCTCTGAATGAATGAGCAGGAATAGTTGGGGTGCGGGAGGGGAAAGGCCCCTATCTTTGAAAGCTTGTGAAATGTAACACTTTAATCATATGCTGAAGGATGCCATCATAGCAGTTGCTTTCCCTGATTAATGGGTGGATACCTTTATTCCAGAATTAATTTAATTCTCTTTGATGAAACTATTTATGAATAGGGCACTTATTCTGGAATAAAAGTGTCCACATATGAAATTAATGGGGCATCACTCAATTACTTTAAATTCACATCCTATTTTATTCAAGATGTACTAATCTGTGTAACAGCCCTTACGCTAGTATGAAGTTTTATACATAACTTGTTTTGAAGCCCTCTAGCTAAAACAATGTTGTTTGTAACACTTAAAGCTTTACAGCTTAAAGTTTAGTTAGCTTTAAACTTAAGCTAAATTAAAAAAACAAACACACACAAAACTAACTACTTTAGACACTGGGCAGGGAGGAAAAAAAATCAGCTCACGCCATTCTTTAAGTGAACAAGAAATCATCTTTTACATTTTCTAATTAGAAAAGCAAGATAATTTTTAGTGCTTCCCAGCTACAGCAGCTAACATTGCAATGTTTATAGCCACTTTCTGCAAGTCACATTTCCAAGATATTCCTTAAAGTAATTATGTTTAAGCATAGAAAACATGGGAGTAATTAGACAAAAGGCAACATTTTTACATGAATTGAGGTCAATATTTTTCATTTAAAATGAATACAAGTACAACAAAGTCAAAGAGTCCTTATAGCATTCATCTCTATCTGCATTAGCAGAAGGAGTAGACTCTTCAACACAGGAAATATGCCAGCTGGCTACAGAGCACAGTAATTGTCAGATTATTGTAAAAATGACATTATAGGATTCCAAATTCATTTTCTCTCTCTATCACTTTCAACCTGGAAATTTAAGGTCAACTGAAGTTTCTCTCTTCCATCATTACCCTATATAGATTCTGTAGTCAAAACTTACCCAACAAATTCATTGTATGCAACACAGAATACAAATCCAGTTCATTTTTCTGTAGTGATACTTAATACCAATTAGTGTTTGTCAGAGTGAGTCAGTCATCCTACCTGTTACCTATGTAAGATCTTGCCCATTTTATAGTAATTTTTCTGACTACAATAAACAAACACCTTTTTCATTATAAGCTATAGATGTTTCCTTTTCCCCTGTGTAATCTACTACCAACACAACAGTGAAAAATTATGATAGCTAAAAGGAACATAGGGTGGTACATGAGATTACAATTAAAATTATTTCCATATTTAATTTCTTTTAAAATGCCCAAGAGGTGAGGAGGGCCAGATAGTACAAATTATTTCTAGACTAGGAACGTGAAGGACTAGTCGCTCTCTCCCCCCACAGCCTTTATCAGAAAGAGGCAGCAAGCAGAGCGAGAAAAGAGGGAATGCTGGGGCTATTGCTACACTTCAAAGGTGGAGGCTCCCTTATCCACTAATTGAATAGTTTATGCAAATTGCATCAATTAGCCAATTAAAATTTAACATCCCTATTTTAAACTGTTTGACTTTTTCAAGTTATCTTTACAGATCATACATTTGCTTTACAGAATGCCTTTTGTTTTAATGGAATTATTAATGGAAAATGTTTAGACAGCTAATATAATATTTTCCATGACTCCAAATAGCATACTTTTTTTTAAAAAAATGGTCAGTTTAGCACATTGCTATTAAGGACACCACATTTTTTTTATAGTGACAGACTAGTCTTTCAAGTTATTCTAGGAAGAATAAGGCTTATTGCCCCTTTTATTCATCCTATTTAAAAAGAACAGACGTATTGCATGTCTACATATGGAAGTTTCACCAATTCAGCTAAAAAAAAGTGAATATACATCTATTGGTTTCAGATCAATGATATCTGTTTAAGTTTTGCATGGAAATTTACCAAGGCAAGCTAAGCAGATGAGACCCATTATAGTAGTTAAGAGCAATTACATATCACATTGCACCCATTTTACTAAATGTATCACCACCCCATCTCTAGTTAAACCAATGCAGGGCACAGTGAGCAGGCAATAAAACCTTTGTTGTGGATAAATCTGAAAGCTCAGATGTTTAGTCTTAGGAAACAATGGGTTAACTGAATAAAAGTGTGAAAGGCTCTTGTGGAGAACCCTTAACTGTTTTTCCCAGACTTGCCTTGCCTCCTACCTGCTAGCTCAAAGCTTCTTTGGGGAAAGGATTGTAGGGTCTCATCCCCTCTGCCAGCTCTACTCTGCACAACTATCCAAGATCCTAGGGGAGTTGCCATCAGAGTCCAGACAGGAAGAAGCACCCAGGCAGGGCAGTAGCAATGGCAGCACAGCCCCACACAACCATTCTCTATTGGATGGGTGGCTGAGTACTCATTTTAGCACTGCCCATCTTGGATGCTGCTACCAGCCTCAGGTCTAGCTTCTCTAAAGCTAGCTCCATATGCCTTGTGATGGCACCGCAAACAGTTCCACCTCCCTGTTGGCTCTCAGCCTCCTGTGGCCCCAAGAGGAGCTGTCCCAGGTTCTGCCAGGAGGGCATGGCATGCAGAGTGGGACATAAGTGCTAGTCCTGCTCCCTCCAGACCTCCTGCCTCCCTCACCTCACTACTCACCCTTCCTGGTTCTAGGGTTCCTTCTGGTCCCCAACACAGAGAGGAGCCACCACAGGTTCCGACAGTTTGAAAACCTACGTGCACTCCCAGCAATGTGAGTTGTGCACAAGCTATCAGACTGCTGAATGATCCTGGATGCAGCTTCAAGGGAACAATGGTGACAGGTCAGTCAAAATATCTTGCAAGCCTCTAATTTCTCCAGCTCATTTCCATGTAGCACTGTTTCATTTCAGTTTAAGAAACAGAGAGGTTAATTATGTATTTATTACTGATTAATTCAGTTTAGTTCAAAACATCTGGCAAGAACTGAGTTTTTTTTCTGGTTAGTAACAGAAACTTACTGTTATGAAATACATTGATACAAGTTCATTGATCAGGACAGGAAATCCTCATTCCAGACTACATACAGAAGAAATCTGATAAGTAACTGATTGGAATTTGCAAAGATAGGGTGTAACAGAACAGACACAAAATAGCATGATGTATCAATCAGTGGAAAAGAGACACATCAGTTTCAAACTGTTCCATATTCATCCTACACTTACTTTTAGTGTAGTAGCCAACATTGCCTCCCATTTCAGTCAAAGAAAGATATGACACCTCTGATTAGGAAGTGTTTACACATCAAGAGCAGTGCCCCCAAACACAGTATCTGGTTGACAGCAAGAGGTTTAGTTTTAGATTGTATCTACTACAAGTTGGACCTCCCTGGTCCAGCATCCCCAGCACCTGACCCATCCCAGATCAGGGATTTTGCCAGAGCTAGGGAGGTTGTTTCTGGCCCCCCAACACCAGCTCCCTCCAGTCCTGGCCTGACTGCTGGCCTCCCAGCTACTATAATGGATCCTCCCTCTCACTAGCCCTCGCTGCAGTGCCTAGTAGCCCTGCCACCTCTGCGCACCAGGCTCCTGCTTGAGCAGTCTCATTACTGCACATGGGGTTCTCCCTGCCCTTCTGGGAAATCCCGCTGCCCTGTCAGCCTGCGGGGGCAAAGTGGTCCCATCCACTAGCTCTCCACTGGGGCAAGGGAATCCCAGTTAAGAGAGAGTTTCAACCTGAAACAGCAAGGCTGGTTATCCCTTGAATCTCACACAGAGGACAAATGAAACGCCATATCCTAGAATTATGCGTAACACTACTGATGCTTAAAACTTAGCCTTGATCACAACAAGGTGGTTTTAGTCATAACACTGAGCCGAAGAAAATCTTTTTTATAAACTGCATTTATAACTCTCATACCTACTGTGGTTCATTGTCCCACATAGTGGCACTTACAGCTTGAGCTATAAAGCCAGTTGGTGTTCAGCTTAGGCTGTAGAACTCCCTTGTTCTTATTTCTTGCTGTAACAGGCTCCTACACTAAGCTCCAGAGGTCCCAGGTTCAAATCTGCTCGGTGGTAGCTACCACCTCACCCACATACATAACCCACGTAGCCTCTCCCCCCTTCCCCCGCAAAAAACCAACCAACCACACAACGTCCACTAACCCTAAGAGAAAATTGAATTATGGATTCTATTATCTTACCTGGAGTTTCTGTACCAGCAAAAATGTGGCCATGAAAACATCTCACATAACTGTGGCAGCACAGCAAGTGTTTTTCAGCAGGTATCGGAGCTGGCAATTTGACTCAATAGAACACAAAGCATTTAGCATCACTACAATTCATATTGTGCAGGTCAATATATTTTGTAGTCAGTAAACTCAGACAGTGAATAAAACAGGGTCACATAGGCCTTGCAGTATGAAAATATTCAGGGAGTCCCCACTTGTTCTACAGGGATGTGTGCATGCAGCAAAATGAAATCATCAGGTCTTCTCCAAAAGCCCTGAGCTCGATTTCTGTGCATTTCCCTATGCATGAGGGATAGTCTGGATACCTGGTTCATATAAATTCCCTTGCCATGAAGATGTTAGATTGCCCACCTGTAAACCTGTTTGGCAAGTCTGTGACAGATCTAGCAGCATCCCTTAACAACTAACTCTGAGAAAGCTCACCCCCTTCATGACTTGAGGCATTACAATGCCACAAATCACCTACCTCTCTCTCACCACTTTTCATCTGTCAATTCCCAAGTGCTTTACATAGGAAATAAGCAGCAGCCTCATTTTACTGAGGTACAGGTTAGTGACTTAGGATAGGTGGGTTCTCTTTCTAGCTATATTACTGGCCTGAATCTCAGTCCAGTATTCCATCCACTAACCCATACCAAATGATCAACCGCATCTCAGCTCCACAGCAATCACCTCAGTCTTTGTAATGACAGTAAAATCCCTTACATAAAAGAGCTACCTGGCTACCATTGGGCCAAGAAAATGGTCAATCATTGCACATAGCCTTTAGTGGCAGAAACATATTCTGCCTCTACAGCCCTAAAGTTTAAGGCTTTTCTTGAGTTCATGCAGTTGACAGTCTAGGAAGCCTTTTGATGATCAAGTTAAAGGTATCCCTTATCACTAAATGGGGCACTAAGTTTCTAGTTTGATGTGTGTCCTAGTTACAGGCCAGTTCTTGTGCTCTTAAAGGAAATGGATAGAGAAGGAGATGCTTCCTATTATTCTCTCCTTCACTTCTTTTTAAGTCTGACAATGGCTTTCCTGAAATATGATCCAAGTTAAACATACAGGGAGGACATGCTTTACAGGAAGCACCAAAGCCTTCCTACAAGTGTGAAGCACTTTTCCATTATGTTAACATGAGGCTATATGAAAGCCTGTTCCTCTAAGCCATCACCTGACCATTGGCCTCACAATTTGCTGAGATCTGGTTGCTTGCTCAGCAAAGAAAAATCTATCCCCACATTCAACAACTCCAGATTTAAGGCGCATGTTTAGTACCATTTTCTCTAAAAGCACACCCTACGTAATGGACCAAGTTACAGGTAATTACAATTACAGGACATATACACCTCATTATTATTATTATCTAAAGAGTGGGCCATACCATGAAAACCCAATCTCCAAAATCGCATTTGCTAAAACAGGTAATTCGCAGATTTGGCTGTGGGACAGTGCACTAAGGCTATGGATAACTATTCCCCACTAAGGCATACCTGAGGGGCTTCTGAAGAGAGGTAGGGGGAAAAAATTGAAGTTTTCTGAAAGTTTCAGATTTTAAAGCTTTCATTGTTTTTTTCTTTAAATAAGCATCACACTGAATCTAATGTACCTTAAGGCCAGGGTGAAGCACAAGCAACTAATCAAGTACTTAACCAGACAAGTAGTCTCAAATGTAACTGAAAATACCAGCTTTATTCTTGCCTCAAGTGATAGTTCAAATAGGTTCCTTGCAGTCACCTTTGACTGTTTCGTCTCTTGTATCAGGTGGTGGGTTAGTGTCTTTTGCTGCATCTAACTCCTCTTCAGTTTCCACATTTACCACCTCAGTCCTATTGCAAACTGCATCTTTAGCAGAGACCTTCCTCATTTTAATATTTGGCAGTTTCTTCAGATCACCATCCCATTCTCTGAAAGGAAAAAAAAAAATACAATGGATAACAATGTTGAAAATGCAGAACCCAGAAAAAACAACACAGTTTACAGAAAAGGGTTTTCAGGCAACATTAGCTAGAGGCATAAGTCTGGAACCAGAAAGGATTTGCTGCGTTAGCTTGAGCCTTACATTAGTCCCAATGTGCTCTGTCCTCTGCAAATCTGTACTGATCCATATGTGCACAAACAAGTGCATACCCCAAACGGTATATCTTCCTGCCACTTCTACACCCATGCAGAATTCTGTAAGAGGGGCACTTGTCCACTGTGATAGCATACCAGCAGGAGAATCTAAAAATGAACCCCCAAGCCAGCAACCATTTAACTGGGAGATAAGCAAGCAACAGGCAGTGAGGTGATTACCAGTAGTAGGGTAATGAGATAAGCAAATGGGGATTTTCAGAAGTCAGTGCTTAAAGGGTTAACAAATCTAGTACTGACTGTATAATGGAAGATTAAATTTTGGTAAATGCATGCTGCTGTATACTGCACTATGTGCAGTGTGTTCCCACAGCTATACTGCATTGGCCTGCAAAATGGTAAGATCTCAGCCAAGAAGGGTCTGGTTATCACTAAGGAACACACACTAAGAGTTCTGCAGAAAAGTAATGTTAGTCATTTATAGCAGTGACATTCTTCGCTAACAGTTAGTACTTGCCCAGCACGGTTTATGGGGGAAAAACAGTGTTTTGGATGAAGCATGTCAAGAAACTTTAAAAAGAAGAGCAGTGTTAACATTTTCACAAGGGAGCTGGGTAAGTCAAGCAAGTCTGCCTTCTTAATTCACACTATCAATTTAAATCCCCCCCTGCAGTTTCAACTGGATACAATGTTCTTAATTTCCAATCCTGAACTTGTACAATGCTGAGGGCAACTAAAACCGTTCTCACTTTTTACCCCAGAGCTGACTGTTTTCAATGATCAATCAAGTGATTCACTTATCTAGTTTGAAAAGTGCTTTAGGATTCTGTGGGATAAAACATGCTGAAAAAATGTAAGTTAAATATATTACTCATTCTACACCCACTGTCAATTCCTATTTCACACCTTGCTGGCTATGAACCAGTTGGTTTTAGATTTGACAGATTTAATTCCTTTTGTGCAAAGTAGTGAATACAGTTGGATCAATTTCCCGATTTGGGTACTCAATGTGAAAAGCTAATATTCCACCTACAGGAATACAGTACAGGCAGTCCCCGACTTACGCGGATCCGACTTATGTCGGATCCGCACTTACGAACGGGGCTTTTCTCGCCCCGGAGCTTGCGGGCGGCGGGACCGCCCAGAGCGCAGCGGTCCTGCCACCGCGTCCTCCGGGGCGAGAAAAGCTGCTCCGGGTCTCCCTGGTGTGCTGGGGGGAACTCCCCAGCACAGCAGGGAGACCCGAGCAAAGCCGCACAGGCGGCGGGGTCCCCCGCCTCTGCGGCTTTGTTCCTGTCTCCCTGCTGTGCTGGGGGGGAATCCCCCCCAGCACACCAGGGAGACCCGAGCAAAGCCGCACAGGTGGCGGGACCCTGCTGCCCGTGCGGCTTTGCTCCTTTGCCCCGGAGCAAAGCCGCACAGGCGGCGGGGTCCCCCGCCTCTACAGCTTTGCTCCCGTCTCCCTGCTGTGCTCCCAGCAGGGAGACAGGAGAAAAGCCGCAGAGGCGGGGGACCCCCAGCACAGCAGGGAGACAGGAGCAAAGCTGCAGAGGCAGCGGGACCTCTGCGCCTCCGCGGCTTTGCAAGGGTCTCCCTGGTCTGCTGGGGGGGGGGGAGGGGGCGCAGCTAGTGGGCCCTCCCCCAGCAGACCAGGCTTTTGTTGCGGGACACCTGGGGTTCGAGCAGCTGGAGTGCTGCCAGGCTGGTCCTGCGGGGACCGACCCAACAGTGCCCCAGCTGTTCTGTCCCAGGAGTCCAGGTTCAGCCGCTGTTGAAACTGATCAGCGGCTGATTCCAGGAAGCCGGCGGCAGAGCAACTCTGCCTCGGGCTTCCTGTAGTCAGCCGCTGATCAGTTTTAGCAGCGGCTGAATCTGGAGCCAGTTCCGACTTATACAAATTCAACTTAAGAACAAACCTAGAGTCCCTATCTTGTACGTAACCCGGGGACTGCCTGTAGTTCATTATCATCTATGAGAGCTGTTAAAATGTTGTATGACTGATTCCAAGAAGATACAATGTATGTGTAATTTAAATTCACATAATGAATCTATTTCTTTCAAAAGGCTAAAGGTTGCATAAAGAAGGAAGAACTTGTTTAATTACTACACTGAAATTATAGATGTTTGACTATGCTAAATGCACATAGATTATTTTTCCTCAAGGGCGACTGGTTTTTTTCTCCCCCCCCCCCTTTTTTTTTTTTTTTTTGGACAAATCTGCTGTGGTTCTAACAAGGTAATAAAACAGAAACCTTCTGTCAGAGTTTTCATGGTACAGTAAGTCACTCTATGCATTCCTGAATTTTAGTGCCTTTATAAACTTAACTCCTACCACACGGATGAAATCCACTGACGTCTTCTCCCCAATGGACAGAGGAGATTGAGCTGTGTTAATGAATCCACTGCATCCCCCACTTAAGATTTCTTATTGTTGTTCCTAGATAAATCTAGCTCTTGGCTGTATAATTTGCCTTCAATCTGACTGGATTATTACTGTGGTTTTAGTTTATTATGCTGAATTTTTGAAGAAAAATATTTAAAATACTGAGCACCTGTTACTTGCTCTGATTTAAAAGATTTAAAGGTGCTCAGCAACTGTGCAAACCCTTCCTTAAGGATTTCATTTTGCAAATAAACACAGGCATTACCATATCAGATTGGAGCACTGGTCCATCTAATCCACTATCCTGTACTTAGTACCAAAAGAAGGTCCAAAAATCTTTGATTATGGAATAGATTGTTGTGGAGAAAGAGGAACTAATGTGTCCATCAGGCTGCCTGTAATTTTCTTCTGTCTTAATGCAAAGAGTGAAATCAATTGTTAAAGGAATCAAACAGGAAAGTCAAAATAATGGCAAAAATAAGCAGCTTTACTTTGATTGATGGAGTCAAACATGAAAACTATTTGCTAAGAAGAGTTCACTCTCCACGAGGCTGGGCCTAGTATAAAAGGGGATGTAGCCCATGGAGCATCAGTGAGAGCTAAGAGACAGGGCATGCTTCGAACAGGACAGTCTGTTTCTTCCAATAGACTTAATCAAACTTACAAAATACTTGAAAAGAAAGCTTAAGATGTAAGTATAGAAAATAGGACTCTGTTGTTCTAACCTTTTGCTCTGCATGTTCTGTACCTTAGATGAAAATAATGTTTTGTTTTAAAGATACTGTTTCTTTTACTAAAAATTATACTGTCACAAGCTCCAGAAGAGAAACTCTTACATGTGCCAAATCCACTTGTGCCTGCCACATTAAACGTAGTTAGGAAACAGGGGGAGGGGGCTGTGGCACAGAGATCCAGTCCCAGAATGACTGATCTGTGTGGATTCCTCAAGAGTGTGGTGTGGAACCCACTCCTGTCACCAGGGGTGGTCTCAAGGAGGGACAAAAGTCACAGTTTCACTTATAACCATGCCACCTGTATATACAGAAAGTTTTTTCCCCAATTCCCTGCTGATTTAGTGGCTGGCTCATGCTTTGAAATGTTATATCCCTCAACAGCAACAACAAAGTTGTGTCTCCTTTAATGCAACTACGTAAGCCAGTTCTTATGCATACAAATCTCTAAGTTGTCGCTAGGAATGATATTTTTTGTAACTGCATTCTATGGCTACACAAACCTGGGGAATCATGTTGAACTCTTAGCGGGAAGAACCAATAACTGCCTCAGTGTACACATGCAATACTGATGATTTTACTGTATCTACAAATTGCATAATGCACCCATACATCACAAGATATGACTAATCCATAACTCATACTGGTTACTTAAGGATATCGCCAAATAATACAATACTCAAACTACTGCATGAGGCTAAATATCATGCAGATAACTACTATTTAGTCTCTTTTGTGGGAAGGGAGAGGAGAGTATGTGGCGGGTAGAAGTGGTGCTTGAGTATCTTCCCATTTGCCAATACACTTTGTGCCTTGAGCATATATTTGGCCCGTTCTCCTGGTTAAAAGTTAATGTTGGTCTTTCTAGGGCCAGAAGAGTCTCCCAAAGTAACATTCAAGGTATGTTTTCTTCTTGAGGAAAGGAACATGTTAACTCTATAGTGCATCCTGCTGATCAATGCATGGAAAAAAGAATTCAACTCGGCATGCTACCCCAATCCCCTGAATCTCTCCACAGCGCATGGGACAAGATTATCTCATATGACCTTCTTATCAACTAAGGAAATACAACCTAGAGGGGACTAGTGTAAGGTGAGTGCATAACTGGCTAGATAATCATTCTCAGAGAATAGTTATCAATGCTTCACAATCATGCTGGAAGGGCATAACAAGTGAGGTTCCGCATTTGTCTGTTTTGGGACTGATTCTGTTCAATATTTTTATCAACGATTTATATGCTAGCATAGAGAGTATGATTATTAAATTTGCAGATGATACCACGATGAGAAGGGTTGCAACTGCTTTGGAGAAAAGGGTCATAATTCAAAATGATTTGGACAAACTGAAGAAACAGGATGTAATATAATAAGGACAAATGCAAAGTACTTCACTTAGGAAGGAACAATCAGTTTCACACCTTCAGAATGGAAAATGACTGTCTAGGAAGGAGTACTGCAGAAAGGGATTTAGGAATCATAGTGGACCACAAGCTAAATACGAGTCAACAGCATGACATTGCTGTAAAAAAACAAACATGATTCTGGAGTGCATTAATAGGAATGTTATGAGCAAGATACAAAAAGTGATTCTCCTCTACTCTGGGAAACAAATTGTTCTCCTCTGGTTCCTACTCTGCAACTGATTAGACCTCAGTTGGAGTACTGTGTCCAGTTCCGGGCAGCACACTTCAGGAAACGTGTGGAAAAATTGGAGAAGATCTAGAGAAGAGCAACAAAAATGATGAAAAGGCTAGAAAACAATGGCCTATAACTGAAAGAACTGGGTTTGTTTAGTTTAGAAAACAGAAGGCTGAGAGGGGACATGATAGCGGTTTACAAGTATCTAAAAGGATGTTGCAAGAAGAAGAAAAATTGTTGTTCTTGACCTCTGAAGATAAGGGCAAGGGAGGTTTAGGTTGGACATTAAGAAAACTTCCTATTGGTCAGGGTAGTTAAACACTGGAATAAATTGCCTAGAGAGGTTGTGGAATCTCCATCACTGGAGATATTTAAGAACAGGTTGGATAGACATCGATCAGGAATGATCTAGATGGTGCTTGGTCCTCCCATGCAGGCAGGGGACTGGACTTGATGACTTCTCAAGGTCCCTTCCAGGTCTGGTATTCTAGGATTTTATATGCTATAAGAATTGCTAAAATATAGCTATGGAATTTCCCACATTTCAAGTCTGTCTGAAAATACCCCAAAAAGAAGTGATTGAAGTTATGTGAACTCCAACCTGTCTCAGCACTTTAACCACGATTTTACAACCCTAGTTTAATCAGTTAACTAGTTAAACCTTGGATTTAACTGGTTAATTTATGTGGGATTTGGGGGATGAGGGAGAATCAGGAGCCAGCAGCCCCAAGTGTATGTGTGTGTGTGGGGGGGGGAGCTGGCTTCTGCTCTCATATTTAGGGATGTCAGGGGCTGGTAGCAGGAGACAGCAGCCCCAAACGTGGGGGAGCCAGTTTCTGCTCCCAGGCCCCCTTGCATGGGAGCACTGGCTCTCGACCCCCACAGGGCTGGAGCAGCACTCTGCCTGTGATGGGTTGCAGGCAGGAGGCTGCTCCCAGGTACCAGTTAACCAATACCTAATAAAGCATGCTTACTGGGTCACGGGTTAATCAGTTACCAGGTCACATCCCTACTTTAAATCTTATTTCAATAATTAATTGTTACTAATCAATACGTTACAAATTTAGGCTGCAGCAGCTAATAAAAAATCGTAAATGCATGATAAATATTTCATCAGTTTCCCTTAAAACAAGGGAATCCTGGCCTCCACCAACTGCTTTTGTAGAATACTGGGTTGGCTGGTTTTCTTATTATTAAAAAAAAAAAAGAGGAGACATGGTATGTCATTTCCAGAAATGTCCTGTTGGGCAAACATAAACCACAAAAGATTAAACACAACAAGAAGAAATTCACCTGAAAATCTTGAGGTGTTTGCTGTTCACAATGTCAGGAATATCTAATGGGGAAAAAATTAAATAGATTACCAGCTATTAATTATTCATAGCAATTCTCATTCGAGAGCAAACATTAAATTAGGACTTTATGAAGCATATGCTAGTGGAAGCACTAAACTACAGAGTCAGAGGTGGATACAGACCAAGTTAAAAATTGTGAGATCCAAGAGAAGTCTACTTTTTCCTCCCACAACTGACAAAAAAGGGAGAGAAATCTGGGATTTCTAACAAAATGCTTTTCCTGACCTCATTTTAGCAGGCAGGGGGAAGATTCCCCCAACCTGCTTTATCAACTTTTTAGCCATCGCTAGCAGCTGAAAGAAAGCTGTGTTTTGTCTAAAAGTGTGTGTCAAAAAAGACAAAAGATTTAGGCTCTTAAGAGAAAGCAAAAAACGCCAATTAAGTGAAATTAGCAGCATAATTAAGTTATTTGTATTACAGTCATGCCCTTAGGTTCTCAACATACTATACATAAATAACTCCCCCCCCCCCTTTTTTTTAAATGGGTAAACATAATGCCTTTTTCTAGTCCTCTGGAATCTCTCCTATCTTTCATGACTTTTTCAAGATAATCACTAATGACTCAGATATCTCCTTGATATTCTAGCGATTTAAAGACTTCTAACTCATCTAAGCAATTTTTAACTTGTTCTTTTCTTATTTTAGCCTTTGATCCTACCTCATTTTCACTAGCATTCCAGTCCAATTACTACCTACCTTTCCGGTGAAAACCCCCCCACCATTTACCCTAGCTTTGGTCTCCTCTTGCTTCCAATGTATTTGTAGTACGTTTTCTCATTACCCTTTAGGTCTCTATCTAGCTGAAACTCATTTTGTGCCTTTGCCTTTCTAATTTTGTCCCTACATATTTGTTTATAGTCATACTGTGGAATCTAACTTAGTTTCCACTTTTTGTAGGACTTAATGAAAATCTTCTGGGTAAGCCAGGGTGGCCTTTTGTCATATTTCCCGTCTTTCTATGCAGAGTGCCTGAATTGGAAATCAAACCCAGATTTCTCTGGCTTCCAGTTCAAATAATCCATTTTAAACATATTTCTAAGATTTTAAAGACCAATAAAATATTAAGAAAAATGATCTTGCATAAGAGTGTATTCTCATGGAGAGGTAAACACCCATATCCAAATGAAGCTCTCTTTAGCTGTGGAAAAATACCATTTCCTCCACCCAACCAATTCCATCATCTTGGCCCTATCAAGAACATTTGAATTGCCTGAAAAACTTAAGATAATGCCTGCTCAAGTAATAGTGATGTGGAGGTGCCCTATTGATGTACCTGTTTACTGAGTAGAATGTTGGCATTTATACTATATCATTACTATAAACAGAACTCCTGAGATTAAGAAATGGTCATTTTGCTGAAATTTCTATTATAAAAGAAATGGAGTTGGGATCTGTAATTACAATGTTGTGCTTGTCTTCTCTCTCCTTAAATGATTTTACTTATTGCCTAATCACAAAAAATAGTAATAGCTTTAATAACAGCCTTTCATATTGATTAGTATCTGCCTGAACCTAACCAAACAGGAAATGAATGGGACCTACTAATACACTGATTATCCAACCTTTACTGAGTTAACATAGTACAGAATACAGAATACGAGCTTCTTGTACACAGATACAGGCAGTCCCTGGGTTACGTACAAGATAGGGACTGTAGGTTTGTTCTTAAGTTGAATCTGTATGTAAGTCAGAACTGGCATCAGCCGCTGCTGAAACTGATCAGTTTCAACCGCGGCTGAATCTGGATGCCAGTTTCTTAAGTTTCAACTTAAGAAACCCAAGCGTCCCCAAGTCAGCTGCTGCTGAAACTGATCAGCAGCTGATTCCAGGAAGCCTGGGGCAGAGCAACTCTGCCTCGGGCTTCCTGTAGTCAGCTGCTGGTCAGTTTCAGCAGCCGCTGACTTGGGGACACCTGGGGCAGAGCAGCTGGGGTGCTCCTGGGTTGCTCCAGTAGCGCGGCTCCTTGGCGCTACTGGAGCAACCCAGCAGCACCCCAGCTGCTCTGCCCCAGGCGTCCTGATTCAGCCGCTGCTGAAACTGACCAGCAGCGGCTGAATCAAGATGCCTGGGGCAGAGCAGCTGGGGTGCTGCCGGGTTGGGGCAGAGCAGCGCTGCAGGACCAACCCGGCAGCCCCCAGCTGCTCTACCCCAGGAGTAGGCAAGAAAAGCCTGGTCTGCTGGGGGGGGGGGGGGACACTAGCTGCACCCACCCCAGCAGACCAGAGAGACGGGGATGGCGGGACCGCCCAAGTCCTCCACGGCTTTTCTCCGTCTCCCTGGTCTGCTGACCTGGGAGACGCGGAGCAAAGCCGCAGAGCACGCGGGCAGCGGGACAGTCCAGGCGTGCCGCAGCTGTCCCACTGCTGGCATGCTCCGAGGCTTTGCTCCCCATCTCCCTGGTCTGCTGGCTTTGCTCCTGGGCAAACTAGCAAAGCCGCCTAGCAGACCAGGGAGACCAGGAGAAGCTTTTCTCGCCCCGGAGGACAAGGGTGGCGACCCGCCGCCCGTGAGCTCTGGGGCGAGAAAAGCCCCGTTCGTAAGTGCAGATCCGACATAAGTCGGATCCGTGTAAGTCGGGGACTGCCTGTATACAGCAGAGATGCTTTTTCTACTTTTCAGGCCAAATTCTGAATTTATTTATATTCCTATAAATACGTGCATTCCTACTAGCATCAAGGTGGTTGTACAGGGTGTCAATCAGTGCTCAATTGCCTGCTTTACATGATATAAAGCCTTTCCGTTTCTTGGCCATTTCATGCCATCAGTAATAGAATCATTGTAGAGAGAGATTCTAATGTTCAGAAGCTTTGAAGTTTTAGCTCAGCATGGAATGCCTTATTACAGTCTAGAAACAGCTGTATAGATTTAAGGAGCAGCAAAGTGTCTCAACAAGAATAATGCTCTCTCTGTAGCACTAAATCTAATTTACTGCCTCATGACATATATGTCACATTTCAGATGGCTCCTATACTGTCTTTGATTGACCCTCAACACACAGTCAAAGTCAGAAGCTATTCTTTGTCTATCAATTTTCCTCACTCTCAAGGTAATAAGCCAGATAATACTACCAATATTATATATATTTCTCCATGATAAAATACAGCATGGCATTTGTCATTAATCTGATTTGTTGTAGTCTGACTGCCTATGCTATTTTTAAAAATGTTTTCCTTATGCTGAATTTATAAGGTCATATACTGACGTGCAACAGTATTTCAGACAGGCCTTGAGAAGTACTGGACATTAATTCAACTGTTCTACCTATCTTGATTACTGCAACAGGGATACCTACACTACTCTACATAATCCCTCAGGCCTTGATTTTGGGTCCTATGGAATAGTTTCACTCAGAGAGAAGTCCCTAAAAGAGTACTGACAAGCCTTGTAAATCTGATGTATCCTTCCTGGCTTATGAAAGAGCCACAAATAATGGGCGGCTACTCTCCACCAACAAGCCAATGCTTCATTTAGCAGAGAACTCCTCCTTTCCTTTTTCTAACATACAATAGATTGAGGTATCCTAAAGAAACCCACTCTGGACACATCATTTGTGCACAATTACTGCCCAGTGTCAAACTTCCCATTTCTGAACAACCTCAATCAACTACAAGTTCATCTACTTGAAGCTAAAATTCGAAACCAGTCATTCTAGATTCAGGCCAGGATATGGATCTGAAACCACTTCAGTACTAAGGATGTTAAACTGTGGTTAATTGACTAATTGAGTAGTTGATGGAATTCCCATTGACTACTCCACTAGTCGATAGGCACTTCTGCATTCCTCCTTTGAAATGTACAAGAACCCCTACTGGGGCTCTTTTACATTTCAAAGGAGGAACGTGCAACTCCATATGCAGCCCAGGGACAGCAGGAAGTCCCGCTCACTCCCAACTGCATGCCACGTGCCAGCTTTAAAATGCACAAGAGTCCCCAGAAGGGGCTCTTGTGCATTTCAAAGCAACAGCGCAGCATGGAGACTGGGGTCAGCTGGGGACTCTCCAGCTGACCCCGGGCTCCACGCACGGCAGCGCTACACAGTTGATCCCAGGATCAGCTGTGTGGCACTGTCACTTTGAAGTACTCCTCCCCCCCCTTTACTTCCCGAGGGGCGGGGAATCGACTAGTCAACTGACTGATAAGCATTTGCTTATTGGATAGTAGACTAGTCCTTAACATCCCTATTCATTGCCAGTGAGGGATGATCTCCACCTGTCAACAGATAAAGGACAGATCCATTCTGATCTTCCTGAACCTCTTTCCAGTATTCAACATTTCTGACCATGAGATAGTGTTGTCTGGGTTCCAGGGTAATACAATAAAATGCTCTGAATCCTTCCTGGAGGGACACAACTGAAGAGTAGTAGTAGGGGAGTCATTTCCCACCACTAGATCCTCTCACTTGTGGAATCCCACAAGGATCAATTTTCTTCCCAGTCTTTTTCAACATCACATGAAGCCACTAGAAAAATGGGTCAGATCATCTTCTGCTCATGTGCAAGATGTGTTTCTTTCACCCTGCCATCTCAAACAAATGCACAAACACATTTGAAAAAACCACACACCTAAAACCTTACCGAAACAAAGACATTGCACACACCTAATCCTCCTGAGGAGAGAATGAGACACAAATACTACCTAACAAAGAGTCACTTCATTTAATGTATGATGCTCAGATGAGCACTGTGTAAGAATGTACAGGCAGTCCCTGGGTTACGTACAAGATAGGGACTGTAGGTTTGTTCTTAAGTTGAATCTGTATGTAAGTTGGAACTGGTGTCCAGATTCAGCCGCTGCTGAAACTGACTGCCAGTTCCAACTTACATACAGAATCAACTTAAGAACCCCAAGCGTCCCCAAGTCAGCTGCTGCTGAAACTGATCAGCAGCTGATTCCAGGAAGCCCGGGGCAGAGCAACTCTGCCTCGGGCTTCCTGTAGTCAGCGCTGGTCAGTTTCAGCAGCAGCTGACTTGGGGACGCCTGGGGCAGAGCAGCTGGGGTGCTGCTGGGTTGCTCCAGTAGCGCCGCTCCTCGGCGCTACTGGACCAACCCAGCAGCACCCCATCTACTCTGCCCCAGGCGTCCTGATTCAGCTGCTGCTGAAACTGACCAGCAGCGGCTGAATCAGGACCCCTGGGGCAGAGCAGCTGGGGTGCTGCCGGGTTGGTCCAGTAGCACCCACAGCGGCACTGCGGGACCAACCGGCAGCGCCCCAGCTGCTCTGCCACAGGCGTCCGGAGAAAAGCCTAGTCTGCTGGGGGGGGGGGGGGCGTACTAGCTGTGCCCCCCCTCCCCCCCCCAGCAGACCAGGAAGACGCGGGCGGCGGACCGAGACACACCGCGGTCCCGCCGCCTGGGTCCTCCGCGGCTTTGCTCCTGGTCTCCCTGGTCTGCTGGAGACCAGCAGTCCAGGGAGACGGGGAGCAAAGCCTCTGAGGACGCCAGCAGCGGGACAGCCGTGGGGCGTCTGGGCTGTCCCGCTGCTGGCTTCCCCGAGGCTTTGCAAAGCTGTGGGGGGGCTCGGGCAGCGAGGCAGCCCAGGCGTGCCTGGGGTGCTCCGCTGCCGGCTTCCCCGAGGCTTTGCAAAGCCGCGGGGGGGCTCGGGCAGTGGGGCAACCCAGGCACGCCTGGGCTGCCCCGCTGCCCGAGCCCCTCCACGGCTTTGCTCTGCGTCTTCCTGGTCTGCAGACCAGGGAGACGCGGAGAAAGCCCCGGAGTACATGGGCGGCAGGACCGCGAGGTCCCACAGTCCATGTCCTCCGGGGCGAGCCCCGTTCGTAACTGCGGATCCGACATAAGTCAGATCCGCGTAAGTCGGGGACTGCCTGTATACAGAAAAGAATGACTGCTTTTGCTGCTGTTCCTCCTACTTTAACTAGACAATAGCCAAGTGTAATCTATCCACTTCTTGTCAGTTTTTCTAAGGCTCACAGGATTCTAAATAGCATCAGTGAAGACTCAAGATACAAAGTCTTAGTTTTCACTCTGTAGCTACAGGGCAGAACTCAGCAGCAGAGGCACTACAACTGTTTGCAGACTTAAAGTTACAACTCTGCATCTGTTTACATTTGGTTCATATTTAGAAGATTTTCTTCACGTAAGTGCTAAATTAGTTTTGAAGGGTTTTTTCTTTTTTTTCTTTTTAATGAAAGTTCAGCTTCTCTACAAGTTGACTGCATTGACATGGGAAAGCTTCAGCTTGCCACAGTAAAGTAAATATGCCAAGCTTTTTTGACTTGTATATAAGCTGAAGTTAAGTTTTGCCTTTCCCTGTATGTTTCACCACTAACTCAAGTGCTTTACCCACATGCTGTGCAGCAACTGCTGTAATAATTGGTCTGCAGATTTATCCTAATTGTCATCTCACGTGTAAAAAGTGAGTTTATATAGTGTGTCAGAAACCAATAACAACCACTGATAGGAAAAGCTGCAAAAGGGAAACAAAAAAAGATTAAACTAGGCCAAACAAAAACCCCTGCTGATATAACTCAAGGACTGTATTGAGGTCATGCTCGCTAAAGAAAAAAGTGAGAGCCCCAAAATCAATAGACCAAAATTGGTGCACCAGAAATTGGGCCAAATATTGCTAAACAAAATAATTATGGGCTTGGGTTTTCCACTCATCACTCCATAAGATTAGAGATGAGGAGGGTGTTTCACCATCCTTGCTGCCACCCACATCCATCTTCTGGGATCTCAGGAGCCACTGTGACACTGTTGGACCTTTGTTTTGCTAAGCCAGAGATGCCCTGACCAGTCAGGGCTACAGAGGGACCCAGATAACAACAATACCACTATTAGCTCTAGCTAACTTCCAAACACCATTTAGGATTTACTCTGTCCTTTTCCTGCCCCATTATTTCTTCTCTTTCCTATCCTCTTTCCTTCTGTCTAATATAAGTCAGGCTTAGCTAGCCAAGTCTGTATATTTTGAAAAGTTGCTGTCAGGCTGTGATCAGAGAGAATGATGAAAGCAATTTCCTAAAATTCTCAATGCTGGTACAAGTTTACTGGCCTCAGAATGATTAATAAAGTTCATGTGCCATGCTGTTCTTTCTCCAGCACTAAAGAAAAGCCAGGGGACACAACAACAAAAAAAGGAACCACATTTTCTGTCTTTTCTGGAGGTTTTTCATCCCCTCATGTGTGTCTCTCTTGTTTTGTTTTCTAGGAAATGAGATTAGTTTTTAGCAGCTCCAGTCCATCTCAACTAACTTTCTCTCTCCTCCCTGAACAAGAAAAGTGACCATCTAAAAATGTCAAAATAGGCAAAGATTTCTTCTAAAAACCTTCCAGCTAGAGGGAAAGGGAACAAGAAATGTTAAGATGAAAGCCTTACTTAATATGTTATAGTTAAAATACTTTTAAACACTTTTCCTTCTTTTTCTGTGCCTTTATAAAGATTTTTAAAAATTGTAATCGCATTCGCCATGATACTCAGCAGGCTAAGGTCCCTGTATACCAAACTCCGAATCTTGTTTAAACACTGTTTAATGTTAAACAGTTTCAGGGTCACATTAACAGCTTTCAGTCTTTGGGCCCATATTCTCTAACAGTTTCATGTCATAGAAGACAATTTATATTTATAATGATTGGAGGGAAGTAGAGGAAGGACTCACTTTCTTTTCTGCAAAAAATTCACAGGCTAAAAAAGTTTCAGAGGTAGGTTCAGAGTTATATTTGTACAGTTCGAGTAAATTGTGTATTATGCCATGATAAAGCAGAGGGTCCCAAGTCAGAAGTTTCCACATAAAATTTGTCTTAAATTTAAGTACCATCATGTGACAGTGCAAGTGTTCTTTGGAAAGTAGGATATTATTTATTCTATTACATGTTCATTGAAAAGTGTAAAATGGCCATTGTTGCTTTATTCTTAGGTATGCAATTTTGCCACCAGTCCTGATGAAGTCCTTTGGGAATTAAAATTCACCTACCAGCCTCAGGTATGGAGGGCTTTTTCACTCCTTTTAAAATTATCACAGAATCATCTGCAGTTCCTGCTTTCCATTAGCTTCCCTGACAAATCAGGATTTAGTTACCACAGCTCATAAGGTTCTCACTGGTTTGTTCAACTGCTTTTCCAAACACAACCATCAACATAGCAACACTCTTTGACATGCCTATATTTGGGTTGTTGGGTTTTGTTTGTTTGGCTTTAGAAGCCTAAACTACTGCAACAGCTACGGCTAAAGTCCATATTTCAAAATACTGAACCTTTAGGATTTGCTGCCATCTGTAAAGAGGCAAAGTTCAATTAATAAAACCTATTCCAAGAGCCTGCACTACTGATTATGTTTAAAGACAAAGTAACAAACCAGAATGAAGTAAACTCAAGTGTCATAACACACAGAGGTGGTTAGTGGGGTTGGAACCCTAATATCAGCCAAAGAAAAAAACTGGCAGGGAAAGAAATCTGACTCAACACAAACAAAATAAAATGCAATAATGCCTTAACATTTGTAATGAGAAAAAAAAGGGCAATGAAAAGCACCAATAATTTCTTCTCTAGAGCAGTGATTTTTAATAGTCTAAGTACTCAATATGACATAAATAGGGACTTTTTCAGCTCCATTTTATCAGTTTTATTCCTATGCTTTATGAAAACACAGAATTTGGAGAGATGAAATAAATAAGATTCTACACAAGTTGTTCTAAAATCTACAGAGGAGTTACTAGAATGTGAAAGACTTTCTAAAGGCTCTTTGAACCATATACAGTGGGGTATCATTTTCTTAAATTCTAATTGAATGGTTCAAAAACCTTTGGAAGTTTTATTTTTCTATTCAACTCTACATGACTGTTCCATAAGGGACGTGGAAAATTTCTGCCTAAGTGTAGTCAAAGCTATGTGTAAGCACTTAAGGGCAAGATTTAGCCCTGAATTTCTAGTTATGGAAACACGTTAGCAGTTGTAATAAACAAAAATGTATCATGTTCAATTAATACCCTTCATTGAGCTATGTCTCAACAACAGTAGCAGAGTTTTCAAAATGTGTATGTAGTTATGATCTTAAAATAATGTCAACCATGCAGTACAGCCCACTGAACAATCCCCTACATAAATAGTCCATGAGACAAATTTTCAAGAGTCCTTAGTTCACATTTACGTACCTCTCCTAAGAACCACAGAAGTAGCTAAACACTGAACACTTTGAAAATCTGCGCCTTACTCCTATCCCCAGTTTGTGGCGGCACAGCACTTTTTATGCTGTGTAAGAAAGCACCACAACGAACAGGTCAAAATTAGGACTGTGTTATGTGCTGAGTTTCAGGTTTGATGTAGGAAATAAGGATAACAGTATGCTGAACTTAAACTGATGTGTGTCAGAGTACTATTATGCCAGTGGTGTAGAGTGTTGTAGTGGTACTAAATTAATGCTTGCAGATTGGTATTTTGTTATGTGTGCTGACTTAATTTATTATTCCTTGCCTTGTGGAGATTACAATAGTATTAACTCAAACATTACATCTATCTGTTAGGGATTTTGTGAATTTCTTGGGTTCCTTTAAAATTTTAATGTAAACAAATGTGTCATCACAGCGCACAGAGCTGGAGACAAACTGACATCCTAGAGATATCTAGAATTCTACTATTCTAGAAAGTGGAATATCTTATTCTGTGTGAGAAAAATGTTCTGCTTCACTTCAGAGTCCTTTAGCTATAGGGAATAGAGAATTCACAAGGACCTTACAATTAAATTATTGCTCCATAATCATTTGGTTATACTGAAAAGAGGATCTATTAAAATGTTCAGTTGGATAAAATAGCATTTTAGTCAGATAGTTACCCAAATATATTGTAGGATACATCCAAATAAAGTTGAATTTAGAATTGTAAACACAAACTACAAATATTCCTTCTTGCTTTTGTCCATTATTTACAATCCTAACCAATTCAATGACAGCCCTGTTCAGTAAGTAAACACAAGATAACCCCATATTTATTTGTGTTGTTAAAATCATTTTCTGAAAGACTGTGATAAAAGTCTGATTCATCTTGAACTGGCAAGATGAGATTTGGTCAAAGATGAGCTTAAAAAAATATAAAACATCTTGATACTTCCATACTCCCTGTTAAAATATTGTTGGTATTACCACCGCAACAACAGATTTTACATTTGTAGAATTTAGAAATCAAAAATTATCTAGATCAAGATTAACTTTATTCTAGTACTGCAATATAATCAAAAGGCTTATGGATACCCATACACCTGGAAAGTAAGCTTGTCAGGTTTAAAAGATGAACATCTATATATCATGTACTAGTAGTGAAAGCTCTGGGATCTATTTTTCAAAAAGCAAAGTTTTGTTCATTAATAACTATGCATCTTTAGTAAGCCCATCAACATAGAGCCTAAGCAGGATACAAACACTACAGTAGCACTGTATTTTCTAGCAAAAAGGATATACAGGCAGTTCCCGGGTTACGTACAAGATAGGGACTGTAGGTTTGTTCTTAAGTTGAATCTGTATGTAAGTCAGAACTGGCGTCCAGATTCAGCCGCTGCTGAAACTGACCGCCAGTTCTGACTTACATACAGATTCAACTTAAGAACCCCAAGTCAGCTGCTGCTGAAACTGATCAGCGCTGATTCCAGGAAGCCTGGGGCAGAGCAACTCTGCCTCGGGCTTCCTGTAGTCAGCGCTGGTCAGTTTCAGCAACGGCTGACTTGGGGATGTCTGGGGCAGAGCAGCTGGGGTGCTGCTGGGTTGCTCCAGTAGCACCGCTCCACGGCGCTACTGGACCAACCCAGCAGCACCCCAGCTGCTCTGCCCCAGGCATCCTGATTCAGCCGCTGCTGAAACTGACCAGCAGCGGCTGAATCAGGACGCCTGGGGCAGAGCAGCTGGGGTGCTGCAGGGGTTGGTCCAGTAGTGCCCAGAGCGGTGCTGCGGGACCAACCGGCAGCGCCCCAGCTGCTCTGCCCCAGGGTCCACAAGAAAAGCCTGGTCCACTGGGGGGGGGGGGCACACTAGCTGCGCCCCCCCCCCCCCAGCAGACCAGGGACACAGGGAGCAAAGCAGCAGCGGGGGGTGCCTCGCCTCTGAGGCTTTGCTCTGGCGCAGGACCGCTTTGCTCCCGGTGCCCCTGGTTTGCTGGAGACGGTCCCCAGCAGACCAGGGGCACCGGGAGCAAACCTGCAGCTGCAGCGGGGTCCCGCGCTTCTGAGGCTTTGCCAGAGCAAAAATATACAAAAATACATAAATATACTCCTGAATGTATCATCTTTTGGATCCAGAATGCCTTTTCAATATACATATTAATGTGCAAAGCTTGAACACCTGAAAAATAAGTTTTTACGGGAAATACAAAATGCTGAAACTGACAATATGCTAGAAAAGCCAAACCTGTAAAGCCTGTTTAGTTGTGCAATTAAGCACAGAGGCAAAGGCAGGAACCAATCACACACTACTAAAAAAAGACCCATTATTTCCTTAACAACCTGATTTTAAAATTGAAGCCTCCTTTATTGTTACTTTTCCTAGAAGTATCTGTGCAACTCTCAGCTGCCAGTGTAGCTATTGAAGAACTTCTACCGGTTAATGATCAACTCCTGAAGAAATGAAGATTCTTGAACTGCTATCCACAAAAGCATAACGCTTTATTACAAAAATGGCAACCCATGGGTGACTTTAAGAACTCCAAACACTTTTTATATTCTAAGGCTACTTCAAGGCAAAGCATACAACACAAAGGGAAATTCTGATCCCAGTAACAGAGAGACACTCAAACATGAAATCAGCTTGAAGATAAAAAGAAGCCTCTGGTGATGAAATTGTGTTTTAATGACTATCTTCAGCTGACATTGTTTTTTTCATCCCATTTCCAATTACAGTATTTAGTAGCAACAATTTTCTCTTAATGAAGACTGAGTTCTAGACAGACAGAACCTCCAGCAGCTGTTCTAACAATTGATGAATGATTTGAGTTTGCCCCTTTATATGTTAAAGGCACCATCAAATTAAAAATGGCAGACTTTTGCATTTTTAAACTTACACCAATCATGAGCAAAACTATGAATTAACTATAAATTAACTCAGTTCATCTTTTTTCCCCAGTTTGTTTACCTTATGCATTTCAGAGAGAGTTGTTTTCTAGCCTATTTCTCTGATTTTCCTGTGTGCATAGAACTTTCACAGAACAAACAGAAGAGAAAAACATTTAAAAAAAAGAAAGAGTAATTTTTAAAACCACAAAAATTGGAAGGGAGACTTTGTATAGGGGAACAATTTGAAAAAAAGAACATATTTAAAAAATCATATACAGTAGACTTCCAATAATTTGGCACCTTTGGGACCCAGGGGGTGCTGGATTATCGGATATGCCGGAGTATCAGGAGGTACTCCAGCAGGAGGCTGTGACGGGTCGGGGGGGGGGGGGGGGGGGGGGGGCGCGGAGAGGAGAGAGGCGGAGGGTCCAGCAGGGAATGGTGAAGCGTGGGGTGAACCCTCCTTCATTTTGCAAGGGAGGGGGGAGCCCTGCGCAGCTGCCGGCGACAGACCAGCTGGGGCTGCAAGCGGCAGCAGCGACTTGGGGAAGCGGCAGGGCAGAGCAGCTGGGGTGCTGCCCTGTTGGTCCCACAGTGCCTCCCCTCACCCAGCTGCTCGGCACCAGGCAGCAGACCAGGAAGCTCTGCTCTGCAGCTTCCCCAAGTCCGCTGCTGCCGCTGCTGAAACTGACCAGCTGCGGACTTGGGGAAGCAGCGCGGAGCAGAGAGGCTGGGGAGCTGCCAAGCACCAAGCAGGGAGGTGAGGGGTGGCGCTGCGGGGCCAACCCGGCAACACCCCAGCTGCTCTGCTGCGCGCTGCTTCCCCAAGTCTGCAGCTGGTCAGTTTCAGCAGTGGCAGCAGTGGACTTGGGGAAGCAGCCCAGAACAGCTCCAATTGTCCAGCTGGTCAAAGCACTTCCAGATTCCAGTTGGTAATGGACTATCTGGAGTGCCGGACCACTGGATGCCAGACAATTGGAGTTTTACTGTATATTGCTTTCCTATTTCTGCCATGGAAGAAATTCAAAAGAGGAAGCGAGGAGAGAGAACACTGGATTCCTATTGTGTAAGTCAAGTCACATAGCTCAACACCACGAATCAATGAATTCTTTGCTATCTTATGCAGAACAGAACATGAGAATCTCTGAAGGATTAAGTACCACTAACAAATACTTTAAAAATCTGTCTTGTCCCCCTCTCCCTTCCCCCCTGCAACTCCTCAGAATTTAGGAAATACTTGTCTCAAAGAAGCTAATTGGCCAAGATTTACATTCCAAACAGGAACCAAATGTTGATTTTAATGACTTCTATATCACAATAAACAGCATTGACTTTGAACAATACTCTTTTAGACATTAAAGTTAAACTGATTATTTGGTTCCAAAAAGGCTGTCTGTTTTTAAAAAGTAAGGTGTCAGGTCATTATATTGTTATTGCTTTCCCGCCCCCTTCCTCCCCAACACAAACTGAATCTTAGCTTCCACCATTCCTTTTTCCAGTTTCAATTAGCCTTGTTCTACTTGATTTCTCCTCTTGCCTTCAGCCTAGTTCCAGTACATGATTTTTAGTCATTCAAGCTCTCTCTCAAGCACAGTTAGCATTTGCATACCACTTTTAAAGAGACTCTCACACAGACACACACGGATGCTATCAGTTCAGTTAGGCTCAAAAATGTCCATTTTTTTAAAGCTAATCCCATGCAGCATCCTTGACCAAGATCTGTCATTAGTCATGCTTATGTTTTCAAAACACAGCTCTGTTTAAGGCATTGTGAGATATCGTGATGACAAGGGAGCAACTCCTATTTTTCCCTTGGGGCAAAATAAAGACTAACAATCTTGTCTGGATAGCAGCCAATGAAAACTTATGATTTGATATTCCAACATTAAGAATGTTGTTTTGAGTTATTCAACTATTACTTTTGTTATAACTTATAGCATTTTTGTATTCTAGTTGGAGTCTTTGGTTGTGAAAGGTTAGAAGCATACATTCTCAATCCCACTCCAAACATCTATGGGGTCAAAGATTCATCACCAGTTACACCTCTGAAGGGGACTTTTTGTGTACATCTCTCCTCAGCCTGATCAGGGCAAGAATGTCTGTTGGGGCTGCACAAAGTTTTAGGCAGGGTAGAGCAAGAAATCTGTCACAATGAAGCACCATTCCTGAATGAGCTCCTCCTTTTTAATGAAGAAACCCATGAAAATCCAAGAAATTAAATTAAGTTTGGAGCTACATTAATTTGGGGATGTTAAAAAGTAGTTAATTGGATAAATGTTTAACTGCTGAAAATTTATTTATATTATATCAAATTTAAATACAGAGGCAGCAGCATGGGGTGGCAGTTGGTTCCTGGAACGCACCAGCTGCTGCCGCACACTGCTTCCTCTGTTTCAGAAGCAGCAATGCAGGGTGACAGCTGGCTCCCCAGGAATGGGGCAGGAGCCTGCGTGGTACCATGAACATTAACCAATAAGTTCAGAGTTATTGGTTAACCATTTACACTTTCACATCCCTAACACTAATGCTCTTTGACTCCACTACAGGAGCTGTGTTCCATCACAAATAAGGAGATCCTGGTGGAGGCAGGGCCAACTGATACAGGACTATTTCTACTTTTCAATTAAGGGCTCTCTTCTCTAAACATCCTTGAGATGCCTGGAATGGGAGATCCTGTGCCCTAAAAGTTTAGTAGGCTCCAAAGTCCTCCCTCTTAAATGGATGATATACAGTAAGTTATATAATGTTCCACAAGGTTCACATGCCCAATTGGCCCATTCTTAGGAACAATACAAGCAAGGGAGTCTTCAGTGATACTAATCTATTAATACGACTATGCAAGAATGTTTTTCCATGGTATGAAAATTTCATTTCATGAGTTTAGGATGAGTAATGAAACCATGAGTGAGTTATGTTGGTCATTTCAACTGAGAGCTAATATCTTTATATCAACAAATACCCTCATATGTATGTTGCCAAACACAGAATTATGCACCTTTTTAAACAGGCGGCAACAAGTCTGCTCAGGCTAAAAAAAGCCTCTATTTTAAAAAGGAAGGGCAGACAAGCAGGTACTGAATAGAATTCATACTCTTTTGAGGTAGCGCCATTAATAGGTTTTAAAAGCAGAAGCCAGATTTCACAGGAACATCACCTTTCTATCAATTTTAGTAATCAAAATCTACATACACATGTGACAAAGCAATATAAAACAAAGCACAGTCATTGCTCAAAGGCAATTGCTGTACTTTAAGGAAGTAAAAAAAAATTTCTAACCAGAATCTTTCTGCTTGTTTTTGAAACTGCCTTAAAAAGCCCTGGAAATCCAGGGAAATAAAGGAAGATTTATTTCTCGAAGAAGAGGAACCAAAGTATAATCTAAAGCTTTCACTTAGGATTCAGGCCTTGCAAACAGACGGGGTAAGTTGCAGCTATTGCAGTTTGCACAACAAAGAAATAACAAGGACAGCCATACCTATTCCATATCCTTCATAGAGTTGTCTTTCATGTTCTGTGGTCTGTTTGATGATCATCTCCCGGGAACCGTGTTGCCTTCCCTGTCTGCCTTTAATGCTGTTATGTAATTCAATCTGCTCCAGCTCATCACTGAATCGATGTAAATATCTGAAAGACAACAAGTTTAAGCTATAACATGTCTCGCCGCATCTTATTACAACTATTCTGGTTTGGTCATTTGCCAATATTTACTAGTTTTTTCTTTGCCATCTGCACTACATCTAAATATATGCCACTGATTCTCTTGAATTCAGTGTGAAAAATGCATTATTCTTCCAAAACAGGAACGCTGTTTAGGATGTGACCTCTGGACTCTTACCCCATCAATTTAAGAGTACACAATGTCACCTACTGACTCTCTGAGGGAAGGAAGACTAGCACTGTATTGGGAGAACTTCCAAATGATTACTGGATAAGGATGATAGAGAGCAGAGTTTTCTTTTACATGTTTGTTCCACCTATAGCAAAGATTCATAGATTTCCAGGCCAAAGGGACCTCTGTGATTTAGCCTGACCTCCTGCGTGAAACAGGGCATAGAATTTGCCCAAAAGAATTCCTCAGCTACATCTTTTGAAAGAACATTCAATCAATTCAGTTGCACATCCTCTAGTGCAGGCATGTCCAAAGTCCGGCCCGCGGGCCAAATGCGGCCCGCGGTCGGATTTAATATGGCCCCCCGCTTCTCCCGGCTCCCCGGTGCTTTTTTCAACTGGCGCGCGCAGCGCGCCGCTTCGGGCCACCGCCGCCGCGGTCCCAGACCCTGCCCCTGCACTCCGCTTTGGGGCTGAGAGTGCGGGGACAGCCCCCGCTTCCTCCCCCTCTCCTGGCTCCCCGGCACTCCTCTGAACTGGCGCCGCTTCCGGCCGCGCCGCCGCCGTCCATGGCGGCCGCTGCGGTCCTAAAGTCTGCCCTGTAGGGCATGTCCACAGCGCCGCTCTCCCGCTTGGCTGCGGGTTCGCCCTGCCCCTGGGCCGCCGTGAGGCCAGCATGCCCTGCGCTCTCTGCCCGCCTCTGACCCTGCAGGCCCTCTACCTTGGGGCTGAGAGTGCAGGGACGGACTCCACAGCTGCTGAGATCAGGGACGGACTCCACAGCTGCTCAATCTCAGTATCTGTGATTGGCCCTGCACACTGTCAGCTTTCTGGCGGACTCAGGCACGTGGAGCTGCGAACACGCCGGAGGTCATCATTAGACACTTCGCCACAAACAGACACAAAGGCAAGAGAATTCTTGTTGGGCAGTGTATTAGTGCAGTGTATTACTTGGGCAATGTATTAAACCTCTGGCACTGCGCTCACATGATCCCTTCCCCTTCTGGTCAATTTAAAAAAATGGCGACTGTAAATAAGAGAAGGAAAGTTGACAGTGAGGGCCGCCGCTTCCAGGACAGGTGGAAAGTGGAATATTTCTTCACTGAAATACAGAATCACTGTGTTTGTCTGATATGCCAAGAGACTGTGGCTGTTCATAAGGAATTTAATGTCAAGAGACACTACCAGTCGAGACAGAGCACATACGACAAGCTTACAGGGCACGACCGCAGTGAAAAGTTGAAGCAACTTGAAGCTGTTTAAATGTCACAACAGAAATTTTTCATAAGAGCCCGTGAGTCAAATGAAAATGCCACAAGGGCGAGCTATGAGGTGGCAACGTTAATTGCTAAAAATTGCAAATCTTTTGCTGAGGGTGACTTTATCAAAGAATGCGTTATGAAAATGGTTGAGAATATCTGTCCCGAGAAGAAGCAAGAGTTTGCCAACATTTGCCTGGCTCGTAACACTGTAGCACGGAGAATTGAAGAGATTTAATCAGATATTAAGAGACAGTTGACATCCAAAGGAGTGGATTTTGACTTCTTTTCAATAGCCTGTGATGAAAGCACGGACCTATCTGACACAGCTCAGTTGCTGATTTTTATGAGAGGGGTGGACGATGAAATGAATGTGACTGAAGAGCTACTTGACCTCCAGAGCCTTACGGACCAAACAAGAGGAAAAGATTTATTTGTTTCTGTTAGTTCCGCCATAGATGACATGAAACTGCCTTGGAACAAAGTTACTGGGATTATTACTGATGGGGCACCTGCCATGGTTGGCGAACGAAGTGGATTATCAACCCTAATCTGTAACAAGGTGATCGAAGAAGGAGGCAAAGCTATTAAACTCCATTGTATCATTCATCAACAAGTTCTCTGTGCTAAACATCTCAAATATGATCATGTTATGAAACCGGTGCTAAAGACTATTAATTTTATTCACTCTAAAGCCCTGTGCCACCGCCAGTTTAAACAGTTTCTACTGGACATCCAGGCTGAATACGAAGATGTTTTATATCACAACGATGTAAGATGGCTCAGTCGGGGGTCTGCACTGCAGCGTTTCTACTCTCTCAGAAAGGAAATCGGAGAATTCTTGGAAACAAAGGGACAACCAATGCGAGAAATATCTGATCCTATTTGGCTGGCTGATTTGGAGTTTCTAGTTGACATAACAAAGCATCTGAATGTACTGAACACGAGTCTTCAGGGGAAAGATGCAGCGGTGAACCAGCTTTATTCACACCTCAAAGCCTTTGGGACAAAGCTGCAACTTTTCATAAGGCAGTTGTCACAAACACAGCCCAATACCATACATTTTTCAGCGTTGCAAGAAATAATGAACAGTTTTCCACAGGACAATATCAGTGCGCAAACGAGCAGGTATGCAGCAGACATCGCATCTCTGGCTGGGGAGTTTAAACGGCGCTTTCAGGATTTTGCAGCTATTGAAAAGGAGATCAGCCTTTTCTCCTCTCCATTCTCTGTTGACCCCGATGATGCTCCAGATCAGCTGCAGCTCGAGCTCATTGAGCTGCATTGTGACAGCGAGTTACGCAGTCGTCACCAACAGCTCTCTCTTGTGAACTTTTACCGCCAACTGGATAAGAGCCGGTTTCAAGAGATTCGAACATTGGCTAAGAAAATGCTGAGCTTGTTTGGCTCAACATATATGTGTGAGAAGATATTCTCTGCTATGAACTTTAACAAGAACCACGTGAGGACAAGACTAAGTGACTCTCACCTGCGTGACATTTTGCGCATCAAAACCACTGCCTTTGAACCAGACCTAGCCTATGTGCTGCAGTCCAGATCTCAGTTTCACCCTTCACATTAGTGTAGGCAAGTTTTTTTTTCAATTGAGATGAATACATTGTAAAATCTCAGTTAGTGTCAGTTGGTCTAAATCAGTTATAAATATATTTGGACACAACATGTATAGTTGGTGTTATGTTCCTGTTCATATTTTTTTAACTTAAAAGTTGATAATATGTAATGTACTTTACAATGTCCCTGACATATATTTCAGCTTCCTGGATTTTTTTTTCATCTGGCCTTCAGATATGAAAGGCAGAGTGATTTAACACTTGTTTAGATTTGTCATCCATGTGACAAAATGAAAAGTATGCCGTTTGCAATAAACTTTGCATAACATAGTTAATTTGCATTTAATTTTAATGGTTCAAAGAATGTCAGGCAAAATGGTCGGCCCTCACGCATGTTCACTTCATCAAATCTGGCCCTCTTTGAAAAAAGTTTGGACACCCCTGCTCTAGTGTGATATATGCCATCCAGTGCCAGCAATGCCCCTCTGCCATGTATATTGGCTCTAGTGTGTTCAGATGGCATTTCTAAAACAGACTGAGACACAAGTAGGAAGTGGGGCTCAGTGAACAGAACACAGAACTGCACTTTCAGCAAGAAATGATACCAACGTTTTATACACAGGGAACAAACATTTAGAGTGACAATCATGTACTTACTGAAAAATATATAAGTATCCATTTTATTTTGCATTTGCCTTCACTACATATTTAGGGATAGAATACTTGACGGTTAGGGCTCTCTGATTACATTATGACCTCATCCCATAGTTCTAGAATGGTTATGATCTATTTATGTTAATGCAGAATATCTTCAATATTAATACACGAATACTGGGATTTATAATAATTTAGTATATGTAATATGTAGTATAATATATTAAATAATGTATTTTATATATAATATTTAATATAATAATAATTACTATGATTATATTAATTGGTATACTAATTTGGTATATTTAATATACAGGAGACACCTGCTCTTACGACCTAATTGGTTCCTGGAGAACCATCATAAGTCGAATCCTTATCACCCAGAGGGGCAATGTTATGAATGGGGATTCCTTTCCTGGCTGACTTTACCTCCTGGGAGTTGTAGTGTCCTGGAGCCAGCGATGCGAACGGCTGGGGGCTGTGCTGGGCAATAGGCGGCCCTGCAGCACGGCGTAAACAGCGCCCTGAGCCGGCCAGGGGATTTTCCAGGCAGGGGGCGGCCCCACTGCGTGAAAGAGCCGGCCGGGGGCTGTGCCAGGCGGTAGGCAGCCCCCTGGCTCTTGGAACAGAGCTGCCCTAAAAGCAGGGGGGTCACAGGTTGGGCACTTGTAAGTCAGGGGTCGCCTGCATATTTAATATATTTAATTTAGTATATTTAATATATATTTAATATTTAGTATATTTGAGATTGATCTTAATTCAATCTTATTTCCAACCCGAAAAAAGATCCTTTTATACGAAGAAATACCACATTCTTACTTTTCAATTAGTTCACAGGCTTCTTTCTTTGTGTAGTCTGCTTTGCTGGGATCAAGGTGACTTTGAAACCATTGCAATTTTTCTCCTATAGGAACAAAGTGGATGTTGTTTATTATAGTAGCAGTAGCATAGATCAAAATCTGTCAATATTCCTGCAATAAATCCCATTTTTCAGGGGGTTTAAATTCAGTCTTAAAAATTTGCTTCACTATGGTACATGTATAAGGTCTCAGGCTAGGTATGAAATAAATATAAAGAATAGATTTCATCCAGTTGTCATTTTGAATTTGGGAAAGAAGAAAGAACCTATTTATAGGTGGTTTTCTATCCTCCTTTACTAATAGTTTTAAACAACTGGAAATCAGAAGAAAAAAAAGTTAACAAAAATTAACTACAAGTTGAACCTCTCTAGTTTGGCATCCCTGGGACCTGACCAGTGCCAAGCAAGGGAATATGCCAAACAACAGGAGGTCAATATTGTCCACTGCTTACTGATTTCTTCGGAGTAAATTAGAGCTAAATAACAGCACAGAACAGTGAGAGCCAGGACTAGTGGCTATAAACAAACTTTATGGGATCATGGAAAACTTGGCCACACCTATAATAAGTGGACATCCATCTAACTAAAATCATGCCGGACCACGGATGTTGCCATACCAGAGTGTGCCAGATAGGAGTTTCAACCTCAACAAACCAATTCTTGGGCAATCAGTACACACAGTATTTTTTAATATAGTAAATTGTATAAGAATTGGATGAAAAGCTTAAAATTGTTAAAAAAAAATCTGTGAGTAATGCTTGTAAAATGTTTAAGAAGTACCCAAAAAAACCACTGTTAAATTATATTACAACATGATGGGGGTGGAGAGAAACGCCATAGTGGATCAATATCAAGACAATCAAATGTGTTCTAGACATTAGCAAGTTAGAGTTGCAGCATAGGAACCTTGACTGATAACCCTTCTCTTAAATTTGAAAAGGTAATTAACAAGCTACAACATCCAACTATTTAAAACGCTATATCAAGTTGTGACCAGAAATCTACCAATCTTCCGTGTTGCTGTGTGCAATCACTGCTAGTCCATAAACATCCGCATGAGGCGATGCAACTATAAACTTTGGAGTGGACTACATGTAATGATATGGACTGACAAGGCTTAGTTATATTAATGAAACAGGTTTGTTCTGTATTATGCTAAGTTGCCTTCTACTACAGTCAGACATGCAATGAAATCCACATGTGCTGCAAAGAAGTAAAGTCAAGAAATCCCAGCTCTGGTTTCACTGGCACATGCTAAATTGAGATGAGAGCACACATAAAAGTCTAACATTTATACAGTTTATTAATAGATTATAACGACAGTCCTCATCTTATATAAAGAACAATTAAGTAGAATATAGGACAAATCTTAATTTTGATTAATACTCACCTACAATACTCAGACGCAAAGCTTTTTCATTCTTCAACCTAGAAGACAGGAAGTGCATGCACTAGTCAATCATTTCTCAAAAGAAAAATCAATGGAAAAGGTAGGTAAAACATGTACAATTCCACTTCTAAAACATGACAGCATAACAACTTCTGACTTCCTTTTTAGTGTGAGAGGAAATCTCACAACCAGTTAATTCAGATTTTAGTAAACTATTTCCAATGTCTTACAATTGTGCTATTTAAAACAATGGGGGAAGAGGAGGCGGTAAAGAAAAATGATGCCTTGATATTTATTGGACCCTACTGTATCAACATTTTACTGTGACAAGTAGATATCAATGTTTTGATATCTTCACAAAGCCAGCCAATGGCTTTTACACAGTCTTACTCTCTCTCTCTCTCACTGAGTTATGGGTTAAATACTAAAACCTCACTATTCTGAAGGGTGCATAGTAATCTGTTGTCCAGGACGTGTTAAGTACCCCACCCTAGCGGTTGGTTTATAGAAGATACAAGTCTCCTAGAGCTACTAGTTGAATGAGCTGCTCAAGTAATAAAGATTCGTGATTATTTCACAGGTTGAACCTCTCTAGTCCAGAACTCTCTGATCCGGAAACATCCATCATCCAGAATGATTTTAGCTAGTCAGATGTCCACGGCCAAGTTTCTCACAGTCTCAAAGTTTGTTTACAGTCACTAGTCCTGGCTTTCAGCATTCTGTGCTGTTTTTTAAACTTTAATTTACGCCTAAGGGTGTGGCTAAACTACACCCCTCTGCCAACAGAGGGATGTAGATTAGGCACATCACCAGGGCTTGATGAACGGCGGCAAAATCCGCTCACCAGCCCCGCACTGCGCATGCGCACGCTGCCGGTGAATGGGGCAACGGGCTGAAATTTACTCACCATGGGTGAGTAGATTCAATGGTTTGTAGAGCCCTGCGCATCACTATTGCAAATGAAGTGGGGATTTAAATATCCCATGCTTCATTTAAATAAAAATGGCCATCGCTTTTTGCCAACGAAGCACTTTGCCGGCAAAAAGCGTCAGTCTAGACGGGGATCGGTCGACAAGGAAAACCTTCTCTGACCGATCTGTAAACCTCGATGCACGAGGCATAAGAAATCGGTCAGAAAAGGCTTTCCTTGTCGACCGATCCCCGTCTAGACTGCTGCCTTTTGCCGGCAAAGAGCCGCACAGGCAAAAAGTGATGGCCATTTCTATTCAAATGGAAGCGTGGGATATTTAAATCCCCGCTTCGTTTGCAATAGCGATGTGCCCAACCTACATCCCTCTGTTCGCAGAGGGGTGTAGTTTAGACACACCCTTCATGTCCTCTAACAACCCAGTAAGCAGTGGAAGGATTAGTAATACTGCTAGACAATACTGACAATACTGGAAAACTCTCTCTTAGGAATTGGTCAGGTCCCAAGGGTGACTGATTAGAAAGGTTCAACCTGTACTGTTGAGCACAGTTCACTCTCCAGTTATGATCCGCCTTTGTCCTAATTTTGTTTCCAGCAAGTGAGGATAAAATATACAGAAGTATTCTAATTTGAAGGGAAAAATCTCATAATAATCGCAGATTAAAACTGCAGTGTGAATATTTTAACAACTTTTAAAAATAGTATTTCTCCATGTGATGGAAACCTCCTCAAAAGCAATACATGAGAGAGAGTTTTGTATTAAAATATACAAAATAGAGGAGCAGATTCTCAGCTAGTATAAACTTATAGCTTATCCCAGAGATGGGCAATAAGACTTTTCCTCCACAGATACTGGTGCTTGCAGCTCTTGTTGGCCGCAGACCACCGTTCCCGACCAATGGGAGTTGTGGGAAGTGGCATAGACTGGGGGACCACTTCCCGCTGCTTCCATTGGCTGGGAACAATGCTCTGCAGCCAACAGGAGCTCCAAGTGGCCATACCTTTGAGGTACAGGAAAGTACAATGGTGGTATCCCGCAAGGGGCTAACCAAATCTGACCAACTGGCCAGTATATGCCCACCGCTGGGGTAGAGAGATGCAATTGCTCTCTGGCAACAGTGAAATTGGCAATTCTACTGAATATTTCCAAAGATACATTAGCTTGGTCGTGACAAACTGCCCAAGACCATATAAAGTTTACACAAAGTATTTGTGGCAGTGCACAGAGGTGGTATGTTATTTTTTATTAAAAGTAGGGGAGAGAAGAGGGTGTATATATTTGCAAGAAAGCACATATGTGGAAGTGGATCAGATCATTGTGGAAATTTGCAGATTTTCCTATTTGCCTTGTATAAAAAAAGTCTTCAGCAGACTTTGCTCCTAAAAAGACTGAAGCAATTGTTTTGCAGTTTTTGCACTGTAAGTACAGGTATCCTCCACTCAAAGGAAGAGTGTCAGTTTCTGAGTCCTGTCACATTTCAAAATGAAGGCTTACACAGAACAAACTGCAGACAGCAAGATGTCTGTAATATACTCACATAGCTACTTATGAAATACCAGAGGCAGCAATGCGGGGGAGGGGTCAGCGGAGACTCCCGTGAAGCAGCTTCTACCCATTGCAGCAGCCCGTCCACAAGGGGTACAAGTTCCCTGTAGAAAGGGACTACTGCTGGAGAGGCCTCTATCCGTAACAAGCTTGGGCCTGCCACGGATAGAAGCTGATCCTCGGCAGCAGCCACTGCTGTGGACAAAAGTTGCTTCACAGTCTTCCTGTGTTACCTTAACTCAAAGTGTATTTTCCTAGTTTTACAACAAGCTACTTAAAAAGCACTAGCAAAGTCAGTGCAAACTATAATTTCATACAGACTGTTCTATATACTGAAATGTTAGTGCAATATTTTACTTTTACTGAGACACTTTTGTATTTTGATTTTATAAGCAAGTAGTTTTAAAGTGAGGTGAAACATGGGGTATGCAAGACAAATTGAGACTTCTGAAAAGGGTGCAGTTGTCTGTAAAAGTTGAGAGCCATTGACTTAAGACAGTGCTTGGTTTCTAACAATCTGATTTCATGTCTCACTGCCAGGAGCACTCACAGTAGAAGGGTCCATTACTAGACCCTTCAAAACTAGAATTCCAAGTTATTCTGTCTTCACTGTAATAAAGATATGCTCGAACAAAACACTATGCAATTTGGGAGAAACAGCACTCACTAATATCAAGATTCAGATGAATTTCCTACACTTCTCTAAGGCATTTTATGCACTTCTGCACATCAGCCACATAATACTTACCAATGCTTGTTACCTTGGGAACAAGCCTTGGCAAGTACTGTTGACTGGCCTGGTGAATCATATATGTTACAATCTAATTAGGTCAGACCATTCCTACGTCTTCCTCTGCTAGCTGTAAAAGCTATTCCTGGGCTTAGAGGGCTATAGTGACCTCTCATTATTGCTATACTAAAGGTGTCAGGCAGATAAATTACTGGCTTAGAGAAGGTGTATTGTCTTCTGCATTCTGACATGTGGCAGTGCTGCTGATATCATATACCACACAGATACACATATGCAACCTTCAACAGGCACCTAAGGCTTTGTCAACAGCATAAAAATTTATTGGTAATGCAATACAATCCTCCCTGTTTATTCCCAGTATATAAAAAAGTGTCTTTTCTTGGTTTAGTTTAAATTTGTTTCTAAGCAACAGAAGCTGAACTAAAAGGCGGCACTCTGGTAGAAAACCAGAGTGTCCATACCAAATTGTATTGGTATAATCATATCAGTTTAAATTCACACTAAGTTATACTAGGATAGGTTTCTTCTGTAGATAATCCTTTGATTGGGCAAAGTAGGTCTAAGATCATAATGTAGTCTCATTCTGATACTAATGGTAGTGGCAATCTTGTGCATTACTGTCATTGTACAGAATTTTTACTTTTCTATTCCATTACTGTATATACTTAATTGATGGTTGCACATCGCAGTAAAATCCTTGGATGGAAAGCATAAGAGACAAGTATGGTTTTACTTTTATTTGTATACACTGTACCAGCACCCCCATTTGAAGATCTCCATTTCCACACTGCTATTTTATTTGACCTGTTCACATCCCTAGAGTCCATCAGGACAAAACTGAGACTGAGGTTTAATTTCCCTGTTGGTTACTGTTGTCTAATAACCCTATAAACAAGAAGGTAATTCTTAAAGCAGTGGTTCCCAACCTTTTTTATACTGCAGCCTGGCAAACTCATTCAAAAACTGTTGGTGGACCAGAACAAATATTTGCACATTCATTGTGGTAATTTATTTCCATATTTGCACATTTGTTATTGTAATTTTAGCCCTGGGTATATCAGGCAAATCAGAGGGGAGACATGATAGTTGAAATACTGCTGAAAACACACAAATTAAAAACAACAACAACAATACAATAGTTGCTAATATTTGTTAAAGAGTATTCTCCAGTCCAAACCTTTTGCCTCAATTGCACCAGAATTAAAGAGACAGTATTAACAGGTATGACAGTGCTGACACATTCTGCACATTGATATTTTTCTATGCACTTAATAATGCATAATAGTAATGTGTGTACCTGCTGGTGGAGAGCAGCTGGAGGCCAGGGGGTGGCTCCCGCCAATCAGAGAGAGGCAGAACAAGTCACCCGAACAGCTGCTCTGCATGTGGTGCTTGGCCCTGCCAGCCAGGCTGCGTAGTGATTGCTGGAGCTGGAACTGAGGCCACAGTGAGGGTATGTCTGGACTGCATTCCTCTTTCCAGAGAGGAATGAAAATGCAGCCGAGGGAAATTGCAAACGAAGCGCGGATTTGTATTTCCTGTGCTTCACTTGCACAATGGCATCCGGACGCTTTTTCAAAATACCCTATTTTGAAAGGAAAAACAGTCTAGAAACGGGGTTGTTTTGAAAAAAAACACCTTTCAAAATAACCCTTAAACCTCATTTTTTAAGGAGTAAGGGTTATTTCGACTGCTAGACCGCTTTTTTCTTTCGAAATACGGTATTTTGAAAAAGCACCTGGACGCCATTATGCAAATGAAGCACGGGAAATTCAAATCTGTGCTTCATTTGCAATTTTGCTCTGCTGCATTTGCATTCCTCTCTCAAAAGAGGAATGCAGTGTAGACATACCGTGAGGCTGCCCCAGTAGGGACAGCTCCGGCTGCAGCACAACCAGCTACCGGCTGCCCCACTCACCCTATTGGTGTGTGCAGAAGTGCACATGAAGGGAATTCCTTTGGAACCCCATGAAGAAGAACCAGCAATCTAGGGAGGTAGCCTGGCAATGTGCCGTGGCCTGTCAGGGGGTTCGCGACCTGCTGCTGGTCCACATGTCGGCAGTTGGTAACCGCTGGTTTAAAGTAATATAGTAGTTCATGAAAAGACAGATTAACTGTTTGTCATCTCTAACTATGCACATAACAGAAAAAACATGAAGTGACAGAACGCCACCCAAAGCTGTTCATATAATATATACTGACATTTAAAAAGCCAGCAAGTAGACCTTTAAAGCACTAAGCAGCACTCTCCCCTTCCTTCTCCCCCCCCCCCCCCCAAAACAATCCCAGATTGAGGAGAAGATTTGTTCCCAGAAGAGAGAGGCTGTTGTGCCAGGACATGAGATTACCATGGCACAAAGGAGCATAAGCAGTAGTGGCAATCAGAACTCTTCTTACCCTGCCTGCACTAGGAAAATTCTATCCTTCCCAATATAGTGCCCTTCCCTAACTCATGGGGGGGGGGGAGGGTGAAAGGAGTGAAGCAGGTCCCATAGAAGAGGAAGAAAAAGATACAGATACCACTTCCAGAGAGAACCTCCAGAGATGTTATTCAAGTTTTATTCTCAGTCTCTTTCTCCTTTGGTAAGGCTAGCAAATATCCATATAGCAAGACATTTTCTGTGCATAAGAAACAAGTGGAACCAAACTTTACTTCAATGTCAACTTGCAGTAGATTAAAACCAGGAGAAAGCCCATGTCAATTACCCATCATGTGTAATTCAGAATCATTTAAAAAAGTACTTTAGTACATAGATGGATGATTAAAGAGCTGAATATCATCTGGCAGAATTTGGCATTATCTTATAGTTTTATGCAATGGTCTAGAATATACTTAATCTTGTCCCTATGCAAGGACATTGACAAAGGCACTGTCTACGCTAAACCTCTCTATCAATCTAACCTGCACAACTTTTCAAGTACACAAATAGAACAGCTGAAGTTGATGTACTTACTGCAGCATCTTCTGTGTGGTAAGGTCAGCGGGGATGCTCTCCCATCAACTCCGGCAGCTCTTCTCGACCTGGTGGAGTACTGGAGTCAATGGGAGGGCGCTCGGAGATTGATTTATCACATCCATCCACTGTGCAGTGAAGATAACACCTAGATGCTACTCCAGGTACCTTCCAACCCTACATTCTTATGATTCTTTACCTTGACTCTCTCATAAATCTTGTTGTATAGTTTAATTTTAAATTATCCCTGTGCGGAAGCTTCTATCAGCCTCCAAGAAATGTTATTCTAGTGCCTAACAGTCTCACTTTTAGGTTGAATATTGGGCATTATTTTCTAATTATCTTTGTTTTAAATTCATCTTATTAATTATTCCTATTTTTACCCAGTACCAAAAAAGTTACACATTTATTGTGCCCCATCTTCTTGAAATTCAGACTCAAAATAATCATTTTTCAAAAACATACAATTAATCTCCCTTTCCCCCACATTGGATAACATAAGTACAAATTAACTCACTTTTCCTTCTTTTCCTGTTTGTGAGCTTCTCTTGCAAGCTGAGCAGCCTTTCTACTATAAGGATGAATGACTTTTTTTTCATGTCCTCCACCTCTGCCCTTTGGAACTTTTGGCTGAAATCAAACATAACAAGGAATAAAATGAGACACTTCACTTCTCTTCATCAACTGTCCCATAAGCTACTACAACAAGAGTAAAAGACTGCTCAAATGGAAGCTGGCAGCACCTTATCAAAGAGAATCACTCAAGAAGGATTAAGCATCAACACTTCAGAAAGTTCAAAATTCATAGTACAGTAAAACTCTAATAGTCTGGCACCCAATTGTCAAGCACTCCCAATAATCCGGCATCAAAATGGCAAACACGCCTGACGGAACCGGGATGGAACCCTGAACCGCTCAAGTCAGCCGCTCTCACATGGGTTACAGCAGGGAGGGGAGGTGTTTGGCTCTGGGGGAGGGGGACTGGGTAACGCATGGCATCCTGGCCAGCTCATTGAAAAGTCAGTCACTCAGCGCACGTGCCGCAGCGCCTGGAGGGAGACATGTGGCTGTACCGGGACCCAAACATAAGGCTGGGGGGAGAGGGTGGAAAAGGAGTGGGATTGGGTTACAGCAGGAAGGGGAGGTGTTTGGATCTGTGGAAGGGGAAAGGAAGGGGGATTGGGTTACGCATGGTGTCCTGGCCAGTTCGTTGAAAAGCCGGCCGCTCAGCGCATGTGCCACAGTGCCTGGAGGGAGATGGGCAGCTGTACTGGTGGCTCTGGGACCCAAGCATAAGGTTGGGGGGTAGGGAAGGGGATTGGGTTGGGAGTATGCAGTACCTCCTGATACTCCGGCATATCTGATAATCTGGCACCACCTAGGTCCCAAAGGTGTCAGATTATCAGAAGTCTACTGTAGTGGGCTTAGGTGGGTTTATATAAATTATATTTGTGTAAGTCCTTCTGTTATTAAGAATAATAAAATGCGACTGCTGAACTCGGTCGGATTCAAACATAGTACATACAATATGAAAAACAGACAAATTTTCTATCTTCAGCCTTCAGAATTTGTGTTACAGGCTGCTACTCTTCCACTACGAGATAATATCTTCCTTCTTACAGAGCTCAGTGGTGAGAAAACTAAGTCACCTCTCTTAACAAGGATACAATTTTCAGTATACTCTTACTTAAACTTTGCCAAATGAAAGCTTCTTTTAGACCCTTGTCACTACTTGACTAGTCGCTCCCACCTCCCCCTTGTGGGTTCTGTATGAGAGGCAGCAAGGGGGGGGGGGAGGGAGGGTGGGTAGCAGAAGCCAGTGCTGGAGGGAGCTGGCTTAAAAGCCAACCTCTCCTCCTGCCCCCGTGCACCATCTCTGCACAGTAGGGGGAGGCAGAGGCACTGCAGGGGATCTGAGCCTCTGCTTTTTAAATGTAGTAAATGTTTCCAAGCTCTTACTACTTTTAAAAAGCAGAAGCACAGCAGAATCCCAGCTTGTGCCCAGTCTGCTGTGGCTCTGCCTTTTAAATGTAGTAAGAGCCACCAGACTCTTACTACATTTAAAAAGCAGAGGCGCAGTGTCTGGGACCTAGCACGTGCCAGGACTCAGCTATCCTGGCTCGCACCCGGATCCAGACCACTGTAACACTGCTTTTTAAATGAGCCCGGGCCCAGGCTCACTGCTGTCTGCGGGGAGCTCAGGCCCACCATGGACAAAGGCTGCTTCTCAGCAGCCTCCTCTTCACACCATCCCACGCTACTGCCTCCAATAGAGGCAGCAGCATGGTAGGGAGGAGGCAGGCAGCCCAGCATTCCCAGTGCTGGGGGGTAATCAGCTTTTAAGCCAGCTCCTTCCAGCACAAGCACCTGCTTCCCCACCGGTTACTGCTTCTGATGCAGAGGCAGCGGGAGGGGGAGGAGCAAGGAAAGGAATGAGTGTAGTGGACAAGATTAACCGATAAGCCTAGGCTTATTGCAGAGGTGGGGAACCTTTTTTGGGTCAGGGGCCGCTGACTCACAGAAAAAAATCAGTTTGGGGGCTGCATGCAAGTGAGAAGCAAAACAAACAACTCCCCTCCACTGACATGGATCTTGACTGAGAAGCAGAAATACACTCCCCACATTCCCCTAACACACCAGAGTCTAGGAGGGCCTAGGCTAGGAGATTTTGTGTGCTCCAGCTCTGCCATGGGGCAGTGGAGGGGCTGGAGTGCCAGGATGGTGCCCCAACGCTGAGGAGAAGACCTAAGCTTTGAGGGCCAGATGCAGGCAAGTCAAGGACCGCATCTGACCCCTGGGCCTTAGGTTCCCCATACCTGGCTTAACGGTTAATTGTATAGTCGACTACATGTCAACATTCCCACCCAGTGCTCACCACAGGCACCTAGCTTGAAAACCATCTCCCGCCTCCCACTGCTGCACCTTGCTGCCTCTGATGTAATAGTGTAGTTGATCAACTGATAAGCAAAAGCTTATCGGTTAATGCTATAGACCACCCACCCACTCAGATGCAGAGCCGGTAAAATTTTTAGCAGAGTGGCCAACAGCCCAGTTCAGTCCTGGCTTGCGCTAGGTCCAGGACCTACCTCTGCTGCGGATCTGGTGGGCAGACAGCCCTGATCAGTTCTGGCTCACATCGGTTCCAGGAGCTCAGACACGCCTGAGATAGGGGCTCCCCCCATCTTAAAGACAATACACACTCCCCCCGCCCCTTGCTGCCTCTGTATGACAGGCAGCGGGTCCACAAGGGGCACCCCACACAGATACAGAGGCAGCAACGCAGACTAGCAGGAAGCTCCTCAGGAGGCACACTAGCTACCAGCCAAACTCCACTATTCTGTAATCCTCGGGAGTAATAGGTAAGAATTCATAAGGTTAATCAACTATTCTATTAACCGATATTTAACATCCCTATCTCTGATACAGAGGCAGAAAGGAGTGCGGGGAGTGCATGTTGTTGTTAGGATTAATTGATAAGCCCAGGCTTATTGGTTAATTGTTTACACAATTATATGCTATGCTAACATCCCTAGTTACCAAAGGTTGCACCTCTGTAAATCAAAACACTCTGGTCCAGCAACATTGTTCCAGGTTCAGAGAGTCCTGGCCCGCTGTGGGGAGTGGAGAATTTGTGGCTCAGCTGGACTGTGAGCAAGACAGGGAGGGGCAGGGGGGTTGGGGGCACCAAGATGATGCACAGCTCAGCCCTGGTCTGGCAAAATCCCACCTCTGGGACCAATCAGGTCCCAAAGGAGCCAGATTGGAAAGGTCCAGCCTGTACCACCTGTTAGTTTTTCATTCTCCCTGTTTAGTAAGTGTCTTCTACAGAAAGGGAACTGGCTGCAATCCAGTTATTCATCTATCTTCTGTTTGTTTACAGATTCTAGAACAGAATGAATGATTTTCTGTCCTATTGACTTGACAAAGAAAAGGGGGGAAAAACAACCACTGATGCTTTTAGGTGACCTTTGATCCCATTCCAACTTGTGCAAAGTTTCATATTGCCTTTTCTGATGACAGAAATAAAAAGGACCTGGTTAAAGAACCTGCCATGAATGTATGGAAGTTTTTAAAAGGACACTGCTGTACAACAGATTTTATTCATGGGTAGAACTAAAGAGTACTAATTTTTTTAGATGGCAAAAGCAAAGTTTGCAAATTGGGTGTCAGTGGCCATCATTAAATATTGACACTTCTAGCATTTCACTACACTAGCCTCCCTACTCTCCTAGTAACTAAGTTTTTATCTCGATGTACATTTTTAAGTTTCAGCAGACAAGGCTCAGTGGGCGCGCCGGGTAAGGCAGGTGGAGCTAATCGGGGGTAATGACTGGATGCGGTGGCGGGATCCCTTTCGTTAATTCTTGGCAGATGTTCCCGGGCTGGGATGACTGTAAAGTGCAGAGTAACTGTGGCTCTCCGCGGGCACTAGCCAGACACGCCGCCCCTTCTATCTCACCTGCCCCGAGCCGGGCAGCCCCGCGCCCCTCCCCCGTCTCCAGCCTGAGACCCGGCAGAGGAGCCCGTGACGCGGGCGCTGCGGGAGGCACCTGCCCCCTGGTCCCACCCGCTCTGCGTCTTACGGCGCCAAGGGGCCCCCGGGCGGGAGCCGGTGTCTCGCCCCTCCCCCTCCGCACTCACCATGGCGAGTCCCACGCGCCCGCCCAGCGAGCGGCCGGGAAGCGCAGCACGTGCGCGGCGAGAGGGGGGACCCTTTCTGCGAAAGGCGGAAGCGGGAGTCTGGTCCGTCGTGTAAAGAGCCCGGCTCGAGCCCAGCTCCCGCGTGTCCGGTTCCGCCTCCCGCCCCGCCCCGCCCCTGCCCGCTCCGGCTTCCTCCCTCCCAGCGACCCCTCCCGCAGCCCCGTGCGGCACGAAGCTGGCCGGCTGCAAAGCGGGAGCAGCAGGCCCGCCCCTTTCTCTGGGACACTCCCGAATTGAAATACTTTGGCCCAGTTGGATATTTCACTACTTGAGGGGGACACCAACTTTCAGGAAGAAGCAACCAAGAAATGGTGCTTTGCCATCGCTCCTCGCCTCATCCCCCACCACCCCTGCCTCTGCCCAGCAGGGCATGTAGGTAGCTCCACTGGAGCTTTGGCAGCGGGTCCTCCCTCTTCCCCTCCCTTCCCCTCGCAAGGTCCTGGTCAGACAGCACCGCCTCATTCTCCTCCTTAGAGCCCTGGCAGGAGCTGCGTGGAGCCCAGTTGGGCCGCTGCACTGTGGGGCAGGGTGCGTTTGGGTTTGGCAGGTACCAGGACTGCAGTAGAGGACTCCCATGGTGCTATTTTTAGTACTGCGGTTTGGGTCCCTGGGGGAAGACCTGTCTCTAGCTGGAGTCAAGCAGTAGCTGCACAAGGCACATTTCAGCCAGGGTCATTTTACCAGAATGGGCCTCAGGTGGCTGCCACTTTACTCCAGTTGGAGCTGGGCAGTCCACAAGGATTGGGCATAAAATAGCACTGTGGGCATCCTCTACTTCAGTCCTGGCACCATAGCCCTGGCTTCAGCCCCCACAAACTTCTTTCCATGTTAAAGGCAGAAGGTCAGGGAAGGGTCAGAGGCAGAACTAAGGGAAAGATGGGGGTGAAGCGAGAAAGGGTCTTGTGCTGAGGAGAGAGGGGGAGGACAGGAGAAGAAAAGGGAAGGCAAGGAGCAGGGTGGAGGAGAGACAAATGACAGGGAGCCACGAGGAGTCAATGAGTAAAAGGGCAAGCGGGGGAGGGGAGAGGAGTGGGATGGCTGGAAAGGTGTCAGTGGGGGTGTGAGAAGGGAGGGGACACAGTGATGCTGGGAGAGAAGAGGGGCAATGGGGGCAAGAGGGAAGAAGAGGAGAGGAGGGGGAGGAGTGGGTGCTGGGAAAAGAGGGGTTGAAAGGAAGGGTGAGCATGGTGGGTGTGAGGAAGGCAGGGAATGGAGCAAGTCATGTGTGAGGGGAACTGGGACAGAGGGTGGTGAGGCGGTGAGTACCAGGGAGAAGGAGGGCAGGGGCAGTGAAGGGAGGGGTATGCTCCAGGAAGGTGCAGGGGTAAGGGAAGGTGCAGGGATTATGGGGATGAAGCAGAAGGGCAGACACATAGAGGGGAGGGACATGCATCAGAGGAGAGAGGCAGGGCAGGTGGGTAGAGAGAAAGGGTGGAGAGGGGTTGTAACAGAAGAGTGGAACTAGAGGAAGAGTGGACACAGGGGGAAGAGAAGGGCTGGTGCAGGGAAGGTGGGCAGGTCCCAGGAGGGCTGAGGGGAGAGAGAAGGGCAAGAGCCAGGACAGCAGAGAAGGGTCAGGGGTGCAGCAGGCACCAGTGGAGCAGATGGGATGAGGGGATGGGAGGGGAGGAGACATGGCAGCAAGGGAAAAGAGAGAGGTTTATAAAATATTTATTAATAACTTGGGTGCCACAGTGGCACACATCTGAACAAGCGCACATGAACTCAATACTGGTGCACAAGACAAAATTCACTTTGCTTGAGAGGAAAATCTTAGCGGGAAGACTTCCCCCAGCCACTCCCCCGAGTTTATGCAATGCAAATTGGGTTAATGCAATTGTAGGATAGTTACATAGGGAGGGGTGTTCCTTGGGGCCCAAATCCATCCCTATTGGTAGGAGGACGGCGGGAGGCATTCTTCGAGGGGTCACACAACATCCTTTACTTCTGGTCATGTATCCATCTTGACCCTGGGAGTACTACCTCCAAGGATGGGACTTCTTGTGGCAGGAGGCATGGCTACTGGGTCAGTGGTGTGACTAACATGTCCTTAATTTTGGTTCAGAAAATATACGAGGGTTTGGTGTACAGGAAAGGGTTCAGGATTGGGACAAGGGGTTGGGGCATGGGAGGGGGTCTGGGATCTGGGTAGCATTTATCTAAGGCAGCTCCTGGGAATCAGATGGCTGGTCCCTGTGACTCCTGGTCAGGGACCAGGGAACCTCTGTGCACTGCTCTCACTGGGTTATGGTCTGACTTTATCACACAACATGAAAACACAACTGTACCTGTCTCTCTCCACCAACGAATGGATAGCATCCAGGACAAAAGTTTTAAAATATTTAATTTCTCAGTTTACCCATTTGTAGTATAGGGGTGATGATAATACCTATCTGTGTAAAGAGTTTCAAACATATAGTTTGCAAACACTATTTATCTGCTAAGTACTATCAGGGGTGCTGGAACAGAAGAGTACTAAGCCATTGAATCTAAATCCAGTTATTTGCAAGAAACCACTTTAAGCCCAGGGTGCAACACTCATTGTTCCAACATTTATGAGTAATGCTGTAAAATTCCTCAGATATGTCAGGAGAACATCCTCATAGGTTACCTTGGCAACCTCATTCTGGTAGGTTATTTTGGCAATATTATGTCAGGTCACCATGCGTTTATTTATTTGTAACAGTGGGCACTTATCTGAAGTTACTATAGCCTCAGTATATATTTGACATATCTGCTTACACAATTTCTTTCAAGGAAACAATAGTAACATATCTTGAGTATCTTTTTTAGTGTGAGACTGTGGAGATCATTTTCCACAGAACATATGTCCTTAACACGCTGGTTTTTTAATTACTAAAAGAGTTCATTTTAAAAAAGATTCTTAGGCTAGCTCCTCAGTGGATAAAAAAGCATTACAATCAAGGGCACTATGCTGATTTATTACACTACGCTTATGAACATCTTTCATCTGTCTATATATCCTACTCTATCATTCTTTTCCTTTTGTGTTTTTTCCCCCTCCTCTTTGCTCCTATGAACCTTCCAAGACAACTTGGGATATCTGAAGACCATGAATTATTAGGATTTTACTGGATATAAGAATTTTACTGGAAGTTCTTTTCACACATGGGCTACATCTACACTAGCATGATTTTGCACAAATACTTTTAACGCAAGAGTTTTTGCATTAAAGTATTTGCACAAGAGAGCGTCTACACTGGCATGTGCCTTTGTGCAAGAGATGTGCTTTTGCGCAAAAGCGTCCGTGCCAGTGTAGATGCTCTCTTGTGCAAGAAAGCTCCGATGGCCATTTTAGCCATCGGGCTTTCTTGCGCAAGAAATTAACGTTGCCTGTCTACACTGGCCTCTTGCGCAAGAACTGTTGCGCAAGAGGGCTTATCCTTGAGCGGGAGCGTCAGAGTATTTGCACAAGAAGTACTGATTTCCTACATTAGAATGTCAGTGTTCTTGCGCAAATACTCACGGCCCGTGTAGACAGGTGGCAAGATTTTGCGCAAAAGCAATTGCTTTTGCGCAAAATCATGCCAATGTAGACACAGCCATGCAGCAATAAGGATCAAACACCAAACAAGACTAATAATACAATTTAGCCAATACAATAATTATACTAGAAATAAAGTGGAAATCTCTGGTTACAAGTATCTTTTCCTAGATGTAATCTGTAGGGACTGTTTTCCTGTCTGAGAAAAAGAAAATATATAAAGATGTAGGAGAAAGATAAGAGTGAATTATTGTAGTATTGTTGAGATTGTTTTCTTCTGAAAATCTGAACAAGTATGGAAAGAGACTAATTTGCCACATTATACACAATTGTTTTCTGAAACTGCAGAGAAGCATTGATTAAGCTTTGGACTTCAACTTCACAAGTTGTATTTATTTCAACAGCAACTAAATATGGGGTTTTTTTTCTGAAGGAAGGCAGAAATGAATGTGTCCATAATGTGACTAGCTACATGGGCCCATTTACACTATGGACAAACAGGAAAGTGACCCACTTAACACAGAACTGTCCCCCAACATAATTAAACACAGTACCTTTTGTGCCGTAAACTAATCCTAAGCAGGCCCAATTCTCATCTTTGTCACATTTACTTATGTGATCATATGTCCCTGGACTTAAGTCGATTTTTACAAGTAAATAATACCCCACTGGAATAGAGTTGAAAATCAGGCCCAGCTTCATTTTAACTCTGTCCCAAACTATGCCACAACTTTGGAAGAAACAGGCTATAGATAGAACATTTCTAGGACACAGTTGTGACCTAGGACCCCCTTGGTGCCAGTTGGCAGAGGTTACAGGAGTAAATAGGGGTTTACAGTGATTATCAGGGTCAAACATCTGCATGGTAGTTCAAAGGATAACCATGAGTTCTCTCCTGAGAACAAGTGGACTACTTGTCATCATAATCACTGCAAAATTAATGTATGGATAATATTTTAGGAGTTAGATATTTATATTGAAAATTATATTATTAAGATCTTGGAGATAAGGTAGGTCACCAGAAGAAGAGATACTTCGAAGAAATTCCTTTCAGGTAGGCAGTAATGGCATAACTTCCTGGTACCCACCTCTTTACCATATGCTTCAACCTGTATGTCTACAGTATTTACATACTGAGCCAGGTGCAAATTCATAAATTATGAGATCTACAAATCAGGAACTCTGTAGGAAGAAACAAATAGCAGTGGGGAAGGGTCCTGTTTATGAATCAAGATAAAAGATTTGTCTGATATGTCTTGGAATGCAAAGAGATACAATTACTTGTTCAGCTAGGAGTCAAACTCACAGCATGCATGTCTACTGGAAGAAGGGTCAGAGCCTGTTTGGCTATAAAACACTGCAAGGATTTCACGTGAGTAATTCTTCATTAGAGATGAAAGTAGCTTGATAATTAAGTCTAGTCTCTAGAATGCGTCTTTATGGTTTTATTTTATATGTAATCATTTGTTTCAAAGAGTTCTAGTTGCTATTAAATGAAATGCTATACTTAATTAAATAAACCAGATTTCACTATAAGGAATTCTAAGTGCTGGGGTTTAAGTGGAACAGCTGGACATTAAGGGTGTGTCTACACTGCAATGCTATTTTGGGATACCAAGTTATGGTGGAGTGGAGATGCGCTCTAAGTGGAATAGGCTGGACTGTGCTTTTTGTTAACCAGCAGAGTGACTGCAGAGTCTGCGAGGCACAGAGGAAAGTACTTGTATTGCCAGTGGGGTTGGGAAGCTACCTCACGAGAAGTAACAGACAAAGTCACACTGGAGAGGTGGTAATGAGGTACCTTCAAGAAGCATCAGAACAATTATACAGCGGGATGTCACCCATGCTGCAAAACAACTGTGTCTTAGCTATATGAAAACACATTATATTATTTGTACGTGGCAGATTGAGCCAACGGAACATATGCCTTTCTCTCAGGATGAGGAGAAAATAAGAGACTGGAAAATTATGAAGAAAGAAAGCAACTTTCTATCTATATACACTAAGCAAGAGAAACTCACAAGCCTTCCTTATTTTCCTTGTTCTTCCAACCACCATACCTTCTTATGCAAACACAGACAGACCAGTGAATCCCTCAGCCACTGAATCATTTAGTAGGCTATTTCGAATTTCCTTAGTCATCAGAGGCCTCTCTTGCCTTTCTTTACGATCCCACACATCGCTTGTAGGAAAGCCTCTTTTCACAAGAGATGCATATCATTGTCATGTATCAGAGTCGAGACTAAAACACAACATCTTTTCCGCTCTTCTGTGAGGAGACTGCTACAGAGCTGAGAGGTATAGCTTCTTTGCTATTACTAAACATAAATTTTTGCACTAAATACTAGAGGAAGGATGGCCTCATGGTTAAGGATCAGGAACACCTTGAAAAATGAAACTAGAATTAAAATGAGCATAATGAGCAATATGTTATCACTTTTGCTCCATCTACATTTTTAGAATAAATGGGAAGGGAATCCTCTTGTTTTAATAATATGCATCTTAGGCCACATTTATGTTATATGAAGATGGTTACAGATACATCAAAGTCCAAAGTTCTTGTAGACCTAAAACTGCAATTGATCATTGTCAGCTGGCGTTCAGGTTTATAAGGAATGCCAAAGAGCTCTGTAAGCCTGTGTGGCTGTCCCTCTGTGTACACATCTATTGGAAGCCCACTTCCTTGTAGTTTGTGTATGTTAGATTTAGAGCCTTCTCCAGCCAAAGGGAAAAGGAGGGAAATAGCAGCTCTCCATGTGTCCTGGTCTTCAAGCAGGGTGGGGCCAAAACAGCCTGGATGCTGCTCTGCAACTTGGCAGAGCTGTAGTACATGTTGGACCTCTCTGGCCTGTAATCCTTGAGACCTCACCAGTCCCAAGCAAAGGAATTTGCCAGACCAGAGGAGGTCCCCTGCTCCCCAGGCCACTTTCCCTCCCTGCTGCTGGACGCAGCTGGCCCGCCCCCCCTTAGGCTGCTGTGGCCCCCGCAGGTCAGAGTGCCCTGGCTCCAACCCCGCTATCAGTGCTGCTGCATCTCCAGCCTTGTCCCCTCTATCAGGGCTGGCACAGCTGGCACAGCTCTAGCCTAGGCACCACTACTGCAGCTGCCACATCTCCAACCCTGCTACTCAGACTGCCATGGCCCCTGCTGCACTAGCAGAGCTCCGGTGCTGGTCCCAGCCACAACCCCGCCAGGCTCTGAGCCGCCAGTCCTCTTGCCACTGTGGTTCCTGGACCCCGGATGTTGCCCAATGAAGGAGTCCTGATTTTGGGAGGTCCAACCTGTAGTTTGCTCATCCAGACATTGAGCAGGGTGGGGCAGCAAACAGTCAAGACTCTGACCTACAGTCAGGCAAAGATGACTCGCCAGCCCAGTCTATGGTGCCAGTATCAGGAGTGTCGGGGCACTCTGGAAGCATGGGCTGATCCCCAGGGCAGCAACAGCAGTTCTCCTTGCCATCCCACTTCAGCATCTGTCTCTTTTAGCAGCTCCCTCTAACTGAGCTACTGGGCCAGCCTTTTATACTTCCACTTCTTGTCCTATCCCTCTGTTTCTGGCCCACAGTGTGTAGTCTTCTGGGCTCCGCTCACGAGGCAGCTTGTAGCGTCTCCTTCACATCCAAGGGAGGCCACACCAGGACCCCTCCCACTATTCCTAGCACCGTGCCCGGACCTTTTTCCAGGCTGGCTAGGGAGGAGTGGGGCAGGAACTCAGGGAAAAGGTCAGAGGCTAGCATATTCTCCTCTTGAACTCAGGACTCTTGTAAAAGTTGGAGTACAATATATTAGGTAAGAGATTCTTTTTAACCACATCACTCAAAAGACATCTAATGTAAGAAGAGTTTTTCACTGAAGCAGCAGAATACTTTGTAGTGCAAAATACTTGGGTAAATATGAAAACTTCCATCTTGAACTATTGCTCACGCTGGTTGTACATTCTGTTGCAGGGCTGCTTGCCCCTTTGTGGTCCACAGGCCTGGGCCAGCCAATCCTGATTTTTTGGAGAGGCACAACTACGAGATAAATTGTTCCCCTGTAAAGGAACAGCAAGTGCAATCAGGGAGCTGAGCAGGTGAGACAGGCACCTGAAGGGAAGACTCTAATATCAGGGGGAATTGCTATGAAGGACTGGGACTCCTGTGAGTAGCCTGTTAAGGCAGGAAAGGACCTAAGAGGGGGCTTGGGGCTGTGGTCAGCCTAAGACTGAGGGGAAGGTCTTTGTGTCACATTTTAAGTTTAAATAAATAAGCCAGACCCAGTTACTGCACTTGTAAAAGCTTTTTTTGTTGCTAATTTGGGGAACTGAAAGGGAAAACGGAGGTGAAGGGCTGTTCCCAGAGTTGCCTGAGATCACCAAAGAGTGTCTGGGAGGAAGAAGCTGCATGTTGACAGAACCAGATTTTATTTTTAAAATATCCTGATTTTATGCAAGGTTCAAATGTCACCTGGGACCCTTATCAAGTTAAAGTTTACTTGCAGTCTTTATAGTTATTGGAATATTTGTGAATCTCATTGAAAAATTAACACAGAGTGATTGCACTTTAAAAAGCACTGGCAGGAACTAAACAACTCAAAGTTGTGTCAGTAACATCTGGTATGTGTCAAAATCTGTCCAGTGTGGGTTGGTAGAGAGCTAAGACATCATGTACTATATAAGCAGTAATTGCAAATTATAATGGGTAAGAAAATTTGGGTTTAATAATAATGCAATGTGAAAACAATGTCATTAATTATATGACTGCACACGAAATGATTTGAATCCAAAATTGCTATTATTCTGGTTCAGAAAAAAAAAGTACATCTGTTCTACTGTATGTGAGAGAAGGATAGACTTAGGAGATAAATATGAGTTTAGTCTGTTTCTTTTACTGTTTGAATTGAATTTAAATTTTTAAAAACATTTTGTAGAGCCCTGATTTTTTCCCCCTCAGCCTAGGTCTACACTAGACCAGGCAAGTTGACTTAAGGTATGCCATCCAGCTATGCTAAATGCATAGCTGGGTTCAGCTTACCTTAAGCTGAGCTGCTGCAGCATCTGCACTGCGGGAGGCCAACAGGAGCATGTGCTCCTGTCAGCTTCCCTTACTTCTCACAGAATGAGGAATATAGGACCTGGGCAGGGGCTGCCCTCAACCTTCCATTTGGGGATCAACACTAGACCAGCTAAATCAAGCTCCAGAAGATTGACCTGCAGAGGTCGAATCTTCTCTGTAGTTTAGACATGTCCTCACTGCTTATCTCCTCATGCAGGATTTACACCTGTGCAAGGTGAGTGGGAATTACTACCAGAATTATTGCATTGCATATCCACTGTGTGCTTGCTGTACTTAGGTATAAACGACTACAAGCACATCTAGACAAAAATAGATCCACAGATGTAGGTTCATATCTGTCACTATCATTAACATGAAACACAAAGCACTTATTATATACTCTGGTGATGAGGACCATATAAATGTCTGAGAGAGAGAATGTAGAAGAGCTACTAATTACTATAGAGAAAAAGTACATTTTATTGAAGAAAATAGCTGAACAAATTGCATCTATACAGTACTGAACTGAGTGAAGAGACTTTTTTGTTCCAAGTGCAACCTTATCTCAGCCAAGTTCTGTAACCTTTGTAATTTCTCAGAGGCGTAGTGATGCTAGTCTATAACTAAAAAAACAACAATGGTCTTTTAGCATCTACACAGCACCCTACACTCAAAATAAGATACTCAATTTGCATAGTGCAAATTGCATATCTTATTTCGAATCTATTTTGAAATTTGGGGATTCTACACAGGGCCAAATTTCGAAATAATGCACTATTTCGAGTCATTCCTTATCCCTCATGCAACGAGGTTTACCAGGATGGTGAAATAGCATGCCCGTTATTTTGAAAAATATCTTGAAATAAGAGGTTGCTTGTGAAATAGCCTTGCAGTGTAGACATGCGCTTAGAGATTAACCAAAAAATATATCAATAGTATCATGAGCTTTCGTGGACACAACCCACTTCTTCAGATGACAAATATGATGACAAATTATGAATTATCATTTCATAATTGTTTCATATCTTGTCTTAGTATCTAAAAGCCATTTATTGAATGAAAATGTATGAACCACTTTAGAGTATTTCCTGTTCCTTTAGAAGATTTTATGTAGGATAAAAATTCACTTTACAGCATGTAGCTTTCAAAACCTGACATTTCTTACTAAAATATCACTGTACTAGGGGGTCCATGCCCGTTGGGCCCCGGGGTCCTCGGGCCACTCCCCGTGTGGGCGCGGCGCCCCGCAATATCTAGTCTTCCCGCTTCACAGCGGGGGATTCGGGCTCCCGGTCGCGTGCTTCGTCGTCACGCGGTCGGTCAGCAGACCATGCACTTCCCCCACTACTGAGGGGGAGGGAAAGGGGGGCCCGGGCCCGCCCTCACTCACGGGCCCCAGCCCAGGGCCCTAAGGACGTGGAACTAGCTGGCTCCGGTCCGGCTGACAGGGCTCCTGCCGCAACTCGTCAGCCCGCCAGCTCGAACGAGCTCTGCCCTGGGCTGCTTCCTTTCCCTCCTCAGGTGTCCCTCTCCCCCCCCTTCCTCGGGGGTCGGTCACCTTAGGTTCGTCCGTCAGTCTGGCGGTCGTATACAAGCGCGCCTGCCCCTTCACGCCGGGGCTGGCTCTGTAGCCTGGATGGCCACCGGGTCTGGACTCCGAGGGGGGGGGTTTCCGCCGACCTCCCCCTCTCTACAAGCTATCCTCCCCTCTTGCTCGCCACCGCTCGCTCTCCCCCCCCTTCCTAGGCGGAAGGGGTTCCTTTTTAAACCTCCCGCCGGGCTTCCGCCCCCCTCCCACGTCATCGGGCGGGCGTTACCACCGCCACCCGTCCGGCCCCCGGGTTGGCTGGCTACCCTGTCAGTCCGGGCGAGGAAACGCCGCCCGCGCTACCCCCGCGCTGTCCGCCGCCTTGCTGCCGCTTGCCGGAGGGGCGGCCCACTTTCCCTGCCCTGGCGCGGCTTGCATGCACGCCGCACACCCCTGGTAGGGCCCCCCCCCACGCCTATCAATGCCTGCTTGGCAGCACCCCAGGGATGGGAGGGGATCGCCCCGTCACAATCACCTTCGGTAGGGAAAATATGAATTTATGTTTATCTCAAGGGCATTTTCCAAAGACACTCAAGATAGGGGCATTGACAGTACATTGCCATATTTTCTCTCTTTAAATAGATTAGTGGGCAATCAAAAGCAAAATATCAGTATCTTGACTGATTACCCAACTATTTAATCCACATGAAGTCATGTCTCTGAGCATTCCTGGTACAGGGCATCCCTGCACTACGTCGCCTCTCTATACATCAGTTCTGCACTAACGTTGTTAACGCTTGATGTGTTATAAGTCCTCCCATTCCTTGCTCTTACATCATGCAAAAAAAAACCAAACCCCAAAACCAGTTGGGGGCAAACAGAAGTCAACTGCAGAAAAAAAATTCCTAGCTTTACATCGTTTCACTATATGTCCACATTTTTAGAACATATTTTAGACATGTAGCGGGGATGCCCTGTAATATGGCACAGCTGGACATTGGCCAATTTTAAGGTTACTGAATGCAGATGGAAGCATCTTAATCTATAATATGATTGTGTAACCTCACAATATTTCCATGTATCAAATGTATAAGGCTGAAAGCTGTGGTTTCTTTTTATTGTATCAAATCAGTAGTAGTTGCTAAAAGCTCCAATCCAACTTCCTACACTCAAGGGAAGTTAATTTCCCTGTCTATACAGTTGGCAACATCCTTTTCTTGTGCAATTATGTGAGGAACAATTATTCAAAAATATCTGAGAATTACAGCATTTTGATCCGAATAAATTTTTTGAATATTTTATTATTCAAAATCACTGCTTTTTAGTGTCAAATCGAGTGACTAGTTTCAGCACCCAAAATTCCAAAATGTTAAAAATGTTTTGTTTTTATTGTTTAGAAACAAAATGTTTCAATTTTTCCTTTCAAAGTGATTTTTTATTTTGAAGTTTGCCCAAATGATTTTTTTAGTTGAAATATCTCAAAACAAAAGATTTACATTCTGTCTCTCAGACATTTATATGGTCCTCATCACCAGAGAGGACAGAATCTATCTTTAGTGTAATTTATTTTTATTTTGCTGAGAAAACTGAAAAAAAAAATTGGATTGACTCATCCAGATGTCTTGCATCCAGCCAGAGCGAGTTACCGGGGAACTGCACGGTAAGCGGCAAACCTCCGCCGCTTTGTAAGGAGACAGAGGAAGCCCTGGGCAGCTGCCGGTGACCAGCGAGCTGGGGAAACCAGGCCGCCAGCTGCAAGCGGGGGGCAGAGGAGAGGGAGCGAAGCATCTGGCCAGAGGGGGTCGCCGGGGAATGGCGCAGCGAGCAGAAAACCTCCACAGGCAGGGTAAGTCCTGCGCACCTGCCGGTGACCGGCCAGCTGGGGAAACCCAGCCGCCAGCTGCAAGTGGGGGGTGGAGGAGAGGAAGTGAAGCATCCGGCCAGAGGGGGTTGCTGGGGAACAGCATGGTGAGTGGAGAACCTCTGCCGCTTTGCAGGGAAAGCCTCGCACAGCTGCCGGCCACAGGCCGGCCCTAGGGGAAATTGTGTTATTGCAGGGATGGGTCGTGTTGTTTGAAAAATGTTCCCCCCCAAAAAATCGTGCTATCACAAAAACGTGTTAAGCGGGCACACGTTAAGCGAGGAATTACTGAATTACATCCCTAGTGAAAATGCCACTTTCTTCAAGCAGTCAAGTTTCAGAGGCAGGGAATTCCAACAGGCCATGATAAAGACCCCATGATCTGTCTCAGTAGCCTCAAGTGTGTGATGCAGATTCCTAAACTTTGAGGCCCATAAGACTAAGCATTTTAATTCAGAGAACTGCATTTCAAAATCCTGAACTCTCATCCACTGAAACACTGTTGAATCCATGTTGCTGGTTTGATTAGAAAGGAAAATATTAGGCCCAAACACTGGAAATCTTGAAATCTGACAGAAAATTCTGATGCCAGTTCATTTATATATATTTTAATCTCAGAAATACTGATGGTGCGATTTTTCAATAGTTCTTTACGATGTTGGAAATAGTGGAAAGCTGAGGCATCGATGTTCCGAGAAAAAACGGCAAGTTTTGCAACAAATGCCTTCCATGTTTCCAGAAGACCCATAGCAGTTTGGCCTGCACCCTGCAGATGGAGGTTGAGTTTGTTTAGATGCTCAGTGATATCAGTTAAAAACATTAGTTGCATGAGCCATTTGTCATCATCCAATTTGGTATAGTTTTGACCTTTTTCTGACAAAAAGATCTTGATTGTATCAAGACAATCCACAAAGCATGACAAAACTTTCCCGCGGCTTAACCAACAAACATTTCTGTGAAGTAGAATGTCCTTGTATTCACTGTCCATTTCCTCAAGCAGGGCTTGAAACTGCCTATGTGTCAAGGCAGATCGAGCAACAAGAAAATTTACGATTTTCACCACTGCAGTCATCACATTATTGGTCATCACATCACACTACCACACAAGAAGCAAAAAATAATGGAAATCAGTCACAGTAACTGTAGTCAAACTTAGAGCCTGATAAAAATCTAAAAGATGGAGTCCTGCTTCTAAATAATGAATCCTCTACACTATCCTAGTTTTCCTTCATTTCTAAATAAATAAACTAACACTCTCCTTGAACTTTTACTTTACAATACCTATTTCTTTCTTACTCTAGTTTTTGGACTTCCATATCTTTCTTTTCTTTCCAAATACAGTACATTACAGCTTTGATCAATTGCCTCTAACCGAACAAGCAGAAGACCATTTATCCTTTCTGTCACAGATTTTTAGCTTCCTGCAATTAGCTGGCATATCCAGCCATTCTAACAATACAGTTAACTATATATAATTGGGGAACTATCCCTTAACTTTAGATTATATTTTAAGTGGCTCATGTTTTAGCGGCTGATAAATATTTTACAATTTTCTGAAACATCTGAACATATTAAAATAGAAAAAATTAATACTAGTGCATACAAACTTATCCATTCAACTCATAACCTGCTGTTTTTCCCTAATCAGGTAAGCAATCTCCTCACCATAAAATAGTAACCTCCCACAGAAAACCGCCCAAACCCTTATACTCATCCCAACTGACTGAGAAAATAGATGAGCCTTTCAGCAACCTTAAACATTGCCTAATCTTAGGCTGTTGAAGTGAGGGAAACAGCAAATCCTCTTACTGAAAAGGCCTTGCATCCCAACTATGGGGTACTGGTGTAACATTGTCACAATCAACTCAGATCTCTAGAAACTGAGTAAACAGTTCTACTCCTATATATGCTCATTTTCCTTCTATGTAATACCATTGATGTTATTTGCACTATTCCTGATTCACATCCATGCAACTCAAAGGAGGGTCAGGCCTACAGTTACTAGTATTGTGATGTTGTGCTAAATTTAGTACAAACATACAACAGAAAGATGGGTTCTGCTCCCAAAGAGCTTAAAGGTAATACTTTGTCTAAATGTGTAACATAGCATTTGTGTATGTTCATTATTTGTTTTAGTCCTCAAGGACTCCCTGCCAGGTAGAAGGGAAAGCAGTGGGTTGTGGAGGTGGAGGTGCAAAGGCACAGCCAAAGGATCTGCTCCCATTCTCTCCACCCAAACTACTACAGGTTGCAGCTCGCTGGTCTGGCATCCTCAGGACCTGACTGGGTCCAAATGAGGAGATTTGCCGGACCAGAGAAGGTCCCTCCTCTCATGGCCCACGCTGCCACCTAGCTTGGGCTCCAGCCTGCCCCAGTCCCCTGGGGCCCTCTAGATGCTGCTGGCACTGCTACTGCAGGGGCTGGAGTGCCATGGCCAGAGCTACGCAACTATGGCAGAACTCTGCAGCCGCTGGGCTCCGTGACTGGGGCCAGAGCTCCATGGCGGGGGCTGGAGCAGAGGGATGGGGGTGGACCGCCATGGCCTGTGCCAGAGCTCCGTGGCTGCCGCTGGGAGTGGGGCTGGAGCTTCCCAGCCATGAGAGCCAGAGTGGGGCTGGAGCTATGCAGCTAGGGCCAGGGCCAGTGCTCCCTGTTTGCCACTGGAGTCGGAGCTCCCTGGCCACGGCTGGAGCTCCCCAGCTGCTGGGGCCAGAACTCCCTGCCATGCCACTCATCCTCCCTGTCATGATCATGAGAGATGGCCAGCAGCCTGGGGACTAAAGGGTTAACTATGTCCCTTACCTAACCAGGTAGGTGGTAGCCAATAGAAATGTAGGTAGGAATTTCAAACTGGGAGAAAGGAATTTTTGGATTTTTCCTTCCTTTGTCCCTGGACAGTTTCTCTCCAGTTACTGAGGGGAACAGACAAAATGTCTCGCTCCAAGAAAAGACTCTTCACTATCTGTAAGTAGGGTAAAGTTTAGATAAATCAATTAGATTTTATTGTTTTATGGTTTGGGAATAGAAATTTGATGTTTGTGCATTTAAAAATGGGTTTTCTTCTCCTTTGTAACTAAGCTCTTGGCCCATCGGGGGATCCCCCCCATAGATATATTAATTGGTGACTTTCCCATCTAGTTATTATGCTTGTAACAGGAGTCTTGTGGTGATAATAAAAGTTCTTTTTCTTTCTTTTTTATTAACCTGGTATTGGTTAAGATTTTTGTGTCCTGTTTTTTACTTTAGGGCTGAGATTTCCCAAGTGATCTCTTCCCTGGTTTCTTATCATTACTTGGGTGGGGGCAGTGGATTTTTATCCTCAAAATCTAGGTTTTTAAGATTTTGAGGGGAAGTTTTATACCACAGCCTGGAAAGATAAGGTTTTAGGGTACTTTTGTGGACCCCCACTTCTGCATTTATTGTGCCAGAGTGGGGATTAGGCCTTGACACTCCCCCTCTACACAGACACTTGGGGCTCCTGCCTGAGTCACTGGTGTCCCCTACCACGCTCCTGCCCTGCCGCCAGACCTCCCTGTTCCTGGGCTCTGTGGTCCATGAACAGCCATGGTCCATGCTGGACCACAGATGTTGCCAGATCAGGGAGTACCGGTTGAGTGAGGTACAACTCATTTAAGAGTCTGGGTTTTTTTATACTAAAACAATTTCAGGTTTCTTTGTAGAACATGGAAAGAATCTGCAATGGGTCAGCTTTGCATTATAACACGTTTTGTATAATTTCAATGTGATTCATACAGTAGATAATTCTTCAGTCCCTTCTGTTCTTCGTGTCTATTTGGGTGTTCTCTTGGTCTTTTTTTATCCATTCACATCTCTATGAACCACATAACTAATTCACAGCAGTTGCATCTCTGTTGTATGAACTATAAACATGTAGTTTAAAATGAATGTTATGTGCTATCAGTCAGAAAACTGTATTGGTTAGAGATATGTGGATACAAGCTTCTTTGTCTGATCCCAGAATGGCATTTTCAGTTGGTCACATGTGATTGTTGTGAAGCCAACTAAAAGAAATGCCACTAATGACTTTTTTTTTGATGATTTTCAATTAGGATAGACAGGCAAATTGAGACATTCCTGAATGCAACATTAGCTGTGTGCAGGATCACAAGAAATTACAACCTAAAAAGTTAAAGGATCAGTGCTTCTGGTGGCCTAGATTAGTGCAGAACTCTAACTTCAACATAGCTACACCAAGTTATACTAGCTGAGTATCTGGCTCATAATACTCTTCAATATTAATCTTTAGAGCAAAGGTCATTTTACTTATTTGGTCTATTGTCTGAATTTGACCCAGTGACTCAAATATCAGGGTTGGTTTTTTTTAAAGAACTGGAGATGTTTGACTTTTAATGCTTGTAGTTAAGTGTGCTAAAATAAAGACAATCACATTTCATGAGTAAGTTCTTAAGTTGCCAGCTGTAGTTGTCAGGAAGGAATGTACTCCCTATCATATAACCAGCTAGTGGTAATACATTTCATTTATTTCTTGATTTTTCTCAGACTTTCCTCCTCACAATCTCTATTGTGTCAAATATTGCCTGCTACAAAGAGCTGACAACATATAAAAATAGGTCAGTATATAATTTTTAAAAAGCAGCACTATTTGTGAACACCTGATAGTTATAGTTGTCTCGGCTCCAGTCCTGACCAAATATAGCATAGCATTAAGCAAGGCACAAGAAGTTCCAGAATGTGATATAAACAAGTTGCATTCCAGCCCAGCAATCCGGAAGCAGTTTATAGTCAGTGTGTAAAGGGAGAAGGGGGGAACTCTCACAGCAAGTGTAGAAGCTAGAGTTGACTGCTTTGTGACTGAAGCACGTACACGCACACATTTTATACTGCATTCTTGGCTTCAGTTGAATTTGACAGATTTACACATCTGAAGATGTGGCTCTTTCTATGTGAGATGACCTTTCCTCCAGTAAAACTTCCAGCCATCTCAAACATTGTGATTCTCTCTACTATTTTTAATCTCTCTTTTTTTTTTCCTGGTAGTGAGGTGACCAGACTAGAAAACAGTATTGCAGTGAAGCTAAATAGGATGAAAACATCTGAGCTTTTCAATTTTCAGAAACTGTCACTTCCAGTTAAAATAGGTCAGTATGTAATTTTTAGAACTGTTTCACCTTCCTAAGTGTGTCTCATTCTGCCTTTAGCCAAGGAGGAGGGGAGAATCAGTGGTCTTAACATCCTCATGTAGAAGGCAGAAGTGAAGAGTAATGGAGCTGTTCATCTACTTGCAGGGATCAGGAGAGTGGCAGGAAGACAGGTCTCAAAAAAACATCATTCAACCCACTAGGAAGTTTCAGACTCTGCATCCTCATGACAAAACCAAATAACAATGTTAGTAATATGACTATTAACAGCCTGTATTTGCATAACTCCCTTCACTAGCCTGCCTTCTCCATAAAGGATGTCAAATAACTTTAATCATTTAAAATCATACCTATCTAAAAGATTGATTTGAGGAGGGAGAGTCTGCTTAATATGTAATTATGCTACAGGCAGACAGTCTCCTGGGTGCACTGTATAATCTTGTTTCCATTTATATACTGTAAAAAAACCTTTCAGCTAGATCCTCCTGTCTGCATCACCCAGGTTTAAAATGTAATAAAGAAAAATAACATTGTTATTTTCTTTTGGCTGGTTTCTGGAGATCACTTGTATGTGACCAACTATTTTAAAGGCTTTAAGTTATTTTTATACCACCCTGCAGTTCAGTGAAGCCTAATAGGCTAACTAAAACAACTGGCTACAGAAAACAGTAACAGAGGCCTGCAGAGATCTGGATAATGCAAAACATCAGTTTGAGAGAGTTATAGACATTGAGATTGAGCAGACCTAATAAATCATACAGACCAGGGCAGGATCTGGTCCAACAGTGTTTTGACAGCTTTGCTAATTCTTATTTAAATTGCTCAGCTGACAGTCTTCCACAAACTAAAATGTCACTGATTTCATAGCCTCTGACTCAATGTGAAAGAGAGGCTAAGCAGACTGTGACATGATTTAGTAAACATCATTTTAGTGGCCTTGTCATTTGTGTTTAGTACTGACAGCATGCTCAGAGCTAAACACAACAGAGAAAGACCTGGTACCTGCCTGATACAGTTTATAGTGTAAATGGACAAAACAGCTACAAACCGCTTTCATTGATACATGGAAGGTTATGATTTTTTTCTTACACACAAAATATTTGTGTAATAGCCCTTCTAGCTTAGTTGTGTTAACATTAGGAGCCCTAACGAAAGATGTGTATTTTAAGGCTGAATTTCAAGGAAAAGGATGGTTGCCTTGTAAACTGTAGGAGAGAGGGAGAGCTATGTTTGAGAGGAAATGGAAGAAAGCTTAAGATAGCTCTGTGAAGGAAGCTATTAGCATTGCTTTTTAGTCTGTACATTTTCTTGTCTGCAAACCCTACTTTACACAAATTCCTTAAAGCTGTAACATGCTTTTTAATAATGCCACAAAAGTGTAGCAGTCTTTTTTATAGGTATAAAGATATTTTCTGAATTACACAATGGTGGTAATGAATTAGATTTTGCAACATTAAAGCACTACTCCTGTAATTCAAAGAGGATTGGTGTAACTACAGGGGTTGTCACAAAAATCTTGCCAATTTTGCCTTTTCTGAATTGATAAGTTTACTTCAATCTGCATCTGTAGTAGTAAAAAACCATCTATATTCTATTATAGGGAATATCTTGGATACTGAAGATATTGTGCTAAAATTACTAAGGCTAGGTATACTCTACACACTTACATCTATCAGTCAGGTGTGAAAAATCCACATCCCTGTGAGATGTAGTTATACCAACCTAACCCCCCAGCGTAGACAATGCTAGATATAGGAACAGCTTCTCCTGTTGACATAGATACCGTCACTCATGAAGATGGATTCTACCAACAGCAGAAACTGTCATTAGCATAGCAGTGTTTTCACTTATGTGCTATAGTGACGCAGCTGCACTGATGCAGCTTTTAAGACTAGACTTGCCCTAAGAGCTAAAAGTTTACAGTAGCAGTAATCAGAGTTTTAGCTGCTGGTGCTTCAGAGTCGAAAGAATAGAATGTGGTGTTTTTAAAGAGCAAACACAGCCCAAATATTGTGCACTAGCTGTAGTGGCTTATTCACAGTATGGCTGATGCCCATATCACATGGTCCAAGTGATTCATCATTACAATAGCTCTGTCAAGGATGGCATCATCAACAGGATCTTTGAGTTGGACTGCTTTAATTATTGACCTGATATTTCAGCCCTGGAAAATACCCAACATAAACACAAATTGATTCTTCTTTGTGCTCCTATCTGTTTTCACAGGACTATGCATGAAAAGGAAAAATCATACAGTGTTTATAAGAACAAGGATATGTTATTTGTGTTGTGGCTAGAATGTCCCCTGCAGTTGCCGTCTAAAGCCAAACTATTCAGCTCTTCATTTACTCATGCAATATTCCCACCAAAATCTGCAGGATGTTGTCCCAAGTTGATCTTTTATATTCTTGGTACTAGCTTGGAAAAATGAAGAGAAAGCATTGGGAGAGCCTTAGTGTGCTTTAAAAGTGTAGGGATCAGATCTGTAGCTGGTGTATGCTAGCATAGATCTCCTGAAGTTGTAGTAAAGTATCATCTTTAGGAAGATATTACCCTTGAAATCAATGGGGTCAATTTGACTATTTATTTTTTTCTTATACTACACCATCCATTGGAGATATAATTCTAAGCTTCAGCGACAGCCCTACTATCTTGTTCATTAAATACTTCCACACAGAACTGTGTAACTGTTTGTATTTTTCCAGTGACACAAATTAGCTTAGTAATAGAGATGTAGTCGTGTTAGTCTGGTCTTGCTGAAACAAAAGACGGGACTATGCAGCACTTTAAAGACTAACAAGATGGTTTATTATGTGATGAGCTTTCGTGGCCCAGACCTACTTCCTCAGATCAAATTGTGGAAGAAAATTGGCATGACCATATATACCAAAGGGATACAATCAAAAAAAGTGAACACATATGAAATAGACAAATCAGATTTTAGAACGAGGTGGAGGGGGAATTCTAATATCTGATTTGCCTATTTCATATGTGTTCACTTTTTTTGATTGTATCCCTTTGCTATATATGGTCATGCCAATTTTCTTCCACAATTTGATCTGAGGAAGTGGGTCTAGCCCACGAAAGCTCATCATCTAATAATCCATCTTGTTAGTCTATAAAGTGCTGCATAGTCCTGTCTTTCGTTTCCACAAATTAGCTTGTACTCTACCAAAAAAAAAAAAAAAAAAAGACAAATAATGACAGGACTTCCTAAGGGATGATGAGTGTGCATATTACACAATTGATTCTTCTTTGTGCTCCTATCTGTTTTCACAGGATTACACACAAAAAAAGGAGGAATCATATAATGTTTATAAGAACAAGGATATGTTATTTGTGTTGTGGCTAGAATGTCCTCTGCAGTTGCAGTCTAAAGCCAGACTCTTCAGCTCTTCATTTACTCATGCAATATTCCCACTGAAATCTGCAGGATGTTGTCTCAAGTGCATATATATATACACACACACAAAACATCTCGCTCTTCTGCTCCCTCTTTTTCAATATAGAGAGGGAAAAATTAAAACTAAGGAGAACAAAGTAATAAAACTACAGAGAAGATAGCAAAAAAAAGCATTTGCATGTTTAGAAAAGTATTTAAATGAGAACTTATACAACACTTTATTTTCTACTGTATAAGCATTGCATTAAATGGAATCATCTAGTATTTCATAGAATCATAGAATACTAGGACTGGAAGGGACCTCGAGAGGTCATTGAGTCCAGTCCTCTGTTCCCATGGCAGGACCAAATACTGTCTAGATCATTCCCGATAGACATTTATCTAACCTGCTCTTAAATATCTCTAGAGATGGGGATTCCACAACCTCCCTGGGCAATTTATTCCAGTGTTTGACTAGCCTGACAGTTAGGAACCTTTTCTTAATGTCCAACCTAAACCTACCTTGTTGCAGTTTAAGCCCATTGCTTCTTGTTCTATCCTCAGAGGCCAAGATGAACAAGTTTTCTCCCTCCTCCTTATGACACCCTTTTAGATACCTGAAAATGGCTATCATGTCCCCCCTCAGTCTTCTCTTTTCTAAACTAAACAAACCCAATTCTTTCAGCCTTCCCTCATAGGTCATGTTCTCTAGACCTTTAATCATTCTTGTTGCTCTTCTCTGGACCCTCTCCAATTTCTCCACATCTTTCTTGAAATGCAGTGCCCAGAACTGAACACAATACTCCAATTGAGGCCTAACCAGCGCAGAGTAGAACGGAAGAATGACTTCTCGGGTCTTGCTCATAACACACCTGTTAATGCATCCCAGAATCATGTTTGCTTTTTTTGCAACAGCATCACACTGCTGACTCATAATCAGCTTGTGGTCCACTATAACCCCTAAATCCCTATCTGCTGTACTCCTTCGTAGACATTCGCTTCCCATTCTGTATGTGTGAAACTGATTGTTCTTTCCTAAGTGGAGCACTTTACATTTGTCTTTATTAAACTTCATCCTGTTTACCTCAGACCATTTCTCCAATTTGTCCAGATCATTTTGAATTATGACTCTATCCTCCAAAGCAGTCGCAACCCCTCCAGCTTGGTATCATCTGCAAACTTAATAAGCGCACTTTCTATGCCAATATCTAAATCGTTGACAAAGATATTGAAGAGAGTTGGTCCCAAAACAGACCCCTGCAGAACCCCACTTGTTATACCTTTCCAGCAGGATTGTGAACCATTAATAACTACTCTCTGAATATGGTTATCCAGCCAGTTATACACCCACCTTATAGTAGCCCCATCGAAGTTGTATTTGCCTAGTTTATTGATAAGAATATCATTTGAGACCATATCAAATGCCTTACTAAAATCTAGGTATACCACATCCACCACTTCTCCCTTATCCACAAGACTCATTATCCTATCAAAGAAAGCTATCAGATTTCTATAACACATTCTCTTACCAAGTAGAATGTTACTGCTAATTGCTCCATTTTTAGTAGCTACTATGTGAAACATTTACCACATACAGGGCATTGTAAAACATCAAAACGAATTACTTCTTTCTCTTGTCATTCTAGAGGAACTTCGTATTTCTTCATTTACTAGCATCATTAGAAGCCTGTTCCAGGACAGCCCCTTCTTAGTGAATGCATTGCAAGGGTATGCAAACTTCTTTTAAAGATAGTGTCATGAATAGGAGCTGCTAAGGAGAGTCTGATTTACCTGGAGAGTAAGGAAAGGGTTAAGCAACTCTGGAGATACACCTGAGGGAGGGGCCTTCGGGCATTCAGCCAATGAAATACAGATAGGAATTTCAAACCGAGGGAGTGTTTTTTTTCTCTCTTCCTTTGTTTTTGAGATCAGAGCAGTTTTTCCCCAGGTAATGAGAGATGGGCTCTCCCAGGGATAGACTCCTTGAAATGTGTAAGTAGGGAAAAGTTTAAATAGTCCATCAGGTTTTATTGTTTTCCTTGTTTGGGGGTTTGGAAATCATGTCTGAGCTGGTTATTTGTTTTTCTTTTTTGAAACTAAGGATTATAACCCAGTGATTTCCCCTGAGTTTATTTCACTCCATGGCTTTTAACCCCCAGTCATTTACTATGCTTGCAACAGTAGTCTTGTTTTGATAATAAAAGTGTTTTCCTTTTTATTTTGATTAAGCAATATTGGTTGATTTTGTGTCCTTAAACCTATGTGCCTAAGTTACCCGGGAGGACCAGAGCCCCATTGTTCTCTGTGGATTCCCTCTGTTTGTTTTCTCAACTCCAAGTGAAATCGAGGTTGGGGTAGAAGGGAGAGCTTTGCCTCAGGGAGGGGATTCCCAAGTGATTTCTTCCCTGGAAAAGGGTTTATTTTATATATATTTTTAACTACACTTGGGTGGTGGTAGTGACCTTTTCGTCTTCCTTTTGGGTCTCAGGGAAACTGAGACCGGACAAGTTTGTTTCTGGGAATTACAGACACAAGTTCTTGCAGAATTTGTTCTGCTTAGCCAGCCCCCATATCTTCACTTGAAGTGCTAGGTTGGGGAATTGAGCCATGACATATGGTTAATGAAACTGTCTAGCAATAACACATGTGTTTGGTTTTTTTACAGAAATTTGCACCAGGGGAAGAAATAAGGCCAAATTCATTCCTGGTTGTAAGCTGTCATAATGCCCTTTAGGTCAATGCACAATGATTACAGCAAGTTTGAAGTTGCTCCTGTCTCTCAGGCCATATTTATCCCAAACTACCTCATTGCTAGTCTTTATTCCATGACCCAGATAGCTTCCTTCCACCTGAATGCTGAGAGGTGGCACTATTTGTTATGGTAGCAGTAAGTATTTGCATAGGGTTTCAAAGACCTACCCACAGGAGATGGTGGCCAAAGGAATAGACACAGATTACTTCTACACTAGAAACGTATGAAACGTTTGAAATAAAACCTTTAGTGCATGAAAATAGTGTAATATCTTTGAATAATCTGTGAAATTTCTAGTACGGGGTGGGCAAAATACAGCCTATGGGCCGAATCCAGCCCACCAAACATTTTCCTTCAGCCTGCCATGACCTTCCAGGATGGGGCAGGACAAAATGTCCCAAAAATGTCCCACAGGGGTACTTACGCAGTTTGCTTGTCTGCTGCCATGCCATTCCCAGAAGCACTACAGCCAGCAGTGCTGGCAAGCTTGAGAAGAGGAGGAGGGCAGCAGGTCTCCATTCACAGCTCCTACCCCAGTATCATTGTCACAGCTCCATTGGCCAGAAGCTGGTCAATGGGAGCTGCAGGGGTGGTTCTTGCAGGAGTGGTTTCCTGCTCTCTAATGTAGGTTATAGGATGATTTGGAGCTTAAGAAAGAAGTAGAAATTAGGTTGGGGGCTTAAGTTAGCCTAAGTGTAGAGAAGTATGGGAAACTGAAGTTGCTAGTGGTAAAGGGTCATGGCTATGGGGCAGAGCCCTGTAAGAATGAAGTTTAAAAGCATAGTGAACAGAAGAGTGATGCAGAGAGGAACTCTCAGCACAGGATAGTATAGCAATATTTGGATAAATGATGGTAATCATCCTATGTTCGCTCACATGGCCAAGTCATAGCATTTTCATGGTTGTGAAATAGTATTGCCAACATTCAGTTTGCAGAACACCAAACACCCTTGCCCCACCCCCTGACCTGCCCCTTCTCTGAGGCCCTTCCCCCTGCTCACTCCATTCCTACTCATTCCATCACTTTCTCTTCCCCCCACCTTTCCTCATTTACTCATTTTCACTGTGCTACTTCAGGGGGTTGGTGTGAGAAGGGATGAGGGCTCCAACTGGGGAACTTCAAGAGGGGACTCTAGGTGGGGGCCAATGGCTTCAGTATCTAGGAGGGGGCTCAGGGTTAAGAACATAAGAACGGCCATACTGGGTCAGACCAAAAGTCCATCTACCCCAGTATCCTGTCTGCTGACAGTGGCCAATATGGAGGCAGGAAAAAGGAAATAAGGGAATTTGTGTGCAGCCATCTTGGTCTTGTGAGCAAGAGAGCAAGAGTAAGGCTAATTCTGACTCTTGACAATGCGAGAGCTGTAATAAGACTCTGCCTTCGTCTCTCACCACCATATGGAGATAAGGATAGAATGCTGACTCTGGCAGGGGCCTTGAGATAAGGAGCATCTGGGTGGAACTAAATAACTGTTAGCCATTGGTGTTTGTAATGGGAAGGAGACTAATTGTTACTGTTATTATATCTAATGGACAGTATATAAACTGCTTCATAATTGCTTGTATTCGAAGATCTGCCTCGGGGGGGGGGGGGGGGGGAGGACTTCCCATCCGAATCAGTTTTTCCCTTGCTGCAGCTCGTAATAAAACTCCCTCTGGCTACTTGTTGCTTACAAACACAGAATGAGGACAATGTTTTCTTCCACACCAATACCAGATGCCCCAGAGAGAGGAATCACAACAGACAATCCTCACGTAATCCCTCCCCTGTCACCCACTTCCAGAGAAACAGAGGCTAGGGACACCATTCCTACCCATCCTGGCTAATAGCCATTGATGGACCTAACCTCCATGAATCTATCTAGCTCTTTTTTGAACCCTGTTAAAGTTCTGGCCTTCACTTCATCCTCTGGCAAGGAGTTTCCACAGGTTGACTGTGCGCTGAGTGAAGAAAAACTTCCTTTTGTTTTTTAACCTATTAATTTCATTTGGTGACCCCTAGTTCGTATATTGTGGGAATAAGTAAATAACTTTTCTTATTCACTTTTTCCATACCAGTCATGATTTTATAGACCTCTATTATATCCCCCCCACCAGTCTCCTATTTTCTAAGCTGAAAAGTCCAAGGCTTTTTAATCTCTCTTCATATGGGACCCGTTCCAAACTCCTCATCATTTTTGTTGCCTTTTTCTGAACCTTTTTCAATGCCAATGGAGCATGGGAAAGGGTTTGGAGCGTGGACTGCAGGCTTCAGGCAGCACTTACCTCAGGTGGCTCCTAGAAAATTGCCAGAATCTCCCTCCAGCTCCTAAGTGGAGGTGTGACTGTTTGACTCTCCATCCTCCCTGCACCTGCAGGCACTGTCCCCTAAACTCCCATTGGCTGTGGTTCTTGGTTGATGGGAACTGCTGAACTGATGCTGCAGGTGGGGGCAGCACACAGAGTCCCTATGGCTATCCCTATGCCTAATAGCCAGGGGAGATGCTGGCAGATTTCCAGGAGCTGCATGGAGCTGGGTACGGAGCCTGCTGCCTGCACCACTAACTGGACTTTTAATGGTCTAGTCAGCTGTGCTGACTGTAACTGCCAGCATCCCTTTTCAACCAGGCTTTCCAATTGAAAACCAGATGCCTGGCAACCTACTGTGCAACCACCTGTTGACTTGGCAGTATGTGAATGACAGGTATCTGATGTCACCACTGCAGCACACAAGATGCTAATCCTGCATCTTGACAGGGTGTTAGACTAGATGACCTCTGCAGTCCCTTTTACTCCTGTGGTTCTAAAATTGCATTGCCTAGGAAAATAAGCAGGAAATAAGCAGTCTGCTTTCCTAGACTGTAACATGAGCACTTTTACCAAGAAATCTGAACCAAATGCCTATATTTGAATACCACTTAACTTGGAATTTTTCATAATTATTATACAATACTCTTTATGCCTCTCCAGCATAACTGCTCCAGCAGTGTGAGTATCCTGGTAAATGAATCACACTTATATGATCAAAGTTCCATTATTCCTGAGAGGCATGAAGCCCAATATCTATTCACATCCACTTTTTCAATTTCCTTTATTAAATATTGAATTTAGTATCTGCTGGTGTGGTTGCATGTACATGAGTTTGAGTCTTTCCTATTTAGCTCTGAAAGCAGAGGTCAGGTGCTTTGACTCATTTGGCCCTAAAGTAGACTGTCAGCTGCTCCTGCCTACCAGGCATCTGGAAATGAAATTTACATATTATTTTACTTGTGTAAGTGAATAAACAAGAACAGTTCAATTCATCACTGTCTAAAATTGGTAGGAATGAGAAAAAACAGTTCACCCATTCCTGATTTTAATTTTTCCCTAATTTCCCAAAGGAAACTGGAAGGAGTTCAAAAGGGCCTGTGACATACTGTACTCTCAATTAGTTTCTATTGAATCAGTACCAGACCAAAAAGAAACATCCGATGCAGAGAAATAATTTGGTACCAAAATTAATTTGATATACTTTAGCCTGACATCTTTCTTTACAAATGCTTGAATGTTATCTTGTTGTGTTCTGCTGAACAATTTTCAGCTTTAGCTATCTTTTCTTTTTCTTCATTAGTTCTTAGCTGCTAATGTAGCAGATACATAACCTACTATGTAGTAAATGGACATGAATAGACTGTTAGGACATTTTATTGTGTAATACATTGGAATGCATGGTTACCATGTTTCTCTGAGAGTGAGAAGTGTTGAGTTGAATTACCATATTAACACAACTGCTATTAATCAAATGGGGGATTTTCCTTAATTGTGTAGTTCTCCACCACACAATTAAGGAAAATCCCCCAGTTGATTAATAGCAGTTGTATTAATATGTATAAATCCTGTCCCAGACAAGGAGGAGCTAGAGTAACTGTTGGCTCAGGCAGCCCTGCCACACATGTAAGGCATGCTAGTCTTTGAGAAGGAGTCTCAAAAGGGAGAAGCTCTATTCAGAAGCACTTCACCGGGGGAAGTGGAGAGACCTTATCTTCAGCTCCCTAAAGAAAGCACAGAAGAGAACCAAGCTACATTAGGTAGTCCTTGAGCAGAAGGACATATAGGATAGAAAAGTTAATACTGCTCCTTATTTCTGTTAATTTAGCTTCCTTTTCTTTTGTTATCGTCAGAACTGGAACTCGTGGCTTGATCCTAGGACAGACTGTCACCGAGTGTGATTCTCCCAAGGAAAAGGTTACCAGAACACAGGAAGTAGTCTTGGGAAGCAGCAAAAGGTTTGACAAGATAGATCTTAACAATTTTCTACAAGGGTCCCTGGGCCAGAAGTTACAGTAAAGGGAAATACGGTGTTCTTCTGCAAGAAGAAAATCTCCCAGACAGAAGGACTATTGAGCCTGTATTAGGGCTGGCAATCTACTGTGAGGTCCTGGGGGAATATTGAGTGAAAATCCCTGGCTTACTTTGCAAGTAATGAGACAAGGTGACCTGGCAGGAGGGTGAGTCACGAGGCAAAAAGGGAACACAGCAGACCTGGTTGACAAGAGTACAGAGGAAGAAATGCTTCATGTAGCCACATGTCAGTGTGCAGGTTGGTGAGTCTCTTTGCCACAATAAGGGCATATCTACACTTTGAGCATAACTCCCAGCTGAAGAAGACATACTCTCCAACTAAGCGAGCACACAAGGTATTATAGCCATGACAGACTAAGTGGCAGGATAGGCTAGGCACCCTGGATGTTAGGGATGTAAATGGTTAACCGGGAAGCCTCACTCATAATGTGCCTAAGATCTTGGATATGTCTGTACTTGGAGCAAGTCCTTCCTGACACTTGTGCTGACATGACTACACTGACTCTATTTTGAGTATGCTAGCTCAATTAGAGTCAATATGCATGTGTCCCCTCAAGCTGGGAATCACACTCCCAGCTCCAAGTGAAGAAACAACCTAAGGAATAGGTACCTATAATTTGTCTAAGGAAATGGGATTTAAGTCCAACCTCACTGCTGTCATGAATTTCCAAAAAACCATAAAGCGTAGCATAATGAAAACCATTAAACCCTGGGTCGCCACAGATCTGTCTTATCTCCATTTTCAATCAACCAACTTTATTTGAAAAACCAATCTATTACAAATGTTCCCTTGTGTACTATTAGCGTCTACTTAGTTGATCCAAAAATGCTGCCTACTAAGTAGAAATAATGGTGACCATTGTGGGTTTGTAGCAATTGAATTTTACCACATAATTAAACAATGGGCAGTATACATGCAAATGCGCTTGAGTAACTAATTATTTATATAATACATGGACTTTATAGCCTTTATCAGTCTAGGTTAAAATTTCAATTAATGTTCTTGTAATCACTGTTCATTTTGAATATAGGGAAAACATTATTTAATGTGTGATACTGTCTACTTGTATTCTTTTTTTCTAAGAACTGGATTTCTATTTTAAATGGAATCTGTAAATAGATCTAAGGAAACTGCTAATTCACAACACAGAGGCAGATATTACATGCCAGGAAAAGTTACATAAAAATTATATAGCATTATTATAGTACAACATCAGTATGCACTGGTATACTCAAGGGCTGTGTCTACACTGGCACGATCTTGCGCAAAAGCAGCCACTCTTGCGCAAAAACTTGCTGCCTGTCTACACTGGCCGCATGTTCTTGCACAAGTAAACTGATGTTCTAATGTATGAAATCAGGGCTTCTTGCGCCAGAACTCAGACGCTCCTGCTCAGGAATAAGCCCTTTTGCACAACTATTCTTGCGCAAGAGGCCAATGTAGACAGGCAATATGACTTTCTTGCGCAAGAAAGCCTTATAGTTAAAATGGCCATCAGAGCTTTCTTGCACAAGAGAGCGTCTACACTGGCAAGGATGCTCTTGCGCAAAACACATGCCAGTGTAGACGCTCTCTTGCACAACTACTTTAACGCAAGAACTCTTGCGCTAAAGAGTTTTTGCACAAGATCACGCCAGTGTGGACATAGCCTAGCAGAAAAGAAGTTTGTTTTAATGATCTGTTATCCACAATCTGTTACACAAACAAGTATAGAAGTTATGTAGCCGCATATATAACAGGTCAAGAAATTCATCTGAGTATGAAGAATCAGAAATTTTTAGATTTCTATTTTGAAAGTAGGCACTTGATAAATAACAATTCCATTTATTTTATTCTATTTAAAAGGAAATCTACCAAACAGTACTTCTCAGTTGTATTCATCCAGAAGTGAAGTGCCAGAGGAGTACTTCATTAGCTCACAGACATTTACCTCCCCCCCCACCCCATCCCTCTTCTGTTCTGAAATTTGATTTGTCCTTTTCCTATGTGTTCATTTTTTTTTAATTGTATCCTTTGGTATATATGGTTGTGACAATTTTCTTCCACTATTTGATCTGAGGAAGTGGTCTGGCCCACGAAAGCTCATCACCTAATAAACCATCTTGTTAGTCTTTAAAGTGCTACATAGTCCTGTTTTTTGTTTCAGCTACACCAGACTAACACGGCTACATTTCTATCACTATTTATAATCAACGTCTGTGAAGAAAGATTTGCAGTTTTTGTATTTTCTCCCCATTTACAATAAAACATGATCAAACTATATGGCTGACTCCTACACAATTTCTTTAGTGACTAAGATTTATTGGAAAACTTAAAAAAACACAACGAATAGTCTTAAAGCACCTGAAATATTAACAAAACATGTAGATGGTATCACGATGAGCTTTCCTGGGCACAACCCACTTCTTCAGATGTGGTTGATTTAATGAAGAGGGTTGCATACTTTGAACTTTGGCCAATAAAACTTGCAAAAATACATGCAATGAGAAGGATATTTTGAAAAACATAGCTTTCCTCCATCCATGAATGAATGATTATGGGGAAATGATTTTTTTTCTTGGTAAAGTGAATTAATTTTATAGTGGGAAGCTAAATCTGCCAATAGATGGTATTATTACTACTATTCAATCACTTTAAATAATCCAGCTCATTAGCAACTAATACCACCAGCTCTTTCAATACGTGAGTTAAGTAGTGGTCCCTTAAGGGAAAAACATGATAAGTCAATGTAAGAAAGACTAATTGAGTCTACTAACACTACTTTGCCATAAGAGGATTATATAATCATTCTGAATGATTGAAAATAACAGTAAAATTAGCAAATATCTTTCTCTCTGCAGTATTGTGAGGCCCTGGACTTTACAAAAGACATAGGATATGATTAGAAACCACTAGTGACAATCTGTGGTTGCCCTCCTCCTATACTGATGGCTCCAGTCCTGAAGCTTGGCACTGCCATTTCCCTGGCTATGGAAGATCCCCCACAGCCCAACTGATGGCTCCAGTCCTGAAGCTTGGCTCTGCCATTTCCCTGGCTATGGAAGATAATTAATCTTAGTGCAACACAATCCTGGAAAAGCGCAGAAATATCCTGCCTCAGAAGCCTGCCAGAATCCAGGGTAGTTTGTTACCAATCTAGCCTGCATGTCCCTAGCTGGGAAGGGCCTCGCTTCTCCCTGAGTCATTCCTTTTCTGTGCTCTGGTATAGCCTAGACAATCAGCACAAGTGTACTTAATTGCAAGCTGAGGTGTTTATATAATTAATCAGTAGGGGATGTGTGCTTGTTTCACCAGGCATAAAGGATCTGACAACAAAGGGTTCTGGGGTCGGCTGATCCCCGTCTAGACTACCGCGCTGTGCCGACAATCAGCTGATCGGCACAGCACAGTGGCCATTTTGATGTAAATGAAGTGGCGATTATTTAAATCGCCGCTTCATTTCCTTTTGCCGAGTACACTCAGCTACATGGCTCCGTTGACGGAGCCATGTAGTCTACACACACCCTAAGAACTCAGGGACATGTTGCTACTTCTGGGGAGCCACACAGAGCCAATAAGGAGCCAGCCCCACACCACTGGAATTTTTAATGGCCTGGTCAGTGGTGCTGAATGGAACAACCAGAATCCCTTTTCAACCTGCTGCTCTGGTCAAAAACCTGGCAACCCTATCCTGTGCAGGAACTAGATGGACCCCTTTATGGCCTATCAGCAGGAACAATTCATCTGCAAATGATCACACTCTAGTAACTTAGACTCTGACTACTGGGGGTAGGATTTTCAGAACTTAATAGCCCCTCCACTCAGCCATTTCATACCTCTTTCCTACTAACCTCTATTATTTGACTGGTCACCTTTGGGCTTTCCCTCCCAACCCTGTCAGTGGCTGCTAGGTCAGTGGGAATCTTGTCCTGCCCTTGGTTGCTGACCACTGTACACACTCTTGTACTGGAGTAAGGTTGTGGAGACTCCTATATGTAGCTCAGGTGGGCAACAATTCAGTATGAGGCTCAGGGTAGGGGCAAATTGGTGCCTAGTTTGATAGTGCCCACTACCCCTGCTCACAAGTTATAGTGACCTCTGCCTTAAATTTCAGTTTGTTTACGGTGGTCCCTCTGGCAGGGTGTGTACTGTGAACATTTGCCTGCCTTGTAGCATGTCCATTGCCTGGAGGTGTGATGTGCTGTTTGGAGCCTTCCCCACTTGGGTGGACCTGTACTGAATGGGAGAGTGAGGAGTGGCTGTAGGATGAGAGCAGGTCTATTTCTCCTGTCAAGAGGGAGTCATAAGGGAGCCCTGTTGTGACCAGCCCTGTCTCAGGAAGCATTTAGCAAGCTCCTCCAGTCTCTAGGAAACAAAACCTTTATTTTTAAACAAACTATTGATCTATTGCAGCATGGAGTGGACAAGCAGGAGCCCCAGCTCAGGTAGAGTCCACATGGGGGGAGGGGGGGAGGAGCAGAGCTCACCGGGACAGTTATCTGTATCAGGACTGTTAACATTTTACACACACATCTTCCCTGTATTCCCACATACAGTTCAGGCTGATGGGACTGTACTGGGATGTGTGATGGGGCGAGACAGCCCCACACTGAATTCATAGGATTTAGTCAGGGTAACCTAGCTAAAGAAGCCCTGCCCCCGCAGCCCTGCTGGGCATGCTCAGACTGCAGCCCAGGTATAAAAGCCTGGGAAAAGGCTTAGTCTGGGCTGACTGCTGGAGTGGAAGGACCTAGGAAGGGAGCTCCTGACCAGCAGCAGCCAGCAACCCCAGACGAAGCCAGAGAAGACGCTGGGGCCAGTTGGGATGTCTCCAGAGGAGAAGCTGCCCCCAGGAATGTGGAGGACTCCGTGAGCATGTGGGAAGAGACCCTGTTGGACCAGGTAGGAAGTGGCCCAGAGAGGATGCAGGAGCAGCCTCTCCCACCCTGGGAACCTCGGCAAGTTTTGGTTGGAGTCCCTGCCAAGGGAGTGGTGGGCTGTCCTGCCACTCTCAGGGCCCTGGGCTGGGACCCGATGTAGTAGGGTGGGCCCAGGTCCTTCTACCAGGAGTGCAGTCCCACCCTATCAGTGACCTGCTGTTGCACCCCCTACAGCCCTGTTGTAAAGGGCTGACCAGTGATAGTGTACTGGGACTTGTGCCAATGGGCCCTGCCTTAAAGGGCCACCTAGTGACTTTGCATAGAGACTTGGGCTGGTGGGCCCTGGGTTAAAGTGACTTTATATAGAGACTTGGGGTCCTACCCCTGCCCTCCAGAGGGGGCAGGAAAGTCGGCCTCATGACAGTATGTCAGGCTAGATTAGTTTGTAGCAACCCATAAAGGGTCTCTTGCTTCTCTTGTGTACAGATACCATATATGCACTGGAGCTTGAACAGAGGCTCACTCTTACACACACACACACACCCCTTATGCTCCAACAAGTACACACATGCATGACACCCCACACGGACATCTCACATGTACATAACCCTTTTCCATGTGTAACCCACAAACCTAGTGAGTGTGGTTCACTGTCTGATGTAGCGGCACTTAGCCCATTACAGCGAGATATAAGAATGAGTGAGCTCCGCAGTCTAAGCTGTGAGCCAGCTGGCTTTATAGTATAAGCTGTAGAGGATCCCACACTAAGCTCTAGAGGGCCCAGGTTTGGTTCCACCTATAGGTGGTTACACATGTACTTACAAGTTGTTACCCCTACACACGCTCTTCTCAAAGAGAACTACCTCTCTCCTCATGCATCCTGGCACACAGACTCATCCATCCCTTTGCTCACATGCTCCTTCATGTAGTGAATCTCTTCAAAGAAACAGGTATCCTCTAAAGTTGCTGGTGGGAGCCCTGCCCTATGCACCCTGTGACCCAATGTTCCTTCTGCCTTACAAAATTTGGGGCTTGGCCCTTTGACCCTAACTGGAGTTGAGCAGGATTAGGCAGGAATCACCAGGTATCCTTTTGGAGACCTGAGCCAGATTGCCAAAGGACCTCCTCCCCCCTTTCCACTGTGGGTTACGCAGTTGGCCCAGAACTTACCTTGTTATCTGAACCCAGCCCACCATGTAAAGAACCAATCCCAGGCTGCCCTATTCAGCTAGGGCCTGCCTGCCTTCCAACTTAAGCCATTACTGGGTGACATTGACAGATAAAAGCAGAGACTTTAAATGAGAGATTGTAGAATCCCAGTTAACAGCCCAGAATGTGAACAGCAGGCAACAGCAAATGATTTTGTACTAAGCAAGTGTGAGACCAGAGTACATTCTTTTTTGACATTTTTTTCAACAAGTACATGCAATTTAAAAACCTTCCAGAGCTTGTCTAAGTAGAAGGAACTGGGATTTTCATTGATGCACGTTTCTTCACTGACCTCAGGTATGCTGAACATAGAACACTAGACCTGGAAGGGACCTCATGGCAGGACGCAGTACTGTGTAGAGCATTGCTGATAGAGGTTTATCTAACCTGCTCTTCAATATCTCCAGAGATGGAGATTCCACAACCTCCCTAGAAACCTTATTCCAGTGTTTAACCACCCTGACAGTTAGGAAGTGTTTCCTAATGTCCAACCTAAAGCTCCCTTGATGCAGTTTAAGCCCATTGCTTTTTGTCGTGTCCTCAGGGGCCAAGAAGAATAATTTCTCTCTCCTCATTGTGACACCTTTTTAGATACCTGAAAACTGCTATCCTGTCCCCTCTCAGTCTTCTCCTTTCCAAACTAAACAAGCCCAATTCTTTCAGTCTTCCTTCATAGGTCATGTTCTATAGACTTTTAATCATTCTTGTTGCTCTTCTCTAGATCGTCTCCAATTTCTCCATCTTTCTTGAAATGTGGTGCCCAGAACTGGACACAATACTCCAATTGAGGCCTAATCAGCACAGAGTAGAGCAGAAGAATGACTTCTTGTCTTGCTCACAACACTCCTGTTAATGCATCCCAGAATCTCATTTGTGGGTTTTTTGTTTTTTGTTTTTTTGGTTTTTTTGCAACAACATCTCATTGACTCCTATTTAGCTTGTGGTCCACTATGACCCCCTACATTCTTTTCTGCAGTACTCCTTCCTCGATAGTCACTTCCCATTCTGTTTGTGTGAAACTGATTGTTCCTTCCTAAGTGGAGTACTTTGCATTTGTCCTTATTGAACTTCATCCTATTTACCTCTATTTCTCCAGTCTGTTCAGATCACTTTGCATTACAACCCTATCCTCCAAAGCATTTGTGACACCTCCCAGCATGGTATCATTTGCAAACTTAAGTGTACTCTCTGTCAATATCTTAATTGTTAATGAAGATATTGAACAGAATGGGTCCCAGAACAGACCCCCTGTGGTACCCCACTTGTTATGCCCTTCCAGCAGGATTGTGAATCATTAATAACTACTCTCTGAGAATGGTTAGCCAGCTAGTTATGCACCCACCTTGGAGTAGCCCCATCTTAGTTGTATTTGCCTGGTTTATTGAGAAGATCATGTGAACATATCAAGTGCCTTACTTTAAACATGCTCTCTTACTAATGTGGTGAAATAATCATGTCATGACATGATTATGAATGCTTGACTGGTGGAGAGCTCTACCTCCTTCCCACCATAGCAACTTATGGATGTGAGTCCTCCTAAACAAAGGCTGCTGAGAAGAAATTGAAGCCTTTAAGATGTGGTGCTTGCACACTTCTCTGGAAAAAAGATCAATGATATTAGAAATATTATTGAAAGAAGCAGCGTCTTCTCTCTGAAATCAACAGGTGCAAACTTAAGTACTTTGCTCACAGTGGGAGAGAGGGAAATAAACCTGGATAGGGAGCCTTGACTTCCCCTTGTCTGGTAAACTCTGTGCTTCGGGACCACTCAGGTGCTGGACAAGGGAGGTTCGACCTGTAATTACATCAGGTGCCATTGTAAAAAGACATACTCCTTGAAATATAGTGCATTTGTTATGGCAGGTTTTACTCTAAAAATATTACTTAAGATTTAAAGTTTCAGAAAGGTAGCCGTGTTAGTCTATATAACTTTAAAAATGAGTAGTCCAGTGGCACCTTAGACTAACAAAATATATATATAGTATCACTGAAAGGGGGTTTTGTGTCTGAAAGCTCATGATACTATGTATATATTTTTGTTTGTCTCTAAGGTACCACAGGATGACTTGTTAACCAAGACTTACTATAATTTTTTTCAGATGCTATGCCAGCTCTTGCTTAGTGGGTAATGCAACTCAGAACCACTGTCTATTTTTCTGACAGTATCCATATTATTCACTGTAAACTAAATCTGTTAATAAAATTGCATCTGCCTAGCAGCACAAGGGGAAAACTTTATACTGATTGAACTATAATTGTTAATGTCAAATGGCTTTCTGGCTTAGCTACAGTGCTGTTTGTTACTATTTTTATTATAGTTTCATGTGAGCAGCCCTGCCTTTAGAATTTAAAAGGCTTTCATTCATTCTTTCCTTTGTAGCTGTAGGAATCTGTGGCTGTCCCTCCCTGTTAGGCTCGGGGGGGGGGGGGGAACACCCTCTTGCAATCACATATCTATAGAGGCAAGGCTCAAAGGGGAATTTGTAGTCTCAGAAGCTCAGTCCCTTGCACAGGGTAGCGCAATAGGCAGTCTTCTGCCCGCTGGCAGGGCACAGCAATAAACAGCCGTTCCCCAGGCCTCCTAGCTCAGACAAATGCAGGCCTCTTTAAGGTGGGAAGGTGGCAACCCCAGGTGTGAGGCAGTTACTGGGGATAGGGAGACCCAAGCCCACCTTATTCCACCAGGTGCCAGCCCAGGCCATTAACAGAGGTTGATGGTTCCACCACTGCATCAGCAGGGATTCCACTGAAACAAACTGACCAGAATTCTGGCAACACAACCAGACTATTGTCTGGTGTCCCTGGGCTACTTTCTTTGGCATGTACCTCTATCTCCTGAGGTTCCTCCTTCTCCCTGGCATACACAGCTAGCAGCAGTGTCCTTGAAGGTCAGCAGATCTGGCAATTTTTCTAGGTTCTCAAAGTTGCAGAATTAGTCTAGTCTGCAGGGCTCAATAGTGAGTAAGAGGCACAGCTCTCCGTCACCAGCTCTGCACAACTGAGCTGTAGAGCCTGCCCTTTGAACTTCCTGTCCTGCCCCTTTGCTTCCAGTAGATTGGGCATGGCTTGCCTGACTCTGCCCAAAAGGATAGGAGTGGTTCCTACCCATCAGTCTAGGAAGGAGATCATGCTTTCTTGCTAAAATGGCTTATTTTTAAAAATTTTCTATGGGGATGCATTTTTCTAGAAATACAAAATTACTGACTGGATCAAACTAATGTGTGTAACCCAAATTGCTGGCCAAAACCAAAAGCTTCAGAGGAAGGTAAAAAATACTTGTAATTCATATGGGAAATTTATTTCTAATGCTAAAAGTTGGCTTACATCCTGGTGAATGAGGACTTCTGTATAGTTCCCCCTGACACCCAGATCTTCTAATGTAATTGATCATCCATATAGATATGCTGAATCTTACTGAGATCTTGACCTCTGATATTTTGGCAAGGAGTTTCATAGATTAATTCTGCAAGGGGTGGAGGGAGAAACAATGCATTGTCACATAGAAGCTTCTTGTCTTCTAATAGAATGGATTTTCAATTTGCTCTTGCATTATGAGACAGGATAGTTAGGAGCTCCCATTTTCCCTTGTCTATACCCTCATTGACATGGCCCCCAACTGAGAAGGAAAAAGATATTCCTGGGGAGCCCAGCCTAGCAATTTTGTGTGGTCCAGCCCTGTGATGGGATGGAAGGATAGCTGCAGCACCAGTGTGGGCTCCTCAATGCTGGGGTGGGGAGACCTTGACCTTTGGGGGCAAGATCCAGGCAAGTCAGGGGCCACCCCTAGGTCGGTTCCCCAACCCTACTATAGTATATTGAGTTCTTTTACAGTGTGAATATATCTAGATAGCATGGCAATAGATATAAGAAATGAGACAACCTTATTTTTCTACTTTTCTGTCCAACACATGTATTGTTTCCCTCTGCAACTAACATCATACTCCTGCTGAGAGTCTTTTTTACTACAGTTCAATTTTTGAGCTGTCGCATGGTACCATTGAGAATGTGTTAGGATTTTCAAGCTGGGCTCAATCATTCATCTTCTGCATGATAAATTTCAGAGTACATGCTCTTTGTCAAACACTTTTAAAATGAATAATTCATCAAAGGGGCTCCATTTTAGAATAGCATGCAGTATTCTGTAAGGGCATCAGGTCAACTTCTGTAAAGTGTATGAGTCCTGTTGTTGCATATTGAGAGATTTAGAAACTCTTGCTACTTGTACACTTTGCCACCTCTTGCTCAAGTATTTATAGCTGGATGGATGAGTACTGTTCTTGACTTAACTATTCATTTTGTAATGTGCTCTTGGAAACATGAATCCTCATTCAACTTAAGATAACTTGAACTTGTTTCTTTTCCTTGTGTGGATGAGTAACTCATCCAGAATTTTTGAGCTTTTGCAGTAGAAAACCAATATTTTTAAATTCCCCTCATATGTAAACATGTGAGCTTAAATATCACTTCCTTTTACCATGTGGTATTACTAAAATTCATGTTTTAATGTGGGGATTGCTGACCTCTACTGACTTTACAGGGGAAAGACCATCCCTGTTACAGGGCTCAAACAGAGTTGAAGTAAATGTAATTTAAGAATACAAATTAATGTTCTCAGGAAACATGGTGTAGTATTCTGCCAGCTCTACTGGGGATCAGCACATTGATGGCCTGATTTTTCTAGAACTGCTCAACTCCTACAAGTCACAATACTGAAGGAAGTTGGTGCCTGAGAGTAAAACCAGACACTTTGTGACACCTTGAATCAGGGCCATCCTTAGGATTTCTGGGTTACTATGCAGAACTATTAAACCATGCCTCTATGCTTGAGGACAGCAAGGGAGGAGGATTTTTTTTTAGAGATTTGGTTTTATTATCTTCAGTAACACTAGTGAAATAGTTTAAAAAAATAAGGTCCTGTAGATGAACACAATAAAATTCAGGATTCAGAGATAGCCATGTTAGTCTGTTTCTGCAAAAACAGCAAAGACTCTGGTGGCACCTTAAAAACTAACACATTTATTATTGCATAAGCTTTCATGAGTTGCAGATGGCAGAGTTGAGGTGGGATGAGGCTGGACTTAGGGGAAGGCGTGTGAGTGTCAAGCACCCCTGAGCTGGAGGGGAAGTCGGTGCCTATGATCAAGAACACTGACTTTGTTTCAGTCCCATGGGTTAGTTGTTTTCTTCTCTGTATATTAATGTCATGAGGCTCATAAGTGAGAGTTGAAGACTTGCATTGTCTCTTACATTATCTATTTATTATTTCACTTTTAAAATAATGAACAAAGGTAGTATAGTATATTAAGTATAATGCAGGATTCTCACAGATCTAAAGTAATCATTCCAACAGGCACTCAGCCAGGCAGACAAACTCCTTTCCTCCCATTCATTATTATGGGAGGCACACCCTCAGCCTCCTCAAAAAATACCTCTCAAATGGACATCATCTGCAGTGCACTGAGAAGGATGCCATTCCGGCTATTTCAAATCAAGGTGTGGGTGTGGAGAGGAATATACGCAGCTTTCTGCACCAAGTTATGATTTCCATACATTGGTTTTAGAAAAACAAAAATGAGTTAACTGCAAAAGGTTTTTGAGTAGATATTAGGGATAGAAACAGATCAAAGCAGAACACCTAGCAAATAAAATAAAAACAATGTAAGCTTAATCTATTAAAGGAATTGATTAAGAGTAGTGTATTCTCCATCTAAATATTGTCATAGGTACTTTGCAGAGATTCTTGAGGGTAAACTGCTCTTGCTTGCAACTAAAATCCCCATGTATACATTTAACAGACTAGAAATACTTCTAGCTTTGTTTTAAATCTTCTCATTCTGTTCAGTCTTATTTCTCAGGGTGTGTCTAGACTACAGTTTTTTTTTTTAAAAGTGGCCTTTTTTCCCAAAAAAAATTTCCCCTGCATCTAGACTGCTGCCATGTTCTTTTGAAAGTAAAGCAAAAGAACGCGATAGGTTTTTTTGACCATGGAAAACCTCATTTTACAAGAATGTCTTTTTTCAAAAGTGCTACTTTGAAAAAAGGTACTATGTAATGCAAACTGCTTTTTAGAAAGAGAGCATCCAGACTGCCTGGATGGTCTTTCAAAAAAGCAGCTGGCTTTTTTGAAAGTATTGATGGTGGTCTAGACGCTCTTTTTTTTTTTTTTTTTTGAAAGAGGCTTTCGAAAGTATCTTTCGAAAGAGGCTTGCAGCCTATGCTTAGCCCGAGGTAGGTCCGCTGATGGGGGTGAGGGAGACAAAGAGCATAAGTGCCCCAGAGCCCGGTGATTCAAAAGAGCCCCAGGGTCCCAGCTGCTGCTGTTGCCACTATGAAAGCAGCATCTGGAGTCCCTTTAAATTGCTGCTGGAGCACCTAGCAGTGCACTCTGGGCAGCTTTGAGGACTGGCTGCTCCCAGTTCTGCACCTTTTTTCTTGATGTCTTACATGCTTGCATAAATACATCATAATTGTGCCACAGCCATATAATACCTCTATGAAGAATATGGGATGTAGTGTCACAGAGGGAAGAAGGGAGCAAGTTCCACAGTCTTGGAGCCCTCACAAAGAAACAGAGTTGTTGACTCGAGTCCCACGACTTGGAACTCGAGTCCAACTTAAGTCGCCTAGATGACTCGACTTGTTTGTGACTTGATACTTGCTGATTTTGTTAAATCAGCTTGGTAAAAAATGTCCAGAAATGCCTATATTGATGGCTTGTACAAAAGTGACTTGACATCTTTTAAATTAAGACTTGAGACTCGACTTGGGACATGATTTTGAAAGACTTTAAGGACTTGAGACTCGACTTGAACTGTAGTGATTTGAGACTCAACTTGGACTTGACAATGATGACTTGAAGACAACGCTGCAAAGAACACCCTTCCAGCTACTCCCCCCCCCCCCCCGCCCCTTTGCAATGAGGAGGATTCAGTTAATGTCCCCGAAGACTATAGCTGTGGCATTATGTTACAGGGAGAGAGGCAATTCCTCAGATCCATAGTGAGGGTTTTTATAAGTCTTGACCAAAACCTTAACTCCACGCAGAATCCATGTGCACCTAGTACAGGTCCTGGAGCACTGGCTTCCTGTGTTCCCAGCAACATGCCCCAGCTAAGTGAAAAATCCATTACCTTTTGCACCAACTTCAGTCTCTGGTCTTATAGTTATCCCCATGTAGAGCAATTACAATGAAATTTGAGTAGCTCTGTTCTGCAGAAAACAAAGAGTTCTCTTAGGCAATGCAAGTGTGTGTTTTTTTTTTTTTCCCCCAAATGTCTTTTTTTCCCCAAATGCTCTGTCTTAATTCAGATGAACAAGGCTTGAGACAGCTATCCCACAAAGATGTGTAATGGTGAAGATCATGTATTCAAATGCATAAGTGTATTAAGTAATGAGTCCCAGTGGCTACATAAAATAAACAAGATGAGTTTCATTGGAACAACTTGCATTTTTTTTAGATTTATTGAAGTCTAGTAGTACTTGCATCACAACAAAAATATGGCTATCAGTATAAATTCACACATGGAGTTAAGACCAAGCTTATATCCTGATTTCCACACTCTGCTGCCAGAGTCCAGATTCCCAAACCATTTTTGATGCAGTATAGTAAACTACACCACCAGCAGCCCACTGGGAGCAAATAAAAAGGCTCTTTTAGTTAGGTGAGTAATAGAAATGTAGCCGTGTTAGTCTGGGGTAGCTGAAGCAAAATGCAGGACAATGTAGCACTTTAAAGACTAACAAGATGGTTTATTAGATGATGAGCTTTCGTGGGCCAGACCCACTTCCTCAGATCAAATAGTGGAAGAAAATAGTCACAACCATATATACCAAAGGATACAATTAAAAAAATGAACACATATGAAAAGGAGAGAGGTTATAAAACTCTGGTCCCTACTGTATGGGCTCGTCTACACTGGCCCCTTTTCCGGAAGGGGCATGTTAATTTCAACTATCGTAGTAGGGAAATCCACGGGGGATTTAAATATCCCCCGTGGCATTTAAATAAAAATGTCCGCCGCTTTTTTCCGGCTTTTAGAAAAGCCGGAAAAGAGCGTCTACACTGGCCCCGATCCTCCGGAAAAAGCGCCCTTTTCCGGAGGCTCTTATTCCTACTTCAAAGTGTTAGTCTGGGGTAGCTGAAAGTAGGAATAAGAGCCTCCGGAAAAGGGAGCTTTTTCCGGAGGATCGGGACCAGTGTAGATGCTCTTTTCCGGCTTTTCTAAAAGCCGGAAAAAAGCGGCGGACATTTTTATTTAAATCCCCCGCGGATTTCCCTACTACGATAGTTGAAATTAACATGCCCCTTCTGGAAAAGGGGCCAGTGTAGACATAGCCTATTAGTATACATGGCACATAATCCCTCAGGTTGCTTACTAGAAGTCTGTTTTATTAAGCTCAGATTTTATCCCCTCTTGCAAAATAGATGCTGACTTATAATTGAAATCAAGAATTGTAATTTAATGGTGGGCTATTTGTGTGCATGTTGTGGTCAGAATAAGTCTTGCAACTGCCTTCTATTCAGAAGTCTCTAATTCTTGCTGATCCATCAGAAAGGGAGAACAGTTGTAATTGCCACTCATTTGTAGAGTTCTGCTTGGATATAAATTTCTACCTGTGGATTTGGCTATAAATCAGTAGCTGCTGATCTATAGAGCTTTCATTCCCAGGAGACGCTGCAGCTAACGGAGACAAATGTGGTTCCACTTCTCCCAGGAGCCAGCACCCTTCACTGGCCCATGTGGCTGTACTGCCCTCAGGCCAATTACTAGCAGCATATCCTGTCTGGCATTGTACAGCCCCCCACTGGCTGGAGAGGCCCTAGATCATGTGAAGATACTGATGACCATGACAAAATGGTATGGTCCTGTAACAAGATCATCTGGCCTGAGCACAATCATCCTCCCAAGGATCATACAGGGCAAGAGAAGAGATAGTCAGAAGAAGAGCTGGACTGACAACATAAAAGAATGGACTTTGTAGAGACTCTAAAACTGGAATACAATCATCAGGGGTAGAGACAACTGGTTGATAGGTCATTGGGGTATCATTACTGATGAGCAATGTGGCTATGGGAGAAATGACAATATACACAGTGTTCATAACCATAATTAATATAAGTGATCTGCCCTTAAAAATGTCAATCCAATTTTCTAATAAGAGCTCTGGACAGTTACTGGCACAGAAAGCAGTAATTCCTGTTTGCCAAGATTAACTTTGTGACAAATATACCTATGACAGCCTTATTGAACTGTGAGGAAAAAATTGTATGCAAGGGTATTTTAGTGAAACCTTTCTGAAGCTGGCTAAATCCCAATTTAGATGTTAAACTCTGAACCTTAGCAGCTGCTGTGATCAGACTTTTTACAAAACCTACTTTAATGTATTAGTAAATAGCTTGAAAACAAGCTAGTTGTGAAAGTAAATGATCATAAAACATTATATGCAGCAGCCTGAACTTCTTTTTTTTATTGTGCTTCTATACTTAATACTATGCAGTGGCATCAAGGAAAATTAAAGCAAATTATATAGGCCCTGGTCTACAACTAAAATTTGAGATGCATAGTAAATAAAGTAATATATTTTACTGGATCACCCTCTCTGGATGAAGGGTATACATTTCCGAGGCCCACTGTAGCTTGAAAGCTTTTATCTTCCACCTAGCTCATCTATCTTGTCTCTCTCTCTCATAACCTGAAACCAACACAAGCTGCTATAACATGTCAAACTTCTAAAACTTAGCTACATCATTCAGGAAAAATATTCACTCCCTATGTGATATAGTTAGATCAACCTAATCCTCAATATGGATGTAGGTAGGCTGATGCAAGAGTTTTCCCATTACTTACTTAGGGTGTACCCCCTTCTGCCATTGTGTATCTATAGTACAGCATCAACACTGTAGTTGTGCTGCTGTAGTGATTGTGATGTATATGTACCTAACCCATGTGAATCTGAAGTGGATTACATAAACTAAGTTAAGTTTTTGTGTAGACATCCTCAGTCCATGCCCTACTGCCATTCAGAGATAGTAGCCTTCATTTGGTTTTGTTTAATTCACTTTGGCCAAATAAAGACCACTTTAATTCTAAATTAATGTCTACACAGGAATTTAATTCAGCTTAACTAATTCAAATACACACTTTCAATCAATTTGGATTAACTTTCCTTAGTTGTCATTTTCTAACAGTTGTTCTCAAACTCTGGGTAAGATCACCATGTGGGTCACAACCCCTCTTTAATGGTCTGGATTAGGATTGTTGGAGGACAGGGCTGAAGTCCAAGTCCAACTATTAGGCATCAAACCCAATGCAGGGAGCTTCAGTTCTTTGTGGCTGGGAGCATGTTACAGGTCTGCTTGTGCTCTGAAGCCCTTGGGCTTTGGCCCACCCAGGGTGGGGAGGCTGGGGCTTTGGCTCTGCCTTCCAGCCCAGATATTGGCAACTGGTGCCTGTGGCAGGAGGGAGAAGGCGGAGGGTAAACTGCTGAGAGGGGCAGGGCATGGGAATGTGCAGGCACTCCATTTAGTAATTACAATTTTGCTGGGGATAAAGGAGACAATGCACCTCCTGAGTGTTATCATGAGTCGCCTATGAGCCCAGAGTCGGAGGGGTTCAGACAGACGCAAGCTCCAGTCCCTCTTCCTAGGCTTGTGTAGTAATTTTATTGTCAAAAAGGGTTACAGTGCAGTGAAATTTGAGAACCCCTGTTCTGAGTTGCAGTTGTTTGTAATGGATTGCCCCCTCAGTGTGATGAGCAAGGTTCAACTTTATAGTGAAGTTATTTGACAATGATGATACATTTTAAGAATCCGTAGCTATTAGTATAATCTGGAAATCCTATGTTAAGTGCTAAAGAAAAGTACATTATCAATAAATGCATTACTTTGGTGTTAAAAGTAATGTATTTTTTAGTATCACAGAATGATCAAAAAGATCTTTATCGATTGTGGCAGACCTCCTAGTTACCTTTGAGAACATCTTTACAGTATATGAAGTCAAGGTAGCAATATTCCCCCTACTGAGACAGGTCCCTTTCAGAAAAGGCAGAGTAGTACATATATTTGAAACATCAGGGAACCAGAATAGAAGACTTGTGATCACCAGGTAAGATGAACATCAGGAGGCAGGGCTTAACAAGCTTACTTAGTGCTGTAAAAATACTGAAACTTAAGGAAAGTGATAACATAAAAGTTTACATTTTAAGATGTTGATAATTTAAAAGCCTGATCTTGTAGCCAGTTTGTTCATACAGTGCCCACTGAGTTCAGTAGGAGTTCCACAACCTAAATGGTTGCAGGATCAAGTCCTAAAAAGATATAATGCACGGATTCCCCAACTATCTCAGGGGATCACAAAGTTATGATATGGAGGGACATGAACTGTCAGCCTTCATCCCAAACCCTGTTTTGCATCCACCTTTTATAATGGTGTTAAAATATATCAATTTTTTAAATGTATATGGGGGGGGGTTCACACTCAGAGGCTTTCTGTGAGAAAGGGGTCACCAGTACAAAAGGCTGAGAACCACTGGTATAATGTTACTGTCTAAATTGGAAATTAGTCAGAATACTAGGGCAAACTTGTTCTTAAAAACACCATGATACTTTCAAAAAGCAATCAGGACTTTTATTATATGCTCTCTTCAGAGACAGAATTAAGATTTAGGAACATACTTTCCTCCTGCTTCTCATTAATACCACTGGAAATTTACTTGATTAATTACTTAGGGACAAGTTTACCCCAATACCAAAGACACCACTAAACCTGTATCTCACTTAAGCCCTGTTTTGAAGGCTTAAGTGGCACATTGCGTTTTTCTGGCCCTCTTCACACTTGTTAATTTCACATATAATGCACCAGAGAGACAATAATTGCCTTCCCCCTTCTGAACAAACTTCATGCACAAACAAGGTGCAATATACTTAACAGAATGAGTCATCTCTAATTTACATTGGGAACTATTCATATAGCACCCAATCCTACAACATCCAGAGGTCCACTTGTTGGCTGCTGAGCCCCATCAAGACGTACTAAAACTAATTAGGACAATTATTACTTTGAAAGAGAATGGATTGAGCCCATAGTTCAATAGATGACTCACATATTGATATTTGAGGCCATGGAAAAGCCCGGCATCTTAGCTACATTGAGAAGATGGCTTATGGAAAATAATTTAAGGAAGCTAAACATGTCTTACTTGCCACAGAGTTGAGCTTCCTGTGAGCTATAGATAGCCAGGTATGCATGTGGAGAGAAAGTAGCATTGATTGGCCTTTCAAAAGTATTGTATGTAGTGTTGGATTATGACCAAAAAGGATGGAGCTATGCTGTTCGCAGTGGTGGCAGATGATAGAACAAGGAGAATTGGTCTCAGATTGCATTGGGGAAGGTCTAGGTTGGATATTAGGAAAAACTATTTTATTTAGAAGGTGGTGAAGTACTGCAATGGGTTACTTAGGAAGAGATGGAAACTGTATCCTTACAGGTTTTCAAGGCCAGGTGTGACAAACCCTCTCTGGACTGATTTAGTTGGAATTGGTCCTGCTTTGAGCAGGAGGTTGGATTACATGATCTTTTAAGGTCTCTGCCAACCCTAATCTTCTCTGATATTCTAAGGTCGTAAGCTATGTCAAGTATAATAGGCCCCATAACACAATGTATTATTGTCACAGATTATACATTTTACATTGAATATATAAATATACATATAAAAGCTTTATGCTCTCACAAGAAAGAGAGGATTATATATTTTACACCATAAAAAAGGAAATGATTCTTTTCATATGAATAATTTAAAATGATTAATTTTGTAAGGGAAATGCAAAGTGTATCCAGATTATATATAAAATATATTTACAAATATTTATCCTGATTTAATTTTCACTATGAAACAATGAATTGTGATTTTTCATTTGCTATCCTATAAATACAATGAAGGTTCCCAAAACTGATGGAGAAAGCCAACATAAATTTATTCTTCTGAAGATCCACACAATCCAAGTCCATAAACTCAGTCATTTGAAGCATGGATCGTGCATGAAGCAGAAAGTAGAATGTTCATTAAAATACACAATTGCACATAGTGTGCTCTCTTTTGATTTGTACATAACACTTAAGAAAAACAGGAGCTAAAGCACTATGTGACTGAGCATGCTGGATCCTAAACAAAATATGGCAGTGTTCTGGCTAGTACCAGCCTAGAGAGGGTGCTATACATGATGTCACTCTTAGGATGAGTCCTGTACAAGTATGAGCTTTGCAGGATTGCTTCACAACACTGCCATTTCTGATCTCCTATTTTCCCCACTTTATTGGCAGTGAGATGATTTTATATATTTGTTTGTTTACTCATTTATTTAAATAAGTACAGTGAGTTTTACCAGTTACAAGTGACCAATAAACTGCTACCTTGGGAGAGTGATAGCAGACTTATAGAAATACTAATTTTACAAGTACAATTATTGTTTGTTTTTTACAGCTCTAGCCTCCCACCAGTTAATAATGAACAATTAGTGAAGAGTAAAGGTAGCCAGGTGTACATTTTTGTTATATTAATGAAAATGTCTATTTAGAATCTTCTGTTTACCATATCAGCTTTGTCAACTGATTTTACTAACATCTAAAATGTAGTCAGTTTTTTCTTTTCTAGAAGCCCCTTATATTGTGAGGTTCTAAAGATGTAGCTTAGACCACATCTAGACTATGGAGAAGATCAACACTGTGATGGTGGATCTTCTGGTGTTGAGTATCACTGGTCTAGTAAAGACCTCACAATGAGTAAGAGAATTTGACAGACTTTCTCACATCAACCTCCTACTGTGTGGACAGCACCAAAGCTAAGCGTAAAAGGTCGGCTGATGTAAAAGCAAACATGATTCTGGGATGCATTAACAGGAGTGTTATGAGCAAGATATGAGGTCATTCTTCTGCTTTACTCTGCACTGATTAGGCCTCAGTTGGAGTGTTGTGTCCAGCTCTGGGCACCACATTTCAAGAAAGATGTGGAGAAATTGAAGGTCCAGTGAAGAGCAACAAAAATGATTAAAGGTCTAGAAAACAACTTGTGAGGGAAGACTGAAAGAATTGGGCTTGTTTAGTTTAGAAAAGAGAAGACTGAGAGGACATGATAGCAATTTTCAGGTATCTAAAAGGGTGTCACAGGAGGAGAGAGAAAAATTATTATTATTGGTCTCTTGGGCTTAAATTGCAGTAAATGAGGTTTGGTTTAGACATTAGGAAATATTTCCTACTTATCAGGCTGGTTAAACACTGGAATAAATTGCCTAGGGTGGTTGTGGCATCTCCATCACTGACGATATTTAAGAGCAGGTTAGATCTAGGCCAGTGGTCTCCAACCTTTTTAAAACCAAGATCACTTTTTAAATGTTAGGGTGAGCCAGGATCTATCCCATCCCTTCTCTGAGAGCCCACACCTTTCTTTACACCCTGCCCACTCCAAACCTTTCCATGGACTACCTGTTGCTAATGGAAACTCACTATTAATTACATAATTACACCTGAGCCATTTTATTAGTGCTGCAGCTAGGCAGAATGGTTTAATTTAAATTATTAAACAGATTTAGCATTCTCATGTTAGTTGATTAAACTTTATTTTAAATAAAGTAAAATATTATGTCCAACACAGAAGGTTGGAATGTTTTTTATTTATTTATTTATGGAAGAGATGGGGAACCTTTTTTTAGGTCAGGGGCCACTGACCAACAAACAGAAAAATCAGTTGGGGACCACACATGAGAAGCAAAAAAACTCCTCCCCAAATCCCCCAACCCTCACTGATGTGGCCCCCAACTGAGACACCTCACTCCTTTGGCACTTCAACTCCACAGGGCAGGGAGGACTGAGTTCAGGGCTTCCTATAGGCCAGATTTACTTTTCTGGGTTCAAGTTAGTGGATTTTGTGGTCCCCCTTAGACTCTGGGGTGGGAACAAAAATGAGGGGCTCAATGTGTGGGACAGGGCTGCCAGTGAGTGGGGTAGGGATGCAGAATCTGGGTGGGAAGTGGGAGTGCAGGGTCTGGAAGGGAGTCTAGCAGCAGGAGCAGGTGTGGGGTGGGGGTACAAGAAGGAGTTTGGGGGAAGGAGAGGGTTGTGGTAGTAATGCAGAAAAAGTGAAAGGGTAAGAATGCAGCCAAATAACTAGTTGGGAAAGGAAGCAAAGAAGTGGGGAGTAAAGGAAAGTGTGAAGTAAAATTGTATCCCCCTCAAATCTCCCCTGTGCTCCAGCCCTGTGATTCCCCCCATCCTCATCCCTTGCATTGCCCATGCCTCAGTGCAGCCCCTTCCTCCACGGCCCGATCCCCTGTATTGCCCCAGGCCCTCAGTGTAACCCCTTCCCCCTCCCATCCTGCCCCCGCATCCTCCTTCGCCCCCCGCCCACCCTCACATCCCAGCAGGGGCAGATGACCGTTTTGCGGGGCCCCGGGCAGCATAACTCCGCGGGGCCCCCCCTTTGCCACAGCGCATGCGCTGTGATGCCATGCGCATGCGCGGTGGCGCCACAGCTCATGCATGGGGCTTTTTTAAGTGCGGGGCCCGGGGCGACTGCCCCGTTCGCCCTGCCCTATATCCGCCCCTGCATCCCAGTGCACTCACTGACAGCACAGCAAGGCTGGGACTCTCCGCTTCCAGGAAGCAGTGATAGGGCCAGGAGAGGGAGGGGAAGGAGTCTCTTCCTTGCCCAGCCCAGCCAAGCCCTTTCCCTGCAAGCAGAGCCCAGGGCCATCCAGTGCTGGTACTGAGAAGGTGGCTCTCTGACCTGGGAACAGAAGGGGCAGATGATTTTGAGGGGCCCAGGGCAGCACAATTTCGCACGGACCCCCCCTTTGACATGGCGCATGCGCGGTGGTGCCACGGAGCATGCGCAGGGCTTCTTGAAGCATGGGGCCCGGGGCAGCTGCCCCACTCACCCTGCCCTATATCCGCCCTTGGGGAACAGCACGGCATAGCCCTGTCCCCAGTGTGCCACATGTGCCAGCCACCCAGCCGCCTCCTGGAGCAGGAGGCAAGAGTGGGGATGCCCCTGCAAAAGCATGTGGGCCTCTTTCCCCATCCTAGCTAGCAAGTTAACAAAGAGGGACAGCTGCCCAAGCGGCTGTCCCTCTTTGATCCAACCCAGCTGGAGTGCGGCACAGCTTCATGGACCAGCTTTCAGCCTGACAAGGCTGAGCCGCACTCCAGCTGGGCTGGATCAAAGAGGGACAGCCACCCAACCAGCTGGCCAGCAATCCACTCATAGCATACAAAATGGAGACCAGCTCTTCCAAAGCAGGAACCACACTGAACTATGGGATACCAAAAGCAGAGTAGCACTGCCTGATGGGAAATCTCTGTTCCAGATGCTAATGAACCTAGGCCTGTTCACATTCAAATTAGTCATTATCAGACCAATTCTATTAATGGATCTTATTGACATCCAAAATACTGAAACTGCCCAGTTGCATTGTGAGCTTGTTCAAGGAACATCACCCATAACCAGGTGTGATCAGTTTCTATTGTCTCACTTCTGTTTACCCATAAACAAATCCAATGTTCTCTTGGAACTATTATCCTATCCTTATAAAACCTCCTTCCTTTGCCCAAGAAAAACTGTTCTCATACCTGGATTTAAACTGCATCAGTTCCACTGAGACTTTTTCATCTCCTGTCTGATCATGCTGGGGGCTCTGCTCTGCTTGTCTCCTGCCCTCTGGACCTTTGGCTACCATCACCATCTGGGAACCCCAATCAGTGTAAGCTCCACGGAGTGGTGAGGTCTCTCTCTTTCTCTTCCTCTTCCCCTCCTTCCCAACTACCTTTCTTTAATCATAGCCTCCTGACTCTGCCCTATTTAAACTTTTATACGGTTACCTAGTCCTAACATTTGTAATCCGCTTCAATTTAGATTTAATATTGTAACTGTTTGTGTGTTTGGCTCCCTATAAAAATATAGATAGATAGATAATGTAAAGTTGGTTGCTTCTCTCTTTCTTTCTCTTTCACTCACTCTTCCTCAAGGGTTGTTGTTGTTTTGTCTTCCCCATTCACTCTGCAACAACATTTCTTGTACCCAACCTAAAGATCCCTGTATTGCCCAAAATCCTGTGGGGTTTGCTCATCGTGTGGTTTACCAGCGAATGATTGTGGTGTAAAAGTGTGAATAGGGAACTGCTGAACCTGGGGGCATATGAGGATGGCATCTTAAAATGCTGTTAAATCCAGCCCGCTGAGTCCAAAGGCACATGAGGGTGTAGTGTAGCATTGCTGTTAAACCCAGCCTGCTGAGTTCAGGGACATATGAGGGGTTAGCTTGTGAGGGCTGACTACCCAGTCTTCTCGGAAGTGCTCTGTTAGTGGGTGAGAGTGTCCGTGGCTACATCTACACTGGCCACAATTTCCGGAAAAGCCATGCAAATCAGGTAAGTCAGGATAGGGAAATCCACGGGGGATTTAAATCTTATTCCTACTTGGAGAGATCCTCCGGAAAAGGGCTTTATTCCGGAGGATCGCGCCAGTCTAGATGCTTTTTTTCCGGCTTTTCCCCAAGCCGGGAAAAAAAGCGGCGGACATGTTTATTTAAATCCGCGGGGGATATTTAAATCCCCCGCGGATTTCCCTATCCTGACTTACCTGATTTGCATGGCTTTTCTGGAAATTGTGGCCAGTGTATTAGTAGCCTGTGTGTGTTGCTAAGGTGGGAAGAACCCTTTCATGAGAACATAGTTTCTGCAGGAGAGCTCCATTGGGAGGGGGAATTGGCAGCAGGGAGAATTCAGTTCCATATGGGAGCACAAGCAAGCACAAGCAGCACACTGATAGAATTATTAAACTCCCCTCAGTCCCATAAGAATAATCCTAATAAATGAGCATACTCCAGAGAATTGGGCAAATCTGATAACAATACCAGGGGTGGGGAACCTAAGGCCTAGGGGCCAGATGGAGCCTGCAGCTTGCTTGGATCCAGCCCTTCAGGCTCAGGGCATTCCAGCCTCCCATTGTGAGGTGGGAGCACACAAAATCTACTAGGGTGGGGCCCCTTTAAGCAGGTGTGCAAAGGGAATATGGGAGGTGTCTTTCTCTTCAGTTGGGGTCACTTCAGTGAGGACTGTTTTTGTTTTGCTTCTCACTTGTGTGTGGCCCCAACTGATTTTTCTGTGGGTCAGCAGCCCTGACACAAAGGTTCCCCACTCCTTCCTTAAACTGACCTTTGGCTGTAGTATAAACCTGACTTTAGTTAGCATGTGCCATAATCCGGCACTGATTGTATGGTTTCAAATTAAGGTGATACTTGATTATGAAGCTGTTCTTAGACTCAGCATCTTTCTATATCAAGTTTTGTGTTTTCACCCTTCCATACTGCACAGAAAAATATTTTCTCCTACTGAATATCAACAAACCTTGACAGCTCTAGCTAATCTCAGTGGTAAGATGGCTTCAAGCCAATTAAAAATATTCATGCTAAAGATATTACACAGTTGGATCCCAATGGTTAACATTTTAAACTGCCTTAAGAGTTTTCAAATGATTGCACGCTACACAATGCACACTTTAACATGCCATGCCTTTCAGATTCTGCATGAGATAGGAAGTGTGAAAGGACAAAGAACTCATCTAGACAACTATGGTTTTTCATGTAATGTGTTGCGTTCAACTTACTTTAAAACATTATCTAAATTCCTACATTACCCCTGTGAGTTCTTGTTTTATAGATGTGGGGAAATAAGTCATAGGATAAGTCTACAGAGGAATCTGTCTAAACTAGGATTCGAATTTGGGGATTCCTGACTTCCAGAATAAACTCAAAGCAACAGAACATTTTGTACAGACTTTTAAAAGTGCCTAGTGATGTTTTAACTGTGAAGTCAGTGCATACCATCTTGGTCCTGACAGTCAACTGCAAGACCACCATTCACTTAAATCAATACAGGGTCGTATTCCATATGCTGTGCCTATATATTCACAATGTAATGGAAAAATAGTGAGTGGGATTTTTAGAAGTGCACAGGCTTAACCCAGCTCCCATTCAAGTCAATGGACCATGAGGTTGCCGGAGGGCTTAGATGTCCCCTCTAGGGGGTGTCCGAGAACAGTACACTTAGTCACATGCACCTGGATGAGTGCTGAGAGAGGGCTTTTTGAGCCACCACCACATTGCTGAAGGCATAGTTTGGAGCTGTTTATGTCTGGTTGGTAATACAGCCCCACTCTTCTGTTGTCCTTATGACAGGGTTGCTGCTTCTCCTTCCCTACTGTTGACGCCAGCAGTTGCTGTGTGAACCAAAAAGTGTTTTCAGTCTGATGGGCTCCATTGACTGTTACAGAGCTGGCAGTCAAGTTTTTTCATAACTTTCCATATCTGGGAATAAAGCCACATCTCCTGAAAGAGCTCAAACTGGTTTTAAAAAAAGCAGCAGCCCATCAGCTTAGCAACACAAGTTTTCCACAGCATTGGCTCCCTAATGAATACAGAATCCAGTCCCAGGTCTTTGCTCTAACATTCAGAGCCTTCCATTGGACAGCTGACTGGCTCTCCTGCCAGGACCAGAGTCTTCTGTGACAGCTATGCTCTACAAAAATGCTTTTGCTTCATCCACACTCCCAACTGGGCTGAAGACAAGTGGTGCGAAACGCATACATTTGATATCTGCAAGCAAGCAATCTCTAGCTAGCCAGATTGTCAGACAACATTATTCAGCTGAGCAGAGAGCTACTGACTAACCTTTTGAAACACAAACCATCTTCCTGAAGCCCAGTGAAGCCAAACGAGTCATGACAGCCACCTGCAGAAGTATCACTATTTTCAGTTTTATTTTTCCTAGTTTTATTAGTAAATGGATGCCTCTAGTGCAGAATTCTTACACTTGATTTTATTTAAACTCTGGCAGATAACTGTTTCTGAGCATGGGAATGTGTGGATAGAATCCATAGACTTTGAGAACTCTGCTTATTGAGCAGTTCTCCAATAGCCAAAACTAACTTAAAATGAACAACCTCACTGTAAAAGATCACACACAAATATAACTTGTTAGCTTGTTCCATTTAAAATTCCAATGAAAAACACTTTATCATTAAGAATGCCTGTGTCATCTTGACTTGGCCTGAAATTATAGAATCATAGTTTGGAAAGCATCTGGAGATGTCTCCTAGTCAGCTCCCCTGTACTCCAGAAAGGACTAATGGAAGGGGAAGTTAATGATCTTCATCTAACCACCTATGGTCAGGTCTACACTAGAAACACTACATTGGCACAACTGTACCAATACAGCTGTGCCTTTCTAGAGCATGTGGTGAAGATACTCTATGCCAATGGGAGAACAATCTCTCCTCGGCATCATTACTCCATTTCTGCAAGAGGTGGAAACTGTCAGTGGAACAGTGTCTCCCGCTGACATAGCGCTGGTGTGATGGATAGGCCAGCACTCAGTGATTAAAGGGTTAAACTCAGTTAGCTAGCAAGAATGTTGATAGGAGGCCAGAAGAACCAATGGGATACAGAGCTGAAATCTGAATTGTACTTGGTCTGCACTTTCTTTGTGTGTCTTCTGAGTTAAGGACTGGAGGAAGCAACATGCAGTAATCAGAATTATCATGCTTACAAGGAATATTGGGCACAGGAGTGGCCTGGACTGTGAAGGGATTTGTGAGTAAATAAGGGGGAAAAGCATATTTAGTCACAATCAGGGTATTTTTCTTTGCTTTGGTTGTTTGGTTAAGCTTCTCTATGCAAAATCCATGTGCTCACCCCAACCCCATTCACTATGGGTATGTCTACACTACTGCGCTATTTCGAATTAACTTAATTCAAAATAGTTAATTTGAAGTAAACTAATTCAAATTAACGCATCTACACACAACCTATTTCAAAATAGCATTTTGCTATTTCGAAATAGCATGTCCACACTGAGTGGACCCTGAACCAAACTTAAGGCTGGCTGGAACCAGTGCAGGCAATGCATCAGGTTAGGACTCAGTGTGTGAGGCTGCTGCCTGAGGCTAACTGAGCTCCGTGCTTAAAGGGACCCTACCCCCACCCCAGACAGACAGTTCTCAGGGTTCCCCGCTTGCTTGTCTACCTCGATGAGGGACAGCAAAGCAGTCCTGTTTTGGAGTGCCCTGAGGACAGTACAGCACTCGGCCACATGGAGCCAGAGCTGACCCTGGGCACACCAGTGCGTCTTGTGGGGTCGTTGCCATCAGCCCGGCTGCACTTACTGCAGGTTGCCATCCGGGAGGTCCACCGGGGGCTGTCAGGATCCAGGAGGCCCTGAGGAAGAGTGTCCACACCGAGGAGCCCTCAAAGCCACCCCGGCCCTCCCCACCAGGGGCTCGTGCACCATTCCTCCCTTATGTCCTTCCTCTTACCCTCCCTAGCTCCCCTTCCTGATGTCAAATAAGACACGTATGTTCAAAAATAGAAACTGGTTTTATTGAACAAAACTGGGGGGGGGAATGAACCCCTGGGGAGACTGGAAAAAGGAGAGGGTAGGGGGGAAACTTGGGAGGAGGGAGCTGGAAGAGGGAAGCAAGGGGAAAAGGGGGAGGGGAAGCTCAGGGCTCAGGGTTGGGGGTCTCGCCAGACCAACTTGATTTTCATGCAAACCTGCTCCTGGGTTTGCATGTGGCCTTTGGTGGCCAGACTGGCAGCTATCCTGCCATAGACGGCCACATTACTCTGTCTAGTGCGGAGATCATGGATGTTGGGAGCATCCCCTCCCCCCAAACCTGAATAAGGTCCATGATCTCCACCCTGGACCAGGAAGGCATCCGCCTTCTCCAGCCCCTGTCAGGCTCCTGGGAGCTGGCAGACTGCTCCTGGGGAGCAGAGGAGGGCTGGATGCCAGTGGCTTTCTGGCTCATGTTTTGGGGCCACTGGATCAGGGGCCCCGGTGGCCACTGCTGGCTCTGGGCTGGCAGGCTTGGAGCTGGCACAGGCACTGTGGCCAGAGTCTACCCCTTTAATGGCTCCGGGGCTGGGGGAGAGGAGAGTAAGTTTTCCTGGTTGTGCCCAGAATGGCCACCAGGGCTCCCTGGGAAGGGCTGGAGGCCCCCTATTTTGAATTAAGTGTCTACACAGCACTTATTTTGAAATAGCTGTTTCGAATTTGGCATTACTCCTTGTAGAATGAGGTTTACCAAATTTGAATTAAGCGCTCTGCTATTTCGAATTAATTTTGAAATAGCAGTTTGAATGTATAGATGCTATTAAAGTTAATTTGAAATAATGGCTGTTTATTTCAAATTAACTTTGCAGTGTAGCCATACCCTATCTTAGCTGTACCTAGAAAGACTACATGCTCTGTTTGTAATTTGTTTTTCTCAGTTGTTCTGTAACACCTAGCAACCAAGTGTGCTTTATTAAGGATATATTTTTATTTTGTTAATAAAATCACGCTCCCTAAGGTAATGATTTGATTCTTGTGTCCTGGAAGGCAACAGAAGGTCTGTATGTGTATGCCTGCTATGTGTGTGCCCCTCTCTTCTGCACTCAGGCTTCATCTATATTGCTTCCTTCTTGCGCAAAAGCCTATGCAAATGAAGTGCAGATTAGCATATTGCTGCACTTCATTTGCATAATTAATTAGGGGCCGTTTTTGCACAAGAGGCTTTTGCACAAAAAGGAGCTGTGTAGATGGCTCCTTTTTGTGCAAAAAAACCCCTTGCGCAAGAGCCATTTTTCCTCATTGTTTCAGGAAGATCGGCTCTTGTGCAAAAAGGGGGTGTGCATAAAGGATCGTCTACACAGCTCCTTTTTGAGCAAAAGCCTCTTGTGCAAAAACAGCCCCTAATTAATTATGCAAATGAAGCATGGCAATATGCTAATCTGCTCATTTGCATATGCTTTTGCACAAGAAGGAAGCAGTATAGACATAGCCTCAGAGTGCCAGAGTGGGGAACAGCCCTGACTGCAGGCATGAACAGTTCCCTCAAAAGAGCTCCCCTTTAGATTCAGGGGTCTGAACAAGTCTCCCCCTTGAGGCTGAGACTGTCTTAGTCATGGCCTTTCCCAGCCTGTAGATTCTCCCATGAGGTTCAGACATGTCCGCTCCCCCCTATTGGGTTTAAGGAGATTTTAGTCAAGCTGCTCCCTCCTTTGTGGGGCAGTGCTGGTTACCTCAATTAGCTTCTCCTTTAACTAGTTTTCTCCAGTTACTCCCAGGCTCAGTAGGCACCCTTCTCCTCCTCTGAGGGATGATGCAGAATATATACAGCTCTCTTCTCCCAGATCATTCCCAGTTGGTTGGCTGAAAAGGGAATCTAGCCTCACCTAAAGTTCCTGGTCCGGAGGCCCTTAAACTGTAAAATCTCTTATTTCCAAAGTCTTCTGCATACATGTCAGCCGATGGTCAGGGCAGTGTGTGTGTGTGTGTGTGTGTGTGTGTTACACCCGAGTCCTCAACTGCTGGGACACAAGGTCCCATCGCAGCGGGCAGCCTAGGGAGGCTGACGAGCACCCCAAAAAGTTTAACATCTGTGTCTTTGACCACTAGGACCGGGGTCCAGTTGCGGCGGGCAGCCAACAGGAAGAGCTTATTACACCTCAGATTTTGACTGCTAGGATACATGATCCCTTTGCAGCGGGCAGCCTAGGGAAGGCTGAGAGATGCCCCACGGATCTGTCCTCTGGAAGTGACACGATCCAAATGCCCAAGCTCTCCCTATACTGTCCCTTATGACCGGCTGGAGTTCTTTTAAATTGTGCTTGGTTCTGTTACAGCAACTGAAGGAGTCAGGTTAAAACTTAACCAGTTACAGGTTTATTAAAAAGGCTTATAAAGCATGTGGTTACAATGGATATTGCTCTACTTAACTGCTAGCAAATATAGATCTTAAAATGATTACAAAGGAAAAAGGAGGTTAGAAAATAATGGTACCAAGTATCAGCTTAATCTTTAAAGAGCTCTAATACTATGTATATACTTAAACAAAGGACACATACAGGTAAAATTTTTAACCCCTTCTATGCCTCTCGACTCCAGCAGGTCAGGCTGGGGTCGGTCCCTCAATTCCTCGGAAAGATGAATACGAGGTGGGCATCCGCATGGAACCTCGGGAGGTCAAACACCTAACCTGGCCAGCAGGTAGATGGCAGATCGACGCTCAGAGTGAGTGTGCTGCTGGACCCATCTTTGTACCCCTAGGGGCCCATATCCTCTTTCTTATCTAAGATGCCAAATTGTACTGGTCTGTTTTTGTGGCGCCAGCTCTTACAAGGGAGTTTCAAATAATTTACACTTGTAAGAGAGAGAACTAAATTAGGAGTACTGGACAGTCTTTGCTGGGTGGGAGATTCCTCCCCCCTGGACACGAGTGTGATTGTATCAATATGGGTTTCAGTCAAGGGCACTCCTCAGCAGCCTCTTGGTCAGCGATTAGTTTGACCACCCTCTTATCTCTGCTCACAGTTGTCCAGGGTCACTGGGTGAGCTGGCATATCTGGGCCTCCTGTCAAGGCTTTCAAAGATTATGCTGATTTTACTGCTCTGTGTGCCCTGTATGCTTCCAGGCAAGCAAAGATGGATGTTACAAGGGGGGGGGGGGGGTGTCCATGTCTGGCTACAATACATCAAAGCTTCCCAAAATTATAAAGGACCATGCCGCATGACCAGAGTGGTCTGACTGCTAAGTACTATTCCCCAAAGAGGAAGACTGCCCTATCACATCCTCACACAGAACACTCAGAAAATGTGGACCTAGATGACAGAGCTCACTTCCAAATAAAGTAAGCCTGACCACAGATCTCATCACTTTCAAAGCTAAATGCTAAACTCATTTATTTGAGTTAACTTTGTCAGGAAATTCTCCACACATGCTGATGCACAACAAACTCTCTCTCATATAGATAGGGAAAAAGAACAATTTCCTTAAGCTGGAGGATGCAGGGCTAACTGTTCTGTGAATCTCCTGATTTCAGCATTCTCTAGTGCTAGATTACAATATATAGCAGTCTAAATGGGGTAGAGGGTGGGAAACAAATTCATTGACTCCATCCTCACTTCAGAATAGGAAGGAAGCTATTTAACATTTAGAATCTGGAAGGCTCCCAGTGCTTCTGTGTATCTTATATAGTTGCTGTGGCAGCTTCTTGGGCTGAACAGAGAACTTTAGCTATGTATTTTATGCTTCCATTAATGTTCCCCAAAGTAGGGAGCTGAAAGGTTTTAATTGTGAAAATAGTTTTTCATCCAAACAAACCCAACAAAACAACAAACTACTGGAAAGTCTGAAAGGAAATAGCCTGGAAAAGGGAAGGAACTATTCCAATTTTCAACCATGTATCTGATTTCATGTTCTGAAATTCCTCTCACTAGAAGGCTCCAGAGTCAGAGATAAAGTTAATAAGATAAGTATTACCAGGCCCACCAACAGGGGGAGAGGCAAAGGGGGTAACTGCTCCGGGGCCCAGTGATTCAAAGGGGTCTGGGGCTCTGGCCAGTGTACTCAAGAGCCCTGGCCAGTGTGCTTTGGGTGGTGCTGAGGGTCAGCTGCCTAGGCCTGTCCCTTCCGCCTGAGGGCCCTCCCACCCCGTTGCAAGACCATGGAGTCAGGCCCTCTCCTCCCTTGCCCAGAAGTCTGAGTCTGTCAGCTCAGGTGAGTATTACACTTTGATTAAAATGTAAACCAGATCCTCAGTTGGTTTTGTTGCCATAACTTCAGAGGAGCTACATAAGTTGGCACTGACTGAGGATTTATCTGTGTTTTTCAAAGTTTTTCTCCCATGAAAGTTGGTTAATATATTTTTAAACATATTGTTCAGGCATCACCAACAGAGATACTTGTAGAATATTCACAGATGGCATAGTAAAAATGCTTTATGGAAAAAAAAAAGTTTACAGAAGGTAATACTCAGCTGCCACAAATAAACTAATAAAGGATATCACCATCAGAAATGGAAAATTATCTGCTTTTGTGGAGCCTGACTTTGGGGAAACTTGAATATTGAAGGAAAGACACTACTAACAGCTATGCAATAGACTTCTGGAGAGATAATGTCAGAAATATAATATTGTGTTAAAAGTAAGCTGACAATTGTTTGAAGTATTATAAAAGACTTCTTTTGCCTGAAATACCTCCCACCAACAAACACAATAAAAGAAAGATTTTGCCTCTTAGTTTGAAAAGTTTGAGTGAGACCACTGTAAAAACTACAAACGTGGTAGAAGGAGATGCTGTATATGGGAAATAGTTTCCTGAAACATGTTAAAGTTAACAGGAGGGCCATTTACAAATAGGAAAATGAAAACCAGAGACAGGACAAAGCTCTCTCTGTTAAGTAAGAGATAGGTTTAGTGAAAAGCTTAAGACCTTTTGACAAAGATTTGCCAGGACCAAGGGATTTTTGTTCATTTAAAATTATATAAATTGTAACCCATCATGAAAAATGGAATATATGCTAGAGGGCAGGGAGGGGGGAGGAGAGAAGGATGGTAGAATGGTATTGAGTTCTGTTTCTGGGAACAACAGACACTTGAGTTCTATTCCTAGCTCTGCCACAGATGCTCCACATGACCTTGAGTGAGTCACTTATGTCAGCTTTTCAAAGGTGGGTGGATGCCTCAAGTGCTTCTCAAAGGAGTTGAACACTGCCAGCTCCCACTCAACTAAAGGTTACTCAACACATCTGAAAAGCAGGCCGCTTATTTAGGTGACTAAATTTGGATTTAAATGCTTTAGTTTCAGCATCCAAATTTGAAATTTTGCCTTAGTCTTCTGGAGACAAACCAGTCCCTCCTGCACAGCTGTGGAGCTCCCCTGGCAGAGGAATCCATATGGTTTCCTTGTTTAGGGGACGCTGAGAGAGTCAGATTGGGAGAGGCATAGAGGAGGGATTCATACCCAAAAGGCAGTGTCTTCCTGCAAACAAGTACACAGGAAATTTGAGAGTGCAAAGGACTGGAGAAGTTGTTGCTATACAGGTATTCCTTTGAGCTATAAATTTTATAGATGGGCCTTAGGCCTTTATGCAGATGAGTTGCTGGTTTTCCTTCACAAAAGACTGACTTTTCCCCACAAAATATATAGGTTCAAAACTAACCTCCTTTCTTAGGTTTTTCTTGATGACGTCTATAAAATGAGGATAATACTTAGCCTATGAATCCCCCTGAGGAACTTAATTCATAAACATAAAGTGCTTAGAGATCCTATGGTGAAAAAATTGTAAAGAAATGTGAAGTATTATTATGATTATTATTTTATTATTAGAGAGGTCAGTTGTTACATTTGAATAGGGCTGTGAAATGATTAATAAAATTAAAAATCATGAGAGAAAATAGTAGTGATTAATTAGTTTTATTCACACTGATAAACAATAATATTTATTTAAATATTTTTTTATTTTTTCCAACATTTTCAAATAGATTGATTTCAATTACAGCACAGAATACAAAGTATATAATGCTCATTTTATATTATTTTTATTACAAATATTTGCACTGTAAAAAGAGAAACAAGAGTATAGACACAAATTTAAATAAAGCATTATTATTTTAATGAGTATCATCAGCATGAACATGTGTCATTTGGAATGATGGTTGGGAGGGGCATATGAATGCTTGGCATATTGGTCATGGACATACTTTACAACACTGGCTACAAAAGTGCCATGTGAATGCCTGTTTTAACTTTCAGGTGATTGTAAATAAGAAGTGGGAAGCAGCATCTCCCATAAATATAAACAAACTTGTTTAATGTAGCAATTGGCTGAACAAAATGTAAGACTGAATGGACTTACAGGCATTGAAGTGTTACATTGTTTTGATTTTGAGTGAAATTATGTAAAAAAACCTCTACATTTGTAAATTACACTTTCATGATAGAGATTACTCTCCTGTACTTGTATAAGGTGAATTGAAAACCTTTGGTTATCTTTTTACAGTATTATTTTTGTAATAAAAAATAAGTGAACACTGTATTCTGTGTTGTAATTGAAATTAATATATATAAAAATGTGGAAATACGTTTAAATTGGTTCCATATTATTTAACAGTGCAATTTTAAACTGCAATTAATTGCAACTAATCTTTAAAATCTAGTTAATTTTGTTCACGTTGATCAAGCAAGTTAACCGCAATTAACAGCCCTAATTTTGAGCATTAAATATGTAGTAAATTCAGGACTGTATCGAAATTGCAAATTAGCACTTTAACAGTGTATGTGGGAAAGGGGTTCCAAGTCCTGCTTGCAAGCTAGGGAGTTCTGTAGCAATGCATGCAAGCAGATTCTGTTCTGTCAGTACTAGAAAGAGTCAGCTTAGAGCAGGGCCGGCCTGAGCCATTCTTTTGCCCTGGGCAGCAGCCATCTATAGGGGGCGCCCGATCGAAGTGGTAAGGGGCGTTGCGCGCCTGGGCGCATGGCACCCCTTACCACTTCAATCAGTGCCCCCCATAGGTTGCCACCCAGGGCAGCTGCCTGACTCATAGACTTTAAGGTCAGAAGGGACCATTATGATCATCTAGTCTAACCCCCCGCACAGTGCAGGCCACAGAATCTCACCTACCCCCTTCTAGAATAATCCTCTCACCTATATCTCAGATATTGAAGCCTTCAAATAGTTTGAAGACCCCAAGATGCAGAGAATCCTCCGGCTGTGATCTGTACCCCATGCTACAAAGGAAGGCTAGCCCCTCCCCCCCCCCCCCCTTTAATCCGGCCCTGGCTTAGAGCAAGGTGGAGTAAGTTCTGTGTCTCTGCCTTAAAATCTGTCTACACTGCAATGGGCAACTCTGATTGCAGAATGTATAGGCATACCCAAGCATCAATCAAAGCTAGCTCAACTAACTGCACTGAAATCATGGCAGCATGAGTAACAGCTACTTGAGTGTGCAGCCAGGTTCGGGATGAGAGCAACTAGCTTGTGCAGCCATCCATTTGGTTGCAGCTTCACTGGTAGTGTGACTCAAGCTAGCATTGCTTTAGCCACAGCAAGAGTATCTAGGTTGAGTATCTCTACACCTGTTGCAATCCCATCTCCCGGCTATAGTAGAGACATACCCTTAGGGAGTAGCCTGATTTTTCTCTCTCTGATTTGGGGTTCTTGTAAGTTATCATTCTGAATTCTAAGAAATAAAGCAGTGTTATGGTGAAATCTGCTACCAAGATTATTTATCCAACTACTCTGTATCCTGCAAACTGGACAAAACACATCAATGATGAAATAGTGCCACAGTATACATCTAATTCCACACCAACCATTACATATAAGGCTGTCTGTGTTTAGTTTTGGTATCTTGCTTTTCTTCTCCCTGCTGATCAAAGAATGCCCTTTTAATGCCACCAGACTGAAATGTGAACTGGAAGAGAAAATGAGAAAGAGAGAGGAATTAATGGCTTAAAGCTCACTTTGTACCCCCACCTTTTGCCTCAGCATCTGTGCAAAGCCAGTTTGCCTGTGCTGAGTTAAGGCAGCCAGAAGCAATGAAATCAGATTTTGTTGAGGAAAATGCAGTTTAAATTGAGAAGAAAAAGCAACAGTTGCAGTAAGGAAGACTTAAGGGCAATTGGATTTTGAACTTTTTCCAAACACCAAAAGATTTGGCACCTATCTCAATAAGGAAGGACAGATATTTGCCATATATTTTCTTTGAGCCTGTGATGGGGCATCTTCCATACACTGGGCTCTAAGGAGTTACTAGACCTATTGAGAGGCTGTGCAAGAGGCAGACAATCAGATAATCAGTTGCAAGGAATAGCCAATAAGGGCCGGGTTGGCCCATATAAGAAGGCTGCAGGGCAAAGCAGTTTCAGTTACTCCCTAAAGCTAGAGGAGGGAGGGGGACTGGCTGCCTTGAGGGCAGCAAGCACCCCAGACAGAACAGTGCTGCAGACAGAGACCTGGGGAGTTCTTAGGTGGGCTGCAGAGATCTTCAGGCTGGAGTCCTGAGGCAGGACAAAGAGGCTGTATCTACACTCGTGGCTTCTTGTGCAAGTACGGCTGTTCTTGCGCAAGAATCTGCAGAGTGTCCACACTACCCACCCGCTCTTGCGCTAGTAAATTTACAGTACGGCATGGTAAGAGACGGATCCTTGCACAAGATCTACGCTCTTTTTTTAACAGGTGTAAGCCCTCTTGTGCAAGAAGGCAGTGTGGATGCTCGGCAGGGATTTCTTGCCAAGAAAGCCCTATGGCTAAAATGGCCATCAGAGCTTTCTTGCGCAAGAGAGCGTCCACCCTGCCATGGGAGCTCTTGTGTAAAAACACAGCTCACACATGGCAGTTGCGCAAGAAAGCGACCACAGACTTCTTGCACAAGAACACTTGCGCAAGAAGCTGTCAGTGTAGACATAGCCAGAGAGTGCTGGGTGCCACAGGGAAATGGCCTATGGAAAAGTACCAAGATGTTGGAGAGGACACACCATCTATTCTACAGAGTCCTAGTGCTGGGACATGGAGAGTGGGTGGGCCTGGGTTCCATCCCCCTTCCCCTGCCTTGCCACTGAGGAAATGGCCAATTGGCTGCAGAAACCACAGAGGAAAGTGGCACAGCCCCAGCAGAGTGTGATACTGTCTCCAGGAAGAGCGTGGCAGAGTCAGAAGTCTGGAGGCATAAGGGATCTGTCAAAAAAGGCTTTTTTTCTCCACAGATTCCCCCTCTAGACTGCCGCTTTTTGCTGACAAAGTGTTGAGTTGGCAAAACGTGGTGGCCATTTTTATGCAAATTAGGTGCGGGATATTTAAATCCCTGCCTCATTTGCAATGTCGACCTACCTAATCTGCATCCCTCTGCCAACAGAGGGATGCAGTCTAGACATACCCAAAGAGTCTGGAGTGAGGAAAGTCAAATGGTTTATTTTTGTGTCTGATATTTGTCCCATCTGTGACTGTGATTTGTTTTGTTTTTTGTTTTTTGTTTTGCAGGGTTTTCTAATTTATTAAACATGAAGAGAGAGGGATGTTGGTAAAGGGAGAAGGAAATGGGGAGGAAAAAGAAATAGAACAGATAGTGGACTGGGCAGAATAGCCTACTCCTTAGTAAAGGTCAGACAATGTGCCAGATTCTGCCACTCTTGATCACTTGGAGTCATACCTTACTCCACGTGTAGTTTAATTCATTCCAATGGTGTTAATTGTGGAACAGTGTATTTTTCAGTGTCAGGGAGGCAGAACCTGATCATTTGAACTTAAAACAGATGCAGGCACTAACTTGTTCACAGAGATACCGGGGATAGCAAAAAGTCAAAGTGGGCTCTTAAAATTAAGCAGGCACTGACTCCACTAATTGGCCCTAGTGTCTGCTGCTTGGATGCCTCAGGCAGTATTTGTTATCTGAAAGATCACAGAATTCTCCAAAAGAACAGACACTCTGTAGAGAAAAAGGAATCATTTACTTTCATGAGGGAAAAAATGTTTCTTTCTAGTTCTTCTTTTTTCTCTTGTGATTTGCTCTCTCAGGGCACATCTATGCAACAGGGCAAAAGTCAAATTAAAAAGTCATCATTTGCATAGCTGAAGTCAGAATAGCTTAATTCAGTTTTTGACGCTGGCTACACAGCAGGAAGTCAAAAGAAGAACACTCTTCCTTCAACTTCCTTTATTCCTCGTGAAATGAGGGTTATAGGAATTGGAGTAAAAAGTCTTCCAGCTTGACATTATTTTGAAATATCTGCTTGCTGTGTAGATGCGCATTTTGTTATTTTGAAATAATGTCTGTTATTTCAAAATAATGATGCTGTGCAGATGTAGCCTCAGGGATTAGTGGACAGACTTAATTCTGATTCAAAACATACTGTTATTGGAGGGAAGTCATGAAAGTAAGGACAGACATTCTATCTATGTTCAGGTCAAGTTGAAAATCATATGAAATGACAGGACACCATAAAATTATCAGAAAAAGGATAAATTATGCTAACTAAATCCAGAAGTATGAAAACAATTTATAATACAGTGGTTATCCACACAGTCATCCAAGTGAACAAGACCATCTGTAAAGAAGTGGCCAAAAAAGTGTTAGTATCTGGCAAATATAATAGAGAGGTGTTATCTGGACTGGGCGTATCGATAGCAAAGAAAAATATAAATTTGTTCTAATCACATCAAGCAATAAAAATTTATTTTAATTGGTTAAAATAGTCTGATTCATTTTAAATGATATTTAGCAATAATTGCTTACTATAGCTTCATGAGAGATGGCTAGACTAATTTCTTACATGAATTGTGAATTCACAGTTGAGATATTTACAATATACAGCTGAAACATTTCATTGAACTATTAAAATGATATTATAGTTTTGTACAGTAAACATGATTTCTTCCATATAATAGGTAAACAAAAGACAATTATAATCTACCTGTGTATTTCTGTGTACACAAGAGGCATGTATAAACCATTCAGACCTAGAATTAACCATTCACACTTATAGCTACTAATCATTGCTAGCCACAATTGATTCACACCTAAAACTGAATAAAGTCTTGTATACTTCTGTATGCTTATAGACATAACATTGTTTTATATTTTAATGTTGAGGCTTTAAAATCATGATATTTGATAGCATGGAATAAGAGACATCAAATCAGCTTTTATGCCATTGTTAAGGAACCCATATAAGATGGGATTCAGGCAACAGGACATCATACCCAGTAAGTGACATATGCAGTATACTAATTTAAAATGCCTATTAGAAATCAGATTGGCATTAAAATCAGTAACAACGTGAAAAAGATGAAGAGGCATCCAACTGACAGCAAAAACTAAAATCAGCAGTGTCAGTCTGCAGAAAGCCCTCCGAGATCTTGTCTTAACTCGAGTCATGGATCGGGATACTGTGATCATGTCTTGCATCTCTGAATTTTCTTCTGGTTTCATCTCAAAGCAGATTGGCACCCCTGGAATGAACTTACTTGATGAAGAGAGCTGGCTTTTCTCTGTACTTGAGGTTTCTGGGAGTTTTCCAGAATTATTCTGATGATTCCGTACAATAGCTGGCATCACACTTGCAGTCTTTTTACTATACCTTTTTCTGTGTTGTCTGACACATGTACAGCTCCATCTAGAACTGCTGGAGAGTTGCACCTGAGACCTGCAACTCTTGGGTGGATGAATTGTCAGGTTTATCATCTCATTTTCTTCAAATTTGCTTTCCTTGTTTGACAATCTGGAATTTACGCTCCTGCAGACGCTGGTATGACTTATAGTTAAACAAACCAAAGGCAATATATACTGCATGAGTAATAAAGAAATCGTAAAGGCAATTCTATATGAATCAGATGGCCATGATTCGATGCAAAAATGTCTGCTGTTCAGTGCCTCTAAATTAAGGGTTTCATGGAGATCTACAATTTTGTGGAAAACTGGCAGAGGGGAGCAAATTGTACAACCAAAAGCCCAGATAGTTGCTATTAAGAAATAGCCATGTTTTGATGTTAAATTGCTAGAAAGGGGATTTTTTATCATGCGGTATCTGACAATAGCAATGGATATTAACATTAAAGTTGAAACCAGAACTGACACGCATTGGAGAAAGGGCATAACATGGCACATGATTGCTCCAAACATCCACTGATCAAGCAGGACAGATGTTAATGTAAAAGGCGAACAAAACAGTACAACTAAAATGTCAGAAAAGGCTAAGTTTCCAATGAGAATGTTTATTATTGTGTTCTGCTTGTGTTTCATTAGAGCCATCAATATAAGTAGATTTCCTATGAATCCAGCAAGACTTATAAATGTATACAGCCCAATCAGAAAGTACTGTAAGTCATCTACACTGCTCTTATAGTCCTCCCAGGCAGAAAAATCAGAACTCTTGATAGTAGCAGAGCTGTTCTCCTGAGTAAGCGTTGTGTTATAGTCTTTGAGTTCTAAATCCATATTACAGTCCTGCTTAGAATCAGAAAGAAGTTAATTAGCAACTTCAGAAATGATGATATTGGTGTTAATCAGAATTTAGAGAAACAGCCATTTTTTTTATTCTTTCATTGCATTTACAAGTGTAGTAATATTATACTTTGTCCTAAATCCAGCATAATTATAAACCCTCACCAAGTAAGTTCCATAGATCTTAGCATGTGTTATAGTCAGACTATGTCCCAGCCCTTGGATCCTCATATTTTGGACTTACTATTTGAAGTGTGGTGCAGAGGATGTAAGCAATTAACAATGGAAAGATTGTGGACCCTTTTATTCATGAGTGACCAGCTATTTACCTAAGTAGTCCCTCTAGAGTCAATGGGACTAGTCATTTGAGTAACTGCTCACCATTGTGAATAAGGAGTTCATAAGCTGGCTCTGTGCAATAATTACACCATCCATATAATATAATTAGGGTACCTATTTCTGTCACATGATGACAGATTGTACCAGGGGTGCTTACAAATGCATTTGTTCCAGCATTATTCCCTATTTTCACTAGTAAAGGAATATTTCAGAAAGTGTCACATTATAATGGCCACTCATAGTTCCACAGAATTCAGTTCTCACTGTGACAATTTTTGAATTGCATAGCTGTCATACTCAAGTTAATCTCCTTACTCTGGAAAATAGTATTTAACACACATTTACTAAAGGTAGAGCCAAGTCCTGCAGAGCTCACTGAGTTAGTGTTTTTGTCAGTACAGGTGAAATTGAGGTTTCTAGGTTAATGCAGGTAGTCAGATAAATCCTAGCAAATCTCCTTTTTATAATAATGGAATCAGTGAAATTCCAGCATCATTGCAACAATGCAGTTTGTTCTGTTATAAATTATTAACAACAACAGAATCATCAGAAACCTCCTCTGGATCCTTCCTTGCCTGCTCTAGCAACTAAGAGATTGAAGTCTAGTGTGTATATACTACTTGATGATGCTTGGTGTCATGAAGATCAAGGGAGTTGTGTTTACAGAGTTCTTGTACTATGACTAATGATTTCCTCAAAAGCCACTTATGGTGGCCTTACTGCTTCCTCTTGTTTCCTGTTCCATGCACATTAGGTGTACAGCCTGCTTTTTTTACAATCACGGTAATGTGCACAGTGTCATTGTAGTGTGTGCTCATAGCCTGTTACAAGACATCTTGTAAGTGTTCAAGGTCCAGCCAAGTATCCCTAGAAGGTTAGTTATTGCACAGAGCAGTAGGAATGTCCACTGATGTTTTGTGCTTTGTGGTTACAATAATGGGCTGTTGAAGACATCTGTGTGTGCACTGAAACTGTACTCATCCCAGTATCAAACTGCCTTAGAAGTCTGGAATCTCCCATTTAGACCCTTTGATAAATACAATGCAGCTCTCTTATAGAAAAAGATGGACTACAAGGAAATCTCACTCAGTTGTGCAGGAGGGGGAGAAGAGAGGGAACTTAGCTGTCTCCAAAATTGATACACTGTGGAACCAGACCCAGTATATCCTTCATTTTAGCTAACTTCTGTTGTCAGAGGAAGTATATTTAGTTTTGCCCCCAAATGTGTGCATATTTGAATTAATTATAAAAACTAATTTTGCTGCTCTCACTTGTGGGTTGATGTTCCCTTTTTTATTTCTTTTTGAGAGGTCATGAACAAAACTGATGTGGTACTCCTACTTAAGAATGAAGAAAGAGAATTGTCAGTACCAGCTGTGGGAGAGTGGTATAACAGTGGAAAGAAAGAGACATTTGGGCTGGTTTATACCTTAAAATTAGCTCAAACTAGCAATATCTCTCAGGTCTGTGAAAAATGTCATGTCTTGTGTGATGCAGGTAGGTCAACCTACACTCCACTATAGATGCAGCTAAGTCAACAGAAGAATTCTTCCCTCACCTCTTGGAGGTGGGGGAGAGGTAGTTTTATGACAGAGACTGAAAAAACACTTTTGCCACTGTACAGGTTGAACCTCTCTAGTCTAGCATCCCTAGGACTCGGGGCTGAACCAGAAAATTAGCTGAACCATGGAAGGTCAATATTGTTTAGCAGCATTACCAACAACTTCCACTGCTTACTGAGCTGTTAGAAGACATCTAGGGGTAAATTAGAGCTAAATAACAGCATAGAACACTGAGAGCCAGGACTGGTGGCTGTAAACAAACTTTATGGGACTGCAGAAAACTTGGCTGCACCCATGATAACTAGACATCCACGTAACTAATATCATGCCAGACCAGGGATATTGCTGGACCAGAGTGTGCCAGACTAGAGAGGTTCAATCTGTAGTAAGTTTTTATGCTTCAGCTTTGATACCTTAGTGCTTGTACTAAATATGTACCCAGAGCCAACATGGATGCACCAGTTCTCCATGCCTCTCCCAGAGATAGTGATTCATTACATATATTGGAACTGGTGGGTATTTTACTAAGCTTGGGCCACAAATGTTGTTTGTTGTACTGCACTGGGGCATGCTAGCCATGCAAAAATGAGGGATTGGGGATGGTTTTAGAAATGACTCAGTAAGAAGGCAGTTGCCAGGTTCTACTGGTTTCTCATCTGACTCCCAACACTTACACATGTCTTCAGCTTGAGTAGTTGAATGAAACTGAAAATGCTTTCCTACCATAATGCTGGTTTTCAGTCCACAATCACACAGTAACATGCTATTGATATCATTTGGACTTTTGTGCTTACTGAGGCTTCTCTCTTGCTGATTGGTATTAGCAGCAACTTCTACTGCTGGAATTTCTTTACCATCTCTGCTCCTATTCTTTTCAATCCCATGCATTATGAGATTTTCAATATGACATAGATTCCTGGGTGCCAGTTACTTTTAAAAATGGGACTTTGGCTCTTAAGTCACTATGGTGCTTTTAAAAATGTTTCCCTTAGTCATATTTAAAGTGAGGGCCTTACCTGATTAGTGACTGTAAAAACAGTGTCTTGTAGTTCCGTATTTTCTCAATGGTTTCCTATCATCTTTGCTCTATAGTCACCATTAAATATGTAAATATACTATGAGGTAGGAAAATGTATCATGAACATCTTAATGACGTCTTCCTGAACCAGGTTCATCATCTATGTTCAGCTGATGAATCTTAATTTTCATCTTTCCTTGAACACCTTAGTAAAATTGGTTCTCCTATGTTATGTTTTCAGGAAGATTTTGGGGGATAGGAGGTTGTTTTTCTGTAGCCATTTAAACTGATCTAAAGCCTTAAAATGGCACAAGGAACTAAACTACTATCCACTCTCAATTGAGTTTAAGATATAAGGTCATCTAACTTTACTTTGGTTTAACATGTCTGAAGTGGATTATATTCATTATTCCACTTTAAGGCATGTGATTTTTGTAATAAAAAGAGCAAAAAATCCATAAGTCATAATTTTGGAGGATGAAAGATTTTGGTGTAAGCTTGCAAACTTGTCTCTCTCACAGTTAGTCTAGAAAAAATATATTAACTCGCCCACCTTGTCTCTCTAATATCATGGGACCAACTTTGCAAACACAATGTTAAACATGTACAGTTAAGCACCCAGAAGCTAGGAAACATAAAAATTGAATACAATAACTTTAATGCTGCCCTATTGTATATGGGTCTTATAATAATCCATAATTACTTAATCTTTGGCTAAAATAGAAAACACTGAAATACGTAATCTGATCAAAAAGTCATATAATTACAGAATATGTCATAATGCCCATACACAACAAGGTAGTGTTATAGAATTATAGAATCACAGAATACTAGAACTGGAAGGGACCTCAAGAGGTCATCGAGTCCAGTCCCCTGCCCTCATGGCAGGACCCAGTACCATCTAGATCATCCCTGATAGATGTTAAGGAAGTGCATTCACAAAAAACACAGATTCCAATTATTAGAACTAGTAAATTCAACAGTTAACTTCAGTTTAAGAACCTTTGAGCTCTGAAAAAAGTGACAGAGCCCTTTAAAAGTCCACAAAAGTGCTTTATCATATGTTAATAATGAAATATTACTTCTTGTGCTTAAAGTAACATTGTTGATAAAAAGATCATAAATATTACAAAATTGTCTGGAAAAATTTCCACAGTGGGCAAATAATCAATTCATTAAAATGGGATTATGCCTCCAAATTTAAAGCAATATGATATAATACAAGGTAATAAATAGCTTGCTGATCTGAAAAGTAAGCTTAACATATTAAAGTGTATGCTACTGAGCACACAGAGTAACTGTAACAAACTTGTGATAAACAACCAAACACAGGCTGAAGACCTTACAAGTTCAGTTATGTAATGCACTCTACTTTATTTGTCTAGAGAGAGGCATTTTGGATTGTGCCAACTAATAGAGTATATTGTGTTTGTCCTCCAACCAACCATCTGCAGTATACTATTAGTTACTTAGACAACATCCTAATTTCATTAAGCATACATTTCATTGAGCATAAATTCCAAGTGATCCTCAGTAGAGTATTGCCAAGGTATCACTGGTTAAAAATAAAAGGATTTATTTTAAAGATTCACAGAGCTAGAGATGGCAAACACGTGCTCCTTCCAGGGGGGGGGGGGCATTTCTCATATTCTGTTAGCAAGTAGGAGGTAAATTAGTCATCAAAATTTAAAACATGACTGCCAGAATATGTATATTTAAGGGGCATTACATTAAGTATAATTCAACAATGTGGGAGGTTTACGGTAATATTTACTTCCGTTTCAAGGCTACTGAATTACACTCTCGAAAAGTGCTTCATTCGATACTATGTGCTCTAAAAAGCATTTGCTCTGTATTCCAGCAAAGCGAACGCGACTATAACTAAGGAGCAGAGATTCCCCTCTAGCAGCCTGGCTCCTGAATTGCACCTGGCTCCGTTCAGCGTGGAGCCAGACCCGCTAGGATGGCTTTGGAGCGGCCCAGGTCGGGCAGTGCCCGGCGGCGGACTGTGCGCCACAGGTGCTCTGAGCCGCCCGCGGGTGATGCAGGCGCGCGGGAAGCGCCCCCCTCGCAAGCGATTCCCCCGGGAAGCAGAGCGCGCGCGAACTTCTCGAGCGCAGCTGACGGGCCGGATCCGCCTCCCTTAGCTCGCACTGGGAACTTGCCTTGTGGTGCCGCGGGCTCGGGGCCCTCACCCAGCCCCTGCTGCAGCCGCTTTTCCTCCCGCTCCCTCACCGCGCCCCGCTCGCCAGCTGCGGGGCTGGGGCTTCGTACAGTACCTGCCGCCTGCGCCTCTGCCTTCAGCGCCCGCGGAGAGTCGGGCGAGGCCCGGCTGCTCTGTCGCCCGACGCCCTGCAGCGGAGGGAGGAGGCAGCTCGAGGGACCCTGCTCCGTGGTCCGCGCTGCTGGGGAGAGGCGGTCCCGCCCCAGGGCTGCCTGCTGCATGGAGCAGGGGCGAGCTGGGGACTGGCGCTGCTCTGCGGGGGAGACTGCAGCGGCCCCAGCCCAGCTCCTCTCCGCGCTGCTGCCCGGCTGCCTCCCTAGCCCCACCGCGCGCCTAACTCCAGCCCCCCTCGCGCTCCTCGCTCCTTCTCCAGCCCCCTCCCCGGTGACTTCCTCTTAAGGTGGCCGGGGGCTTGCGGCTCACCTGGCTCACGCTGCTCGCTACAAGCAGCCCAGCCCAGCGCCGAGACCAGCAAGATCTTGTCGGAATCCGGAGTCACGCCACTGCGCTCGGTGGAGTCACTCCGCATCGCTTCCTCCCTGTGTAACCGATCACAACCTACCATGCGGTGCCCTTTACATCCGACCGACAGTACTAAATGCAGTGCAGTGTCTGCATCCTCCCGAACCAGCGATCGGCAACGTGAACTTACTGGATAGGAAAGTTACATTAATTGGCTGGATTTAAGGACATCTTTCTTCTCTCTCCCCGCCCCAGCCAATAATGTTCCTGTAGTTCACGTTTCTGATCGGCGAGTGCCATAGGATCCAATGGCTTATCGATGTTTTTAATGGAGAATTTATGTCCATTAACCGTACTATCCCAAAGTCATCGGAGATGCTTTGCTAGCAGGCAGTTTATCGCTGCTGGAAGCCTAGAGAAAGAGTAAAGAGCGATGAGGCGTTTTGTACGAACCATTGCCTCGGGCGTGGGTCTGATTAGATCCTTTGTCTGACAAGAGTGGGCGTTGGGGTGTAAGAATGGGTGATGAGAGGATCAGGGTGGAGAAAAGTATCAGACCCCTTGAATCCGTCTCTAGGCGAACCCCCAGGGACCGAGAGGGAAGAATTCTTGACACATTGACTAGCCTGTCAGTTTTTAGGTTCCTGGGAGTGGAAAGGGGCAGATGGATCCGCATAGCTTATAAAAAGCGATATACTTACTATTTTTAAAGATAATACGTGATTTAATTTCGGTCGGATTTAGCAGACAGTAGTAAGCATACAATTCTCTTTTAGTTTGGAGATGCAAAAAACAAAGTCAAATAAGGTTAACTGGACATCTACCTTTTAATTGAAAAAACAGATAAGCCAAGTTTTGCATGCAATTGTGCACGTACTACCAGCTCCAGCTCTGCTGTTTATGGAAAGTGTTCCAACTTTGTATTACCTGGATGTTGCTTCCCGACCCAGTGATCAGGGCTGTTTATCTTCTTCCTGTATTTGCCAGAGTGATATTTGTAAAATGTAAGGACTTTCTATTTTCCTGATAGATCTTTATATACTCTGCGATTTGGTATTCCAGATAGCCCACAGATCACAGCCATTGGTCTATTTCAGCAGACGCTCTAGAATCAAGAGAGAAGCTAAACGAATATGAAATAGGTCAGAAGCCAACAAATCATTTTGAGCCTCTCTCTTAGGTTTTACCTTCATATGTGCATGCAGAGCAGAGAGAGGGAATGGATGCAAGCAGCTATTTTAAAAAATGATATATTTTTAGGTATAAAAATGGCAGATCAATCCTGGTCATGTAACTATTAAATAGGGCCAAAGTTGAAATGTTGTAATGTGGAGAATACGAAAATAAAAAGGAGAGGGTTACAAAACTGTCTTCAAAATAAGAACATCCTTGCTAAGAAATAACAAAGGCTGGATCTAGTTCTTGTTAATGTTAATGGGATTTTTTTTTTTTTGCCATTCTCACTTGTCAGAACAGGATCAGGCCTAATTCAATTTATGCATTCAGAGTAAAATCCATTGTACATGCAAAAATCCTGAGTAATCAGTCTCTGTGTGGTTGGAGTGGAGTGGGGTTTCAGAAGTGAAATCCAGTCCCACAAGCAATGACGTGAGTTGGGGATGCCCCAAACTGCCCCCTTTCCCTTCACACATTGCTCTTTGCTGGTCATTTTAGTACAAGTTTTTCATCAGTCTCTGAAATGTCTCCTTCACGCTGCGGGTATATTAAGATCTTAGGGCTGCCTAACTTTTAGGGGTGCTGAGCTCTAAGAGCTCCAGTTCAAGTCAATGTCTGCTTAATGTCTCTGACAGTCAGGCCTTACATTAGTAATTGTCAGAAATTTCAGGCATACAATTACTCTGAGTCAAATCCTATTGTTATTACAAAGTCTGATATTAGTGTAGCAGTCACATTTTGAAAATTTGGAATGAATTAAATAATTACAACTTTATGATTTCTTCTAATGTATAAGAAAGTTATATACAGTACCTCTGCTGTTTGAAAATGATGCTTTCCACAGGACAACACGACTGACCGTCCCATTTTCTCCCTACTTCCTTCTCCTCTGATTCCCTCCAAAATGAATGTATTTAAAAAAAAATCTACAGGTTATTTGTGCCTCCATTTCTGTTCTTTTCCCTTTCCAAAAAGTGCAAGCCAGATTCCTTCCTTATATAAAACAATTAGGGATGAGCATGGAGAGCAGTGGGAAGGGGGATTTGTAATCTCCAGTTATGACATTTGTGCAGCTTAAGCCAGATGTGTCAGAGTGAACTGGCATAACACATGGCAGAAACCATAGAAGTAATCATTTTACTATCATCAGCATTATATGCATGATACCGATGGCATCATAGGTGTTAACTGGCTGAAACTGGGAAGATGAACCATGTGGGAACTTGAGATCTAGTCTTGCTTCCTTTGAACTCACTGGAAGCAGAACTGAGCCAACAGTGAAGGAGCGAATGACTAGATGGATATTGTACCTCTTCATAGTCCCCTGAATGCTAGATTTGCCTTGTGCTTGTGTGATTTGTATCCTCTTTCCCCATTGAGTGCTAAGGTTCATAATAGTGTGTTGTGAAATTCTAGTATTCCCATTGATTTTAGTATTGTAGTCAGGGACTGTGGGTCTAAGTTCCCTCTGCTGAGCCTGCTGCTAGCTATCCAACCCCTCAGGATGGTTAATGAAACCAGCTGGGTCACAGCAGAATAACCTTGGCTGCCGGTCTGCCTTTAAGTTTAGCAAAAGCAGTAGTTTACAGGCTTCCATCCCATGCTGGAATACATGGCAATGAAATGGTAGTTAAGGAAGTGAAAAATGCTTAAAAATGGAGACAATTTGAAAATGTGAAGAAATGAAAATGTGACTTCTTTGAGTTAGCAGGAATTTAAAAGTTTAGTTAAAAAGAAATTTAAAATTTAATGTCAGGAATTATGGATGAAGAAGAAAAGATGACGATTCAATCAAGTACATGGCAAAAAAGAGGAAAATTAGCTGCTTCAAAGATATGAAATGATCAGTGAAGTACTCACATTTGGATCATTAACTGGTCACTGTAGCTAGAATAATAGTGTATATTTATTGAATAAACACAAAGATGAAACATGGAATACATAGGATTAAAGAAAGAGTTGGTGACTCGACATGGGAATGCAGAGAGTCTTCCTAGGAAAGGAAAACTCACTATGAAGATTTCACAAAAAAGGCTTAAATTCAGCTTGTGCTATCTATCATGGAGCTTCATTGAATAGTTTCAAACTTGTGGAAGCACTGGCACCTCTTTCAGGACTAAAATCCTGAGCCCTGCTATACCTTGCAGCTCAGAAGCCTGAAGGCCCAGCACACCCTGTGGGCCTGCCACCCTGAGTCCTTGCATTACCTGTCCATAGGGCTAAAGTCTCAAACTTTGGTGCTACCCTCTATGGGGCTAAAGCCCCAGACCTGGCATTCTCCCCTCATGACTAAATCCCTGAGCCCCAACAACCTCTGCTCATGGAGTTAAAGCTCTGAGATCCCCTGCCCTGCAGCTGAATCCTTGAATGGGGAAAGTGTATGTATGGGGAGAAGGATACAGGAAATAATCTGAGAATGTAAGGCCTGCTTCAGATGCTATAAAGTGACAATATGCCAAGTGAGATTTAGTGACAGTATCAGAAGAGTGAGATAACATTAAAAAACCCTCTTCTAATGTTTTAAGGGTACAGAGCAGGCTAAGGGTATGTCTACACTACCCCCCTAGTTAGAACTGGGGGGGGGGTAATGTAGTCATACGGAGTTGCAAATGAAGCCAGGGATTTGAATTTCCCGGGCTTCATTTGCATAAAGCCGGCTGGCGCCATTTTTAAATGCCAGCTAGGTCGGACCCTGTGCCGCGCGGCTACACGTGGCACGGACTAGCTAGTTCGGATTAGGCCGCCTAGTTCGAACTAGGGGGGTAGTGTAGACATACCCCATGAGATAAGTGACCTGAATGTACAAGGAATATAGTAGGTGACAGTTATGGACTCACTAATACATAGTTTCTATGGCAAAAAGGGATGATTATAAATATCTAGTCTGATCCTCCATTTAACACAGATCACAAAAATAATTTCTAGAGCTTCTTTGTCTCTTAAACACATCTATTCTTGATTGTTACACCTTATTTCCAGTCTAAATATGTTTAGCTTCAATTTCTAGCTTATAGATCACATTATACTTTTCTCTGCTAGACTAAAGAGCTCAGTATCAAATATTTGCTCCCCATGTGGGTATCTATAAACTGCAATCAAGCCATCCCTTAACCTTCTCCCGTTAAGCTTAATAGATATGAAATGATCAGTGAAGTACTCACATTTGGATCATTAACTGGTCACTGTAGCTAGAATAATAGTGTATATTTATTGAATAAACACAAAGATGAAACATGGAATACATAGGATTAAAGAAAGAGTTGGTGACTCAACATGGGAATGCAGAGAGTCTTCCTAGGAAAGGAAAACTCACTATGAAGATTTAACTACCTTAAGTCTATCACTATAAGCCATATTTTCCATTTTTTTAACCATTTCATGGACTCTTCTTTCCAATTTATCAACATCATTCTTGAATTGTGGCCACTAAAATGGCACACAGTATTCTAGAAACAATGGTGCAAGGGCCAAATACAGAGGTAAAATAACCTCTCTACTTCTACTCAAGATTCCTCAGTTTATGCATTCCAGGGTTGACATAGATTTTTTTGTCTGTAGCGTTGCACTGGGAACTCATGTCCTGCTTATTAGTCATAACAATCCCCAAATCTTTTTCAGAGTCAACGTTTCATTGTTTCCCGGGATTGAGTCCCTCTATTCTGTAAGTATGACCTACATACATTCTTTGTTCCAAGATGTGTACATTTACATTTATCATTATTAAAATGTACATTGCTTGCTTGTGCCCAATTTACCAAGTGATTTAGATCACTCTGAATCAGTGGCTTATCTTCTTCATTATTTACCATTATTCCAATGTTTGTGTCGTCTGCAAACTTTATCAGTGATGGTTTCATGTTTTCTTTTGGGTAGTTAATACAAATCAATTCTTGGGGAAACCCACTGGAAATAGACCTTCTCAGCAATGATTTCCCATTGACAGTTATTCAGTTAGGCATTTTTAAACCATTTAATGGGTGCCATGTTCATTTTATATTTACCTAATTTTTTAATCAAAATATCATGAGTACCAAGACAAATGCCTTATAGAAGTCTAAGTATATTATATCAACACTGTTAGCTTTATCAACCAAACTTGTAACCTCATCAATATATCAAATTATTGTGACAGGATCTACAAACCCATACTGATGTGCCTCTCCTTACCCTTCTTTAATTCTTCATTTATCAAGTCCTATATCAGCCACTCAGTTATCTTGCCCTGGATCAATGTCAGCCTGACAGGCCTAAAATTACTCAGGTCATGCTGTTTATCCTTTTTGAAAATTGACACGTTAGCTTTCTTTCAGTCTTATGGAACTTCCCCATCACACCAAGACTTATCGAAAATCAGCATTAACAGTCAAGCAAGATACTCACCTAGCTCTTTTAAAATTTGTGAATGCAAGTTATCTTGATGTGCTTGTTTAGACATTTTTAACTTTAGAAACCTCTGTTTACTAAAGATACTATTGGAATGGAAAAATAAGACCATACGATAAAAGTGCATTATCTGTCCCATACCTCAAATACAGAATAGAAATATGTATTGAGTACTTCTGCCTTTTCTGCATTATCATTGACCATTTTACCATATCCATCTAATAATGGACAAACAGCATTGCCAAGATTCTTTTTTGTTCCTATTATTTTAAAAAACCCTCCTTATTGTCCTTAACTCTGCTGACCACAGAGTTCTCCTTGTGTTCCTTGGCTTCCCTTTTTAATTTGCTACAATTCCAAATGTCTCCATATGTGGGATTATGGTTTGTTGGACATATCATAAGAATGAGTCTGCTTCACCATAAAGCATAAGAAGTTGTTACTTGATGTTCAGTGCTTATTCCTGAAGCTGTAATTACCTTCATGTCTGCCTTACACCCAGCCTTGTTCCTGTCTGGTTTCAGCTTGCCACAGCCTTGTTCTGACCCTTGGCTTGTCTCCTGGCTCCATCGCTGACTCTTGGCACTGACTCTTGGTTCCAATTTCTGGGCTGGCATCCAGCTACCACTAGATCCTGGTCCCTGTCACTAATAGGGGGGAAATAAAGCTTCATCACAGCAAAAAGTAGTATTCAGTCCTATAACAGAATGCATATAATTTAGTTATTAAAATAATAGAGTTTGCTGTTGTTGCCATTGAAGCCTGTGGCAAAGCCTTGTAATACTCTAACGATAATAGGGCTAGGTTCAATAATACTAGTGATTCTTTATATATGAACAATGCTCAGGTGTGCAACAAAAACCTTGTAGAGATATGAAAATAGATGAATATACTCATTATTGCAAATGAAAACAAAAGAGAGTTTAAAAAATCCTTACAAAAAGTGACATGTATTGAACTAAAGGATGATTTGTGTAACATTTGTGCTGCACTATCCGAGCATAACAAAATGAATACAGAGAGAGTCACCACCTTAATTTTGATGTTTTCTTTCATACAGACTTTACAATATTTTGACATATAAAAATAGTTATTAATTTATGGAGTGGTCTATAGGCAAGCCAGTAATACTGTTTTCCTAATGGCTCTATAACAGATATTGCTCCTCCCTCAATGTTAAATTATTATTTTATGAAAGGTGATTATCTTTTATCTGTTCAGTACTGTTTTTCTATGTAGGGTTTGCATACTGTGTGTTTTGTTTCAGAAAGTCAGTTACTAAAAATTAACAATAATGTTTGCAGTTCATGTTGCTTTTTGTGTACTGAGATTATGTACTTCCCAGAGAAGTTATTTTAGTATTCTTGTGTCCTCTCCATGGTTAGCAATAAGGAAGAGCTACTGGGAGGTTATTTGACCTTCTTGTGATCCAGGGAGATTGAGCTGGAAATTGCTGAGACTAGAAAAATATAGTTAGAATGCATATGAGTACTTCTAAAGTCTGAGTTCATAAGGCAAGTATACTATGTCCATATATTATGGACATTTATTTTACAACATACATTATGAGTTTGAAAAGAAAACATCTCTGCTTTATAAGATGAGTCCTGATTATTACTCTTTCGGGGGGTTTTTAATGCCTCACATATATATTAGGTGTTTCAATGAGGAAAGCTATTGTTCCTGTCCAGTAGAGTTTAAAAGCTAAATGTAATGCATAAATCAGCATGTGAGAGTGACAAAATAGTAAAGTGGGGGACGGGAAGTGAAATAGGAAAACTGTCATAGCAGTATAAAATGCCTTTGAAAGAGATTGTAGGGCACAAAAGTTAAACACTACTATTCTAATGCAATGGTTCTCAACATATGGGAAGCAGTAACATCAGTCCTAATAATATAGTTATAGGCCTTTCAAATTATACTCGAATGATATTTTAGGACTTTCTAAGTACTGCACAAATATAATTTAATTAAACTGCACACTTCACTGTTTGGTAGATATGGCAATGGGATGAAAGATAGCATTGTAGTTAAAACTCAGGACTCGAGGATTCTGAGTTCTGCTACCAACTCTAATGTAGACTTGCAGAGTGATAGTTAGCAATCCTTTAAGGGCCTTTTATTTTTACATCCATTTGCATAGTGGTGAGCATTATGAATTTCCATTTCATTGACTTCATTGTGAGTTCACAGCATTCAGTCATTGCAGGAAGCAATCTTTAATCTCTATTGGCTTCAGTTTTCTCATGTGTAAAATGCACATACTAGTAATATTCACCAACTACAAAAGGGATGGTCTGAGGCTTGGTTCATCCATGTTTAAAAAGTGCATTGAGAACCTTGGACAGAAGGTTCAATGGAAATAAAAGTATTGTGGATTACTTTCTGTACCCCTGAAATGCAGCCATCTCAGAGGCAAAACATTGCAGCTGGCAGCAACAATATGATTGGAAAACAAGAAGCAAAGAGTCTCTCATACAATGGAATAGCGGGGATTTTTTTTTTTTAGATTAGAAAAATGTAATTTCTCCAATACCACCACTCAGAACTGTTCATAGGAATGTGTAATTAGGCTCATCCCTGGCCTCTGACACCTGTTGCAATCAATGCGCTGGGGTTGTGCATGACACAAAGCTTTCCTTTATTTTTTTAAAACCATCCTAAGGTCGGAGAGAATGGGCATGAGCCTAACAGGGAAGAAGTGGGAACCTCCTGATGCAGGAGGAACAAAGGAGAAGACAGTCAACTCTCCTTTTTAAAAAATCTGTAAAAATTGGCATGAACCCTACTTATGAATTAGCATCACAGACCCTTTAATAACCATGAGCAACCAGGCCCTTAGTTTATAGATCCAGAAGGGACCATTGTTTCAGAGAGAAAAACACTATCCAAGGAATCTCAGCACTCATGTCCCATTCAGCAGCTGTGCTCCCCCATCCTCTGCTCAGCTTGAGATATATGGACTCCTGACAGATTCAGCTCTAAGTGCAGCTTAGCCACAAGCCTCAGTACTGATCCCGATTCCTTCTGTCTCGTAGCCAGGCCTCCCATTTACTGGTAATAGCGTATTAATTAATGTAACAAAATTACTACTGTAATCATGATAACATAATAATCATCATCACCTGGCACTTTTCGACAAGGCAAGTCTCACAAAAATTACAGAGTGCCATCGTGATGCAGCTATGTCTGTGTTGACTTATGTTTTGAAAATGAATTGAGAATCACTGGAAAACACTGGTCCTGAGCTTTCTAGTCATTCCAGACTTAAGTGAAACTCACCAGGATGGTAACTTATTGTAGTGATTTTCTTTATTGATTACAGGTTTAATTGGAGGACTTCCTTGCAATTCTCCCCTGGGTCCTAAAACCAAATGGGTTCTGTGGGTTGCATTGTCCTACTATAACCCTGAAGCTGCAGTGCTTTGTTGCTGAGAGCATGGGGGTTAGAAGCAGGAAAGGTGAGCAGACCTGGTCATGTGCATCCTTGTATTCAAATATCTAGTCAATTCCAGAGTTTTTACAATACATGCAGGAGCTGCCCAGGCAATGTTAGCCAACTTTTCCTTCTGCATAGCATATTATGAGGATAGTTCTACCCTTTCATGACCTATTTCTCTTCCCAATCCTCCAACCATCCCATTTACTAGTTCTAACAGTGCTTCGGCATGCAGTAAGATCCAACAGACTAAAATCTGAGAAATGCAAGTGAGGGCAAAGCAAGACTTTATATGTCTGTGAAATGTACTTGCAGAAAATCATAACAATAGCTGAATCTAAGGAGTATTACTTATACTTCCTTGAGGGCTGGCAGTTGATTTGATAACTGGTTTTTACTTTAAAGAAAATATTAAGCTTTCTTGATATTTTGAAATGCAAATAAACGGGTCTTATTTGCATTTGGGAATCCTTATCAGTTCAATAATTTTTCAAGAGAAAAACAAAGTGGGGGCATGTTGATTAAAGCAACAACAAACAGAACCCACATCCAAGACACAATCCTTATGATCAGTTCCATCGCCAGTCAGCTCTTACATAATATCATCCTAACTTTGGCCACAAGGTGGCAGTGACTTGCAAACAAATCTCACAATATTCAACCTGCAAAAGCAATTTCAAAGTGCCTCCCCTCCCAAGTTCTTCTCAGTGCAACCTCCCTCCCTTTTGTTTCAATACTTAATTCCATTTATTTCAGAATTACTAGGCAACCCACCCCCAGATGTGTAATTTAAAGGTGATGTGCTTGCATTGGGATCTTCAGGATTTGCTCAATTGAGCACCATCATGTGATACTGGGATATAGTGGAGTTCAGCTTTAAGGGGGTGTCTCCAGCTCTCCTCACCAATCTTTAGGATCTGAGCTGGAGAAATACCAGTGGATGCTTTTCCCAGTGCCTTGCTCCTTGTTCTCCATCCTCCCTTCTGCTCCAAACCATCAGCAAATCAAGGAACGGAGGAAAATCAGAACAATTACAAGGTGGGTCCCATTTGTGCTTTCCTCATGTTGTATTTTGTTGATGTTGTTGTGGTGCGTGCGCGCTTTTTGGACTGATGTTTGTGTGGCTCATCAACGAGACAGAACAGGTGTAGCTGCGAGAGGTGTGTGCAGAGATGTTTTCCGGGCCGTCCGGAGCGTCTCTTTGGGCTGTTACCTGTCAGTTTGGACTAGCAGTATGGTAGGCTTCCCTTGGAACAGCTGCTGGGATAGTTTCACCAGGGTATTTGCTGTACCTTTTACCCTTTAGCATCAAACTTCTGATCAAATCCTTGCAGAGAGCAGGCTAGGGCTGTGTGATCCCGAGCGGGGAGTGGGCGTGGGGGCTGGGTTGCAGGGCTTTCTGCCGGCCTTTAATTTCCCCCCTCCTCCTCCATTAGAAGTTCAGGTTAGTGGCTCTCCCCCCCCTTCTTTTAAGGCGGGGGAAGGGGAGCCGGGGCACAGAGGGCAAAGCACGATGAGCTGTCAGGGAAAGCGCGATCGGTGTCAACTTCATCTCTCCCCCTCCTCCCGCCCTCCCCCCGCAGCCTAGCTCCATACAATCCGTGCTGGAGACATGGGGAGGAAAAGAGGGAGTCACAACCGCACAGCACAAGCGGCTCCCTTTAGCCCGATCACTGGGGGGGGGGGGGGGGAGGGTGCATTTGGGGACTGGAGGCTCCGGCGGCTTCTCTGCTGCGAATAAGGAGCATCGGCATTTCCCCTGTGGAGCCGTCTGCTCAATGCGAAATCGTTTGAGACAGCTCCTGGCAAAATCAGCGGGGCGCGGGCGCGACCCCGAACGAAGTCCCGCTGCGCGGGCTGAGCCTGTGCCTGAGTTCATTCTCCAGCCCCTCTCTTGATTGGAGAAGGGCCCGGAGAAAGCACATTCCCCGCCTAGTGCCTCGACCTGCGGCAGCCTCGCCAAGTCCCGGCGTGCTTGGAGTGGTACGACCGCCTCTGGCGCTGAAATAAACATGTAGTTAATGTTTACAGCAAACCCCGTCCTGGCTTGGCTTTTAGCAGGTCACGGCACAGTCGCACTGGCGGGAGTAGATAATCCACGAAGCCCTCATTGCAGGCGCTATCCATCTCTAACTATAGCTCCTGGGTCTTGGTAGCGCTGGTGTCTTCCAACCCAGACAGTTTTCTGTTAAAACAAAATGCAATCGACGCCTTTTGGCGAGGGGTCTTACTTACCAAGATGAAAGGCTACATATAAAACCCTAATATTGACCGGGAGATTACACAGACTGGATGAAATTAAACAGTAAATATATTCTAAACCATAACATTGACGTGGGTTGAGGTCTGCTAATAAACTCACTGGGAAAAAAAATCAAACTTTAGCCAGTGGGTGCAAATCTCCAAAGTTTGGCCGGCTCCATTAAGTAGCGATTTTAAATAAACGCATATGGGCATAAAGCGCATATGGGTGATAAGCGCATATGGTTATAAAGAATCCACCGCATAAATGCAATGCAAAGCCAGCATGCGATTTAATTGGCCAATGAGCCTTTCTTTACTTTTGTAATCTTCCTGTTGAGTATCTAGGGCCCAACCCTACAGCCTTCACTCTGGCGACGTGTTCAGGTCTGTCTGAGTGAAGAGTGCAGGATCTGAAACCCGGGCATACATAAAAAAAGAGGGCCAGTTACCCTTCTCTCTCCTATGATGAGGACTTACCTTTGTGTGGTTACAAGTGTGTTTGCAGCTATTAGTTATGCCGACTGTCATTTAAAACAACTTCACCCCCTTGAGGTGGCTTAAAATAAAGTGGATTTCAGCGATATATGCTTTTTCAGTTTTTACAATCGAAGATCACATTTGTGACAACAACGTTATGGAGCTGTGATCCAGGAACCATTAACATGGCGTTAACTGGCAATACTCTCTCGTACAGCTCTGACCTTGGGTTAAGCATACAACATTGAAAATAGCTTGCCTGAGATTTGGCAAAAGAGAAAATTCCAGATTCAACAACACCGTTGCTAACTGCAGGTTGTAGCAGAGGTGTGTCAGCTTATTGTTGACTTCCTCCTCACCCCTACTGCACCCCAAATACACATGCCTGAGTTTCTGTGATTTACTAGCCTGCAGCTTTTGCGAAGGAGGGGATTATTTAAACACGTCTATTTGTGTTGCATAGGTAAATATTGATCGCTCCCCCCTCTCTTTTTGCAAACTGTTTAATTTTTTTAAAAAATGTCTTTTTTCTTCTCCCGTCCTGTTGTTCTCTGCTAAACAGCAATTCTGTCTGAGATTAAAGTGATCGGAGTTACTGATTTGCCTTTGACCCAGTGTCAGCGGCACTTTAGGGACCAGGCGGCCAACAGTAGAATATTAATTAGGTAAGCGACTATGTTTTCAGTAACTTTTTCATCACTGTGTTACTCATGTCAGATCGGGCTTGTCCTTTGTTTCTTTTATAGCTTAAAAGCTCTATTAAAATGCATAGGAGATGCCATTAAACACATGACAATTTGAGAAAACAACAGATCTAAGGAAATATATTAAAAAGAACTCAGTGGGTAAAGGTTCAGTCGTAAATTGTCACTTTTTCAACCACATTATTGACCCATGTTACATGTAATTTGTTTAAATAGCAAACTATCGTCAGCTGTTCTCTCTCGCACTTGTAAATATTTTTAGCATAATAGAGGGCTTGCTTTCTGTATCCTGCACTTTCTGCTTAGGCAAAACTTCTTCGATGAAGAATTGTCTTTTGAGTAACAGGCAGCTTTAGCCCTTAATTCTGACAATTCACCTTCCAGTCTCTATTTACATTCTAGCCATGAGGGTGTTGCAGCATTTCTAGAGCGATTATAAACATTGTGCGCACATGTACATAGATTAGGCTCCATTCACCCCCTTTCTTCTACAGCTTTAGTGATACAGTTTCCTTCTGCATTCAAAGACGAGTTTGGCTCCCAAAAGGAGGGAGCTGAGGCAGGAGAGGGACATTTCGGACCCCCAGAAGGCGCATATGCATTTAATGGTTAAGTCTCAGAAATGGCAGAGCACACGAGGAAAGGGGCCAGGGATTTCGCAGAAGGGCTTGCCCTCAATATAGCAGTGAATGATTTTCCTCCCCAACCTCTTCCCTCCTGTCATATGGGGAACCTAGTGAAAGGGATTCCCTGGTTAACTACAAACGTGGTGTTTTGAAAAGCTTCGGGGGACTAATTGGAATGCGCTTGGGAAGGGTGAGAGGTGGGAGTCATTGAAGGCTCTAGGTCTGAGAGTGATTCCTTTCCCCCTTCGGAAGGCCCAGCCTGGAGGGGACGTAGACTCCATGAAAGTTGTCTTCTGCCTCTAGCCTTGTCTTCTAGCCAGAATCGCTTCGATAAACAGCAGCCCCGCCTCGCCTCCTTTACCACCCTGACACTCCGTGCCTGCGTCTAGTTTGGCGGCAGCAGCACGCGCCCCTTCTGTGCAGTTCTGCCCTCTCCCGCTGGCTCAGGGAAAGTGAGATCGTCTGCCCCCGCGTCTGCAGAGGCCATTGCATTCCCGGGCACCGTGGTGCCACTCCTGCCTCTGCGCTGGCTGCTGGCCCTCACCCACCCCCGCTGTGTTCCAGTCCCAGAGTTCCTCATTTTGGATGGCAAAGGCGTGGCATGAGTGGTAGGACAACGCGTCTGCTCCTGCTCTGCCTCTCCAACCATAGTCCCGGTTATATTTAGCAGGAGACCACGCGACTTGGCCTTCCCCCGTGCTCGGGCGCCCTCCTCCTAATGCGTTCTCACGCGCATCTCTACAGGGCTCGTCTGCTCTCGAGCGTTGGGAGCAACCCACCCACCAGCTGGGAAGCTCTTCCAGCCCCATTCGCTGTCAACTCGTATAAGAGAGAAATCAGCCTGTGTTCAATGCAGGGCGCTGGGAAGTGACTTCCCTGCTGGAGTCTGTGCACAGCGGGACCGCTCTGCTGGCTGGGCACGGCAGGTTCACCGCCCAGCTCTCCGCGTGCTGAATCTCGGAGCGCTTTTTGGTCTGTCCGTGGTGCTGATGAATTCTTCTCGTGCCATCCGCTCTGCTTAGGGGCCCGTCTTTCTTCCGGCGTCCCCTGCTCCAGCGTGAGTGGCTCTGCTGACTAAGGCAGATGGGCGGATGCTGCCCCGAGGTGGATAAGCGTTTGAAATGGGAGAGATCCGCACGGCGAGGGTTTGCTTGGAGGGTAGTCTAGAGACGTTTGCTTACTGTCTGAGGCCACTTGGTCCGTTTGGAGAGTTATGACCAAGGAATCACAGAAGCAGCTCACCTACTCTGCATTGCAAAAGAGCCCTCGCTCTCTACAATCAGAGCTGCCTCTGTAAGCCTAGCACAATGACACTATGGCACAAATAAAATAAGAAATAAACACATGTGCTCTTTCCCCTTTGCAGATTGTACCAGGGCATCAGGGAAACGAAGTGACAGCGTTTGGTGAGATCCTGCTGCTTGAGTGATGAGAACTTCTTGAGCTTCTGGAACCAGTGGGGGAAAAAAACCTGTCAGTGCAGTCCAGACCAATGCAGGACATGGATGCTAGTTCCAATAACATGAATACATCATTGCTCTCCTCTCTTGGGAATCAGTCCATCCCTCTGAACTTCTCAGAGAAGAACTCCAGAATCCTACACTTCCCAGATGAAGATTGCCATGTTCCATTGGCCATGGTCTTCACCTTGGCTTTGGTTTATGGGGCTGTGATCATTCTTGGCGTCTCTGGCAATCTGGCCTTGATTATTATAATCTTAAAACAGAAGGAGATGCGCAATGTTACCAACATCCTTATTGTCAACCTTTCCTTCTCAGACCTTCTAATGACCATCATGTGTCTCCCCTTCACCTTTGTATACACTTTAATGGACCACTGGATTTTTGGGGAGGCCATGTGCAAGCTGAATCCTTTTGTGCAGTGTGTCTCAATCACAGTTTCAGTTTTCTCTTTGGTTCTCATTGCAATTGAACGCCATCAGCTGATCATCAATCCTCGAGGGTGGAGGCCAAATAACAGACATGCCTACATAGGGGTTGCTGCCATCTGGATTTTAGCTGTGGCTTCCTCCTTGCCTTTTTTGGTTTATCATGTATTAACTGATGAACCCTTCAAAAATATTACAATCGATGAATATAAGGACAAATATGTGTGCTTGGACTTGTTCCCTTTGGACACTATCAGGCTTTCTTATACAACAGCTCTGTTGGTGATACAGTACTTTGGACCACTTTGTTTTATATTTATTTGCTACTTAAAGGTAAGAGGGAATCTATTTTATGATCTCTCCTTATTTCTGTCTGATTTCTGCTTGTCCTTGTAAAGAAGTGCCTCTGGCTTAAATGATTCTATGTTTTTCTTTGTTGTTGTTGAATTTTGTTTTCTGCAGATATACATACGCTTAAAAAGAAGGAACAACATGATGGACAAGATGCGAGACAATAAATACAGATCCACTGAAACAAAAAGGATCAACATCATGCTGATTTCTATTGTGGTTGCATTTGCAGTCTGCTGGCTGCCTCTTACCATCTTTAATACTGTGTTTGACTGGAATCATGAAATTCTACCTGTTGCCAGCTGCAGCCACAATTTGTTGTTCTTGATTTGTCATCTCACAGCCATGATCTCCACTTGTGTGAACCCTATCTTTTATGGATTCCTCAACAAAAATTTCCAGAGAGACTTACAATTTTTCTTTCATTTTTGTGATTTTCGCTCCAGGGATGATGATTATGAGACTATAGCCATGTCCACAATGCACACAGATATTTCAAAGACCTCTTTGAAGCAAGCAAGCCCAGTCGCATTTAAAAAAATAAATAACGATTATGATGAAAAAATATAACCCCCACCCATGCAACTCAAAGTATTGGCAGAATGGTCATAGGTGATATGGGTCCAAGGAAAAGCACAAAGTTGTAACAAAATGCATAATGATTTTTTTCTAGGAACTCTCTTGTTACTTTGAAATTATATGCTGTGCATTTTCCCCTATTGCTGCATTAATATTCACAGCAGTTATATTTGAATCACATTATAAGATACTGTTGGACCTGTTTCTACTTAGGGTTTTCATCAGCAGTCTTTTTAGTCTTTTATTGCACAGTTATGCACGTCTGCACTGAGGTATATCTATTGTATTTATTAAAAAAGGAATATTTTTCAGCAGTGTGAATATATACAAGCCTATTGGAAACAATAGTCTGAATGAGACTATCACTAAGAAGACGGTCTGGTATAAAATTAGATCATTCTGATTTGAAGAGCTTTATTTTAAATCCACTTTTAGAGCAGTATTAAATAAAACCACATTAGCAGGAATAGAGAAACAAGAATGGCTCCCTCACAAACCCAAATTAAATTAAATTAAATGGTGGCATGTATATGCATTGTTTATAGACATAACTTGTGCTCTAATCAATTAGGAACAAAGAAAGAATTAAGGGACAATTTTTGTTCTCATTTACACTGGTGTATATCCACAGTAATTTCATTGAAATGAACGGAGTTACTCTGGCTTTTCATCAGTGTAACTTTGGCAGAATTTAGCTTTTAATTATGTCTTTGATCCTAATGTTACAGCTAGATTTAATGATGCTTATTTCCAGGGCTCGACAGTTAGGGCAATCTACTCGCTCGTGGCGAGTAGATTTTAGCCCGGCACGGCGCCGCAGCGCGATCAGTGCATGCACAGTGCAGTCTGTGCATGCGCAACGTGCCAAATTTTAAAATTTAAGGTTTCTGTCTGCTAACATTTGAGGAAATCATGACTGTTAGGATGAAGTTCACTCAAAACATACATACCATTTAAATACTACTTAAACTCTTTTTTTTTTTTTTTTTTTTTTTTTAAAGGATCTCAGTATGTTTAAGAGCCAGATATTTGCATGGGTTGGAATTTCACTCACAAAATCAGGACCACAAGAAAAAAAATGCTGGTCCTTGCTATCTGAAGTTTTAATAATGATTACTTTGCTAATCTACATTAATAATTTAGATCTATTTTCTGCCCTCAGATTCACTTATTAATTTCTGGATTTCCTCCAATACAATGGAAAAGTTAAGCCAGATTTGCACCACTGTAAAGGAGGGCAGAATTTGGTCTGACATTTATGTTGGCATGTTTGGTTGCCATACACAAATTCCAACTTTTGATCAATGGGATTTTCATCAGTGGAGGCCACTCATCATTCACCCGAAATACAAATACAGGCAGTCCCCGGGTTACATACAAGATAGGGACTGTAGGTTTGTTCTTAAGTTGAATTTGTATGTAAGTCGGAACTGGTACATATTGTAGGGGAAACTCTAGCCAAACATTTCTCCAGAGCTCAGTTTTATTCTCCCACACCTCACTTCCCTCAGTCCTTTATTCTCAAGCTGAGGTGTCTGCTGAGAAAAGCCGCTCCACGTCTCCCTGGTCTGCTGGGGGGAGGGGGGCGCTAGCTTCGCTTCTCCCTGGTCTGCTGGGGGGAAGCAGGTAGTGCGGGGTTGCCTCACCCCATTTGTAAGTAGGGATCCGATGTAAGTCGGATCCATGTAACCCGGGGACTGCCTGTACTAGAAATTTCTATGAATTATTCCATTTGTTAAAAATGGTTTCTCAACTATACATTTCCAGAATATAGGTGTACAGGATTAGATCCTCAGCCAATGTAAATCTACATAACGCCACTGAAGTACACAGAATTATAACAATATTCACTAGCTGAGAATCTATGCCATACAATGTACTTTTCTGTCTACGTAGGTACTAATCCAAGTAACCAGCTTGTTTAAAACAGGATAGACCTGATTCTTAATTACACTAAGATCCCTTGAAATTATTCTGGCAGTGTAAAATGGCCTAAAACTGGGTGTAAAGTAAGTATAGCATACATGGAAATTAGGCCTGGCATCTCTAAACATAAAGGATTTTTAAGTATGATGTTGAATTTAATATACTCAAAATCTGATAGGAATAGATGACTAAGACAGTACTTTGTTTTGCCAGTGTTCAAAAGTAAAAAAAAAATGTGCCTTGTGCAGTCTTATAAATAATGTATTATATATAATGTTAATGTACAAGTGTGTTCTTGTGCCATTATAATTTCATGTAATTCTGTATTTTGGAATCATTTATTAAAATTTGGGAATGTTTTTATGAGGGTAATAAGACAACTACTGTATGTATAATGTATCTAGAAGTTAACATTTTGTTTTAGGAGGTTGGCCATTTTTTCTGTTTTGCAAGTTTTTCTTTTTCTCTGTGGCCATCTCTAGTGATACATGCCAATAGTTTAACAATGGGTTTCTACTTATATTTTCCCTTCACTCTATGATAAATGCCCTGAATGGGGAGGGGGGAGGGAGAACATTCCGGCAAGGAAAAACACAGCAGGAGTGGTTCATCCATTCTTGTCTTTTCCCATTTAAAGAAAAACACTCTCATAAAGGAAGCAGGAACAAAAGTATTTGGCAAACAAACATATTACTGTACTGGCAGAAGATGTTTATACAGATTTCCCTGTGCTGGGCTCCACTGGCACAAAGCAACTCTAACACTATTACTGTCTGTGATGTGAATGGGATAGTGGGGTAACCAGAGGCATTGGAACAATTTATATAGCAGGGGTGCCGAACCAATCTGTATACCTTGTATATGATGGAAACCACTTCAAGCCAAAGGTTGTGTCAGCACACCTTGTTCCAGCACCTATGGAGTAACAGTTCCTATGCCAATCCTTCCTTGTGGTTGGTGTAGGACATATGAACAAAGCAGTCCCTGTTTATCGTAACAGCCTCTTGAGGTTGTTGTCGGTTCACGTAAGTTAAATCTGCTCTATATGTGTTCTACCAATCTACTAGAATTCTTTGTGGGGGTAAACAAGCATGTGGATATGAGTGATCCAGTGGATATAGTGTACTTAGATTTTCAGAAAGCCTTTGACAAGGTACCTCACCATTAGCTGTTAAGCAAAGAAAGCAGTTGTGGAATAAGAGGGAAGATCATCTCATGGATGAAAAACTGGCTAAAAGATAGGAAATACAAGGTAGGAACAAATTATCAGTTTTCTGAGTGGAGAGAGGTAAATAGTGGTGTCCCGCAGGGGTCTGTTCGGTGACCAGTACTGTTCAATGCATTCATAAATTATCTGAAAAGGGGTCAACAGTAAAGTGGCAAAATTTGCAGATGATAAAAATTCCTACTCAAGGTAGTTAAATTTAAAGCAGACTTCGAAGAGTTACAAAGGAATCTCACAAAACTGGGTGTCTGGGCAACAAAATGGCAGATGAAATTCAGTGTCGATAAATGCCAAGTAATGAACATTGGAAAATATGACTTGAGCTCTACAGGTAAAATAATGGTGTCTATATTAGCTTTTAACACTCAAGAAAGAGATCTTGGTGTTATTATGGATGGTTCTCTGAAAACATCCACTCAGAAACAGCAACAGTCAAAAAAAGCTAACAGAATGTTCAGAATCATTAGGAAAGGGATAGATAATAAGATAGAAAATATCATATTGCCTCTGTATAAATCCATAGTACACTTAACCCTTGACTAGTGAGCGCATGCACATATGTTTGCCGTATCTCTCTCTCTCTCTCTCTCTCTGTGTGTTTAATTATATATATGTTGGAATTGGAAAAGGTTCAGAAAAGGGCAACAAAATGGTTAGGGGTATTGAACAACTTTCATATGAAGAGAGATCAAGAAGATGGAGACTTTTCAGCTTGGAAAAGAGATAACTAAAGGGGAATATAATAGGATCTATAAAATTGTGACCGGTGTGGAGAAAGTAAATAAGGAAGTATTATTTACTCCTCATAACACAAGAACTAGGGGCCACCATCATCAAATTAAATTAATAAGCAGAAGGTTTAAAACAAATCAATATATTTATTCACACAAGGCACAGTCAACCTGTGGAACTCTTTGCTGGAGGATGTTGTGAAGGCCATGACTAAAACAACATTAAAGAGAACTAGATAAATTAATGGAGGGTAGATCCATCAATAGCTATTAGGCACATGTATTGGGAGGCAAAACCATTCTCTTAAGTGTCTAGCCTCTGTTTGTCAGAAGCTGGGAATGGGTGACAGGTGATGGCTCACTTGATGATTACCTGTTCAGTTCATTGCCTCTGGGGCACCTGGCATTGGCCACTGTTGGAAAACAGAATACCAGGTTAGATGGACAATTGGTCTGAGCCAAGTATGGCCATTTTTATGTTCTTATACCTGGTAACCAGCCTGGTTCACAGTCAGCCCAGAGCCAGGTCACCTGTGCACTCTTCCCCCTTCCCTCTCCAAGAAGTACTGTGCATAGTTCAGTCAAAGATAGAGCCCAGTATATTTTTCAGGAGCAAAACGTATTAGCAGTACTGTTTATGATAATTGGAATGGTGATGGGAAATGAAGACATTGCACAGGGGATTTTGGGCATGAGAAGATTCCACCTTTCAGGCTATGTGTTTGCAAATACTTGACACCCACTAAGGCACTTCAAAGGCAAAAATCTTTTCTCTCTAGAGTATTGTGAAGTAGGGCTGGAAGAGAGTTTAGGAAGTTATCGAGTGCATCTGCCCCATACGCAAACCAAGAAAACACAGAACATCCCTGACAGGCGTTTATTCAATCTGTTCTTATAAACCTCCTGTCACAGGAATTCTACAACTTTCCTTGGAAGCCAGATCCAGATTTTATATCTTAGGCTGTGTCTCGAATACATCCCTCTTTCTACAGAGGAATGTAAATTAGACACTTTGAAAGTGCAAATGAAGCGGGGATTTAAATATCCCGTGCTTCATTTGCATAATCGCATCATGGCGTTCTTTTGAAAAAGTGCCATTTCAAAAGTAAAACCATGGTCTAGATACGGTTCTTTCGAAAACGTCAGGCTTTTTCGAAAGATTCTGTAAACCTCATTCTTTGAGGAGTACAGTATCTTTTGGAAAAGCCTGCCATTTTCAAAAGAACCACATTTTTTACTTCCAAAATGGTGCTTTTTCGAAAGAGCGCCATGACGTGATTATGCAAATGAAGCACGGGATATTTAAATCCCTGCTTCATTTGCACTTTCGAAGTGTCTAATTTACATCCCTCTGTCGAAAGAGGGATGTAGTCTAGACACAGCCTTATCGTTGATAAATTTTCGTAATATATAATCAAAATTTTTCTTGCTTCAGATTAAGCCAATAATTTCCTATCCTACTTTCAATGGTCATGGAGAACAATTGACCAATGTCCATGTTATAACAGCCCATAACATATTGAAGAATATTTGCTTCCCAATCTTTTTTCAAGACTGACCATATTCAGTTTTTTTAAACATGTCCTCAAAGATTCTCCTAAATTCACCTTCACTTTAGGGTCAATATTTTGACAACAGGGTAACCAAAAGCCAGCCAGAGATCTCCACCTGGCACAATGATCCTGTTCATTTTCAGATTTCCCCCCCATACTTCCCTCATCCTGTACCAGCCAAATTCCCTGGCATGAGAGACATTTATCCAAGATCATGTTGTCCATGTGATACTCACAATTTCACATTAAGTTTCAAATGTATTAAAACCACAGGCACACCATTTTGAGATTGATCATTTTACCATGTTGTACTGTTCACTTGACACCGACAGTCTATGCTGACTTCTAGTGAAAACTGTGTAAATTGCTTTTACTCTGATTTTCTGCCTGAATAGCAAGTTTGAGAGAGAGAGAGAGAGCAATCTATATGGCATTCTTATTACTTACTCATTTATGGAAGTACATGTTATTCCAAACTACAGCCTTAAATGATACATTATTTAATAAAAATCTGATATCAGCCTCCCTTTGTTTAGTCATTTAGTCTCCTCTCATCCCAACAATAAACATTTTGCTTTTGCTTTTTAAAATTCAGCATTTTTATTGAGAGCAGAAAAAGTGTAACTATTTGTAGGTACCATGTGTGGCAGAGCTCTGGTCATGCCTTGTGGGTCTTGAGCTTCTAGGCGGTTATAATATACCTCAAAGGCTCGCCATGTCCCTCCACACTGCCTCTTATCTTTTCTAGAGGCCAGACTCACAGCCTTCTGAGCCATTCTCAGAATTGGCAATGTTAAAGGATTGGGGTGAAATTTCTCCATAATCCTTTTAGATTTTTTAGTGGTGTGGGAGGAACTGGGGAGCAGGAGCATATTGGCAATCAACATAGGCCCGGGAAATGGGTTGAGAATGGCCCTCCCCATGATGTCACCCCTGAATCATGTCTGGCATGTGGCGCAGGCAGCGGGTCAGGCTTTGTGTGCTGCATACAGCACAGACGCAGAGCCATTTGGAGTGAGGGGCAATGGCATGCAGACATGACATCCCACCAGGAAATTCCCGGTATCCCGCCGGGCCAGTCTGCCCCTGCTGGGAAGGAACCTGGGTCTGTCCACTACTCTGAGTTCCAGTCTAGGGACCCTAGGTAGTGACAACTGCCTCTAGCCCCAATACAGCAGCCTTTTCTCTGGCCCACTTCCCCAAACACTCCTTTAGTATCTTCTCCCTAGTATCCGAATGAATCTTTCCTGCTTCAGCATACTCTTTCCTTTCTCAGTACCACACTTCCTCCTCTCAGTCTTTCACTCTTCCCTTTCCTTTACCTGAGAGAAAACTTTTTAAAGTAACTCAGTATGCCTTAATTGGTTGCAGGTGCCTGATTAGCCTGCTGCTTCAGAGAAGCTCTTAATTAACCTCAGGTGCCTGCCTGCCTTCATTATGTGGCAGCAGTCCCTGCTGGCAGTTTATTCCAGGAACAGAAAAGCATTCACCCAGTTCCTGGTATTTATTTATTTATTTAAAATATTCAAGGCGGCTTACCACATTTTTTAAATACAATACAAATATATATAAAAATTAAAAAATATGAGACCCCAGAGAGACATATGTGTATGTGTACCCTCCACCATACTATTGTAGCTAACTGCCCTCAGTCTGTCACACATGGTAATAATTATCTGTATTCAGACTAGTAGTCCCATATTCCTTGTTTTCAAAACACTTATATATTCTAGACTACATCCTCCATGTCTCCATAAATAAGGGTTACATGAAGATATAAAGAGGAATCATTGATTTCTCTGTTCCTAAGCTAATATCCATTGTTGGCGTGGTGGAAAATTATCTTGTAGGAACCCTTTAACTGAGGACTGTATTTTATGGTTACAACTAGAAAAACTAAAACTATTGCCGATTTTTAAATCCCTTTCAATCCAGTTTTGCGAATTATGTTTAAACTTGGGAAAAAATTGTTCTAATATGACTGGCTCCCATCTGACTTGGGTTGTTTGTTCATTATGCTTCAGGACTGGCCATTCAGAAGGTTAGTGGCTTGAGTGTCAAGTACTGATCCTGCCATTTTACAATAATGGCCCAGTTCAGCAAGACACTTACACATGTCCATGGACTCCTGAGTATAAGGTTAAACATGTGTTTAAGTGCCATGCTGAATGAATCAGCTGGCCAATAGGATTATTATCAATATAAAGAAGCTGCTTGAGATCCTATTTCTACTAATGTTAGTGAGGAGGCACCACTTTGAGCCTGTATATAAATATTTTTCCTTAAAAATTATTACAGAACTTCCATAAAGTGACATAGGGCTGAAGATGCCATGGATGATGAATATCAGGAAATTCCAATTCAGGATGTATGATCAGCTTCTACGCAAAATGATCTTCTATATAAAATTTCATTTTAATTGTCCCCCCGCCCCACACACACCTAACTTGCCATTGCCCCTTGTGTTCTAACTTCAGGGTTTTTGTTTTTTAAAAAAAGAACATTCCTGAAAATATTGGTTCTGTTTATAACCTGCATTTTTAGTAGGTTTGCATCCTACTAGCAAGGTCTGGATCTTGATCTGTATCAAGAATCCATTTCAGCAAAACATTTGGGGCACATGCTTCAATCCAGTCCTGTTCTGTATGGCCGTGATTCATCAAATCACTGTAAATGAAATAAATGGGACTTGAGAACATGCTTCAAGTTAAGGATTTGCTTAAATACTTTGCTAAATAGGAATGGGCTACTAAATCATGACTCCAGATCTGTCCCAAAGATCATAAGGATTTACTTCTTCGGTTTAGTTGCAGACTTTTATACAGGTAAGTTCAAGCCATAAAGTTTGTCTCTAAAGTTGGATCTTGAGCCCAAAGCCTGAGGATGTTTTGATCTAGGTCCTCTTCTAGCTCTTACCAGCAGAGCCTTAACCAACTGGTTTAGGGTGAATGGTAGAAATAAGACATAGGGAATTTACCTTTCTCATTTTTACAGCATATGTAACAGCACAGAACATGCTCTCAGATAACACCTATGTTTTATGCATTTGAAAGGAATTTGGCTGGATGGAGGAGGTGGAAAAGGAGGAAATGCTAAATTATACTCAAATGATAAGTTGCACTGACAGTCTTTTTCTCAGCTAAAGGATATAGATCAAAATCATGACTGATTGTTCCACCCTGTTCTTTTCATTTCTAAATTGTTTGATATTCAGTATTTGCCTCTCTAAGATGAATAGACAAATAACTGGAGTCATTAGCATGTGTGTTTGAAAGGAAGATATGTTCTCTTTTGCTCATTGTTCTATACTGAAGTCCAAATGTTTTAGGACATCATATAATTTAAGAAAGAAAAATCTATAACCAAGTCATACCTCTTATGGTTTAACTTGCTCTGCTACCAACATTGATACACATTAAATAACATCTTTGTTAAAAATAGTACTAGTGGCCTACTGTAAGCTAAAAAATTAAAGAAGGATCATAATGATGATTGCCTATCTCCTAGAACTGTAAGGGGCCTTAAAAGGTCATCAAGTCTAATTCCCTCCCTTTACAGCAGGACCAAGTACCATCCCTGACAAATTTTTACCCCAAATCAGCCACCACAGGGATTGAACTCACAACCCTAGGTTTAGCAGGCCACTGTACAAATCACTGAGCTATCTCTTCTCATAAGGAAACTGTCCATGTGTTCCACTTAAGTTCTGTTCTGGGTAGGGCTGCTTTCCTGAATGGGGTCATAAACTGTGTTATATGTGTGTAAAGCCCAGGCATATCAGGATCATTTCAGCACAAAGTTCTTGTTTGTTCCAACAAATTGTACTCTGGAATTCACTCTTTACTTTCCATGGTAATATCTGGCTATGGGCAGATTTCCCAGATTTGCCCTCAAGAAGTGTATACCACATAGGTCTGTTTCTGATTGTTGCATGGGTGAAACTTATGCTGAAATCTCCAATGTTCAGTCAGTCTCCTACTAATTTTTGAGATCTTCAAACAAGAACAGATATATCTGATACACTTTGAAAGACAGAAGAAATACAGCTGGAAGAGGAGGAAGCTCGGCATAGCACGGAGGCTCTGCTCAGGCAAGCCCTGGTGCTCATGACAGTGCAGCTGCCAATCAATCCTCAGGACACCAGTTCTGGTGTTGGGAGAGAAGCTCAAACTGGTGGGACTGTATTGTGATACAGAGATTCAGTTCAGGATGGGGAAATCTACAGTCATGGTTGTTCTATACAAGTATCTAAGGCCATCAATAACATTCTGCTTTGGTGGCCACCCACTGACCCCAGAGGAGAGGCGAGCCTCCGAGGGCTGCACCTGGCCTTAATGATCTACCTGGCTGGAAGCTAAGGGGCGGGGTCAGTGAGACAAAAAGCCTGCTAGCAAGGCCAGTGAGGGCCTGGCCATTGAAGAAGCCAGAAGTCTCCCCTGCACACTGAGGAGACGAGCTTAGGCCCAGAGAGATGGAGAACAGGTGTGGGCCACCGGGCCCCCTGCTGAACAGCGACCTGGAAGGACTGCTGACCATACCGGACTTTCCAGAGACCCTGCAAGCTGCTGAGGAGTGGCAGCTGGACCTGGACTCCTTTGACTCCCTGACAAACCTACTGGACATCCAGGTATGTGCTGAGGGGGAGAAGGGAAGTGGTCCAAGAAATAGCACAGACACATAACTGTCTGGGTTAGCATGTTTCAGGCTGGAGCCCTCAGTGATCCGGTAGCACACTATACTGCTGCTTCTAGGGCCCTGGGACAGGGTGCAGTGGAGTGGGCAGGCCTGTGCTCCCCTGCCACCCACTACTTGGGTGGTAGTCTCCCCCTCTCTGCCATTGCGGGCAAGCTGCCTGCACCCTTCCTGAGCAAGGAGACCCTAATTGTGTAATTTGTTTAAACTGTTTACTGCCGCCCTGCCCTGACCAAAGGCTGGGTTTACAAACTGCCTCCCTGCTGCCCCACACTGAGCTAGGGATGGGTCTTGACAAAATGTGTGCCTGCTGCTCTGCCCTGACCAAGGGCTGGGCCTTTAGAAACTGTTGCCTGCCACCCTGCCCTGACTAAAGGCCGGGCTCTGAACTATTTGCTTGTTGCCTTGCCCTGAACCAAAGCCAGGCTACAAACTGTTTACCTGTGGCCCCGCCCAGACCAAAGGTTGGGCTGGTAAACTGAAGGCTTACAGCCCCACCCAGAACTAGAGCTGGGCCTTTCTAAACTATAAACTTGGCTGCCTGCCCTGAACTAAGGCCGGGCCTCTGACTGTCATTTGCTGGCCTGCCCAAACCCAGGCCTCTTTTATTATTGTTTTATGACCCTGCCCTGAGGTAAGAGCAGGGGACTCCGGACTGATTATTTGGCCACTACTAATTCCCCTCAGAGACTCAACTGGTCATAGTGGCCACCCACTGACCCTGAAGGGGAGGCGTCCCTTCCAGAGCTGACTAGCTTACAAGTGTCATGATTCTGGGGAACATGAACACCATAGTGGAGGGCTTTTCTGCCATGAGCTTCCTTAAGTGCGGTGGGAACATAGCTAGATCCCTATCCTGGTCCCTGACCACTGTGCCTCAGAGTACATCAACCACAGGGGTACTTCTCCATGGTGCTGCAGGCACTCGTGGCTCACAAGCATCTCTTCATCAACATCAACGTGGGATGGTTGGGAAAGGTGCATGACACATACATCTTTAGGAACTCCTGCCTCTTCCAAAAGATGCACACAGGCACTTTCTTCCCAGACCAGACAATCAGAGGTGGAGAGCTGGAAATGCCAACTATGATACTTGGCAACTCAATCAAACCCTTGCTTCTGTGGCTCATGAAACCCTACATGGACAGCCTGGACCCCAGCAAGGAGGAGTTCAATAACAGGCTGAGCAGGTGCAGAATAGTGGTGGAATGTTCATTTGGACATTTAAAGGGGAATCTCCTCACTCGGTTGGACCTCAGTGAATGTAACATCCTCTTTGTGGTGTTAGCCCATTGTATGCTTCATAACCTGTGCGAGAACAAGGAGGATACTTTTCTGGCATGGTTGGGGGCTAAGGCAGAATGCCTAACCAGAAAGTTTGAGCAGCCGGACAGCAGCACCAGAAAGGGGCAGTGTGGCTTTGAAGGACACTCTTTTTATGCAAGGCCAGGACACCCGTTTGAGACTCTTCCCTGTGGCACTCCACAAGTTGCCCCTTCATTCCCTGCATTTCCCTTTAATCCTGCACTCACCACACCCCTGCAGTTCAAGCAATAAAGAATCTGTTGTTCAATTAACAGGAGTGTTTATCTGGGGGAAAATACTGGGAAAGGACAGAACTGGGAACTAGAAGGGGGGGGGGAAGGGGCTCTGGAACAGGAGTGGGACTGCCTGCTGCCTCCCAAGGGCCTGGAGGCTCAGTTTCGCCTTGAGTTCCCACTGTGTGTCCTGTGGCCCCTGGGGACCTTGGGAGGGTGGAAGCCACAGGGCAGGAGGAGAAGGACCAGGAGTGTCATTGGAGTGGGTGAGGTTCTGGGAGGTGGCCTGTTCAAGGCAAGTCACAACATGCTCCATGACAGCAGTCAGGGAGGAAAACATTGTCTCGTACTGCCTCGAGAAATGCTCCTCGGTGGCTATCCTCTCCTGTCGCTCCTCAGTCTGGTCCTGGTGCTTGGCCCAAATCTCCTGCATGAGGGAGTGTATGCAGTCCATCTGTTCATGGATCATCTCTTCCCTTGTCCTCTTTCACCTGCAGATCTGTGCCAGGCAGATACTGTAGGAGTGGGAAGATGTACCAAGCTGGCAGTCAGCCCCACTGTAAAGAAATGTTACAAGGGCAGATATTACAGGAGATATATTGTATGAAGTCTAACCTTCATTTGTTAATATACACTGAAGGTCTCTGGGAAGTGGAAGCTGTAGGAGCAGAAATACTCGTAGCCATCGGACTGTCCAATGGAACATTGGAACTCATCTCATTTGCTGTGGTGTGCTGCTCACTGGCAATGCTGGCCACATGGGACAGGTCAATCTACTGTTTCCAGTGCTTTTAGAGCCCAATGGGAGAGCAGTAGAGGCAGAAGCTGTGGCCAAAGCGATTGGAATGGACAGCTGCGGGAGGCTTCCCGGAGAACAATAGCACTGAATTTCCAGCAACGCTGCATCTACATTAGTGTCAGTTTATCCATGCAAGGTGTGGAATAGCGTTACTCCTGGTGAAAAGCAGGAATACAGGAACTGATATCAGTGGCCCCTAAGGGTGATGCAACATGCTTGGTAGTGAGGACATATCACTTAGACATTTGACCGTATGATACTGTACTAGGGACCATAAGGTCCAAGTGTAGACCAAGCTCTTGAATCCTCTCTGTTCTTCCTAGCTCTCTGCAGTGACTTGCTTGTACAGGTGGACAGGATGACTTGGGGGCATGCTTGCTGTTTAAGCCGACTAGCAAAGGGTGTGTGTGTGTGTGTGTGTGTGTGTGTGTGTGTGTGTGTGTGTGTGTGTGTGTGAGATAAGGTGCCTACGTCACAGTTTGATACCATTCTATTTCCCAGTCTCATGCAATTATAGGCAAGTCACTTTCAGACTAGGTTAGACTCCAAGTTGATTTGTTACCCTTTCATTGGCTAAGTACTTTCAGAGGTTGTCCTTACAGGCCTCTATCTCTTGAGTATATAATTTGGTGATGCATGTATGCATGAGGGTTGTAATTTTTTCTTGGCAGTTACAGTTCTTTTGTCTTTATGGTGGGAGAGTCTCAGAACATCTTTAAGTTTAGATTTGTAACTCTTTTTTTAATGTAGTTCATTTTTCTTAGATATTCATCAACTCTATTTAGAGTTACAGCAAACTAGAAACTCTGTTTTCAAGAGATCTGAACCCTTCCATTCTTCACAGTTAAACTTTAGAATAGCTAAATTAAGTTTAAATTTAAAACTTTTAGTTCTTAAAACTGTTTTCTTCTTGCTTCCTAATATTTGTAAGAAAGTTGTTTGAGCACTGTCACTAATTAAATCTCCATTAATATAAATATTCTAAGATTGAATGGCTTTTTAAATTAGTAAATAGTTGAACAAAAACATTAGATTACATGCTGGTACTGTGATAGAGATGCTTACTGATAGTTCACTACTCTGTGACTTCTAACTAGGTCTGACTTTACTAGACCTAACGTATTTATCTGTAAAGATTGCCTTGTAAAATATTTAATTGAAACTGGTAATATCCTGGTGATTAGTCTCATTGTGAAATGTGTATATTAACAATGCATGAGGAATTAAGGATACTCACAGATATTATGATTCAAAATATGTAACCAAACATGGGAGAAATAGGCTTTCTTCCACACACAAGGGAAGATAGGTATCTTTCTGCCTGTAATATAAATTAAGTATTGTGAAACCAACCAAAAAAAACCTCAATTTGCAAGCAAGTTAATAGGAAAAGACAGTCTGAGGGCGTGTTTAGACTACAGGGTTTTTTCGAAAAGTGGCCTTTTTTTCAAAATTCCCCTGCATCCAGACTGCTGCCGTGTTCTTTTGAAATTAAATCGAAAGAACCCGGCGGCTTTTTTGACCACAGTAAACCTCATTTTACGTGGCTGAACACCTTTTTTTGAAAGTGCTCTTTCAAAAAAAGGCGTTCTTGAATCCAAACACGGCTTTTTCAAAAGAGAGCATCCAGACTGCCTGGGTGCTCTCTTCAAAAAAGCGGCTCACTTTTTCGAAAAGTGGTTGCTGTCTAGATGCTCTCTTTTGAAAAAGGCTTGTAGTCTAGATGTAGCCCGACTGGGAGGATGTGAAATCACCATTTAAAAACCAAGACCATGGGAGGGGGTGTGTCTTTTCTTCAGGGTCAAAATAATGAGTTTTGGGGAACTATTAAAAACAAGATATTTTGTTATCTAGCACTAAGGGAAGAAAGAGATCAGTGCTCTTTGGATCCATGAAAGCTGGATCCTGCTCCAGGGAGGCCTTGTGAGTCTGAGAAGAAGCTTTAGATAAAATAACCACCTTAGACAAGAATTGTAGCCTGTTAAAAATGTTAGCCGTTTGAAATAAGCTTATACTTTTATTTTATTTATGACAATTTTTTGTTTTTTAACTTTCTATCACTTAAATATATGTTCTTTCATAATAAATTTAGTCCTGGTTTTACTGTGAGTTCACTTCAGAGTAATATATTACAGTAAAGTGTGCTGAGCCAACTGGCTCATGTGTACACTGTCTTTCTGGAGTTAGCATTCTTTGTAATTTCTCTGAGTGTCCAGTGACAAGAGCTGGATACTGCAGAGGAGTTTAGGAACTGAAGAGCAACAAGTGAGGGTTTGCAAAAGAAAGTGGGGGCTGGGAGAATTCTAAGCAGTTTGTCTGGCCGGTTAAATAACTGGGATGGCAGGGATTAGACACTTAGCTTAGTACCAGCAAATCTCTCTTTTGCTGAGGCAGATAGGTAGCAATGTGACGTAAAGTACTATACACCAGGATTCCAACTACGGTGCATGCATGTGTGGGTGCACACCAAAAATTTGCCTCCCGCCCACCTTCTCAGAAGAGCCTTGCAGAGGCTACTCAGCTGCTCAGTGGTGGGCAGCTGCCCAGTCCCAGGAGCAGCAGGGCAGTCACCAGGCAGCCCTGGGCCTACCTTCAGCCCTTTCCCAGGGCTGGAGCTGTGGGCTGCATGGTGGGCTACAGCTGCTCTGGCAGCCCCAGCCATTGCCAGGGTCAAAACCAGAGCTGTGTGTTGGACATGTCGGGCAGTAGTGGCAGCCCCAGCTGGTGCCAGAACTGGAGCTGCATGTCAGGCAGTAGTGGGTGGCTGCTCCAGCATCCCAGGCTGGGGTAGGTGGACAGTAGCTGCTCCGGTGCAGGGCTGCATCATGGGTTGCATGTGGATGCTCCTGCTAAAGTAAGTGGCTGCATCTAGACTGGCATGATTTTGTGCAAATACTTTTAACTGAAAGTTTTTTCCATTAAAAATATTTGCGCAAGAGAGCGTCTATACTGGCATGTGCCTTTGCACAAAAGTGGCTGCTTTTGCGCAAAATCATGCCAGTCTAGATGCAGCCAGTATGTTTCCATGCCTTCGATTTGTAGGAAGGTGCATAATCATCTAGGACTTATTCATATACTTAAGCCTTATCTCAGAGGTGGGGGAAATTGTCAATAGAACTTGATGTGAAATCTCCAGATTACATTATATCTATATATGGAATATTTGTGCATAGAAGTAAGGGAGGGGAAAGTATAGAATGGTGGGAGGTGGTCTTCTAGAAAGCAATTATTTTGTGCCCAGAAGGATCAGCGTGTTCATCCCGGGTCTAATTTGGGCCCTTTGGGTCCTGGCAATTTTTGAAAGTATCATCTGCAGAGGCACAAAAATGTTTTTAATGGCTATTTCCGTAGTCTGGTAGTTCATAAATATCAGTGACATTAGCTGTTGGTGTGCAGATTCCTCCAGACTCTTTTCCTTTAAGATTTTTGTTTTCAATTTCTTCCTTTCTGTTTGGTATTGAGTCAGAGTTTGATTATTTTGTATCACGTGCTTGTCATTTTACTGGGTCATTACTTGTGTTTATTTATTTTGAACATTGTCTTTATACCAGGCTCTGGCTTGACTGGTCTTTTGCTTCAAGACCCCATAAAACTAAATTAGAAATCAAAGGGAAAGCAATTAACAATGGGGAAGTATTACTATGGTAAAATGAGTTGTTTAGTCAGACACTGACATGATATCACTCTTATTGTTCGTTGATTTGACCCCTCCCTGTGAAACTTACCTGGTTCACTCCAGATTTCACACATGGATGGAACATTTCAGGGGGAAATTTTTAAAAGAACAAAAATGTGGGGGCATAAACCACATTAAGCGGCCATGGAATTAATTTTTCTAAATATCTTGAGTGCTTTTCAAAATATTTCTATTCACGTACAAGTTCACCTACTGACAGTCAAAGGAGAAAAATGCCCTGGAGCCCGGCAGTTCAAAAGGGCTGGGGCTCCCAGCCGCTGCTGCTACTACTGCAGCAGTAGCAGCTGCTGGAACCCCAGGCTGTGTAAATCAGTACTGGTGCTGCCTGCCCCATCCCTTCTGCTCACAGTCCCACACCTCCACCTTACCTAGGGGCTGGCAAGTAGGTTCCCATGAGTTCAGTTAATTAGAGATAAGGTTGGTCAATTAATTTATTGGTAATCGGGTAACTTTTAATTATGCTAACCAGCTGGCTGTGGGGGTGGGGCCTTTTCAGCCCTACTGGGAATGTTCCCAGGGGAAACAGGGTATAAAAACCCAGGAGGCTACTAGTTGGAGTTGACCGCCAGAGGGGAAGGACGTAGGCCCAAGCGCCAGAGCAGCTTCATCTGCTGCAACAGTCCTGGCCAGGGAGGCCGGCCAGGAGGGTTTGAGTCGTTGAGCAATGCCCCAAGAGCAGAGCAGCATGCTGGGAGTGGTAGGAAGTGGCCCAGGTGGAGGATTGGCCTCTGGGAGCTCAGCGCTCTTCGGCCGGCATCCCCACCGAGCAGGCAGAGGAATCCTCCACTGCCAACAGGCTGGGACCTGGTGGAATGGGAGGGCCCGGGTCTTCCTCCTCCCCTCCCCCCAGGAAAAAAAACAACCCAGCTCCCTGGCAGTTTGGGAGGCTTCCCTTTGGACTAGGCCTCTAGGCCATAGTGACCTTGATAGAGGGAACTGTGTTTTGTGCTAATTCTCCAGATTGTATATATCCTGATAGAGGGAACTGTGCTTTGAACTAGGCCTGTTGGCCGTATAGACCCTGATAGAAGGACATTAGCTATTAATTGAGTCCACAGACTGTTTGCCTTGAAAAAAGGGGGCACTGATCCAAACTTTGGGGACTGCTGGACTGTCAAGTGGGCTTGCCCCTCGACAATGAGCAAAACACAGAAGCACAGGAAAGCTTACAGTACTCTTTAATATAGGGGAGGCAGAAATATAAATGTCAAAATTAGCTTGTTTTGGTGAATTACATATGTGAGCATGTTTTGGTGGAGATGGACTCTTTATTTACCCCTTGTTTTTGTACTCGTTCTTCCTTTTTTTTTTTTATATATATATATATATATAACTTGGGTGCCATGGTAGGACACATCCAAATGAGCACACATGACCTCATTATTGGTACAAAAGACAAAACTCATTTTGCTCATGGATGGAAAATCTTAGAGGGAACATTGCTATACACCTCAGGAAAGCATCACTAGTACATAAAGCATTTGATCATTTACATAGGAAAAATGTTAGGAAGTTACATTAGATACTCTGCATTCAGTCAAATACCTGCAAATATGCCATTCAAAATTATTTGCTATTTCAGCATTGGAAATGAACAAAGGTATAAAACATCTCCAACCAAATGTTTTTCCTGAAATTATGGCTTTTCTGAAATTATGGTTTTAGAGTTATAAAATACACTTCCAGGAAGATATTTCTAGAATTGTCTGTGAAAGTTTATTTCGAAATTGTTCTCTGGAGGGTGAACAAGCCAGCTTTATAAGAAGTCTTATTGCTTTGATAACCCAACCTTACATACCTTTTCATGACAGAGCTATTTTTAAAAACATGAACATTTTATATGGTTTGTTTTCTTGAGCTAAGGGTTACATTTGTCTCAAACTAGTATGTATATAAGAGTGAGGTATCCTGATCCAGACAAGACACTCTAAGATGTAATAAACATGGTTTTATGGCAAATGAAGACTATCTTCCTGGCGTAGTCTACATTAGGGGATAATTTCAAATTAAAATATGCAACTTCAGCTACATTACTTGGGTAGCTAAGTCAAAGTATCTTAACTTGAATTTTGGAACCGTCTACGCTGCAGGAAGTGAAAGGGAGAACACTCTCCCTTCGACTTTGCTTATTCCTTATAGAAGCAGGACAATGGGCATTGATGGGAGCACCCTCTCAGTTCGAATTAGTGTATCTTCACTAGACCCGCTAATTTGAACCCTGGAAAATCAACTGCAGCTGCTTTGATCTTATCTGTAATATAGACATGGCCCCTGATATTTAGCTTGTCTTTGAGTGATAGAAGAATAAACCTCCTGTGAATTTCTTTGATTAGCTCAAAAATGTTGTAATATAACTAGCTTATTATAATGTGTAATATTATATTTCAAACATCTTGATTAAATTGTACTTGTATCTATATCTTATTTGGTGAAGACACAGACAATTTGTGATGACTGTTAAAAGTATTTGCGCAAAATCATGCCAGTCTAGACGCAGCCTTTGTGTTTTGTATTGTAATGGAAAATCAATATATTTAAAATATAGAAAGACATCCAAAAAGATTTAATAAATTTCAATAGGTAGTCTATTGTTTAACAGTGTGATTAAAACTGTGATTAATTCTTAAGTTAATCACATGCATTAATTGTGATTACTACAATCAAATATGACTGATTATTCTCAGATATTTGAAAATAAATCTTATTTTTTTTTCTAGGTTGAGCAAATACAGGTTGAACCTCTGTAATCTGGCACTCTGTGGTCTAGCAACATCTGTGGTCCAGCATGATTTTAGTTAATTGCACATCCAGTTATCATGGGTGTGGCCAAATTTCCTGTGGTCCCATAAAGTTTGCTTATAGCCACCAATCCAGACTGTGTTCAGTGCTGTTATTTATCTCTAATTTACTCAATGTCTTCTAAGCAGTGGAAATGTTGATAATGATGCTGGGCTACATTGACCTCCCATGATCCTCTGATACTTATAAGAAGCACATGGGCTCTTCATAGGAGAAAAGACAATATCCTGCATTTATGGTGGAATATAATGGCAAAACAGTTAGCATATGTTGACATAGGCAGACAGACAGACATTTGCACGCACACACACTGTCCCACCAATCAATGTTATATTTACCAGTCTATGGTCTGTGGCCAACCCAAATTGATCATGGACAAAGGAGCAGGAGTTCAATCAGTCCAGACTGCTCTAATCATGGCAGGGATATATCAGCAAAAGTATGGCAAAGCAGCTCCTTATGATAGCAGTTTTTCTTCATTGGGATCAGTAAGTTTTGTTTTGTTTTGTTTTTTGTTTTTTGTTTTTTGTTTTTTTTTACATCGTCATGCTGTTTTTCTGATGGATGTTTATTATCTCAGGTTGTCTCTCTTGCTCCTTATTGTCTTTGTTCTGCCATGCTAAGCTGGTTTTGATCATGACTATCTTGTCCCAATTGATAAATGTTTGCCTCTTTCAATCTGCCCTCCTGATATGCAGTAATCTCTGGAGCCTCTCATCAGTTGTTAGGTCCTCCCCCAGCATCTTGTCCGATAGTGACCTTCACACTTATCTCCCATACATTCCTTACTCTCTCACTCATAACAAAGGTAGACAGAGAATTTTAAAACAGCAGTACATTCTTTTACTATACTATATTACAGTATCTACTTCAGAACTAAGAACAAAACAACCATAATAATCTAAATCTATTTGGGTATGTCTACACTACCCTCCTAGTTCGAACTAGGAGGGTAATGTATGCATACCGCACTTGCTAATGAAGCCCGGGATTTGAATTTCCCGGGCTTCATTAGCATAAGCGGGGAGCCGCCATTTTTAAATCCCCGCTGCTTCGAACCCTGTGCAGCGCGGCTACACGGGGCTCGAACTAGGTAGTTCGGACTAGGGTGCCTATTCTGAACTACCGGTACACCTCGTTTCACGAGGAGTAACGGTAGTTCGGAATAGGCACCTAGTCCGAACTACCTAGTTCGAGCCCCGTGTAGCCGCGCTGCACGGGGTTCGAAGCAGCGGGGATTTAAAAATGGCGGCTCCCCGCTTATGCTAATGAAGCCCGGGAAATTCAAATCCCGGGCTTCATTAGCAAGTGCGGTATGCATACATTACCCCGCTAGTTCGAACTAGCGGGGTAGTGTAGACATACCCTTTGTATTTCAAAATGGTTTGGCAGAACATAAAACATATGAAGACTTAGTACATTTAAGACTTAAATACTTAGAATATCACTAGAAATAGGATTTTTTTTTTTTTTTTACTACAGTCAAGCAAATTCTCTGATTTGGCACCGGTCAGGTCCCAAGGGTACTGGACTAGAGAGTACCAGGGCTCCCAATCCTTTAAATTGCCTCTGGAGCACTGCATTGTGTGCTCAAGCTGGAACTGATTGAAGTCCAGGCTGTCTGGGTATGTCAACACCATGATACAAGCCTGGACTTAGTGGGACTCATGTGAGCTGGCTCATGTTAGGGACCTTAGCTTAAAATAAGTGTAGACGCTTAACATTAGATCAAGAAGTTTCTTACCCATGATCAAACCAAGAGCTCTGGCCTCTACACTGCAGGGTGCAAACCTGACTCAAAGTAACTAAATCAAAGAGTTCCTAGCACTCCACCTGAAATATGGCTGCTCTAGCTCTAGGAACTCTGTACAAATTGAGCACATTTTACTGCCTGCCATACACGTTACCAGGAAGCAAATCACTATTACAAAAGGCTTGATCAGTTTACTCCCTATTGCAAACCCAGGAGGTTCTCTAATACTCTACTTGCAGATTGGTGATCAGAACAGAATGGATTAAAGCTGACCCAGGCTACTCTTATTTGCCAAGGAGATGGGGAGACTTCTGTTTTCAACAGAGTGAATTGCAGATTGTTGGGATAAAGAGGACTAAGGAAGTTATCCCATGGAATTGTGGAATACTTTTGGATAACTCCTGGGACCTGAGACAAGTGGGACAGCAGTTACATTGCAAAAGAATAGGTCTTGAATGCTGGGTCCCACTTTGCATTAAGCTCAGACCCTCCAGACCTACAGGACCATGAGACCCTGGGTCCAAGCCCTGGGTTAGTGCACTTGCAGTATAGATACAAGGTTGGTTAGCCCTGAGCAAGAATGAGTATTTAGCCTCTGATCCAGCACGATACTTATGAAGTCCCGTAACTTTGAGCATGAGCGGTGTCATTGATTTCAGTGTACCTTACTTATGCGCTTATAGTTAGGTAGAAGCAAAAGCATCTTGCTAAACTAGGGCCTCACTGCTTGATCAAAAGCCCAGTGAGGTCAATGGAAATACTTCTATTGACTTAAATGGGCTTTAAATCAGGATGTTCTTTCAACCTTCCTCTTCCTTTCTCTCCCCGCCCCCCCAAGTTAGATTTATCTATTACTTCTGTCCTCTTTGGGGAAGCAGAAAATATAATGGATTCCCCAGTGTCCCTTTAGTACTGCACATTTTTCTTAATGTGACTTGAAGCTAAATGCATCTGGCAAAACTGTTTGGCCTGCTGATTTTAACTAGGTTACTGCAGTGGATAATTGGAAGAAATGCACTGACAATGCTGAATGTATTTTTGGTTCCTGACAGGTGTACACATTTAATTTTTTTCATGATCTAGAATGTATATTTATTATTACTATTATTGCTGCTCTTATTATTATCTTCCATAGCTCAATGATTTGCATTTCAAATTCACCCTGCATTATACAAAATGTCAGTTTGTAGACAGAATTGTAGATGTCACTAATAATACCGCTTCCTATAAAAACACTCTTCAGCAGTCACAGAATGATAACAATGGGATGACAAATGTTGGCCTCCAAGGCAATATCTTTAAAATTAACAATGGACATATTAGATTAAACATATGATAATTGATTTTGAATGCTGACATTTTTATTTGGAAGATTACAATTTCAAATAACTCTTCACTGCATAAAATTACAGGGCCTGAATCTAGCCTGATCCATTCTGGTTTTACACAAGGATTTCATTGGAGTTATTCCTCACTTATATCAGAAACATAAAGGAAATCAGATTGTAAATGACATCATAATCAGGCCTGTACCAATTATTGTACATGTATAGGGTTGAAGGGAGTGGTTTGTCAGTACAGTGTCTAGTATAATGTGACTTGGACCTTGTTAAGGTCAGTAAGTGCTACTGTAACACAAACCAATTCAAATAATACTGATTAATGTTCAAAAGCTTCAGGGGGTAGCTGAGTTAAAGAAATGAGTTGTGCCCAGAAAAGCTCATGATACCATCTACATGTTTTGTAAGTCTCTAAGATGCTGCAAGACTATTAATTATTTTTAAATTAATGATAAAGGTTCATCAAAGGTCTGAATGTCTGCAGCTCTCCTCTTTTTTGTCTTTTTTAAATTAGTTTTTCTATGAAAACTGGATTTATGCTTCTTACTCTTGCACTGATCTTTATTCTACAATTTTTTTTTTATTTGCCACTGGGACTCTTACAAACTATTCTTCTCCAAGTACAAATTTCAACCCTATGCCCTGCACATTCCAAATCACATTCCTAAAGACCAGGTTCTAATTTCATTTTAAATTGGTGAAAATCCAGAGTAACTTTACAGAAACTAGTAGTGCTACTCCAGTTTTACACTGGTTTAACTAGGAAAAGAGTCTGGCCACCAGCTCCCCTGCCCCCCCCATCCCTAGGAAAATAACATCTATCTCTTTAACAGTGTGCTTTTATGCATTGCTGACTGTGCCAGAGTCATACATTTCCTATAGCAATTCAGTCCCAACAAAATATAATTTTAATCAATAGATTTTTCCATCATTCCTGATCATAAACTGCATTTTTATTGATGATCAGCATCACATGGTAATTTTTATATTAACTTGCATTTATTCCAGGCCAGCCCAGACAGGAACCCAGTGAAAGGAGTTCAAGCTGTACTTAGGCCTGGCCATGCAGGTAGAAGACAATATCAGGAAAGTAAAACTGTTATTTTACCTTAGTGGGGATCAAGGTAGAAAAGGCTGCAGTGCTCTAAAGCTTGTTGCTGCCTCAAACCTTACAGCACTCCTAGGAGTGTTGTGCAACTATTGCTCCCCAAGCAGTGTGAAATATGGAATGACACAGGTTTTTCATTTAAGACTAGTGAGAAGGGGAGGCAATAGTCCGCCCCCCCCCCCCCCCCCATGTTCCTTATGTGCAGTGGCACATGCGCGGTGCCGGCCCTGGGCGCCTGGCGCATGCATGGCCCCGCCCCTGGAAGCGCAGCACGTAAGTGGCCCCGCCTCCGGACGCCCGGCAGCTACGAAAGGTTGAGGACCACTGCTGCAGAGGAACCTGTATGCTTACCACAAATTAAATTCTTTTATCACTATAATTTATTTTTGAAGGAGCTTTCATATCTGCAGAACAGACATATCTTAGTGTGTGAAGATACCAGGACAGCCTGGGAAGACAATACGGTGATGGTAATGAACTCATCAGGCAAATTATGCATCTGCACAGACCGGCAGGCACTAAACTGAATATTGAAAAGATGCCACTATCCACTGATCACATATGATAACAAACTACCAGTACTCTCCAAAGCCAAAATCTCTATTGTCTGGGAAGCGAGGAATGGTGTGATGCTGGTAGACCCGCTAGGCCTCACTTAATACCGAGAAAAGTATAGCTGAAAACAAACCATTGGCCCTTCTTGCGTATTTGCCTTGTTAAAATAGATGTTAAATTGATAAAAAATATATTTAGTGTTTAGACTTGATGAAATGTTTGTAGGATACTGTATATATGGATTTCACCTAGATCATCTATTGCTCATGGTATAAAGTTATATATTGAGTGTTATTGTAAATCTTTGTAATTGTGTAATTCACCAAATAGGAAGGAAGCAATAATAAATGCAAAGTACTGGTCCTGCACACATATAGGCTCATTGAAATCAATGAGCCATTGTGATGCATCAAAAGACAAAGACTTTCTTGTTTGTTCTTTGTCCCCCATTCAAGGAGACAGGCACTGAGAGTCAGTCCATTTGTTTCAATTCTGGCAGAAGGAAATAAAAATGCCTAACCAGAAATAATTGTATCATTAAGGTATGTTACACATGGCACCACACTGACTAAACTTTACAGTAAGTATTTAATAAATACTTATTAAATAAGTATTTAATGCCATCTCCAAAATTGTGGCATGGATTTCGAGTAACACATGGCCTTTACAAAGAAATATAGGTTTAATCCAGATTTAGCTACAATACAACTGTAACATTCCATCCATTTTTTCCCCGTTAAGTTTTATATTCCTGCCATTTAAGGTATTTACACTATCATGCTATCTATAAAGCTTAGTACATAGCAATCTGTTAAGTGTCTCTGAATCATATTGGTTTTCTAATTACATGACCCAAGCACATATCAGCTCAGTCATCTGGCTGTTCATTAGTTCCAATGTCTGTCTTTAACTGGCCTGGAATCTGAGTTATCACCTTGTTCTGAATGACAAATTGAACATGAACAAATTGAACATGTCTACAATTTATGTTAATTTTCCACTGTCAGTCTCAACCACATATGATCTGGATGATGATTTCATAAAATTTATTTGACAGCTGGAAATCTCAATTTATTTTTTTACATCAAATTTTACACAGGTATGTTCACTGCATTCAAGATCTAGCAATTCTCTTAAGGTACATCTTACACATCAGACATAGCATGTGCCTGTACTACAAGCCTTTATTTTGAAATAATGTTGAGCTGGAGGACTTCTTACTTCGACTCATAGTAACTCTCACTTCACGTTGGCTGTGTCTACACTGGCATGAATTTCCGGAACTGCTTAAAACGGAATACTATTCAACTTTCAGTTTTTCCGGAAAAGGAGCGTCTACATTGGCGGCGTGCTTTTCCGGAAAAGCAGAAGCCCGGAGCCATTTTGAAGAGGGCAAAGGCCACCAGACTTTTCTGGGGGCGGGGCCAGAGCGCCGTTCAGACACGTGCTTAAGGGGGTCTTGCCGGACAGCCGTTGGTCTCCTGCTCCCGTGCCTTGGGGCCTCTGCCAGGGACTGGCACCCTTTGCAGGGTCGGTGGCTGCCCTCTGAGTTTTGGGGACACCACCCTTTGGCCCCCAACTGCTTTTCCGTGAGTTTTTTGTTTTGTCTGCCTTGCTCTTTGTCTGCTATGGAGCCGTGGGTGTTCATGTGCCTGGTCGGGCCCCTGTTGGGGCTGTACAGGTAGCTGCGGCTCATGCTGCAGGCCGGTGCCCTGCTGTTCATGGATCAGGAGGCAGAGATGGCTCACCAGGGAGGCCGTGGCAACCGTGTGGCATCAGCACCCGACCGTAGACAGGCCCGTCTGGAGTTTGCAGAGCAGCACCGACTGGTGGGACCGGGTGGTCCTCGGACTATGGGACGACCACCAGTGGATCCGGATGAGAAAGCGGACCTTCCTGCAGCTGTGCACCTGGCTCACCCCGGCGCTGCAGAGAGCCACCACCCGGCTGCGGGCACCCATCCCCGTGAAGAAGAGGGTCGCCATCGCGCTCTGGAAGCTGGCCACACTGGACAGCTACCGCTCGGTGGCCCAGCAGTTCGGGGTGGGAAGATCAATCGTCGGAGTGATCCTTGTGGAGGTAAGTCCCAGGGGTGTGGGACAGGGGGAGGGTGCTGCACTCCAGGCCCAAGGACAGCCAAGACACCCGGCTGGGTCGCCCAGGGGTTTGGGCCGTCCCTCCCTTGCACAGGCCCGGTGGGGGAGGGGGGGAGGCGTGTGGCAAGGGGGAGCCTGGGGTGGGTGTGTGTGAGGACAGAGGGAATCAACGGGGGGGGGGCCAAGGGAGCACACACTCACCCCTGCCGTATGTGATGTGTTTCTCTGCACCCTTCTGCAGGTCGTCCACACCATCAACGACGTCCTGCTCCCACGAATCATCCGCCTGCGCGACATGGATGATACCATGGCCGGCTTCGCTGCCCTCAGGTTCCTCAACCACGGGGGAGCCCTGGACGCCACCCACATCCCCATCCGGGCCCCGGAGCATCGAGCGGGCCATTTCATGAACCGCAAGTGGTACTGCTCCATTGTTCTGTAGGCCCTCGTGGACCACCGGGGCTGCTTCGTGGACATTTACGGGGGCTGGTCTGGCCGGGCACACGATGCCCGCATCCTCCAGAACACTGCACTCTTTCGCAGGTTGGAGGCGGGCACCTACTTCCCCCGGCAGAACTTGACTGTCGGATGTGCCTATGCCCATCTGCGTTGTAGGGGACGCAGCCTACCTCCTGATGCCCTGGCTAATACGGCTGTACACGGGGCAGCTGGACCAGAACCGGGCCCAATTCAATGACCACCTCAACCGGGTCCGAAACCCAGTGGAGCTGGCCTTTGGATGTTTAAAAGCCCGCTTCCGTTGCTAGCTCACCCGTCTCGAGATGGGTGAGCAGAATGCAACGGAGGTACTGGCTGCGTGCTGCGTGCTCCACAACACAGCTGCCGTCCACCAGGCGCGCCAGGATGCGGTGCGCATCAGAGAGGCCCTGGTGGACATGTTTGCCCAAGCCCTGTAGTAGGGTCGCCTGGGTCTCCCCAGACTACTCCCGCCCCACCTACCCTTCCCCACCTCTTCCCCTTACCTCCCCTCCTCCCCCCCCAATTGTAAAGCGTCGGGTCAAAACACATCGGCCGTCATTGTGACTGTTCGTTGGGTGCGTTGGGCTTAGTTAGGGTTTTTCTTTTTAGCTTAGGCTAGGGTTTAGGCCACCATCGCCTGTCCCGAAGAACAGCCAAGAGGATTCGGGGTTCGTGCGAAAGGCTGAAGTCAGCATACCTGATTCCAGTCGTCTTCTGTCGAGGGATCTCCTGGCTGTTCCTCTCCTGAGGCCTGGAAGGACCAAAGGATTGAGGTGGCCAGCAACACCACCAATCGTCCTCCCTGCTTCTAGACTATGTTTAATACTCTGTAGTGTGCATCTTTTAACTGTTCTTGCTAGTTTGTTAGCTATGTAAATGTAGCTTGTGGTTTACATTTTACTGAAGTCTCAATATTTATTTATGCACCACTAACCACTTAAGAAGGGCCCCCCCAGTGATAGAGTACAGATTTTGTTGTCCACAGTTTGCAACCATGTTAAAGTTAAGTGGCTACTTGGCATCTCACATCACTTCTTATACTAACTAGAGTTACACAATTACCAACTCAGGAATGAACAGCAAAATAGAGAACTGTTTATTTACAAGGGGAGGGGGGAGACCTTCAACTGGGACAGGGAGGAAGGGCAGTTACTGGGACGGGTGGCCCCTGCGAGCACTCCTCCGGGGGCCAGCCTGCCCACGCTGGGCAGACCGCGTCGGGGCAGGCTGCATGCGGAGGTGGCCGGGGAGGTGGGCAGGGGCAGGAGCAGAGATAGGAGGGGGCATGGGCTGTGCTACGGGAGGGATGGTGGGGGCCTGGGCTCCGCCCATGCCATAATGAATGGCATGCACAACATGTGCCGTCAGCGTGTCCATAGTGGCACGCATCCCTCAGCACTCGTCGAGGAAGGCAGCCCAGCCCTCCTGCCGCCACTGCAGGTCCCCCTGCACCCGCTCAGCGATGGAGGCCTGGATTGCCTCCACGGAGTTGACGTGCCCGCGAAGCAGCTGGTCCCTGTCGGAGCCTGTGCCTCTGGGGTTGGCCAGCTGGGGGTGCCGCTGCTGCTGGAGTCGAGTGTCTTGTGCTCAGTCCCACGGCAGGGAAGAGAAGAAAGGATGGGTCAGTCAGGCAGGCCATCCACTGTCCCCACACCGCATGTCCTCCACCCCTGAGCCCAGGTGACCCCACAGTTGTGTGGCTTGGGCCCACTCGGTTCCCCTCCTGCCCCTGTGTTGTATGTTTGCAAGGAGGACAGCCCCTGGAGTAGGGTCCTCCCTCCAGTATTGTAAGCACCGGTCTGTATCCTGGCCCCATGGAGGGCAGGAGGGTGCTTGTGCTGCGTTCACCTGTGGAACTCCCTGCCGGTGGAGACTGTGAAAAGCTTTGGGCTAATCACTGGTGTTTGACAGGGAGCAAGATGCATCCCCGTACAGTGCCTGGGAGCACATCTGGCAGAGGCAATCTGGGCTCTCAGATCCCCTCGCGTGGGATATCTCCTGGACGGAACCAGAAGAGTGACTGGGTGGGGGGGAATGTTCCATCCTTGCAGCAAAACTCAGGGGCCCTTCTCCCTCCCGCTAGCCCAGGGACATGTGTTGCCACAGTGGGGACTTCCCTCGGGGAGGCAGCCAAGGCACCGGGAGCAGGTGAGGGGCTCAGTGGGGGTCCACGGTCACAGGACTGTGATGCTGTGCTTATCCCAGGAGCAGCTGGCTGTGCCTCACAGCCAGGCATGGGACAGTGTGCCGTTCTCCGCGCTGCACCCTTGGCGGAGCTGCGGGCTCTGGGCTGAGTCCCTGGGGCCCTGGCCGGTTCCAGCCGGCATCCACTCTTTCCCCTGGTCCTGCGGAATGTGTGTAAGCAGCGCAGTCCCAGGCATGCCCTGCAGCTGCCTGCCGTGGCCACGTGCCGCTTGGTCACCAGGCTGCACGTGGTTGCACATGCTGCTTGCTGCCTCATGCTATGCAGTGTGCAGCTCATGTGGCCTGGGTGACATGCTCTCCCCCTCCTCCCTCCGGGCACCTGGCGCCCCTCCCCCCCCCCCCCCCCCGCCCTCCATCCCCCGCCCTTTGGGAGTGCAAACTGCACAAACTCACCAGTGGGTTCCTCCCTGGCCTCAGCTTTGGAGGAGCTGCTGGAGGAGGCTGGGCGGTGGCTATGCTGGCCTCCTCACCACCGGATGAGCTGGCGCTGTCCTCTCCCTCCCCTGGCTCGGTGGGATGGTTGATGGGGGGGTGCTGGCAGGTGTCCACGGGGACAGCTGGGGCTTGCGGGGCTGGCTGGCCCAGAAAAGAATTCAGCCGGTCATAATAGGGGCAGGCATCGGGTCCTGCCCCCCTACCCTCTGGCCCGCACGTACCCCAGCCGCAGCTCTTTAACCTTCAAGCGCACCTGCTCGCAGTTGCAGCCGGGGTGTCCCTGCTGCGCCAGGTTCTGTGCCAGCCACCTGTAAAGGTCCACATTCCAGGAGGGTCTCCAGCTCCCTGGGGGTCCAGGATGGGGCCCGGCATTTACGGCCCCTGGGGGCTTCCTCCCTGCAGGTGCAGGTGGCTCACCACCCGGAGCTGCCATGCTGGGCTGAGAGGTGGCTGTTGGGCAGCACAGCGGCACGTGGCAGAGCTGAAGTAGCAGGGTCTCTGGCAGGCTCCTGCCACGGGCGCCCAGCAGCCTCCGAGCTCTTTAAGAGCTCGGGTTAGCAGGAAGTCCAGGCTCCTACGGGGTCTCGCGGCGACCAAACCGCTTTTTTCCGTTTTTTCTGCTTTTCTGGAAAAGCTGTCTACACTGGCCCTTTTCCGGAAAAGCTTTTCCGGAATAAGGACTTATGCCCAAGCGGGAGCAGCGTAGCTTTTCTGGAATAGCGGCTGATTTTGTATAGTACAGCGTCATTGCTTTTCCGGAAATTCAAGTGGCCAGTGTAGACAGCTTGCAGCTTATTCTGGAAAAGCGGCTGATTTTTCCGGAATAAGTGGCCCAGTTAGACACAGCCTAGGAGTAAGGGCAGTCTAAGGAAAAGTGTTCTTCCTTCCACTTCCTGCTGTGGAGACAGTTCGAAAAGCTGATTTAAGGTATTTCTACTTAAGCTACACAATTGAAGTAGCTGAAGCTGCACAGCTTAATTCGACTTTAGCCCTGATGTGTAGATGTACACTCATGGAGTGGCATCTGCTATAAACTGTTTGAGCTCTTTTTGCTCTTTTATCTTATTTGGCTACTCTCTTCATGTTTGGCTACTTTGGAGATAATTTTTTTTTCTTTTTCCATCAGGAACTGTTGTAAGTTATATCCAGGAATTGCTATCAGTGTTGATTTGTAGCTCAGAAGAATCATAGATCTTCTTGATGTAGGATTTTCTTAGCCATCTGTACTAGTCCATTCCATGAATGTCTTAGTGTACTAAACAGCTGCGAAATGTCCAGATTTTGTGCATTTATTACATCTTGCACCTTGGTCTGTACACACATTTCTTGGGCTATGAATTTTCTACATCTTGTGCTTTTAGTTTGCAAGGTTTTGTAGTTTGCCTAGGGCTTGTCTCTCAGGGGTCTTATCATAATTGCTTTTAGCAGGCACAATGAGTGTCTACTTATTTTAAGCAAGTTTCTGGTTTTTCAACCTGAATTTTGTTAGCTGCTTCATTAGTTCATTGTGATCTGCACTAACTGTTTTGTTATTTGGGTAGCTGTGTGAAGGGTTAAGTCTGTCGTTAATTGCAGTTGCTATGAGATGCTTTTGTCTATAAGCTCAATAGCCGATCTGATATTTTCATATTTTATAGTCTAAATATTTACAATTTTCTGTCTGGTTCTTGAATTATTTGGTAAAACACATTTATCTGAGGTACAAAGTATGCATCAAACATAGTGTAACACAGATGGAGAGGACCCCACACCAAGTGCAAGGCAAGGGTGCCCATCTCACGCCTGGTACTCTTGTACTTTCCACTTAGGCAATCTCCATTTATTATAATGATAGCAAATCTCCTAGAACTGGAAGGGACCTTGAAAGGTCATTGAGTCCAGTCCCCTGCTTTCACAGCAGGACCAAGTACCATCCCTGACAAATTTTTCCCCCCAAATGGCATCTGCAAGGATTGAGTTCACAATCCTAGATTTAGCAGGCCAATGCTCAAACCACTGAGCTATCCCTCCCCCCATATGGTCCCTAGTCCATATCTCTAACTCCACCCACTAACGTCTGTATATCCCTACCCCTTAGTTCCTGGAGCAGGGTGACCCAATGGTCAGAGTCCATATCTCACCACAAATCATGTGGGATAGTGTGGCCTAATGGCTACAGTTAAATTACTTGCCCCTATTCGCAGGACAGGGCAAGTCATTAATTCCAGTTAACAACTCACCCCTCCTTGTGGGGCAGAGCAACCCAATGCCCACAGTCTATAATTTGCCCCTATTCGCAGGGTAGTGCAGTTCAGTAGTCCCCGGCAATAACGCAATTCCCCCTCATGGGGCAGCACGGTTCCTTCTCAAGATTTACATCCTCTGGCAGGAGAGGGCTTTCTCTTGCTACTGAGTCAGCGGGGAAAAGCTATGTCCGAAACTTGCTGACTCCCCGGTGTTGGCTCACTCACCGTGTAGCCGTCACCTTCCCTGGGCTGCTTCCTGCTACAGTTATCTCAGCTCCCTGATGGATATCCGGCACCCCTCCTTCATCTTGGATCTGGCTGCTTCTGCTTCTGCTTGCTCCTAGAACCTGTGAGGTCTCTGAGAGCGTTTGACCTCCAGCCTGCATGGTAGCACCTCAGTGTTTGGGTAGTCACTGTGGTTTGCCTGGAGCTAGCAAGACACATCCTTTCCCTTCAGCTGCAACTGAGCCGAGCTGCTCCCTTGTATAGTGGTGTAGCTTGAACATACCCAGTAAGGCAATGGGGGTGTGGCTTTTTCAGCACTCAGAGGTGTGTTAAAACCCCTCCTGCTCAGTGTGGGAAGAGTGTGCCCCATCACGCATAGCTATAACTCTTTCCTATTAATCTTTGATTGCTGTTAGCAAAGGTAAAGAATTTAAACATCCGTCTGCTTCTGCTTAACATCAATTATACTGGATATTTCCAGTTTTCTGATGGAGTTTAGTGGCAATGAGGAATTTTGCAAAACACTGATTTCAGTCTGTCCATTCTTAAAGTTTGTCAAAGCTATAGAGCACTGAGGAATGGCACTAAGGGACTTGGAGATAAAGTCCTGAGCAAAGGGCAAGAAAGCTGTCTCTAGGAATGGGAAGCCCTGGAAGCACCACTCTGGGTCAGAGTGGGGAACGAACAGACTCAGACATAATATAGAGCACAGCAATGATGGTGCCCCTGTTAAATATGTACCCCGGAAGGGGTATGTTTGATTTATCACACTAGGGTCTGACTCAGCCAAGGGGCTGACTTGCCGAAGAGGCTTTTGTCTGATGAACTGAGAGAGTGCAGGTATGGGCACTCAGCCAGAGGGGATGCTCATGAGAGGTGAGTACTGCCCCATTACAATTGGAAATAGACTAGTTCTAGCTATGTTTGATGCATATAGTACAGTGCTTACATCATGGAATGAGATACAAGAGATGTGTTCTCTATGGGACACCTTAATGCTCTGGTGCAGGAGTGGGCACGCTTTTTTGGCCTGTGTGACGGGGCACCAAGACCCCGCACTAAGCCCCAGGGGGTGTGCGCCCTGGCAGAGGGGCCGTGGAACACATACCGGCTGTGCGCCGGCTGCTCCCAAGCTGCGGCGCAGCTGGGAGAGCGCAGCGGCGCCGCCGGAGAGGCGCTGAGGCCAGCCCTGACAAGAGGAGAGGCCAATCAGCGGGGCGAACGGCGCAAGGGGCGGGGCGGACTCTAGTGCCTTGGCACGGCGGTAACTTTAAAAACCGCTGGGCAGCACAAGAAGGGGGGAGCAGCTGGACGGAGAGGTTGGATCCACCAGGACAGATGCTAACGCACCCCGAGCTGTCGCCCCACTGAAACCCGACGCCGCGGGTAAGGAGCACGGAAGGGGGAAAGGAAGTAGCCCAAGGCAGAGCGGTGACGAAGCCTGTGGGCTGACACGTTTAGGGGCACACCCCCGTCAGCCGGACCCAGACTAGCAGGCAGTCTGAGTCCTTAGGGCCCTGGGCTGGGGCCCATGAGTGAGGGCAGGCCCGGGCCCCCCTTTCTCCCCTTCCACGTGGGAGAGCATGATGGACGAGGAATGCCCAGCAGTGAGGGGCTAGGTAGCCTGGTGTTTAAAGGGCCGGACATCCCAGAACAAGACCAAGGTGGGTCGGACTAGGGGTGCCGGGCTCGCACCCCCTTACCCCTCTTTCTCCAGGATAAAAGAGGTGGTAAGGCGGTTACAGCCTGTGAGCCATATTGAGTAGAGAAATTGTAGGGAAGGCCAGCCCCAGGCTCCTGGCTATAGCCTGGCACACCTTCTATCCAACTGCCTCGCTGCCCCTGAATGCACTGCCCAGAGCACTGGGACTGGTCGCACAGCTACCTCATTGCCCAGGTACTGTGGGAGTTGAGGTGTGGGGTAGGGGTTACAGAAGGGGCTCACCTTGCTGCCTAAGACTTGAGCTGGCTCCTCCCAGAAAGGCTGCTCTGACACCACTCTCCAGCAGAAGCTTGGGGGCCAGACTGAAGGATTCAATGGATCAGATGTAATCTCCTGGCCAAAGTTTGCACCCCTCTGCACCTGTGGCCATAACTGCTACCAGTTCAGGGAAAATGTTACAAATAGTGCCACCTAGAGGCTGACCATTACAATACAGCTGTAGTGTGCCATCACATACACTTTTAATACATCAGTCAACTTATCAGTGGAGCTGGCTGAGAATTTTCAAACCAAATAGCTTTTTTGTTGGAGAATGACAATTTGATTTGTCAAAACCATGTTTTGTGGAAATGTATCAGTGTTGAGAAACTTCCAAAAAGAGGAAAAAACAGTATTTCATTAGAAACCTGCCTGATTTCTTATCAACTTGCCTACTGAGCTGCTGTGACGCTCAGGTACTCATGGCCAACAACTCTGGACCAGATCCACCTAACAGTGGACTGTTCCAAGGCCAGGAATCCCAAGTATTTAGAAGCTCCTGGTCATGGAGCCCTGGAAGAATTGGATGACCCAGCTTGAGACCATTTTCTGAAGGTGTTCTTATTAATAAAGGAACTTGATTGGTCCCTCTTCTGACCCAGAAAAGTGTTTGGGAAACTGAATGGCGCTAATGAGATCTGATTATCTTTAGATCCAAGATTCACCTGCTGGCAACCATTAGCACCTTTAATAAGAGCAACTTCAAATTTTTTTTCTGCTACTCAGTTTTGTTCCAATTGCTGACTTCCAAGAAATATTATGATTATGCAAGTACTAGTTTTCACTCTTGAAAACAGAAGACCTAGTAAACTTAAACTATACCTGCCTTATAGTGTTGCTGTTACACTGCTGCACGGAAGACATTTATTATAGTGACAAAGGGTTTTTCCATTGCTATAGTAAATCAGCTCCCTTTAACCCCCCAAAAAGCAGTAACTAGGTTGACAGAGGAATTCTTCCAACTTAGCATTGTCAGTAGTGGGCCTTTGGCCAGCTTAATTCTCTCAGAGTGACTTTCGCACCCTGAGCAAGTTAGCTAGGTCAATCTAAACATTAGGTGTAGATCAGGCCTTACACAGACACAGATCAAAAACAAAAAAACCCTGCATGGACTACATTCAAAGATGGTTGTTCCTATGATTTCATTGTGGATATTGTTTCTGTGCAATATGTGTACTTATCTGCTGCTGAGCTTAATCTAATCTCTATGGGGAAAAGTCTACATCTGTATATTTAGAGAACTGCAGCAGTCAGTGTTCAGTTCCGAGGATGACATTGGCAAATGGTCTCCAAGCCCTCAAAAGAACAGCTCTACCCATCTATATACCCTGTGGATTTGTGAATGTGGACTGCCTAAAAGGGTTCAAACAATTCCCTTGAGAGTTCTAGGTTTTACTGATGAATTATGGGATAAATTCTGCTCTTTTGTTCATGAAATACAAAGAGAAAAGTTAGAAAAAAACCCATAACATCCTGTTGCTGGAAGTTGCAAAATATCACTACTTTATTTCTTATATATGGAAGTAGACAGGGAGTTTGGGCCACTTCACACACTTAAATTAGCCCTTTGGCATTTTCCTGAATATGTTATGCCCCAAATATAGCTTGGTTTATTTGAAACGTATGTGTAATCATTCACTAGGGTTCAGATAAATATCCTTGTGTAAGTTTAATATGAATGCATGGTGCTCTTACTATATGTACCTGCAGTTTTTTAAATGAATATGATGTCATTCAAGCAGTTGCAGGTGTACATATCTGAAGTGTCACATTCATTCTAATATATTCTCTTGCATATTTTGATGCACCTGTGTAAATAGGAACTATTAATTACAATGTATGCATGCAGTGTAGAGAAGGAATTATTCTGTGTGGAAAGAACGTATTTTTACCAACATTTTTATAATTGTTCTCTCCTGTTTTTCATTTTCTTATGTGGAGGAACAGAGTTTAGTCCCCAGTGATTAGATAAGACAATTATTGGGAAGCAACACTTTTGTGTCTTTTGTCACAGTGATATATAATTTATCTACCATCATTGGTGCTGACAACCCTATCCATATACTTAGGTGCTTATACTATGGCGGTTACTATGTTAGTCAAATAAATCCCTGTCTTCTCACTGCCACCACATGATATAGCACATCGTTGTTATTGGAGCACCGTGTTTTGGGGAAATCTATCCCCTTGGTTTTTCATGAATAAGAAACACTTTTACCTTTATTATATCCCCAACTCCAAATACTACTATTCTTTATTACAAGAAGTTAAAAACCTCTAGTCTGAATATTCTCATTTCATTTAGCATCTTTCAGAACTATTGGGATGCAGCCATCCATTCCTAGAGATTTCTCGGATTTTAATGTCCTGATCTATTTTTCATTTGTTCTGAAGTTGTTCATTTTTTTTCATTTTATACTTTTTTACCAATAGGAAAATATGCCCAGTTTCCCAGCAATATATAGTCTTGCAGTCTGTCTTCTCACTTGTAGTATATTTTTAGTTTTGCGGTGTTTGCTTTTCAAGTCTCCTGCACTTCATTTTCCAATTACATCCTTGAGTATCTTGATTATTTTCTGACATGTCTTTTCTGTATGCACTGTTTTTATAGCAGTGATCCTATTGATTTATGTCTCATCCACTCCCATTTTTTGTCCCTGCATATCTCAGGCAAGCTACATTTTGTTTTCTATATTTGTTTCTCCATAGTATAACTATCTGTTGGCCTCCTTACTATTTGCTTTAGAGTACTTTCCAGTATCCCTTTTGTGGCTTTCTCCTGCATGTATCAGATTCCCCAGTGTGTGTTAAGAAATATTTTTCTATAATTGCTTTCAAGATATGTTGTAATGAGCTGAATTGAACAGAAGATCAAAAGGAAGCATTGGCTTTGCCCATTTAAAGGGAATCAGAACAAAACTGCTTGTGCTGTGGCAGGAATAGGAAATACTATTACCACCAGCAGAGAAGGCATTAAGGACAGCATAAGGGTCCACCTAGCCTCACTCCACTATTATGAATGGAGGAGGAATTGGGGGCGGGGAGGGGTGCATAAGAGGAGAGAGCCTGGGTCAATTCAGGATTGACTGGTCAGGGAGACCAATGGACCACTGAATGATGGGAGCTTTTTCTGCAGACTAGCAGAGAAATGAGGCTGTTAGGTGGAGCAACCTCTAGAGAGGAGCAGTTAGATCCCTGGAAGTGGGCAACACATAAGTAGACACTTTTTGGGAACCACACCAAAAGAAAAGGGCAGGGATGCCACATCAGAAGATTGGTGGATGGCCCAGTATTGATTTGGGTTTGCTGTTTATTTGAAATGCTTTGGGGCTAAGGCTTTCCAAATTCCACAGAAAGGGATAGGACTGAAGGGACAATGAGCTGGAGTCCTTGGCTACGTCTACACTGCACCTCTCTTGTGCAAAAGCTTTTGCAAATGAAGCGCAGATTATCATATTGCTGCACTTCATTTGCATAATTAATTAGGGACCATTTTTGTGCAAGAGGCTTTTGCGCAAAAAGGAGCTGTCTACACAGCTCCTTTTTGCGCAAAAGCCTCTTGCACAAAAATGGTCCCTAATTAATTATGCAAATGAAGTGCAGCAATATGTTAATCTGCGCTTCATTTGCAAAAGCTTTTGCACAAGAGAGGTACAGTGTAGATGTAGTGCTCCAGTTTCACAGAAGATCAAAAGGAAGTATTGGAGGCAGAGACTTCTTCCCTCAACAAGACCAAGAGTCACACAGGGCACTGCTCCTGACAAGCCACTTCACTACTAGTGCTTTTCTAAGGGATGAGCGGATAGTAAAGGAAGTGGGCAGGGATGAACTGCAGAGAAACAAAACCAGATTCTGGCTATTGCTTTGGTTGCTTTTCACCACTCTAATTTAACTGGATGTGTGGGAATTCATTCATCACCCACCAACTGGCTAGTGGCATCTTAGCTCTGTGGCAGACATGGGTAAATTAGGGAATCCCTCAGGCTGCTTTAATTTATTTAAAATCCAGGTGCTACAAAAGCAGCATTGTCAACTCACAGGGGCTAGGCCCAACAGGGTTGTGGATTTGCTTCAAGACAGAGTCAGTTAGGGATAGCTGCTTTTATTAATCTCACTATGTCATTACTATTACAGGCTTAATACTTCCAGATGGTTACACACCTACTACAATGCAATACGCCAATAAGCATAGGCAGAGCAATGCATAAAAGAGTTACAGGCACTTGGAAATGCTTATGCCCTTTCAGTCTGTGAGGAGTCCCGTTCCAGTCATCTCGCACCCGGCCATAGTGGACGTGGCTTCAGTTAGGGGGATCCAGGGCATCCTTTGAGGTCTAGGTCCCCAGTGAGACTCACTGGACATGGTACTCCCCACACTAGTTATACTACAGTTGTTTACCGGGTGTGCATGTACCTGGCTCAATGCCATTCTTATCACTCTTATGAGCTGAGACTGAGGTCAAACATGTTTACCACTAAGTAGTTTCCCAGCTTAAGGCATGGGTTAAAGCTGATGAAGCACAGCTGCTGTTTGCGCTTGTAGGGTCCCAGGCTATGCTTAGCTGGGAACAGCAGGGATGGAAACTTTCATCCCATGCCTGCTAAGCTGCAGGACCCACATATGACTTTTATATGTCAAGCATGGGACCACTTTTGCTCCTATTTTCCTCTTTCTGAACTAAACTGAGCAGAGCTCTGCACTGAAGCCATAGTTTCTAAAGAGAAGATATGAACTGTATCTGGTTGAGGAAAGAGTAGGTGCTGAGGAGAAAGTTGTGCTAACAAAGGTGAGCTTTTTCACATGCCAGAGCAACAGAGCTGCTGAAGGAAATTCTGGCAGTGACAGACATTTTAAATAATACCTTCCAGTTTTCAGTGATATTTTCCAGTTGATGTCAAAGGGTACATGTATACAGCGACATTATTTTGGAGTAACTGATGTTATTCCAAAATAACATAGTGTGCATCTACACTACAAGTCTTTATTTCAAAATAATGTTGAGCTGGAGGACTTCTTGCTCTGACTCCTGTAACCCTTATTTTACAAGGAGTAAGGGAAGTTGGAGGAAGAGTGCTCGTTTTTAGATTTCCTGCTGTGTAGACAGTGCCAAGAGCCGAAATAAACTATTTTGACTTAAGCTATGCAATTGACGTGCCCAAAAAGAATGCCCAAAAGGAAATGTAAGGTATGTCTAACTCAGAAATCCCTGAGAAAACTAGATGCAATCCATGTGGGAGGTCTTGAGGATGTGAGAGGCATTCTGAGAATGGAGGTGCTTTCTCCTCTTTCACCTTCCATCGTGGGTGCCTAAATAATATTGTTGCTGTACACCTGTTATAGTCATTCACCAGCATAAAGTGGGTATAAAATGTCATTAGCTCAGAACAGTAGTACTCTGTATTTACACTGCATGTTCTGAATCACTACACAAAGTGCAGAGAAATGGCAAATCAACCAATGTGAAGGCAGGTACATTTGAAATGACAAGATAGCTATTGAGGTGAGTATGATGGAAGTACTGAGGGCATATTTGATATGAAGCGGGTGTGAGAGGTAAATTTAGTGGATGGAGTACCAAAAAGTGCAACCTAGATTCTCTCATGAAGACTAGATGGTTGTGAGGACAAGGAGACCAGGAAGAAGCAGCTATTGTCAGAGGTTACTCAGGTGGGACCATGAGTATTGTTTCCTATGATTATTCTGTAAATGAATGAAAGACAGATTTGGCATGAGAAGCTAAGGTTGAAACAGCTGAGACAGTACAGCAGTGATTTTTAATGTTGTGTACTTAATATGCATACAGGCAGTCGCCGAGTTACGTGGATCCGACTTATGTCGGATCTGCAGTTATGAACGGGGTTTGCTGCCCGTCTCCCTGGTTTGCTGGAGACCAGCAGACCAGGGAGACGGGGAGCAAAGCTGAGCAAAGCCACGGAGCACGCGGACAGCGGACAGCCCAGGAGCAGCGGACAGCCCAGACAGCAGACCAGGGAGATGGGGAGCAAAGCCGCGGAGCCCGAGGGCAGCAGGACAGCCACGGCACGTCTCGGCTGTCCCGCTGCCCCCGTGCTCTGTGGCTTTGCTCCAGACGCCTGTGGTACAGCAGCTGGGGTGCTGCCGGTTGGTCCCATAGCGCTGCTCTGGGCGCTACTGGACCAACCTGGCAGCACCCCAGCTGCTCTGCCCCAGGCGTCCCCAAGTCAGCCGCTGGTCAGTTTCAGCAGCAGCTGAATCTGGATGCCAGTTCCGACTTACATACAGATTCAACTTAAGAACAAACCTACAGTCCCAATCTTGTACGTAACCCGGGGACTGCCTGTATTTGGTTTGAAGCTCAGATGGTAATGAATGTTAAGTAAACAAATATAGCCAAAGAGGTTAAAACTGTAATTCATTCAGGTTTAGAATGTGGTGATAAGTATTTTAAAGGCACTGACAACCATAAATATTTTTAAGCCATGATATACAAAAGATTTAGAAAAACCTTTTGAAAAAGCCTTACAATAAGTTGTGAATAGGCAGAGGGTATAAGACTTAAGGTAAGGCAATGCCTCCTCTGGGTCTTAATGCCCAAATTCATAGTGCTCTTCCTATCCCTATTCTGATAGAAATGTAGCTGTGTTGGTCTGGTGTAGCTGAAACAAAATACAGGACTATGTAGCACTTTAAAGACTAACAAGATGGTTTATTAGGTGATGAGCTTTCGTGGGCCAGACCCATTTCCTCAGATGAAATAGTGGAAGAAGATTGTCACAACCATATATACCAAAGGATACAATTAAATCTGAGGAAGTGGGTCTGGCCCACAAAAGCTCATCATCTAATAAACCATCTTGTTATCCTTATTCTGACATTCCTGCAGGCTCTCACAGCAGGCTGTTGCAGCCTAGTGAGTCTTCCTGTGGGGGACAGAGGGAATCTAGTGACTTAAAAGTGAAAAGCCTTTCAGCTTGCCAGACCTATTAGCATAATATTGAACCTGTGAATGAGCCATTAAGTGGTAACCAAGCCATTTAACAGGTGTGCCAATCAGAAGATATACTGTCAGTTTCTGAATTTACTGACAAAACCAATTGTGCATTACTGTGATATGTCTACAGGACCTTAGTTTAAAACTTGCTTTAAATATTTCATTAGTTTGTTGCTGAAGATTATAAAAATCACATCTTTAAAAATCCTTGCATAGATTTGTAGATGTAGATTTGTATAACTGGATCTTCAGTTTTAATAAAGTCTTCAAAAGACCATCCTTCTGTAAAATACACATTTTAATTACTATAATACAAAAAGCTTGCTTCCAACATCTTCCTGTCCTTTCTCTCCATCCCTGCTATAATCTTTTTCCCTTTGCGCCCTACCCACATTGAATGGAGCCTTTAATAGGACAATGCCCCTTTTTCCAGATAAAGGGAAACTCATTTTTCTAGCTCTTTACTTCTGACCATTTGATTAACTAATTTTAAGAGAACCTTCCTTCAAAATCAGTACCTTGGTAAGATATAAAATCCTTTGTTATGCCTAAAACCTTTGGAAACATAGTTTTTAACATTAGTATATGGTGAAATTTCATAAACATCTATCGTTATGGAGATTACACAAAATAAATTTGTTCCCTTTTTTCTAAAAGCAATGAACTTTGTTATGAACACACTAAACCACTCTGACTAATTTAAAATGTCTTTGTTTCAATGCATTAAATATGTATAATCTGGAATGATTACTTTATGATGGTGTAACAGCACATTATAAAATCAGTTAACATAAACTGATTAAGAACTGTAAATCATAGAAAAGCTGCATCATGTATTTCATAATATTTAATTCTGTATTCATTAGGGCAACTGATTTGCCCTTACTACAAAGTTTTTGAAAATAAATCTCAAACTTTGGGATGCATTTAAAAAAAAAAACAACCTTGTGACTGACATTTTTTATTACCCAATTAAAAGTACTAAATTTGGGATCTTCTACATGTCCAGTTTTCACAATCTGGCATGTAGTGGAAAATATGCTTCATTTTCTTTAGGAAGAAATTGTTGACAAATGCTTTCCCCCCCAGCCCCCAAATGTCACTTGCTACATTTGGGTTCTGAAATTTGGCTGGGAAGAGATGAGTGAGCAAGCAGGGGAAAGAGGAGAAGAGAGAGACATAGGAGAAGGGACAGGGCCTGGGATAGAGCAGGGATGGATTATGTATGAGGCCACTATTTGGGGAGCTTGCCTCCCCAGGCAGCAGCTTTACCTACTGCCACTGAAGTTGTCTGACCAAAAGTAAACACCATTAAAGCAGGGCCGGATTAAGACCTTTAGAGGCCCTAAGCACTGAAAAGATTATGATGCCCCCCTATATGTAATTCAAAATAAAAACAATACTATAGCGTAAAATCTCCTCTTTTTTTTCTTTTCTTTTTGTGCCCCTGCTTTGCTGGTGCCCTAATCACATGCTTAGTCTGTCTATTGGGTAATCTAGCCCTGCATTAAAGCCAGGGCAGTTTATGTTTGCAACAAAAATGTCTGTGGGATGGATGTGCAGGGGGACTTGTGCTATTAAATGTGGGAGTTCTTAATGCTAACAATTCAAGAATTGCAGCGGCACCAGCAATATTTATAGATAGAACACTTGAGAATTTGCAGAAACCAGATTTTATGGGGAAATACTAACTTCAGTGACTTAAGCACTGCAATCACATTTATTGAGAGTAGAGTTGGTTTAAAAACAGCCAAATGCTAGGGGCAACATTCTTGAATGTAATTGTTAGTCATGGGAATATCAGTAAAAGATTTTCTGTGTCTGGAGAAGGAAAGTAATGTGTATTTAAGCCGGAGGAAAAACAAAGAGAAGAGTCTCTTAGTGCGGGCAGCAAGGTTGGCTCCTACTTGTTTCTGACTGCTATTATTGTCCTTGAGAGTCTTCTATCCAGAAAAGAGTCTATACACCTCCAGAAGCAGGGTAAATGAGGAGAGGCCAGAATTGACCATTTAGCTGTCCATGGACCATCAGTTGTCCAAGAACCACAGACTGTATTTACAGTACAGGCAGTCCCCGGGTTACGTACAAGATAGGGACTGTAGGTTTGTTCTTAAGTTGAATCTGTATGTAAGTCGGAACTGGCGTCCAGATTCAGCCGCTGCTGAAACTGACCGCCAGTTCTGACTTACATACAGATTCAACTTAAGAACCCCAAGCTTCCCCAAGTCAGCTGCTGCTGAAACTGATCAGCGCTGATTCCAGGAAGCCTGGGGCAGAGCAAAGCCTCAGAAGCGCGGGAACCCGCCCGGTGCCCCTGGTCTGCTGGAGACGGTCTCCAGCAGACCAGGGGCACCAGAGCAGCTTACGAACGGGGCTTTCTCGCCCCGGAGCTCGCAGGTAGCAATCCGCTACCTCGACCTCCGGGGCGAGAAAGCCCCGTTCGTAAGTGCAGATCCGACGTAAGTCAGATCCGCGTAAGTCGGGGACTGCCTGTATCTCATATGAATGACTGTCCTTCCAATTATTTTCTGTCATAATGGGGCAAATTTACAGTGGAATACTATTAAAATCAATGGACTTAAAGAACAGAGGAGTTTGGTTCAGTTAGGTGTGTTTCACTTTCTGGAACGTTTTTTTTTAATCTTTTTTTGACATATTGGCTTATACTACAGTCTTTTTTTATTCTTTTGTTTTTAAATTATCTGCATTCTCCAGTGCTTACCTCCTTGTCAGTAGCTACCCTTGAATTAATAATTATCACACGTATGTTGTTTTTCAATCTCAAAATGCTGTATAAACATGAACAAATGAACACTGGTACAATAATCACTTTGAAGTAAAAGTGAGTATATAATTCCATATCATATTGGGAAGTATAGACCTGGAGATATCCATGACAATTTTTATTTCTATTAATTTTAGAGGTCTCTTTTTTACATGGCCAAGCTGGTAAAAATAGTGCCTGCCTTTTAATGAAACAAAAGACAGGACTATGCAGCACTGTAAAGACTAACAAGATGGTTTATTAGGCGATGAGCTTTCGTGGGCCAGACCCACTTCCTCAGATCAATTTGTGGAAGAAAATTGGCACGACTGTATTTACCAAAGTGATACAATTAAAAAAAAAAGTGAACACATAAAATCGACGAATCAGTGGGGTTAAAAGAACACTCTTTTCTTACATGACGTGCTAACTTGATCTTACTAAAAGAGTGGTTTTCTAAAGATTGCATTATCTAAATGAGCAACTTACACTTGGAACATTATTTAAGAGATTGTGAAGACAAGCCTTTTTCCTGTAGCTACAGTGCCTCAGTCAATGGAATACATTTTATATCCAGTTTAAGTAAACATGATTACCAAAGCCTTGTCAACTGGAAGCACTGGATTGGTGTCACCAAGCAGACCTGTTTCAGTTGTAGTTGCTAGTTAACTTATCACAATATTTATAAAAGATTTTTGTTTTTATTTGTTTCCACAGCAGGATATATATTTTAAATGCATTTTATTTATAAGGTAGCACCCTAGTAACACTAGCACGCTATAATTGTGTGTTATCAAAAGCAAACACGTAGACTAGCTATAAACCATAGAGGCCAAACAATAGAGCATGATTGATACTGTTAGCTTGTGATACCATGCACCTGAAGTATCTTATGAGACCAAAACCACAATCTTATTTTGTATCTTACAATGGGAAGATATGATGCTCCCTCCCACTGGTAACACCTATCATGTCCAGGGATTCATTTTCATATAATCACAGGTTAAATGCTTTTGGAAAGGCAAAACAGGAGCTTAAGTCACATTTTTAAAAGTTGTTGCTGCTATAATTGCAGTATGACCTTACATTTACTTTTGTACTTCTGCATGCCACGCTTTCCCACAACAGTGAAATCCTAGCTCTGCTGAAGTCAATGGGGCCAGACTTCCATGCTAGGAGTTTAAATTGCTTCATTCCCCTCATTTTGGATGTCTCTTGTGTTACCAGATTTGCCCAATACTCTGGGGTATGCTCATTTATCAGGGTTACAATGCCACACTGCACCCTCATGTGCCTTTGGACTCCGTGGGCTGGATTAAACAGCACTTTAAGCTGCCATCCTCATAAGCCCCCAGGTTCAGCACTCCCTATCCCCACTTTCACACCACAGTCATTCACTGGTAAACCACACGATGAGCAAACCCCACAGGATTTTGGGCACTACAGGGATCTTTTGCTTGGGTAAAAGAAGCATTGTTGCAGAGCAAATGGGGAAGCCAAAACAACACCCCTTAAGGAAGAGTGAGCAAAAGAGAAAGAAAGAGAGAAAAGCAACCAGCTTAACAATGAAAGTGATTTATTTCTGAGTAGTGAATAGATATAAAAAAGTTACAATATTAAATCTAACAATTACAATATTAAATCTAAATTGAAACTGATTACAAATGTTAGGTAACCATATAACAGTTTACACAGGGCAGGGTCAGGAGGCTATGCTTAGAGAGATAGTTGTGAGAGAGACCGACCTCACCACTCCACGGAGCTTGCACTGATCGGGGTTCCCAGATGATGATGGTAGCCGGGGGTCCAGAGGGCAGGAGAGAAGCAGGACAGAGCCCCCAGCACGATCAGACAGGAGATGAAGAAGTCTCAGTGGAACTGATGCAGTTTAAGTCCAGGTATCAGAACAGTTTTCTTGGGGCAAGGATAGGAGTTTTATAGAGATAGTTCAAAGAGAAAGAGGAGAGACAATAGAGACTGATCACCCCTGGTTATGGAGGATGTTCCTTGAACGAGCTCACAATGCAACTAGGCAGTTTCAGTATTTTAGATGTCAATAGGATTGTTACTAGAATTGGTCTGATAATGACTAATCTGGGTGTGAGCAGGCCTAGGTTCATTAGCATCTGGAGCAGGGATTTCCCATCAGGCAGTGCTTCTCTGCTTTCGGTGTCCCATAGTTCACTGCGGTTCCTGCCTTGGAAGAGCTGCTCTCCATTCTGTATGCTAATGAGATGTCCCTCTGTTCCATCTTTATTGCAAATGAGGCTGGAGTGTTTCCTTAATTATATCACCCTGGTCTGAAGCAGTTTAGGTGTGTCTTCCCTGGCCTTTTCATTACTTTGTCTTTGATTCTAGCAGAGGCCTGAGGGAGGGGAATGGTTTTCCATGAATGTCACTCCCTGGCTCCCCAAGAGCACAAGGCTGACAGGTGACCATGTTCTGGTTTCCCAAGAATCACAGAGCTGGTGGGTAACACTTGCTAACAAGTATAAGTACAGTGCATTAGGCCCTGTTTACATGGCTATGGAACCTGGCTATCCCCACACAAAGGGATTAGTAGTCCTGTGAGGAATTGTGCCCAATATGATCAGCATCTCTTCAGTGATGTGTGGACCTCTTTGTGGAGTAGGTTGCTAATCCAAATAGGCTGCCCATGCCTCTCAGCCACTTCTCTCTTTTGCTGGAATGAGGAATATACAGCCAGGCTACGTCTAGACTGGCCCCTTCTCCGGAAGAGGCGTGCAAAGCAGGCAAGTCAGAATAGGGAAATCCGCGGGGGAGTTAAATATCCCCCGCGGGATTTAAATAAACATGGCCGCTGCTTTTTTTTCCGGCTTGCGGAAAAGCCGGAAAAGAGCGTCTAGACTGGCGCGATTCTCCGGAATAAAGCCCTTTTCCGGAGGATCTCTTATTCCTACCATTCCTGATATGGAGTGGTCATTAATTTCTTTTTAAAAAGTGAAGTAGTTTGTGTTTTCTGGAGGAGCATGTTCCCCTATCCCATGAAAACATGGCTGGCGGGGTTTTTTTATGCTGATAGGCCCCAGATTCTACACAGCTCCATAAAGGAACACAACATAACACAAATCATAAAAAAACCAAGATACAGCAGCTGTAACTCTTTTGCCTGAAACCAGTAGTGCCAGCAAGGCCCATCTTTAGTCTGTCCAAGAGATCTTTTCTAAAATAAATAAAACCAAGGTTAAAGTACCCACCCAGAGCTATACTCCTCCTGTTGTCTATAGGACATTAAAATTAATTCTCCTTGGTCACCTTTGCAGGTAGTTCTTCCCCATTCACAAGTATACAGAGTCCATGAGAACACAGAGCCAAGAATATATTTTTATATACAGGAAAAGAGGAAAAACGAAAAAAGAAACATGATATTTATGTAAAGATTTGTTTGTAATAAATTAATTAACTCAATTATCGAATCAGGAGTAGTAACTCCACTAAGGGTATATCTACTATGCGTAGCTACTTCACGATACTGGAGGTATCTGGAAATAGCTATTCCTCATTGTTTACACATGCCCGTTATTTTGAAATAGATTTTGAAATCATGGGTGTGCTATTCTGGCATCCCTGGAATGAGGGTTACAGGGATGTCTCAAAATAGCATGTTATTTTGAAGTTTGGTGCTGTGTAGATAGCACTAAATTTTAAAATAAGCTATTTTGAAATACATTCTAAATAAGCTACACAATCTGCATTGCACAAATTGCATCGTTGATTCCGAAATAAGGATGCTGTCTAGACACACCCTAAGGGACCCAGTGAGACTAATGGGAGTCAAGGAACTGGGAGTCAAGGGCTGGTAATCTTATCTGCTCCAGTCTACAGAAGTCCTCACCACCAGGCTCTTCTCTGACATGCAACTAACTTGTCTAGTTCTGTGCTATCAGCTCTGCCATCATTGCCTATTGCATGAAGTCAGCTCTGCTCCCTCACAGCTGGTCTTGTCAGGCCCTGCTGCAAAACCAGCTCTGCACCCCTCCTGTCAATCCTGTTCTATCACTCCAAACAGGCACAGAATTTCCTGGTGGAGAATGCAGAGAAATATTATCCCAGGACAGCTTTCCTGCTTTCTTATCTCATTTGTTGAGCTTAAATTCATTTTTAGTAGGGTTGCCAGATGGTTTCAACAAAAATACTGAACACTCTTGACATTACATCACAATCTACATTACATCTTATTTAGAAAATACTGGATATTTATATTTTCTCATTTATATTTTCTCAGTTTGCTTCCTGAATAGAAAGCTCAAATACTAGACTGTCTGGTTCAAAACTGGACACCTGGCAACCCTATTTTTGAGAGGCTGCTGCTTGTAAACTCACTCTCACATTTCAGGGCAGACCTGCACAATTCCCATGCCCTTTCATGAATATAGTCACAGCACCAATTACTTAAACAATCAAAACAGAGAAATTCCAATTAAAGGAACAAAACACAGTATGTGGAGCTATGGGTAAGCAAGCAACGTTATAATTTGTGTGAATGGGGCTGACAAAAGGTGGCTTTCCCACTATAGAGGCAGCTGTGAGTTTCAGTCCTCTAAACCTACTAAGACTCACATAGCAGGTGTCTGTTTTGTGTCCACAGACAGAACAGGTCTTACTTCTTACACGACCACATTGATATTAATTCACTTGTGTGAGCTAATGAAGAACATGGATACTGGTCACCATTTGAAAAAATCAACACTTATCTGTAGTTACCATCTTGTAGTAGTTGAGATTGTGAAGCATTTTCTTTTACTTAAAACAGGGAGACCCTGTGTGGTCCATCTTGGCTAACTGTTGACTTTTTAGGCCCTGCCATAAAGCCCATCAAAGTTAAAGGGAATTTTTCCATTAACTTTTATGGAGTTTGGTTCAGCACCTTCTGGTCTGATCCTGCACCTACATAGATCTCAGATTGCTATTGAGCATAAGGAGTCCTGTAGGAATGTACTGAGCAATAACTTCAAGGGTTAGTGGTGGTATCTTGTAAAACTGATACACTGTCAAGGTTTTTCATCTCTCTTCACCTGCCAACATGGTCTGATAAACAAGGTCCAATGTGCTATAGACAGGAGAAAGTGACAAACTGCAAGGGACACTATAACACTTATTACATGTTTTGCACCTAATTCTCTTAGGGTATGTCTGCACTAGCCCCCTAGTTTGAACTAGGAAGGCTATTGTAGGCATTCAAAGTTGCAAATGAAGCCTGGGATTTAAATATCCCGGGCTTTATTTGCATCTTCCCATCCGGGTGCCATTTTAACGAGGTGTAACAGTTAACTTGAACTAAGGACTTAGTTCGAGTTAACGTTTGACTGATGTGTGTAGCCGCGGGCAGTTAGTTCGGACTAGGGGGATTTAAAAATGGCGCCCGGATGGGAAGATGCAAATAAAGCCCAGGATATTTAAATCCCGGGCTTCATTTGCAACTTTGAATGCCTACATTAGCCTCCCTAGTTCGAACTAGGGGGCTAGTGTAGACATACCCTTGGGGTGTGTCTACACTGCAGGGCTTAACGCGAAATAAATTATGCAAACTGAGCTATATCAGTTGTGTATTTTATTTCAAAATAACCTATTTCGAAGTAGGAAGCATTTACGCAACATTATTTTGAAACAGAGCACTCTTCCTCCGACTTCCCTTATCCCTCGTACAATGAGGGTTACAGGAGTCAGAGTAAGAAGTCCTCTAGCTTGACAGTATTTTGACACTATTACAAAATAACTGCTTGCTGTGTAGACGTGAACTAAGTTATTTCAGAATAGTGCTAGTTATTTTGAAATAGTATTGCAGTATAGATGTACCCTCACACAAACATTGCCTGTACTGACTTTTGAATGGTGACCAGTATTTCTGTAATTTTCACATACTACTATATGAAACAAAAGCTCCCTGCATCTCATTTTGAGGGAGATTGATCTGAAAGACAACTAGAATTGGGTTGTACCCACGAAAGCTCATGATATCATCTACATGTTTTGTTAGTCTTTAAGATGCTGATAGACTATTCATTGTTTTTTAAAGTTTTTCCAGTTAGACTACCTCGGCTAGCCCTCTGAATTTTTTTTTTTTGCATTTGGTATTTAGATGTGGCTGCTGAAGACTGGTGAGATCATTTTTCAAGTCTTAAAAACCATGAATAGCTAAATATCCTCTTCTTATTTGAATTGTCCACAATAGCACACAACCATAAGCTCCCCTTCACTGTGTGAACTATGGAAAATCTGTGCAAAATGGGGCAGGAGGGCCATGAAAGGTACAGTGATGGGACACAAATATTCCCTCCCACACTATAGCTACTATTTCTTCCATTCAGGGGGAAGACTAGGATAAAAATGGCAGACCCAGAAGAAAGACAGAGCTAGAAGATAGGGAACATGCCTTTTCACCATACTGGTATCATCTCTTTTCAACCCAAGTAGCTAGTCAAAGTTGGAGCCCTGTAGATATTCCAGTTGGGATTAAAAATTTGTAATAGTTAGGTATTTCTTTACTGCAATTTTATTTTCAAAGAACCTACAGGTGCTATTTTTGGGCAGACTCTGTTATGCCTTGTTTTAAGTATGGCCCCTGACTGATTCTCTACACATGACTGGATTGGAGGATTCATTCATTCATCAGTTTAAAAAGGTTAAGTCAATTCATAACAAAACAAACCTCAGCTTTGTCCAACAGCTTGAGGAGTCCTGAAATGGTAGCTCTCAAGAACCCAACTCAAACAGAAAGAAAAAAATAATTTAACAAGTGTAGCCAGACAGGCCCCTTCCCCCGTCACATCAATCTTGCTTACCCCTCTGAGGTGCCTGTATACAGGGTAGAGAAGGAGCAATAAAATCAGCATAGTCTATGCTGGCTCATCTGATCCTGAGAAGCTGAAAACATTGATATGAGAAGAGAACGATTAAGGCAATAAGCTGACCTCGAGGCTGCGAGAACTGCCCTGGCTGGCACCTATGTTGATACAATCACACACAGTCATCCCTGGGAGAGGAATCTCCCACTGAGAGAAGAATGCCCAATACTTCCAATTTAGTTATCTCTGTTACAAGGGAGTTGTGAACTTAATTTACACTTGTAAGAACTGGTGTCACGAAAGACAGACCAGCACCATTTGGCATCACAGATAAGAAAGAGAAATCCATGACCCCATGGGTATAAAGATGGGTCCAGCAGCACACTCACTTTGAGTGTCAATCTACCATCTACCTGCTGGTCGGGTTAGGTGACTGACCTCCCGAGGTCCATGGGGACACCCACCTCGTATTTTCGTCTTTCCGAGGAATTGAGGGACTGATCCTGGCTTGATACGCTGGGACCAAGCGATGCAGAAGGGGGTAAAAATTGTACCAGTATGTGTCCTTTTGTTTTAGTGCATGCATAGAATAGAGCTCTTTAAAGATTAAGCTGTCACTTGGTACCATTACTTTCTATCTTCCTTTTTCCTATGTAACCATAAAATCTGTATTTGCTATCAGTTAAGAAATAGAGCAATAGCCATTGTAACCATATGATTTATAAGCTTCTTTAATAAACCTGTAAGGGTATGTCTACACTACCCCGCTAGTTCGAACTAGCGGGGTAATGTATGCATACCGCACTTGCTAATGAAGCCCGGGATTTGAATTTCTCGGGCTTCATTAGCATAAGCGGGGAGCCGCCATTTTTAAATCCCCGCTGCTTCGAACCCCGTGTAGCGCGGCTACACGGGGCTCGAACTAGGTAGTTCGGACTAAGGTGCCTATTCCAAACTACCGGTACACCTCGTTTCACGAGGAGTAACGGTAGTTCGGAATAGGACCCTAGTCCGAACTACCTAGTTCGAGCCCCGTGTAGCCGCGCTACACGGGGTTCGAAGCAGCGGGGATTTAAAAATGGCGGCTCCCCGCTTATGCTAATGAAGCCCGGGAAATTCAAATCCCGGGCTTCATTAGCAAGTGCGGTATGCATACATTACCCCGCTAGTTCGAACTAGCGGGGTAGTGTAGACATACCCTAACTGTTTAAGCTTTAACCTGACTCCTTCGGTTGCTGTAACAGAACCAAGCACAATTTAAAAGAACTTCAGCCGGTCATAAGGGACAGGTATAGGAAGAGCTTGGGCGTTTTGGATCGTGTCCCTCCCAGAGGACAGATCCATTGGGGCATCTCTCAGTCTTCCCTAGGCTGTCCGCTGCAAAGGGATCCTGTATCCTCGCAGCTGAAATCTGAGATGTAATAAGCTCTTCCTATAAACTCTGGGGCATCTGTCAGCCTGTTGGCTGCTCTCTGTGACGGGACCCCGGTCCTAGCGGTAAAGGCACAGACGTTAAGCCTTTTCTCGGGGCGCCCTTCAGCCTCCTAGGCTGCCTGCTGTGACGGGACCTTGCGTCTCAGCAGTTGAAGACTTGGGTGTAACACACACACACACACACACACACACACTGCTCTGACCGTCGGCTGACAACAAGTTACTTAACTTAAGAATAGTTAATTACTGTAGGGACAGTTTCATAATATCATAAGAATTTTATTGCCACCCAAATCTTCGGGACTTTTATCTTCTTGGATTTCTTTTCAGTGTACTCCTGAGGCATATCTATTGTATCTGTGGGAATTGCTGTCTGTGACAGGTTTTTGTCCATTCTGTTTAAGCAGGGAACTTAATGTCACAATTTTCTCAGTTTTGGTATCTGCAGTAATATTCTCTGATTCAAGAGACGGCTGAAAGCCTATCCCCTGACACTGCCTTATGAATAACTTTAGGTTTAGCCCTGGGACCCAAGGTATCCTGTATATCATTTTGTCTGAGTCATTCCTGTATAGGGTCCCTGCCAAAGCTTACCTAGCTTGGGGTTCCTACACTTTTTTGTCCTAGGATCGTGCAACCAGACCAGCTTGCCTCTTTTAAATGTTTCCCTATATTACCTGACTCCCTACAAACTTTTCATTTGATCAGAGGCTATTCACATCTTTACTATGGAGAATTTGTGAACTTTTTCACTTGTGGATTCTTGGGTTTCTACACAGTCCAAAAGGTTCATAACCTGCAGAGGAATAAAAGAATATGTGCAGACATGAGGAGAGTTGGGATATACTTTGTATTCTTGATGACTGCTGTTCTGTACATCATAAAAAGGAATAGAATATGCTGGTCCCAGGCCCTTTGGTGCTTTACTACAAAGGTAATCAGCTACCCTCTAAAGCCCACAAAGCCATCTCATTGGAATTGCTGGGGAGTAAATGTGTGGATCCCTAGAATCTCACCAATCTGTTGAAATGCTTTGGATTCAAACCTTTTCTCGATCTGTGTATCTTACCTAGGACTCTGATTCTGATGAATTCATTCACTGGGACCCACATCATCTTGATTTCTGATTAGATATGCCTCAAGTCAATTTGTGAAGTACTCTAACTTCTGGCAAGTATTGATTATTCCCAGTCTGTCTTGGGTAAGGGCCCGAGAACATGAATGGCAATGGACTTCAATGGTGCTACCATAGGATACTGCTGCTAAGAGACCTTGCCAATTTTACTGGGGAGCAGGAAGGGGAGAGAGCTTTTCTTTGCAAAGGTATGTCTACACTGCAGAGTTTTTCCAGAAAAACGGCTGTTTTTCCAGAAAAACTACACTTATGTCCCCACTGCTATGGCGTTCTTTGGACAAAGTCAAAAGAATGGAGAAAAAGGCATGTGTGAACACGGAAGAATGTTTTTTCGAAAGAGGCCTCCAAGAAAAAGCACAGGTGCCCTGGTGGCCACTCTGTCCACAGTAATCACAACTGAAATGCGAGATAGCATTCGCATTGATTGGATGCTATCTTTCAAAAAAGTAGATCGCTTTTTATTGCGCTTTTGCTGTGCAAACGCTCTCTTTTGAAAGAAGTTTTTCCAGAAGATCTCTTCCAGAAAAGCTTCTTCGGAAAGAAGCTTTCAGTCTAGCCCAAGGGAAGCAGTACTTTTCCTGCACTAGTTTTCTATGTCCAGCTTGCATTTTACCCAGAAGAAATTCTCCCTTACTTGGCTAAGGTTTTTGCAATCCCAACATGTCCAGCAGTTTAATGATCATAATATTGTCTCAGAGCCACTATTTTTAATATAGCTGACTGCATTTGCCAATTCATTTTCTGCTCAGATACTATTGTGATGTTATAAGAATCTTCACTTCAGGAAGTTTATAGTTGCTCTGGGGTCCTTTCCTGCAACTCCTTCCCCATTGTTCCAGTGGACCAACCAGGAACAGGGGTACTTCTGCAAACTGGAAAAGAGGCACACTCATCCCCTTTAGTGAGTAATTGCTTGTGCTCCTGCTTGGGGCAGTGTTTGCAATTAAGCCTCCCAACAAAACCATCTGGAAAAGGCAACAGCATTAACATGACAGGCCTGTGTGTGATTGTGAAATCATAGTGCTGTGGTTTCTCCAGCCATCTGGCAAGCTGTCCTGCTGGATTGCTGAGTCTAAAGAGCCATTGCAGGGAACTCAGTCAGCATAAACTGTCTTCCATACAGATACTGATGAAAGCGTTCTTTAGGTTTAAATACTGCTAGGAGTTCTTTTGGGGGTGGACAATAATCTCTCTGAGGAGAATTTGGACATTGACTAATAAGCTACCACCCTCTTAAGTACTCTGTTCTTCTGTCAATACTGTCCAGACAAGGAACAGTCAGAGCCTTTTTCAACTCTGAAAATGCTACATCACATCTGCAGACTGCAAAAATGGTTTCCCTTTCTCACCTAAACTATGCAGTGGTTTTCCAATATTAAAAACCTACAAATGATCCTACTGCCCTATAAAATGCCACACGTGTTGGCATCGGGAATTAGCCAGCAAGGCATAGCCTCAATTTTCTTGTGTCCGTGGAAATTACTTCCTAATTAATTGTGTGCCAAGCTGTATTACTTTTTTGGAACCACTCACGTGTCTTTGGATTCAGTTTCAAATAAATCACCTTCAGATTATCACAATTCATTTATTTTAATACCTGTTCAAACATTTTAGCATGTGCCAGGATGTCCAAAGGTGCAACACGCAAGCTAATAGTGGCTTACCTGGTAATACTTACTCCATTAGCTTCAAGTGTGGCTGGTGAATTGCACAAGTCAAAAGCCATCAGTTTATATGGTCACAAACCTTGTCCTACTGTGAAAACAAGTTCTTATTCGTTGTCTTTTCGATCCATTTGCATTTGTCAGTGCTCACTTTTACTGAATCTGTTACAATATCCAAGGCATTATCTACTGGTGGTGGCATTATCTAATGGATAAGAAACCTTTAAAATTACTTCCAGTAAGTTTCTATAGTCTACACATACCTGGTGCTGCAACCCTTTTTCTTTATCAGAACTGTGGGTGAAGCTCCATAACTGGCTGAAGATTCAGTAATGCTGTTGTCCTGATTAGGGATGTAAAATTTTAATTAATTGGCTAATCGAATAGTCAATGCAATTGGTGGGTCAAATACTCAATTAGTAGATAAGAATGCTCCGCGTTTGGAGTGTAGCAATAGCCCCAGGGCTTTTGCTATACTTCAAAGGTGAAAGTGCTGCAGGGAGCATGGGGCCAGCAGGGGACTCAAGCAGTTCCCCCACTGGCTCCAGGCTCCCTGTGGCATTTCAAAGCTGCCAGCTGAGTCCCCAGCTGACCGCGGGCTCCCTGCAGCACTGCCACTTTGAGCCCATGTGACATTTGAAAGTGGCAGTGTTGCACAGAGCCTGGGGTCAGCAGGGGACTCCCAGCTGGCCACAGGCTGCATGAGTCATTTCAAAGCGGCAGTGCTGTGTGGAGCCCAGGGTCGGATCTCAGGCTCCATGCAGCTCTGCTGCTTTGAGACACCCCCTCCTCTTTCACCCCTGCCCCTTGCTGCCTCTTTCTGATAGAGGCAACAAGGGGTGAAGGGAAGCGACTAGTTGACTACTGTGTCGACTATCCAATAAGCATTTGCTTATCAGATAGCTGATTAGTTGTTCACAATCAGCTGATACATATCCTTAGTATTCGGTAGTGCCTTTTCTCTTTCTGCTGCTGAAACTGGTGAGGTGCCTGCTTAATGAGTCCATTTCCACCAGAATCAATCTTGTGCTGGACCAGTGCAGTACAACTTAGATCTTTGTTGGCTCAAGAGCACAACTCCTGGTTCATAACCAAAAAGTCTCTTCCCCATTTAATTGTGCAGTCCTGGGTCCAATACAAAGGCTAGGAGCTCACCTTCACCCTTTTCTGACCTTCACCCTCTTCTCAGTTTTCTTTTATAGAGGATCTGACAGTTCACAATTTCCAGCTACAGTCCCTTCTTTATTGATGGCTCAGCAACTAAGCTGGGGTCAATTCAGATCCCCAAAAGCTTTAGAAGCCAAGACTCTCTCCAATACCTTGGCTGTGTCTACACTGGGCCACTTATTCCGTAAAAGCAGCCGCTTTTCCGGAATAAGCTGCGAGCTGTCTACACTGGCCGCTTGCTTTTCTGGAAAAGCAATGACGATCTACTGTAAAATTGTCAGTGTTTTTTCGGGAAAAACTATGCTGCTCCCGTTCGGGCAAAAATCCTTTTCTGGAAAAACTGTTCCAGAAAAGGGCCAGTGTAGACAGCACAGTAGTCTCTTCTGCAAAAAAGCCCCGATCGTGAAAATGATGATCGGGGCTTTTTTCCGGAAAAGCATGACTACATTGGCCACGGACGCTTTTCCGGGAAAAGTGCTTTTCCGGAAAAGCATCCTGCCAATGTAGATGAGCTTTTTCCGGAAATACTTATAACGGAAAACTGTTCCGTGTTAAGCATTTCCGGAAAAGGGTGCCAGTGCAGACGTAGCCCTTGTGTCTAAAAACAAGTTTAAATCACTCCTCATCTTTGCCTTGCTGGAAAGCTACCACATTATATAGTTATTACAGTGCATTCTGCCCCTAATGCTAGGATAATTCATTCACTGCAAACACATTGCCTACATCATTTCTCTTACCTTTAAAGGGATTTCTACAGACTGAATTGGCAAGACACCTTTCCTGGTATTGTTTTCATGGATATTACCAGTAATGCAATTCAAATATATCAGTTCTTCCTCTGTCACAGTTACACAGATTTCTTGCTTGAATTTCAAAGTTCCAGTCTTCAAACCCAGTTTTGTTATTCTAGTTATAGTCTCTATTTGAGATCAGTTAAGCCATTTTGGATCCTCCTTTTAAGCACATTTGACCTTATAGCTTACTTTTGAGCCTGTGCCAGTTATTCCTATGATTTGTGATATACATATCACACAATCAATAGCTAAACTCAAATCTAAGCCAAAACTGTGGGCTGATCCTTGTACCACCAAACTCTGCCTCTGATGATAGGGTTTGAACTGAGTGGCCTATGAATCCCTTCAAGTTTGTAACTTACAGATGACAGGATAGGTTTGCGCATATTCTCATCTTTCAAACATGCTTTCATGAAATGAGGTAAATTGGCAGTTGGAGAGAGACATGAATAAGAGTTCAAGACAATTCTTTTGTTCAGTGAGAAGACTCATCATATTTTGATACATTTTTCACAACAATTATGACCACACTTTATGTTCATACCTGTATATTTTTCACAAAAATAAAAAAACTGCACCTAATGTACTTTTCCCATAGTATTATGTATAATAAAGTGTTTACACTAGGAAGAATCACTAGCTTTGTTATATTAAAAATGCTAAAACTGAAATTCGCAAGTCACAGTAGAAATGAGCTGCCTCTTCCTATGTTCTGTAGTAAAGGTTTGAAAAATGCAGTAATACATTTTTTACATAACATAGAAACAATGAGCACTCGTGATAATTTTTAGCCCAATTGTGCAAACACTTAATACCATATATAATATTTAAAATCAATGTGATAGACAATAAAAAAGAACAGGGATGGAGGTGGAGACAGAGCTTATTCAGGATTCTCCCCTACATGTATCAAAGGGAGTTTTGCCACTGACTTCTAGTGGAGCAGGATTTGTTTTATAGGGTACTAGAAGATTTGCCTGGTGTTGCTCGGGTCTGGAACTCAATTTTTGTTTTGGGGAAAATAAAATGAAAATGTACATGCTTCATTTATATCATTGCTCTGAGATAGGGCTGGGGATGAGGGGCTCAGTATACAGTCTGCCCCAAAGAGAGAGGACTACTCCAACCCCTTCTCTCTGCAGCAACTTGGGACCAGATGAGAAGTGCCTCTCCATGGCTGCTGCAGCTGCAGCAGGTGCTAGAGGAGGGGTGCGTGTATCTTGGTTGGGGGCAGTTCCATGTTCGTCTGCCCCTGCACTTCCCAGACAGTGAGGAATGCAGCAAACTGCACTTTTTTATTTCTGTGATAAAAGGGAACAGTCAGCAATGTTCCTATACAAATCAGGGTGGGGGAGCATCAGCCCCTCCTGTCTTCCCTAAAAGGTTCCTAGAGGGTAGGAGGCTCAGGGCTGGGGCAGTCCTGGAGGGAGGGCACACGCACAGCAATCCTCTTTCATCTGTCTGGTGATTGTTTTTCTTTTTTATATAGTTTTATGAGAAGCAATCTCATTTCAGGCACATCTCGTTTTCCTGGTACAACCAAACACTTACTTTGCTTTAAGTTATGTTAAGAAGAAGCTGTACGCTGAATTTGGTGGTCCCAGCTCTTACTGTTTAGGAGGAATTCTCGAACAAACAGAAAGACAGATGGATGGACAGGGTTTCAACTATATAGTAGATAAGTATGCTGCAAAGACAAACCTGCAGCATAGAATGTCAGAGCCTGGGTCATTTTGACTTGGGCTTGTGGAGTATGGGATGTAGCAATAAAGAATAGCAGCCTTGATGTTTGTGCTCAGGCTGGAGCCCAAGCACTGAAATCCAGAGGGAGAAGCAGTGTGAATCCAGGCTATTATACAAGCCCAAATATATACACTGTTCTCCCCCCCCCAAACAAACAAAATCCAGAACAGCTTCCTTTTTTTATTCATCCTGTTACTATCACTTTGATCTCTTAACTAGCTGACTCTATCTGTATTGATCACCAGGGGGCACATCACAGCTTGCAGAGCATATAATACTTTGTACCTGTTGTGCTTATAAGTAAACACGCTTATGAAATGTCTCAAGTTACAGCCCTCCATGCCATTGAACTTTCCTTTTGGCTCTTTCTTCTCCAGTTTCATACTGAATTATTACCTTCTCTGTTAATTAAATGATATCTTTCTATTACAATAGATGGAATAGCTTAGTCAAAACAGACAAAAGTGGTTAAAATAAAATCGAGGGTAGGGGGTTTGCACTACAATTAGCTGAGTTTCTTTTCTTTAACTGAAAGCAAGGATTAGATTAATGAATATTTAAAATAAAAGCAAAATACCGCAATTCATGCCAAATAATCTCAATGGGATTTCCCATTTACCCCAACAGCACAATGAAAAAATCCTCCTTTCCATCAATAAAGTAAGACTAAGTCACCACTTGTAGTGTAATTGAAGATTCAGGGTGAATTTCACTCAATTTCTTCAAGAGGACATGTGCAATGGAGATTGGGAGTGCACAGAAAAAAACAAATAGAAGAAATGGTATAAAATTAAACCAAAAAAATGCACATAGAAGAAAATGTTCAGAACCCATTTCTGAAGTCCCAATGTGAGCAAAGCTGTCATTGTCTTTCTTTGAAAAATGGCTAGCACAGAATCAGGCTTAGCGAAAAATTAGTAATGTGCACAGTCAACTTGTTTTCTCTTCTCCCTCTATAACTCTCTCCTCTAATTCCCTAGTCTGAGATGCAGAAGTTTCTTATCAGTGCTCCTCCTCTGACCCCTATACTTTCCCCTGTGCTCCTTTTCTATCCCATCTCCTGATCTTTCTCTCTAACCACCTCTCATCCCCTCCCTTTCTCTTAACCTCTCAATCTCTGGAAATTTTGTTTATCAATACAAGTACAAGTAAGGGAGTCACTACCAGGACTCCCCTAAAATAACCTTGTAACCTCCTTGCAACTCCCTTTTGAATCAGTACCCCTAGTTTGAGAAATGCTGGTGTCCTCAGTGAACTTTTATAGTATGATGTAAAAGCACACAAGAGACGAGCATGGGCCAGGCTGACTAGAAATCTGTGATACTGTTTTGGGGGCAATAGTGTCTAATTAATAGGTGGAAAGAACTGTAGTAAACCTACTTTCATCCAGAGCAGGATCCATCAGGAAATCCGTGTCACTTAGCAGGGAGATAAATGAAGACATTGATCTAGCTTGCTTCTGCTTTCCTTAATTAATTTTACTTTGTGATTTAAGTTTCAATTGGTTAGTACAGCAGTAAATCAGACACCTTACTCTTTAAAATACATCAGTATATTAACATTGTGATCGGAAATTGTTTCCAATAACTTATTGCTTATGTTTATATGCTTCTTTTGGGATTTAGCTTTTAATTCTTTAGCAAGCTCTGGAAGCAAAAATAAAGCTAAATTTAGGAAGATGAGATGGTATAAACATATTACTTTCCCTTCCCTATAAAACTATTGGACTGACCATTGTTCATTGTGTTTAATTCCTGAGTTGATGATTATCCTAAATTATATCCTGTTTGAAATATATTTTTTTCTTAATGTGCCAGTATGGCCTGTGTGCTTCTTACTAAAACTTCCCATTATTCTTCAGAATATTGCCTGAAAAACATGTGCCTGCCTATATCCAGACTGATTCATCTAGAAGGAAGCATCTCGGAAAGATTAAATTTCAATGTACAGTTCAGGGTCAGAACTCTTCAAAAGTTAGAGCAATGAATCCTTTCAAACCTCTCTTAACTGAAACTAAATGCTGTTGGTCTGAGGAGAAACACCAAGGATTAATGAGCACAGGGACTGCACTACTCTCTGCCTCCCAAAAGATGGATTCCAGGCCAACCTGAGGTACGCTGAGGAGGGACTGTGTGGGAAGCTTGCACTAGCATTCCCTCAGCTATACCCATTCAGTGAATAAATAACAGACTTCAGCCTCTAGGACTGCAAGATCACATGTTTCACAAGTGCTAGATACACTGTAACTTTTCCCCAGGCCCTCCCTATCAAAACCAAATTTTCTCCCAATTAAAAAAAAAAAAAAAAGAAAGCCACATGAAATCCCAGTCAAATCCACTTTCTTAAAGTAGAATTGCTCTGAGCATTCTGAAGGGGTGGCTACATCATTATGGTGAAAATGAAATGCACGGCATTAACAATTTTTCCTCCCTGTAGGTTAGATTATGCCTTTAGAGTGGGGGTGGGGAACTGATGTGGCCCCTGGCTTGCGTGGATCCAGCCCCTGAGGCTCAAGGCCTTCCCTAGCATTGGGGAGCCTATGCTGGCACTCCAACACTCACTGTCCCCGAGCACACACAATCTAGTAGGCTGGGGCTCCCTAAGCTCTGCTGTGGGAGAGGAATGTGGGAAGCATCTTTCTCCTCAATTGGGGGCCACATCGGTGAGAGGGTTTTTTGTTTACTTGTGTGTGGCCCCCCCAGCTGACTTTTCCGTGGGTCAGTGGCTCCCCAACCCAAAAAAGGTTCCCCACCCCTGCTTTAGGGACACAATCCTGAGCAAAGACCGGTGTGTAGGCTGTACCAACTCAGGAGCAGGTATTCTGACTCAAGGTATCCTCTCTGAGGCTGTGTCTAGACTACACAGTTCTATCGGAGAAAGAGACGCAAATTGTGAACTGCAATTGCGTATCTTTTTCCGATTCCTTTTTCGGAAGAGGCTTTTCTGTCATTTGGCACATCGACAATGGGCCAAATGTCAGAAAAATCCCTTATTCCTCGTAAAATGAGGTTTACAGGGATGCCGAAAAAACGCATCTGCTTTTCTGAACACCACTGCACTAGCCAACAAGGAAGTGAAGGTCTGTCTACTTCTGGTCTATTTTCACCCACTTGCTCAAGAAGGGGAGGAAGTGTACATGATGGATCATTGATGGCTTAGACCCCAAGGGTCTCAAACTGCATGGGCAAGCAGTGGAATGTAAGTACCAATTTAGCCCTCTAACAGGTACAAACTCCATCTCTCCTTAGTAAGAATGGCAATAACAGGAATACTGAAGACAGTGACAACCTCAGTGCAACTTAGGTATCATTTTAGCCGGCGTATGTTTGTGAAGTAATTTAAAACTTCTGCAGACTTACTAAAATGAGGTTAGCTATTGATTCCCAAATCAGTTTCCTTGGTTGCCTTCCCATCAGCAGATGTCTTGAATGTTCAGTTTTTCATTATAGTGTTTAATATCCTAGGGAAATAAAATGTATAAGCTTTTTACAAGCTAAGTTAATCTGCTGTTCTTGCAGACTGCAGGATATGTGTAGTACATCTCTCAGCAGGGAAATAATAATTAAAAAAAAACACCCAATTGGTTTTTTTAAATAACTTCTAAAATTTTATAACACACCCAGGAATCAGTCAGACCATCCCCAGCATGACTTACCCTGCATTTCACCAACAGTTCTGTCAGCAAACATGCATTATCTATAACCCCCTTCGTAAACATAGGAGGTATAAACTAAAGTATTTAACAGTCAATGTGTTAAAGTAAGTCCTGCTGCCAATGTTCTTTGCCTGTTCACTTTCCAGCACAAAGTCATGTCAACTCCAAAAATTTTACATTGCATGAATCATGACATTTTCCGAGAACATCAAAGTCAGCCAATTGTTCTCTTGGCTGTGCAACATCACTGGTGAAATAAGGGACCATCAAATTTTGTAGAATTTGTGATCAAAAAGCAACAAGACTTCGACTTGAATAAAATGTAAATATTTTAAAAATAAACTCTCCATGTCTTTGAAATTAAACTATGCATTTGTTCCACTTAAGGTTCTACATGCAAAAAAAGAAAAATTCTCTAAAAAAAATAGTTTTATGGTCAGAGCCATCTTAACCTAACAGCTATTAGGAGAAGCAGCTGCATTTACCACTATTCCCTAATCTACACTAGGAAGTTATTTTGAAATAACCCTCCTTATTTCAAAATAAGCAGAACAACCACAGTACTAAGCCTGTCATTTTGAAATAACAGTTTTGTTTTGTTTTTTTAAATCTGTACTCATGCTTTCTATGAGGAAAGCCATTTATTTTGAAATAGCATTAGTGTGGATGTTCTGGTGCTACTAGTTCAAAATAACGACTCTCCAGAGTAATTCGAAGTAATTACTCCCCAGTGCTCCCTGGGGTTCTAAGTCGAGGTAGCGCATCCACAATAACAGGGCCTGCCTTGGACTAATTTCAAGGTTTCCCTGTAGTGTGGACACACTATTTTGCTTTTGCTATTTTGAGACTTATTAAATTGATTTTAGTTATTTTGAAATAGTTTCCTTGTGTAGACATGTCCTGTGTTTGAGTTGTCCAGTTAATCCCTCTTTAATGAGTCTCTATCTTTGTATCATAAGCAGCACACTATGAGACCAAACAATTACAAAATAAAAATGGGAAAATATGAATTCACTTTAGCGTTCTGCATTGAGAGAAATCATCACGTGATTTAGAAAAGGGGGTTTGACAAAGCATGGTCTTGCTTTGGTCTTTTGCTGTGTTTACACAAACTGTCTGGAGACCTTCTGTTGTTAAATGCGTAGTTGTTAAATGCGTAAATGTGTAGTTATTTACATTGGCTTTCTACCACCGTATCTGAATCCATATACAACATTATTTACAGCACTAGTTTCTTTTCAGCCTCTGCCTAGATGAGAAGATAGATCTTTCCACCTAAAGATCCTTCCTAGTCTGGCTCTGTTAGCCTTTCCCCAACCTCATACTTCCTTTCCGTGAATTCTTCTACCCCTTGTGCTATTGGACTAGTTAGCTCTTTAGTCTTCCTCAAGCCTATTCCATTCCACTAATTAGGCAAAGTCAGGTCCACTCTGGGAGAATTAATTGGTGTCTAAGTGATCAACATTCTAACTATGCTGTTAGTTCCCACTACTCTGTCACAAGGATTTTCAAGGATATCTCTCATGTCTTGACAAACGCAAAAACAATCTGTGATCTTATGTACATTTAAAAGGCCACAATGCTGCAGCCAAGGTAATATTGCAGTATAGTCATTACCTACATTGACAGGTACCAGAGACATGGTACTTAGGTCAAGGGGAGAATTTCTCAAAATCTAGAACTTTTTGTACTGGGGGTTGGGTTGGCTTCACTACATCACTCAGGGATATGGATTTGGATTTAAAGTAGACTAGACCTGGAATACAACAGTGGGCAGTTCCTTCTATTTTTAAACACTAAATGCTTTTCCTCTATTTGTTGAGTGAAAAGTAAAGGATATGCATATATATGAAAGGTCAGAGTTAAGGTTATTTGTAAAAACTTAAATTCAGATTATTACTTTCAAGTGCATTTTATAGCTACACCACTCTGACAAAGTTGTTTTAAAGAATCTGTTTAAAATGTTAGCCTGATCATATCATTTCTAGCTGAGAATTTAATATTATATAAAATTGTAATATATATTGTTTTTTATTTTCCTTGAATCTAATAAGTTCCACTGATGTCATCCTCTTTCTTTAAAACTGATACACTTTTTTGTTTTACTGGTCCAGATGGAAGAATATATAAACTCTGCAACCTATGAAAGAATGCGGAAGAATCATGACAATTTTTGATTCTAACATTGTCACATCTATAATGGGGGTTGCTAAAATTTGTCACTTAGAGTAAGAAAAATTTGAGGTATCTAACCCACCTCTCCTTGCATGGAGTTTGAAGAGCACCAGCCCACGTGCAGATTTTTGAAATAACCTTTCTCCACTCCTAACTGTTTATTATGCTGAAAAGTGTCCATTTATTCCTACACTTTCTTCCCTTTGTATACTATCAATTGTTTTACATCAAGATAGATCTTTATCTTATCACTACTGTAGTTGGTTTTCCTTAATAGCCTCTCTGAGGGACTGTATCAAAGGCTGAAAATCCAAATTGGTTCCCCTTTAGCCATTTTGGTTGACTTTCTCAAATCATTCTAGTATATTAGAGACACAATTTTCTTTTGTGAAAGAAAGCAAGTCTAGTTTACACCCATCATACCACGTCACCCATGTATTTTATAACTTTGTTTTAAATAAATGCTTCCTCCAATTTTTAACAGAGAAGTGATGGACAATAACAAAAAACAAAAAAAAAATCTCAAGATCATGCTTAACACTTTTTTAAAGCAAGGCACAGCATTTACTGCCCTCTACTTACTCAAGCCTGCATTTTGCACTTAGAATTATTTTTCAGCAAAAGGAAGATTTGTTTTCTCAACATCATATACCCATTTCTCCAGAGTGTTTCAGGAGTGTTACAACTTTACTTTCTATTGAAAAAGTGTGCTAAGATTAAGCTGCATTTATTGGCATGGATTAAGACTGAAGAAGGAAATCATATTTAGGGCAAAGAGTGTGTGCTTGTATTGCTTATTTTTATACTAGATAGTCACACAGGTGGATTTGCAACAGCTAATTCATTTCCTTTTTTATAATGGCTACTTGATGCCATGTACAAACACAGTTAAATGTATCTTTCATTGTTCTGTGTTCACTACTTCACATGCTTTACTGCTGCATCTAGTACATAAATAGCATGAAAATAAAAACAGGCATTTTCCTCTTGCTTTGTCTACATGGAATTTTCTGATACAGAGACCTTGCCTATAGAATTTATTCCTTCTGGAAATTCATTGAGTGTGATCATCTACAGGGCAGACTTCATCTAGTGAATTAGGTTTTTCAATACTTTTTTGAATGGTAATTTGCGATATATGAAACAATGGAAGGTACTAGTCAGATATTGTAGACATTATGGTACTACATACATAGTAATTGAGCTACAATGATATTGGTTGATATTGTCTATCATAACTGTATGTTTTCAATTTGCATGACTGTCCTAGATTTCATAGAAGTAAGTGTCATACACAAATACTTCAAATACAAATTTCAGTAATGGTTTATTTAAGCCTTTGATGACTCCATGGTGATGCTTCTGGAGTAGTTTAAGTGCACTTTCTGTGGGAGATCCCCAACACTTCCTATTTTATAACCTGCCTCGTTCAAGGCTCCAGGCATAATTGGAAACTGATGTTATTTATTGAAGCTTGATGTCTCTTTCTTACTCACTTTTTCTCTGTCCTTGGTAAGACCAGAAGACAGAATAATGTAGAAAATTATCACAACTTCATTACAATTGCCATAAAATAATTAGTATTTCGTATTGTTCTGTCCTCTGTCCTTTAGCAAACATACTGATTGTTTTAAAATCTTTTATCTATGCAGCTTGAGGAGTACTTTGTGAGAGTTAATCGCTCTCTCTGCCAGAATAATGAGCTTTTTGTTAGTTTTTTTATCTTTAGAATTTGTCTCTTCAGACCGGCTGAGGTACCCTTTCCTTTCACACTTAACATTATAATACCTATACAGGGACTGATAGAGTTTCTTGGATTTGTGATTATATTAGTGAAGGATGTCAAACAATGTGATGCTTCTCCACTAAACAAAACAGAAACATTGCATACACTGTAGATTTCCAAAAACACCCTGTGGGAAAAGACTTCCAGTTTCTCAGAGTATATGCAAGTGAACCTGAGTAACGCTGTAGCTTGTTGAGGAGACCTGTTGGGAAATTTAGCATTTTGATTTTCATACTGGTCTTGAAAGTCTTAAGAGCTATGACAATTAAAATACTTTTTCATCTGCCTTGAGAGTCCCCCAAAATATAAATAGTTATTTAGAGAGTTGTGACCAAGTTCTGATAACCAGCAGCAGAATCAGCCCTCTGGTCACTGTAAATGTAATTAGCTCCTGAGTGAGGGACTGACTGAAGGAAAGAATGGCTAGTGTACTAGATCAGCCTGTGTTAGGGAGAGCTAAGGAGGTCACTAGCCTTTTAACTGCAAGAGTAGAAAAGGAACACAAGAAGAAAGTGCAATGGAGAGGAATCTCTTGGCATGAAGTAAGCTCTGTTATGATGGTATAACACTATAACAACTACAGCATGGGATTGTAAGTGTGGCGGCTTATAAAACACAAATCAAATACATAGTAGTGCTCATGGGACTGGATGTGTCAGAGTCATGTATATAAGCAGAGAGCTGTACCTTGTCACATGGTTAAATGATATTCCCTCAGATTTAGAAGAAAAATATTCCAATTTATTTTGTGAAATGCCTTGAGCTAAATTTATTTTGATCTCAGGTATATAAAACTTCAAGAGTTAGAATACAGGAAGACTTAAAAAATGATGGTGGTTACGTGCTTACAGGAAGGGAAGGATGGTGTTTCTGTTAATCTATCACAACTTTCCTGTCTGATGAGCATTATTCTCATCTTGCTTGGGTTTAGTTTCAGGCAACCACTTTTCATCCCTGTATGATCTTCCCTAGACATTGTGATATCTGTGGCAGCACCGGTTGTATCTATGACAAATGAGATATATAGCCAACTATCATTAGTGTACTCATCACAGAATCTATTTTTTCTCACTAATTCTCCAAATGATCTTATAGTAGACATTGAAGGAGTATGGCAACTTTCAGGATCTTGCACATCTGGGCTTTTGGAGAAGACAAGGAGTTGCCTACCACCATTCTCTGTTGCAGAGAAATGACTGGAAATATTGTAGCTAAGCAAATAATGTGCTCAAGCTTGAGTATTCACTTAAAATGAATTTCCTTCAGTTGTGCTTAGCCCTACTTTCATTAGTCATCAAGATAGAATCCAGAGCTAGAAGCAAGACACTGAATCAGACCTCTAAATGCTTGAACTTTAGGGAGTAAGGTTCAGATTTTTAAAGGTGGGTAGGCACCTCATTCTCATGGAAGTTAACAATAAGTTGCTTAAATACTTTTACAAATTTACCTTTAAATCCTGTATAGTGGAACAGACTGTAGAGGGAAGAATGATCTCACATTAGCCTGTGTTGTAGTGTCTTTGGTTTGTGAATGTGTTTTGTTTGCACAGGTATTCATGGAAAGCAACATTTAAATTTGTACCTATGAATAACTCCTCATTTATCTGTTTTTTTTTAACATGACTTCAGCATGAAAATTATCACTGTTAAAAGACTGTGTTACTTCAGTGGTTTTCAAACTGTGGGTCTGGACTCCAGATTAGGTTGTAACCCCACCTTAATGGGGTTGCCATAGAATCATAGTATACTAGAACTGGAAGGGACCTTGAGAAATTATCAAGTTCTCTGCCCTCATGGCAGGACCATGCACCCTCTAGATCATCCCTGATAGACATCTGTCTAACCTGCTCTTAAATATCTCCAGAGATGGAGATTGCACAACCTCCATTGGCAACGTATTCCAGTGTTTAACCATCGTGACAGGAAGTTTTTCCTAATGTCCAAGCTGCAGTTTAAACCCATTGCTTCTCTTCCTATCCCCAGAGGCCAAGGAGAAGAAATTCTCCCCCTTATTATCCATGCAGAGAACTGGGCTATAAACTGTTGTTCAGAATATTAAAAATGGCTCAGTTCAAATATTGCATTTTCCCAGTCCTCAGTTAAAAAAAAATCATATGTGGGCAATTAGGATTAAATCATCTTAATGCTTCTGAATTTAAAACCATGTGCTGAGGCCCAAGAACGTAACAATGGTAGTATTGGAGTATCCTACCCCTTGCCTCTCTGCAGTTAGGAAGATGATAATGACAGGTGATAAGTAGGCAGTTGCATGGCTCACAACAGTACTGCATTCATTGCTTTAAAGCAATGTTGAGTAGGAAACATGCACTACACTATGCCATCTGCAGAAGTCGGTTTTGCCCAGATAAGCTCATGATACTAGGTATGCATTTTTGTAAGTCTCTAAGGTGCTGCATGACTCCTTGTTTTTATACCATACCAAGGCACCAGTGAGGAATGAACTGAAACAAGTATTTATTGGTCAGGGTCTAGGTCAAGGATTTGATTGGGGTTGGAAAGAAGAATTGTGCAGAAAGTTTGAGGATGGTGGCTTTGAGGTAGATCTAGGTCCCATTCCATCTTAATTCTCTTCTGCATGTAGCAAATTCTTATCTGATTGAACTGAACTGATCAGCTGAGAATGTGATTTAAATGTGTAATTCACAAATTGTACTTCAAATTTTTAACAACTCTGCAATGGCATCTACTTTATTTTGCAACCTCTTCTTCAGTCCTTCTATAATCTGGTAAGATGTTAAAATCAAATTTAGATTTCTAGCTGATGTAGTTGATTGTAGAGGAACTGTGCAGAGAGTTGGTTAATTTATGCAAATTGTAACAAAGGATGTAACTTATTTAAACTATGATCATTATCCATATTATGAACTCCAATTCTCCAGGGTATTATTCCATCAGTCTTGACATGCAGCAACCTTTTCTTAGAGTAGATGCTTGTGCATTACCTGCCATTCACTCAAAGTCTGCGAAAATCATAGCATTACTGAGGGCTTTGTCAACAAATAAGCAAACAAATGAGTTGATCTGTATTTTAAATTTCCTTATCTGTCCTGTTATAGAGCTTTTATTATTTTTGTTTACACCAGAAAAAAACCTCATAGAACAGAAAGCAGAACCAGCAGTGAAGCGGGATGTTCATATTATTGCATGAGATAAATAGGCCATGTTTTGCAGAGTTTTTCCTTTTAAGATTGTATGGAAAACGTGCTTCTTAGAATACACCAGTGAAGAATTAATGAGTTTTAAGTTTTTAATATGGTTCGACTGAAGAAAGCAATCATTTTAAATGGTATGATAGGAGAAGATTTCAGTGATGCAGCCTAGAGAAATCAATGTAATCTTCACACAATGGATACTGAAATCCTTTCTGGTACGGTGTTCTTGTCCCACCTCCAAAGAGAGCCCATTCCCTGAGAATTATTCACTTGTTTGTGTTATACCCATACAATTATTTACCTAAGTGTAACTGCCACCAAGCAGATTTGAATCTGGGATCCCTGGAGCTTAGTGTAGGAGCCTCCACATCTTGAGCTATAAAGTCAGCTGGCACTAATCTTAGGCTGCTTTGCTCACTCATTCTGATCTCTCATTGTAGGTGGTTTAAGTGCCACTACGTAGGACTGTGACCCACATTCCTTAGGTATGTGGGTTACATAATTCCCCTAGCCAAGAAAGCACACCCCGAGCTTAAGATACCCAGTTGAGATCCCGGACAAGCCCCCAGAAATGTAACCCTTCTTCTAGGTAGCACCAGCAGCAGGTAGGGCTGAGTTCAATATCTAGGCCAGGGTTCTTCTCCATCCATCAAACACAGACCTGGCTTGAGCCCCTTCACACAACATGCCTGGGTACCTCTGGAAGGCAATGCTTCCCCACTCACATGCACAGAGTCTGAGCATAGAAAAGAAGCCTTTAATAAAAGGGGCAGGAAGTAACACAGCATTAATTTGGGAAAACACTACAGACAGAGTCCATAGAAAAACACCACACACAGTTCACAACCAAAACCACGAGTAAATGTCCCAGCTTAAGTAGGTTGACAATGTCCTTTTCCTTTCTGGCTCTAAGGTCCAGCAATGTAGATGTCCCCTTCACATGCCCAATACCTCTCTGCAACACACACAGTTGCTGCCCTTGGTCAGGGCAGCCCAGGGTTCAGAGGTGCAGCTGCAGAGTTCACTTACGCTCCTGAGTGGGGGAAAGGAGTAGGAGGCATCTCACTCACCATCCACCTGCTCACTGCTCTCTGGTGCCACTTTGCTGGCCATTCATCATCCTCTGGCCGCTCCACATGCCTCTCCAGCACCGCCCTGCTGACTGGTCATTGCATCTTCAGCTAGCTTGTGGTGGATATGGCTCTGGGCCAAACCTAGTGATTTCAGCTCTTGGCCCAAAGCATAGTCCAGCCACAAGAGATTCCAGCAGCCACCGGAGTACATGTACATACAGAAGAGACCCCCCCTCATGGAGTCTTCCTTTAATTCTATCATTGAAACAGTGGGGAGAAACAGGTTGAACCAGTCTTACAGCTCATGCCTGGCGGGTGTGCAGCCTGCTGACTCCATCCCCAGCTAAATCTATAGAGCTCTGAAAGAGCAGACTCCATCTATCCACCTATATTTACACTGTCAGGGTGTGTCTAAACTACATGGCTCCATCAATGGAGCCATGTAGATTAGGCTGATCGGCAAAGGGAAATGAAGCTGCGATTTAAATAATTGCGGCTTCATTTCCCTTTGCCGAACAAACAAATCTTCATGGCTCCATCGACGGAGCCATGTAGTTTAGACGTACGTGGGGGGGGGGGTGGAAATCGGGGGCAGCAGGGCTGGCCAGGAGGAGGGGGAGCGGAGTTAGGTGGAGGGAGATTGGGGGGAGGGGCAGCTGGCAGGCAACAGAGCTGGTGGGGGGAGGGGAAGAGGAGAGGGAGGGAGCATTGGAGCTGGCCAGGACAGAGGGGAGGGAGCAGCGGGGCTGGCCGGGGGAGATCAGGGGAGGGGCGGCCGTCAGAGCTAGTCAGGGGGCAGTCGGGGGCAGCAGGGCTTGCCGGGGGATATCGGGGGAGGGGCGGCTGGCAGGAAGCAGAGCTGGCTGGGCGGGGGAGGGGTCGGACTAAGCAGGGCTGGCCGGAGGTGGTAGTGGGGAAGCGAATCAGCCGGCGGGGAGCAAGACTGACCAGGGCACGTGCAGATCCCAGGGCGCTGCCTGTCCCACGCACGGTCCTGGCGAAGCGAGTCTGGCTGCGGCTCCACCACACGGTTGACCAGCACTCAGGAGCAGGGACAGGGCTGCCCCTCCTCCTCAGATGCAACCAGAGGCTCCCAGCACCGATCGCTCCCCACCTCCCAGTCACTCCCCTCACCCCCGTCATGCTTCTGTCCGACACCCTGCCAGAAAACCAGAAAATACCAGACATTGCACATGTCTGGTATTTTCTAATTTTTTTTTACTGGACAGAGGCCCCAAAAACTGGACTGTCTGGTAGAAAACCAGACACCTGGCAACCCTAGCAGGGTCTTTCCTTCTAACTGAGTTAAAAAGAGCCTGACTTTTCTGCATTGTGCATTCCCACAATAACTGCAAGCATTGGTGGTCATATCTTACAATTCCTGCATTTAGTGTTAATACAGTTTGTGACCCCCCCACAACAGCCAAATTGGTTACAATGGGCAAAACACCATTCTAACAATTTAATATTTTGCAAGCCTAAGCAACCTGAGTGAAATGTATTTACATAACTCCCAAGATTTCTTTCCCATTTCAGCTAGCTGTAATGGAAGCATTGATTCAGACCCTTCTTACATCAGATTCCCACCTGTTTAGTGACATCAGCAGAGGAGAACGATACTCTTGAGGCATGACTCAGGAGATCCAAGTACAGGCTCTGCCACAAACTTCTTGTGCAACTTTGGGCAAGATACTAAAGGCACATCTACACTACAGCGAGGCTATTCAGATTCCAAGGCTAGAAGGAACTACTTTGTGGTTATCTAATCAGTCCTATACAAGACAGGCAACACAACTTCCCAGAAATAATTCTAGAGTGCTTGTTTTAAGGAAAAAATTCCACCTTGATTTTAAAAATGATCAGTGATATAGAGTCCCCTAAGGCCCCTGGTAAATCATTTCTATAGGTAATTACTCACTGTAAAAAATTACACCTTATTTCCAGTCAGAATTTGTCTAGATTCATCTTCTAACCCAGTGGTCCCCAAACTTTTTGGGTGGTGGGCGTTGTGCAGGACTGCTGGGCTGCTTGGGGGCGGAGCCGCACATGCACCACACGCCCAGGGGCGGGGCCATGGATGTGCCACATGCCAGTGGCGAAGCCGCTCATGTGCCACGTGCCCAGGGCGGAGCCGCTCATGCGCCATACGCCCAGGGCGGGGCCCACACATGCGCCATGCACCTAGGACGGGGCCGTGCATGTGCCACACTCCCGGGCGCGGCGCTAAGTGGGTGCACATAAATGCCCTGATGAGCGCCATGGCGCCTGCGGGCACTGTGTTGGGACCACTGTTCTAACTATTAATTGTGTTAGACCTTTCTCTACTAGATTGAAGAGCTCATTATTATTTGTTCCTTATTGTTATAGTTTGCTGCTGTCCTTATCCCAGGTTCGGGAAAGAGTTCTCTTTGCACTCTAACTACTAGTCCCCAAAAGACCTAGGCGCTGAGGGGCAAGGGAAACCTGGGCCTGCCCTCACTCCAGGTCCCAGCCCAGGACCCTAAGAACAGGTTCAGCCGATACCTGTTCGGCTGGTGGGGTCCATGCCGAAACTCACGGGCCGGAGGGCTACATCCTGCCCCATCCTGAGCTGCTTTCTTCCTTCTCAGGGGTTCTCCTGCTTCTACCGCTGCTCTCGAATTTAGTCCAGCTGTCAGCTCCGGCTTCGGGTGCCTCCTCCTCTCTCTCTGTTGCATCTTCTTTCCTTCTTTCTGTTCTGCTTCACCTCCCTCCTCCTCATGGGGCAGCCTCCCTTTTCAAAGTCGGCGCCCTCTCTTCAGGATGCCAGCGCCTGCGCTCTCCACCCCCACCCAGAGCGTCCAGGCTGGGACTTCCTGTGCATGCACACGCCACAGCTTCTGAGCAAGCCCGGCATAGCAGCTTGCCGCCCGCTGCCCTGGGGTCCATTCTGCGTTAAGTGCAGGGAGCGGGGTTCTTGCCTTCAGGTCCCGCCGCCCCGTCGCACTTATGTAGATATTTACAGATAATCAAATCACCGATTAACCTTTTTGTTAAACTGAATAGACTGAGCTCCTTCAGTCTACCATTGTTTTCTAATCCTTTAACCATTCTCAAGACTCGTCTCTGAATGTGCTTCAATTTATCAGCATCGTTCCTGAACTGTGGGCACCAGGGTTAGACACAAAATTCCAGCAGCAGTCTCACTAGTGCCAAATATAGAGCTAAAGTAATCCCTCTAATCTCAGTCAAGATTCTTCTGTTCATGCATCTCAGGCTCGCATTAGATGTTTTGTTCATAGCATCACACTGGGAATTCATGTTTAGCTGCTTATCCACCATAATCCCTAAACCTTTTTTAAGAATCACTGCTTCCCAAGATGCAGTCCCCCAGCCTGTTAATCATGGCCTACCTTCTTTGGTCCTGGATATATCTTCTGACATTTAGCTGTATTGAACATTTAGCATCATTTGTTTACCAAGCGATCCAGATTGCTAGGACTCAGTGATCTTTGTTACTTACCATTCCCCCCAATTTTTGTATCATATGCAAATCTTATGTAACCCCTCCTGTTGGCTAGCCCAGTGTGAGGTTCTTCAGCATAGGGGAAGCTTGTGACTTCTTACACCACTGTGGGGGGAGGGCTAGGCCTGAGGCTGCTTGGTGTGCTCTGCGTTGTGTATGTGTGAGTGCACCTCAGACCAGACCCACTCCGACAAATCACCAGGATCAGGCTTTATTCTGTAAAAAACATAGAACAGGAAAACAGTTCAGCAGCCCCTCCTCTCAGCATGCAGCCTGTGTGCTGCTTCTAGCACAGTCCTTGCTGAGACCCTGCTGGGGGCAGAGGGCACATCCTGGCAGGAACCAGGAAGTTCTCCCAACATGCCGCAGTTTGTAGTCCACAACTCGTAGTTCCCAGGGCTGCTGCTGAAACACACTGGACCTTGGGCTACACTTATAAGAGATTTTGTTTTTTCCTAGGTCATTGATTAAAAAATGTTACCTACCATACAGTCAAGAACTGATCCCTGTGGATTTACTTGATGACAAGTCCCTAATACCAATTGCTAACTTGTAGCAAACATTAAATGGATCAAAAACTCACATTTTGAGACCTATATTAACTTTAGACTGGAAAAAAATAGAACAATCAAAATGTTGTAAGGTACCAATCCAAATGCCTAGAAAATTCTCAGTGTATTATGTGAACATTAATATCTTTATCAGCCAAACATGCAGTCCCATCATAAAGATATCAAGTTAGTGTGACAGTTTATTTTTTATAAACCAATGTTGATTTGCATTGATTACATTACCCTTCTTTAATTCTTTATTAATTGAGTGCTGTATCAACCATTCCCTTCTCTTGCCCAGGATCAGGGTTAGGCTGAGAGGTATAATTACCCAGGTCATCCCATTTACTTTTTTTAAAAACTTGCCATAGCATTAGCTCTCTCCTCCCCTCCCCGCAGTCTTCTAGAATTTCCCCATTGCTCCAAGACATTTCTCATTAGCATACTTTCAGTCAGTCTTTTTAAACTCTTGAATGCGGTTAGTTGGACATGCTGATTTTAAAACATCCAACTTCAATAGCTTCCATGTAATATTTTCCAGAGATACTAGTGGAATGGAAAGGGCTTTATCATCAGCATTTGGTGATATTATATTATCTATTTTCCCTCTGACACGGGTCTCAGCCCCGCACTGTGGAACAGACTGTGGGCTGTTACCAGGTAGGTTTAGAGAAAATACCAGACACACTTGATGGAGGAGAGGGGGGAACCATCCGGGAGGGGGGGGCAGAGCTGGCCGGGGGAGATGGGGGGAGACCAGGGGGCGGGGATGGCAGGCGGAGGGTCGGGGGCAGCGTGGCTGGTCCGAGGAGATGGGGGGATTGGGGGCAGCACGGCTGGCTGGGGGAGATGGGGGGAACCAGAGGGCGGGGATGGCAGGCAGGTGGTCAGGACAGCGCGGCTGGCCAGGGGAGATCGGGAGGAGGAGAACCGGCCGGAAGGAAACAGGGATGGATAGGAGGGGGTTGGGGGCAGCGGAGCTGGTTGGGAAGGCTTGCAGGAAGGGGGGGTGGGACTGACCTGGGCACATGCAGATCCCAGGGCGCTGTCAGTTCCGTGCATGGTCCGGAGAAGCACAAGTGAATCCGGCTGCTCCACCACGCACTCAGGAGCAGGGACAGGACTTCTCCTCCTCCCCAAGGCATCAGCCGCAGCCAGGGCTCCCACCGCCAATTGTGCCCCATCTCCCAGTCACTCCCCCAGCCCCTGCCAGGCTTCCGTCGGGCACCCAGCCAGAAATCCAGGAAATACCGGACATTCCACATATCTGGTATTTTCTGGATTTTTTTTACTGGACAGAGGCCCCAAAAACTGGACTGTCCGGTAGAATACCGGACACCTCGGAACCCTACTTCTGTGTCTTCTGTCCAGTTTAAAAACCAAACCAAACCCAGAAAATACTGGTATTTTGAACAAATTTTTGTCCTGAGTATAAAAGGCCCTGAGGCAGCTCACTTGGGGCTGACTGCAGAGGGGGAAGGACACAGAGAGAGAGCTAGAGGAGCAGATGCAGCCCATCCAAATCAGCCACAGCCCTAGCAGCTACTGCAGCAACAGCCGTGGCCCAGGAGGAGACTGAAGGTATAGAAACAAGGAGATGTGTGAGGTGGTAGGAAGCAGCCCAGGGTGGGGGGATTGCACTCTGAGTGCTCAGTGTGTTGTGGTGGAGCAAGCAGTGTCCCCGCTGAGCAAGCAGTGGACCAAGCCACCACTAACAGGATCCTGGGCTGGGACCTGGTGGAGTGGGAGGGCCTGGGTCCCCCATCTCTCCCCCCTGCAGCCTTTCTGGGCAGAGGTAGTTTCCTTAGGCTACAAGGACTGGGCCTCAGGGCCATGTTTACCCCGACAGAGGGGAGCGCTACAAGGACTCAGGCTGCTGAGCTCCATTAACTCCCATAGAGGGGGATCTGAGACTCAGACTCCGGCCATTGGACCATATGGACACTGATAAGCAGACCTGTGGGGGGACTTTGACTACGGGAGTCTGCCTGAGGGGGGCGTACCCCTCAACATCCCCCAAATACAAACCAAAACTTGTGTATTGGTATTACTTCTACCTTTCCTGAATTCTTATTATTATTGATTGTTTTACCAGTTCCTTCTAGTAATGAGCCAAAAACATAGTTGAGATTAGGGATGTAAAATCTTATACAATTGGTTTACTTCATGTTTAATTGGTTAATCAATTAAGGGTAGTTGCTCCAGCCCAGCTGAGCTGGAGTGTCCCTTCCCCCTTTGCAGCTGGGCTGGAGTGGCCTACCATTGCAGGCAGGGACTACTTCACCAAGCTGGAACAGTCCCTGCCTGCAGTCCCCCCAGCCCACCACAGACAGCACATGGCATGCACTCCTGGGGCTGGAACAGCCCATGGCATGTAGGCGGGGAGCTGCTCCAGCCCCCACCAGTTAACCTTTCACATCCTTAGTCAGGAATCTTTTGATTTCTAATATATTTTAAAATCTACCTCTTATTGTCCTTAATTATTTAATTCCCAATTCAGGTAGACATACAGGGTGGCTGTGTCTACACTGGCACCCTTTTACGTAAAAGGGATGCTAATGAGACACTTCAGAATTGCAAATTCTGTGGGGGATTTAAATATTCCCCGCGGCATTTGCATGAACATGGCTGCTGCTTTTTTCCGGCTCGTGGTTTTGCCGGAGAAAAGCACCAGTCTAGACGGGATCTTGCGGAAAATAAGCCCTTTTCCGCAAGATCCCTTATTCCTACTTGAAAGTAGTCTAGCCATACCGACATTCCTTGAAAGTAGGAATAAGGGATCTTCCAGAAAAGGGCTTATTTTCCGCAAGATCCCGTCTAGACTGGCGCTTTTCTCCGGCAAAACCCCGAGCCGGAAAAAGGCAGCAGCCATGTTCATGCAAATGCCGCGGGGGATATTTAAATCCCCCGTGGAATCTGCAATTCCGAAGTGTCTCATTAGCATCCCTTTTACAGAAAAGGGTACCAATGTAGACACAGCCGGTATGTCTAGACTACTTGCCTCTACTGACAGAGGCATGTAAATTAGACTACCTGACATAGTCAATGAAGCGGGGATTTAAATATCCCCCGTTTCATTAAAATTAAAATGGCCGCTGCGCTGTGCCGGCTCAGCTGATCATTGGCACAGCGCGTGAGTCAACATGCGGATCAGTCGACAGGGAATGCCTTTGTCGACCGCTTCTGTAAACCTTGTTTCACGAGGCATAAGGGAGTGGTCGACAAAGGCGTTCCCTGTTGACCGATCCGCGTCTTGACTGCTACACTGTGCCGACGATCAGCTGAGCCGGCATAGCACGGTGGCCATTTTTATTTTAATGAAGTGGGGGATATTTAAATCCGTGATTCATTGATTATATCAGGTAATCTAATTTACATGCCTCTGTTGGCAGAGGCATGTAGTCTAGACATACCCACACAGACTAGTTTTGATCAAGCTAATATGTTACAAATGGCAGCATGTACCTAGGATCACAGATTAGATTATATTCAGGCAGATAGCTCAAGTCACTGCCCATGTTGCTGTGGTCACACAGGTATTTTTGGAATACTAGGTCGATCAAAGCTAGCATCTGTACATCTACCTGAAATTGCACTTCCCAATTACAGCTTAGACATATTAATTGAGGCTAAGTTACAGTATAAGCTCGGGATATGATTTCCTTGCTCGTGTTCACATGCATGCATTAGTTCACATCAAGATGGCATGAGAATAAATAGCATTGTTGTGGTAGCACAGCTGAGCAGTGCTGAGTATAAACCCACTTGAAACAGGTGGGCATGTGCTTGGCATGGCTCAGCTCTGTCTTTGCTACTGCTACCAGCCCTACACTGCTACTTGTACTCATGTTAGTTTCATGACAGCTAGTATAAGTATGTGTACATGAGCAGAGGAATCACACCCTGAGCTTGTACTGTCAATGTAGCTTTAGTTGCTCAGTTTCCCATCTATAAAATGAGGCTAATAGTACTTCCCTTCCACAAAGGGTGTTCTGAAGATAACTATGCTAATGACTGGGAGGGGGCTCTGCTGCTATGCCAAAGGGGGAATAAAAAAATAGATAAGCAAAGCCAAGCACATGGTAGGGCAGAAAAGTCAAATGACAAGCAGTAAAAGTAATTTTAAAAAGTTAGTGATTACTTTTTTTTTGCTGTTGTGTAATAGGAGTAATGTTTCTAGCAAGTTCAAGGGTATAATTAACTCTTTCACCCCTCTGAAATCAACATGGTGGCTTTACCTCAGCATTTAATTGTCTGAAAAAAATACTGCCTAATATAACTTGCTGCTAGGAATATAATTCCTTAAAGACAACAGTTGAAATACATTCTATCTGTTTTAGGCAATTAAAGAGTGTTTTTCTCCGTGGTAATTAATGTCATTTTCCTCAGTCCCAGTCCCATGGAGCTTTCTGGCCTTTCATCTCAGCTTAATTATTATAAGCAATGAAAGCTGATTATTGTGTAGATTTGAATGGGAGAAAAATACAGATGAGTACCAAATACCTTCAAATATTCCCAAATACAGAAACAGGAAAGGATAAAGGTCTTCTTCATCCATTGATTTGCTGCCAGCATTTTAACAAGGGAATCAAAATGTTCCACCTGAGTTGAGACTACATGCAGCATTGCCTAGGCCTAGATAAAATACTATCCCCACCCCCAAATCAATCCATGCAGCTGTGTCAGTCATGCATGGCTACTTCTCCTTGCAGCTCATGGAGGCTTCTGTTTCCAACCATTTACACCAACTAAGGATTAGTCTTCATTTCTGAAAAAAAAAGGTTCTATCTGTTGCCAGAACCACCATCATTTTATTCACATTGCAGAAGGAACACTGTATAACACTGCACCACAGCTTATTTCATACAAAACACTTGTGGTCCATTTGGAGATACTGAAGTCTTGTTCCCCTGAGTAAATGTTTAGTTGTTTATTATAGCCAGCTCTTCTTTCTCAAATATCTTATGTAATGTTGTTGTGCTTAAAAGAAGCACCCGGGATCTTTTTCAGGGGGATAAAGCAACATGCCACATTTATTGAACATGCATAGATCAATCAACACTTTATCATACACATATGATACATTACACTCATGCAGGGAGGACCCCGTGAGCCTAGGCAAGCTAGGGAGCTGCCTAGGGCACTGCTGGCCCGGGCGCCCGATGATGATGTCAAATCCATTGACAGCCGTGCAGGCAGGGGCGCCGATTGTGCCGCCCCACCTACAGCGCCAGCTGCTGCAGCTGGCCTCGGGCCGCTCCTGCACACACACACACACACACGCGTGCATGCACACACTCCATCTTGTTACCAATAGTTGCTCCCCCCAACTACGCTGGCGAGGTGTGTTAGATGAGGGAGGGGTGGAACTGAGCTTCTGCTGAACCAGATCAATGCTCCCATGTTGACAAGATGAAAAACCCGGGGTCCCTCTGCAAGATGCCTCATATTTATCCTTCTCATACAGCCAACTAGTCATCACCTTGCTTAATGCTGCTTCAAAGAGTTCTTCCAAGGGCAGGTACTTGCTGCTGGACTCCCAAGACCTTCTGTATGTCCAGTCTTCTTAATGAGCTCACTTCACAGGTATTGTCTTGGATCTGGCTCCTGGCCCCTCTCCACCCTTGCAACTGCTGCTGGATGTGCTCACCTTTCATTCTCCATTCACATCTCATTCATTTCAACAGGGCAATCAAGGAAAGGGGAGAGATCTATTCTATTCCTAGCAAACGACAATTTTCTTTACCTTAACTATTCCTAAAACCTATAGCGTAAAGAGCTTGATACAAAGTTTCTATGGAAAAGACTGCATACAATGTTTCTCTTAATACAAGGATTCTATAAGAAAGCTTAACATAAAGATATATCTAAAAGAACAAGATATGTATATGTAAAATCTCTTAATACAAAGTTATATGAGAATGATACATGGTTATATGCAGGGCTCAACAAATCACTAAATCTACTTGCCTGGGGTGAGTAGATTTCAGCTGTTCGCCTCGTTCACCGGCATGTGCAGCATATGCGCAGTGCGGGTTGGCGAGTAGGTTTCGCCGCCGTTTCTCAAGCCCTGGTTATATGAAAATGTTACAAAGATTTATCCACAATATTATGTTTTTTTCCTGGATGTCCAAAATCAATTTATAGAAAAGCTTTGGACCAAGTTTTGATATGCCATTAAAATGGTTGAAATAATGTGTAGTCTGAATAACCTGTAAATGTGTTAATCACACAGTTCAATACTTATATCAGGCTTGCTTATTTTTTTATGTAAATCAGACAATATTTTCACCCTTCTTTTTATCTCTTCATTTTCTAATGTGTTTTTAGAGCTTTTACACCACTTTGACATTTCCCATATATCAAACATGAAATTCCCCCCAATTTCATTTTAAAGGGCCCCTATAAATAAAAAACAAAAGTAGTCACATTCATAACAGCTTCATCTCATTGCTTACTCACTCAAAATATATTTGAACAATACCATTATTGATGAGGTCAGCTAGTTTCTGGTGGCAAATTTAATACTATAAGATTATTTACAGTGATTGAGTAAAGGCTGTCTAGACTGTTGGGTAACACAGCCAGTTTGGGTATAGAAGCAACTAAGTTCAAATACTGATGGGGGTGTTTTATTGCTAAAGGATTTGTGGAAAAATGGATGGGGTTAATGTACTGTGGAAGAATAAAGTCTCATCACTTAATTCAAATACTGTCTACAGAAGAAGAATATCCAAAAATGATACAGAAAGCTTAGAAATATAGACAAGTGCAGGCTGTTCAAAAAGCAAAATTAAATAGAGAACAATCATTTTCACCTTCTAATTACATAGACCAACAAACGGGCACCTAGGGCAAGAACACATAAGGAAAGTGAGTCTTGTTTGTTCCAGCAACATGGACTGTGTCTATTTTGAGAAGATTCTCTTCCATTTGCTGTTCAATGGTTTTCAATTATTAGTTTACATAATTATTTCCTAACTTCAGACAGTAAATGCCCCCGGCAAGATAATACTGTGGAGGATGGGAACATTCCAGAATTTCCTTAAAAGTAAGGATTTCATGGCCAGAGAACGGGAGCTGAGCCATGCAGAAGCATCTCCATCTCCATAGATACCATGTTCATGTATTTAGGGCAGTATCAAGAGTAGCTGCCAGGCATGCATTGCTCATGGCCTGGGGTCATTCTGCAGCACCCTACCTCATTTTTCCTGAGAGTTCCTTAAATAAAGTCTACCAGTCCAGAGTCCTTAAAACATTCTCTTCTAGTTTAATTTACTTTACAGAATTGAAAACAGCACCCAGTCCTGAGACTTCTTTTTTTTTTCCAGAGGAGAATCCTCCTGTCTCTTGAGTCATATCCACTCCTACCTACCTTCTGGAATCTTTTTGCTCTCATGTCTCAAATTCAGGCTATGGCTAGACTGCAGAGTTTTTCTGGGGTATTCCAGAAAAGCTCTGCCATGTCCAGGGAACAAGGCCGCTTTTTTGGAACAGTTTCTGAAAAAGCAGGTGCATTCTTTTGGCATCTCTGTATTCCTCCCAGTGAGAGGAATAAGGGATGTCCTGAAAGAGGAGGTTTTTTTTCCAAAATTTGGTCTTGTGTAGATGGGCCAAATTTTGAAAAAGCCTCTTTCGAAAAAAAAGCGGAAAAAGATACGCAAATTGTGGTTCTCATTTTGCATATCTTTTCCCGATAAAATTCTGTAGTGTAGACATAGCCTCAGTCTTGGGCTTCTCCGCTTTTCAGAGAGGATCCAAGCCTTCTGACTTCAGTGTGGTTATTCTCTGCTTTTGTGGAGGTCACTCCCATACATACCTGATTGGATTCTTGGTCCCTGAAGTCTCAGACTGTCTTGCAATCCTGTAGCCTCAACTGCCTACAGGAGACTTCTAGCTCTTTCACTACTCCATCACTACTTCCTGTCCTTCTTTCTTCTGCCCCTCTAGCTTCTTATACAATCCATATGTCTTCTAGCAAGCTCCAGCCAGAGGTTGTTAATGAGGCACAGCTGGGCTAGACCAGTTGCCTCTTAAAGGGTCCTGTCTACACTGTTCCACAGGCTCTTCAGAAGACGTGGTTATGGCTCATTTTTCTGTGTTTGATGGACCTGTGAGGCTCCACACTGCCGAGGGGGAGGATCTGCCCCCCCCCCAGAGGCGGAGAAGGTGAGCCAGTGCCGCAGCCGGCTGCGACAAGCCCTATTCCCGGTTCAGCGGGGCCGGGGATGAGTGGGGAAGCAACGCAGCCCTGCCGCACGGGAGGCAGGGCCAAGTTATGCCAGCGCTCCCCGGCATGGGGCTGGGAGAGTGGACGAGCTGGTGAATGCCCGGAGGCTCAGGGGGTGGGGCCTCCGCCACACCGCCTGACATCGCGGTACGGGGCGAAGCAGACGGGGTGGGGCGCCGTTACTCGGCGTCTGCCCCCGGGCCGCTTGAAAAGTGGCAGACCAGAGACGAATGGGGAACGCTTGGAGGAAGTGGCCCTGTCCTGACGGAGAGAGGGAGGACCTGCCTCCATGCTGGAGGAAGCAGTGCGGGATCCACAGGCCACCGGACCGCCCAGGAGGACCAGAGAACAAACAAGCGGGGGTAAGGACCCACGGCAGTTCCCCAGGCCAGATCACCCGGGAGGTGGAAAGGAAGCAGCCCGAGGAGGTGTGCGTCTGGCGCCCGTGGGCAGATGGGTTTTGGGAGTGACTTCCATCCGACGTGCAAGGGGAGCATCGCACCCTGCACTTATGGCCCTGGGCTGGGACCCGGAGGATAGGGCGGGCCCGGGTCCCTCTTCCCCCACCTATTCCTATCCGAGGGGTGCACGACAGCCCTGTCAACCTGCACACCCCACTCCAGACCCTGCGCATGTTTGTTGGATTCCGCCCGAGCACAGGCTAGACTGGAGAGCCAAGGCCCCCAACACAACCCCTTCTCTGGGGGATTTCCGGGTTCGCTGAACCCCTCCTCCCGACTTGGGGTTGAGATCGCACCCGAGGGACCAGTCTCGGAGGACAGAGGACCCCAAAACCTAGACTCTGGTTAGGGGGTGGGTTCGCTGAACCCCCCTTCTGGGTGGAAGGGGCTGTTGGCACCCTTAATACCTGTCACACTGGGCAATGAAAAAAAGATTATTTGTGAGGGAGGCTGGAGGATGACTACTCTCTCTGGTTCATTCCCCTTTAAACCAGCAGGAACATGAAAGACATCTAGGAAGGAGAGAATTATGGAGGCATTTGGCCTATTCATGAATGCTCCAGCTCTCAGAGATGGGTCTAAGATCCATAAGACTTTCTGATCAACCACAGGGCACTCCCAAATTGGGCATATCATGACAGCCTGCTCCAAGGTAAAGCAGATAGTGTCCCTCTCCACTTCTAACAATAGGAAGATTCCATGGAAAGGATAAGTGTGTGTGTGGGGGGGGGAATTTCAGTGGATTTTGTCAATTTTCTCTTGTTTGCACATACTTCAGTTTTATTTTTCTAAAAAGATATGCTCTCATTTAAACAGGAATGGTTTGAGGGCAATTCTGTGTCCTGTGCTATGTAAGAGCTCAGACTGGATTATCACAATGGCTCTTTCTGGCCTGGGAATCTATGAATCTGTCTCTGAATAGAAGTAACCATAGAAGTAATACAGTAGCAATGTAGTACAGTAAACTTCCGATAATCCAGCATCTTTGGGACCCAGGGGGTGCCGGATTATCAGATATGCCGGACTATCGGAAGGGGGAGCTATGAGGGGTTTGGGTAGGGGGGGTGCCCCCCAAACCCCTCATAGCCCCCCCTTCCGATAGTCCGGCTCTGCCCCAAGCGTCCCTGATTCAGCCGCTGCTGAAACTGACCAGCAGCGGCTGAATCGGAGACGCCTGGGGCAGAGCAGCTGGAGTGCTGCCGGGTTGGTCGGGGTAACGCCGACCCTTGGTGCGGCGAGACCAACCAGACAGCACCCCAGCTGCTCTTGGGGACGCCTGGGGCAGAGCAGCTGGGGTGCTGCTGGGTTGGTCCTGCAGCGCCGCTCCTTGGCGCTACTGGATCAACCCGGCAGCACCCCAGCTGCTTTGCCTCAGGCGTCCCCAAGTCAGCTGCTGCTGATACTGATCAGCAGCTGACTCCAGGAAGCCTGAGGCAGAGCAGCTCTGCCCCGGGCTTCCCGGAGTCAGCCGCTGGTCAATTTCAGCAGCGGCTGAATCAGGGACGCCTGGGGTGCTGCCGGGTTGGTCTCACAGCCCCCAGGGGCAGCGCTAGGGGACCTACCCTGCAGCGCCCCAGCTGCTCTGCCTCCGGCTTCCCCGATTCAGCCGCTGGTCAGTTTTAGCAGCAGACCTGCAGACCAGGGAGACGCTGAGCAAAACCGCGCAGGACCCAGCCAGACCCATGGCGTTTCCAGCTGATCTGGAAGCGGCCGCGGGTCCAGCCCCGGGTCCTCTACCGCTTTGCTTGGCGTCTCCCTGGTCTGCAGACCAGGGAGACACTGAGCAAAGCGGCGGAGGACCCAGGCCGGACCCGCAGCCACTTCCAGCTGATCTGGAAGTGCCGCGGTCTGGCCCGGGTCCTCCGCCGCTTTGCTCCACGTCTCCCTGGTCTGCTGGGGGGGATGCAGCTAGTGTCCCCCCCCCCAGCAGACCAGGGAGAAGTGGAGCAAAGCCCGGGGCCTGTGGTAGAGCAGGTGGGGCACTGCCGGTTGGTCCTGCAGCACCGCTCCTTGGCGCTACTGGACCAACCCGGCAGCACCCCAGATGCTCTGCCCCAGGCGTCCTGATTCAGCCGCTGCTGATCAGTTTCAGCAGCGGCTAACTTGGGGACGCCTGGGGCAGAGCAGCTGGGGTGCTGCTGGGTTGGTCCAGTAGCGCCGAGGAGCGGCTGCGCTACTGGACCAACTCAGCAGCACCCCAGCTGCTCTGCCCCAGGCGTCCCCAAGTTAGCCGCTGCTGAAACTGACCAGTGGCTGACCAAAGGAAGCCCGAGGCAGAGATGCTCTGCCCCGGGCTTCCTGGAATCAGCTGCTGATCAGTTTCAGCAGCAGCTGACTTGGGGACGCCTGGGGTTCTTAAGTTGAATCTGTATGTAAGTCAGAACTGGTGTCCAGATTCAGCCGCTGTTGAAACTGATCAGTTTCAGCAGCGGCTGAATCTGGATGCCAGTTCCGACTTACATACAGATTCAACTTAAGAACAAACCTACAGTCCCTATCTTGTACGTAACCCGGGGACTGCCTGTACTTAGGACAATATGCTAATTGCCACCACAAAGCCTTCTTGTAGTGTACACATAACAACATTTTATATATATATATAACAGTGAAAAGGCTATAATTGCAGTGAACCCATGACAACATAGTCAGTTGTGCTGTACATCTAGTGTATAAGGCTATCTTGAGAAATATTTATGCTCATGAAAGAACTGATAACACAATGCCTTACTCACACACAACATAATATGATGTGAGCAGGTGTTGTGTAAGGCCATAATTCTGCAATCAGTTGCATGTGGGCATGCCAGTGCACCTGCACAGAGCCCCAATGGGGATCTGCATGCAATCAGTTACAGCATAAGGATTTTTGTTGCCTTAAATGCTCTTCTAAAGTACTTCAGTCTAGATCTGCTATACTGCTGCTGTTTCCTGAGCATTTTCTGGCAATTGTGTTGAACTTGCTATTTTCCAAATAACGCAATTCATATTGTGTGGTATGGAACACAGATGGCTCATATCCAAATGAAACAGCTGCTTCCACTGCTACAAGCAAAGGCGCTACAGATCAGCCACTCATAAATTTTGGGGACACCACCACTTATGGCACTGCACAAGATCAAAGACACATGCTAATTCAACTCCCCACAGGAAATGGCTTATAGCAACATTATAATGAGCTACTTCTATATTAAAAGAATCTGGAATTCCAGAAACTTTCCAAATATCAGATAAATTTACACAACAGGCCAAAGTTATGACTCAAAAGGAATAATATGTGGTTTGTACTTACAAAGACATAATGGCATAAATAATGCATTTGGTCATATTGTTCTTGTATCCTCTTTCCCCAAGATGGATTAATATGGCCAACACCTGTATCGGTTCATGCTTTAAATTCACTGCTCCTGGTTCCTGTATTCTTGTTGGTCTCTCATCTCACCATTTAAAAATCATTGTTTCTCCCCTTCAGTAAATGACTATCAGTTCAGTCCTAGTGTCTCTTCATGTTATCATAAACTTTGGCAAGAAGCAATCCTTCCATCATGATGCTGGCATTGAAATGGGACACAAGATTTTCCTGAGATATAAGCATATAAGACATTATATATAATTAGATATGATACAAGATTCTGGAATATACCAGAAAAATAGAATCAATAATTCAAAATACTAATTGCAGCAATTTCCTGTTGATGCATAAATACCGTATTATATTTTTAACAATACTAAACTCAAATGTATTTTTTGTCGAAGGTTTGATACTTCTGCCTTATCTACTATGGTATGAGAGAGCTCAATTTGCTTTTGAGTCCCTTACAAAGGCCTATGCATAAATCATCATCATAAACATAGTAGTTAAAATAATAAAAGCCAATTAGACCATCAGATCAAGACCAATAAATATGTAGAAAGATAAAAGGAATGGGCCAAGAGCAGTGGTCCCCAACCTTTTGGGACTGCCGGACGCCCGAGGGCGGGGCCACTCACATGCCGGACAGTGGGGGCGGGGCCATACATGGGCCAGAGGCTGTGCACACTCCTGGGGGCGGGGCCACCCATACGCTGCATGCCTGGAGCTGGTGCCACCCATGTGCCGCACTCCCGGGGCTGGCGTCACAATTGTGCTGCATGCCCAGGGATGCGGCTGCCCATACGCTGCGTGCCCAGGGCTGGAATAGCCCATGTCCCGTGCGACTGGGGGCAGGGCCGCTACCACTGACCATGCACTGTGGGCCCGGAGCTGGCGCCTGTGCCACGCGCCCAGGAGCTGGCAGCGCTCATGTGCTGCGCACCCGGTGGGGGGTGCGCCCATGTGCTCAGTGGCTGGAACCGCCCATGCGCCACACGCCCAGGGGCGGGACCGGCCCCGATCATTCAGCGGGCGTACAGAAATGGCCTGGTGGGCGCCATGGTGCCCGCAGGCACCGCGTTGGGGACCACTGGCCAAGAGTAACTCTTGCTCGTACAAATGTGGCTCTTCGTTGCCTTCTACAGGCTAAACTAAATATAATATTTTGTGAGGCCACAGTTGACTCATCTTGAGAACTGTATGCTTTAGTTCAAGTTTCCCAAAGTGTGGTCCATGGCCCAGTACCAGTCCTTAGAAAAAAAATACTGGTGCTTAGAAAAATTATTGCACAAGATCCTATTAATATGTGTGACGGGGTAGCACTTCTGAGTGCGGCGGGGTGGCCCTCTTGAAAGAGAGCCCACCGCCGCGGCATCTCTGCCGAGCATGCTCCCAGGCAACGGGGCTAGATATGGCGGGCGCTAGGACCCAGGGAGAAGGCCAGGAGCTGTGCGTATTGATGCAGAATGCCCGGCACGGATGCAGCCAGGGGAGCCAGCGCCGGCCGATAAGGTGGCCGGGATTGGGGCCAAGATGGGGGGGCGGAACAATCCGCCAGACAGGAAGGGCCAGCAACACAACTTATTTGCATATTAATCATTTGCTTAATGAATATGCAAATAAATGTTACCGGTCCTCCAAAAGCTTGTGAATGGGTTTACTGGTCCCTAGTATCAAAAACAGTGGGAACCACTGCTTTAGTTCAAACTCATGACTTTAAAACCATAGGTCCTAGGCAAGGAACTTCACTATAATGAGTAGATCCCCACAGAAAAACCAAAGGTTTCCTCTGTGACAGGTAAGGATATTTGCCTATGTATTTACCATACATTCACACAACACATGTGACCTTATTATGGATATGGGCCAAAGCTCATACTGTGGTGTAAACACTGGTGAGGGAGGGAAGGAAGGGAAGAAGAGACCTCAGGGTGCTGACTGAAAGGGTGGGAAAGAGGACAGAAAGGAGCTGAGATGGCGGTCAGACCAGGAACTGGGTGATAGTTATGAGAATAAGGGCAGTACTGAGCAAAGACAAGGTCCAGATTCTGAGCTGAATCTCTCAAAGGGTGCAGTGTAGGACTTGATTGAAGGGTTGGGACAGGGTTTAGACTCTTTTGTGCCTTCTGAAGTCTGGACTGGCCTGAATTGGCCTAAAGCCTTCTCTAAAATCATTGCAGTTTCAAACATCTTCCCAAGAGTAGCTACATAAAGAACTCTAATCTTGCTTTTGCCTGCCTCTGCATTCACCTCTGCCCTGCGATAGAGCCAGGAACTGCACCAGGAATCAGTAGTAGAATTCAACTGCTTTCTAATCCCTTTACTTAGAAGCAGTATAGAGGTACCAGAATGTACAGGCAGTCCCCGGGTTACGTACAAGATAGGGACTATAGGTTTGTTCTTAAGTTGAATTTGTATGTAAGTTGGAACTGGCTCCAGATTCAGCTGCTGCCACTGAAACTGACCAGGGGCTGACTACAGGAAGCCGGAGGCAGAGTTGCTCTGCCCCCAGCTTCCTGGAATCAGCCTGATCAGTTTCAACAGCTGCTGAATCTGGAGCCTGGGACAGAACAGCTGGGGCGCTGCCCGGTAGGTTCCCACAGGACCAACCCGGCAGCACCCCAGCTGCTCTACCCGAAGCGTCCCACAACAAAAGCCTGGTCTGCTGGGGGGGGGGGGGGCGCACTAGCTGCGCCCCCTCCCCCCCCCAGCAGACCAGGGAGACCCAAGCAAAGCCGCACAGGCGGAGGGACCCCGCCGCCCGTGTGGCTTTGCTCCTTTGCCCCCGAGCAGACCAGGGGGACAGGAGCAAAGCCGCCCAGGTGGCAGGGGTCCCGCTGCCTGGGCGGCTTTGCTCCCGGGCAAACGAGCAAAGCCGCCCAGGCGGCGGCTTTGCTCGGGTGTCCCTGGTCTGCTGGGGGGGTCCAGCAGCTTTTCTGGACCCCCCAGCAGACCAGGGAGACCAGGAGAAGCTTTTCTTGCCCCGGAGGACACGGGTGGCGACCCGCCGCCCGTGAGCTCCCGGGCGAGAAAAGCCCCGTTCGTAAGTGCGGATCCCACATAAGTCGGATCCGCCTAAGTCGGGGACTGCCTGTAATTAAGAATGGGAATCACAAGCTAGAGCACAACTAAGGGTGAAGGAGAAAGTAGAAAGTGAAGACAGAAGGTGAAGACTAACAGATAGGGTTGCCAGTATAAAAATTGAGGTTTCTGTGGGTAGGGTCTGGATTTTCCATCATTGCAATAACCCAGGAAACTCATGAAAGACAAAGACAGGATGTAAACATCAAAATTGCTTGAAAGTGAAAAGGAATGATGTAACAGCTAGCAGATTGTCCTGTATGTGAATAAAGACAAAACAACTGATTCAATATACCACAGTTTGGGTCCATTCACTGAGGAGGCACCTGGAAATATAGAGTGTGCTTCACTAAAGCTCATGGATTACTTTTGCAAGACAGTAAAACAAATTGCATTGTGGACATAGCCAGCAGAATCCAAACCAATTTTGGTGGCATAAAAAGACAGGAATGGGGTGGGTCTGCAACAGTTTATAAAACACTGTATATTCTAACTACAGTGCACAGACATTAGATTATAGCAGCTCTTCTCAAAGTGGGCTTAGAGAGAGAGAGCTGCTAATGGGCTGCTCTGGTTTGTTTATATAAAGCCGCCACACACACAAGCCACTTACCTGAGCCATGCCACCCCTGCAAGTAGACCTGGTTTGAGTCTCCTCCCCAACTCAGAGCTGCCATCACTGCTTGGGGAAGGCCCCATCACTGTGCAGGGATGGTGGTGTTGTTCATCTGAGCTCTGTGTGAGACCCTAGCATTGCTGCTCACCTCTCCAAATGTTCATCTGTACCCCATTTTTTTTTGTTTTGGACACAGTGGGCATTTGTCCCGTTTCCTCTTGCCAACTAGATCAGTTGGCAAGAACAAATGGGAAAAATACCAATTTTTTTCCAAAAAAGTCAGGACAGCCAACACGTGGCTTAAAGGGGACTGTTCTGCCCCAAATGGGTTGTATAGCCACTCTAAAGGTGTGTCTAGACTACATGGCTCCGTCGCCGGTGCCATGTAGTCTAGACGTACCCTAACTCTCAACTATTAGGGGTGGTGTAGTGGCTTGAGTGTTTCACAGGCTGGCTGAAGTAGGGAGCTAACACCCACCATGCACTGACAAATCGCTCACACTGGAGGCAGGTGGCAACAAGGAGGTTCTTAGCCATGGGAACCCTGAGAATCAACACAGAACTGCCCATTTTCTACCCCCCCCACTTCATCCCCGAAGACCCAACTACAACAATAAAGAAAACACTTGGCTGCATACATTTCTCCCCCTTGGGAGAGGATGAGAGAACAAACTCATCACTCAGCTTTGCCAACCTCAAGAGATCAAAATCATGAGAGTGTTTGGAACTATTCTTTTTGAGCCAAAAAACCCAAACAAACCCGCCTTTCCCCTGTCTCTAAACCATTGCCCCTCACAGTTTCATCTTCACCACTGATAATGAAGGGCCTTTCAGAGAGCAGTTCCCCAATGAGAGTGACATCCTCATAAGTGCTCTAGGGCTGGATCACACATGGAAAAAAAAATTAGTGTGTGCTGAACACCCACCAGGACAATCAGCTATTTTGCATGTGAATCCCCATTAGCTTCTGGCTGCAGTGCAGCCAATTAGATGTTCTCCATCATCCAATCAACAGTTTGAAGCTGCCTATCAGCTGTTTCCCAGCATATACAGCTGCAGCTCCCAGCTCTGCTCTGACTGCAGGCAGGTGAGCCAGGGCAAAAGGAACCTTACTGGAGGGCAATCAGGGACATGGGCAATTTCTCATCTATCCTCAGGGGGCTGGGAGGCAGGGAGACAGTTATGTATACTTGGGAAGACAGCCAGAACTCCTGCCAATGGATGGGAGGAGAGAGCTCAGTGAAGGCAGCCTATGGGGGAAGAGGGCAGTGGAGGTGGGAAGAGGTGTATTTTAGTTGGGGACTGAGGCAGAATAAGGGTGAGGCCTCAGAGAAAGAGTAAAGCCTGGATGGGGCATCTGCCAACAAAACCAAAAGTCAGCACCTATGAAGTGTAACATTGCAGTTTAAACTCTCTACAGTTTATACTATGAAAATCCTCTTGATAAAGGCAAATGCCAGACTAACACAGACCCCATTACTGAGCTACAAAGAAATTCAAGAGACAGCTGATAGCATGCTGAAAACAAGAGTCTTCATTTATGTAGAAGATAATGAGTTGGTACGAGCTTGAATACCTTGGGTCAAGAAGCCCTTGATTTCCTCAGCTAGGGCAGAGAAAAATGAAAATGCTTCAGATAAGATATATGGAGAAAACAAGTGAAATCTGTAGCCACAGCAGTGAGACCTAATGTCCTGCTCCCACAGCGAGAGACAGACAGAGTTAATGATACAACAGAACACCCTGCATTACCTTAAGGCTAAGTAGCATTGGATATGCCTTGTTTCTGTTATTTCTAAGGACTGGATCCATAATGAGACTTTTCATCATGAGCATCACAACATTTAGCCTCAGCTGCCTAGAAAATCTCTGGAAGAGCAGTGGGGTCAGCAAAACCTGTGTTCGGCACCTACGATCCCTAGACAATGCAAGAGGAAAGGACAGGTATATAAAATGTAATCTATAGAGCACTCATCTGAAAGACTGCTATTAAACCCCTTCTTATCATCAGGCAGGTGGAATTGAATGAGGGTGTCTTGTCACATCCTGAGTGAGTACCCTAAGCACTAGGCTAAAGGCTATAAGGGAACTCAGCTGTCTTGTGTTCTCTTGGGAGGCAGTTAAGTGGCCTGGGAGCATACCAACCAGATCAGGCCCCAGAGATGAGATAGGTGGAAGAACACTTGTTTTCCGTTAATTCAGATTATGCTGGGGCTTTAGGCAACTAGATGCCATGAGTCAAATGACAGTGTACATGAACATAAGAAAGGCCATACTGGATCAGACTAAAAGTCCATCTAGCCCAATATCCTGTCTTCTGACAGTGGTGAACGCCAGATGCCTAGAGGCAGAAATATAGGTGCTAGGGAACTTTTCCAGTGAAAGAGGATGAATGAGTTTAGGAGCCAACAGGGTTAGCCAGTAGCCAAGAAGGAGTTTGTGGATTGCTGTGGTGCCTAAATCTCTGGCTCAAGAATGGAATTGGGGAACAAGACAGGAAGCTCAGCATGTCCCCTCCTGTAGTATACCTGTATGGTTCATAGTTTTCCTTTAAATTGAGTTATTTCATTGAAAAATTAGTGTGGGGCTGTATCAAAGAATCAAACAAACGTGTGATTGGTTGTTCTATCAGAAGTCTCAATGATGTTGAAAAGATGTGCACAGGTCATGATAAAACATTATGCCATATTCTCTGGGGTGCGTCAACGCTGCTGAACATTTATTGGAGACAGGAAACCATAACTGATTCCTTCCACAGTCTGTCTTATTTAATGAGTCAAGGAATCAGACATGACAGATGTCAAGTAACTAAATTACAGCATCGACCTTTGCATTACAAAGGCTTCCTGTCAAAGTTTAATAGGCTATGAATCTGAGAAAATCCATTCTTCAGGAAGTGACTGCCTTGACCTCCAGTTCATAAAACACTGTGCTGAGCCCTAGTCCATGGAGACAGCAACTATGGATATCGTACACATTGCAGAAGACAACAGACATTAGTTTGACAAGAAAAGCTTTCAGTCACTGACAGTTATTTGCTGCAAATTCTTGTTATAAAATGGGTTCTTTCAACCTCTCAATTTTTAGGGATGGTGAGAAAGCATGGAATTATTTCTCAGCCTCAGGAACAGAATGATACCTGAAACCTTCTTTGAAACTGAATGGTTATTAGAGCTACAGCTCCTCAATTACTGTAACATATTCATACTGATTGTGATCATCACAGGAATGTGTTAATTTACCTTTTCTTATATAGCTAGAGTCATGTGTGGATATCACTTTTATTAAACTGCTGGGTAATCATGACTGATCGGAAGAGGAACATGTCTGGAGAACTGTCACACCAGCTGTCAAGCATTTGAGGAAAAGTACTCCAGCAAAGGAAAGTACATAATGACCAGAAATTTACACTACAAGAAAATAAGATAACTTTCTGTTACAAAACCAGCAAACATTCTGAAAGATCCAAACCCACATGTTGGATTGAACTGTACTTTATGGAATTTATGACCTCATTTCTCTGATGTACCAGATTATTTTCTGGAAAATACAAATGTACTTACCATCTTTGAGATCTAGAAATGAAAAAAGGTCTAAAACTATTTGTTTAAGATTCTAACTCTTAGGCTGTGTCTAGACTGGCAAGTTTTCCCACAAAATCATCTGCTTTTGTGGAAAAACTTTCTAGCTGTCTACACTGGCCACTTGAATTTCCGCAAAAGCACTGACTATCTCATGTAAGATTGTCAGTGCTTTTGCGGAAATACTATGCTGCTCCCATTCGGGCAAAAGTCTTTTTCTGAAAAACTTTTGCGCAAAAGGGCCAGTGTAGACAGCAGAGATTTGTTTTCCGCAAAAAAGCCCTGATCGTGAAAATGGTGATCGGGGCTTTTTTGCGGAAAAGCGCGTCTAGATTGGCCATGGACACTTTTCCGCAAAAAGTGCTTTTGCAGAAAAGTGTCCTGCCAATCTAGACGCGCTTTTCCAAAAATGCTTTTAACGGAAAACTTTTCCGTTAAAAGCATTTCCGGAAAATCATGCCAGTATAGACATAGCCTTATGGTTTTAGACAAAGCACTCTGAATGCAAACCACAACAATGTTTTTAGAATCCAATCCAACATCTTCTGAGATCAATGATTGGGACTAAACCAACTCTGCATAGGCAGATAGAAACAATGAGTGAAATCAAAATTCTATTGCAATCAATAGAAAAGCTATTCTCTTCAATGGAGCTAGCATTTCACTTAATAGCTGGGTATGTAGAAAGACCTGTTAGTAACACGGGTACGTCTAGACTATAGGCTCTTGTTGACAGAAGTTCTGTCAACAAAGGGAGTATAGATGACATCCAGTTCTGTCGACAAAGCAAGCCGCTTTGTCAATATGACAGTGTAGACGCAAAGGACAGTGTAGATGCAATAACGCCTTCTGTCGACAGAACTCTGTCCACAAAAGGTGTTATTCCTCATAGAATGAGATTTACAGTGGTCAACAAAACTTCTGAGTTCTGTTGACGTTATGTTGACAGAACTCAGTGGCAGTGTAGACGCAGATATAGTTTTGTTGACAAAAGTCCACTTCTGTTGACAAAACCCTGTAGTCTAGACACACCCTAAGCCTAATAGAGTATGACGGGGCGAGGCAACCCCACACTGAACCTGCAGGGCCCAGCCAGGGTTACCTCGCTGCAGTAGCCCCTCCTCTGCAGCCCTACCAAGCATGCCCGGACTGAAGCTCCACTATAAAAGCCTGGGGAAGGACTCAGTCGGGGAGACAGCCAGAGGAGAAAGACCTGTGGAGGGGGCTCCCACACAGCTGTCGCCAGAGACTCCAGGAGCAGCCAGAGGAGGTGAGCAGGTGCAACCCAGGGACTACCTGCCAAGGAGATGCCGGCCCGGAGGTCACAGCGAGCTGGGCAAGAACAGGGGAAAGAACCTCAGGGAACCAGGTAGGAAGTGGCCCAGGGCAGGAGCAGGAGCCTCCTCTCCCGTCCCGGGAATCTCGGTGCATTTCGGATGGATTGCTCTGCCAAGGGAGTGACCCACTACCTGGTTGCTCACAGGGCCCTGGGCTGGGACCCAATGGAGTAGGGTCGGCCTGGGCCCCCCAACCTGGGGTGCATCCCCATTACAACCCTAATCTGTGTCGTGGACTCAGGATGGAGGGACTTGGCTTTGTCTTACAGGGCCAGCTTCAAACTGTGTTGTGGACCCAGGCTGGAGGGCCACGGCTTTGCCAAAAAGGGCCGGACATGGACTGTGCTTCGGTCTTAGGCCGGAGGGCCTTGGACTTAAGAGGGTAGGCGGGAGGGGCGTGCCACATACAGGCTCGATGTAAAAGACTGCATCACTCTTTTGGGAACACTGACTCCTCCCATAACAACTTGAAGCCAGTTGATCCACTGTGGCTACGTCTATACTGCTTCCCTCTTGCGCAAAAGCCTATGCAAATGAAGCGCAGATTAGCATATTGCCATGCTTCATTAGTATAATTAATTAGGGGCTGTTTTTGCGCAAGAGGCTTTTGTGCAAAAAGTAGCTGTGTAGATGGCTCCTTTTTCTGCAAATCTCCCCCCTCCTTGAGCAAGATCAATTCTTCCAGAAAAAATGAGGAAGAATGGCTCTTGCAAAAGATGGGGTTTTTGTGCAAAAAGGAGCCGTCTACATAGCTCCTTTTTGCGCAAAAGCCTCTTGCGCAAAAACGCCACCTAATTAATTATGCAAATGAAGTTTGGCAATATGCTAATCTGTGCTTCATTTGCATAGGCTTTTGTGCAAGAAGGAAGCAGTATAGACGTAGCCTGCTATCGGCTAGATATTACAGAGTAGCTCCGTCCATACTTGTCTGCCAACATGAAAGTGGCTGCTGAATCCACTTGCATAGTGTCTCCATAATTTGGCACATTTATGCAGAAGAATTACAGAGATATCAATGAATTTTAGGCCTGGATAAAACACACACTTGCATATGCTGAGAAACAGTATAGTTATCAGTAAGAAACATTGCCTGTTCTCTGTATTCCTTGAACAGAACTGTCCTAGAAGCTCAGTATTCAAGAACATTCAAATATATAAATACTGCCTTTTTCCAAAGTTGAGATTCAGTGGTGTAAATTCATATCCCTTTTAAATTAACTAATGTGAGGTCAGAAAACTGAGCATATCATTTGCAAAGACAAGAAACATTATTAGTAATTGGTGAAATTATGTTCTCAACATGCTTCACCATCTGGATTATTAGTTTGAAGAAATGCCAAATGCTCACTGTTAAATCTATTCTGGAATAGAAAAATGAATCAATACTTTATATTAATTATTTCCATGTTTGAATGTATTTTAATATACAAAAAGAAAAAGATGCCTGAATAAACCCAGTTGTTACTAGATGTGAGATGTAAATAAAAAATACAGTAGTGTGAAATTAGAAAGCAGCTAGGGGTACCTGGTTAAGGAATTATTGCATTGGCTAACCAACCTTTTGAAAAACAGTAAAAGGCTTTGGTAATACTACTAGATTATTTGATCCTAATCAGCTTCATCCAATAAATAAAACATATACAGGCAGTCCCCGGGTTACGTACAGGATAGGGACTGTAGGTTTGTTCTTAAGTTGAATCTGTATGTAAGTTGGAACTGGCGTCCAGATTCAGCCGCTGCTGAAACTGATCAGTTTCAACAGAGGCTGAATCTGGATGCCAGTTCTGACTTACCCTGGGGTTCTTAAGTTGAATCTGTATGTATGTCTACACTACCCTCCTAGTTCGAACTAGGAGGGTAATGTAGGCATACCGCACTTGCAAATGAAGCCCGGGATTTGAATTTCCCGGGCTTCATTTGCATAAGCGGGGAGCCGCCATTTTTAAAACCCCGCTGGTTCGAACCCTGTGCAGCGCGGCTACATGGGGCACGAACTAGGTAGTTCGAACTAGGCTTCCTAGTTCGAACTACCGTTACTCCTCATTTCTGATGCTTTGCTTCCTCTTCCTGGTCTGCTGGAGACCAGGGAGACGGGCCCCATTCGTAACTGCGGATCCGACATAAGTCGGATCCGCGTAACTCGGGGACTGCCTGTACACATACCTTTGTACTGTTTTTTTTAAAGTACAAATCTAAAGTACATTTATTATACCATGTAATGCCAGAAGAATGAAAGATATTTTATACAGCACTGATTAAACAGGGAAGTAGCAAAAAAGTGATAAAGCAAACAAAATATTTGTCTGTTGTTGTTGGTTACCATGATTATATTTCAGAAGTCTTTTTGTTGTTTGACTTTTATGCTCGAACCCTGCTCACTGCGCCAAATGTAGCTGGCCAGAGTAAGTCTCAGGTCCGACACTGGGTTCCCAAAGTACAAAGGTATCTGTCAGACACAAGTAGTTTATTTCTTGACAGCTAACAGCAGTGCCCCATAAATGGAAGAACAATATAACAAAGAAGCGGCATATCTTATGTCCCTTCCTGCAAGCCTGGGACCCCAGGTAGGCTGCGGACGAAGTGGGAGGTTGTCTCAGCTTCCGAGGCGCCAGTACCAAAAGCCCATCAGTGAAGTCCGATTTGCTAGGCTCAGAGGCAGCCTTAAATAGTTTTACTGCCTTGTTTGGCAGTTTTGAAATTTCCAGGAGTTACTCATTAGTGCTGATGTAGGGCTTAGCTGTTAGTTATCGATCTGGTTCTGATCTGGATCTTCTTGTTCTTTGGTCCTGTTTACGTGATCAGTACATTAGGGTAAACAGAATTGTTTATGCGTTCTTGCCTTTACCCTTATCTCATACTTGTTCTTGCTATACTGGCAACAATGCTTATCTTAAGTGGCGTATGTTCCCAAAGACTTGCTTCTAGCTCATCAGATACAGGGAAAAGGGAAAGGGGGGAAAGAATGTAGGCCTCACCACCCCTAAACTAGCACGTACAAAGTTCTTCTGCAATTGACCACTACAGCTCTGCATATGAAGGCTATCAAGAGTAAGGAGAACAGAAATTAAGAAAATAAAGGCATGCAAATAATATGGTTGCAGATAACTGCTCTGTAGTCATATTCCAAATATTCTCAACCTTTTTTTCACCTTCATTAAACTACTTTTTTGTTTTATATTTCAATGGCTACCATACATTGTAAAGATTATTTTGTTGCTTGATTATATTATCATTTTGTATAACATTTGTGGGACCCTGCTCCTTCTTCTCTTGATTTTAGTGCTACAGAATCAAGGCATAGCAAAACTAAATAATAGTAACACTCAATCTACTATAATAAGGAATATTGGACTAATTTTCCTCTCTCACAAGACTAAGTGAAATTTTGTGATGCTAAATTTTGATTTGAGTCACTTTTCAGATACAATCACACTTTAATGAAAATGTATTTAATTTAAATGTAACTGTATTAGAAACACAATTGTTTCATCTAAATTATTTAAGGGGCTCTTTTTGATAGGCCCATATGTAATTGTTTGACCTAAGTATCTGGGATTTGCTTGCTTGCTTTTATGTGATACTTAATGGAATTAAGATGCTGTATTTTGATGGTCTGTTAGTGATCTGAATCAATGTTCCCATTAACTTTTCATAGAGCTGACAAAGCCTTCATTCTCTGAGAGACATAATTTTGCTAAACAACCATGAAAACAAATCACAAAAAATAAATGGGCAACATTTGTAAATATTATGATTACTTTCCCGAGTTAGAATTTTTGATTGATCAGTTAGCATTTTGCTTTAACTACAACCGTAGGCAATGATTTCATGTCGGTGCTCCCATTAAACTAACATTTTAAATACCCTACACCGCCCTCTGCTCCAACGTCGTTGATTAACCCTCCTCACATCTCTTCTTGATAGCCATAATTCAGTAATTTACTATTACTTCCTCCAGATAGTACAAATCTCTTCCTCATGTCATATTTTGCTGTCACTTCTCTTTGTCTGCCCCAAGCCATTTTCCTTTCTCTATCACTGCTGGTTCATTTTGTCTCCATCTGCTCTGCTTGATTCCTCTTTCTTTTATGTTGGTCACTTACGCCTCATTGCCCTATGTCAGTTTCCCCAGTTCCACCCTGTATTGTCAGAATTGATGCTCTATACAACAATGGGGCCTCCAATCATTAATCTTTTATTCTCCCAGCCTTTATTAAGGGCTCTTCTAAGAAGTGCTGACTGCTTACTTGCCATAGAGAAAAGAAGTATTTAGAAGGGGCTAGAAATGGTCTATATAAAGTTTGCTAGGAGAGAGCACTGGGAAGTCAGATCAAGGGTACCACTTGCCTACAAAACCATCTCAGTACAGGCTGACTATACAAAGAAGGGGAGTTTCAGAGAGTCGCTCTGCTTTTGTACTTGGAGCTACAGATAGCATCCCAAGTTCTTGTTCGTCCATTGCTAAGCTCTTCTTCTGCCCTGGAGTTACAGAAATAGTGCAGGTATGCATGCTACCTCTGTGGGTATGTAAGTAACCATTTGGCGTATACCCTGTACATGTTAGTGGAAACGAAGAGTTGAATCTCTCCCAAGCAACAAAAATTCCCAAATGGACTGAAAATGAATGAGCTATTCTGGATTATGTTTCCTTTCTAATATATTGAGTTACTTCAGTAAGTAAACTAATTAAGAAAATTATAGCCAGTGTTGAGTTTTTCCAGTGACATTAATGAGTTTTAAAGTTCAGGATGTCTTTATCTTCCCATAAAATAAATGATGCCTTTTCCCCTGATGAAATTAAATTTAATTTGTTTACCAAAGGGGTCAGCAGAAGTGGCAAAATCCATTGCTTCCACTATATTTTGTTTTCTATTTGCAGCTTCTGATTCCTTGAAGTGTCTTCTTGTTCAGACACTTCGCCCCTCCCACCATAAAACAAAAGAAATTAACTGTTCTGATGCCATTGGGGATCAGAGGATTTATTATTATTCTAACTAGAGTTTAACCTGTTTGCAGAGCAAATGATGTGCTGTATTCTGAGCCAGTTGTAGATTCTGTAAATTTGATAGTTGCATTTATAGGTATGGAAAACTCCAGTAATTAAACCTAGAGCATATGGACATAGATCCCATGTTAAATCTGAAAACAGAAGGGGCACAATCTTCTCATACGATATGAATTGGAAAAGGGTGTTTTTGTGACCATGGCTTTTTTCCATGGGTTTCCAGCAGGAGTGAAAGTAACGTAAATTTCTTACAGGTATTATTCTATCACAATACTTCAGGGTGCCTCTGGGCAGGGAGTTGTGATGCAACAGCACCTGTAAGAAAGTCAAGTGTATGATAGAATGCAAGGAGCTCAGGGCAAAGGGTTGGGATGTGTACTGGGGTGCAGGAGTCAGGGCACGGGTACATGAGGGGCTCAGGGGAGGTGGTTAGTGTTGGAGGTGTAGAAGGCAAGGCAGGAGGCTGGGGGTGGGGAGGAGAGTGTGTGGAGGGATCATGGGGCAGGGTTAACTTATGTGGACGGGACCACGCAGATGCAGCTGGGCGGCCATTGCCAGACAGGGGTTGAGCTAGGATCGCCATGGCAGATTCCACTTTCTCTTTTACCCCTGCTGTGGCAAAAGTGGGACCAGGCTGCTGCAGCCAGATGGGGACCACTGCCAACCCCTCCCATGGCAGATGAAGGTCAAACCACAGGGCCTGCCCCAGGATCGGGGCCAAAGGTGGGCTGCCATAGCCATGGTTGGACAGGGGCCGATTCCTTCCCCCGCTCTGCTCGGCTCTTTAAAGTGCCCACCCTGGGCCTGCTCTTGCCAGAGCACAGCCAACTTTTGCTATAGCAGCTATCCAGAAACATTACAGAGGAGAAGCATGTAAAATTCATGAGACCATGATGAGGTTATGATGGATACAGATGACACTCAATCAGAGCATCTCCAGTTCTAGCACGTTACTGAGTTAGATCCATCTGAGTGAGTGCAGAGAGATACAAACTGCAAATCTCAATGCCAGTAAGGTCCAATGCTCTCTAGTAGAAATTTGCTTGTAGAGGGCAGAAGATATTTCCAGCCTAAGGGGTTGGCCTGGAGAGGAGAGACAGTATTAATTTGTTGCCAAAGCTCCATAGAAGCCCATCAGTAAAGGCTACTGAAGAGTTCTACTGAATCACAGCATCTCCCTAACTGCTTTGCCCTTCTGTCCCAGAATAACACAACATGCTTTTGAGCTGTGCTTGAACCCCTTCGTGTCTGGCAGAGGGTAGATTATGGCTGCCTTATGTGGGTGCAAAGTCCTTTGAACAACTTTCCAGTGATAGGATCCTGCATCCTGATTTTTATCAGCAGAAGCATGCGAAACCTGGGGTAAATCCAATCAGCTATATCACAGAAAGATGTGCCATATGGTCAGAGGTGAAAGTAAGCAGGTGTGCTCTGGTGCACAGCTCTGACAAGAGCTGGCTGATCTGCAGCAAAAGCCAGCAGGTAGCTATTGAAAGAGCTGGCAGGGATCCAGGCTACAATAGGACAGAACCTGTAAGAAATTTTAAGTTACTTTTACCACTGCATATGGTACTAAATCAGAAATAGTCTCCTGCTGACACTGTGAAGAACATCCTTCGTGAGTAGTAACATCCCTGCCTCTCTCTCAGTGGATCAGTTTTTACCAGTAGTGAAAGGTAATTTGGTTTATTTCATCAAAGATCTCTGAAGTAGTTCTTAATTATTATAATTTATGCAGTGCACATGTGAGAGGACTTAAGCCCTGGAATACAATTTAATATTTTGCATTGCATGGTGTAAGTGTGAACAAACAAGAAAGGAGGTCATTGTTGCAGGCATTCTGCTATTGAAGATTGTTGTGTCTAGAACAGTGCTCTGTATTCCAAGCAAATGGCCTTCTGTATGAACACATCTAATTTCCAAAACTATATTGACAGTTTCTTGTTCAATCCATTCATGGTTTTGTCAGCTGTATTCAATGTTCTTGATAGAAAAGCAATTTGATTTCTTGTCTCCATTTGGAAGTACAAAATTGATGCTTTCTTCAAAACTGTAAGTAGAGTATCACAGTAGAAATGTTTTGGAAATCACAGATCAAAACAAATTAATTCACTTTAACACTGCTGCTCGTTTAAACATACTATTCAGTTTTATATTCATGTCCACTTCCCCTGTAAAGATGGAATGTATAATAGACAGGTTTTTCCAAGATTGCCATATTGAAGAGTATCCAGAAATAATCTTAGTTACACTCTTTTGCTGAGGATTCCAAAACTGCATCTACCTTATTTGAGGAGAAATGAGGGATGTAATGCTTTTGTGGATAAGTTACTGGCCATAGGAATTAACACTGTTTTATTTTCAGTCAATCTCAGCTTGGTTAGTCTCTTTTGTTTGTCATGGCAGCTCTTTTAAATCAAATCTGCCATTCTGACTTTAACAATACTGACTTTTTCGTATGATCTAGAAAAGGAGGGTTAGATTTTTAAATGTGCATTCACAACTTTGAAAGCGGAAATCTAAGGCTATATTTGACATTCTGGGTTTTGTTTCCAATAGGACCATGCTGGTTTCACAAGTCTGAACACTCTCTATGCACAGTCATACACACACATTAAGGGTGTGTCTAGACTACCGAGTTTTGTCGACAAAAGTGGACTTTTGTTGACAAAACTATACCAGCGTCTACACTACCGCTGAGTTCTGTCGACATAACGTCGACAGAACTCAGCAGTTTTGTCGACGCTGGTACACCTCATTTTACGAGGCAAAACACCTTCTGTCGACAGAGTTCTGTCGACAGAAGGTGTTATTGCCTGTAGGGTTACGTCCAGACTACCGGGTTCTGTCGACAAAGCAGCTTGCTTTGTCGACAGAACTCAATGTGTCCGGACGCTCTTTGTCGACGGAAGTTTTGTCGACAGTATCTGTCGACAAAACTTCAGTCGACAAAACGCGGTAGTCTAGACGTACCCTAAGATTTCAGTACATGCAGGAGCAAACCTCTATAACTTGTCTAGACAAATTCCATCATTTGCTATCTAAAAGAGCAAAAGAAGGCACAAAAACATGCTTACTGGAATATGTATGTGCAAATCCAGAGTAGAGAACAGGGTGAGACAGAGGCCTTTCTCTCCAGAACATGAGCCAGCAAGCCACTGGCAGCCAGCCCTCCACCGCTCCCCAGGAGCAGTCTGCCAGCTCCTAGAAGCCTGCCAGGTCCTGGGGAAGGCAGGCGCCTTCCTGGCCCAGGGTGGAGATCATGGACCTTATTCAGGTTTGGGGGGAGATGCCCCCAACGTCCATGATCTCCGCACTAGATGGAGGAATGCGGCCGTCCATGGCAGAATAGCTGCCAGCCTGGCCACCAAAGGCCACATGCGAACCCAGGAGCAGGTTCGCATGAAAATCAAGTTGGTCCAGTGAGACCCACAACTCTGAGCTTCCCCTCCCCCTTCTTCCCCTTGCTTCTCCCTTCCAGCTCTCTCCTCCCACGTTTCCCCCCCACCCTCTCCCACCCTGTCTTGCCTCCTTTCCCCAGTCTCACCAGAGTTTCATTCTCCCCGTCCCTCCAGTTTTGTTAAATAAGAGAGTTTGTGTTCAAGAAAATACATGTATTTTATATGACATCAGGAAGGGGGGTTAGGGAGGGGTAAGTGGAAGGACGTGAGGGAGTAATGACGCAGAAGCCCCCAGTGGGGCAGACCAGGGAGGCTCTTAGTGCTCCTCAGGGTGGAAGCTCTCCCGCAGGGTCTCCTAGATACTGAGAGCCCTCCAATGGAGCTCCCAGATTGCAGCCTGCAGAAAGTGCAGCCAGGCTCACAGCAATGCATCCACGAGAAGCACCAGAGTGCCCAGGGGTAGCTCTGGCTCCATGTTGCAGAGTGCTGTGGTGTCCCGAGTGAGGGCAACCAGAACATGCAGAGACAAAACGCTTTGCTGTCCCTCATCGAGGTAGGCAAGCAACCAGGGAAAGCTGAGAACTGGTTGCCAAGGGGGCAAGTGGTCCCTTTAAGCACAGGCCTCAGGCAGCAGTCACACAAAGTAACTCCTGACCTGATGTCCTGCCGGACCTGATTCCAGCCGGCCTTAAATGTGATTCAGTGTCTACTCACTGTGGATGTGCTATTTCAAAATAGCAAAATGCTATTTTGAAATGCATTTTGTGTGTAGACACGTTATTTCGAAATAAGCTATTTTGAAATAATGCTGTAGTGTAGACATACCATCCCTGAGAAGGGAGAGTAGGACAATAGAGGGGTTTTCACCCTAAACTTAGGACTAGCCTATGATGAGTATGGCTCAGTAGAAGACCCTTGCCTGTAGAAAAGAGGCTGTGTGGAAGTTCACAGCAGGCCACTGAGGCAAATACTCTGGACACAGCCAGAATTTTGACACAAGAGAAACAAATCTGAAGTTTTAGAATGGCACAAAATGCTGAAAAAGGTTGAAAAGTTACTGTATAGAAGACATTTTAACTGTGCAAACCATAGCATTAGCATAGTGGCAAAGATGAAATGTTTGAACCAAAAAAGCCACATTTATGCAATTAAAAATTGACTTATTAATATGATGGAAAAACAAAAGGATTGGGGATTGACACAAATATGAGTGCAAAAGAAATATTAATTGAAATGCAAGACAATGATGAAATTAAATACATTTATCAATAACAATATAAAATGTCTCTTCTTTTCGTTATTTCTCTTTTCTGTTTTTTCTCCACACATACATAAAGTAGCATATTAATCCCAAAAAATGAGATATAAGATTTTTAACTGGTTCCTAAAAAAGTACAGACAAAAATTAAGCCAACACCATAACATATATTGCAATTATATTGTGTCACTTTTAACTTAAAAAGTATGATGGAATCCATCAGCAGCTTTTGGCAGGAACTGAGAAAGTGTCAACAACAGCTTTCTGGAGCTTCAACAGAAGGAATTACACATGGCCGAGAATGGGCCTAAAATCATTTCTAGTCCTGATTTAACAGATGGCATTGGATTGCAGTCCCAATATGAACATGCATTAAATGTTAAGACGGTGAAAACTAGTATTGTAATGGAACATTTTTACTGAATCTATGTAACAATTTGAAAATGTTTCTATGGACATGATGATCTTCATCAGTGGTTCCTACCCTTTTTTTTTTTTTTTTTTAACCAGGGACCAACGAAGCTGTTCACAAACTTGTGGTGAACTGGCCACATTTCCATATTCATTATGCAAATAACAAATATGCAAATAAAACATTTCCTATTTGCCTAAATATATATCCCTCAACCCCTTCATACATTCCAACCTTGACTTCTGCAGCCCCCCATATTATTTTATTCAGCCCCAGCAGCCAGAGCAGCTGCCCAGCAGATGGAGCAGATCCCTGCCCCTCACTATGCAGCAGGTTCCGTCCCCCTCCTCCCTTCAGTGAGTCCCAGCCCCCTCCAGCCTGGCCCAGCCTCCCTTTCAAGTGGCAGGCCCCAGCCCCCCTCCCTGAGCAGGCCCCAATTGCCCACCACATTGCCACGTCAGGCCCCAGTCCTCCCGCTGGAGCAGGAACCAGCCACCCACCATAGGCCTCACCCCCAGCTGCTCGAACAGGTCCCGGCTACTCACAAGGTGGCTGTGGCCTCCTCCACCTGCACTGCAGCTACTCTCCACCTGGCTCTGCCAGCCAGGCTGTGTAGCAACTGTCGGAGCTGGGACTGGGGCCAGAATGAGGCTGCCCCAGTATGGACAGCCCCACTGTGGCCCCGGCTCCAGCCTCAGCCCTGCTTGCTGCCCACTTTCTCTGCTGCTGCATGATGAAGAGGGCGGAAGGGAGGAGGGCAGCAAGTGGGACTAATCAAAAGCTGGAGGTGTGGCCGGGCAACGTGCCATAGCCTGCAGGCAGGGGTTTGAGACCTGCTGCCAATCCATAGACCAGTGGTTGGGAATCGCTCATGAATACTAGTGACCCAGAAGACAGCTGTCTTCCCTGCCATCCAAGAAGAGAGAGAAAAACTTAAAAAACAATGAATAGTCTAGCAGCACCTTAAAGACTAACAAAACATGTAGATGGTATCATGAGCTTTTGTGAGTACAACCTACTTCTTCAGATAACTGGTTGTGCCCACAAAAGCTCATGATCCCATCTATACGTTTTGTTAGTCTTTAAGGTGCTGCATGACTATTTGTTGTTTTTAAAGTTTTTCCAGTTACTGACTAACTCGGCTACCCCTCTGAAACTTTAGAAAAAGAAAAGTGAGCACACCATGAGTAGGCACAAAATCTAGGGACAGGACCAGCCATAAAAACTCCTCCTCTCACTCTTGCTTCATCAAAACATATTCTGCTCACTCTCCTCTATGCTGAAGGGAGGTGGCAATTGCTGACTGGACAGAAAGGGTATGTCTATACTACATGGCTCCATCGACGGAGCCATGTAGATGAGTTTACTAGACATAGGAAAATGAAGCGGCAATTTAAACAATTTAAATAATCGCCGCTTCATTTACATCAAAATGACCGCCACGCTGTGCTGATCAGCTGTTTGGCGGCACAGCAGGGCAGTCTGGATGCGCCACGGTCGACAAGGGAAGCCTTTGTCAACCGCTCCACCCTAGAACATGTTGACTAGACTGTGCACCTTCTGCTTAGCAAATTGTTTTTATGTATCCACGCACAGTGTAATTCTGATTATGCCTACTTTATCTGGCAAGGGAGGGTAAAATGAGACACCCATTGGAACAGAGAGGGAAATGGATCATACTAGTGATGTGAATTAATGCATACGATTAACATACAACAATAAGATTAAAAGTAACAATCATAGTTTTAATTGGACTGTTAAACAATAATAGACTGCAAAATTACATTTATTATAAATAGTTTAGGATGTTTTTCTACATTTTCAAATACATGAATTTCAATTATGACACATAATACAGTGTTTTATTTACATTGTTTTTATTATAAATATTTGTAATTAAAAATACAAGTCCACTCAACTCTATTTCTTGTTTAGCCAATTGTTAAGACAAATAGGCTTGTTTATATTTATGGGAAACTCGGTGTTGCCCACTTCTTATTTACAATGTCACCTGAAAGCAGGCATTAGCATGACACTGCTGTAACAATGTTTTCATGCCAGATCTGCATATGCTCCTTCATACTTTGATTTGTAGGCTCTAAAGTTTCACACTATTTTGTTTTTGAGTGCAATAATGTAAAAAAGTCTATTTGTAAGTTGCACTTTCATGATAAAGAGATTGCATTAGTCATATAAAGTGAATTGAAAAATTATTCTCTTTTTAATTTATCTTTTTTACTGTGCAAATATTTGTAACACCACTTTGTGTTGTGGTGTAACTGAAATCAGTATGTTTGAAAATATAGAAAAACATCCAAATATTTATAATAAATGTAAACTGATATTCTATTAATGTTTAAAACCATATTTATGCATAATTTACCTAAGCCATTTAAAAGAAACTGAAATTGCATTATCTTTCCATTGCAATAGAGGACAGAAAATAAAATAGGTGTGTGTTATACTGTCTCAGCTCCTCATATATTAAATATTTCTTTTTTATGCTAGAACATATTTGTGATTGAGTTGCTTTCACTGTCTGCCCTTGTTAAATGGATGCTGATGTTTATTATGTATAATGCCTTTCATAATCTGCAAATAGAAGCAGCACTCCTCCTCCACTGTTCCTCGAAGGCAACCCCATGTGCTGGGCTGCTTTGAATGAAAGCCAGTGGCAGCTTCCTGTTCCCTCTGTACAACCTCCCCCTCTACCCCGGCCCATGTGTTAAATAACATTTAGCCAGTTATGTTACTGGCCTGCATGTTAGCCAGTAAACTTCTGTCCCAAAAGCCCAACACAATCCCTGCCAGCTCAGGCCCCAGTGCATTCAATTCTACTTTCCCTTGGAAAGACAACAAGAGCAGACACCTTTTTAATAAGATACCAAATGGCTACTGAAAATGTTGCAGTTTTAGTTTTCTTTTTATTTGATTTCATATTAAGAAACCATATAAAGTTATGCACCTTGTTAATTATCTCTTGTTTTAGTATTTTTCTTCCTCCATAATATTTAAAAAAAAATTCTACCTAAGATTTTTGTTAGTAACTGATGTGTGCCGTGGTGGCACACATGTGCACGTGTAGATGACCTCAATATTGGTGCACATGAAAAAATTCACTCTACTCATGGAGGGAAAAACTCACTCTACTCATGGAGGGAATCAGTGTTTTTTTATTATAATGATGTTTACATTTAGCAGGGAACTTGTTTCCATCTAAGGGTACAGCTACACAGTGCACTTACTTTGAAATAAGCTATTTTGGAATAACTATTCTGAAATACCTTATTTTGAAATAGCACATGTACATTGCAGGGAAGCCTCAAAATTAATCCGAGGAAGGCTTCCCTAATGTTGACATACTATCTCAATTTAGAGCCACAGGATGCACTGGCAAGGAATAACTTAGAATGGTCCTGGTGAGGGGCTAGTTTGAAATAGCAGAAGTGGAGTGTCCACACACTCCTTATTTTGAAATAGCTATTTTGGAATAGGCGTTATTCTTCGTAGAATGAGGTTTACAGATTGCAGAATAAGCCATTGGTTTTTTTAAAATTATTTTGAAATAACAGTATGGCTGTGTAGATACTCGCATTGTTATTTCAAAATAAAGCTAGTTTTCTCGAAATAACAGTGCAGTGCAGATGCACTCTAATTCTCTACTAGCTTGGAATGTGTTCCCAGACTGTCTCTTAATTATGGCTGGGGAATAAAATGTGATGTTCCAGTGTGTTGTCTAGTGTAGCTCCTCCTCAGGGAACAATTGGGTATAGTGCTGCAGGCTTTAGGATGCATTCCATAGAGGCTACATCTAGACTACAGGCTTCTTTTGGAAGAGATCTTCTGAAAAACCTTCTCCGAAAGAGAGCATCCACACTGCCAAAGTGCATTGGAAAAGCAATCTGTTTTTTCAAAAGACAGTGTCCAGACTGAATGGATGCTCTCTTGCATGTAAGCTGTGATTGCTATGGATGGAATGGCCACCAGGGCACCTGTGCCTTTTCCTCTTCTTCCGAAAGAACTCCCTCTTCCCCATCCACACACACCTTTTTGTGAAAGAGCTCTTTCACAAAAAAGCTTCTTCCTCATAGAATGAGGATTACCAATGCTGGGAAAACCCCTCTGTTCTTTCGATTTTCTTGCGGAAGAATGCAATTGCAGTATGGACGTTCCTCAAGTTTTGTCGGAAAAATGGCCATTTTTAGACATACCCAGATTTATCCAAAAAATGGTCACAATGACACTTAAAATCAGTACTTTTGACAAACTTGCAGCTGCTGATACTATTTATTAATTGTAATGTTGTTTTTGTGCCCCGATACATATATGGTTTCTTTAGCCTATTCTTTGCCCATTGCATGTTGAGCTGCTGTCTTCAGTACTCCTTGAAAGTTACGTCAAAAAGTTAGCTTCCATACATTAGGTCTTTATGGAAGAGTAATGTATGGAAGCTAAATTTTTGACATTATAACTAGGGCTCAAGCTTTGACATCCCTGCTTGCGAGGGTGTGTCAGGTAGGCTCAGTCTTCAATCCTTCTTTCTGGGATTGTGTAGTAATGTTTGTTGTGAGAAGAGCTCGCAGTGCAATAAAGTTTGAGAACTGCTGCATATGGTTCATCTCACAGTCCACTGCCACTTGAACAAATGGATAGGACTGATGGAAGTAGTAGGTTGTCATCCTTTCTGGTCCAATAGTAGTGAAGATGGGATACTTTGCCAGCAGGATTCATAGATATTTGCTGACAGCAAAGGAATTATCTTACAAACATTTACTCAGGGACTTAACTTTACATGGTGAGTTGGTCCTATTATTTCCATGAGACAAACCCCTTGAGTAAAATTAAGCCAGTGCATAAGTGTTTGATAGTTCAGCAGCAAAAAAGTGACAATCTACAAGAGAATAAAAATGTATAATTATACTCATAATGGTTAAATACCATGGTAATAGGGCATAATTTGACACTTTAAAATAGTGGGTATTGATTAGACTTTAGAGAGTTATTCTTGAGAGAGTATGTACACATTCTAAATTAATTTTAATGATAGAAAATGTATATGGTGCTGTTCTATCAACCCCTGGCCTGAGCCATATGAAATACTAACATGAATGGAAAATTCTTCATATATCCAGCACAACTCAAGATTTCTTTTTAAAAAAACTTCATAATGATGCCTGCTCAAACAGTAGCAGTGGTTCCTATCTTGTTCCGTCATATAAGTAAATACATAGCTAATGAAAATAAAATTTATAATTTACTACTCTTAATAAATTATGATATACAGTAAACATTGAAATTAGGAATCAATTAAGCAAACAGGATTTTTAAAATGATGACAAATCAAAAACTATTAGAGATGGCAATAACTAATTAAATATAAACATTGATTGTACTTTTGCCTGATAGATTAAATATAATATATTATATAATTAAATATAATTGCAATATTTATCTTAATTTTATGCAGTCATAAAAAGACATTTTAATATAGGCCCCAAATCCTGCAAAGTACTAGGTCAGGCCAATAACAAACTACACAATAGGATAAGAGTTTCTTAACTTTCTGTTTGCATTGTCCTAGTCCAGAACTTCTTTTTTTTCAGAGGCTATAACAGGCTCAGTACCTTGCCCAATCAGTACGGCATCATGGCTGTGAAAGATGCTCTGTGTTTTGTAAGACTGAGCCCTACCTTTTGAGATAAGAACTGTTTGTTCTGTGTCCATATAGCACCTAGAACAAAAGTACTTCTGCCATGAATTTGGACTTTCTAGGGGTATTCCAATAATACAAATTGATAATAATAAATCCCAAACTTACTATTACTAATAGTTCGCACATGTTGGGAGTGGAAATGAGAGCAAAAACTGGAGGGGCTTGGAGTGGCCACCAGAGAGTCTGGAATAAAGCCCCCAAATCGAATTAGGTGGTAAACCTCATTCCATGAGGAATACCACCTAATTCAATTTAGGGCTTTATTCCAGAATCCCGTTTCACTGCCGTGTGTAGACACGGGGACAGTTACTTCCGGCTAGTCAATTTCTAAAATGGCGACCGGCTGGGAATATGCAAATGAAGCGTGGGATATTTAAATCCCGGGCTTGATTTGCAATTCCGGTCACCCTCATTAGCCTCCCTAGATCAGTCTAGGGGGCTACTGTAGACGTACCCATACATTTACCTTAGTGCAAAAATGTTTTGTGATAGGAACTGTTACCAGATTTGCCCAATACTCTGGGGTATGCTCATTTATCAGGGTTACCCTTATGGGACTAGGGGAAGGTTGACAGTTCTATCAGTGTGCTGTTGGTGCTTACTTGGGCTCTCATATGGAGCTGAATTCTCCATGCTGCCAATTCCCCCTCCCACTGGAGCTCTTCTGCAGGAACTAGGTTCCTCAGGATGGGGGTCTTCCCACCTTAGCAACACACACAGACACCCACACCCACTAACAGAGCACGTCTGAGAGGACTGGGTACTCAGCACTCACAAGCTGACCCCCTCATATGTCTCTGGACTCAGCAGGCTGGGTTTCACAGCAATGCCACACTGCACCCTCATGTGCCTTTGGACTCCGTGGGCTGGATTAAACAGCACTTTAAGCTGCCATCCTCATAAGCCCCCAGGTTCAGCACCCCCTATCCCCACTTTCACACCACAGTCATTCACTGGTAAACCACACGATGAGCAAACCCCACAGGATTTTGGGCACTACAGGGATCTTTTGCTTGGGTACAAGAAGCGTTGCTGCAGAGCGAATGGGGAAGCCAAAATAACACCCCTTAAGGAAGAGTGAGAAAAAGAGAAAGAAAGAGAGAGAAGCAACCAGTTTAACAATGAAAGTGATTTATTTCTGAGTAGTGAATAGATATCAAACAGTTACAATATTAAATCTAACAATTACAATATTAAATCTAAATTGAAACTGATTACAAACGTTAGGTAACCATATAACAGTTTACACAGGGCAGGGTCAGGAGGCTGTGCTTAGAGAGACAGTTGAGAGAGAGAAAGAGAGAGAGAGAGAGAGAGAGAGACTTCACCACCCCACGGAGCTTGCACTGATCGGGGTTCCCAGATGATGATGGTAGCCGGGGGTCCAGAGGGCAAGAGAAAAGCAGGACAGAGACCCCAGCACGATCAGACAGGAGATGAAGAAGTCTCAATGGAACTGATGCAGTTTAAGTCCAGGTATCAGAACAGTTTTCTTGGGGCAAGGATAGGAGTTTTTATAGGGATAGTTCAAAGAGAAAGAGGAGAGACAATAGAGACTGATCACCCCTGGTTATGGGTGATGTTCCTTGAACGAGCTCACAATGCAACTAGGCAGTTTCAGTATTTTAGATGTCAATAGGATCGTTACTAGAATTGGTCTGATAAAGACTAATTTGGGTGTGAGCAAGCCTAGGTTCATTAGCATCTGGAGCAGGGATTTCCCATCAGGCAGTGCTTCTCTGCTTTCGGTGTCCCATAGTTCAGTGCAATTCCTGGCTTGGAAGAGCTGCTCTCCATTCTGTATGCTAATGAGATGTCCCTCTGTTCCATCTTTAATGTAAATGAGGCTGGGGTTTTTCCTTAATTGTATCACCCTTGTCTGAAGCAGCTAGGTGTGTCTTCCCCGGCCTTTTCTTTGCTTTGTCTTTGATTCTAGCAGAGGCCTGAGGGAGGGGGATGGTTTTCCATGAATGTCACTCCCTGACTCCCCAAGAGCACAAGGCTGACAGGTGACCATGTTCTGGTTCCCCAAGAATCACAGAGCTGGTGGGTAACAAGTCAAATCAAACAAAAATCAGGAAAAGTCCCTAATAACAAAGGGTACGTCTACACTACAACGTTAATTCGAACTAACTTAGTTCGAATTACTTAATTCGAACTAAGCTAATTCGAACTAACAGATCTAGACTAAAAAACTAGTTTGAATTAGTGTTTTGCTAATTCAAACTAGCATGTCCACATTAAGTGGACCCTGAACCGGGCTTAAGGATGGCCGAAAGCAGTGCCGGCAGGGCAGCAGATGAGGACTTAGAGCGTGGAGATGCTGTCTCAGGCTAGCCGAGGGCTGTGCTTAAAGGGTCCCGACCCCCACCCCGGACAGACAGTTCTCAGGGGTGCCCCGCTTGCAAAGCAGTCCTGGCTTGGAGTGCCCGGAGTACCCACACTGGGCACATCACAGCACTCGGCCATCAGACCGGCTGCACTTGCCGCAGGCTGCCATCTGGGGAGAGGGGGCAATCGGGGGGCTGCAGGAGAGGTTCCACCCCAAAAGCCTGCAGAGCCAGTCCAGTCCTCCCCATCGGGGGCGCGTACCCCGTTCCTCCCTCACCTCCTTCCACTTACCCTTCCCTAGCCCCTTTTCTTGATGTACAAAATAAAGGACAATTGTGTTCAAAAATGGAATCTGTCTTTATTGAACAAAACGGGGAGACTGGGAAAAGGAGGTGGGAGAGGGGAAGAGAGAGGCTGGGAGAGGGGAGGGCAACTAAAATGATCAGGGGTTGGGAACAGGTCCCATATGAAGAGAGGCTAAAGAAACTGGGACTTTTCCGCTTAGAAAAGAGGAGACGGAGGGGGGACAGGATAGAGGTCTCTAAAAGCAGGAGTTGGGTGGAGAGGGTGCATACAGAAAAGTTCTTCATTAGTTCCCATAAAGAAAGACTAGAGGACACCAAAGGAAAGGAATGGGTAACAGGCTTCAAACTAGTAACAGAAAGCTGTTCTTCACAAAGCACAGAGTCAACCTGTGGAACTCCTTGCTGCAGGAGGCTGTGAAGGCTACAACTAGAACAGAGTTTAAAGGGAAGTGAGATCAAGTCATGGAGGTTGGGTCCATGGAGTGGTATTAGCCAGGGGGTAGGAGTGGTGTCCCTGGCCAAGGTTTGTGGAAGGCTGGAGAGGGATGGCATGAGACAAATTGCTTGGTCACTGTCTTCGGTCCATCCCCTCCAGGGTCCCTAGGGTTAGCCGCTGTCGGCAGACAGGCTACTGGGCTAGATGGACCTTTGGTCTGACCCAGGACGGCCATTGTAAGCTCAGGGCTCAAGGTCGGGGTCTCAGTGGACCACCTTGATTTTCACGCACTCCTGCTCCTGGGTGGCCAGGCTGGCAGCTCTCCTGCCCTAGCTGGCCACATTCCTGTGCCTATTGCGGAGATCGTGGACAAGGTCCACGATGTCCGCACTAGCCCAGGCGGGTGCCCACCTCTTGCGGTCCCGGGCAAGCTCCCGGGAGCCGCCAGCCTGGTTCCGGGAAGAGGGGGAGGGCTGGGGAGCATCGGGTGGGTGGCTCGATCCGTGCCAGGTGCAGGGTTTGCTGGCTGGGTGCTGGCAGGCTTGCACCTGGCACAGGCACCGTAGCCAGCCCGTGCCCCTTTAAGAGGTACGGGGCCGGGAGGGGGGCAGACGAGTTTCCCTGGTGTTGGCCAGAGTGGCCACCAGGGAAACCTGGGGAAGGCTAGCCTCCCACTAGTTCGAATTAAGGGTCTACACAGCCCTTAATTCGAACTAGTAAGTTCGAACTAGGCTTAATCCTCGTGGAATGAGGATTACCTAGTTCGAACTAAGCGCTCCGTTAGTTCGAATTAAATTTGAACTAACGGAGCGCTAGTGTAGCGCCTATGAAAGTTCGTTCGAACTAACGTCCGTTAGTTCGAACTAACTTTGTAGTGTAGACATACCCTAAGTAAGTAAAAGTTACGGACTTTGGAAACAACTATGAGCCCTTCCTCTCTCCAAAGGGGACATGCCTGAGGAATTGTGTGTTGGGGGACAAGGGGAATGTCTCTTACGGGGGCGCACAGGCACTAAACATTGGATGGACACCAGTGATAGGATCAGGCTCATTGTTTCCTGTCTTAAATGATCCTATGAGTTCTCTGAAAGGCAATTCAAATGTCTGTGGAGCACGCTATGTCAAGCTTCCAGCATGTTTTTTCTCATCATGGATATGATGGGATTCACAGTCTCAGCAATAGTCTCAGCTTGGCTAGCTGCTGTAGGAGGAATTTGAGGAAGTGGTGGTACTTCCAGACAGAATTTAGCAACAGGCAGTGTCCAGAAGTGTTCTGCTACCAGGTGGACTATAGTACATTGAGTACATTGTCCATTTCACTCTGCACATTTTTATTGCCTGTGCTGTATCTCCATTTGTAGGACACAGGTCATTATAGCCTCATCCTGGCTAAGACTTTTTTCTTTCTTTGCACTAAAACTCAAACTTCTCCTGATTCCTTGTGTCTATGCCAATGAGCAAGTCTGCCAGAGTCCTCCTCTGTTGTATTCTCTCTCTATTGCTGCTGCTGAAGCCCGGAAGAATGGTTCCTCTGTTAGCATTGGAAAGTCCTTTTAAGTAAAAAGAAATGTAGCGTTACATTTCATTTTTTTTTCTCTTGGAAGATACTTGTTTCTTTCCACATAAAGCAACTATGTTGTGAAAGGCCATAATCACAGAACAATAGAACTGGAAGGGACCTCAGGAGGTCATCGAGTCCAGTCCCCTGCCCTCGCGGCAGGACCCAGTACCATCTAGGCTGTGTCTAGACAGGCAAGTTTTTCCGCAAAATCATCTGCTTTTGCGGAAAAACTTGCCAGCTGTCTACACTGGCTGTTCGAATTTCCGCAAAAGCACTGACGATCTCATGTAAGATTGTCAGTGTAGCCAGACACCCCCCCCCCTCACATCCATCTTATTTGCCTCTCTGAGGTTCCTGAAGCATACAGGGCAGAGAAGGAGCAATAAAATCAGCATAGTCTATGCTGGCTCATCTGATCCTGAGAAGCTGAAAATATAGATGTGAGGAGAGAGCGATTAAGGCAATAAGCTGACCTCGAGGCTGCGAGAACTGCCCCGGCTGGCACCCATGTTGATACGATCACACACAGTCCCTGGGAGAGGAATCTCCCACTGAGAAAAGAATGCCCGGTACTTCCAATTTAGTTATCTCTCTTACAAGTGTAAATTAAGTTCACAACTCCCTTGTAATAACTGGTCTCACAAAAGACAGACCAGCACCATTTGGCATCACAGATGAGAAAGAGAAATACGTGACCCTATGGGTATAAAGATGGGTCCAGCAGCACACTCACTTTGAGTGTCAATCTACCATCTACCTGCTGGTCGGGTTAGGTGACTGACCTCCCGAGGTCCCATGGGGACGCCCACCTCGTATTTTCGTCTTTCCTACGAATTGAGGGACCGGCCCTGGCCTGACACACTGGAGTCGAGAGGCACAGAAGGGGGTAAAAATTGTACCTGGATGTGGTCCTCTGTCTTAAGTGTACACATAGACTTAGAACTCTTTAAAGATTAAGCTGTTACTTGGTACTATTATTTCTATTTTTCTATCTTTATCTTCTTTGTAACCATTTTTAAGATCTATATTTGCTAGCAGTTAAGAAATAGAGCAATAGCCATTGTAACCATATGATTTATAAGCTTCTTTAATAAACCTGTAACTGTTTAAGTTTTAACCTGACTCCTTCAGTTGCTGTAACAGAACCAAGCACAATTTAAAAGAACTTCAGCCGGTCATAAGGGACAGGTATAGGAACACACCCTGCCCTGACCGTTGGCTGACAGTCAGTGCTTTTGCGTAAAAACTATGCTGCTCCCGCTCGGGCAAAAGTCTTTTTCCAGAAGACTTTTGCGCAAGAGGGCCAGTGTAAACAGCACAGTACTGTTTTCCGCAAAAAAGCCCCGATCACGAAAATGGTGATCGGGGCTTTTTTGCGGAAAAGCACGTCTAGATTGGCCACGGACGCTTTTCTGCAAAAAGTGCTTTTGCGGAAAAGCGTCCTGCCAATCTAGATTTGCTTTTCCGAAAATGCTTTTAACAGAAAACTTTTCCGTTAAAAGCATTTCCGGAAAGTCATGCCAGTGTAGTCATAGCCCTAGAGTATACCATCCCTGATAGATGTCTATCTAACCTGCTCTTAAATATCTCCAGAGATGGAGATTCTACAACCTCCCTAGGCAATTTATTCCAGTGTTTAACCACACTGACAGTTAGAAAGTGTTTCCTAATGTCCAACATAAAGACCCCTTGCTGCAGTTCAAGCCCATTGTTTCTTGTCCTATCCTCAGAGGCTAATGAGAACAATTTGTCTTCCTCCTCGTGACACCCTTTTAGAAACCTGACGACCACTATCATGTCCCCTTTCGTCTTCTCCTTTCCAAACTAAACTAGCCCAATTCTTTCAGTCTTCCTTCATGGGTCATGTTCTCTAGACCTTTAATCATTCTTGTTGCTCTTCTCTGGACCTTTTCCAATTTCTCCACATCTTTCTTGAAATGTGGTGCCCAGAACTGGACACAATACTCATGTAAACTCATGGATGTCCAGCCATTTCTTGCTCTTGGAGGAGTGTGGGGTCCCAGAGGCATGTGGTACAGGAGCAAAGAGGATATCATCTGAGAGGGAGTGGGTCTTTTTAAAACTGACAGCACTGGTCAATGTTTGGTTCCTGCCACTGCTCAAAGTCCTTCACTGGAGAGACCTCCCCACAGGCTGGCGATGCAGAATAACATGCTCCTCTCCCTTTGGGCCCTTCTCTAAGGCTATGTCTAGACTATGGAGTTTTTCTGGGATACCAGAGGTACCTCAGAAAATCTCTGCCGCATACAGGGAATGCGTCTACTCTTCCGACATTTTTTTGTGGGAGAGGAGACACGCTCTTTCGGAGTCCTGCCTTCCTCGTATTAGGAAGAAGGGCTCTTCTGAAAGAGGTTTTTCCTTCGTTTGTCCCAATGTAGACAGCCCAAATTTCGGAAAAGCCTCTTCCGACAAAACAATCAGAAAAAGGTATGTGGGGCACAATTTGCGTATCTTTTTCCGATTAAAAGCGGCAGGCTAGACATAGCCTAAGATGCCTCACCCTCCTTCTCCTCTGTGTCCCATGATGCCAGCAGCCCAGCAGGGGTGAGGAGAGTCTCACTCACCCGGCTGGGCTCGGCACCTGCAGCTCTGGATGTGGGCAGCAAAGGGCACAGGGCCAATGGCCAGGCAGGCCTGCCACTGCCTGTGAGCCGAGGCCCTGCTTTGGAGCTGAGAGGGGCGGGCACGGAACCATGCGCGGCGGGGGCTTTGCGCGCGGTCACACAGCAGCACCCCTGGCCCATTGGCAGGGGATGGGGGGTGTCCAGGCAGACACTCTCAGACGGGGACTGGGGAGACTAGGCTGAATGCTGGACCCGCCTCCTGATTGACAGGCGCGGTGGCTTCCGCCCCTGCGACTGGCAAAAGTGCCGAAAGGGAGGGGGAAGACGCACCCTTAAGGAGCTGCTTCCCCGACACTCGCTGGGGGGTTGATTCTTTGCGCATGCGCGCATAGCGAATAAGGCGGGGCGAGTAGACGCTGGCGCCCGCGGGCTGAATGCGCACGCGCCGCCATTCCTTCCGGGAGAGTCGTTTCGCTTCACCGCTTGTACCGCGCGCACGTGTGTGTGTTTGTAGAGGAAACCGGAAGTTGCGTTAGGAAGGGGCGAGAAGCGCGGCCGTTAGGCACGCGGGTTGCAGTGGGAGAGATGGAGGTCGTCGCGCAGCTGGAGACGCTGAAGTTTGACAACGTGCCGGCTCCGGGGAGTCCCAGCGCTTTGGGGCCGCAGCTGGAGCAGGGCCCCGGAGTTAACGAGGCGCAGGAGCCCGGGGGCGGCGAGGAGCAGAGCCCCGGCGTTAACGAGGCGCGGGAGCCCGGGGGCGGCGAGGAGCAGGGCCCCGGCGTTAACGAGGCGCGGGAGCCCGGGGGCGGCGAGGAGCAGGGCCCCGGCGTTAACGAGGCGCGGGAGCCCGGGGGCGGCGAGGAGCAGGGCCCCGGCGTTAACGAGGCGCGGGAGCCCGGGGGCGGCGAGGAGCAGGGCCCCGGCGTTAACGAGGCGCGGGAGCTCGGGGGCGGCGAGGAGCAGGGCCCCGGAGTTAACGAGGAGCAGAGTCCCGAGGGCGGCGAGGCGCGGGAGCCCGGGGGCGGCGAGATGGAGGTCGTCGCGCAGCTGGAGACGCTGAAGTTTGACAACATGCTGGCTCCGGGGAGTCCCAGCGCTTTGGGACCGCAACTGGCGCAGGAGCTCGGGGGCAGCGAGGCGCGGGGCAAGGCCTCGCCCCCTGCGGCCGAAGCAGCCCATGGCGCTGAGGGCTTGCAGGAGGAGCAACCCGGGGAGACAAGCACCGACTCGGACAGGTGCGTAGCCCGTGTTAGTCCCTGTGCCGGCCGCCCACGCCCACTGCCGTGCCAAGCCCGCCACCGCTACTGGCCCTCGCCGCTCGGGTCGGGTCGCTCTTGGCAGTAGCAGCGGCGGTGGACCTGAGCACGGGTTTTGTCAGTTTCACCTTGTGCGGCTTGAGGAAGCGCTGGGCAGCAAGCAGAGCCCTGGGCCTGTCAATATGCACTGTCTGGAAATTGTTATCGCCCCGTTCACGTGTATTTCAGTTGTTCTGGTTATCCCGGTGTACTCTTGTGCTTTGTCCTCCACGTTCTCACAGATATGGGATTCCCTGTGGAAAGGAGGAGATCTGAACATACATGCTGAATATGTGAAAACTCAGTTAAGAAAAAATTCAAGACAGGATGTAACTGTCTAGTGATTGGTATTAAATGGTGTTTTAAGACCAATCCTAATATCTAACTTTTGTGCAATGGAGAGGCTTTACAATGGTCCATCTAGCCTAATATCATGTCTTCTGACAGTGGCCAGTGCCAGAGTCTTCAGGAGGAATAAACAGAACAGGGTTTCATCCAGCGTTCTATTCTGTATGATCCACTCCCAGCTTCTGGCGAGCAAGCTGTGGACACTGAGAGCATGGTGTTGCACCCCTGAGCCATCTTGTCTAATAGCTGTTGATGGACGTATCCTCCATGAGTTTATATAGCTTTTTTTTGAACCCTGTTATGATTTGGACCTTTACAACATTCCACAGGGTGATGGTGTTGTGTGTGTGGTGGTTCTGTTTTAAATCTGCCACCTACTGATTTAATTGGCTGATGCTTGTCGGATTTTCTTATTTACTTTCCATACCAGTCAAGATTTTGTAGACATCTATCATCTTCCTTTAATCATCTCTTTTCCAAGCTGAAAAGTCAGTCTTTTAAACTTCTCATACCAAAGCTGTTCCATCCATCTAACCATTTTTGTTGTTCTTCACTAAACCTCTTTCGATTATAATACAGGTTGAACCTTTCTAGTCTGGCACCCTCGGGACCTGACTGGTGCCAAACCAGAGTATTTGCCAAACCACAGGAGGTCAATATTGTCTAGCAGCATTACCAATACTTTCATTGCTTACTGGACTCTTAGAAGACATTTTAGGGATTAATTAATGCTAAATACAGTCACCATTCATGGCTCTCTGTTAAACTGTATGAACCACAGGAAACTTGGCCACACCCTTGATAAAGTGGATATCTGGCTAACTAAAACCATGCTGGACCACGGATGTTGGTGGACATACAGGTTGAACCTCTTTAATCTTTTTTTTGAGATGGCATGTCCAGATTTGCATGCAGTATTAAAGATGTGGACATTAGGGATGTAAGAGTTTAGATGGTTCTAGTTACCAGTTAAACTCCTCCCATGGCATGGGCCTCTAGCAGGGTAAAAATTACTGTTTAAATGTCTCACTGATTAAATTGTATTCAATTAGATGGTTAGTATTTTTTAATTCTTTTTACATCCCTTGTAGGCATGCCAGGTATCTATATAGAGGCATTATATTTTCTGACTTCTCTGTCCCTTTCTTAATGGTTCCTGATATTCTGTGTCTACTTGAGTTATAACTGTGCACCATAAACTTTTTGAATTGCACTGCTTCTGTGTGGAAGTCAAAGTGTTGCTTCTTACCTATGAAGTCTAATGGCTTAGGACTGGCTACTTTAAAGACATCTTGTGCTTTGTGTACCTTTCTGACAAGGTAAATAAAGAGAAGCCATTTTCAGGAGGTTGTTGCTGGTTGTGAAACTTGTTCCTTATCTGTAAGAACTGGGAGTTATATTTTGTACTATGTTCTGAAAGTATCTTTTGGAGCAAACATTTGCTTGACTGGGCTAGACTTCATGTTAATGTTTTTGTTGGTTGTAGAGGAATGATGGCTGTGTTCTCTGCAGCTGATAGTTTAATAAGTGTAATGTTGTCTTATGCCTAAGTTATAGCAATAGACACTTAAAACACCTTAACACAAATTTAATTACAATAGTGCAAGCCTAGTAAAATGGGGCCTCAGTTAGGGCTATATAAACACTTGTAGACCCAATACATTTACAATCTAAGAAATATAATTGTCTTGTCCCATTGCTGGTAACTGGCCTGTTGTGCCCTTTTTTGAGTTAGGATAATAGATTTAAGTATAATCCTTATGCCTTTTATTTTACTTTAGCACAGGTGCTTTCTTATAAAAAGATATAGATGTTTATAATTGACCTGTTTTTTGTTTTATGCAGTGATACGGATTCTGATAGTTCATCTTCTGTCTCTTCATGTTCTCTTTCAACTGAATCTGCTGAAAGTGGTGGTCATCAAAATGGAAAGGATAACACATCCTACCATGTTAAAAAAAAGGATGAATTGCCTCTTGAGGTAAGTATATTATGAAAACTATCTTTCCAACTTTTTTCTGTTATCCTATTAAATATATGAAACTTAATACACTTACAGCTTTTGTGAAATTGCTTTTTAAAAAATAATTCATGTGTTTATGGCTTTTGCTTGTTAGGAAGTACTGGATTTGATGATTTAAGATTTAGTCCTAAGCGTTGCACAGATTATGGTCCAAGAGCTGAAAATATCTGAACTTCTTGGTAAAGCAACTATCAAGTAATTAAATTCAACCTCCTTGTAGGGAAGAAAAAGAAGGACCTTCCCCTCCCCCCAAATGATACTAGCTACATGTTTTGTTAGTCTGTAACTGGAAAAACTTAAACAGCGAAGAGTCCAGCAGCACTTTAGAGACTAACATGGCTATCCCTCTGAAGGTTTTTTTTTTTTTTTTTTTTTTTTTTTACTGTTCCTCCAGCTCCTGGCATGCTACTGAACTGACTAAAAAGGGAGGCTTTTTAACTACTGTCCTTGATTGTCACCAGGTATCCCAATCAGCCTGTCTCCACTTGCTGTAGCACAGGGATTGGGGGGGGGGGGGGGCTGGCCTTTTTTGAGTCAAGGGCCACTGACCCACAGAAAAATCAGCTTGGGGGCCACACACAAATGAAAAGAAAACACAAAAAAACCCTCACTAGTGTGGCCCCTGACTAAGAAGGAGACAGACATTTCCCTCAGACATCTGAGCTTTTGGGGAGGGGGGCGGAATAACCTAGTGGATCTGGTGTGCTCCAGCCTCATAGTGGAGTGGCAGGGGCGGCCATAGAACCAGTGCTGGGGAAGGAGTCGCTGAGCATCAGTGGCCAGATGGAGGCAAGCCAGGGGCTGCAGGTTCCCCATGCCTATTGTAGCAGATTTTTGATTGACTCCCGGTATCTTATTTAAACTGGTATATACCTTGTTCGTAAACAGGGCAACAGGAACTTGTTAATATACCTGCTTTCTTGTAGCAGTTTGGCTTGACCCAGTCACACTATGCATCTTTCAAAAAACAATTGTTTAAATATTAAGATAACTAATCTAATATGCCAGACAACAGCTCGGAGGTTTTCTTATTAAAGGCTTAATAATGTATTGCAGTACTACTGTGATGTAAATGAGTAGTCAACTATTGGATAGTTGACACACTAGTGGACTTGTTGCTCGCCTCTTCTTCCTCCCTCTCCCCCCCTGCCTCTATTAGATGGAGGCATCAAAGAAGGTGGGGGAGATGAAAGGATGTTTCAAAGTGGCAGTGCCGTGTGGAACTAGGGACCAGACCCCAGGGTCCACGCAGCGCTGCTGCTTTGAAACTCCACGTGCTGCCTGGGACCAGCTGGAGACTCTCTTGCTGACTCCAGGCTCCATGCGGCACTGCCACTTTGAAACGTTGCAAGGAGCACAGGGCCAGTGGGGACTGCTTAAATCCCCCTCTGGTCCTGTGCTCCCCACAGCGCTTTTGCCCTTGAAGTGTAGCAACAGCGCTGGTGGGGCTGTTGCTACGCTTCAAAGGCAGAGGTGCCCTTATTGACTAATGGAATAGTCAATGCAAATTGCATTGACTGACTATTCCAGGGGTGGCCAACCCCTGGCTCTTGAAAGAAAAAATTGTGGCACCTGCACTCGTGGCTCTTAAAGGGGCAGCGTGGGCAGCGTGTTTGTCTGAAAGAGACAGAGCCGGAGTTACGGGTCCCATGCAGGCTTCAAAATGGCTGCCTTAAAAGGGCAATGCCTACTCTGCTCTTAAAAGAGCAAACTGTTTTTTTTTTTTTCTTGATGAAACATGGTGGTGAGGGCGCTTTTTTGTTTCTCAACTTTTTTCCTTTGGCTCTTTGTGCGGTATCCACCACTATTTTGTCTCTATCTGTAATGGGTTGGCCACCATATTTGGCTTAGATATAATGGATATACATGCAGAAGTGCTGTACGATGCAAGTATTTTTAAAAAATCAGAAAAATAATATTCCCCAATATAATTTCAACCCTTTAATATGAACAATTTTGTTTAAATGCCATTTATTAGAATGAATTATTACTAGAATTAGCTTTTTCTTGCGATCCACAAACGTAAAATGTTTCAAATCATTTCCTTGATGGCTGGCAGGATATCTCTACCCATGAAATATTATGTTTTGAACATTACTTTTATATTAGCAGGAACTACCTACTGTGGAAGATTTGACAATAGTTCTTCCTGAGGATGTTGAGCTAAAACCCTTTGGGACAGTTTCAAGCATTCTTGAGCAGCTGGGTAAGTAAACACGAGTTCTCTTATTTTGCTTAAACGAAAATACATTTTTATATAATATGAGTTGTGTTATCAGTATTTTGAGAATAGTGTTGCTACAAATATCACATTTCTTAAGACTGTTCTGTTTCCCTTGATGAGATGCTCTTGCAGAATGAAAGGGAAAAGAGAGTAGGCATTGAATGCATTGTATTGAACAGATAAGTAATACTTGTGCTGAATGCCACTGTGTGGCTATTGGATGGGTATGTCACATGGTTTATCTGAGTAAGTGTGACAGTGTCATCAAAGTCTTAATAGAATCAGCATATGTAAATGGAGAAACTGTTGGGATTTTGCAGTTCCCAGAGAGTCAGGTGCTGGGCAGAATCAAGGGTCTTCAATTCAATTCAATACGACTTTATTGAATGTGCACAAAGGGAGAGCCCCTGGTACTAAAATCAGCCAGAGCCCCTCGAGCAAGGAGCCCCTCCCCTTGCTGTTTTATAGCACATGGCAGTTACAGGTTACATAACACAAACTTCTAAACCAATCATATTCAACCTTTCCATATATGGCTTTGTACTTCTCCACTCCACATGTTGAGTTCTCCCCCCTCCCCTTGGCCTTTTCTAGGCTGTTGCTAGGGTGTTGAGCCACAGCATGCTTCTTTATGCATACCTACTTTCTAAATCACATTTTGTTTAAAATGAACACATGCATGCCCTTCAGAGAATTTGAAAGACAAAGGGAAATGCAGGGCTTGTCTATACTGTCAAGAATACTTATGCTGTTAGAATAAAGAGGCAGGAATCTGTGTGTGAGAAATTGTGCAAGGACTTGGGGGCGGGGAGGGTCATGTTGAGGTCCTCTCCTCCTTCCCCACCTCCCACTACTGCTTAAGGCTGGGCTGCTTCCTGCCTCTTGCTTACAAGACAGTGTGCTGATAGAGCACATGTGCACACACATTCCCTGTGATAGTAACTCTTCCTCTTCCTCCCTGCAATGTAGTACGTCATCCTACTACATTAAAAAGCAGCTGTCAAAATAGGAGGATGACCATGGAGCACTGGGCTTGGGAGACCGTTTAAAAGCAGGCTCCCTCCCCAAGCACTGGCTCGGAGCTGCCTGCTCTGCCCTCCCCAGTGGGGATGTAATAGTGTAGTTGATTAACCAATAAGCAAAAGCTTAGAGGTTAATGCTATAGACTACATGCATTTCCCTCTCCCTGCCAGTAAATTTTTAGCCGGCTGGCCAGTAGCCTGGTTTAGTTCTGACATGTGATGGGTCCAAGACCTATCCCTGTTTCAGCTCTGCACTTCAAGTGTATTAAGAGCCAGCTAGGTGGGCAGGCAGTCCAGCTCAGTTCTGGCTCACATTGAGTCTGGGAGCTGAGACCCCTTTAGATTGGGACTACTGCCATCTTGCAGTGCTGCCTCTTTCTCAGAAGCGTCAGCACATAGTGACAGGCAGCTGGTCCACAAGGGAAGCTGGTTTTTAAACTGGCTCCCCTCGCAGACCAGTTCCAACTTGGCACTCCACGCTGCTGCTGGCCCCACCCCCAGGGACTATAGACTAGAGGACTAACCGATAAAATGTCATGAGGTTACTTGACTACTGAATTAACCGATATTTAACATCGCTACTCGCCACGCTTGCGCTATGAATTTGATTTTTTTCACTTTTTTTTTTACTTTATTCCTGGCACTTCATCAAGGTACTGGTTGCCAATATCAGTAACCATAGGATAGAGCAGGGGTTGGCAACCTTTTCAAACCAAAGAGCCAAACTACATCAAAATTCAGAACAAGTGGTCAACAATCATAAAAGGATGCCCATTTGCATGACTGAAAATATACAACTTAGTATTATTGGTGATTGATATGTTTAATAATAGCATAAATGAAACAGTGTACTCACATTGTACTTATATTTTACTCACGTATTTTATTTAATGGTACTCCTGCTGCTGCATCTTTTTGCACATTTCTTTGAAGTTTACACTGGCTTCCTGCTATGAGGGAAGCTGGGATGGGCTGATTTGGGAATCTAGAAGAGCTGTATCAGGCTCCCTAGTAGGCCATATTTGGCTCGCGAGCCATAGATTTCTGACCCCTGGGATAGAGCATGACTGAAGTGCAGAAGTGTTACCCTTCAATCAGTGCAATAAATGTAAGCCTGGGTAGAATTGTGAAGTATGGTGGACAAAAGCATAGGTATAGACAGTATATATTAAAGGGATATTTCAAGTCCATATGGATCCTAAACTTATGAAATACTTCTGTTGCATGAGATATCACTTCCCGCAGCTCCCATTGGCCAGGAACGACAAACCATGGCCAATGAGAGCTGCATGCAGCCATATCTGTGGATGCAAGGTTAACAGCTGTCCAACAGCCTGCCAGTGGTTTACTTTGAGCTGCATGAGGCCTGTGGGTTGCCCGCCACTGGTAAAAGTTATGTCAGGAATGTGAAAAACACCCTGTGTGCCACATAAGTTAAACATGTCAATAGGAGACACTTTTCTTCCAATGTAGCTACTGAAGCTGGTTGGGAGTGGTTTAATTATGATGGGAGCGCTCCCTTCTGTTGCCATAGCATGGCTGTGGGAGATCTTACAGCAGTGCAGCTGTCTAGAGTAAGCCTGATTTTGCAGGCTTGAAAATTTGAGTCAAATTTCTAGCCATTATGGCTTCAAACGTGACCTTTCAAATGTAAACTATTGTGGGAGTGCTGTATTCCTGATCTGCAGTCTGTCTTATGTAATAGTAGAGGGGAGTGAACTGGTCCATTAATCTCAGTTGTCAGTTCTGAAACATAATGGCAATGTGAGTCAGCGGTTTCAGTTATCACTTTAGCTATTAATATTTCACGTAATTTAGACAAGAAACAGGTTGCACTTCCCAAAACTGGCAATCTCTGCTCTAGCAACATCCATAGTCTGGCACGACCATGGATGATCCTGGATCAGCGAGCATTATCCAAAAGAGGGACTGGGCTGAAGCAGCAGGACAGGGGCTAAGTCTTGGTGGGAACTCTGAGCAGCCCAGAATAGTGGGGCTGGAGCCAGCAGCTGCCCCTGGAAGCTTGTGGCAGTGGTTCCCAGCTGCTGGTTCACAGACGGATGTTGGGTCACGAACTGCTGGCTGCTAGGCTACCAGGCTGCCGCACGCTCCATGCCCATGCCCATGCCTTGACAGGCCTGTATGCAGGGGGGTGAGACGCATCTCCCCATGGTCTCTGTGCTGGTCTGGCACCCCTTCAGGCCATGGGAGAAGCCCTTGGCCACTTTGCCCCCTTTGCCTAGCTCAGTGGAGGGCAGGGACTGCTGGGGGGAGCTAGCAGACCAGCTTACAGTGATTCACTTGCCCCATGGAGTACTAGCTGCCATGGCTCTGGTCCTGTGGCTGAGTGTTTACGCAGACTCCTCTCCCCCACTGTGGAGCAGTGGTGTGGCAAGGGGCAGGACAAATCCAACTGTTGCTGGGGGGGCCGTGGTAAGGCCACCAGAGGGCCCTGGCTGGTGACAGAGGCTTCCTGTGGAAATGTGAGACCTTCCCGTGTGCATCCCCCAGTCCTGGAGGTGGGTGGGAACATCCTGGCTTCTCATGCTGCAGCTGCTCCTACCTTCCCCAAGGGCACCAGGTAGACTGGAGCTGCTCTTCCCGGTTCACATGTGGGGTGTGTAGGCTGGGGGGGCCCTAGCCTCTGAGCATCTCCCTTCCTCCAGGATGGGGTCTAGTGCAGTGAGGTGGGAACAGAGGGGAGTTTTGGGTGTCTTAACTTGTTTCCCTCTGGGCTGCAGGCAGAACAAAAGGCCTAGCACCATGTTAATTCCTTCATGGATTCTGATCCAGTTCTGGCTGCTAATAGTGGTACGTTTTTCCTGAAGCAGAAACTCCAGATAGTTGCATGCAAACTAGGGGAAGGCCATATTTTCTAGGCCCTTTTGTTCTAGTAGCTGAAAAATGCACAGAAGAAAGTGAGCTCAGCAGGCTGTGTTGGTGGTTAGTTCAAACTTTGTGTAACTTGATGAACAGTTAAATTCTCACACAGAGCACTACAGTCCTAGAGCTACAGCTGCCACATTTCACTGGGGGCAGAGTGCTAGGAACTCTGGGATATGGCTACTAGACTTGAGTCAGTTGACTGAAGTCCAACTAATCTTGGACTTACATTGCTATGGACATACCTTCTATGTCCCAAACTGTGTGAGCCAAGGTCTTAAAAGCCACATGATACCTCATTCCTTTATTTCTTGCTGTAAATTCTCTATTCTCACATTTAGACTGCTTTTGCTTCCCAGGTATTAATAATTAATGCTCAGTCATTGAAAGTCTTGTCTCTTCCAGAGTTTCCAATTATATGTTCTTCTTTTCAGTTTTTGATGGCTGCTTCTCATCAACTCAAAATGTGTGATCTTTCCATACCCATCTCTTCTTCCTACTCTGGCAATCTGCATATAGTGGAACAAAGTGGGTCGATAGATTGAGGCACATGTGTATCATAACAACATTACTAAAATTTTCAATATTTATAAAATTGTAAACTAATTTTTAAAGTTAGAATAAATTACGCAGGTAAATACTCAACTACTGTGAAAACGTATTGTACAATAAAATCTCCATCTAAAAACGCACCTAAAGCTACCATAGAGCTGGCGGGTTGCATCAGACCGCCACAGAATTTGAGTTTGTCTTGCTGCAGAGTACATGGAGGGTGGAGGTAGTCTATCATGGTGCGAAAAGGCATATATGAATGTTTTTTAGGTGTCTTCCATTGTGTGAGTTTGAACTTAGCTTCTAATATGTTTATTTACTGTTTACTTTGGCTGCTTATGAGAGCTGAAGGTAGACCTATTTCTGTACATAATCTGGGCTCAGCTAGACTACACGGAAGATTCGAAAGAGGATATGCAAATTCGCAGAGAATTTGCGTATCTTACGATCTCACTTTCAAAAGTGGAGGAAAAGTAGCTTTTCGAAAAAGGGGAAGGGGACTTGCCAAAAAAAACTCACCTTGATTACTTTGACTTTCGAATTCCACTTCCGAAAGTGAGATTGGAAGAAGATATGCAAATTTAGTGGAATTTGCATGTCCTCTTTCGAATCTTCCGCGTAGTCTAGATGAGCCCTTAGATGCAGGAAGAGTGGTTGTCTTACCAATAAAGTTTGCAGGCATGCTATCATAAGTCAGACTAACAGTTGGAAACATTGTAATTTTAGCAATTTTTAAGAAATTCGCCTGCTAGGACACTTCAGTTTCAAGTCCCAAAATGCTGAAAGATTATCAACAACACGGCTGCTTAGAACTGTTTAATGAAGTTTTGCAGAGACATTGAGTAAGAGACCACACAAATGGTGAGGGAGCAATGAACTTGCCTAATTGAGCATTGTGCTGCCTTGAGAGGGGTCAGTTTACTTTGGATTTGGATTTAGTATGCCTGGATGTTATGCCCAACAGGCCCCTGGAGTATCTGTGGGCCAGCAACTATGAACGCTGACTTCTGGTAGGATAAAGGAGTAAACCTTAAATGCTTCTCTGCAGTAATGCGACAAAAGGAAACACAGCTCTAGAACACAGTTAACTCTTTAAAAAAAAAAAAAAAAAAAAAGACTAGAAAATAAACTTCCATTTTCAATGAAGATACATTAAAAAATTTAATTAAGAATCCGTTAGACTCATTTCCTGTCTACCACATTGTGTTCATAATATAATTTCTTGCATATCTTTTTAAAAGAGTATGTCAGTTAGAACTAATACTTCATAGCAGATATTATAATGTATGAATATTAGAGAGAGCCTGTTCTGTCTGCATAGACCTCCTGCCGCAGGGGTTAGTGTCCCACAATCCTAAAGGAAATGTTATCCACTTTCAGGGAACTTTTTTCCTCATTCATTCCAGTTCTTGTACTGTTGTCTGAATTATAGTTTTTAACTATCTGATTCTAATGATTAGAAATATATAATCTTATGTCTTTTAAGGTGGCTATATCGTTAAGAATGCTTGTTTGCTAGTACTACTGTATACTTATGCTAAACACTTCAGTACAAGGTGATGGTTTTCAGGCACATGAAGTGTACCTTATGGTATGCTCATTAAATATTCCAAGGTAGCGGAATCATAAATGTTCTAGAAGAGATTACTATAATTAGTGGGTTGTTTTGTTTTTTTTAAAAGCTACCTCTCCGTGTCTGTTCAATTATACCACTCTAGTAAGCTTCCATTAATTATGCAGTATTACAGCTCTGTCAGAAATCTAATTACTTTACGATTTATTTTTTTTAACAGCAGCACTGTGTAGAAGCAGTAAAGCTTCAATATTTATAGTGACAGAATAACATGAAGTTATAACCTTCATGCCATAATTGTTTTGGCACATCTGATCTTCCCGTCTGACAATTCTAGTACTTTGCAGGAAGGTAGGGTTACCATAATAGAGGCTATTGGGGTGACCTTTTAAAAAGGCAGGAAAAAGATAGTAGCATTATTTTTAAAAAATAGAAATGGAGATGTACTGTACTGATTTAGTAGAAACAAAATGAAGATGGGTCCAACCTGTACTGTGGATACATCTGGTATCCACCCTTGGAATCTGGCCAGTCCCAAATGAGGGAATTTGCCAGGCCAGGAGAAGTCCCCTGCTTCCAGCCCCCCAGTTCACTGCCTCTCCCTACTGCTGGCTCCAGCCACCCCATCTGTTGGGTTGCTGCGGCCCTGGCAGCCCAGGGTGCAGCATCCACAGCCTGCTACCGGTGCTGGCGCTGCTATACTGCTGGGGCTCAAGTCCCTGCCCATGTCCTGCGGGCCTCCCAGACACCAGCACTCTTCCCACTGGTGCTCAGCCAGGACTCCTTGATGTAGGACATCCATTGTCCCAGAGAGTCCTGGTTTTGGGAGGTCCAACCTGCACTGTCTTCAAAGCTTATCACTAAAAATGAAATTAAAAGAAACACCAGAAAAAAATTCCTATCTCTGGCAGTTTGGCATAGAGCCACAACCATGTCAACAGAGCACTACTTTCCTACATCCAGTCCTCCCCTCTTTCTCTCCCATGCAGCAGTTTTTTATTGCTTAACTGTTGCACATCATCTCTTCCACAAATGCTCTGGTAATCATCCACTTAACTGGGGATAAGGCAGTGCCTTTCAAATCTGCTCATACTGAGTTAGTGAGCTGTTTTCTTCACTCTTATAGCAAGAAGTGGCTATCCTGACGCCCATGGCACTTGTACATAACTGAAAACATACAAAGTTAATACATGTTCAAGTAGATGCAGCTCCACTTTGGTGCATCTATGCTCAAGGGATTGAAGCTGGAGAGTTTTTTGCCTAGCAGTGCCAGTAGGAGGTGGCACTAAAGCCTCATAGAGACTAACATAGCTTTTAAAATACTATGTTCAAATTTTATAACGTACATTATATTCTAAACCATAGTGGTAGTTGGTGATAACACCTATATTTAGATTGAAGAACACTTATAAAAGAATCATGTGACTCTTTTAAAAAAAACAACAAAAAAACAACACATCTACTGCCAGATGATGCAGCTGATTCTGTAGTTCAAACTCCATATAATAAGATTGTGGAAGATTGTTCTTGCTTTAAAGATATTGGACTTTTAAAATCATTATTTGCAACTGTAACAAACTAACTTTATAGAGAAGCTAGCTAGTTTTGCAGTTTTTATAGGAATTGGTATGTCTTGTTTCTGTTAAATTCTGTAATACGATTTGGGCTGAGGGGAAGATGGTGGATGTTGAATGCAACTCAAATAGTGCATTATGCAATTTTGCATTTAATTTGCAATATTTACTTATTCGGATCTGGGATTTACTATGGAGATTTAGTAAAACAGTTTTTTGAACAAGCCATCAAAAAATCATGCAAAACAACCCCCTCTCCCCAACAAACCAACTCCTTTTAGCATCAAAAGACTATCACCTGCAGTCCAAGATAGGGATGTCAACATGTAGTTGATAATATGATTAACCGTTAAGTCTGGGCTTATTGATTAATCTTGTCAACTACATGCATTTCCCCGTCCTCTTGCTCCTTCTCAAGCGGGGGAAGCAGGAGCTGGTTCTGGGGTGTTGCCAGGCCCCTGCCCCCCCCCCCCCCGGCGCTGCTGCCTGTATTAGAGGCAGCAGTAGGGGGAGGCAGAGAAGTGCTCTGGACAGAGGCTGCTCCACATCTGGCAGAGCAGCCTCTGTCTGTGGGGAGCTTGTATCGGTGGCAGGCAGCTGGTCTGCGCGCAGAGCTGGTTTTTAAACTGGCTTCCCTTCTCGACCGACTCCCTCTGCTACCCAGTGTTGCTGGCTCTGACACAGAGGCAGCTGTGTGGGATGGTAAGCGGCTCCTTAGGAGCGGGGTTGGAGTGCATTGGCTCCTGGCCTCGGCCCTGAGGACTATAGAATAGTCATGTAACCACTAAGATTTCATGCAGTTACACAACTATTCAGTTACCCAATATCTAGCATCCCTAATCCAGCTCATAATTTCAGTCTTCAATGATTGCATCCCAAAATAAATCTATACCACAAACTACTTTCTCCACAAGCTTGACAGGGTCAAATGATACTTAATGATAACCAGTAATGACTTGCTTCTTTTTCCTGTGAGCCCGTGGCCCTTCACTTGAAAGCCAAGAAGCTTTCAGGGGATCCACATGAAGTTTTGGGCTAGAAAGCAAGTTTTGCCTAGTGATGATAGTGCCTAGTATGTGAAGCTATTCTCTCTCTCCCCTTATACCTCCCCCCTCAATTAATTTCTTCTCGCACTGTTCTCTCACCATGAAGTCTATTATAAATATTGGTCCTATACCTAACTTTTCCTTTTCCCTTCTTCCTGCTTAGGATCATTATCAATTTGTCATTCTTGCCGTGTCACAAGGGAGGTTTTATTATATGATTTTGAAGGAGGTTTTATTATATAATCTTGAAGTTATTGTGTGCTGCAGTTTTCTTGTGTGGGTGCCTTTATAAATTCATCAGCTTGCTAAAAAATGTTGATACTATAAAAGTGCTTTTTAATGTATTATGTGTATAAAGATAAAACTTCATTTGGAAAATCATTTAATGAGTATATATCTCATGACAAATGTACATCAGTGTTTTATCCACAAATGTTATCATTTAAAGTTGTTTCAAAATTAAACATGCTCTTTCTTTTCAGTCACTGCTTCTTACTAAAATAATTGGGTAAATACATTGGTAAAGGTGAATGAATTTTAAACCTTCTTGTATTTTAGTAATAATTGAATCTCTGAAAGGCCTACCTGCAGTAAATGAGGAAAGCATCATTTTTAAAGCAGATCGGCATGCAGCAGGCAAGGTGTGTAAAATACAAAAGCTGTGTGTTGTATTGCAATTTGTTCTATAAAACATTTGCTAGGTTAGTTTGCTAGCTCTTTAATTTACAGTGTGACTGTTTTTGAAAACCGAAGTATGCATCTTACATTTAAGACTGTATATGTAATACTAGAATAATTAGTCATTTCTAATACTTGCAAGGAAATTTTTTTATAAAACTGAGTTTTCAGTAAGATTCTTCAGAGGTATACTTGTAAATGAGAATTTCTTAAAGGAACACAAACATACAGTCATTGATATATGAATATTTTACTTTATCTTATGAGTTACATTTGACTCAACTATAAATGAAACATCAACGTTTGTTTTGTGCTTTTGAGAGCGTTTCTCTGCAGTCATTTTCACTATAGTCTGTTTCCTCTTGTTTATGTGGGAATTGGACAGCAGCGGGATCCCAAAAAAGGGTTTGGAAAATTACAAACATTCTTTCTTTTGTGTGTGTGGCTGCACCAGGGAAGGTCTGTCCGACTTTATTTGAAACTGACTGTGTTTTGATATCTTTGTTTTAAAAAGAATTACAGGAAAAGATGAGAGTTTCTGCTGTGATTTGATTTCAGGCATGTAAATATGTTCTAACAGAAAAATCAGTCAGGGACCGTGCACCAGTGAGAAGCAAAGAAAAAACAAAACAACAAACCCTCATTGGCTGAGAAGGATAAAGACACTCCCCACATTTCCCTTGCACACCAGAGCGTAGGGGCCCCAGGCTAGTAGATTTCATGTGTTCTAGCCCCGTGGGAGATGGCAGGGGAGTTGGAGCTGAGTGTTAAAATGTGATTATCTGGCTAATCGTAGTCAGTACAATTTGTATTGACTAGACCAGTGTTTCCCAAATGGTGTTCCGTGGAACCCAGGGGTTCCTCGAAGTGAACATAAGGATTCCGTGAGAATTCCATTACCATAACATTTTGAGTTAAAAAAATATTTTTGTATACATTAAATGTGATTTTTTTAATTATGTGCACTTAAATTAATTGTAGATCTCATGACCTTGTTTAGCATTTGTTTATTATTATCCTTACTTATTTGTGGTCTACTTTTTCAGCTCCATATCTAAGACTGTTATTAGGGGTTCCACAAAAGTATTTTGAGTTTAAAAGGGTTCCGTGGCCAAATGAAACTGGGAAACGCTGGACTAGATAATTAATCAATAAGCGCCTCTGCAAAGCCTCAGTGAGAGTAGCTCCAGGGGCCTACTTGAGCCGGAGCCATCCATGCTGCAGCTCTGCCTTTTAAATGTAGTAAGAGTTGATGGACTCTTCCTACATTTAAAATGCAGAGGCGCAGCAATCGTGCTGAGTCCAGCAGCCTCCGCACACAGCCATCCTTGGCTGTGTGAACAGGGGTTGCTTGACAGAAACAGCCCCTGTCCACAGGGGGGCCCAGCTCCCCGCTGGGATCCCTGTGCACAGGGGATGCTGCTGCAAAGTATCCCCATCTCCTCCTCCCCTTCCCTCTCCTCGGATAAAGGCGGGGGGGGGGGGGTGACACCCTGGAGATGGTGCTGGGGAGAGCTGGCATTTAAGCTGGCTCCCCCCCAGCACTGGCTCCTTCTCCCCATTGTTGCCTATAGGCAATGTGGGGAGGGGGGAGGAGTGGGCGTGATGCAAAGAGCATGAGGCAAGTGGGCACTGCTTGAGTCCCTGCTCACCCCTGCTCCCTGCAGTACTTCTGCTCTTGTGCGTTTCTGAAGTACAAGTGCCCACAGATACTGCTATTGGTGCCATGGTGACAAGATTGGATATGGAAAAATAATAATTTTTTAGCAGTGATATTTGCTGAAGAAAGACTAGAACTGTTAAACAATCCACCAAAAAAAAATCTAATCTCAACATGCAGAAAATTATTTGTTTTTTTAAACACAATAGTTAGTGTTGTCTTGATGATAACAATAATATTTACATCTAAAATTTCACAGTTGTCTTTTTCCTTGGCAGTATTTTTTTCAGGTAAATTGTAAATTTTTTTTTCTTCATTTCAGGTATTTGAGATATTTGGTCCTGTTTTGCATCCCTTCTATGTGTTACAGTTTAACAGCCCTGAGCATATTGAAGCAAAAGGTATTCATATCAAAGATACCGTGTATTTTGCACCGTCAGTGGAGGATTTCACGCAGTATATTTTCACAGAGAAACTAAAACAGTGAGTCTTTAACTTATTAAATTATTAATATAATATATATTGTAGCTAAACAAAGTGCAGTATTTTAAAGGACAGTAACAAAAAAGTTACAAGTTCGGCCATACCAGCTCTGACAAAGATTAATCTCATTTTCTCTGAATGTATTTTGTAGTTGTTGATTTTGAAGACAAACACCCCCACAAAACTGATCCAGGAATACACAACCATTCTGTAAATCAGTGTTTCCCAATTTTATTTGGCCATGGAACCCTTTTAAACTTGAAAGAATTTTGTGGAACTCCTAATAGCAATCAGACATATGGAGGTACATAACAGGCAATTGAATTACTGACTGACTGCGTGCACAGCGCTGGGTAGTGACATCATCATCCCCACTCTCTAGAGAAACTGGCATTACATAGGGATACTTATTGTGGCAAAAACAAATGAAAATTGTTTTCAATTAATAAATGCTTAAATATTATTTTTTTAAATCATAATGTTATAATGGAATTTTCTTGTGGGACCCTTATTTTCACTTTGCGGAATTCTGGAACACCATTTGGGAAACACTGCTGTAGGTTGTACATATAGTAATGAAAATTATTAAAAATAACAAATGTAAGCTAAGTGTTTATGAACAATTACTGAACTGTAAATTGTTAAAATAACCTAAAATACATAATCAAGTTTCTAGTCTTTCCATGTCATTTTTATCTGAAATAGTTTAATTTTATTATAACTAGTACAATTTCTGCAAAAAAAATCCTTTCTTTGTAATGTATTGCATTTGTCTTCTACAAATGCACTTTCTTCTAAGAATTTATCATCCTTATAAAAATTCCTGACACTTATTTCTGATTCCAAATTGATGTTATAATATAAAATTGTCTAGCAACATGACAAAGCAGTACTTGTGCAACTGTAGTTAATATTACCCAACTCAGATTGCATACATTTGCAACAAGTGGAGAGGGGGATGGCCGTGTGTGTAACTTTAATCTACATGATTGAAAATTGGATAAATTTCACATAATTTGTTCTTGTATCACTGTAAACTTATGGAAACTTCATTAGTGGCTCCATAGTTAAGGTTGAGATTCTTTTTGAAATTAAAATAATTTTATGTTTAAAGAATTCAATAAATCTCCCCAAAATTAATCTTTGGGCGCACAATACATTTTCTGAGAATTTACAAATAAATCCAAGTTAAAGTTTAATTTTCAAGTGGGTCTGCCAAGAAACTTAACACTTGCCTGACACATGGTGCTGGATCCTGAGAGCTCTTATTAACAGAACAGTTCGACCTAATCAAGCTTCCCATTTAGTCATAACTCAATTTATTGGCTACATTTCAAGAAGGATTAAAGCCACTTTTTGCCATTATTCTTTGTAACACAATGTTTCTCCTTCAGCTAGTCTTGATAAATTGTGGTATTACAGAAAACTATTAAATATCATCACCTTCTTTCAAAATGATTGATGTATAACTCACATAAACAGTGAAGTTAGTTTGCATTAAAAAGAAGTCTCTTATGAAAACAGCCACTGCTTCGTATTCCAAAACCTAGATGCCTGAGGAAAAAAATGTCACATTTTCCATTCCTCAGTATCTTGGCTTCTCATGAAGGAAAAGAAAAACAACCAAACTAGAAATCAAATGTTTTCAGAAACTAATATCTTCTAGTTTGAAACTACAACCAGTATTGTATATCAATATTTATTGTATATGTATATGAATATTGGGTACCGTATATCTGTAGGATTAATTAAAGGTACCTTAATTATGTATTTCCATAACTTGCCATGTTCGGATTTCACTTGCATTAACTTTTACCCACTTAATGTGGCTTAACTTTGAATATCCTGGGTTTGTAATACTTGTTGCTGGGATGATTACATCTCCTAACATTTTTATCCTTTATTTACCCATGTATGTAACCTTAATAAATGAAATATTTTATCTAGGAATGTAATAAGGTTACACAATTAGGCTTTTAAAAGACATTGATGGGTGAGCACATTTGCTATGAGAAGTTATAATGGCAGATACAGTATAAAATTAGTTCCTAACAAAGCAAATAGGAACTTTACACAAGGTGCAATTTGATTAAAATTAGATTTTTAGAAGGTAGGAATCAAACTCACCTAGTGTTCTGAATCCCTTACATGATCTGTTAGTACACTTCAAGGAAAATTATGCTTGAAATTCAGATTTCGGAGCCAGATTTGTTTTGTTTTGGTTTTTTTGCTCTTAAATATTTGGAAAGGTCATTTTTCATGATCTGTTCACTCTTGAGCAAAGGCCACCTCCTCAAATGTTAATTTTATACAGCCCAAAGCCAGAGGGAACTATTAGCTCCTCTAATCTGACTTTTCCATAAACTTTAACCCAAGTACACCTATATCTGTTTTATTCCATAACAATAATTTGTATTCATCCTTTAAGTTAAAACTCAGTTTTGAAACTAGCTAATTAACAGCTGTATAGTGAAAAAAACTTAAACAAGGAATAGTTCTGCAGCACCTTGGAGACTAACAAATGTAGATGGTATCATGAGCTTTTGTGTGCACAACCCATTTCTTCAGATGTATGGAGTAAGGCATCCAGGGTATACATAAATAGGAGCGAAAGAGGGATGGGGGAGGGAAAGAGAGGGGGAAAAAATATTGTAACTGAAAGCAGTGGTTCCCAAACTTTATGGCATCACGTTCCCTTTTTAATTTTTGAGAACCCCCCCCCCCCCCACACACACACACACACACAGTAGCAGCAAAACTTGTTGAGCCAAAAAAAAATACCCAAACCAACTGATCGGGGTTGAAAAACAAGTTTCCCTTTTAAAAGCTGAGCAGGTATTGCCCTTTTAAGGTAGCCATTTTGAAGTCTGCCTGGGATGCTCCATCCTCCCCCTGCCCCAGCCAGCCCGAGATGCATTTGTTCCGGTAGATGCCCGAGAGCCAAGAAAAACAGAAAATACCGGACATTTCACATGTCCAGTATTTTCTGTGTTTTTTTTTTTTTTTTTTTTTTGAGGGGGTGGGGGGGATTGATGGGGAGAGCTGGGTTGTGCCGCTGGCTCCCCTTCTTCCCCCCCCCCCCCCGGAGACTTCTCACACACACCGGCTGCGTCTAGACTGGCAAGTTTTTCCACAAACGCATGTGCTTTTGCGGAAAAACTTGCCAACGGTCTACATTGGCCGCTTGAATTTCCGCAAGAACACTGACTTCCTACTGTCTGAAATCAGTGCTTCTTGCGGAAATGCTATGCTGCTCCTGTTGGGGCAAAAGCCCTCTTGCGCAAATGCTTTTGCACAAGAGGGCCAGTGTAGACAATGTGGTATTGTTTTGCACAAAAAAGACCTGATCGCAAAAATGGCGATCAGGACTTTCTTGTGCAAAACAGCGTGTAGATTGGCACGGATGCTTTTCCGCAAAAAGTGCTTTTACGGAAAAGCGTTTGTGCCAATCTAGATGCTCTTTTCTGCAAATGCTTTTAACGGAAAAGTTTTCCGTTAAAAGCATTTGTGGAAAATCATGCCAGTCTAGACGTAGCCACCTAGTTTGGGAACCTGTGATAAATGAGGCTAATAGAGTGGGCGATAAGTACCCAGTGCTTAGCTTTTTGTGTTAGGGTATAGAATGTTGTGGCCCATCCAAGTCAGGTCTTTGTTCAAACCTTGATTACAGGTGTCAAGCTTGTGAATGAAACCAAGTTCTTCAGCGCTTCTCTCAAGCCGATTTGTGAAATTGGCTTGTAATAATATAGTAACTTAGAGATCCGTTAATTAGTGCCCAGTCAAGTTAAAATGTTCCCCAGCAGGTTTCTGTGTGTTACCTTTTTGAATATCTGATTTGTGTCCATTAATCCTTTGTCATAGAGACTGTCCAGTTTGGCAAATGTGCATGGCAGAGGGGCATTGCTGGCACTTTATGGCAGAGAACCATAGATCACAGTGGGGGATGTGCTGTGGTATGAGCTTCGGATGTGGTGGCTTGTGGTTAGGTCATGTGACAACCCCTAATCTGAAACACACTCTTCTTAGCAATCATGCTCACCCAAGAATCCACCCATGCAATCAGTGTTGTGCCAACCCTGTCCCCGTTATCTATACAAGCAACATCATCACAGGACTCAACAACATAAGCCACCACCTTTGATGTGCACTGTACATATGCTGTGTCCCCAGCCTAAGGTAGGCAATGCTTAACGTCAGGAAAGGCAGGAGACAAGACAAAAGGGATAACTTTAAATTTTTAGAATTTAAAAGGGAAAACCCAAAATTGTAGTAGGCAAATACGTAGTGTAAGATATTACAGGTTGACCCCCTCTAAAATGTTGCATTGTGGTCTGGCAACTTCCATTGTCCAGCATGATTTTGGTGAGCCAGATGTCTAACTAAAGACAGAATTATTTTGCTACTACAGATTGGGCCTCTGTAGTCCAGCACTCCTTGGTCTGGCAAGATTTTAGTTAGCCAAATGTCCATTTACCACAGGTGTTGACAAGTTTTTTTTCCCAGTCTCATAACGACTGTTTACAGCAACCAGTCCTAGCTCTCAGTAATCTGTGCTGATATTTAGCTCTAATTTACTCCTAAATGTTTCTTAGGAGCCCAGTAAGCAGTAGAAGTTTTGGTAGTATTGCTAGACAATATACTTACTACTTTAGGGATGTTAAATTGATGACTCTTAATACATTTAAAAAGCAGAGGTGCAGCGTCTGTAACAGAGCATGAGCTGGGAATCAGCTAATTCCCGGCTTGCGCCCGGTCCCAGTTACATCTCTGCCTCCTCTGCCCCCAACAGTTCTGGGGGGGAACCAGATTTTAATTCGACCCCCCCAGCATTGGCTCCTGCTCCCCCCACTCTGCTACGTCTCTCTGATAGGCAGTAGGGGGAGGAGGGAAGCAATGGTTATCGGGTAGTCAGCTAGTTCCTTAACTCTATGCTACTTGTTGTTGTTGTTGTTAGCCATAAGTTAATAAACATAAACCTTTGAGCTTTTACTCACTTCCTTACTTTGTACAATTAACACCAAATATATCATTATTAACAAGAACAAAACCTCTCCTTCATTGTCCAGCTCTACTTCTGCTGTCTTATCCTTTGCTTCTCTTCACCTTGTCATTCTTTATTTCTCCATTATGTGCCTTTGAACTGTATGCTTTCAGTAGACATTCAGATAAATCTTCTCTGTTCACTTCTTTTAGATCCTTTTGAAGAGGGTCTCCTCATTTACTGTTTTCAACACAACTATTTGATCTATTCTCTTTTCACCAATTATATTTCCTTTCATTTTTTTCTGCTTGATACGTTCTCTTCAGTACATTAGTACATTTTATTTTCCTCTAAATCCATTCTCTAGTAGTGTCTGCTCTCATATACTCAATTCTATTTTTTTTGCTTCTTCTGACCTGAAACCGTTTTTTTCTCATTTTTTTTCTCACTACTTCTACTTTTATTCTACTGTTCTTTTTTTGTTACCTCACCTTATCCCAGCTTCAGTTCATCTGCTAATTCTCTCCTCCTTTTCTAACAATTTTGTCCAGCTGAGCCATTTCTGAGCCCATCCTCTGGCTTTAGCGACTTTTCTCTCCCGTTGACTGTTCCCTTCATCAAATGGTATTCCATGCTGCTGAATTGCAGATGTAGGCCTTAATAGCACCTTAGTAACTCAAAACTGCAGCAAGTGCTAGTGCTGGGACCAGGTTTAGAACATAATTTGTTCAGAACATCTTCGTTTGTAGGTTATTACAGTCTTCATTGATAATGTGTTGACATTCAAAATCTATATGAGCAGAGGAATTTCTATAATCAGAGCATAGTTAGGAACCATCATGCACAGGTGGTGGGACTAGGCTTATTGGATAGTTGAGGCAACTACTCACATTTTCTCTCCCCCCCCCCCCTTACTGCCTCTGTTTCAGAGGCAGCAAGAGGGGAGCAGGAGCCAGTGTTGGGGGAGCCAGCTTAAGAGGCAGCAGCAGTGGAGGGACAGGAGAGGCTGCTGCGAAGCAGTCTTTGTTCACAGTGGGCCTAGACCAGGACTGCTGGGCTTTGCATTTTAAATGTGGTAAGAACCGCCCGGCTATTACTACATTTAAAAGGCAGAGCTGCAATGGGAGTAGATTCTAGACTGAACGCCTTCCTTATCGACTAATTGTGTAGCTGGTATAAATTGTATTGACTACACAATTAGCCAGTTGCCTGCCTCTTAACATTCTTAATGCAATGTTGATGTTTTCATACATTATTTTTTCATATCTTATAATTTGCAGCAGACTGACTAGGGGAAACTTGGGGTTTGTCAAGTAACTATTTTTACATTTGCTTTTTATATTGATATCTTTGGGGAAGGTGTTAGGAATTTTTTAGTGAAATTTAACTTCAGACTGGCAAGTCTTTATCTTCTGTGTTAATACTCAAGAAGCATTTATATATATATATTTTTTTCTTTTAAGCCATCTTTCTTTTTGCAGTTTGCTTACTGGCACAACAGAATCTGCAACCTGCTAGAATAGTTGAATGCACTCCAGCTGGGGATGGAGGTGGGTGTGAGGGGTTCTGATAACAGGAAAGAGAGTGAGATAAATATGATAGCAAGAGGTAGTATGTGATCTTTGTAGTTTGGAGTGAAAAGAGTGCAATGGTAAGCACAAACCTGAAATATCAATAAAGAGGAGAATGAGTTGGCTAGACAGAGCCATAAATATGAAGAACCTCATTTTAACTTTGCCTACTCTTCCCAACTACATTGTGCTACAGGCAGTCCCTGGGTTACGTACAAGATAGGGACTGTAGGTTTGTTCTTAAGTTGAATCTGTATGTAAGTCAGAACTGGCGTCCAGATTCAGCCGCTGCTGAAACTGACCGCCAGTTCTGACTTACATACAGATTCAACTTAAGAACCCCAAGTCAGCTGCTGCTGAAACTGATCAGTGTCTGATTCCAGGAAGCCCGGGACAGAGCACCTGTGCCTCGGACTTCCTGTAGTCAGCGCTGGTCAGTTTCAGCAGCAGCTGACTTGGGGACGCCTGGGGCAGAGCAGCTGGGGTGCTGCTGGGTTGCTCCAGTAGCGCTGCTCCTCGGCGCTACTGGACCAACCCAGCAGCACCCTAGCTGCTCTGCCCCAGGCGTCCTGATTCAGCCGCTGCTGAAACTGACCAGCAGCGGCTGAATCAAGACGCCTGGGGCAGAGCAGCTGGGGTGCTGCCGGGTTGGTCCAGTAGTGCCCAGAGCGGCGCTGCGGGACCAACTGGCAGCGCCCCAGCTGCTCTGCCCCAGGGTCCACAACAAAAGCCTGGTCTGCTGTGGGGGGCACACTAGCCTCGCGCCCTCCCCCCCCCCCCCCCCCAGCAGACCAGGGACACAGGGAGCAAAGCCGCAGCGGCGGGGTGCCGCGCCTCTAAGGCTTTGCTCTGGCGCAGGACCTGTCGCGGCTGCGGCTTTGCTCCCGGTGTCCCTGGTCTGCTGGAGATGGTCCCCAGCAGACCAGGGGCAGGGAGCAGCTTTTCTTGCCCCGGAGGTCGAGGTGGCGGACCGCTGCCTGCGAGCTCCGGGGTGAGAGAGCCCCGTTCGTAAGTGTGGATCCGGCATAAGTCGGATCCGCGTAAGTTGGGGATTGCCTGTATTGTCAAAACAGGCCCCTAGGAAAGTGTGGGGCTGTGCCTCAGTTTACCATATTTTGCTTTTAAAACGTTTGAAAAAGAACTCAGCCAAAGCATAAGGACTTTCACTTTTCACTCAAAGTAGGAACTTTTTAAAAGTGGTGGCTAGAGACAGCATGATCTACCAAACTGAAATACATGTAAACTAGATAGAAATGGTTCTAAAAGCAAGTTTAAAATCCATTTATATTTTATTCAGGGTGCCATAGCGACCTAATTGTTATCTTAATGATTTTTTGTAAAATAGTTATAGAATTATGAATTTCTTGCTAACCAGCAAAGCAGGTTGCTATAAAAAGCTTCTCAAAATCTATGTCCAATTTTTTTCTAGGGTGAAAGGTTCTGATGCATCATGGAAGAATGACCAAGAACCACCACCTGAGGTAAGTTTTAGTGGATCACTTGGTTTTCACTTTGAATTTGCCTTTAGTGTCTGTGTATCTCAGTTAGGGATGCAAAAATCCTGTTTAAGATTTTAACTGGTTAAATGATATGTTTAATTGGTTGACTGGCTTGCTGCTCTGGGCTGGGACTGCTCTAGCCAGGCAGGGTCCACCATACTATAATGCTTATGGCAATGCTTATCGGATAACTGGTTAATCAAGTACCCCTTTATATTTTAATCTCTTCCTGGGTTTGACATGGTTTGGGCTACCTCCAAAATATAGACTTACTGTAGCCTGTTACAACAGCTTGGTCCACTCTTGCTTCTTGTCTATAGCCAAGAAAGCAGACAAATGATATCACACATTTTTGCAGTGATTTCATATTTTTGTACTCACCTTGTATGTAATTCATTGGCCATGACTGATGTTAGTAGCAGGTTGAGGTCTGGACACATGTTCTGAGTTTGCTGATAGGGGAAGAAGAATGGTCTCCTTTTTTCCCTCCTGGTAATAAGGTGTCAAATTAACAAGCTGTTATAGCCTGTTATAAATTCCACCTGTGATTGCACTGTGTTGGCAGGATTTATTGATGATTAAAACAAACTGGCAAATGCAATCCTAACAGAAGGTCAGATTGGGGCAAAGCTGTGTCTGTGCGTTTCATTTGACACCTTGAACTCTTGTTAGAGCATTGGCTTCTACTGTTACTTTGACAAAACATGCTTAGCTTTGTTCCTCCTCCTTTAACTTTGGATACTAGAATATCTCCTCTTTGAGGGAGTTGGTATTTATATTGTACAAGAACTACAGGAGATAAGATCAAGCATCTGCTCTTTGGGTTTGGTTCCTTCAATTAAGGAGAGACCTTTTACTCCTCCTTTCCGTTATCATAGTAGCATCTGCAGTAATTTTCAGCTTTGTTTGTCATCAGATCAAATACATCAACAGCATCAGCAGGGTATGTCGTTCCAGAGTCCGAACAAAGTGTGTGTGTGTGTGTGTGTGTGTGTGTGTGTGTGTAAATTATTACTAGCAAAGGCGCACTAGTAAGCTACATTTAGTGCAGGGCCAAATAGATGTTAAATGCCTTTGTCGCAGAAGATGGTCTGACCTGGAAACCACCATATCTGTCACCGGCAGATTTTTCCAGTCCGAAATAAACACAGATTCCAATATCCAATTTAAGAGAGATGTATTGTATACAACAGATAACAGCATAAGAATAAACCCAGAACAGAACACTGTAAAAGAAAACCAACCCCTCACCCTCTGAAATAATAGGGAATAGCACAGTTAACAAGAGAACATAAACTATACTCAGTCTGTCTAGGATGGAGGCGACAGCTGAGGCTCAGGACCTGCTACTCGTTGGCTGCTTGACAGCCTCAAAGAAGGAACACTGAGGAGTCCAAATGTGTTACTGTGTGGACGCAGGTAGCTGTGGTCCACCGTACTGGGCAATCACCACAGTGGTGGGCCAAAGCATCCTGTGAGCAGCTGGAGATAGTGATCCGTCCCACAGTAGATCCCGGGCCTTCACTACGGTCTCAGGAACGGCAGGCTGCTGTAGTAGTGAGGCAGATGAACAAACCGAACCAAAACAAATGAGTGGAGATGGAACAGAACCCAATCTCCTCTGGAGCTTGAGTTTATAAAGGTCCCAAAGCAGGAAAACCAGTGGAGTGTCTCTAGTGCACAAAATGGTGTTGGGTGCAAACAAATCAGTGCTGGGTGCAGATCTTCGCACTGTGTGCAACACTGTGGTGCAGTGTGCACAGCCATGTGCAGATGTTAAGTTTTGTCGGCAAAAGTCTCTCTGTTCCTTTGGGTTCCATTTTAAATGTCCTTCAGTCCATAAACTCCATTTTGAGTTCTTATGTCCTTATAATTATAATGTCCCAGATCTTGATTTACAATTGACAGGCAACAAAATCAAGGCCTAAAGAGTAGTCCTGGCTAAAAACAGGTGGCCCGTGGGCCACATGTGGGCCGCAGCCCATTTCTTTGTGGCCCATAGTGCAATTGGGGTTTATACAGGGCTCAACATGCAGAAAGCAGGTGGGAGTCAGAACAAAAAAGTAGTCAATATAATGGTCTTCTGTTATGTGTTTTAATAGTTAAATCGCGGATTGTCGTTGCTCATTGAAAGTGCTGTCATGGGTGGACATTGGGTAAATATTGTATTTTTATTATCAGCAAAACTGACTTAAATAGGGCCTGTGTGTTGTGTAGTTTTGCCTTTTCCCATCAGCGTGAAATAAGCTATTTGCGTGTCTATGCAATCACACTTAAGTTGCAGCCCTCGGCATGTGCTGAGAGTATCATTTTGGGCCTCAGAGCTTCCTGAGTTGAGTAGCCCTGATCTAAGCAGTCTGCTACCTTGCTGCCATTTTGTTGCACACCAAACGTGAGATGTGATGTGAAAATTAAGGAACTGAGACCAGAACCTGGTATAACAGCAGGGTTCCTTCATTTCCTCAGCTGGGGATAGCTAAACCATTTTATCAGCAAATTAAAGAAATATGTCTTAGACGTTATAGAAAAGACCTATGCCATTCAGTTTGTAAAACTTTTTCTTCTGCCCTTCTCTTCAAACTGTCTCATGAGGCCATTCTATTTTAGAAGTTTAGTTAGTTTGACTTCCGTAGGGAAGGTAACCAAATACCTGAGGGGTCAGAAGTTTTATTGAATTTGCTTTACTGTACAGAAGAATAATAGTGTTTTATCCAATTTTAGAGCTAAAATACCAGAACTATTCAGAAGTTTCAGTTCTGTATGTTAACTCTTGTCTCCATAATCTCTTCACTTTCTGTCATAGATTGGTTCATGACTCTCAGTTTAAGGGACACTTCTCCATAAATGTGTTGAACCGTATTATTGTGGTAGCAAAATGACATTTCTAGGATAAGGTGCTGCTCTTTGGCCTGCCTGCAGCATCAAGAGTTTTTGCAAAATTCTTCTCTGAGATAGCATTTCAATTGAGAATTCAGGATATTTCTGTTTACTCCTATTTTGATGATTGGCCATTTGCAAGGATCTACTAAGCCACGTTACTTTTATAATCACCCTTTTCTCAAACATGGGACAGCTGCTGAATGTTAAACAGTCAAATCTCTCTCCAACTCACAATCTTGTTCTTAAGACTTCTTTTTTGGACTCAGTAGCATGGAGAGCCTTTGTATCAGAGGACAGAAATTTAAAATTATGTGCATTCAGATGTGTCATTCAGATACTAATCTTTCTTTGGATCTTATGACAGCTGCTAATTACAAGATTTCATTTACATGCCTCACAGTGAGACCAGTACAGTATTAGATGTCTTGAGTATACAGACCAAATCTAGACACACTTCAAATATTATTTACTGTGCCTTGAAATATTTTGGACAAATTGATGTGGTAGTCATTCTCAGAGGTGTGCAGCACCATCTCCTGTAACTGCTGATAGTAGCTTGTCACTCATCCTAGACAGACTGGAGTATAGTTTATGATAGTAGCTTGTCACTTTTTAAATCTCAGAACAGGTGAAGATCTACCACCCCCCCCCGCCCCTTCCTTGAAGCCCCGCCCTCTCTATTCTCCCCCTGTCCATCACTTGCTATCCCCAACCCTTACACACTCTGATAAACAGTTTATTTTTAAATTATGCGATATATAAAATTAAAATCACGTGTTTATAATTATGAAAGAAATGGTCTGTTTTTTATTCATGCTATGTAAATCTAAAATGAAGCATTTATAATTAAACATAACTAATACTGGTCTTAAATTCCAAATGCTGTATAGCCAAGCTAAATCGTAAAATAAATGATACAGAGGTATTGAATGCGTTAGAATACTGGTAAATTGTCATTGAAGATCTATATTATTTAAAAGAAAGAAGTGTTTTCTTCCTACAAGTCCAGTGTTCAGCAAGCAGAGTTCTTGGCCACCAAATAGTTTTAAAATTTACTATTGTTAAACTTCTGTTTTAGAAATGTGTATATTTTTATATTCTATACTTGTGGATTGCAGACTATAGTAAGAAGCATCAAGTTAAAATGTATTGTGGGTTTTTTTTGTTTTTTGTTTTTGTTTTGCTGTTGATTAGTGCTATTCACAAAAAATACTGTATGTATTGGATTATTTTTCAACTTGATTTGTTACAATGAGTACTTAACAAGCAGTCTGTCCTCTGTGTAAATGGTTACTTTTTCATTACTGCCTTTAGGCAGCTGAATAATTAGGAGGATCTGATATTTAAAGACACTTAGGTGCCCATTGATTTCCATGTGTCTGGCCCAAGTTTTAAAAGTATTTAGGCACCTATATGCTTTTTTATTTTTCATCTGTATTAATAGTTAGTAGCTAGGGATTTGTTGGGCTGAGGAAGAAGAGAGAAATTAATGTTTTTCCACCCCTTGATATGAGAATTTATGGTATGTGCTATGTTAGAGATTCACTTATTCTGCACAAGGGTCTAAAATCTTTATTAAGGCAAAATGCTCAGGAAAGTGGTGATTGATTACATTGAAGTAAAAAAGTCATCAGAACAATCTCATCAGTTACCTCCTAAGCTAGACGATACGTCAACCTTCCTTTATTACACAAACTTATTTATAATTTTATTTTCCTATGTTAGCCTCTAATTTCCATGTTAATTTTCCTCCTGTTAGTAAAGTCTTAAGCTTTGTCTACACTAACAAGATTTGTAGTCAAAAACTGCCTTTACTCATCAAAACAATGAATGTACAAACTGCAATACAACTTTTTGTCGAGGAAGAATGTACGCTTTCAGTGACAAACTTGCACTCCTGTAGGAGACTAGGGATGTGAAAACCCATTTAATCAGTTAACAGCTGGGCTGGAGTGGCCACCTGTCTGGGTGGGCTCAGCCGGGCTGGAGAAACCCTCCTTACCCCCCATGCATAGTGTGGTGGCCATGACCAGGCCTTTTAATGCTGTAGGCTGCTCTAGCCAGACTGGGTCCACCGCTGGTGGGAGCTGCTCAGGCCAGGCTTCTGGTTAACCAGTAACAGGTTAACCACTGACATCCCTGCAAGATACTTTTTTCGTTCCTCTTCGCTTTATTGTGGAGCAAGAGCCAGTATAGACAGTGCTGTTTGTTGTGTCTACAGAGCTGTGTTCCACTAGTATCGCACAATGCCTGCCCCAATTGCTCTTCTGAGGCATTTGATCTCTGCTGCCCTGCAGGCATACGGTCCTCTTACTTCATGGAACTTTGAAAGATCTGACTGCTGTGTGTGTTGCTCCCTTTTGGGAACAAACATAGAACAAATGATTGTACTGCTTCTGTTCCGCCCTGCACTAGGAACACAGCAGCAGGCAGAGTGCTGCTTCAGTGGGAGGAGGAATGGACCTCTGTTCTGCTTTCACATTCCACAAAAGGAGAACTTATAGCAGTTGAGGAGGCTGTGGGAGAATTCAGAGGGAATCTCAAGATGTGATCAGCTCTGCCTTCTCACAACACTGCACTCAGATACATACCCACAATATATTGTTCATAGTGGTGCTCTTGGGTGTGGACATGATCTGTCAACATAGGAAGCAAGTGTGAACACCCTCTGGTGACTTTGTTTTGTAGAGTTTTGGATGTCGACTTAAGTTTTGTCAACCAAACTTGGGTAGTGTAGACCTAGCCTTAGAGTTACTTCAAGCTGGTCTTTTTCTAGCTTTCTTAGTAACTTAATCTGTTTTCTCTTTTTAACAATATCACTGCAATTTCTTACACATGCACTGTTCTATTTGTTCTTACACACTTAAGCACTGGCTCCTAAATTTTCATGCAGAGCCGCAGTGGTGATAGTTGCCAGACCCAGCACAAGCCGTTACTGAGTGTTTGCAGTGTTACCCTTATCGATTAATTGTGTAGTCGACAACATTTTTGTCAACTACATGATTAATGAATTACATGCTTCTTAACATCCCTACTTCTAATAAATAAAGATCTATTACAGGCAGCATTGAGTAGCTACTGACAACACTACATGTAGGTTTATATACACATATTATCACATCCCAAAAACTAAGTTAAGAAAATTGCTGTTGAAAGTTAAGTATTTTGTCAGGCAAATTAAGAATTCAGAAGCTAGGAAATGATAGAATTATGGTTATGCATCTCTAATTTAGATCCTTTGTACATGTGCATTATGATACAATTTGTAGTAACTTGACCACACTATTTTCCAAAGGACCTCTGTAAGGCATTCTAACAGTTAAAATGTTTACTTTTAGGTTTATAACAACTTTTTGGTGATTTATCTAATATCTTTTTGTAATTTTCTAAGGCCTTAGATTTCAGTGATGATGAAATGGAGAGACAGGCAAAACAGAAGAAAAAGAAACCTCAGAATCAAGAAAGAAAGAAACCCAGATCAGAAATGAATGAATCAAGTGAGTAAATACCATACAGAAAATAAAAATGTTCTAACTTCTGCCTTTCAAATCACATCTGAAAAGCAGTGATCAATTTTTCTTTGCATTTCATACTTCTTTAATATTGGGACTTCAGTACAATTTATCAAACATATCAATTTTTTTAAAAGTTGTAATTAAACTCATGAGGGCATCTCCCTTAAATTTGGAATATTTGATACAGATGAGCACTAAGTTTTGAGGAGCTTTTTGCTAAATGATCACCTTTTTCTCTGCAGCTATACATCACTTATAAAGTATTAGTGATATGTATGATGAATTTTCTAAATTGTCACTTCACCTACTATTCAATAATGGAAAAAGTATTGGATAAAGTATTGGGCTTGTTGAAACATGACTAGGGATGGAATTCATTTCTTTGCCCCAAGATGACAAGGGCTATGAATATAGTGAGGGCAGCTATGACAAACTCTTGTTGAGAAAAATTACACAATTCAGTCTATTTTCATTGCGTTTTACAGATCAGTATTATATTCTCACCAATTTTGGTCTATTGATTTTCAGTTCTACTTTTTTTATTTGATTTTGATTTTTTAATACTGTCACTAAATTATATCAGGCCTTGTTATTGGTACTAATTAAGTCTATTTTGCTTCTGTACCATTTTCTATTAACATCTGTTTTTTTTATTCTGACTTCATACGAACATATTCACTTTTTTTAATACAGTTGAGCTTGTAACTATCTGGTAGGCTTAGCTATTACAACAATAGGTATGTCCCTAGATGACTAATGCTGAATCTTGTGAATATTTTATGACCAAATACATCCTGATAATTTTTCTTTCAGTGGCATGGTGAGTTTAAGGGTCTTTTTAATGCACATGCTTTTTAAACGATCTTCCATTGTGAATCAAAATATATTTAATTAACACTCCGTGGCTTGTGTGTTATCATAAAATCAAAATCCTAATTAAGTCACTTCTGTGTTTACTCTGATAAACTAAATAATTTAGAATTAACCTTTGATACCACAGTAAAACTCCAGTGGTCCGGCATCCTGATGGAACCCGGAAGTGCTCCGGGCAGCTGGACAATTGGAGCTGCTCTGCTCCGGGCTTCCCCGAGTCAGCAGCTGGTTAGTTTCAGCAGTGGCTGACTTGGGGAAGTCTGGGGCAGAGCAGCTGGAGTGTTGTCGGGTTGGTCCCGCAGCGCCGAGGGGAGCATGCCCCCCACTCCACCCCAGACTCCTCATAGCCCTCTCTTCCAATAGTCTGGCATATCTGATAATCCGGCATCCCCTGGGTCCTAAAGGTACCAGATTATCGGAAGTTTACTGTACTTTGCAAAAGACATGCAACATTTAAATGGTGAAATCAAGATTTGTTATATTGTGATTGATAAATTGCATAGTCAGTTGCTTGACCACACTTAGGTTTGGAATGAAGTGTATGAGATCAAATAGTTAATGTTAGTCAGGTTTACTGCTTGTACAGGATAGTATAAGAGGAAAGTTTCTAGTGTCCAGGAACCTGTTCCGTGCAATGTTGTTAAATTTAACATAGATACAAGGGATGCCCCCAAAGTTGCATGTTTTAGTTAGGCATTTTTATCATCCTATTAATACTGCAACTTACAAAACTTTGTACATCTCACTAATATCCAATCTACCAGTACGTCCCAGTTCTTCAAATTCTTGTTCTGTACTTATCCTTGTTTTGAGTGCTAGTATTCCGGATACTAGTTCATGGAGATGCCTCCGCAGCTTGTAGTAGGACAGAACATTAATGTATTCTGGGACATTTCCTGTGTTGAAGCTCAAGTCAGCTTTGGCATTATCAAATGTTATAGCATACTTAGCCTAAGTCAAAACAGGCACTGTAACTGACAGAAATATATATAAATATATAATATGAGAGAGCCCTGCATATGTAGGTCAACTAAGAAGCCAAAAGATAGATCAATATGATTTGATTTGACAGTTTGTTTATATAAATGATAGAGGGAAAATTATTGGGTTTTTAATAAGCTTTTTCAGCTGAATTAAAATCTGAAAACTCTTGCACAGAATCAGATCACTAATTTTATATCTTCAGTTTTACATTTTTTGTACTCATAACAAACGCTTACATTTTATTGCAAAGAAAACTTTTGGGTGAGTTATTTATGTTATGGGTATCCCTGAGTAAATAATCCAATAAGTACACATGGAGGAGGAAGGTGTAAAAGTTGACATTTTAATTTTCATTCTTTCAAATCTTAGAGCCACTAAACTATTTCAGCATTGTTCCAAAACAAACACCCTCCCCATGAATGGAGTTCATTTAACAGTTTACAAATGGTAACTTATTGGTCATTTAATGAAATGTATTTACTAATTTCAGATATTCAGAAGATCTCTTAAAGTTCAAATGTGTATTTTTTCTTTATTTTTAAAACACTAAATCAGCTGATAAACACTAAACACAGCATAATCCTTGCTTTGAGTTTGAATACAGTTTGCATATTTTTATTCATATACTGTTAAGTATTAGGCTTTTTTAGGAGGAGTAGACCACCTCTTGTGAGACCGTTAGAGTAAGCTATTTTATAGTCAAAGTTCTAGAAACTGAATATTAATAGAATAAGAAATAGTAATTCTGTGGATTTTTTTTTTAAGGCAAGAGTAATGGAGTTCAGAATCAACCTGTGCAACAGCCTACTTCAAATTATTCAAGAGGATATTGTGGCAGAGAATTTAACTCTGGCTTCTCAAGGGATAGATTTACTCATCCATCTGTTCATCCGAGCTTTTCAAGACCACAGCTAAGACCTCCACACTCGTACTCTTCAGATCACAGGATACACCAAGAATCTGCAATGTTTCCACAGCCTCTCAGACACGGAAATCCTATGATGCCACAATATCCCTTTCCTCCTCCAGGATTTGGACCTGTTGGTAATGAGATGCATCACTTTCCACCCCCAAATCTAAACATGACGTGGACAAGGCCCAGTCTGCTCTCTAATCTGTATAATCCACCATTCCTATTCCCGCCGCCGCCGCCACCACCACCACCACCACCACCTGCTTCTTCAAATGGTCAGTTTGAAACTCATAAGTATTTTCATGACTGAGTACAGTGAGCTGCATATACTGGAAACCATGTCTTTCCATCCAGAAACACATTTATAAGTAAAAGAACAGAACAAATCTGAAGTTCTAATGCTAAATAGGTACAACCTTCTGCAGCGATATCAAACATGCAAAGACTGCCTTTTTTGATAAACCCATCTTTAAAAAAACTGAAATATACTGAATGCTGATTTAACTTGATAATGTGTAGTGTTTGAAGTATCCCAAGTATTAATAAACATTATTTTTACTTTGCAACCGCCTATATGCATTTTTGTAGCAACTTTTGAGCTAGCATTTATATAAAGTATCTGATGGGGGTATGAGAGAAAATATTTGCTCTTGAGATAAAAAATAAGGATATATCGACATGGATAGCAAGATGATTGGTCCAAAAAATTTTATGAAAACAAATATTATAAGTTGTCGTATCTTAACTGAAGATATCATTTCTCTATTTGTTGAGAAAAATTACACAATTCAGTCTATTTTCATCACGTTTTACAGATCAGCATTATATTCTTTCTAAAGAAGGCTTTGAGAGATATTGCAACCGCATGCAATATCTCGAGTGACCGTATTGTGTTAAGTTTATGAATGGTTTTTGTCACTATGGACCAGGGATTCTGTATAGCTCTACTGCAAGAGTGTTACCACAGCTCCTCAGAAATAAAAAATAGTGGGAGGGTGATTAAGGAAAATCAGTCAAGTTGTAAACGCTTCTAGAGAATTATCAGTCTCTGTGGAGGTATGTGCTGGTTCAAACTGGGTTTTTCCAAAAAGCAATAAGAGCTTTTGGTATGAAAACGATGAGTTCATAATGTCAATGGGCTTGCTTCCTGATTCAGCAAATGGACAGGGCCTCTGTCTACATGGGGCCCCAACAGTTGTGGAAGGATTGGAAAGACTTTGACTCCCTAGGAGCCCATAAAACAGATGACTCTTGATATGCTTTTAGCATGTGTGCAGGAACACTTGTTTTTGTTTCTCTGTAATGCTTTTATCACCAGAATAAATATACTTTGCTTTTTGCAAGCTGGTTGTTAAAACAGATATATGCACTTGTTGTCCCTGAAGAAAGGGTAACCACAGATGATAACCACAGTCAGACTTTCTAGGGAAGTCACTTTGCAGAGGGACTGCAAGTCTGAAAACTTAGTGGGTGTCCTCAAGGGAGCCCACGATGGGAAGAGGGCAAACTGCAGTTAACTCTGAAGCTATGACAGGTTAATCTCTGTCTTGTAAACATATATTGAGCCAAATTTTTCTCCCTGTGCATGAAATAATTGTAAATCTTGAGTAACTTGCTGAATGAACCAGGAAAACCAGGTTACCAGCTACTCTGGGGACTGAATTAGACCCGCTAGGTTACCTACATTTTGAAATTAATATAAAAAGAACTGTATAAGAACAAAGCTATAGCTTAGGAACTTAAAATATACTTTACTTGGGTATATTTGGAAGTAAATCTGTTTGGATAGAAACTCAAGGGAGCCATATCATAAAATTACCTGCATCAGAACTAGTCTCACGGTAACCCCCGGGTCAGCACCACTATGTTGCATGAAGGACACTCAACAAAATTACTGTACTTATTGATGAGGGGGGAGAGAGAGTGAAGTCATTCAGTTTTGTAAAACATTACCATGGACCTAAAAATGTTTATCACAGACTTTCGTGTCTGTATATAGATGTATCTTGCTGACGCCCTGGGGCAACCTATTGAGTACATCTGGCCTGGAGTGAGCTGCCTAACTGGCTACGCTGACTAGTTGGAAAGATGATCTCAAAGCCTAGCAGCAATTCATCTGCTGTTCAAATCAGTCCGCCATGGCTATGATAGCTCTTGCTCCTGCCTTAGGGTATGTCTATACTGCATGGCTATTTTGAAATACGCTATTCCGGAATAGTTATTTTATTTCAGGATAGCATGTCTACACTGCAAAGAAGCCTCAAAATTAGTCCATGGCAGGCTTCCATAATGTAGATGTGCTATCTTGACTTAGAACCCCAGGAGGTACTGGGGAAGAATAACTTAGCCCCTTACCAGGACCATTCTATTTCAAAATTGCAGCTGTGGAGTGTCTACACATGCCTTATTTCAAAATAGCTATTTCGGAATAGGTATTTACAGAGTTCTGAATAATCTGTCTTATTTCAAAACTAATTTTGAAATAATGGAATGGCTGTGTAGGTGCTTGCATTATTTCGAAATAACGCTAATTATCTCGGAATAACAGTGCAGTGTAGATGCACCCTTATTGAATTAGCTTTAAAACCTTGAGTCCATTCTATTAAAATGCAATTGTGTATGTAACTTCTCTAAGCAATTGACTAATTCAGTCACTGGAAGATACTAGTAAGTTCAAAGGGCCTTTTGAAACAATACATGTAAAGTGAATACTAGGATTTCCTGGGTATGGTGTAAAGGGAATGCAAAATAGCTACTTTGAATTCACCCTTTTGAAGCTATGCCCTGTGATGAAAACCCATTGTCTCTTAATTGATCTGGTGTTTCCAGAAGCATGTAAAAACCTCCAAACAGTATAAAGAGATTAGACTAAATATGTTCAGGATGTGCTTATTCTGAGTGGATCACCTTAATGGACTTTTGAGAGAAATATAAATGCTGCTGTTCTGCACCATGACAAACTGATTAACTTCTTTTCACAAATAAGAAAACCTACTTTTGTGTTGGATTTGAACTAAGTTCTTAACTGCCTCATGAAGCCTCCATTTGAGCCACAAGCTAATTACTCTATGCTATACTTAAGAAAACAGCATTTTTGGTAGCCATAGCTTCTACCCACAGTGTTGGAGAATGTGTGGCCGTTTTTACATTTTCTTTTTAAAAAAATTTCCTTATGACCACATCTTAAATTTTTAACCCAAAAGATCCTCTTAATTTCCACATCAGTTAGGTTATAGAGAGAGAGTGTGTGTGTGTGTGTGTGTGTGTGTGTGTGTGGCTTTTCCCCCACAGCATCAAAATTCTAGGCTAGAATCTACTCTCCGTACTCTGGATGCTTGAAAGTTGTTAGCTTTCTATTTGACCAGAACTGTATAGCTTAGTGTGTCTGAGACGGTTTCATTTGCCAAGAGATCAGAAAGGCTCAATTTCCACTCAAATGTTTTCATAAATGGGTTTTTGGCTGTATCCTTACTTAAGAGTGAGTTAATGTTTAATGTCCATTAAGAATGTAACAGCTCACTTCTCTAGATCCCATTCTACCTCCATAGCATTGGTGAAAGATGTTCCAATGACTGAATTTTCCAAAGCTGGACATCTGTTCACAATTTTCAAAGCACTGTGCCCTAATACTGCCTGTAGGCCAACGTCTGCTGTTGGCATCTCAGTCTTGCATCTGGCTCCAAAACTTTCCCATCCTACACATACTGCTTGGGTGTTATCCGATGTGGAGATCATAGGGACAGAACTTGGAGCGGTTACTTGCCTTGTTCTTCCATATGTAGCTTCCTGTAGGTCTTCCATTACTTGCCCTCCACTTTAGTCTCTCATCTGTGGGATTTCACGGTGGGAAAGGAACAGTGGACAGTTCACCCATGTAGCTGTATATAGCTCAGGTACTGGGCACAAGGAAATGCAGTATAAGCATAGGTCAAACAGGTACTGCTACTGAAATTCTGTGATCAAAGGTATGTAGATGGTGCACCCACAGGAGTATACACTATGAAGAGCTCCAGTTACTACAGAAGGTGAATTAGCTTTAAAACCTTGAGTCCAATATATTAGAACGCATCTGTGTATGTGTTTGTATGTAACTTCTCTAAGCAACTTTCAATCACTGGAAGACAGTAGGAATTCCAAGGGCCTTTTGGAACAATACATTTTCTTGTTCCACAAAGGAAAACTCTGTACCTGAAAGACATACATACTTAAAACTCTTTGCTGAATAGCCCTTGGCTTGCTGATCTTGTTGAATTAATTGCAGAAAGGACTTTTCTTCATCCCCATTGTTCTCTCTTCAAAAACAATACTTCCTCGAGCCTTTTGTTGTTGTTCCAATTACTAAAAAAACTTACACTGCACGGCAATGAGCAAGATGATCAAGTATTTGGAGCCCTTCCTTTATTTAGGCACCACAGAAAGAGTAGATACAGTAAACTTCCGATAATCTGGCACCATTAGGACCCAGGGGGTGCTGGATTATTAGATATGCCAGACTATCGGAAGGGGGGGGCTATGAAGGGTCTGGGGTGAGGTGGATGCCCCCAACCTCTCATAGCCCCCCCTTCCGATAGTCCAGCTCTGCCACAGGCATCCCCGATTCAGCCGCTGCTGGTCAGTTTCAGAGCAGCTGGGGTGCTGCTGGGTTGGTCCCATAGCACCTCCCCTCGGTGCTGTGGGACCAACCTGGCAGCACTCCAGCTGCTCTGCCCCAGGCTTCCCCAAGAGCAGCTTGGGTGCAGCTGTGTTGGTCCCGCAGCCCTGAGGCGCAGCGCTACGGGACCAATCCGGCAGCATCCCAGCTGCTCTGCCCCCGGCTTCCCCAATTCAGCTGCTGGTCAGTTTCAGCAGAGGCTCAATCGGGGAAGCCGGGTGCAGAGCAGCTCCAATTGTCCGGCTGCCTGGAGCACTTCCGGGTTCCCGATGGTGCCGGACTATCAGGAGTGCTGGAGCATTGGATGCCGGACCAATGGAGTTTTACTATACATGGAAGTCTTTGGTTTTGGTAATTTAAAGCACAGAGTTAGCTTAACATCAAATTTAATATGCATAATTACTATAAAAAGATATTGTACTGACTGAATTGTGACTGACTTCTGTGAATTGTTTGGAGAAATTGAAAGTTGTCAGCTGCTCGACTAGCTGGTTTCTTTTGCATATTTGCCCCTCAAGACTGCATGATGGGGTAGGAGTGAAGAGAGAAGGCAACACCTAGATCCTACTTTCTTTTGGGACACATTCATACAGGGATATAAATATATATTGAAAGGATAGAGCAGGCCCTGTGGGTGGTGGAGAGGTACTGTAAGTGAAAGATAATACAGAATCAAATGAAATAAAAATATTAAATGAATCCACATGTTCAATAGAATCTCAATGGATAGTAATTCCATGCTCCAATAAGAAGAAATTAGCAGTAGGGATATATTACCGACCACCTGACCAGGACAATGATACATTGAAATGCTGAGGGAGATTAGAGAGGCTACCAAAATAAAGAACTCTAATAATGGGGGATTTTAATTATCCCCATATTGACTGGATACAGATCACCTCAGAAAGAGAAGCAGAGATCAAATTTCTCAATGGCTTAAATGACTGCTTCTTGGAGTAGTTGGTATGGGAATCCACAAGGGGAGCGGCAATTCTCGATTTAGTCCTGAGTGGAGCACAGGATCAGGTCCAGGAGATAACCGTTACAGGGCCTCTTGGGAATAGTGACCATAACACAACATTTAACATTCCTGTGGTGGGAAGAACACCTCAGCAATCCAGCACCCTGACATTTAATTTCAAAAAGGGGAATTACACAAAAATGAGGTTAAACAGAAATTAAAAGGCACAGTGACTAGAGCCAAATCCCTGCAAGTTGTATGGAAACTTTTTAAAGACACCATAATAGAGGCCGAACTTAAATGTATACCCCAAATTAAAAACATTGCAAGAGACCTAATAAAGAGTCACTGTGGCTTAACCACCATGTAAAAGAAGCAGAGAGAGACAAAAAGGTATATTTTAAGAAGTGGAAGTCCACTCCTAGTGAGATAAATAGAAAGGAACATAAACACTGTCAAATCAAGTGTAAAAATGTAATAAGAAAAGCAAAAAAAAAAAAAAAAAAATTTGAGGAACAGCTAGCTGAAAACGCAAAAAGAAATAAAATATTTTAAAATACATTAGAAGCAGGAAGCCTGCTAAAAAACCTGTGGGTACCCTAGACGATCGAGATATAAAAGGAGCAATCAAGGAGAAACTAATGATTTCTTTGCTTCAGTCTTCATGGCTGAGGACGTTAGGAAGATTCCCAAATCTGCGCCATCCTTTGTGAGTGATGAATCTGAGGAACTGTCCCGGATTGAAGTGTCATTAGAGGAGGTTTTGGAACAAATAGAAAAACTTAATGTTAACAAATCTCCGGGACCGGATGGCATTCATCCAAGGGTTCTAAAAGAACTCAAATGGGAAATGGCTGAACTATTATCTATGGTTTGTAACCTATCCCTTAAATCGGCTTCCGTACCTAATGCCTGGAAGGTAGCCAACGTGACACCAATATTTAAAAAGGGCTCTAGAGGCGATCCTGGCAATTACGGACCGGTAAGTCTAACTTCAGTACCAGGCAAATTAGTTGAAACAATAGTAAAGAATAAAATTGTGAAGCATGTAGAAGAACATATTTTGTTGGACAAAAGTCAACATGGTTTCTGTAAAGGGAAATCCTGTCTTACTAATCTATTATAGTTCTTTGAAGGGGTTAACAAACATGCGGACAAGGGGGATCCAGTAGATATAGTATACTTAGATTTTCAGAAAGCCTTTGACAAGGTCCCTCACCAAAGGCTCTTGTGTAAATTACATGGCCATAGGATAAGAGGGAAGGTCCTTTCTTGGATTGAGAACTGGTTAAAAGACAGGAAACAAAGGGTAGGAATAAATGGTAAATTTTCAGAATGGAGAGGGGTAACTAGTGGTGTCCCCCAAGAGTCAGTCCTGGGACCGATCCTTTTCAACTTATTCATAAATGATCTGGAGAAAGGGGTAAGCAGTGAGGTGGTAAAGTTTGCAGATGATACCAAGACAGAAGTAGAGTGTGAGGGACTCTAAGACTCCAGGAAGATCTCACCAAACTGAATGATTGGGCAACAAAATGGCAAATGAAATTTAATGTGGATAAGTGTAAAGTAATGCACATCGGGGAAAATAACCCCAACTATACATACAGTATGATGGGGGCTAATTTGGCTACAACAAATCAGTAAAGAGATCTTGGAGTTATCGTGGACAGTTCTCTGAAAACTTCCACACAGTGTGCAGCAGTGATCAAATAGGATGCTAGGAATTATTAAAAAAAGGATAGAAAATAAGACCCAGAATATCTTACCCTGTATAAAACTATGGTACGCCCACATCTTGAATACTGTGTACAGATGTGGTCTCCTCACCTTAAAAAAGATATTTTGGCCTTGGAAGGGGTTCAGAAAAGGGCAACTAAAATGATTAGGGGTTTGGAATGGGTCCCATATGAAGAGAGGTTAAAGCGACTGGGGCTTTTCAGTTTAGAAAAGAGAAGACTGAGGGAGGATATGATTTAGATATACAAAATCATGAGTGGGGTGGAGAGGCAGGATAAAGAAAAGTTATTTATTAGTTCCCATAATAGAAGAACTAGAGGACACCAAATGAAGTTAATGGGTAGCAGGTTTAAAACTAATAAGCGAAAGTTCTTCACACAGCGTGTAGTTAACCTGTGGAACTCCTTACCAGAGGAGGCTGTGAAGGCTAGGACTATAACAGAGTTTAAAGAGAAGCTAGATAATTTCATGGAAGTTAGGTCCCTAAAAGGCTATGTAGCCAGACAGCCCCCCCCCATCTCAAACAATCTTGCTTGCCCTCTGAGATGTTTGTATACAGGGCAGAGAAAGAGCAGTAAAATCAGCATAGTCTATGCTGGCTCATCTGATCCTGAGAAGCTGAAAAAACAGATATGTGGAGAGAGAGCGATTAAGTCAATAAGCTAAGCTCGAGGCTGCAAGAAGTGCCCGGCTGGCACCTATGTTGATTCGAACACACACACAGTCCCTGGGAGAGGAATTTCCTACTGAGAAAAGAATCCCCAGTAATTCCAATTTAGTTCTCTCTCTTATAAATGTAAATTAAGTTCACAACTCCCTTGTAAGAACTGGTCTCACAAAAGACAGACCAGCCCCATTTGGCATGACAGACAAGAAAGAGAAATATGTGACCCCATGAGTATAAAAGATAGGTCCAGCACACACTCACTTTGAGTGTCATTCTACCCTCTACCTGCTGGTCGGGTTAGGTGTTTGACCTCCCGAGGTTCTATGGGGATGCCCACCTCGTATTTTCGTCTTTCCTAGGAATTGAGGGACCGGCTCTGGCCTGACATGCTGGAGTCGAGAGGCACAGAAGGGGGTAAAAATTGTACCTGGATGTGGTCCTCTGTCTTAAGTGTACACATAGAAAGAGTAAGCTGTTACTTGGTACCATTATTTCTATTTTTCTATCTTTGTCTTCTTTGTAACCATTTTTAAGATCTATATTTTGCTAGCAGTTAAGAAATAGAACAATAGCCATTGCAACCATATGATTTATAAGCTTCCTCAATAAACCTGTAACTGTTTAAGCTTTAACCTGACTCCTTCAGTTGCTGTAACAGAACCAAGCACAATTTAAAAGAACTTCAGCGGGTCATTAGGGACAGATATAGGGAGAGCTTGGGCGTTTGGATTTGTGTCACACCCAGGTGACACAATCCACTGGGGCACCTTTCAGCCTTTCCCCAAGGCTGCCCGCTGCGAAGGAATTACGAATTCTAGCAGCTGAAATCTAAGGTGTAATAAGCTCTTCCTATAAACTCGGGGCGTCTGAGAGCCTGTTGGCTGCCCTCTGCGACGGGACCCCGGTCCTAGCAGTAAAGTCACAGATGTTAAACTATTTTTTGGGGCGCCCTCCAGTCTCCTAGGCTGCCCACTGCAACGAGACTTTGTGTCTCAGCAGTTGAAGACTTGGGTGTAACACACACGCACACACTGCCCTGACCGTCGGCTGACAGGCTATTAGCCAGGGGAAAGAAATGGTGTCCCTGGCCTCTGTTTGTCAGAGGCTGGAGAAGGATGGCAGGAAACAAATCGCTTGATCATTGTCTTCGGTGCGCCCTCTCATTTAGTCTGGTGACGAGAAGACTGAGGAGAGACAACAGTTTTCATGCACATAAAAGGACAAGAAGCAATGGTCTTAAATTGCTGCATGGGAGGTTCAGGTTGGACATTAGGAAAAATATTGCCTATGGAGGTTGTGTCGTCATAGATTTTTAAGAGCAGGTTAGACAAATACCTGTCAGGAATGATCTAAATAATACTTAGACTTGCCTTGAATGCAGAGGATTGGATTAGATGATTTCTGGAGATACCTTCTACTATGATGAGGGCAACCAAAATGATTAGGGGTCTGGAGCATATGACCTACGAGGAGAGGCTGAGGGACTTGGGTCTGTTTAGTCTGCAGAAGCGAAGAGTGAGGGGGGACTTGATAGCAGCCTTCAACTTCCTGAAGGGAGGTTCCAAAGAGGATGGAGAGAGGCTGTTCTCAGTAGTGACAGATGGCAGAACAAGGAGCAATGGTCTCAAGTTGTGGTGGGAGAGGTCCAGATTGGATATTAGGAAAAACTATTTTACTAGGAGGGTAGTGAAGCATTGGAATGGGTTACCTAGGGAAGTAGTGGAGTCTCCATCCCTAGAGGTGTTTAAGTCTCGGCTTGACAAAGCCCTGGCCGGGTTGATTTAGATGGGATTGGTCCTGCCTAGAGCGGAGGGCTGGACTTGACGACCTTCTGAGGTCTCTTCCAGTTCTGATTCTACGATAAGGGGATGGTTGGATGAAATAACATGATCTTGGTAACTAATTGACCATTCATTACCAGTTGGAAATAGGTCAATGGAGGGATGATAGGAGTTGCTATAGGGAACTTTCTGGGTGTCTGGCTGGTGAGTCTTGCCCCCATGCTCAGGGTTTAGCTGATCGCCATATTTGGGGTCAGGAAGGAATTTTCCTCCAGGGTAGATTGGCAGAGGCCCTGGAGGTTTTTCGCCTTCCTCTGTAGCATTGGGCACAGATCACAGCTGAAGGACTCTCTGCATGTTGGGGCCTTCAAAGTATTTGAAGGCTTCAATATCTGAGACATAGGTGAGAGGATTATTCTAAGAGGGGTGGGCGAGATTCTGTGGCCTGCACTGTGCAGGGGGTCAGACTAGATGATCATAATGGTCCCTTCTGACCTTAAAGTCTATGAGTCTATGAGTCTATGATTCTAGAACATTTGATGTGCTCACATAGTTCACTATGCTTGTGGGTTCTATCCCTTCCTCTGTCATGGCCTTTTTATTTAGTGCTATATCTACACTACAGCTTATGCTGGGAACAATTTATATAATTCAAGGGTATAAATAAACTACCTCTCTTAGCAACATAAGTTACAGTGATATAAGCGCTTGTGAGTATAGGGCTTTTCCACTGACAGCATCTTCCATTCACGGAGGTGGTTTTTTTATGCCAATGAGAGCGCTCTCTCCTGTTGGCATAAAGTGTCTTCAATGCATGCGTTGTTGCAGCACAGCTGCATAGGTACAACTATGCTGCTACAGTGCTATACATATAGACATGTCCTAGTTTGTAAGCTCTTTTGGGCAGGAATTATCTGTGCCATACGATTTAAGGCAATCAGAAATATTGTGCCTCCTTTCCTGACTTTTTTCAGAAAAAATCATAAGTTTTCTGTCGTCTTCAGTACTAGGTTACAGAAAAAATGTTTTGGATGCTAATGTTTCCAGGCATTTATTTGTTGTGAATGGGAGGTACCACTGATCTGTGTAGTTACCTTAGGACATGGCTTGATCAGTATTGCTACATCGAAAAAGGAGAGATATGTTGGCTATGCATTATGTATAAAGTCATTGGGGGAAAATGCAATGTGTTATTAAAAGAACCTAAAACCATGGGATAAATCTTTTAGAAAGTAAAGAAGCAGATCTTCAGAGAAAGATGAAGTGTTTTTTTGCATATTGGAAAATAATCTTTAGAAAATACTATTTTCTGATGTTTAGTCATGTGAAAAATGAGCGTCAGGTTAGCAGAACAAAACAGATTTATGTAGTAACTCAGATGGAACAACTCTTCAGTGTGAAAGCAATAGTTTTCTAAAATAGCTGAAGCATTCCTTTTTTAGATGATGGAAGTGTGAATAGTATTTACAATATGCTCCCAGGTCCATTCTTCACGCAGTTTTGAAAGGCTACGTCTGCTGAGTGTGTGATGGATTTTTTCAGTTTTCTGGCAGTATATTCAAATTCAGATTGAACCAAAACCAGCAAATCAAAGTCAGAAAAATCTTCAGTTAGGTTCAGGGATTTCACTACCCCCCCCCCATGGGAGTGTATACCCCCCCTGAATTTCCCCAACCTCCCCCCCCTCCCCAGTTTTGTGAACTAGTTACATGCCAATTTAGTGATTGTTTGGAAATTTGTATTAAAGTTGAAACATTAATACACACTTTAAAAGCATATACAGTATATGATAAGATATGTGTATCTGAAAAACTATAATAGATTTGAAAGGTATGAACATAGACTAGCTTCCTTATACAGCTGTTGTTTTTTTATGACAATGTCAGTGCATTCATTTTGGTGATGTTGGCCAACCTAATAATTACAAATTATGATTTGTAAGCAAAGTCAAAATGAGCTCTCCCTGACAGCTAGTGATGAGCTGGGGGCTGGGGGGAAAGGCTTTAGGACCAGATTGTATTTACATTCACACCTAATCTATCTAGGTACCCAGCAAACAGAGCTGTGTTGCCCAAGTGATAGATTTTGGCTGGGGTTGGGATAGAAAACACTTGAATGTGGGAGGAGGGGAATGAAATGTTGTTGCTCTTATTGTATGAGTAAAGGGCAGTAGAACTGTACTTAACCTGTACTGATTGAGGGCATCAAGAGAGAGGGTAGGGACAGGTGTTTTGCTTGATGGTCTGTCTGAGTCACAAGTACTATTTGACCTGCCCCTCTCCACTGTTTAAAGACAGAGCTGATTAGGCTCCATATATAGTCTTTGTTCTGTTAAGTGACCACTACAGCTGAAATCACTGATAGTCAGGTCTAAGTGCTAAGTCCTGCTGTGGGGACAGTGTTCCTGTGGGTACAGTGATTTTGTGTAAGAGACAGCCCAGGCTGCACTAGCAATAAGGTTCCCCACTGAGAGCTGGGTGGAACCTCAAGAGACCAACTCGCAGAGGTCACAGTGGCAGAGGGCAGCGGAAGGTGATGGCGTAGGGCCATTGGCAACAGAGCGATGGAGTGAACGGTGGCACAAAGAACAACAGTGGCCAGAGCAAACAGTGAGCAGCTGGAGGAACAAGCAAAGGTGCCTTCTTGCCCCCCACTTGGGAGGTGTACTCACGTGAAAGCACCTCTGAACTCTGAGCCTCCACTGACCAAGAACAACACTGGTGAGGGGCACGTTAAATAAACATTTGTTTGTTGGACTATATTTTAGTCACTGCTCCAGAATGCTAGATTTGTGACTGGGAATAGAAACTTATATAAATGTGTTTCCTAGTAGGCCAAGATTTTTAAAATGCATTATTTGCCATGGTTATCATCTCACATCATTGCTGTCTTGAGAGGTCATTATGTTGGGGAGTTTCTGTACTAAACATTTTTATTATAATTAATTTTTACATAAGAATGGTCAGACTGGGTCAGACCAGTGGTCCATATAGCCCAGTATCCTGTCTTCCGACAGTGGTCAAGGCCAGGTGCTTCAGAGGGAATGAACAGAACAGGTAATCAAGTGATCCATCCCCTGTTGCCCATTCCCAACTTCTGGCAACAGGCTAGAGACACTTAGAGCATGGTATTGCATCCCTCCCTATCCTGGCTAATAGCCACTGATGGACCTATTCTTCAGGAATTTATCTAGTTCTTTTTTTAATCCAGTTTTGGTCTTCACAGCATCCCCTGGCAAAGAGTTCCACAGGTTGACTTCGTTGTGTGAAGAAGTACTTCCTTTTGTTTTTTTTTAAACCTGCTGCCTTTTAATTTCATTGGGTGAGTGCTAGTTCTTGTCTTATGTGAAGGATTAAATAACATTTCCTTATTCACTTTCTTTACACCAGTCAAGATTTTATAGACCCCCTATCATAATCCCCCCTTAGTCATCTCTTTTCTAAGATGAAAATTCCCAGTCATTTTAATCTCTCCTCCTGTTTCATACCCCTAATCATTTTAGTTGTCCCTGTCTGTACCTTTTCCAATTCCAATATCTTGTTTTTTTGGGTTGGGGTGACCAGATCTGCACACAGTATTCAAAGTGTGCACGTACCATGGATTTATGTAGAGGCAATATGATATTTTCTGTTATGTGTTTTGGTGTATTTTGCATTATCCTTATGTTAAATTTGCATCATCCTAACAAAACATTTAATTAATTTATATCTCTTTTATACATTGCAGGTCAAAGTGAAAATGAAAAGACAAAACAATTTTTCCACTCAAAGGCCTTGAAAACTAACCAAGGTGAAGAACACATCAAGAACCAAGAATATATCAATATGTCATCTGAAGGGTCAAGTGGTGTATCTACATCTGACCAGTCCGAAGCACAAATACAGCTACCTACTGTAGAAACAGTGTCTCCAAAACCTAAAGGCAGATCCCGATGTTTGTCGATAAAAGTGTTCCCATTTATTGAAATTACAAAAGATGGCTACTGGTGCATCTCTTGCAAAAAAGCTTACGAAGAAGGAAAGCTTTCCAATGCTATTACTGGTAAAAGTGGAGGAGCTTGGTTTGTCAGACCAATCAGCAAAACCAAGGCTGACAAACTATGTGAAAAGGAAGCAAAACACCAGGCCTCTGGACTGTATCAACATGCAGAAAGCCTTATAAACCCACTTTCAAAGCCAATTTTAGAAGTACTTAATGAGGCTGTACATTATCTTGATGTCAGTGATAGGCCAGTAGATGAATTTCTAGATGTTCAAGTTATAGAAAACACATCAGCTTCATCTGAGACAACCCACATCTTAGAGTTTATCCTTGTCTATTGGACCCCAAACAGATAGTTGCTTGTGCATTTGATGGAGCTGCAAACTTCTCTGGAAGACAAGGTAGAGTACAAGCTTTGCTCAGAGAAAAGTGTAACCTTAATCTCTCCTATACACACTGCAGAAGCCGTCTACTCCAACTAGCACTAGTACACACTGCAGAATCTTCAAAAGACATTAAAAAAAGCTATAAATTTAATGTCTTCATTATATTCTTTTTTCAGCAAGAGTCCAAAGAGACTGAATATCTTGGAAAATATAGAAGATACACTGGGACTGAAGTTCAAATCAGTCCAACCTAGGAAAACCTGCTGGCTTTCTCATGAGTGATTCTTGGCTGTTGTCTTAAAATTACTCCAGCCATTATTACTGGCTTTGGAAAGTATCTACCAAGATGGGATGGATCTAAGCAGTGAGGCTGATGAATTACTTTTGCTACTACGTTCAGAGACGACTATTGCCATTCTCTCTCTCATAAATCTACTGTTGAAACCACTTGGGTGATTAAACAATGCCATCCAGGCATCTGCTACAACAGTAGTAGATCTTTGTACAGCACTAGAAGCTACATTTGGATCAATCAGAGAACTAGCCATTGAAAAAGTATTGGAAGAAGCTAAGATTTCAGTCCAGAAGTTGACTAATGAAGGCATTTATGTTGAATCCTTAAGTGAAGAGGACAAGAAGTGTTAAGACAACTGAAAAAGTACACAGACTTGATTCTTAAAAATCTGCAACAGCGACTTCTAGATTCTACTCAACCTCTATGTAGCTGTCCTATAAAACACCGACACCTGAGTAGAGTGAGGCACTACCAGCAATGGGGCTGCAACGTGCTCAGGTCAGAATAGAGAATTCAGTCACATCCCAATTCTTTAAAATACAGATTTTTATAATCTTCATAAAATTGTGGAACTATTATTGGCAACCTATCTTGCAGAAGCCTTTCTCCTTCTATCATACTGGAGCAACTGAAACAATTGCTAAATAGTCAAATTACTCAGATGCATGAAGGCATGACATGCTTCATGCCTAACAGGATAACAGGAAATCAGTAACGATTTCCTGCCAAGAATAGTAATTCTTTCTTACTGCCTCAAACTCGAACAGCACTGCTCTGCCCTGGCATGATGGAGACATGGGCTGCCACAGTAATTTCAGAAAGAGAGAGTTGTATTGACAACACAAACTAGGTGTACTGGAAGTGAAATTATTCATGTCAGGGAAAACAAAGTTCTTAGTGTCATCATGATCTCACTGATGATTCACCTCACCATATATCACTGAAAGAAAATAATGGTCCATTTGTGCAAGTGAGAGAGAAAGGCAGACACTTTCCTCTTGCAACTAATGCCAGCCTACTCCCATGTGAAGATGGAGGGAAGGTGCAGGAAACTGGCCACCACAAGTTAGCAGTTTGGGGTACAACGGGTAGAAGAAAACAGGGACAATCAGATAACTCATGTGATGGGAAAGAGGTTAGGGCTATTAAGTGCCTTGGCTTCAGAGTGTGGGAATTTACCCTCTTTCTCCCTGCAAGATTGGTCTACCCAGGATATCTCAAATCCTTTCCCCATGCCTAGAGATTAGGCTCCCAAGTTTGAGAATCTGTCCTCTCTATTCCAAGTAATATTGCATGAATACAGTCTCACCTCTCATCTCTTCACCACTTGGATGTGTAACTCAGGTGGGAATGGGTTTCTCTTCATCTTTCACTTGGAGTGTGCTGGGAAAGCAGTACGGACTCCTGTTCAACCTCCCTCTCTTTTGGCAGCAGGAGGGAAGGCCTACAGGGGAAGAAAGAAGTGTGAGGGGGCCCACAAACAAAACCAATACTCACTTCCTGAAACAAAAGACAGAACTATGTAGCACTTTAAAAACTAAAGTGCTACATAGTTCTGTCTTTTGTTTCAGCTAGACCAGACTAACACACTTGCTGAAGTTATAGAAGCATCAGGAGCTAATGTTCTCACTATAATTATTCTCCCTATCTGAGGTGACAGGTTTGTTTTTTGTTCATGTGAGCACAAAAGCACTCCAGCTGCTCTGGATAACTGAACTTTTCCTCCAAAATCTGAAAAGTTCTTGAAAATGATCTTAGCCTTAGCATTTACAGACTATAGTTTTGTAGCTCTCCTGTGTGCCAGTTTATTTGCATGGATGGAATAGTCAAAAAGGATTATCAGATGAACCAATGTGAAACTGGTAGTTGCTGTAAATACTGAGTGGCTAGAACAGGAAAGCTTGGAAACAGACTGCAGGGTTATCACTAGCTTAATCTCCCATATCCTGAATGAAAAATTGTCATGACTTTCCAGAGAGATATTGCGCACAAACACTTCTGAGAATTACACCATTCACTTGTGTATTTCTAGTGAAGGTTCATTCAATCATTTTTACCAGTCTGTGTCATTTTATATTTGAGATAAGAATCTTACAGTGGTACACCTTTTAGGCTGACATTTTCACATTCATCACCAAGCTGTTGGAATAGATTTACAATAAAACCTCTCAACAGTATTCTTTCACTCAATGAGACATAATAATTAGAGCAGGTTGGAAATTTTTAAATTAACTTTGTGTTTTGTTTGGAAATTGTCACTTCATCAAACCAAAGATTTTGGCAGTAAGTATCAGTTTTCATAAAATGGTTGTCAAGAAGTTTTCTCAGATCTAGGATCAATTTGACTCTGGATCTGAGAAGGTAACAATACACTGCAGAATAGTCAACAGCCCAGTGGTTGGGATATGTACTAGGAATGTCAGAGACCCATGCACCAGGCTGTTTTATTTGGCCAAACAGACAGTATTTTCACTAAGCTATTTCACAATACTATTCTGTGTTGTTGCTGAGTCATTTTTTTTTAAATCAGGTAAAATGATGAAACATGTATTTTGCATCTTAAGGAAATCAGTCTTTGAAAGCTTGAAGCTTTTCACAAAACAATTCTTGTTTCTTGATAGCTCTAATAGTAATGTTGCAAGAATAGCCTAGCTATATGGAAAAAAAACCCTAGTTGTCAACTGAACAATCTGTTAAAAGAGGTCATGGGATTGCCAACAGTGGTGAGATGCCATAAAAAAAATCCCTCATGTTAAGGGATAACCTGTCTTTTCGTAAGTATGGGGAATATCCATATCCAGAATTGATTTTGTCTGTTTGTAACAGGAGGCCAAGCAATACTTTATCCAATTAGAATCCCTCAATCAGCATCTGGATTTGCTATTTGTGTCCTATTATAATCCAGCATTCTTTTGGTCTGCAGACAATTGTTCCAATGTGATGTCCGGTAAGGAGCTTCCGTCTTCCTCTGAATGGAATGGGAGACATGCATGAAGCCTGAGTGAGAAATATAGTCTCCAAGGCATTATGGGTTTTGCCATACATCTAATTATAGTTGTAACTAAATATTTTAGTGAACAAATAATCATTAAAATTCCTACCCTTGATAGGTACACTTACGGTGGTATTTGAGGTCTCTGTTTTGAGTGTAGGAAATACCAGAAATCCAACAGTATAGTAAATTAAATATTGTGGTATGGCATATACTGAAGTGGAGCCTATTATGCCCAGTAAACAAACATTATTCCTGGCATTTGCTTTTTAATCCTTCTAAATGTATTTGAAATATTATTTACCATAAAGTACAATATTAGCTGAGTTTTGTCACTTGAAATACATACAGTGCAGAGATTTATAGAAGTAACAGACGTTTCAAGTCTCATTTGACGTTTCTAGATCAATCTGTCCTGCAGATGTACAGGGAAAAATGGATTAACTATGTTGAGTGATTTAATGCAATATCAGCAATAAAAAAAGCTTGATTTAAATAATGAATTAAATCCTGTTTTGCATTTGTACATTTTAGTTATTTTCCTAAAGAAAAGTTGATTCTCGTTGGTTGGTAACCATTAAAACTTGTTTATTTAAAACCAAATATAATCTTTAAACTAGGGCTGTCAATTTTTCTGCATTAACGCGTTAATCTCAGGCATTAATGCTGCACTTTCCCTTTGAAGTGCTGCTCCAGAGCTTCAAAAGGGCAGTGCTGCCTGGAGCTTGGGGTCAGCTGGGGATTCCAGCTGATCTGGGGACTCCTGCTGATCCTGGGCTTCCACAGTACTGCCCCTTTGAAATGCTGCCACAGCATTTCAAAGGGACAGCATGCGTGATTAATTGCAATTAAATATTTTAATCACTTGACAGCCCTACTTTAAACTAAATTTGATACTACTTTTCATTAACCAGGAGCATATGTGGTTCTATACCAATTTATTTAAGCAATTGCATAGCTTAATATATATTAGAGAGAGAAGCTGGGTGAGGTAGCATCTTTTATCATCCACCTTGTGCCTTTGAAGTTTTACTTACGATTTTTGTCAAGCTTTACTTGGATAGAAATTGGAATTCAGTTTTGCATGTGTGTTCTCTCTTTCTCATAATTAAATCTACCTTAGATGTGCTGGGTACATAAGAAAAACGTTTATCAAAAACTAGCTGATGTATAAAACAATGGAAGTATTATCCTTTAGTGAAGTGAAGTAATTGTTTCTGGTCCTTCAGCACTTTAGAACTTGTAGAAGTCATCCTCTTATCTCATTTTTATTCATAGATTGGAAGAGGAAAAGACTCTTCCCTGCTTTTTCAACTCCCAGTTGGTTTCTTAACTTTGAATGAATTAGTCATTGAACTAGTTGAATATACCAAACTAAAGAAATATCTGCAGCTGCAAAAGGCTGTTAAAATTGGTTTAACATTTTAAAATATTCTAGTGCAAAGTGCTTTGGCAATGACTGCAGCCAGTTGTGTGTGTGATGGTTCAGGACCCCTAGGAAGCCATCTGAGATAATAGAATCCTAGGGCAGGAAGAGACCTCAGGAGGTCATTGAGATGCTGAGACACTCTAGCTCAAAAGGAATTGTATCTTTAAAAAATCCAGTCTCAATTTTAACATCTGTAATTTAATTCCCATGGAATTTTTTTTCCTAAAAGGGAATCTTTTGGATCAAGCTATGCACTCATGCTAATAGAAATGTTGGTGTCACGCAACTGGAAAAGAGAGTCTGTAAATTTTTAGAAGTTTCAGAAGAGTAGCTGAGTTAGTCTGTAACAGCAAAAACTTAGAAAACAACAAATAGTCTGGTAGCACTTTAAAGACTAACAAAACATGTAGATGGTATCATGAGCTTTTGTGGGCACTCCCACTTCAGATAACCAGACTATAGAAGGATAGCTATAATTAGTAATTTCCAGGTACTCTACCAGTTCTGTGTTCATCAAGGATGCTGTTTGTTGTTGTCTGTTATCTTTAATATCTAACACTGCCTAACTTAATTAACAGAGAAACTATGTCCCTGTAAAGAGCAATTTGTAAAGGTTTGCACTTAGTGAAGACTTGGTGGAAAATGTTGCATGGGTATACTGCACAACACTAAAACTGGAGGTTTATACTCACCTCTATATCAATGCAGGATAGTTTTTGTCTGATGAACATATAACCTTTGGCAACCATGAAAGGTGTTGCATAAAGCCTCTGCCTGAGCTATTGCTTGATTTACACACAAATTTTCTGGAAATTTATTAAACTGTAAGGTCCTGCCAACACATGACTTGGAGAATTGCTGTGAACACTTTTTTTTAAGGTGCACAGTTGTCTTCTAAGTAATTTTATTACTGATTATTAAGCTAGACATTGTTCTCAGTCATATGCTATGCTCTGAAAGGTATCTTTATAACCATTGAGCTTTGAAGCTTTGTATTTGTTTCTTTGTAACTTTCTGCTACCTTGCCTTTTAAATTCTGCACATTGTTGTAAGATGGTTGCAACTTTGTAACTCTCAGCCACTTTGCTTTAAGTTCAGAAGCCTACTGTAAGCTTGGTGATTGTTGAGCCTTGCAACTCTGTCATCTTTGTAACTCTCAGCCACTTTGCTTGTAACTTGCTCTAAGCTGCATGCTACCCTGCTATAAGAATGTGCATGTGAATGGAGCATATTTAGGGTGAGGGAAACAGCAAGTCTAAACACGTGGAGCCAGGAGCCAGGTGGCGACTAAGTAAAGATGCAATGCTGCCCTAAACAAAGAAAGGACCTCCACTGAAGGAGGTCTGGGCATGCTCCTCAGTGAGGAACGTGGAGGAAGGACCCCTGCGTGATAGGAGCCTCTCAGTTCCAATAAAAGCAGAGAGCACATGGTGGCAGAAGCCCTCTTTCTGATCAGCTCCCGGGCCAGCCAGGATCAACGGCTAGAGGCAAACCTCTGGAGTCAATAATAAATCCATATGAGTATAACCCTGGGGTGGTCTCCAGTGAAATTTGGGGTAACAGAAGGTTATTTGTAGTTTTGTTAATCTAACATGCTTTCCTTCTTTAATTTGAATATGTCTAGGTATCTGAAGCAGGTGTGTGGAACACAGGTGACAAGTCATCAGAATTGCTGAAGATTCACATTAACACAAAACCAGGGGCCTTCCAACCCTATATGAACTGTAATGGAGCTCTGAATGGTGGAACCTAGAACTACCTCTGAGTTGAGGAGTTGGAATTAGTCTTCCTAACTATCCCATACTTCTTCTACCTAGAGTGCGAATAGTCAAGCTTTTATATAGTATTGGCTCCTTTGTAGTTGGAGTGAATATCCAACCTTCATGAAAAACAGATAATTTGTTTCAAGCTGAATTCTATGTCTCACAATGCGGTGATGCTGGTGGAAAGAGCATAGCTGAACAAGTTCAAACATTAAGTATCCACATTTGCTTATAATTAAGTCTCTGGAAGTTTGGTTTTTGTTCTCTGAATAGGCATATGTAATCAGCCTGCAGGCTCCATTACAAAACTAAAACAAATCTAGGAACTTCTCAAACTTTAAGAATAAAATGCCAGTTAAACACAGAGTAGGGTCCTTGAGATTTGTGTGTGCAAAACTGATTCAAGTGATATATGCTTTCTTTAAAAAGGAGAAAAATGTCACAAGCACACAAAGGTTAGGAAGATTATCTTTTGAAATGATGTGTGGACTGGGTAGAATTTCATAGCTCTCTTGTTAGGAATTATGTGGAGATGCATTCGAAAACGGAAATTCTATGAAGTGTGAAAGAGGAAAATGATCAGATTTATTTTAACACAGATAAAAACAGTATAACAATGTAAGAAACTTAAAGGCAAAAAGACATGACATACCTGGCCCTAACTGAGAGTTATTGGTGAATTCTTTGCACCTGCCTTCATCCCAGAAAATAGTGGAGAGCTATCTAATCCTGTCATGTAATTAAAAATGAGCTGCATCAGATCATGTAGAGATACTGGAACAAACTGATAAGCTGAAGAGCAACATATCTCTAAGACCCGAAAATGTATATCCAAGAACTGTGAACGAACTTACGAATGGCTGATCTAAAGTCTCATTAGATTAGAATCATCTACAGTATCCATTTTTAAGAGTGACTGGAGGTAATTCACATAACATTACAAGGTAGCTCTTTTCCCTTTTCCCAACATCCCTCCCATAACATTTTATTTCAGTACCATTGAAATTATATACATCAACATGATTTATAAAGACAAGCCTTCACAGTTTCTGTATACTAAACATCTCCAGTATTTTATGGAAACTTGTGGAAGCAAATACTTGTTCAGACTAACATCGACAGAAAGCAAAAGGGACAATGGATCCAATAACATGAGTTTTTGTTTCTATTTACATGATTTTTTACCAGTTTTGGGGAGACACCTAGCTTTCCCTTTGACCTTAAAATTGTATGCCTATTCAGACTGAAAAGGAAGAATAAAAATATGCATATTGAGAGACCTGCTGACATTATCTCTAAGATATTGTCTTCACTGTAAGTTCTTCCGGCAGAAAGTATGCTAATGAGGAACTCATTAGTATAAGTCACAATCTCATTAGCATATTTTCTGCTGTTTCTTTTTGGACAAGGGGTTTTTGTGCAAAAAGAAGCAGAGAAGACTTTTGTGCAAAAAAGTCTGCTTTTTTACACAAAAACCCCTTGTGCAAAAAGAAACAGCAGAAAATATGCTAATGAGATTGTGACTTATGCTAATGAGCCCTTCATTAGCATATTTTCTTCCTGAAGAACTCAGTGAAGACATAGCCTAAATCTGTCTAGGATTTATGCTTCCCACCATAAATGAAGCTACTCTTATAAAGAGGGGAATGGTATCTTAGAGTATGTCTAGACTGCATCCCTCTGTCGGCAGAGGGATGCAGATTAGTCAGGCTGACATTGTAAATGACATTTAAATATCCCATGCCTAATTTGCATAAAATGGCCGCCACGATTTGCGGACTCAGCACTTTGTCGGCAAAAAGCAGCAGTCTAGAGGGGGATCTGTCAATTAAGAAAGCCTTTTTCTATAGATCCCTGCCAACAGAGGGATGCAGTCTAGACATACCCTATTTGACTAGGTAGATCTGATCCTTTATTAGGAAGAACCTTATTTCTGCATAGAATTAACATATGATGTGTCTATACTGCACCATAGCTCAAAATCAGATCTACAGTTTGAGCTATGCAAATTGCATATCTTATTTCAATCTTATTTCAAAATAGCTTATTTCTACACCGCACCAAATTTTGAAATTACCCGCTATTCCGAAACATCCCTTACTCATGGAATGAAGTTTACAAGGATAGTGAGCCTGAAGTAACTGTGAAGCAAGCTTACTATAAAAATGTGGGATAGCTATTTTGGGATATTCTGGTATCCTGAAATAGCATTGTAGTGTAGACGTAGCCATGGTGTCCTACTACTCGCTTGCTGAAGCCTGCAACTGCTCTGTGCTTTTTGTTTCTATTATCCAGCTTGCAGCACCTCAGTGGATAACTAGGCAACTGCACTGAGACAGGATGTGTGGCCCATCTATGCATCCTTGATAATTTCCTCTGTTACACAAGTGGTTCCTTTTATATGGGATATGAACTTTTGTGATATTTTTGCAAGTGATGGGATTTCAGGAGAGGTTGAAGCCCCTCTTATTCTTCAGGTATAAATTGCAGCCCTCTAGCAAATCTGAGTCCAGCCTCAGTGAATGGGGGAACCCTTGTGATTGGCTGTTTGTGTCACTTGTCCACATCTTATGCCACAGCATCCGATCAGAGGTATTATAGGTTGAATTCTCTTCCCCCTGCCTCTCCACAATCCAACACCATTCAAAAAGGAGAGAAGTGGGAAGTATGGAGCTAAAGAGCTAAGTAGCTTAGGGTAGCTCTTTTCTCTTTCCAACAGCCCTCCCACGAGCAATGGGGAAAGAATGGTGCCTCTGCTCCTCTTTCATCTCCTTGACAATACCTAGTCTGGGAAAAGTCAGATGGGGGTGGTGAAGAAACTCTGGAGGAGCAGATGTGAGGATGTTGGGGATAAACTGATGAGAACCAGGGGCAAGAATTCATTATGAGGATGAGAGCAGAATTAATTGCTGTGCAGAGATATGAGCAGAAGTATGGATTAAAGCTCCTCCTCCATGGGCTGGCCAATTTTCACTCTTACACCTACCAGCAGGGAGATTTCACAAATCAAAAGACAGACCTAAAGCAAAACATAACTTTTTTTAGGGTTAAAAACCCCCTGATTTTTATTTTTGATTTTGGGAGGTTGGCAGTACTAGATATATGAAGAGGTAGTAATGCCAGAAGTGATGCCAGCCTCTGTCAGGCTCCATTTGCTTAGTGTATTAATCTAGTTTGTATTTCCTGGCCGCCTGAATGATGATAACTTTGATTTGGAAAAGCTAGAAGTAAAATTTATTCAGTACTTGGTTCATGATGCTAAGCATTTGACTCAAATTCCAAGGATAATGTATATGTACATGTGTGTTTACGTAGATATGGATGTGGCAGTGTTCTAACAGGAAAACGACACAGGAACATCTATGAAAGGTATGAAATAAGGGCAAGTAAAAGAAGCAGAAAAACTGTCAGAACCTCACCAGTGGTGCCTGACTACCACAAAAGGTTTAAGTTAATGAGTCATTCCTGTTTTCCTTTTCTTGATCAGAAGTTCATGGTTCTGCCTTAGCGCAGGGGTGGGAAACCTGAGGCCCAGGGGCTGGATGCGGCCCCTGGCTTGCCTGGATCTGGCCCCTGAGGCTCAGGGCCTTCCCCAGCATTGGGGAGCCCATGTTGGTGCTCCAGTCCCCCTTTCCTCCCTAGGGTTGCCAGGTGTCCGGTTTGGAACCGGAGAGTCCGGTACTTGAGGGTTCTGTCCAGGAAACAAATTAGGAAATAATTAGGTAAGTTTTATTATTATTAGGAGTATCAGTATGCAGTTGCGTACTGCCTGGCTGGTAGACACGCTCATGCTGCGTGAGTATATCTACCAGCCAGTCAGTATGCAACTATGTAGGTCCGGGGGTGGGATGGAATCCCCAGGGCTGGACTCGCTCCTGCTTTGCCGGGACAGGTAGCGTCCCGGAATCTGTGTGTGCCCGGGTCAGTCCCGCTCCCCGTTGGCCCATTCTCTCCCCCCACTTCCCTCCCCTGGCCAGCTCAGCTCCCCCCAACCCCCTGCTGGCCAGCCCTGCTTCCTGCTGGTCAGTCCCCACCTCCCCCGTCTCCCCTGGCCAGCCCCGCAGCCCCCCAGCCATACTTGCTTCCTGCCAGCCCGTTCTCCTCCCCTCCTCTCCCTGATCTCCCCTGGCCAGCTCCACTCCCTCTGGCCCCCTCCCAGCCAGCCCCTGGCTAGCCCTGCTGCCCCCAACCACCCCCCACACCTCCTCCCAGCCAGCCCTGATCCCCTCCCAGCTGTTCTCCCCCCCCCCCATCTGAGATCAAGTGTGTCTGGTATTTTTTTTAAGCCACCTGGTAACCCTGCTCCCCCCTTCCCCCCACAGGGATGGAGCACACATAAACTACTAGGCTGAGCCCCCTTGAACTCTGGTTGCGAGGGGAATGTGAGGAGTGTCTTTCTCCTCAGCTGGGGGCTATGTCAGTGAGGTGGGGGAGGGGTTGTAGAGGTTTTGCTTTTCACTTGTGTGGCCCCTGACTGATTTTTCTATGGGTCAGAGCCCCCCTCCCCAAAAAAGATTCGCCACCCCTGCCTTAGAGCATGGCACTCACATAACCAATTTGTAATTTATGCCATGATTTATCAGAGCATGGCTCTTTGTATTCTGCCAATGTCATGTCTTTAATGAGACTGAAAAATGTGATCATTGTGATTCAGTATTTGCCAAAGTGTACGGCCTTGGCTTAGATTGAATTATCTGACAGCATCTGCTACAGAACGGAGGTGAATCTTACAACTGACATGTCTTACTGAAGTACTCAGCACCTGTAATGCTAAAAAGCAGCCTGCATCAGACAGAGCAATCATGGAAATTCATATGGTGTTAGATTGCTCAAGAAATTGCTGAAATATAAAGCCCTACAGCTAACAGCATTAGAACATACCTTACTGGGTTGCCAGTCTGAGTAGTGTCATATTCCTAAATCCACCCAGAAAATCCCATACATAGCTAGAAAATAGACCTGGATTGACCCCAGGCTGTGATTTTTACACACACAACCACCTTCATTTCCCATTTAATGTGCTTTCAGTGGAGAAATGAGCAAGATAAATAGGATGATTTGAGCTGTTTCACAGTTGCTTTATGTAAGCTATTGGGATGTGTGATATATAGAAGCATCGATGATGAAGCAAATAAAACACTAGTGGCACTAGAAATAATAGAATTTATAGCAATGGAAGTGTTATCAATTATCTCAGCACAATCTTACTCAGCATTAAACTTTTGTGTTACCAATTCAACCTGAACAGGATTTTTCCCCCCTTCTAGTCTAACTTGATCAACTATGCAGAAGCACAGGGCAGACAGACAAACATCAAGCTAGTGATAACCCTGCAGTCTGTTTCCAAGCTTTCCTGTTCTAGCCACTCAGTATTTACAGCAACTACCAGTTTCACATTGGTTCATCTGATAATCCTTTTTGACTATTCCATCCATGCAAATAAACTGGCACACAGGAGAGCTACAAAACTATAGTCTGTAAATGCTAAGGCTAAGACCATTCTCAAGAACTTTTCAGATTTTGGAGGAAAAGTTCAGTTATCCAGAGCAGCTGGAGTGCTTTTGTGCTCACATGAACAAAAAACAAACCTGTCACCTCAGATAGGGAGAATAATTATAGTGAGAACATTGGCTCATGATGCTTTTATAACTTCAGGAAGTGATAGAGATGCAGCCGTGTTAGTCTGGTCTAGCTGAAACAAAAGACAGACCTATGTAGCACTTTAGTTTTTAAAGTGCTACATAGTTCTGTCTTTTGTTTCAGGAAGTGAGTATTGGTTTTGTTTGTGGGCCCCCTCACACTTTTTTCTTCCCCTGTAGGCCTTCCCTCCTGCTGCCAAAAGAGAGGGAGGTTGAACAGGAGTCCGTACTGCTTTCCCAGCACACTCCAAGAGAAAGATGAAGAGAAACCCATTCCCACCTGAGTTACACATCCAAGTGGTGAAGAGATGAGAGGTGAGACTGTATTCATGCAATATTACTTGGAATAGAGAGGACAGATTCTCAAACTTGGGAGCCTAATCTCTAGGCATGGGGAAAGGATTTGAGATATCCTGGGTAGACCAATCTTGCAGGGAGAAAGAGGGTAAATTCCCACACTCTGAAGCCAAGGCACTTAATAGCCCTAACCTCTTTCCCATCTCATGAGTTATCTGATTGTCCCTGTTTTCTTCTACCCGTTGTACCCCAAACTGCTAGCTTCTGGTGGCCAGTTTCCTGCACCTTCCCTCCATCTTCACTTGGGGGTAGGCTGGCATTAGTTGCAAGAGGAAAGTGTCTGCCTTTCTCTCTTACCATGCGCAAATGGACCATTATTTTCTTTCAGTGATATATGGTGAGGTGAATCATCAGTGAGATCATGATGACACTAAGAACTTTGTTTTCCCTGACATGAATAATTTCACTTCCAGTACACCTAGTTTGTGTTGTCAATACAACTCTCTCTTTCTGAAATTACTGTGGCAGCCCATGTCTCCATCATGCCAGGGCAGAGCAGTGCTGTTCGAGTTTGAGGCAGTAAGAAAGAATTACTATACTTGGCAGGAAATCGTTACTGATTTCCTATTATTCAGTTAGGCATGAAGCATGTCATGACTTCATGCAGCTGAGTAATTTGACTATTTAGTATTTGTTTCAGTTGCTCCAGTATGATAGAAGAAGAAAGGCTTCTGCAAGATAGGTAGCCAACAATAGTTCCACGATTTTATGAAGATTATAAAAATCTGTATTTTAAAGAATTGGGATGTGACTGAAGATGACAGCACTTTGTGGCTGTTAATCTGTTGCTTTAAAAAGAGCCTTTATGACAAAATAACAAATAGTCTCCTACTTCTCCCATTGTAGGGGGGAAGGGAAGGTTTTGCACACACTATTTTCAAATTGTGGTCTTTACAACAAAATAATTGTCTATAAAATTGAAATTAGCATGGACAGAGTGCCTAATATGCTGGAAGTTAAAACTTACTGTTACAGGCCAGAAGAGTGACTATTTCTTTAGCAAAGTAATTATGGTTTATTCTTCCCATTTACACAAGATAGAGTTGGCGAACCCTATATATTGTAAATGGCATTGACGATTCTATTTAAACTTTAACTCAGACAGAATGAATTTAGTTGTTATAGTGGTTCATAAAATACCAAACTTTGCACTATGACTTGAATTGAATTCAAAAATCAATTTGTTAGAGTGTAACACTCACTTTGTTCAAATAGATAAATGTTTTTTTTTGGCGGGTGGAGGCGTGTCTTCATAATTGTTTCTTTATATGTCATGCAGCATCTTAGAACTCATGCTGTTTCATTGAGACTTTTTTTCCACACTCATGCAACAGTAATAGAAATAAATTGCTCACATGCCATATGTCCATCAGTACAACTTGCTAAATAGAGTACAAAAAAAAAGTGTAAATGCCATGTTTTGGTAGAGGAGTGGGTTTTCCCCCTCCCTTTTGTAGCTTTTCAACTTTAGTTGTTGGCTGGCTGAGGAGAATATTTACCTTTGTTTGAATAGTTCAATAAAGAAATTAATTCAATAAGCAAGTAAAGGACAAATGGACTGTATATGCAGGGCACAGATCTGAGATTTGTACAGGAAAATATCCACTTTAGGATTTTGTACAAAACTGTACAATAGGAATGAACACATTTTCCATGATCCTATGTGCACATAAATCTAGTGGATTCAAAATTTAAGATGTTTTTTAAGCTGTTTTAGTGTTCTTCTTAGGCAACTTTTGGGTTTGTAACTCTTGTTTTACTGCTTGGTTCAAAATTCTAGTTACCTTCTGCTATAAGAGAGGACTTCGTTTTGGAAATCTTGAGAGAGCTACTCTTTTACAGGGTTTCTGTTCCATGTATTGCATGGGTTGTTGTTTGGAAATGGGATATTCAGGCAGAACAGAGGGACAACAGAGACAAAAAGAGTAGATATTTTAAATTCAGACCCAACATTAGGGCTTTTGAAAGCCTTTTTCGAAAAAGACCATCTAGACTACAACCAGCACTTTCAAAAAAGCAAGCGAGTAAGCTGTGATCAGACAGTCTGGATGCTCTCTTTCAAAAAAGCACAGTTTGCATTACATAGCACCTTTTTTCGAAAGAAGACTTTCAAAAAAGGTGTTATTCCTCATAAAACAAGGTTTTCCGCGGATGAAAAAACTGTTGCATTCTTTCGATTTACTTTCAAAAGAACACGGCAACAGTCTAGACACGGGAAGTTTTTTTAAAAAAAGCTCACTTTTTTCAAAAAACCCCTGTAGTGTAGGCACACCATAGAGATTGTGTGAGGGGAACAATAACATGAGCTAACCCCCCCTTGCAAAACAGGGAGCTAATATGTTAAATGATGCATATAAGAAACAGTAAATTATTGCAAAAAACAAAACCCAGCAATGAATGTTGAAGACTATAAAATGGTAGTATATACTGCAGTTGATGCAAAACCAAACCAAAACTTCACCACTTTTCTAACCACCTGGGAGGAGCAGAAGATGGCTAATGTTCTGAAATAAATTTCTCCATTTTTGCCTTGTTTTAATATGATTAGGCTAACTCGTATTTCTGATCTGAACTTTCCTTGTCTTCTGTTTTTGCTCTTTCATCTTGAGTAAGCTGTGATGTAGAGAGATATGGTTTAAGAACAGGACAGCAGCTAGAAATTTCATTCTTTCACTAATGTGATTTGAGAAAAGCAACTTAAGCTATGATTTTTAAAACAGTCTAAATAAGTTAGATGCACATCTTTATGCATGGTAAGTCAATCTAGGGGCCTTAGATATCATCTGTTAGCCTTCCAGGAAGACCTGCATCTAAATCTGTTTTGAGTATAATATGCCTTGAAAAATGCTGCAAGGATTAAATATATGTAAATCATGTTGAAAATAAAAATAAAAATGCAATGCAAGTGCTGAGTGTTATTTTCTTGAATACTGGTGCAAATGAGAATATAGGACTTTACTAGCATCTGGCACATTCTTTCAATGTTTAGTTAAAATCTATTGCCCATTGGGAATTCTGGGTAATCTTTGTATGGTGTACATTATTGTTATACATACTACTGCATGCTTCTGACTGCTGGGTCTTTCAAGTAGCAGCCCAGTGCTTTAATCACAAAGCCATTGTTTGCATTTCTGAAACAGCAGCCTCATTCACAATATAATCCTACCTCATTTATGTACTTCCTGTGGTGAAAACAAAGTGTGTAATCATATAGTTATAGAATATCTTAATGTATATGCACATGAGGGCAGAATCAATCTCATATGGCAATCCTAATCCTGCCATTTTCTAACTTTTAAAAATTGCATTTTATAGTATAGTACATCAAGTAAAAATGAAAGTATATTTGGTTAATTCTGAACTCTCCTTTGTCTTCTGTGAAGGTTTAGGTGTGCTCTGTGCATGTCTACTAAATAGGTGAGAGAACGCATAATTTGGGAATTTCTCTGGATCTTTTGCATTAGATGGCAAGATGCTGCGGTGTGTTATGGGTTAGGTGTCTGTGCACATCCCCAACCCTGAAACTTAAACACCACAGGTATTTTAACAGTGGAAACTCAAGTATCTAGGGACTTTGGGCACATACAGCCTTGGGTGGCAGCTGCACAGGAGTTTTGTGAACACCTGTATCATCTAAAGTGGCAAGCAGTTAGACATCTAACTGCTTCCCTTGTGAATGTAATACTACTAGTTTATTGCTAAACCCTAGTCCTGACAACAAGATCTTTACCCATATACTTTACTCATACAAATAGTCCCTCTAAAGTCAATGGATTTAACCACATGTGTAGGTTACATGCAATTGTACCTTTTTGCAGGACTGAGGGACTCCTCAGTGAGAATCAGTTTGCATATCCAGAAGAAAGAGTAATAAAGACTCAATGTAATGTGTAAAGTTGGAAGAACTCAATCAGGGCATAATTTTCACCTATAGCTATATGATGCTCACAATCTAGGTGAATGAAAAGTATTGACTTTTTCCTGTGCCAGGCTTTTAAGCATATCTATCGATTTTATCTTCTGCCTCTTCCATGTGAAGTTAAAATAAACAAACAGATATCCATAGGTGGTTAATTACTTATCCAATTAAATGACTCTATTTTGTTTCAGAGCATAAAAAAGTAATACAAATTTCTTAGCAATTAACTCTGAACCAGATATAATGCAATAAAAAGGGAGGTTTGTGGGTGGCAGAAGAGGGAAAGAATCACTGAGGCTGATCTGTTAAGCACTATCTAGTTTACCTTTTTCAGAAGGAACCTAATGAGAGCAATCATGCTTTACCATCCAGGGGAGGCAAAAAAATTTTTTTTTAATTGTGTGTGTTGGGCTTGGGGGTGAAGGTAATATCAATACTGACTGGTGAGTAATCTCCATTCTAGGTTTACAGTAAGTATGAATGTGTGCATGACTTAAATAAACAGACTAATAAATGCATTTAAGTTATTAATACTGACTCAAGAGTAGAATAATAAAGCAGACAACAAAGACTCCCTGTTCTATATTAGGCTAGCTCCTCTTCTGGTATGACTTTTAACAGTAGTCTAGTAAAGAACACCTTTTCTTCTTTCCGGTGTGAGGGAATGGGTGTTCGCTCACTCTTTGAATACTACTCTTTCCTCTTTCCCTTCTATTCTTTTTTCTTTTGAGTAGGTTTTTGTATTTCACTCATCATTCTTATTCTCCCTTTCTTTTTCAGTCCTTAATTCAAACAAATTGATGGGTAAGTCGACTCATTGACTAATTTTGTTAAAATTTTGGTCTTCTCAATTCAGCAACTCAGTTATTTCAGTTCTGTTTTGGGAATTAGTTCCTTGAGACATTTGAGGCTTCAAGATGAATAGTGACAGTGCCTAAAAGGGTTACAATGCCTGGTCATTTCTCATGGGCTAAGCAGAAGGCTTTTTTGTAAGGAATCAACTATGGTAATAAAGTAGACCATGAAATGGGAAAATCAGGTAAATAGCCAGAGACACTAGTAGTGGGCTAAGGGTCCTTCAGGTAAATTTCTATCTTAGTCAGTCATTAAGGGAAAATTGTGACACTTGTCATCGTTTCCCACTTAAAACACAGCCAACTAGAATTTAAAATACAACAGGCAAAGATCTCTAGTTAATTCCGTAGCTGTTCAGAACTTGGAGCCTTGTCCCTAGAACTTGAAGTGATCAGATCAGTTTTCCAAGTCTACACATTTATTCTGTAAAGGCTTTATTTTTTTTGGCCTATGTGACGGTTGCATTCTATCATGTCTAGCCATATTCTTCAAATGAGGGGTTCTGGTCCATTGCATTCTGAGCAGTTCAGATCTGCAAAGCACTTTGCAGTGACTGGTTTCAATTTCAATTGTGTCTATAGGCAGTCTCTTAGGGTACATCTAGACTACAAGCCAATCTTTCGAAAAAGCTTCTTTCGAAAAAGAACATCTAGACAGCAACCACCTTTTTCAAAAGAGAGCTGCCTTTTCGAAAGAGAGCACCCAAGACAGTCTGGATGTTCTCTTTCAAAAAAGCACTATTTGCGTTTAAGAACGCCTTTTTTCGAAAGTGCTTTTTAACAAAAAGGTGTTATTCCTCATAAAATAAGATTTACCATGGTTGAAAAAACTGCTGCATTTATTCTATTTAATTGCAAAAGAACACGATGACAGTCTAGATGCAGGTGAAGTTTTTTTTGGAAAAAAGGCCTCTTTTTTTTGTGGAAAAAAACCCTGTAGTCTAGACACACCCTTAGAAACCCATGGATTTTTATCATGGTCAGTAATATTTTTGTTGCCATTCCACATATTGCTTAGAAGTATGCCCAAATTCCTGGGTAGACTTCAGATAACATTGTTTTTCTAGGTATTCTCTGTGTCTCAGGTTAGCTGGCCTATGCTTTGCCCGTTCCTCCAGGGTTATCTGCTCATAATTTGTGTTGGCTAATGCTCAAATCAGTTGCTTAAATGCAATATGGAGCCATGTAAGGAGTTTAAATTCAAAGCACGTTTATCTTCTGCCAATATTACTAAAGGTATCACTCACTTCCTCATTCATATATTTAAAACAGCTCATCTAAATAGATAACTCCAACTTAATTAACAAAAAGAAAACTGAAATCTCCACATTTATCCTGTCAGGTGTCTCTCATACAAACTGTTTCCCATCATTCTTTATAGTATAATCATGGGACAAATGACAAAAATCAATTGTATAAATGTACATTGGTGAAAAAGTGGGATGTTCCACTAAAAGTAATGAGCAAAATGTCATATAGCAGGAAAGAAAAGGGAGATGGGAAGAGACAGGAAGCCTGCTCCAGAAGGCAGGTACAATAGAGAAGAAGGCTGTTGGTAGGCAGCGGCACAGAGAAAGCAGATATGTGGATGAATCTGAGGTGAGAATAAAGAGGATCAGTGTCTGTTTTATATGTTGGAACACACCCCAGCTTTAGAAAGAACAGGAAGCGGATGCAGGTGATTGAGAATGGTGATGATCGTCATGCTCCCATAAGTGAAATGACAGTAAGGCAGGAATTCAGGGGCACCTTTTACACTGGTTCTCAGTCCCTGGACTCTACTACTGTATCTCTCATCTGCTGCCTCCCTGGCTTTCTCATACCCTGAGAGTGACCACAGCTCCCTTTCTGGTGCTCCCTTCTAGTTTCAGCTACTGGGCTTTATATATTTCTGGTCCACCTGAGCCTCATCTCTCATTAACATGGATTACTCCTTGGTTCCTGTGGTGACAGCTCCTGTTCCCTGCCCTCGTTCCCCCCTGTAGATGCCCTGTTCCTCTCTCCCACCTACTATGTCACTGACCTACTTTTCTTCCCACTGGCTCGATCTCTGACCCTTCAGTCTTCAGTTTCTATCCCATGGTTCCCAGGTCCTGAGCCCCTTTCCCATCTCTCTCCCCAGCCCATCACTGGATGAGTGGTTAGACAGGAGGCAGACCCCTCTCCTGATGAATCAATAATGCTTGATTGCTCTGTCAGCCTACCCTTTCTCAGCAGATTGTCTACTTGCGGCACCCTGGCTTCTCCCCACCAGAGTGCAGCAGAACCTGCGGTTGCTGCTCTCCCTACAGTCCCGTGCCTACAGTTAGCCCTGCAGGAAGAAGTGAGGGACACAAAACATAGCCCCCTTTTGCCTTTGAATAAGTCAGAAGTGGTAAAAGTAGTAAAGGGGTCCATTCCTCCAACCCTCTCTTATTTGAGCACTGGGTGCCTGGAAGACAACCTCCTGCCTAAGCTCCAGAGTGATTCACAAAACAGGGTGTCTAGTTACTTAAATCACAGTGGGCCTGAGTTGGATCCTAATAAAAGTTTGGTTGGAGGACAAAAAGCTGGAGATTTTATACCCTAGCGATTATTTGGGCTGTGGAATACACAGGTTCATGTCCCATTTTTTCCAGAGAAAAAGAATGGATTGGAACTAGGGTCTCCAACTTCTTAGGAGAGTTCTCTAAATAGGGAGTTATGGAATATTTTGTGGTGTTCCTTCAAGGGAAGAGTTTCAGGAGGGTAGGGGGGCAGCAGCCATGTACTCCAGGATGCAGCTTGCTTTTCATCCCATTCTCTGGACTATCAGGGAGTGAGGGGAAAGTACTTGCATTCTCACCAGGGAGCTCACCAGCCAGGTGTGAGAGACATGCAGGGAATGCAAGTACTTTCCCCTCACTCCCTTAGCATCCGGGGAACGGGATGAAAAGCTAACCTTGTCCCGGAGCATGCGCCTGCTGCCCCACCTACCCTCCCGAAACTCTGCCCTTGTACTCCTTCAGTCTCTCCTGTTAAAGCAGTTCCACTGTAAATAACTAAATGGACAGAGAGCAAGAGAAAGAATGACTCTATAATTCAGTGGTTGTCACCATCTAGGAGATGGAAGACCCTGGATCCACTCCCCATAGTCCAGTCACTCTTCTATTTATCCACAGTGGGACAGCTTCAGTGGACCTCCACATTATAATATCCTATCGATCGGACCAGTGGGGTGAAAGCGATGTAAATTGGGTAGTGAGGGTAACATCACCAGTTCCTTCATTCAGTCATAGATGGTGAGGCACCTCTGTGCAGTCTAGACTTGGGTGCCTAATATCTCCAAAAGTGGGGTGGGACTCAGCATGTACCTCTCCAGTTCACATCTATCATTGGCTAGTTTAGGTGGCTCCCCACCTAGCACACTAGTTTTTGTAGGTTATATTCTGGGGGGTGGGGAAGGGGAGGAATTCTATCTTTCCCTATTTATTGTATAGAAATCCTAGGTACCAAATTGAGCTTTGCAGATTGCAATGTTGTTCGTATAATTATTCTAGCAGTTAGATGCTGTGATGCTTAACTTTGGAATACCTGAGTGGATCCCTTTGTGGATCTTACCTGTAGTTTCTGACCAAAGAGTGTAAATGCTAATTAGAGGGCAAAACATAGTGCAAAGAACTCACAGAAGAAATAGGAAAGCCAAGTCTAGCTGTATCTCACAAGTGGGGCTATGTCTACACTACAGAGTTTTTGTGGGAAAATGGCCATTTTTCTGGGAAAACTTGTGGAGTGTCCATACCTCAAGCGTGTTTTTGCGCAAGTAAATTGAAATATCAGAGGGGTTTTTGCGCAATTGGTAATCCTCATTCTACGAGGAAGAACGCCTTTTTGTGCAAGAGCTCTTGCACAAAAAGGCATGTGTGGATGGGGAAAAAGGTTTTTTTTGCACAAGCAGAGGGAAGAGGAAAAAGCACAGGTGCCCTGGTGGCCATTCTGTCCATAGCAATCACTACTTACTTGCCAGAGAGCATCCAGGCAGTCTGGACGCTCTCTTTCGCAAAAGTGCATCACTTTTTCAATGCGCTTTTGCAGTGTAGGCGCTCTCTTGTGCAAGAAGTTTTTGCAGAAGATCTTTTCTGACAAGACTTCTTGTGCAAAAAGCCTACAGTCTAGATGTAGCCTGGGTCAGCTGTTCTGATATTATACACAGTAGAATTATACAGGCAACCATGAAAATGCCTGGGTTTCAAATATGAAATTGCTTCTGATGAGTGCAATCTTTCCAGATTATTAACATGTCAAACTGTCAACAATAATCAAGAAATGATAAGATGATTAATTCCCAGCATTATTGCTACTGTTTGAGGCGATTAATTGAATATATATATATAGGGAGAGAGAGAGAGTGAGAGCGGGCACAAGCGCACATCTTTGGGTTCCTAGACTCATTCTGCTGGAATATATGACTGCATTTTATGCCATTAGTGTTGTGATTTTTAAAAGAAGGCAGTTTTTAAATCCAGAAGGAATTCTGGCATTCTCTAGTAGAATTACAGTTCGTGATGATTCAGAGCACATTTGGCAGGTATTTTCTTGTTTTCACTCATAAAATCAAGTGGAGACCAAAGGTACTTCAAGTAAAATCAGTACATAGTGTTACGTAAGCAGAAAATTCAGCTTCAAAAGTAGGATTTTTTTTCCGCTTGAAAAAATTTTCTTCCATTTTTCTTCCAAAATGAAGAAAATCTACATTTACCTAAATTCTGCTGGCCACTTAGGGTACATCTACATAGCAGGGCTACACAATCTGAGCTATGCTAACTGCATAGCTGACATCAAAATAGCTTATTTTGAATTTGGGCACATCTGCACAGCACTTATTTCAAAATAGAGCACTCTTCCTCTGACTTCCCTTTCTCCTCATACAGTGAGGTTCACAGAAGTCAGAGTAAGAATACCGTTATTTCGATATTCTTTTGAAATAACATGTTTGCTACATAATTCCGAAATAATGTAGTGTAGATGAGCACTACATTATTTCGGAATTACATCTGAAATAATGTTGTGTAGATGTTTCCTTAGAGCACAGTCCTGTTTACATTGCCATCTGTAAGAATTTTGCCATAGAGTTCATTGGCAGCAGGATCAAACTGTCGTTCTGTAATAAGTAAGAATTGTTTATGCATGATTACTTACTTATTTTTAAAGACTCTAAATATATTTTTCAGATCTCCTTCCCTTGCCTTTCATCCTCCCACTTGTGTAAAAAAACAAAACAAAACAAAAAACCTGTAAGTAAAAAAAAAAATCAGGTACAAACATAAGAAAGTCAAAGTTCTCCTCCAATGTTTACAAAAAAACTGGGAAAGGTGCACAGACTGTTTGACCAGGTCCTGAAGCAGTTATATACATCTCCATTGGAAAAGAGCAAATATGCCTATTATTTAAAGACAGACCTGCCCTAGAACTAATCCTCAGGTACACCAGCCTCTTTTCTCAACAAATTCATAGGGCATTTTGTACTCGTATTGTTAGTCACTTTGCTGTTTTACTGTTTCCGGAACTATCTAGTTCAATACTACAATATGTAGATGTCCTTCAAAGTATAAATAAATAAAAATGTCAACAAATGAATTCAGATTGGAACTTTATATCTGGACTTCCCTCATCCAGCAATGTCTGTGGTCTGGCATCCCTGTAGGTGCTCTCAGGCTGGAGCACTCACAGGGAAAAGCCTGGGCCCCACACTCAGCAACACCTTCCCTGCCCTCCCAGAGCTTTTGGCTTGAAACAAATAGCTCATTTGTGGCATTCAAGCTCAGAGGGAGGGGAGAGAGGTGAGGGGTGTTTGGGGGAAGATGCAGGGTAGCTGTGGAGTCCCATAGCTGGGGGCCAGGAGTCCAGTCCATGGTTGGCGGTGAGGGCAGGGAGTACAGTCTGGTGGCAGCCACCCTACCTCTTCTCCTGTGTGCCCCTTCCAATCCTCACTCAGTCAATGTGACTGGACCTCTCCATATCTGACAAATTCCCTGATTTGCATCCAATTAGGTTCCTAGGGTGCTGGATCAGGTGGTAAAACTGGTATTTGCATTGTTTGCTAGCTATGCAAGTTTGCTAAACTTGATCAAGAATAGAATTTTGTCTGAATGAGAGACCTAAAATGACCTGAAACATTCTATTTGCCTATACTTGGAATCTTTCTACATGTTACTTTTTCTATAAATAGTTCCTATTTTGTTTCAGCTGGTAGAAGTCCAGATCCAAAGCCCATTGAAGTAACTCGGGGGAGGGGTCTTTCGATTTACGTTGACATTTTTTTTTCTTGTCCAACAAAATTTTAAAAATCCACATTTTGCTTAATTTAGTTGGCCTCTTAGGGCACAGTCCTGTTTCCATTGCAATCGATATGCATGAATAAAACTCATTTTTTTTGTTTCTTCTGAGTTTAGAATATTTTACCATGTTTCAAACTCAGTGGTGTGTTTAAATTCAAACCCTCCAAAGATGAAAATTTGGCAGTGTCTTTGACTCCCTAGCATTTAATAAATCCTGCCAATTAAATGCTCAACTCAGGAGTTGATGTGTAGTTTGTAGGAATTGAGTAGTACCCCTGAATCCTTGACTGGTCCTCTTTGACGTCTGTGTTTCGGAAATCACAGAACCCTGCCCGAGCAGCAACATGTACGTGTGCATAATCACACAACCCTGCCCGAGCAGCAACATGTACGTGTGCATAGTTAACCAACGAACACAGATTTTTCGGCTCCAGTGTGATTGTGTGCCTTTATTTTACGTTTGTTATATAAAGAAAAAAAGACACAGTGATGGATTCTAAGGCATGACTCCTCAGCTGGTATGAATTGTCATTGTGCCATTGATTTCAATAGCACAGTGACAATTCCTTGCAGCTGAGAATCTGCCTGTTTATTTCCAGTCATACTAGATGGCTGTACAAATGTCTACCCTGTTCTCAATGATACTGCATGATTGCAAATACAGAAAGGCAAGGAAAAAAATCAATAGTTCAGATTTATGTCCGGAAGTAGAGAGGATTTGAAAACATGGTAATAGACGAGGTGTTACTAGAAAGAGAATAAAATACTGAATCCACTTAAAATATGTTTTTACTGCTCACACGTAATAACAATTTTGAGGAGGTACTGTATGCAACTAGTCCATTACTGTAAATCAGAAAGGACAGATCTTGTTTTAACTGCTGTTGTGCTACCTTCTAATTCCAGTTTGAGTTCCATGTAGTAATTTCTGGTATTAAGAATCCATAAAAGAGATGGGGAAGACAGCAACAAGATTAAATAAGAACCCATGAAAGTTGTGGTAGAGTTTTATTTTATTTTTTAATGTTATGCAAAGAAAGAAAAAGTAAACTGTAAATATTATAACTATTATGATGGCAGTCATAAAACTTAGTAATAGAGACAAAAATGTTGGAAGCTTATACAACACCAGGAACATCCTTGCCTGCTTGATACATGCTTTTTCATTTAGATTCCAAGTGCTAAAAGTCACAAGAGACAATGTGAATTATTCAGGAGCAACACACAAGTTAATCTAGAGATTAAAATAAAACATATCTTGCTTCATGTCAATGTTTCGTCCATTACCTATGAAGGAAAAACACAAAACAACCATATAACGGACCTAAAAGGCTGGAGGTTAATGAAAGTAGAAATTGTGATTTCCTACTCCACTTTTAGTATTACAATACCTACCAAGCACTATAGTTGACTGAATCACTGAGTTTAATATAGGATAGGTATAATTTCAAGAAGATTCTGATAATTGCATAAGGAGAAGGGAGAATTGCAGATATGAATATACTGACATTTACATAAGCTCTCATGTACATAAAGATGTTTCAGACAGCCTCAGTTATGGATTAATAGGCAGTGCTGCACCATAATTGCCTTATATCCAGGAGACTAGATTGCAAAAGATGTTGATTGACTTCACATAATATATACAGTGTATCTGTCCCAAGATATTAGAGAGACAAGGTGGGTGTGGTAGTATCCTTTACTGAACCAACTTCCGTTCGGAAAACAGACAAGCTTTCAAGCTTATGCAGAGCTCTTCCAAGTCTGGGAAATGTACTCAGACTGTCAGCAGATAATTTAGCATATATAGCACGTATTCTAAGGGACCAACCAAGGTGAAGAGGCCTATTAACACCCTTGTGATCATAGGACTAAAAGGGGTGTTTACAGATTGTTGTTATGAGCTATAAATTTGGTATCTTTATCAAGACAATGATTTTTAGTGTCTAGCAAAGTTATGAATTTAATGTCAATATCACACAGTGGAGATAGTTCAAGAGGAGCATTTTGAATTATTCTGAGATTTTTAATTAATACTTGCCATTCTTTTCTAGGCTTCTTATTGAACTACCACCCAGCTAGTTTAGCGTTTGAGGTCAGAAGGGACAGGTTTCACTCACTGCTAGGGCATCCCCTTGTGGTTGGGTCTGAGGATCTGCTCTTGACAGTTTAGCACTCCCTTCCATCACTTGTTCACCATGCAGTCACTTTCACACAGACTCAGCTCTCTGGTCAGTCACTGTGTAATTTCTGGGGCATTGACATCTTGCTGGACCAAATTCACTATTTTTGCATCGCTTCCTACTGGGCTAGTAGGAGAACTTGGGCCCACCCTCTGCTTGGGTCAGGGCCGGCTTTAGGGCCTGAATCGGGCCCCACGCCTAAGAGGGGGGAGGCCCCACACTTAAGAGGGCCCTGCCCCTGGGTGCGTGGCGCATGCGTGGCCCCTGCCCCCGGGTGCGTGGTGCATGTGCGGCACCACCCCCGCGAATTGGGCCCCACACTTCCTAAAGTCAGCCCTGACTTGGGTTCCAGCCATGTAATCCTATAACCAGTAGCCAAGGTCTGCACAGTCCTATGGTTTTTTTGGCTACTTTCAACACAGTGTTTTTGAGGCTTTCTTCTCTGAAACTTCTCTGGGTTGACCCTTCTTTGAGGGCCAGGATTCCAGGGCTTATTTTTCCCCTGCCTCAGGTTTCTCATCATCATTTCTGCACTCCAAGACAATGACTGCAGACTCTCTCCCTATAACCCTCTTTTGTTCTCAACTAACCAGCCTGCACCTGCCTAGCTGTCCTCCATGATAATTTAAGAGTGGCTGTACAGCTAGGTACCATAACTGGCCCCTCAGGCCAACATTATGCCCTTCAGGGTCTACCTACGATACAAATCTCATCACAGCCAATTAGATCATTGTATTTTCCCTCCTGTATAACAGATGAGGTTAGTTCTTATGATGTTGCTTGGACAGCATTAGGGGTCACCAGTGCACTATGTGTCCTATGGTGATCTGTCCTGAGCCAAATCTGGCATAGGAAGTCTGTCAAGTACAAATATCTAGCCATGATGCCTTAGGTCTTTTGAGGGGCCATTTCTTTCCTTCTTTCATTGGGTCAAAGTCTAAGATGAAGTTGAAACTGAAGTTCTCAGAGAAGTTGGTAGAAATTCAGAGCATATGACCATAACACCTTAAAGAGTGGTGGCCAACTATTTGTGAGAACGGGATTTGTTTAGTTAGAAAAATGAGCTTTACATTCAACTGACTTCATACCATTTGATGTTTTTGATAATCTGGAGATGCTTCCTCTGAATGGTGTCCAGCTTCTCAATCTTGAGATTTGAGGGATGATGTTTCAGTTACACCAAAGCAATATATATTTTCAGCTTTGTCTTTCTACTTATCTATTCTTCTGTGACTGTAGATTCTTTTACATTTCATCTGGAAAACAGAATCAGCCCTGTCTGACTAGAAAAACAGATATTTTACTATTTGAGAAATGAAAGGCAGCAAATGAGACTTGTGCAACTATTGTGGCATTGCTCTTCTCTCCAGCCCACAAGCTTGCTTTTTCACTTGTAGCTTTCTATGACAGAGAACATTTTTACATTGCACCAGATTATCAAGAAAACATGAGAATTCAACAACTCATATTGCATTGGTGTACATCCAGGCCACATTTCTTTCTATTGGAAGGAAATCGCTATGCTGATTTTGAAGCTCATAGGTCTCCCTGACATGCTCTATGGAATGTTCGGTCTCTGGTATGATGTCTCACCAAGTTGCACCATCTTCTCAATTAGGTCAGGCACGTAACAAGGATGCATTGTTGCCCTCAGAATTCTTCAATGCCATTGTAGACAATATGCCTGACCAGACATTAAGTAAATGCGTTTCAGGCATATGCCTTGATAAGAACCTCACTGATGTTGATTTTTCTGATAACATAGCACTAGTCATCAAATCAATGCATAAGCTAGTTGTGGCATTTAATGCCCTGGAAAACTCAGTGGTAAAAGTCATCATGAAAATTAATTGGTATAAAACCAAAGTTCTTCCAGTAAGTGATTTGGAACATGCTGCATACTCTAGCATCTTAGTGGATGACCACCCAGTCAGACTGGTCAGCAATTTTACCTATCTAAGCTCTGTTGTCCTTAACATTGGTGGCAAAGAGAACTTGAAGCCTGCACTGCAAAAGGTATCATCAGTAGTGGGGCATTTCCTCAAGATTAGTCAATCTACAGCATTCAGCTTGAAAAAAGACAACATATATCATTCCGTGGCTTACTAAACTGCTGTCTTCCACAGACACTTGGGCTGTGTCTAGACTGGCAAGTTTTTCCGCAAAATCAAATGATTTTGCAGAAAAACTTGCCACCTGTCTACACTGGCCGTTTGAATTTCCGCAAAAGCACTGACGATCTCATGTAAGATGGTCAGTGCTTTTCCGGAAATACTATGCTGCTCCCGTTTGGGCAAAAGTCTTTTTCTGAAAGACTTTTGCGCAAAAAGGCCAGTGTAAACAGCACAATAGTGTTTTCCGCAAAAATAGCCATTTTCGCGATCAGGGCATCAGGGCTTTTTTGCGGAAAATCGCGTCTAATTGGCCACGGACGCTTTTCCACAAAAAGTGCTTTTGCGGAAAAGCATCCTGCCAATCTAGACGTGCTTTTCCGAAAATCACGCTAGTGTAGACATAGCCAGAGAGAGGTTGAGATGCCACCAGTGCCTGAGGTCCCTGCAATTGCAAGGAATAGATTAGTTGACAGATAATCATAGCAAAAGATACATGCCGTGGGCAACAAAAGAAAGCATGAAACCCTGATGGTCTTTGCCAATTTGATCTGGAGAAAATTCCTTCCAGCCTCACTTGTTTGTCTCTACATTAATGGCTACATTTTGAAACCTGCCAGGGAGCCAGTTTTGTGTCCTGTCTATACCAATTTTTCAGTCAAAATGTCATGCAGCACTAAGTCAAATGACTTGGGGAAAAAAACAAGTGCTAGATCACCATTGCCTTTTTCTTATCAAGAAAAAACATAGATTTATCTGAGAAGACTTAGTTATCATGAGACCATGTTAACTGGCAATAATTATCTATTTAACTTCTAATTCTTGATGATTTTGAATTAACTATTTGATTATTTTACATGAGATTGATATCATGCAAACGGATTTATAGTTGTCTGGGTCATCACTTTTACGCTTTTTAAATATTGAAGCTACACTGAAAGTCCTCCAATCTTTTAGAACTTTCCCAGTTTTTCTAAAAAGTAATTTAAAAAAAACATTTGTAGCTTGGAGAGCTGCTTAGCTAATTCCTTTAAAACTCTGGGCATTAAGTTATATAGGCCTCTTGATTTGAAAATGTGTAATTTTAGCAGCTGCTGCTTCACATGCAGTTTTGATACAGATGACTAACTTTGATTCCATTAACAACATTGTATGAGATAGTAATGGAAATACTTCATTTCAAATACAGAACAGAAATATCTATTGAATAGGTCTACTTTTTTTACATCATTATTGACTGCATCTAGTATCCAGCAATGATCATTATACATAATCTGGTATTCTTGTTTTGTTCCTATTATGTTTAAAAATATTTCTCATTGTCTCTAGCTCTGTTGGCTATTGGTATTTCACTGATTCCTTTAGCTTCCCTTTTCAGTCACCTACATTTTTGCAACTTGTATTCATTACCTTTTGTGTCCCCTCTTTTCCATCCTTTGTATTTTGATTTTCATCCATTATATATTAACTTCCATATCTCCTATTATCCAAGATGTCTTCTTGCCATCAGTGGCAAAAATTGTAATTGATGTTCACTTAAAATACAGGATTAAAATTAATTAAAAATATTCAGAAATAATGATATTTTCCATAATTATTAAGTGAATTTAGCTGTTCTAAAAGTTGATGCACTGGGAGCCCTGAGACTGTCATCCTTCCATTCCTGACCCATGTGCAGTTTAGATGCTGAAACTACTCATAACCACTCATGACTTGGATAGTCACCCTTATGGTTAAAGATCAATTCAATCTCCAGGTCCAATCCATTTTTAGTATCTACTGAGACTGACAGCAAAGTTGTGATGGTGGGTTTTTTAATGTAGATGCTACTACAGTTTTTACTGAATAAAATGCCATAGCATTGCACAGTAATTAACTATTAACTTGTAATAAATTTCAATTGCTACCAAAATGTACTAAACTAAAATCAGTGACATAGAAGTGATCAGAAGATATGGTATGAAATTCTGGTCCATTGAAGCCAATGAAAATTTTGCCCTTGACTCCAATATTCCTGTTCTGTCTCCCAAAACTGTAGCTTTTTCATGTCATACTTAAAACAAAAGGAAAAAATATGTAGCACTTTAAAGACTAACAAGATAGTTTACTAGGTGATGAGTTTTTGTGGGGCAGACCCACTTCTTCAGCCCACGAAAGCTCATCACCTAATAAACTATCTTGTTAGTCTTTAAGGTGCTACATATTTTTTCCTTTTGTTTTACCAAGATCAGACTAGCATGGCTACCTCTCTACTACATGTCATACTTAAAACAGTCATTTATATTTTGGCTTCATTCCATTCCATGCTATTTTTGATTGTTTATGCTTTACATTAATGTAAAGTTTTCTGATTCAGGGATCTCAGGGTAACAGCTTTTCAGATCTTAGTGTTGCCAAGCAACAGGTAGTTTGAGATCATATTCATCAGTCATTGACATATAAAACTGCCTCTTTTCATTTAATAGTCTGAGCATTGAGCATTCATACTGTACTTGTCCTGCTTCATTGCACTTTAGGCTATTTCAACAGAGACTGATCTGAAGGTCTTTAGCTATTTGGGTATTACCCCCTTAGATTCAATTATATGAAGAAAATGTAAGATTACCACTTGCATTTTACAAACTCTCATACATTTTAGTTTATTTAGAAACATGAATGCAATACCTTCTATTAAATAATTATTCTTATAATGCTCCCATTAAGACAGCTGGAAAAGGTAGTTCCAGCTTTCACCATTACAAGTAAAATACCAGAGTCCCTGCCCTGTTGTGCCTTTGTATCTTAAGTCTGATTTGGAGGCACTAGGATTTATAGTCTTCATGTTCTTTCAATCCTTGCACTTTCTGCTGAGGCTGGAAACAAAGGTGCTAGTTGTATTGGTGCTGGGAGTTTGCTGTGTGGTAAAGCTGTTTTCTGGCATTTCATTTAATTTTTGTCTTTTCTTTTATCTGTTCCTCTTTTACTCTTCATTTTCTATGCTTTCTTTCTCTCCCTAGTAATAATGCAAAACAAAACATGTTTATGTTTATTCTTGTCTCAAACCTTTGCAGAACAAAGCGAAATAAACTTTTAATGTGGGCTTTTAAATTTGTAAATCACAGAAATCAGTTTTAAGTAAAGATTAGTATCTACTGCCTGCAACTGTTTTCTATTTTGGTCTTCAGTGAGTTAGCATGGCTGATCACCAGCTTACATTTAATTTCAATAACTAAAAATGCAGCAAACAGCATATTAACTTTATTTTCTTATGTGCTGTGTCAGGGGACTTGTCCTTATAGGCTGGAGGTTTGGGTAGGAGTTAACCCTAATTACTGAAGAAACCACACTGGGGAGTAATCAGGTGATTTCTCTATTGAAAAGATAGAGCAGCAGGAACCTGCAAAAGAGAGCAATGCTAAAGTGCCTGAACTAATGAGCAGGTTCAAGAAGAGTGTCAGGGCTGGGAGTCTAGCCAGGTAGGGCCTAGGAGTGGCTCTCTCAAGCAGGGAAGGAAGAGAGAAAAGGGAAGGAACTTATTGTTTTGTGAGGGTTTTAGTTAGATTTTGTTCTGAGCTTTGTTTGGAGGATTTTTTTTTATATCAGTAAACCCAGTCCCCAAGGGAGGGTATTTTGTTACCTCAAAAAGTGTGGATACAATTTTATTTGAGCAGTTCATAAGAGTGCACTTGGGAAGTGGCTGGCCCTATCATGTTCCTCTGTTCTAATGTGGTATTTTTTTGTTGCCACAAACAAAACAACCTCAATCTAATAAAAAAATACGTAAGCTCATAGACTTTAAGGCAAGAAGGAACCATCATAATCATCTGGTCTGACCTCCTGCCACAGAACCTCATCCACCCACCCCTTTAATAGACTTGGGTAAGTTACTAACATCCTCAAATCTTAGTTTAAAGATTTTGGGTTAAAGAGAATTCACCTTTGGTTGAACATGAATCTTTTATTCCTCTTTTGACCACTCCAGAAAAGATTAAATGTGCCACTTTTGCTTTATGTGCATAGTGTTTCATGAAACTCCATAAAGGGACTGTGTTCAGAGCTGTGGCAGAGGACAGATACAACAATGGCTTTTATACATTCAGGTCTGTTGCAGGTTGTGCAAAGAAAAGACACTCTTGATCCTCTACTTCATTTATCTGCAGAATGGGTAACATTCTAGCACCTTTTTCTTTCATTTACATGAATGAGTACTTGAAAATAGAATTTGGCTGAAGGTAATCAGTTACAGGTACTGTTTATTGATCTGCTTGTTATACTGATCTAAAGAGAATATGTGTGGTTTTCTGCAGTGCACGGTTTTTGGAACTTCACTGGATATTTTCAGCATCAGGCTCATGGATAGGCATCATAATTTTAGATTACTTGATTAATAATGAGTATAAAATTAGTTCTGTGCAGGTATTATACATTGTTATATAGTGGATAAGCAACATAGAAATTAGTCTGAAAATCAAAGCCCAGTTGTCATTTAACAGACTTGCTGTCTCAAGCTGTGATATCATTAACCTTTATTCTAAAGTAGTCAAGCTTATATCTGCATATTTTCACCTGTCATTAAGTAGAAATAGTCATAAAACAACAAGTGAGCTTTGAATATCTCTACGGTTTGGATTCTCACTTCACGAATGCCCTATAAAATATAAGGGGCTTAAACTTTGAAGAGTGGATCAATTTTTTGTTACATAGATGGAAAGCATGTGGAATATTTCTGATTTATTGTGATATAATATAACTTTTGAAATAATGCTTTATAAATTGAAGACACCCAAAAATAAATACTTCAAAATAGTGCTTGAAACTGAAAACTATGCAGAAAATAAATGGTTTTATCACCTATGAAAAATAAGCATTTGATTCCTGCTCTCCCAGGATATGTGAGGTTAACAGGCTCTCTGGCATAGCTCCATCATTTGCTATTTAATAGTCAGAATAATTAGTTTTAGATGTTCATTTCACAGCAGAAAGGAATATTGATGGAATACCTAAACTCATGATAGCCCATTTAGCCTGATATAATCTTGAGCCAAAAGGGCTGTAAGCAACTCAATTATAACAGCGGTTCAGTGAAATGTTACAGCAGTTGCTTATTGCTCAGGAACATAATGCTTTCCAATAATGAAACATCTGTCAAGTAAAAACTACAGAGAAGTTCCATACCAAGATTTTTTTGAACAATCTATTCAGTCATAGAAAATACTACTAACTAATCTTCAACCTATTGACATCAATTGGAATTTTATTATTAACATAAAAGGTGCAGGGCTTGCCATTAAGCAAAGCTTCAGCATTGTAAAGACTTCAAGCGTGCGTTTTAATGTTACACTTATAAGTAGTTCTAATAAATTCAGTGTGACTACTACTGAGCTTAATGTTAAACATGTGCATAAAACTTAGGATGTAAAATGAGTCTTCAATAGAATCTGTTTTTGTTTACAGGTGCATTCAAGGTTAACCTTGAACAGATGGCCAGGGTAATGCCATCTTTATCTGCCCTAGCCTTCAGTTGCCTCAGTATTATTACTGATATTCAGTGGTCCCTCTAAGGTTTTCCATCCAGGAATGGAGTGAGGTCATGTGTGATTGTTCGGATGTGTGCCACTGTGGCACCCACCAGTGGCACTGCTCCCCTAGAGACTCTCCCAGGTAGCATTCCCCCCCCCCCCACTCTGAGGAGAGAATAGATGTACTGTCCCTCCAACCCCAGGGAGCACTGATCCCTGGGTAGCGTGTGTGCAGGGCAGGGATTGCCCCAGGCTGCTCCTTGCAGGGCTGCTGTGAGGCCCTACCTGGGGCAGAGGGAAGCTGCTGCCAATGCCCAGAGTTTGCAGGCAGTGAGGTGCTGGGGGTGGGGCAGTGACATGTGGAGAGCAGGGACAGAGGGCTCTGCGGGGCAAAAGAGATGTGCAGGAGGGAGGGGAGAAGGGAGATGCAGGGGACCCCAGGAGCAGCAGCACCACAGCCCGGCTCTAGCTTTGGGCAGCCACATGTGGCCCACCTAGGTAGCAGTTGGGAAATCACTTTGCGACCCTGGCCACAGCTCCAGCCCTCCCAGGGAACATCCTGAAGATGCCAGACATCTGCCAATGGCCTGGTAATTTATCAAAACAACTGGCAGCCTCTCTCAACTGGGTGTGGTGGAGAAGCTGCTGGCATATTATACCTGAATAATATGCCACACAGGGCATATGATTAGAATGGCAAGGAAAATAAAGAAACTCCTTAAAATAAGTCTTGCCAGGGCATGTGGGATGTGCTAGTGTCAGTAAGCAGCTCACTCAGGAAAAGAGAAACTCCAATTTCAAACCAAGAGTGTTAGGCTTGGATAACCAACCTATAAAGTTCATGCAATAGATATGTTCCTGTGAACATGTCTATCTTGAATAGGAAGTGGTAACAAAGAAGCATTTGGTACAAATTAACTCCTTTTTTTTCTTTTCTCTTTGTGCCTCATTTTACCTTTGTTCCTTTTTTCCTCAAGACATACATTACTTTTTATGTTTGAAGAATGTGTCAGCACCGTAGTGAAAAACATTTGCCACTCATTAATATTAATGATCTGACTTTTGTCTGAAAACTTCAAGTTAGACTTTTATTAGTCATTTAACAAAGAAAGACTTTTGTGATTGCAGGGCTGTCTAAATGTGCACATGAATATAAAAGAGGAAATGCCTGTTGGGGCGTCTATTAGTTTGAAACAAAAATTGATGGTATAGCATCACTTGCTTAAAAAGAAGGGTTAACGTGAATTTAGCTGTTAACTGAAATAATTTAGTTCTTAACCATGGTAAAGAAAGGGAGCCTATTTCTATAAGAACAACATGTATTGAATTGAATACGTCTACATATGACCATTTAATTTGTCAAACATCCCACAGAAATGCCTTGGTGACTAAGGATTCTAGATTTTATTTTCAAAAACCACTTAGGTTTGTTAACACTGCAGTGAAAGACATGTGACCATGAGCCTCAGAGCCCGAGTCAACTACAGGGCTAAAAATAGAAATGGAGATATTCAGGCTGGAGCTGAGAGAAGGGGGAGTCTCGGATCCCTGGCTCCCACATAAGCCTGAGCATTTACACTACTATTTTTAGCCCCCAAGTGTGAGCCCTTTGAGCCCTAGCTAGTTGTCCAGGGCTCTGAGACTCACTGCAGTAGAGTTTGGTGGTGGTGAGTGGTGTGTTTTTGCAATGTAGACATACCCTCAGGCATTTAGAAATCAAGTCCTATTGACTTTTAATGAGACTTAGACTCTTGAGGGCTTAAGTAAGGCCCTTTTGAAAATCAGATCTAAGCTCCTAGGTCACATATGATATATCTGTAGTACAAAGAACCCTGCAGGGCTTTTCCCACTTTCAGGGTCCCAGAATCCAGCCCTGAACCCAAATGTTGGTACTGATGCAGGTATTTTAGTGTGGTGATTTTGAAGATTTTACTCTTATAGGTTTTATTATAATAGAGGGAACTATAGTGAAGTTTGGTCAAGTTGTGAGCCTTTGCAAAGTGTTTGCACATGATCAGGAGACACTTGTTACAACTATCCAGACACATTTTCTGAAGATTCTGTTAGCATTGGGCTTACTCCAGCCCAGCCAGGCCGGTATGCATGGTGTGTGTGTGAAGGGTGTGAAAGCACTCCCTATAGTCCCCCAAGTAAGCATGCTCTGGCCGGCCAGGGAAAGGCAGGAACAGCATGCTGCCCAAGCATCCTTCCCCTATGCTCTGGCCAGCCAGGGGAAGGCTGGGGCTAATTTCCCTGCTTACTTGGGGGACCACTGAGTGCATTCACATCCTTGCGGTCCACATTTACAAAAAAAGCACCACCTCACAGAAATTCCTGTGTACTGGCCTGCCAGCAATACAGGGACTGATTAGGATGCTCCCTGAAAATGGTGCGTCTGGTGCTGTGGGCTCCAGGAACAGGGACTGAAAGGATGGAGAGACTATCTGGCCTCCTGTGCTCAAAGCTTCCCATGCTGGCACCTAGGCCGTGTAGTAAAGGAAGCAACTTGACACACATGCAGAAGGGAGAGGAGCCAGATCGTTGGGTGAGGGGAAGAAGAGAAGAGACTGCAACTGAGAGCTGGCTTTCATTTTGGCAAAAATGATCTGCACTATCTCTACTTGGGACTGTACTGTCCAGCTAAGACGACTTCAGCAGAACACTCACACACTCTTAAGAAGCTTTAGGGGGTAGTTGAGTTAGTCAGTTACAGAAAAAAACAACAAATGGTCTGGTAGCACTTTATAGACTAACAAAACATGTAGATGGTATGAGCTTGCGCACAGCCCGCTTCTTCAGATGACCAGAGTGATGAGTTTAGGATGTAAACACCCAAAATAAATAGGAGGGGGGAGGGGAAAAAGAGAATGGGGGTGGGAGACAGAGAGCCAGAGGGAATCAATAAGTATCTGAAGATTGGGTAGTTAAAATGAAGCAGATAAGAATCAGTCAATAGATACTTCTTCCTTCTTGTCAAAAGCCTATGCAAATGAAGCATGGATTAGCATATTGCCGTGCTTCATTTGCATAATTAATTAGGGGCCATTTTTGCACGAGGCTTTTGCACAAAAAGGAGCTGAGTAGATGGCTCTTTTTTGAGCAAAAACACCCACTTGCGCAAGAGCCATTCTTCTTCATTTTTTCAGGAAAGCCTCTTGTGCAAAAATGCCCCCTAATTAATTATGCAAATGAAGCACGGCAATATGCTAATCCATTTGCATAATTAATTAGGGGGCATTTTTGCACAAGAGGCTTTCCTGAAAAAATGAAGAAGAATGGCTCTTGCGCAAGTGGGTGTTTTTGCTCAAAAAAGAGCTATCTACTCAGCTCCTTTTTGTGCAAAAGCCTCGTGCAAAAATGGCCCCTAATTAATTATGCAAATGAAGTGCAGCAATATACTAATCTGTACTTCATTTGCATAGGCTTTTGTGCAAGAAGGAAGCAGTATAGACATAGTCGGAGTGAGAGAGTGGTGAAATCAATGGTTACTGACATTTAACAGTAAAAATCTAATCCTTCTGATCTATAATCTACAGTTATAGATGACGTGCATCTGACGAAGTGGGTCTTTGCCCACGAAAGCTTATGCTCCAACACTTCGGTTAGTCTATAAGGTGCCACAGGACTACTTGCCGCTTTCGAACCTACAGTTGTAGTTGATCTTGCAAAGTGATAGGCATTCGGCCTTTAAGTATTGGACTTTGATATTATTATACAATTTGATTTCTTCCTCTCTGATGGAAAATAATAAATGTAGATTCTAGATAACTGAGTGGAGTGTAGACTCCCATGTCTTGGGTTATTGTGTGGGATTGCTAATCACCAATTTTTTTTTTCATAGAAAAAATCCAGCATTTTGGTAATATTGAAAAGTTTATTAAGTCTTTGATGTGGTCCAAGAAAATTCTAGTTTCAACAGTTACTTGTAATGTAGATCAAAATCAATGTAACCTTTCATAATTTCAACACAAAATCTACAGTTCTTTAAAAGAGTATAGTTAGGTTCATCTTAATGCTAAAAGCAAAGGTACCTGTTTGTGTGGAGTACTGTGAAAAGGTTATGATATTTAATTAATGAGGGGTTGACCTATATAAAGCATTTCTTGATACACCTTTCCCTAAGGAAACATGGTGACAGAGCTGGTTTGCTAGATATAAGAAAGAACTTTATGGACAGTTTAGAAGAAAAGAGTAGTGAATGTGAGGCATTGTCAGATTCATTTAGGTTTTGGCCATTACAAACAACATAGAATCATAGAACTGCAAGGGACCTCAAGAAGTCATCAAGTGCAGTCCTCTGCACCCACAGTAGGCCCAAGCAACATCTAAACCATCCCTAACAGGTGTTTGTCTAACCTGCTCTTAAAAATATCCAATGATGGAGGTTCCACAACTTTCCTAGGCAATGTAATTCAGTACTTAACCACCCTGACAATTAGGAAGTTTTTTCCAAATACCCAGTCTTGAAAGTTGATATATCCCCCTTTTCTCAAGATTAAATAAAGGCAATTTTTCAGCCTATTTTCATAGTTCATGTTTTCTAGACCTTTAATCATTTTTTGTTCTTGTCTGGACCGTCGCCAATTTGTCCATATCTTTCCTGAAAGAAAACTACAAGTACTTATGCACATGCTTCATTTTAAACTCATCAGTAGCCCCATCACCTTTAATGGGGTTACTCCACTGCTGAAAATTAAGCATGTGCTTAAGTGCTTGCAGTTCAGGGTCTTAGTATAGACAGATTATTTTCTGGGTAGGAAGATGGTACAAGTAGTGGTACTGAAGCAGATTAATTGTTTAAAATTCAAACTAAATAATGGGAAAGCAAATTTAACTACTGAAACTGATTTGACAAGTGAGCATTTGAGATAGATAGATGTTAGACCACTAGAAAAGAAGGGGGAGTAAAAATAAAATCGTCAGATATAAGTGAATCAGTTTGGAAGTTAGTCTAATACCAACTGAACAACATAAAGGAATACAAGTTAAAGAATTAGGATCTGAGGGAAGATCTTTGTCAACAAAAGCAAAGTAGAGGCAAAAAATTGGAAGATGGTATCTCCAAAGCATAGGAATTGATATACAAAGTGTCAGCAGAAGCCACACAGGAAAAAAGAACAAAGCGATAAAGCTGACAGAAAGCTATAGAGCTTGAAGAAAAATTAGAGGCCCCGGCTGAGGAAAATGAGGATATATCTGAGTAACAGGAAAGGGTTGCAATGTACAGAGATTTTAATCAACAGAGAGGTAAGAGTTGAAGAATGAGCTGCTACGGTGCTAAATTCACAGAGATGCTGAGATTAAAATACTTAAAGAGGAGCGTGCAGAGTCTAGATAAGCTGCCCCTGTGATTTTTGTGGAAGAGACACGGGAGAAACCCCACTTATGAAACCAAACCAACCAACACCCCCCTGCTCTCCTGAAACAGTGCTCTTGTCTATAGCACTGTTACTTAAGTATTAGTACCCAGTCCAATATAATCTAATGTATGATCCCCACTAATGTAATGTATGATCTAATGTATGATCCCCACTATTGCGTAGAGGATCTTAATGGAACAGAGACGTTATGAGATAGACTTTACAAAAGACTAGCTGCCAGATGACCATAAAATGGGTCTCAAATTCAGAGCAGTTCTAGAGGTAAAAAGCTGTGTCAAAACTTTTCCAGAAATAGTAGCAGCGCATTTAGAAATGGTTGGCACTGAGCTGGTAGAAATGGGAGGCAGACTGCAAAGGGTGTGAAAGATAAATTGCCCCCACATGACATCCTTTATATCCAGTCCAAACTGATACTGTATATCGCTAAGACTAGGTTTAATTTTAATAAATCAACCCCCTTTGATCAGCCAATGATGCCAGCATTCACTATCTATCTCCGCTTCTCACGCCAAGCTACCTGGTTTGCTGTCTGCTCTGCATGGAGCATCTTTCTTGAGCTCATCTCCAAGGCCCCTACTCTCTCCCCATTTAAATCCCTTTAATGCCATGCTCTCTACAAAGAATCTAGTTGTTTTACACTGACATGTTTTACCAAGATGGGGACAAGCACAACCTCAACCCTCTATACATTGTGGACTGTTCTGCTAACATCTGTCTATTCTTATCTGAGATGCTCACAATCCAGGGTCTGTGCCCTCTTGTTTCTCTGTAAAGCATCTACTCTAACCAATACTAGCAAAGAATAATGAGTTAGTCTGAAGATTTAAGGAAGATATGAAACTTTATTTGCTTGTTCCATGACCACATTTTTCTGCTAGCAGAAATATCTAATAGGTTTTTGCAAAGTAAGTATTGCAGGAAAAATATTTTATAAAATTACTACCTCTCCCAAACCAAAACAAATAAACACACTAAATACAGGCAGCCTAGGTGTTTCCCAGCAGTCCCTGGGAAATTGCCAAAGAGAGGAGTGTAGAGGGAGGGAACAACTACCCATAGCCTTAATTTCAAAGCAAGGGAGAGAGATGAGACTGAAATTCAGAGACTCTTGTAATATATGAACAATATATATGGGTAACAGCTCCCAAAAGGCTGTTGCAGGAATCACTGGAAGACATAATGGAAATCACTAGCTGGCCAGCTATACAATTGCTTTGGTGCACTTTTCTGCTAATTCAGCCCTCTAATATTTTGTTCTTGTTTTCTACCAGAATGTGGAAATGTCTGTGACTAGTGCTATTTCTACTTATGTAATTCCTTTCAGAAAACATTAAATTGGACAAGGCAAATATTCAGTAGTGATTTGTATAGGCAACAAAAAGACTTGATAAATAAAGGATCTGCTCTATGCTTGGTGTATTGGTAAATTTGTATACCGACCTATTGAGAATTTACTCAAATTGTGATGAAAACCTTAGGCACCTAGAGGACTATGAGGAATTCTGTGGCACCTCAGAGACTAAGAGATTTATTAGGGCATAATCTTATGTCCTAATAAATCTGTTAGTCTGTATCTGCAAACATAACAAGGAGTCCTGTGGATCCTTAGAGATTAACACAGCTACCTATAGCCTACATATGCCATTATGCATGGCTTCTGCCACTCCTCACCCCTCTGCTCTCCTGAAACAGTGCTCTTGCGTATAGCACTGTTACTTAAGTATTAGTACCCAGTCCAATATAAACTGTAATCAGTGGGATTGCTTCCATTGTCTAAAAGTCCCTAATCAGGAAGACTGAAAGAAGTATCAATGATTTGATTAAGTTCCTGATATCAGTCTATTTAATTATAATTAGGATTCCATTCCAAATATGAGCCAAGAGAATCGAGCCAAACAAAAAGTAATGCAACCACCTAAACCAGGGCTACTCAACTTTGGAAGCCCCGGAGACCACAGTGATACTCATAGCACATGCTGAGGGCCGCAACTTAAGTGTGGTTGTATATACATGCAAATATATGCAAATAACTTATTTCACACTGACAGGCATGAATACACAGTTTAAGGCAAGACTACACAACACACAGACACCATTTAAGTCAGTTCTGCTGATATTAAGAACATGCAATATTTACCCGATTTCTACCCATATGTCAGCACTTTTGATGAGCAATGACAATCCAGGAATTTAACTACTAAAATGCATATCAACGGAAGACCATTATATTAACTACTTTTTTGTTTTGGCTCCCACTCACGGGCTGTGTGTTGAGCTCCACGTAAACCCAAACCGCACCGCGGGCTTTGACCTGTCCTAAACCATGGCAAAACCTAAAGCTATAGGAGATGCTACGTGCAAGTGCCATTTTTTTGGGGTATAATCCAAAAGATCTCCCCAAATGATTGCTCAGTATCAGCTGAATAGCCAGAAGTATTAGCAAGGCATTTGGTAGGATGTTATTCCTTGGTTGCTGACATAAGTATTGTACTATTCCTGGAGAACTGAGACTATGCTTCAGAGCTGTAGGCTGAAATTGACAATATTGGATAACATTATATGACATTTTTAAGAGGTCAATTTGATACCTACCTGCAGATTGTGATAATTGAACAGCTTTTAGGAACAGGCCACAGAGATGTTTTTTGTCTGCTTTTCTCTTGCAATTCAGCATATTTATAAATGAAATAATGAATGTTTTACAGCAGTATTTTTCTGCTGGGGTAAATTTGTGAAGCCTTTAGTTGCTTCTGTTCTGTTAGCTTCATTTTTTACATCACTTGGAGACTTATGTGGGAGGCAAAATTAACATTTTACATATCTACATCAAGAAAATGCTTTCCATAGATCAAGTAGATACCACAAACTTGAAATTGTTGTTTCAAGTATTAAAGCAGCAAATATGGGTCCCAAGTGACATTGGGGTTCATTGTACCAACACACAGTGAGTGACAATCAGCACACAAAGCACAAACCATCTAAATAGAAGATGCAAAGCTTGGGAAGGGAAAGAGACAAAATGGCTTACCCAAGAATATGCACTCATGTGGCCACTCAGCTCAATCATGGAAGGTTCCCTCAGAAGTCCTATTACCTATCCTTGTCACTATAGTTAGCTGGACAGCTGTAGGATTTTTTTTCCAGTTAACAGGAGGAGAAATTATCTGTCCTGGAGTGTTATCTGTTCTAGCCTGAGTGTAAGCAGTAATCAGACTTCAGTCAGGATAGGCCAGCTAAGCCAAGTGTTAGAAGTTTTGTGTGCAGAGGGCTTAGGGACAGCATGGGAGTAAGAGTTAGCTGTGAGATGAAGATGAAGGCAAGCCCTAGGACACATGGCCTCCCAAAAGGCATATGCTATACTCTGCTTTGAGTGACTAGGGGTATGTCTACACTGCATTCCTCTTTTGAGAGAGGAATGCAAATGCATCTGAGCAAAATTGCAAATTAAGTGTGGGTTTGAATTTCCTGTGCTTCATTTGCATAATTGCATCCAGCTGCTATTTCGAAATACCCTATTTCGAGATAAAAATGCCATGTAAACACAGTTATTTTGAAAGAAACCCCTTCTTTTGAAATAACCATTAAACCTAATTTTTTAAGGAGTAAAGGATATTTCAAAAGAAGGGGTTTCTTTCAAAATAACCACATCTACATGGTGTTTTTTATCTCAAAATAGGGTATTTCGAAATAGTGGCTGGACGTGATTATGCAAATGAAGCATGAGAAATTCAAATCCATGCTTCATTTGCAATTTCACTTGACTGCATTTGCATTCCTCTCTCGAAAGAGGAATGCAGTATAGACATACCCTCAGAGAAATCCTGATCCTATTGAAGTCAGTGGCCTCCCATTCACTTCTTTAGGGCCAGAATTTCATCCATTACCCTTACAAAGTACTCTGTAATATCTGGATTTCTTACACAGCTGATTCATTGAGATTTGAGCTTTATCCATGTCAGAAAACCACATTAGGGAATTCAATCATCAGGACTGTCAAGTTGGATCCTTTCAGAACCTATGATAGTAAAGGCATGCGTGTTAATTTTGATTTTTCTGCTCTCCTACAAATTATTTAGGTGTACAAAGTGTTACTATGAGTACTCTTTCAATTTTAAAGGTATCATTATTGGAGTAGATATAATAAAAATGAGTACACGTGATAGTCAAAATGCTAAAGCTAGAGTTAAGGACTACTGCACATAGCGTCTTTCTGCTTGTAGCTGTATAATTATATTTTGCAAGATAGTATTAGTGTCACTCAAAATTCAGCATTTAGTGAAATCTTCTGCTTTGCAGTGCCATTATGTTCAACGTTTTCTGGTTAGCCTTCAGAGGACTCCCAACCATTTGTAAAACACAAATGAGACCTGACAAAGAATGTATATGCAATTTTCTCTATTTATCCTTGCATATTGTGAATCAATTGCTAGAGCCCATCTTCACTTACAGGCTGTGTCAGAATTATTGTAGTTGTCAGTCAGCATGATGATTTTCTTTAGCAGCCTGTTATGATGGGATACTGGATTTAAATGGGATATAAAATCCAATCTGCTTTTGCATGCACCTTATGTTGACAAAACATTGCATTTTTTATTCCCACAAATCTACTGAGATTGCTCTGTTGCAAGGAAATAGGTAAAAAATAAGTAGCTGAGTTGAGGTATGATTATCCATTGAGAACACACATTGCTTCAGAGGTGCAGCAGGACATTGGTGAACATAGTTCATCCCAATGAACTACAAATCTAAGTAATCTAAAAAACGCTACATGGAAGTTTTCCAGAAGTGAATGTATTGGTAATTCCACTTTCCACTGCTGTAAATGTGTTTTGTTTTATTTCGAGTAGCGACTATCATTTTTCAGAGCAACCTCTGCTCAGTGTGACTCCTCTACCCTCAGCATTGTTAAATTGATATAGTTTTTAAAGGCTACTAGTACCACTGTTGCCTGGCTACCTGACTCCACTTTGTTGATTGAAACCTCTAGAAACTGCATTTTCCCCTCTTAGTGCCATGTCTGAAAGTGTTGATTAAGCACAGTTAGGGATTAATGCCTCAGAGAAAATAGCGTGAGCCAGATATTCAGGCAGGATTGGGATTCTTCTGAACAGTTCACCTCACTTTCTACCAACATTTAAAGAGAGGGGGGGGACTGGGTTGAGTTCTTAACCTTTTTCTAGGGTTGCCGGGTGTCCACTTAATAACTGAACACCTAATTGAAACGGGACCGGCTCCAGCTGGATGAAAATGAGGATGGATTGAGTAAGGTGGGGCTTTGCAGAAGGGGTGAGCAAAGGTGTTTGACTTTTGTTCAGTCAGAAAATTGGCAATATCAGCAATGACTGAGTTTCCTTGTATTGTACATTTGTTACAACAGGTTGCCCCTGTTTTCTCTCATAAAGCACCCTTGTGATTGTTACTATTGATTAAGTCTTGCACACATACTATTAGATTTATTTATTACACTCCTCTTCCAGTGCTATACTGACCTGTTGCTTTGTCTCATCCATCTTACACCCTGCCTTGTAGACTTTGTGGGGTAGGCACTGTCATTTATTACATACTTGTACAATGCCTACAGCAGTGGGACACACTTGATCAAAGCCACTAAGTGCAATCACAATAAAAATGTTACATTACAATACAATTGTTATTTGTTTGTTTTTTTCCACAGTAGCAGGAGTTTGAGATTTACTTTTATCTAGTTTGAGTCACTTGTTTAAATTATTCATGCTGTGCATACTGGGCCAGCTTTTGGAACATCAAGTGCTCGGCAATGCTGCTTGGGAATTTTTGATAGGAATTCTGTTGGGAAATCATTCCAAACAGTTTCTCTAGAAATGACATTTTCTACAGGAAAATCTCAATTTTTTACTCAAATTTTTAATTTTTTTCCCATTGGGAAAATTTAAAGTAAATTTTGTTAGTTTGATCTGAATTGGAATATTTCATTTTGACCTGAAACTTTTCATTTTGATTCAGTCCAATAAAACATTAAGCAGTATTTCTCTATTGGTACATTGCCTTATGAAAGTTTTAGTTAGGTACCCAGTTTCTCTGCTGACAAATTTCAGAGAGGTAGTTAGAACATAAGAACGGCAATACGGGGTCAGACTAAAGGTCCATTTGCCAACATTGGCCAACACCAGGTGCCCCAGAGAGGGTGGACCGAAGACAATGATCAAGCGATTTGTCTCCTGCCATCCTTCTCCAGCCTCTGACAAACAGAGGCCAGGGACACCATTTCTATCCCCTGGCTAATAGCCTTTTATGGACCTAACTTCCATGAAATTTTCTAGCTTCTCTTTAAACTCTGTTATAGTCCTAGCCTTCACAGCCTCCTCTGGCAAGGAGTTCCACAGGTTAACTACACACTGTGTGAAGAACTTTCGCTTATTAGTTTTAAACCTGCTACCCATTAACTTCATTTGGTGTCCTCTAGTTCTTCTATTATGGGAACTAATAAATAACTTTTCTTTATCCTGCCTCTCCACACCACTCATGATTTTATATATCTCTATCATATCCCCCCTCAGTCTTCTCTCTTCTAAACTGAAAAGCCCCAGTCGCTTTAACCTCTCTTCATATGGGACCCATTCCAAACCCCTAATCATTTTAGTTGCCCTTTTCTGAACACTTTCCAAGGCCAAAATATCTTTTTTAAGGTGAGACCACCACATCTGTACACAGTATTCAAGATGTGGGCGTACCATAGTTTTATACAGGGTAAGATATTCTGGGTCTTATTTTCTATCCTTTTCTTAATAATTCCTAGCATCCTATTTGCCTTTTTGATCACCGCTGCACACTGTGTGGAAGTTTTCAGAGAACTGTCCACGATAACTCCAAGATCTCTTTACTGATTTGTTGTAGCCAAATTAGCCCCCATCATACTGTATGTATAGTTGGGGTTATTTTTCCTGATGTTCATTACTTTACACTTATCCACATTAAATTTCATTTGCCATTTTGTTGCCCAATCATTCAGTTTGGTGAGATCTTCTTGGAGTCCCTCACAGTCTACTTCTGTCTTGACTATCCTAAACAGTTTGGTATCATCTGCAAACTTTACCACCTCACTGCTTACCCCTTTCTCCAGATCATTTATGAATAAGTTGAAAAGGATCGGTCCCAGGACTGACCCTTGGGGGGACACCACTAGTTACCCCTCTCCATTCTGAATATTTACCATTTATTCCTACCCTTTGTTTCCTGTCTTTTAACCAGTTCTCAATCCAAGATGGGACCTTCCCTCTTATCCCATGGCCACGTAATTTACACAAGAGCCTTTGGTGAGGGACCTTGTCAAAGGCTTTCTGAAAATCTAAGTATACTATATCTACTGGATCCCCCTTGTCCGCATGTTTGTTAACCCCTTCAAAGAACTAATAGATTAGTAAGACAGGATTTCCCTTTACAGAAACCATGTTGACTTTTGTCCAACAAAATATGTTCTTCTACATGCTTCACAATTTTATTCTTTACTATTGTTTCAACTAATTTGCCTGGTACTGAATTTAGACTTACCGGTCTGTAATTGCCAGGATCGCCTCTAGAGCCTTTTTTAAATATTGGTGTCACGTTGGCTACCTTCCAATCATTAGGTACAGAAGTCGATTTAAGGGATAGGTTACAAACCACAGATAATAGTTCATCAATTTCCCATTTGAGTTCTTTTAGAACCCTTGGATGAATGCCATCCGGTCCTGGAGATTTGTTAACATTAAGTTTTTCTATTTGTTCCAAAACCTCCTCTAATGACACTTCAATCCGGGACAGTTCCTCAGATTCATCACTCACAAAGGACGGCGCAGATTTGGGAATCTTCCTAATGTCCTCAGCCATGAAGACTGAAGCAAAGAAATCATTAGTTTCTCCTTGATTGCTCCTTTTATATCTCGATCGTCTAGGGTACCCACAGGTTTTTTAGCAGGCTTCCTGCTTCTAATGTATTTAAAAAACATTTTTTATTTCTTTTTGAGTTTTCAGCTAGCTGTTCCTCAAATTTTTTTTTTGCTTTTCTTATTACATTTTTACACTTGATTTGACTGTGTTTATGTTCCTTTCTATTTATCTCACTAGGATTTTTCCAGTGAAAAATCGCCACTGTACACTGTGTGGAAGTTTTCAGGGAACTATCCACGATAACTCCAAGATCTCTTTCCTGATTTGTCATAACCAAATTAGCCCCCATCATACTGTATAGTTGGGGTTATTTTTCCCAATATAGTTGAGTTAGTCTGTTTCATCAAAAACAACAAAAAGTCCCGTAGGACCTTACAGCCTAACAAATTTGTTAGGCATAAGTGTTTGTGGGAGGCTGATCACTTAAGATGCAGGAAGTGAAAGAATCAAATAGCATGGATTTACACATACTGAAACACTAACCCAGGAAACAATCCCTGCCACCTAATTCATTCACTTCATGCATCTGATGAAGAGAGCTGTGGCCCAAGAAAGCTTATGCCCTGATAAATTTGTTAGCCTTTAAGGTGCCACAGGACTCCTTCCAGTTTCTCTGAGCTAAGTTTCCTGAAAGACTACATCTCCTTTAATGCAGTGTGGATTTCCCTTGACCAACCTCTCTGATGCACCATGGGAAATGTAATCTAGCCAGGGAGCCTAGTCCATAGGGCAGAACACAGGCATGATTACTGTACAATCCCATAAAGCAATGCACCATTGAAGGAAAATGCAGTTTAATATTGAATTATCTAAAGAAAGCATTTTAGGTTAGCTCAATAAATTGAAACTAAACATTTTGATTTCAGAAAATAAATCTTTGAAATCTTTATTTCCAAATTTATTTTTCATAATTTCAAAATTATAAAATTTGAAATATTTACTCTAATTTGAAGGAAAACCAAAATGTTGGAATTTCCCATTGGACAGAAATTCTGAATCTTGCTTAGCTGTGATCCTCATTTTACCACTAGCTCTATTAATTATTCTTTAGTGCCCTCAGAAGTGCTAGGTGCTTTACTGGCAACTAAAGTGATGCCCTTGATTGCAGACATCTTTTGAGCATTCAGGATTGCCAGCTTCTGTAACTCCTTTTTGATACAGCTAGTTTTGAAGGAGTTTCCTAGCTGTCCTACTTACCCGAGGTGGATGGATTTGCACAGAATATCCTTAATCTTGTAATATCCCTGGGGTTCCACTGTGCCAAAAGGACAGTAGTAAAACACATTTTTCATGGGACCTGAAACCTTAAATTTCCTTTTCATTTCTGAAATTGCAAAACTTGCAAATATTTGGTTGCTTGGAGAGTTTTAAATCTGTATATAAATATTTCTGCAGTAACAGAGACTACTATATAAAGGAATCTACTATTCATAATACTCTCACAGGGTTATTTCAGACAGTTTGAGGTCTATCAAGGAAAAATTCTTTAGTTAGAAATAGGTAATGAATCATTTATATGAAATTCCTTAGATACATTTTGACCCTTTTTTGAAATCAGCCGAGCACTTCTATATTTTTAAGAAGTAAAAATTAAATACTGTACACTTGATGAAACTTGAGCAAGAATATAGATAGTAGAACAGTTTCCATGGTGAGAGATCTGAGCAAGATACTTGTCCCCATAAAGCAAGCAGAATATTCTCTTCTGAAAATTCATTTGTATTCTGGATCATGGGCAGCACTATAATAGGGCAGCTATCTGTAACAAAAATATGCATATACCGAAGAAAAGCTATAGTCCTCAATGCAGTCCAAGTTAATGATTCTTAGTTTCTTCATTGTATATAATTTCCCTTTGAAGATTTTGTCATAGTTGCATAGCTGCTTTGCTGTCTCTTTGTGGTTTCTCTGGGTACATCTAGACAGCAAGCAGGATCCCATGGGAGCAAGTTTCAAATGCTGGGTCTATGGACTCAAGCTCAAAGGTCTCGTGCTACAGCCATAAAAGTGTCTCTGTATCCATGTCAGGGTCATGCTGGAGCTCAGGCTCTAAAGCCTAATCCTGTCCCTTGGGTGCCTGTGTTTCTTCTCTGTGGGAGTCTGTGACCAGTTGTGTATCTAGTGATTATGCAGCCATTTTAAAATCAAAGTAATGTTTATTCTGAGAACAAAGCATTTCCAGAAAAACTTCCCACGAACAGTCTACATGAATCTCTATCTTACCTTAGGGCTTACTATACTCAGGCAGAACTAACTTCTTCAGACAACCTCAGCAGATGCTTGTATCTGTCTGGTGCCCCCAAATATCTTGAGAGAGTGTACCTTTTCTGAACCCTGATATATAGTCCTTTTATTCTTCTGTGTTCACCAGATTTTTTCCCATCTGTGTTCAAAAAGTGTCTGGAGTTTATAGAGTGGCAGGAGAGGAGATAGAATTTTCAAAGCTAATATTTTGGTCATTGTCCCTTAACAACTCTGAAGTGTTTACTGAGGGTTGGTTTCTCTTGAGCCATTCTTTCCCACTCTGCCTGCTTTTCTGATTGCCTCTTTAAATTAAACTAACACATTCTACAGTGAACATCCTAATTGTGAGGTTAGTATGCAGTGTTCATAACGTGACAGGGTCAGGACAGAAGGCTATATAAAAAAGTTGTAGTGGAGAGATGTATAAGCCTCAGAATGAGGAGATCTTTGTTCCTGGAGTACCAGGGAGGGGCTGGTTTAGAGCCAGCAGAGGCAATTAGGGGCAGTGGAATACCTGGGGCTAATTGATCAGTCCATCAGGTTAGGCCAGCTTAGGCTAATTAGGGCACCCGGGGGTAATTAAGAAAGCCAGTTCAGACTGCCTATAAGAGAAGTTTCCCCTACAGTTGGGGTGTGAAGGTAGCTGAGAGGATGCTGTTTGGAGTGAGAGGAAAGGAGACAACTGATTACGAGGAGGATGAACTGAAAAGAAGGGAGGTGCTGGGGAAGGTGTGGGAAAGTAGCCCAGTATTCTTGGAGCTGTCCTATAGCAGGTGTTGGGGATTCACACCAGCAGCTACTATTACAAGGCCAGAGTCAAGGTTGGGCCTAGGTTTTCCCCCAACACCTACCTCCCCGTTTTGAATTGGGGGAAAGGATTGTGGAGTTTATTCTCTATTTTACTGTACACTGGCCAATGGTGAAAAGAACTTAGCAAGCTAAAGCCCTAGGAGTGGTGCCTAAAACTGTGGGCTGCTGCGAGCCTCTCAGGCAAGCAAATTCACCAAGAAGTGTAGAATCCACTAAGTTTTCATAGGAGCTTTGTCACAATAAGCATTAACTAAGCAGTTCCAAATCAATCAAAGATGTTACCCTATGTTTTCTAAAATAAAAAATTTGCCTAATCTCTGAGCAGAAGGATACAGTACACTCATCAAATGTAGGTGCTGCTACAATAGGTGTCAAGTGCCCATCTATTTTCAACCCTAATCCAAAATCAGTATCAAAATACAGAAGAACAATGATGATGGTAATTCTGGGTCACTCACTTACTTAGCGGAACTAAATTCAATTCAGTCCACTTCATTGTTGCTCTACATATCCTATTAAACCCACATGAACTGCCAAGGTTTTTTCCCCCTCTCTGAATTTTCTTTTTGTACCTAATTCAATGTGGTCTGCAATATATTTGAAGAGCTGTAGTTTAGCAACCAGCCTTTTGCTATTATGGCAAAGACACTTCTATTAACATTAAGAATACTACCCGTTGCTTCCAATGCAAGGTAGAATTACCACATACAAATATCAACTATCATTCAATCCTTATTTAACTAAATACCTATAGTGTTAATTTAAAGAGTGACAATATTTTTTTTCAAAGTTGGCAGGAGATGTTGGATTTGTACATCTAGCTTTTATTGAGCCAAAATATTTGTAATGGAGAAGAATACTATGAAGATTTAGGTCACACTTGCTGGTGAATAGATCTGGTTGACTCTGATTCCTAGATAGCTCAGTGAATGAAAATTATGAGTCTTTGTGGTGGTCATATTATATATTATTTATAATTCTTGAAAGGTAACAGCTCTTTGCTTGATTCTGCTTAAAAAGCTTCTATCAGTAAGGGATCTGAAACAATATCAAATGACTTCAGTGGCCAGAACACAGTGCTTAATGTGGACAGGATTGTAAGGGGTTGCATATATTAAAATAAATAAAATTTGAGCTGGATCATTGAAGGCACACTAAGAAGCAACACAGATAAGTCAAAAACAAGGTAATCTCAGAGAAGGTCAGAAGCTGGAGAGTGAATGGCCTAGTTAAGCAGGGATATGTGAGCAACAAAAGAGAACATTGGGGACATGAAACCAGTATCTTAGATATCTGTATACTATGGTGAGCAGTCTGGGGAATAATGGATGCACTTGATGTGTTAGTTAATAAACACAATCACGACATAATTGGTAATCCAGAAACTTGGTGGGAAATACACATACCTGACTGGAACATTGATATAGAAGGATACAGGTGGCTTAAAGGACAGGAAGGAAGAAAAGGGAAGATGTGTTTCCTTGTATGTAAAAATGTACACATTTGGACTGAGATGGAAATGAGAGACAGAATTATTGAAAGTCTCTGGGTAAGGATAAAATGGGTAAAAAACCAAGCGTAATGTTGTGGAAGTGGTCTATTATAGATCAACTAATCAGGAGGAGTAGTGGATGAGGCTTTTTTTAAACAACTAACAAAATCATCCAAAGCACAGGCTTTTGTGGCAATAGGGGATTTCAATTATCCAAATGTGTTTGGAAAATAGCATAGCTGGGCTCATAGTATCAGGGATGCATTGGAAACCTTTAAAAAAAAAATTTCAGAATATGGAGAAAGCTGAGGGAAGAGGCTGTTCTAAATTTGATTTTGACAATTAGAGAGAAAATAGCTGAGAATTTGAAAGTGGAAGGCAACTTAGGTGAAAATGATTGACAGGATAGAGTTCATGATTCTAAACAACACAATAGTGATAGTGGATTTCATGAAGACGGATTTTAGCAAACTCAGGGAATCAGTAGGTAAGATCTCATGGGAAGCAAGTCTAAGGCGTAAAACAACTCAAGAGAGTAGACTGTTTATCCAAAGACAAAATTTCAAAGCACAAGAGCAACCTATCCCGCTATGTAGGAAAAATTAAAAAGTAGGGTAAGAGACTGCCCTGGCTTAATCAGGAGATCGTCAATGATCTGAAACTGAAAAAAGAGTCCTACAACAACTAGAAACAAAGACAAATTACCAAGGATTAATATAAATAAATTACACTTGTACATAGGGACAAAATTAGAAAGGCCAAAATGAAATTAAACTAGCTAGAGACAAAAAGGGTAACAATCATTTTGCAAATATATTAGGGTATGTTTACACTAGCCCCCTAGTTCGATCTAGGGAGGCTAATGAGGGTGACTGAAATTGCAAATGAAGAGCGGGATTTAAATATCTCGCGCTTCATTAGCATGTTCCTGGCCGGTTGCCATTTTAGAAATTGTCTAGCCTGAAGTAACTGCCTGCCTCTACCAGCGGCAGTGAAATGGGATTCTGAATTAAAGACCTAACTCAACCTCCTGCAATGAGGTTTGCCAGCTAATTTGAATTAGGGGCTTCAAATCGGAATCCCATTTCACTGCTGCTTGTAGACGCAGGCAGTTACTTCAGGCTAGTACCTGAAAATGTGGAAATAGAAGTGCTAAATTACTTCTTGTTTCAGTTTTTACCAGAAAGATTGGTAACAATTTGACATCTAGCATAGTGAATGCTCGTGAAAATAAGGTAGAACCAGAGGCTAAAATAGTGAAAGAACAAGTTAAAAATTACTTAGACAAATTGGATATCAAGTCACCAAGGGCTGATACAATATATTCTAGAAAACTTAAGGAGCTGACTAAGGAGATACATGAGCCATTAATGATTATCTTCTAAAGGTCATGGAGTGTGGGAGAGATTCCAGAAGCCCAGAAAAGGGCAAATATAGTTCCTATCTATAAAAATGGGAATAAGGACAATGTGAAGAACAAAGAGAGACCAGTCAGCTTAACTCCAGTACTGGGAAAAATAATGGCGCAAATAATAAGCAATCATTTTGCAAACACCTGGAAAATAATAAGCTGATAAAGAATAGTAAGCAGGACTTGTCAAACCAATCAGATAGTGTTCTTTGATGGGGGTAACAACTCTGTGGATGCGGGGGAGGGAGTGGTAGATGTGGTATACCTTGAGTTTATTATGGGTTTTGATATTGGTTTGCATGACCTTTTCATAAATAAACTAGAAAAAGACAATCTAGATGGAGCGACTATAAGGTGGGCCATAACTGGTTGGAAAACCATTTCTTAGGCTACATCTAGACCAGTGTTTCCCAATTGGTGCTTCAGAGAACCCTGGGGTTCCGCGAAGCAAAACTAGGGGTTCCGCGAGGAGCTGGCACTCCCCCGCGCCCTCTGAAAGAGAGAGCTGGCGAGTTGTTGTATGGGCTCGTGGTGCTCATGCTCCACCAATATTTGGAACTGGAGTGGGCCTTGGCCCCCCCACGCGTCATCCTACCCTGGTCCCAGAGCATCTCTCCCCCGTCCGTATCTCCGTCCCGTCCGTGTGCAACCTTCACTGAGCTCCCCCTTGCTGGCTGCTGCTGCCCTGCATGGCATGCTCAAACCAGTAGGCGGGGAGATGCCCGGGAGTGACGTAACATCACAGCCCAGGATTTTAAAACTGCTGGGCGCTGTGTTGCACCGTATGGCTGAGTTGCGGGTTCACAGTCCAGGGATGGAATGCAGACTCCAGCCCCACAAAGTGGAAGGCAGAAGGTAGGAGAAGGGGAAGGGCTGGGAGAGGAAGGGGCTTGTGCGGAGGGGGAGGGGAGAGGAGAAGAGATTGGGAAGGCACCAAAGGGACAGGGTAGAGGAGAGACAACCAGGGGGCCATTGCAGACAATGAGGAAAAATGCAGGAGGGGAGGTGTCAGTGGGAGGGGGACAGGGTGATGGCTGGGAGGGGAGAGGGTAAGGGCATTGGGGGCTAGAGGGGGACGGGGAGGTGCTGGGAGAAGGCTTGAAAGAAGGGGTGGGCATAAGGCTGGGATGGAGCAAGTCATGTGTGAGGACACGGGCATGAGGGGAACAAGGGCAGGGGGTTGTGAGGGGGTGGGCATCAGGGAAAAAGAGAGCAAAGGAGGTAGGGGCAGTGAGAGAAGGGGGAGGCAACAGGACGGTGCAGGAGTAAGAGAAGGTGCAAGTGTCAGGGGATTCTGGGGGTGAAGCAGAAGGGAAGACACCTGCAGGGGAGGGACCAGCACCAGAGGAGAGACACAGGACAGGTGTGTAGAAGGAGGCATTAGAAGAGGGGATGAGGAGGGGTAGCTCACATGCTCAGAGTGGGGCTACTGGAGGCGTGGGCACAGGGGGGAGAGAAGGGCTGGTGGAGGGGGGGCAGGTCTGAGGAGGGCTGAAGGCAGTGAGAAGGGCAGGAGTCAGGACAGCAGTGGAGAGTGAGGAGCTGGGGGGGGCAGCAGGCACCAGGGGAGCTGATGGAGTAAGGGGAGGAGACATGGTAGCAGAGAGAAAAGACAAAGATTTAAAAATATTTATTAATAACTTGGGTGCCACAGTGGCACATCCAAACAAGCCATATGCACTCAGTACTGGTGAACAACACAAAATTCAATTTGCTCAGGCGAGGAAACTCTTCGGCTATGTCTACACTGGCAGTTTCTTGCGCAAGAACATATCCACACTGCCATGTGCGAGCTGTGCTTTTGCACAAGAGCATCTATGGCAGTGTGGATGCTCTCTTGCCCGAGAAAGTGCTGATAGCCATTTTAGCCATAGGGCTTTCTTGCACAAGAAATTCATGTTGCCTGTCTACACTGGCCTCTTGCGCAAGAACAGTTGCACAAAAGGGCTTATTCCTGGGCAGGAGCAGAAGCCCAGATTTCATACATGAGAAGGTCAGCATACTTGCGCAAGAACATGCGACCAGTGTAGACAGGAAGCAAGTTTTTTCAAAAGAGTGGATGATTTGGCGCAAGATCGTGCCAGTGTAAACACAGCCAAGGGGAGGGAAGTAGGGAGGCAGGGTCAGGGAATCAGCACTGGCTCAGCAGGTCTGCATGGTTTGGGGGAAAGTGCAGGGAAATTGAGCTCAGCTAGGTTGCAGAGTGGGGAGGTCTGGGGAGCTGGGTGGGGGTGTGTGTGGAGCTCAGAGCTCAGTTTGGCTGCAGGAGGAGGGAGGTGCCGGGGCTAGACTCAAGGGGAGGGAGGGACAGGGAATCAGCTCTTGGCTCAGCAGTTTTGCGGGGTTTGGGGGAGGTGCAGGGAAACGGGGCTCAGCAGTCCTGTGGGGGAGGCATGCAGGGAACCAGTGCAGGGCTCAGCTGGGTTGAGGTGGATGGGGGAGGGCATACGGAACAGACGGGAAGCTCAACTGGGCTGTGAGGGGCTGCAGGGAACTGATGCTGCACTCCCTTGGATTGTGGGGGATGGTTTTGGGGGAGGTGCATGGGTGGGCAGCTCAGTTGAGTTGCAGGGGATAGAGGTGCAAAGAAGCCTGGGGGGGGGGGGGGGAGGGGAGAGGAAACCAGGAGCCCTGAAATGACCTCTCCTGGTCCAAAAATCCCTCATCTGGGACCAGTCAGGTCCAGAGGGTGCCAGTTCAGAGAGGTCCAACTCCTCCCCAAGTCCCCTCCTTGCACCCTCCCTCATAGCCAGACACCCTACCCCCCCAATCTGCTCCTTCTTCCTCCCGCTGGCCAGACACCCTACATCCAGCCTGCTTCTGCACCCTACTTACCACCCAGACCTTGCCCCCTTCTGCCTCCCACCTCCCTCCCAGATCCTGCACCCCATACCTATCCCGCTCCTTGGCAGCCCTGCCATCCACCCTAGCACCACCCTGTTCCTGGCCCGAGCACCCTGCCTCACACCCCAGGACTCAGCACCACCCTGGCCCTGGCCCCCTGCTATCCACACTAGCACCCTGTTCCTTGTCCCAGCACCCTGCCAGTCACCCTAGTGCCCAGCAGGACCATGTCCCTGACCCCAGCACCCCGCCACCTGCCTGCCCCACCACCCCACCAACTGAGTCAGCATCCTTCCACCCAGCAGCACCCTAGCCCCAGCCCCCATTGTCACTCTGTCCCCTGCTCCCACCAGCACATTTGGGACCACATTAGTGAGGCTTGGGGGTCTTTGGAGGGTTGTTGGGTTTTTTTTGCATCTCACTTGTGTGGCCCCTAACACACTTTTCAGTGGGTCAGTGACCCTTGACTCAAAACAGATTCCTCACCCCTCTCATAAATAGACACTTTTTGAGTCTGCTAAAAATTTAAGTTTGACATAATGTTTTATTTAAAAATGAAGCCAGGCCAACAAGCCCCCAGTTGCGGCCAAACCCCCATCTCACTGCAGCATCATAACACTCCTGCACCACCTGACCCCAAATATGAGCCTATCATACACTGGAACCCCCTGTCCTGAGCCTCTTACATCCCCACACTCCTGCATCCCCACATCCTCAGTCTTCTGCCACAACATTCCTCCACCATTCACACATCACAAATCTGTGTCTTGAGCCCATCATACTCACAAACTTCTTGCCCTGAGTCCCTCACATATCCAGCTCAAACTCCAGCACCCTCACATCCACAAGTCCATGGCTTGCTCAGCATCCCAACCTTCCACCTGAGCCCAACACTCCCGAGCCAACAGCCTCTTCTCCTGCATCCAAATTCCCTCCTGGAACTTGTACTTCTCATCCCTTCCCACACCCAAATCTCTCATTCCCACCCCAGACCTCCTGTCTCAACCTAGTGAAAGTGTATAAGAGCTGGGGATAGCAAATGATGGAGAGGAGGGGAACAGAGTGGATGAGGCCTCAAGGAAGGGGGGTGAAGGTCTTGGGGAAGGAATGTGATTTTCATGCATTTGTGGGGATTTTCATGAATTGGTGGGTCCCTCTCCCCCCCCCCTTTTTTTTTGCTTGACAAACCTAGGGGTTCCTTGAAATTCTAAAAAGCTGAAAAGGGTTCCTTGGCCAAATAAAATTGGGAAACACTGGTCTAGACTACAAGCCTTTTTCGAAAGAGGCTTTTGAAAAACCTTCTTTCAAAAGAGATTGTCTAGACAGCAACCAGTATTTTCGAAAAAGAGAGCTGCTTTTTCAAAAGAGAGCACCCAGGCAATCTGGATGCTCTCTTTCAAAAAAACACTGTTTGCGTTCAATAACGCCTTTTTTTGAAAGAGCATTTTCGAAAAATGTGTTATTCCTCGTAAAATGAGGTTTTCCGCAGTTGAAAAAACTGCTGTGTTCTTTCAATTTAATTTCGAAAGAACGCAGCAGCAGTCTATATGTGCGTGAAGTTGTTTTGAAAAAAGGCCACTTTTCGAAAAAACCATGTAGTCTAGACACATCCTATAAGAGTAATTATCAGTGCTTAAGTTTAGCTGGAAGGGCATATTGAGTTATGTTCTGTAGGGATTGGTTCTGGATTTGGTTCTGTTCAATATGTTCACCAATTATTTAGATGATGGCATAGAGAACACATTTTAAAATTTGCAGATGATACCAAGCTAGAAGGGTTTGCAAGTGCTTTGGAAAATGAGATTAAAATTCAAAGCAATTTGGGGGAAAATGGAGAAATCATCTGAAGTAAATAGGATGAAATTCAGTAAGGAAAAATGTAAAGAGCTCCACTTTAGGAAGGAACAATCATTCTTACACATACACATATACACAATATGAAAAATGACTACCTAGGAAGGAGTGCTGCAGAAAAGGATCTAGGTGTTACAGTGGAACACAAGGTAAATGAGTCAACAGTGTAATCCTAGTGCCAGCCCTTCCCCTCCTCCCCAAACAAACACAGAAATAAAACACCCTCATCATTTTGAGATGTATTAGCAGGAATATTGTAAGCAAGAAACAAGGAATTATTCCAGTACACTGATCAGGCCTCAGCTGGTGTATTGTCTAGTTCTGGGTGCCACATTTCTAGAAATCGGACAAATTAGAGAAGGTCCAGAGAAGAGCAACAAATATGTCTAACGGTCTAGAAAAAATGATCTATGTGGGAAGATTGAAAGAACTGGGTTTGTTTAGTCTGGAAAATGGAAGACTGAGAGGTGACCTGATAATGGCCTGATAAGTGCCTAAAAAGTAGTTACAAGAAGGAGGGAGAAAAATTATTTTCCTTTGCTGCTTGTCTTATCAGAGGCTATGGACTTAAATTGCAGCAAGGGAGGTTTATGTTGGACATTAGGAAATTTTCCTAACTGTCAGGGTGGTTAAACACTGGAATAAATTGTCTAAGGAATTTGTGGAACCACCATCATTGGAAATTTTTAAGAGTAGGTTAGAAAAACATATATTAGGGATGGTTGAGATGGTGCTTGGTCCTCCCAAGAGTGCAGAGTACTGGACTAGATGACCCCCTCCAGGTCCTTTCCAGTTCTATGATTCTCACTGAAACTACTGATCCCAGGGTTAGCCTCTGCTCTGCAGAGCCATTATGCACTTATTAGTCTGACAGGCACTTCGTTATGAATTCAGGGGAAGTGCTTTACCACTCTGCTACCCAGATCTCTTTCCCCATTGGCAGAGCCATGCTCCTTCCCATCTACTTCTGCTTTGACCAGAATCTGCTTGGCTGGTTGTTTGGGGGCTGGGTCAGATGCGATTGGCTGGGATGGGGATGTTAGTCCCAAAGAAAGGCCAGTCATCTGGTCTGGCAAGGTTGTGTATCTAACACAGCTCAGGATCCTTTGACCTGTGTCCCAGTGATGTCATGAAGGAGCAAGGCTGACAAAAGCCTTTGCTGACTCTCAGTGGGAACCAGCTTTGATCCCCCTCTGGAGGGGGAGAGGCCACAGGCAGAAAAGGCAGGGATGAGGGCCAGTGTCCCACAGCCAGTCCTTCAACATCACTGGGGCCCCAGGACATGCGCCGCCAGGGGCTCTGTTAGTGATTTAAAAGGCCCAGGGCTCCTGGCTACTGCTGCCATGACTTTTTAAAATGCCAGGTCCTGGGGCAGTTGCTTTGCCTTCCCCACCTCTCTCCCCCTCTCCCCCCGTCCAACAGCCCCCCGTGAAACAGCCCTGTGAAGGTGTAATAGGAAGCTGAGGGAAGGCAATGGGAGGACCATTGCTTAAAGTGTACTGGATCACAGACTTGAGAGAGAAAATGTATAAGATAGAGACTGCATGGGAGAAAAACTGATGGGGTGGGAGAGGTTTGGAAAGCAGAATTGAACTGAATTTGTTTATAGGAAGGACAGATAGTGGATCATAACTGGTGGAGGTGTTTGGGGAACAGGACAGATATGGAGACAAAACTGACATAATTAGGGGACTGAGTGATTTGGGGGGCAGATTTAATTGCCTGGCAGGGTGAAGAGCTGATACATGTATGATGAGACTGTCTTTTTTTCCTCTGAACACTTTAAGCACTGGAAGCATGAAAAAAAATGAAACAGAAGTTTGTGAATATATAGTCTGAAAATACTTGCTAAATGCTTACTGTGACCTGGTGCCTGGAATGGACCATACTGAAGGCAGACTGCAAGAAAGAGGGCAGGCAATCCCCCAAAATCTGTAATTGATTCTAAAATTAGATTAAGCAAACTTGGAACAAAAGATATTTTGTAGCACCACACTGGTTAACAAGAAATTAAACCATTTCCTTTAGGCATTCCAGGTCTTGATCCCCATTCAGACCAATTGGTTTAATATAGTGAAAGGTATAATAGAGTGAAATAATCCAATTCACTATATATGAGGTTTTACAGAACATTTACTTCCAGGTCTATATATATTTTAGATTTGACCCAAATAGCACACTGTCAGCCATTCTTTAGTAAACCTAACTCAAATCTTTATTAAAAAAAAGATTTTTAAATAGTTAAAAGATCATATACATACAAATGTTTGCAAAGTCCTTAGATCAGGTTTGTAGTAGTGACAGAATAGTCTGCTGGTTTGCAAAAGTCTCTCTGGTTATCTCTGAAAGATTGAAAGGTTCTCAGTGCATAGTTCAAAATTTTAATTTTATTTGTAAGTCCGCAGTCCAGAGAAGTTGGAGAAGGAAAGAGGCAAAATGAAGATGCTTCAGGTGTCTTTTATATCCTCTGCCATGAACATGGAAATTAATTGTACTAAACATAGCCCATAGCCCTTGTATGTGGAAAGTTACTGACAAAAGATGGAATTTGCAGTCGTATGTACATATCACATGCCTTATGTTTTTGCTGAATCACAAGGGAGGTCATTGGCCCCTTGCTGTCCTGGAGAGTTGATTTTTCTTATTGGTTCATCAGGTTTAAATAATCCATTCATAATGGACTGGTGAAACTATGTAAACTTATCTTGTGGTTATCACCACAGGAACAAACATACTTAAGATACAAATACATGGCTAATATCCATAACTTTAGATACTGTGATGATATATGGATTTAATCAAGATAATCATCCTTGACAGATTGTAACTTTTCCATTGACACCTTACATGATACATTTCATACAAGATTTGTTGCAGTTGTATAATATATATCAATGATCTAAATGGTCATCTTGACTCACACAGCAGCACATTTAACACAAATAAGCGACTTCAAAGGGGAGCATGGATCAGTGCTCACATCAAACTTTGCCCCAGTTCTTGGCTCAAGCTGGGGAAGCTAACCACAGCAGACCAAATTTGGTCAAGGGCCACTCGAGGCATGTTTCTCATATCTAAGATGACAAATACTATCAAAGAAAATCAAGATTGTTCACATACAATTTGCTAATCTAAAAAAGTGCCTTAATTCATAATGAAATAAGATCAGTTTGTGACAATTCTATTGTATTATCTGTTCGGTTACTGAGAAAAGCCATGTAGTTATTACTGTAGTAATACACTACAGAGCTTAGAACGCAGCAGTATTTAGCCAGTCTTTTGATCAGACAAAATAAAACTGTCTAAAAATGTAGCTCAGATTGAAATGGTGTTTTATTCCTTCAAGAGCTTTTCACCAAGCATATTATCATGCATGTCAAGTCATTCCGATAGTAAGAAAGCCAAAGGGACTCCCTAAGAAAAATTAAATTGATTTTTACAACTTTCTTAAATAAAAGCACGCTGTTTGGAGCTTCAGCACATTTCTCAATTATAAGCTTTTCAGTTAAAGCTTAGGGCTTGATCCAAAGTTAATTAAAGTCAAAGGAAGTCTTTCCAGTGACTTCAATGGGCCTTGAATCAGGCTTGTATTGTGATTGATATATAGACCTATAGCAGTTTATCTGCAGCTCCAAAAATAAATTGGGGCCTTTGAAATACCAATCCTTTAAAATAATGTAGACCTCATATCTACAATCTATATTCTTTCCAAACAGCAGAACCTGAAATAATAAACATTTAAATGTAAACTCTTACCTTCAATTTTTACTTTATGTAAATTTTCCTCCTTTAGTAAATGCAGTTATATATTATTTATATAAAACCTTTCTCCCATAGTATCCCAATGTAGTCACATGGCATTACTTTAAAATTTGTCAAGTGAGTTGGATATTTAAACAAGTTTTGTGATAACTATTTATTTCTCTGTGTTTCTAGTAACCAAGGCATCTCTATTATATTTGAGGATATGTCTACACAGCAGCATTATTTCGGAATAACTAACATTATTCTGAAATAACATAGTGTCTACACCAGAAACCTTTATTTTGAAATAATGTTGAGCTGGAGAACTTACTCCAACTCATGACAACTTTCATTTCATGAAGAGTAAGGGAAGTCAAAGGAAGAGTGTTCTTCTTTCAACTTCCTGCTGTGTAGACAGTGCTCAAAGCCAAATTAAGCTCTTTCTACTTAATTGGCATAATGGAAGTTGACATAATGGAAGTTGCTACACAATTGACATAATGGAAGTTGCATAGCTTAATTCAACTTTAGCCTTGCTGTGTAGACATACCATGAGAAAGTTTGTCTGTCTGACTGTCCATCTATGTTTGTTTGTTCAAGTACTCCTCCTAAACAGGAAGAACTAGGACCACCAAACTTGGTATAGAGCCTCCTCTTATAACTTTTAAAGAAAGTTTGGTTGTGCTAAGAAAATGGGATGTGTCTAGAATGGGATTGTTTCTCATAAAACCATACAGAATCACCAAGCAGATGAAAGGGGCTGGCTGGGGGAATGGTTCCCCTTCCCCTCATTTGGGACTGCTACAACCTTGAGTCTCTCACCTCCAGATGTCCTTTAGGGAGGATGAGAGTGCCTGAAGGCTCCCCCAGATGTGCCAACTTTTAAGATGCAATACAGCAAGTATTTGCTTTGTTTGTCTCTAGTGCTGCGTGATTGGTTACTTCTAGATTCATTTGGTGTCCAGTTGGCTGCTCAGTCCATAACTGATATTCTTTGAGGTTCTAATGTATGTCTGATAACAGTTGGTAAATGTTGAGATTATAATGGTAACTGAACATTGCAGGCAAAATGTCGACCCATTAAAATCAATGGAAGTGTTGTCCTTTGACTTCAGCAGGGCTACATTTTCACCTTTTTGTGACATTTTTATTTTGTGATGTCATACTGTTTGTTTCATATCTATCTATCTATCTATCTATCTATCTATCTATCTATCTATCTATCTATCTATCTATCTATCTATAAATACATAAATAAATAATACTTCTGTGCCCTACAATCCTAAAACTGTGTTCTTCTGAAAATTTTTGACTGGCCTCTTTGTAAAGCGCAAATATTCCCTCTGAACAAAAGAAGCATAAGGAAAAAGAATGTAGGATATCCTAGGTCCTGAAATTCCTTGAAAAAAATCCTGCTCTTTTTAATGATGATACAATACATTGGGGTGGGGAACCTAAGGCCTAAGGACCAGATGAGGCCCCAGCTTGCCTGGATCGAGCCCCTGCTCTGGCACTCCAGCCCTCTCATCTAGACCTTTGTGTAGCTGGAACACTCAAAAGCTACTAATTTGTGTTCTCTCTCCACCCTCACCCATTCTCTAGTGTGCGAGGGGAATGTGGGTAGTGTTTTTCTCCTTCTCAGTTGTGGGGCCATGTCAGTGAGTGGTTTTTTTTTCTTCTAGTTCTCACTTGTGTGTGGCCCCTGACTGATTTTCCATGGATCAGTGGTCCCCAACCCAAAAAAGGTTCCCCACCTGATTACCATATAATAGCTGATACTATGAAGGACGGAATATCCATCTAGTAAAAAGCTAATTTTATCTAATCTCATTATCTATATTCATAGATTTAAAAACCAGAAGGGACCTTTGTGATTATCTGCTTTGACTTTCTGTATAACATAGGCAATAGAATTTCACCAAGTGATTCCTATATCAAGGCCATAATGTTTAGTGTGCTATGATAGATCTTTTAGAAAGCAATCCAATATTGATTTAAAGAGTGTGAATAATGGAGAATTCACTACTTTCCTCAGTAAAATTGTTCAAGAACCTAATTACTTCATTTAAAAATGTGCATCTTATTTTCAGTCTGCATGTATCCATCTTCATTTCCCAGCCATTGGATTTTGCTATGCTTTTGTCTACTTGGTTAAAGAGCTCTCGCTATCAGAAATCTTCTTTTCATCTAGGTACTTATGGAGAATGATCCTCTTAATCTTCTCTTTGATAAGTTAAATAAACTGAGCTGAAGTTTCTCCTTGTAGCATGTTTTCCAGACCTTGAATAATGTTTTAGTTATTTTCTGAACCATTTCCAGTTTTCAACATCCTTATTTAAATGTGGACACCAGATCTGGACACTGCATTTCAGTAATGATCTTACTAATGCTTATTCATACTTGATACTCTCCTGTTTAAACATCTACCTTTCAATCTCTTAACCGCACATAATCTAGTTCTTTCAGTGACTTTTTATTACTTTGGAGCAGTCTGCATTTTTGCAAATGAAAATATTTGAATGTCTCTTGGCACCCTGTCAGGGAGATTTATTATAGCTATATTTAAAAGGCATGCTATTTTAGAAAGTGTTGGACCTTTTCTTCTGGCAACTGACTTAATACACATTTTTAATACAATCAAACTGTGTTTCTTCTTCAGGAAAATGTGAGCTTCTGTGTAGGTGTGTATTGGAAAACCGGTTGTTAATTAAGGACTAGTTCCTGTCACACTTATGTCGAGTAGTCCCTTATTCCTTCAGTAGTCTCATTGATTCAGTTGCCCTAAGTCTTACTAGTGTACAAATATATAATTGTGGTTTGGGATTAAGACAAATCCCCAGGCAAAAATTTTGTAACTGAAGAGTTTGGAATGAAAAAAACAACAACACACTCTTCAGTGTAGGGGCGGGGCGGAGGGGCGTGAATAAGGTGTAGTATTCTTTAAAAACAAAGAAACAAAAATGAATCTTGAAACTCAAAGTATTATGTAAAAATAAGATTTTAAAAAGAACATGTTCAGATGCATTAAAATTGCCAAAGTAATATCAACATTGCTGAAATTTGAATGCCAGTTTCTAGTTTCCCCTCTCCATAAATAACGTTAGTGCCTAGTTCATATTTAAAAATAAATTAAACAAATTAAATAAACTGCCCTTTAGTTTCCAGCATTGTGTGTTCTGAATGCATTTAAAGCAGGGTTAAGGAACCTTTTTTGGGTTGGGGGCTGCTGACCTTCAGGCAAGTAGATTTTGTGTGTTCCAACCTCAAGGTGGGATGGTGGGGGGGAAAAAGTAACAGCTCAGGCTCTCCAGTGCTGGGGGGTGGGGAGAGCCCCAAGCTTCGGGGGCAGGATACAGGCAAGTCAGGAGCTGTAAGCTCCCTACCCACGGTTTAAAGGCTTTAAGGCAACTGAACTTTGAAAAGCCTCTTAGATGGATTCTTTTCTTACTTACGCCATTGTAAATCTGGAGCAACTCCAATGAAGTGAATGTAATTACAAGGGTATTAAATCAATTTTATACGTGTTCACTTTTTTTTTATTGTATCACTTCGGTATATATGGTCATGCCAATTTTCTTCCACAATTTGAACCGAGGAAGTGGGTCTGGCCCACGAAAGCTCATCACCTAATAAACCAACTTGTTAGTCTTTAAAGTGCTGCATAGTCCTGTTTTTTGTTTCAGCTAGACCAGACTAACATAGCTGCATCTCTATCACAAATCAGTGTAAATGAGAGAAGAATTAAGACCCCTATATTTGGATAGCCAGTATGTAGGATGATCTCACAATACATTGATGTCATTGTCAAGAGCTGACTGGCTCTTTTGCAAATATGATACTCCAGTCCTGATTTCTTTTCTTTGTGGGATGCAGAACCTGGCAAGGAAGTTTTGTATCCCTCTCCTCAATCCCAGTCTTTAGGAGTGTGGGTGGCTTGTCTACTATCATCAAGTTAAGCAGCAACAGAAGGGTTAGGTTCCACCTTTTGTCATTGCTATGAATGGTCACTTCATATAGCACCGTGCTATAAAAGACATGCTCTGGAAGAAAGCCAAGCTGAGAGAAGTAATATGGTTGTTTACTATCTGCAGTGTTCTTGCCACTAGGAGACAGATTTTTACAGACTCACACCTCTGTTAGTATTGATTCTTGATTATTAGTTGTATCCCGAGAATGCAGAATTTCATCTAACATGCTCCTCTATTTGACGCAAATGTAAATTAGTCTCACATATGAAAATAGAACTCTAAAAGATCAATTAAGTAATACAGTACTCTGCCATGACATTTTCTCTCTGCCCTGCCTCCCACACCACCCAAGAATTGAAGAACAATCGTTAAGGTTCTGGAAGAACTTCTTTTGTGCTAGTCCTAAAATACAGAGGTGAGAAAATAAAATTAAAGTGGAATGTTAGGTTATACAACAGCAGCATCTGCTAACCCTGCTAATTGGAGTCTGCTTAATCCCCATACTCCCACTTTAAATTGCACCATTACGTGTCTGTCAGAATTCCATTATAAAGCCAAAGCATTCCAGGAAGGTTAAGAAGCTCAGTAGGCTACCATACTTACCTTTTACCTCCATGGTGCATTCAAATCCTGACGGGATGAGAGGTGAATTGCATTTGGTGGTCTTATTCTAGTCTCCTAAGGATATTTGTCTGTACTACGTAATGGTGCATGACTTGCATGTCCTATTCTGGAGGTAGCTGTACATGAAATAAGAGTGTGTGTTGTAAAATTGATCAGAATGCACAAATAGAACTGCAGATTCAGGAGAAAAACAACCTTGCACATTCCTGGGTATAGCCCGAAGTATTAGTACCATTGACTTATACTTTTTTAGGGATTTGAATTCTTTGCTATTCATTGCAACTGGGTAACAAACCATGTTAACTGGAATTGAATGAGTTCAGGCACTGACAGAATGGAACATTTGGGTGGGCCCCAACCTTAGGTGGACAGGCAATGATAGGGAAGCATGGAGGGGGTAGGGGGGAGAAGACATTCATGGAGATAGGGGAGCCTCCTAAACTACCTCCTCCAGGCAGACTTGTGGGGAGCGATGAATGCTCTGGCCAGGAGCCCCTTGAGCATCCCCAGCTCCATATGGTGATGCTGCTCTCCAGCGTTCAAGGCACCTGTCCCTGTCCCACTGCCCCCATGCTAGGCATGGCTCCCTGATGTAGCAGACCTACCTTTTATGAGGATCTCCTCTGCTTCTGCTGGCTGCCTACTTATTCATGCAAGAGATACATAGTTCAGTCTCTTGTCTATTCTTGGCATTTTTGTTTAATGTGTCCATTTAGAGTTAGAGTAGGAGTACTTGCTGGCTTGTTTCATATGGAAAACATAATACAGAAAACTGGTCCTAAAGCCACAGGCCACTTAGCCCTGGTCTACAATAGGGAGTTATTTGGAAATAACTCCCCTTATTTCAAAATAACAAGCAGAGCATCCACACTACCAAGCCCATTATTTCAAAATAATGGACTGGGTATTTCAAAATCTGTACTTCTGATTTCCAAGAGGAATAATGCTTATTTCAAAGTAGTGTTAGTGTGGTTGCTCAGATGCTGCTATTTTGAAATAATGGGCCTCCAGGGGCCTCTCACAGCTGCACTTGTGGTGGCTTTGGTCACACCTGCCAGCTCCATTGCTCCCCTTCTCCTGTGGCACTTTTAAAGTAGCAGGCTGAAAGAAAAGGTTTTATGGCATGAGGACAGCCTTGCGAGCCCTGTGCTACACCACAGCAGCACAGGAGCAATGGCCAACCCCAGCACTTCTTCTGAGCCTCCCTCTCCTCCCTTCCCCTCCCTCCCCCCAAGCTGCCAGCAGTCCTGCAGCACCCTCGGCTGCAAGTGGCCAGGGATGCAAGAGAGCACTGGCCTGGACTGGTGTGGAGATCCTGGATATCACTGAGGTCTGGGGCAAGGGAACCAACCTCCAGTGTCTCCGCACCAGAAGGCACAATGTGGATATCTGTTGCTGGATTGCTGCCAGCCTGTCTGAGAGAGGACACATGCAGACTCTTGACCATGTCCACATGAAGATAAAGGAGCTCTGGCAGGCCTACAATAAGGCCAGGGAGCAGAGTGGATGCTCTGGGGTGGCACCGCATGCATGCTGGTACTGCTACCAGCTTGATGGGAGGGGAGCAGTCAGCTGTCCCCCACAAGTTGCAATTGCATAGTACAGGTTGCACCTCTATAAACTGGAACACTCTAGTCCAGACTACAGATGTTCCAAGGTCAGAGAGTCCTTGTGCACTGTGGGGAGAATTGGGGGGGGGAAGTCCAGTGCATGGCCCAGCTGAGCTATGGTTGTTGGGGCAGGAAACTGATGTGTGGCCCAGCTGGGCTGCTGGGGAGGGGCAGGATCTGGGAAGCTGCTGCACTGCTGAGGGCTACAGCCAGGAAGCCTGGTGCATTGCTCAGCTGGGCTGCAAGAGGGGGCCAAGAGCTGGGAAGCCTGGTGGGGTGGCAGTGAGTGTGGGGGGGGGTGTCTTTGGTGGAAGGGGGGCCAGAAATGACCTCTCCTTGTCCAGAAAAATCCCTTATCCAGGATCAGTTAGGTCTTGAGGGTGCCAGATCTGGGAGGTGCCACCTGTAATGGAATGGCCATTAGGGACTCAGAGAAGGGAGTTCTAGTCCTAGTTCAGTGTCAGACTACCTTTGGGACTTTGGCAAAGCTCTCTCTGTGCCTCAGCCTCTCAGCTGTAAAACGAGGATAATATTTCAAAGAAACACAGGGAGGATAAAGTGAAGTTTGGAATGTCTCAGGTACAGCAATGATAAATGGAAAGTCATAAATATGTTATGTGAGGGTATGTCTATACTAAGGGATAAGGTCATATTTAAGATATACAACTTCAGCTACATTAATTGTGTAGCTGAAGTCGAAGTACCTTAACTTGACTTTTGGCACTGTCCATGCTGCAGGAAGTCCAAAAGAGAACACTCTCCTTTCGACTTCCCTTCCTCCTCATGGAAGTAGGGCTACCAGCATTGACCCAAGTGCTCTTCTCAGTCATCACTAGACCCACTAAATTGAACCCTGGACAATGGACAGTAGCAGCTTCGATCTTCTCTGTAGACATACCCTCAAATAATTTGATTTGCAGATGCAGTAGAATTTTCTGCAGTATTCTAACATCCTTGTCCTTCCACGTGAGATCAGAGTGTTCAGAATACTGAAGTTCACTTTGTAACAGTTGCAGTAGAACTTCAGCAAAATATTTCTGGGCCTTGACTCTGAAAAAGGGGTGTGAAGCCAGAAGTCAGAGGGAGTTGAGGGCGCTCAGCACCTTTCATGGTTGAGGCTTTGATAATCCTTTCATGTTTTATACTTATACAACATGGGGAAAATTGAGATTATCCTTTTGACACTAAAACAATGTTTTACAAAAAAGCTAAGGTTATATATAAACACTACACACACACACACACACACACACACACACACACACACACATATCAAATAATAGCCAACATCACAACAGTGGAACAGACCATTTTCCTTCATGTCTCTGAGTGCTCTGAACTTGTGATCAGGCAGAATGTCTAAGAAATGCCTCTGTGAGACTTCTTAGACATTTCAATAGGTGACAAAAGAAGGAAGTATACCTGCACAGTAAGGAGAAAAGTTATTTGAATACATATATGCTTGCAACCTGAAAAATTGTCCAGTAGATTCTATTTTTAGTATTCCAGGCTTGATTATCTGCCTTAACAATGGCCATGATGTAAGCAAACCCTCTCCCACAACCATAAAGCAAAAATTTCTATTCCCATAAAGCCATTGATTTCAGCAAAGAATTATTTGGCCCTCTGTTTGAAGATAATTCTCAAAAAATAACATCCAGTGCTTTTTAAATTATGAAAGATAAAATCTTAATTATGATTTCATATTTGACTATATAAAAAGCTTAATATATCGTCTGCCCTGTTAAGGTAAAAAAGAAAGAAAAAAATGCTAATATACTCATAAGTACTACAGATATTTATGCAAACACAAAATGTTAATGACTAACATTTTTATAATCATCATGTAAATATACTGCTTAAAGAAATAAATTATTCAGTGGCCATATATTTAACACGTGCTGTATTTTCGTCTTTTGGCAACAAGTAGAGTATTAGACTCAACTATTGAAAGATTAATTGATTGGGTGTCACTGAATGTCACACAAAGTACAAAAGGCTGTGTGGCCTCTGGTATTTTGCAGATGAAATAAACAAAAATAAAATGAATTGGCAAAGGAAGAACAAATTATATGCAAAATCCAGATAAGAGAATAGCTGTCAAAAATCTGATACAGAGCAGAAAGCCATGTGATACCACCTCCAAAGACAGAGAATTAGGCTGAGAATGAAAAATAGACTGGATTTTACAATTAGCATTAACTAGAACATATAGCTAGGAAATGTTTTGACTTAGCTATCATTTGATGGACCTAAATCTTTCTCTGAATAATTGTTCCTTGTCCTTATGCCAATTCTGAACAATCTGACAATGGGTAATAAAGATTTATCAAGAAATTGTGTTGAACTTGACTTTTTATTACGTTTTAATTAATAATTTTAATTCATGAACTGCAAGCATCTCTTGGTTTGTATATTTTAGACCTGTGATTTGTAGTTAAGCAGCAGAAATAGGCAGACTCAAATTCTGTTCTTCAGTGTTGATTTCTTTGTTTAGGATCATTTAGTTGCATTAGGTAGCCTGTGTAACACACAGTCTGTACATTTTCTTAAGAAAAGATGTTTACTAGTTATTTTCTGTATTCACTTTTTGTTATCTTTTTATTCTTATTACTCATTTATTGTAATTAATTAGGTTTTGAGTATTGATAATGTACTTTGCAGTTCCCTGCATTCATTTGGGGCTAGATTCTGATGTCTTTACTTTGAGTGGTACCATACTCCAAAAAAATCCCTTCGAAATAACAAAGAACCATGAAATTAATGAGACTACTCAAGGAGTCAGGGACCTACTCAAAGTAAAAGCTTTACAATTTGTCCCTTAATAGACCACTGATATAGTTTTTAAAAAGGAACATATGTTTCTTTATTTGTTTTAATTTTCATAGGTCTCAAAAGGAACAACACTGGGATAGAATGATCGAAGAAGTAAAAGGTTAACATATTAATTTCTGAAAACTACCAAATAAATGCTATTGCTATTTATATAATCAAAATCCAGGACTGTCACTTTCTCTGTTTGTCACTTTGAAGCCTAGAATGTCTGAATCACTGTGAAGGGATTGCAACAGTTTGCAAGCACAGGTGTTTAGAACAATGATTCTCGAACAGTTTTGTGGGCTCAATTCAAGAAAGCTGTTAATGGGCCTATGCCACTTTGTTTATCCAGAAGCTCAGTACTCACGGCGTCTTGAGGTTCCATTGGCTCTGGTTCACCATTTCCAACCAAGGGGAATGGCAGGAAGTGTCGTGGCCCAGTCTGCCTCTTACCACGGCTCCCCTTGGCTAGAAACAGCAAACCTGAGTCAACGGGAGCCATGAGATTCCCTGGCTATGGAGATTTTAGGTAAACAAAGCAGCACAGGCCTACTAGCAGCTTTTTCAAATAGTTTGAGAAGCACTGATTTAGAATATCACTAGATTGAATCATCATTAGCATTCATAGTCTCTTACTGGCCAATTTTTAAATTTTCAACCATTTTTTAACTTTATGAATTATGCCCATGACAGGTTTTCTCCTAGGTCTGTAATAATTTCTTTTCATATTGCTATCACTGAAACTTCTGTACAGTTTATATTTATAGGGAGGGAACAGTGCATGTGCAGAGAATGGAATGCCTCTGTCAACAGTTGGCTATCCCTAAATAAGGATGCCACTGACATCATATGTTAACAAGAATTAAATAACTGCTATCTGCATGAGTCTGAAATGACCATAAGAGTGGAACACACAAACAACATCCCCCATTCTGAAGCTGAGGGTGAGGGAGCACCATTGAGGAGGACTCTGTGTGCAGTGTGAAGGGATTTCTATTCCAGCCCCTCACAGGCTAGTACCTTGCTTAAGCAGATAGGATAGTTGTCAGGAGAGATGATTATTTTATCACACCAACAGTAGGGAGTTATTTTTATAGGCCAGTACTGCAATATCTGAAAGGAAGAGAACAGAATATATTGTTCTATCCCAGTAGAAAGCTGGGAGGTGCTTTCACACCCCATTGTAGTTGGAATACATGTGTTCAGAGCACACTACGCTATGGAATACATGTGTTCAGAGAAACACGGTAGAAAACTGGTTAAATCTGGTTTCATATGACATGCACTAGCTTTTACTTGTAAACAGGTAGGGTATAAAAAGATGTATTTTACATGTGTGATTTTAAGAGCACACCTTTTTGCATTAGATGAATGTAATAACTCTGCACCAGATGGCTTCCACCAGACACTGGTATGATATAGAAACTTTTTCTGGTAGTATATTATTGTCTTGCAGCAATAAACCTGACTAACATTGGTTATTTGGTCTCTTGAGTATAAAGTGACTCAAGCAATTGTTTATACAATTTATCAACAATAGGAACACTTGGAGTAAAATCTTGGCTGGTTAAATGAATGGGAGTTTTGCCATTACCTGCAATGGAGCCAGGATTTAACTCTTTGGCTATGGGCTACACTTCTGGGTTTTTTTCACACTAGCGTTTGCATATCTTCTTTCGATTCTTTTTGCAGATGAGGTTTTGCCAATATTTGGCCCCATGTAGACGGGACCAAATATTGGGGAAAAAAACACCTCTTTCACAAGACCCTGTAATCCCCGATTTACAAGGAATAAGGGTCTAGTGAAAGTGTTTTTTTTTCCTGCATTTGGCCGTGTGTAGACGAGGCCAAATATCAGCAACAGCTCTTCTGCAAAACCTCCTCTGAAAAACTAGTTAGGTTTTTTTTGCCCCCCATTGTGTTCCTAGGAAGGTTGTTCCAGAACTTCACTTCTCTGATGGTTAGAAACCTTTGTCTAATGCAAGCCTAAACTTGTTGATGGCCAGTTTATATCCATTTGTTCTTGTGTCCACATTGGTGGCTAACTTAAATACTTTTCCTCCCTGGTATTCATCCCTTTGATATATTTATAGATGATTACTATATTTCACAGGAAAAATATTCTCTGATAGTGCCATATGTTCTCTTGTGAGAAAGAAAGAGAATTTATAGTTCACTACAACTGAGAACTTTTAATACCAACCAAAATATGGGATTGAGATGGAACAGAATCTTTAATAAGGGGCTGAATTATTTATAGAGTCCCTGAACATGCTCTAAGGGAAAAACTAATGAGAAAGCAGGAATTGACTTGGACTAAGTAAGACAAGCAACATTTTATTTATAGGTTGTTCCGCTAGTAAAATCATTTGGGTGCTCCACAAAATAAATATTGTAAGAATGCATTTGCAGCCATTACACTAATCAGTGAAACAGACTAACAAACATAAGCTTTACTGAATGAAACAGCTATAAAGATTCTGTGAGATTATCTTGAGCAGGATCTGAATGTGTCTTTTCTATTAATTCAGAAATAGCGATGTAATACTTTGGTAAAGGTAGGTATTTATAACCATTCTCTTTGGAAACTTACTTTTCCTTTCCCCCACCTACAGACTGCTGCCTTCATAACACTGGGCTTATAACTTTTTTGCCAGGTTGGGGATTAACCATGAAAAGTAGGTCAAGTTATCTTCAATAAAGCATGTTTTAAACAGGTGTAAGATAATCAGACACACATTGAATTAGTAACAAAAAGGCCTACTGGTAAAACTCAAAGATTGTGCTAAGAGCATGCCTGGTAAATAAGATATGGAACTGGAATTTATGTAACAAAGATTGGTGTGATAGTTCGTAGATGAAATAGTGAGGAAATGGAACTATGTCACCCCCTCCTGTTTTGTGGGAGTCCTTAAAAGGGGACTTTAAAAAATCATCTGGGGTATCATCTAGACCAGTGGTCCCCAACCTTTTGGGGCTGCCGGGCACCCGGGGGCGGGGCCACTCATGTGCCTGGGGGTGGGGCCACCCATACACCGCATGCCCAGTGCTGGCGCCACCCATGCGCTGCACTGCCAGGGCTGGTGCCATTCTTGAGCTGTGAGCCCAGGAGTGGGGCTACCCATATGCTGCACGCTTGGGGCTGGAACAGCCCATGCGCTGCATGCCTGAGGCCAGCACTGCTCCTCTGCTGTGTGCCCAGGGGCGGGGACGCCCATACACCGTGCTTCCGGGGCCAGCGCAGCCCATGCTCTGCATGTCCAGGGACGGCGTTGCCCATGTGCTGCGTTGCCCATGTGCTGCGTGATCACTTGGCGGGCGCACAGAAATGGCCCGGCGGGCGCCATGGCGCCCATGGGCACCACGTTGGGGACCACTGATCTAGACTCATCTTGTCCTTAGTCATATTCTCTCATTGTGGCAGAGAAGATAAAATGATTTTCTTGCTGACAGTCTTATTTAAGGAAATTTAACTCTTGTTTAAGGAACTCTGTTTTTTTCATTTGAGAGTCCTGAAAATCATTATATCATGACATTCAGTCCTCAGCCTATCGGTGGGGATACCTACTTGACAGCAATGTAGAAGCTGCGATCAGAGGCACATAAGATCCTGCTCTTTCTCCCTTTCCTTTTTGTGTTACTTTTTTTGCCTTACTAGCCTCCTTCCTATCTCCCTCTGCATTTCACTGGATTCTGAAATCACCTGTATTATCTAATCCAGAATAGCAATGTGAGACAATCCACCCAGACCTGCCCTGTGTAAGGAGAAAGGACACAAGAAACTCACTTCCCTAACTGAAATGTGAGCCAAGGTTCAAGTAACTGGTGTCATGGCTCAGATGCCAGCCCAAAGCATCCATTCATAATTGACCAGACACTTAGTGTTCCAAGAACATAAACAAAAGCCATATTTCTCCTCCCTTTCCTATCCTGTTTCTCTCTCACCTTTGACTGTGTCTGCCTGCTTTTTAAAACAAGAGAAGTGAATATCCTTTACCCAGCAGGACTGGAAATAAAATAACCCTTTCCTTTTCATCAAAGACAGGTTGACAGTGAAAATCAGAGATGGGATTCACAAGCTATCCTCTCCTATCTCATGTTCAGGGGTTGATCTGGTATTTCTAAGACTGTTTGTACAGATTGGACCATCCTGGTAGGGCACCCTCAGGATCTGACTGGTTCTGGATGAGGGATTTTGCTGGACCAGGGAAGATCATTTCTACTGCCGTGCCACCTCACTGGGCTTCCTGGCTCCCCTTGGCAGCCGAGCTGGGTCATGCTCAAGGCTTCCCGCATCCCTCTCCTCCTGCAGCCCAGCTGGGCCATGTACCAGCCTTCTAGGCTCCCCAACCCCGTAGTCCAGCTGAGTCATGTACCTGGCTTCCCCAGGCAGCTCAGCTAGGTTGTGTGCTTGCCTTCCCAGATCCTTCCCTGCATTGTGCCGAGCTCCCAGCCCCTTCCGCTCCCCTGCAGCATGCCAGGACTCTCTGATCCTGGAACATCCACGGTATAACTGGACCACTGGTGTTACCGGACCAGAGAGTTTCATTTTATAGAGGTGTAAGCAGGGGCTGAACTGCTGCTTGCTGTCAGCCAGCTGAAAGGAGGGGTGGGTGTGCCCACTACAGTTGTTTAGCTCTACAAGGTAATTAACTGTTAACTGTTGACATGTAAACACTGCTCAGGAGAGAATCCAAGGTGTGGCTATGTAAATCCCATTCAGCCAGGGATGATGGAGGGTCAGTGTTGGAATGGAATGTGGAGAATTGTATATAATTTGGGACTGTTGTGGGGGTCACTAATCATGCTACCCCTAAATGTGGGAACTGTCAAACATGCCACCAGTGCTTGCAGGAGAGACACCACCATCATGGAAAGAGGTCTCGGAAGAACAAGCCTCCCCCCTTCCAGAGTTGAGTAGACAGAGCTGGGGGAAAGGGTTAAAGGACTTGAGTCAGCCTGCTTCACACCTACCAGGTGTGAGCTATAAGACTGGCCCAGCCTGCACCTTTCCCCCTTTGTTTTAAGGACAGACCTAAAGCAGACTCCCTGAGGAGTCTTTTTGTTTACTAGTCCAGTGAAAGCTGGATTCATTTGAGAGCTGAAATCACTGGTTTGGCTGAGAGCCAGACCTACTGCAGCCAGTAGAGTGGCAGCAGGCGAGGAGCGGCGACTAGCGGTGTGGCGCGGCGGCAGGCGAAGAGCAGCCATCAGCGGCGTGGAGTGGCGGCAGGCGAGGAGCGGCCATTAGCAGCGTGGTGTGGAGCAGTGGCAGGCAAGGAGCGGCCATTAGCGGCGTGGCGTGGAGCGGCGGCAGGCGAGGAGCGGCCATTAGCGGCGTGGCGTGGAGCGGTGGCAGGCGAGGAGCGGCCATTAGCGGCGTGGCATGGAGTGGCGGCAGGCGAGGAGCGGCGACCAGTGGCGTGGCATGGAGCGGCAGCAGGCGAGAAGTGGCGACAGGTGCCCAGCGGAGCGTCCAGAGGTGTGGGACAAGACAGCTGGTGAAGCGTAGCGGAGTTTCGTATAAGGTGCCCCCTATCTATCTCCCCACCCCCATTTCTACCCAGGTTGGGAGGTGAAACCCTGCGGGTGAACTTTGGGACTCTGGGTGGCACAGAGACTTTTGGGGAGTCGGTGGACTTCGGGCGAATCTTGGCCGGGGTGGGGGCTCATGTTTGGGTTATGAACTCTGTTTGTGGTGTTTTCTCCAAGCTAATGCCATATGAATTCTTCCTCTGTTTCATTAAATGTTCTTTCCCTACACTCAGACTCAGTGCTTGCGAGTGGGGAAGCATTGCCTCTCAGAGGCGCCCAGGGGTGCGTGAATTTCCCAGATCACTGGGTGGGGGCTCGAGCCGGTTCTTTGTGAGATTGACCCCAAGATATTGAACCCAGCCCTGGTTCCTGCCAGGCCTACCCGGCAGAAGGGCTACAGAGGTGCAACCGGTACTAAGCCTGTGTCAGCAAAACATATATTGCTCAGGGATGTGAATATTCCACCTCATGAGTGACATAAGTTACACCAACTAAGTGCTATGTGCATAGCTTATGCCACTTGTGGAGGTGGTTTTTTTTATGGCAACAGAAGAGCTCTCTCCCATTGACATAAAACATCTTCACCAGACATACTTTAGTGGTACAACTGAATTATTGTTCATTGAGACGTGGCTAAAATGTCTATGGAATGGCAGGAGTAGATGTCTCATCGTAACTTTTACCCTTGTGGCTAGGACACTCATCGAAGGTGTTGGACACCTTTCCACTTACCAAATGTGGAGCAGAGATTTGGATATAGAGTGCCCTAAACCCTGGATTATAGGATAGGGTCTCTCCATCTCTCCTGTTATATCTGTTCCTCTGTTTGGGTGCCTAACTCTAGGAGAGGTATAAGCCCAAGTAGAGAGAGGTACCTCCCTCCAGCCTGGATTTAGGTACCTACTTCCTTTGAAGGGTAGGACTTAGAACACATTCCTCTCCTCTGCATTTCTTTCAGGTTTGCTTAAGTGTCTCAGAGGGCTGTTTGTGAATCCCATCCATAGACACCTATCTCTCCTAAGCAATATATAAGGAACCTGCCCCCAAATGGAGGGGGTAAGAATTGTACTTTGTGTCAGGTTGCCTAAATCCCTTTCTACAGCACCCTCTGCCAAGAGTCCAGAAGACTTCTGTGAGGGAAATCCAGCCTCTGGACTCCAGTGTATGGGATCAGGTAATGCTCACGCGCAATAACCATCCAGCTGAGCAATGACAGAAGGCACTCAGCAAAGTACTAGCTTGCCCAGAGTTCTGCCCCTTCCACCAACATCCATCACCTCTGATTGTCTGAAGGTTTATGTATAAACCAGGAAGCAGGGCAGGAAGTTATCTGAGGAACTAGAAGAATCCCTGGCTGGCTGTTACTATGGACCCATCCTGCTTATCTGATCCTGAGCCCTGAATTACTGCCTGTATCTGGTTTACTCTGCTTGTCCAAAACTATGTCTATTTTTAGTTTCTGGTTTCCTACAATAACCCAGGTCCTTGTTCCTGTGCCTTAGCCCTGATTTTCTCTGTCTTTGGCTCTGACCACTAGACCTGACCATGGTTCCGAACACTAGGCCTGGCCAGGTTGATGATGTCAAAGCTCTCTGTTGTTCTTTACTTAATCAGTCAATAAATATGTATTTCTCCTTGATAGCTTACACATCCCAAAGGAGTCTTTGGGGGATGGTCTGAATAGAAATAACAGGGTTAACTTACCTTCATCAGCTTCTACAGCAGTTTTCCATTATATCAAACCAGGAGAAAATGGCAGAAGCCAGCGCCCAGATAGAGCTGTTTCTTGCATGTTATAACCATCCAAGTTCACCAGTCAGGTATCTCCATGGCTACTCTAGAATTGATCATAAACCCCTGTCAGGAAAGTTGTTGCAAGACAGCCTCTCCCTGCTAAACAACTTTCTCCGGGCTAGGGTCAGTCTGTTCTTGAGAAGAGCAACACAATTTCAGTGGCTGAACATTGAAATTAACAGCCCATTGCCACTTGCCTTCAGGAATTCCAGTCCAACACAGAGGCAAATGGATAATAGAAAAGGCAAAGTGCTGCACATTCTAGATGGAGTTTGTAGCTTACATACAGAATTCATAATTTTACACAGAATTAAAAATTGTACAGATTATTCCCCTGTTATCAAAGCCACCCCCCTTTTTTTAAACCTATACATTGCTTCTAACATGCACCATTAGCTGAAGAATATCCTAGTCAAATTTGAGTAAGTGCGTAATCAGAAACAGGCCTGATTAATGTTTCCTATTTGTCATGTTCAGTTCAATAGAGAAAGAGACTGATATACTAATACTGAATGCAATACAGAATGCTCAACAGCAGAAAAGAATTACATGGAGAAAGATATTAATGAGCAATTAATAATGTATTTGAACAGAGTGTTATCTAAAGCCACAATTTATCTTCAATATGTTTTACAAAATAGAACTCAAGAAAAGAATACCTTAAATGGAATCATCTTTCAAAATATTATACAAATTAATGATAGCACAGATGGTATATGATCAAAATCAATATGAAATGTTAGGGTAAAATTGCTGTAAATATACAAAACCACTGAATTGTTAATTATAGATGTTCAGAATAGATAATAGCAGTACACTGTAATTAGTCCCAGAATGGGAGGCTTGCAGGTAATAAGGCTAGTGAAACTAATATGAACAAAAGCATTGTAATTTAAAAATACATAATATAAATGGTTTTAGGGGATCTAACTATAACCCTGAGGTACTGGAATCCAAATATTAGAGCACTGTGCTATTTCATTAGAATCAGAAAATATAATTAACCAGTCAAGTTTCATTATCCACTTTGCTGAAAGTGAATGACAAACCACACAAACAGTGCTAATAGAAATATAGGTAAGTTTATTTATTATTTTTACCTTGACATTGACCTTGTAACAAAATCAAAACCAGATAATATGCAGTTCCAGAATTCCAGAATTTAAAATGATATATTAGCTGCAAATGGATATGTACTTATTAAACCCTTTTTTGAGTACCTATTATTGTTCTCTTCTTTTTAATGTCCCTTTATGTTTTTTAATGCCCCGTTCCTTATTATTGTTTTAATTCTAAATTTTGCAGGTAAATAGACATCAGTTCATTAATTTTTCTTTGTCACTCAAGAGAACTGTACTCAGCATCACCTTTTGAAATTTGCTAGGGACCAAATCCATGGTTGTTTCCATTGATGCAGTGGAGCTACATCTGTTTACACCAGCAAAGGATCTGGACCATATTTATTTATTAATTTATGTATTGTTCCTTTTTTGAGTTTGTTTAATTATGGCTATGAAGAATTATATTGCTGAGTTAGATAATATTGTTGTATGTGAGGTTCATTCAGTTTTAATTTATTAAAATACCCTTGCTTTTGAGAATTTTGTATAGATATAAAAACCACCAGCTTTTATACTTTTTTGTATGAATAAGAATTAAGATATAATTTTTGTGTGCTACTGAAGTGTTTTCAAAGTTAGATGAAGTGGATAATAGTGGTATAGATTTTTAAACTTTGAGTAGTTTATTTTAAGCGGTATGGTTAAAATTATTTTATATTCATATTGTAAATTTGATTTTGCTTCAGGATAATCCAATTTTTTACACGGTAGAGGTGATAGTAATTTGCAAAAGTTCTCCATTAAAATAATTAAAATATTGACATTATTTAGACTTTAACACATTCTGTTGGTTCCCAACTAAATATTCCTTCATATTTACCATAAATACATGTTGCTCCAAATTCATGGTCACATGTAGTATTAGAAAAATTCCAAAGGGGTTTTTAGAACCGTTACAGTAAGTTTTTAAATGAGATCTCTTGGTTTCCAGAAATGTTAATTTTTGTTACCCTGTCAATGTACAATTTAGCAAAGAATGTAAGGATACACATCTCTGCTTTGTTGACTAGAGATGGACTGCTGAGATGAAACAAAATAATTATTATATTACTTTTTCTGAAACTAGTAGAGATACTCATTTTCTGTACTATACATATCTGTTAATTCTGTGAAAGATGATCAAAATATTGTGAAGCTGAGATGTTTGGTCAGAATACAAATATTCAAGAAGGAATTATAAATAAATCAAAACCTGTGACATCTGCTATATTCTACAATACTCCACAACATCAGTGGACAGCAACAATAACATTAATTAGATGTGTGGTTTATCCAGCTTCTTGATGTAGCTTTTAATCAGTTTCAGGGAAAGTTTACTGCTAGAACTATACAGGCAATTGATTAAAGCATTGGCTACTACCTTGGGCTGCAACACTTTTCTTGTTTGGGGATTATTGTACTCAGTCCCTATGCTATGCTCCTTTGAATGTCAGCATTTGCTTGCAAATGTACATTTCTACATGGCATGAAAAATATTTGTGGTATGGAAAACAGTGTCTTTCCAAACAAGAGAGAGTGAGCTGGATTTTTAAGTACATTTTATACAATGTATCAGCAGGAAAAAATTATCTGAGCTACATTTGCATTTCATAGTTGACTGCATCCCCTGCCAACGCACTCCATCTATAATGATGGAATGTATACTAAAATATAACCACCCCTACCCACCTCTCAAATAGTTGCCTAGTGACATATATACATTCTTCAAGACTACAAATAAGGATTTATATTTTATCAATCCCTAATCCTCCAGTTATCCCAAATTTTCTTTGAAACAAGAATAATATAAATAAAAAATGAATGATGAATGACTCTCAGCTTTTTCTCAAACCACATTAATTTATTAGGTCAGAGATTCATTATCATTTCAGTTGGCACTGGCACCATATACGTTTATCTGACAAGGTCTTACTTTCACATATAATTCCTGAAAGCAGGGCTACATAATTTGTATACATCCTATTTTTCTTAGTATGAAATTTGGATGTGAAAGGGATGCCAGATTGGACCACTTGTTATAAATCCCAAATTTCTGCATCTTTCCTTTGCAATGATAACATTTTAAACGTTCCCTATTTATTATTTCCACAGCATGTGTACCTTAGGTTAAACACATTATTTCATATGAATATTTATTATTAATGACAGATACATATTAGCACAGAATGGGAGAATTATACATTTGGAGAAAAATAATGTCCAGTGAAATAAAGGGTTTTTAAGACATAAAACAACATTTTAAAAAGTCTAAGAAAACTGAAACACATTAAATAAGACCATTTTTTACATCCAATTTAGTGCTTCTTAAAATTAACTTTAGAATACACTTTAATGTGTAATTACCTAGGAAACTAACACTAATTGCTTTATCCAAAACAGCATAAAAATTAACAGCCTGCTCCTGTGCCTCTGTAAACTGTGGGCATTTTGCCAGTAGCTTCAAATAGCTCAGTAGTAAATCCTATATGAGCAGTCGCTTACTGATGCTACCATCAGTATCATTCTTGTGAATTTTTCTACTTTTCCCAAAATGTGCACAGGGCCAGAACAAGACTAGGAAATCTGAAGGTTATTTCTGAGGGGAGTTGTAGCCAATAGAGCTAAAGCTCAGATTTATATTTATAACAAAAGGGTGTTTGTTCATGTATGTGCTTATATCATGTGCACATATGCTTGCCTTTTATCATACACTGAAAATGTTCAACAGACAATACAATTTCCTTGATATCATTTTTCTGTTCATCTCTTTAAACATTCAATTATTTTCCTCTAACTACTGTATACTTGTATCTTATTTCTTATATCAGAAATAAGATACAAGAATACAGTAGTTGGAAGAAAATAATTGAATGTTTAAAGAGATGAACAGAAAAATGATTGTCTCTTCAAAACAATTTTTGGATTATTCAGTTACTTTTCTGTTTATTTTGCCCATCTAATGTTCCTTGTAGAAGAATGGACCCCAACCTGAGCTTTCCCCTGAAAGAGACTGGAGGAAAGCTCAGGGATGACGCACGATGAGGCACAGCCACCGTAAGGGACAGGGAGGGAGTGCCACCCAGCTCCACTCTGCCCCCAGCCCAGCCCAGCCCTGCCCTGATTCTGTTTCTGCCCCTAGGCCAGCTCCACCTCTAGTCTCAGTTTCTCCCACTGTACCAGTTCTGCTACCCAGTCCAAGCTTCTCTCCTAACTATGCCATTATGAGGGGGGAGGCATGAACACATTCATTACTGGTAGAGGGGGTGTGAAAAATAAAAAGCTTGGTGTACCACTTTTTTTAGAATTTTCTGTCTTGCCTTTCTATCTTGTTCCCCCATATTCCCTCTTTCCCCCATCTTTTCTCCAGTTTCTATAATTTTCTTCATTTAACTTTCCATCATAATCTTCCTTGTCCACCAACACAACAACCCTCAGTCTAGTCCAGGGGTAGGCAATTATTTTTGAAGGGAGGCCACTTCACAAATGTCTAAAGTGGCCTCAAGCCACCTCCGGAGGGGAAGGGCCTCAGGCAGAAGGGGTGGGACAAGGACACTTCCTGTACTCCCCTGTCCATAGATCCTGATTGGCCTGGGGGCAGGGTAGTGTGTGACGTCTTTGCTCCCCACCCCCACCCTGCAAGCGGTGCGCGATGCCTAGAGTGAACCACCAGATGTTCAAAACAGCTGGTGGTCCTCTCTAGGCATCTCGTGCCCTTGGTGGCTACCTATCAGGGCCTGGGGGCATGAGAGCATGCAAAGTCTCTCAGTCCCTGCCTCCATCCTGCCAGGGGTGCACAGCACCTAGAGAGAACAGCTAGCTGTTTTGAGCTGCACGCCCCTGGTGTGGGGAGGAGACCTTGCATGCTTCTTCATCCCCAGATCTCGACTGGCCTGAGGGCAGGAGAGTGGCAAGGTGGCCACAGGCTGGATCAACCAGCTTGGCAGGCCAGATCCGGCCCATGGAGACTGTCTTGCCCACCTCTGGTCTAGCCTGTGGACAGATTCTTCTCAACCACATGTTTCTTTTCATCCAGTTCTTCAGCTCTTACCTGTCATCCTTTAGTGAGTGCTCACCCTTCTGTTGATGGCTTACTTTTTCTCTTGAGTTCACCTCCTTTTTCTGAGTTGTCAACATTCCCATTTTTACAATGAAGGACACACTAGCTATGAGGCCATTGAGACTTAAAAGATTTTTCTTTGTTTCCAATCACATGTCCTGGCACTGGTGTCTCTGCAGTATAATCTCCTTCTAGCACTTCCTGTGGTAAATGTGCTTGAGGGAGCTACTTTGTGAAATGTGGTAGCCAGCAGTGGAATAGGAGCTGTTATGGGCATGGATAATGTGCAGCACCAATTAGGTGCCCCAATATACAGAGATGTAGGTGTGAACAGGGTGCTATAGAAGCTGTGTTCTTCCAACAGGATCCCTCAAATGATGAAACAATTAGGACTTTCTGTTCTAGAGAAAAATAACTATAATCTTAGTTCACAAGTTGCAAAATTGATAGACACCAGACTCATGAGGAATGTCTACTAAGCACTAGTGGGAGCATATTCATAGATGTATCCTGCATTCCCATCAGAGAACGGAAGCAGAAAAGTATGGTACTAATATGAATGATTCATGAGGAACCTTCTTTTCCTAGCTTTTATTGAGAAATACCTAAATAAGTGTTTCCTATAGGAGACTAACTGAAATAATTATTTCTCAGAGATGAGTTTCCAAATTAATTCTATCGAAACTGCAGGAATAAAGTAGTGTGTTGGCTGACAAGTGTTAATATTTCAAAGTTCCATCCAGTAAATACAACTGAAAATAAAAATGACAAGATCTTTGTCATAAACATTTCCTTCTCAATTTTTATTTGTCAGAATTCCTCATATTTCAGTGTTTCATAGTTCACCCCCATTCTAACCACCAAACATGTCCATTATTTTTTTCAAATGTATTCTTTCTCCCCATCATTATTTTACCCTCACTTATGTACCCTGGATTCATAATCATTTCAACAGCCTCACATTTAATTCTGATATGATAGTTCAGTCTGTTATATTTTTTTCTTCTCCTGTGACAAATGAAGTTAAAGCCATATCTTTTCAAAGACTATAGTAGCAAAGATCTCAAATGTGGGTCTGAGGTTATGTCTACACTACATTGTTCTTCCAGAAAAAGCTACACAAATTGCAAACCATCTACATTGGGCCAAATGTCAGAAAAAAAACCTTTTTCAGAACATCCCTTCTTCCTAGTAAAACTAGGTTTACAAGGATGCTGAAAAAGCACATCTGCTCTTCCAAAAAAAAAAAAAATTTGGCCCGTCTACACTAGGCCAAATGTTGGAAAAACTCTGTAGTGTAGACATAGCCTCATTTGATTCCTAGGAAGTTTGTATGAGAAAGCTTTAAGTCAGGTGAAATGTAGTGTAGCTGAATTACTCCCCTCAAAGTACATTTGATAAAGGCATTAGGAAAAAATGTGAAATGGGATAAAAATTTCATTTCTGTAGCCCTTTACTACTGTATGCTTCTCTCAGTCAATAAGGGAATTCACAATTCTATTAAGAGCTGAGAATTCTTGAAAAGCTCTGCCACTGTTCTCCAAAATAATACTGCTTTATAGCTCTTCTTACAATCTAACAGCATGGTACTGTGACCCAAATATTGCTTTTGTTTAATTTTTTTGATAACATGTATAGACCTTGCTTTTTGTTCAGTGGTGTGTCAGCACATGTGAGCACAGACCTTGTACTCTGGTTTGTTTATTTTTATAACTGTACCCATAAAGCATGAACTAGCACCCACGGAAGTCAGTAGGAATCTTTCTAACCTATAGTTTGAAAGCTCAAACAGAGATTGGCAAGTTATCCATTTTAAGAAAAGCAGCTCTGGTAAAGTAAGTGAAAGCTGCAGAAGCAATTTGAACATGTACCCTTATCGTCTCTTCTCTGGGCTTGTCTCCACTATGGGGTGGATTGATGCTGAAATGATCTCCCCACTTCTGGTCTATTTAGCATGTTTAGTAGAGATCCACTAAATCAGCTGCCAATTACTTCTTAGCCCTGCTCCTCCAGCAGAACAAGATGAGTAAGGGAAGTCAACAGGAGAGTTTTTTCCGTTGATTCCTCACAGTATGGACTCCATGGTGAGTAGATCTGAGCTACATTGATTTGAGAAACGCTACTAACATAACTCTTAGGCTACGTCTACACTACGAGTTTTCTCAGTAAAAAATATGCTAAAGAGGGACTCATTTGCATGAGTCATGATCTTATTTGCATATTTTCTGCCAATCCATTTTTGCATTGGGGTTTTTGGGCAAAAACAAGCAGTGTGGACATTTTCTTTTTGTGCAAAAACCCCTTTTTCCGCAAGATCCTTATGCCTCAAAAAAGGAGGTTTACCGATCTTGCGGGAAAAGGGGTTTTTGTGAAAAAAGAAAATGGCCACACTGCTTGTTTTTGCACAAAAACTACAGCACACAAAAGGATCGGCAGGAAATATGCAAATGAGATTGCGACTCATGCAAATGAATCCCTCATTAGCATATTTTTTCCACGACATAGCCAAATCGTGTACCTTAGATCAATTATCCTGGTAGCGTAGACTTGCTCTGAGGCTAGGTCTAGACTACAGTCTTTTGCTGGAAAAAGCTACGCAAATTGTGCTCCCCTTTTTCCAATCGCTTCCGCTTTTTCTGATTGCCTTTCCGGAAGAGGCTTTTAGACTGAGTCAAATGGCAGAAAAACCTCCTCTTTCAAAGGAGCCCTTATTCCTCATAGAACGAGGCATACAGGGCTCCCCTAACGAGCACATTTGCTCTTCCACAAAAAAACACACCAGTCTAGACGTACCCTCAGAGAGGACTCCATTCTCATATTTAAATCCCCCACGGCATTTGCAATTCCGAAGTGTCTCATTAGCATCCCTTTTACGGAAAAGGGTGCCAGTGTAGACACAGCCTTTGAGTTTTTGGCTAGCTGTTCTTCAAACTCCTTTTTGGCTTTTCTTATTATATTTTTACACTTAATTTGACAAAGTTCTATTCCTCACTAAGATTTGACTTCCACTTTTTAAAAGATAGCTTTTTATCTGTCACTGTTTTTTAAATCTGGTTGTTAAGGCTACAGTGGCACTTTTTTGGTTCTCTTACTGTGTTTTTTAATTTGGGGTATACATTTATATACATCCCTACAGCTATATTCTTATTTTTTGGAGCATGGAATTACTATCCATAGAGATTCTATGGAACATTTTGGCTCATTTAAGATTTTTATTTCATTTGATTCCACATTTTCTTTCACGGATAGTGCCACTCCCTCATCAGCACAACCTGCTCTGTTCTTCTGATATATTTTATACTCTGGTATGACTGTCTCTCACTGATCATCCTCATTCCACCAAGGTTCTGTGATGCCTATTATACCAATATCTTCCTTTAAAACTAGATACTCCAGTTCACCCATTTTACTATTCAGACTTCTAGTATTTGCATATAAGCACTTTAATAATTTATCTATCTGCCATTTCCTGATGTTAGACTTTTTCATTTGATTGTGTTTCATTTGATCTGACCCATACTTCCATTGTTTGCTCCCGACTAGAACATAGAGCATCTCTATTAATAGAACCTTTCCTAATAGTTGCTGCTGTCCGATCCATGTGCTCCCCTCCACCTGTCGGCTTTCCCCCAGTTCTTAGTTTAAAAACTGCTCTACAACCTTTTAAATGGTAAGTGTCAGCAGTCTGGTTCCATTTTGATTTCCATTCTTCCTGTATAGGCTCCCCCTATCCCACAAGTTTCCCCTGTTCCTAATAAATCTAAACCCCTCTTCTCTACACCATCGTCATCCACACCTAGCCCTGCGCATGGAGCTGGAAGCATTTCAGAGAATGCTACCATATGGATTTCAATCTCTTTCCTAGTAGCCTAAATTTGGCCTCCAGAATCTCTCCCCTACCCTTGCCTATATCATTGATACTTACATGTACCACGACCACCGGCTCCTCCCCAGCACTACACATAAGACTATATAGATGTCTCGAGAGATCCTCAACTTTCACGCCAGGCAGATAAGTCACCATACGGTTCTCCCAGTCAGCACAAATCCAGCTATCTATGTTTCTTATGATCAAATCCCCTATTACTAGCACCTGCCTTTTTCTAATGAGTGGAGTTCCCTCCCCCAGAGATGTATCTTCAGTGTGAGAGGATACCATAACATCCTCTGGAAGGAGAGTCTCAACTATGGGATTATTTCCCTCTGCTCCAATTGAATGTTCTCTTTCCCCAAGCCTTTCATCCTCCTTAAGAGTACAGGGGCTATCTGACTACAGGTGGGACAATTCTCCTGTGACCCAGAAAGCCGTACATACATACCTCTCAGCCTCCCTTAGCTCCTCCTGTTCAGCCACCCTGGCCTCCGAGCCTGTACACGATCTCTGAGGGCCAGGAGCTCCTTGCACCAAATGCACACATATGCCACCCACCCACAGGGCAGGTAATTATACATGCTACATTGTGTGGAATAAACAGGATAGCTCCTACTCTACTGTTGGGCTTCTGCCTGCATTCTCTCCTACAGCAACTTAGGTTATCGATAGGGTTTTTATTTAAATCAGGAAGTTTTGATTATAGTTTAGTTTAAAAGTTTTAAAGAATGGCAAGTCTACCTCACCTCCTTCCAACTCCCCTGGAAAACTCCCTCTCGAAACTCCCTGTTAGCTGCCCCTATTTGCAAAGCTCCCTAATTGCTTAGTCATGGGCTTTATAAAGCCTTAGTCCTCCTGATAGCCCTGCCCCCAGCTGAGGCTTGACCAATGAACAGATGGTTCTAGATTTCAAATCTTCATGAAGAAGCTCACAGCTTCCAACTGCAGAATGTATAGCAGAATAATTAACAAATCTCTTAGGTTACTTCAATATAGGATGGGCTCTCATGATCCAGCTGTATGGAGTACTCAGAATTTTTATACATCTGGGGAATGGTCTTTAATGTTCATGTGCTTCAGAAGGTACATTTTGAATTTCAAAAGATTATGTAATCCTACATTTAATACACTTATTGTCATCCCAAAATTTGAAGAATGAATTTATTCACCAATGATATTTCACTCCAAAGTTTTCTGGGTAACAAAAAGAGGACATGAATTATACTGAAATAGTAGCCTGCCTTGGATGATTATGTGCCTCCTTATAAACCATGCTGATAGCCTTAATGTAGCAAAGCTGGCACTCAAGCTTAGCTCTGTACTATTGTACTCTCTTAATTTCTTGACTAGAAGACAATCATATGCTCAGTGTAGTCCAGTTTATTTGATAAATGATTTTTGGAATAAAGAGCAATATTTCATTTCAGACACAAATCCCTAAATTGTTTCTAAGGAAACAATTAGAAAAAGGCTAATGGAATATCCCATCTTTCCAGGGAAGAAGGGTCCTGGGAAACTACAGAAGGGTCACTCTCACCTCAGTCTCTGAAAAAATCATGGAGCAGGTCCTTAAGGAATTCTTTTTGAAACACTTGGAGGAGTGAATCATATTCTTGCCAGAAAGTAAAGAAATATGGATTGGATGAATGGACTACAAGGTGAATAGAGAGCTGCTATATCATTGGACTCAACAGGTAGTGATCAATGGCTCAATTTCTAGTTGGCAGCCTATATCAGGTAGAGTATCCCAGGGGTTGGTCCTGCTGTGGCTGGTTTTGTTAAATATATTCATTAATGATCTGAATGATGGGATGGATTGCACTTGCAGCAAGTTCTCAGATGACACTAAACTAGGGGGAAGAGATACATATGTTAGGGTGTGTCTAGACTACAGGGTTTTGTCAACAAAAGTGGACTTTTGTAGACAAATCTATACCTGCATCTACACTACCGCCGAGTTCTGTCGATTGTAAGTCAACAACGCGATAGTTTTGTTGACGGTGGTAAACACAGAGTTCTGTCGACAAAAGGCGCTATTGCATCCACACTGTGCTTTTTCAAAAGAGAGCATCTAGACTCTCTGTTGAAAAAGTAGCTTGCTTTGTTGACAGAACTGGCTGTAGTCTAGACACTCTTTGTTGACAGAGGCTTTGTCGACAGTATCTGTCGACAAAGCCTCTGTCAACAAAAGCCTGTAGTCTAGATATACCCTTAGAGGGTCCAGAGTGACCTTGATAAATTGGAGGATTGTGCCAATAGAAATCTGAGGTCCAACAAGGACAAGTATAGAGTCCTGCATTTAGGACAGAAGAATCCCATGTACGGCTACAGGTTGGGGACTGTCTGGCTGAGTGGCAGTTCTCCAGAAAAGGTTCTGGGGATTTCAGTAGACAAGAGAGTAGATGAGAATCAACAGTGAACCCTTGTTGACAAGATGGTTAATAGCATATTGGGTTGCATTAATAAGAGCACTGACAACAGATCGAGGAAAGTGATTATTCTCTCTGGCACCAGTGATACCACATGTGAAGTACTGTGCCAAGTTTTGGAGCCCCCCACTATAGAAAAGATCTGGACAAATTGGAGAGAGTCCAGTGGAGGGCAATGACAATTATTAAGGGACTGGGCCACATGACTTATAAGGAGAGGCTGATAAAACTGGTTTTATTTATTGTGCAAAAGAGGAAAAAAAGAGGCGGGGGATTTAATAGCAGCTTCTAGCTCCCAGAAGGGAGGTTTCAAAGGGGATGGGGATAGGCTGTTCTTAGGGGTGGCAGATGACAGAACATGGGGCAGGGATCTCAAGTTGCAGTGTGGGAGATCTAGATTGAATGTTAGAAAAAACTGTTGCACTAGGAGGGTGGGGAAACACTGGCATGGGTTAGAGATGGAGATGGTAGAGTATCCATACTTAGAGGTTTTTAAAGCCAGGCTTGAGAAAGCCCTGGCTGGAATGATTTAATAGAGGTTGGTCCTGCTTTGAGAAGGGGGTTGACTAGATGACCTCCTTAGGTTTCTTCCAACTCTAATCTTCTGTGATTCTATAAAAAAATTCAAATACTATTTCAGCAGACATAGCACACCAAAGGTATGTCTACACAGCAACATTATTTCGAAATAACTAGCATTATTTTGGAATAACTTAGTTTGCATCTACACAGCAGGATGTTATTTCGAAATAATCTCAAAATACTGTCAAGCTGGAGGACTTCTTACTCCGACGACTCCTATAACCCTCATTGTCTGAGGAGTAAGAGAAGTGGGAGGAAGAGTGCTCTATTTCAAAATTAGTGCTGTGTAGATGGTCCCAATTTCAAAATAAGCTATCTCTAAATAAGCTTTTCAATTGACATAGCTCAATTTGTTTAGCTTATTTCGAGTTCAGTCCTGCTGTGTAGATGCACCCAAGTGAGTAACCTTCAGAGTACATGCATCTGATGAAGTGGGTCTTTCCCCACGAAAGCTTATGCTCCTATACATCTGTTAGTCTGTAAGGTGCCACAGGACTCCTCGTCACTTTTGCAGATCCAGACTAACACAGCTACCCCTCTGATACTTCAGAGTACAGTTGTTCAGAAGCTAAGTATAAAGAGGCTTAGAACCAAATAGAACTTGTAGTTGCAGGATGACTGATGTACAAGCTTAGGCCTGATTCTGATGTTACTTTCCATGGTGTAAAATAAACATAACTGCAGTTACAGAGGAGTAAAATAAGGGTAAAAGAGAAGAGGACTAGGCCTGTAAAATCCATATATACGTACTAGGATTTTTAAAATGAAATATGACTGACAGAGCAAAGCATAACTCTTATATGGAATTTCAGTAGGCAGATAGTAGTCAATCTGACTAACCTCTTGTGCTTTATTTTCTTCTACCTTTCTTTAAAGGGTAATCTTTGCTCCATTGAACATTGCAGTCTATTTTATAATCTGTTCCTGAAATGGGACTGAGAAATCACCCAGAGGACTAATCTTTTCTCATATGTAAATGTTCTTCCCTAGCAAAAAGATTCTTTCTGTTTCTGATTTCTTGTGTCTGTTGCTGCATTTGCTGATACAGAACTGAGGCACATTCAGTAATGATGCCCCCTGGGATGCTCTTTCTTTTGTGTAGGTTTTCAAAATGGAAAAGCAAACTTTTCTGACTCTTCTGTCCTAATGACATTAGGTTGTCATAGCCAGGATATAAAAAGAGCATAGGAAAATGATCCTGTGAGGCATTTTCATCTGTGTGTAAAAACACAATGAAACCCTCTTGCAGGGAAACATTTTACATTTCTGCCCATGAAAACTGCACCATAAGAGACGAATGGACCTTTCAGTGTTTTCTGATATTCTACCCTGTGTGCCTGGCTGACCTTACACCATCAGTAACATTAAGTAGAGGCTTAGAAAAATGCAATTTCAAGGCTGCTGGAGAACATATTTTTAAAAAGAAAAAAACCTACTGGCACTGGTCATATAGGACGGCATTAACACCTAATGCTACAAATCAAGAAAGTAAAGTGAAAATTGACACTTTCCATTTTAGAAAGTGTTTGAAAAGGACATGTATGGTTTGCTGGGGGTAAGAGGAACAAATCTGGATAGGAGTGATGGATGGCAATATTTTTTTTTTTGCTTTTTGAAAAAGGATCTTTAGTTTTGGAAAATAGCAAGTGACAAGTATGAAGTAGATCATCATTTTTATATATTATATGTTTTTAAATTGAACATTATAGAAAATATGACTGAAAGTATCAGTATCAGTAGTAGTAGTAGTATCTGTATCATTCTTCTTCCTGTGGCTTTACAGAAGTATATCAGTCAGCTCTGACCATATCACTTGTTATGATGTTGGGCCTAGAAGACTGGGGTTTTGGTTTAATCCCTTCACAGATTTACTGGGCAAATTATTCCATCTCTCTGTGCCTCAGTTCCCAACTGTAAAACAGGAATGATAACACTTTCTTTTATCCACACACAGTCTGCCTTGCCTATTAGAAATGGTAGCCTCTTCATGGTCTGAAGAGGTAGTTAGCGGGCTCACGGTTAGTGCTTACCCCTGATCTTGATCATAGAATCATAGAGCTGGAAGAGACCTCAGGAGGTCATTGAGTCTATCCCCCTGCACAAGGCAGGACTAATCCCAACTAAATCAACCCAGCCAGGGCTTTGTCAAGCCACGACTTAAACACCTCTAGGGATGGAGATTCCACCACCTCCCTAGGTAACCCATTCCAGTGTTTTACCACCCTCTTAGTGAAATAGTTTTTCCTAATATCCATCCTAGACCTCTCCTGCTGTAACTTGAGACGATTGCTCCTTGTTCTGCCATCCGTCACTACTGTGAACAGCCTTTCTCGGTCCCCTTTGGAATCTCCCTTCAGGAAGTTGAAGGCTGCTTTCAAATCCCCCCTCACTCTTCTCTTCTGCAGACTAAACAAACCCAAATCCCTCAGCCCCCTAATCATTTTGGTCACCCTGCGCTAGACCCTCTCCAATCTATAGTGGGAGGCCCAGAACTGGATACAGTACTCCAGATGTGACCTCACCAGAGTTGAATAAAGGGGAATAATCACTTCTCTAGATCTGCTGGAAATGCTCCTCCTAATGCAACCTAATATGTCATTAGCCTTCTTGGCTACAAGGGCACACTGTTGACTCATATCCAGTTTCTCATCCACTGTAATCCCCAGGTCCTTTTCTGCAGAACTACTACTTAGCCATTCGGTCCCCAGCCTGTTACAATGCTTGAGATTCTTTTGTTCCAAGTGCAGGACTCTACACTTGTCCTTGTTGAACCTCATCAGATTTCTTTTGGCACAATTCTCTAATCTGTCTAGGTCACTCTAGACCCTATCCCTGCATTAGGAAGAGCATTTCCAGCGTATCTACCTCTCCCCCAGCATAGTGTCATCTGCAAACTTGATGAAGGTGCAATCTATCCCCTCATCCAGGTCATTAATAATAAAATTGGTCCTAGAACAGATCCGTGGGGCACTCTGCTAGAAACCGACCTCCAACCTGACATTGAGCTGTTGATCACTACCTGTCGGGGCCTCCTGGTACTACTATAATAAAAATTTAATAAATAATCATAATAAATAAAGGTAATAAGGTTTCTTCTGTTTAAAAAAAAAAAAAAAAGTAAGGCACAGGTATTAAACTTAAACCAGAGCTACTAATGAGGCTGTAAGTCTTGTTCTTCTCCTGGCCTCTTTATTGGAATATATAGGATGAATAGATTTATAGATTTTAATTCCAGGAAGGACTATTGTTATCACCCAATCCATGTTTACATTTAATATTTAGATCAAAGTAACTATATTACTCAGAAGTGTGAAAAATCCAGATCCCTAAGAGGTGTAGTTAAGAATAGGGTTGATAAATGGCTAACTGACAAACATGCCGGTAAGTATGAGAAGGGGTGGGATCCCACAACCACACCAGGGCTGGGCAGGAGGACCTAGATTAAAACACTGTACCAGTCCCTTCCCCCTTTTAGCCACTCATTCTTTTCTAAATGGGTCATAACCACTGATTTTAACTTTCCAAACATGGTACTCTTTCCATCACCTTTAAGGAATAATGACTAAGTTGAATGTATGCTCTTTGAAGAACAATTCCAATTCCTTTTGTTTGTTAGTCAGGCTCCTAGCACTGTTGTATATGTGATTAATGAATTTCTTCTCCATGTCCTTTAGTTCCTTGATTAATTCTGTTCTCAGCATCTTGATTTTTATGCTAGATGAGAGTTTATTTCTTTCCTTTGTTTCATCTTTCCTTATGTACATTGTATAGCAACTGAAAGTCTGACAACAAGGACAAGCTCACTCAACAGAAAAAGAAAAAGGATTAAGCCTAGAGCTTTTAGAAATGTGAGACACCCCTCTGCCTGTTTCAGGGACAATAGTGAATGTGTTTTGGCAGCTATTCTTGATTCTGTGCCATTTCTATTGTGTGCCTGCAGAATCTATTTGCCAATCTTATATATCTGTTAATCTTCTCAGAATATGAAAATATCCTCTTACCCACTGTCCAGAAAGACTGCAGTGATAGCAAAGTTGCAAGATAATTTATAGGGGATAAGGCTTAATAAACTTTACCTGGTTTCCCAACAGCACTCCATTGTTGACAGTAAAGGGAAAGAAAGCTAAAGGAGAGCGAAGATTTAGAGCTATAAAAAAAGACTCAGTAAGGTTTTTATTATGTATAGTGCTCCCTCTGTTCTAGGTGCCCCAGACTGTGTTTGCTATTTAAATAGACATCATTGTTTCCCTGGGCACCCTGTATTCAAACCCTACACACTACTGTAATATTTTTTTGTTTGAAATTCCCCTTGTGAAGTATAATTTGAAAACTAAAAACATACTGGTTAATATTGTAAAATACATGTAATAATCCTACATGTGGAATTATGAATACTCACTTATATTATGCTTTAACCATTCATGGTGAGTTATATGGGCCCGTGGTGTCCCATCACCAGGAATATTCCTGGCTTAGGGCTGGGTTCCACCAAAGCTCGCCTCCTGCACCCCTATTCTTCCCTGCCCCCTGTGTTCACTGGCTCCTTGGCCACCTTGCGTGCTTTGAGTGTGTGTCCCCTGCTCCCGCCTGCTGCCCTCAGACAATTTAAAATGATCCGGGGCCCTGCCATGAGCATGGGCTGCACAGCAGGGTTAGCACAGCTACCTGCTGCTTGTGTCCATGCTGTTCCCAGCAGCTGGAGCAACACACAGCATAGAGACACCACCCCTGGGTATTTTAAACTGTCTGGGGATGGCAGGTAGGGCTGGGGGGCACACAGAGTTGGTCTAGTACCTGGAGACCCCTACTCCATCTAGGAGCTATTGCCAGAGTGGGGTGTTCCAGGTAAGTAGGGAAGCCCTCACTATCTCCCCCACTTCCTTTGTGCACCCCATTCCCTCCAGAGCCTGTACCCCTCACCCTCCAGTTCCTGAACTCCCTCCCAGGACCTCTGCACTCAGGACCCCTACCCCAGGCCAGAGCCAGCACCCAGACTCCATCCCAGAGCATACTTCCCTGGCTTTAACATCTGTGATGTCACCAAAATGTGCAAAAACCAAGCATGTCAGGAAGAGTTGATAAACAGGCTTTTTCCAGACAAAGCAAAGAGACTGACATCTCATATCAGATGTGGAGCATTCATTTGTATCAGAGGTTGCAGCAGGAAGAGAGAGTTTGAATAGTAGCAGTCTCCAGCAGGAAAGAACCAGCATGGAGCCTTATCTTCCAGATCTCATTGCTTCTATAATCATCAGGAATAAAGGAACATAACTTGGGGACATACCTGAGAATATATTTCACAGGTAAATTGAATTACAGATTGAGGGGGGAGTGAATACATAAGTTATGCTTCACATAAGGAGGAAAAGAAACCAAAAGATTTGCTCTCAATCTTTGCCTGGCCTGCCAGTAACAAGCTGTAAAGAACAGTGTGGATAAGAGAAAAAATACCTTGGACAGAGACTTTATCATGGTAGATTAGGTTTTAAACTTTTGAATGTGTGTTCTCACCTTTGTTTGTAAATATTTGATCTTAAATTTGAACTCATTTGAAACCTATCTATTTTTAACAAAAGTCTGTTTTATTTTTATTCTGAATCAATTCAGTACTGTGTTTGACTTGAAGTGGTTATTAACACCTGCTTCTACAACAAGCTGATGTGCTTTTGTCTCTTTAAAGGAGCAATGGATCTTATTACTTATCTGAATGTTCTCAGAGATGGCTCGATATTCAGAGAAGGCAGTTTTGTGGCAATGCAAAACGGGGGTTACTTTGCAACCAAGGCTTGTGCAGACCAGAACATGGCTGTGGTGTAACAAGCAAGCTGTTGGAGTAACAACTGCTAAATGAGGGCTGCTTGACACAGACACACTTATTATATGCTTGTATGCTGACTGGAAGAAATTAGACAGGGAGCTATAGCAACAGAATATTTTAAGGCATGTGGGGGTTATAGGACAAATGGTGATTCAACTTCATTGCTCTGGTTTGAACTCCAAAACATGACAATTACATAGATTAGCAATTTGGGGGAAAAGGGAGCGACAAATAAGCAAGAAGTCCAAGGTTATAACTCATGCCTTCCTTTGTGCACCCCATTCCATTAAACGTTCTCTCTGTTGTAATCAATGTTAACAAAGTGCTTTGTCACAACCCCCATGCATTCCCAGACTTTTGCCACATTCCCTTGTTTCTTTCATCCCCTTTTATGCAACATTCATCTTCCTAATTTCTAGCATGGAGTAAGAATTCAAGTTGATAAAATTATGCACTAAACTGTAGTTCAAAACATGCAATTCTCCTTCTAAAAATGATGGATGGGGAAGGCCAGGATCCCCAAAGAGTTAGTTTGGTACATGTACATAACAGAGGGAGAAATTTAGTACTAATATTGATTGATTCCAGCTGGTTTATTTTAACACTAAAGTAAAAATGAAACTAATACAAAGTAAGTTTCCCCATTTGAAGTTGGTACAACAGGAAATAGTGAAAAAGAAATGGTCAGGATGAATGCAGATGGCAATAGAATATATTCTTTCAGGGTATGTCTACACTACCAAGTTAATTCGAAATAACAGCAGTTATTTTGAATTAACTTTAATAGCATCTACACAGCCAAACCGCTATTTTGAAATGCATTCAAAATAGTGGAGCACTTATTTCGAATTTGGTAAACCTCATTCTATGAGAAATAACACCAAGTTCAAAATAGCTATTTCCAATTAAGTGCTGTGTAGACACTTAATTCGAAATAGGGGGCCTCCAGCCCTTCCCAGGTAGCCCTGGTGGCCACTCTGGGCATAACCAGGAAAATTTACTCTCCTCTTCCCCCAGTCCCAGAGCCATTAGGGGTAGACCCTGGCCACAGTGCCTGTGCTAGCTCCAAGCCTGCCAGCCCAGTGCCAGCAGTGGCCACGAGGGCCCCATATCCAGTGGCCCCAAAACATGAGCCAGCAAGCCACTGGCAGCCAGCCCTCCACCGCTCCCCAGGAGCAGTCTGCCAGCTCCCAGGAGTCTGACAGAGCCTGGAGAAGGCGGGCGCCTTCCTGGTCCAGGGTGGAGATCATGGACCTTATTCAGGTTTGGGGGGGATACTCCCAACTTCCATGATCTCAGCCCTAGACAGAGGAATGTGGCCGTCTATGGTAGGATAGCTGCCAGCCTGGCCACAAAAGGCCACATGCGAACCCAGGAGCAGGTTTGCATGAAAGTTAGGTTGGTCCGGTGAGAACCTGAGCCCTGAGCTTCCCCTCCCCTTTCTTCCTCTTGCTTCCCCCTTTCAGCTACCTCCTCCCAGGTTTCCCCCACCCCTATCCCACCCTCTTTCTTTCCCTCTCCCATCTCCTTTTTCCAAAGGGGCTCATTTCCCCCCCCCCCCAGTTTTATTCAATAATCCCATTTTCTATTTTTGAATATACGTGTCTTTTATTTGACATCAAAAAGGAGGGCTAGGGAGGGGAAAGTGGAAGAACATGAGGGCGGAATAGGGCACGAGTCCTCAGTGGGGAGGACCAGGGACGCTCTGAGGGCTCTTTGGGGTGGACACTCTCCCTCAGGGCCTCCTGGATCCTGATAGCCCCCCGATGGCTCCCTTGGGATGGTAGCCTGTGGCAAGGGCAGCTGGGCTGATGGGAACGACCCCACGAGATGCACTGGTGAGCCCAGGGGCAGCTCTGGCTCCATTGGCCGAGTGGTGTGGTGTCCCTAGTGTGGGCACTCAGGGCACTCCAAGACAGGAATGCTTTGCTGTCCCTCACCGAGGTAGACAAGCTAGCGGGGAACCCTGAGAACTGTCTGTCTGGGGTGGGGATAGGGTCCCTTTAAGCAGGGAACTCAGTTAGCTTCCATCAGCAGCCCCACACACTCAAGTCCTAACCTGATGCCCTGCCAGCACTGGTTCCAGCCAGCCTTAACTTCAGTTCAGAGTCCACTCAGTGTGGACGTGCTATTTCGAAATAGCAAAACGCTATTTTGAAATAGTTTTTGTGTATAGATGCGTTATTTTGAATTAGCTTAATTCGAATTAACTATTTCGAATTAAGTTGATTCAAAATAGTGCTGTAGTGTAGACATGCCCTTATATAAATCAAACTAAAATCAATCCTTTAATGTAAAAAGGAATAGGTTGTGAAAAAAAATCTTTGCAAAGACCATAGTTGAAAAATTGTTCTAGGCTGGATTGTGGTGGTGGAGTAGCAAAGGACTGTGTTGAGGCTTCCATTTCTAGTGAGGACCTGAAGTGACAGCACCCGTCACTGGTAAATATAAGGATGGAAAAACCTTGGATGTCCCTGGCTCTTCCCATCAGGTGCAGAAGATAGCCACCACTTTTGTTGATACATATTGCAAATTTCCAAGCACATATTGAAAATCTGAACTTTCCATACTATTACAATTAGTATATTTTTAAATTAAAAAATACTAGCTTCAATAAACAATTATTATAAGTATCTAAACTGTCCATTCTAATTACTATGAATAAAAACTAAACATATTATTTTAAATTAGTAATAATTATTGTTAAAGTTTTCTAGGGGAAAGTTTTCTTGCTTTACTTTATAGGTCTTTTCTTAACAATAGGCCCTTTGTTATATATGCATGTTTTGTTATGTGCATGTTTTGTTACCCACTCCTCCCACCCTTTGGATGCAGCATTTTAGCTCATTAACCTTTCAATAAAATGTCAAATGGATACTGGGTTCCTTTAAAGGCTTGCCAAACTTTGTGCAATCATAGGCCAGGTTTGTTGCGGACCCACTCATTCCCTACTGATATTGGGGAGGGATTAAAAGTTTGTTCAAAACCACATGAAACTCAGCAAATTAAATTTGATTAAAATTCAGAAATCAAAGCAAGATGTAGGGATTGTGCATCTACAGAAAGTGAATCAAACAGATGACAAATAACAAGGTTTAATCCCCGGAGAATGGGCCTTATAAACTAATTATGATATCTGGCTGCAGCTGGAGGGTGGTCCAGGTTTAATAAAATATGAAGACCAGCTGGGAAAGGAACAGAGTTGTAACTATAAAAGATGGGGCATCTAGAGCAGAAGGGGATTGGGTTGTCTGTAAAGGCTTGGAGGGAAGAGTTTGACTGGCTACTGAAGCTCAGGCCAGCTGTACTCAACTAGCTGATCCAAGGAAATGAAAGTGATTACAGTGATGTTAAAGCCAGGCTAGAAAATGTGGATAGGAAAAAGATGGAGGAAGAGTGAATGCAAAGGAAAAAAAAGGGGGGTAGATTCTTTAGAATCAGCAGAGAGAACAACAAATGGGAAGACAGGCATGGGACATAAGGGAAAAATTACTTAATAGTAAAATCCCTAGCTAAAGACATAAAGAAAGTAGATTTCAAATCCCTAAGGATCGCAGAGTATTCAAAAAAAATGTTGGAGAGACAGTAAGAGCTAGGAAACCACCTTCTGGAAACTTGGTGATGGAATGCAAAAGTAAAGGAAACTAGGGAAACTCTTTAAGACAAAGATATTAGAAATCTAAAAATAAATTGTCAGCCGTCCAGATCCCTATGTACTGTTTGAAATGCCAGAAGAAGAAATAAAACAAGACATAGATGAAGAAAAGGTGCTAAGAGCCTAATTAGTAGACAGGGATGTGAGAGCAAGCCCTCAATAAAGGAAAATATATTTCAAGAGGGTGTAACTTCAGTATATTAGATATTCTCCTCCATATATACCTCCTTCCTTGAGACATTACCGGTGTCAAGATTTGGTCACACAAAAGCTAATTGCAAGGGGGGAAATTATGGTACAGCAAGTGTGAAGATGCTCATTCCCATGGCCAGTGTGAGGAAAAGAAAGAACAAAAATCTTGCAGCCATGGAGAAAAAAACACAGGCCACCATATGAAGGCTGTGCTGAGGCAAAGGAAACTAAAGAAATACAACCCCTCCTCCCCCCCGCTCCAAATAATTAGCATCTCATATGTGCAAGTTGCTAGAAAGCATGTTAAAAGAGAAGGAAAAAATAGGCCAATGAGGGATAGGGATTAGTAAACAACAAAATGCTGGGAAGGAAGTAATGAGTGACATCAGCGTAAAAGGAGATGATATGCTATTTATAGAGCAAGAGTCATTGCATTTCTGATTCAAGTAAAATAAACTTGTACTTCTCAGAGAGGAAAAATCCCCAGAAACAATAAGAATTATAAGTATAGCTGTTGGAATGTATTTATGAGGGAGTAACCTATCAGTGGAATGACTCCGTGCTTTCCAAAATGAAGAAAAGGGGATGACTGTGTTTTTAGCTAGAATGCACACAGTCTTATAGGCCATGGGCTGGGATTAAAGAAACATTACTGATATTGAAAAGAAAGCCTGATATATTATGCATACAAGAGACTTGGCTAATAGAAAACCTAGACTATAAAATCACATGATATGGTAGATTTAGACATAATAGATTAATAAAAAAGTGGGAAGAATCCAAACTACCTTGAAGGAGAGCTTAAAAAGCTTACTATTGACTATAATGTTATTGAGATACTGATATAAAAAAACCTTCCTATCGCTCAAACTGTATAATGCTTATAACTCCTGCAGAAAACTAGATGCTGAGAGAATTGTAGTGTCATATGCCTGTAAATTATTTGCAGTGTTCTGATCAGTCACAACAGATTTTGGGGAAGTAGGACATATGACAATGTAAAATATTGTGCAATTTTTGAAGATGATAATGTAATAACCTTAAATGATGGAATATATGCCAGTTTAATTCAGCAGATAGAAGCCTTTCTTGGCTAGACTTGAGAATAGCTTCTAGTAACATATGTATGAGAAATGTAAGAGAGAAGAGAATGGATAGTGACCACTTCCTGATGGTAATTACTTTTTATGGAAAAAAAGGGAAGAAGGAGAATCTGTGAAACTACAGACTTGACAGTCTCACCTCAGTCCCTGAAAAAATCATGGAGCTGATCTTTAAGGAATCAATTTTGAAGCATTTGAAGGAGAGGAAGGTTACCAGGAATAGTCAACATGGATTCATCATGGGCAAGTCATTCCTGACCGACCTGGTTGCCTTCTATGATGAAAATGGAAAATATTATGCAATTTTTGAAGATAAATGGGGGGTGGATATAGGGAAATCAGTGCACATGTCATACCTTGGCTTTAGCAAAGCTTTTGTTACCATCTCCCACAGTATTGTCAGCAGGTTAGAGAAGAATGGCCTGTATGAATGGACTATACTGTGGATAGAAAGCTGGCTTGATTATCAGGCTGAATGGAAAGTGATCAATAGCTCAATGATCAAGCAGAGTGCCCCAAAGGGCAGTTACTGGGCTGGTTTTGTTTAACATCATCATTAATGATCTGGATGATGGGCTGTATTGCATCCTCAGCATGTTTGTGGATGACACTAAGCTGAGAGGAGAGGTACATACTCTGGAGGCTAGCAGGTCCAGAGTAACCTAGATAAATTGGAGGATTGGCCCAAAAGAAATCTGATGAGATTCAATAAGGACAAGTTCAGAGTCCTGCATTTAGTACATGAGATCCTTCTGTCCTGCAGTAGAGGATTATAGAAGACAAAGGCATATTGGGCTTTATTAGAAAGAGCATTGCCAGTAGATCAAGGGAAGTGATTATTCCCTCTTTTTGGCTCTGGGGAGATCACATCTGGGCTGTGCCTAGACTGGCCAGTTTTTCCGGAAAATCAGCCGCTTTTCTGGAAAAACTTGCTAGCTGTCTACACTGGCCGCTTGAATTTCCTCAAAAGCAATGACTTCCTACTGTAAGAAATCAGTGCTTCTTGCAGAAATACTATTCTGCTCCCGTTCAGGCAAAAATCCCTTTTGCACAAAGCTTTTGTGCAAGAGGGCCAGTGTAGACAGTTCAGATTTGTTTTCCATAAAAAAGCCCCGATCGCGAAAATGGCAATCAGGGCTTTTTTGCGCAAAAGCGCGTCTAGATTGGCACGGACACTTTTCCGCAAAAAGCGCTTTTGCAGAAAAGCGTCTGTGTCAATCTAGACTCTCTGTTCCGAAAATGCTTTTAACGGAAAACTTTTCCATTAAAAGCATTTCCGGAAAATCATGCCAATCTAGATGCAGCCCTGGAGTATTGCATCCAGTTTTTCTCTCCCCACTACAGAAAGGATGTATTACAAATTGGCCAGCAGAGAACAAAGAATATAATTAGAGTACTGAGGCACATGATTTATGAGGAGAAGCTAAAGGAACTGGGCTTATTTATTCCACTCAAGAGAAGAGTGAGGGAGGATTTAATAGCAGTTTTCAACTGCCTGAAGGGGGATTCTGAAGATGGAGCCAGGCTATTCTGAGTGGTGGCAAATGACAGAACAAGAAGCAGTAATCTAGAGTTTCAGTAAGGGAAGTTTAGGGGGAAAAACCTATTTCACTAGGAGGATGGTGAAGCACTAGAATGGGTTATTTTGTGTTACCTCCCAGCTCTGTGTTTTTGGGGAAGCAGGGCAAAGTATTCATGGAAGATTATCTGCCCCCCACCATCTTCACTAGGCGTCTGCTTGAACTAACCCAAAGCAATGGAAAGTCAGAGGAAGATATACCTAAACACCCCTAGACAAAGGTGATTAAGATTAAGATCCAGTCTCATCTGCATTGAAGATAGGACAGAAAGACATCTTCATTCTGTATACTAAGGGAGAACGGTGCTTCAAAAGCAAGAATCGTCCTGAACTGAAGGATAGGACTGCCTCATGGGAAATCTCTACTCAAGATGCTTATGGCCCCATGCCTCCTCACACCCAGATCAGTAATTAGACCTATTTTAGTAATAAATCCTTTATTGCTATCCAAAATACTGAAACTGCCTAATTTCATTACGGGATCTCTCAAAGGAACACCATCCTTAGCCAGGAATCATTAGTCTCTTTTGTCTGATCTAAGTCAAACAACTTTTGAATACTTCCTTAAGCCATCAGTTTACCCATAAACAAATCTAGTGTGTCCTCCCTCCTCCTCCAAACCATTGTTGATTCCCTACAAAACCCCCTACCCATACTCAAATTAAAGTGTTCTGATGCCTGGATCTAAACTCTGAATTAGTTCCATTGGGACTTCATCTTCTCCTTACTGAAGATACTAGGGACTCTGTTCTGCCTGTCTCCAACACTCTGGACCCCCAGCTACCATCACCATCTGGGAACCCCATTCAGATCAAGCTTCACAGAGTGGTGAGATCTCTCTCTCTCTTTTCCCCCCTCCCTCTCTCTAAGTATAGCCTCTTGACCTGCCTTATCAGCTGTGGCTTGCTAGCCCAAACATTTGTAATCAGATTTAAGTTAGATTTAATACTGTAACTGTTTTATTCGTTTGGCTTCCTCTGTATGGTTACTGCCTAGAAATAAATAACTTTCATTGTTGCTGGTTGCTTTTCTCTCTCTCTCCCTTTGGGGGTGTTTTGGCTCCCCATTCACCCTGCAACAATGTTCCTTATACCTAAGCCTGTACCTTGTATCCCTGTATTTCCCAAAAATCCTGTGGGGTTTGCTTCCCAGGTGGGTTACTAAAAGAATGGTCGTGGTGTCTAAGTGGGGATAGGGAAGTGCTGAACCTGGGGGGCATACAAAGGTGGCAGTTTAAAGTGCTGTTTAACCCCAGTCCACTGAGTCCAAGGGCACATGAGGGTCGCTGCTTGGCATTACTGTGCAGCCCAGACAACTGAACCCAAGAACATATAAGGAGTCAGCTTGTGAGCACCGATTAACTGGTTCTCTCAGTTGTGCTCTGGTAGTGTATTAGAGTATGTGCATGTTCAACTGATTTGAGGGTGGGAAGAACTCTGTCTTGGAGAACCTAATCCTGCAGGAGAGCTTCTTTGGGAGGGAACTGGCAGAAGGGAGAAGTAAAGCTACATATGAAAACACAAGTAACACAAGTAGCACTCCAATAAAATTATTAACTCCCTGCCCCAGAAGAGTAACCCTAATAAATAAGCATACCCCAAAGCAACAGGTAAATTTGGGAGGTGGTAGAATCTCTATCATTATTGGTTTTTAAGGCCTGAGTTGGACTAAAAGATCTCTCTTCCAACCTTGTGATTCTACAAAAAAGAAATATTGAAGATGACATTAGTATTCCTACTTGGAAATTAGAAAAGGTAAATTAGAAACTCTTTAGACACAAATGTGAGGACTTTGGATGTGAGCAGTGTAAAAGTGAGGATACTAAGCAATTTTTTTAATGTTACTAAGGGAATTAAAAAGGCAGCCTGCCTAACTGTTCCAAGTAATCAACTGTGATTAAAATAGAAAACGTGCATTATGGTAATAAAAAAAGGAAGACAAAGCAAAATTCATGCTAAACAGGAAGGACTTCATGATGTATCAAAAAAAGTAAGTCAGCTATACAAAGGTCTATGAAAAGGGCAAAAATGAAAAAAAAAAAAGCTGGAGGAAATACCAAGAGTAAATAAAGATATCAATACATTTGAGCTGTACAAGGAACTGTAGAAAATGAATGGCCTATCGAGTAAGGACATTACATTGAAACTTGCCCTTTCAGTTGAAGTCCATAGAGTAATAAGCTCCAACAAAAAAAAAAGTGGAAATTTTAGCAGTCACATTTCAAAAAGTCACTAATGAGGATCAGAGGATAGAAATTAGGGAAAGGAAGAGAATATTCCTTAATAATAATTATGAATTGAAGAGGTAGAAAGAGGATGTAGATCTTATTTTAAATGGAAACTTTGCTTTGAGGGAATTGCAAAAGGTGGTTATAAGAAGCAAAACCATCACACCAAGCAAGCACAAAATAAATAAGCTTTGAAATGGCCAGACAGATAAGTGTATGTCTACACTATGGGACTGTCACATAAAGAGTCATATGTGGTCCCTTCAGCTTAGCAGGTCTGGGATGGAAGTTTCCATCCCTGCTGTACCCAGCTTAGCATAGCCTGGAACCCTGCAAGCACAAACAGCAGCTGGGTGTTATCAGCTTTAAACCATGCCTTGAGCTGGGAAACTACTAAATGGTAAACAAGTTTGACCCCAGTCTCAGCTCATATGAGTGATAAGAATGGCATTGAGCCAGTACACGCACACCCATAAACAACTGTAGTATAACTAGTTTAGGGAGTCCTGTGCCCTGTGAGTCTCACCAGGGACCTAAACCTCAGAGGGTGCCCTGGATTTCCACAGCTGGAGCCACATCCACTGCGGCCTAGTGTGAGGTGACAGGAACGGGACTCCCGCAGACTGAAGGGGCGTAAGTATTTCCAAGTGCCTGTTGCTCGCTTTTATGCATTGTTCTGCCTATGCTTATTGACATATTACTTTGCAGTAGCTGTGTAACCATCTGGCAGTATTAAGCCTGTAATAGTAGTGATGTAGTGAGATTAATAAAAACAACTATCCCTAATCGACTCTGTCTTTAAGCGAATCTACAATCCTGTTGGGCCCTGGCCCTGTGAGTTGACAAGGACAAAGTCAAATTAAGATGCACTACTTTAGCTATGTTAATTGCTTAGCTGAAGTTGAAGTATCTTAACTTTGCTTTTGGCACTGTCTGTGGTGCAGGAAGTCAAAGGAAAAATACTCTTCCTTCAACTTCACTTACTCCTCATGAAAGCGGTGTTACTGGCATTGATTGGAGTGCCCCTCTCACTTTGGATGAGCTGTCATAACTAGACTGCTAATTCGAACCCTGGAAGATCGACAGCAGCAGCTTCGATCTTCCTCTGTAGTGTTGATGTACCCTAGTTAACAAAGACCTATGGGTAATATTAAAATTATAAAGTGCCATATTGGGGGAAAAGGGGAAATATCTAGGGAGTGGAAATATGCAAGTATTGTTCCAGTTATGAGATGAGGCAAAATGCACTTTAGGCCTAAGAAAATACATACTAACTGCCCTTACAACATGTGTAGGTAAAACTATGGAAAAACTGGTGACAGAGAGATTAGTAGAAAAACTTAGGGTGTGTTTACACTGCACCATTATAGTGAGAGCATTATTTTGAAATAACAATGCGTGCATCTACACAGCCATTCAATTATTTTGAAATAATTTTGAAATAATGGACGGCTTATTCTGAAATCTGTAAACCTCATTCTATGAGGAATGATGCCTATTCTGAAATAGCTATTTCAAAATAAGGTGTGTAGACGCTCCATGGCTGCTATTTTGAAATAGCCTCTCACCAGGTTCATTCTAAGTTATTCCTTCCCAGTGTCTCCTGGGGCTCTAAATCAAGATAGAGGCTGTGAAGGCTAGGACTATAATAGAGTTTAAAGAGAAGCTAGATAATTTCATGGAGGTTAGGTCCATAAAAGGCTATTAGCCAGGGGATAAAATGGTGTCCTTGGCCTCTGTTTGTCAGAGGCAGGAGAGGGATGGCAGGAGACAAATCGCTTGAGGGTCTTCAGTCCACCCTCTCTGGGGCACCTGGTGCTGGCCACTGTCAGAAGACAGGATACTGGGCTAGATGGACCTTTGGTCTGACCCAGTACGGCCATTCTTATGTTCTTATAGCTTGTCTATATTAGGGAAGCCTGCCTTGGACTAATTTTGAGGATTCCCTGCAGTGTAGATGTGCTATTTTGGTCTAACTATTCTGGAATAGCTTATTTCGAAATAAGTGTGCAGTGTAGACGTACCCTTAGAAATAGGTTCATAGATGGAATTCACAGCGGGTTCTAAAGAGGTAGGAGTCTGCTTATATCACCCAGAAGCACAAAAAAGCTTGACAACCAACAAATACAGTATATTTTTTACGGGCATTGAAAAAATGTTTATACCAATGTGTTACAGAGAGAAGGAATATTATATAAAATTGGCAACTATAGGTATTGTTGGAAGAATGTACAGATGGTTAAGGGATTTCCTAAGCAAAAGACCCATTCAACTCCAGGTAGGGAAAGCCTTTTTCATCAAGTATTATGCTACAGAAGGAACTTCATGAGTAGTATCATTAGCATAACTCTTTTTCAAATAACTGACCTTCCAAAACAGATGAGTGCAGGAATGAGTATTACATTACTTCCTGATGACTGCCATAGGGCTAAATCAGAAACCCTGGAAGTGCCACCAAACAGAATCATTGATGCACTTCAGAGTGTACAGAATAAGGAAACAGGAGCAGCTTTAAGTTCTCATTTGACAAAACATGGGAAATTACTTTCACAACAAGAGCAATTCAAAAAGAGATACAATGTTATATAAAAGACCAGAAAATAAGCATAGTGGAAAAAGCACACATTCTTAGGTATGCTATTTGATTAAAAGGTCACCTGGAGAGATCACACTGAAAAGATTTTAAGTGCAAAGGAAGAATTGTTTACTTAAAATTACATCTGGAACTTCCCGGGGAGTGGACAAGAAAATGGTGCTAATGCTATAAGAGCATTAATCCAATCTATTATTGTATATAGCTTTGGGCCTTGAAAACAAGCCTGAGAAAACTTGACTCTATCCAGGCATCAGATTAAAATGTCTTCATTACTGTCTGTATGTCAAGAGCAGATGGAGAAATTCCTGTCTCTCTTAGAATGATGCTTCTGTACCTTTTCAGCCAAAGCATTAAATAATAGTGAAGATGATACTAAGCTAATGTATATTGATTGTTTGGAATTAAGTGGAGACTGGACAGGACAAAAACTCAAAATTCGTCATGTAAAGGGTAAATAAGTGGATTAAGGCTCTCAGTGATATGTGTGGCTTAACAGAGGCCAAAAATCAATAGTTTTGGGAAAATATTTTAACATTGGAAAATCACTCCCGCACCCCAACTTGAAGACATGGAATTATAAAATAAAATAAACCAAAGGAGGAGAATGATAAATATAGAAGATACAATAAGTAATAGATCTGTGATAAGTAGGGACACTTGTCAAATGTACATTGATAGCTCCAGAGAGTAAGGAACCTTTAGAGTAGGAACCGGCTTGCTTTGTGCCACTATTCTAACTCAAAAGCATAACTTTGACTTTGTCTCTAGGGCTGAGCTACTGGGATACTGCTGGCACTAACTTAGGCCTTAGATATCTGGCCAGCTGCCATGGCCATTCTGTCTGATTCCTTATAATGGTGTGTGACGGGGCGGACAGGCCCCGCACTAACGAGCAGGAGGTAGCTCAGGCCCAGCTGGCAGAGAAGGCCCCGCCCCTCCGACCCTGCTGGGCATGCTCCCAACAGCGGCCGGGTATAAAGGCAGGAGGAGCCCAGCAGGCAGGGAGGCCCCAGGGAGAAGGAGGAGACCAGGCCGGACCGGAGTTCTTGCAGTTGCTGGGTCCAGAGTCGTCGCCCGCGCTGAACCGGGACACGGAGAAAGCAGCCGCTGGCCCTGAGTGGCAGGAGCGCGCCCTCAACCCCGACAGGTACTGCCTGAGAGGCGAAGGGGCCCGGGGGGAACCAGGGCGTGGTAGGAAGCAGCCCAGGGCAAGGGATACACAGTTTGGCTCGGCGTGTATCGGCCGGATCCCCCGCCAAGCCGGCAGGAGCCATAGACCCTGCCTAAAGGGCCCTGGGCTGGGACCCGGTGGAGAGGGAGGGCCCGGGTCCCCCTACCACCCGTTTTCCCCTACCCTGGACAAACAGACCCCGGGCCAGGGGAGGCTTCGCAGAGCAACTAGGCCTCTGCTACCGTATATGCCCTGATAGAAGGGCCGAGACTTTTGTGTTGAGACTTTGCTACCGTATATGCCCTGATAGAAGGGCCGAGACTTTTGTGGTGGGACTTTGCTACCATATATGCCCTGATAGAAGGGCCGGGGCCTGGGCCTAGGGACTCTGGAGTACCGTATAGGCCCGGTCGGAGGGGGCCGAGCCCCGGGACGGGGGCGTACCCCTTGACATGGTGCAGGCACCATATGGTAAGTCTGACAGCAGAAATTATATGCTTAATGAAATATTACTGTTAACTGAATTGGTGCAATTGGATATGACTGTAGTAATAGCACATGTAGGTGGCAACGAATTGGCAGACAGTGTAGTGGGGAAGGGGGAACTTCCATATTGAATGGATACATGTCACCTCAGGAAGAGAAGCGGAGATAAAATTTCTCAATGGCTTAAATGACTGCTTCTTGGAGCAGCTGGTGCAGGAACCCACAAGGGGAGAGGCAATTCTCGATTTAGTCCTGAGTGGAGTGCAGGATCAGGTCCAGGAAATAACTGTTACAGGACCGCTTGGGAATAGTGACCATAATATAATAACATTCAACATTCCTGTGGTGGGAAGAACACCTCAGCAGTCCAGCACCCTGGCATTTAATTTCAAAAAGGGGAATTACACAAAAATGAGGAGGTTAGTTAAACAGAAATTAAAAGGCACAGTGACTAGAGACAAATCCCTGAAAGCTGCATGGAAACTTTTTAAAGACACCATAATAGAGGCTCAACTTAAATGTATACCCCAAATTAAAAAACATAGCAAGAGACCTAAAACAGTGTCACTGTGGCTTAACCACCATGTAAAAGAAGCAGTGAGGGACAAAAAGGTATCTTTTAAGAAGTGGAAGTCCAATCCTATTGAGATAAATAGAAAGGGACATAAACACTGTCAAATCAAGTGTAAAAATGTAATAAGAAAAGCAAAAAAAGATTTTGAGGAACAGCTAGCCAAAAACTCAAAAAGAAATAACAAAATATTTTTTAAGTACATTAGAAGCAGGAAGCCTGCTAAAAAACCTGTGGGTCCCCTAGATGATCAAGCTATAAAAGGAGCAATCAAGGACGATAAAGCCATTGCAGAGATACTAAATGATTTCTTTGCTTCAGTCTTCACGGCTGAGGACGTTGGGGAAATTCCCGAATCTGCACCGTCCTTTGTGGGTGGTAAATCTGAGGAACTGTCCCAGATTGAAGTGTCATTAGAGGAGGTTTTGGAACAAATAGAAAAACTTAATGTTAACAAATCTCCGGGACCGGATGGCATTCATCCAAGGGTTCTAAAAGAACTCAAATGGGAAATTGCTGAGATATTATCTGTAGTTTGTAACCTATCCTTTAAATCGGCTTCCGTACCTAATGACTGGAAGGTAGCCAACGTGACACCAATATTTCAAAAGGGCTCTAGAGGCGATCCTGGCAATTACAGACCGGTAAGTCTAACTTCAGTACCGGGCAAATTAGTCGAAACAATAGTAAAGAATAAAATTGTGAAGCATGTAGAAGAACATAATTTGTTGGACAAAAGTCAACATAGTTTCTGTAAAGGGAAATCCTGTTTTATTAATCTATTAGAGTTCTTTTAAGGGGTTAACAAGCATGCGGATAAGGGGGATCTAGTAGATATAGTATACTTGGATTTTCAGAAAGCCTTTGACAAGGTCCCTCACCAAAGGCTCTTGTGTAAATTACATGGCCATCGGATAAGAGGAAAGGTCCTTTCTTGGATTGAGAACTGGTTAAAAGACAGGAAACAAAGGGTAGGAATAAATGGTAAATTTTCAGATTGGAGAGGGGTAAACAGTGGTGTCCCCCAAGGGTCAGTCCTGGGACCAATCCTTTTCAACTTATTCATAAATGATCTGGAGAAAGGGGTAAGCAGTGAGGTAGTAAAGTTTGCAGATGATACAAAACTGTTTAGGATAGTCAAGACAGAAGCAGACTGTGAGGGACTCCAAGATGATCTCACCAAACTCAGTGATTGGGCAGCAAAATGGCAAATGAAATTTAATGTGGATAAGTGTAAAGTAATGCACATTGGGAAAAATAACCCCAACTATACGTACAGTATGATGGGGGCTAATTTGGCTACGACAAATCAGGAAAGGGATCTTGGAGTTATCGTGGACAGTTCTCTGAAAACTTCCACGCAGTGTGCAGCGATGGTCAAAAAGGCAAATAGGATGCTAGGAATTATTAGGAAAGGGATAGAAAATAAGACACAGAATATCTTGCTGCCCCTGTATAAAACTATGGTACGCCCACATCTTGAATACTGTGTACAGATGTGGTCTCCTTACCTCAAAAAAGATATTTTGGCTTTGGAAAGGGTTCAGAAAAGGGCAACTAAAATGATTAGGGGTTTGGAACGGGTCCCATATGAGGAGAGGTTAAAGCGACTGGGACTTTTCAGTTTAGAAAAAAGGAGACTGAGGGAGGATATGATAGAGGTCTATAAAATCATGAGTGGTGTGGAGAGGGCCGATAAAGAAAAGTTATTTATTAGTTCCCTAAATAGAAAAACTAGAGGTTACCAAATGAAATTAATGGGTAGCAGGTTTAAAACGAATAAAAGAAAGTTCTTCTTCACACAGTGTGTAGTCAACCTGTGGAACTCCTTGCCAGAGGAGGCTGTGAAGGCTAGGACTATAATAGATTTTAAAGAGAAGCTAGATAATTTCATGGAGGTTTGGTGCATAAAAGGCTATTAGCCAGGGGATAAAATGGTGTCCTTGGCCTCTGTTTGTCAGAGGCTGGGGAGAGATGGCAGGAGACAAATCGCTTGATCATTGTCTTCGGTCCACCCTCTCTGGGGCACATGGTGCTGTCCACTGTCGGTAGACAGGATACTGGGCTAGAAGGACCCAGTACGGCCGTTCTTATGTTCTGAACTATTGAGCATGAATGAGGAAGGAAATCTACTTGAAACTAGGTGTGGTGCTATACTCACACTCAAGCAGCATACTAATTGATATAGGGAAGCTGTATCTGCTTAGAAGTGGTTTTATATTGCTCTGTGTAAACTAGATATTCCAGGCAGCTATAGATCTGTGGCAACTCAATTAGGGATTGGGAAGTTTATTGTAGGGATTGTGGTTTTTGGAGGTTTGTGAGACAATGGGTATTCTGGGGTTTACCCAGGGGTGGTTGGCATAAGATCCATTACAGAAACAATGGCTGGTTTTGAGAGGAAGTGGTTTGCAAACTTTGCAGGGCTATTGTTGAACTTATATCACAATAGTTTGCTCACTACAAGGAGAAAATATCTATATGAACAGAAGAAGATACTATTTTAGCATTCTGCAGAGCCTTGTGGGTCACAGGGGCAGATTCATGAACACTCATTCTAGGGTGCACTGGAAAGGTTTATGAGGACATCAGGGTTGTTTGCAATGGTGGAAGTTGGAACTTTATTCTCCAGGTGTAAAATTGTTCTGTATGGTGAATTTGAAACATCTGTTTTGGGGAACACTGCATATCCACTGATGACTCGGCTAATGAAACCTTAAGTGTAGAGTTCAATTTCAAATGCAGTAACTGCACAATTGCCATGGAATGTGCATTTGATAGGCTGAAAACTCATTGGAGATGCTGACAGATAAGTCTGTAATGCAATGTGAAAAATGTTTTTAGAATATTGTGCTGCACACTCCCCAATATTTGTGAGGATAAGGAGGATATTTCCATTTGGAGTGGGCTTAGGACAAGTCTGGTTTTTGAACTGTTTACAGGTAGCCAGATCCAACCTACATGCACACAGGTTCTAGTGGACAAAAGAAATTAGGAATGTTATACATGCACACAGCACAGCACAGCAGGGGGAGAAAGCATAATAGCAGCCTTTTGTCTATGCTAAGAGACACCTTACCATCCTTTTTTCTACTTGCAGTACACGTAAATGAGGGAAAATATATAGACACTTATGAACCTATATAGCTTTGTAATTCTGTGTTCCATTTCAAATTGTTATTAATATGCTCTGTTAACTGCTCTCATGTGTCAGTGCACATATTATATAAGGGAATTATTGTGGGGAAACCACATTGTGCTACCAGCTTGATGTTGGTTAACTGCTGTTGATGGTGGTGCATTGTTATGCACTCACTGTTGCTGCTGTCATTAACACCTATATAAAAGGCTTTTCGTATGTTTAGATTATTAGAATCATTATTCAGGTGGGAGTGTAATACTTTTGGCCATTGTTATTTTATTTTGGTGGGTAACATATAAAACTCCATTTACAAGTATAATGGGACCCCTCTTTGATGCAGGGTATGCAATGATTTCAGGGTTCTCTTTACATTGGTGAAGGGTGCATTAGCACTTACTTTGCACATCCAGCCTATAGATTACAGCCTATACTGGAACAGGACACTAAACTCCAAGAAGCTCTGGGAGACAGACCCATAGTCTCCTACAGACAACCACCTAACCTCAAGATGATTCTTACCAACAACCACAGGACATATCACACTAATACCAACCCTGGTACTTTCCCTTGCAACAAACCCCGCTGCCAGCTTTGTCTACATATTCACTCTGCTGACACCATTATTGGGCCTAACCAAGTGAGTTATAAGATCAAGAATACATATTCCTGCGCCTCCAGAAATATAATCTATGCTATCATGTGCCGAAAGTGTCCGTCTGCTATGTACATTGGACAAACGTCTCAGACACTTTGTCAAAGAATCAATGCCCACAAAACAGACATTAGACAGGATCACAAAGAAAAAACAGTTGCTTGTCATTTCAACCAGAAAGGACACTGTCTGAATGACCTGCTAACCTGCATCCTACTTCAGAAGACATTCAAATCTGCACTTGAAAGGGAATCCTCTGAACTGGCATTCATGCTAAAATTCAACACTCTCCGCAGGGGAATTAACAAAGACTCCAACTATCTTACCCATTACAAAGATAGCTTCCCCAATTATCACCTCTAATACTATTAACTCACAGACATTTCCCCTTCCCCACCTCTAATATCATTAACTCACTGGCATTCACCTTCCTTCCCGCCCCCCTACAACCCCCTTCTGTTCTGTAATGTGATTTGTCCTTTTCATGTGTGTTCATTTTTTTAAAATTGTATCCTTTGGTATATATGGTTGTGACTATTTTCTTCCATTATTTGATCTGAGGAAGTGGGTCTGGCCCACGAAAGCTCATCATCTAATAAACCATCTTGTTAGTCTTTAAAGTGCTACATAGTCCTGTATTTTGTTTGCACATCCAGTGTTTGAAGTACTTTACAAAATAACACTTTTCAGTGCTTAATTAAAAACCCCTTTTAAAAAAGTGCTACCTGTGGAATTGATCCTCAAATCACAATACACTTTTTGTGTGCTTTCATGTCTTTGCTTTGTTTCTGAAGTGCCACATCTTTACAGATCATTGCTTATAGGAGTGCTTGAACATTTGTAAAGTGCTTATGAGGAGGTCTGAGAGGAAGAACTTTATTCACTATGGTCAGTGATAATGTGGAATTGCAGCCCTTGTAAGTTATAAGTAATACCCGTAGAGACTCCCTTAATCAGTTACATAGCTTGAAGTGGGAGAATGGGTTTGTTGCATCAAATTGATAGATACCATATGATTGTCCTTATGTTATGGGATTGTTGTTTGATTTTTTGGTTAAATGTTCAACAAACACATTAACAAAGATAAATCTACAGTATATGCTTCTTTGAGTGGGTTGCACTGTATAAATAGCAGTGCAGACAGTGAGGCAAGGCTCAGGTAAGTAAAGACGCACCAGAAGGTATGTGGATATACTCAGATATATACCATACTTGGCTCCTTACTTGCCCAAGTGGTGCCTCCCCATCTACACTACTATTTTTAGCAGCATAATATCCTGTGGCAAGAACCATTCCCTGCCACAGGAACAGGCTGTGTCAGGGAAGTCAACAGAAAAAGGCACAGCCTTGACAGGCCCAGGGACACAATTTATTCTAATTTGCAAAGTGTTTACAAAAACTTGCTTTTTGTGAGTGCAGACTCTTTGCTTCTGGTGCACTGATTTATAACTCTATTTCTCCTGAATGATAAAGTGAGTGAGACGTCTTATTGGGCAAATTTCTGTTAGTGTGAGAGACAAGCTTACACACGTCAGGGAAATTTACTCAGAATGCCACAGCTAAAAGAAGTTGGTCCAATAAAAGAAATGATCTCACCCACATTGTCTCTCTAATATCATGGGACCAACAGGGCTACAACGCTGCATACAATATTCCTCTTCAGCAATATTTCTGCGTAGGGTTCATCATGAGGAGGAAAGGGAAGGGGAACTTTGGAATTTGATAAGAGGATGTGGTGAACACTGCTATGGCTTCAGTGATGAATGCCCCAATACACAGACACAAAGCAATGCATGCCACATTAAACAGAGCAGCAAACATAATTACACCTGACTTCAAATACCTTCTGTGTTAGTGCTGACTGTCTTGCTGGACAATGAGGCTGTTTGGGCTTACAAGGACACTGTGAACTACTTCAGGCATAATGCTAAAGGTGTTTGACAGTGTACAATATGCATGACAGATTGATTGTTGCAGTCCCTGGCTCCCCTAGTACAGGAACTTCATGTTCTGCACTGCTTTGCTATTCAATGGATATCTGCCCTCACTAACCTCTCTTAGATGTCACCATAGAGGTGAATATTCCTGCTGCGCCATCTGAAATCATGGAGCATTCTGCCCAGATGTGGTTGAGCATCTGGATATAGTTGAAACAAAACCATGCATTGACATGTTTACCGTGGCTAATGAACTCCAAGGGTTTCATGTTAGCTGAGCATTGCAGTAATCCTTCTATTTAAGCATGCAACCAAATATTTAAATAGATTTTGTTCCTATCAGAAATTAATCTGAATAACTCAAAATCTTAAAGCTAATTTTAGTTATATTTTATATCTACTCTGGAGCTTCTCACAGTATGGTAAGGGTTTAGAATGTTAGAACATAATTATATGAATATGAAAATATTTTAAATATACTTATAATGTGTAAGACAATTATGGGCCTTAAATTTCTGTGATAATTTACTGCTTTGATTAGAACTAATAGTGAGCCTTGTGGAAATGAAAACAGATGTTATCTCCAGTCTTCCATTATTTCCCCAAGGCAAATTTCTCCTCTGAACTGCACTTTATACTACTTATCTGCAGTGCAGGTTGCTATTATATATTCTACACTTGTTCCATGTTCAGAACTCCCAGAGATCTGCTGTGCTGATCACACAAAACTGTTTTGCCTTGAATATTGTTAACATTGTCATGTTTTAAGAAAGAAAATGTTGCTAAATTTGTAAAATAGAAAGCTAATTTTAATGATTAGTAGGACAGACTAAATAGGTCATCTAATCTCCTAACACTATTCACTACTTGTCCAATATTATGATATGAGGCACTTTCATTGCTGAACAATTGAAACACAAGATCTTAACATAATTCAGATGAGAACTTTAATACAGATATGGCATAGTGATAGCAACATTTGGGATTATATTTGTTCTCTTGAGTATCATTGCATTTTAATTTTAGGATTCAGCAGAACAGTAACTGGAAATAAGTCTCAAAGGCATAGCCATGTTAGTCTGTAAGGGTATGTCTAGGCTGCAGGGCTATTTCAGGATACCTCCAGTATCCCTAAATAGCTAACCTATGTCCAAGGAATGCATCGCAATTTCGATTTTTTTTCAAAATAACAGATAAGCTATTTCAACATCCCTGTAGACCTCGTTTCACAAACAATAAGAGATGTTTCTAAATAGTGGTTTATTTTTAAATTTGGCACCGTGTAGATGCACCAAATTTCAAAATAGCCTATTTCAAAATAAAATAGAAAAAAAAGATACCCAATTTGCATAGTGCAAATTTGGTTTCTTATTTAGATTTTACAGTGAAGTCTAGATGTACCCTTACTTTTTAAAAACAATGAGTAGTCCTGTGGCACTTTAGAGACTAACATGCGCTATAGTGGGCAATAGCGGGTTTTGTAGTATGGGTCCAGGTTTGCTGAACACGTTGGGGTTTTCATGTAGTCTTATAACCTATGCCCCTCTCCCTCCTTCCAGACTCCATATAATATACAGAGGCTCATTTTCCTTGTACTTTCCAAAGTTGCTTCCTCTGTAGGCTTGAGTTTGGGGACAGCAAACTCCTCTGCCACCAATAATAGAAGCACCATGGGATGGGAGGGAAGAAAGAGCCACTCTACTAGGATTAGGGTTAGGCTCAGCCTGAATAGCCTAATGTAGCTCAGCCTGAATATAGCCTATTCGTCTTTCCATCTGGGGGCTGGGCTTTCTAGAGGATCAGGAAATCTGATAGAGAGGGGAGAAGAGGTCTGCCAGAGGGATTGTTGCCCTGTTCTCTGAACAAGGTATGGGCTACCCCAGTGTTTCTCACAGGGGTCCACAAAACCACTTTGAGACAGCTGCTAACTGGCTGCAGCAGTGTGTTTATTTACCAGTGCTGTGGCCATGGAGTCTGGAGGCTCCCATGAGCTCCTGTTTGCCATTTGCAGCCAAGGGGAGCCACGGAAAGTGGAGGCCTGGCCCATGCTACTTCCTGCTGCTACCCTTGGCTGCAAATAGCAAACTGGAGCCAATGGGAGCCCAGGACTCTGTGGCCACGGCAACAGTAAATAAACACAATGGCACAGGTTACCAGCTGTCTCAGAGTGGTTACTCAGACTACTTTGAGAAACACTGGGCTACACCAACATATCTGAAAGGCCATTTGGCACACTGATCTGCCCGGCTACCTTCTGAGGGCAGAAGGGAGAGAGAACTGCATACAGGGGGAAAATGGGACTTCATGTTAAAAAGAAACTCACAAGATATACTGGTGGTTACCTGGGCAAGTAATTATGTGTACTAGGTCAGTGCTCCTATTTATTCCTGCCTCTAGTGCATCACATCATTGTTTCTTAACATTTTGGCTCTAAATGTCATTTTAAAATGTTATATTTTAAAATAACATTTGTAACAATTAGCACGAGCTGTAGAGACTTTTTCATTCTTCCAACACTTTACATAACTTAACCACTTCATAGCATTACATATAGTCGAAAGGAAATTATTTTTTCAGGTTGCTTTGAACTTGAAACTAAAATGGTTCAAAGACTAGGAAAACTCACAGAAAATGCAGTCCCATGATTCAGTACAAATAGTGCCACAGTTTATTCTGGAGATTAAGTGTTTTGTTATGCTCTCCAAATTTAATTATACAGTAAGAATTGGGGACTTAATACTTAAGTTCCCTGTGTATGACTATAAATGACACATAATGTACAGCTTACTTTATTGTAAAGGTAAATTATTATAAAGAAAACTGTCCTGTTTACCTCTATCTCTACTAACACCTACTGTTCCATAGATTTAGCAGTAAATATGGGTGAAATGATGCTTATTCTTTTTTTCCCCTTAACATTCACAAATGCATTAAATTTTCCCCTGCTGCAGTGCGGATCATTAGATTTCAAAAATGTTTAGATGAATACAAGTCATGAGCTAAGAACTATGGAGATCAAAGTCATTTACTCCTGTCCACTTCTATACCACATGAAAGAAAGTAACTTTCAAAACTTCAAGGGAAAAGCTCATAAGCTTTGACACAGATATATCTGTCATCTCTGGAGACTTATTCCAGAATTAAAATATTTAAAAAGAATGACGACTTGCTGTGATTCCTGACTAATGGGAGGTATAATAAAACTTTACATGAATGCATCATACAGTCATTTTTCTTCCCAGCATTTTTTAAGATTGCCATCAAAAAAGTTATCACATAATATAGCTGTTGAGGATATGACTAAATAAAGATTAATATTAAAGGCACATACAGATTGTAAAACTAGTGGACCAAGGAAATATCTATTTAATTCATATTAGGAAATATTTCCTTAGGAAAGCCTCAGCTTTTGTCAAGGTTGTTTTTTTATTACTGGTAGTCATTATAACTATTTCCCAATCATTAATAAGACTTTTCTGATGTATAACTGACCATCATTTGATCTTCAAAATACAAAAAAAGATTGCCAAAGAAAAAAAATCTTTAAATTATGTTAATGAGCATGTTTTTCTTTTCTAATTGAATGAGAATAAGTAACATAAACTGTCATAATATATAGTTCATTAAACAAATATGGAATATGTGCAGCTAATGTTAGATTTATTTGACTAGCTAATGGTTATGGGGTCCTTTGGCCTGAACCCAATGTAGTAGAAGGGCCTTTGATTCTGCACTAGTTTGGTGATGTTTAGTCAGGAGAAGGGAAGAGGAATTGAGCCTTGAGAGAGACCCAAAAGAACATTCAGGGCCCAGAGTTGCAGCACAAGGGTTGCTGTAAGGGACTGTTTATTCTCTGGACTTTCTGTTACTTAGAGAAAAAGACATTAAGGTGTACTTGCTAGAGGGCCAAGTCATAAGAAGAGAGACCACCATGGAACTGGAGCAGCAATTGGCAGGAATTTCCAGTGAGTGAGGGTAGGTAGACTAGCTATGCATGGGCACAAAGATGCTTTAGTTGTATGGGGAGCTTTTGGCAAGTCCAGTAATGTGCCTGAACCACTATTGCTTACTGCTTGAACTTTAGCAACCAGGCTAACAGGGCCAAAATAGACCTAGACAGCATGACCATGTCAAGGAGGGGGAAGAAGGGGAGTTTGGGTGCCACAGAGAGGGCAGCTTGACCCCACGTTCTTCCTGAGGTTCAAATCGCTGAGCTACACATTAAGAAAAACAGGAAGTTTGTCTAAATGCCCTAAGGCATATATCTGTCAGGGCCACCGAGCATGGAGTCTCTGAAAAAGAAAAAACGCATCTGGTGAAAGTGATGATCAGAAGAAAACCTCTTGCCTAACCTTTAAAAAGTGCTTGCCTAGCAAGTTTTTGAGTGACATGTTATTGTAATACTAATGGATGAATAGAGAAGGAAAGTTTGAGTTCGGGGGGACAATTTTGGGAACACTTGAAGGAACACCTCGAGGATTCCTTGAGGACTCTTCACTTCTGGACACACCCAGGGCTGGCCCAAGGTATTCTGGCACCCCGGGCACGGACATGCGGCGCTGCCCCCGGGCGCACGGCGCATGCGTGGGCCTACCCGTGGGGAGCAGGCCCACACCTCAAGGATGTGCAGGCCCGGCTGGCATGCAGCCGCTGGCGTGCAGCCCGGGCCTGCCCCCGGGGCACGTGGCATATGCGCGACCCGGCTATGGCCGCTGGCACGCATCCCGGGGCCTGCCCCTGTGGCGCATGGTGCAAGCACGGCCTAGTCCAGTCCAGTTGTTGCTATTGGTGCATGTGCCAGACTGTGTAGGGCCCTGCGGCTGTGGGGGGAAGGGCGTTGCTGGCTGGCGTCACGGGGATGAGGGCGGGCCGGCGCTGCAGGAGCCAGGCACATGGTGCCTAATGGCAGCTGTAAGGGACGCCGCACACCCCTTACAGCTGTGATCAGATGCCCCCCTTTGGTTGGCAGCTATCTGGCTCACCCATGCCTCCGTCTGGCCCTGGACGCATCTTTATCCCCACCAGCAGACGGAAGACTGGCCATCGGAAGCCTGCTCAGTGTCACTCGAGAGCCACACTCAACTTTGGTAACCTGTTGCAGACATGTGTAAGTGCTTGAGACTAAGTAAAGTTTAGCTTTAAGTGAAAGAACTCTTGGGTTGTCCTGTTTGTACCATCCATCTATCGGTCGGATGACCGTGCCTCCCCTGAATTATTTCCTGACACCACCTCGCAGAGAGTAAAAGTTACCGAGAAGTTTGGGTTGAAAGAACCCTGGGTTACAGGTGAGTGAATGCCTGCATACACTTAGAACACTCTTCTTCAGATGGAAGCAAAATGTAACTTTCTGTAGTGAAACTGACTCATTTAATCAAAATATGTAGTTGTTTCAGAGGTTCATATTCCTCCAAAGCAAGGTGTCCTTCCAGTTTTTTTTTTATGTAGAATCAGGTCTTATCTAGTCTACTGAGAGCACATTTTCAGATTTCAGTTAAACACAAATCTAAAAATCAAAACTTTTTTTATAAGATTCAAAAATCAAATTAGAATGCTGAAATCTTTACAAATTATTGTCACCTTTTTAGGTCAGTAAGTTTGCCTATAGGAATTGCTGATGATTATCTCATACCTATGCAAATATCACTAATTAAATAACTCAGAGCATCTATTTCATTATTTAGATAGAACAAGTATTAAAATCCAGTGACCGCAAAACTGTGTTTCTATGGTTACCATTACGAGGCTGAGAGCATTCTGTCAATGCTAAATTCACTGTGATCTTGCCTGTGGTTACATTTTCTTTGTTTTATAAAGAGAATCAGAGTTACATCAGTTTAAAAAAAATCTGTATTCTAGAATGCACTGATACCAGAAATGTAAGAGAATTGAAAATGTATGAAAAAAATACTGGGTCAGACCAAACGTCCATCTAGCCCAGTATCCTGTCTTCTAATAGTGGCCAATGCTAGGTACCCCAGAGAGAATGAACAGAACAGGAAATCATCAAGTGATTATCCCCTAACGTCCATTCCTAGCCTCTGACAAACTAGAAAGTAGGGACAGCATTCCTGCCCATCCTGGCTAACAACCACTAATGGAATTATCCTCCAAGAATTTATCTAGCTTTTTTTTTTTTTTAATTCTTTTATAGTCTTGGATTTTACAATGTTGTCCACAGGTTGACTGTGCATTGTATGAAGAAATACTTTTTTTTGTTGGTTTTAAGCTTGCTACCTATTAATTTCACTTGGTGACTGCTAGTTCTTGTGCTATGGAAAGGAGTAAGTAACTCTTCTTTATAGACCTCTGTCATCATATTCACTCTTATTCATCTCTTTTCCAAGCTGAAAAGTCACAGTCTTACTGATTCTCCTCTATATATGGCAGCCATTCCTTATCCTTAATACTTTTTGTTGCAATTTTCTGAATTTTTCCAATGAGAAGATTTGTTTTCTGATATGAGGTAACCACATCTTCATGCTGTTTTCAAGATGTGGGCATGTCATGGATTTACATAGAAGCAATAAGACATTTTCTGTCTTATTATCTCTTTTTTAATTATTCCTAATGTTCTATCTGCTTTTCTGACATTCTGTACAGATTGTCCAAATTAGAGTTTTCTAAGATGCCTCACTATTCTGACTAATCAACTAACCAACTATTGACTCAATTCAGGCACAGGCACACTGGTAGCTATGATTATTCTCTAAAATGAAAGTTAAGCTAGTTTAGGGCCAACTCCCACTTCTCTTAAAATCAGTGCTAGTTTAAAACCTCCTTGTTAACAGAGCTGGTCAGGAAGTGGAATTTGTCTCCATGGAAAGTGTTGACCACTCACTTTCTGAAAACCATATCCCTTTATTGTGTCTCAGATTGGATAGCCAAAAACCCCCAAATATTCAAAATTGCTAGTCACTTATGAAAATGTTCCCTTCGTTTTATCACTTTTATCTTGACAGAAACCAAACAAAGTAGACAGCATTTCTCAATACTCAAGCTGATGAAGAGGTTTGTCAGCTGAAATGGCTGATGCTTACAAACTTCCCTTTGCTCTGCATAATGCCTAGCATATCAACAAGGGGACAATAGAATTTTCAGGCCTCTAGGCAAAGGAGAGGGTAGCTCTGTATTCCCAGGAAGGGTGGGGTTTTGGCTGGAAGGGCAGGGATGAGGACTAACCTCCCCTCAGCAGCCCTTCAGTACCACCAGGAGCACACTGCTTCAGGCTCTAGCAGTGATTTAAAGGGCCTGGGGCAGTTGCCCTCTTTGCTCCATGTTGGCAGGCCTGCAAACCAGAGAGGCAAATTGTGCCATCTATAAAAATTCTAATGTAACCATTTATTATAGCTTCAGAAATGTGGGTGCCTAATTGCTGTGCCTTGAACAAATCTACAAGTGATATTATATACAAAGCTATGTGTTTATCCAACATAGGTGCTAATGCATGCCATAATATGTGAAATGAGTCCAGCTTTCAGGCTGGAATACAGTTAACTGCACACTGTGAATGAGTCCATAACAGCTCAATAACTTACTTATGTGGTGACCTTGGGCACAAGCTAATTAAGCTGCTATTGGGGAGCTTACACTAATTCACTGGCCGATCCTAACTCTCCTTTCAGCCTGAACTGGAGGAAGACCGTTGTGATCGCCAGTCTGTCTTCCCTCCACCAGAATCAGGACCAGAAGAAATCAGTTTGCTGAATCTAAGGAATTGGGATCATACAAAATTGCCAGCTCCTCCATTCAGAAAAGGTCATCCTAGTGTAAGCCAGAGGCTTCCTATTTGTATTTCAGCTCTGTCTATACATGTTTTAATTTTATCCTTTGGAGCATCTGCTGGATGTTTCACTATTAAAATGAGATCTCTGTCTCTTGAAGAATTAGACATACTGTAGCTTTTTTTTGGGGGGGGGGGAGGGGAATAAAACTGTTTCCACATTGATATACAAGAGAGGTACTTAAATGTTTCTTTATGTAAGGGTCTACCTAAGTTTGTATTATGCTTTCCTTAAACAAATAATTACCCAAATAGTTGAAAGTTGATATAAATGACCCAGCCTAGAGATTTTTTAAACTTTTTTTTAAACTCATACTGTCAACAACAGTACCATTTATTTAAAATTCTACAAACATAAAAAGGAGTGTTTATAGGTTGTAGACCTTCTTGACACTGACTAAATTAAAAGCATTACAAAAAATTAAAGAAGGCAAGCAATCCGTGAAGACCATAACATACTGTCACTTGTATTTTAAAATGGTTGCAATACAAATGTAACTTTCTCTCTCAAGTCTGACCTGGAATCAACAAATTCTTTATCTGGGAAATGCCTTATGATGTTGAATGTTTTCATCATTAAATAATGCAGTATTTTAATGTAGTTTTTGCCCAGTTGGAAATCCTTTGATCCTCATTCTTTTAAAACCTATTTACTTTGTTGTAAGGGCATTTGAATGAGCAATGCCATCTGTTCATGTTAATTTTTGAGTCAGATGTTTTAGCTTTTGTTTCCAACCTCTACATCAGGGCTACTCAACACACGGCATGGCCCGTGGCCTGTTTGTTTGCAGCCCGTGATGTGGTTTGGGTTTACACGGGGCTCAACATGCAACCTGTGGGTGGGATCCTTTGAATATAACCTCCAATAGGAACATGCTGCACAATGCAAGTCAATATAATAATCTTCTGTTGATATGTGTTTTAGTAGTTAAACTCCTGGCCTGTCATTACTCATTAAAAGTGTTGTCATATGGGTGGAAATCAGGTAAATACTGCATTTTAGTATTACCAGCAGAATTGACTTAAATGGGGCCTGCACGTTGTGCAACCTTGCCTTAATCTTTGTATTCATGCCTGTCAGTGTGAAAGAAAATATTTGCATGTATTTGCATGTATAATTGCATGTATATGCAACCACACTCAAGTTACGGCACTCAGCATGTACTGTGAGTATCATTGTGGCCCCCGGTGCTTCGAAAGACCAGTTAGTTTAACTTCTGTGCCAGGGAAGACAATGGAGCAAGTAATTAAGGAAATCATCTGCAAACACTTGGAAGGTGGCAAGGTGATAGGGAACAGCCAGCATGGATTTGTAAAGAACAAATCATGTGAAACCAATCTGATAGCTTTCTTTGATAGGATATCTAAGTCTTGTGGATAAGGGAGAAGAGTTGGATGTAGTATACTTAGACTTTAGTAAGGCATTTGATACAGTTTTGCATGATATTCTTATCAATAAACTAGGCAAATACAACTTAGATGTGGCTACAATGAGGTGGGCGCATAATTGGCTGGATAACCGTACTTAGAGTAGTTATTAATGGTTCTCAATCCTGCTGGAAAGGTACAACAAGTGGGGTTCCGTAGGGCTTTGTTTTGGGACTGGCTCTGTTCAATATCTTCATCAATTATTTAGATATTGGCATTGAAAGTACGCTTATTAAGTTTGCAAATGATACCAAGCTGGAAGGAGTTGCGACTGCTTTGGAGGATAGGGTCATAATTCAAAACAATCTGGACAAATTGGAGAAATGGTATGAGGTAAATAGGATGAAGTTTAATAAGGAAAAATGCAAAGTGCTCCACTTAGGAAGGAACAATCAGTTTCACACATAGGCTGTGTCTACATTGGAACCCCTTTCCGGAAAAGGGATGCTAATGTAGACTTTAGAATAGCAAAATCCGCGGGGGATTTAAATATCCCCCGTGGCATTTGCATTAACATGGCTGCCGCTTTTTTCCGGCTTGGGGATAAGCTGGAGAAAAGCGCCAGTCTAGATGTGATTCAAGTAGGAATAAGAGATCCTCCGGAAAAGGGCTTATTTTCCAGAGAATCACGTCTAGACTGGCGCTTTTCTCCGGCTTATCCCCAAGCCGGAAAAAAGTGGCAGCCATGTTAATGCAAATGCTGCCGGGAATATTTAAATCCAATGCAGATTTTCCTATTCCGATGTGCTACATTAGCATCCCTTTTCCGGAAGGGATGCCAGTGTAGATGTAGCCATACGGAATGGGAAGCAACTGTCTAGGAAGGAGTACGGCAGAAAGAGATCTAGGGGTTATAGTGGACCACAAGCTAAATATGAGTCAGCTGTGTGATGCTGTTGCAAAAAAAGCGAACATGATTCTGGGATGCATTAAAAGGTATGTTGTGAGCAAGACATGAGAAGTCATTCTTCCACTCTACTCTGCGCTGGTTAGGCCGCAGTTGGAGTATTGTGTCCAGTTCTGGTCAATGCATTCAAGAAAGATATGGAGAAATTGGAGAGGGTCCAGAGAAGAGCAACAAGAATGATTAAAGGTCTAGAGAACATGACCTATGGAGGAAGGCTGAAAGAATTGAGTTTGTTTAGTTTAGAAAAGAGAAGATTGAGGAGGGACATGATAGTTTTCAGGTATCTAAAAGGGTGTCATGAAGAGGGAGAAAACTTGTGCATCTTGGCCTCTGAGGATAGAACAAGAAGCAATGGGCTTGCAAGTGCCTGCAGCAAGACAGGTTTAGGTTGGACCTTAGGAAAAAGTTCCTAACTGTCAAGGTGGTGAAACACTGGAATAAATTGCCCAGGGAGGTTGTGGAATCTCCATCTGTGGAGATATTTAAGAGATTTTTAGGTAAGATAAATGTCTATCAGGAATGGTTTAGACAGTACTGGGTCCTGCCATGAGGGCAGGGGGCTGGACTCGATGACCTCTCGAGGTCCCTTCCAGTTCCAGTATTCTATGATTCTATGGAAGTTGAGTAGACCTGCTCTACCTTAATGTCCAATAGAGGATAACAAATACTACAAATTGTCAAATGCACAGAAAGGATATGGAATATATTCTGGGATACAATCTAAAGTCCCCATCCTCTGAGGCACTCAATGGCTCTTACATCATATTAAACAACTTCAACTCCTCATGGAACTCAGTGGTAGTTAAGGGCACTCAAAACCCTGCTTCAAGTATTCATACTACTCAGAATTGGAACTGCAACCAATTTTTAATAGTAACTTATGAGGCTCAAGAAGAAAGATTGGACTAAATGTTGGAATTTTTATATATTTATCTGAGATACAATCAAATCACTCTGATCGAGGAATTGGGTTGGAAATATCACAGGCTTTCTTATTCTGTTTTACACAGTTACTTATAACATGCTCATTACTGTAGTGTGTGAACAGCCTCTCGTAGTGCATTAAGTGATTTACCTAACATCTTTCTGTCAGTCTCTTCCCAGAGATGGAGGTGGATGTGCAGTGGACTGAGTTTTTCTGGTAGGTTTCTTTGTTTGCAGCTTTTGGGGGTGAAAGACAAAAAAGTCTTCTGGACCTGTTGCTGTGTATTTATGTTAGAGAAGGCAGATCAAAGAATTGCCCCTTGGTCTTGGAGCAGAAGGTGGTGGGGGTTTGTGATGACCTTTAGTTCTGAAGGAGTTCATTTTGCAGTCTCAGCCAAGCTCCTGAGAGAGCCCTCTTTCTTCACAGATGACCTTTACTATTAGAGTAGAAAGTTCCACTGTGCCAGAGAAGTGCACTTGTCAGCCATGGTCTTCTGAGTTTTCTGTTTATCTGTTTTCCAGTCTGGTTTGCTATACTACAAAAAATAAGCCATTTTTTAATACCTTTCATTCACAGATCATCTACATTTAGAAAGCAAAGAGTCACACAAGAATCTTTTAAATAAAGTTGCGAATAAAATGTTCCTGAATTTGAGAAAGAATTAGGTTTATGTTCAATAGAGACAGAGGCAGATTAAGATTTACTGGGGCCCTGGACACAAAATACTTTTGAGACCTCCATATGCCCCTTAGTGCAGGCCCTGCCCTCTTTCCTTCTCTCCTTCCTGAGGCCCCACCTACTTGTCCAGGCCAGAAGGACATGTTAAGCCCTTGGAACTCCTGCTCACAGGATTCCTGCACAGTCCTTTCATAGTCCCAACCCCTTGGTGGGACACCTTCCCACTGCACACCACCACTAAGGAGGCTGGGGTCCTGGACTCACACACATACAGCAGTGCCACACATGGCACATGATCAGGCCTACACTCTTGGGGCAGCATCCACTCCTGGGCAAGGATGGCAAGGTGGAGGACACCAAGCCCTTGCTACAGGAGCCTGCTGGGAGGGGAAGAAAGTGGAACCCTAGTAGCACCCTTCCTAGAAAGTGGCATCTGCCACTCACACACATCCCCCAACATCCCCCACCCCCCGCAGCAGATAGGGATATAAGTCATCTCCCTACGGGATGCCACACAGGGAAATCCCAACAATCCGTCGCCCCCTCCTGCCCACAGGCTCCTGGTCTGGCTGTTACCTTCCCATGCCTGCTTGTCCCTGGGACGTGGGGGTGTGAGCTCCCCCCGGGGACATCTGTGCCCCTGCAGAAAGAGGCCCACTGTCTAGGCCACTGATGGCCTTGCCCCAAGTATATAGCCTTCATCTGTCCCTAGACCTTTTGGTGTCACCTCAGAGATGAGGGCTAGTCTTCAGGCACCCTGTAGACTGGGATGACTATCCCTGGGTATGTCTACACTACCCCCCTAGTTCGAACTAGGGGGGGTAATGTAGTCATACGGAGCTGCAAATGAAGCCCGGGATTTGAATTTCCCGGGCTTCATTTGCATAAAGCCGGCTGGCGCCATTTTTAAATGCTGGCTAGTTCGGACTCCGTGCCCAGACTATGTGCACAACTAGCTGTTCCATGAGGCGTACAGCTAGTTCGGATAGGAAGTCTAATCTGAACTAGCTAGTCGTGCCGCGTGTAGCCGCGCGGCACGGGGTCTGACCTAGCCGGCATTTAAAAATGGCGCCGGCCGGCTTTATGGAAATGAAGCCCGGGAAATTCAAATCCCGGGCTTCATTTGCAACTCCGTATGACTACATTACCCCCCCTAGTTCGAACTAGGGGGTAGTGTAGACATACCCCCTCTCTTTGTTCTTCACAGTTGGACCAGCTGTGAGTGAGACTCCTCAAACACCTCCCATGCCACCCTCTCAACCCCACAGAGGCACTGCTGCAGACGAGCCTGTGAGAACCTGGAGTCGGAGGACATTGCAGCCCTGCATGCCCTGCAGTGGTCTTTGGAGGCAGGAGCTCTTGCAGTAGGCCCAGACCATGTGCACAACTTACACCACTGCTGTTGACTGCCTACTGGCTGCTTCTGCCCCAGCTCCTCTCCCTTCTCCTTCCCCTTCAGCTTTTCTCCCCTATTTCCCCCCTGTTGCTGCTGAGGGATCCGCACACGAGGCGGTGGAACCACCCAAGGAAGGAGCCATTCCAAACCTCATCCGTGAGCCTCTCCTCCCCCATCTCCCTCTTCTTTCCCCAATCTACCTCCCAGTTTTTTTCCCCAGTTACATTTTCTCCTAATTAAACCAACATACAGTTGCTTGTTTCAAAAACCAAAGACCTGCTTTATTGTATCAACAGGGGAAGGTGGGAATGGAGGACAGAGGAAGGGAGGGGTGTGGGAGGAAAGGCACAGAAGGCAATGCAGAGGCCCCTTATCAGGAGGCCCAGGGGATAGTGTCACTGAGGTGCTTGTGTGAAACTCTCCCTCAGGACCTCTTGGACGTGCATAGCTCCTGATGGGCCTGTTGCATGGCAGCCGTGTGCAGGTGTTCAAAGGCCCTGGCCAACTGCTCATTCTCTGGCAGGAAAGTTTCTCCTTTGTTCTCACATGTAGTATGCAGGACACCACAGGCTGCCATCACTTGGGGGGCATTCCACTCACCAAGGTCAAGCCGGGTGAGGAGGCAGCAGAACTTCCCTTTCAGATGGCCAAAAGTGCATTCCAAAACCATGCAGGCCCTGCTGAGTCTGGCTTTGAAATGTTCCTTGGTCAAGGTGTCCCATGTAGGACTTTATAAGCTAGGGAAGCAGAGGGTAGGTTGTGTTCCCCACGATGCACATTAGCATGCCCATGTCCCTGACTCTGATGATGAGGTCAGGGAAAAAAGTGCTGGCATGCATCTTCCAGTTGATTTATTTGGAGGCCCAGTGGGTGGGGGCACAGATGGGCATGTGAGTGCCCTTGATGGCCCCCCTCACTTGGGGAAGCCCATGGCAGCAAATTCAGCAATGACGGGGTCCACATCACGCAGGAGAATGAGCTAGCACAACAGGATGGCCCTCTGTACCTGTGGCAGGAGACAAAAAGAGAATCACAGGGTTGCTAGGGTTCCGAGGCCAACCCTCCCCCTCCCCACGTCACACCAGGACCAAACCCCTACTTACTCCATCCCCCACAGGGCTTTATAAAGGTGGGACTGAAAACTCTTCCAGGGAGGGAACCCCCCCTTCCCTAGGGATCCCATTCCAACATTTCATCACCCTCCTGGGACAACAGTACGAGAGCACCAAACCGCATGACCATGGCCCCCACGATCCATCTCCCCACCCTGAACTGGTTCCTGATGGCATGGTAGCTGTCTGGTGTGGCAAGCTTCCAGATAATGATGGTGACCTGCTTCTGGAGGGGAATGACGGGTCTCATGTGGGTGTCTCATCGTGGGGGCAGGAAGAGCTCCATGAAGGTGTCCTTCAGCATGTGGGAATTCTAGAGCCACTGCTGGTCATCCCACTGCTCCAGAACGATCTGGTTTCACCAGTTAGAACTGATGTTCAGTCGCTAGAAGCGGTGGTGAACAGTGTGCAGGGAGGGGTTGTACCACATAAGCAGCGCATGGAGAGAGGAGAGGATGGGCCCCACAATAAGCTGGGGGTCCTGTTCTAACAGAGCCAAGAGGGCAGCCTGCAGAAACTGCAGCAGGAGGTGCGGCATAGAGTCTAAGACTGCTTGGAGGCAGGTCCAGCTCCATGGCTGGAGCACTGTGGTGTCCGCAAAGGCAACCAGAACAGGCAGTGAAAAGGCTTTGCTGTCCCTCAAAGAGGCAGGCAAAGGAAAGGAGTGTGAGACATGGCTGTACGGGGGGACCTTAAAGCTCAAGCCTCAGACAGCCTCAGAAAGCAGCTCCAGAACGTGAGTGCTGTCCTGATGCTATACCTGAAGTGCTTCCAGGTGGCCTTAAATGTGATTTAGCATCCAATGAGTGTGGATGCTCTATTTCAAAATAGCTCAGCACTATTTCGATGGGCATTTGCTGTGTAGACACCCTATTTCAAAGTAAGCTATTTCAGAGTTTCTATTCTGAAATGGCATATTCCAAAATAAGCATGCAGTGTAGCTGTACCCTTAGAGAGAGAGAATGAAAAAATTGCTACTTTACTAACCTTTGTTTAACATACAACACAAACTAGAAACTATATTGGTACACTAAGCATGATTATATTAACATGCTAGAAGAATTGAAAGAGTTCATTAAAGAAGTTACACATACATATGTTTATGTATATTGTTTTGGTATCTGCAGCAACTCTATAGGAATGGTTATATTGAAATTTTCACTTAAAAATAAAATAAAATACCTTTTATCACACTTCAGCTATTGAATTTAGTCTCCATATTTAGTGTAATTCTTCAGAAGGCAACTGAATTACCCATATGGTGAATATACATATTCTGAGAGCAGACAGCATTAGGTATTATGAAAAATACCTGAGAGATTCAGGTTTGTCTGAGGTAAGTTTTACCTCTGTTCTGTATCTTTCTGTGTGGCCTATTATGTCATGCTGTCTATGTATACAATGTATCCATTGCATGCCCCCAAATTTACAAAAACAGAGGTCCAACTGGTATCCTGTGTGATGGATTCCCATCCAGCCCTAGAACATGCATTGCAGAACCAAATGGCAACCTCTGCAAAGTGTGACCAGTACGGATGCCATTCTGCAGAACATCACTAAAAAGTTGGACTATCTTAGGGTTAAATATAGAATGGAATTGCCCATCCACAGCTTGCTTGGTGGGAAGTTTGGACCCAGGATTCCAAGGCCTTCCAGGCTCCCAGCTGCTTGGCAATTTACCCTGCAGGCTACTATGGAGTCAGGGATTCCAGGCTCCAAGCTTTTTCTTCCCTACTACAGGGACTTCAGTGCTTACAAAATGAAATACTGATATGCCTTCACTGCAGCAAGCAGGTGAGGTTTTGGCTTTTTGTCGCAATTTGGAATGAAAAAAATTCCAAACCCTTGAAATTTTTCATAGATGTAAAGTTCAGTTGCCTGGCTCACTCTATTTGACATACAAGATTGTCAGTTACTAAGAACTTGTATTAGTGCACCTAGGGGATTGAGTCACAATCTGTGCTCTGTAGTAGTAGGCACTGTGGAACACATATTGACAGTCTCTGCTCTTCTCATTGCCTATGACAAAAATGGAAACATTAGAATGGGTTTTTTTTGGAAACCCTCAGTTGAGCTAAAAATGTATTTACATTGCAGGACAGGAGGATGATGCTCTGAGGAATATGTGTCAGAATAGCTGCTTGTGAGTAGGATTGGGTAACATTTATCTACTAAAATTTTTGATGAAAAATGCAGATCTAGTGATACTGAATCATTTAACAAATATGTGATTTCACTGAATTGTTTCACTTCTGAGAGTAAATTTTTCAAGGGTAATCTTTTTGAAGGTTTATTATTGAAACAGAATTCCTTCTAGTGTCCTTTCTCCCTTAAGTCTCCATCTGAGGTTTTAATAAGAGAACCTCAGTTTGGAAGGTTGGGAGGGAGGAGAATTAGGGGAGAGCATGCCAGCATATTTAAAACTTTGAAGGAGCTTGTCCCAAGTGTATTTGGCCTTGTAGAAGACTTGTCTAGAAAAGTGGTTCTCAACTTGCAGCCCAACCAGCACACAGCTGTGGCCTATGTGACATCCTCAGGGTAGTATATATGTTGTGTGGATGTGGCTAACATAGCATATGAAGAGTTGCATAGATAGTCCACCATGGGAAATAGGTTGAGAACCACTGATCTAGAAAGAGGCTTTCCTCAGATAATGTTTTCCCTAATATAGGCAATGTTTAGACTATATCCCTCTTTCTAAAGAGGGATGTAAATGAGACAGATTGAAATTGCAATTGAAGCTGGGATTTGAATTTCCTGCGCTTCATTTGCATAATGGAAGCCGTGCATTCTTTTGAAAACAAGTACAGGCAGTCCCCGGGTTATGTACAAGATAGGAACTGTAGGTTTGTTCTTAAGTTGAATTTGTATGTAAGTCGGAACTGGTACATATTGTAGGGGAAACTCTAGCCAAACATTTCTCCAGAGCTCACTTCCCTCAGTCCTTTATTCTCAAGCTGAGGTGTCTGCTGAGAAAAGCTGCTCCGTGTCTCCCTAGTCTGCTGGGGAGGGGCGCTAGCTTTGCGTCTCCCTGGTCTGCTGTGGGGAAGCAGCTAGTGCGAGGTTGCCTCACCCCGTTTGTAAGTAGGGATCTGATGTAAGTCGGATCCATGTAACCCGGGGACTGCCTGTACTTCGAAAGTGAAACCACCATCTAGATGTGGTTCTTTCTTAAAAAAACCCTTTTTTGAAAGATCCTATACTCAAAAAATTATGTTTACAGGATCTTTCGAAAAAGGGATTTTTTTTGAAAGAAGCATGTGTAGACAGCAGTTTCACTTTTGAAATACCCATTTTCCAAAGAACGTGCAGCTGCCATTATGCAAATGAAGTGTGGGAAATTCAAATCCTGCCTTCATTTGCAATTTCGATCTGTCTAATTTACGTCCCTTTTTTGAAAGAGGGATGTAGTTTAGACATGCCCATGGGGATTTATTCTTACTATAATATTTAGATGAGTTAAATGTATTCTCTAATTCTTTGTAAAAATGAGCAATCCTGACTATCTTCATTGAAGGATAGGAGAACATAGGCAAATTATGAAGTCCTATCACAAACCTAACAGAGCGGTTGGTATGCAAGCCGGATGAGTAGGAGAGGAGTTCAGAGAATGTTCTGTACATAAAGAACAAAAAGCTTATGTACAAAGCTTGGGTTATAAAACGTAAAGAAGGAACTGGCCCAGCAGAAGTTAGAAGACTAAAGGTTCAATACTTTTTAAACTGTATTGTTAAATCCTTATTTAATTACACAGTAACCCCTGAATTATCAGTTGTACAGGCAGTCCCCGACTTACGCGGATCCGACTTAAGTCGGAGCCACAGTTACGAATGGGGCTTTTCTCGCCCCGGAGGACACGTACTGCGGGACCTCGTGGTCCCACCGCCCGTGTACTCCGGGGCGAGAAAACCTGCTCTGCGTCTCCCTGGTCTGCAGACCGGCTTCTGCAGACCCGCCGCCGGCTTCCCCCGAGGCTTTGCAAAGCCGCGGAGGGGCTGGGGCTGTGGGGCAGCCGGTGGCAGGACAGCCGAGGTGCTCCTGGGCTGTCCTGCTGTGGGCATGCTCCAAGGCTTTGCTCCCCGTCTCTCTGCAGACCAGGGAGACGGGGAGCAAAGCCGCGGAGCACGCCAGCAGTGGGACAGCACGGCGCACCTGGACTGTCCCGCTGCCCGCGTGCTCTGCGGCTTTGCTCCGTGTCTCCCAGGTCAGCAGACCAGGGAGACGGAGGAAAGCCGTGGAGGACTTGGGCGTCCCGCCACCCCCGTCTCCCTGGTCTGCCCCCCCCCAGCAGACCAGGCTTTTCTTGCCTACCCCTGGGGTAGAGCAGCTGGGGGCTGCCGCGTTGGTCTTGCAGCGCCACTCCGGACCAACCCGGCAACACCCCAGCTGCTCTGCCCCAGGAGTCCTGATTCAGCCGCTGCTGGTCAGTTACAGCAGCGGCTGAATCAGGACGCCTGAGGCAGAGCAGCTGGGGTGCTGCTGTGTTGCTCCAGTAGCGCTGAGGAGCCGCGCTACTGGAGCAACCCAGCAGCACCCCAGCTGCTCTGCCCCAGGCGTCCCCAAGTCAGCCACTGCTGAAACTGACCAGCAGCTGACTACAGGAAGCCCGAGGCAGAGTTGCTCTGCCCCAGGCTTCCTGGAATCAGCCACTGATCAGTTTCAGCAGCAGCTGACTTGGGGACGCCTGGGTTTCTTAAGTTGAATCTGTATGTAAGTTAGAACTGGCATCCAGATTCAGCCGCGGTTGAAACTGATCAGTTTCAGCAGCGGCTGACGCCAGTTCCGACTTACATACAGATTCAACTTAAGAACAAACCTACAGTCCCTATCTTGTACGTAACCCGGGAACTGCCTGTACTACGTTTTGGGGACAAACTTCTCATTTAAGACAATGACATTTATGTGGCTAAAATCCCTCTTAAAAATGTAGCTATGATTAGGAGTTTTGCCGGCTAAAAATTATGAATAGGAAATCAAAACATGCAAACTATTTATACCTTGTTTAGTTCCCTTTTACTTTCAAATTGATATGTAGTTTCACTAGAAAAAATATCCACATTTGAATTGCTCTCTCTCCAAAAAAAGAGATTCAAAATTACAGCTTACATGATAGCCATAACTAAATGGTGTGATTTACCACATTGAAGGGAGGGCATGTTTACATTCCGAAGCAATCTTTCATCTTGCAAATAGCTGAAAAATCTGCAGCAGCCCAAGAGATATCTATCAAATGTGAAGTATTTTTTTGGAATCCACAACTCTGCTGCTATTCTCCCTCTTTCCGTTCCCCATCTTACTTCTCTGAACTAATACTGCTTCCTCGCTGATTTATAGTAAGAGCTGAAGACTTAAGAAAATGAGGGAAATTAAAATGTGAATTATTACTGTTTGGTGTGAATGATCTTGCCATGGATAGAAATATTCAAAGGCAAAAAAAAAAAAAAAAATTCAAATCTTCATAGTTTTACTGTGCATTTGGAAAAAAATTATAAAAAGCTGCTTAAGTTAAGCTCAATCTTTCATTAAAGAACAGTTATTTTCTAAGCATATGTCTAGTCCCTTTTTTGAGGATTAGATTCAAATCACAGTTGGAGAGGTGAAAGGCAAGTTAAGTTAAATGGAATTGAAGCTCAATGGAAAACATCACTACAGGTTGTACTTCTCTTAAGTGGGACTCTCTGGTCTGGCAAGATCCATGGTCCGGTAGGACCACAGTCGTTTCTGGATCACAGAGTCCAGATATATGGTGGTCTGGCCATGGGGCAGGAGCATGGCAGGGGATGCTAGGGACTCAGCCAGGAGCCCTGTTTAGGGGGACAGAAGGACGACACAGTGGGGAGATATGGCCACAGCAGCTGGGCAGTAGTAGGGAGCTGGCAGCAGCCCTAGCCATTTAGTCCCGGCCCTGGCAGCAGTCAGGGAGTTTCAGGCCCAGCTGCACAGCTCTGGTCCCAGCAGCAGCCAGGAAGCTCCAACCCCTGCTGTGCAGCTCCAGCCGCAGCAGCAGTGGGCTAGTAGGAGCTGGAGAGCTCTGATCCAGGGAGCGATGGCTGGCCAGGCAGCATTGGGGCAGGCTGGAGCCCTAGTGGTGGTGGTGGGCAGCAGGTTAGCATTGGCCAGGAGGAGAGGGACCTCCCCTGATCTGGAAAATCCCTTGTTTGAGATCAGTCAGGTCTGGAGGGTGCCAGACTAGGGAGGTCCAATGTGTACTAAAATCAAATGCAAAATGCTGTTCAAGTGGACAGACTGACTATGCCAAGAAACTGGTGAGTTAGGGTTTTAAATCCTGGATATTTAGCTATTTTAGAGATTCAAGGATAGTCTTATACTGGATATGGTGTGATACTTTGGTCATCAGCATGAATTAATAATATCCTGAGGATTTTGGAATAATCTATACTCTAGAAGACGTGTGTTCTTATCTTGGGTTAGCTAACTCAGGTTAAAGTAGCAGCAGGAACATGGCAACTTGGCTTTCAACTTGAATGAGCTGGGATTGAACCTCAGCTGCTAATTGTAGCTAGGGTGACCAATGTCACCAGGAATTGTGAAAATTCATGACTTGAGAGTGGGGATAATAGGCATTTATATAAGAAAATTCCCAAATATTAACACTATCCCTATAAAACTATGGCATTTTATCACCCTATTTGTAATTAAAAGCTAAATTACCATGCCTTCACTGCTGGTTCAACTTAAGTTAAGAAGTATCAGAGGGATAGCCATATTAGTCTGAATCTGCAAGAACAACGAGAAGTCCTGTGGCACCTTATAGACTAAGGGTATGTCTACACTACCCCCCTAGTTCGAACTAGGGGGGGTAATGTAGTCATACGGAGTTGCAAATGAAGCCTGGGATTTGAATTTCCCGGTCTTCATTTGCATAAAGCCGGCTGGCGCCATTTTTAAATTCCGGCTAGTTCGAACTGCATGCCGCGCGGCTACATGCGGCACAAACTAGCAAGTTCGGATTAGGCTTCCTAATCCGAACTAGCTGTATGCCTCGTGGAACAAGGTGTACAGCTAGTTCGGATTAGGAAGCCTAATCCAAACTAGCTAGTCCGTGCCGCGTGTAGCCGCGCGGCATGCAGTTCGAACTAGCCGGAATTTAAAAATGGCACCAGCTGGCTTTATGCAAATGAAGCCCGGGAAATTCAAATCCCGGTCTTCATTTGCAACTCCGTATGACTACATTACCACCTCTAGTTCGAACTAGGGGGTATTGTAGACATACCCTAACAGATTTTTTGGAGCATAAGCTTTCGTGGGCAAAGACCCACTTCGTCGGATGCATGTAGTAGAAATTCCAGAGGTAGGTATGTACATATACAGCCATAAGAAAAGAGTTCCAATCAAAAGTAAGCTTAGAGATAATGAGGTCAATTCAGTCAGGGAGGATGAGGCCCACTTCTAGCTGCTAATGTGGAGGTGTGAATACCAAGAGAGGAGAAACTGCTTTTGTAGTTGGCTAGCCATTCACAGTCTTTGTTTAATTCTAAGCTGATAGTATCAAATTTGCAGATGAATTGTAACTCTGCAGTTTCTCTTTGAAGTCTGTTTTTTAAAAAATTTTGTTGCAGGATGGCTACTTTTAAATCTGCTACTGTGTGTCCAGGGAGATTGAAGTGTTCTCCTACAGGTTTTTGAGTATTACCATTCCCGATATCTGATTTGTGTCCATTTATTCTTTTACGTAGGGACTGTCCAGTTTGGCCGAGGTATATGGTAGAGGAGCATTGCTGGCACATGACTGCATATATTACAGTGGTAGATGTGCAGGTGAATGAGCCTGTAATGGTGTGGTTGATGTGGTTAGGTCCTGTGATGGTGTTGTTGGTGTAGATATGTGGGCAGAGTTGGCACCAAGGCTTATTGCAGGGATTGGTTCCAGAGTTAGAGTTACTGTGGTGTGGTGAGAATTTGCTTCAGGTTGGCGGGTTGTCTGTGGGCAAGTACTGGCCTCCCTCCCAAGGTCTGTGAGAGAGAGGGATCATTGTCCAGGATTGGTTGTAGATCACTGATGATGCATTGGAGAGGTTTTAACTGGAGACTGTAGGTGATGGCCAGTGGTGTTCTGTTATTTTCTTTGTTGGGCCTGTCTTGTAGCAGGAGGCTTCTGGGTATACGTCTGGCTCTGTTGATCTGTTTCCTCACTTCCTCAGGTGGGTATTTTAGTTTCAAGAATGCTTGGTGTAGATCTTGTAGGTTTTTGTCTCTGTCTGAAGGGTTGGAGCAAATGCGGTTGTATCTTAGTGCTTGACTGTAAACGATGGATCGTGTGGTGTGTCCGGGATGGAAGCCGGAGACATGTAGGTAGGCGTAGCATTCCATAGGTTTTCGGTATAGGGTGGTGTTTAGGTAATCATCACTTATTTGCCCTGTAGTGTCCAGGAAGTGGATCTCTTGTGTAGACTGGTCTAGGCTGAGGTTGATGGTGGGATGGAAATTGTTGAAATCATGGTGAAATTCTTTCAGAGCCTCCTTCCTGTGTGTCCAGATGATGAAGATGTCATCAATGTAGCGTAAGTAGAGGAGGGGTGCTAGTGGACAAGAGCTGAGGAAGTGTTGTTCCTGGTCGGCCATAAAAATGTTGGCATATTGTGGGGCCATGCGGGTGCCCATAGCAGTGCCTCTGATTTGGAGGTATAAATTGTCCCCAAATCTGAAATAGTTGTGTGTGAAGATAAAATCACAGAGCTCGGCCACCTCCACATTAGCTACTAGAAATGGGCCTCACCCTCACTGACTGAATTGACCTCATTACCTCTAACCTTGCTCTTGATTGGAACTCTTTTCTTATGCCTGTATATTTATACCTGCCTCTGGAATTTCCACTACTTGCACCTGACAAAGTGGGTCTTTGCCCACGAAAGTTTATGCTCCAATAAATCTGCTAGTCTATAAGATGCCACAGTACTTCACGTTGTTCTTAAGTTAAGAAGACACCTGTTATTTGCAGTGAAGTCATACCCTGAGTTGCCATCTGTCATGCCCAAAAGATTTGATTACATTTCCTTCGGTGTTTTTATAATAAAATAGAAGAAAAATAAACCAAAAAGTGAGAAATGCTTCAATAGAGTGTGGAGCATCTTGGGTCTCATTTTAATCTGCATTGTTACTTCTAAAGTGAGCTGTGATATCTCTGTACACTTCACCTGAAGCAACTGGTAGAATAAATCTGAATAATTTAGGCTGACAAAAAGGGATGCAAATTGTAAAACTATCCTTGTGTGAATAGCTGTTCTTGAAGTGGGTGAGCCCCCAGCTCTGTTGAGTTGAGAGCTGCCTTTTAAGCATAGCTAAGGCTGCTTGGAAAGATGATCTGATTCAATGCATCTGCTGGGCATTCTGATCATACTCCCCCTGAAGTCAGTGCCACTGACTTATTAGGCGTATCAGTTAGCTCAGGGGACCTCACTAGAGAAAGTATTGTGTGTGGCACAATCCTCTTGTATGTAGATGGTGGCTAAGGTATTCTTCTTATTCATTCATCCAAACCCATCTCAGTAGCCCCCAGAATCACCTATTTCTCACCTGTTCTTCAAATGCACTGAGTGGATCTCAGACATACACGAAGATCTAAGATGTTGTAGTGTTTGGAAGGAACACATCAGAACAGAGGGAGGAAAGATTAAATACATAATGGAGAAAGTCAATATCATGAAAGTCTGAGGTAAATATTGGGGATGAACCAACTTTGGAGATTTGTGAAACAGATTTTATTTTGAAAGAGGGCCAGAAGACTCCAGGGAGGCATAGGGGATGGGGAATGGAAGGATTTGACAATACTCGATTCTCTTCTTAATGATCCAGTTTAGATCATTGCTGTGCATCAGGCATCTTCCTTGATTTCTCCACAAGTCTTCCTTGATTTTTTTCACTGAAGGTTATAGATCGTTCAGATCCATCATTGTGTGTTTGAAAAGTAACAATATTTTTTCTAACATCTTTTGTTTCCCATATTTAAATTAAACTTGAGAGAATGTTGCCTGCTTTCTACTTAATTGAATTAGATCCTTCGTGAGTTTCTTACAAATCTGTGATAGTTTTTCCACCTGAATAATTATATGTTATCTGCAGGCTTAGTGCCTTTTATATCCATCTTCTAAATCATTAATAAATATCTTGAACCATATCACTACTTGACCTTATCTCTTGAGCACTCCACTAATTTTTTTCTCCACGCTATCAATTATAATTTCTAATTTCCTTACTAGTGCTTGATCCATGTCATGATCTTACACCTTATTTCTCATCCTATGACTATTACATTTCTTTAAAAATCTTTTGTAAAGGACCCTGTCAAAAGACCTGAGGAAATCCTAGTAAATTATATACATTTGTTCCTTTTTGCCCATTATTTTATTAACCTTTTCCCACAATTGTGGCATGTTTGACAGAAATGACACATCTTTGCAGAAATCATGCTAATTTATTTCTACCAGTTGAGATTCATTCAAGTGATATTTTCATCTGATTGTAATGTTGCTTTTAACCACTTTGCCCATACTGACTATGTCTACATTTTCAACCTCTGCTACTTTTTTAAAAGATAGAACCCATCTTGACCACTTACTAAACCTTAGAGATGGGGATATATTCTGTGTTTGGAATTCAGTAGTTTCATATTTTTACTTATTTTGGAATTTTGAGAAATTCCATCTGGTTGTGAGGGTTTACTGTTATGAAGTCTCTGAATTTGTATGGAACTCTTTTCTGGAGAAACCTCTCACTTAATATCTCTGGTTTAACCTCTTTATTTCTACATCTATAATGTGTCTGCAAGTGGAGGTGAAAGTCAGAGACCTACCAACACCCAAGGGCACACCTACTGCGATTGAGCTAATTCCTGAAGAGGGGGTATCATTGTGATGAGTGACTCCTTGATAGTGAATATTATAAGAATGTTTATAACTTTTCTAAAGTTATATTTTCTGGAAAGGAAAAAGGTAAGTACATTATTCGGTGGCATGAAAGTATATTAGGCCTCACACTCAGAACTCATTTGCAAGTGTAGCTGGTCAATGAACATGTAAAACTAGTTTTGCAAAACAAATTGGAAATTTCAAAAGTAATTTTATTTTGAAAGAGTTGTGATTTGACCTATTTTCTTTTTCTCAGTGTTCATGGAATTTTCAATCTTTCCTTTTTAAATTGTTTTTAATTAAAATATTCAAAGGACCAGTTTTGGTGTATTTTTTTTTTGGCCCCCTACTTCTCTACTTTACCAGTCATCATCTTAACACAGTCTTTGAGTGGTATCAGCAATCTTTCTGTTTAATTTAATTTAGTTTTCATCTCCTTCTTACATAATTTCTTATGCAGTATTATATAGCAAATTATTTATGACAATTCATGAATCTTTACCGACTCTTCGCCGGTTAGGCTAATAATTTTAAGTAGGCCTGCTGGACCCTAATTATTAAAACACCTATTATCCCTGAAACTGACTGTTACTAACAGCCACATTCAGAGCTTCCAATATAATAGTGCTGGGCTATAACTCTGTATAATGATATTTGAAAAGCCCTTACAGAAACTCGCTGGTTAATGGATGGGTAGGCTGAAGTGCAGGAAAGGGAAGAGAAAAAAAGAGGAAAAAAATGTTGTACATAACTTACCTCCTGCATCAATTACAGTACTCGTGTATTAATGAGATTTATCTATGTAAATATCTATTGCATCAATAGAAAATAAAGCTGCATAGTTTAAAGGAATGTTGGTAAATAGAAAACTACTCATTGATTTTGACTACAGTAGACTTAGATTGCAGTCTGTTCCTTCAAAAGTGCCCTGAGATTCTTTATGGGTGTTGTTATGAAGAAAATTATAACTCTCTATAGTGCAATCTTAAAGAAAATATTCATACAGACATATTGAAAAAGATATTACAAATATTTGAATGTCTTAGTGGAAAATGTTATTTGCTTATTAGTTTTTTTCACAAAAAGAGAAAAAGAGATTTGGTGCCCTCACTCTGTAAGAACTGCATAGTGTTATCATTCCACGTCAAGTGATGGATAGTTGTAGTCTTCCGATTGTGTGGCTTTTCAAGGGCATACTTTTTCTCAGACAATTTAATCAAAAGATAACATAAGTCTATTTTGGCAGGGTATGGCAAATAAGTTCTCTTTCTAACAAAGAATAGATTCTTTCCTTGATAAAGATACAAGAGGAAATATGATTTTTTCTTCATTTGTTTTGATGTCAAATATACTCAGAAATATTATATTACTGCCTCTCATCAAAAAAGACATCTACATTAGTTTCAGCCTTATTAGAAATTATGCCAGATTACTTTGTGCACTCACAAAGGATCACATAATTTTATGGTATTTGCCCAGGTATTGTGTGCTATAAGGATGATTGCACATTGTAGTCCACATTTTCAGTCACACTTTGTGTATGCAGTGTGATTCCACAAAACTTGCACCTACAACTTTAAGGTGTAAATGTGAATAATTCCTTCTCCTAACTAGCTAAATGAAGGTGGAAGCTAGAGAATTTCACCTGTAAGTGCTCAGGCTTGCACCTCTAATTCATTTGCAGGTACAAGTTTTGTGGGTTTCATTACATCAGGAAAAGAAATCAGGCCACAGTTCATCTGATCACATATACTTATGTGTCTAAATAATATGCAGAGATTTAAAAAAAACTCAACAGACTGTTGACAATAAATGTAAAGCAGCTTATAAAAAGACCTGACAGCTATGACATTTGATATGACAATGAAGACAGAAGGTGTCCCTCGGAGGATAAGCTGCAGAAAAGCAGCTCCAATTTACTATCACAAAGTCCTTTGGCGAAAGTGCTGCTGCCAAGAAAAAAATCTTGCGTCACTTGTTGTCTGGGTCAGATAATGGTTATTCAAGGTAGAGAAGGATAGAATTAAAAAGGCTGAAATAAAAAAGGGGAAACAATATTAAGATATAGCTTATTAGATGAAGAACTGCTGTTGTATTGGGTAGTGCTAAATGGCCACATTAATGATCAGCCCTTCTGTAAGGTCCCACAGGTCTAGAACCCAGACCTGCCAAGAGACCAGGAGGCTGATTTCTCCAGGCTGCCATCCAGGAGTCGTTGCAATTGTTTTTGTGCTCTATTTCCCAGGACCCTATGTGGACACAGACCATGGGAAGTTTCACCTCAAGGATTTGACAGATAGAAGCCCCGTGTCTCCTGGTTGGCTCCCTGCCCTATATAAAACCAGGAATTAATTGGATAACAGTAAAGTTGTGGTGGTTGTTGTTTTGTAGCTGCTATGACTGTTCCTGTGCCTTGCTCTTGAATTCCTTGTTTGACTTGGACTCCTGACTCAGATCATGAAACCTGATTGGAAGTCCACCCATTAACTTATTGGCTACTCCCAGCCTCAGGTTTGCTCCTGCTCTGACCCTTGGCACCAACTGCCCTTGTTAAGATTCTGACACCCTCATTATGCTAACTCTGCATAATCATATATGAAGATACAGACTTGCCCAAAGTGCTTAGGGCTGGATTTCCAGTTAGGCATACAAGCATGTGCCTTGGGTGCTGACATTTTAGGGGTGATTTATATTTCTAAAACTATGCAACACAAGTCAGCTGTTGGAGGGGAGGGGGGGGGGGGGACATGGAATATGGTGTTCCTAGAGTGGTATAACGTGTAAAGCCAGTCCTGAAAGTGCTTAGTATCTAAGGCAGGGGTGGGGAACTTAAGGCCCAGCAGCTAGATGTGGTCCCAAGCTTGCCCGTATCCAGCCCTCAAGCTCCTCCCCCACAGCATTGGGGAGCCCACGCTGGCACTCCAGCCCCCATTGCCCCCCACCAAACTGATTTTTTTTCCTTTTTTTGACCCAAAAAGGTTTCCCCACCCCTCATCTAAGACCTCAGTCCTGCACTGAGAACCTCATGTATGGACATGTAGGCCAACTGGAACCCCACTGAAGTCAAAGGGCTTCATTCATGCACAGGGATCCACTTGCATGGTTCACAGTGTGCTGAGAGACTTAATCTAATACAACAGCGGTTCTCAAACTTTTTGGGCTCCGGAGCCCTTTACATGTGTAAAAATTTATGCAGAGCCTCAGTGGTCCACTGATTGTATGTGTTGTACCTATCGATGTTTCCAGTTTGTCAACCTCACAGAGCCCCTGGAGATGTCTTGTGGAACCCTGGGGCTCTGTGGAGCACTGTTTGAGAAACCCTGTAATACAAGATACAAGAAGCGAAAGTAACAAAGAAGGGGCAAAAAGATGAGACTAGTAGAGATCACATGTTTACATACGCCCTTACCTAGCCTAACCTGATGGTTTGAATTAGTTTATTTTATTAACATAATCATCCACAATTCCCACTGGCTCTCTACCTTGGTATCGTCAACTGATAATTATTTGAAGGCATCACTGTAAAAAAATAAAGGAATTGGAAAGAGGACAGTTCATAAACATTACAGGATAATGTATAAAAGGCCATGCAGGAGAAAGCATACATTTACTTTCTATCATGACCTTCTACATATCTTTAGAATTCTTTGGATGTAATCGGTCCTGCGTGAGTAATGGACTTTAAAACTGATCATTAAAAATCTCAGCTGTTTAAACTAGCCTAAGAATTCTGTTAATGTTTTTCACGATCAAGAATTATTGAAAATAATAAATTAGTTAAAATGATGAACTTAGTTTAAAACTGTAGTCATTTACCTCCCGAAAGAAATTTGGGTTACTGGTTGTAAACATGCAGCAGTTGAATTTAATGAGAAATGCAATTTGTTGACAATAAAGATGTTAAGGATAAATGTGGCCCTCTTGTGACCTCTAAATGAAGGATATCAAAACAGCCTTGAGGAAAAACCATGGATGATAAGCAGCAGCTGATGATAAAGAATAAATCTTGCCAAACTAGATTTTATTTTTGATAAACACTAATAAAATTAGTTGCAGGAAAAGCAGTGGATGAGACCTATATTCTGAAAAACAAGGTCTTAGATTTCTTAAAGCACATCTTCACTCTTCCATTTTTCTTTCTACCTCACCCTTCAGAGACAAATTCTCAGACCCAGACTCTTTTCTCCAAATAGGAGTCCTTCTCTTCTTGTATGAAGTGCCATCAGCTCTTTGTTCTAGCTTACTGACAATGTTTTACTTAATTTTATTACTTGTAAGACTGTCTGGTAGAGGCTCTTGGTAGCACTGGATTCCTATTAGTAAGAGGAAAACCCCTAAAGATTATAATCTATTTAACATGATACAACGAATAAGTAGAACCATGTAAGGAAAGACTCAGATAAGTGATTGAAAGATTACCTGGTTTTCTCAGCTTATGTAGTTTGTAAGTGGATATGCTGGCTGTTTACAGGTGTCAAATGTTAAAAATCAAATACTGATGAACTCCTTTCCCTTAGTAGCCAGCCAGAAGAGTGATAAAACAGGACTCTTTGTCAGGCATGGTAGGTTTGCATGGCTGGAGGCTGGTGACCAATAGGAGTAGCAATAGGATTCAAAAAGATAACCAGTCTGTCATGAGGAGTAACAGTAGTTCGAACTAGGAAGCCTAGTTCGAACTACCTAGTTCGTGCCCCGTGTAGCCGCGCTGCACGGGGTTCGAACCAGCGGGGTTTTAAAAATGGCGGCTCCCCGCTTATGCAAATGAAGCCCAGGAAATTCAAATCCCGGGCTTCATTTGCAAGTGCGGTATGCCTACATTACCCTCCTAGTTCGAACTAGGAGGGTAGTGTAGACATACCCTGTCTGTCTTCTCAATTCTGGAACTCAGTTTTCATTTACAGGTTTCCATCTGCCTCACTAAGGGTATGTCTACACTACCCCCCTAGTTCGAACTGGGGGGGTAATGTAGTCATACGGAGTTGCAAATGAAGCCCAGGATTTGAATTTCCTGGGCTTCATTTGCATAAAGCCGGCCGGCGCCATTTTTAAATGCCGGCTAGTTCAGACTGCGTGCCGTGCGGCTACACGTGGCACGGACTAGCTAGTTCGGATTAGGCTTCCTAATCCGAACTAGCTAGTCCGTGCCGCGTGTAGCCGCGCGGCATGGGGTCCGACCTAGCTGGCATTTAAAAATGGTGCCAGCCGGCTTTATGCAAATGAAGCCCGGGAAATTCAAATTCCGGGCTTCATTTGCAACTCCGTATGACTACATTACCCCCCCCCCAGTTCAAACTAGGGGGGTAGTGTAGACATACCCAAAGGGTTTAAGAACTTGTATAGTACTTAGCTTAGGAACATTCTTAAGAATCAGGGGCTTACTGACTAGTTTTAGGGGATATTGAATGCATTATCATGGAGCTATAATCAAACATATCATTATGAATTTGAGGGAAAAAGAGAATTTCAATGCAGTTTAGGGCAGCAGCTGCTGAAGCATTACGTCACACAACTAAGTCTCTCTCACTATGACCACAAAGTCTTCTCACTATGCCCCTTCTTCCTTACAACATTCTATAGTCAATACAGCACCCTTTCTCAGAGAGTAGTGAGGCACAGCAGCCAGGGTCCTTTTTACCCCTTTCCCTCAGTGCAGTGGGGCCTGGTGGCCAAAGTCAATTATCCTTTAGGGCAGTGGAGCCTAGTGGTCTAAGTCCACACCAATCGCACCCTATTTGCAGGGCAAGGAGGCCTAGCAGCCAGAGTCAATAGCAACCCCCTTGTTTGCAGGGTAATGAGGCCTAGTGGCCAGAGTAAGTAGTCACAATTATAGTTCCCCCTTGGGAGTTAAGGGGGTGGGGGTAGGGGAACCCAGGCCCAACCTCTCCACCAGGTCCAAGCCCAGGGCCCTGTCAGTGGTGGGTGTGTCCCACTATAAGCTCAGCAGGGAATCTGCCTGCAACATGCTGAGCTCTCAGGGATTTTTTTCATCCCCATCCTAGGCTACTTCCTACCAGCCTCCCTGACATTGGCTTCTTCTCCAGTTGCATCTGGGCTGAGGGCTTCTCCAGCCATTTTCTGCTGACTGACCTCGACACCACGTTCATCTGCAGCTCTTCTTCCCATGCTCTCACAGCAGCAGCTCCTTCCTCTGCAGTGGTAAGCCTTGACTGAGCTGCTCCACTGGCCTTTATATTGATCCTCCAGCTGGAGTATGCCCCGCAGGGCTGTGGAGGTGGGTCTCGCTCAGATAGCCCAAGTTGACTGCTTTAGTTCTAATGCGGCATTGGTACACCCAGTCACAAAGTGGTGCAACTAACACAAAGGAGATGAAATAAAGAATAGAAAAAATATCCTTAGTGTCAAATGTATTTGGCTGTGGCATAGTCTTGCAAGAAAAGTGGTGGAGGACCTACTCTTTGGAACTCTTAAAAGCAGTGTGGACAAGACACTAGCAGAAGTATAAAAAGGAAAAACTGTTTCTTGACAGAAGAACAGAGTAAATGATCTAATCCTCTTCTAACTTATTCTGAATTGATTTTTTTAATTAAAAAAATCACAAGGTAGGAAAAGGTTAAGAGTGTTACCTGAGTTTGAAAATTAAACTGGAGAATACTTCAAACAAACTTAAATCAAGCTTCAGTAGTTCCTTTCTGGCACTATCTGTGACATAGTTTTTCAAAGTGTGATTCCTATCACTTATGTAGCACCACATAATCTTGAGAATCGCATGCTTCAAGGTAAAGTGACAATTAAACATGCTCTTTTTTTCACTGAGCAAAACCTGAGAACTTTCTAAACTCACAGTTTGAAAAATTCAGATTCCATTTACTTAATGTTTGATACTTAAACACTGCTTAGATAGCACAACAAATGCAGATCATGTTTAATTTGTTTCTGCTTTTTAAATAATATAAATCACCATTTGTCTTTATCAAATTAATAAAGTAAGGGAAGTCCTGAGAATTCTCATATGACACAAATTGCCAGAGAACTTTTACCTCTTATTTACAACCATGTCCACAGAGGAGAAGAGTTTAGTCTACAGAAGAGAAGAGTCAGGGGGAATTTGATATCCGCCTTTAACTACCTGAAGGGAAGTTCCAAAGAGGATGGAGAGAGGCTTTTCTCAGTAGTGACAGATGGCAGAATGGGGAGCATGGTTTCAAGTTGTAGTGGGGGAGGTCTAGCTTGGATATTAGGAAAAACTATTTTCCTAAGAGGTTGGTGAAGCACTGGAATGGGTTATCTAGGGAGGTGATAGAATCTCCATCCCTAGAGGATTTTAAGTCCTGACTTGATAAAACCCTGGCTGGGATGATTTAATTGGGGTTGGTCCTGCTTTGAGCAGAGGGTTGGACTTGGTGATCTCCTGCAGTCTCTTCCAACCCTACGATTATATGTATGGTTGATTCAACTCCCAGCAAAGTCAATGGAGATTCTGCATTGAGTCCGATAGTCTGAGGCTAAAGGATTGAATAATATTGGGTAAAATTGCTTTGTCCATTATTTGAGGGCAATATCTTATAATGAAAGTGGTATATAAGAGCCAAGTAAAATTATTTGTACTTCTCATGACAAATGAAACTCAAAAATGTAGAAATGAGCCAAAGAAAAATAGTGATAGTAGCCACGCCAGCAAAAGGAGAAATATAATGAACCTGTGGACCCAACTGGGCCCTCTCCTGTGCCTGCAGCAGATGTCAGGTGTGAAAAAGAAGTTAAAAGAATGCTTCACTAAGTTTGGGACTGACTAGGATGGGTGTAGAGCAGAGCTCTGCTACTCCCTTTGTGAGGGAAGCTTGTTTTTGAATTTTTTTATAGTGATGTATGCAGAGTCTTTTGCTATATCACTGATCAGTGCCATCTGCTGAGCTATAATCTGTTATCACCATACAGTTAAAGCTTTTATTTGCTATAATTTCTGAGACTGAAAGAAGTTTGTAAAGCTTATCAAGACTTCCTTGTGACAGAGCCTGAATTGGTGGAGCAGCCCTGTGACAGGGTCTTTGACAATTATTCTCTCTCAGTGAATTCACTGGAGAGGTGCTTTAGCTTTGAGACTCACCTCTTCTGAGGTAAGAAAACCCAAAAATAAGAAAGCAGGGTCATCTGAGAAGTCTTCAGCCAGACACTGTGCAACCCATGGCTTGTCTTCATACAGTCAATCCTTTGCTCAGTCTCCATCAAGGCAGGCTCTGACACAAAAGAGTTCCATTGTTCAGATGGTATCTTGTCCCTCTTCAGACTTATAAAAGTTCATAAGGACACCTTTTACCTTTGCTGGAAGGAATGAGAAAATGATTGGTATCATTCCCCATGTTTTGATGGACAACATTAAAGTTCAAGAATGGTGGACCACAGTTATATTCCTACCCTTTGAAAACCGAAGGAATCAAGCTGTCCCATGAAAGTTCATAGCTCATAAGGTAGGATCTGATGCTACATTAGGAAAAGAACAATTTAAGAATTACTTGGACTAGATGTCTTAAACTGATTAAATCATAGGACTGGAAGGAACCTCAAGAGATCAATAAGTCCAGTTCCCCTCACTTATGGCAGGACCAAGCACCATCTAAACCATCCTTGACAGGTATTTATCTAACCTGCTCTTAAATATATTCTATGATCAAGATTCTACAACCTGCCTAGGCAATTTTTTGCAGTGGTTCTCAGAATACATAAAGAACTAACTGAAGAGATCTCTGGGCCATTAGTGACAGAAAAATCCTCATGCACTGCAAAAGGGCAAAAATAGTCCCCAACCGTAAAAAAGGGCATAAGGACAACAGATGGAATTATACACCAGGCAGTTTATCCTCAATACCTGGAACATTAACGGAGCAAATACCAATCAGTTTTAAGCACCTAGTAGGTAATAAGGCAATGAGTAACACTCAACAAGGATTTGTCAAGAACAAATCGCATCAAACCAACCTAATATCAACCTTCTTTGATAGCATAATATATGAGGATAGGAGCAGATGATGTGATATCTCAGCTTTAGTAATACTTTTGGGCTGTGTCTACATTGGCACCCCTTTCTGGAAAAGGGATGCTAATGAGACACTTCGGAATTGCAAATGCCGCGGGGGATCTTGTGGAAAATAAAGCCTTTTCCAGAAGATCCCTTATTCCTACTTGAAAGGGATCCTTGAAAGTAGGAATAAGGGATCTTCCGGAAAAGGCTTTATTTTCTGCAAGATCCCATCTAGACTGGCGCTTTTCTCCGGCAAAACCCCAAGCCGGAAAAAAGCGGCAGCCATGTTCATGCAAATACTGCGGGGGATATTTAAATCCCCAGCGGCATTTGCAATTCCGAAGTGTCTCATTAGCATCCCTTTTCCGGAAAGGGGTGCCAATGTAGACACAGCCTTGAGGTCTCATGAGACTGTCTCATAATCAAACTAGGGAAATGTAGTCTAGATGATCAGCCTATTATTAGATGAGTGATCGATGGTTAGAAAACCATACTCAGAATAATTATCAAATGGTTCACTGTCAAGCTGGAAAGACATATTAAATGTGTGGGTGGCTGTCCTGCAGAAATATGGCCTGAGTTCAGTTCTGTTTAGTGTCTTAATAAATGAATTAGATAATGGCAAAGAGTAGTTAGTAGATGATACAAACCTGGTAAAAGTTGAAGCTTTTTGGAGGACAGGATAAGAATACAAAATCATTTTGACAAACTGGAGAAATGATCTGAAATATTATTTCTCTTTATTGAATTTCATCCTAAGCATTACACTTGTGAAGGAATAATTACTGCAGAACAGGTTCTTAGGGTTAGAGTGGATCACAAACCATATGAATCAACAATACAATATTACTGCAAAAAATCTAGAATCCTTTGGGTAAGTGTTAGTAGGAGTGTTGTAAGCAAAACATGAGAAGTAATTCTTCCATTCAATCCTGATAAGGCCTCATCTGGCTGATTGCATCCAGTTCTGGGCACCACATTTTGGATAAGATGTGGACAAACTGGAGAAGTCCACAGGATGATCTAAAAAGCATAACCTGTGAGGAAAGATTTTTAAAAATTAGGTTGGTTGACTCTGAAAGAGGATGTACGTCAAGTTCACAAAAGTTCTTACAAAGAGGAGATTGAAAAATTGCTCTCTCTGTTCACTAAGGACCAGACACATAGTAATGCACTTAAATTACAACAAGGGAGATTTAGCTCAGACATGGGGGAGGGAGGGTAGAGCGGATACTTAAGGAGTGGAACTGATTATCAAGGGAGATCGTGGAATCTCTGTCATTTTAAGGTTTTTTTTAAAATAGTTTAAACAAACATTGTCAGAGGTGGTCTATATAATACTTAGCCCTACTTCAGTGTAGACCCTGGACAAGATGGCCTACTGAGATCCTTACCAGGCAGTCCTACATTTTTGTGAGTCCTTGAAGATTTTACTGATGTTATCACTTGAGGGTACACTCACTATGAAACTGGCCAAACAATATGTTTCCCAGTGGCAGCTAGATATGCAATTTGAATACTTGTGGAAAAGACAAGAGCCTCCTGATTGTCACAGATTTTGAATAATACCCGGTACATTCTCAACAGAAAAAAAAAAGATAGATTACTTGAAAGGGAGTTGGTAGCTTTTCATCAAGTGTAACTGCCACTTACATAATTTGATGAAAAGATCATTGAAATGTAACCAGAATATAAAAGATTTCTCTGTATAAGAAAATCATAAGTTCTCAATACATATGGAAGATTCAGTGTTTTTATAAGCATGCGGAATGTACTGTATTTAATAGGCATTGCTTTCTTTCTTTGAGATCACATTGCACATTCAAAATGAAAATGTTTCTTGATGTATCTTTTTGTGCATGGATTTTCTCCAAGCACAAAATGAAATGTTCTTTTGAAAATGAATGAAACAATCTAGTCGAAGGCTGACAGACAGGTTGGAGACAGATTTTATTTTGGTCTGTTTGCTTTTTTTTAATGCAGAGCTAATATGGAAAAAATAATCTATGCTTAAAATACAAAGAGTATATCCAATCCCTTAAATTAATTTATTTGTATATTTTAAATGGACCAATAAAATATTCAGGATCTATGAATGCCTGTGTACATATCCCCAAACCTCACTCATGGACTTGCTGAACTTTATAGTCAAGAGAGGGACTATATCAGTCAAAAACATCTTCTTTTAGTTGTACTCTGAAAAAACAAATCAAAGCATGAGTTAATGTCAACTCCCTATTTTAATGAAATTTTTGAAGTGCTATGGAGTATCGTCTTCCACAGATGATGAAAAATAAGACCTGCTGTGAGTCATAAGTCCTGCTGTATGTCAGGTCTGAAAACAAAAAGGCTGCAGCCTGGGTGACATCTAAATGCTCAGATTACATGTTTGACCCTCACCCTCCTGTTACCCAATTTCTAACTCACTCCTTTTCTCCCCTGATGATTCAAGAGACCATTTCATAGAAACATCAGTGCTTCTCAGACTTTGTGTTCTCTTGTTTGATGCTCTCATGACATATCACACAGTACTGCCCAGCTGTCTGCAGTCAGGAGGCAGGAAAAAATATTTTCAGAACTAATTCATTTGCATACAAGCAGCCACCACTGACTTCAGTTTAACTGTACAGCTTCTGTCAGTGTGGCAGATGGTGCCAGCACAATCAACTGTGTCCACCCAGGCAGACTTTCCAAATATTATTCTGCTGCTATATCTATTAATTTCTACTGGCCCTGGATTTGCATCACCAATCTGTCATGTATTAGTGAATACACATGGCTTCTTCCCCGGAGGAACAAGATTCCCTTTAAAAACTAGGCTGGTTCTTTTTCCTCCCCACCTGCTCCTAACATCTATCCAAAAAGAGCAGTCTTCACAGCTGCATATTCTCCAATAGGACTCATCTAGGGAGCTGTGATGAGGTGGTGAAGTGAGGACTATGGAATTCTGGTCACGGGACCACACCCCAGCTGGGCAGATGCACTGTGGAGGAAAAGCCCAAAAAAGGAGCATCTCCGCTCAGTCCAGATGGTAAGAAGAGAGCCGTTGGGACATTGCAGTCTCCTGCAGAGAAGTTCCTGAGGTTCCATTGGGCCAGCATCAGGCCCTTCCGGTCAAGCTGCTACAGACCCTTCAGCTGCAGGGTCCAAGGATAATAAGCCACTAGACAGAGCGAGACTCTCCACAAAGTAACCATGAAGAACTCCAAGAGTGACCCTGAGACAACCAGTGGCACCAACAGAAGAACCATACCTGGGGTAGAAAGTAGCCTATGGAGCAGGTAAAGGGGTGCCTGACCCTATACCCACATATTTTGAATGATTTTTTGGGGGGAGGTTCAAGCCTGAAACTTGGAATAGGTCTGGATTCCCCACCCCAGCCAGTGTTCCCTCTAAACCGTGTGGCAGCACAGCTTCTCAGGTGATTAATCAGCCCCGCCCAGTCAGTCAGCTCCCTACACAGAGCCCTGAGCTTCTGACTGGGTGGGGCTGATTAATCACCTGTGAAGCTCTGCGGCCCCTAGAGGGAACACTGACCCCAGCCATTGACTCTTGCTACTGGGCAGTATGACTGGGCTCTTGCCATTGTGCCACACAGCCATTTAATCCAGTCACTAGATGAAGTGACTATTAGCTCTCACCCCTGAGTGACAGTCCAGAGTATCACCACTATATGGCACTGCCAGCCTTGGACTCAAAAACTGCTCCCTTGATAGGGTTTCAGGGAGGAGAACAGGACAAAAGAGTAGCTGACAGTAATGACTTCTCTAATAGTACAGTACGTCTACACTGCAGTCAGAAGTGTGACTGCAGTGCTTGTAGATACACCAAGCAAAGTAGGTCAGGTACCAGTAGCAGTGACTCCATGGCAGCCTGGGCTTCAGCATGTTTTCTGAGGACCTGAGTACATACTATTAGTCCATATTGAAGCCTGTGCTGCTGCAACATTGCTGCTATTGGTATCTGAGCTAGCTAGCTCAGGTGTCATGTCTATCTGTGCTGCAGACATACCTTCTACTGTAGAGTGGTTATACCCTAACACCCACATCTCTTGTGAACTGCATATAGGTTTGGGCTGCACTGGGGGAAGTTCAGATTACATCTGTTCTAAAGGAATTGGGTAGGTCCCCCAGAGGGTGAACTCACCAGCACCCCCAGAAACATTAAAGGCCAGGTTTTAAGGCATTTCCCCCTCCGGGCTAGAGCCACATCACCCTGAACCCACTCTGTCCCTGTGCTCACCTGCAGGCTTTCCTCCCTCTGTTCCCACTGTTGGAAATCATTGCCAGTAGGAGCATCAAGGGGTGGTGCAGAAGCACCTGTTTTCCATTGCCAAATAGAAGCTGTGCCAGGGGAGCCCTCCAATCCCCTGCCTTCCTCCCACCCAGAACCAGCATCAACAGCCTGCTCCTGCACTCTACCTCTCTCCCAGACCTTCAACCCTAGCTTGCTCCCACACCTGCACACTGTCTCTCCCTTCCAGACTCTACCCTCTCACCGCCACCTTGCTCCTGCACCCTCCCTCCTGCCAAGACTTCTCACCCCAACCCTTCCCATACCTTCCCAGACCCTGCACCCACACTTCCAGCCTGCTTCCTAGAAGCACCCTCCCACACATTGAACCCCTCATTTTTTATCCTTCTCTGGAGCCTATGGGGTCTCCACAAAATGTATTATTTCTGGGCCGCCAGAAGAATTAGTCCAACCCTGGTGACTCTCCCCACTGGAAGTTTTGATTTCTCTCTAAAATCAGATTTTAAAAGATACTTCCTTCTTCAAAGTAGGTTTACTGAATACCCGACTAATAAACTTGTACAAAATAAAAAGCTGACAATGAAGTTACAAAGTACTAACATTTTTTACTATTAAAATTCTGTTTATTCCTTGATCTTACCATCCCATGACCTTTGTTAAATTAAACTGATAAAAATGTCTGTAGGGTGCTGTGAAAATACATCAATTTGATTTTCATGATATCTTGATAACTGTTTGTAGAAATGCTGTATAGCTGTAACCCAATTATTGGTTGCTATCACTTTTTTAACTGTGTGTCTACTGTATTATACCATTAGATTTCTGATCACTTTTAGCAAGGTTTATTCTCCTTAACCCTGATATTCATTTTGTGTGCCATGGGAAGAGGGGTGTTTGCTGTCTCAGGAGGCTACCAACCTCTTTTTTAATTAAGTTAGTACAAACATTTGTTATGCAGAAGCTTTTTCAATCCAATTATTACAGTTCCCTGATATTATACAACCATTTTTCCATAATACAGTGCTTTGAACTGTGTACTCTAAAGTGATATATATGCTAAATCATGGTGATTTCTCTATTTATTAAGGATCATTAAAACATTTCAATCTGACTAGCATAATTTGAAGAACAAAAGCAATGCAATAAAAGTGCTCTTGTACAGCACAAACATTACAGAGCTGGCAGTGTTGGCACTACAAAAAAGCTAGAGAAAAGTTCTGCTTGCCGTGAACAAGTGAAATCCCCTCATACTGCCTGCTTTTTGGTGTCAATGCTGGCACTGATTAGTCTGGAGATTTTCTCCAGGTGTGTCCCCTTATTTCTACCTTTTCCCCACTTTTTGTGCCACTAGGATCAGAAAGGAGTAGACCATAAGTTCTACCTAAGGATCAAGATTCAAATTTGCATGCATCTTAACACATTATATATACCAAACAACTTAATGGGTGACACCCTTCCTTGACATAAAGCAACACAGCCACATTGAAATCACACTTCTTGATTTATACTGGCTGAGGAGCTGCAAAAATAATTGCAGCTAATATGGATTGCGACAAAGTTGCACTTTTATCTTCCTTGCTTCTCTTGTCTTCTATCTTTTACTTTCTTTCAAACTATTCTGTATTTTGTTGTAGCAGATCTCACATGTTCAATATCTTCATCAATTATTTAGAAAATGGCATAGAGCAGTGGTCCCCAACACGGTGCCCCCGGGCGCCATGGAGCCCGCGGGCCCATTTGTGTGCGCCCGCCAAGTGCTCGGGGCTGGCCTGGCCCTGGGCATGTGGTGCATGCATTGTGCCAGAGCCGGCCCGGGCGCATGGTAAGCGCCGGCCCCGGGAGCGCTGCGAATTGGCTGCTCGTGCCCCGTGCGCGCGGCGCCTGGAGGGCGAGAGGGGGGGCACCGGGCGCGCAGCGCTTGGGGGGGCGCCGGCCCCAGACGCGCGGTGCTTGGGGGAGGGCGCTGGCCCCGGGCACGTGGTGCTTGAGGGAGAAGGGGGCGCCGGCCCCGGGCATGTGGCATTTGGAGGGGGCACTGGCCCCCGACACGTGGCACTTGGAGGGGGGGCCTGGCCCCGGCCCCGGCCCCGGGAGCGCAGCGCTTGGGGGGGGACAGCCCCCAAGCATGCGGCTATGTGTCCCTGCCCCCTGGCGCCCGGCAGGTGAATGGCCATGCCCCCTGGCACCCGGAATACTCTAAAGGTTGGGGACCACTGGCATAGAGTATGCTTATAAAATTTGCGGATGATACCAAGTTGGGAGGGGTCACAAGTGCTTAGGAGGATGTATTAATCAGGAGTGTCGTAAGCAGGACATGAGAAGTAATTCTTTTGCTCTAGTCTGTGCTGATTAGGCTTCAACTGGAGTACTGAGTTCAGTTCTAGGCTCCGCATTTCAGGAAAGATGTGGAGAAATTGGAGACGGTTCACAGAAGAGCAACAAAAATGATTAAAGGTCTAGAAAACATGTCCTATGAGGGAAGACTGAACAAACTGAGTTTGTTTAGTCTGGAAAAGAGAAGACAGAGGGGAGACATAATAGTAGCTTTCAAATATTTAAAAGGGTATTACAAAAAGGAGGAGTAAAATTCTTCTCCTTAACGTTTGATGATAGGACAGAAAGCATTGGGCTGAAATTTAAGAAAGGGACATTTGGGTGGGACATTAGGGAAAACTTCCTAACTGTCAGGGTGGTTAAAGACTGGAATGAACTGTCTAGGGAAGTTGTGGAATATCTAATTAATCTGCTCTTAAATATCTCCAATAATCAACACCGGTCAGGAATGATCTAAATGGCACTTGGTCCTGCTGTGTCTGCAAAGGTTTGGACTTGATGACCTCTTGAGGTCCCTTCCAGTTCTAGTATTCTATGATGCTATATCTTGCAGTGTCTCTTTTCACAGTCCTTTGCTATGGCTAAAAGCATCTGTATTCTAATATGTATTTTAATTGATTTTTGGGACTTACCAAAAAAACAAATAAACCCAGTGGCTGTTAGTCTAAGTAATTCCTTTAACATAGGTATTTTAGCCTTTTATCCTTTCTTACTCAAGACAGTTTTGAATATATCTGAACACATAGACAACATGCATATATTTTATGGACGGAGCTTTCAGGACACAATATCATCATCAATGGAAGTTTTAATCAGTGATATCATTAAGTGTGAAAAAAAGGAATATTCTGACTGGCTCCTGGGCACCAAAATAATTGCTGCTTTAACCTGTACTACCCAATGGTCCACAAAAATACATGTTAGATGTGCTGTGTTCTATCTAATTAAAGAGACACAGTGAAGATCTACCTATAGCAAACAATTACCACACTTCCAGTGACTTTTATACTGCAAGGAAGCTGCTATAGACAAAGAAACAGAAATGAGGTTGATCAAACAGGTATTTAACTAGAGTCTGCAAGCACAGACTCAAAAAATGAGGTTTACAGGATCTTGTGCAATAGGGTTTTGTGTTTTTTTGCAAAAAATGGACCCCTCTACGCTGAGGTTTTTTCCGCAAAAACCTCTTCCGCAAAAAGGATTGGAAAAGACTATGCAAATGAGAGCATGAGAAATACTAATGAGCGCTTCATTTGCATTTTTTCTTCCGCAAAAATGATGCAGTATAGATGGGTAGCAGGTTTAAAACTAATAAAAGAAAGTTCTTCTTCACACAGCGTGTAGTCAACCTGTGAAACTCCTTGCCAGAGGAGGCTGTGAAGGCTAAGACTATAATAGAGTTTAAAGAGAAGCTGGATAAATTCATGGAAGTTAGGTCCATAAAAGGCTATTAGCCAGGGGATAAAATAGTGTCCTTGGCCTCTGTTTGTCAGAGGCTGGAGAGGGATGGCAGGAGACAAATAGCTTGATCATTGTCTTCGGTCGACCCTCTCTGGGGCACCTGGTGCTGGCCACTGTCGGTAGACAGGATACTGGGCTAGATGGACCTTTGGTCTGACCCAGTACGGCCGTTCTTATGTTCTTATGTTCTTATAGATGTAGCCCAAGTGGTTTGGATATGGTTTTTTTTTTTACTTCTACCAATTTTTTGATCAAAAGTAGAAAAAGCAATTCTATGTGGTATTTCAATCTTAATATCTGTAACAGGCTGTGAACTCTGAAATATGATTTTGGTGGATTGATTGGATATATTTTGGTTTTAGATTGTTAATGAAATTAAGTACGAAGGATCCAAGACCAGGCAAAGTAGATTTTTTTTTGCTAAGTGTTAACAATATTCACCGTATTCTAACAGCTGTTGTTATGAGTTTGTGCAAGGATATACTGTCAGCCGATGGTCAGGGGAGTGTGTGTGTGTGTGTGTTACCGAGAAAAGGTTTAACGTTTGTGCCTTTACCGCTAGGACCGGCGTCCCGTCGCGGAGGGCAGCCAACAGGCTGACAGATGCCCCAGAATTTTATAGGAAGAGCTTATTACATCTCAGATTTCAGCTGCTAGGATACAGGATGCCTTCGCAGCGGGCAGTCTAGGGAAGACCGAGAGATGCCCCAACGGATCTGTCTCCTGGGAGTGGCACGATCCAAAACACCCAAGCTCTTCCTATACCCGTCCCTTATGACCAGCTGAAGTTCTTTTAAATTGTGCTTGGTTCTGTTACAGCAACTGAAGGAGTCAGGTTAAAGCTTAAACAGTTACAAGTTTATTAAAGATGCTTATAAATCATATGGTTACAATGGCTATTGCTCTATTTCTTAACTGCTAGCAAATATAGATCTTAAAATGGTTACAAAGAAAATAAAGATAGAAAATAGAAATAATGGTACCAAGTGACAGCTTAATCTTTAAAGAGTTCTAAGTCTAAGTGTACACTTAAGACAAAGGATCACATCCAGGTACAATTTTTACCCCCTTCTGTGCCTCTCGACTCCAGCGGGTCAAGCCAGGGCTGGTCCCCTCAATTCCTAGGAAAGACGAATAGGAGGTGGGCGTCCCCGTGGAACCTCGGGAGGTCAAACACCTAACCCGACCAGCAGATAGATGGTAGATTGACACTCAAAGTAAATGTGCTGCTGGACCCATCTTTATACCCCTGGGGCCCGTATCCTCTTTCTTATCTAAGATGCCAAATTGTACTGGTCTGTCTTTGTGACGCCAGTTCTTACAAGGGAGTTGCGAACTTAATTTACACTTGTGAGAGAGATAACTAAATTGTGAATACTGGACTTTTTTTTACTGGGCAAGAGATTCCTCCCCCCGCGGATGGCTGTGTGTTCGTATCAATATGGGTTTCAGTAAAGGGCACTCCTCGGCAGCCTTTTGGTCAGCAATTGGCATATCTCTGTTTACAGCCATTCAGAGTCACAGCAGCCTGCCATATCCGGCCTTCTGTTCAAGGCTTTTACTGCTCTGTGTGCCCTGCATGCTCCAGGCAAGCAAAGATGGATGCTACAGGGGGGTTCCCGTCTGGCTACATATACCCAGTAATATAGTGTAAAAAATTATATTTTTAGTTATATTAACATTCTTCTCAGAGAGATTTGTTTATATTCAGTTTACTGGATTCAGAATTGTAGTCCTGGAGAAAATGAAACATCCTTAATCTGTTTTATAGTGATCGTTCATTTAGTACAGTTTATAATCTATGTAGCAGCTAGCTTATACTATTACTTATTTGTGACTGTGCACTAATGTAGCTGCAGCTACAACAGAGATACCTAACAGTTGAACTCTTGCAAACCCCAGGCACTCTTCACTTAATTTGAATATGAACTGTGCCTTAACAAAACAATGTTATGTGCAAGTCTTTCATTATCTTTCAGCCCCACAAGAGCTTCCTCCACAATTCTCCTGGAGTTAACTTTTGAAATAGAACAGTTAATGCCTGTGGAATGTGACAGTCTTCTGTTACATCTGCCACATAGGACTTTCATTGTGCCCTGAGGAGCAATGTCAACTTCTTGAGCTGGTATAAAGAAGGCAACCCATCCCACAAAGATTGGTCCAAGTAGCAGACATGGAATAGAACACACTCCATCAGTATGTGCAAAATCTTCTACTTTCCTGCTAGTTAATTCTGTCTGGTGGTTCTCCTCAGTTCTGCTTTGGAAGAGTCCAGTTGATGGTGTAGATTATCAGGCCTTCCTTACCACCCACATGGTGAGGCTTCTAAGGTAATTTTTTGGGTCAAGACCTTATGCATCAACAAGGAGTCTTTAGGGGGCCACAGAATGGTTTTCCATAGAGTTCCTTTCCCTTACCACCTGATAACTAATTGCTTTATTCACACCAGGTGTCAGATTACCATGAGTAATTTGTGTTTAGTACCAGAACAGCTGGGAAACAGAGTTAACACAGCAGTACTCAGGATTGTCTTCTTATTAACATGTTACTAACTGGCACAAGAAAAATTGATTTTACTTAAATGTTAAGAAAAAGGAATCAGGATCTATAGTTCTGTAGGTCAAAGTCTTCTATCATGCACAGTCAAAATAATGATAGCCCTGATTCTAGTACATGTTCTGGCTATAGGAGTCACTGCACTGCCTGGACTGTTAGGTTATGTCTACAAAGCAGCGTTATTTCGGAATAACTGATGTTATTTTGAAATAACATTGTGAGCATCTATGCAGTAAGCCATTATTTTGAAATAATGTTGAGATGGAAGACTTCTTACTCCAGCTCCTGTAACTCTCATTGCATGAGGAGTAAGAAAAATTAAAGGAAGAGTATTCTTCCTTCAACTTCCTGCTGTGCAGACAGCGCCAAAAAGCTGAATTAAGCTATTTCTACTTCAGCTACACAATTGACGTAGTTGAAGTTCCATATCTTAATTTGACTTTTACCCTGCTGTGAGATGTGCCCTTAAAGTTGGACCCCTAAATGCATAGGTGCTGCATCTACCAGTATGAACAGGTGTCCCAAATTTGACATGCAATTCTGTGTCCAAGTTCATGCTTTTTTTTTTTTCTTTGAAGTCAGAGGAATATTATTGAAGGCACTGGGAAAAGGACTAAGTTGTACCTGAAAGGCTGCAGAACAAACAGTTTCATAAGCTGAAAAACATTTCTGCTATGTGTTACTGCTTCAAAGTGACTCAGATTTCTAAAAATAAAGTCACATCTGAATAATGAGTAATTATTTCTCACTAAAATAACTGGCACTTGCAATGCATATTTATAAACTCTTGATGTAATATATATATATTGTTAAACATTTTTATAAACAGAAAAGTATAACTGACGCAACACATAGTAAGTGAGGAATAATTTATTTTTCATTTGGAGGATTCTGGACTAGAATCAAGCGACATTAATCATTCCTAAGACTTTTTTAATAACCACTCTAGAATCTTATTGAAATCTGTCACTGGTTGGAAAGCGGACTGATAAATGACTTATTTAAATCACCTCTTCCTTATAAATCTCCAAGCATTTTAAAATGATGTGAAAGCAACCGTTTTATATGTATTTTAACACAGTATGCACTTCAGTCCATATCTCCAAAAGAATTGCAATTTGTCAGGTCACTAACTCCTCTCAGGACTCCTTAATGAGATACTGTCTCCAAGAAACACTTTAAAGTAGGCATATGCTATGAAGCTGATTCCCTTCCAGCTAGCACTCTTAGGGCATGTCTCACTAGAAAATTATTTTGAAATGACTAAATTTGAAATAATAACTCCCGAAATAGTGTGTCCCCACTATGGGGGAGCCTCAAAATTAGTCCAAAGTAGGCTTCATTATTGTGCACATACTACCTTGACTTAAAGACGCAGGAAGCCCTGGGGAGTAATTACTTTGAATTACTCTCGGGAGTAGTTATTTCGAAATAGCAGCAGTGGAGCATCCACTCTACCGCTATTTCAGAATAACTACTTTGAAATAAGCATTATTTCCTTAGGAAAGCAGGAATATAGATTTCTAAATAACCAGCTCATTATTTTGAAATAATGAGCTTGGAAGAGTGGATGCTCTACTTATTATTTCAAAATAAGGGGGGGGGGGTTACTTTGAAATCACTCCCTAGTGTAGACCAGGGCTTAGCTAGGTGAAAGCTGGACCAATATATTTGGGAAAGCAGAGAAAACAGGCTGTAAGCACTTTATGGGCTCTTACAAGCTAATTTTGGATGTGGTACTTTTCCATGGAGGGGTGTGTGTGAAAGGGTTGAAACTGAACACAAAAGATCCCCTCCTCTTTTGGTGCTACAGCAATAAGTTATTCACAAAAACACCACAAAATGATATTGCAGTGTTTCAATAATACTACAGATTCTTCATGGAGTACAGTTTTGCATTCATTATCAGCATAGCTTTTTTTCCTGGAGTTACATTCAGCTTTCACTACTTAGTAACATCTTTTTGCTTTTATACAATACTCTCCATTCCAATATCTCAAAGAACTTTACAAGTGAGGATACATATGTGACAGATGAAGAAATTTAAAACAAAGAGTTGGGGTAACAGCCTAGGTCACCTAGTTGGCCACTGGCAGATACAATAATACAATCCAGATATCCGAAACCTCTGCCCCCTTCATAGTCCACTAGCATCCACCAGGTGCATCCACAGGGCACTGTCTTGCTGCCTTTATTCTGCACCAGGATACCTTTTTATGCATTTTTAGTATTTCATTTCTTCTCTCCCTGCAGCTACTCCCAGCACCTGATGACAACTATTTATTGCTATACAGTTGTCATTATTTACTGTCATACATCTATCTTACAGAATAAGATATAAAGTTGTCTATAAACAAATGCCTGCAGCAGAGCTAGCGGATGCTCTGCCACATAATTTAAGAAAAGAGTCTCACAACTTTAAAGTTCTTCAGTTCTTTTTTAAAAGAATAGGTCAGATTCACTGGCTTGTACTGGTTCCTTTGTATTGCTTTCCATGCCCAAAGGGGATGGAAACTGACTGCTTCTCCCTTGTTGGGATTCTTTTGATGTACATTGGTTATGAGCAAGCACAGACTTTTTCTAGCAGCAATGCCCAGTAAAAGAGAATGTTCGTTATGATACTCATTTATACAGTACTTGCCATCTTAAAATGTCTAAAGCATATGAAACATTAATTCTGCATTTCTAATCCAAGAGACCTCTGATCAACCCTCTTACCGTAACTAAGGAAACATCCATATGTGTAATCTAATCAACTACATAAGACATTGGATTAGTGACACACACAAATCTAACATAAATTAGCCCTCCTGACTTCTTACAACATTTTTTCTGTATTATTTTGGGCTATCTCATAAGACCAACAAAGCTAGTTAACGCAACATTCATTTTAGATTACTACGCATTGTAAGTGAAATATACGTTGTAAAAGGTGTTTCAGTTTGGATAATATGGACAGTTTCATGAGTCACTTTTCCAAATAAATAGTAAGGCAGTACTTATTGAACAATAATTCATAGAAGAAAAGAAAGTCAACTTAATTTTGACTTTTTTTCCCAATCCTGGCAATATTTACTCTCAAATCTGGACTTTTTGTTCTGTTCGTACAGCACAAGGATAGCCTGATCCAACACTAAGAATCCTAGGTGTTACGGTAATACAAAAAATAAATCAATAAATTATTAATCCTTCATTAAATATTCCATTATTTTCAATTAAAATCTGCGGGGGATGCCAACGAGGGTGACACTGGTCTATTCATCTATGTTTCAAGGCTTGCGTAGACTTGGAGTGCTGAGCAAGCAAAGCAAGTACAGCCTTGTTGAACATCCTCCTGAGCAGATTACTGGATCCCTTTTTATAGTCACTTAGGAACATGCACCTTTTTCTTTTATTACTTTTATTTGCTGAAACTCCTCCATCTTGTTTGTTCACTTGTCACATTTCTTTATATTGCAGAGAGAGAAGTGCTTAGTGCTCTTGGCTATCTGATTTGTTTTTGAGACTATGGGCACTAATGCAATAGAAATAAAAGAAACCTAATGACCAAAATACCAAGGAAAGTTTCAAAGGTATATAAGGGAGATACTCCATTCCAAGTGACTCACAATGGGAGCCTAATACAGGCAGTCCCCGGGTTACATACAAGATAGGGACTGTAGGTTTGTTCTTAAGTTGAATTTGTATGTAAGTCAGAACTGGTACATATTGTAGGGGAACCCTAACTCTAGCCAAACATTTCTCCAGAGCTCAGTTTTATTCTCCCACACCTCACTTCCCTCAGTCCTTTATTCTCAAGCTGAGGTGTCTGCTGAGAAAAGCCGCTCCGTGTCTCCCTGGTCTACTGGCGGGGGGGCGCTAGCTTCGCATCTCCCTGGTCTGCTGGGGGGAAGCAGCTAGTGCGGGGTTGCCTCACCCCATTTGTAAGTAGGGATCCGATGTAAGTCGGATCCATGTAACCCGGGGACTGCCTGTACTTAATTTCCTTAGGTAGCAAAGGTAGCTACCCACCCAATGTAATGGTATTTAAGATATCTGATAAAGATACACTTAGTTGAATTTTATAGATAAAATTCTGCCCTTAGAAACATGTCCAGCTCCTATTGACTTCAACAGTATGGCATATATATTTTAGGACACAGTATATCCCTATATAATCTTTGTTTGTCACATGTAATGGGGTAGTAATTTTTCTAAGTACCGCTACTTTCCAAAACAAATACATTATTTACAATGATTTAGGGTTTTTTTTTAGTATCTTTGTCAATAATATTCTTCAGTTTTTTACAGGACACAATCGTATGGTTCTCAGTTTTAAATTTGTATAAAATTAAGATCAAAACAGGGCAGCAACTGCTGCATTCTAGAAATCCTAATATAATTCTGCTTGGCTCTTCACAGCAATGAGAAATATATATAAATATTTTCTTACTTTGCATTTCTATTTGTCTCAATAAGAGTTTCACATTATCAACTGGAGCTAGAATATGAAACAAAATATAAAGATACAAGCAAGGGAAAGACTGCATCTTAAGTGGCTCCCACAATAATTTTTCAAGCTGTTCATAAAATTCAGAATATAGTTTGCCAGGTTCCCATGTTCTAGTTTTGGAAGAACAATTCTCAGATAATGGCATAAAGAGAACAAATATGTTCGATTTTGTTTTTGGCTTAGTTATCCTATAAAAACTAACAGATATAGTACTTTGGTTTTAACTACATTAATCTCTATGTTTTTTATTTTAAAGAAAAGACTGAAATATCAGCGCACATTCATAAAGGTAGCATTTCTTAGCTGCAGCAGGAATGACTGAGTATAAGGATTTCTCATTACATAAGAAAAAATAACCACACTGATCTTTTATATTATAAATTTCCTCTCATTTAACATTTCTTTCTGTTATGTAATCCATATGAAAAGTTCTGCAGATCTAGAGAAGATTACCATGTCTGAGCCAGAATAATTGATAAGATCTGTAGATGTAAGGTATTGTTACATTGTTGGTCTCATTTTCCCCACTGTGGGTTAGCTTGATATCTTCATATGGTTCCAAGGAACTTATAATCTTCACAGGTTGACCAGCAAGACCTACCTTGAAATGTGATCTTCGTGGTTTTGGCCAGAAAAACATGTTGATTATCCCTCAAAGATATGAGGTGAAGATCTGTGTCCCTATAGAGGTTATTCTCCACATATGACATGCAGACAGACACTGTGGTGCTCATAATATCAGTGAAGGTGATCTTGCAGAATAGTCTTTAGACTTAATAATATTTTCATATCAGGAAAAAATGTATAATTTCAGAATTAATCTATACCAAAATTTCAGAACAGAATAAAGAAGTTTTAAAAGTTTCTGGAAGATATTTTTAAGATCTAATATTCTTAAAAATAAAAATCAGGAAGTGTTTGCATAAGAATTACCTTTTGTAATGGACAGGAAGTGTGCTGACCAGCACCCAGTGACTAAGGGATTAACTCAGGTAGCTAGCAAAGGTTTTGACCAGGGGGCTGGGAGAACAAATCAAGATAGGGTATGTCTAGACTGCATCCCTCTGTCGGCAGAGGGATGCAGATTAGGCAGGTCAACATTGCAAATGAGGCAGGGATTTAAATATCCCGTGCCTAATTTGCATAAAAACGGCCACCGTGTTTTGCAGTCTCAGTACTTTGTCAGAAAAACCCGGCAGTCTAGATGGGGATCTGTCGAGAAAGAAAGTCTTTTTCAACAGATCGCTTATGCCTCCTGCAAGGAGGTTTACATGATCTGTTGAAAAAGGCTTTTTTTCTCAACAGATCCCCCCTCTAGACTGCTGCTTTTTGCCGACAAAGTGCTGAGTTGGCAAAATGCGTCTGCCATTTTTATGAAAATTAGGCACGGGATATTTAAATCCCTGCCTCATTTGCAATGTTGACCTGCCTAACCTGCATCCCTCTGCTGACAAGGGATGCAGTCTAGACATACCCAAGGTGCTGAAATTTGAATTGGATATAGGTTTTTTGCCTGCTTTGTATGGGAGAGAGAAACCTGGAATTGAGAGAGTGATTTAAACCAAGGCAGGACTACCATGCCCTCATGGAATTCAGAGCATGGGAGTGGGCTGAACAAAGAGAAAATTAGGAGTAAGTAACAGGGAAATGTGAATGCAATTGTGTTCAGGGTAATTTTTCTTTATTTTGTTGTTTGTTTTGAACTGCTCTGTGTGATTCTGTGCCTCCTGTCCCCCATTACATCTAAGCATCGTGCCAGAGTTTTTTCTCTGTTTTAATTTGCTTCCCTTAGTTGCTCTGTAACAGCTAGCAACTAAGTATGCTTTTATCAAGTTTATCTTTTGTTTTGTAATAAAAATAACTTCCTTTAAGGCAATGATTTGATTCTTGTGTCCTGGAAGGTCTGTCTGTGTAAATCTGCATGCCTCTGACTGAGGGGTCAGTTACCAGAGACTGCAGCTTGTTTTTCTCTTTTCTTTTTCAAGCTCTTTTGGGGCAAAAGATCTTGGGGTACTCTGGGGGTGGTTTCAAGTGTTTACTCCAGTTTTAGGGATAAAAAGCACTTGATGGTGGCAGCAAATGCCCCAACATCTGTGTATTGCGATTCTGGGGGAAGTTTTTGATAACCAGTGTCTGTAAAGGCAAGGTTTTGAGCTTTTTGCAGGTCCCCATCTTCTGTACTCTGAGTGCCAGATTGGGGAACAGCACTGACACCTCTAATATTCACATTTGATTAATGTATTTGCCAAATCATCTTCTAGTTTTAAGGGTGTGTGTGTGTGAAGGATATATTTACCAGCAGGGGTTTAGGTTTAATACACTTAAAGGGAATTTGTTAAGTTTTTGAGAAATCAGAAGGGAGGTAAAAATGTCAGAATCAGTATTCTAACAAAAAAGCATAGCCGGTCTTATTATGGAGACTCCACTATCTCTTCATACTATGTCTCTTTGGGTGTGTCTACACAGCACGCTAAACTTGAAATAAGATATGCAATTTGCACCATGCAAATTGTGTATCTTACTTTGATTGAATTTCAAAATAGGCTATTTTGAAATTTGGCATGTCTACATAGCACTAAATTTTGAAATAATATGCTATTTTAAGACATCCCTTAATCCTCGTGGAACAAGTGTTATTGGGATGCTGAAACAGCATGCCCATTATTTCAAAAATATTTTGAAATAAAGAATGGTATTTGTAGATACCTCTGGTATCCTGACATAGCTGTGCAGTGCATACACACCTTTTATGTGCTACATCCTTGACAGCTTTTGATGCCATTGCAAGATAAGAAATGGCAGGTCTGTTAAATTCAAGAGTCAACTGTATGGGAATGAGTTTAATACCTTCTTTTAGAATAAACAGCAGTTATGAATTAAGTTCCTATAATTAGGGATAACATTATGCAGGAGCTGTACCAAACTAATCCACAGTAGGGGAAAATGAAGCCAATAGTGTACAGAATAAAAACACATTAAAATTTTGTTTGTGTGTGTGGGAGGGAGGGAAAATCGTTTGGCAAGAGCACAAAATTATATGGGTAAAAAAGGGAATAGTGTAGATCAAAACCGGGATGGTATCCCACTGCCTCTGTATATGTGTGTGTGTGTATTTTAATTGGAAGATTTGGGTTTGTATTAGCAGAAGCTTTAGCCTGCTGTTTTACTGAAATCATCCCCCTATAAACAATGAGGTCACCACTAAGCCAGTCTAAATTAAACGTATGAAGAAGCCTTTTATAATTTTTTTCAGTATACATATGCCATGCTTGTTCTTTGTCTTCTGAGGTCATTGTATGATGCTTGGTTTCCTCCTATTATCATTTTCAAGAAAAGCAATACATTAATAAACTGACATTTAATCAGTCAGAGGATTTTATATTGAATTTTTGTTAGGATTGCAGAAATGTATCTTTGGTTACATAAATTTGGATTTTTAATAATCCATCTGTTTTCCACAGAATCCTCCTAATGTTGTATTTAAAATTTCCACTTTTATTTTATTTATTTGCATTTGGCTCTCTCTTTGTGATATTGTCTGAAGTGGCTCACAACTATGAATGCCAATATCAGGTCAGACATCCCCAGGGCCAGATAGCCATGGGCCAGGGCCACCAGCATTCTCAGGACACCTACAACTTAAAAGTGGGTTAAAAGTTTAGTTTTTTTACCGGAAAGCACAAAGGTCAGCTGTAGGCAGAAGGACCACTGACAATGCTGTGATGTGCCAGTGGCACGTAAGCTGTAAATCCATATCCCAAACTTGTGGTAGATAGTACAATTAGATTTCACCAATCCCATAAGAAATATGGACTCCTGGATCACTGTATTAGTCTTATTATGGAGTCACAAAGAGTTCCTTTAGGCTTTCCAGAATACCTTGCCACCCATATAAATTGGGTTTTGTGATACTGGTTGCTACACCAAGTCCCATTAGGATATTCACAACCCCAAAGTGTCACTCATTTATCCCTGGTCAAGGGATACTCAGTCTCACAACAACAATACTTTTTGCAGACAATTTTTCCAGTAAATTATCTAAAGATTTATTAGCGAAGAAAAAAAGAAATGAATTATCAAGTGGTTAAACAGGTAAAATACATTAACAGGTGAGTCTAGCACAGATGCAGTAATCTGCTAGTTTTCTAAGTCTTTTCAGAGTTACCCAAAATAACTCAGTCTTGCATCTGGAATCTTTCCCTATGAATGTCCAAATAGTTCAGGGATATTGGATCAGCCTCTGTATCTATTCTTATGGCATCTTTCCACAGAAGACAATCTGGCAGATACTTTTATTTGCAGCATGGGTTCTTCTTCGTTGGTTAAAGGCAAACAGTATCTGTGAATTTCCATTGTCAAACACAGTGCTCCTTGTTTTGAAATTAGCAGTCTTTTAGTTTTCCAAGGCTCCAATCTTGATGATACATAACGTAAACTCAATGTGCTAGCCAGAAGCATTCCTTCATTAGTTTTTCATGAAGTTACATATCCAGAACATTCATACATTAACATTAACACACGTTTTAATCTAGGGTTAACTAATTACTGGGTATACATAATATAATAGCAAATTGCAGGCTATAAGTAAATAGGCAATAAAATTGATAGTCACACAAATATGAGTTGATCCATGAAGGATGTTTGTGGGAGGGCTCTAGAAAATGATCTATGAGAATTCAAGCCCTCCATAGACTATCACCTTTCTCAGTACCAAAGTGCATGCTCAGCTTTCCTGAACTGTTTGTTATAGTGCTTGTGGGAATTATTTTACCTATTTTCTCTTATTCATGTGCTTTTGCATCTGTATAAGAATCTTTACATGATACAAAATGTAATTTACAGGCAAAAACAACAAAATAACGAGAATTTACACACACACACAATCTGGACTGAATCCTGGGAGTCCTGAGATAAACAAGCTTCTCTGTAGCTAGAAGAGAGCTAAATTTGTGTGTCATAACTTAGGTTTTCAAATACTAATGTGCCTTAATGGAGTGGTTGCACTGAAGTAAGAATTTACAAAACAGAGTTTGGGTGGAATCAATTCCTGCTAACTGCCAGACAAGTCCTCTTGTTGAATAAAAGAAAGGTATGGAAACACTGTCAGATAAAATGGAATCAGCAGACGAGTGGGTCCTCAACATTACTTTTCAAAGGCTCATTGATTATACTTTCTGTTATCTAGTACTGCCTGGCGTGACAGCATCTTTCTTAATGCACCAATCTTAATTCATGGAAAGAAGGGGAAAGGGGGCCATCATGAGAGTTCCTGGCCATGGTGTGTTATGAGACATGTAGTGTGGCTGGGGAGCCAGGAGAACTGGGACATGAATCAACAGAACCAATACTCCTATAAGACACACTGCCAGCATTTTCACTGCCAGAATTTTCAAACAAATATTTTGATTTTAAGACAACATTTTTCAGTATATGGGCATTCTTTTTTTTTTTCTAGACAACAGACTTTTTTTTGTGAAAACCCGTGTTTAATCAAAAATCCAAATTTCTGCTTGTCACAATCTGACCCAGTCCCATGCTCCAGAGGAACACTAGTCTCTTGTGATTGGATCCAATGGCTAAATCTTACATTTTTCTAAGGCCTCGGGGTCTGGATTGAGTCTGATCACTGATCCAAGCTCTGATGCTCTCAAATGAACTCCTAAATGGAGGCCCTGTATCTGATACCCGTCTTGGGCAGTGGAACTCTGCACTTTAGCTGCTTAGGATCACAGCACCAGTCCTGCCCCTAGTCCTTCCAAATGCTTAGATATGATCTCTTCCAAAGACCACTTAGCTGTGGGAATGCTGCTTTCAGGGACAATGTGACATACAAGCAATGAACACAGATTTAGGAACTTCTTATCCACAAAGGAGTACAGTACAAAAGAATTGCAAATCCATGAAAATTAGTTAACAGTTCAGCTATCCTGTGCTTTTTGACCCTGTGAGTCCTGGCTTTGGACTGAGTCCTTAGGCCAAGCATCATTTTCTGTCTGCTTGTCATAGTTTCTTTTATTTCTGGCATTTTTCTGCTTCCTTGCTAAGAGAAGCACTGATTTTAAATCCAGATCCTTTGTTTCTGCATGTACCTGCAAGCTGGGTTTAGGAGGCCTATCTCCCTCTCCACCCTCAACTTCTGTAGAGAGGGTCATGCAAGTCAGTTATCCTACCTATACAAAACCTGTTCCAGCAAGGAAGAGCCATTCAGTTCTGATGTCTCTGATTGCTCTGTCACAGCTTCTCAGACACCGTCTGTCCAATAGGCATCAAGCATCTGCTACAAAATGGAAGCTCTGTTCTACAATGAAGATTACAACTACAAATGGTATTCACAGAACTAAAGAATTTGCGATCTGACAAATGCATCTCCCCAAGCTGTCACACCATCTAAATCAGATTTCATGAAAAATGTTTCATCCCTCTATGGGATGAAATAATGTGTTTATATAAACATTAAGACATTTCACTGATAGTTTCTATGATACAGTGCACACCATACCAGGAGCCCTGAATGGTTTAATGCAGGCTTGAGAGGCAAGTCATGTTACCTAGCTCCAAAAGGAGGGAGAGCTGGGCTCAAATGATTATGACATCTAGTGGGGTTGGGGCAGGATAATTAGAATAAAGAGAAAGTTCTCTAGCAGAAGAGGGCTGCAAGGAGGAACTCTGCAGTCACTCTCTGGGATGTAAGTGGTGATGAGCAAGAAACCCAGGGAGGAGATTATACCCCTGGATTCTAGTGCTGGAAGAAAGCCAACCTGGAGAAATTGTGAGGAAGATGGCCTAAGAGAGTCTGGGTAGGAAGATGTCCAAGGAAACAAGTGACAAGGAGTGGAAGTGTGCAGACCTTGGTTGATTGAAACTGGGTAGTAATCAAAAGGCCCCCTGAAAGAAATGAATAAGGGTAGCTGAAAGCCTGGGATGATGCAGTGACCTCTGGGCCCAGAGTCAGGGGATGGAGATCTGATACAACAGCTAAGAATAATTTCTTAGACTGTCTTATGTTGGACTCTGTAGTTACCCCAGATGTGGAGGACTAAATCTTGATCTGGTTGGAATACTGATTTATGGACAAGACTGCTATAATGACAGAATGACTGTTAGCAGTGGGTGCCAGGTGAATGACAGCTTCTATGTTACTGTGTGTATATCCCATCCCATCTTCTTAAACAAAGGATTGTCTTTTTAACATGCATGCAATTTCTTAGTTTCACTGTAGAAGTCCTTGTTTTTAGCTTGTGCTGCCATCATATGGCTATTTCCATTTGTCCAGCTAAAGCTGCAGAAATTGCTTTAAAATCTCCTGGCAAATTCCTTGTTTATTTGAGTTAATTTGGTAAATAGGTTTTTTCCCCCTTTTGAATTAAAGAACTGAAGTGTTGAATACCGGATAGTGATTTTGTGATTGTTTGTTTTGAACATAAACCAGAAATGCATAGTAAATACTTTGCTAAGTGCTCTTCTAGAAATCAAAACGCCTGACAATTTCCCCTAATAGAATTTGGACATATATATCTATATTGAAATGTTTTTTTAGTAATATCTGATGTTTATGCTATAAAAGCAAATAGGGGACACTGACAAATTTAGGTCCTTAAATGTGATAGCTATTCAGTTTGGAGTCAGTTTGGATGAATTTTCAGACAGTGGGATGTTCACAAATTGTTAGCTTTTTGTTACTCCCTCATCTGTAGCCATGGTACATGACCAGTAACTAAAGTGATATAGTTCTGCCCCCTGACTGGCTGGCTGAAACTTCCATAAGCAAAAGATTAGCCGATAATAAATAATATATCTTTTGGATAGTTGGATGAATAATTTGCACTAATATCAATACAGCTTTCAGGATGACTTATACATATACTAATTAATTGTATGATACTCATGAATAACATAACACGACTCCATGATTTATAGAAAACTGAGTCTGATAATTCTATATATGTGTGTATGATTATTACAGTTGCTGTTGTGATACCTGATTGAAGACCATCATAGTATATTTAGCTGCTCTAAGTACAAAGCTTTAAAAAGTGGCTTAAGAACAAGAAACACTGAAATCAATGTAATATAAACTTATTTTACTTTAAAAATGTTCCAGATAATGGACTGAAATATTTTTAAAAATATCAAATTTAAGAACCAGAAATGTGTTAACTATGTCAAGACTCTGTTTTGGTGACATGGAAAATAATGAGTAGAAAAAAAAGAGAGCTGTGAAGAAATGAAAGTGACATAGAAACAACACAGAATGCCATGGCAACAAGGCTAAGTTTCTAACTGAGTTATGGTAATGGTGTAGCAGGTATTGTTTTTAACTCTTATTTCACAGACAGTTCCATATTCATTTTCACTATTGGTTTGATAGAACTTGAAATGATGCATTTGACAGACAAGACTTTCAAAAGTAAGTAGTGATTTTGCTGCTTCAGCTGGGTGCCCAAGGCAGGGCAACTTAAAAGGCATATGAAAATCAGGCCCCTTTCAAGTATCATCAATTGAGCATTGTAATGGGGTTCATTCACCACTTTACTGCCTCCTGTTGGTCTCTCTACGAAATTATCCCTGAGCAGTAGTTAACCCTCTTCACGTGGTGCTTCACCACCATTATTCCTGCTCTAGGACTCATCTCTCTACAAGGACGGAGGCATCCACTTCAGCAACAAAGCCCTCTGGTTGGGCTTGTAATCCACTGTCCAGCTACTCCTTTCAGTGGCCAACTGCAGTCCATTACTTCAGGGCCATCTTCCACATAGCACCAGTCCCCTTTTTGCCCTTAGATCAGGACCTCAGCCTGTAACTCCGAGCAGCCAGCCAGGAGCTCTCTTGCTCCCTCAGCCGCTGCTGGCAGCACTGCTCTATCCAAGGTGCTGGCAGTTCTCTCAGTCCTCCAGAGAAACAGCCCTTCTTCCCTGGACTCCCAATAGAGAACTCTGTTCCTTTGTCCTGCAGTTCTCTTTTAATATGAGCCTGCGTGGCCCTGATTGACTGCTTCCTTCAGCCCTTCTCTGATTGTCTGCCTCCTGCACAGTCCCATAGGGCTACTTTGAAACCCTTTTCTGCTACTGAGGGGCACCCAATCACAGGCACCCAATAACAGGGACTCGCAAAATTGTGAATCTTTACACCCTTGTTTACAATAGCACCTAGATCCCTCCCTCTGCTGCCCTTTCCCATACAAACAAGGTTCAGGGCCCCATTCTGCTAGGATCTGTATTAGGAGAGGAAGAGGATGTCATAATAGTACAATCAACATGCCAGGCATTATCACTTATCTCAAATTTTAGGAGATGATTCTCATATTTGTCTGAAACTACTGAGTATTTTAATTTAAAGTACTTAGAGATCTATCTATCTATCTATCTATCTATCTATCTATCTATCTATCTAGACATAGCTATATAGCTGTCTAAGCTGGTTCTTCCTCTTGTCTGCCAATAAGGAACTGGAAACCCCACAAAACACCATCCTCTGAAATGTTTATATCTAGATCTAGATCTAAACATTTCAGAGAATGGCGTTTTGTGTGGTTTCTAGTTCCTTATTGGCAGACAAGAGGAAGAACCAGCTTAGGTGAGAGGTCCCCGTGGGCATTGAGTTTGTGGGTACAGGTATCCAAGAGTGGACAACTTTTAGGAAATGAGGTGAGCCTTCATGGGCAGAGCTTCCCCGAACAACTTCCAGGATTGATGAAACAGAAAGGTTTGGAGTCATCTGTCAACAGCTACTAATATCTCTGATTACAGATTCAGCCAGACAGTTTTAGATCCTGGAAATTTAATCTTAATCAATTTCATGATTAAGTCAAGTGTTGTTTACTCTAATCACAAGAAGTTTATCCTTGTAAAATATTTGCTTGAAGTTTGGTTGTTTCATTTCTGTAGTTAAGATCTTTTCAGCTATACAAAAACAAACAAAATTATAGTATTGTACTACTGTAAATACTTTATTTTATATATGAAGCCTGTCATAGTCTAGTTAAAGGTTAAACATCCAAAATATCTGTCAGCAAGAAAAAACATAAAAGCTGACATTGAAAATAATATCTGCTAAATAAATCAATTGCCTTTGTTGCATTAACCCCATTAGTCTAACTGCCACGAGGAAGGAAAAACTTTCACAGTGAAAGCCAAATAAGTACTTTTAGCTCTAACAGGAGCAGAACTTTTGATGCGGTAGAATATCTTGCTTTTTCAGACTGATATTTTGCATGCTTCTAAATGAAAATTAATTACAAAAATTAAACAGGGATAGGGAAAGGGGGAAAAGCCATCTTCATGAAGCCTGCAGGCTTTCCTAATTGTTATGCACTCTAATAATGAATGCAAAAGTAATTACCAGAGCTGCTGGCATCACAAATTCTGACTGCACAATAGAGCACTGAGATTCCATAATGAATTATATATGGGGGTATTTTTTTTTCTTTTCTGAACTTAGCATTTTATTCTTCCTGTTTGGAATTTGCTCTATTAACAATTCCAGCAGCGCTTACATTCTAGGAATTGTGTGCCTATCAAATATGCAATTATTTTGTTTTGGCATGGCATATTGTTTTAAAAAGAAGTTACTGAGTACAAAGTATGGAATAGTTGGATCATTAAACACCGTACAACATATTGCAGAAAATCTATCTGGCATTTATCAGCCACTACTTTATGATAGTTGTAAAAGTATATGGTTGTAATATGTTAAAATCTGTTTATGTGTGTCATTTAATGTGCTCATTGACGTGCAGAGAACAACATATAGTACATAACTCACTCCATACCCAAAGGAGTGCTTTGAGATACTCTGAAGCACCAAATTCAACTTCATTATTCTTTTTAAAATTCTTCCTCTTTGGCTCCCAAAGGTGCCACAATGAATTGTCTTTGTTTTGAAGTGGAGGAGTCAGTGGCTCCCAACACGTCTTTTGATTAGCTGTCTATTATGTGAGGCAACATATTCTTTCCCTTCAATGCTCTGAATTTTATAACATTCTTGTTGATATTGTTGGCTTAGTCTATTATGGGCTATGAACAAGGGCAAAAAGGGCAATTATGGGATTGTAGAAATAAGACATGTAACTATCCTTCATTTAAATTGTAACTGTTCACCTCTGTTACTTTTTATACCTTTTTCAATGACACTATCATTTTTCAAGAAATCTTGTTTTTGCAGTTTGCTGCAGTATTTAGCGTGTGAATATATTTTTGTTTTGTTTGCCAAACTATTAATCTGATGCTTGTTACAGTTGAAGAATTAGAAGGATATATGCAAACTTTGCAAGGAGATTTTCAGTGACACCTCAGACTTATTATTTTTCCCCAGGATATTTACAATATGTAGTATGTAGAACTGGTAATCATGAAGGATCCCAAAGCAATTCACAGAGTTAACAAAATATTTTGTGCTATCTCCACGGTGTCACTGCCTGGTTGGCTTGGACAGTAAGGTACTGACTTTTACAAAAATTACTGAAAGGGGTATAATGAACATACATTTTTACTGTGACATGGGACAAATCAGAGAGTCTCAAATCTACAGTTATGCTGTACTTTTGTGTGTGTGAATGAAAGTCTCAAAGCTTATACAGACTATACATTGAAAACTCCTCAAAATACGATTCCATTAATAAGTCCCTTTGTCAGGGAAAATGACTTTAGAGAGAATGCCTTTCCTGACAAAACCCTTGCAGGAGAAATCATGATTCTGGAAATTGCTGGTTCTACCTATTGCAAAGCCCATTTACACTTGCAAGGAGAACCTAAAAGTGAACTAACCCACCCTGTTTTGCCACCCCCAATTAGCCACAGCAAGCTCCATTATAAAATTGGACCCAGCTGCCCTTTAAGCTCCTGTAGTTTGCGTGGCTCTGTTGCAGTCCTGGCCTCAGCTTAATACCATATTTGGAATGTGGTATTAAACTATCTCCCATGTGATGTTCCACAACAACTGAGTGTTAAAGCAGTGATGTAATACTGATAAGAGCCAATGCTGTCAACTGAAACCCTAAAATTGCTTTTTATACCACTTCGGTGTTGCTTGCACATTTCCCATTCAACTAGTGACCTGATCTAACAATAGTAACTGTGTCAATTTCCCCATATCTATCCACATTTTGGTGATATTTGTATTATGCAAGGTTTTTCTAGTGACATATTTAATAGTCAGTGGGCCAGAGAAACAGCATGGGTGACAGAGTATCCCAGTAATGAGGGCACTCACCTGGGTTGTGAGAAACCCAAATTCATGTCCTTGTTCCAATGGCTAGTTAATGACACAAAGTGAAATAATTTCAACAGGAGAGAATGAAAGAAAGCTGCTCAGAATGGCCAATACACTGGGAGTTAGGACACATAACTGGCATATTAGGGTGTGTCTAGACTACATCCCTCTTTCGACAGAGGGATGTAAATTAGGCACTTCAAAATTGCTAATGAAGCCGGGATTTGAATTTCCTGTGCTTCATTTGCATAATCGCGTCATGGCGCTCTTTCAAAAAAGCGCTATTTCAGAAGTAAAACTGCAGTCTAGACACGGTTCTTTTGAAAATAGAAGGCTTTTTTGAAAGATCCTGTAAACCTCCAAAAATGAGGTTTACAGGATCTTTTGAAAAAGCCTTCACTCAGTCGAAAGAGGGATGTAGTCTAAACACACCCCTAGAGACCTGTGTTCTAGTCCCTCCTCTACATCAAGCAGAGGGACATTTGAACCTGCCCTCCTGATATTCTGGGTGAGTATTGTCACCTCAGGGTTACGGGGTAGAAGGGAGGGGGAGAGCGCTTTCCCCTTTATTTTGTCCAAGATTGAGCTTCAGTCCTTTCTTCAGGAAAGAGTCTTGGCTGTAAATCCTGATTAGAGGTGGCTTCCTCCAGACCAGATTTATAAACCTGAGTTTGTTAAATGGGTGGAAACTAAGTCATACTCTTTTTTTTGGCACTTCCTAGTTTAAGTGACTCCTGGTTCACGAATTTTAGCTTTTGTGTATTCCACTCCTAAAAGCAAACTCTCTCCATGCTCTAACTTCGGGTGCCAAGTTAGATGTTCTCTTCTGATCTTGGAGTATGAAGTCAGGTGTTTGGATTGCACTAAGTGGCAGGGTGCTGCGATACTGAATTTAGCCCCATGTATTGATACGTTATGAGCCCATTCATGTTTATTAGGATTTAAACATCTCATGTTAGGTTGGACATAAGGAAAGACTTCCTAACTGTCAGGATGATTAAACACTTGAATAAATTGCTCAGGGAGGTTGTGGAATCTCCATCATTGGAAATTTTAAAGAGCAGTTTGGACAAACACTTGTCAGGGATGGGCTAGATGGTGCTTCATCCTGCTATGAGTGCACAGGGGACTTGACTAGATGAACTCTCAGGGACCCTTCCAGTCCTGTGATTCTGTAATTGTACGTGGTATCACCTATCACTAGCTCATGAGTACAAATAATTTGTTTTATTTTATAGAAGAGGTGAGCAAGACCTGCTGGATAAGATTGTTTATAATCAGGGCCTGGCTTTTCATTTCCGAAATAAACGATTGGATTAAAATTTGACTTCCTCTTTTAACTAGTGGTTAGTGAGCTGTGTTCATCTCAAGGTAATTTAGTGTGATAATTTGTAAGAGTGAAAATTAAACACTCTCCTTCCTCTCAATTGAAATACCAGCCCCTCAGGGAATGCCACAGCTCTCCCACCAGGAAAAATATTTTCTTTTCAGTTTGCTCATAACATTTGTAATGAACTTTTGTTGTCTGAAAATGACCATAAGATATGGAGGAAACAATTGTATTGTGCTGTACTACACTAATGAACAAGTCAGTAGATCTATAAAAGTTGGATATGGGGGAATGCTGTAGCACATTTATTAATCCGATGTCAAACTATACCCATTATCTCTTCTCTAAGTAACTTCTAATTGATTTATTTTGTCTAACTTTGAGATAACATTGCTGCTTACTCTAGGAAAGCCATTTGAGAACAACAGCCTGATTGCCACAAAGGCATTCAATCGACTGATGTGTCTCCTTAATGAAATTAAAAATGATCTAGGTTGGTTGTGTTGGACTATGGATGCTATGAAAATACTGATTCTTGTTCTTCATTTGTGTTATATACTTAAATAAGCCATCACCTTTTGGCAGAAGGAGATGCTTATATGCCTTGAACTTGATTGTATGCTGCCAGAATTTTTTTTAGGATAGCTTCCACAGTTGAGCAACCCCAGTAACATAATGTATCTGGCACAGTTTTGAAAAATTTAAAAATGCCAGGCCAACTTATCAAAATGTAAATTTAAACCAAAGGATGTCGTTAATCATTATCCATTCATGAAATGTAGATGAAACCATCTTTATGTGTTAAAAGGAGGATAGAGGTTAGCAATAGCTCTTTTTTTCTTAGAATATTTCTTGACCCAATAAAGACAGTCTTTACAACAAAGCGGAAGGATATTTTCTTTTCTTAAGTAAAGCATTGTCAGTCTTTACATTTAGTACAACAGCTTTCATTTTCCTACCTTTGTCTTCATCTTTTTTTACTGGGGGAAAAAACCCAAAGCAAATTCATATAATCAAGTTTTCCAAAAAGACTTTCCCAAGCATTTACAGTAATTTTAATTATCATAGTGGGGATGAGAAAATGTGAATCACTTATTTGTAGGTCAAATTCCAGCAGAGTGTATGCTATACTTATTCAAGGTAGACTATGCAGAGTAGTTTATGTAACACTCATATTTGCATGTTAAGACCTAACACTCTCCTAGATGTCCTTTTACAAAGATCTGGATGAAACTAGCAGTTTTCACCTGCTTGACATACAGTTCACAGACTTTCAAGGATTCAAGTGTTTTTATGAAATCATGTATTAATTAGTGTGTGTTCTGCATCTCAATACTGCCTCCATTCAAAGTGTCTTTAAATCTTCCTTCTTTTTCAGCAGTTAGAGCTAGTCTTCAGAAGAAAGAACTTTCTTCAAAAGGAATGTGAAATTGTGGAAAGAACACCCTCAGGAGTATCACAAACTTTCCCAACTTCTGCTTCAAGTGGAAGATATACTTCTTTGACCTTGTCTTCTCTATTTCTAACACACAACACCAGCTACACAGGTTGAACGTCCAAAATCCAGGACTGCCTGGTCTGGCAGCATCCATTGTCCGGCAGGGCCATGGATGTTGCTGGACCAAAGAGCCCCACAGGGGAGCGGGAACCAGCTGAGAGAATGCAGAGGCAGGGAAGGCTGGGTCAGTCAGCATCTCGGGAGCCTCTGTGCTGGTCAGGGATGCCCAGCATCAACAGGGCCAGACAGTGGCTGGGGAACCCCTACGTCAGCAGCTGGGGAGACCCATCCCCATCCGAGGAAGTCCTGGCTACAGTGGAGCTGCCAGGCAGCTCTGGCCAGGAACCCTGGGACACCCAGGCAGAGGAACCAGGGTGACTGGGAACTTCCACGGGAGAACCCTCCCAGCTGAAGCAGGGTTGGTGGAGGCAGGCGGCCTAGGCTGGGGAACCTACAGATTCCCCAGTGGCAGTGAGGCGGCCCTAGCAGCAGGGCCAATGGCAGCCAGATGGCCCCAGCTGGGAACCCAGGGAAATACCCTGTGGCAGTGGAACTGGCAGCAGCCAAGCAGTTCCCACCAGGAACCTCAGGAGATCCAGGAGCAGCGGGGAGGCAGAAGGATGGGGAGCCATGCCAGGCCAGCTTTAGTTGGGCCAACGGCAGGGCAGGTAGCCCCAAGAAGAGAATCCAGCAACAGGACAGCCAGCAGGGGAACACTGACCTCCCCTGGTCTGGCAAACTCCCTGTTCCAGGATAGCTCAGGTCCCCAGGGTGCTGGACCAGGGAGGTTCAACCTGTGTTTAAATGGAGAAAAACCCCAAACTACCCAAACAAGACACTCTGTTGCACATGCTTCTCCTTTTGGAGAGAGGGTTAAAGAACAAACACGTCAGATGTGCCATCATGTTGTTTAACATTCAACTGAAAGGTTCTTCCTATTGTAAGAAGATTTACAATATAGAATAGAACATTGTTTTTACTGCACTAACTTCAGTTTAATTCCTCCTGATTTACTCCACTGTCAGATCACAATCAGGAACATGGAGTCTTGCTTCTCCCAGAATTTTAGATAACTTTTCAGAATTTGTCAAATTTGCGTAACTTAAAGGCCATAGAACATTCAGTCCTGCTCGCTAGCTATAGAAAATGCCAGTGATGCCAATATTTTTGAAAGTTCATTGATGGAAAACAACCTGACTACTTTGTATCCACTGATTCAAACAGTCTTAGCACTTGAAGCCAACAAATAATTAATTATATTCGGTTATTGTCAGAATTGTCTCTTATGCAAAAGAGCCAAAATGACTGATTTAATACACTTTCTCTTATTGAAGTGGCAAATGAACAGCTTTGTTGGGTTCTGAGGTGCTGTTATTGTACCTCTATCACAGCTGACTAACAGGCAAACTGGAAATATTAGACCAGCCACATTTACTATTTTTCCCTTTTATTTATCTATTTGGCTGTATATATGCTGAAACCATTAACGTGTAGACAGCCCCATAACACATCAAACCAACAGAAGTTCAAACAGCAAATAAAATACTCATTACAATTAGGCTACCTGGCCTGTAATAGGATATGTTCAGTTTTAAAGAGTGGAGGAAGAAGAAGTACTGTACCTGAACAATGAATTCATAGCATTGTTTATGATGTTGCCAGCTCTCTTTCTCAGAACAGCTGCTATGGTATAGATTCCTCTGTGGTTTGTGCTACTTCATACTGTGTCACAGCAGGCTCCTGGATCTTTAGAAGCCAAAGTGAGGAAAATCAATCTCACCTCCCAATAATCAAAATTACTAGTGCAGAAAGTGATTAAGTTTTCTCTTCTGTGTGTGATGTGACTGGCGTCTTCAGGGGACACTGCGGTAAGGAAACAGAATATATTTGCTACAGAACTCTAGTTCTGCACCACTGATACAATTTATATGGCTTCAGTCTAGACAATGAAATTTAAGCATATGCCTAAGTTCTTTCTTTAATAGGTATGGCTGATGAATGAGGGGTTCAGTGGGAACATAAGGGAACAGAAATATTGGTGGAGGAAGAGCAAAGTTATTTTGTGTAAATATATTTGTTTCTGGACATCTGCTGAAACTTTACTTCAAAGAAACAAACAAAACTATCAATCAGTGTGTGTTATTTTAGTGATTTCCCTTTCCTCTCTTCCATCCTTTTGGATTTTCATTCTTTCTATGTCTCAGATAATGGAATAGAGGCTGAAAGTTTTGAGTATGATTGATAAATATAATATCTAATATATTTACACACACATAATGTTTCTGATTTTTTACTTAGCTCTGTGAATGGTAACTGAATTCCAATACTGGTGTAGCTCCATTGAAATCAGTGAGTCACACTGGTATATAATAGATGTAGTTCAGTAAAATGGGGAACTAGGTATAACCTGTGTTTCAACTATTTACCAGAGACTTCACACAATAGATTCCAGGGAATATCAAGAAATGTCAGTATTAATATTTATAGATTGATAGATTGCAAGCCCTGAAGTAACCATTGTGATCATATAGTCTTCTAGTATGGTGCAGTGGCCTCCCTCTGATGCAGAGAGAAACCATTTCCCTATCCCATGTTGGGAGATTGACCTGGTGGGAGTAGAGTGCTTATGAATCCCCTGCCACCTGCTGCCAACCCCACCCTTGAGATGGCAGCCTACCTGTCTTAGGCAACATGGATTTGTTTGCTTTCTTCCCCAGCCAGGGAGCTGGGCCACAGATTGCTTTTGCTCTGCCCTGTCCAGAAGGCTGAGCATAACTATGCTAATTTCCTTTTAGCCATTAGGTGCTGTAGTGAGGTGGAGGGGCCTCCACTTGATGCAGGCAGGAAGGAATGACTCCAATCCACTGCTCATCTCAGCTACATCTACACTGCTGTGCTATTTTGGGATACCTGAGGGGATATAATAGAGGGGGGATATAATAGAGGACTATAAAAATCATGATTGTGTGGAAAAATGGAAAAGTAAGTGTTATTTACTCCTTCTCAACACACAAGAACGAGGTGTTGCCAAATGAAATTAAGAGGCAGCAGGCTTAAAACAAACAAAAAAAAAGTATTTTTTACATGCCACATAGTCAACCTGTGGAACTCCTTGACAGAAGATGTTTTGAAGGTCAAGAATCTAACAGGATTAAAAAAAGAACTAGAAAGAAGTCAGGGAGGATAGGTCTATTCATGGCAGGAAGGATACGTATGATGTTCCTAGCCTTTTGTCAGAATCGGACTGAGCAATAGAAGCTGTATCACTTGATGATTATGTGTTCTGTTCATGCCCTCTGGGACATCTGGCATTGGCTACTGTTGGAAGACAGGTTACTGAGCTAGATGGACCTTTGGTTCACACAGTATAGCCATTCTTATGTTCCCCAATAATTCCTAGAGAATATTTTACATTTAGAAAATTATCCAATTTTGATTAAAAATTGTCAGTGTTGGAAAATCCACCAATCCTCTTTGTAAACTGTTCCAATGGTTAATTACACTCAACATTATAAGTCCTCATTTGCAGTCTGAATTTGCCTACTCTTAACTCCTAGCCATAGTTATACATTTCTCTGGTAGACTGAAGAGCCCATCTTTTTCTATTATATATGTGAGAGAGTCTATGAATCTGTCTGTCCGTGTGTCTTTGACTATGTCTAGACTACAAAGATAAATTGGAAAAAGAAATAGTCTAACCTTCTGTTTAACACAAGCTATAGAATCTCCCCAAAATAATTCCTTTTGAACTAGATCTGTATCTTTTAGGGTACGTCTACACTTGCTCCCTAGTTTGAACTAGGGAGCAAGTACAGCTGTACCCTTAGAAAAAAATGCAATCTTGATTTAAAAATTGCCAATTATAGAGAATCCACCACAATGCTTAGTAAATTGTTTCCATGGTTAGTTACACTCACTGTTAAAAATGTACACCTTACTTCCATTCTGAATTTATCTGCTTCAACTTCCAGCCATTGGATCTTGTATCTTTGTTTACTAGATTGAAGAGCCAATATAAAATATTTGTTCCTCACAGAAGTACTTATAGATTGTGCCTATACCACTTTGTAACTGTCTCTTTGTTAAGTTAGATAAACTCAAGGACCTCAATCACTTTAAAGCATGTTTTCTAATCCTTTAAATATACTTATCTCTCCCTTAAGCCTGCTCCAATTTATTAATATCATTCTGAATTGTGGGCATGAGACCTGGACATGGTATTAAGCAGCAGTTGCACCAGTGGCAAATATAGAGGTAAAATAACCTCTTTACTCCTAATCAAGTTTTCCCCGTTTATGCATCCAAGGATTACATTAGCCCTTACTAGCATGCTTCAACAGCCAAGTGTGTAAGCATTTCCTGTATTAGAGTCGCAGTTTGTAGTCTTATATATTTGCACAACAGTTTTTACTTGAGAAATTTTGAAATCCTCTACTGAAGGTCATATTTGAATATTTGACCATGAGAATCCTAATCACTGCCTAAGCAGCTGAAAATATGGCTAGTTTTCTTCCAGGCCTTTAGATAAGATTTGGGTATAGGCTAGAGCCATCTAATCATAAATATGAGATCTTTGGGTTAAGTGGCATATATAGTGTGTGGAGATTTATACAGACAGCTCTTGTTAACTGTATTGTGTGCAGAGGAGATGGAGGGGGAAACAAAGATTTATACAAAGAAAGAAAAGTGTATTATTTTTCTGGCATCCTTGTAAGAGAGTGTGACTCAGTTGAGCTTTACATTTTCTTTCTGTGAAAATCTCAGATTATTATATGAAGTAATAAGAGGGAGGTAGGAGGCTGACTTTTATCTCAGTGCCTACAATTTTTTTTTCATTTTGCTGCACCTTAGAGAATGTTACAAAATAAAAGATGAATGCATCTATAAAAGTTCCAGAAACCAACATGTTAGTGTGGACCTCTTCACCCAGCACATTACTCAACATTTAAAAAAAAATCACAATAAGGATATGTGCAATTAAAAACAAGACTGAATTCAGTGCTCTGAACAAATGATTGTACTCAGGTCATCTTATAAAGGTATCCAAATGTTATTAGAAGGGTATGTGTAAAAAGAATAAGGCTGAACAGATAGAATAGACACTGTGGATTGTATGTGATAGGACCCATGGGAGCAGAGGCACAAATTGAGATAGGTAGGTTCAGGGAGGCATTACAAAGGTAAATAATAAGTCAGCATTTGAAAGACGTGCAGGTCAGTAACAAACTCCTTTTTTTAAACTTTCTCCAGAAGACACAATCATAAAGTTGACAGCCGCCACTGATCATTTTAAAAATTAGATTAATAAAGGAGACCAGTGAACTTCAACCCCTGGAGGAAGGTAGGGGAGTGAAGGGGCATAAAAGGCAATCATGGGATCCACAAGGCACCAAATACTTCATTACAATCTAAATCAAAGAAATTCCCTCCGTCCACCCATTCTTCCTTTCAAGTTTCAGCCTCTTGAAACACATACAAATGATATAGACTTATCATAGTTATCATGATACACTTTCTCTTAATTTTATAGTAAAGGTACCTAGATTTGCTAAAATTTTTGAATTTGAATAAGAGGTCACCGACATGAAAAGGTTGAGAAACAATGCTGTAAAGTATTACCTGCCTGGTAGCATTTCCCATTATAAAACTTTGCTTGCAGTGCTTATAATTTTGCTGAACTTTAATTAGTAGGAATGAAATTTTCCATTCCAGGTATTTACCTCAGGCTAAATATTGTTAGAAAAATTCAGCCAAACAGTACAGTTTTTCCAATAATAAGTCAAGGAAAAAAAAGACATTGTTTCAACTGTGTTAAAAAATTGTAGCAACCTTTTATTTGAACAGCTCTAGGCATTGGATCAGGGACTTGACATTTGTCAGAAGGGTTGCCTTTGTGTCAGGGATTTGCCATTTGCCATCCCTGAAAAATCTGCCCAATTTTGGTCCAGTTATTGCTTTTGAAAAATCACAATTTGCACATGCTCTGAGGAGACTCGATAGACCTTGGAATCTAAAAGCTCTGAAAATTCTATCTATAGTCGGAATGGTAAAATGCAGAGCTGATCAGGGATTCCCCTGTAGTTGCAGCTTTGGACTACTGCAGACTGTGCCAGATCTGGATACTGGAACTAAAAGCAGGAAGACCCTCTCTTCTATGTTCTCAGTTGCAATTCTTCTGGATCAGAGAAGGAAGCTGCCTGATTCCAACACAGAGGGGACAAGAACAGGGATGGAAGGAAAACTGAGTAAATAGCCTGGACATGGAACTAGGACTAGAGGCTTGTGAATGAGTGATGGGAAAGTGGGACTTGTGGGGAAATGAGGGGAAGTGACTATTTGTCTGGACAAGGAGATTGAGATAGGATGTACAGGGAGATTTACCTAGCACAAAAACATGACAGTTGGCTTCATTGAAAAGGGAGGTTAGTGGTTTACAGATTATTGTAATAATTCAATTATAATATTATAATTTTGTAATCTAGTGTCTTTTTAAATCCATGATTTTCAGGATCTAGAAAAGTTATGAATTTAAACCCCCAGACTTGTGTTTTGAGGGTATTGTAAATTTCCTTGGAGGATGAGGATTCTGAGGTCAGATATGGAGTAATTGTTTGGTGAAACAGTTTTGTTAGAGATGATAGGGTGTTTTTTTCCTCTTTATCATTTTTCTGTGTAAATTCATTAATGAGTGTAATGATTGTTTGGATTCATCCATGTAGTTGCTGGGGGGGAGGGGCATTTAAACAACATGTTGTGATAGGCATGCTTAAGATGGGGTAGACTAGGTCCAGAAGCCCTCACTGTAGGCCTATGGTCCTACCACACTCCAGCCCGGAGAGGAGCAGAAGAGAAGTCCTCCAAATAATCTAGAGTGGTTAACAGGATACAACCAATGAGGGAGGCTGTGGGGAAGTAGCAAAATAGGGCCCAGAAGGCTCCATATTAAAGGATCTGCAGGACCAAAGTCACTCAGTTGATGCCTGGAGCTGGAGAAGAGAGGCATGTGTTCCTGGCTGGCTGAAAGTGCAGCAAGATCATGAACAGCTCAGTGCTGGCTGTGATGGAGGAATCAAGAGAGAATTCATTATAGGCTGCTAGGACTGAGCCCAGAGCCACAGGAAAACAGTATCTCCAGGGAAAAAGCCCTGGGGGGATTGCCCAATGCAAGGGCCAGGACAAGTTAAAGACTGCACCCACAAGAAAAGGTTTGTTATGTTTCACATACAGACAATGTGTGTCTCTTAGCTGGAGGGCTGGATCATTGACAGCCCAGTTGTGGAAACACCAAAGAGCGGTAGAAGGTATGAACTCAACAAGAGAATGCTCATGAAAGATGGGTGCCAGCCCATTATGAAGACCCCTAGATCTTGACAGGTGATTGGTGGTGGTGGTGTATTGATCATTGAAGCAGTGAATCCAAAGGACTGAACTGGATACAACATTTTAGATCCAAAGGGGGCTTCAAACCTAGAAATTGGCATTAGGCCTCAATATAATATTAGAGTTACTTCTAAATACTATAGGATGTTTTCCAATGTTTTCCATGAAGAATCAGTTACACTTTTTATTGATTTTTACATAATGATCAGATAATCAAAAAAAGAAGAAATATATGACAAGTACAAGAATGTCATCATGATGAAGTCTTCCGGTAAACAAATAAAAAAAAAAGAAAAAGGAAATTACAAGTCCCCAAATCTGCCTGGCATGTGCTGTTAGAACTTTCATGTAATCATTGTGTGTGTATGAGGGGGGAGGGGGGTGTATAAGTTTTGAAGAAAAGAATCCAGTTATCTGCCTTTTTATAATAAAATGTGCTTAACATTTTGCCGTAGAATAGAATAAAGCTATTGTGCAACAAAACTTTAGCACAAATGAGCGCCTACTAGTTCCCTTGTCACAACTGTTGTATGATATTAAGAAATAAATGATCCCTTTCTCCACAGAGAAATATACAATATGCTGACTTTTGAAATGTGTCTCAATAACAAGTCATATGTCAATTCATGAGGGAATAGGTGTTTCTATATTTAGCAAATTTATATCTTCCACTTTAATTTAACTCTACCTCTTACAAATGTTATAAGTACTGGCATTTCACTATTAGGTTTCATGCAGATCAAGCGGGTATTATTGTTCAAAGAAAGGACTCTGGGAAGTATTGACTTCTATAAGTGTCAATTAGTTTCCTTATTTTACTGGCCCATATTGAAAAAAGGAACAAGTCCTTTAAAGGTCAAACAATGATCTGATGCTGAAACTGTCCTTTGAAGCTCTGCATGTTATCAGGTTGTTTAAAAATAACTCTGTCTGTATAATATATTTCTGGCTTCATAAAATATTGAAAGATTTCAAATGATTGCAAACATCAACTTTCTCAGTCTTTCCTGCCAAAAATATGCCTCAGGCTTGCTTGGAAGTATATATATTAAATATTATACACTTCTACCTAATGTTAAGGCTATTTTTCCTTTCCCTACTTTTTAAATAATCCCTTAGTTTTCTAGAGACATATATTATGACCTTAAAGAGCCCCATATTCACCATTGATTAAGATGTTCTGTACAAAGAATACCTTCTGAGATAGCATCTTAAAAGTTTGGATCGGCTGAACATCAATATCCTACATTCTGTTATTGTATGTGAAGTTGTTTCAATGAAACATATAGCAATACTTCATATGTAGTGAGACTGGGAAAGGCCACAGCCAGACTTTCATTTGCAAAAAAAGGAGACTCAGGCAGCATTGATGGTCCATCCAAAAAAGAATCCACTGTCCTAGAGACTCCTTAGAGGTGGCACGTATTCAATTCAGACTGTTTGACCTCTGGAGACTGCCTGATCCTCAGGTGACATCAAGGGTCTTTCCAGCAGCTGGAAGGAAGTCATATAAAGATGTTGCCACTGGGCCTTTTTTTTCTTCTCTTCTTCCTGTCCCCACTTTTCAACACCTGGAAGAAGGCCTACAAGAAAAAAGATTTTGAACTGGGGAAGTTTAGTTCCAGGCTGGAAGGCAGTCCCGGTCTGAGTACTGACAACTTGTAACCTATTTGTGCCACTTGTCAACATAAAACATTGCTTGATTCAAATCCTGCTTCTGTAAATGTATTTTTTCTTAAGTAAGCAACTTTGATCTCTATGCTGGCTATTTATAATTTGTACAGATGCTTTTGTATCTTCAGCTGAGGTATATTATATCTCCATTTACTATAATTTATCCTAGTACACATCTGGTCTTTAAGCATTACTAATCAGAAGATTCCCTAAGCACACATAGTTATTTAAGCACTAGGTTAATATGAAGACTTTTCAGAGTATTAACATATCCAAATCATTTTAAGTTAGCTAATAAGATGACAAAAGTTACATTTTCATTAAACCAAAGCAAACAATTATGCATCACTGCTGTGATTTTGAGAAGCATCAATTAGTCATGCTTCCAGAACTTCCACAGTGACTTTATTATATATGGTGCTATAGATACATTATGTATCTATTCAAATTATAACTATCACATCTATATTCATATGCTTCCCTTAATGTGCCCACAGATAACTTGGTTTCCCTGGCTACAGAAATGACATGAGATGCAAAGGGACCTTTCCTATATAATGGTGATTACATAGCACCTACAACATGAGCCAATCCTGCCTAGCATCTAATGACATAGTTCTATTGATGATGCAGGCTAATTTAAAAAATTCCTGTGGTCTAAGCCCACCAGAACATGGGATGTTGGTCCCACATGGCTTTCCCTCTGTGGTCCCAACTTCCACATGGAGTGGTTGTGCTAGGAGAATTCCTCTCTCCTTCCTAGGACCAATTCATGGGACTCCCTCCTTGTCTCAGAAATATCTGCATTTGCCTCTTCCCACTGGGAACTAGAGGGGTGAAAACAAAGTTTCCCTTTCCCCACACAGAAGGACACTAGTGGCAACTAGGAGAGCTCTGCCACACTTACCTCATCTGTATGGGTTAGTTGGTAGTACCTGGAAATCTTCTCTTGCCACATACAGTGCTCTGTGGAAGTAGGATTAGTGGAGCACCTGAGAGGTTGGGATCTGAGCTAATGTGCCTTTGAGATGGATGCTATTCCACCCCTTTCAGATCTATTATTTTCCAGCTATATCTGCAAACTTGGGTGGATTTTACAGGAACAGTTATGCTTGTATCACATTTTCAAGCTTTTCCCTGATCCATCTTTTCTCAAGACTAGATGTGTAGATAAAAGGGTTAGAAAACCTTACCATCTGTATTGGTTTCTCCTAGATTGTGTTCAATTTGTCCATATCGTTCCTGAAGTGTGCAGTATAGAATTGGAGATTCTCCATAGTATATCTCCTACCATGATGTCACATCTATTTTTTCCCTTTTTTTATCTTTATCTAGAGAATTTTGACTGGTCTACTCTCACTTTCTCTGGACTTCAAATGTAATTTAGTATATTTTTGATGTATAATGTAACACCTCCATTTGATCCTCACTTGTCTTCCTGAACAAGACATAGGTATGGATATCAATATTACAGTCATGAGATTTATCACATGACTGACTCTGTGATGCCAATTAAGCCATAATTTAATTTATGCACGAATATATCCACTTCTTCCTTTTTATTTCTCACTTTCTTGACATTTGTGTTCAGATATCTAAGATATTGAGTAGATTTCCCTCACTGTTCCATAAGCAGTTCCTACTTTGATGGAGAATACCTGGCTTTTACAGCACCTTGATTGAGTCTGTGTTATACCTTACCCCTGTTACACCCTACCCCAGGAAAAAGCTTTTTGAAAAGAAAAGTGCATCAGGTATTAGAACTCCAGGCTTGCTTAGAGAGGTGTCTGAGGGCAGCCATTTTCAGGACCACTGAGATCTGGCTTTTCAGTAACTAGAAGGGATTGGAAGTGGTAGGAACCATCAATAACCAATCAAATCCCTCTTCTGCTAGCTGAGGAGAAGCTCAAAGACTTGAGTGCAACTGACTATTCTACTTAACATCCCAGCCAAGGGGGATGGAAATATTTTTCCAATGGACAACCAAGAATTTCCGATAGGCTATGTCATTCATTTCCTACAGTGCTGAGGAAAATGATATACACAGCAATAACACTAACAAAGGAAATAGAGAAGAGGGAGGATATCCAACATAGTAGCCAGCTGACATCAAACCCAGAAATCAGAGAACTTCTATGATGAGTACAATATCTCTGCAAACAGCTATAATGATAATGTAGGAGAACATGTACTCATATTATTCATGAACTCTGTAACAATTCTGTATCCCTCTCACTGCTTTCTCAATGCCTACTCCAAATCAACACCTGAATGAAGAACAATTGGCTAAAGCTTACCCCAAGAAAAGCAAGACATTGTTGGTCATAAAAGTGATGTGTTTTGAAGAACATATCTCTTCCATAATCTCTCCTCAAGAACCCCAACCTACAGGTAGGTAAGTTGGTCTTTGTCTTTGACTTCTCAGCATCATTTGATGTCCAAAGAAAAATGGCAGCAAAAACAAGCTATTTCCAAGCATGTCTTGCCAGAATATTATTCTATTAGGCAGACCTACAAACTATAATTCTTGTATTCAGCCTTCTAAGATCGCTTACTGCAACTTTTTTTATGTAAGAAAGAAGAAAAAGCTCAAAGTAATATACAACAAAGTAAATCTTTTTTCCTATCATTACATGTCACAGTGAATGTATCACTCTGGTGGTCTGTTCTCTACACTGATTTTCTATGAATTTCAGAGTTTATTTTTATGTCTTCATTCTGATTTTTCAAAATGAACTCTGCCCGTGACAAAACAACACTAAAAAAATTAAACAGTCTTCCAATATGTTAGGCTTGTGACCACAGAACACAGACCTTTTACAGGAGCTAGATTTGGACTACTGTACCAACATCACAAGAGAGCGAGAACAGCTACTAACCTACCCAAAATCAGAGCTAAGCATAAACCTGAATTCTCTCAGTAAGGTCTATACATAGATATACAAAACAACTTTTTTTTCTTTGCTGCTATGAGTGGTTATGCTATACTTTGTACAGGTTAGGAGAGGAGAAAGAGATGGTTATTGTTGTTTATATCTTAAATATGTTAGATGGGATGGGAACTTTCTAAATACCTGATTTATAGGCAAGTAGATATCATTAATTGTTCTGCATACTTTTATCAGGCTTTCAGGATTAATAATTTTCCCATAGTTAATCTTGTGTCATGCACAGTAGCCACTATTAGATTAAAATCTAGTTTACAATATTTCAGGTGTGCTTTTTAAATTGTGCTTCCAACTTTCATTCTATTGGGTGAATAACAGAGAAAGGAAGAAGGAGCAAGCATTTTGAAGGTAAACATAGCTGTTCAGAGGAAATGAGCAGAACTACCAGTATAGCATGGCTGCTTATGGTGTAATTTTGGCATAATAGGAGCAGTGGTGACAACAGTAGCAGTGTCTGGGAGGAAAAATCAAAATGTTAGAAACATGATTATGTAAGAAGAAATCAAACTTAGCACCTGCCTTAGAAAGAAGATGTTGCAGATGTAAAGTATAGATGCTTGTTTAATAGAATGATGTTTGAAATTCTAGTGACCATAATGGGAATATTTTCATTGCCAATACAGATTTACTGTACAAATAACTACCACAGCTAATCAGAATATGAGTTTGTGTCTAATTAGTTGTGTGGAAATATATCTGGGACTGAGAAACCTTCAAATCCATGTTCAGTGAAACACAGCTACTCATTTCTTTTCAGTATATTATGGAATGCAGGAGACTTATTGTGACCATCATAATAACCATTAAAGGCACATATGTGCCAATGTGTGTTAGCCAGCTGAATTTCAAGTCAGTCTGGAGGAAAGAAGATATGTACTTAGAAGAATTTTGAATGGGATTGCAGATGTTTCGAGGAAACAATGGAAGAGAAACAGCCCCGTTAAAAACTTTCTGTCAAAAGAATTTTTCAAACCTGTCACTAGTAGCACAGACACAAACATGCACACAGAAAAGCACATACCAACTCCCAGTCAAAGGTAAATTTATCACACAAAGCATTTACAAATGCAGTAGCAGACTCAGAAGGCTGGAGAGGACAGACTGGAAAGAAATGTTCAAACTTCAGCTTCTAATTATGTGGATTGAGCACAAAATTAAATCAAATTTATAAGCAACTGTGTGTCATTCTAGCATAGCAGCTTATTCAGACTTGTGGGTGCAGTTCTTCTGTGGGCATATGAACGTTCTATGGGTAAGTTTAAATAGTTCATGCACATATTATTCTGACATTAAAATGCAGATACACCCTGGAGTCCTTACTGAAGTTCCTTTGAAACTTTCATGCCAAGAGGTGGATACATTGTGGTTTTTATTCGTAATTGAAATGCTAATTTTATGTGATAAAGAAAGCTAGCACTATGTCTTGTCTGCAGTGTCATTCTCTGTGGTGATGAAGTTTCTAGGAACATAAGTATTGACAAAGTGGTCTCGGGAACAGTGTTTTCAGGAGGAAGGCCAGTGGTGAAGAACTGGACCCATTATTGAAGACTGTGAATGCCTTGTTGATGGCTTCACTTGGCAGATGTACTGTGTGTGCAACCACTGCTCAAAAACTCCATCTCCATGCTGACAATATAGATCAGCGGTTCCCGACCTTTTCCAGATGAGGATCCATTTTGACAATTCTGGAAGACTTGGTGATCCAGGGCAATTCAAAAAATGTGTGAATGACTCCTTAAGAGCCATCTGGGGAGACACCTGGTGACCCTTTTGAAATGTAATGGTGACCCATATTTGGGTCCCGACCCATAGGATGGGAAATCCTGATATAGATGATTATTGCCATGGAACGTCCAGTTATGGTGAGTTTACTGAATGCTACGATGAGAACAGATGTATTTGTCCCTTGCTAGTTTGTTTGTTAGCCTTCGTTTGGCATGGAGACTGCACTCCTTGCACCAGCAGTTGATTTTCTCTTAATAATTGGCAGGAGACAAGATGATTAGACTGGTAGTCAGATTCATCGACTGTTTGTAATACTTTCCATCGTAGGGTGGTGGTGAGTCATTAATCTGTCTATGACACGTGCTGCTCTTGGGTGGGAGTGTTTCTGACTGTATTCAAAAGATATTCATGGGCAATTACTTCTCCAGTGCCAAGGCAAGGGAGTTTTAAGGTGGGTTTAACCCTTCTGCCAGGTGTGTTCAATATCTAGGGACTACTCTCCATCCAGCTGACACAGAACTAGCCCGAGACCCCATTCAGTAACCTGGAAAATTTAGGTGCCTCTGAAAGGTAATACTTCCCCACTCACTAGCACAGTGTCTGAGTGTAAAAAAAAAAAAAACTTTTAATAAAAGGGAGGGAAGTAACTTGGCATTAATTTGGGAAAACACCAAAACCAGGGTTTATAAACATAAGCCCCAAGGAAAAGTCCCACCCCAAGTAGGTTGGACAATGTCATTTTCCTCTCAGTATCTTAAGCCCAGGATGTAAATGTCATCTTCTCATGCCCAACCCTTGCCTGCAGAAAGTCCTAATGACATAAAACGAACAAACAATGAGTACTTAAGAACAATTAGTACCTCTAATCAGTTTCATGTAGCATGGATGCTCTGGCTACATCTAGACTGCACTGGTAAATTGGAAAAAGATGCACAATTTTTGGTATGCAAATTGCGTATCTTTTTCCAATTTACTTTCAAAGAGGCTTTTCTGAAATTTGGCGCGTCTATATGCTACCAAATTTTGGGGAAAAAAGTGCTCTTTTGACACATCTTTATTCCTCATAGAATGAGATTTACAGGGATTGTGAAAGAGCACATCCACTTTTTCAAAAATTTTTTGAAAAAGCGGACCAATTCCTTGGACGTGCCATTGCTTTCCTGGGATACCTTTGGTATCCTGAAAAAGCAATGCAGTCTAGATGTAGCCTCTAATTAACTATTTCTTTCCCCTTTTTATTTTTTCCCCTTTCCCCCTTCTCTCCACCTGCATTCCCATCACCTATTTATTTGGAAACTGGACCTTTAGTAACTCCATTCATCTCAAGAAGTGGGTTGAGACCACAAAAGCTCACGATACTATCTACATTTTTTGTTAGTCTCTAAGGTGCTGCAGGACTATTTGTTGTTTTTTTTAGTTTTTCCAGTTACAGACTAACTCAGCTACTCCCTGAACCTTCTCTATACCTGACTCATAGTTGATTCTCTTGGCCAGTGCAGATCTAGAGTTCAGAGGTGCATCACAAAGCTTATCTCCCATCATAGATGGAGGGAGGTAAAGAGGCATCTTACTCATCTGACCACTCACCATTGGCCTGCTCACACTGCCGCATTGCTGACTGATTGTTGCACCTCTCCACTGCCACCCTGCAGGAAGTTTTCATGGGGAAAAAGGGCCTCCAAAAAGACAGGGTGTAGTTACTCACTGGTGGATAAAAAAAGATAGGAAGTAACACAGGGTATGTCTACACTAGCCCCCTTGTTTGAACTAGGGAGGCTAATGTAGGCATTCAAAGTTGCAAATGAAGCCCGGGATTTAAATATCCCGGGCTTTATTTGCATCTTCCCATCCGGGGGCCATTTTTAAATCCCCTTAGTCCGAACTAACTGTCCGCGGATACACGCGGCAGTCAAACTTTAACTCGAACTAAGGACTTAGAGGAAGCAATGAGAGGAAGCAATGAGACCTTGGCTGTAGTGATACTAGGCTGGAGCTGACAGTAGAAGAAGAGAGTTTTAGTTTAAAAGAGATGATTAATTGGAAAAGAAACTAATAAGTGGGGGGGGGGGAAGGGATGAAAGAGTCTGTAAAATCATAACTGGTATGGGAAAGGTGCATAAAGGATAGTTCTTTTTGCCTTTCCAAAACACAAGAACTATGGTTTACCAAATGAAATTAATAGGTAGCAGGTTTAAAACAAACCAAAGGAAGCATTTCTTCACACAACATACTGTCACCACATGGAACACCTTGCCAGAGGATGTTATGAAGTCCAACACTATAACAGAGTTTAAAAAAGATCTAGATACATTCATGGAGGATAGATCTATCAATGGCTATTAGCCAGGATGGACAGGAATGGTGTCCTTAGTCTTTGTTTGTCTGTCAGAAGCTGGGAATGGGTGGCAGGGATGGATCACTTGGTGATTACCTGTTCTGTTCATCCCCTGTGGGGCATGTGGTATTGGCCTCTGTTAGAAGATAGAATACTGGGTCAGACCTTTGACCTGACCTAGAATAGCTATTCTTATGTTCTTAAGAGACCCTAGGTTCCCCTACCAGACACTGACAAAGATGGAGAAAAAGTTCCTAAGATAAGGAGTGTAAGGTCCATGAAGCCCAGAGACAGACAGAAGACTTGATGCAAGGTCATTAGACTACAGTTTGGTTGGACTGTGTCGTGCCCTTCCAAGATAACAAAAACATGATCTGGCCAAAGGGCTAAGTTACAAGAAGAGACCATCACTGCAACATTGTGACTTTTGGCAACAGATGCTATACTGAAAGAAAGCCACTATGCCCCACTGTGCCACAAGAAGTTGAGCTTATGGTAAGAAAATCATGTAACAGACAGCACTGGTGTTCCTTACCTTTCATGGAGTATTGTGAAGAACAAAGAGCCTTTGTATTCTCCTTTCCCCAAAAAGAGAAAAGTAGGGAATGGGGAAGCCTGGCTCCATATACCTTACTAAGGCACCAGATAGTGGAGCTAAATTGGTGACCGAGAAGAAAAGAAAACTGTACCCAGAGAAAATGTTCCCTCTATTTTTTTTCCATTGATGAATGAAATAAATGCTATGTGTGCCGAGGCTTATGCAGATGTGTACCCCAATAGAAACACACGATGGTGGTAGGGTGGCACCTGAATCTCTCCTGAATGGCAACCTAAGAGCTCAGCATACATGGAACACAGCCCGAGGAAGGGTTTAGGCAAGGTGTTTCGCAAAGTGGAAACAGAAGGAATTGCAAGTGATTTAATCAAAATCCTTTTTTTGAGTTTTTCTTGCATTATTGCAGCCATGCAGTGACCTCAGTCAGAGCTTTGAGCATGTGCCTAATCTAGTTTGCTGAATATTTTTTAATCTGCATTGTTTTCACAATAAATTCATTGCAGGGATTCAAGCAGTGTATATAGTAGACAGAGGTTATATATATTTGCAGTGTGGACCAAAATAATTTTTAAATTTGTGTTTGCAACATGAAAGTTTAAGATTACAGATTTCTTCAAATATGCTCCTCTATTTGGTTAAAACTTGCTTTTACTGTCAGTAAACTCATTCACTAGAATATTCAAAAAAAGGGTAAGGATTGTGGGCAGAATAAAAGCAGTTTTTAAAAATATGACATTTGCCAAAAATATTTGAACAGTATTATCCCTGATTTTATGAAGGATCCATAATACACGTATAATAGATATCAAACCCATGCAAACTTTCTTTCAGTCATCCTTTTGTTATGAATTCACATTCTTTTTTTCCTTTTAAAATACTTGGTAATAAAAAAGTGATCTTCTGAAACCTGATTCTCCTTTAACTTACAGCAATTTGCATTATTATTGCTTCAGATGGATTGGATGAACCGAAAAGATTCAGGCTCCTAGTTCAGAGTGTTGGTAAAATTCAGATTCCCAGATAGCAAAGCACAATAAATAGCACTTACGTTTGCTTCGCACAGCTCATACAGTTGAGTAAGATAAAACAAGAGCAGTTGCTAGGTGATATAGATGAATGGGCTGTGTGTGGAAACAGTTACGTCATTTGCATGCATTGACTACAGTTCCAAAAAGTCTGAAGTATAATAATCGGTGAGATGCAATATTTGTTGCCTTCTTTCTATTTAGGGTTACATGCTCTAGATTGCTGTGTGGGTGAGCATTTAACACAAGGAAGATAGAAAAGAAGATTAAACAAAATCTACAGATCATCATACTCTTCACAGAATACATCATACTATTTCTTTCTGGATTGAATATTTTTTTACATCATTAATGTCTCTAATATCAAACGCTCCCTTCCTCCTACTAAAAAACTATCTCTGGAAAGGTGTCATCAGTAACTTCATGTGTAGAGGAAATTTTTATTTTTATTATTTGTAGTAAATTTAAAAACTAGATAAAGCTAAGAGCCCGATGAGGATACAAAATTTGTATCTACACCAGATCAACAATCTTCAAACTTGGTTCACTGATGTCTGTAGGTATAAAGTGGATATTCATAGATTTGTGGTGCTTAAGATCAGTATTCTATTTAAGCTGTGCGCTTATGCAGCCACTAATGAGAAATTCAAATGCTGCCTCACTGAAAGATTTTTGTTTTTAAAAGGATGGAAAAATACACACATGGATGGAAAAGATTAGAACATTACTCTAGATTTAAAATTTGGATCCACATCCATCCAGGATCCTCACATGATCTGTGGACATCCATGACTGCAGATATTGGGTATGAATGTGGATGTTGGATACAGATGTCAGTGGATAGAAAAGGAATATTCACAGATTTTCAGAGCTCTAAATAGAGTTGGAGATGGTCACAGAAACTTTCAGAAGCTTTATCTTTTGTAATGTTGACATGTAACAATTCCAAATATTTTTCAAAACTCAAATTCAGAGAAAACATTCCCATAGTTGGACCAGGTCCTGAATGAAAACCCAAACTTTTGAGCTAAAACATCTTGACCTAATTTTTTTTATGAAGGATTATGTGAGATGGCAAGAAAACATCTGAAAATGTTTCAAAATGAGATTTTTTTAGTCCCATTTGAGTTATGGGCACTGTAACTGATTGCACAATTCAGATTCCCACTCTTTATATTGCCACACTCAAACTTCTTCTGTCTTCTAAGGATAAGCAAGCAACACTTAAGAAAAAAAGTCTCAGGAAGATAGCTGTGTTATTATGTAACTTTAAAAACCAAGTAATCCTGTGGCATCTGAGAGACTAACAAATATATACACACACACACTGTCATGAACTTTTGTGTGCAAAACCCACTTCCTCATGTGCTCATTTTGTTAGTTTTTAACGTGGCACAGGTCTACTTGTTGTTTTACAGAGAAAAAATAATTTTTGAGATGTGTTGTATCAAAATTGGACCTGTAATAAACTATCCCATAGCTTTCTATGGCATCACTACTGTGGTTGCATAATTCTATATTCTCAAAGCGAGATATCTCAGTGACAACTAAGGGGCCTCACACATACTTACATCAGAGGGGACATATAGCAGAGTGCTTTCCTGGATGGATATTTCAGTCTTTGTTCTGATCTCACTTATACTAGTGTAAATAGAAAGCGATGCCTGAAGTAAACAGCTACATTGAAATGAAGCTCTTTCCTAACTGAAATCAGAAGTTCAGATTCTAATTTCCATTATTCATACTGAGCAGTACTTTACTACACCAGTGGCTGCATTGATTTTGATGGGAACACTTGCACAATAAAGGAATATGAGATCTGAGATCAAAATATTGGCCAGCATTTTTAATGTGTTTGTTTTATTCATATCTTAAAATAAAATACTTTCTTGTCAGTACATAATCATTCCAGATCTATAAAATAAAGACTTTCAGAAAATAACTTTTACATAGATTTTGAAGACATGTATAATAGAAAGTCATCTTGCTTTTTCCATCACAATTGTGTTAGAATCTTCAGTAAACGAAGGGCTCTCACTAAAGACAATGCAAGCAGATTGCACAATATATATATATAATGATGATAGTCACTTTGAAAGATTGGTAAATTAGCATTAAGAACTTTCAACTAACAATTCAGTAAGATCCTTTCTTTAATAGATTCCCATTAATCATAAAGCTTATTTTCTTGTCTCTGCAAACACTGGAGATAGAATCTAACTGCAAAACATTGTCTGAACTGTACAGAGAAAAAGATTACTCCCCAATATTTAAAGTTTATAAGAGAATATGAAAATAATGAAATAAATTTGTGTGTTCTTCCAGGCTATCGTTCAGGTTATTACAAATTTTATGCAAATTAAACATTCCAGAGAATTGTGAACAGATCATAATGGATATTACAATACATTGCCAAACATACAGTAGATTTCTTTATCTATATTTTATTATCTACACATTTTTCAAATTACTTTTACATGAACTAATTTCTATAATGCCACAAGTTTGAAATTAATTATTTCCATTATTTTTCCCTGACATATATAAAATAAACTGAATGTTAAGGTTGCATAGTCAAGCAGTCAAAAATTAGTAAATCCTGAATTGAGATTACCCATGCAACCATAATTTGGGTCATTTGCATGTAGGCACTAATGCACAGCCCATAATTCATGATCATATACTGATTATTTTCAACAGCTGTGCCCTGTTACCATATCTTATAATGGGAAATGTTGAGCAATCCTAAGTATATGTATTGCTAACTACGCTGGATGCAATGATGGGCTACATCATGATTGGCTGTGACCCCGGGGTTTCTTGGTGCCAGCTGGCAAAGGATATGGGTGTAGATTAGGATTACAGGACTCCACTGAGTCTGGTATCTAGTCTGGCCGTTGAGATCTCTACCAACAACCAGTAATGCACAGGTCATCTTATTCATTGTGAAATATACGCATAAGTAATGGGTAAGAAGTTATGTTTCTAAAAGTCGTGATGTTTGTTGAAACAGATTCTGGACACCGTGTACGAAGCAAGCAGTGGATTTATTAACACTCAATGCTGGTGGAGTGTCACTTCACTTGTTAGGATTGATGAACGCTGCCAGACAGAAGGTTACAACTAATTATGTAGGATGCTTAATGGGTGGATGAAGTGATGGGGGCGGAGGGGGGGGGGAGGAAAACCCTGGATAGATGCTAATCGGAGGCAAAAGGAGAGCAATAATCTAAAGGTTAATAGTGTTTTCTGACCATAGCTTACAGAATACCTTATATCTAGTTAAACAAGCATTTAAACAAAGCAGACATCAATTATCAGTTATGTGTTAAGTGGCAACGTGTCTGTTAACTTCAGGACGGTATCTTTGCATGGATGTGATCCATTGGTGTTGCACTTGGAGATTAAAGCAGAGACAATAAGCACTTGTTCCTAGCACCATTGAATGTGTTATGTCCTATCACTCATCTGTTGTCTGGACCGTTAGCTCTATGATGACCTTCCTCCAGTGGGCTAGGCAATGTGTGGTGTGTGTGTGTGGGGGGGAGTACTGTGTCTGTGTGCTAGTTCCAGACTTGAAATTTAGAATAGGGGTTCTTAATAGAATATCATAGCTGCCTCAGAAATTTTAACCCTACATGTTAAAAGTAGAACACCAGAAGGTGACTGATCTTGAACAAATTCTGTTGAGGCAGGGAATGGGAGAAGATTATGTCTTTGTTCAATTATGTGTGTAGTGTGCGTTCACATGAAGAGCCAGATTAAAAGATTTCAAGCTCAACACAACAGGAAGAGAAGAACCATCAGCTTTATATATAAAGTGGGATGGCAAAGAAACATGGGATCTTTCTACTGAGAAGGCAAGAAGACAGCATGATTTGGCTCATGACTAAAAGGTTACAACTAAGACTGGCTGGAGTATATTGGAAGCCTTTAGATTGAGCTTTTCCACTATATGGTTTCCATGGTTGCTGCTTGCTGTCATTTGAATCTTTAGGTGAACTTATACTTGCTTTCTCTATAAACAAATCTAAGAGCTGTGTGTGGAGCTGAGTGTGTTGCATGGTATAACTGACAGGCTGGAGTGCACTGTTCTGCTGGGGACAGAGGCTATGGGTATTCTATGATAGTCTAGAAGATTGGGATTGGGCATACCTAGGAAAAGATTGGAGGACTTGAGGGCTGAATTGTGCCTCTCATTAGCCTGGTGTGAGGAACTGACCCACAGCAGCTTCAGATAAAGCTTCTTTGTGCACAGGGGAGGTGGTAGGTATGTCACAACAGTGAGTATCCCTGTGAAGTGTCACAGTGGCCCAACACAGATAGCGGGAACAAAAGCCAACCTTGCAGCCAAAATTCTGGGCCTAACATTTGTGGCTCCTCACTTGGCAGCACTATACTCTCTCTAATGGGGTTGTTCCAAGATCGTGGCTCAAGTCTCACTCTGTTTCCAAATTATCTAGCAAAGCAGGCTTTTGTGTGCATGTGTGCATGTGGAGGGAGTGAGGGTGGTAGTGGGGCAGTCACATGGTGCATCTTTCTAATGGTGTTACAACTTCTATACTGACCCAGGCTACTTTTAGGTTTCCTGGGGCATTCTGACTGAATAAGCCATAATGCTAGATCCTCTTGCTGCTGCATGGACCATTTTCCTCCTCCCAATACTTAAAATCCTCTTTATAACCCTCTACAATCATTAGCAATCATTACCGTTGTCAGCTCAGAGTCATGGTTTTGATCCAGTAAAGTCAGTGGGATTACGTGCTAGAGTAAGAACCACTTATGCACCGGAGTTTGAAAGATGTGGTTTTTGGGTTTTAGTGTTTAACTTCGAAGTCAAAGCTGATATATTAAAAATATAGGAGCTAGATTCTCAACTGGTGAAAGTCCATGGAGCTCTATTGTCTGCTAAGAATCTGGTGCTATTCTGAGTTTTTTAAATCAACCAGTAAAACCTAGATAATTTAAACCCCAATTCATGATTGCAAAGGAGATTGGTCTGCTTATACAAGCAGAAGATCTGAACCATAATTATTAGTGGTCATTAGAGCTATAATTAAAATCTGAGACAAAAGGCCTGTGCTGGGCTTTCAACTGAAAGTATACGTGGAAGAAATAAAATCTTGCTGTTTCATATTATCCATTGTTTTTCATTGATAGGACATTTTTTCATGTCTGCAAAATGCTAGAGACACAAACAAAACAACCCCACCCCCCCCAAATCTGGTTATTTGGTTCATCTAAAAATTAGATCATGTGTATTTAATAGTGATAGGGGAAAATAATAACTATAACCAATATCATCTTAAAAATGAATCATAAAGCAAATCTAAATCATAAGATAACCAAATAATTTTAACACATACTTGCAGGGTACTTGATCTTTAGAAATGTGCAGATACTCATTAAATGTTAACCCACACTGTAAACATTGGTCTCTTCTCCCACTCATGTGTCAAAAATAGCAGCAAAACATCCATCCGGCTTTTAGTTTCTCTGATACTGCCAGAGAGCTATAGACCAGGAGTTAACAATTTATTTCTATCATGTCTTTACCACACTTATGAGAAGTCTCTAATTGAGTTCCAGCTCTCACCAGGAGAAACTGTGATATGTTTCCCAGAGTAACAAAATCACTACTGTATATACTAAGAAACTGACAGGTACACCAAAAATACAAGAAAAACATAATACCCTCTCTCCCCCTCCCCGTAACTCAGCCATCCACTTATCTGAATTTTGGAATTCCTGATGTTTAATAGTGGAAGGGAATGAAATTTCCAGATTATATGGATCATTAGTAGTGAGAGCTCTAATACACATTTTGAAATCATTGTGGTCTGAATCTTTTCTGTGTCAAAGCAGTATTTGGCACAGTTATGCTGTGCTGTGATTGTGAGGAAGCATTCTGCCCACCACTACCAATTGTGGGGTTAACTGGATTTGATGCAGGTTAGAATAGTCTCTAGAGCACATCCTGCTGCAATAGCTCCTGAAGGGCCAACCTCACACCTGGAGTTATCTAGAACTCAGCAGCGCTGTGGCCGCCCTATAGCCCATCTGTTTGCTGTGACCTTGTTATCTTCTCTACCATGGTGGGATCAGCCCTTTGTTCCCCTTTTCTAAATGATGAGCACTTCAGAGACTGATCAGGCCAGTTTTATGCCATCTGGTGATTTTCTATGCTCAGGGAAACTCCATGTAGCCAGTTAAGTAAGTTGAAAGGTTGCTCTGAGCTGCTCACATGGTATAAAGTTGGCTTATTTGGGGCCATGACCTGAAGTTCACTAAGGATATATTTACAGAGTGCCCTAAACTTGAAATAAGATACATAAGATTGTATTTTCAAAATAGATTATTTCAAAATTTGGCGTGTCTACCCATTGCCAAATTTTGAAATAATGCGCTATTTCGAGACATCCCTTAACCCTTGTGGAGTGAGGATTACAGGGATGCTGGAATAACATGCCCATTATTTTGAAAAATACTTTGAAATAACCAGCGCATTTTAAAGACACAGGGTAGCTATATAGCCCCACTGTCTCTAGACGAACCCTAAGCGGCCTGCTAACTACAAAATATTGAGAGGGTAGCAGGATACTACCCAGACAGCTGGTCTGCAGTTTAAAATAGAAATATATTGATCAGTCCCCATTTGGAATTACATTATAACGCACTGGAGTTGGTTGTTTCTTATCATACATAAAAATTGATTAGTTATTGGCCAGATTGTTGTTCCTTTCTATCATGCTTGTGTAACTCAGGTGGCACAATGACAACAGAAACCATCCGGATAGCCCAATCTGGGAATACCACAGCAGACATACAAAGAGTGAGCTGGCTAGCATACCTCCCTTCCACAGTCCAGAAATAGAAATATTTGTGTTATCAGCCACTTTTATCAATGCTAATTTTATTTTTTTCCCAAATAATTGATAAAAACGTTAAATAGTATTGGGCCAAGAACCAATACCTGTGGGATTCCCCTGGAAACTCAATAAAGGTTTGTCTTTGTCTAACAGAATGTTTGAGCTGCCTATAATTTTTCCCAAGATGACAATGTGTGTTTAATTTAACTTTAGTCAGTCAGTGTTTCATATGCTAATCTCTTGTTGTCCATCAAGTCGATTTACGTTGTTGTAGATGTGGAAGTAAGGATGTCCCCTCCTCTTTAGTAACAAAAATGAAAGGAATGTGAACAGAAAATGATAAAACAAAGCATGAAACAATGCGTTTGCTGGAAAACAGTGGGTACAGTGCTTTATTTGTGCCAACTTTGACAGGACTACGCATGTTGACACTGACTGGTCCAATCTCTAGAGCAGAAAATGACATACAGAATTCTATAACCAATAATAAAACTGACCTTTTTTATTATATTTTAACAGTATTACATCACTAAATATATTGACTGATCCTGACAAACAAGGGTTGAGAAAACAAACAGTTAAAATTGCACAATATATGGGTTTTGTCAATAAAAAGCACCCCTTGCTAACAATGATGGTGGCTAAAAAAAAATTGTGCTGTCTTGTGTTATATCTCAGAATTTCTTGCAGACAGTTTTGTATACATGTCATCTTAGTAATGAACATTCCATGTGACTTCTAAAAGCACTGTTTTCATAGGAGTTAAGTGCGGGAGATAGTCTGTGTCTTTAGGCACTACTTTGAGCACTGGATAATGTATAAAATGCACTGCTGAAGGAGGACCCCACCCCCCTGCCAGAAATTTTCCCTTTCACATACTCCTCCCATGCTTCCCTTTTGCTCTTTAGTAATGAATGGAGGATTAGGACAGTTATTTTACTATTCCTCTTTACAGGGTGTGGAGTATTTGCAGTCATCATAGGAGTGATGGTACTATGGCTGTACCTCTCCCCGCCCACTATCCATTTTTCTAGTTTTCCTAGGGTTCGTGTACACTGCACTGTAACTTGAAATAAGATATGCAATCTGAGGTATGCAAATTACGTATCTTATTTCTATGCTACAGGCAGTCCCCGACTTACGCGGATCCGACTTATGTCGGATCCGCACTTACAAACCGGGGCTTTTCTCGCCCCGGAGCTCACAGGCGGCGGGTCGCCACCCGTGTCCTCCGGGGCGAGAAAAGCTTCTCCTGGTCTCCCTGGTCTGCTGGGGGTGGGGGGGGTCCAGCAAAACCGCTGGACCCCCCCCCCCAGCAGACCAGGGATACCCGAGCAAAGCCGCCGCCTGTGCGGCTTTGCTCGTTTGCCCGGGAGCAGAGCCGCCCAGGTGGCGGCTTTGCTCTGGTGTCCCTGGACTGCTGGGGCATTCCAGCGGCTTTTCTGGACCCCCCAGCAGACCAGGGGGACAGGAGCAAAGCCACGGAGCACGCCCACAGCAGGACAGCCCGGGTGCGCCTGGGCTGTCCCGCTGCGGGCGTGCTCCAAGGCTTTGCTCCCCGTCTCCCTGGTCTGCAGGGAGATGGAGAGCAAAGCCTCAGAGTACGCCAGCAGTGGGACAGCCGCGGCGCGCCTGGACTGTCCCGCTGCCCGTGTGCCCTGCAGCTTTGCTCCGTGTCTCCCAGGTCAGCAGACCAGGGAGACGGAGCAAAGCCGTGGAGGACTTCGGCGGTCCCGCCACCCCCGTCTCCCTGGTCTGCTGGGGGGGGGGGGGTGCAGCTAGTGCCCCCCCCAGCAGACCAGGCTTTTCTTGCCTACTCCTGGGGTAGAGCAGCTGGGGGCTGCCGGGTTGGTCCCGCAGCGCCGCTCCGGACCAACCCGGCAGCACCCCAGCTGCTCTGCCCCAGGTGTCCTGATTCAGCCGCTGCTGGTCAGTTTCAGCAGTGGCTGAATCAGGATGCCTGGGGCAGAGCAGATGGGGTGCTGCTGGGTTGGTCCAGTAGCGCCAAGGAGCGGTGCTACTGGAGCAACCCAGCAGCACCCCAGCTGCTCTGCCCCAGACATCCCCAAGTCAGCCGCTGCTGAAACTGACCAGCAGCTGACTACAGGAAGCCCGAGGCAGAGTTGCTCAGCCCCAGGCTTCCTGGAATCAGCCTCTGATCAGTTTCAGCAGCGGCTGACTTGGGGACGCCTGGGTTTCTTAAGTTGAATATGTATGTAAGTTAGAACTGGCATCCAGATTCAGCCGCGGTTGAAACTGATCAGTTTCAGCAGCGGCTGACGCCAGTTCCGACTTACATACAGATTCAACTTAAGAACAAACCTACAGTCCCTATCTTGTACGTAACTTGGGGACTGCCTGTATTTCAAAATAGCTTTTTTCATCATTTGGTGCTGTCTATACAGCGCCAAATTTCAAAATAAAGCTCTATTCCGAAATGTCCCTTCATACTCGTAGAATGAGGTTTACAGGGATGTCAGAATAGCGAGCTCAAAATAACAGGCTTGCTGTGAAGACATGGGATAGCTATTTCAGGATACTCCGGTATCCCGAAATAGCATTGCAGTATAGACGTACTCCTATTTACAAACAGGAAGTGATGATATTGGACATGAAGTCATTATTCTCCTCCATTTCCTTCAGCTACAATCCAAACAGCTTTACCAGAACTGAGTGAGTGGTTCCTATTTCACTCTTTGGCTGCCTTACTATTAGGGAAAGTCTAGGCCACTGTACTTAGGAGAATACTGTCGGGGAGATAAATAGCTTAGCAAATGAAGTCTTAAAAGTATAACACAAAATCCAACAATAAATTATTGAATAATACTTTTAAAAACTATTTTATTGCTTATAAAATGCCACCTTTAGCATGCAAGGAATAATTTTCCCCAAAAACACTTTAGTTTCATAAGAGTTCTCTTTTACTTCAAATGATCACCAAAATAGATCCATAATAATATTACTCAAGAAAGAATAGATGGTCAAAAATAGATTCAGCATCTGAACCAGAATTAACATTCTGCACATCAATAATTCCTTTTTTCCCCAAAATATATTTCTTATACAATGTCTTAGCATGCTCATATGAAAACAAGATGCAATTTGTTCCGAACAAGAGCCAATAATTTTGCAGAAATAAGTAAAGAGATGTTCAGACCTAATGAAATATACTCTGCCCCATAATTGGATTGTTTTTAGCCAAGTCTGGGAAATGTAATTTTAATTTCTCCTTTATATTGAAATATCTGCTTTCACACAGCCTAAATAATTTGGCTCCTGAGTCTTAAGTGTAGCTGAACTCTATCTGCCACAGGACAAAGTGTATTTCAGATAAAGTTGGTTTTACACCATTGCTGACTTTCTCTGACTCTGAGTTTGGTCTGGACTCTGGTGCATACAGAGTTACAGATGACTACAGCAATTCCCAGACAGCTGAGGTGGCAGCCAGAGTTTGCTCCCAGCTACAACTTCAGTATGCTACCTTGTGTTAAAGTGGATAAAACCTTCACACAAGAGACAGGGTTCATGAGCAGCTCTGGGCCTGGGAAACCCCATCCTGACAGGCCTGTTGGATGTGTCTGGGTTTGAGCAGGGACTTGAAAGGGCATCTTGTTAGCATAGAAGGGTGTTGGTCCCAAACAGACAGATCTGCACTCACTACTGCAGAAAGACTATAGGAGGATGGTATTCCCAAAGAAGAAATATTGCTGCCCAATGCTAATACTTCCTAACTCATATGAGTCAGGTTGTAAAGGACAATTGAAAGTCACAGTGTACCCCCGAAAGGGACAGAGCAATAGAAAGAGTCTCTAGGGAGGGTGTCAGCTGTACTACAAGTTGCAGATACCTTCTTTATAGTGCTCATGAGGGTCCCTGGATTGAAACTGGTGGAGTGGAGCCCTAATTCCCTGTGCCTTATTGTTGGACAGGGACTGCTGCTGAGGACTACAACTACTGCATGGGGGCTCACTAGTTCAAAAACTAGAAGTTGGAGTGGGAGCAGGTGAGAAGTGATTTAGAGCTGGTTTATGAAGCTATATGCCACAGCAGGGTTTCCCCAAATTTTAATGTTCTTCATCTAGCTGTTCTTCATCTAGCTGCCACCTAAGCAGCACACAGAGATGGACTGGGATCTACCCAGCCCAATCTTTAACATTTATCAGTCGTTAAAAGTATTGATTTCTATTTTCTTCTGTTGTGATCCTGGTGTCTCTTTTCCCTGTCAATTTTTGTCTTGTGATTGAGTTAAAAATACAGAAAGCTGCTTTCTTTTATGTGAACAAGGAACTTAATTAGATGAAGGAAAACAGAATAACCATTTAAGCTGCTTTATCTTTTTCTGGTACACACACACAATTATCTAGATTCTGGTATGTATATTCTAGTTCACCACAGAATGCCATGTGAAGTTTTAAACATAAGTTGTGGTCACACTGGTCAATGATATCATTTTTAAATGCATATACAGCTATTATGTATTAAGTTTTCTACATATACTGAAAATGTGCACTTTTAAAAATTCTGTATCAACATTTTAAGTCACGAGCAGAAGTGAAAACTAACTTTTCTTCCTCCTCTAGTTCTCTGTGTCAGGGATGTACAATATTCACTGTAAGCTAACATAATAAATGCCCATCTATACAGGTAGGGTATGTCTACACTACCCTGCTAGTTCGAACTAGCGGGGTAATGTAGGCATACCGCACTTGCAAATGAAGCCCGGGATTTGAATTTCCCGGGCTTCATTTGCATAAGCGGGGAGCCGCCATTTTTAAAACCCCGCTGGTTCGAACCCCGTGCAGCGCGGCTACACAGGGCTCGAACTAGGTAGTTCGAACTAGGATTCCTATTCCAAACTACCGGTACACCTCGTGGAATAGGAAGCCTAGTTCGAACTACCTAGTTCGTGCCCCGTGTAGCCGCGCTGCACGGGGTTCGAACCAGCGGGGTTTTAAAAATGGCGGCTCCCCGCTTATGCAAATGAAGCCCGGGAAATTCAAATCCCGGGCTTCATTTGCAAGTGCAGTATGCCTACATTACCCTCCTAGTTCGAACTAGGAGGGTAGTGTAGACATACCCGTAGGAAGTAAATAGGGCAGTATATTTACCTTCATGATAACAGGATCTCAACCAGTCTAGGTTGAAAACATTGTAGAAGACTTTGGGTTGAGAAACTTTTTTAGACAGGAAGTTGACCTCTTAGTTGTGCTGAGACTCCAAATAGCACTTTTTAAGTTTGTTTTATATGTGGCCTAACATTTTCAGTATCCTTATTATCTCCTGAATCTCTAGTCTTTGATAAATGTATTCTTATTTTCACTCAGTGCTGCAGTGTTAAGCAAAGTGCTGGGCCTGAGCTCAATCCTACAAGTGGGTCGTCCATAGCAGAGTGGCCAGTGCCAGGAGATGGATAGCACAGTAAACTGCTTCAAAGGGAATTGTGGACTGGGTTGCACTTCCTGTTAATCTGCAAGATAAAGATAGGGCTGGTATTACAAAAATGATCTGGAGAAAGGGGTAAGCAGTGAGGTGGTAAAGTTTGCAGATGATACCAAACTGTGTAGGATAGTAAAGACAGAAGCAGACTGTGAGGAACTCCAAGAAGATCTCACCAAACTGAGTGATTGGGCAACAAAATGGCAAATGAAATTTAATGTGGATAAGTGTAAAATAATGCACATCGGGAAAAATAACCCCAGCTATACGTACAGCATGAGGGGGGCAAATTTGGCTACGACAAATCAGGAAAGAGATCTTGGAGTTATCATGGACAATTCTCTGAAAACTTCCACACAGTGTGCAGCGGTGGTCAAAAAGGCAAATAGGATGCTAGGAATTATTAAGAAAGGGATAGAAAATAAGACCCAGAATATCTTACTGCCCCTGTATAAAACTATGGTACGCCCACATCTTGAATACTGTGTACAGATGTGGTCTCCTCACCTCAAAAAAGATATTTTGGCCTTGGAAAGGGTTCAGAAAAGGGCAACTAAAATGATTAGGGGTTTGGAACGGGTCCCATATGAGGAGAGGTTAAAGTGACTGGGACTTTTCAGTTTAGAAAAGAGGAGAGTGAGAGGGGATGTGATAGAGGTCTATAAAATCATGAGTGGTGTGGAGAGGGCCGATAAAGAAAAGTTATTTATTAGTTCCCTAAATAGAAGAACTAGAGGACACCAAATGAAATTAATAGGTAGCAGGTTTAAAACTAATAAAAGAAAGTTCTTCTTCACACAGCGTGTAGTCAACCTGTGGAACTCCTTGCCAGAGGAGGCTGTGAAGGCTAGGACTATAATAGATTTTAAAGAGAAGCTAGATAATTTCATGGAGGTTAGGTGCATAAAAGGCTATTAGCCAGGGGATAAAATGGTGTCCTTGGCCTCTGTTTGTCAGAGGCTGGAGAGGGATGGCAGGAGACAAATCACTTGATCATTATCTTCGGTCCACCCTCTCTGAGGCACCTGGTGCTGGCCACTGTCAGCAGACAGGCTACTGGGCTAGATGGACCTTTAGTCAGACCCAGTACGGCCATTCTTATGTTCTTATATTCTTACCTAGGAGAGAGTGTTTGAGTGGCTGACAGGCTGATAGTATCACGGAGCTGACACCCAGCTAAACACAGGCAAGACTCCCTCTCACTGGAGTTAGGGGTAACAAGGTTAATTCTGTCCTGGGTACTCCAAGAATTGTCTCTCTGTCACGCACACACTCAATTCAGCAACTGCTCTTCTTTTTATCTTGGAGAGATTTTCAATTGTTTATGTTTTCAGTATCATTAGATTATTGAAATAATTCAATTGCATATTGAACTTATGAAACAGTAAGCACCAGTGTAAAAATGAATAATAGAGCATGAAGTGACTTTTATATATTTAGCTTAAGCTAAACAGTGAAATATTTTCATCAAAATTGCAGGTTTCAGTGTAGTTGCTCAGTAACCCTGCAGAGTGAAAAGTCAGACTGTATTATGGTGTCGTACAATACATTGGGTACATGGCTTTTATGTCTTTAATGATAGCCTATTTATGTGTTTTTACAGGCTAACCAGCAGATTTATATCACTGCCTTAATCTCTTGAAGAGAATATTGTTTCTAAGATATGTATGTTTGACCTATTTTGAGCCCATCCATATCTTTTCACTCTTTTCTCCTAAAACCGGTTTAGCTCCTAAAGTGGGTTTGTTTCAGTTCTGGGCATACATACTATGAAAAGAAATGCAACGCTGCATAATGAATTAAATGCTCCTGGGTATGCAACATGTGAGCAGTAAGCACTGATTCCATAATGTAAAATAAGATGGTTGCAGTATTGGTATATTAATCTGCGAGAGGGGTCACTTAGCATAATATGCCTACTCAATAAAAGAGCATCCAGGGAAAAGTACTCTGTGGGGGCCAATGACTGTTATGCAGCTATATAAAGCAGTGCCATTTAATAGTTTATTGGAGGGTCAAAAGAGGCTTTATGGAGCTATAGGACACACAGTTGTACTGCTGGCTGCCTCAGAGAGACAGCCTGGAACTCTGCTGGGGTCATTTCTGTCCCTATTGTGGACTCTTTGAGTGAGCTCTCAGCCCACTGAGTAGTTATTGTTGATATGTTGTCATGCCTCTCTCATGGCCACCACTAGACTTAGGTTGCTTGCTCCACATGCAGAAAAAATGTTTGTAAACATTCAGCTGATAATTCTCTAGTCTGGTATGGTACTTGGTCCTGCTGTGAGGGCAGGGGACTAGACTTGGTGACCTCTCAAGGGCCCTTCCAGTTCTATGAGAGAGGTATTTCTTCTAATATGTTTAAGCTCTTTGTAAATGGAGAAGTAGCTTTTGAGGTACGAAGTATTAAACGGTTGCTCTGGCAGCCTTAATGTGATAAGGCAAACAAATGCGGCTGTTCCTAGCTGTACACAACTAGTTGCCTTAGTGACTATGACATGGTTCAGCTGAAGGATCTATCTACAGAACAGCTAATATTTTTCAGAGGGCCTGAAGCCAGCAGAGGGGCCATAATTACCCATTGGCTGGATCCATTATACCGTAAGGTAGTGAGGCACTGAAAATAATAACTGCAATTACTGCAAGATTTAATTTGCAAATGAACAAATAGAACAACATTTTAAGTGTGCCCACTTGTGTGTTCTAATTCTATTAAGGCAGAGTTGAATATTTGGAGGTAGCAAGCAGTCTCTGTGCTTGGGATACATGCCACCTTTTAAGAAGGCAAACATGTCCAGTATTTTTCCTGTGGCATTGTACATAGTCAATAATCAGTTGGCTTCAATGAAGGCTTAATACCAAAGGTGCAGTCAATCTGTATTAAATAAGAGCTGCACCTTTTAGGCCAGTCATAGCTGGTAGGGTTGAAAGGGATGAAAGAACTCTTTCATTAGAAACAAACTAACAATAGCAAAATGTCCTTACTATACAAACAGGTGCAGAGAAAAGAGCTGAGACTTGAAGCTTTGATATTTTTAGAATATTCAAGCTGTTCCCCAAACAAAAAATACTGTCTCTTGAGGTTGATAAAACCTATCAGGGAATAGAGACCAGGGAAATGAGGGTAAAGAAATTCTCTTAAATAAATAATGGGTCTGATTCTCTTCATAAATGAGTCCAGTGTTATGTTGGTGTAATTTCATTATCATCAATTCATTTACTCCTGATTTGCATCACATTAAGTGCATGTGTACACTAGGGAAAACAATTCAAAATAAGTAACATTGAAATAATAACTCCTGAAATAACAAAATCGAAATAGCACATGGGGAGTACTATGGGGGAGCAATGAACGTGGTCAGAATTCATTTGAAATAGCGTGTCCACACTGATTGGAGCCTGCCTTGGATTTAGAACCTCCCAAAGCACTCTGGGGAGAGCACCACAAATTCCTGTGGCTGCTTGGCCAGGCAAGCTGTGACATGTGCATTCAAGGGGCACTTCTATATGGCCACATGTCACATACCACTCCCCTACTGCCTTCCCCTTTGTGGGATACAAAATGGATGGATTGTGCTCTGGTTGCCTTTGTGGATGCCACATCACTGACACTATGGATGTGGAGCTGCTGCAAAGCAGTGCCATGCTCACGGGCCTCATGCTGCATCTCATGGCGCAGTTCATCCAGACTGCCTGCATGCTACTCTAGCAGGATGATGGCTAGCCTGAACTGGAGGACCTCTTCACACAGGTCCTGGTGCTTCTGCTGCTGCAAATGCCCCTCAATTCCCTGGACACCATTGAATGCCACTTCTGGTGGAGGGGAGACCAGTTCAGACTGGTGGGACCGCATTGTCATGCAGCGATGGGATGACCAGAAGTGGCTCCAGAACTTCTGCATGCAGAAGGCCACCTTCCTAGAGCTCTGCAGGTGGCTCACCCCTGCCTTCAGGAGACAAGACATCCAACTCTGACCCACCATCCCTATGCAGAAAAGTGTTGCCATCTCCCTGTGGAAGCTTGCCATGCTGGACAGCTACCGCTCTGTTAGGAACCAGTTTGGTGTGGGGAAATCCACACGTGGGGCCTTGCTCTTGCAAGTAGACAAGACCATCAGTGAAGTGCTGCTATGGAGGATTGTCACTCTGGGCAATGTTGACACCATCATGGGTGGCTTTGCTGCCTTGGGCTTCTTTAACTGTGGGGAGGCCATAGACAACATTCATATCCCCATTCTGGCCCTGACCACTGTGCTTCAGACTATATAAACAGGAAGGGATACTTCTCCATGATGCTGCAAGCCCTCATGAACCATAGGGGCAAGTTCATGGACATCAACATTGGCTAGTTGGGGAAGGCTCATGATGCCCACATCTTCTAGAACTCATGCCTGTTCCAAAAGATGCACACCGGGATTTTTTTCACCTGATGACATCATCAGAGTGGGGAGAGGTAGACATGACTATCTGCATCCTTGCTCCCCTGGCATATGAAACCCTACATGGGCAGCTTAGACTCCACCAAGGAGCAGTTCAACACCAGGCTGAACAGGTGTCACATGGTGCATTCAGCCTTGTGAGGGGGAGATTTGGGAGTGTCCTTATCCATCTGGACCTCAGTGAGTGCAACATCCCCTTTGTGGTGCCAGCCTGCTGTGTGCTCCACAACATCTGTGAGAGCAAGGGGAGACTTTCCTGTCAGGGTGGGGTGCAGATGCAAAATGACTGGCAATGGCATATGAGAAGCTGGACACCAGTGCAATTCAAAGAGCATGCGAAGGGGCCCTTCAGGGAGAGTTTCAGCCAAGGTCAGCTATGAGACTCTCCACAAAGGGTCCCTGCATTCTCCCTGTATTCCTTTCCTCCCGCACCCCACCTCTCCCTTCCACTCTCCTCCCTTCCCTTCTCCCATGCAGAACAAATAAAGTCTCTTTAAAAAGGTGTGTTTATTTGGGGGATATAAAACAGGGAAGAGACAGGGGAAAGAATGGGGGAGGAGGATGACAGGTTGGGGGGGGGGGGCTTATGGATGGGACTGGGACTGGGACTGGCATCTGCCTGGGTCAGCTCAGGAAGCATCAGCAGCCCTCAAGGTCCCACTAAGAGGGGAAGTCACATGGGCATAGGTGGGGTTGGGGAGGTGGCTGGTGGCCTGCTCCATGCATGAGGCCATTCACTCCATCACTCAGGCCTTGTGCTGGAGGTGGCTTTCCACTGCTCCTGGTCAGCCTGGCATTCCTCCCAGTCAGTGGCCTGCTCCCGGTGCTCCTTGTCAAGCCCCCAGATGAGGGACTGTAGGCACGCCATCTGCTGATGCATCAGGTCTTCCTGCTTGTGTTTCCTCCAGCAGATCCCATGAAGTTGGGAGGATGGCATGGGAGGTGTTGTACGCATCATGCTCACAGCTGACCCAGCTGTGAAGAAAAGTGATAAGGGCAATCATCCCAGGAGACACTGTGCATGAAGCCTAGTCCTCATCTCTGAGCCGACACTGAAGAATGGCTCCAGAGTGAGGAACAGCTCCTGGCTTGAAGGCATGGTCGCTTGGCTGGCCTCCTCCTCCTCCTCCTTATCCTCTGCAACCCCACCCTCGTGGGAAAGCTGATGCTGGGCATGGCCTGGCCAGGCTCTATGATAATGGGTCAAGGGGATGACCAGCACCCCTCTCAGGCTGGCATTGAGCTGGTCGTAGTAGCAACATGTGAGAGGTGTCACCCCAGAGGTGACAATTCTGCTCCCTGGCTTCTTTGTAGGCCTGTGGAGCTCCTTGACTTTCATCCTGACCTCGTTGAGGATCTGGGTGTGACCTTTGTTGGCCAGGTTAGCAGCCATCTGGCCATAGAGATCAGCATTTTTCTTTCTGGTGAGGAGATTCTGGAGGTTGATCTCCTCGCCCCAGACCTTGATGAGGTCCAGGATCTCCTCAGCAATCAAGGCCAGTGCTTTCCTGAATCCCTGGCCAGTGGCAGCTGAGGATGCTGCGGGAGTGCTGTCAGCCATGGGGAATTCAGAGGGAGCTCAGAGTGCTGGAATCTGCCATGGCTCCATCTGCTCAGGCCGTACAGCAAGGGGCTGGCAAAGCAGCCCTTAAACCACAAGCCCTTCTCCAGCAGCCTGCTATTTTAACCTCTTCAGAAGGGGAACAGTGGAGCTGACAGGTGTGGGCAGAGCGGCCACAAGTGCAGCTGTGAGAAGCTGCTGGAGGCCAATTATTTCGAATTAGCAGTACCAGATCGTCCACACTAACACTATTTTGAAATAACAATTTAGAAATAAGCGTTATTCCTTAAGGAAAGCAGGAATACGGATTTCAAAATAACCAGCTTGGTAGTGTGGACGCTCTGCTTGTCATTTCAAAATAAGGGGGGGGGGTTATTCCGAAATAACACTCTAATGTAGACCAGGGCTAAATGAGAAGAGCCCCACCTCATTTTACCTGCAGCCAATGTCAGGCCTGCAGGGAGTATAAAAGGAAGGAGCCAGACTCAGTTAGGGGCTGCCCAGTGAAGAGACCGGAGCTGGTTCTGCTGTCTGCAAGTCCTGAGCCAGAGTTGTCTACTGGGTGAATCAGAGGAGCTCATAAGCCTCCAACCCCTCCCCCTGGTGCAAAGGGGGAGAACCTACGTAGAACCCTAACTGAGGCAGGGAAATTGGGCTCTTGGGGCCATGCCCCAAACTTAAGAACTAGACTCAGATTAAGAGGCTGGAATTCCTAGGCTTGGGGTGTCAGTGGCAAGGGCTTATACCCCTTCATCACCAGTTAACTCTGGGACCTAATCACTAGGCCACCCCGCTGCCCAGAAGACCTGGCCACAGGCACATGCGAAAGGAATCTTTCCTGAATGCCTCTTCTGGTGTTGAAACAACCTCCTCCTCCCACCTTCCCAAACTTATCAGAAGCTAGCTTCCCCAGACCTGACATACCAAATCAAAGCAGCAGTGGTCCCAGATCAAAGCAAAATCTCCACTGCTATAAAGATCTGAGGTAACTGGCTCAGTGGACATGGGAAAGTCAGTGGATGTTATATACCTTGACTTTAGCAAGGCTTTTGATACGGTCTCCCAAATATTCTTGCCAGCAAGTTAAGGGAATGCGGATTGGATAAATGGACGGTAAGATGGATAGAAAGATGGCTAGAAGGCCGGGCCCAGCGGGTAGTGATCAACGGTTCGATGTCAGGATGGAGGTCGGTTTCTAGTGGAGTGCCCCAAGGTTCGGTTCTAGGACCGGTTTTGTTCAATATCTTTATTAATGACCTGGATGAGGGGATAGATTGCACCCTCAGCAAGTTTGCAGATGACACTAAGCTAGGGGGAGAGGTAGATACGCTTAAGGGCAGAGATAGGGTCCAGAGTGACTTGGACAAATTGGAGGATTGGGCCACTAGAAATCTCATGAGATTCAACAAAGACAAGTGTAGAGTCCTGCACTTGGGACGGAAGAATCCCAAGCATAGTTACAGGCTGGGGACCAACCAGTTAAGTAGTAGTTCTGCAGAAAAGGACCTGGGGGTTACAGTGGATGAGAAGCTAGATATGAGTCAACAGTGTGCCCTTGTAGCCAAGAAGGCTAATGGCATATTAGGATGCATTAAGAGGAGCATTGCCAGCAGATCCAGAGATGTCATTATTCCCCTTTATTCGGCTTTGGTGAGGCCACATCTGGAGTACTGTGTCCAGTTCTGGGCCCCCCACTACAAAAAGGATGCGGACGCATTGGAGAGGGTCCAGCGGAGGGCAACCAAAATGATTAGGGGGCTGGAGCATATGACCTACGAGGAGAGGCTGAGGGACTTGGGTCTGTTTAGTCTGCAGAAGCAAAGAGTGAGGGGGGACTTGATAGCAGCCTTCAACTTCCTGAAGGGAGGTTCCAAAGAGGATGGAGAGAGGCTGTTCTCAGTAGTGACAGATGGCAGAACAAGGAGCAATGGTCTCAAGTTGTGGTGGGAGAGGTCCAGATTGGATATTAGGAAAAACTATTTTACTAGGAGGGTAGTGAAGCATTGGAATGGGTTACCTAGGGAAGTAGTGGAGTCTCCATCCCTAGAGGTGTTTAAGTCTCGGCTTGACAAAGCCCTGGCCGGGTTGATTTAGATGGGATTGGTCCTGCCTAGAGCGGAGGGCTGGACTTGACGACCTTCTGAGGTCTCTTCCAGTTCTGATTCTATGATAAGGGGATGGTTGGATGAAATAACATGATCTTGGTAACTAATTGACCATTCATTTCCAGTTGGAAATAGGTCAATGGAGGGATGATAGGAGTTGCTATAGGGAACTTTCTGGGTGTCTGGCTGAGTCTTGCCCACATGCTCAGGGTTTAGCTGATCGCCATATTTGGGGTCAGGAAGGAATTTTCCTCCAGGGTAGATTGGCAGAGGCCCTGGAGGTTTTTCCCTTCCTCTGTAGCATTGGGCACAGATCACAGCTAAGGACTCTCTGCATGTTGGGGCCTTCAAAGTATTGGAAGGCTTCAATATCTGAGACATAGGTGAGAGGATTATTCTAAGAGGGGTGGGCGAGATTCTGTGGCCTGCACGGTGCAGGGGGTCAGACTAGATGATCATAATGGTCCCTTCTGACCTTAAAGTCTATGAGTCTATGAGAATCAAGAATGCGCCATTCGAGATCCATCAGTCCTATCATGCTATGTGGTGTATCTCACCCAGTGCATCAAATACCCCAACAACAAATATTTGCCTAAGACTGGATGCTCTTGAAGGAGGAGCTCATGCACCAAAATAATGAAAGATAAGAATACCACATTACCCGTGTGAGAACATTTTTCTAAGTACTCATCCTCAAAGGAAACCAGCACAACACCTTCAAAAGACAAGTCTGGAAACTTAAATTCATAGGCCTACTAGATGTTAAAAGCCATGGACTCAACGACAGACTGGCATGATGAACTATTACAACAGTTTGTAACACATTCTACTGCTCTCTAACCCTTAACTGAGCACTTTATTTAAGTTGTCTTCTAGATCATGTAAAAACCCCTTATACTTAACAATCTGCCCCAATGTATGTTTAGCTTAGGTACTCTGGTTTCCTTCCCCAGACCTGAAGAAAAACTCTGTGAAGTTCGAAAGCTTGTACATTTCACCAACCGGTCCAATAAAATATATAACCTCACCCACCTTGTCTCTCTGATATTATTTAAAATACTGTAACATGTTGTCTATGTACCATTGGTGTCTATAGACAAATTTGGATGGCACAAAGATGGAAATCCTCCAGAAATTGAAAATATCAGGACCAAATCTTGATCTCATGCAAGTTAATGTAAATTTTGCTTTTATCTTCTTTTATCTTGCTTTTATCTTGCTTTTACCTCAGTCTCCAGGCTTTTCAAGTGTTTACAGATAGATTTTTATTAAATTAATCTACATTAGCACTGCCAGTTCAGTCCTTTTAATTTGCAGTTACATGGCCTGGGGTCCTATAGCATGGTACAGAGAAAGACTTAAAGAATATATTTTTAAAAAATGTTGAATTAAAAAGTGCAGCTTCAAATCTCAGCTGACAACCATCAGATTACTACATTGCTTTCAAGCAAGTTTCAAACCCCCTTTTTAAGTATGTTCCCCTGAGCTAAGCTGTGTGAAGAACAGTTTCCTCCAGCTATATTACAGTCATTTATTTCATTATGGAAATATTCTTTTGCAGATAGAAGCAGAAATGAGTTTTCCTGAATAGAGCTGCCCTATTCTGGGTAATGACAAATGGACAAAAGTTATCATCATTAAGGTCAAACAGATTTTAGAGTAAGTGTAGCAATCATTTTTTGTTACTGCCATTGCTGCTGTGTGAATAGTGGTAGTTATTGTTTCCTTAGTCCCTTTTATTCTTGAACTCTGATTGTTGAATTGAATACAGTAGAGTTTCTCCATATAAACTGTGCTAATGGAAGTAGTGGCAGTTGCCAAGGTGGTCTACAAAAATCTGAGATGTCACCTTCCCCAAATTATCCATTTCTGAGCCATGAGGAAGCTAGATTTCACCCACAGCTCATCGCAAAGATCTGAGGCAATGTCCAGCATGGTCAAAGACAGTCCTTCCACTGACTTCAGTGGGTCCTGGATCAGAGCCAGATAGAGCAGTGCAGACATGGATTCCACTGCTTGATTATTGTGTCCTGTTTCTATTTTAATGTTAACCAGATTCTGATAACTACAAGAAATCAATAGTTCTTGTGAGGAAAAAAAAGCAGAAAATCTCTGTTTTAAAGAAGTAGAGAAACGGAGCAATTATGCCACCCAGGGAGGTACTGTAATGGGATTACAAAGGAGAAAAATACAATTGAGCTACTCATAAAATTCTAGCATCTATTTCTTTATTGGTATGCAGGGGTGCTGGAACAATGTATATAGCAGGTGTGCTGAGTGCTGCTGAACCAAACTCTAAACCCTATGTATAATGGAAAGCACTTCAAGTCAATGGGTGTTGAGAGACACCCTCCCCCCCCACTCCTTTAGTTCCAGCACTCATGCTGGTATATATTTCAGGAACACCAAAGGAGCAAGTCTGTCAAATTAGTATTAATCAAAGAACAATATATCTCCCTCCTTGTAACAATACTTTTAGATACTTGAAAGCTGTTATTATGTCCTCTCTAAGGCTTCTCTTTTCCAGACTATACAAACCCAATTTTTTCAGTCTTCCCTCATAGGTCACGTTTTCTAAATCTTTAATCATTTTTGGTTCTCTTCTTTGAACCTTCTTTAATTTGTCCACATGTTTCCTGAAATGTAGCATCCAGGACTGGACAAAATATGCCAGTTGAGGCCTAATCAGTGCAGAGTAGAGTAGAAGAATTACTTCTCATTCTTACTTACAACAGTCCTGTTAATACATCCCAGAGTGTTGCTTTTTTGCAACAGTGGCTACGTCTAGACTGCCAAGAAAAGCTGGAAAAAGATTTGCAAATTGCAAACCGCAATTTGCGTATCTTTTTCAGTTTTTTTCCCAAAAGAGGCTTTTCCAAAATTTGGCACGTCTACACAGGGCCAAATTTCAAAGAAGTCCTCTTTCGCACATTCCTTATTCCTCTCACTGAGAGGAATACGAGGATGCTGAAAGGACACATCCACTTTTTTGGAAACTGTTCTGAAAAAATGGATGCATTCCTTGGAGGCAGCAGAGCTTTTCTGGGATACCTCAGGTACCCCGGAAAAGCTCTGCAGTCTAGACATAGCCAGTGTCACACTATGACCCCTAGATCCATTTCTACACTATTGCTTCCTAGGCATTAATTTCCAGTTTTATATGTATGTAATGGATTGCTTCTTCCTAAGTGGAGTACTTTGCATTTGTCCTTATTGAATTTCATTCTATTTACATCAGACCATTTCTCCATTTTATCCAGGTCATTTTGAATTATAATCCTATCCTCCAAAGTACTTTCAACCTCTCCCAGTTTGGTATAATCTGCAAACTTCATAAGAGTACTTTCTATGCCATTATCTAAATCAAGGGTGGGGAACCTGAGGTTCAGGGCCAGAATCTGACCCCAGCTTGCCTAGATCTGGCCCTTGAAGCTCAGTCCCACTTCCCCTGCAGCATTAGGGAACCCAGGCCAGTGTACAAGTACCTCTGCTGTTCCACCGCGGGGATGCAGCACACCAAATATAGATAAAGATAAAGTTAAAGATAAAATAAAGAAAGAACGAGTTAAAAATCATTTAGAAAAATTAGATGCCTGCAAGTCACCAGAGCCTTATGAAATGCATCTTAGAATACTCAAGGAGCTGATAGAAGAGGCATCCGAGCCTCTAGCTATCATCTTTGGAAAATCATGGGAGATAGGAGAAATTCCAGAAGACTAGAAAAGGGAAAATATAGTGTCCATCTATAAAAAGGAAAATAAGAACAACCCAGGAAACTACAGACCAGTTAGTTTAACTTCTGTGCCAGGGAAGATAATGGAACAAGTAATTAAGGAAATAATCTGCAAACACTTGAAAGGTGACAAGGTGAAAGGGAACAGCCAGCATGGATTTGTAAAGAACAAATCATGTCAGACCAATCTGGTAGCTTTCTTTGATAGGATAACAAGTCTTGTGGATAAGGGAGAAGCGGTGATGTGGTATACCTAGACTTTAGTAAGGTGTTTGATACGATCTCACATGATATTCTTATCAATAAACTAGGCAAATACAACTTAGATGGGGCTACTATAAGGTGGGTGCATAAGTGGCTGGATAACCATACTCAGAGGCTGTGTCTAGACTGGTCAGTTTTTCCGGAAAAACTTGCCAGCTGTGTACACTGGCCTCTTGAATTTCTGCAAAAGCACTGACTTCCTACTGTAAGAAATCAGTGCTTTTTGCGGAAATACTATGCTGCTCCCATTCGGGCAAAAGTCCCTTTTGCGCAAAACTTTTGTGCAAAAGGGCCAGTGTAGACAGCTCAGATTTGTTTCCTGCAAAAAAGCCCCGATCGCGAAAATAGCGATCGGGGCTTTCTTTCACAAAAGCGCGGCGTTTAGATTGGCCACAGATGCTTTTCCGCAAAAAGTGCTTTTGCGGAAAAGCGTCCATGCCAATCTAGACGCTCTGTTCCGAAAATGCTTTTAATGGAAAACTTGATGACCTTTCGAGGTCTCTTCCAGTCATAGTGTTCTATGATTCTGTCAGTGACTTTTTTTTGTGTTTTGGTTTTTTGTTGTTGTTGGGGTTTTTTTGTGTGTGCTTTTCACCTGTGTGCAGCCCCTGACTGATTTTCTGTAGGTCAGTGTCACCGACCCAAAAAAGGTTCTCCACCCCGATCTAAATCATTAATGAAGATATTGAACATAACTAGTTCCAAAACTGAAGCAGAGATGTGCACAAAGACTTCTCCCATCAGCTGGAACTCTGGGAGAAGAAAATAAAAATCTGTAAAAGGAAGGAATTGGATGTCAATTCTGCTTAGACTTTAGTAGGGAAATATTTCTAAACACTAGCAAGCTGCTTAGCCTGGGTTCGCCTAAAGGATATGTAAAGCTTGCATATAATGGCAGCTTCTATTACTTTTATAGAACCTAAGACTGCAACTCATTTGTGTCTGTTTACTTGCTTTAACCTTATAAATAACTCTAATTTATTTTTCTTAAAAATTAACTAAACATTTATTCATATAGGATTGGCTACAAATACTGTCTTTTGTGTAAGATTTTAGGTGCAACTGACATGGAGTAAGTAACTTGTCTTTGGGACTGAAGTAATCTGAATATCATTGTGATTTTTTTCCTGTAAGAGACCATTCACCACAAGGGAAAGCTTACCTGAGTTGCAAAATAGCTTCCATGTTAAGGCTACCATAGTGTCTGAAAACTTCACACTTGATGCTTGGTTGGTGGAATTTAAACAGAGAATTCACAGGTAGTTTTGAGATTTATGACTAATGTCTGAACAGTCTGCCCTGAGGTTGGTACTTGTTCTCTTGAGCCACTCCTTACATCTTGACAAAGGAATCCACCATGTCCTTAACTAACTTATTCCAAAAGTTAACTTCCTCCACTATTGAAAATGTGCATCTTATTTCCACTCTTAGTTTATCTAGCATCAGTTTCCAGTCATTGGATCTTGTAATGCCTAGATTCAGTTGAATAATTAGGGTGCGGGGTAGTTTGTTGTTGTGTTTTTTTTTTTGTTTTTAGTTTTTTTTTGGTTCTCTGTCAATTAAAAAATTGGGATTTTTTAGGAATTTTTAGTGAATCAAAAAGGTTGATAAAAAATTCATTTAGGGCTGAACAAAACGTTTCATTCAAAATGAAACTTTTTTTATCTCAAGCATTACTAAATTTTAAAATGAACAAAATGAAAGGAAATTTCAATTTAGAATCAAAATATTTTGTTTACATAATGTTGAAACAATGTTTTGATTTTTATCAAATTAAATATTTTTAGCTGTTTATCAGTCAAAATAATATGGCAATATTGATACAAATCTGCAAATAATTTGGAGTGGTACTGAATTTTCTCTTTTAATGAAGAATTTTATTATTCAAAATTTCATCCAGGTTTGCTTAAATGTAAGTTTGAGGTAGTCACTTATCTTTTGTGACTTTTGTAAATGACAAACATTTATTCTACTGGTGTTCTTCCAAGACATATGATTAAAACCCAGCTGGATATATTAGAGGAGCTTATAAATCAGTTCCCTCACATTTTCATTAAAATCACTCAATGGTCATATACTAAGATGTTCTTGAGAGGTGTCATATTGTAGGTTTTATGACTAAATACAGGAATCAGAAATATTTATGATCAGAAATATATATTTTCTTAAAGTATTTTTACATTGATTTCATATTGTGTAAGTTATGGTATTATTACTCAATAATTCATTATGCCACACTATTGGAATGTGAATTGAAATTACAATAAAACAAGCATTAAACCTAAATGTGAGCATTTCTATCTTCTCTTCTATAGCAACAACAAATAACTGAAGGCTCTTTGCATAAAATATTCTGTTAGAACACTTTAAAGTTGTTTAAAAAGCCATGTGTAATGTAGTGAATGCAACATTTTATCTGTAGTCTGGTGTTCAAAGTTATAGCAGCAATAAATATTTTTATCTCGCTGATAATGTGCTATGACAAGCTTAGATTGAGAGCTGCTTTGATTCACAGCACTGCTATTTAAGTCAGGACACACAGAAAGGGTTAAGTTAATAAAAATGAAGAGGGAATATGTTTATAGTATATTTCAAATCCTAGAAAAAAGATGAAATGCTGAGTCTTGTTCAGTCACATACATTCTCCAGCAGAGGATTATTTATTTTTGTCTTATTTTAGTTAAAAACAGTTATTATACAGCACCAAGAGTGAGATGGTTAAAATACATACTATATAAACATGAATTGCTTGGTGTTTATTCTGAAATTGCAAGGATCACAAGGCTTATTAGGAATTTAAGTCTCAAGTTAACCACACACACTATCTGCTTGAAGGCTAATAGCTTTGTCAGGTGCTCAAATCTGATCTGGAAGGGCAAGAAGGTTTCATGCCTTACTGAACTGAACAAGAACTTGAATGTAAGGACTGTTGATAATATCTCACTAGACAATCTTTCTGCAGCAGGGCTTTTTGAAGTATCGTGTGCTTTTTGAGGCACAATGCTTGTGGGAGTTCCTGAGAGGATGGAACACTTATGCTTCCCCTGATCTGTCTTTATGAAAGTTGATAAATATGCAGATACATGTTTTAGGAGGAAGAAAGTTTCAAACAAACACAGAAGTACTTTCCAAAACACACACTCAACCTATGGAACTCATTGCCAGGTGATAATGTAAAGGCATAGAGTATAACTGGGTTCAAAAAGAATGAAATATATACTTAGAGGATAGGTCAATCAGTGGCTGGGACTGGATGAGAGGGTATGGTATATTGCTTTGTGTTCTTCATTCCCTCTGAAGCATCTGTCAATGGTCACTGTCAGAAGACAGGTTATTGGGCTAGATGTGCCATTAATGTGATCCAATTTGGCCACTCTCATGTTCCTGTGTTACTGCAAGACTTAGAATTGAAAATACATACAATAAAAACAATCTAGTAGCTTCCAAGTTTCTCAATTTGCTTTACAAGATTTATGAATCAACTCCATGTTATCTCTCTGTATCATAGGTTTTATGTCCATTTTACAGATGAGGAACTGAGGTATAAACTGAAGTGCCAATTTTAATTAGACTGACTGAAGCAGGCTAAATCAGAGGGAAACACGGGTCCCAATCTGTTGCATATGTGATCTCTTTAATAAAGAAGTGGTGAGACAGACCCAAGGCTACAATAATTGAGTGGAGGGTAGACATATCAAGAGCTGGGAGAATGAATTCCCAAAATAAACTGCTAGAGATTGCTGCCACATAATCAAGGCAGGCAGGCATCTAAGGCTAATTAAGAGCTTGACTAAAGCATTAGGCTAATCAGGTGCCTGCTGCCAATTAAGGCCTGCTAGGTTACTTTCATAGGCATGCGCAGGGAGTGTGCCAGGTGTGCCCAGGCACACCCTAATGTCTCAAAAATAATTGGCTTTGTATTTTAATTTAATCTCATGGTATGCTCTTTTAGTTTTAAAGTATGGATTATTGTATTATGCAATAAGTGCAGAATTACATAATATAGATGTTGTAGAAATGTATAGCAAGCCCACGTTCGCTTGCAGTATGCCCTTTATGATTGAGTATTCAATAAATGTCTTTAAAAAATGTCTTTAAAAAAGATTCCCTGGATGCACACCCTAATGAAATCTGCTGCGCACGCCTATGGTTACTTTAACAGCTTTCACCTCAGGTAAGGGAGGGGAAAGAAAAAGAGTGAAGAACTGAAAGGAGGAAGTGTGTTGGTGAAGCAGTAAAGATTTCACCTCAGGTCTGAGGGAGGAGGTACTAGGGGAGTGTTTTGAGAAGTAGCCCAGAGAAAAGGCTGCGGTATTGGAGCTAGAGGAAAAACCCCATGGCCATGTCTACACTGCAGGCTTCTTTTGCAACAACTGTTTTGCACAAGAGTTCTTGTTCAAAAGGTCTTGCATAAGAGTGTGTCCACACTGCCATGTGCCTTTGTTCAAGAGCGTCCATGGCAGTGTGGACGCTCACTTGTGCAAGAAAGCTCTGATGGCCATTTTAGCCATAGGGCTTTCTTGCACAAGAAAATCATGTTGCCTGTCTACACTGCCTTCTTGTGGAAGAGCTCTTCCGCAAGAGGGCTTATTCCTCGTGGGGACAGGAATAACTCTTTCGGAAGAAACGTTGTTTTCTGATGCTGTACTATAAATTTACTTGCGCAAGAACGCTCACGCAGTGTAGACACCCAGCAAGTTTTTGCACAAGAACGGGTGTTCTTTGCACAAAAAGCCTACAGTGTAGACATAGCCCATATGTTGCTGGGACCCACGATCCCTGGGCTGGAACCCAGAGAAGTGGGTGCTCCTGGAAAGGGAGACCAGGATTACTGAGGGGTTTTGCCCCAATCCTTTAACTTTGGCAATGATGAGAATGGCTCAGTAAACTATGACTGGTCTCTAGAAAAGACAAGAGGCAATGTGGAGGGTCACAGCAAGCCTCTAAGGCATATCATAAAACCGCCTAGGAGCTCAGGACCAATGGGACACAGCTGGAACTTTACAACAGTGATTAGATAGTGCTCCCACTAAGTTTCACAATGTGATATGTGAGTTTGTTCCATGTAGGATGCATCCAGATATGTGTATATAGTGTAGAATTCTGGAGCAAGAAAATATCACCTCTTTCTGTTACATAATGCAGTCAAATGGAATTATGAAAAAGCTAGGGGACCTAGCTGAAGGCCCTAAAGACTCGGGAGGCAGGACTTTGAGCCTCAACCCAGAGGGAGACCCAGAGACTCTTGACTAACCAAAGAAGTACCTCTTGGTGGACTCTCTGTATACCACGAAAGGGTCAGACACAAAACATGTGATCTGGCAGGAAGATTAGAGAAAAGAGAGACTGCTGCTGGATCAGGGTACATTCAATAGGGACACCAGGAAAGATGAGGGTCTGTTATGCCTTGCCTGACCACTGGGTTGTAATGAATGAACTCCTTCATCATGCCCCAAACTAGTTAATATCAGAAGTGAAGTCAAGAAAAGGACCCATTTAAAAATCTTAGTATGTTCTGTGCTTTGAGCTGTTGAAATACCATATGTTCTTTGTGCTGTTTGTTTTGTCCATGACCAGCAAAGGAGAAAAAAACAAAATTTAACTTTGTGCCAATGTATGCTTTCTTATGATGGTCAAAGAAAGTCTAAAAACTGTTTATCAAACTTATTTGTTTTTTACATTATAAATTCAGGTCTTGTCTGCAAGAGAAGCCTCTGGTGGCTGGAGAACCAGTAGAATAGCATCAGGAGAGAGTCATAACCAAGCTGTTTGATTCTCTCTGCCCCACCCCCTTTTTGTTAATACAGGCAGTCCCCGGGTTACGTACAAGATAGGGACTGTAGGTTTGTTCTTAAGTTGAATCTGTATGTATGTCTACACTACAGCGCTAGTTCGAACTAACTTAGTTCGAATTAGTTAATTCGAACTAAGGCGTCTAGAACTAAAACCTAGTTCGAACTAGCGTTTTGCTAGTTCGAACTAGCAAGTCCACATTGAGTGGACTCTGAACAGGGCTTAAGGATGGCCGGAAGCAGTGCCGGCAGGGCATAAAAGGAGGACTTAGAGCATGGAGATGCTGTCTCAGGCTAGCCGAGGGCTGCGCTTAAAGGGTCCCGACCCCCACCCCGGACACACAGTTCTAAGGGGTGCCCCGCTTGCAAAGAAGTTCTGGCTTGGAGTGCCCTGAGTGCCCACACTGGGCACATCACACCACTCGGCCATCAGCCCGGCTGCACTTGCCGCAGGCTGCCATCTGGGGAGAGGGAGTAATTGGGGGGCTGCAGGAGAGCTTCCACCCCCAGAAGCCCGCAGAGCCTGCCCAGTCCTCCCCATCGGGGGCTCGTACCCCATTCCTCCCTCACCTCCTTCCACTTACCCTTCCTTAGCCCCCCTTCTTATTGATGTACAAAATAAAGATAACGTTTCTTCCAACATTGACTCTGTCTTTATTGAAAAAAAACTGGGGGAGACTGGGAAAAGGAGGTGGGAGAGGGGAAGAGAAAGGCTGGGAGAGGGGAGGGCAACTAACATGATCAGGGGTTGGGAACAGGTCCCATATGAAGAGAGGCTACAGAGACTGGGACTTCTCAGCTTAGAAAAGAGGAGACGGAGGGGGGACAGGATAGAGGGCTCTAAAAGCAGGAGTTGGGTGGAGAGGGTGCATACAGAAAAGCTCTTCATTAGTTCCCATAAAGAAGGACTAGAGGACACCAAAGGAAAGGAATGGGTAGCAGGCTTGAAACTAGTAAGAGAAAGTTGTTCTTCTTCACAAAGCAAATAGTTAACCTGTGGAACTCCTTGCTGCAGGAGGCTGTGAAGGCTACAACTAGAACAGAGTTTAAAGGGAAGTGAGATCAAGTCATGGAGGTTGGGTCCATGGAGTCCTATTAGCCAGAGGGTAGGAGTGGTGTCCCTGCCCAAAGTTTGTGGAAGGCTGGAGAGGGATGGCACGAGACAAATGGCTTGGTCACTGTCTTCGGTCCATCCCCTCCAGGGTCCCTAGGGTTGGCCGCTGTTGGCAGACAGGCTACTGGGCTAGATGGACATTTGGTCTGACCCAGTACGGCCATTGTAAGCTCAGGGCTCAGGGTCGGGGGTCTCAGTGGACCCCCTTGATTTTCATGCACACCTGGTCCTGGGTGGCCAGGCTGGCAGCTCTCCTGCCCTAGATGGCCACTTTCCTGTGCCTAGTGAGGAGATCGTGGACGAGGTCCACGATGTCCGCACTAGCCCAGGAAGGTGCCCGCCTCTTGCGGTCCAGGGCAAGCTCCCGGGAGCTGCCAGCCTGGTCCCGGCAAGAGAGGGTGGGCTGGGGGGCATCGGGTGGGTGGCTCTGTGCCGTGCCAGGTGCAGGGTCTGCTAGCTGGGTGCTGGCAGGCTTGCACCTGGCACGGGCACCGTAGCCAGCCCGTGCCCCTTTAAGGGGTCCGGGGCCGGGAGGGGGGCATAGAGTTTCCCTGGTGTTGGCCAGAGTGGCCACCAGGGAAACCTGGGGAGGGCTAGCCTCTCACTAGTTCGAACTAAAGGGCTACACAGCCCTTAGTTCGAACTAGCTAGTTCGAACTAGGCGTTAGTCCTCGTAAAATGAGGTTTACCTAGTTCGAACTAAGCGCTCCGCTAGTTCGATTCAAATTCGAACTAGCGGAGCGCTAGTGTAGCGCCTATTAAAGTTAGTTCGAACTAACGTACGTTAGTTCGATCTAACTTTGTAGTGTAGACATTCCCTATGTAAGTCAGAACTGGCGTCCAGTTTCAGCCGCTGCTGAAACTGATCGACAGTTCTGACTTACATACAGAATCAACTTAAGAACTCCAAGCGTCCCCAAGTCAGCTGCCGCTGAAACTGATCAGTAGCGGATTCCAGGAAGCCCGGGGCAGACCAACCCAGTAGCACCCCATCTGCTCTGCCCCAGGCATCCTGATTCAGCCACTGCTGAAACTGACCAGCAGCAGCTGAATCAGGACCAGAGCAGTTGGGGTGCTACTGGGTTGGACCAGTAGCGCCCAGAGCGGCGCTGCGGGACCAACCGGCAGCACCCCAGCTGCTCTGCCACAGGCGTCCAGAGAAAAGCCTAGTCTGCTGGGGGGGGGGCGTACTAGCTGCGCCCCCCGAACCCCAACAGACCAGGAAGACACGGGAGGCGGAACGAGACGCACCGCGGTCCCGCCACCTGGGTCCTCCGCAGCTTTGCTTCCCGTCTCCCTGGTCTGCTGGAGCCGGCAGCGAGGCAGCCCAGGCACGCCTGGACTGCTCCGCTGCTGGCTTCCCCGTGGCTTTGCAAAGCTGCGGGGGGGCTCGGGCAGCGAAGCAGCCCAGGCGCGCCTGGACTGCTCCGCTGCCGGCTTCCCCGCGGCTTTGCAAAGCCGCGGGGGCGGGAGGGGCGGGAGAGGCGGAGGGGGGGGCTCGTGCAGCCCAGGCGCCCCTGGGCTGCCCGAGCCCCTCCGCGGCTTTGCTCTGCGTCTTCTTGGTCTGCAGACCAGGGAGACACAGAGAAAGCCCCAGAGTACACGGGCGGCAGGACCGCGAGGTCCCGCAGTCCGTGTACTCTGGGGCAGCCCCGTTCATAATTGCGGATCCGACATAAGTCGGATCCGCGTAAGTCGGGGACTGCCTGTACTTAACTCCAAAGGCTAATGAACATTTGTAAGACAGAGGGTTTTGTCAAAGACTCAACTCCTTTCTTGTTACCTCTTCTTTTACTTTGTGGGCAATCAAGCTAAATATTTGAGACCTTAAGAAGCCCTTCTGGAAAACCAGGAAAAGTCAGATTTTCTTGATGAAAGAGAAAAGCAGAAAAATAGTTCCTAAAAAATACCAGCACAATTCCATGTCTGGTTTATGTATCATAGTGCAGAAGAGGGGTCCCTTTCCCTCTGAGTCAATGGGAGGTCATTCCTCCTACCACAATGCTGGGTGTTGCTTACAGGTAGGAGAATTTGACAGGTGTCCCATTGTCTAACTCTGGCCAACCTCTGGGCAGAGCTGTAGGCTCTGTAAGATCAATAGCCTGCACTCAGGTGAAGAAGTAAATAGTTATTGCCGCTCCCTGAAGTCCAGGCTGGGCAGCAAGAAGACAAAGGTTCAGATTAGGGATGTTAAATATCAGTTAACTGAATAGTGAAGTAACCTCATGAATTGTTATTGGTTACTCACCTATTCTATAGTCCCTGGGGGCAGGACTGATAGCCAGTAAACTCCAGCCCCACTCCTGAGGAGTCCCTGCCACTCTGTGCTGCTGCCTGTGCACGGAGTGCCTGCCCACCTACCTCCTAATAACACATTAAATGCAGAGTTACAGCAGGGGTAGGTCCTGGACCCATTGCAAGCCAGGACTGGGAGAAGCTGCTGACCATCCTGCTAAAAAACTTACTGGCAGTTGGGGGAGGAGGGAGGGAATGAGTGCAGTCTATAGCATTAACCTACAAGCTTTTGCTTATCAGTTAATCAACTGCACTATTACATCTCTAGTTCAGTTCTATACTCAGGGCCAAGTGGCATGAGGAGTTGGGCATCCTCCCTTTGGCAGCTGGATGACAAACACATGCTTCTTGTCCTATAGAGGGGGAGACTGCCACTCCACAGTTTGGAGTGAAGAAAAATGAGTTCAGGCTTATGATTGCATTTCTCTTAATTCACTACTTTTCCTCCCTCCCCCATACACACAGGGGCTAATTGCAGCACTGTGACTAAACATGTACTGTACAAACCTTGTTTGAGCTATTAAACTGTGGTATAGATATTCAGACTCTGGCAGAATCCTGGGCCTAGGGAGTTTAAAAATATGGAAGATCCCTAGGTCATGATGTAGTGGTTGATGAATAAATGATCAGATCTCTGTGAAACTTTGGTTCAGTGCACAGGTTTATGAAGATTTTCCTACATTCCTATAGAGCAGGGCTAATAAACTTGGGAAGCCCTCGGGGCCACAATGATACAGCACAAGCCGAGGGCTACAACTTAAATGTGGTTGCATATGCATGCCAATACAGATGCAAATAGATTCTTTCACGCTGATGGGCATGAATACAAAGATTAAGGCAAGACTATACAACACGCAGGCCCCATTTAAGTCAGTTCTGCTGATATTAATGCAATATATGCCTAATTTCCACCCATATGACAGCACTTTTAATGAGCAATGACAGTTCAAGAATTTAAACTACTAAAACACATATCAACCCAAACTGCACCGTAAGCCCCAAACCACACTATGCACCACAAGCAAATGGGATACAGGCCTCATGCGGCTCGCAGTCCTTGTGATGAGTAGCCTTTCTATAGACTACGTCTACACTGGCATGATTTTGCGCAAGAACTCTTTTGTGGAAGAGTTCTTGTGCAAAAACTCTTCCAGAAGAGAGCGTCTACACTGGTATGTGCCTTTGCGCAAGATATGTGCTTTTGCGCAAGAGCATCCATGCTAGTGGAGATGCTCTCTTGCGCAAGAAAGCTCTGATGGACATTTTAACCATAGTGCTTTCTTGCTCAAGAAATTCATGTTGCCTGTCTACACTGGCCTCTTGCGCAAGAAGCCCTGATTTCATACATTAGAACGTTAGTGTTCTTGCACAAGAACTCGTGGCCAGTGTAGACAGGAAGCAAGTTTTGGCGCAAAAGTGGCTGCTCTTGCACAAGATTGTGCCAATGTAGACACATCCTCTATGTTTTCTTACTCCTTTTGCTTTCCTTTAAAGTCAATGGTGTTTAAAGCCCTACAGAAATGGGTCTCTGGAATTTCACTCAGATTTATCAATTCAAACAAACTCCCCAAATCCAATCAAACCTTAGATGAAACTTTCAGGTCCACCAGGTCTACCTGATTTAATGAATACATGATTTCAGCAAGAAAACATACCTCATCTAAGATTTCCGGGAACGTGGGTCACCTGCAACAGAGCCATGGTTCCCTTATGTAGTCTGCGAGCCTTTCTTTGAACCTGGGCTGAATTTCATATCTGCGACGCAGCAACATTTCAGGTGACAATTTTCTGAGATTTTTGCATTCTCTACAAAAGTTTTGCTCATATCTATGTGATTCATTTGTATAAATTTTGTTATGGGATCTCAAAATGTGTTAATAATGGAACCAAGAATAAATACTTATTTTTATCATTAGATTTTAAATGTGTCCATCTTTTTCTCTAGGAGATTACTCTGCCATTTCCAGCCAGCCAGGAAGCTGGACAACTAGGAACCCAGTCAGCAGCCAAGTCTGGCTGCTCAAAAGCCAGGCAGCTGGCTAGCAGCAAGCAGATTGGTTGGAAAGCTGGCCAAACAGCAAGAATCAGGCAACTGGGAAGCTGGATAGTTTTCCTATAAGCTGGGGAGGTGGCAACTGGCCAGTCCACCCAAACCATCCAGGCTACCCGGGAGCCAGGCAGCAAGCAAGCTGATCAGAAGGGAAGCTGTTAGCCATCTTAGGGACCATATGGCAGCTAACTATGACCTATTTTTCATCTTTTAGGTGTTTTAATCAGAAAATGAAGGAGAACCTAATCCATCAAACAAGAAGTTGATATTTATGGTAAATTTGATTTCCCTAATGATATTTCATCTTTTTTTATATGAAAAAATCCAAGGAATTCAAATTACTACCTAGAAGGTATTTTATTGGACAATAGAAATGGGTGACATTTTTAGATGATTTTTTTTTTCACCAAAAATATATATTTAGGTAGACTGCAACATTTTACAAATTCACATCAAATTTGCCTGACTCTTTTGACTGAAAGAAGTTCTAATTATTTTTAGGTTCTTTTGACATTTTCAAAATCAAATGTGATTTTTTTTTCAGTAGAAATAACTTTTCACTTTTAATCTTAGTTTGTTTTTTTTTACACAATTGTAACAGAGGTGCGACTGGGCCTCCCTCCGTTCTGCTTCTGTTGCACCCACAAACCAGACAACAACCTCTGAGTTGGTGCAATTGCCAGTTCTCTTTATTTACAGTATATTTTCCCACAACCTTTTAACTATGAACAGCTTCAGTATTACAGCCATGGGAACTGTGCTGGCTGCTGCAGCTCTCAGGGAATCTATGTGACATACAGTTAAAGGACTATAGGTTTAATCTCTATATTGTCATAAAACACCTGTTTGAATTTGTTAAGTAGAGCTGTATACATAATCACTTTTTCACTTCAGAGGATGAAAAATAAAAATATACATTTGGATCAAGCTGATAGAATTTTTTTCCTATCTTTTGGCAAAATGAAAAATTCTAAAAAAATAATTTAAAGGAAATTAAATGGTTTGTTTCACTCAAAACAAAACATTATCGTGACAATGTGCTGGCTGAGGAAATCTGAACCAAACCTCTGTCATACCATCTACAAGATGCTCCTGCTCCCATTTCCTCTAATTCTCTAGCTCCTCTCTTTCCTTCCTTCCTTTCCTCCCTTTATGAAGCCCATTGCTAACAAGGCCGACCGTTGTTCCCCATTCGTCAATCAGATCTGGGCTTACTCTGCCAGCTCCAATTCCCCTTTCTTGATTGTAGATGGTATGAGAGAGGTGTGGTTCAGATTTCCTCAGCCAGCACACTGTCACAATAATGTTTTGTTTTGAGTGAAACAAACCATTTAATTTACTTAAAATTATTTTTTTAGAATTTTTCATTTTGCCAAAAGTTTGATCCAAATGTATATTTTTATTTTTCATCCTCTGAAGTGAAAAAATGATTATGTACACAGCTCTATTTAACAAATTTAAACAGGTGTTTTATAACAATATAGAGATTAAACCTATAGTCCTTTAATTGTATGGCTAGAATGCATAGATTTTGTTTCACATATATTTTGAGTTTTAACTTTCAATAAGATATGAAGACATTTTTAGTCAGCATTCATACAACATTCTCCCTAATTAGGTGAAAGGTGACATACTTTGGCTTCCCTGCTCTCTGATTAGGGCTTTTTACTATATTATGTATGTGGAGGTGTCCTGATAGAACTATTATATTTTGTTGTTCTTTCCCTTAACATCATCCCTAATTGTGACTCCTTTCTTCACATATAAAGTAGAGCATTAACCCCTTTGCCACACTCAAACTGGGTTTAGCTATTATTTTTATGCCATCATAAATATTATTTAGAATATTTAAAAACATCTTCCATAGGTTGCTTGATTCATGGCAAATCTGTCTTTTCCACAGAATATTTTTCACTGGCACTGTCCACAGTGCAGAGCCAAATTGCTGCCTCTTCCACTTCTCTTAAACAATACTTGAGAGACAAGGTGGGGGAGGTAATACATTTCTTCAGATCAACTTTTGTATAATAGAGACTGGTCAGAAAAGTGAAATGAAATGAAAGCATTTTTCTTTGAAAATGACTGAATTCAGTTATATGTGATGGATCCAATTACCATTCCCTCTCTAGAAGGTCTATTTACCTTGTCCTAAATGCTATCTCTTACTCAAGCTGAAGAAGAAATAGTTGCCATGTGAAGCTGATGGAACTGCCATCCACTGAGTAGGCTTAATAAAAGATGCACCATTTCTGCTGCTTGGTCTGTTACACCTATTGACCTCTGTTACCTTTTATCTTAAAATGCCAGAAGCAGCAGCCACTGTCTCTCAGACAGGGACACTCACACTGAGGCTTGCCAGCCTCACATGGCTCTTTAATGGGTTCTTTGCAACAGATGATATTAAAATATAGTGTGATTTAATTATTAAGCAAACTAAGTTATTAACCAGTCAGGATGCTTTTATTACATTTTTAGCCAATGGAACTTGATAAAATAATATGTGGTAACTCATTTTGCTGAGATAATATATATTTCCTCTGTCATACTGTAGTAAATGAAACCTCAAATTCACACTACTGTGGCTCTTTTGAATACTGATTGCCAATTTTGCTCTTGAACCACTGAGGAGTACAGATTGGACCTCCTTGGTCCAGCACCCTCAGGACCTGATCAGTTCAGGATGAGGGATTTTGCAGGACCAAGGGAGGTCATATCTGGCTCCCCTGCTATCAACTCCCCCCAGCTCTGGACCATCCACCAGCCTCCTGACCAGCTCCCCCTTGCCTCTAGCCTTGATACCCTGCCGGTCCCCCCACCTCCTTCCCTGCTATGCCGAGCCGCCCCACTGTGGAGCACTGAGCTCCTGGCTCCACTGGGCAGTCTTGCTGGGTTGTGCCTGGCTGGGTTGTGCCTAGTTGCGGTGCGCCGGGGAGCCCAGCCACCAACCCTCCATCAGGACTCTCTGGTCCTGGAACATCTGTGGTCATGTCCTGTCTGACGATGGATGTTGCCAGTGCACGGGGTCCCAGATTACAGAGGTTCAACCTGTATTGCTGCTCTAGCACGACAATTGTAAGCCAAAGAGTTCTAACTTTAAAAATTGTACTTCTCGATGTCCGTGTTTTGATTCCCTCCCATGATTGCATTTATTTACTTATTTGCATTCATGTGCTCAAATTTAACTCCCATCTGTTTTGTTCTTCATCTGTATGCCAGCAACTTTTGGAAATTTTCAGCTGGAGGCCATTTACTATTATCGGACGAAGAATAAAGAGTTTAGGCTATGCTTAAAAAGAAACCAAGCAAAAACAAAAAAAAACAAGCAAAAAAAATCATGAGAATGCAGAAAGCATTTTCTGGCTGGGTTGACTGGAAAAAAGGGTTGCATTGTGTGAAATAACTGAAACTGAAATAACAAGAAAGCCTCAATATGTTTTGCAGCTGCCAAAGCCACTTCAGTTGTTTTTCAGAGAAATAATGCATTAAATCCAGGGCTGCTTTTCAAAGATCAAATTGTAACTGTTCCCCTAAAGGCATTATTCATCTTTTACTGGTCAGAAATATGTGACCTTTTCTCTTTGATGCACATCATGCTACAATCATGCCTGTCTTTTGTTAAGACTAGACTGAAACTGAGTGTCTAAAGTCAGATTCAAAACTTCATGTTTATGCATCTAAATTAGTGGACCACTTTCAAAAGTACTGAGTACTCAGCAGCTCCCATTGAAGGCCAAATGTGTGAATTCTGGAGAATATTTCTAAGTATCCAGATTTGAAAATGTAAGCCTAGATTTTATAACAAGCTGCCTGCTTGTTGAATGCAGCATGGCATGGAGATAACTTGTATGGCCAATATTCTGAGAACAATACTGCCTTGATATACATTTCTGTGTGGAGGTCAGTGACTGGGTTTTATGCTATAAAGCTGCAAATTCTCTGGGACCCACTTACGTAAAAGACCCTATCTTTCCCTGTCATATTGCTATAGTAGCGTTCAGTGTAAACATGGAAGCAGGAACTTTCTCTACAAATGAGACTGCCAGCAGAACACTATCCAGGATATGAAGAATCCAAGAGTACACAATTTGCTCTGCTCCTAGGGTCACCATAGCCTGAATTTATTGCATATTCAATATGCTCTAAAGACCACACTTTCCTAAAGGCATTTAGGTTGGATGATATTTCATAAAAGTAGAGAGAGTGAAGGCTGACTGATGATGTATGGTCAAATTTTGTGATATGACTGTGTTTATAGCTTTAAGTGGGAGACTCTGTTAAGGGAAATTTGATATATTTGTGACTCAGACCCCTTGGTGCCAATTGGCAGAAGGGGTAGAGGGTGCATGGCGGATCACCTGCATCAGTTGTCTACATAAAGATGCACCAGGGGTGTCAAGAGAAGACTTTACCAACAGCCAGTTATGCCCCTGTCATCCTAATCGTTATGTGACAGATGTATGGATAATGTTTAAGAATTTATATATTTTTACTGAAAAATGTATTCTTAAGTTATATGAGTTTAGATGGGTCACTGAAGGTGATTAGCAGGTTCTGTTCAGGCAGAAGATAGCACACATTTATCTCTGGCTAGTCACTGTACATTGGGTGTTTAGACATTTTAAGTCAATACATTTGTATTACTTAGCCTGAAGCTAAATGAAGAGTTTGTAAATTCACATGAGAGAAGATCTGCAGAACCCCTGCCCCCACCTAAAACATCAAGGGTGTTCAGTTTGAGTAAGACCAATTGATTTTTTGGAAGGTGTGTCTAACTGCGGCTTTGTCAAATCACTTAATCTATACTAGCAGATTTACTTGGCATTGCTTGGTAAATTAATTTAGATTAATTTGCAATTAATTTTGATTTTTTAAATAAAAGGAAAAAGTACATGCTTTATTTAAATGATTGTATTTTTCATAAATATAGTGTTTATTTTTATAAAGTCAATTAAGAAAAGGTTATTTAAACTGAAATTTAAATTAGAAATTAGGCACAAATGTTTAATGGTGAGGAACTATCTATCACGCAATCAGGGGAGCCAACAGCCTGTGCAAGCCCTGTGGGGGAAGGGTCCAGCTCCGGGAAGGAGTGGAGTGTTGAGAGGAAGGAATGAGGCTAGGGTCAGTCAGCCCTATGTGCTGGCCAGACTGCGGTATGCTTCCCCACCACTACCCCACATGGCACGGTTGGGCAGCACTTTAAAGGTCCTGTGGCTCCAGCTACTGCTGTAGCAATGGCAGTAGCTGAATCACTAGGCAATGGGGCAACTGCCCTCTTTGCCCCCTACCCCCATTGGTAGGCTTGCACACAATGCAGCTCTTGAGGTCTTCAGATCAAGTCTTGATGTCTTTTTGGAAGCTATAGGTTAGCCAAATGCAAGTTATTGGGCTCAATACAGAGGTAACAGTGTAGAAAGTGGATGCTTCAGATATACAGGAGATCAGATTGACTGCTCAAACAGTTTCTTCTGGCCATAAAGTTTATGAACTGATGAATCTATTTTATTCTTTCTCCATGTTGCTTGCCTGAAAATATCAAATAAGATACGTGTTAATGCCTTTTATTGCATATGCAATCATCTAAAGCTGCTAAGCATACTGAAAATACACAGCTGTATCTCCTATCCACATTCTTGGGTAATATATAAATTAGAGATATTTGCTACCGAGTTACCCTGAATTAAAAATTGTATAATTAATAAATTAATATATCTGCACATGAGCTTTTACACTTGAAAATTAAATAAAAATGAAGTACTAAAATATTTTAAAATAAGCATTGTTTTAACAAAGAAGTATACTTGGTATTTCTGTATAAATAGCAGGATTTTATTTTATTCTTGGGCCTAGTGCTAGATAAGACTATTTTTATACTTGTCTCTGAAATCCAAATTATTACGATAAGGAGGAGCATAAAGCAAATGGCAACAAGAAGGGTCCAAAGAAGTAGGCTCATACTGAAGATATTGGAGTGATGTTCTGTATATTGAATAAGACTCTTATTCAATCAATTCAGTTAAGAATCTTAATAATCTTTACCTAAGGAAAATTCACACCAGTATAACTGTCAATTTAGTTAAATTGCACAACCCACTAATGTGAATGGATTATGCTTATACAAAGTGGGGCTTCTCATGGCATAGTAGGCTGCAACGTGAAAACAGGCTGGTGTACCTTGGTGCACTGCACGAGCAAGAAAGGGGCTGATGCTGGTGTCTGCTCCACTGCAGTGCAGGTAAACGCTCCCAGCTTGGCTCCCAGTGGAGCTCCCAATGCGTTCTACTGGCCCTGTGCCATCTGGAAAGGGACAGGCTGTGGTTGCTGTAGGGCAGTGGTCTCCAACCTTTTTACACCCAAGATCACTTTTTAAATGACAGACCAAGCCAAGATCACCTGCCCCGCCCCTTCCTTGAAGCCCCGCCCTCTCTATTCTCCTCCTCTCCATTACTTGCTATCCCCAATCCTTATACTGCTGCTTATTTTTTTTTTTATTTATTCTTCTGTAGGAAGAGGTTTTTCCAACATTTGGCTTGTCTACACTGGACCAAATGTCAGAAAAAAAACCCTTCTTTTGGAAGCCACCTTATTCCTTGTGGAAAGAAGAATATAGGGGTGACCAAAAGAGCCTGTTTGCTCTTCCACTAAAAAAGTGGAAGAACAAATGCAACCCTGGATGCAGAAGAGTTTTTCTGGGATATCTCCAGAATCCTGAAAAACGCCTGCAGTCTAGCTGGACACTTGCTGTGTTGAGACAGGATGTGTAGGCTCTGGAGTGGGAATGAGGGATTTGGGTGTGGGAAAGGGTGAGAGGTGCAAGCTCTGGGAGGAAATCTGGATGCAGGAGGAGGTGGAGAAGGGGACACTGGCTCGGGGAGGGGGCTCCAGGCTGGGCAGTGTTGGGATACTAAGCAAGCCACAGGCTTGCAGATGTGAGGGTGCAGGAATTTGGGTTGGGGTATGTGAGGGGCTGAGGGCATGAGGTTCCAGTGTTTGATAGGCTCAGGTCTGGAGAAAGGGGAGTGCAGGAGTGGTTGTGGACAGATGGGGGCTTGGCCCCAATTGGGGGTTTGTTGGCCAGGCTTCATTTTTAAATAGAATACTATGTTAAACACAAAAAGTTTCTGCATTGTCTTTATTTATGAGAATGGCGGGGAACCTGCCTTGAGTCAGGGGTCACTGACCCATAGAAAAGTCATTTGGGAGCAGGGGACACAGTACGGGGGAGGAGTGCTAGTGGGTTCTGGAGCAGGGTGCCAATGGGGGCAGGGTAGAGGGGGCAGGGTGCCAGGACAGGTTTCTGCAGCAGGGGACAGGGTGCTGCGGGGGGTCAGGTTTCTGCAGAGGGGAGCAGGGGGACAGGTTTCTGTAGTAGGAGACAGGGTGCCAGAAGGAACTGGTTTCTGCAGGGGGCAGCGTGCCGGGGAACAAGTTTCTGCAAGGGGGGGCAGGTTTCTGCAGCGGGGTCGGGGGGACAAGGGAGAGGGAACAAGGGGCCAGGAGGGCAGGGGACAATTTTGGGGCAGAGGAGAGGGAACAAGGTTGGGGGCAGGGAGTTCCCTACACCAGCCACGGAGGGAAGCCTCTGACCCGCGCTCCCTCCGGGCTGACCACAGGGCAGCCGGGCTGGAGCGAAGAAAAGTGGCTGCCCGGCCAGCTGGCCATGGTACTTAGCCAGGGTGCTACCAAGCTCCACGTGGGCAGGCACAGAGGGGAAGCCGCCCAATCAGCTGGAGCGTGGTTCAGCCTTCTCTGGGCTGAATGCCACAGCCAGCAGGCCAGGCAGCTTCTCCTCTGCACCAGCCCACGTGGAGTGTGGTGCACCCTGGCTGAGCGCCCTGGGCAGCTGCTTCTCTTCGCTCCAGCCCGGCTGCCCTGCACTCAGCCCAGGGAGGCTGCGCCTAGCTACAGCTGTGAAAGCCACAGTCAGCTGGCTGGGGTGTTTCAGCCCTCCCGATCTCCCAGCTCCCACCATTCCTCGCAGGTGCTCACCTGTGTTGTTGCTCAGTGAGTAGCTGCTCAAATGAGGAAATCTAATGTAAATGTACTGCGCAGGTGTGCAGTTCAGAGAGGGCTCAAGAGCTACTCTTAGAGCCCCTGAGATCTACCGGTAGCTCATGATCTACTGGTTGGTGACCACGGCTGTAGGGGGAAGCACATCCACCGAACCAGGCTGGGTTCCCAAGCTGTGCTGCTGTCCCTCAACATACTTTGAAGTAGGAATAAGAGATCCTCCGGAAAAGGGCTTTATTCCGGAGAATCGGGCCAGTCTAGACGCTTTTTTCCGGCTTTTCCCCAAGCCGGAAAAAAAGCGGCAGACATGTTTATTTAAATCCGCGGGGGATATTTAAATCCCCCGCGGATTTCCCTATTCCCACTTTCAAAATTAGCATGCCCCTTCCGAAAAAGGGGCCAGTGTAGACGTAGCCCAGAAGTTTTGCCATTGACTTGAATGGAGCCAGGGTTTCACTCTTAGGCTACATCTATACTGCAGGAATTTGTCAGCAGAGGCAATGCAAATGAAGCGCTCATTAGCATTTCTTGCGCTGTCATTTGCATGGTCTCTTTCAATCCTTTTTGCAGAAGAGATTTTTGTGCAAAAAACTGCAGTATAGACAGGGCCATTTAGCACCAAAAAAAACCCTTTTGCACAAGATCCTGTATACTTCCATTTTTAGGCATAAGGGATCTTGCGCAAAAAGGTTTTTTAGTGCAAAATGGCCGCATGTACACTGCTTTTTTGTGTGCAAAAACCTCTTCTGCAAAAAGGATCAGAAGAGACTATGCAAATGACAGCTCTTCATTTGCATTGCCTCTACCAACAAATTCCTGCAGTGTAGACATAACCTCAGGTTTCACTATGGGTTCATTTTCTTTGGAGATTACAGGCATGCAGCCCTTACACTGCGAGCATGCATCTCCATGAACAGAAAATGAATAATCTTGTATTGTGGACTGAGACTTTCAATGGGACCCATGGGATTTAGAAGCCAGCTCCTTGACATATACAAGTTGGGTTCCTAATTCTCTTAGGCCCATTTGAAATTTCCAGCTGAAATGCCCCTCAATTGCCTATGAAGGATGGGAAGCAGAAAAATGTATGAGAGCCTAGGAGGTTTGATAGAAAGTGAAAACAAAAATGAACAACTCCAAACCCACCAACCAACTTGAAGGTGCACCGGGCAAGCAGGAAAGGAGGAAATGAGACCATCAGGAAGGGAAAGTAAAACAGTAAGAAAAGTGTGAAGGATGAGGGAGGCATCTGCTGAAGCATGATAAAATATGGATTTTTCACATGTAAAGCTGGAAGAAGTAACTGATAGCAAAATCAGAGCAGGAACTGACAGGCATGGCACAAAACACCACAGAGATAACTTGTACAGTCACAGGCAAAATGTGCAGCTGTGAAATGGGGGAGGGGGGGGAGAAAGTAAACTGCTCCAACACTACCTCTTACCCTCATGCAACCCAGCAAAGTCAACATAAGCTATTTGGGACACAGTCCAAATAGAGTTATACAGAATAATAAGCAAACACATTATTAGGCTCAGGTGCAGCATACAGTGGAATTGTTCTGCAGCAAAATATGGAGCTGAGGATAGGCATGCAGCAGGGAATTATGTAACGAGAGTATTTCACGGTAAACAACATATTACAGATGCATACTGTTGGGTCAGAAATTATCCAGGAGGAAATAAAGCCATAACATCCAGATTTATTTAAAACTGGAAATAAGAAACAGAGAAGGAACAACCCCTAGCATGTCAAGGCTGTTCATTTCATGTCTGGTGTCCACCAGGGGTCAGAGGAAGGGGAAATGTACATGAAGAGAAGTCTGTACCATATTACAGCTGGCTAGTACAGGCAGTCCCCGAGTTACGCGGATCCGACTTATGTCGGATCCGCACTTACGAACGGGGCTTTCTCGCCCTGGAGCTCGCCCTGGAGCTCGCAGCGACCTCCGGGGCGAGAAAAGCTGCTCTGGGTGCCCCATGTCTGCTGGGGACCGTCCCCAGCAGACCAGGGACACCTGGAGCAAAGCTGGGGAGGCAGAGGGGTCCCGCGCCTCTGAGGCTTTGCTCTGGCAAAGCCGGGTAGGTGCGGGTCTCCACCGCCACTGCGGCTTTGCTCCCGGTGTCCCTGGTCTGCTGGGGAGGGGGGAGCGCAGCTAGTGTGCCCCCCCCCCCAGCAGACCAGGCTTTTGTTGTGGACCCTGGGGTAGAGCAGCTGGGATGCTGCCGGGTTGGTCCTGCAGGGATCTACCTGGCAGCCCAGCTGTTCTGTCCCAGGCTCGAGATTCAGCCGCTGTTGAAACTGATCAGTGGCTGATTCCAGGAAGCTGGGGGCAGAGCAATTCTGCCTCCAGCTTCCTGTAGTCAGCCCCTGGTCAGTTTCAGCAGCAGCGGCTGAATCTGGAGCCAGTTCCGACTTACATACAAATTCAACTTAAGAACAAACCTATAGTCCCTATCTTGTACGTAACCCGGGGACTGCCTGTACTTGGAATTCCTGTTCACTGGAAAATTCTGAATATTTGAAATTTCCTCCGATACCAAACTGGGATGAAAAGTCAAAATTTCCAATGTAAGGAAATAAAAAAAAAAAAAACAGTTTAGGAAATGTCAAACCAAATTTATTGAAACATCTTTCTTCATTACATTAAGATTGCAGTGCTTCTTTTTGAATTTCTCATGTAAACTTTTATATTGGTTTATAGAATTTAAAATAAAAGACAGAACAACAGAGTTAAAGCAAGCCCTATATCCTTATTAAAATGAAGCTCTTTGACATTCTTTCACCAGTTGTTTTTAAACAACGAATTCTCACAGTATCTCAATTTCATTAGATCAGCATTTTGGGAATGTCTAGACCACAGAGCTTTTCCAATGAACAGATCTGCTTTTCCAAAAAAAGTTTCAAAAAAGCAGACGTGTTTTTTCGGCACCCCGGTAAGCCCCGTTTTACAAGGGAGAAGGGATGTTCTGAAAGAGGGTTTTTTTTCTGACATTTGGCCACATGTAAATGAGGGCAAATGTCCGAAAAGCCTCTTTTGGAAGAAAAGCGGAAAAAGATACACAAGTTCGCAATTTCCGTATATTTTTCCAACTTTTCTTTGTAGTGGAAAGACAGCCTTTCTGAATGCCACTGCATCAGAAAATTCAGCTCCATCAGAAATTTTTCACTAGCTCAATACAATTTATTTCCGTATACTAATTTATAATGTTAATGAAAAAGATGCCTGTACAAAAAGATGACTGTATGTTATCTGAACACTACCACTAAACTACAGCAGCATTAAAATCGTCATTTTGAAAGAACGTCTGCCAACCAGCTACTTATAAAAAAAATTTTTTTCAACCCTTAGGTGGTTCTGGGAACCAAACCATTCAGCTCTCTCTAAAAACTTATTAAACAGATATATAATATGTCACTTTCTTCCTGTTTGAACAGGTATGCAATTGTTCTATGTGCTTTCAATAACGTAGGCTTTTAGATGATGCTTAATGCACTGATTCAACAAAACATGCTCTTAAACTCCTCTCTTATTCAGGAAAGCACTTATACATACGTTTAAATCTAAATCAAGTGCTTTGTTGAATCAGGGAAACAAAACAATTAAGAGAGTGGAAACACTGAGGCAGGATCTTCTATTCAGGCACTTAATTGTATTTTCAGCACAATTAGTCATATAATGTGCATCCATCTCTAGTCAGTGATTTTGAAAATACACAAGAACCATGATTTACTAAAAGCAAATTTTTTGTAATACTATCTTCTGGAATTTACCAAATAATAATTTAATGTCTGTTTTTATACAGAATTAGTCATTGAATTCCTCACATGGTGAACATCTTAGTTATAGTGCTTATAACAATATAAATGGCTGGGTTTAAGAATCATCATTTATGCAAAGACACATTTGAGCATAATTGTTTAGCTCTCACTTTCATCCATGATACTTTTGTGCTCAAGTAATTCAAAACTGTCTAAAACTAGAAATATCAAACTTGATTTGTTTGGCAGTTCTAATTACGACCTAACTTTTAAACAACATTTGAATAATCTCAATTAGTAGCTGAGAACTTTGTAAGAATATTTTGCAAAATGTTCTATGTATGTTTATGTGAATTTTTAATTTAACTTCAACAATGCTTGCATTCATTTGTTTTTAGCTTCTGCCCATATTCATGCAGTTAAGTTGTAAAGGCACAAAGATTTGCAGAAAGGGAGGTTCATGGTCACATACAATATTAAAGTGAACACAGTAAATGAATTAAACACTCATGCATGACAATTTTAATGTAAGAAGTGCCAATAAAATTAATAAAGAGTGCATCATACATTGGTCAGACAAAATAGATTATATTATTTTTTACTCTATGACTAGTACATCTAGAGGTCAAAAAGGTGGGAAAGGTAATTGTCAAAAATATTTATTGTAAATGCATAAACTAGAATAGAGTGTAAAATTCTCAGCTATAAAGTTGTCTGTTATATTTCCATGCATCTGCAGGATTTATTTCTAAGGGACATTCCCATTCATCACACATTTGTAAAGGACCTACTGAATTAAAGTATTGGCTATTTTAATACTACCATACCATTTTTCTTCCAACTTGGTTAAATTTTAAATTTATGAGTAGGCCAGGAAACAAGCTCTGTTTGAAGGCCATATGGTTATTATGTATGTTTAGTATTGGCAAATGGACCATGAATTAATACAATCTTAACAAATACATAATAAACATTCTTTTTAAAAACAGGTGGAAGAATTCTAACTCTAATATGTACATGTTGAGAAAGGCCACATTACTGTCTAGTCTTACAATATTTTGGTGATATGGGAAGCCTGCTCTTCTATATGAAATTGAGCAATTTCAGGTGGATTATTACCAGCAGCTCTACTCCAACGGCATGCTTTGACAGCAACCCCAGGGCAGGTTTATACCTGAAAGGCCTAATTGAATCAACAAGAACTCATGAATGTTAACGCTCTGAAAACACACAAGCTTTCTGTTTTAAATATATCTTTATCTTTTGATTCCTTGTGATTGGGGTCTACAAATGGCACCCACCTGGGTTAAAGTTAATGATCATCTGTGGGTTTAATCAGCCCTGTTTTGCTAACACCTGCAGTAGGGATCAGGCTTTGAGGGAGAAGTTAGAAAGGGAAGAGCACTAGGAGCTTAAGGGATGACTGGAAAGAACAGTAGATGATTAGTGTGGTGAGAGAAGCTCGAAAAGGAATGGCCCTGCTTGGCTGGCTATTGCCTGTCACTCTCACAGAGAGATGGTAGAGCTGATGTGATCTACAGTTGATAGCTACCTCAGATATACTGCCTGCCAGAGCTTCTCCGAAGGAAGGTAGGTCAGTCAAATGTGAGATAATAGTTTGTTGTCTCTACATTGGTTGGAGGTTAGATAAGACTGCAGTAGGTGTCTTTGTATATGATGACAGCCAAATAAAACCTTTTTGTTGTTTTACATCTGATCATGGTTGTACTAGTAGCTTGATCAGAACTTGATACTGCTCTGGGTACTACTCCCCTGTCTTGTAATAAGTATTCTTGATCAAAAGAAATAAGAGGAGCAGGCTTCAGGAGAATCCTGTTTCAATGCAACTTGCCACAAACCTCACCAGACTGAAATAACTTACACCATGTAATTATAGCTGAAATACTGCCCTTTCTTGGCATATCCAGCTAATAAGCTGTGTTTGCTCTTTCACTAATAACTCTAGATAAAAAGCTGGTTCATATTCAAATTCAGGTATGGCTAATGAGCAGAAACAGTATAACTCCAGATTCTAGCTGCCCTGGACAGGCTTTCTGGAGAGGGATAGGAAATAAGTAGCCTGATATAGCAGAGTGCTGAAGCTAGTATCTGTGGAGTGATTTAGCTCTATTTCCGTGCAAGAAGTAGCCTTCATCTCAACTTAGTCTCCCCCCCGCAAAGGCTACTCTGACAGGAAAAATATCTGTTAACCTTTGAAAGGGCTTCAGTTAAAAGAAACAAGTTAGTCCACTGTGTATTTCTATTAAGTGGCTTTCCGTGCTCAGAGAGGCATGCTGCTGGAGAGTGAAGATCTCAATTTATCTCCAGAACTGGCAAAGCACAGAGACTGGCAGTGCACTTTTCTTCCATGCTGGCCTCCTCAATCTCCCCAAAAAGACATCTGTCTTGGAACCGTCTGTGTTTGTCTCACTGAAGCTTTACTACAGTGTCCAAGGGCGGCATATTTGTATAATTTTTGGTGGTGCCCCATTAGCCATACCCTCTAACCCCCGTTAACCACGCCCTGATCCCCATTAGCTACACCCCCTGACCCTCGTTAACCACGCCTCGGGAGGTAACACACTCGGGGCAAGATGGACACATGACCAGAAGTAAAAGGTGCCATGTCACCCCTCTCGAAGGACTTTTCCCACCATCCTCCTACCAACAGGGATTAGTTTAGCCCCCATCAAACCTCCCTCATGCAACTATCCTGCAATTTCATTAACCCAAAGTGTGTGACATTAACTTGGGGGCAGAGAGGCTGGGGGAAGTGTTACCTCTAAGGCTATGTCTACACTTGCAGCTCCTTGTGCAAGTACAGCCATTCTTGAGCAAGAACCCACAGAGTATCCCGCCTGCTCTTGTGCAAGGAAATTTACAGTACAGCATGGTAAGAGAGGGTATCTTGGGCAAGAGCTATGCTCTTTTCTAACAGGTGTAAGCTCTCTTCCACAAGAGGGCAGTGTGGATGCTCGGCAGGGATTTCTTGCGCAAGAAACCGCTATGGCTAAAGTGGCCATCGGAGCTTTCTTGCGCAGGAGACCGTCCACACTGCCATGGATGCTTTTGCGCAAAAGCACAGCTTGCACATGGCAGTGTGTACATGTTCTTGAGCAAGACTTCTTGCACAAGATGTTCTTGAGCAAGAAGCTGCCAGTGTAGACATAGCCTAAGAGTTTCCTCCCCTGAGCAGAATGAATTTTGTGTTGTGCACCTGTACTGAGTTCATGTGACTTGTTTGGATGTGCCAGTGTGGCACCCAAGTTATTAATAAATATTTTATAAACCTTTACCTTTTCTCTCTGCTACCATGTCTCCTCCCCTTGTTCCATCAACTCCCCTGGTGCCTGCTGCCCCCCCAACTCCTCACCCTCGTCTGCTGTCCTGACTCCTGCCCTTATCACTGCCCTCAGCCCTCCTGTGACCTGCCCCCCCTCCACCAGCCCTTCTCTGCCCCCTGTGCCCACTCCACCAGTAGCCCCACTCTGATCACGTGAGCTATCCCTCCTCATCTCCTCTTCTAACACCTCCCTTTGCATACCTGCCCTGCCTCTCTCCTTTGATGCTGGTTCCTCCCCTGCAGGTGTCTGCCCTTCTGCTTCACCCTCAGAATCCCTTGGCACCTGCACATTCCCTTACCCCTACACCTTCCTGGTGCCTCCACCTTCCCTTACTGCCCCTGCCCCCTTTGCCCTCTCTTTCCCTGATGCCCACCCCCTCACCACTCTCTGCCCCCATTCCCCTCATGTCTCTCTGTGCTCTCACACATGACTTGCTCCATCCCTACCTTTCTCATGCCCACCCCTTCTTTCAAGCCTTCTCCCAGCACCTCCCCCTGTCCCTTCTAGTCCCTAATGCCCTTACTCTCTCCTCTCCCAGCATCACCCTGTCCTCCATCCCACTGACACCTCCCCTCCTGCCCTTTTCCTCATTGTCTAAACTTGGCCCCCTGGTATTTGTGTCTCCTCGACCCCGTCCCTTGGTGCCTTCCCCTTTCTTCCCCCCACCCCCTCCATATAAATCCCTTCCTCTCCCACCACTTCCCCCTAGTTTTCCCCCTTCCCTTCCTTTTCACCTTCCACTTTGTGGGGCTGGAGCCTGTGCTCGGGCCCCAGAAGTCCCAGGACTCCGAACCTGGAGCTAGGTCATGCGGCGCAATGCTGCGCCAAGTAGTTTTAAAGTCCTGGGCCGTGACATCACATCACATCCTGGCATCTCCCCACTGACCTGTAAATGCTGCGCATGGCAGCAGCAACCAGCAGCACATGCCGGCAAGGGGGAGCCAGACTAAAAGCTCTGCATGGCAGGGACAGGAATGGGGGAGGGGGAGGAAGTGCGGGGGAGGCCGGCAGGTGGGGGCTAGGGACTGCTCCAGGCAGGGGTGGGGGAGAGACCCAACTCCAAATATTGATGGAGCAGGGACATCATGAGCCCATATAACCCACTGACCATGTCATTGCCTATCGCACAATATCCTAAACCCTGAGTCTATAATTTAAGTAAATAGTCCATAAAAACCAGTGGAGTAATTACTATGACGAAACAATAAGTAGGGTTATCTTTATGGGGATAAAATGGACACATATAATTCCTTGCTGGTTATTTGTTAATATTATTGTACAAATTATATCTATTTAGAAGGAGGAAAAAAGATTTATTTTTCTATAGAGGCTTTCAAGGTGTTTACATTTACTGTAAACGCTTCAAGGTAGTCGGGTGAGCACATCTGATACCAATATTTTACAATATATTTCATAAAGTATATTTTTTTTCTGTCATTCAGCATGAAGACAGGTTCAATCTGTCCTGATTTAAGGACTATTATGAGAACAGTTTAGATTTTTTTACTCTTCTAGTCATCTGAAAACTCTATAATGACTTACTACTCCTCCCCTGCCTCTCCAAATAAATAAATAAATAAAAATAAAAATCTCACCCCAGGTTGTACAAAACCACATCTCTCCCAGGCATTCTATATACACTACAAAACAAAGTATGCTTTAGAATGGTTATAATCTGTCTAAAATGTAGTAATTAAGCACAGTAAGTTTCATAGCATTAGTAGTTCCCAACCTGTTGTATAGTTTTTCATGCACTTTTGGCAGCAGGCTCCTGTCAAGCTACATCAACACAATGACATGGGAAAGCTTATATAATGATATGTTATTAACCAAGTCAAATGAACTATTCATAGAATTGTTATAGAGCAGCTCCATACCTGCTAGGTGTCTCACAGTACTGACAACATTTCCCTCAGCAATATGACAAAGTTCCTTCTTCAGGGAAATGGCTCAAAGGACTGAGCTATGCCTGCTCTCACTCTCCTTTGCTTTGCAGCATTTGCAGTGACCCCAATAGCCACTTGTGTGCTACAATTGGTGGTATTGGAAGAGTTAGAAAGAAAGAAATTTGGGAAGACCCCAAGTCTGTTTGCCAGACAGCAGAGAGAGCCTAAGGTTGTAGGATAAGCCAGAAGGGTGCTTATCTGCCTCCATGTGAGCCAAGAAAGTAAGTGTCAAGTACAGGATGTTTCCCATCCTGCCTCTCATAAGCCTGTGGCTAAGGAGTACAGTTCTAAAGAAGAGGGAAGGAACCACTAGAAACCTCACAAAGTCATTCACAGACCCCTGAAGATAAGTGAGTAGGAGGCTGGTATGCAGAGGTTTAATATGCAAGGAAACAGATTATTTCTCCCCCGCTCCCAACTAAAACTCTTCTATCCTTCCTATAGCACTCTGAAGCCTGCTATCTTTGCATAACTACAGGGCTGGAGACATTTCACAGTTTCTGGCACAAAACAGTTTTGCCATCTAGAGAAATTAAACTCTTAGCCAAGCAATATAAACTTTATAAAACAGCTTGATAAGCACAGCCTGGAAAGGTTTTCATTCTACTCACTGCCAGTGGGACCTCCAAAAATAGTTGATAAGCATTGTAAAGCCTGCAATATTGGTTCTGAATAGCTCATTCTCCCCCTGCCCCATTCACCTCCTGCAGATTCAGTCTTGCTAGGAATCTTCAAATTGTTTCTGTGCCTATCTTCAGTCTTCCCTTATAGTCTACCAGTTTGTAGAAGGGATGAAATGCCCTTCCCATTACAAATAGTTCATTGGCCAGTGTGTGGTACTAACTACTTTGAATAATATCTCGCTGCAAGCAGAGCTCCTTACTTGCAAAGTGAGCCATTACCTTTAGTCACATTGAGCATCCCACAGTCTAGTCCTGGTTTCTCTGCTACTTTTCTAAACTTAGTTTTTTAATATTTTCAAACACTGTCTTACGTCTCTTCTCATCTATAACTTCCTAAATCCCTTTCAGAGCTCATACATAGTCTGAGGTCCAGGCATATCTTTTTTATGTGTCACAATTCAGGGTAACACCACTTGTATTCCCATTTTAATGCCCAATCTCAGGCTTCCAGTTCCTCAGCTGTTGCCCGTAGTAGGTAGAGACCCAAATTTCTCTTCCTTCTGAATGGGGTATTTCTAGGTTGCATAGTTCCCTGCGTACACTGTTGTTTCCAGTACACATAAAAACATCTGCTTGGAATCTCTGAGGAGAAAGATAAGTGTTTATCATTAGTTACGTGTAGAAAACAAGGCTTGCCTAGAAATACCACCTCACTCTTATGGTAACAGAATTATAGAAAACCTATTTAAAAGGATGTAAACACATGATAATAACATGCCATAGTTAACACCAACCATAATGTGGATTCTGCTAAGAACAAGCCAATCATCTTCCTCTTCCCCTCTCCCTCCTCCCCACACCTGTAGTTTTTATGGTTTCAAGTTTACCACACTTCAGCTCAGAGCAAGCAGTGCACCCATTCACATGGTGCCTCAGTAGGTCCCTTCCCGAATGATTGGAGCCCTCCATGTATGTTTGCTGGATTAGGAAGAAGCCCCAGCCAGTTCAAAATCAGGCTATTTATCCAACAGCCCTTTCTCTGTCTGATCCTCAGAGAACCCAGTTTGATCTGCAGGTTGAACCTCTCTGGTTCAGCATCCTTGGGACCTAACTGGACCTGGATGAGAGGTTTTACTGGACCAGGCAGGTGTGGTTGTTTCTGGTAACCTCAGCTACTGGCCCTCCCTGCCCTGTCCTGGCCACTGGCTGGAGCTTGCTGCTGGCCCTGCCGGCCTGCAGAGCTCCCAGCCACCAGCACTCTCAGGTCCTGGAACATCCATGGTCCTGGCAGTCCACAGATGTTGCTATACCAGAGAGTCCCAGTTTAGAGAGGTTCAACCTGTAGTATATTCACACATTTCAGGGTCGGAGTGGTGGCTTCAAAGGGTGTAAAACCAGAGCAATTATATCAATACATATACACCTTTCTCTTACAGGTACCCAGGTAATCTGAAAATTTCACACTGTCCTAGGATCTTCTGAAACAATCTGCATGAATCTTGTCTTCCAGCTAAAGAAATTCCATAGATACTGTCAATAATACATAAAGATTTTCATTATTAATGTAACAACCCCCCATAATCTTAAACCTTATTGAATTAGTTTTTAACTTTAACAACATGCTGAATGAACATTATTGATTTGTCTGTCACAATGTTCAGTGCTTCTGCTAGAGCCACATATTAAAAGACTCGTTTGTACCTCCCTAATGGTGTTTTCTATTTATAAAAAAATGTATTTAACTCTATTGCTACAGAAACCAAGACAATTGCAATGGAATCCTTGTTAACAGTTCTGTGTCTCAGCTCTGATTCTGCCATCTTTGTTCTTAGCATTTCTGAAAGCTCCAAGCTCAAGAATCAGAAATTCTTTGTGTTCCTGGAATTCCTGGAAGTTTAGCCATAGGTAGTTGTAAATAGGAATTAGGTTAAAATAGACGGCTGGGAATTCTTTGACAATAGTGCTCTTTTGTAGTCTCTATAGGTAAAAAGAAAACTTTGCAAAAAAGGGTCTGCCTTAAATAGTTTCCAGACTAAAAAGAGTTGAAACACTTTGCTTTTTTGCACAAATCCTATCTTCTGGTTCAAAAGACATTTTTTGAACTGTCAGTCTGAAAAGCTATCGTAAAGGTTAGAATCCAAACAAAACCTCTTAATTGACCCCCTACCTCCGTTGGCTTTTTTATGGGTATGTGAAATTCCCTCCTGAGAAGGAGAGATTTAGCATGTTGCTAAATATGTTAATTTGTAAGTGGTAGGAAGAAGCAAGTTGAAGTATTGACATGTAAATCCTACACAGCAGGTTAAGGCAGGAACACTAATTTTCCATGTAAAGGCATTGAAGAAAACCATAGCCACTATTAACACTATTGACTCTTCGTTATGGTCGATAAAAAGCCTCTTCTTTTAGGACTTAAGAACTGTTTTCTGAGGAAGCAGACTAGTTTGTTCCCCCCACCATCGCCCGAAACCTGTAAAATGGACCATGTTTAAGTATCCGTTTCTTAGAACTGGCACTGTACTGAAATACCTGTAAATCAAATTGGTTTGCCAAGTAACTAATAAGTATGTAACCAAACCAGATTGTAGGATAAACTTGAGTAACTTGCAGAATCACTTGCTTCGTGATTAGGCATGCAGTAGCTGAATTGTGTTACTGTGCCACCCAGCTATAGAACACAACAGCTGCTCAAGTCTCATCATATTAGATGATTTACCTCATCAGCCACAGGGGGAAATGATTACTTGGTGGCACACATTGTTTCTGTTTTCAAAAAAATCTGGTCATTTTTCCCAATAGGGCATTAATGCTAGAAAGGAGGGCCAAAAAGGCTATGTCTACACTGCAGTGCTATTTTGGGATATTTGCAATGTCCCAAAATAGCTATTCCATGTGTTTTGAGCATGTCCCTTATTTTCAAATATAAAGAGCTCACTATTCCAATGTCCCTGTAAACCTCATTCCATGAGGAATAAAGGACATTTGGAATAGTGATTTATTTCAAAATAAGTGCTGTGTGGACAGCACCAAATTTCAAAATAAGCGATTTCAAAATGACCTCAAAATAAGCTATATGATTTGCTACGAGTGCAGTGCAGATGCACCACAGAGAGAATATCACCAGATAGGTAGAAACTCAAATTTTAAATTGTTTTCTAAGTGGTGACAAGTATCCACTTTTTATATTTTGTCTGAGAGTTAGGCAGTTATATTACAATCTAACTGCTCCCAGCTTTAATTTCTTCTTTCTTAAAATTGCAAACATTTTTTTAAGTCAGCTTGTCCAAATTATAGGATCAAAGCTAGAAGGACAAAATTCTAATCAATGACTTCTTCTCTTACCTATAAAATCAGTTTGGAAGGATTAGATATTTATCAGTAAATGTCAGTTACACTGTGCATGCTCAAACTGACAAAAATGCCCATCTGTAGATTTTGAGTATGGCTGAAAGTAAGAAAAATACTGCTTGAGAACTTACTAGAGTTTGACATAAGGATATTTACTTTGCATATTATGACATGTGATGACAATTTTTCAAGTTAAAAGCTTTAACTTTTGAATCTCAGTGTCTACTGTTACTATGATTCCTCCATAATTTTGCATAACTGAAAATTTAAATAATTAAAAACTGAAGTATCAAAATGAAAATAATCATGAATTGACTCCTGCCAAGTCTGCCTAGAAGACTGGTATTTTAGTCCTCCATGGCACAAATAACAATTTTAAGTAGCCTTCTTTGGAAGAAAGGGTCGAGGTTAAAACTCTGTTAGATACATAAACCTACACATGGATTTATTGACCTCAAGTTCTACATAAAGAGATGTGGGTGCCCAATATTATTGAAAAGGAAGCCACATACTGAGGTGCTTAGCTTCAGTAGCTACATATGACAATTTTGGCCTAAACCTTATGGAGGCAAATCTGTGTCTTGATGAACAGAGAAGTGATTCCAATACTGGACCCAACAGGAAACTCTAAATAATACTGTAATACTCTACATTTAGAGAAAGGAATTGAGGAGATGATCTGGTTCCTTACTTTTGACAGAGAAATTGGTAATTTCTTTTTTAGATTCTCATGCACATTAGCAAAACTGCAGGGATTATTGTCAAATTCATGTAGATTAATTGTATATTGTATTTTAATTAATGAAAACATATCCCTTTCTTTTAGCTTTTGACTAGCTCATTTATCAAAGTCTACGTATGTGTTTAAGGCCAATAACAGACTACTAGACTAAGAAATTGTTTTGTTACAAAGAGTAGACTGTAAATAGTATAAATGTGCACAGTGTGAACTAAAAAGTTTCCCTGGGGTGTTATATATAAGCTTTAAGAGAGGTCCAATAGTGTGATGCTGAAAGGTGAAATTAAATGAACACATGGAAAAATCTATTTTACTTATCCCTCCTCATTCACTGCTCACTTTACTTAGGGAATTTTCCCTATTTTGTGGAACAAATATTTGTGTTCTGAGTTTTGAAAACTCTCTTTAGAATTCAAAGAGCATTACTAATACCTATGGGAAAGTTAGAGGTATAAAATTAGTGTTGTCAAAGATACTTAGGGCATGTCCATACTGGAGAGTTATTTCAAAATTTTGAAATAACCAGCAGATCGTCCACACTACCAAGCCAGTTTATTTTGAAATAAGCTCGCTATTTCAAAATAACTCCTTTTTCTTTGGGCTGCCCCTACACTGCAGAGCTATTTTGGGATACTGGAAATATCCTGAAATAGCTATTCCATGGACAATCCCACTATTTCGAAATATAATGGGCTCACTATTCCAATGTCCTTGTAAACCTCATCTCCCTTACTCCATGTGACGTTTTGGATTAGTGCTCTATTTCGAAATCTGGCGCTATGTAGACAGTGCCAAATTATGAAATAAGTTATTCTGAAATTAACTTGAAATAAGCTATGCAATTTGCATAGCTTGCAGTGCATAGCTTATTTCGCGCTCTGGATGCAGTGTAGATGCACCCTTGGGGAATAAGCTTATTTTGAAATAGTTATTTTGAGAGTTATGATTCCAAAATAATCTCATACTATAGACATAGTCTTAGTGAGTTGGATATGAAATAAATATTACTGGCATATAGTTCAAATCTTGGAACTTATTTAGTAATTTTATTATGCACATGAAAACAAAACTTTAGGGCTTAAACAAAATTTTCATTGAAGGCTGAGACATTTGTTTATTTTTCAACTATTACTTAAATCTCTTTTGTGCAATTAATATCAGATACTAAGAAGGTTGTAACAGCTTCTTTTTGAATAATTGGCTCTTGAATAGAGAATTTAAATGCTTTGTTTTTCTCTTGCATGGACTTTTTTTTTTTTTTTGTCTAAAGGCACAAGCTTGTCGGCTGCAAATATGTACAGAATGAAATGTGAAGCATCTAGCCTACATTTTAATCGTTATCCATAACATCTGCAAATTGGCCCAGGAAAAATATCATGAGGCAATACAAACAGGTATCAATAGTTTACCATTCCAGAGTTATTAATGAACATAAATAATTTTTTTTCTCTTTAAATTATAGTTATTTACAAATGAACTTTTTAGATATGAGAAAATTCTCATTCATACTCCAGGCCATTAAAGTAAAGGATGGTGGTGATTGTAGTGGAGGCCTCCTCATGTTCCCCTATTAAATCTTAGTTGTATTCTAGATTGGTTCTTGTATTGCGCTCATCACCATAAAACTGAGCATTTTCCAGTAGCGCATTAAGCAGGGTGGCTAATCTGTTATGAGGTGGTCGTTCTCTTATCCTCCCTTCAGAAAGCAGAAATGTGTGCACTGGAGCATCTTGGTTTTTAACTTCTGTTGCATTGTATTTGTTAGAAATTCCAAAATCAAATAAGGGCCTCATGCTTAGAGAAGGTCCTTAATTCATTCCACAGTTTCAGAATGGCCCCCAAACTACGGAATCTCTCGACTATGTACCTTATAAAGTCAGGAAATGCTGAAAACTTGTAACTGGCAATATTTAGATATTAAACTGATAAGAACAACTGAAAGGATCAGAGACACAGGTGTAGGGTTAGCAGAAAGGCATCCACACTAAAGACTTGGGGAATGTGAGGAAGCTGTTATGGTCATAAGGAGCGAAGTGAAGATTTTGAAAGATGGCAGTGATAGGCTAGTGTGGACACTTCGGTTTGGTCACAAAAGAGGTAGCAAGTAGGGCAATATCAATGGTGTGATTGCACTTCTCTTTGGAATTTGGGGTGTCATCAAATGTTGCACTCTTATCATGTCGTCATTGCTTCTGCCACTGAGACAAAATCTTTTAGGTAGAGAATTCTAATATGTAGGGTACAGAGGTCTTAAGTTCTTCACTATAGAGTAACTAACTAGAATTATAATTTTGGGGTGAGGGAGGTAATATTTATTCCATATTATATTATCTTTCCTATCGAATATCAAAATTTCTCTTTGTGCTGTCAAGGAATACTCTGAAACAAGGGATGGAAAAAGGTGAGGCTCTACGGCTACTCGACATTGCACACTCCTTAGAGTGAAGAGCCACTTGAATGCCTATGGTGTATAGCCTACAAAGCTCTCTCTGCACTCAAGCATTGCCTTCCCCATCTATGCTATTTCTAGTAGAGTAGTGTCCTGCTGCTGGGAGCTGCAGCAACTCTTCCCTAATGTTCAGAGCCATGCACCATAGTTTGGATGCAGCATGTAGCAACACATACTCACCACCTGCAGTGGTGTGCCATGTAGATGTAGCCTATATCCTGTAAAAGTCATTCTAGAAGTGTAAAAGACAATACCCAGCTGGATTGTTATCATGAACAGTGTCTTAAATGTTTAAAAGAATGTTTAAATAGAATCAGAACAGTAGGTTTAAAAGGAACCACACGGATCATCTAGTCTAATCCTCTGCAGGATTTCTTGTGACTAAATAATTTAAGATGGCTACCTATTCAGCCTCTTTTTGAAAATTTCCAGTGAAGAATCTAGCCCCAACCTCTCAAAGCAGTCTGTTTCATTGTCAGACTGTTCTTACAGCTAGAAGCTTTTTTCTGAGATTGAATATGAATTTGCTATGCTGTAGTCCCGTTGCCTTTGGTCCTGCCCTCTCTGACAAAAAACTTTTCTCCATCTTTATGCCAACCTTTCATGTATCTGAACACTCTCATATCCCTCTTTTATCTCCACTTTTCCAAACTAACCCTATCCAATTCCTTCAGTCTTTGCTCATATGGTGTGCATTCTAGCCTTTTGATCATCTTAGTTGCTTGCCTCTTGATCCTTTCCAGTTTCACCACATACTTGCTATATTTGGTGACCAAAATTGCACAGAATACTTCAGATAAGACTTAATTAGTACTGAGTAGAGTGGTGTTACCATTTCATGTGACTTGCATACTGTGCCTGTGTTAATGAAACTTAACATTGCATTAGCTATTTTTACAACACGTAGCATTTATTGTAGATTACACAGTCAAAAGAATTGAGGAAAAATCATTAATGATCTTCAGCAACAATGTACCAGTGTGTGAATTCAAATTTTAACATTAGTTGATTTGTATCCTATTGCTAATAAGATTTGGCCACCAATTTTTTTGAACTTTGGCAAAGGAGCTAGAGTAAAGAAATATTTTGAAGTACAGAGTCAAGTGAGCTATTTAAATTGCTTTTGGAATAGAGACTTGACAAATATTACACTACCTTTTTTTTAATTTATGGACAAGTGTCCAGAGTGACAATATTAAAATGCATTGTAATAGCTTCAGTTTAAGGGCAGAGATGTTTACATGGAGATTGTGTGTGTGGCACTCCTCAGAAAATTACTCAGCAATATTCATAGGATAAGTAATAACATTAATGACCAATTAGATTTAATTTTTTCAGGGTAATGTGAAAAATAGTTCTTAATGTTTTAGTAATTTTTCTAGTTGACTACTATGCATCTCTGTGGCTGAAAATCAGCACGCATGGGATGATAAAATGTTGACTCTGGACAAAGAGTCTATCATTCTTATCCTAGGTAATAAGATTAATATTATTTCATTTAGATTATTCATTAAAAAATGGCTGACAAAAGAAAGATTAAAAAGACCGGGACTTTTCAATTTAAAAGAGAGGAGATTAAGGGGGGATATGATAGAGGTCTGTAAAATCATGACAGGTATGGAGAAAGTGAATTAGTAAAAGTTATTTACTTGTTCCCATAACATAAGAACTAGGGATCACCAAATAAAATGAATAGGTAGCAGGTTTAAAACAAACAAAAGGACATTTTTCATCACACAGTGCAAAGTCAACTTGTGGAACTTCTTGCTAGAGGATGTTGTGAAGACTTGAACAGGGTCAAAAAATAGCTAAATATATTCATGGAGCAAAATGCAGGACAATGTAGCACTTTAAAGACTAACAAGATGGTTTATTAGATGATGAGCTTTCGTGGGCCAGACCCACTTCCTCAGATCAAATAGTGGAAGAAAGTAGTCACAACCATATATACCAAAGGATACAATTAAAAAAAATGAACAAATATGAAAAGGACAAATCACATTGCAGAACAGAAGGGGGATGCGGGGGGGTGGGAAGGGGGAGGAAGGAAGGTAAGTGTCTGTGAATTGCTGATATTAAAGGTAGGGAGAGTGGGATGTTTGTGAGTTAATGGTATTACAGGTGATAATTGGGGAAACTGTCTTGGTAATGGGTGAGAAAGTTCAAAGACTTGTTAAGTCCTTGTTGGCAAGTGTCGAATTTTAACATGAATGACAGTTCAGAGGATTCCCTTTCAAGTGCAGATGTAAAAGGTCTTTGTAGCAGAATGCAGGTGGCTAAGTCATTTAGAGAGTGTCCTTTTTGATTAAAGTGGCAAGAAACTGTTTTCTCTTTGTGATCTTGTCTGATATCTGTTTTGTGGGCATTAATCCTTTGGCGAAGTGTCCAATGTACATAGCAGACGGACACTTTCGGCAAGCTCATCATCTAATAAACCATCTTGTTAGTCTTTAAAGTGCTACATTGTCCTGCATTTTGCTTCAACTACCCCAGACTAACACGGCTACATTTCTATCTATATTCATGGAGGTTAGGTCCAGGATGGGTAGGAATGGTTTCCCTAGCCCCTGTTTGTAAGGGGCTGGAAATGGGTGATGGTAGAGGGACCACCTGATGATTACCTGTTCTGTTCACTTCCTGTGGGGCATCTTGCATTGGCCACTGTCAGAAGACAAGAAACTGGGCTAGGCGGACCTTTGGTCTGACCCAGTCTGGCTGTTCTTATTCTCTTATGCCAGTTTTGCTGAAACCTTATTTTCTAATGGAAAGGAACATCCTAACTGAACTACTTCCTTACTAGCCCCATAAATGATGCAGACTGACAGGGAACATGACAAAATTCCATCATAATGGAGCTACCTAATGTGATAGACTATTAACCATTAATAAGGAGTTAGCAAAAACGGAGGCTCAATTGCCACATAAACTGATGACTGCCAAATAGTGCTACTAATCAGTTACCTCACTCAGTGCTTTTAGTTATTTGTAATGTGGTGTTCAAAATCCCTGAGCAGAGACCAAGACAATCTGGCACTAAGGCTGTGTCTAGACTACAGGGTTTTGTCGACAAAAGTGAACTTTTGTTGACAAAACTATACCTGCATCTACACTACCGCTGAGTTCTGTCGACATAACGTCGACAGAACTTGGCAGTTTTGTTGATGGTGATAAACTTCATTCTATGAGGAATATCGCCTTTTGTTGACTGGGTTCTTTCAACAGAAGGTGTTATTACATCTACACTCTCATGTCGACAAAGCAGCTTGCTTTGTCGACAGAACTGGATATAATCTAGATACTCTTTGTCAACAGAGGCTTTGTCGACAGTATCTGTTGACAAAGCCTCTGTTGACAAAAGCCTGTAGTTTAGACGTACCCTAAGTTCTGAACAAAACCAGTCAATGGTCCCAAGTGTGAACAGTAAAGAGCATACCATAACATGTTGTCTTGACCTGATGTAGGACATTCTGCCCTGTGACAAGTGGAGGGTTCTTGTTTTGGACACCTAAATTACCTCTCAGCTTGTCAGTTACATTGATTAGGTTAACTTTATTAAAGTCAATGAAGTACATTTGCTTTATACTAGCTCAGGATCTGGAGCAACAGGACCAGATATAGCAATAGCTCATAATTACGTGGTGGTCTTTTCATAGCTTTCCCCCTGTCCCCAGTCAATCTCAATTATCCCCTACTCTTTCCCCAAAACCAAACATTTACCTTGATGTATCAAACATCAAGTGTTACCATGATTCTTCAGTATTTCAGTCAAACATTCAGATGCTTTCTTTCTAAGAGGACCTCTGATACTGTTTTCATACGGGAGGAGGAATGGCAGAAACATGATTAAATTCAAGTATATATTTAGACATCAAGCTATCATCTCTGCCAGCATCCAATTTAAATGGAAAAAGGTCCCATAAGGTACATCATAAATTCACAGTAATTCTGGATAAATTTTTCATTATCTCATGTCATGCTGTAACATTACAAATTTAAAAGCAATCAGCTGCAAATGCACATGGGGCTATCCCAATTATTCCTTAAAAAAGTGTCATTCAAGTTTGAGTAGCACCAAGAAAATGGCTTGGCTGTAGTTGAAATGCAAATCAGGTCCTTCAAAGTATGTCCTTCCAAAACATAATTTCAAGTGTGATTTTTTTTTTTAGATTGACACAAACATTTATGGGAGTACTGTACTACATGTGTTTTTAAGACATATGGGGGTTTGATCCTCTTCCCTAACATCAGTGGGAAAATCTCCAATTGGCTTCCCATTGGATTAGACCCTGAATACACAAAATGTTCTAATATTTGGGACCAAACCACTGCCCACTTTCTTGATACAATCCCACCTCCATTAAAGTCAATAGTAATCCTCCCACTGAGTTGGGGTGTGTGTGTGGGGGGGCAGTTCTTCTTTCAGTCTTTACTCCAGAAAACTTGTCATGTGATTTATCAAAATTGGGTGATGAAGACTTGCTGTGTAGGATCTATTTGGCTGTAATGTGTACTAATGCTTTTTTCCTACAACTTTATTTACTTCAGCTCTTTGTGGGAGCTGCGCATCTGTGCCTAGGGACAGAATATAGTCCTGATTTACCATTAAAGACTCTTACTGAAGTCAATGAAGTTACCTTTACATGCTGAACACGAGTGCCTCTGAGCCCTGATACCTGTCTTGTATAAAGCATCTAAACAATGTTGGTGCTATACCAAAAAATCACTAAAATGAAAATAAGTTATTTATTAACAATAAGCTTCCTTGGGTTTATTTTACTATAGTAGAAATCTCTTATTTTGTGGGTGATTGGATATCATATGGGAAATAAAATCATGAAATACAGGCAGTCCCCGGGTTACATGGATCCGACTTACATCGGATCCCTACTTACAAACGGGGTGAGGCAACCCCGCACTAGCTGCTTCTCCCCAGCAGACCAGGGAGACGCAAAGCTAGTGCCCCCCCAGCAGAGCAGGGAGACGCGAAGCGGCTTTTCTCAGCAGACACCTCAGCTTGAGAATAAAGGACTGAGGGAAGTGAGGTGTGGGAGAATAAAACTGAGCTCTGGAGAAATGTTTGGCTAGAGTTTCCCCTACAATATGTACCAGTTCCGACTTACAAACAAATTCAACTTAAGAACAAACCTACAGTCCCTATCTTGTATGTAACCCGGGGACTGCCTGTAATAGTAAAAACAAGTATAAATAAATCTTATTCTCTCTGCCTCCTCAATAATCTGTGGACATGTTTTTAATTAATACAATCCTCAAACGGATGTCTTAGCTCAAATGTTGAATGAAGCTGATCTTTTAAAAATATAATGCAGGGATAAGCATGTAAAGGTAAGTTTAAAGACTTACATGTATATCCCCCTGACTCCTTTGCAGGCTCAGTGCAGGGCTATGTAAGAGAATCCTGCAAACAGCTGCTAGAATGGGGTGAAAATGCAGATTGGCATGATTTAGGGTCTTACTGGTTAATCCCAGGGGTTTTTTTTCCACTCATGTCTTTTCCTTCTCCCTACATTCACCGAGTTGATGAGGGAGTGGTGTAAGAGCTTCTGTCTGTTCCAGGTCACCAAAGGATAAGCCTTATCCTCAACTGATCCGAATTTAATGTTTACTTTGACAGAGGCACAAAGCAACCATACTAGGCGGGAGAGTCTGTCCCTAATTGTTTACACATCGGTACAGCTGCTTTCATGATAATTCTGTATTAATTCCTCTTCACATGGCAGATATTTTCACACATAATTAGAAAATGAGGATTAAGTTGTATTTTCAAGCTAATTAAATTTACGTACTATATAGACTTTTCCACTACTGGAGGAGGGTCTCACATTATTTGAATCTAAATACATTTAAAATTTTTATTTCCATGGTGTGCAAGAATTTTCCATGTAAAATAGCATTTGACCTCTTTGCTTTGTTAATCCTCTTATTGAATGCAGTTGTGTAAATCCATTTCTCAGGAGAAGCAAAAGTTGCATACAAAATACACAATATGCCAACATCTTTATGACCTTGAACTGCATTTCCTCACCTTTCACCCCGTAGCACCCTTACTTTACTTACACTACATTGGTGACATCTTCATCATATGGACCCACAGGAAAGAGACCCTTGATGAATTTCACAGAGATTTCAACAACTTCTACCCCACCATCAACCTTAGCCTGGATCAATCAACACAAGAGATCCACCTCCTTGACACTACAGTACAATTAAATGATGTACAAATTTTCACCACCCTGTACTGAAAACCTACTGACTGCTACACTTACCTTCATGCCTCTAGCTTCCATTCCAGACACATTTCTCAATTTATTGCATTCAACCAAGCCCTGAGATGCAATAGGATTTGCTCCAATACCACAGACAGACACAAACACCTACAGGATCTATATAGAGTATTCTTAAAACTGAAATACCCACCCGGAGAAGTGAAACAGATAAACAGAGCCAAAAGAGTATCCAGATATGAACTATTTCAAGACAGGCCAAGAAGAGAAAACAACAGAATTCCACTTGTCATCACCTACAGCCCACAACTTAAAACCCTCCAATGCATTATCAGCAACCCACAACCTGTCCTGACTCCTCACTCTCACTGGCCTTGCAGGTAAGGCCAATCCTCACCTACAGACAACCCCCTACTCTAACAAATTCTTTCCAGTAGCCATGCAACACACCTCCATCATAAACATCCAGGAACCCACCTCTGCAATCGGCCCCGGTGCCAACTATGCTCATACATCTATACCAGCGATTTTATCACTGGACTCAACATCATCAGCCACTACATCAGGGGCTCATTTTAACTGCACATCCACTGATGTGATCTATGCCATCAAATGCTTGTCATGCCCAACTATAATGTATATTGGCCAAACTGAACAGTCTTTTTACAGGAAAGAATTAATGGACACAAATCAGATATCTGAAAAGGCAACACACACAAACGTGTTGGAGAACACTTAACCTGCCCGGGCACTTATTAACATATCTTCTAAGTCACCATGTTGTTTCAGGCTAATTCTACAAGCCAAATACACAGGGAAGGTTGGGACTTAACTTCATTTACAAGTTAGATCCTGATCAGAATGGATTAGACAGAGATGTCAGCTGGCTTGCACACTACCTGCCACATCCTAATGACTTAACCAACCAACCAAACACTTGTGGTGCTAATTGCTCTTATGAGCCTCTTAGAACTCTTGCTTTGAATTGGGTATAACCAATGACTTCAGATCATCTGGAATTGAATATGTGACTGAAATAATAGCAGTCTCCAGCCCCAAACCTCAGGCATGTGTTTCTATTGCCAAAAAAAAGTAAAGTAAAGTTTCCCAGAAACTTCAACTAAACGACCTGGGTGTGGTGGATTTGTGGTGTGACACCAAGGAGGGAGTTTGTGTCAGAGCAATCTTGACAGTCACATTGTATAAGCCTAAGTCATACACTTCACATAACACTTCTTCCCATGCCCTTTCTTGAGACAGTTTTCCTTTGAAGTCTGCAGTGATGGGCGGATTGATATAGTAGTTCTGGAAAATGTTTTGTTACTGCTACTTCATTAATCCCACAAAGCTTTAATTTGGTCTTAACCAGCCCCTCCATATTAAACTTTGATAGGAACGGCATTATTGGTTAATACTTGAATGCATTCAGGTCTAATCTAACAAGGGCAAATTATTATATTTCAGGTCCATGTGAATAAAAAGGTTTGACTGTATAACTTTTTGAGACTGAAGCTAGTGTGTAGCATACAAATATGTCAAACCCTATAACCACTTTTTATACCCTCTATTTGTGCTGACAGAGGGAGCAAGTAGAGAGTGGATGACTGAAAGATTTTATTCCACTACAGGTCCACCATCTCTATACATTTCTTATAAATATGTATTGGATGTAATTGGATCACTTGACTTTGTTTTTCTTATCAAATTATCTACACAGCACACTGTAGTGGACAGGAGGAGTGTTGACCAGCACCTGGTGACTAAGGGGTTACATTCAGGTACTGGCCAAGGGGCTGGGAGAATCAGTCGAGATAGTGTTGAAATTTGAATTGGATATAGCTTCCTTGCCTGCTTTCTTTGTGTGGGAGAGAAAAACCAGGAGTTGAGACACAGAATGATTTAAACCTAGGCAAGTCTACCATGTCTCCAAGGAATTTGGGGCATGGGAGTGGATTGAACAAAGAGAAAATTGGAAGTAAGTAAAGGGAAAAGTGAATCTAGTTGCATTTAGGGTAATTTTTCTTTGTTGTGGTTTGGTTTGAACTGCTCTGTGTGAATCTATGCCTCCCCTCCCTATTTACCATCTAGCATTGTGCTCAGAGATTTTTCTCTGTGTTTTAATTTGTTTTCCTTAGTTAGTCTGTAACATCTAGCAACCAAGTATGCTTTATCAAGTTTACCTTTTGTTTTGTAATACAAAAATAGCTTTTTAAGGTGATGATTTGATTCTTGTGTCCAGGAAGATCTGTCTGTGTGTATCTGCATGCCTCAGACTGAGAGGGCAGCTACCAGAGACTGCAGCTTGTTTTTCTCTTTTCTTTTTTCAAGCTCTTTTGGGGCAATAGAGCTTAGGGTACCCCTGGGGGTGGATTCAAGTGTTCACCCCTGTTTTTTTAAGGACAAAAATCACTTGATGATGACAGTGATTCTTCAAAATCTGTGTATTGTGATTCTAGGAGCATGTTTTTGTAACTAGTGTCTGCAAGGACTTTTTTTTTTCTTTTTAAGCATTGCAGGTCCCCATCTGCTGCACTTGGAGTGTCAGAGTAGGGAACAGCCCTGACGCACACAATCACCATGCTAAGCAATGTGCATTTAAATCACCATGCTCTATCCTGTGCATTTAAAATATCAGTGCTAACTCTTTTTCTAAATAGTGAAATTAGCGATGGTATTTTGGATAAACACATTGGTAATCTTCCCTTCAAATAATGAAAACAGCCTTTCATTTGAACTCTTATTTCGCATAACTTCTCTTTAAAATCCTGTTTGACAAAGTACCTGTCAGTGGGTAGATACTTGGTGATGAATTTATTACTATTCCATACCCTATGACGCTCCAGCTGCCTCCAGCATGTACTTTACTTTACTGTTGTTCTGGATGAAAGGCACAGAGTAAGTATACATTTAGTGAGTTTCAAATATTAATGCCCATCTTTTTCCTATTTTTATTTTCATTCTTCTGTGCAGGACCAGCTGCAAAATCTTTGAGCAGATCACATACTTGGTCAGTGAACAAACCATTCCATCAGTTGTTCAGTGCTACTTGAATTAGGTACCTCAAGATCCATGTACCTCCAGTGTGTTCTCTCTGATCTTCATAAATCAAGAGGGAAAAGGTGATCTAGGTACCACTACTTTAATGAGACACTCAGTGTAATTCTGCAAATCACCATTTGGCTACCTTTTCTTGATGTAGCTCTCTATCACCTGCTAAATGATAACATAGAAGAGAACAACAGCAGAATAGTTCCTCCTGCTTTGCATCATCACACTTCAGTAGTCTTTAGTATATTGTTACTAGGAGTCAGACATACACCAGCACCTGTATGCAAAAGCAAATATGTCTGAGTAAAGCAAATACAATTTGATTGTTTTGAAGCCTGACTCTCACTGATCCTATCTCAGTGATTTGTCCTTGACAGAACAACAAAATAATATCTGGCATGTAATTCCAAGACTTCTCCTGTAATGGTACCAGACATATTCCAAACACTGCAGTAAATTACCTTCTTTCCTCATGAACAGACATATGCCCAGTGTCATAAGATAATTGAACTTTTCTAGGTCTTGAGCCACAAAACAGTTCATCTTCTGTGGGACTACCCAGGTGGTTTAAAATTAAACCTGTTGAAATGTTTTGATAGAATCCTGAAGGGTCTCAACTCTTAGTAGTCTCACTAGATCCTCCTGGGTTTTTAAACCTGCTGACTTGCATAGTTACCTGTGTCACTTCTCTTGGTTCTCTACTTCTACTGTAAAGCAAATTGGTAATGGCCAGGTTGATTTTTTATGCCTTTGTTATCAGTAACCTTCTACAACGTTTATAAATGTTCCCCGGGGGAAATGATTGTTTTTTGTAAATGGTGTATATTAATGTTAGCATTACCAAAAATGAAAGAGATGGAGTGGAACTTGGAGACTGTAGTAGTGAACAGGAACCTTCCCACCTGCCATACTCCATGGAGAAACAAACATGATGTTACATTAAAATTCTTTAATTATTTACTGACATGGCATTACTTTTTCTTTTTTTTTTAAATGTAAGTACATTTTAGTGGCAGCTATTACCAAAACAATAACTATTTTTAAAAAATAGTTGAATTAGAAATCAGTTTAAAAACGGAATGAAAAGGGGATGAAGTGGGGCCAGAGAATGGATGTCTCAGGAAATAGAATATTCTAAAATTTACTTCTCATGAAATTGAAATGGTTAGCTCCTATGCTCTATTTGGCTTCTCTTCCATATTTCAAAGCAAGAGTAAGTAGGTGAACCTGCAAAAGTGCTCTCCTGTGACTACATGCTACTGAAATACATACAAAATATGCCTTGTAAGGTGCCAGTGAAAAGCTCATGACTCACTGGCTATTAATATTGCATTAGGTAGGTGCGAGCAACTGATCCAAAGTTATGGACGTGTACTAAAATTAGAATTCTTAAACTGTTTGCCTGCCAAGCAGAAATGATCTCACCCCAGACTAATGTAGCCTTTCCCACCAGGGAGTTACTGCCAAAGTGTTTTTGATTAGAATGTGTATTTACATATTGCATAAGAGACCCATCAAACTAAGGGGGGGGGGGGCGGGGTTGGGGAGCTAGAAGCAAACTTCACACTATCATGCTGGAAGAGGAGACTGACCGACCATACTATGTTCAATGTTCATTCAGTTACATGGGAGAAGGAAGGAATTAAATGACTAGCAGACACAATTCCAGCAGGGGGGAGGTATGGGTGAGTAAGTAGCAGGAAACTTCTTTCAAAACAGACCCCCCTATGATTCATAGCTGGAAATAATTTTATCTGGAGGTCTTCTGATAAAGAACACATTTTGATGATTCATTGGACTATAACTAATGACTTCTTGGTGCCCCCTATCCCTCATTTGATGCTGGAGGACAGTTCAAATACCTTGTTGGTAACACTTGGTGGGTGAGGATTTTACCTTGAACCAAGTCTAGCTTTGTGGTAACTACATCATTTTTCTAGAAACACTTTGATTTAATCTTTCATTTGTACTCACTTAGGGTATGTCTACACTACCCCGCTAGTTCGAACTAGTGGGGTAATGTAGGCATACCGCAATTGCAAATGAAGCCCGGGATTTGAATTTCCCGGGCTTCATTTGCATAAGCGGGGCGCCGCCATTTTTAAATCCCCGCTCGTTCGAACCCCGTGCCGCGCGGCTACACGCGGCATGGGGTTCGAACGAGCGGGGATTTAAAAATGGCGGCGCCCCGCTTATGCAAATGAAGCCTGGGAAATTCAAATCCCGGGCTTCATTTGCAATTGCGGTATGCCTACATTACCCCGCTAGTTCGAACTAGCAGGGTAGTGTAGACATACCCTTAGAATCTGTCTTTGTAATAAAAAACATTTGTTTTATTTTTACTCTAAACCAATCTGATTAAACTGTTTAGAAAGTACAGGTTGGACCTCTCTGGTCCAGGACTCCCTGGTACAGCAACATCCCTGGTACAGCTAGAGCTGGGGGATGTTGCTGGACCAGTGAACCCCTGGACCAGAGAGCGCTGGCGTCATGAAGCCTGGGGATTAGAACTGGCCAGGGGCTGGAGACCTGGTGTCCCAGAGGCAGGAAAACTGGCTGCAGAACCAGGGGGTCTGCTGACAGATCTGGAGAGTCCAGAGCCCATCAGCAGAGGGGCCAGAATTGACCTTCCCTGGTCCAGCAAACTCCCTCCTTTGGGACAGGTCATGTCCTGAAGATAAAGGTCTAACCTGTACAGCTGAAGTAAGAAACTGCTGCTGTTTCTCTCCTTTAGGAAGAAACAAGCATTAACATGACTGTTGCCACATCTAGAGACTTTAGGACACCCATTTCAGGGAAAATATGGGGGTGAGTAGAGTGGTGTCACCTTACCCGTTGTTAACTGAGGTTGGGGTTAGTTGGAAATCTTTAGTATTGCAGCGTTGAACCTGGGCTGCCCAATATGAAGACAGTGCATGCTTGTTGCTGATTGTGGGTGTTCCAGTCAGCAAGCAACAGAAGCAAAAGACTGTGAGGCATTTGGGATTATAGGAAAAAGGCTGATAGATCTTCTCAGGTCTGTAACAGATCCCAAAATGTGACATCTCATTATTGCAATTCTGAAATTCTTATTTTATAGCAATTACTGTTATGTATAGATGACTTGAAACTCTTGTTTGAGTTTTTCTTGTCATCCATTGATATGTCATTGGAATGGGAAACATTATCTTTCAACTTGTATATAGAGCATTCTTCCTTTTTGGTTCATGTGTAACTGGTGTAGAGTCAACAAAGCTAGGTTACCCATGTTCTTTGAAATGCAGAGAATGTTCAGAGGTCTATGGGGCTAGGAGCTTGTCACTGATGTTTAGCTTGGGGTAATTATATGTCAGTCAACATGAGATGAGTATAACATGGCAGGCACAGTGTGAACCTAGTGCAATTTTAATTTAACACAGAAGTACTCACTGCCACACAGTTTCTTCAGAAATTGGGACAGCTTGCGTTTTTGAAGACTGGAATCTCACTGGCTTCCCTTTATCTTGCACAAAAATTGGAAAGGTCCATACCAGAATGGCTGAACTTAAAATATCTTATGCACCTTTCACAGTAGCTCAAGCTCATCCATGGCTGTTAAATTGCAGCCTGTCACGCTTACAGGAAAATGCCAAATTACAATACATGTGTGGAGTGCTTTTCTGTCTCTTGCCCAATGGGTGCACCTTTGTTTCACCCCACTCCTGGGTTGCTGATCAAATCATAACCAGAAAACTAACTTCCTTATAAAACCTCTTTCAGCACTCTCTGGAAAAATTCCCATTTCCAGTCAATACCACACAACTTCTTCTTCTTCTTTTTTTTGGGGGGTATGATGAAGCTAGTTACTACAAACAGAAGATGAAATATTTTGAAATTATTTCATTGAAGTCACTAGAAGTTAAGGGAACCTTGCAAGATCAAACACCTCACACTAACAGCAGGAGCTCTGTGCCAAAATTAAAAAAAGTTTTGATTCCCTGAACATGTGGATTTCAGACAAGCTGTCAATTTCTAACTTTCCTGGGATTGATTGGTTAATATGTTTTCTTATGGACAGAATTGTCTGGTGTATCCTGCTTTGTCATTTCAACAACAGGCTTGTTACCAGTTTTATCTGATAAGGTAAAACAACTGCACATAGAAGTTAAAGCTCAGCTGCAAGTTTCCAGGCTGTCTTACTTTTTGTTTCCATCATTCATTGCTCTTTCATATCTTCCATGGAATGTTTCTTTTCAGTCAAGTGTAACAGACAAATAAGGGAGCTCCATACAGAAAAAACTTACGTTTGAACTCCCTTAGCTTTTAACCATAGCTGTCATTTACTAGCAGAAACTAATTAGAGCCCTGAAAATCCACAAATATTGGTGGCTATTTGGTGCAGAGATCCGTGGCTCATTTTTGTGGATACAGATACACGTGTGGATACAAAATTTTGTCTGTGCAGGGCTCTACTAATCAGTGACATTTTCTTTCTGAAAATATGAAACAAATCTAAGCAAAAACAAAAACAAATTTCTCTGCAAGTTACAGCATTTATGCGTTTTTTTTCTGTCTGGTATTCACAGTGCAATGTACAATGACAGCACAATCCACTGATATAGGATGAAGTAAGAGGAAAGCACCACTCCCACCCAATTGACTTGAGTGAGTCTTGGATCTGATCCAGAGTCCATGATTGAACAAAACACTTAAACATATTTTTAATTTTAAGCCTGTGAACATGCTTATTTTCTCAGGTATCTTCCTCAAGCGGTTAACAAAACATTCAATAGGCCTAGATGCATGCTCTAAGACAGTGGTCTCCAACTTTTTTACACCCAAGATCACTTTTTAAATGTCAGGACAAGCCAAGACCTCACCTCTTCCTTGAGACCCCGCCATCTCTGTTCCCTTTCTCTCCATCATTTGCTATCCCTGGCCCTTATACATTCTCAGGGTACGGCTACACTGCCGCTTTTTTCAATTCTGCTATTGGAAGAAATTTTTCTGAAATTTGGCCTGTCTAGACTGGGCCAAATGTCAGAAAAACCCCTTCTTTTGGAAGCCCCCTCATTCCTCGTGGAATGAGGAATACAGGGGCTGCCAAAAGAGCATGTTTGCTGGAAAAACTCCTACAGTCTAGCCTCATTGGGTTGAGACAGGAGGTCTGGGCTCTAGGGTGTGAATGAGGGATTTAGGTGTGGGAAAGGTGAGAGGTGCAAGCTCTGGGAGGGAATTTGGATGCAGGAGGATGTGGAGAAGGGGATGCTGGCTCAGGGAGGGGGCTCCAGGATGGGGAGTGTTGGGCTCAGGTGGAGGGTTGGGGTGCTGAGCAAGCCACAGGCTTGTGGATGTGAGGGTGCAGGAGTTTGGGTTGGGGTGTGTGAAGGGCTCAGGGCAGGGAGGTTGGGAGTATGATGGGCTCATGACACAGATTTGCAGTGTGTGAATGGTGCAAGAGTGTTGTGGCAGAAGACTGAGGATGTGGGGGTGCAGGAGTTTGGGGATATGAGAGGCTCAGACAGGGGGTTGCAGTGTACGATAGGCTCAGATTTGGGGTCGGGGTGGGGAGTACAGGAGAGTTATGTTGCTGTGGCCAGATGTAGGCTTGGCCCCAACTGGGGTCATGTTAGCCAGGCTTCATTTTTAAATAAAATATTATGTCAAACACAAAAGGTTTCAGCATTGTCTTTGAGAGGGGCGGGGAACCTGTTTTGAGTCAGGGGTCACTGACCCTCAGAAAAGTCAGTCGGGGCCACACAAGTGAGATACAAAAACACAACCTCTCCAAACCCCTCAAACCTTACTAATGTGTCCCGAACTGTGCTGGTGGGGGAAGGTGACAGGGTGCTGGGGCAGGGTACCAGTGGGTGCTGGGGCAGGGTACTTGTGGGGGTCTAGGTGGGAGAGAGGGGACAGGGACTGGTACCTGGGGATCCTGCAGTTGCATACCAAGGCCCAGGAAATGCACAGGCTGCTCCCCCATGCCCCAATAGCAGTGCAGTATCTGAAACGCTGGTCTGTCGCATGCCTGATGCCTTCCCACACGAAGGAAGGGGGAGTCCTTGACCATGCCAGCACCAACTGCTGGGGCAGCGCGTGCCTTGCTTCATTCCCCCGCTACCTTCCTGTGCAGGGGGAGGGCAGAGGGGGAGTCCCAGACCGTGCCCATGCCAGTACCAACCGCTTAGGCAACGTGTGCTTTGCTCCTCCGCTCTCCACGGCAGTGTGTGCTGCCCAAGCAGCCAGAACTGGCGCAGTCCTGCACTCCCACCCCTTCTCCCACGTGAAGGAAGGCAGCAGGGGAACAAAGTCCCCGGTGTGCAACAAACAGACATTTTAGGTATTGCACCGGCTGTTGCAAGGTTGGGGAAAGAGCAGCCCACACAATTCTGCAGAATTCCCCCTGACCCCATAGGAAGCCTACACTACCTCTGTTGTCTTTGGAGGCAGCATCAACACGGCGTTCATCTTGGGGGTGGGGAACAGCGAGGGGGTCCCCCAAAGCCTCACAATCAACTGGTCAAGCCTCCAGGATCGACCAGTCGATCGCGATTGACATGTTGGTGACTACGGCTCTAAGATAAGTACAAACTTAAGTACTTTCCTGGATCACAGCCCCCAAAGAAGAGCTGGAGTTCAGATTTTGAGCTTTGTCTTTTTTGTTCCCAAATGTGGATATACTGAAGAGGAGGGCCTGAGGTTAGGGAGTCATTGAATAACTCTTGAGATGCACCTCCCTTCAAACCTAATAGTCCAGTAAGAATATATAGAAGTCAACAATAGTGATAAATAATAATAAATAGCTATTATAAGCATGGAGAGTGTTCAGAAGATGTCCTGTCTAGTCTTCCACAGCCAGTAAGGCCAAATGACAATGTAATCTTCAGAGAAGAAACTAAGAAGGAAAACACAATTTGCCATGGAACTCCCTAATCTACACTCTTGGATTACAGAATTAGCAGAAATAACTTCCTAGAAGTGTTTTGGGATATATTCCCTCCCATATTGTAAACTCTTCAATATGGACAAATCTAAGGATTTTAGACTCTTTGAAAAAAGGGTACAAAGAAAAGTGAGACAATCCAGTGAACAATTGCCCAAAGCAGTAACTTTTGAACTAGTTAATCTTCCTGTATCAATCCTTTTTTGCATCAAGCAATCCTGTGAATGGAGAATCAAATGCCCTACATTTTAGGGCTTAACTCCTATCATTTATTTTCATTGACATTAAAACCCAAAATAAAGGCTTAAAGCTTTTGCTAAACTGAAATCTGTATCTCAATCTTTACTGTAGAGTCTCTATCACTCCATAACAGCAGTACTCCTCGACTTATTACAAGGAAAGGCAATATAGAATGCAGGTAACTTAGCTGTGTATTTCATCTCTATTTAATTCATGTACTTAAATCTAATATATTAAAAAAATCTTCTTCAAACATGATTTCATAAAAGCTAGTACTGTTTAATTATTTTTTAAAAAGTTCTAAGCTCTGGGAACATCATTCATTCCAATGACTGACATCTGCTGTCTATAAACAACTCTTTATACTTTTAAAAATCACATACATAGTTTGATTTCAGTTTTAGTGGCATGAATACTTTGGCCTATTTATTGTACTGTTTTTCTTTCAAAATGTAGTACTCTCTTTGGATCCAGGCTGTTTCACAGATCTACCCAAAGCTTAGATTTTACTTACCAGCGTATGTATCCATAATATTAATTCCTTTCCCTTCCCTCATTTATTCCTTCACACTTTGTACAGGAGGCACAAAGTGTGAGATGTTCTTCATCTGACCTTACCTTTGCAATGTGTTTAATCTTATATGCATCACAAATGAATATCCAGATTGTTCAGCCACCTAACTGCTGAACAGACATATTGAGGGTTGGAAGGTGGACTGCAACACCTTCCTACTTCCTAATTACACGCTCCATCACATGCTTCACCATTTGCATCGCTTTCTCATAGACACACTGAAGATAGGGGTAAGCAAACTTCTGCATTGTGGCAGCAACTCCAGCCATTCCAATCAGCAACCTATTAATCCTAGTTCAGGATCTGCATCCCAGACTACAAACAGATGGATGTCAGTTCGGCATGCTGACACATTTCAGCATTGCACTGTCTCTAATGCCAGTTTTGCTGCCACTCTGCTAGGATATTGCTGTCAGCCCTGATATGCCATTCAGCCAAGATTGGCATTGTTCTGGCAGCACTACACATGAGAATATGAACAGTGGCTGCAAAAGAATATTGCAGAATCGTAGCAGAAAGTCAGCAGGAACTGTAGGCGTAAGTGTGTCCATGAGGCAGGCAGATCTTATAGGAAGTGTGTGCTTACTGGCACCCAGTGGAATCATTGTGAACATTGTGTGCAGCAGGTTGCTTTCATAGATCCCAGTTCTCCTTGTAATTTTCAGTGTAATATCCTGTCAAAACTTTGAAGGTGCTATAAGAGCCAAATTAGATGTTCATATGGTGACTGTTCAGCCCTCCATGCAGACTTCTGCCCCAAACCGTTACACAATATTACACCGAAGCACTAAACTAGAGCAATTAGTACAATATTTGCCTCTACTTTCCTGGAAGGCAATATGGGAGAGATTACCATTAGCAGGGTAGATGGGACCAGTAGGCTAACTTACAATCTGGAGCACCATTCACGCGAACAAGTCAGATGTCATCCATACATACTTACTGGTCTAATGTTGATAGGTCATAAATATATATCTTGAAAAGCAGAGGAGCTAGAATGGATCCTAGGAGGAGTCAGTTAAGGAGATGTGTAAGCATACCAGCTACCTTTGCCTCCAGCTTGTTAGACAAAGCTCCAAATTAGGGCCCTACCAAATTCATGGCCATGCATTACAGACTATATCAGACATTTTGTGCTTTTATCATATACTGTACAGACTTCACAGGGGTGACCAGTATTTCTCAAATTGGGGTTCTTGACCCAAAAGGTATTTCCAAGGAAAGCGGGGAAGTTATTTTAGAGGAGCTGCAGTATTGCCACCTTTACTTCTGTGCTGACTTCAGAGCTGGTCAGATATGACTATTGGCTGGGAGTCCTGCCCTCAAAGCAGTGCTCTACCAGCAGTAGCACAAAAGTAAAGGTGGTGATACCATACCATTCCATCCTTACTTCTGCACTACAGCTGAAAGCAGCTCTGCCTTCAGAGCTGGCCTCCCTACCTGCAGTCACAGCTCTCCAGCAAACCAATTCTGAAGACAGCCCCACTAGCAGCAGCAGTGCAGAAGTAAGAGTAGCCATACTGCAACCACTACCCAAAATAACCTTGTGGTCTCCCAAAAACTCTTTTGGGCCAGAATTTCTACCATTATAACTCTGTGACATTTGAGATTTAATTGATAAATTTCATGATTTCAGCTATCTTTAAAATCCTGTGTCTGTGAAATTGATCAAAATGGAACATGAGTTTAAGGGCCCAATTTATAATTTCCATGATAAACTACATCATGGGTTTCCAGGGACTAGTGTTCAGCCACTTGGCAGGCAGCCTTACATGCCAGTCAGCATAATCTGCAGCTGACAGATTCCCCAGAATGGCACAAATTTCTCAAGGATATCTTCAATGTCTTGTGTTTAGGTAAATGATTTGATCTTGGATGCACTGTTGTCACCTGAAACCAACATGAAAGAGACAGTTCAACAGCCTTGTTAATGTGCATCAGAATTGCTCTCGATCAGATTGTAAGTAGAACCTGGATATCTTCCAGCCCATATTCCTGATTTTGGAATGGTTATGAGCTTTGCCCTGCAGCAGCTCTTTGTTTCCAGGATAACTGCCCACTATCCAGTTGACAGCCCTAAAGCTGGAAGCTTGGGTTCTATCTGAAATAAGAGCTCCATCAGGATAGAATTCCGGCCTCTGGAGCTGAGCTTTCTTCTGTTTTTGCATAAGCTTTGCAGCTTGGTCAAGCTCTGTCTGAGAAAGGAGCCATCAAATTTTAATTCACACTAGGGCCTGTCACCTCTTCAACTTCAATTTTGACTGCATGACGAAAAGACTTATCCAAATTTTGTACATGGCCATTAGCCTTGAGCTAGAATGTGACAGCATTTGCAGTGACTGAAAAACCCTTTTTTGCTGAGGCTGAAAACTACAGACAAATCTTTATTCATTTTGACAGAGCCTGGAAAGTCTATCTTTGTAATTGTCTCCAGCAATTGTTCCTGGTTTGATCCAGCACTTGAATGAGGTCCTTGGGTTTTTAATAGTGACCTCCTGTTCATTACCAGCAGATTTGAATTCCTAGCAGAGTTTAATTTCCTCTGACTACTATCCAGGGATTCATTGTCAGCGATAGCCGCTGGAGATCAATTTCTTAGCAGTTGCCTGAATTAATTAATAGAAAGTTTGGTCAGAAGTTGTTTACACTGACTGGACTTGTCAAGTCCCACTCAGCCAGCTTGCTGACTGATGTCAGTCTTCTAGACACTCCTCCAATCAAACTTTCCAAAAATTCCACTGGGCCTTCTGCAAGTTTTCTCCCATGGCCTGTGCATATCAAACAAAGACTACTAATACTGAGACTTCATGAAAGTTTCAAGCTCCTGCTACTCTGACAACTGACAGCAGTTGCATGGAAATCAGTCACTTTTGGGTAAAAACTGTATTGTCCATCTGCCACTGTGAGCTTGGCATTTGCTTTGGGTCATAGAGGAAGTTGTAGGTTGGCAACTGATGCCCACTCACATTAACAATGCAGATGGAGATATTAATGGTCACCAATTAGGTTGGCAAGAACTGAAGTAGTCACAGCAGGATGGGCAAAGTTAACAGGGATTTGTAGATATTAATCAATATAAGCTTTACCTTTGTTACTTACCAGTCTGTCATTTAGACAAGATATAATGTGCACAGAATATCGGTGGACATTCCATCTCCAATGTAAAACATTACCCCATACTGCATGTGATGGCGGTGAGGTTTGTAAGTAGGTGCAGCATGACACATTTCTAAATTCTTGTTTTGGACATCATCTTTCTCCCCATCATACACCCACATGCTTGTGATCAGGGTAGATATTGCTGCTAGTTTCCCCTGATTATAGCAAAAAATGTCTGGCAGGGCATTTCTGTAAGTGTTTCAGGAATCTGGAACATTTCCCATCAAGGTATGACCCACATTTTGTCAACTTTCATGTTATAAGGCCCGTTTGTTTGTTTCATCTAGGTAAACATAGGGTAATATTCTGAGGTATTACTATTTGACTGTGAGCTGGTTGATAGTATCTTTAAGCTTTATTTTAAGTGAAAATATTCAGAGCTTGTGTATGGGTACAGAGTTAGTCGAGAGTTTTCCATTGGAATATTATTTGGTTAACATGCAAAATCACTGAAGCAAAATGTTTGGAGACATGCCAACTTCAATTTGGGCAACCCAGGCTAAACAGCTGGGGATCTCTAGCATATGCTTAGAACTCTTGCCCTCTCAAAGTCCAAGCTGCATTGCAATCCAGTTTCTCCCTATCAGGGAATTTTATTCCCTTGTCCTAGAGTTCAAGAAGACAACTATCTGCATTTCTCCTCTTCATGGGTCTGCGGAAATCAGTCAGTAAATTCTTCTGTTCGTTGATGTTTCACAATAGTTCATCTTCTGTCTAGTAAGTCTTCTTTTGTTGGGCAGGCAATATCTCATGGGTAAACTAGTACTTCGCACTTGGTAGTACTTTTTTCTTCTGACTGTGGGGAAGGATGGCTTCCAATTTCATAGAAAACATTACTACAATTATAGTTGCAGACATGTACATATTTACCTTATACTATTGGATACAGAAAGTGAGATTAACACATGCAGCAGCTCTAGTATTTCACAAAGTCCAGACACATCTTTCTAAATCTAATGTATAGCTGGAAACCAGTCTGGCTCATCTCTGTGTTAATACTGGTAAAATATGTATTTGTCAGTGTACACTGAGGCGTGGGGCACTTGATGTGAGCTGGCAGCTGCTCCACCAGCATCAGTCAGCATAGTAATTTAATTTATCCTACCTCTGCTCGATGTCTATAGCTTATCTGGGTCTTCATTTGAGTGGGTCCTTCTACCTCCTCCGGATGCATTTATTAAACCTTCTAGATTTAGAGGCTGGAGATGCTTTAATTCTCTATTCTTTGTTACTTCTTCACAGTTTAACTCTCCTTTCTGTGTTTTAAATGTGAATTTGTCCAGGCTTTAAATTGCAGAGGAAATTATGCTTGCATACATGCTACTATTATGAGGTCTAGGTTTTGTAGCACTAGCACTGTGGCCAAAATTTAGCACCCTATCCAAATGGCATTTAAGAGCATTGGAGGCAGAAGCTGCAGGGAGCCCTGAGCCTTTGCCACTCAGCCTATAGTATGAATCCTAACTGCTGAGAACTGGTCCGTCCTGCCTCACTCACCTCCCTGACATTGTCACTCTCTTCCTATATTGGGAAAGAGGTTGCAGCAGACACTGAAGGTGTCTACCCCATTGCCTCCAGCTTTCCTTTAGTTTGATCACACTCCCACACAAGAGAATTTTCTACTGAGCAGCATAGTGACTGTTTCAGTGGGAGCTTTATATGGATGAAGACAAACACCGGTTTGCAGGATTGAGAACCTGCTGTAATGATAAGACCTAAAATCTTGATTAAGCTCAAAGTAGAATTCATAAATTGTCATAACCTACAAATGTTAATAGAAAAAAGTACAAATGAGAGACAAATTAAGTTAGTCTAAACAAATGTACTAACAGAACTTAAATACTAGATTAAAATCCTGTTTAATAAAAACAGATGTTGAATGGAAAACTAGTAAACAAAAACAGGTGTCAAATATTAACCTTAACTGGCCTACAAAATGAGGGGGAAGGGATGAGCTATCCTGCCTCATTCCCTTTTTATGGCTTTCAAGGAAGGTAATTTTGGAGGGATGTGCTAGAAAGGGAAGAACAGATGGAGGCTACTAAAGTGAGCTTCATCCTTGTGGCTGCCACACCAGGCCTTTATCCCCCAATTCTCAGATCAGATTGGACCAAAAAGAGAGACTGAATTAACACTGCCAATTCTACTGGCTTCAGCCAAATCCTAAACAGCACCTGTAATGAAACTGGATCCGATTTTAACAGCTGCAGCTTATCTCAACTTTTTTTTAAATTCATCAGGCCACTTATTTCCATCTTTAATACTATTTAAGAGCCTGTCAAAGAAGGTAGCTTTTTCCATTCCAAAAATCTCTCCAGATAAACGCAGGGGAAAAATAAAAGCTTCACTTAGTACTTTTAAACTTTTTTTCTTTTTATATTTTTTTATAAGCTAAAGAATTTAGTCTATGTTGTATGACATGGTCTCTAAATTCCAAACCTTGTTTAATGTTTAATGCTATGTTATATTAACGACTTTGGCCCACTTATTCCATGTAAAACAATATAGTCAACATAATGCCTATGTAAAATACATGTTCAAAAGCTGGCACCTTAGCAAACAAGAAATGGTTTTCAAAGTTAGTTTAAAAGAAGCTTGTATTAAAATTCTTGACTATATTAAACTATTTAAAGTAAGTATGCAAAGCAAATTGATGGCTTTCCTACTTAAAAAAACTGAAAGTAGTTAGTGATTATGTAAAAGAAAGAAACATAATTAAATCCTGGCAAAGTCTTTCTTTTTGAAGTTAAAATATCACTTATTTGTATTCACTTTCTGTTGATGAAAAGGAAAGTGTTCATTTTACTCTGCATTTTTTATATGTGAAGGGCTTTCATTTTAGCCTGTTTTTGACAAACAGAAGGTGGAGGAGAAACAGGATAGAAAAGATGGGTTAAACACAGCTTTCTGTTAGTGTTTTTGGAGCAGTGGTTAGTTACAAATGGATGTTTTGGTTTGCAAGCTGACTACACCACCTGCTGCTTTAACCATGGGTCACATTTTGGTAAAGGGTGTAATTTGTTTGGATCCTTTCTTTTTAGACAAGACAGGCTTGGCTGAATGCAATATAGCTGATGTCAGGATGTGATGAAAAATTGAGAGGATAGCAGAAATGGTGTGTGGGAGGATGGCAGGGGGAGGGAGAGAGAGGCAGCAGTATGCAGCATGGCAAGGAGAAAAAGTAAAATACATATTACATGCCTCTGCTTACTTACTGGATGTCATGATAACATGACTTTCAATGCTCACAGGTGAAAATGAAATTTCTTTAAACAAGAACAAGGCTAGATGGCCTTCCTTGTGGAAAGAAAGTCCCTAAGCATTGTCTGCTTCATTTGATTTGAGATTGAAGAAGCTAAGATAGGTTGCAACACTGTAGTGGAAGAAAAAATGGACTTTCTTGGTTTCAAAGCCTCTTCAAAAATTACTTCACCTTGTCTCTTGCATGCTGGGACCAACACAGATACAATTCTGCAAATAAAAATTTAAAATAGATTCTCACAATTTAGACTTAGTATGTTACTGATGTACATTTTTTGTCATGAAAATGTTTGATCGTATATAAATGTTCATTTGCTCACAGCATCTCCTGCTGTTTAAGTGTATACTGTGTGTGGGAGTAGTGTACAGGCAGTCCCCGACTTACGCGGATCCGACTTATGTCGGATCCGCAGTTACGAACGGAGTTCGCCCCGGAGGACACGGACTGCGGGACCTCGCGGTCCTGCCGCCCGTGTACTCCGGGGCTTTCTCCGCGTCTCCCTGGTCTGCAGACCAGGAAGACACGGAGCAAAGCCGCGGAGGGGCTCGGGCAGGGGGAGGGGCTTCGCAAAGCCTCGGGGAAACCGGCAGCGGAGCAGCCCAGGCGCGCCTGGGCTGCCTCGCTGCCCGAGCCCTCCCGCGGCTTTGCAAAGCCACGGGGAAGCCGGCAGCGGGGCAGCCCAGACGCCCCGCGGCTGTCCCGCTGCTGGCGTCCTCAGAGGCTTTGCTACAGCAGACCAGGGAGACTGGGAGCAAAGCCGCGGAGGACCCAGGCGGCGGGACCACGGTGCGTCTCGGTCCGCCGCCAGCGTCTTCCTGGTCTGCTGGAGTGGGAGGGCGCAGCTAGTACGCCCCCCCAGCAGACTAGGCTTTTCTCCAGATGCCTGTGGCAGAGCAGCTGGGGCGCTGCCGGTTGGTCCCGCAGCGCCGCTCTGGGCGCTACTGGACCAACCCGGCAGCACCCCAGCTGCTCTGCCCCAGGTGTCCTGATTCAGCCGCTGCTGGTCAGTTTCAGCAGCGGCTGAATCAGGACGCCTGGGGCAGAGCAACTGGGGTGCTGCTGGGTTGCTCCAGTAGCGCCGAGGAGCGGTGCTACTGGAGCAACCCAGCAGCACCCCAGCTGCTCTACCCCAGGTGTCCCCAAGTCAGCTCCTGCTGAAAGTGACCAGCGCTGACTACAGGAAGCCCGAGGCAGAGTTACTCTGCCCCGGGCTTCCTGGAATCAGCTGCTGATCAGTTTCAGGAGCAGCTGACTTGGGGACGCTTGGGGTTCTTAAGTTGATTCTGTATGTAAGTCAGAACTGGCGGTCAGTTTCAGCAGCGGCTGAATCTGGACACCAGTTCCGACTTACATACAGATTCAACTTAAGAACAAACCTACAGTCCCTATCTTGTACATAACCCGGGGACTGCCTGTAATTGGAGAATTACTGAGGTTTTTTTCTTTAATCAATGATCACCCTAGAGCAGTGAAATATAACATAAAACAATAAACATTGGAGCTGTCAATATAAATCAAGAGTGAGACAAAAGATAAACTTGTCTCTTTCTCAGAATCCACAAACTTGGGTCTTTCTCAGAATCCACACCTTGCTACCGCCTCATTGAAAGTATATCCTCTGGAGACTGTCACGTTCTCCGTACCTCTCTAATGGCTTTTCAAGACTTTTTAAAATTGAGATGCACAGCTAATCATCATTCATAAAAACCTTTTAACTCATTACCCTCCACAAAAAAAAACCTTCACGTGATTTTTAGGATCACAGTTTAAAAAGGTATACGCTTTAGTGCACACAAATACAAGATTTTAGCCATGCAGCTCCATGTACTAGTGTACCATAAATCCAAACCTAAATCTGGTATTTTTGAAATCTGAATAGTAGGTATGACAGGGTGCCGTCAGAAGACCCCTTGAGGGTGCTTCCTGGAGTGCAGACAAAGCCACTGACACTCCCCTGCTTGCTCTCTGGGGCTTTCTCACCACCCTGACCTGCTGGGCCAGCTAATGGTCTTCTCCAGCCAAGACACAGATCCCTGTCTCCCTCCCCTACGAAGGAGCAATATAGTCACTGAAATTCTTCAGGACCAAGGAAAATACAGTTTTGGTCCCAGCATCCATGAAAACTACTCCCAAACGGGATCAAAATCCCAAATAAATTTTTCAGGTAAGCCCTCTTTAAGAATGAAAGGAGGCTGCACATACTGATTGTTCCCTCAGGTAACTATTATTTACTTATTATTTATTTATTTATTATAAAAGTGATTTTATTAAATGCAAGCAGTAGGATTTAAGTGGTTGCAAGTGAAAACAGGCAGAGCAAAGTGAATTACAATTTTAAAATAACACAGAGCACACAGCTAATTTTAACACACAATCAAGTGTATTACAAATTCACCCTAAAACTCTTCTTATTCCAGCTAAGCCTCCAAACCAGGGAAGTTCCAATTTGCACTGGGTCTCTGGTTTATTCTCTTGGGAGTGCCATTTCAGCGAAAGACAAAGAACTGAAAAAATGTGCATCTTAAAAAGCCTTCCTTTCAGTTGGCAATTCTCTGTTTTACATTCTTCTCTATGAAAAATTACCTGGTCAGACCCTACCAGTTGGCGTGATCACATACCTTTATTAAGACCAACCACTGCTAAGACTTAAATGTCAAAAGAGGGTATTTATGGGTTATCACCCAGACATTGAGGGGAAATACTCTTGATGGCTTTCATGTGCACATTTAAAACCATAAACCGTTCTATGCTCCTTTACGTACAAGAATGATACATACACCAAAATAACACGTACTGATCCAGACGATTATGATATTAAGATAAGTTATGTGAGGTATTTTGTCCAAAGCATCTTTAAATTATGAATATCTGTGTCCATAAGTCAATTTAATAAAGCATGGTGGTGGGCGGACTGTCACATTAGGCACCTAAATAGTTATTTTGCACAATAATTAACATACTTACACAAGCGACGAGGAATCCTGTGGCACTTTATAGACTAACTGAAGTGTAGGAGCATAAGCTTTCGTGGGCAAAGACCCACTTCGTCAGATGCATGTATGAAGTGGGTCTTTGCCCATGAAAGCTTATGCTCCTACACTTCAGTTAGTCTATAAGGTGCCACAGGACCTTTAAATATATTTGGGTATGTCTACACTAGCCTCCTACATCCATATAGGGAGGCTAATGAGGGCGATCGGAATTGCAAATCAAGTCCGGGATTCCTCCTGCAATGAGGTTTACCAGCTAATTCAAATTAGGGGCTTTAAATCAGAATCCCGTTTCACTGCCACGTGTAGACACGGGCAGTTACTTCGGGCTAGTCAATTTCTAAAATGGCGACCGGCCGGGAACATGCTAATGAAGCGTGGGATATTTAAATCCTGCTCTTCATTTGCAATTTCAGTTGCCCTCAGCCTCCCTAGATTGAACTAGGGGGCTAGTGTAGACAGACCCTTAGAAGCCAGAGGAAGGCCAAGGGTATAAGTACCTGAAAATGTGGAACTAGTAGAAGTGCTAAATGACTTTTTGTTTCAGTTTTTACCAGAAAGATTGGTAACAATTTGACATCTAGCATAGTGAATGCTCGTGAAAATAAGGTAGAATCAGAGGCTAAAATAGTGAAAGAACAAGTTAAAAATTACTTAGACAAATTGGATGTCAAGTCACCGAGGGCTGATACAATATATTCTAGAAAACGTAAGGTGCTGACTGAGGAGATACCTGACCTATTAATGATTATCTTCTAAAGGTCATGGACGATGGGAGAGATCCAGAAGCCTGGAAAAGGGCAAATATAGTGCCAGTCTATAAAAGTGGGAATAAGGACAATGTGAAGAACAAGGGAATTTCTGAAGGGTCTGCCTCTTGATTCCTACTCAGATTTGAAATCAGCACGTTAACAGTAACAAAGAGTAGAAATAAAAAGTGTAGTAACTTGCAGTTTGTCTAATATAATTCTCTGCCTGAGACAAAATAATTCTCTGCCTGAGACAAAATATTCTTGGTTCTTAGAATCCTGGTAAGACCACAAGAGATTACTATACAGGATTTCTTACTTGAAGAAGAGTCTGCCAGAGTGCCTAATCGCAGTCCTTTCAAAGTATTTGTGATTGTATTATAGCAGTGGTCTCCAACATTTTTAAGCATGAGATCACTTTTTGAATGTAAATGCAATCCAGGATCCACCTCAAACCCAAACACCCTTGCCCTGCCTCCTTCCTGCTCCTTCTCCAAGACCCCACCCCTATTCACTCCATCCTCCCTCTCTCCCCCATCCTTTTTCAGGCAGGGGGCAGAGAGTTGGGGTGCAAGGAAGGAGGCTGCAGACTCTGATCTTGGGCTAAAGGATTTGGAGCATGGGAGAGGTTCAGAGCTGAGCCTGGGGCAGGGAGTTGAGGTGCAGACGGGGTTTAAGAATACTTACACCCTACCTTGGAAGTCGGGGACCTTGATTGATTGTTTTCCAACAGCTAGTCTTTAGCTTTTCTGGCACCTTTAGTGACAGTCAATTAGTGCCTTTTACTGTGTATTTTGAGAAATGGATGCATGTCCCCTAGGCACCTGAGTGAGACTCCAAAAAGACAACAGATGGAAAAAGCTTTTGGACATTCCTGATTTGGTCTCCATTTGAGTTTGTATGCTGGTGAATTGCTCCTATCTTATTATTCACCATCCAGTCCTCTCTAATCCTTTATAGCTTATCAGCAAATGAGCTTTTCCAAGGGAATCCAAGCTAGAATAAGTAGATATGGTCCTAAAAACATTAAGGGGCAGTGAAAGCTACCTTGTATTTTCAGCATGAAGAATTTGACTCATTTTACGTACACTAAACCAAAAGTGTTTGCAAAAAAAACCCCAAATAACCAAACAAACCCCCCTAAAAACACACCCTACATTGACATAATTGTGCCAGCAAAAGCCTTGGTAGATGTGTTATTCCACCCATGTAGACAAGTTATAGAAACAAATCTTTTTCCAGCATAGCTTAAGATTGTAACTTTTGCCAGTATAGTAATGGTAGTTTGGGCTGTAATTAAAAAAAAAAAAGTTTTTAAGGACACTGTTTTATAGTAGCAAAACTCCAAGGCTACTTCTACATTGGCAAGATTTTGTGCAAATACTTTTAACACAAGAGTTTTTGTGTTAAAGTATTTGTGCAAGAGAGCGTCTACACTGGCATGTGCTTTTGCGCAAGAGATGTGCTTTTGCGCAAAAGCATCCGTGCCAGTGTAGAGGCTCTCTTGCGCAAGAAAGCTCTGATGGCCATTTTAACCATCGGGCTTTCTTCCGCAAGAAATTCATGTTGCCTGTCTACGCTGGCCTCGCTTCTTCCTGAGCGAGAGCGTCATAGTTCTTGCGCAAAAAGCACTGATTTTATACATTAGGAAGTCAGTGTTCTTGCATAAGAACTCACGGCCAGTGTAGACAGGCAGCACGTTTTTGTGCAAAATCTTGCCAATGTAGACACAGCCCTAGTGGTTATAGGCTGGACATCTCTGGTCCAGCACACTTGGGACCTGACTGGTCCCAGAAGAGGGAATTTGCTGGCCCCCTAGCCAGCCTTCCTTCCCTCCCTGCTGCCAGCCCTAGCCACACCTCTCCTCTGTCAGGCTGCTGGGCTGCTACAGCTCCAGCAGCCTGGACTTCTGTGTCCCTAGCCCTGCTCCTGGGGCTGCTACATTCCTGGCTCTGACTCCATTACCATGGCTACTACATCCCTGAATCTGCTACTGGGGCTGCCGTGTCGCTGGTCCCAGCCCTGCTGGGCTCTGAGCCATCAGCCCTCTTGCCACTGGCGCTCCCAGTTAGAATGCCCAGGTCTAGGAACATCGGTGGTCCTGCCGCACCACGGATGTTGCCAAATGAAAGAGTCCCAGTTTTGGAAGGCCCAACCTATATGTATTTATACTACTTAAAAATGCTTGTGATGAAATAACTCATGTCCACGAGGAGAAATTGCAAATATAGCATTTCATACCAACCCTTTCATGTACATACTTTTTAAATTATTTTTGAGTTTTTGGCCCTGAAGATCCTGAGCATAGGACAAGTGAGGTGGTCACCATAGGGACAACAAAAGAATGGGACCTGAGTTGGTAGCCTTGAATGGTAAAGGCCATATTTGTACAAACTTCAGGTGGAGGAATAAAACAACAATTTAGTATCCATGCCATATATAAACAAAGATGCCATTCATGATCCTAGAATACTAGAATGATGTGTATGGGTGTTTGTGTAGCTGTTGAATTACATGTTACAATGAACACTTTAATTGATTTACACCACTTCTACTTTTATTTACAACTGAATAATATTATACCATCACTATTCCTTACAACACAGTTTATGATCATACAATTTGAAATTGATGTTCATTCTTTTAAATGTTAATTCTCATCACCAGCACTTACATTAGCAGGAAACCTTCTACGGTACAAGAGCATCATCTAGTGAATGGTTTGGGTGAGAAACAATAGCTGAATGGCCATATGTCATCAGAACCTCCAAGTATATACTATATTGGTAATGGCAACAGTCTGATACTTTTAAAGTCCAGTTTTTACTATCGCTTTACTCTAAAATAAAACATAACTTTTTGGCAAGTTTACCATTAAAGAAAGGAAAAAAGAGAGAACTTGAACTTTAAGCGATTCAAATCTAAGAGATGGTTGAAGATGCTTCCTTAATTTTTAAGGTAATATGATTTACATGTACTATAATATAGAATTTCCAAACTGTGATGGAGCCCTCCTTACCAGAGTGGCACCTCCTGCTGACCATTTCTGATATTAGCTCTTTCAGCCAGCACACTTTCTTTTGGTGACAACTCTCCTGTTGCTTTTTCCACTGTAGACTTATCTCAGGCCAGGAACTGCAGTGTCCATTTCCAGACTTACCCCTCTGGATGTCCACCATCTGTTTCTCCCTTCTCAGTCATGGGTAAGAGGTATCTGTCCAAATCCTGCCACTTCCTCAATGACAGGTGTGTGTGTGTGTGGGGGGGGATAGGGGGGATTACCCTGGCCCATCCACTACTCTGGGTCCTACTCTAGTGACTCTGTGGGTAGCAGCCTTCTTCTGTACTCCTTAACTTCCATTTCTGCTTCTTTAGTTCCCTGAGTCACTTCCCTCAGGTGAAAGAAGATGCTGGGACCAGTTTTCTGAGCCTCAAGCCAGCACATCTCAGGAGCTGCCCCTTTCTTTCTGAGTCCTTGCCAGCAACTACTGGGTCTGAAGTGCTACTTTTCTGCTACTTACAAGGAGAACAGCCCTCTCTTTTTGGGCTCTCTCCAGCAGCTACCTCTGCTCTGCCCTCCAACTCCCTTTTTTATATGAGTCCACTGGGTTCTGATTCCCTGCTCTATTCAGCCTTCCTCCAACTGGCTGTTTCCTACACAGCCGCCCTAGGTGTCTTTGAGGAGTCACCCTCACTTCTCTCTGTGGCAGGTTCATGAAATCCTAGTCTCCCCTTCTTCTACAGTGTGATGTGAGTACCCGCCCACACAAACCTAGATGTATGTGTCTATATTTAGGTGTCTATTTTAGAGAGACGTTTTAATCTTTATTTAGAAGCTGAATTTTAAGCACCCAAACTTCATCATTTTGGCCAGCAAAAGCTGACTGAATTAATGGTGTCAGGCCCTGCAATAAGGGGACAAAAAGGTAAACCAAAGAGAGGAATAACAGCATCTCTGGAATAGTTTTTTTTGGTGGGGATAAAATGTTAACATTTTGTTGGCATTTATAGAGGATCTTACACTGGAAGGTCCAATACCTAGGTATAAATATTAATTAGTTAAGTTCCACAGTACTCTTGAGGTAGAAAATAAATTGAACCTTTTTTGCATATAAGGAATATTTTATCCTTGGATGTGTACAGAGAACTTTGTCAGCATCAAGGTAATCTATACCCAATCGACATCATCTTACAGTACGAAGCATAGGAAAGGGGTTTTACTGTGAGAGTCAGGACCCAGTATCTTTCCCTTTGCAACTGTGTGAATTGGCAACAAATCTCATAACTGGATCCTGAAGACCTGTTAGGGTCTAAGATCTAGTTCTCACATCTAATAACAAGTTCTTATAAAATTGTTAAGATGAAACCATTTGGAGCAAGTAGTCTTCCTCCATCTTTAGGGAGGCCCAAACATTCTTAGAACTGCCCATGCAACACATCAAAATAATAATCTGTATGTTTATAGGTGATAACGAATTTAAAATACTTGCACTATAGAGGTCATGAAAATGAAGAAGAAAATGGAAATATGAAACTCTAAGACAATTAACAAAGGTAATAGATTTAAAAAGAATAAGTACATCTTGTTCATTTTTAAAAAAGGATTAAAGATACTTAATTGCTTCAATAAGCATTTAATTTATATTTTATCAGTTACTATAAATAAGTAACTGTATATAAAAAGAATATTTATTAAGCTTTATTAGACTTCTAATCTGGACAATTAAATACATTTTAATTATAGAGAAATTAAATTCTTGAGTCATTTAAAGTGATACCCATTCCTGTTTTTATCTAGATTGTGAGGTTAGTTCATCTGCTGCACTTCAGCTGTTCTTTTATGTTCTCATTATTTGTAATCATTCCCTGGCCCTATTTCTAACTTCCTTTCAATTACAAACTACTCTTCCAAATGCTGTCATATTTTCTATTTCTGCTTATCTTGTCTGGCTGCTCTAAGCTGTTCCTCCTTTTCTGACACATCTCATCATTCGTCTTGCTTTTAGCAAATTATGCTTTCCTTTCTTTTTCTCTTGTGGAAATAAATAGCAGACAAACACAACAGCCATTAAATAACAAAAACAGGATTCAGGGAGAGGTTCAGCCATGCCTATCCTTTTGACTTGCCTAATCAATAGCAGGAGAGATTCAACAAAAGTTACAATATTTTGAAGCATGTGGAGTTTTGTAATGTGCAAGTCCAGAGATTTGCTACAGTACTGGAAAATTATTCAGTTTAATTTTTTTTCTTGTAACCTGGAGAGCATAAGATATTTCAGTGTTGATCTTATTCACTAAACTATTAGGACAAACTGGTAATTATTTCCCAAATGTGGGCCTCTGATCATTGGTTCCCAGAAGTTTTTCTACACTACCCTTTGATCATCATATCAAAACTCCTTTTCTGAGTCGTATGTTTTTCCTTGGCTGTACACTTTCCTATCATTCTGTTGCAGTAGCGATCATATTTGTGTTATCTTTAGATTGTACTTTGGCTCTTTTATGTGTGACATATTTTTCCTAGGAGAGCTGTCAAAATCCTATACTCGTTAAGCATGCTAGTCCGTATTTTGTTACCATAATAAAAATCATCCAATTTTTCACTTAATAGATGGTTCTCAGTCTGCCAGCATTCCAAAACAGTATTATTCTATATTAGGTCAAGTAATTATGACTTTTTGTTCTTTTCATGCCTTCTTCATTAAATCAAGGGCTGAGGGAAAGCCAATGGATGCAGAGGAGCACATAGATTGTACAGAAACATCTCTTGGAGGAGGATCTATAAATGGAGATACATCTCCATTACACCAGGCTATGTCTACACTGGCATGATTTTCCGGAAATGCTTTTAATGGAAAAGTTTTCCATTAAAAGCATTTTTGGAAAAGCGCATCTAGATTGGCAGGACACTTTTCCGCAAAAGCACTTTTTGCGGAAAAGGGTCTGTGGCCAATCTAGATGTGCTTTTCCACGAAAAAGCCCCGATCCCCATTTTCGCGATCAGGGCTTTTTTGCGGAAAACAAATCTCTGCTGTCTACGCTGGCCCTTTTGTGCAAAAGTTTTTCGGAAAAAGACTTTTGCCTAAAAGGGAGCAGCATAGTATTTCTGCAAAAGCACTGACAATCTTACATGAGATCGTCAGTGCTTTTGCGGAAATTCAAGCGGCCAGTGTAGACAGCTGGCAAGTTTTTCCACAAAAGCAGATGATTTTGAGGAAAAACTTGCCAGTCTAGACACAGCCTAGTAGTATCCCCTTACACTAGTAAGGAGGAGAGGATGGAAGATGATAAAATATGGGTAAGATCTGACAAGAAACAGGGCAGACAGCCTTCAGTGAGCCTGGACTGTGGCATGACCCACAGGCCTCACAGCCATCTGGAGTGCACTGCGTGGTACTCTAGCAGCAATTTAAAGGGCTTGAGTCTCTGGGTGCCATCGTTGCTGCAGAAGTGGCAGCTGGGAGCCCCAGGCCATTTTGAATCACTGGGCCCCAAGGCAACTACCCTCTTTCCCCCACTCCCATCAGCAGGTCTGCATAATGAACATAACCCGAGTACTCTGCATGCTCTACCAAATCTACACTTGATTCTACAAACTCCTTGAGATCTGGCTTTAATCTTTAAGGTCCTTAGCCAGTCCCTCACCCATTATTTTAATTTTCCCCTTGTGCTGGGGTATTACAGCATTGAGGTGCATCTTCAGGGTGGTGGACTGAGGAAGCCCTCCATGGAGTGATCTTGAGGGGTTGTGCCAAATAATATGGAATAAGGCGCCGTGGACAAACATTACTAGGAGAAGGGAAACTCTGATTCCAAACCGGGGCAGACTGAGCTCGCTAAGACTTTAGGTGCATCGGTCTAGAAGAAGGCAACTCTGATCTCAAACCTGCACACTCTCCCTCTAGTGTACATGTCACAGTTCTTGTGCCTGTACACAATGGTCAGTGTGAGAAGAGAGAGTGGGATTGGAACTCCCAAGCCAGCATCACTTAAATCCATTCATATGTGAAGATATCTCTCTTGATGCTAAAGATTTACCTCTTGATGAAAGTCCTATGGTGAGGGGCAAGTGTTGACAGATGCAGGTGGAGGATACTACTGGAAGCATTTAGCCACAAACCTGCACGTAGGCGGCCCAAGTGTGATGGTCGTCTGTTTGCTGAACTGGAACAACAGCAGCACCCGTATTCTGCCTAGGTGTCAAAGCAGCCCTATTTAGGGACAGAACTGCTTTCTTCGAAAGAAGAGGGAGAGAGAAAACAATCTCTAAACACAGCTTGTTCCAATTGCACCCTGTCGGTTAACAGCAGCTGACTGGATATTCAATTTTTGCGATCATAAGGGAAAATCAGTGACTAAACAGAAACTACGCTTTGCATCCTAGAACGTACGCACACTTCTTGATTGTGATGATCACCATGAATGCAGGACAGAAATTATTGGTAGAGTACTTGCACACTATAAAACTGATGTAGCAGCTTTAAGTTAAATGCATATTTCTGGTACCAGCCGGTTCACAGAGGTTGGAGCAGGCTACTTATACTACTGCGTGGGCTACCCTGAGGGTCACCCAAGGCAAGCAAGAGTTGGTTTTACCATCAGGACACCGCTAGTCCCCCAGCTTGAATCCAAGCCACATGCCATCAGTCCTCGCCTTATGACCTCAAAGCTTAGACTGAGGCAGGGACAATACCTTGTACTTGTTAGTGCATATGCTCCCACTTTGACTGCTGAAGATGATGAAAAGGAGGCTTTCTCTGCTAGCCTGAATTCAGTGATCTTTTCAGTACCTTTTAAATCCAAGCGATATTTACTTTTAATGCTAGAGTTGATCAGATCTACACCACATAGTCAAAGGTGCTTGGATATTATGATGTTGGAGGTGAGAACTCAAATGGCACTCTTCTTCTTCAAACTTGTGTGCAACATGAACTTACTATTGCAAGCACATTCTTCCAACAGGTGAACAAATACAAAGCAACTTGGATGCACCCTCAGTCCAAGCATTGGCATACGATTGACTATTTCATCACAAAACAAAGAGATCTTTCTGATGTCCAGTTGACCCATGCAATGTGTGGCACTGGCTCCTGGTTTGACCACTACATGGTACACAGTGTTGACTCCTTGAAAATGGGCATGAAAGCTTATGCGCCAATAAATCTGTTAGTCTATAAGGTGCCACAGGACTTCTCATCACTTTTGCAGATTCAGACTAACATGGCTACCTCTCTGATGCTTGACTTTGACCACAGATAGTGCTAAAATCCTTGACTAATGGGCTGAACATTTTCACAAAGTATTGAGCCAGACCTCAACTTTTGACAATAGCATTCTTGAAGAGATTCCTCAGTGGGATAATGACTTACAGCTGGAAATACCACCAACTCTTGATGAGGTACAAAAAGCTGTTAATCAGATTAAATCTGGAAAGGCACTTGGCAGTGATGAAATTCCATCAGAAATGTATAAAGCTGCTGGTGGCCAGCTGATGTTAAATAAATGGGTGAGATACCATTTGGGAGAGGAAGCTAATCCCCCAGGACTTCAGAGATGCCCTGATTGTACACATATACAAAAGAAAAGATGACTGTGCATGTTGTGATGACCATCAGGACATCTCTCTTCTCTCTATAGCTGGTGAGATACTGGCCCACATCTTTTACAACCAGCTTTCCCTACGTGTATTCAAAAATGTCATTATTCCTGAAAGCCAGTGCAGATTTCATGCCGATTGAGGCACTGCCGCTATATTTACAGCTAGACAGATACGAGAGATATGTAGAGAGCAACATCAGGACCTCTATGTGATTTTCATCAACTTGACCAAGGCGTTCAACACAATCAACAGAAATGGGCTCTGGAAAATGCTTGGGCAAATTGGCTGTCCAGAAAAATGTATCAGTGTTGTTTGGTCCTTTCATGATAGCATGCTTGGTCGCGTCCTTAAAAATGGAGAGCTAGCAGCACTTTTTGAAATATCAAATGGTACAAAGCAAGGATGTGTCCTTGCTTCTCTCCTGTTCAACATCTATTTTTCAGTGCTGCTGCTAGTTGCTTTTAAGGACTGCACATTGGGCATATCTATTCAGTTCTGAACAGATGGCAGTATTTTCAGTCTCCCTGGAGACTTCAGGCTCACGTCAAAGTAGTTATTACAACTATCTGTGACCTTCTGTTGGCTGATGACTGTGCTCAATCAATGAAGGATGCACAGGAGCTTTTGGATCACTTTGTTGCTTCTGTCATCTTGAGGTTCACTGTGAGTCCAAAGCGGTGAGCAGAAGTTATGCCTTCAGCCTGTTTGGAAAGAGCCCAGCACTCCAGTGATCACTTCTGCTGGTACAGCCCTTAAGGCTGTTAACAAGTTCTGCTACCTGGGAAGTGTAATGTCTTCTAGCATAAACATGGATCATGACATATCTGTTTGATTAGCCAAAGCCAGTGCGGCCTTTGGAAAATTGACCAAACACCTATGGAATGACCACGGTATCAAAATTCATATCAAGGTAGCAGTTTATCAGACAGTTGTCCTGAATATCCTGCTTTATGGCTTGGAGTAATAGACAATATATCATCACCATGTTTTGAAGCTCGATCAGTTCCATATGCTTTGTCTGAGGTAGATTGCCCACATGAATTGGTGGGACAAAATTCCTAACACAGAGGTTCTTAATCAGTGTGGTGTCATGGGTATGAAAGCTATGTTTATGAACAAACAATTTCACTGGACTGGTCATGTTACGAGGATGGGTGATACATGAATACCAAAGATGGTCTTCTATGGCCAGCTTGCTCATGGAAAGAGCTTTATCATTGGTCAGTATAAGCACTATAAAGTCATCTTAAAGGCCAATGTGAAGTCATGCAGCATATCTCCCAATGATCTGGAACTTCTAATTCAGGACAGATCGTCCTGGCAGCAAACCACTGTACAGGCTCTTAATTGCTTTGAGAGTCAGCGTATCCAGGCATTACAGGAAAAGTGTAGGATCTGAAAAAAATGTAAAATGCCTGCAGTCGGTGGGTTTTTTTAGGTGGCATCTGTAATCGGCTCTGACGATCAAGGATTGGTTTAGTCGCTCATCAATGGCGTCATAGAAGATGAGATCCGTCGATTGACGGTTCAGTCCAAGAAGAAGATTTTAATTTCCGTCACCTCATCCAAAACCTGGATACATTTCATGGGAACACTAAGGTTGATCAAGATGAGCAACAATGCTAGATAATCATATTTCTGGAAGACAATGCAAGATCCTTTTCACAAATGATTTCCCCCCAATAAGGACGACTTTGAAATACAAAGTTGATTTGTTTTCACATGGACAGGAGAAAAGATGAAGGGAGTGGAACCAATGTTTTACATTGTCAAAGATATGTTTATCCTTCATTACCATTGAATTTACAAGAGTTCTCCATGGAAATGTTCCTGTTACTAGCTCAAAGATGCACCATGTCTGTATTTACCAGTTCCACAGTTCAACTAACAACTTATTAATCTTTTAATACCCCCAATGTGTATGTACTCAACAAATCAACAGGAAGTTAAATAAGTTCACCTTGATTTCTTAGCTCAACTTGAGGATTTATATTCTATGATTGACTAAAGCAAGAAAGCACTTACTTCACAGAAATAAATGATTCAAAAGTCCTTGAGCATCACTTGTATTCAGAGGATACCTTTGAAAAGGACAGAAAGATGAAACTGGTGTGCCAATGTCACTCTTTTATATTGAATAGCACATAACACATGGACACTCTTGACTCTTCACTTTTTATTTCTCCTCATTCCTGTAGAACATTTTGAACCCAGAGAAGTATTTCGGACTCCATTTGAGGGTGTAAATGTGCACTGTTGGACAATCAGACAACCACTACAAAAATTGTCTATCTAACCCAAGCAAACTGTTTAATGCCTTTGTGAGTACCGTATATACTCGAGTATAAGCCGACCCGAATATAAGCCAAGGCACCTAATTTTACCACAAAGAACTGGGAAAAAATATTGACTCAAGTATAAGCCTAGGGTAGGAAATGAGGCAGCTACTGGTAAATGTAAAAAATGAAGATAGATACCAATAAAATTACATGAATATTTATTTCAAAGAAAAACAATAACCTAGCTCTGTAAGTGGAAAAGGGGGTCAACAAAAACAATATGGTATCAAAAATACCGTAACTTTAAAAGTACAACAACCTTAGCTCAATCAGCAACCAAGCTCAATCAGCTCCCCATAGCTCTTTTCCTCAGGTGTCCCGGCTTCCTAGCTGTTTTCGTGTTTTTAGCTGAGGGAAACTTGCAGATGGCAACTCCCTCTCCACATATACCATTCCCCCGACACAGAGGATAAAATATTTCCACAATCCCTGGGCAGATCCTGCATTCCATAAGGATTTTATCCTTTCCATTCAGGCCCCTTACCTTATCTCTTCTCTTCAGCCTGCGCCGAGCCGCGCTTCTGCCTCCGGACCCGCCCCCTGCCCACAGCACAGTGACAAGCCAATCACTGGCAGTCACTGTGCAGCCAACAAGCCTATGTATGTGCGCTGTTCATCGCACATACATAGAGCTTTCAGACCTCAGAAATTGACACGAGATACTTTGATGATGAATTTACAGCGCAGTCCATAACAATAACACCTCCTGACAGATACGACAACCTGGATGCCTTAGAACCTGACCAGCGTACTCACTTTCCTCAGTTCTCGAGACGCTGACTCAAGTATAAGCCGAGGGGGGCATTTTTCAGCACAAAAAATGTGCTGAAAAACTCGGCTTATACTCGAGTATATACGGTATCTCCTTTATTGTTATAGAATGTGTAATGTCTGGGAGTTGTGATGTACTGTTCTCATTGTCATTCCTTCAGTGAAATACTCCATAGTCCTTTTATGCCATTTTAAAATCTCTGAGGCCACTCATCTCCACTTACCATAAGATCGACACTATCGAGTTCAATCTTCCGGGGTTCAATTTCGTAGGTCTAGTAAGGACCCACTAATTCAACTGCTGATCATGCCCCCATTGACTCCACTAGGTCATGAGGAGTAAGGGAAGTGGAGATGCTAGAGAAATTTGAACTAAGGTATGTTGGCACCATCTACACTAGTCACATAGCTGGAGTTGTGTATCTTAGTTCAACTTTGTCCCCTAGTGTAGCCTGGCCTCTGAACCATGTTTATCTGTCAGATTCCAATGATTTTACAGGTTGGATGTTATATAAGGTCTTTCAGATTGTCTTAGCTTTGTTTTAATCTGTTCTATTTTAGAATGGTAACGTAAAGTGTTAAAATAGATGTTTTAGCTGTGCAATCTGTCACCATCAAACTGACCTAAGCAAGGATTATAACTGACATTATTGGCTAAGAAAAATACAATCTGACATTCGTGATAGCATCTGAAAGTACAGATGGAGTATTACAGTATTACTCCATCAGCCCTCTTCAGCTATTGTACCGTAGCACTGCTAGGCAATTTTATTCTCCAATGCTTCCCGTTTATTAAGAGTAAAAATTCTACAATTTTAAGGGGTTTGGACTGTTTGAAATATAATGCTCAAATTTCCTTTTTGAAAGGATTATTACATAAGATTGCACTTTATCTTTCTAAATAGAAGATGAAATGCAGTTCTTCAATTGTTAGCATTCCAATTCTTTCATGTTTAGGAGAACAAACAAAAGAAAGGACTTCTACATCTCTCAGCATTAGAAAGATGTCTTCCTTCTTTGTTCTTCCTGTCTTCATTCTTCCCGTTTTGTTAAACTTAAAAAGAAGTCTCATGCATTCTAGATAAAATAAATGAGTTTTTCTAGGTTGGCTTGAAATGAAAAAGGTAACAATTCTAGATACATTTGTTTTGCTAATTAAGTTCCATGTAGGCACAGAAGAACTGGTCCTTGGATTACTGTGTCTTTTGTTCATTCTATAAGAAGACAAGATTTGTTCCAATGGTAATCATTTTAGCAGATCCTGTAGGAGTAAGCTATTTTGCAGTTCCAGGGACAAGGAATTTCTTTAACCCATCCTTTTAGCAAATATTAGAGTCCTGCATGATATACTGAATTTCTGATAACTCGTTATGGCAGATGTCGCTCATGAGCTTTCACTGTGACTTAATGGCAATGTCTCTCTCTCACAAAGGATTTAGACAAAATTAATATTTAAGAATTAAATATCCCATGAATTCCATGTAATACCAAAATGAAAAAACTCCAAGGAGCTACTAAATGAACCCTACTGAAAAGCAAACATCTTGTTATGAATGACAATAGTTTTAATAAAAATATTTTTGCACAAAATGTAAGTAAACGCGCCCCTATCTAAACAACTTTCAAAAGCCACACTCTGCTAGATTTTTATATACAATATTATCATAATGAAAGGAGAAACTTTGTACATTTACAAAGGGAAATGTAATTTATTCATTTTTATTCATGGCATTTTGTTTTTGTTTTTAGCTTCAATAGGAGTTAGTACATTTTATGTGTTTTGCAGAATTAGTAAAAATACAGTGTGTGTGTAGCTCAATGAGTTAAACTCTGCCTGAATGTGTCTGTACTAAGGATAAAGAAACATGCATGTATACCCGGGGTGGGCAATAATTTTTGATGGGGAGGCCACTCAAAGAATTTGGAAAGTAGTCAAGGGCCACACTCTTCAATATTAATGGAGGAGGTACGGGGTCTGGGATGGAGGTTGGGTGCAGAAGGGAGCTTACAGTAAGGGATTGGAGTGCAGAAGAGGCTGTAGGGTCTGGGGAGAGTTTGAGTGAAAGAGGCAGCTGTGACCAGGGCTAGGGGGCCAGGGTGCAAGGGTTTGGATTGTAACCTTGGGCAAGATGGGATCATGACACGGGTCAGGGGTTTGGGGGGGTGCAGAAACTGGGATGGGATATGGGTGCAGGAAGGGGAGCAAAGAGTTTGAGTTATGCGTTGTAGGGGGCTAAAGATCTGGGGTGCCAGAGTCAGGCTCTAGCTGGGAGACTTACATGCCTGACTCCCAGCCAGCAACCTTCTCAAGCAGGCTCCCTGCCTGCCCCACCCCCACACTGGCAATGTGGTTTTTGAACAGTTAGGAGTCTGAGGAGAGGGAGGTGGCATGTGCTTTGCAACCTGCCTGTTGACAACAGACAGCTTTCATTGGCCGGAGACTGGCCAACGGGATCGTGCTGGGATGGGGGCGGTGCATGAAATCTCTCCCCCCTCCTAGGTTCACAGCTGTTCAAACAGAGCCCCACAAAATCACTTTTTTCAGCAGCATTCGGGGGGCAGGCAGGGAGTCTGCCTGAGGCTCCCCACTGTGTCACGGGCCAGATCTGGCTGCTTGGCTAGCTAGATTCAACCCAGGTAGGGTATGTTGCCCAGGCCTGATGTATGCCTACACAGGGCTGGCCCGAGCCATTCATGCTACCTGGGCCCCGGGAGCGTGGTGCCGCCCCTGAGACTGCATTGCATGCGCGGCCCCTCCCCCGGCTCCCGGTGCATGCGCGGATCCACTCCCGGGCACCTAGCGCATGCGTGGCAGCCCTGCATGGCTCCCCCTACAATGGGGTGCCCCGAGCAGTAGCCCGCTCAGTCCATAGCTTGGGTTGGTTCTGTGCATACACACATTACTATGACTCAGAATATTGGTATAAAGTTGAAATACATAGATCACATATTCTAAACTTTCCAATCTGTATTTATAAAGGTATTCAACTGTTATCTCATTATTCTGTGATATGCCTGGAACTGGGTTATAATGAAAATTCCTCAACCTTAAGCACAGCTTTGCCAGCTTGACACTGTGAGATTGCATACAGTCGTGGGTATCCTTTATCTTGTGACATATTGTTAATCTGTTCATTATAAACAGAACCCGTATACATCCATTCCCTTACTGAGAATACAGCCTATTAATTACAAGCTGACCTTTAGTAGTTTTTAGTTTGTATGAAAAGCCCCAGCAAGCATAATATTACTTTGAAAAGCATCAGTTAAAAGCAGTTCTCAACAAAAAGTTCATAAACCTGATAGTAGTCTTGGCTTAATGTCTGTCATAAAATTGCTAAAATATAATACCTTTCTCAAGTGAGTGCATAGGCACTACTATTTTTTTACTTATTTGACCGGTCCTATGTTTCATAGCTAAATAATAACAGACCAAGGCCTTTATTATCTTCTCCAATGCATGACATTTAGGAGAAGATGACAAATCACGTTTAAATAGGTCCAGGAAGTATTTAAGCCTAAGTAGGGTCCAGAAAACCCACTGAGAGTCCAGAAAACCCATTCCTGAGACTGACACACAGCTTGGAAGTTTATGGAAGGAAAAAGCCCCACTGGTATGGTGGGAAAATAGTAATGACTGACCTGCTATATTCCATCTCCCCCAGCAAATGAAATTCTTCATACTAGTTTTCTAAGGGAATTAATGTTAATGCTAGCAGTGTTGATTAAAGCTTAATTCTGCTACATGATTTCTTCTACATGGATGGGAGGAGAGGGAGAGGCATGGGGTGACAATCCTATGGAAGTGATACCACTGTGGTATACAAAATTATGAACTGAAAAGTTATTTTCAAATTTAGGCTATTTCTCCCAATAACTTTACTTTGACCTACCTGTGAGTTATGTTACATATAGCTTAATCTTTTTTTTTCAAAATAACATGACACCTTTGTTATATAGGTCAGTAATATCATTATCAATGGTCTCTTCTAGGGCTCATCTAGACTATGCTAAAGTGTCAAAAGAGGATATGCAAATTCCTGCAGAAGTGAAAGTAATCTGGATGCATTTTTTTTTGGCTACCCCCCCTTTTTCGTAAAGCCGTGTAAACCTCATTTTTTTAGGTTAACCGGCTTTTCGGAAAGGGGGGGGAGTTGCTGAAAAAAATGTGTCCTGACTACTTTTACTTTCAAAAGCTCTGCTTTCAAAAGTGAGATATGAAAATTCCCACCGAATTTTAGCGTAGTCTAGATGAGCCCTTAGCCTAGTGACTAGCTTCAGTATTATTAACATTTTTGAATGACTATTAAACATTTGCAGTTCCTTCCATTCTCCCATCTGAAATGAGTGTAGATCTTCAGTGCTTCTATGTTTCTCATGTACATTAGAGTAAAGATTACACCCTCTTATTCCTTTGAAATGTGACTTTGGAGAAAATTAATGAGTACAAACAGTCCCCAACTTATGCTCCGCACTTACGGACGGGGCTTTTCTCGCCCCGGAGCTCGCGGGCGGCGGGACCGCCCAGAGTGCAGCAGTCTTGCCACTGCATCGTCCGGGGCGAGAAAAGCTGCTCCGGGTCTCCCTGGTGTGCTGGGGGGGACTCCCAAGCACAGCGGGGAGACCCGAGCAAAGCCGCACAGGCGGCGGACCCCGCTGCCCTTGCTCCTTTGCCCCGGAGCAAAGCTGCACAGGTGGTGGGGTCCCCCGCCTCTGCGGCTTTGCTCCTGTCTCCCTGCTTTGCTGTGCAGCTTTGCTGTTCCTCCCTTCTGTCACCCTGTCTCTCCTGTCTCCCTGCTGTGCCTGTGCAGCTTTGCTCGGGTCTCCGTGCTGTGCTGGGGGGACGACTCCCTCAGCACATCAGGGAGACAGGAGCAAAGCCGCAGAGGCGGCGGGACCCCGCCGCCTGTGCGGCTTTGCTCTGCGTCTCCCTGGTCTGCTGGGGGGGGACGCAGCTAGTGCACACACCCCCAGCAGACCAGGCTTTTGTTGTGGACGCCTGGGGTAGAGCAGCTGGGGTGCTGCCGGGTTGTCCTGGGGGGACCTACTCGGCAGCGCCCCAGCTGTTCTGTCCCAGGCTCCAGATTCAGCCGCTGTTGAAACTGATCAGTGGCTGATTCCAGGAAGCCGGGGGCAGAGCAACTCTGCCTCGGGCTTCCTGTAGTCAGCCCCTGGTCAGTTTCAGCAGCAGCGGCTGAATCTGGAGCCAGTTCCGAGTTACGTACAAATTCAACTTAAGAACAAACCTATAGTCCCTATCTTGTACGTAACTCGGGGACTGCCTGTACTACAATCCTCTTTCCCACTTTTCTGCTTGTTCCCCTTTCTATCTGTGTGATTCAAATAACTTTCTTTGCTCCATCTTTTTCAAGATAACCTTTTTTTGGACCTAGTTATTACCATGGACTCGTGTCATAGGAGAAAGTCACAGCCTCAAGTTTACCCTACCTCACCTAATGGTCTCCTGTATAATGTACTGGGGTGCTAAAAAAAGGGATTCTGCTCCTGCCATTGACTCTAGCTGGCCCTCCCTTGAGGTGCAAGAGAATGGGTTGGTACTGGCACATTTCCTCTACCTTTTGGATATTTTTCAGAGACTAGGCAACATCTTAGTTATAATGCCAGCCACCGCAACTCCAAACTGCTCCTCTGCTATTGCTTCAAAAAAATGTCTCTGGCTTCAAAAGACTTAATTAAGCTCAGAGGTTTTAACCTAGTCGTTAATTGATACTTTTGTTGCCAGTTGTTTTAAGTAATTGATAAAATTAAATTACTTCTAGCGCTTCTTGGCAGGAAAAAATGTGCATGGCTTATTCTTCATATCAACAATAGCTCATTTGGAGCCCACTTGCAGGTACACTCATTTGTCCTTACAGACATTGAGGGTCCATATTACTTAAATAAAGTAACTCAACTATTAATATAGGTCTAATAGAAAAGATTTTTTGCAATGCTTTTTAAAAAGTAAGATCTACTGGAATACTTAACTTCCAGATTGTCTAGCTGACTTTATGAAAGACTTATTTGTTTTTTTCTTCTGACACTGTGGTGACTGATATCTGTGACTCTCTACCACACTAAAAATTATGATAGAGACATGTTCAGCAGATTTGGTTGGTAGGTGTCTATCACCTGTGTCTGAGTATTTACTTTAATGTGTTGAAGTAACGTCCCATGAAATCAGGGCTACATTTTAAATATTTCCATGGAGCCTCTGCCTAATAACCAAGTTGCCCCACAGAGAAGAGACAAGGAGGGAAGACTGAAGCATCACTACATATCAATTTTTGGGATTAATTTCTCCTCCAGTGAAAAGAGCAAAATTATTATGAGAAGATATAATAAACATATATATCTCTGCACTGATTTTGGTGCAACTGGTTCCTTTCTCTGAATCTCCGCCATATATCCACCTATAGGGTTTCTGATTTCAGAAATAAACAAGTTCCCAGATATAGAAGCTTATGCAGTTCATTCGGCCATATCAAAATTATACCTCCTAATTTTAGAAGCAGATTTCAAATTCTAAGCCAAGTCAAATGTGTCAGACCCTTCTCAGTGAACAGCAATTAAGATGAATGTGTATTAATTGGTGTGTCAGTTTGTATCCCTTCTGTCAAAAAGAATCTGTTACTCTAGGAATAGAAGACTGGTTTGACAGTAAAAGCTCAGGAGGATATGTTTATAACCAATTAATCTATTAAATCTTGTTTCATTTCACATGCAAATTTATATTTATATCACTCTCAGGTATCAGAAGAAGCAGGCAAGGTTTTTTGTTTAATGTTTTTCAAAGCAATGCAAGAAATAGTATTCATACAGGTTTTTCTCATGTATATTGTCAGCTTTTCATTTCAGAGCTCCTCATTTAAGGAAATATCAATTTTGAGGAGCCATTTGTTGTTTGCAATTTACTTTCTTTCAGTAATGAACATTCATATACAATGGTGGTATACAAGTCACACAATACTATCTTTGGCCCCTGATTCATGGACTGAAACATTTACTAATATGTGGAAGGAAATCAAGCAAGTTTTAAAATATCTGAATAAATATTTTCAATGTGAATCTTTGCAAACATATAATGGCACGTAGTTGCAAGATGACTTTGGCAAAAATTCACAGAACACACACAAAAAGGACCACAATTATTGCAAACATTTTTGCATTTTGGTTGAATTAATATTTGTCTGGCTCTGGTTCTGAGCATTTTGGGCTAGGCCGTGATTTTATTGTTTCACACATTAATAGGGAGGTCTCATTTTCTATCATTGCAGAGCTGGTTGAGCTCAGGCCTCAAAATTGCACTTGTGGTAAAAGAAGGCAGTTCTTCTATTCAGAAGTTCTGGATGATAAAATTTGCAGTAACACTTTACAGTAACTTAAAACTTTAGTTTTATTGGATTCATACCATCTTTAAAAATTAAGAATTATTTTGTAGTGTAACCTAATGAATTATTGGATTATGAATGTTTGCTTTCCTTTTACATGTGAATAGTGATCTCTGTCTTGTAGATGGGGAAAGTAAACGAGTAAAGCGTCTGTAAACGAGAAGACAGATTGAGCTAAGAGAGTACAACATTCAGGTATAATTATCTTATGACCTATATTCTGGCCTTACTTGAGTGAAGCATATTGGGATAAGGAAGAGAATATTGCTTTAGAAGTGTGAGTGGCCATCTGAAGGGGCCTGAACTAATCAGAACTATAGCATTCATTTCACAGCGGATGCTATAATACTTAAGTTGCTAATGATGGAAAATGTCACAATATAAACAGAATAGCTGGCATTCTCGCAGACAAGACTGTATGTGCCATAGCACCTAATGAGTCGACAGGACTTTGATAGCCGTACCGTACCTGTGAAAGCAACCATTTGGTCATATACTAAGAGAATAGTATGAAGATAATGTTCTGAAACACTGGGAAGGACAATGATTGTCCAGCATTTATCTGCATTTTTTTTTCTTGTTAGTCACTCAAATTAATTGTTGCAATTTTGGCAAAGGGTTTTAGTGAAACAGGATGTGCTCTGATTAAATTGTGAAGGGTCACATATTTGAACCGTCAATCTTTTTTCCAAGGAAATGGCTGAAAGATTAGCTAAAACAAGCTGACCTGAGAATACAAAAAAGGGATTATATGATCCAAACTAATTATTTAGTTAAAATGCATACTATCGTCATCATACGCCTTTACTGTAGTTCTAAGGCAACATAAATAGCGGTATCTAATAATTAGTTTAAATCGGGGTGAGCATATAGAAGTTGATTTCAACTTTCTAATTCTCTAATGTTCTGAATTCAGAACATTAAAATGCCTGGGTTGTCTCATGACACTTCTAGTTCTTGCTGGTTTTATCTGGACTGAAAATCTCAGCAGTTTATTGTAATATTTTTGTGCAGATAGCATTTGAAAAATAGAGTAAAATTGTCTTTGGCTCTTATCCAGTACTCAGATTGGTGCTTATTCAGGACCCTTCTGAATTAATATTTCTCTCTGAAGGATCAGAGACTTAATATGCTTGACCTTTAAGAAGAGTCTGAGTGTATGATTCAACTTCAATATATTCTCCTATGTTTTCAGCATAACTATCTGCTTACACGTTGCTGACTTTGTCCAATCATCCTTTTGTGTACAATCTCAAAATGAAATACTAGCAGCCTCAAACATGATACAGTGGTCAACCAGAACCCATTAAGGCATCATACAGAAGAGAGCACCAAGGGATGAGCTAGGCTAATACACTAGGGCTGGTAGGGATAGGGAAAAGAGACTATTGGGGAAAGAGGTGAGGATAGTTTGAGAGTGTGTCACTCTGTGGCATGTGCATACTGCTGCATTAATTGGCAGGGAATTGGTTGCTGTTGAAAGGAACAGCAAAGAAAAGGCCCCCAGAGAACCTGAACCATGTTGCCATGGGAATGCTGCCATTTTCTCTCATCCTCACTCTGCACAGGCTCTCAGAAACTTTAGGACTGGTCCATAGACTCCTAAAGTCAATTAGAGCCCTTTTATCATCTTCAGTGGGCTTCAATCAGGCCCATAGATGGGACTTGACTGTTGGTTTATTTCATGTCTATAACTTATTTATTTTGTGGCTGTATGACAGATCATTTTGAAAACCCTACACATGTTCATATGCTAGTACGCCTATGTAATGGGGCACACACATTTCTGGGCAAAGCAGGAGGTGTTAATAGGCTACTGAAGGCCAAATGAGTTCAGATGTAGAAATTTGAAATAAGAGGCATTTTTCTAGGAAAGGGATTAGCCTTGTATAGTTGGGAGGGATCAAGGAGAGAAAGAGAGAGAGAGATGGCTAGTTCCTAGGGCTATCAGATCTCCTGGAAACATGGGATAGGGTTGTGTTGTGTTGCTTCATACTTGGTTTGGGCTCCATTTCCCAGGAAGGAAAGAATTGTCTGTAACTGACTTAACCAGAGGCTCTGCAACTGAAGAGTTGGATTCAGGGTGGCACAGCACAAGAGTCTCTAGAAAACTGAATCTGAATGCCTGCTGCATTATGTTGCAAGGGAGTCATCCGCTTAGGTTGTGCCATCACAGCCTGCTCCAAATTACTGTGAGAAATTATTTCTTGAAATGTGAGTTTTCCAAGGGATCTGGAAATATCAGATTTTGAGTGTTATATTGAAACTCTTGAAAGCATGCGTTGATGTACAGCACAGCAGGCATTTATGGCCTGGTGGTGAGTATGTCTCACAATCTTACGGGGGAAGTCTTGGAGGCAAGCTGCTTCAGGGTATCAGAACACATTCCGGACTCCTGGGTGCCCATAGACTGCATGCCGCCTGCTCTGGTACTTTGTGGGGTGCACTTTACTGCTCCCAAGAAGTTCCATGGGGAGTTTGATCCTGTCTCTTCCTTTCCACATTTGAATCACCTTGCTCCCTGATGGAGTAGGCACAGAGGAGCCCTGTTTTTTATCCTAAGTCCAGAAACTTTAATTCTTTGCATCTTTTTCTCCAAACCTGGCACCTAGGCAAAGTGCAAGCAAAATTGGACCCCAAATCAGTAAGACTTGCTAAAACAACACCATTATATTCTAAATGGCAAAACATCTTTTTTCTGTATAGTAGGACTTTAGAAGTTATCAGTGTTATAAATTCATTTTGATCTAACATCCTGCAGACTCTACCACGTTTGCGAGAGGTAGAGCATAGCAGTCGTTCTTTTTACACTGGGCAATGGACAGGGGTTACTTAAATGATGAGTGGGGATATAACACCAAATGAATCTGAGCTGTCAGAAAAATGAGATGCTATAACTGCATCAGACATTTAAATGCCCCCAACAGGAATTCTATGAACAGCACTAAATGTCAGAGAGAATGTTGTGGAGAGCTGGGGAGATGTGATCAATATGTTTGAGCTTGTCAGTAGTCAGTTCATGGCATTTTGTACATGTTGCAGTTACAAAACAAGAGCATGAGGCAGTCCAATAAAGAATTACAGCAGTTTACAATCAAGTCTGAAGGCTAAGTGCACAGATCATTCAATCTCAGAAAGCTAAAAGCTCTCAGGAGGTCACCAATATCTCTAAAGCAGAGGAGGAAAAACTGATTAAAGCAAGAGTCAAAGATGTCTCTAATCAAAACTTCATACCTCTTGTTTGAAAAGCAATGGTAATCCATCAAAGTTCAAAATGATGGTGTTGGGATATAGCACTGCTTGGCAGAAAGGAATAATTTTGTGTAGGTAAAACAACTGGCATTAAGCACAGTTCTACCAGACCAAAGAATGTCAGCCTACATTTTAGGTGGTGCTCTATTTAATGACACTTTAAAAAAAATCAAGTTAAACAACTCTGCATTTGCTTTAAAAAATGTCTACTAGTAATCACTGAAAGGCACATGTAACCGAGGGACTAGCTCACTGACAGAAATGTTTCAGAAACCATTGAATATTTTCTTTGTGTGGGATTGTTAATGTCAGATTCAGCTATTAAAGCCTATATCCTATTGGTAAACCTTACATCCCTCCAAACAAGGACAACTTAATCATTTAGCACAAATAAGAATTACAAAAGCCAAAAACTCAAAGCCATAGTTATGCAGTATAGTTTGTGAGCAAGACAGAAAGTCATTGTTTTCACTGAAGGAGTATGAAGAGCAAACAAATTAATAAAAACTGAAGTAATTTAATCAAGAATTCCTCATGGGCTAAAAAAATCAAATTGTTTATACAAACCGTGTGTGTCTCACTTGAATATATTAACGTTCTTGCCATCAGAAACTTTTCCTATGAGAAAAATTGCTGTGAGAATACCAGGTAAAAACAAAATACATATTTAAAGGATTTGGACCAATATTAATAGGATTTTCTTCCAATTTCCGTAATTAAATCATTGACAATGGCCAACTGTTTATAAAAAGGGAGCTCTGGCATTGAAATATACTTAAAACAATATTTATGAAGCTACTGTTGCAATTAGGCCACAATTTTGTGATGAGAATTGTTGAATTAGACACTTGCTCTCACACAAAACCCCACTGTCTCCTTAGGACCACAGACATCAATTACCATTGACCTGATTTTGGGGATCAATGTTACTTTTCAATTTTGTTCTTTATCTGCCTACTTGTTACAAATGCTTGTGTGTTGAATAGAAGTTGCCTCCTAATTCTAATTATGAAATTATAGTCTTGTAATTATAATTGTTTACCACGAATATGACCACAAAGTCATATGTTCTACATTACAGCTTCACTTCATATTACACAATCAGGAAAGGATGTGAACAAAAGACAAGTCATACTAAGAAAATCATAGATAATTGCATAAAGGAGATATAAAGTATAATTAAAGGAGTTGTGCATTCTTTTTTCCAACAACTATGAAAACCTCCCTTTTAGAGCAAGCATAAGGAATATAGGTCTCTAACTTCCTTAGGATCTATTGCTTTCCTGGACCTCAAAAGTGGTTCTACTTTCTCTCTTTTGGCATCAAGTGGAACTTCTATAGTAGCAATTCCCCAACATGTTACCAGGGAATTCCTGTTGCATTTGTCAAATCTACAAGACACTTCTGCCTAATGGTATGGGAGGATCTGGATGGAGCAGGGTAGTGCAGTTGGACCCAGTTATGGTTTGGGACTGTTGTTCCTGTTGCAACTACGTTAGTGCATCTGAGTTATGATGGACTGTATCTTTTAAGGGCTGAGAAAATCTGGGGAGGGGCCTTTTTATGCACGGCCAAGTGAAGCCAGACACAAACTACAGCAATACTCTTAACAGCATTTTAAGATCTGAATGACCACTTAACAGAACATCTGCTAGTTTAGCATCTCTTTGATTCCCTTTTCCACTAGGTTGGTACAAATAAGCCCTCAAAGCTGGAATTGGTTGCTGTAATGATACTACTAAAATAAGCAAGAGAATTCATGGTTATATTTTGAAAGGTTACCTTAAGATGCATAGAAGCCAGTCCAAGGAAGTTCTACATCTTCTCAGTTTGAAATACATCGTGAATTGAAGATGATTAGCACTTCATAGAAGGTGCTTGGCTTTCCATAACTTAAAAAGGTGCAATTTAGAAACAGTAAGGCAAAATCTAAACCAAAACTCAAACTAACAGAAAGATTGCAGTCCTGTCTGACCATGTTTGAAATTGCCACAAAAGCTCTTGCTTTATTAAAAATATGCACATAATAAATAAATGATGCAGAAAAAAGGCACAAGTATTGAATGAGACTAGGAAGGCTCTCTTCTAACTAATAACAGGTTTTAATAGCCTTTTTCAGCTTGCCAAAGCTGCTGTGCATCCTTGGATAATGCCAAGATTTCAACTTTAATTTGCTTTTTAGTTGCTAGCAATTCAACGAATTAAGCTGTCACTTTCTATTATAAAATCTAAATTAGGTGGTTAATAATCACCTTTACAATAATAAAAGAGGAAATTGTCAGTCATTTGGTACCGAACAGTATAATATGATTTATGGAAGCTCTATTCAAATGCTTCCTAAAGTGCATGGATGAGTTTTTATTTGTTACTGATGTTGTGCTCTGTCCAGGTCTTTTAACATACAGAAACAAGTGTAATTGACGCATTAGAACTGAGCAAAATCAAAAAGACCAATGGAACACTTCCTGTTGTGCCTGGCTGAGTTGAGAATGCTGTTGATTTTCTCTGCATAGATTTAGGCAGAATCATCCATTATAACACTGCTCACAGGAGTAGCTGACACCATCAGGCAACTCTGGCAACCTAAGAAAACTGGTCCAATGGTTTAGAAGAACTGAAACTTTTTCATGGGATGGTCAGAGATGAGGCTGATTTTTCTCCCTCCTCTCACATTTCCACTTTAGAAGATGCTAGCAAGAAAAAGAAAATCTCCTTTAGCCAGAAGAAGGAGATGGGGGGGGGAGGAGGGAGAAGGGGATTTTAATAGCACACAAATTCTAGACAATCTTCTGCTTTTGATGTGTTGATGGCAATGAGAATTGCATGTATGGATCAAAGGTGGTGTATGACCTTTATACACTTAATGGTTAAACAAAGTGGAGGGGAATATTACACAAAAAAATATCATGAGGAGAAATATTGGTTTGCAGCCTGTACTCTATATGAGTCATTTTTTTAGAATACAGGATATTGCTGATCAGCACAAAGAGTTGTTATTGGCAAAGACCTGGGCTAAACCACACACACTTTCTCGGGTGCTGTTTTCATTATTTTGTCCTCCCGTTATTTTAGCAAAATATAATTAAGAATTGTTTAATTCTGCCACACACTCAGACAGCTGTGACAAATTGGCCACTTCTAATCACTTTGCACAAAATGGGTAAGTTCAATAAATACAGCTGCATTATATTTCATATTAACTCTCAGATGTAACATGGTAATTTTAAAAGATGAATTGAAAGGTCAAGGACTTTGGAAACAATAGTTATTCCTAATGTTTGCAGAGATATAGCTGATGTTTTATTTCCTTACTGCCAGAATGAAATATTTAGATCAAGTTTTTGATCAGTGTCCATAAAGTAACAAATATATCACCTAACTAAAACTTCAGTGTGTTAGTAAAATTCATCCTGTATCACGTTAAAGAAAAAGATAGTGTATTTAGAATGTTGAGTACAGTAGATACAGGTCAACTAGAGGAGAAGGGCAGCATGAGTAAATCTGTTTTTCAATGGGCCAGTGCCACTTTGTATTTGTGCGGTATTTTCATTGTATTAAAGAATTCCGTAAAATAAAAAGGGAATGTGATAGTACTGAGATTAAGTTGGCAGAGCACATACAATTCTTGGCATTTCCTAAACTGAATGCTTGTTTTCATATCCTTACTATTTTATGAGTCCTAGTTTTTAAAACGTATTCCATTTTTTAAATTTTAATTATATTTCTTTGAATCTTTCATGGAATTCTCTCAAAGTGATTTGCCGTCAGTTAACTGACACAAAACCCCTGAGAGGTACAGAAGTTGTTATGGTGTTCATAAAACTGCTTCCAACTCCTTAGAGGTGAATGAAAGGAATATAAAGAAGACAAAGATATAAATGATCAGTACAAACTATCATCTTTGTGCAGGTAGATAGAAAAGAAGAAGCATCTGTAAAAAGCTTATCAATAACTCATTACAGTAGTTAATTAACTGAGTTGACTTAGACAGTGCTGGCCCATGAGATCTGATCATTACTTAATCTTCTGCTGATCACTTTGGGTTTTCAGTGTTTATTAACGTTATTCGTGTAATCTATTTTTAGCTTATTTGGGCATAGTCTTTATTATAAAAACACTAATCATGTTTTCAAATACGAATCGATCACACAAGGCACAGTGCAAGTAAAACAAAAACAAAATTCTACTTGAAACTAGAAATGTTTTCTGAGGGTACATCTACCCTGCACCATTATTTTGAGATAACTAGTGTTATTTCAAAATAACAATGAGAGCATCTACAAAGCCATTCCCTTATTTTGAAATAATTTCACAATAATGGATGGCTATTCTGAAATCTGTAAACCTCATTCTATGAGGAATAACACCTATTCTGAAATAACTATTTCGAAATAAGTTGTGTGTAGACGCTCCACTCCTGCTATTTCAATATAGCCCCACACCAGGGCAATTCTAAATTATTCCTCCCCAGTGCCTCCTGGAGCTCTAAATCAAAATTGCGTATCTACATTAGGGAAGCCTGCTTCAGACTAATGTTGAGGCTTCCCTGCAGTGTAGACGTGCTATTTCGAAATAAGCTATTTTGGAGTAACTATTCCAGAATAGCTTATTTCGAAGTAAGTGTGCAGTGTAGACGTACCCTGAGATAATATTAGAGACTAAAACACAGCATGGTATCCAATGGTATCTTTCAAAAGCTTCTGCTTGAATTATTTTAATATTTATGGTTAGAGTGCCAGGTCGCTCCCTTGCCAAATCCTATAGAAGACATTTAGAATAATAAATACAAATGATGACTCATAGACTCATAGACTTTAAGGTCAGAAGGGACCATTATGATCATCTAGTCTGACCCCCTGCACAGTGCAGGCCACAGAATCTCGCCCACCCCTCTTAGAATAATCCTCTCACCTATGTCTCAGATATTGAAGCCTTTCAATACTTTGAAGGCCCCAACATGCAGAGAGTCCTTCAGCTGTGATCTGTGCCCAATGCTACAGAGGAAGGCGAAAAACTTCCAGGGCCTCTGCCAATCTACCCTGGAGGAAAATTCCTTCCTGACCCCAAATATGGCAATCAGCTAAACCCTGAGCATGTGGGCAAGACTCACCAGCCAGACACCCAGAAAGTTCCCTATAGCAACTCCTATCATCCCTCCATTGACCTATTTCCAACTGGAAATGAATGGTCAATTAGTTACCAAGATCATGTTATTTCATCCAACCATCCCCTTATCATAGAATCAGAACTGGAAGAGAACTCAGAAGGTCGTCAAGTCCAGCCCTCCGCTCTAGGCAGGACCAATCCCATCTAAATCAACCCGGCCAGGGCTTTGTCAAGCCGAGACTTAAACACCTCTAGGGATGGAGACTCCACTACTTCCCTAGGTAACCCATTCCAATGCTTCACTACCCTCCTAGTAAAATAGTTTTTCCTAATATCCAATCTGGACCTCTCCCACCACAACTTGAGACCATTGCTCCTTGTTCTGCCATCTGTCACTACTGAGAACAGCCTCTCTCCATCCTCTTTGGAACCTCCCTTCAGGAAGTTGAAGGCTGCTATCAAGTCCCCCCTCACTCTTCGCTTCTGCAGACTAAACAGACCCAAGTCCCTCAGCCTCTCCTCATAGGTCATATGCTCCAGACCCCTAATCATTTTGGTTGCCCTCCACTGGACCCTCTCCAATGCGTCCGCATCCTTTTTGTAGTGGGGGGCCCAGAACTGGACACAGTACTCCAGATGTGGCCTCACCAAAGCCGAATAAAGGGGAATAATGACATCTCTGGATCTGCTGGCAATGCTCCTCTTAATGCATCCTAATATGCCATTAGCCTTCTTGGCTACAAGGGCACACTGTTGACTCATATCTAGCTTCTCATCCACTGTAACCCCCAGGTCCTTTTCTGCAGAACTACTACTTAACTGGTTGGTCCCCAGCCTGTAACTATGATATTTAAATCCCGGGCTTCATTTGCAACTCCGCTTGCCCTCATTACCCTACCTAGCTCAAACTAACAAGCTAGTGTAGACGTACCCTAAAATACCAAGGTGCTTTTAACTCCCCTCCCCCCCGACAACACTGTAATACAGTTGGTTCCTTGCTTCTAATTAAAAACACAGCTGAAAGCCTAGGAATATTGGAAACCGTGGCTTTACTCAGGATTTCTAGAGCTTCCAGTCTCTTAGCTTTGTAGTGGTCCACTAGGGAGGCTGCCAAAGAGGTGAACAATTTGGCAGAAAAGCAGATGGGCTTCCCAGGAACATTCTTGAGATATATTTCAATTTAATCTATTTGGTATTTTCCAGTGGGAAAAGCGTTCCTTTGGAAAATGTCCAAACAACTCCAGCAGTGAGTTAGCCCATGTTGGTTGAATTTCTTTTGCTAGTTCTTAGTTCTGCAAGAACAAATTCTTCTCCGCACATGATAATGAAGTCCAGGATCTCCTATATGCTGGTGCTTGTCTGCGACCCTGAGAACTCATGCAGCTCATGGAACTTGAATTCATGGTCTGGTGTGCTGCCTGCTCTGAGGTCTGCTCACCACTCTGGACACTTAGGCTACGTCTACACTGGCCCCTTTTCCGGAAGGGGCATGTAAATTTCACCAGTCGTCGTAGGGGAATCCGCGGGGGATTTAAATATCCCTCGCGGCATTTAAATAAAAATGTCCGCACTTTTTTCCGGCTTTTAAAAAAGCCGGAAAAGAGCGTCTAGACTGGCCCCAATCCTCCGGAAAAAGTGCCCTTTGAAGTAGGAATAAGATCCTCCGGAAAAGGGCACTTTTTCCGGAGGATCGGGGCCAGTCTAGATGCTCTTTTCCGGCTTTTTTAAAAGCTGGAAAAAAGCGGCGGACATTTTTATTTAAATGCCGCGGGGGATATTTAAATCCCCCGCGGATTTCCCTACGACGACTGGTGAAATTTACATGCCCCTTCCGGAAAAAGGGCCAGTGTAGACGTAGCCTTAAATTTTCCTGGGGCTTTTTCTGTTCACCTGGAGAGCAGTAGAGTTGAAAGTCCTGGTCAGACCAGTCATTGTAGGGTACTGTGGGACACCACCTGATGGTGAAGAACATTGACTGTCACAGCACTGCTTTTCCACTACTGGAAAGTCGACCATGTAAGATTGAATTTAGTGATTACTCCTTGTGAAAGCTGTAGTTCAGAAATGGACTTTAATGACACTTTAGGTTGATGGAGTTGGCGTAGTATTGTGGACTCATTGTTTAGAAAATCAACCTATTGTGGCTAAGTTTGACCTAAACTCCCAGTGTAGATTAGGCCTTAGAGTTTCAACAGCACTCAGGGGAGCCAACAGCCTGTTTGTGCCCCATGTCAAGGTGGAGGGGATCCTCAGGTGAGGCCTCAGGTGGAAGGGGCAGTGTCAAGGGTAGCCAGCTCTCTGTGCAATATGGAGCACTCCACACCCCTCATAGATCTCAGAGCCACCCAGAGTGCACAGCACAGTGCTCGAGGGGTGATTTAAAGGGCCAGGGACTAGGTCCCATTGAATCGCCAGGCCCCCAGGGCAATTGTCCATCCCACTCTGTCCTCCATTTTGGCAGGCCTGCTAGCACCAATCACCATAATATTTAAGTACATCATAGAAGATCAGACATTCATAGTGATGTTCACAGCGAACTCTCTTGAACTGTCTACTACTCTTCAGTGCCTTACAGAAATTGAGCTTTGACGAACCTTCACAATGGACAATCTGGAAAGCGGTATTTCATAATATTTCAAATTGCTATGACATATAAGGAAACTGAAGCTATGTGGATGGGCTTTTTAATTTATGCTATGGGAAAGAAAACAGAGCATATTATTGAATCATTTGACTTTATGAAAACTGTCACAAAGATGATTTTGAGACGATTCCAGCTATATTGGATGAATATCTTCTATCACAGAGAAATGTAGTTTGTAAAAACTTTTTACCTGAGATTTCAAGTAGAAGAAAAATTTTCTTTAAGAGCCCTGGATGCATTAGCTGAAAATTGCAATCCCTGAAAAATCACAGAACATGAAAATACCAGAGGCAGACAGGTTATGGGTTAACAGAAAAAAATCTTTCACAGCAGCTGCAATTAAAAAACAGAATAACCCTAACCACATCTTATATAGATAGAAAAATGCTATCTGTATAAAAAACCCTAGCCACAGAGTATAAAAATCAGAGTAACACTAGCCACATCTTTTACAGATAGCAAAACTTCTTATACAGATAGCAAGTTGCTTCTCTGTTTTGTTCTGTGTTTTTGTTGCAAAAGCAACTCGAAAAACCTGAAACTAGCTTAGAAGCTGTAAACCACAGGAAGATTAAAAGTTAGTATTGAGGAGATTAAAGGTTAAGGTGGGCGGGGGGGGGGGGAGCATTGTTTATGTTGTGTGGGAGGTTGTGTTTTTTTTTAATAAGTTGCTAGGTATGTTCCTGGGAAAAAAATTGGTAGTAGCAGACTGTCATGATGCAAAGCATCAAACTCAGCAGTCCAGGAGGTCAGAGATGACATAGAGGACTGTTGTCAAAAAAGAGAATTTTGCTAGCTACAAAAAAGGAACCTTGACATTCAACTTTAATCAGTTCTATAGTGCATGTACATAACATACCTTAGATAAGCTAATTTCAGTACTTGACAGATAATTTAAGGACCTTATTGTAGACAATTTCTGCTGTATCTCTGAGAAGAATATTCTGTAATCAGTTCATATTTGATTCAGAAGCCTGGCCTTTAGCTGGCTGCCTGACTGATGGGAAGAGCCAGCACACCAACTTCTGAAGCCAGCAACAGCTGAAGTTGGGTGGCTGATCAATGCATTTGCCTATGTCTGTGTGAGATCGCAGTCCGAGCTTGTTTCCAGTCCGATTCCTGCCTTGTCTTATTCCAGATAACCCAGCTGTGACTCTGATTTTGCTCTAACCACTAGGCACAAGAACCCATGTCCTAATATCTCTATTTGAGCAGCCAAGTCCTGCTAACAATAAGGGAGCTAGCGCTGACAAGGTGAGCATTGATCCCACAAAAGCTAATCACTCTGACAGATATAGTGAGAATGCTATTTACATTGCAGGTCCAGGTTACCAAATTTCAGGCACATAAAGTGATCCTACAAGTTCAAGCCCAGGCACACCTGCCTGACAAATTCAGTGGCGATCACAACAGTTGTAAGTTCCAGTCTGTACTTCTGCTATGCCTGCAGTTTTACCTCACTGGCTAAACCAGAGTGGGGCTGGTTATCAGACTGCTTTCCAGGGTTACCCTGAATTGGGCCTCTCCATTTCTGGAAAAATCAAGCAGACTTCTGAGACAATTTGAGAACTTTGACCTATGATGATGATCTTTGATGACTTGAATCACACGTACAGTTGAAGCTATGCATCAGGAGTTACAGCAGGAACACCAGCCAGGTGCTAAATATAATATAATACGAATATAATAAACTTTGCATCAAGCTGTCATTCTAAGGTCCAGTCTGTGCCTTGGTCAAGAAAATAGACTAAAGTTCTCCTTTCCCCAGTGATCTGTCAATGCCCTGGTGATGGCCAGTCAGCATCCAACACCTCTTAAATTCTCTTTTCAGCTTTGAAATCCTGCAGTGCCTAACACCAACTTAGAGATTCTATGTCCTGGAGTTTGCTGAACACACAAGATCACCGCCCAGCACAAGGAGTCAAGTGAGTGGGTGGAGTCTATAGATTGATCACTCCTTTTTGTCTGGACCAGTCACCTACCAAATGGCTCTCCTAGAGGTAACTATCCTTCAGGGCTATAGAGAAATCCCCTAATTTGAGCTAATTTGTGTGTCACATTCAGTTGTTCTTGGTGTGACCTGGCTTGTCACCCTTGGCACAAGAGGTGAATTTATTCCTTGCCCTTCTACTTAAATCAGGGGTGGAGAACCTTTTTGGAGTCAGGGGCTGCTGATCCACAGAAAAATCCATCCGGGGCAACACACAACTAAGAAGAAATAAAAAAAACCCACAACAACAAAAACCTACAAACAATTCTTCATTACAGTAGAGCAGCGGGTGAAGGAGGGGGGCTCCCCAATGATGTAGGGAGTGTGGACTGAACTTCAGGGGCTGGGATCCTGAGGTTCCCCATCCCAACCTAAACTATATTCATATTATATTAGTTTTATTTGGGGGTGCTGTTTTATAATAATAAAAAAGCATTTGCTTATGCTTGGTGGAATAAGACTGCTAAACATTCATTATGTTGACCTGAGATCACTTTTTCCTAATAATATCTATGTAAAAGCTACTATGGTGGATTTTTTTTTAGTGATATCCAGCAGAGAGCTGGTATTTAATTCATAAAAATTATGCCACCAGTTTTATGTCAAATAAAGTCTATGGGTTTTCCCCCTTCATCGTAGGTATGGAAAGTGGGTTGAATAAATACTGAAATGAAATACATTAGTTGCCAAGAAACATTTCTTTTCTCATTCACTGAAAGTGGACCTCTCCAATCATACTTTGAGAAACTGAGAGGAAATGTAGTGACAGTTTAATTTGAAAAAGCTGTTATGCTTCTCTTGGTAACACAATTGGACACTATTTGAACCGGGGAACGTTAGGAAGCTTAAGTCTGGCAGTTATGTAAATTGGCTAAAACCAGAAGGCATTAGCATCATGGATTTCACATCTATAAGCATTTTCTGTAGCCATGTCTGCTTTCGTAATAATGTTTTTAAATCATAATTACAATCTGTAATTCACAGTGAGCTTCAGTAATGAAATAGAATGGTAGGGTTGTTTTTTTTTATTTGGGTCAATTTTCAGTTACTGCAAATTCTAATTGTTGTTCAATAGGAAGGTCACACTTTATCTACAAAACTGCACAGTTTTGAAGATTATCAAAACCTATTTGATGTATAAGCTGTGATGTGAATCTCATAACTTGTGCTGGTCAAAACTCAGAATTTCTATTCCATGAATTCTAGTCATTTCAGATTTTGCTTAATTCCATTTGGAATAAAAAGAAATCAGTGTTTTTCAAAATAATTTTTTAAATCTTGGTTTGGTCAAATGCAGAGAGACTCATAAAAAACCTTGAATATCTTTGACATTCTTTAATTACAGGTTACTCACACTGGATTGAATACTGGCATTAAGGATTAGTCCAAGCTATACAATTCCGATCTGGTTTTCAAATATCCCAAACTTCAGAACAATTTGATCTTGTGATTTGGTGCATTCTGTGATCAATAAAGGACTGAATAATGAAATTCAGACTTGGATCTGGAAATGAATTCTCATCAAATGCATTGAAGTGTAAACTTCGAAGATACAGGGTTTGTAAAAATATATACCAGTGCTGAGTGCTTTTGCATGTAAACCAGTGTTTAATGGAGCATGTCTCTGCATCATTGAGTCTTGGGTAAGCAGATGGGAAGGATGCTAAATCTGGGAAGGATCAACGATTACCTTGTTGTTTTAAAATTACTTAACTGTACTTCCATTAATAAGCATGTGTGCATTTTTCATCCATTTTGAAAATATTTTACTTCCAAACTTAAGTCTACAGACACTATGCACTCTTCGTGAAATAAGCCGATTTGCACAGAACACTGGTGGTTGACAGGTCTTCTTGAACCTGAAACCTTTGGGCTAAACCCATGATTCTACCCCAAGAAATAAAAGCCAAATGCCTATTAGTTTATGTACAGGCAGTCCCCGGGTTACGTACAAGATAGGGACTATAGGTTTGTTTTTAAGTTAAATCTGTATGTAAGTCGGAACTGGCATCCAGATTCAGCCGCTGCTGAAACTGATCAGTTTCAACAGTGGCTGAATCTGGATGCCAGTTCTGACTTACATACAGATTCAACTTAAGAACCCCAGGCATCCCCAAGTCAGCCGCTGCTGAAACTGATCAGCAGCTGATTCCAGGAAGCCCCAGGCAGGGGCTTCCTGTAGTCAGCCACTGGTCAGTTTCAGCAGCGGCTGACTTGGGGATGCCTGGGGCAGAGCAACTGAGGTGCTGCTGGGTTGGTCCAGTAGCGCTGCCGCTGGACCAACCCAGCAGCACCCAAGCTGCTCTGCCCCAGGCGCCCTGATTCAGCCACTGCTGAAACTGACCAGCAGTGGCTGAATCAGGACTCCTGGGGCAGAGCAGCTGGGGTGCTGCCGGGTTGGTCCCTTAGCGCCCAGAGCGGCACTATGGGACCAACCGGCAGTGCCCCAGCTGCTGTATCACAGGCGCCCGGAGCAAAGCCGCGGAGCACGGGGGCAGCGGGACAGCCCAGATGCGCCGTGGCTGTCCTGCTGCCCTCGGGCTCCGCGGCTTTGCTCTGCTTTGCTCCCCATCCCCCTGGCAGGGCTTTGCTCTGCTTTGCTCCCCGTTCCCCCTGGCAGGGAGCAAAGCAGAGCACAGCCGCGGGCGGCGGGCAGCCCAGACGTGTCTGGGCTGCCCGCTGCCCGCGTGTTCCGCCGCTTTGCTCCCCGTCCCTCTGGTCTTCTGGAGACCAGGGAGAGGGCCCCGTTCATAAGTGCGGATCCGACATAAGTCATAGAATCATAGAATCATAGAATAATAGGACTGGAAGGGACCTCGAGAGGTCATCGAGTCCAGCCCCCCGCCCTCAAGGCAGGATCAAGCTCCGTCTACACCATCCCTGACAGATGTCTGTCTAACCTGTTCTTAAATATCTCCAGAGAGGGAGATTCCACCACCTCCCTTGGCAATTTATTCCAATATTTGACCACCCTGACAGTTAGGAATTTTTTCCTAATGTCCAATCTAAACCTCCCCTGCTGCACTTTAAGCCCATTACTCCTTGTCCTGTCCTCAGAAACCAAGAGGAACACATTTTCTCCTTCCTCCTTGTGACACCCTTTTAGATATTTGAAAACCGCTATCATGTCCCCCCTTAATCTTCTTTTTTCCAAACTAAACAAGCCCAGTTCATGAAGCCTGGCTTCATAGGTCATGTTCTCTAAACCTTTAATCATTCTTGTCGCTCTTCTCTGTACCCTTTCCAATTTCTCCACATCTTTCTTGAAATGTGGCACCCAGAACTGGACACAGTACTCCAGCTGAGGCCTAACTAGTGCAGAGTAGAGTGGCAGAATGACTTCACGAGTTTTGCTTACAACACACCTGTTGATACAACCTAGAATCATATTTGCTTTTTTTGCAACAGCATCACACTGTTGGCTCATATTCAACTTGTGGTCCACTATGACCCCTAGATCCCTTTCCGCCATGCTCCTTCCTAGACAGTCGCTTCCCATCTTGTATGTATGGAACTGATTGTTCCTTCCTAAGTGGAGCACTTTGCATTTCTCTTTATTAAACCTCATCCTCTGACCATTTCTCTAACTTGCTAAGGTCATTTTGAATTATGTCCCTATCCTCCAAAGAAGTTGCAACCCCACCCAGTTTGGTATCATCTGCAAACTTACATCTGCAAAGTCAGACCCGCGTAACTCGTGGACTGCCTGTAGTGGAGAAGACTTCGCTCTCTCTCCAGGGTCTCTGTCTCTGGGTTACATAATTTCCCCCCATTTGAGAAAGTAAGTCCTGGCCATCATAGATCTCTCAGCTGCTCATCCCAGATGAGCCCTCATCTGCCATGCCAACAGACTCTGGTTGTCAGGAGGCAGGATTGATGCTGGTAACTTTTGGGCTAAAGTCATTAGTGGGCAACCAATGTGGTCCATGTGTTGCCCATCAGGATTCTACGAGTGGCTCACATGACCTTTTATTTATCATTGTCCATGTGTAGCGTTTCCATCTGCTTAGCTTTTTCCTACCAGTATTACTCAAGTGACACCCATGTAAAGCAAAGGCATGTGAAGCGAAGTGTGTGCTGCTTGCAGATTACATGGACTGTGAGAGCCATGTGCTCTCTTTGAATCCAAACTACTATTGTTCAACTGGTATCCTCCAAATTCTTGGCATGCAGTTAGTAAAACTCCCCTGTTCTGGGAAACTGTTATGGCTATGACCATCTTGCAGCCCACTGGGATGGAGGGCTACTCATGTGGCCCACTCACTAGTCTAAGTTACACATCACTAGGCTAAAGCCATGAGATTCTATTCCCATGTTCATATATCATGCACAAGTAATCTCAATTTTGGCACAACTACAAAATGAATTGAATGTTGATTATACTGCTCCTGTTGTGATGTTGGCCAATTAAAACACTACTGCTAGAAAAGCTTTTGAGGGTCCATACATTCAGTGAATTTGCCTAGTGGAGACCAGGTGGGTGCCTGCTTGATGCTTTACCCTCTTGGCTCCTCTACTATTAGCTAAGGCTGTAGAGCAGACTTCACTCTCCCTCCAGGGATCTCAGTATCTGGGTTACATTGGGACCTATGTGGTAGGATTTCAGGACCTGGCTGCTCTGCAGTCTAATGTCCTGCAACCACTGTTCCAGCTCTGGGGATGAGTAGAAATGGCAAAACTCAGCACCAGTGGCGTGGGCTACCAACTCTGTATAAACTGCCAATTGTGGAGCTAAACCTCTGCCTGCTCCAACATTTGCCTTCCAGATTAGGCTATAACTGAGCCCCATTTATAGTTCACATGCATTGAGGGCCTTGAACTGATTCAGGGGTCTGTGGGATGTGTATGAGGGTGCACTCAGCTCTGAAGTCAGTGCTGCTTCCAGCTGCAGCAGCAGAGAAGAAACGGTGGCAATACCTTGCTACCCTTATTCCTGCATAATATGTGATCTCTGCCCTGGGAAGGGTGACTACAGAAGACTACATCAAATTCTGGAGAAGCTATTGCTCCCCTAGCATTACCCTGAGTGTTTCTGGGGTGTCTTTAAATACAAAATTAATTTTTAAAAGCTGAAGAAATCTTATTTTCCCCCCTTCCACCAATTCTTGCCATCACATAGCAACTGTGTAAAAATGGAGTCAACACAATATGCTTAAAAATATATATTCACAGTATGCAGTAATTATACTTTTTGTTGTCATATGTTTTTAGATAAATTGTTTCCATTTTGATCACAATACACCTTGTTTATTTTTCACATCTACACCTTGCAATTACCTAGGTCTTTGTTCACTAAGAAGTCAAAAGTACTGCATGTCTTGCTGAAATGCGAACCAGGAGTTCAGGTTCTTTGTGCTCAGTCCAAAAAATCTCTCTGTCTTGGCCACATACTGGGCTTCATGTGGAGCATAAAATCACACAGTTCCCTTTGATACTGAGGGTGACAAACAGTGATTATGTACAGTACTATTGATTTAAATGAGCAGGCTAAGAATATAGTAATGTCAGTACAAGAGGACACTCTCAAAGTTATGCTGTCAACACTCTCCCAGCATGCCTTCCCAATAAAGAGGAAAAAAATATTTCTTATTTTCTTGATAGTTGTTGGCACTCTGTCCAAAAGCTATTCCAGCCTTACACCTACTAGGACCCTAAATGCACAAAGTGACCCATGTGGAGATCCACTAAAATCAGGCTCCAACAGCACCTTAGAAGGGCACAGTAGTCACCCATGTGGATCAATTTTCAGGATCAGAATCTGTGGTCACAATCTGGCCTATAAAATTCTTAGATTTATTTACACTCTAACTCAGTGTAGAAAATGATGCATGTTCTGTGATCAGAACTTCACTAGCTGGGTGAAGATGAGGGGGGAAATCAGATTGATGAGGAATGTGCATGATTTTAGCAGACAGAAAAAGACAATACTTTTGTGAAAGGTCTGTTTGGCCACATACCTATTTAACATTGAGTGCTGGCAAGTGGCTATTACTAAACAACAAATAGTAATTACTGCCATTGGACGTTACCACAGTGCCCCCCTTTGCCTGTCCTACTCACATAATAGAAAACAATAGCACAGTAAAATACTAATATTGCAATGCTGGAAGCTTGATAGAGTAAAACTGATGATAGTGCAATAAATGCAGATTTTTTTCAGTGGCATCCACAGAGGTGCAGTCTGTATTAACAGGTGAAATTCAACTGAAATGTAAACAATTTCTGATTTCTCATTCATGGGCACTTTGATGTGAGACTATACTCTGAAAAAGTGATTTTTATAAAACAGTAGCTTCATAGGGCTCCATCTTTTTTGTTCAGTGATTTCTCTGAGTCTTCTTCAATTTATAACTACGTTTTTTCCATCTGCCATTGTTGCATTGGATGTGAGATCCAAGCTAAGTTCTTTCTAGTTTCCACATCATCACTAATAAAAGTTCTGCAAGGAACTGAGAGTATGTCTACACTAGCCCCCAGTTCTATCTAGGTAGGCTAATGAGGGTGATCAAAATTGCAAATGAAACGTGGGATTTAAATTCGAGATTTAAATAAAATTATCTGGTATTACTCCTGCCATGAGATTTACCAGCTAATTCGATCAGGGCTTTAATTTGAATCCCATTTCACTGCCACGTGTAGACGCGGGCAGTTACTTCGAGCTAGTCAATCTCTAAAATGACGACCGGCTGGGAACATGCTTAATGAAGCGCGGGATATTTAAATCCTGCACTTCATTTGCAATTTTGGTCGCCCTCATTAGCCTCCTTAGATCGAACTAGGGGGCTAGTGTAGACATACCCTTAGTGAACAATCCATTCTGATCCTTCTTCCATTACCTTTTATCTCACCTGTTCTGAGAGAGGGAGTTAATAGGTTAAAAAATGCCTGGGCAGCACGAACTACTGGAATAGGACCAAAAGAAGCTCTACTTAATCACTGCAAGTGTATAGCATTAGGCTAAATGTTTGGAGCCCTTGGGTACACTTTTGCACTGTATATTATATGTAACTCAGATTTTCCAAAATGGGTATCTAAAGTAGAAGTCTTCTTACAATGGTACGCTTTCATTACATCTGGAAAAGGATGTCTGAATGTGGATTTGGATCTACTCTATGCATCCATTCTTGAAAATCTTGGTCAACTATATTAAACTTTGAAAACCTTTAAAAAATGCTTTATGAAGAACAGAAAGTCTGCTGTGTTTATCAAACTATATGAAGTTGATGGTGTTTATGTGAAAAGCAAAGGCAACATTGCAATGTCTTTATTATAGAACTGACATTAACAGGCTACATGTAACAATCTGTCATCATTAAAAGAGGAGGCATAATTTAGAAGGGCAAACATTTTCTAAATTTGTCTCTGTAATCAACTGAAGTCTCTCCCCTGCTCATCCCCACACATACTTTTTTTATAGTAGCAATACGTTTTATTTCACTGGGATCTAGGTATAGTACTATAAATCAAGTAGAATTCCAGAAGCTTAATTTGACAGAATGGGGACATCTCTTTAAAAAAAAATTATATTCACCTCCTCTTTTCTAGTGAATGTGAATGCTTTTCACGTAACTACGCTGCAACCCTTGCCTACAGGAACATTTGCTATTTTATCAGACTGGCTGTTGCTTTTCATATTTATAACAGTAAAAGCTGTTAGGAACATCCCTTCCCACCAATGTCCAAGTTAACGTTTAAAAATATTATTGCACATGTGTGGTTAGTATCTTCCTGATAGATGTCAGGCTGCAATAGATCATAAAGGGTCTAAACCAGTTGCCTTTGGGTACTATCGAAAAAAACCCTATTCTAATATAGTTATAATTTGTCAACGTTTCATTTATTTTATGCTTTCTCCATGGCCTGCTCCTAGGGGTCTGACCTCATCAAAAATTTTGTGAAGTAGGAAGTTTCTGGAGATTTCAGGAGCCAGCTAGGTCTTGCTATCAGAAAACATTACTACTTATTAGTCAGAGAAAATTCTCCTTTCCTGTGTCCAGAAAATGGGCCAGGAAACACTTTGTGCTCTTTTCTTTTTAAGGGTGAAGTTCTAGCCTGACTACATTCCTAGGCCTGGTTCCTGGGAGAACCTGTGTGTCTAACTTTACATGCATAACTAGTTCCATTGAATTCCATGAGAATACTCGCACATGTAAGTCTGTACATAATATAATAGGGGCCATTTTATTTCTGTTCACAGTGGGATCTTATCAATCTAATTGTATCACAAACAATTTCAGATGGGCACAGCTAGTTTCAAACTAATTCAGACCTCTCAGTTAGTTAAAATACTTAGAATTAGGAAAATTATCTGAAATGATATGATTAGGAAAATCATGTGAATTAGTTTCTGGCGAGAGTTTTTGGACATGATGCCGCTGAAAAATAACCTCTGTCTCCTGAACTGCACAAGCCATTGTCACTTACTGGAGGTGGATTCTGAAGCCGGTCACTTTCATCTGAGGGGGATATTGCTTTGCTATGGAGAACCAAAATAAATAATAATACAAAGCCTGCTTAGTGTCATCTAATGGCACAAACTCCCATATGCACAGGTCTTGATGATCAGCTATGGGTCCCAGTCCTTATTCTGGCTTCTCTTTATCATTTCCTCAGTCAACTCTCAGATAAACTCGGATATTGCAGAATTAGAAGGGCATCAGAGAAGGGGATTGAGAATGGTTAAAAGTATTATACAAATCTAAAATTGGGAATGTTCACCTTAGAAAAGAAACAAATAAGAGGGGACTTGATAATAGTATATAAAATTACATCTAGGGAAGATAGGATGAACAGAAGTTCCTGATCTAGCTTATAACACAAGAATCATTCAGTGACCTTGATGGGGGCAATTTTAAAATGGCTAAAGGGAAATACTTTTTCATTCAATGTGTAATTAGATCATGGAACTCATTGGCATAAGAAGTCGTTGAAGCGAAGAGCTCAGAAAAAAAGTTTTGGATATCTACATGGATGTCAGTGATATCTCAGAGTTGTTAATAATTAATTCTGGAAGGGATATTAAACTTCATTCTTCAGGATTTTATGGAGATCAAGCTAAGAGCTAATGGGCAGGGAAGGAGGCAAACTGTCTGCCTACTGAAGTATATTTACACTTTCTGATACATCTGGCCCTGGTCTGTTTTTGAAAAGGACCTCAGGTTTAATGCAGCATGGCAATTCCTATGTTTCTGTATGCCTAAAAACTTTGGAGCTACACATCATGCAAGGTTTATCTAACAGCATTTCTGTTTAGATTGGGATACAGGAGGTTAATGGACTGTGGGCTTTTCTTGTGGACTTAGCATAGTTTAGAAGAAAATTACTTGCACATGTGAAGACACTCTTAATCATTACTGGGGTGGAAGAGTCCTATAAAGGAGTGAGTCAGGCTCTGCCCATCAATTCTCAAAACCGTAATTAACTGCTTCTATTTTTTCACACTCTTCCCAATCTTTGGTCCTTTTCTTGCTCAGGCTGACAAAGAACTGCAATGTGAAAGCTTAGATTCTCCCCTATATACAGTATTATAGTATTTTATGGTGAAGGGCTAAAATTTTGTAACCTACGGAAATGTTACACAGCTTTTTAGGCCTATTATATAGAAACTGTAGCACTTTGATAAAGAGAAATAAGACAAAGAAAGTTAATATTTTAGGGTAATCGTATATATAGTAGCCCAACATCTGTGAGTCTGTAATGATGAAATGCTGGCTGTTCCCTCTGGGCGGTGCTGTTGCCTGAAATGCTGGCCGGTCGCTCTGGGCAGCCCATGCTGCATGGGGAGTGTTGGGCTCAAACGGCTCCTTGCTCCCCCCGCAGTGGCCCGGCTGAAGTCAGCTGGGCACCATGGCGGAAAGGGGCGGGGTGGTGACGTGCGGCATGACAGTGGCTCCAGGCCCCACCCCCTGACCATGAACGTCACTGCCCCGCCCCCCTTCACCTCCCGCCATGGCTCTCGGCTGACTTCTGCGCCGCTCAGCCAGGCCGCCGTGTGGGACCAAGTGGAGCAAGCGACCATTTGGGCTCCGTGCTCCCCATGGCTGTTTGGGCTCTGCGGTCTCCCAAGTAATAGGCAGGAGGGGGAGGAGAAGAGAAAGAGAGAGGCAGGACACGGAGGAGAGCTGAGAGAGAGACAGGGGAGGCAGTAGGAGGAGGAGAGAGAGACGGAGCGAGAGACTGGAGGCTCAGGAGAGAAGACCAATGTGGAGGAGAGACCTGAAAATCCCATCTTATGACAGGCTAATTGGCTAGTCATATATATAGTAGCCCAGTGTCTGAGAGTCTGTAATGCCGAAATGCTGGCTGTTCCCTCTGGGGGGTGCTGTTGCTTGAAATGCTGGCTGTTTCCTCTGGGTGGCTCTGTTGCTGAAATGCTGGCTGTTTCTTCTGGGGGGCGCTGTTGCTTGAAATGCTGGCTGTTCCCTCTGGGTGGCCCGTGTTGCATGGGGAGTGCAGGGCCCAAACGGTCACTTGAGCTGCTTGCTCCCCCGCGACGGCCCGGCTGAGCGGCGCAGAAGTCAGCTGAGCACCACGGTGGGAGGTGAAGGGGGCGGGGCGGTGACGTGCGCTGTGACAGTGGCTCCAGGCCCTGCCCCCTGGCTGTGAATGTCACCGCCCCACCCCCCTTCACCTTCTGCGCCGCTCAGCCAGGCAGCTAGGGAGGGAGGAGTATAAGAGGAGGTGCAGGGTCTGGAAGGAGGTGTTGGTGCAGGACTGCAAAGGGTTTGGGTTACATGAAGTAGAAGTCCTGGATGGGGGGTTGAAGGGAAGGAAGGGCAGGGGTGCCAGAGGCAGGCTCTGGCTGGGAGGTGCTTACCTGGTGGTTCCTGGCCAGCAGCACTGCTCAGCATGTTCCTAAGCCACATGGGGGCCATGTGTGCTGCTCTGAATGCTACGAGTCTGGGGGAGAGGGGAAGGGAGTACTTTGTGCATTGCCTATCCTGCAAATAGGCAGCTCTTGGGAGCTGCAAGATTATGCTGGGGGACAGGGGCAGCATGGAAAGCCTCCTGTGGGCTTGCAGCATTCTGAAAGCTTCTTTGAGCAGCATGGCAAGGCAAGTGGATAGATTTGCTGATGCTCCTCATGCACCCATGGGTTGTATCTGGCAGGTTGGTGGGCTGGATGCAGCCCATGAGCTATATTTTGCCCACCCCTGTTCTAAACAATAATGGACAGTTCTGCTTTGAACTGGAATTATGGACTTATGTAATGTCCTGGCTACACAGTGATAATAATCTTAATTACTCTCTGTAAAGACTCATCTTTAGCTGCTGCCTTAGGAAATTCATTCCTCTTCCTTTCTGAGATAGGACAATTCTTTTTTAATCAAGTTAATATGTACAATGTCTGCCTCCTCCTGTTTCCACTACAATTTTATCAAATGTCTGGGCAATGTGTCCCTTATCTCTTCTACCATGTGTACTCTCTGTATCAGCCCACGGACTTGTCATGTTTTTAAATCCAGTATAAGTGCTTTATTCTCTTTAACCACCACCAAATTTATTGATGCTATTTGATCTTTTACCTCACTTTTAATACATCTAGTAGGAATGAGCTCCCCACTAAAAGCTTTGAGTTTGCTCATCATCTTCCTAGTTTTTCTCTTCAGCTTTTTAACACTAATATCTGAAAACATTTACCTGACACCGGTGTCTAATTTGTAAGTCAGAAGAGTCCCATTTGTCACTAAAAACTTGCCCATTCATCTGTTTGTTCCTCTTCAAAGAACTCTTTTCTGTGTTGCTGTCTATCCTGTCTTCCTGGATACATGCTTTTTTCTTCTGTAGTCATTGATCCTCATTGCAGAATTTGGCAAAATGATTGTATTTCTTACCAATAGCACATTGATTATGAAAAGCTGGGCATTGTTGAAATCTTTTTGTGCTTGAAGCTGTCCTTCACAAACTCTTATGTTTTGCTTTTTTCATGCTTCTGTTTTGTTCTGTACAGATTTACTACTTGACAATTCATTTTTCCTGTCTTTTCATTCTATCTAGTGTGACAGTGTTCTATTTTACATTCTGTTTCAGTGATTGTTGCTCCCTGACGTAGTCTTACTGTTTTGTCCAAAGTGAGATCCATATGCTCCAGTAATCTTTTCTGAAGCTTTGGATCTCTTATTTTAACTATACATTGCTTCCTTATCAGGGCTATCCTCAAGCTTGTGCAATATACACAGCTGCATGCATAAGTATGGCCCAATCACCTCTGTTGTGGCTTGCCTCGTTCCTCTCTGCCTCTTCTCCAGCTGCTCTCTCCTGCTGGTAGCAGCAGGGCTGCCTTCTCCCTGCCCTCTCCCCCTGTACCACTGTGTGTACCTCAGGGCCAGTAGCTGGCTGGTGGTGAAGGTTCCCTCTTGCTAGGCTGGGGGCAGAGAGGAGCTCTCATCCTCTGCAGCTCTGCTCCAGCCTCAGGGAAGCCCTGAACCCAGGTAGAAGCTGTTTGAGGGGAGTAAGGGAAGACCAGAGTTCTAGACCCCAGTATAAGCCACATGGGGGGAAGGGGTTAGGGCCCCTGGAAGAAGCTCTACAGAAGGGCCAGAGTGAAGGGAAGCCCCACCCAGACACCCACGTGAAGGATAGGGGAAGGGAAGCCCTGAGCCCCAGCAGACGACATATTCAGCGATGTCCTTGTTTGTGTAGGGCCAAACAAAGTGTAAGGACAGCCCTATCTTATAATCAAATCTGTTAACTGCCCATATTTGGCTCATTATCTTGAATGTTTTTTTTTTTAATTGGTGCACATTTTTTTTAATTGGCACATTAGCTGACCTCCAGTCATCTGGTATAGAAGCTGATTTAAGTGACACAATAATAAGATTTTAGAAAATGAATTTTATTTCAACACATTGTTATTGATCAATTCATCTTTAAAAAAAGATAGAAACTCTCCACAGATATTTAACTTTTTTTTGTCTTAATTTCATCCACCCAGAAAAAATGTCATATCTTCTTGTGCTAGATAGCCATTTTGAAGGACCAAATATCAGACATGAATAAATGAGGGACAATATAACATGGATGAAGCTTAGATATAGTTGGAACTTTTAAAAATGCTCTATTGGGTAGCAAAAAAACCCTCTTATGAACTCTTTTTAGTGGAAATAGGTCATTTAAATTATTAAAAACATTTAATGCTGTTTTGTCAGCAATCCAATGCTCCAGTTCCAGAAAGTATCCCTATTTAGGGTAGCATTTAAACAAGTTATCTTTAAGCATTTTCTCTAGTGTTTCCGTATATAGGACCCTGAATTAACAACCCATTCTTTTGACCATAGAAAATGATCTGGACCTGCTAGTAATAATGAGCTGAAAAGTATTTTTTGATTGAGAAAAAAGAAAAAAGAAACCAAAACAATGTGTGAATTATTTAAGTAAATTGGTATAACATTAACTAAGTGATGTAATGAATACCTTTTATCCCAGGATAAGAACAAAATGTCGCACGAAAGTTTGTTTTCAAAATATTTGTAGAAATGTTGTACATAAAGCTTCTCCAGTTTAATTATTTTGTTCTTGTACTCAGAGCACTTTAAATAAAACAGAACTTTTAAAACGTTGTCACAACTGATCAAATGAAAGTTGAGCTTGCCCATTGTTTTAGAAAATGTAAGTGTAAAACAGATATGACAACAAATGTTGAGAAAAAACTTCACTAGCAAATTTCATATGAAGTATTAATTGAAATCTTCATTGGTTAATGCTCTTTTTTTGTTGCTACAATAAGTATGTATTATATATGTTGAAATGAATATTAGTATAATTAAAATATATAAAAATGTAATGGAGGTGCAATTCTCTCCAATTAAACTAAGTTTTTGATTATTCCTTTAATGTTCCTATTTTTTAATTGTTTTTTAACATTTGTATTTGTTCTGTTTGTTTAGCATGGCCTGTAATATCTTTTCTCCCAAGAGTACATGGATTAAAAGTGCAGCCATGTGCACTCAAAAGTCATAGTTACATAATCACAAAGGGGAAAAAATATCTGAACAGCTGGTAGAAAATATGTCTCATAATGGATTTCTAGTAAACATTTTTTAAACCAGTATCACAATTGAGGATCAAATTATACGTGCCCAACAGCCTTCATAGTTAAGTGAGAGCACTATAAGTAAGAAGTGCAAAAATGCTAAAATGACATTTGATTTCTCTGATTGGAAAAACAATCTTCATTCACTGTTTAATAATATGAATACATTTAATTATTTTGGTACAGAACATGACTCTGTCCTTATGTGCCAGTGTAATATGGCGATATGTTTACTTAATACAAATGTATTCTCATTGTGTTGAGTGCCACTAAAGTACTTTTAATATACAAGTAAGAGCAGAGAGAAGAGGAAGGGGAGAGAAATCATGATAAATGTTTTCAAATAAGACATTTTTTAATTTGTGGAGGAGGTAAACAAAGTTATGAATAATTTTATAAGCAGCATAAATGATGTGTCAAGATCCACTGACAATAACTTTGCTGCACATACTGGGTGCTTTTTAATTTGCTCTGACAGAATTTACCCTGTGGGTTGGGGGACAGAAAGGCCTACTTCTCCTTGTGCCTGTCATAAGAGGTGACTAAAAGGGGGCTGCTTAGAGAAGAATGGACTCTTTCAAGTTAGAAATTTGCGCAGGACACATCATATGAGTAGGTCAGCCATGACCATATTGGGTTGGTTGCAGCCCAGGTTACTAATGACCACCATTCCATTTGTCTCCCACCAGACTGGTCATGATGAGCATACTACCTGTGTAACCTCAACACGGAGGCCCTACAGAAAAGATAACTTCAGAACATAAGAACAAAAGAGTGGTCATACTGGGTGAGACCAAAAGTCCATCTAACCAATGCCAGGTGCCCCAGAGGGAGTGAACAGAACAGGTAATTATCACGTGATCCCTCTCCTGTCATCTATTTCCATCCTCTGACAAACGGGCTAGGGATACTATTCCTGACTAATAACTATTGATGGACCTAACCTCCATGAGTTTATCTAGTTCTTTTTCAAGCCCTGTTAAAGTCCTTGTCTCCATTAAATCCTCTGGAAAGGAGTTCCACAGGTTGAATGTGTGCTTCCTTTTGTTTGTACTAAACCTACTACCTATCAACTTCATTTGGTGACCCTCAGTTATTCTGTTATGGGAACAAGTAAATATTTTTTCCTTATTTACTTTTTCCATGCCAGACATGATTTTAGAGACCTCTATTATATACCTCCTCCACTTAGTCTATGTCTAGAATGCATCCCTCTGTTGACAGAGGGATGCAGATTAGGAACATCGAAATTGTTAATAAATATCCCATGCTTCATTAACATATACATGGCCACCACTTATTTTTGACATGGCGCTTTGTCAACAAAAAGCGGCAGTCTAGACGTGGATCTGTCGAAAATAAAACTTTATTCGACAGATCCTGTAAACCTCATTTTTTGAGCTCCCCAATCTCTGGGGTCCCAGTCCTTCCCCTGCCCAACCAGGGATCCCCGCCTGGGACAGGGCTCGCCAGTTATGCTGCTGCCCTGCCATCTAGGACTTCCCATGGATGAGTCTTGCCGGCTGCCCCGCTTTTGCTGCTCGCCGGTCCCATTGTTGTTCTGCCCAGCCAGGGCTCCCCAGGGACAAAGTCATGTGTCCGTGCTTCTCCCCACCTTTCTGGGGCTCCTTACGGATGGGGTTCACACTGCTGGGTGCTGGGGCACTCTGATTCAGCAACATCTGTGGTCCTTCTGGAGAATCCAGAGAATCCCGGATTTCAGAGGTTCAACCTGTAGCTGTGTGGCCTTCTAGGGATTGAACAGTGGCCTTCAAATGATGCTGAGATAACCTAGAAAGTTCTGATGCTCTCACTGGATTTTGGGACATTCACATAGAAAGTCAGTCTCTCCAGACTTCTCTTGAATGGTTGTGGAGTGAAAGTTATTTATGGTAGGACATAAAGAATGGCTCCATGTTTATACTATAGGCTCTGAACATCAATATGTGTTCCCTTTTTTTTTATTGTATCACTTTGGTATATATGGTAATGCCAATTTTCTTCCACAAATTGATCTGAGGAAATGTGTATGGCCCACAAAAGCTCATCACCCAATAAACCATTTTGTTAGTCTTTAAAGTGCTAGACCAGACTAACACGGCTGCATCTCTCTCTCAATTTTCCTTGGCTGCCAAATGGGCAAAATGATTCTTGCTATCCTTCCAGCCTTTGTCTGACTTGTTTGGACTTATGTATGTACTAATCCTTAAGCTTGTAATTAGTGCATTAGAGTTAATATGACTACTCACGCTACATAAAGTTTAAGCTCATTGTTGAGAGCTGAGGACACCATTAAAGGGAGCTGAGGCTCATGCTTACCTGGTCAAATTTAGCTATCTCTATGGATGGTGGAGGGAAAGAGTATAGGGCTTATGATACATTTAGGGGTAGGGAGAGGGATAGCTCAGTGGTTTGAGCATTGGCCTGCTAAACCCATGGTTGTCAGTTCAATCCTTGCAGAGGCCATTTAGGGATTTGGGGCAAAAATTCATCAGGGATAGTACTTATGTGTAGTACATATGTGTTCAGTAACCTTGTGTCACAACATTTCTTTTTGGTCACATTTTGATACACGTATTCGTACTATGTAGTATCTTACTCCATTCCATTGAGTTGTACAATTTGAATTATTTGCCAAATAAAAAACTAGTCATCTGATATTGGTTCACAGGCTATGTCTACAATACTACTTATATTGCTCACAAGTGTGAATAAGCCACCTGCTGAGTGACAAAAGTATCACCAACATAAGCACCAGAGTAGATGGCGTTATGTCTGTCTCAAAAAATGAGGGAGTAACGTTAGTTCGGACTAAGGGATTTAGTCCCAACTAACGCGTCCTGGCGCGCACTTCCTGGTTCAAATCAGCTGTGATTTGAACTAGCGCGCCCGCAAGATCATGTTAATGAAGCGCGGGATATTTAAATCCCCACTTTATTAACTATTTCAGTCGTCTCCATTTGCATCCCTAGTCCAAACTAGGGATGCAGTGTAGACATACCCTCGGAGAGCTTCTCTTGCCCACTGACTGAAGGTGAATTAAGTCATCAGGAGAGCTCTCTCTCTTCAGCTTAGAGAGGCTATACTAGAGAGTTTACAGTGGCACCGCTGCATCAGTGCTACTGCACCGCTGCAAGCTCTCTACTTTCATCATAGCTTTAGTAAGTAACTCAAGTCCATTTTGTTCTTTAACACTTTATGTAACTTCACAAGATAAAGCCTTTAATTGCACACATAGGGTATGTCTAGACTACGCTGTTTTTTCTAAAAAAGTTTTTTTTTTTTTTTAAACTTCAGCCGCGTTTACATCAATAGCCACCCTCTTCTCCAGCAGGATGGTAGGGTGCAGGTGGGTGTCCTGTTGTTGCAAGGAGGGGGCGAACCAGTTACAGAGCTCCTGGAAGGTGGACTTCCGCATCCTTAAGTTTTGGAGCCAAGCCTGGTCGTCCCACTGCTCCATTACGAGCCGGTCCCACCGGTCTGAACTTGTCTCCAGCCTCCAAAATCCAAAATGTCATGGAAGAAGTTCTGTGGCAAGACCAGTGTTGCTGCATCCCGAACAAGTGGCTCAAGACTGGGTTCAGAATCCAGACCTGGCATGATCACCACAAAGGTCTCATGGAGTTGCAGCAGCTCTTGAAGCACGACTGTGTGGGGCCATCGCCTGCCCAGTGGCAGATCTGGCTCCATGACAAAAAAACAATTCAAACCACAAAACAGAAGCAAGAAAAAAAATGCTGTGGTGTCCCAGAAAGCAGGGCACTCAAAGCAAGCACTGCAGAAGCTTTGCTTTCCCTCTAGGAGGTAGGCAAGCCAGCTGCAGGAGCAGAGCAACGGCTGTTCAGAAGGATCCCTTAAAGCATGCGTCTCTGCAAAGAGCATTCAGCGGGACCTGGAAGTAAAGGCTGCCCCCATTCCCTGGCATAAAGTGCTTCCAGGTGGCCTTTTTTGACAGACCGTCCAGGCAGTCTGGATGCTCTTTTTTGAAAAAGCGGATAGAAAAATTGATCTGCTTAGTGCAATCTAGATGCGCTTTTTCGAAAGAGGCTTTTTCGAAAGATACTTTCGAAAAAGCCTCTTTCGAAAAAGGCGTGTAGTCTAGACATACCCATATAACTATGGAGTCAGAAGAAGTTAGAAAGGTGGATGTACATTATCTGAGATGGCAGTCATCTCTGTGAAATGGTATCATGGGGCTTTAGAAAGGCTTTTGACTCCTTATGTGTTTGTTCCAAAAATGTATTTCCCTCATGTTCTTCTCCTATCTAAACCAGTAGCTGAAAGTGTATTTTGGCACGAGTAAAATTTGTAAAATTGTGAATTAGCAATATCTGAAAATAGTCAAGAACTTAAAAACTGGATAGTATCAGGCCACACACTCCTGTAGTGATTGCACCCAGTGATATTCTAAGAAAATGCTCTCAGCCATGCTTCTATCTATTCACATAATTTCCCATTGCCTATGTAGACATTCTAGGCTCTGGATCAACATTCCTGGAATCTTATTAGATAGTACAAAGAAGAGATAACATCTCTCAATAGTCACAGAAGTCCCCAGAGAAGAGTTGCCATCATTACCCTATCCATCATCACTAACATTATGGAACAAGGTATGGGAAGAAAGAGGAAGGAAATATTGTACAGCAAGTTTGTAAAGCAAAATGTCAAGGCAGCAAATTGAGTTAGATATGTGAGCATCAGGCATAATTTTAAACTGGAAAAAAAAGAGTCAGTAATGATGACCAGCTTCAATAACTTATTTACCAAAATGGTGTTTTTAGTTTTGTAATTTGGTTGAAAGATTTGTTTGTTGCTATTTTCTTTTATAAAAAAATAGCAACAATGTCCATAGTAATAACATACAGTTCTTTGAGCAAATGGCTTTTGTAACTAACTGTATGACTCTGCTTATTACAACAAAAACACGGATTCTTTAATAGATGACTTTAAGTAAAGTGAACTCTGAAGTGCAGAAGATATTCCATCATAAAAAATAATGCATTTGTACAGATTCCCAGTATAAAACTCATTCAAGGACAGACAAACATACATACTGGGTCAGACCATAGGTCCATATACCCCAGTATCCTGTCTTCCAACAATGGCCAATGCCAGGTGTTCCAGAGAGAATGAACAGAACAGGAAATCATAAAATGATCTATCCCCTGTCACTCATTCCCAGCTTCTAGGAACACCATTCCTCCCCATATTAGCCAATAGCCATTGATGGAGCTATCTTGCATGAATTTATCGAATTCTTTTTTGAACCCTGTTAAAGTCCTAGACTGTACAACATCATCTGGCAAAGAGTTCCACTGGTTGACACTGTGTTGCATGAAGAAATACTTCCTGTCATTTGTTTTAAACCTGCTGCCTATCAATTTCCTTTGCTGACCCCTAGTTCTTGTATTATGGAAACAGGTAAATAACTTTTCCTTATTAACTTTCTCCACACCAATCATGATTTTATAGACCTCTATCATATCCCTTCTTAGTCTCCTCTTTTTTAAGCTGAAAAGTCCCAGATTTATCAATTCCTTCTCTTATGGCAGCTGTTCCAAACTCCTAATCATGTTGTTTCTCTTTTCTGAACTTTTTGCAATGTCAAGATATCTTTTTTTAGATGAAGTGATCACATCTGCACACATTATTCAAGAATATACCATGAATTTGTATAGAGGTAATAAGATATTATCTTATTCTCTATCCATTTAAAAATGATTCCTACTGCTGCTCAACATTGAGTGGATGTTTTCAGGGAATTATACACGATAACTCCAAGAACTCTCTCTTGAGTGGACATAGCTAATTTAGTCCCTATCATATTGTACGTATAGTAGGGATTATGTTTCCAATATTCATTGCTTACTTTGCATCCCATTCATTTAATTTTTATTTACTCTTGATAAATGAAAACTCACTAAAATTGAATGAAATTTGAGTTTACAAATAAAGAAATAGCTATTTTGATTTATGTGAGAAACGTGGGACCGGGGCGATATTGTACAGTATGCCAGATAAGGATCACTTTCCTGATGTGAGTTGTTTATAGACAAAAATGACAATGATCATGGAAAGAGACAGTTCTCATGGCAGAAAGGCAAGAGAGTGAAAGGAAGAGAAAGACTAAAAGAAGGCAGGCCTGTACTGATCCTTTTATTATGATTGTACAGATCAGTTGCAGGATTGGAGCCTGAAGTCTTAAATCAGCGATGGGCAACCACAATTAGTAACTGCATGAGTGGCCCTCCATCTCAGTGGGCCACATGCAGCCTGCGCCCTCCATTCTGCTCTCCCCCCCCCCCATGCCCACATCCCTCTCATGCACTGGGGCACTGGACCTCCACCCTTAACTGCTCCACCCCCAGTACTTTTTGGAGTGCCACGAACCTGCTGATTCATGCTCCGTTCACGCTCCTCCTACTTCCTTCCAGAGCCAGAATGCTACAAACAGCTGATTGAGAAAAAGGAGTTCCTTATTTTAAAAAAAAAAAAAAAAAAGCTGCGGCAGGAACCATCCTTCTACTGATGATCAATTGAGAAGTCAGACATCAGACTTTAAGAATATAATTAAGGATGTGAGTAGAACTATATTTGTAACTTGTGCTTAAGTCTTTATAGGATTTCTATATTCTTGGGAAATCATAACTTTAATTGTAACTTTAATAAAATGTATAAAACAGACTAAATTTTTTACTTGTAAATGCATGTGTAGTCACTGTTCTTGGTCTTTTATGTGTTCCTAAAGACTCAAAATCTGAAACAAGTAGCAAAGGTGACTTTTACTCTGAGCTTGAAGCTATAGTTAGCATAGCTGAACTTACAGTGGTGTAACACTACATTAAAATTCATTTTAAAAAGATAAAAGTTTATAAGACAAAATCAGACCAACGATCCATCTAGTCCTTTGAAGGCTTTTATGCTATTTTTTATAGTTCCTGACTTTAGCCAGAATCCTCCTTTCTTCCCCCACCTAGGCACATAGGTGATAATCTGTCCCCATGAAAATCTCATTGTAACCTTTATAGTAAAAACTGGTTTAAGACTTGAAATATTAGACTTCATCTCCTTTCCAAAATGATTTTTGTTAGGAGTGATGACATCATGTGAAATTGAATTCTAGAGTGTAAATACATGTATTAAAAAATCTTCCCTTAATTTTGAATTTGCAACACTGTTTATTGATGTCCTCTTGTTATTATAATGACACTAAGGACACAAGTTCAAAATCTCAATAGGGATTTAAGCACCTTGGTTTGAAAATTTTATGCTTAATTTTTATGTATAATAAAATGTTTGCTATTCTCTGCCTTTCCCTGAGAAACATCCGACAAATCTTTGGGATCTATGAAAAACTGATATTCATTTTGAGAAATATATCTCTTTCAGAAGCAGATACCTCTAAACAGCAGAAAATTTCAGGAAACTAGTTTATTTTATTGTCCATTTCTGCCCTTTAAATGGCAGCAATTTCCCAATTCCTCTGAAGTCATTCTGGACAGTGTCATTTTGTAGAATTATGTTGCCTGAACGGAAACTATTTGAGTTAGATCCGTAGGTTGAGGCACACAGTTATAGAATCCCTGCCAAGCCATCACATTTTGTCCATCTGGAAATGTATAATCATTTTTCAAAACTCTTTGTGTTATTTTATGACTGATAAACACAAGCATTGTAGTATTGATTGCACTAAATAGTTTCAGAAAATTGTCCATACGTTCTTCTTTAAAAATTAAAATAATAAAAAACCCTGTACACTGAAGTGTAGTTGAACAATAGTGTATATTCTTCCAAAAATCTTTTACTAATCAGTTCTAAATATGACCCATCAAGTTCACAGAAATCCTAAAAAGTGAAAATAGGTCATGTTCTCATGTGCCATTCTGAAATGATATGAAGAACTATAAACACTGTAATTTGGCAAAGACAATTCTGAGAAGTTTTAGCATTAAAATGATTGATGTATATTTAGTAATGGTGTCTGAAAAAGTTCCAAAACACATGTCTGGGATACTTCTGGGCCAGGGATATTCTAGCACCTGCTATTCCAATTGACATCTTGGATTCACCATTTGCACCAAATGCCACACAAGTTTTGACAATTTATCAGCAAATCCATGCTTCTTCAATAAAGTGAACAGATGTTCTGCAATGTCCTCATATTGCATCTGCTAATTTAACTGTGTATTAATGACCCAGACTCTGTATTGATAGATCAGAAAAAGGGTTTAATAATTCTTAGTAGATTCATCCATTTTAAATATTAATATAAAATATGTGCCTACCTAACACTACCAAAGGTGCCATACTGAATGGTGGCAAGAAAAGATAATGTCTCTTGAGTCTTTCATTTTAAGATTCTGTTTCTGAATGAGAAATTATACTGATATGATGCCTTTTTTTAAAATCACTTCAAATGCATATAAAAACTTTTTTCCTCCAACAAAGAAAGGGAGAAATGATAATTATCAGTCACTTATAATTTATTCATAGAAGAAATTTTATTGTAGAGTGTAGCTTTGCAGCTCTGTTTTTGTTTCTTAAAGAGAGGGCACTACTTATGCTAGCACTATGACTCTTGCTGTATGCATGGTGTAGAACTGAATAGAGTTGGGAAATGTTCTTTTAAATGGGTATTGGTCAGTGGGAGTAGAGGGGGGAAAAAGCACATCAGGCATAAGACTCACAAAATCAATACTTGATTACCAACTGCCTCATCTCCTGTGATAGGGTACACATGGTCTTTGCAATTTTTTACAGGAGGCCCCACTGTCCACCTGTGCCCTACTCCTGAAAGAAGTGATGTGGGAGAATTGGAGCAGGGTCTTTTCTGCCTATGTAGAGATGCATCTCTGAGGCACATCTTGGAAACAATAGAAACTCATTCAGTTGTTGTCTGGGACCTCTGAATTAGGTAAGTTATTTTGCTCTTTTTTGGTAGCAGTAGTTTGAGGATTATCCAGGGTTTATTTCTGGTTGGCACTAAATATCTGGGAGTATGTCTACACTACCCCCCTACTTCAAACTAGGGGGGTAATGTAGTCATTCGGAGTTGCAAATGAAGCCTGGGATTTGAATTTCCCGGGCTTCATTTGCATGATGTCGGCCGGCGCCATTTTTAAATGCCGGCTAGTTCGGACCCCGTGCCACGCGGCTACATGCGGCACGGACTAGCTAGTTCGGAATAGGAAGCCTAATCCGAACTAGCTAGTCCATGCCGCGTGTAGCCGCGCGGCACGGGGTCCGAACTAGCCGGCATTTAAAAATGGCGCCGGCCGGCATCATGCAAATGAAGCCCGGGAAATTCAAATCCCAGGCTTCATTTGCAACTCCGAATGACTACATTACCCCCCTAGTTCGAACTAGGGGGGAAGTATAGACATACCCTGGCATTGCAGAGAGAAAGGTGTATCCCTGACTTGACATGAGGAAGACCTAATTTCTCTATGGACAAGATTTAGCTGTATATAAGCATTAGGCTGGAGTCATTGTATTTAATATAACTGGGGAAACCCCTGACAGTGGGCACAATGGACAAGATAAACCTGGAATATAGAGAAAAGGTGATACGTGGACAGAACTTGCTGTATGTGGCTTGATTTCTGCAATGTAACTGAGTCACTCATGAATTATGTGATATAATTTATAGTCAGAAAAACAGGGGTTATTAAGTTGTATATAAGGAATTCTTTTGCTGTTGATATGGGAGGTACCCTGCCTTCATAACCTATATTTGAGCCTGACCATGTCAAGAGTAATGTTGTTATATGCCAATGGAAGGTACTTTCATGGCAAATTTTGGAAACAAACTCTATTTCTGTGACTCAAGTGGATAAGGGCAATCCAGATAAAAGGGACTAGAGAACCTTGACCCCGAGATAAGGCTGAGGCGTGGGGGCCAGGTAAGAAGAGGGCCAGGAAAGTAGAAATAATAAATTAAATTGAATAGTATAGGCTGTTGTTTATAGGGTTAGATTAGAACCTAGTCTAGTGGGCGGGCCCAGGTTCTACAGCTTTACACTGACAAAATGGCATAAATTCAAAGAAGAGGGTGATAAGCCCTGAGGGATTGGGCTGAACTTAGAGGCAAGAGCAGGGAGCAAAGATCATGATGAGGCCAGATGGAATGTTTATTTGTTGGATGCTTTTCTACATCTTTTAATTGTGTGACCAGGCCAGAGGGTTGAGCTACTGAAAACAAAACAAAACAAAAAAAGTCTGCCTAGTGAGGTCAATAACCTACAGGAGTTCCAGAAGTGGGGAAAAGTCTGAAATCCTGCACCCAGCTTCAATGAGGCACTCAAGAGGTAAGGGCCCCAACAAGCTCTTTAAGAAAAAACTGCATCACCTTGATGAACATGGAATGATGTCTGAGAGTATACTAAGCACTGGTAATGGCAATAAGAGAGAAACAAACAATAAATATTTCATTCTGAATTGCAGAGAGAGTTGAATACAATTTCTCTTTATATGCACTTGACAAGGCTGTGCTAACCATACAGTCAGTTTTCTTGCTGCTGAAAGAGTCCAGATTCTATGCACTTTAAATACAAGCTTTTTATAGAAGATGAGTTAATAAGATTGGGAGAAGAAAATTCCCAAAATATCTGCTTGTCCTACATTCCTGCAGCTGCACCACCTCTCACTTCTTACATAGCAAGAATACACATCCAAAATACCAAATTTTGTAGCAGTTTGGAAAATATTTCTGAATACTTAAAGGTTATCATGGTTTTACATCAGATATAGTTTAATTGATGTAACTCCACTGTCAGTGTCCTTTTTTTCAGATTAATCTGATTTTTTTAATTATATAAATGCATTAGGATGACCAGACACTAAAAAATACACAGATAAATGTGGAGCTGGTTGAATTTTATTAATTAAATACTATAAGGTCCAAATCACGGGTAATACCAATCAAAGAATCAAAAATGAGATTTAGCCTCAGTATTGAAATTTGAATTATATATAACCTAAAGTGATGGTTAATAGCAATGCATATGAATATCTGTAGTTTATTTATAATAAACTACCAAGACAATGTTATTGACAGGTCTGGTTAATTAACTCAAATAAAGTCAGAGCTCAACACTGTGTCACCTATTTGTTTTTACGTCAGGCATAGTTAATGGGTATAATTGTTCCAGTTATAAGTTAATACATGGCACTTTCTAGGCAAATCTACTATTTTACTGAGGTAAAAAATTACAACAATATTGAAAGAACACAGTAGAGTGTTAATATGGGTTCTTGCCAGATCAAACCTTCAACACTCCACCTCTGGGCTTCTTTATGGGTCGCTAGATCCTCAGCCTCAGCTGACAAGTAGCATCTAGTTCTTCTTATCCTAGGGTGTGTCTAGACTACATGCCTCCTTCGACAGAGGCATGTAGATTAGCCAGATCGGAAGAGGGAAATGAAGCCGCGATTAAAATAATCGCGGCTTCATTTAAATTTAAATGGCTGCCCCGATCTGCCGATCAGCTGTTTGTCGGCAGATCGGGGCAGTCTGGACGCGATGCGCTGACAAAGAAGCCTTTCTTCATCGGCACAGGTAAACCTGGTTTCACGAGGCTTACCTGTGCCGATGAAGAAAGGCTTCTTTGTCGGCGCGTCGCGTCCAGACTGCCCCGATCTGCCGACAAACAGCTGATCGGCAGATCGGGGCAGCCATTTAAATTTAAATGAAGCCGCGATTATTTTAATCGCGGCTTCATTTCCCTCTTCCGATCTGGCTAATCTACATGCCTCCGTCGAAGGAGGCATGTAGTCTAGACACACCCTTAGTGTCACCCAGCTTCTGAGAGTCACAACCAAGAATACCAAATTAAGGACAAACAGCTGAGAAATAGGGCAGATACACCTCAAACTGATGGTTATTCTCCCATAAAATTCACCAATCCAGCAACAAAGTAAAAAATCTGTTTCATCACACAGTCTAACAAGAAATAATAAAAAGAGTCTCGTCAGGCATCCTAGAACTTGGATTGCCACTAAACCACTGAACTTAATGATGAGTGGTTACATGAAAACAATTTAATTAAACTCAGTTGTGTATATAATTCATCTTACCCAACAAATGTGCTGTTGCCAATCCTTTCATATCTAACATGTAAAGGTTTATTTATAGAAAGAAAGAAAGGTTAGAATTAAAATTGACTAAAGAAATCAAATACACACAATAATTGCAAAGTTATTGGTTTGAGCTTGTAATATTGATGGAGTAAACTGCTGGATTGCTAAGTCTCTCGTTGCTTCCAAATCATTGGAAAGTCCTCAGTCCTTTAGTTACATAAGAACAAAGGTTCAAATACTCCCATTAGTTTGAGCATGCAAGAAGCAAAAATGGGAGGCATTGTTTCACTTCTTTCAAGGGACACCCTTTGTTCTTATTTCAAAAAATTAAAATGAACTAGACGGTGTTTTAACTCACATGGACAAATTACATATCCAGGAATGATTTCGCTTAGTTACAGCAGAAGCAATTGCCTATACTCCAGATAGAACACTGGCAGGGAAGTCCATTAGTTAGACAGAAACATCTCCCATGTTCCCATGTGAATTAAATGTTTGTTGATGAGCCTTTTAGCTTGAATGATCCCTTCTAGATGAGCAGGCTAAATACCTTGTGGGTTGTTATCACAGGAGCAAACATTTGAAATCCAGGTATGAGCCAATAGTAATAATTTCAAATAAAAAGATACATGCTTACAAATAGCATGTATAATTTAGAAATCATAAGTTACCTTCCTTGACACACTTTATATAAAATTTGTGGCAATTATATAACAGTGATAGCAACAATGAGCTATATGGTCATATTTTAATCAGATAACATCATACCTTCCTTAAGGTGGACGTTCTGTTGACCAGCAAACCTGTCTATTTGCTGGATCAGCAAAAAGGTTCTGAGGCTGCTTAAAACCAGGCTGTTTATTCAAAGTTCCTTTCTTTGTTGGTCCCTAGAGAATCTAGTTTAAACTAAAATAGGAAGCCACTAGAAAATAAATTATAATCACTATACTTACTAGAGAAGATACATTCAGTAACATAATAACATACACAATTTCATTCTAAAGTATTCCAAGGTATCAACACTAATTCAAAAAGTTTTAACATAATTCAGTAAAGATTATCTTAATACTGCAAGGTTTGTTCAGGGTATTATAAGTCTATGACAAAACCTAGTCTGCTTTCTCGTTGTCTTAAAATAGCCAACTAGCATGAGATTACTGGAATTGATTTTCTTCCTGAATTAATCCATGAATATAGAAAGGGATAATCTACCGGCAATGCAGATTTTAACACTGTATTATGCATCATTCCTTAAAATAAAAATACTTCCCTCGTTTCAGCTCCTTTAGCCTCAGTGTTTCTCTGCTCCATTACTTCACCTGTATGCACACTATCAGTATTCTGAAGGTGGCCTTTTAACGCAGACTGATGCATTTTTCTTTTCTCTTCTTGTTGCCACTGTGCCTCAGGATGTGGCTAAAGTAATTTGTTCTTAAAAACCCCCAAATGATGGAGATTACCCAACCTCCCCACATAATTGTTCCTGTGCTTAGCTACCCTTCCAATTTTCCTAATGTATAATCTAAATTTATTTTCATGCAATTTAAAACAGTTACTACTTGTCCTGTCCTCAGTGGAGAACAATGTGTCACCCTTCTCAGTATGACAATTTTTTACATATCTGAAGATTTATTGTGCATCTCTCAGTCGTCTTTTCTTCAGACTAGACAAATTTAATTGTTTGAATCTTTCTTTGTAGGTCGTGTTTTCTAGACCTTGCATTATGTTTGTTGCTCTCTTCTGGGTTTTCTCCAACTTGTTCAAATCTTTGCCCAAAACTGAAGACAAGAATCCAACTGAGACCTTATCAGATGTGAGTAGAATGAAAGAATTGTTTATTATGTCCAGAATGATGGCTTTTTTTTTTGACACAGCCTAACATCGTTGACATATTTAGTTGTGATTCACTGTAACCTCTAGATCCTTTTCTGTAGTATTCCTTCCTAGGCAAGTCTCAGAGGGTTAGCTCTGTTATTCTATTTCTACAAAAACATGGAGGAGTCCTGTGGCATCTGACACATCAGACCTGTGCATCTGATGTAGTGGTTTTTACCCACAAAAGTTTATGCCCTAATAAATCTGTTAGTTTTCTTTTAAGGTGTCACAGGACTCCTCGTTGTTTCTTCCTAGGTAGTCATTTCCTAACTCATACCTTTTGACAGGCAATTAGAAGAGTGAGTTGAGCGTCCTATAATATGGACTAAATTTAATGCTGCAAGCTATGTGAACAATGAATCAGAGTTTATAGCAAAATGTATGTCTTAAATGACTTAATTATGTACTGCAGATTTTATTTTATTAGGTAACACATGTGCTAAATGTAATTCATATTGTAATTAGACAAGACCAAACTACTTGGACCTGCTGCTGTTGATCATAGGTCTATGTACTGCAGTATTTGTGGTTTCTGCAAAAATGGATGCAAAGTTTAAATAGAGCTATATATCCATAAGTGGACAATTAACTTGACATATCTGCATTAAATGAACAATTAACTCTCGGGGTCTTTAAACTATTTGAAGGCTTCAATATCTGAGATATAGGTGAAAGGATTATTACAGGAGTGGGTGGGTGAGATTCTGTGGCCTGCATTGTACAGGGGGTCAGACTAGAAGTTCATAATGGTTCCTTCTGACCTTAAAGTCTATGAGAACTCAGCAAAAGGATACAAATATCCTTATTAGGATGGGAAGAAGGGCAGAGGGGGGAAGAAGATGATTAAAGATTATAAATATAGTCACAAGCAGGGGCAGGTAAGGATTTTGCGGGGCCCAGGGCAGCACAATTTCGTGGGCGCCCCCCCCCCCTTTGACACGGCACATGCCCAGTGATGCCACGGCACATGCGTGGGGTTTCTTGAAGAGTGGGGCCCGGGGCGGCCGCCCCACTCGCCCTGCCCTATATCCGCCCCTGGTCACAAGCAATGAGTATTCTGCACCAGTTGCAATCCCTTACTATTATGATATTCTAGGATACAGTCCTAACCATATATATATATATTTACCCTGCCTTTCTATTTAAAATATTCATATCAGGATGAAGATTTTAAATTATGCAGCAGCAGGCAGAACATACATTCCAGCATTGGACTGAAGGACAAAAGGGGCAATAAAATTTCAGCCAGTAGTCTAAAACACATTGCAGTCTCTAGAGTTTACAGCAAAACATGGTCCAAATTCCCACATAACGAAAGTTTAAGGTAATATCTTCTTTACATAAGCTGGTAAAACTTTGGTGACAGAGCATATATTTTCAGAATTGTAAAACTACTTATACAGAAGTATTATACAGATCTAAAGCCAACACTTTTGTTCTATAAGCCCTGGTCTGCCCTAGGGGATACATTTGAAATAAGATACGCAACCTTAGCTCCATTAATTGCGTAGCTTAACTTGAAATATCTTGAGTATTGGTGCTGTCCACACTGTGGAAAGTTGAAGGAAGCGCTCTCTCCCTTCGACTTCTCTTACTCTTTGTAGAAGCAGGATTACCAATATCGATGGGAGCACCCTCTCAGTTTGAATTAGCATGTCTTCACTAGACACACTAATTCAAACCCCGGAAGATCGACTGTGGCTGCTTTGCTGTTATCTGTAGTGTAGACATGGCCTAAGAGAGTGGACAAGTGCCCAGCACTCTGCAAGTGATACTATAACAAAGAATAATTTGACACAGGAGTCCAAACACCTATAGAATAGTAATAATTTTGGCCATTATTATGAAGCTAAGTTAAGTTTGCATGATTATTATTTTTCTCTTGCAGCAGAGCTGAGAGGTGAAAAACCAGGAATGGAACTCCATTATATAAGAGATGGTTTCTCCCCTAAAAAGAACTCACAATTTAAAGAGAGAAGAAAAAGGAATGTAACGTACAAGAAGACAGATCATGCCAATTGCTGGTAAATGTAATGTTAATGCCTTTTTAGGGAAGTTTTAAAATGGGAGGGGGATTAGTGCGAGTGTGTGTGTGTGTAGGCTTATTTTAGATATGTTGATAGAATGTCTGACACTTCTTGCTATAAGACTGTGTTTTCTCTGGTTTATAATTCTATCAAACTTTAACCATTTCGGCTAAATGTGTCCATGACAGCCATCTGCCTGAGGTTATTTTTTAAATCATTTTTATTTTATTTATTTGATCCAGGACAGTTCAGCTGTTTTCTCAGAATGAGACAAGATACAAATGTTTAAAAATTTCTGGCCACTGTATTACAGCTCTAAAGCCTCCTTGCTTTGAAACAGGGATTTACATGTTTTCAGAGAGGAAGCCTTTATCTAGATTTTTTTTATCATCCTCCTGAAAATCTATCAAATTTGGTCAAGTTGTAAATCTCTGAAATCCCTCATTTTGCACATGCTTAATAGAAATGTCATGGATTTTAGCAGTTAAATTCTTTGAACATTCTACCCACACTAGGCATGTTCAATCCTGGAGAAAAGGAAGACTTTCCTTTCAGTTGCAGCTGTGGTCTGATGCAGGGTGTACTGCACTGTTCGTAATGATCCCTTTGCTGAATCCAGGCACGTTGGAGTAGGAAGCTGCCGGATTCAAATACAGAGAAATCAAGAGTCAGATCTGCCACACCCAATAGTGCAGAGGAGCATAGCTTGGACAAAGGACCTGGGAGGAAGGAGACTGGGGCTGAAGCCTGGCAGGAGGGAGAGGGAAATTGCAATGAGGAGTTGGAAAGGAGTATAAGTGAGACCGACCTGCCAAGGATCCTGGAAGGTGGGGTCAGGGATTGTGACTATCTGGGCAAGGAGATGAGGAGTGAGCTGGGGGATTGAGATTCAGATGAGGGGACCGGTCAAAGGAGCTGATGTAGGGAGATAACTTCAGGATTGAGATTAGGATTCAAAGGATTCTAGAGAATATAGGGGCACAGAGGACATGAAAAAGAGAAGGGGGAGAGAGAGATTGACTGAGGAGACAGGAATAGAGAAGTGGGACTGGCTAAGCACGCAGACTGAGACTGGTATGGCAAATTAAGGTTGGACAATCTGCTTTATCTCTGGCACTTCACAACTATTCAGTGCTTGATTTTGCAATTTAATAAAATTCATTTAATATTGCATTTTGTGTGTAATTACATTACACACAGCAGACCTAGACATGGAATGACTTCTAGCTTAGTACTTATTTCCTGTGCCATTCAGTCTTCCTTAGAGCATTGGATGAACTTGAGATATCTGGTAAAACATTATTGAATGCAGCACTCATTTGAACATGTTTCTAATACAGAATATAGTTTAAGCTGTAAAATCCATGAGAATTATATAAAATGTAACTCAACTGAATTTACTGTTAGAAAATGTACATGTCTCAAAGATCCACATATAGCTTTGAAGAATAGCATTTAATTGTGGAAAATTCTGCAATTAGTTTTAAAAAGCTTTACTTTAACAAAGATATGAAAAAATGGATTCCCTTTTTCCTGGTGTTAGAGATAAGAATTTGGTAATGGATCTAATATAATACTCTGTTCTGTTTCTTATCACCATATTCTCTCCAATGTTTAAGAATTCTCAGAAGTGAAACAGAAGAAAGAGTTTAATAACATCCTATGCTATATGTCAGTCCTTCTTAATCTTTAAACTCAATATTTGCAATTAATTTACGATATGAAATAGAACAAAAATACCACGTTAGTCTGTGTAATTAGCAATATGTGCTAGCGTGATTAACACAAAGCTTGTTCTCTTAATTGAGCCCAAAGAAATTAGAGAGTTTTTTTGATAGGTGATCTAATCTCTTTCCAGTGGAAGATTTTTCTAATACTTTTACCATTTGAGTTTTACACACAGCCAAGGAAGGGGATTTAAATTTAAATGAGAAGAATATTTTAAAACATTGCAATAATACTGTCCACTGAAGAGAAATATTGACCTCTAGCAATAGTGAACAGTGAAAAATAAATAAAAATCGTCAATTACAGAGGAAAAGTTCATGATGCAATCACAACTGGTGATCATACTTTGAAGCTGTGCATGTAGCTAGTATTTTTGAAAAGTTAATCCTTTCCTGAATGTCACATACACCCTAAACTCACCTGATTCAGAATGTAACCCTGAATGTTTGTAGTGCTCTGACATATCTATTGCCAGTTCAGCTAACACCATTTTAAATACTTTCCTTACAGGCCCGGCCAAAGAATTTGCAAGGCCCAAGGTGGCATGGTAGGGTTGGCTGCACCGCGTGCCTGGGTGGCTCCCAGACTGGGCAGCGAGCGAGCAGCTGAGTGGGCGGGTGCCAAGCAGGGCAGGGCCCTGAAGGCGAGGGGCCCAAGGCAACCGCCTTGCTAGCCATACCCTAAGCCGGGGCCTATTTCTTTAGGTTTTTATTGTGAGTGAAATGTGTCATTTAACAGAAGGCTTGTGAAAGACTCTCCATACTATGAAAATGAGTGGTCTGATGGCACCTTAGGGTGCATCTACACAGCACCCTGAACTCGAAATAAGATAGGCAAATTGCCTATCTTATTTCAAATATATTTTGAAATAGGCTATTTTGAAATTTGGGGTGTCTACACAGTGCCAAATTTCAAAGTAATGCACTATTTTGAGACATCCCTTAACCCTGATGGAATGAGGGTTATAGGTATGCTAAAATAGTGTGCCTGTTATTTCAAAAAATATTTCAAAATAATGAGTGGCTTATGTAGATGTGGGGTAGCTATTTTGGGATATCCCGAAATAACCATGCAGTGTACACTTACCCTAGTGATTATCCAAAATATATAGAATCATGAGCTTTCATGGGCAAAACCCACTTCATTCTACTCCAATTCATCTGATAAATTGGGTTTTGCCCACAAAGCCTTATGATTCTATATATTTTGGGTAGTCTCTCAAAGCTACAGGACTACTTATTGTTCTTAAAATTTCAGCCTAACACAGCTACACCTCTGAGAAGTTTTTTTCTCTCCATATTATGGAAGCTCTATGGTACTTCCACAAGGCTTGCAGAGGTTCTCTGTGCACCCAAAAGCTTATAGAAAAATGTAGAATGCAGTGGACAAATTAAAGTGTATCACTGGGATAGTTAAAAAAAAACCTATAGAAAGATTAGTAATTTCATTTAAAAGTTTCTTAGAGACATTTCTATATAGTGCTATTAAATGTCTATAGGGCCACATATATTTGATCCCTATTCAATTCCATACAACTTTCCATATTGGGTATACTAACTCTAAGAATTATGTGGCGATTCAGATCCTTTTAATTAAGTAATGGCATTTTCATGATGAAACTGATAAATCAATATTACCTTGCTTTTAGAGCTTAATTCTCCTAATATTTTTTCAGAGTTCCCTCCTGTTCAAATTGTAGAAGTAGTGGAGTTAATTACAAGAAAAACAATTGTCTTTAAGCTTAAAAGTAATCTGAATTTGTATCTGAATTAACAACTGAACCATCTTATATGAGAATTATATAAATTCCTCAAGTGCAACATGTCTCTTCAACAAACTATTGCAAAATAATATTTTTTGTGCAAATATTTAGCACTAAACTAAACAACTGATTGCACTGCTTGCAGAAATGAATTTCTTAATAGATCATAATCATTTCACAACTTTTCGTGTCCTGGGATAATCCATTCTCTACACTCCTTTGTTTCATAACCCAAGAACACACATATTCAAATGGGCAGAATTAATATTGCACATAAAACATAATTCTTCCATTTGCTATCCAAGTGCCATACTTGACTTTGAAACATTAATTTTTTAAAGGTGTTTTTGATGCAATTATAAATAGATTTAGGCTTACCATATAGGCTGTTAACTATAACTTATACAATCAAATAAATTCATCTTCCTCAGTTTCAGTCTTTATATTCAGTCTAATTTACCTTGGCTGATGGTTTTATACCATTACTCTTAATAATTTTCCTTAGATGACTCTAAGTCATTCTATTTGGTATCTACACTCCACAGTTAATTGAATGTAACATACACATTTGGATAAATAGCCTCTGAGTGTGCGTGTATTACATGCCACCTTTTCAGTCTTCCCATGTAGTCACTTTAGAACTTTAATCATTTTTTTGCCCTTCTCTGAATTTCTTAGATATACTTTTGGCCCTGAGCTGCTCAGCATAATAACTAAGATGTCATTTTACCAGTGCTGGTTAGGGTGCTATTGCTTCACTAGTCCATGATAAGCCTATGTATGCGTCACTGAAATAGCAACTCTATGTTCTTTAATTATTAAACAATTAAAATTATTCATTGTAATTGGCTAAATAAAATATATGGTAAAATCCTAAGTTTTAATAGATTACACACTGCCACTGTGCTTAGCAGTGGGAGAAGTGTTAGAATAGTATAGGTTGAACCTCTCTAGTCCAGCACCATCTGAACCTGAGTGGTGCCAAACCAGAGAATTTGCTGAACTACATGAGGTGAATGTTACCTAGCAGCATTACCAACACTTCCACTGCTTACTGGGCTTTTAGAAGACATCTAGGGGTAAATTAGAGCTAAATGATAGCACAGAACACTGAGAGCCAGGACTGCTGGCTGTAAACAAACTTTATGGGACCATGGGAAACTTAGTCACACCCATGAGAAGTGGACATTCAGCTAACTAAAATCATGATGGACCACGGATGTTCCTGGACCAGACAATGCTGGACTAGAGGTTCAACATGTAATAGTTAGCCTTTTTGACCCGAGCAACAAGCCAATTATTTTGGGGTTTTACAGGTTGATGTGGTTAGGAGGAGCAACAACTGATGTAGACAAGTCCTGTTTATTTATAAAAAATGTACAAGACTCTGTTTCCACAAACACACAAGGAACCAAAGAACAGAAGATAGACTCTTTTTTTTTTTTTTTTTTTTGCTTACAGCACCAAGTCTTCTTTAGGTATGCTGTCCCTGTGAAGTCCATTCTTGTTAGGACTTCTACTAGGAGGAAATGCTTAAAAGCTAGGTACTGATTCCAAACGAGGGAGTCCATCATACTACCTGTATACTAAAACAATTTCATTGCCACCCAGACAAATCAAAATTTGCTGAAGGTGCTCAACCCTTCTGATGAATAGAACACTAATTTAGGTGTCAAATATGGGTTTAAGGCTTAACTTCAGGCAGGTAAATTTGAAAACGTTGACCACTGAGAGCACAATAAAGGTGAAAGATACTGTATAAGGAAGGCTACAAAATCATGAGAATATTAAAAAATAACTTCTCTCCTACTTTCTGCATGGAATTTGAAGAAATTGAGGGCCTTCTGTTTGATTTTGTTTTCAAGAAGTGTAGAAATAATGAAAACATCAGTTATTCATCTGTTAAAGAATTAAAGCATTAAAGAAATAAGATTAAAATTCCTATTGAAATTATGATGAGGAAAAGAAACAGAAGGGGCTAAAAAGAGCCTTTAGGACCAGCGAGCCCTACCCTATCATACCTTCAACCAATGCCATGCCTTCAGGGGAGAGAAAAGAGAGAAAGTGGTTTAGTTTGGGACTGATTGATGAAGGAGGAGGAGCTATCTTCCTCCCTCCATGAAGGGAAGGTTCATGTCAGCCAAGCAAGGGCACCATTTCTGGTGCATGGAGGGAGAGGAGGGGGCAGCAGCAGTGCACTCAGGATGTGGCTTGCTTTTCATCTCCTTCCCTGGATGCAAAGGGAGTGAGGAGAAAGTGCTTCTGAGCTCCCTTCACCAGACATGTGTGAGGAGCATGCAAGGAATGCATTCTCCTTGCATTCCCCTCACTCCTTTAGTGTTTGGGATGAAAAGCTAGCCCTTTCCTAGCCCTGTCCTACCCCTGCCCACGTGCCCAAAAAGACACCCTTACAGCTTAGTCAGCTATCTCCCTGACCAAAAGATACAGAGGATGAGGTGAGCACTCACCTAAGACAGAACTGAGTAACCTTGTTGAGTTTTGGACCTGTTATGGAAGAATAAAACCCATTTTGTGTGCCCAGCAACTGCTACCTAAAAACCCACCACTATAACTTAAGAATAATTTTTTAGAATTCTGAAAAGTAAGGCCCAAAAGCTGTATGATTGTCCCATTCTGCCATTCTGATTCATAAAAATGCAGAGTTCATGCACCATGAAAATGCCAGGAATGTTTGGATCCCAGGCCTTGGTTTTAAAGTTCTCCCTCATATATGTTTTATTGTTATGACTAGGAATGCTTTGATAAGAGAGAATTAGTAAATTGCTAAAGCTAGGAGAATTTGGTGACCCACTGGAGGTTACTATGGTAACCCACTATGAGTTATGTGCTAGGAGTGATCTATCAAATATGAATTAAAAAAATACACTATGAAGCAGTCTCAAGGAACTTTTATTTGAGCAAAGAGCAAACACCTATATTCCCTCATAGCTGTATGGGAAGAAGGCCCTGGGAAGTCCAAGTGTTGATCACTCAAAGCCATCTCAGATTTTGAGTAACTAAAATTTGGAGCACTTTGAATTTATTGCGATAGTCTATATTTGTGTGTGCTTGAGACTTAATACTAATTTCTGTATCAATTTCTGTATCAATCATTTATCATATAGAGGAGTGGAGTCCCCATTGTTTCATGCCTGACACTGCCTAGAGAAAATAATTTAAGTTACTATAGGTTTGAGGTTCTGAAAACCTCAGCTAAAAACCCTGCTAAATGTACAACTGCCTCATATTGGAGCAACCTGGGACCACAGTGGGACACTACACAATATCCATGAGGGGGGACTACTATTAGAGAGAAGCCACCACTACAACTCGGACTATAGGGCTCATGCCCAAACTGAAGGGACTGCAGTAGAAAGAGGCTCCGGGTACTGAATATAGACTCTCTGCTGGGATCTCTCTACTTGGGGTTGACTTACATAGGAGGGCCTTGGACTGGGATTCAGCAAAGTCCTTTTACCTCTCTTTACCCTTAAAGACTGAGAACAAGCAGAGAACTGGAAATCCCGCATTCCCACCAACCCCCCAAGTCCCCTGTTACAGGAATCAATAGGAACACTGAGGCTGTGTCTACACTGCACCCCTTTTCCGGAAAAGGGATGCAGATTAGACCAGTCAGAATTGCAAATCCGTGGGGGATTTAAATATCCCCCGCGGCATTTGCATTTACATGGCTGCCGCTTTTTTCTGGCTTGGGGATAAGCCAGAGAAAAGTGCCAGTCTAGACGCGATTCTCCGGAAAATAAGCCCTTTTCCGGAGGATTTCTTATTTCTACTTTCAATATCCCCCGCGGATTTGCAATTCCGACTGGTCTAATCTGCATCCCTTTTAGACACAGCCTGAATGTCTAAGGTTTATGTTCAAAATATAGGTAGTCCAAAGCTTACAAATACAGTTTTATTATTTATTCCAATAGAGTAGAACATAAGAATTTCCAGCACCTCAGGAATGAAACTAAAATATTTGCAACTCTGGAAAAAAATTTGTCTTCAAACATTTACAACTCAACATTGACTTCATGAGGCTTTGAAACCTTACTCTGCAGAAGCAAAATGCTGCTTTAAACTATCTTAATTTAAATTTTACAGAAGCAGTTTTCTTGTCAAATCTTTTAAAATGTTTCCTTTATGATTAATACCGTATTGTATTTGGGTTTTTTCCCCTACTGCTGCTGATTGTGTACTTCCAATTCTAAATGGAGTATATGGTTGATCATGACACTGATGGTTGTTCATAACTCTATTGTTCGTTACTCTGAGGCTGAACTGTATTTTTTTTTTATGGTACAAAATGCACTTTTTATTGGTGCCCTTATTCTATACTTTCTGGTCACAACATTCTAGTAAAATGTTATATAATGTTAGTGTTCAAAACTAAAAGCATTTCCCTGTCTAAAGTAGTACTGTGTAATAAATCTTGATAGTAATACAGCACTAAACCAAGAATAATGGTGAATTAATATTCAACAACTTGCCCAAAAGTACTAAGGAAAATATTATATGAATTTGTAACCTTTTTAAAGGTTGCAAGAACAATAGGAGCTTTATTTGCATATTGCTATTTGAATCTCCAACCATCCACATTAATAAAACATCAAATAATACCTCATGTAAAATGCATTCTCCTACAAGTTTCACAAGATAAGGATTTTAAGACTTCCTTTGCAAATGCTGAAGAACATAGAAAAGACATAGGATAGAGATTCATCTAGGCTGTGTCTACATTGGCACCCCTTTCCGGAAAAGGGATGCTAATGAGACCAGTCGGAATTGTAAATGCCGCAGGGGATTTAAATATCCCCCGCGGCATTTGCATGAACATGGCTGCCGCTTTTTTCCGGCTCGGGGTTTTGCCGGAGAAAAGCGCCAGTCTAGACGGGATCTTGCGGAAAATAAGCCCTTTTCCGGAAGATCCCTTATTCCTACTTTCAAGTAAGGGATCTTCCGGAAAAGGGCTTATTTTCCGCAAGATCCCGTCTAGACTGGCGCTTTTCTCCGGCAAAACCCCAAGCCGGAAAAAAGCGGCAGCCATGTTCATGCAAATGCCACGGGGGATATTTAAATCCCCCCGGGCATTTGCAATTCCGACTGGTTTCATTAGCATCCCTTTTCCGGAAAGGGGTGCCAATGTAGACACAGCCCCAGTGTAAATCAGCTTAGCTACAGTGAAGTGAAAAAAGATTGAATTATGTTAACAAGGACATGGTCCATAGTCTCTGTCTTGAAAAGTTTACAGAGGGAGATTGGGGTGCCAAAATAACTAGGTTTCCCTTATGCAACAGTCCGGTAAGATTCCAAAGATGTGTTGAACCATCCTATAGATTTGCTAAACAATTATACTCAGGTGTGGCAAGGTCTGTTTCGGGGTCTCCGGTCGTTGCCCTTTTCCTTGCCTTGCCCCTTGGGGTTCCTCACCCCACCTAATGTCTCATCCATCTTCATGGATGTCCCGTCCCAAACTTCACCCCTAGTTCATTCCTGGTCACCAACAACTATCTGCGTTGGCCCATGTCCTCCAGTTGATGCCCTCTGGCGCCTTGGTCTGAGAGGCTGGGTGTCAGTCCTTCCAGCTCCTCCACTACAGTGGTGTCTGCCGGCCCTTCTGTGGGAGAGAGCACAACCAGTCCCTGCTCTCCCTCCTGTTCTCCTCCTCCCCTGCCCTTTTGAACTCCCCGCTCTGCGTGGCCTGGCATCCCCATGCTGCGGATGTGTAGCGGCCCCAGGGTCCTAGAGCCACTGCGTTCGGGGAGGAAACCAAAGGAGGATTAGAAAATGGTGGGGAGAAAAAAGGGGAAAGATAAGAGTGAAAGCAAGGAATGATGTAAAAAAAGATGCTGGTAAAGTAGTCTATCCGTGAAATACATACCAAAATTCAAGTGATGTAACAAATGGCCCAATACAGAAATTGGATGATCCAAACATAAGAAAAGTCAATATAGTTGCAGAGGCAGAGAGAAGAGAGGTGATGGGGTGCTATCAAGAGTAAAATAACAAAGGGAATGTATGCTGCCATGGCACCATGTAAGGTCCTAGAGGGAAGATACCTGTAGGCTTTGGAACTAGTAGTTTCATGAGGCCCATGACATCTAAGCGTGTTTATGTTCACTGCAGAAGCCCAAAAGCCTCCCCTTTGTTCTAGTTTCTGATACCCATCACTCCTTTCCATGCTTAAATTTTCCACTTTCACTTTTTTGTAGTTTCCCAAGCTTATCCAGCCCATTCTCTTACCACTGCAACTGATGTGTGACTTTCAAGGTCAGGACATCTTGACCAAACTATTACTTTGAGGAATTAGTTGATCAGTGAAACAGAAATTATGGTTCAGAAGTCTAGAAGTATTTGGCAGATCATTTTCACCATCCTATTTATCTTGAGAGCATTACACTTTGGGTAAGTGTAATGTCAAGGGGAAGTAAATCAGCACATATGCTTTTGCTAGTAGAGTTGTACCAGTTTGGTTGATATTGCAGTAGGTGCATAATTCCTGAACTCTAGAAATGTTGAAGTTCTCACTATACAATATTGTATACTTTATATTTTTAAAAAGCTGTTTAACATACACAGGTCCAATTTATGTAAATGTTATTTGTAGGGGCTCAGCATTACTTACCATGAACACTAATGTACTTTGATTACTATGTTCTCACTGTGTTTGTTTCTCTGCTAATAGCAATAATACACGCCCAGACCACCCATCCCCCCTCTCTACTATTACTACAAGATGGGTACATAACTGGTTGGATAACTATTCCCAGAGAGTAGGGAAACAAGTAGGGCTCCACAGTAACCAGTTTTGGGACCAGTTCAGTTCAATGTATTAGAAATACTTCATCAATCTTCATTAATGTATTAGAAATAAGCAGAGAGAGTACACTTTAAAAGTTTGCAAATGATACCAAGCTGGGTGGGATTGCAAGTTCTTTAGAAGATATAATTATAGTTCAAAATGATCTGGACAAACTGAAGAAATTGTCTGAGGTAAACATAAAATTCCATAAGGACAAATGCAAAATACTCCCCTTAGGAAGGAACAATCAACTTCACATTTACAAAATGGGAAATGACTGCCTAAGAAAGAGTCCTGCAGAAATGTAGCCAGGGTCATAATGGGTTACAAGTTAATTATGAGTCAATAGTGTGACACTTATGAAAAAGCAAACATGATTCTGGGATGCATTAGCAAGGATGTTGTAAGCAAAACATGAGAAGTAATTCTTCCAAACTATTCTGTGCTGATTAGGTCTCAACTAGTGTATTGGGTCCAGTTGTTGGTACCAAATTTCAGGAAAGATATGGACAAATTGGAGAAGGTCCAGAAAAGAGCAACAAAAATAATTAAAGGTCTAGAAAACATGACACTTGATGGCAGATTGAAAGAATTGAGTTTGTTTAGTCTAGAAGAGAGGAGACTGAGAAGAGACATGGTAACAACTTTCAAATATCTAAAAGTTAGTAGTTACAAGGAGGAGAAAAAATAATTATTCTCCTTAACCTCTGATGATAAGACAAGAAGCAATGGTCTTAAATTTCAGCAATAGAAGTTTAGATTGGATATTAGGAAAAGCTTTCTAACTGTCAGGATAGTTAACCACTGGAATAAAATGTCCTGGGAGGTTGGAGATTATTAAGAGGAGGTTAGACAAACACCTGATAGGGATGGTCTAAATAGTGCTTGATCTTGCCATGAATACAGAGACTGGACTTGATTTCCTCTTGAGGTTCCTTCCAGTTCTATAATTCTATGATCTACAAGGCAGATGAAAAAAAATAATTTAGTCATGCTCTACAGCTGGGTGAGTGAAGTAATTAAATTGCCTCTTGATCAGAGGAGGTGAAGCTAGGTCTTGTAATCAGACGGTGGGAGATACCACAAAGGGAAGCCTTACACTAGAGAACGATGTTATTCTGAGAAGGATAGAAGTGGTATTAGTTTGAAGGTTTATCTCTCTTTCACTTTGAATTGTTTGTGTCATGCTGATTGGGGTTTACACTTTCATTTTCTGTGGCTGAAGGGCCAAGCCATAGAACACCCCAAGGGAAGTTGGGAAAAGACAAAAGCTGTGAAAGATCATTTTAAGGCTGAGGAAGAGCATAGTAAGGAGTACTAGAAATGAAAATTCTAATCAGTGCTGTGACCAGAGATGAGTGGGAGACTGTGAAGTAAGAATGATTCTAAGGGTATGTCTAGACTACATGCCTCTGTCGCCAGAGGCATGTAGATTAGGCTACCAGACATAGGAAAACGAAGTGGCGATTTAAATAATCGCCGCTTCATTTACATTTACATGGCTGCCGCGCTGAGCCATGAGGTATACCTGGGTGGTTGACAAATACCTTTGATGTCGACACCCGTGCGTCCAGACTATCGCGCTGAGCCGACAAACAGCTGATCAGCTGTTTGTCGGCTCAACACGGCAGCCATGTAAATTTAAATGAAGCGGCGATTATTTAAATCACCGCTTCGTTTTCCTATGTCTGGTAGCCTAATCTACATGCCTCTGGTAACAGAGGCATGTAGTCTAGACGTACCCTAAGTGAGGTTAAAAAAGCACTTTACCAAAAACACTGCTTGAGGTAGCTATGGATAGAGAACAAATATTCAAGAGGATTTAATCAGTGAAAAACAAGTAGCTATGGTGTTTATAATTGGTACCAGGATACAACTGAGATATAAACAGCTCTTTAATAAATTCCTACTAGTTCCTAGTTTGTGTGCAAATTTAGGCCATAGTGATTGAAAATTGTTACCACCTGCTGCCTGGTCTTTAACCTAAGTAAAATGAGTTTATTGGGCTCATAAATCTAGCTCCCAGTTGTCCTCATTACAAAAACTGCTTAAACTGGCAGTAATTGTTGCCCTTCTAAAAGTCTGTCAAATATCATCTACAAAGGTGATTAAAAAAAATAACAATGTAGTGTCCAGTTCCTTTTAATTATAGTGTCATATAATTAATGAATGTTCAGGCACTAGATGAATGTTCATGAAATGCTTGTGACTCCCCAACATCTATTAAATATTTTACAGATGTCCAAAAATGTCCAAAAATTTGCATCAGAATATCTTATTTTGTCACTCTTGGGGGTGAAATCCTAGCCCCAATTAAGTTAGAGCTCTAATTCCCACTGATGTGAATGAATCTAGGATTTCTTACTTCCACTTTAAAATGTTATAATTGTGAGGCAGATAGGTCTTTTTGTAAAAATTGAAACACAACATTTTGTGTGTGGGAGGGTTCTGATCAAGCTGAAGTCTAAACTTTCTTCCAGATTTGTGACAAAAATCTTCTCAAAGTTGAGATATTGAATTCTAAAATATAAAGGGGAAGTCATAGGAAGGAACTACTCTCTATAGGCATGAAAGCAGGACAAGTGTTTTCCTATGATTACAATTTCCACTGTTTTGCTAGCTTTGCATGTTTGAAATTAGATTTGACTAGGGTCTTTTTAGGGTGATTGACATAATGCATATGGGCTTTAAACGGTTTAGAAAATCTATGGACATTGAGAGTATTGAGAGATGTGGATTTTGAGACAAAGTGATTGGAAAGGGGAAGTTCATCATGACACCAGTTACCTCATTCTGATTTGCCAGGACAGTCCTAAGAAGACATAAAGAGGATGAGGCAGACAGGTCACCAATTTCAAAACTGATTGAAAGGAAGAGGCCTTGCAGTTGTCTGGGTTGTTTGTCTCTGGTTTGTTTATCTGCAATGGCTGCTGCTGCATCATTTGCTGGCCTCTGGCTATTCAGTGACCCCATTGCTGACAAAGTGCCCTATGCTTCCTCTATCTTCCTAAGATATTACCAAAGGGTAGGAGTTCAACAACATGCAAATTATAAGGTTTGACATCTAAAAGAAAGACATTTTTAACCAAACACTGAATTTGTCAACATAAATCATCACAGCCAATAAAACCACCCACTTAACATTCTATCAGCTTTCCTGAAGTTGAATGAAACCACAAAGTCACTACAATTATTGGACACAAGTATCAACCTTTATTACTAGAGGGAGGCCTCTATCTTAGCATTCTTGCACTTGTGTTTTAAAACTCAAGTTGATGGCTGGTATGGGGAAAAAGTGTAAAACACACAAGTTATTTGAGACCGTCACCTACAGAATAGTGACTCAGATACCTAAAACTATCTTGATAGCCTAAGAATAGTAAATATAACAATCCGTTACTTTGAATTGTTTCCATGTAATCCAGTGTTGAAGTAGGGTGGGGAAGACCGAGGATAATTTGGGCAGGCTGCTTTAAATGGTTTCTGTGCTTTAATTTCAACATCAGCTTCAACCTGGGACTGATTTCACCCTCTCTGTATCTATCAGCTGTTTGGCTAGAATATCATTTGACATTGACACTGACAATAACTTTAGGGGCTGATTGCTACCTTCCCAAATCATTATATAGAGCATCTAACAAATGATCGATTTACTTTATATTGTTAATCAACATTACTGGATTAATTTTTTGGTAACTTACTTTCCTTGCATTTGATTTAGTCTTAAATATGCATTTAATTTTTATACCTTTGGCTGAATTATTTAGCCTGTTTACAATATATATAAAATAAGAATCCAATTGATATTTGGATGGTTCATCCTTTGACATCAGAGCTCTGGACCTGAATCTTCCTTGAATAAATACAAAGCAGTTCTCTGACACTTACTGGCAATCTTCAAGCCTGCCCCTATAATCTTTGAGGAACTTGTGCATCCTGTGGAATACAGTTCCTTTTTTGAAGGAAAGTTGACTTAGCTTACAAACAGAAATGACCAATATATGTGGGTTCTGGCACCTTTCAGGGCCTGGTGCTCTGGTCAGTCTGCAGGCTAGTGAGTTCCTTTTAATAAGTCTAGACTCTACACAGTGTCATCAATAAATGGAAAAGATTGTCCACTTCAGTCAATCACACACCGCACATCAGAGCTGGGAAAATACAGAATTATTCATTTACAGCTATTGTTAATAAGTAACAGTGACATGTATGCAGTGAATACCTTATCCAACCAAACCTATCATAAAAAAAAGAATAGTTTGATGAATCTTTTTGAACAAACTACAGGTGACCAATTATTTGTTCAAACAATTCTATGAAGACTAACAAATATTGCATAGATTCTTAGAAATGTGAATAGGTTTCTGAGGAACAGGTCAACAAACTCTATTGTCTGGGCAATGTAGAGACACCTAGGGTACGTCTAGACTGGCAAGATTTTGTGTAAAATCTTGCCACCTGTCTATACTGGCCGCGAGTATTTGCTCAAGAACACTGACTTTGTACTGTACAAAATCTGTGGTTCTTGCGCAAATACTCTGACGCTCCTGCTCAGGGATAAGCCCTCTTGTGCAAGTATTCTTTATGCCCCAACAGGAAGGGTGTCACAGGAAAACAAAGAATGATATATAGCTAAAACAGAGCCTTCTCTGAACATACACACTTTCTATGTATAAAATTAGCTAGTTACCTTTGCAATGTATTCCAAGGGCCAGTGTAGACAGCCAAGTTAATCTCTTGTGCAAGAAAGCCCGATGGCTAAAATGGCCACTAGAGCTTTCTTGTGCAAGAGAGCGTCTACACTGGCACGGATGCTTTTGCGCAAAAGATTTGCTTTTGCGCAAAGGCACATGCCAGTATAGACGCTCTCTTGTGCAAATACTTTTAATGGAAAAACATTTCCGTTAAACGTATTTGCGCAAATTCATGCCAGTCTAGACGCAGCCCTATTCTATAGTTATACAGACATAAAAGCATGAAAGTTCCTCTCAAAACTACATTCCTATAATTGAAAACTAAGTGCTGTAACTAATTAGCTATTTGAGTGACTAATACAAATATTTTAGTCAATTCATACATAGTCATGGATTTAGACTTGGTTTTGAAGAGAAAATTTAAATGTTCAGCCCTGCCAGGTGACCAGTTGAACAGGATTTTTTTTTTTTTAGTTTAGACAATACAACATACCAGGCAAACATTCTGTGGAAAGAGCATGTTCTTAAAGCATTAGGCTTTTCCTCTGTAGGTGACTAGTTCTATAGGCCAATCCTTAACTCTGCTTGGTAATTTTGATTCCTTTTTGTATTTGTCAATTGTGGCAAACATGAGAGGGTTTTAGAGATTAGCAGTGTGTGCCCTCTGGTGGCTGGATTTACCATGAGAACATATCACTAACAGTGATGCTGAGATGTCAAAGAAAGCCCTCATTTCCTGTAAGCAGCAGTTCTCTTGTGTTTGTGGGGGGTGGGGGGGGTGGGAGAGGCGGGGAGATCAGAGAATAGAGCTTAAACAGTCCTGTGAAAGTTTTTCTTCAGTAAGGCCTTGCCTGAATGATTGAGGGTTTACTGGTATAGTTATACTGTCAAACCGTAGATTCATAGGGTATGTCTACACTACAGTGTTATTTCGAAATTTTTGTGTGTAAACGTGTTATTTCGAAATAAGCTATTTCAAAATAACACGTCTACACACAAAATGCATTTCGAAATAGCATTTTGAGCACGTCCACACTGTGTGGACTCTGAATCGCATTTAAGACCGGCCGGAATCAGTTCTGGCAGGGCACCAGGTCAGGACTTACTGTGTGGGGCTGCTGCCTGAGGCTTTCTGAGGTCTGTGCTTAAAGGGACACCTCCCTCCCCCCAGACAGCTAGTTCTCAGGTTTCCCTGCTTGCTTGTCTACCTCAATGAGGGACAGCAGAACATTTTGTCTCTGCGTGCTCTGGTTGCCCTCACACAGGACACCACAGCATGCTGCAACTTGGAGGTAGAGCTGCCCCTGGGCACTCTGGTGCTTCTCTTGCATGTGTTACTGCGAGCCTGGCTGCACTTTCTGCAGACTGCCATCCTGGAGGTCCATCGGGGGGCTGTCAGTATGCAGGAGGCCCTGCAGGAGAGCTTCCACTCTGAGGAGCACTAAGAGCCTCCCTGGCCTGCCCCACTGGGTGATTGTGCCTCATTCCTCCCTCATGTCCTTCCACTTACCTCTCCCTAACCCCCCTTCCTGATATAAAATAAAATACACATTTTCATGAACATAAACTCTCTTTATTTAACAAAACTGGGGGAGAGGGAATGAAGCTCTGGTGAGACTGGAGAACGGAGGCAGGAGAGGGGAAGATAGAGGGTAGGAGAGGGGAGGGGGAAACCTGGGAGGAGGGAGCTGGAAGGGGGAAGCAAAGGGAAGAAGAAAGAGGGGAAGCTCAGGGCTCAGAGTTGGGGGTCTCGCCGGACCAATTTGATTGTCATGCAAACCTGCTTCTAGGTTCGCATGTGGCCTTTGGTGGCCAGGCTGGCAGCTATCCTATCATAGATGGCTGCATTTCTCCATCTAGTGTGGAGATCATGGATGTTGGGGACATCCCTCCCGAACCTGAATAAGGTCCATGATCTCCACCCTGGACCGGGAAAGCGTCTGCCTTCTCCGGGCCCTGTCAGGCTCCTGGGAGCTGGCAGACTGCTCCTGAGGAGTGATGGAGTGCTGGCTGCCAGTGGCTTGCTGGTTCATGTTTTGGGGCCACTGGGTCAGGGGCAGTGACTGCTGGCTCTGGGCTGGCAGGCTTGGAGCTGGTACAGGCACTGTGGCTAGAGTCTACCCCTTTAAGGGCTCTGGGGGGGGGGGAGGAAGAGGAGTGTTCTTGGTTGAGGCTAGAGTGGCCACCAAGACACCCTGGGAAGGCTGGAGGCCCCCTATTTCGAAATAAGTGTCTACACAGCACTTATTTTGAAATAGCTATTCTGAATTTGGCATTATTCCTCATAGAATGAGGTTTACCAAATTTGAAATAAGTGCTCCGCTATTTTGAATTTATTTCAAAATAGTGGTTTGGCTGTGTAGATGCTTGGAAAGTTATTTCTAAATAAGGGCTGTTATTTTGAAATAACTTTGCAGTATAGACATACCCATAGAATGCAAGGACAGAAGGGACTATTATGATCATTTAATCTTACTTTCTGTGTAGGTCTCTAACATAATTCCTAGGAGGAGATCTCTCAGAAAAACAACTAATGTTGATTTGAAAATGGTTAATTATAGAGACTCCACAACAACACATAGTAAATTCTTCTAGTCATCAGTTAATCACTATTAAAAATGCACACCTTATTTTCAGTTTGAAATTGTCTAGCTTCAGTTTCCAGCCATTGGCTTTTGTTATCCTGTTACTGCTAGACTGAAGACCACATTATTAAAGATTTGTTCTATATCCAAGTATTCATAGACTGTAACAAAGAAGGTTAAGCTAAATAGTGTGAGCTTGTTGATTCTCAATATAAAACATGTTTTCTAATCCTTTAATCTGTTTTGTGGCTCTTCTCTGGACAGAGTCTAATTTGTCCACGCCCTTTTTGAATTGTGGACATTAGAACTTGACACAGTATTCCAAATGGTAACACCAATACCAAATAGAGAGGTAAATTAACCTCTCTGTGCCTCCCTGGGTCGCATTATGTCTTTTGGACACCATGTTGCACTTGGACTTCATGCACAGCTGATTATCCACCACAGCCTCCAATCTTTTTACTGGGTGTGTGTGTATTAAAAAAATAAAATATGGGTTGAAACTCTCTAGCCTGGCATTCTCAGGACCTGACTGATATGGGACCAGAGAATTTGCTGTACATCAGGACATCAATGTTGTCTAGCAGCATTACCAACACTTGGCTCTTAGAAGACATTTAGGTGTAAATTAGAGCTAAACAGCACAGAACACTGAGAACCAGGACTGATGGTTGTAAGAAAACTTTATGGGACCATAGGGAACTTTGCCATGCCCATTATAAGTACACATCCAGCTAACTAAAATCATGCCAGACTATGGTTACTGCTGGACAAGAGTGCCAGAGATCCAACCTGTATCTACATGTAACTGACATAGTAAATGCACAGTGCTTTCTTCCAGATTTCTAAGAATTCCCAGACACTTAGTCAGTGACCTATCCTCTTCATTATTTACCATTCCCCAATTCTTATATGTAAAGTTTTAGTGATTTTTCTCAGGTTATTAATAAAAATGGTAAATTAAGTAGGACCCAGAGCTGATCCCACAAGAATAGAAACACATCACACTTTCAAGTTATATTTTGAAACCTATCAGTTTGCCAGCTTTTAATCCAAATAGCATGTATGATGTACATTTGATATTCTAATTTTTGTTAGTTAAAATGATGTAGCCCATCAAACAGCTTTTAGAAATCTAAATATATTATGTCAATAATCTTACCTTTACCAATGAAATTTGTAATTTCAGTTAAAAAAATGAGAGAGGTAGTCCAGGATTTATTTTCCATGAATCCATGATGAATGGCATTGTATTGCCCTCTTTCAGGGTATGTCTCACTGGGGAGTTATTTTGAAATAACTCCCCTAATTTCAAAATAACAAGCGAAGTATCCATACCATTCCTGCTTGTGAAAAGGAATAAGTTAATTTGAAATAGTTATTTCAGGAGTTATTATTTAGAAATAACATATTTCAAAATAATCTGGCAGTGTAGACATAACCATAATGTTTTAATAAATCCCTGGCTCTATTAACTTACTAGTGTTTCATTTCAGACTGGCAGGCCTATAACTACCCAGATAATAACCAAAAGAGAACTTTGGCCACTGTAGCTGATACCAGTATAACAAGCAAAATAACTTCTACCAGAAAAACATTTTTTTCTCCTTCTCTGGCTTCTGTTGCAACTGTATCCACAGGAGGCCTTTGTCTGGTAGTGAACTGTCATAAGAAAAATCAGATCTCTAACTGATACTGCTATATTGGCAAAAGACCTGATTTAAGGCACTGTTTACTTCTGAATTATTTTTGAAGACTCGATGGTTAATCATCTACACATCAGAGGTTCATAATTAATGCAGGCAGATGCTGTCTTCAAATAGATGGATGTATCCAGTGCAAAGAGTGATTGTGTTGTTAATAGGTATCATTACACTATTTATGCATTAGAAATATGTTTGGTTATTCAAAATGGGAATAATGGGAAATCTCTACGAACATAATTTTGAATATGGTAGGCCAAACTCACCACTGAATAAACTGCATTTTCTTTCTCCCAGGAAATGTTTCACATATATATATATATATATATATATATATATATATATATATATATATGCTTCTGACTTATGTTCACACCTATTAGGTCATATACACACACACACACACACACACACACACACACACACATACACACACACACACAGACTCCTTACCCATCTCTGAGTGTGGACTATTGAGTCTTGAGCATAAGGGAATCTTAGCTGATGTAACAAGCATTACAGCTAGAAGAGAGAGATTAGTGAAGAATGCAACTCACGGGAGGGTATATGTTGATATGTTAAAATTGCCTGCACAGATTTAAGTTAAAATTTCTTTGGGCCATTCAATTTGTAACTTACTCCAACTTCAATTTCCTTGCATTCATTCAGGGGAGTCTAAAATCCATGCATTGAACCACGAGAGTGAGTGCTTCTGTTTTAATGGTTGACTTTATTATCCTATATTTGTTGTGGAGTATGCTTTTTGTCATTTTTGCTGGGCTTACATATCTATGTATGTATGTGTGTATATGAATATAAAACAATTTATAAGTCTTTTTATCTTTTGCTGCCTCCCTGTGGCTTGTTGTGATAATATCATCCACTCTTTATTACTGCTAAGAAAACCCTGTGTCAGTGAATGGTTTCAGAGAGGTAGTAGTGTGAGTCTGTTTCAGCAAAAACACTACAGAGTCTGGTGGTACTTTAAAGACTGATAAATTATTATGGAATTTGGGCATAAGCTTTTGTGAACTATAGCTCACTTCCTCAGATACTAAAGAGAAAAAGAAAGGGGGGGAAAAAAGGATACAGAGATTGGAGTGTGAGATCAGTGCTAATTAAATCAGAATGGATGTGGATAACCTCCAACAGTGGTGAGAAGTTGAGACTACCTGAATGAGAAATTAGCTCTTGTAATATGGGAACCATTCCATGTGTTTTATGTATACCTTAATTCAGGGTGTCAAACTTGCATATGAATTCCAACTCACTACTTTCTCTCTGCAATTTGCTTTTGAAGTTTTTCTGTCTGAGAATGGCAACATGCAAGTCCAAAACTGTGTGTCCAGGGAGGTTAGAATGCTCCCCCACTGACTTTTGAATATTGTCATTTTTAATGTCTGATCTGTGTCCATTTATTCTTTTGTGTAGAGAGAGTCTGGTTTATTCAGTGTACATGGCAGAGGGTCACTGATGGCACATGAAGGCATTTATCCCATTCAGTGTTCCGTCTAAGCTGCATGTCAGTACTGCTTCACAGATGCTTAATCAGCCCTGTCCAGTCAGTCAGCTCCCTGCACTGAGCCCTGAGCCTCTGCTTAGAGGGAACACTAATCATATTGGTAGATGTACACATGAATGAGCCTTTGATGGTACAGTTGACGTGGTTATGTCCTGTGATGTTATCACTAGGGCTATAACTACACTGTGGGGCTTTATTGGAAAAAGATATGCAAATTGTGCTTTGCAATTTGCTTACCTTTTTTCCAATAGTTTTTTCAGAAGAGGGTTTTCCAAAATTTGTCCCATCTACACTGGGCCAAATTTCAGAACCCCCCCCTCTTTTGGATGAGCCCTTCTTCCTCATGGGAGGAGGAAGACAGGGCTTCCGAAAGAGCACATCTGTTCTTCTGCAAAAAACAAACAAACAAACAAACAAAAACAGAAGAGCAAAAGCATTCCCTGGACACGACAGAGGTTTTCCAGGTATCCCAGAAACCCCCCGTAGTCTAGACATAGTCTAGGATATGTGAGTGAACTGAGTTGGTAATGGGGTTGGTTGTGGGGATAGGTTCCTTGATTAACGTTTGTTGTAGGGCTAGGTTCCTTGATTAGACCCCACACTTTCAATTAATGTTTCTGTTGTGGCGTGTGAAGTTGGTGGTGAGTATTTGCCTCAGCTTGTGGGGCTGTCTGTGAGGACTGGCTTGCCTCCCAAGGTCTATGAGAGTGAGGGATAATCATCTAGGATAAGTTGTTGATCCTTGATGATGCGCAGGAGAGGTTTTAGCTAGGGGCTGTAGGTAAAGGCTAGTGACATTCTGTTGCTTTCTTTGTTGGGCCTGTCTACATTAGGTGAGTTCTGGTTACCCACCTGAATTCATCAATCTGTTTCTTCACTTCACCAGCGGTGTACTGTAGTTTTAAGAATTCTTGATAAAGATCCTGTAGGAGTTTGCCTCAGTATGAGGGACTGGAGCAAATGCAGCAGTATCTTAGTGTTCAGTTGCAGACAATAGATTGTGTGATGTGCTTGGATGAAAACTGCAGGCATGTAGTGAATGTTTTTAAACAGTGATTATCATAAAGGGATGGCAATTCCTCTGTCGTACAGTCAGGGTCAGAGTTTGTCCCGATGGGTCCTCTACTCTGTCTGATGAAGACAAACTTTTGGCTGTGTGCATGCATGCGTTTGCTCCCCTGTCTTGTGCATTAACCATGTGCAATTAGTTAACATGACAGACTCCCGAGAGAGCCCCCAGAGAACACAAATCAGATAAGGATTGAAATCACCAGAGCAGGTTTATTGCCAAATGACATAGACTAATAGCTGTCTGCGAACAGACTTGCTCTGCACCACTATGCCTGATGTAAGCTGCAACAATGTGCTAATACCCATTAAGTGCCATATAGTTCCCCCCATGGTCAGCAGGTGATCACCCTTAGGAGGTGCACTTTTATATGTAGATACAAACAAGCCACACATCACTGACGTATCAGGTTGCCACCCTCTGTTACTTGGGGGGCTTACTTACTATTCTTCATGCTGTCAACTTCGACCTGGTCCTGAACCTAGATCAGTGTGTGCATTATTTATGTAGAGGTGGTTGGTACCAAGACATTCCTTATTGAGATGTCTTGTTACCGCTCCTCTGGAATGTGCTTACCACCTGTCCTTTGTAATTTTTTCTGTTCTTTATGCTTGAGCTGGCTTATACTATTTCTCTTTAGCCAAGCCTCTTTCCTGCCTGCAGCTTCACTGAGCCAAAGTCTTGCTCACTAGATTTAAGGCCTGCTGTTTTTATGTTACTGATTCTAAACTTACTACATCCCCAATGTAGAAGGGGCCCCAAGAAGACTCTATGCTGCACTTCAGTTTTTTTTAGTTCTTGACACCGTTGAGTAGGTAGAACATAGTATCTTGTATATGCCTTCATAAAGGTTGTATTCAGTGTAGTAATAGCCATGTTACTCACTGGATATTGGAGAGACAAAGTGGGTGAAGTAATATTGCCTATAAAATTCCAATTTCTCTGACACATGAAAGAACGGAAACAATGCTTGTCCATGTGTAGACCCCCACAGTTAAGATTTAGTTCTGATATGGCCGGTAGCATGGCAAGATATCAACTTGAAAATGAGAAGACAAATTTACAGAAGAGCAAACTAGGGTGCATCTATACGACTTTTTTTTTTTTAAACGGCCATTTTTTCTGAAAAAAAAACTTCACCTGTGTCCACATTGCAATCGTGTTCTTTCAAAATAAAATCAAAAGAACACAGGAGTTTTTCCGACATTGATAAACCTCATTCTACGAGGAAGAAGTCTTTTCTGAAAGAGCTCTTTTGGAAAAAGGCATGTGTGGACATGGAAGAGGGAGTTTTTTTGAAAAGAGGGAAGAAGAAAAAGCACGGGTGCCCTGGTGGTCATTCTGTCCATAGCAATCACGGCATACATGCGAGATAGCATCCAGAGAGGCTAGATGCTATCTTTCAAAAAAGTGCATCACTTTTTCAATGCACTTTTGCAGTATGGACGCTGTCTTTTGAAAGAAGATCTCTTCCAAACTTCTTTCAAAAGAAGCTTGCAGTCTAGGCGTTCCCTGAGTCTGAAGTGGAAATGGACATAAAGCTTATGTAGAAATCCAGAGGGTCTATAAGTGTGTGGAGTTGCTGAAAGAATCTGTTTATCTAAGTCCTCTATTTGCACTTTACTGGAGCTGGTGTGAAACTTAAAAAAAATTTTTTTTTACCAAGCAGCCAACTGTCACAGTTCAGGGTAACTGCACCTGCATTCTATTTCCACTCTTTGGTCCAGCAAGGGCACCCATCTGAAGCTTCAGACTCCCTGGCCATCACATCACTTGAGCAGAGACTTGCATCTCTTTCTTCCGACCAGGCTATTGCTGTGTGGCTTCCTGACTATACAGTGATAAAACCAGCAAGAATCTCTGCCTGAGCAGGACTACTTAAGTTCTCTTCGGTGAATAGTTGCCAGGTATTATAATATACCAAAGCACTTCAATGCTCAGGATATTATTAGTCTGTCTCACCAGCACCAATTGGGTGTCATCCAATTCTTGCATCATGTGGCTCTTCAGTCAAGATTGTGGTGGATGTTAGGATAATTAATTTAGGACCAGATGCTGCTACTTCTACACTAGCTGAGGAGTATTGTTCTCCCCGAGCAGTAAGCATCAGGACCTTGACTAAAAATTTATCAAACCAATGTAATGATGTTAGTGTAGGCAGCATTCACCATGTCAGTGTCTGTAACTGTTCCTTTCTCTGTAGCCTTTTTATAGCAGTTTTTTTAACATCAGTGTAGCATTGAAAACCACAGTGTGCATGGCTCTGTCAGCCATTTTCAATACCAAGAATATTAGTCTTATTCTGAGAGCTTTAACTGAACAGTACTGAATACAACTTCTGGGGCCAGAGAGCTATCTGTTGTAGGACTTCTGAGTGCATCTGAAACTTAGCAAAAATAACAAAATTGCTTCAATGGGTCAAGTGGGATTTGATAACAGCATGCAGGTTGTGTGGCAACTTTAAATGTCTTAAAGATGAAGTCTTTATTATACATTCTAGGTCTATTTCTGTGTTTTCCTTATTTTTTCACCAGAAAATTAAAAACCTAGAAACTTTTTCTCTGAAATATTTCTGACTATTGACCAAAAGGCTAATTTCCACACAAATATATAACTTGCCAATCAGCTGTAGTATACACAAGTTTTGTGTATCAGATTACAGCAGCCTCAGGACAACAGATTTATACTAGCTTTACCTAGGCGTACAGTCAGAAATAGTGCAATGTAATCCTTTATCAACTAGGTTCCTTTTTGGCTCCAAGAACTTCCCATTTGGATAAGGACTGAACAGAACAACTAATCTATGATTGCTATCATCAAATGTCCTCAGAAGCACAGAGAATATTATAGTCCACCAGTGATAAATTGCATATCTATCCTACTCCAACTTTATACGGGTACAACTGCCCATAAGAAGAGAAACCACAGAACACAGGAACAAAAAGAGAAACAGGAAAAAGGTCGCTCCTAGATGAGTCATGTATCTCTGAAATTTTTAATGATATAGAGCAGTGATCCAGATGTTAAATTTAGTCAAACAGTTATTGTAATAAGGTTATTCTTGTGTAAAATTAACTTGATTTTTTACTAAAAGGTTAATGTATGCAGTATGTCAAAAATGTACATAGTTCTGTTACGAGTGCTGAATAAATGGGATATTGGTTTTGTGCTTCAACAACTGGATAGTTAGTTTAAAAATACAAACTTGTGCATGATTGTGGTGCTCTTTAATAGCCCTGATAACTGTCAAGGTCCATGCTCAGGGGAGCTGACAGCCTTGCTGGGCCCTGGGGAAGGTGTGGGGGTGCTGGTCCCACACTTCAGGAAAAGGTGGGGCCTTGGGCAGAAAGGACAAAGCTGAAGCAGCCTGTCCTCTTTGCCGCTTGGGCTGTGAATCACCCCCTGCAACTTTCAGCACTGCCAGTTGCCCCCTTTGCTCCCCCTCTATTGGTAGGCCTATCTATTCTCAGCCATCTGTGAGCTTAACTCTGTTAGCAATAAATCCCACTTACGTATTTGAACGAATAAAGGCTGAAGTAATTACAGCCCATTGTACATCTTTAATAAAGCCATTGCATTACATTAATTCTATTACCTCTTGACTAATAAGGTACTTAGGGTACATCTATGCTGCCTGCTTTCAATGGCATGCAGAGTACCTACCCGTGTATTCCCCTCCAAGAAGTATAAATAATGGTGTTGGCAGCAAGGCACAGCTTCAGCAGGTGGATGTTGCAAGACTGGATGTGTACACAAGCTCGTACCCTCACTTGGCCACGCCAGGCCTAGCCATCTCAAGCCCTAAAGTGTCTTGCTGAAGGAGCCTTTTCCCTCCAGAAAGGAAGGGCTCCGGCAGTGAGAAGGGAGCTGCTGAAGCTTTTCCTTGTCGCCCCTCTACCAGACCCTTTCACAGATGTGTAGCTGTACACTGCAGAGTAGGGTTGCAGGGCCTGGTCAAAAAGCAGCTCTGGTGGCTCTGGTCAGCAGTGCTGACCTGGTTATTAAAAGTCTGTTTGATGGTGTAGTGGGCCAAAGGAATGCTCCCTGCCTGCCCTGACTCTGCACAACTCCCACAAGTCATGCGCTGACCCTACCCTGAGTGCTGGCTCTACAGCTTCCATTGGCTGGGAAGTGAAGGGGTGGCATATGTAGGCATGTGCAGTGTGCAGAGTTCTCTCACTGCTCCTGTGCCTAGGGACTGGAGGAAGGACATGTTGCAGCTTCCAGGAGCCATGCAATGCCAGTGCCTTAGCCCTGCTGTGCTCTAGAACAGGAGTCACCTAAGGTAAGGTAAACCTGCACCTCAAGCCCCCTCCCACACTCTAAACTCCTGCCCCAGGTTGGAACACCCTCTGACTCCAAACTCCTTCCCAGACCCTGCATCCCAAACCCCTGGCCCAGCCCTGAGCCCCCTCCTGCTCTCTGAAACCCCTGACTCCAGCCCAAAGACCCCTCCTGCATCCCTGTCCTCTCATTCCCAGGCCCACTCCTGAAGCTTAGCCCCATTCCAGAGAACGTACCCCCTGCTGCACTCCTAGACCCTACCCACCCAAGAGCTTTCTTCTGTAACCCAAAGCCCTCATTTCTGGCCCTGCCTCAGAGCTTGTACCCACCCCGGGAGCCCACACTCCCCCCTGTACTGCAACCCCCTGTCCCAGCCTAGTGAATGTGAGTGAGGTTGGGGGAGAGTGAGTGACAGAGGGAGGGGGAATGGAGTGAGCAAGGGGTAGGGAATATAGCCTCGGAGAAGGGGACGAGGTAAGGGTTTTCAGTTTTGTGAAATTACAAAATTGGCAACCCTACTTCAGTATGGAATCAGTCTTGTTTTCATTGTGGCATTTAGTAATGCATTCCAACTATGCTACCAAAAGTGGTATAGTGTTAGACTCCTACAGTTGCTGGAGAAATGGTGATGAATAAGCCTCTTTCTTGGCACAGGATCCGAGGTTATGCTGTATGGATTGCAAAAAGAGGCACCAGCCTCAATGGTGTGGGCCAAGTCTCCCAAGAGGCATAGAGGCTACTTGGATACAACACAGTCCTTTCTCAGCTCTAGAGTTTTTGTGAAGATAGTGTATATTCTGCCTAATTTGAATGGTGGATGTTTTGATACTTGGGCTCAGATGTATGTACACCAACTGGAAACCAGATATACAAGGATCAGGACATTCTGACACAACTGCCTCTATGTGCTACCTGCCCTTGGAATCAGCCAAGGAATAAGCCCAGACAGAGTGAACTAGAGTAGCACTAAAGATTCTTTAATAGTACGGCAGTACTCACAAACACTTCACATTCATGCTGGCAGTTTGGAGGCAGGCTGCAAGTGCAGCAAGAGTTAGTTTTAATTTCACAAGTGGATGAGGCTGGCCAGGCTACAGCTTCCGAGAGATAAGCCACGAGGCGATGAGAGTCCTCAGAGTTCCTTCAGATCTGTGGGAGTGCTCTACTGCTTCTGGTCCAGTCCCGAGTTTGGTGTGCTGTTAAATCTTTTCTGAGGAGAACCCCCACCTGGCCGCCCATCACATCAATGTATGCACTTTGCAGGATCCTTCCTCATAGCAATAAAAAGTATAAATAAAATGTAAGAACGGCCATACTGGGTCAGACCAAAGGTCCATCTAGCCAAGTATCCTGTCTGCTGAGAGTGGCCAATGTAAGATGCCCCAGAGGGAGTGAACACAACAGAGAATCATCACATGATCGCTCTCCTGTCATTAATTTCCAGACAAACAGAGGCTAGGAACACCATTCCTACCATCTTGGCTAATAGCCATTGATGGACCTAACCTCTGAGAATATATCTAGCTCTTTTTTTAACCCTGTTAAAGTCCTAATCTTCACAGTATCCTCTGGTAAGGAGTTCCACATGTTGACTGTGTGCCGTGTGAAGAAAAACTTCCTTTTGCTTGTTTTAAATCTGCTACCTATTAATTTCATTTGGTGACCCCTAGTTCTTCTGTTATGGGAACAAGTAAATAACTTTTCCTTATTCATTTTTTCAATACCAGTTATGATTATAGATTTGTAGACCTCTTACATATCCTCCCACCCCCTAGTCTCCTCTTTTCTAAGCTGAAAAGTCCAAGAGGTTTTAATCTCTTTTCATATGGGACCGGTTCCAAACCTATAATAATTTTTTTGCCTTTTTCTAAACCTTTTCCAATGCTATTATATCTTTCCTGAGATGAGGTGAATACATCTATACACAGTATTCAAGATGTGAGAGTACCATGGTTTTATATAGAGGCAATAAGATATTCTCTGTCTTATTCTCTATCCCTTTACTAATTGTAGCTAAATTAGTCCCCATCATATTGTATGTATAGTTGGAGATTGTTTTCCAATGTACATTACTTTACATTTATCAACATTAAATTTCATTTGCCATTTTCTTGCCCAATCACTTAATTCGGTGAGATCTTTTTGAAGCTCTTCATAGTCTGCTTTGGTCTTAACTATCTTGAGCAGTTTAGTATCATCTGCAAATTTTGCTATCTGGTTTACTCCTTTCTCCAGATGATTTATAAATAAATTGTATAGGATTGGTCCCAGGACAGACCCTTTGGAGATACCACTAGTTACCTCCCTCCATTCTGAAAACTTGCCATTTATTCCTACCCTTTGTTTCCTGTCTTTTAGCCTGTCTTTATCAGTCCATGAGGGGACTTTCCCTCTTATCCCATAACTTACTTTCTTTAAAAGTCTTTGGTGAGGGACCTTGTCAAAGGCTTTCTGAAAGTCTAAGTAAACTATATTCACTGGATCCCCCTTGTCCACATGTTTGTTGACCCCCCTCAAAGAATTCTAGTAAGGAATGATTTTCCTTTACAGAAACCATGTTAACTTTCCCCAACAAATTATATTCATCTATGTGTTTGAGAATTGTATTATTTACTATAGTTTCAACTATTTTGCCTGATACTGACATTAGACCTACCAGTCTGTAATTGCAGGGCCAGCTTTAGGAAGTGCGGGGCCCAATTCGAACCAAATTTTGGTTGAGCAAAAAAACCAAAACAAAAACCAAAAAACCCAGCACACAAACAAACTACTCACAGCCCCTTTAACTCCCCAGCTACAGGGCAGATTCCTGCCTTCTAGGTTTAGGGCGCAGGGACCTCTGGCTTTAAAGCACGAGGCCCTTTTAGGTGCGGGGCCCGATTCCGGGGAATCAGACGAATCGGCCTAAAGCCGGCCCTGTGTAATTGCTAGTATTATGTCTAGAGCCCTTATTAAATATTGGTGTTATGTTAGCTACCTTCCAGTCATTAGGTATAGAAGCTGATTAAAGGATAGGTTACAAACCACAGTTAATAGTTTATATGTTGTACTGTCTTATGATTAGCGGTTTCTCATTCACACTTCCTCTTGCACTTCATACATTGATAAGCTACATATTCATAAGCATGAATATAATTGATTCTATTAAAGCAATGTGGTTTTAACAGGCATCTAACATGGGGCTTTTCTGTTACTCAGCATAATAAGAAACTGTTTAGACCACAGCTACCGAGCATAACATAGCAAATAAAACTGCAGCAGAAAGGGCAAATGCGGGATTGCAGGGGGTGGTGTCCGACTACACTATGGACATACTGGCCTTAAATGGAGTAAGATGTAGGCAGAAAGAAGAGTCTGATCAATAGTCTCATAGCCTCTGACATTGACTCGGAGGAGTTTTGCATCATGTCCTTAGTGCATTAACTGTACATTAAGAGAAATGTTGTGTAAAACCCATAAGTAGCCTGCATTAAAAAAACAAAAGCAAAAACTAGCCAACAGTGTGCAAGATGATCTCATTAGGATGTTTTCAGATAGTATATAGTGAAATCCACGTTTTTGTCTGGTGAGTTTTTTTGTATGGGAATGTGCATCAGTTTGTGTGTGTGTTTCTTTTTTTAAACACCCCCTCAAAACAATAAATCAAGACTCAAAGCTGATTGAGAGAGTCTATGACAGAAGTATACTAAACAAGGTTTCACTGGAGGACAGATGTTATAGGAGCTGAACATCAGATTATATGCATAAATATTGTCAAATTTATAAATGAAGTTGTCAAATGACTGAAGGATGGCTGTGAACTCCTTACAAACTGGAAATCGAGCTATGAAACTGTCAGTAAGCCATTTATCCATAAAAATTATCAAGTGGAAGCAGAGATTTTATGTAGAGATTTAAAACTAATTGTTACTATGAGGGTTTTTTATAATAATTGTTTATCTACATTTAAAAATAAGCTATGATTCTACAACTAATTGCTTCAGAAAGCCATTACTATGACCACTACTGCTAGCACAATTTTTCTTGGGTTTCAAGAGTCTAATACACTATGAAAATTGAAATGAATTATCTTTTGTGTTTGAAAAATACTACCTCTGCCATTAGAGTTATTCTGAATAGTGAACTTATCAGACTGTATAGCCTAAACAGACTGCAGAAGCTCTTAGATATAAAGGTATCTGACCTCTAAATAAAAGGACCTGGGGGTTACAGTGGAGAAGCTGGATATGAGTCAACAGTGTGCCCTTGTAGCCAAGAAGGCTAATGGCATATTAAGGTGCATTAGGAGGAGCATTGTCAGCAGATCCAGAGAAGTGATTATTCCCTTTTATTCAGCTCTGGTGAGGCCACATCTGGAGTATTGTGTCCCGTTCTGGGCCCACCCGCTACAAAAAGGATGTGGATGCATTGGAGAGGGTCCAGCAGAGGGCAAACAAAATGATTAGGGGCCTGGAGCATATGACCTATGAGGAGAGGCTAAGGGAGTTGGGTCTGTTTAATCTACAGAAGCAAAGAGTGAGGGGGAATTTGATAGAAGCCTTCAACTTCCTGAAGGGAGGTTCCAAAGAGGATGGAGAAAGGCTGTTCTCAGTAGTGACAGATGGCAGAACAAGGAGCAATGGTCTCAAGTTGTGGTGGGAGAGGTCCAGGTTGGATATTAGGAAAAACAATTTCACTAGGAGAGTGGTGAAGCACTGGAATGGGTTACCTAGCGAAGTAGTGGAGTCTCCATCCCTAGAAGTGTTTAAGTCTCGGCTTGACAAATCCCTGATTGGGTTGATTTAGTTGGGATTGGTCCTGCCTAGAGCAGGGGGCTGGACTTGATGACCTTCCAAGGTCTTTTCCAGCTCTATGGTTCTATGATTCTATGATTCTCTCCTTATCCCTATAGATCCTTTAGGGAAGGTCCTTTCTTGGATTGAAAACTTGTTAAAAGAAAGAAACAAAGGATAGGAATAAATGGTAAATATTCAAAATGGAGAGGGCTAACTAGTGGTGTCCCCCAAGGGTCAGTCCTAGGAACAATTCTGTTCAACTTATTCATAAATGATCTGGAGAAAGGGGTAAGCAGTGAGGTAGTAAAGTTTGCAGATGATATTAACTGTTTAAGATAGTCAAGACAGAAGTAGACTGTGAAGATTTTCAAAAAGATCTCACCAAACTGAGTGAGTGAGCAACAAAATGGCAAATGAAATTTAATGTGGATAAGTGTAAAGTAAAGCACGTTGGAAAAAATAACCCCAACAACATGTACAGAATGATGGGGGCTAATTTGGCTACGACAAATCAGGAAAGAGATCTTGGAGTTATCATGGATAGTTCTCTGAAAACTTCCACACAGTGTGCAGCGGTGGTCAAAAAGGCAAATAGGATGTTAGGAATTATTAGGAAAGGGATAGAAAATAAGACCCAGAATATCTTACTGCCCCTGTATAAAACTATGGCATGCCCACATCTTGAATATTGTGTACAGATGTGGTCTCCTCACCTCAAAAAAGATATTTTGGCCTTAAAAAGGGTTCAGAAAAGGGCAATTAAAATGATTAGGGGTTTGGAACAGGTCCCATATGAAGAGAGGTTAAAGTGACTGGGACTTTTCAGTTTAGAAAAGAGGAGACCAAGGGCAGATATGATAGAGGTATATACATTCATGAGTGGTGTGGAGACGGTTAATAAAGAAAAGTTATTTATTAGTTCCCATAATAGAAGTACTAGAGGACACCAAATGAAGTTAATGGATAGCAGGTTTAAAACTAATAAAAGAAAGTTCTTCACACAGCGTGTAGTCAACCTGTGGAACTCCTTGCCAGAGGAGGCTGTGAAGGCTAAGAGTTTAAAGAGAAGCTAGATAATTTCATGGAGGTTAGGTCCATAAAAGGCTATTAGCCAGGGGATAGAAATGGTGTCCCTGGCCTCTGTTTGTCAGAGGCTGGAGAAGGATGGCAGGAGAGAAATCACTTGATCATTGTCTTCGGTCCACCCCCTCTGGGGCACCTGGTGCTGGCCACTGTCGGCAGACAGGCTACTGGGCTAGATGGACCTTTGGTCTGACCCAGGATGGCCGTTCTTATGATCAGTCAGTCAAGGGTATGCTACAAATAGAGTCTAGACACCTATTTTATCTGCATTTGGGCATTAAGCCATATTCTTGATAGTGGGACAAGGAGCATAAGTGGTAATGGGACAACAACTACTCTAAAAAGAACCTCTAGTTTCTATCAATCCACTCTTCTTTTTTATGCTGTTTAACCCATTTTCTCTCAATGTACATAAGATAAAATTCTTATTATTACAAAGTAAGGCTTGGGAGGGTATCTGTCTGTTCTGACAAATATAAGTCATTATCTGGCTAATATTCTACAATATCATGGTCTGAATGATTTTAGGCATGTTCCTTCTCCCATGCAGTATTTGACAATCTATGGACTATACCTTAAACATCTTAAGACCAACTCAAGACCTACCATTTTTCAACCACTGATAGTTTATGATTTTTTCCCCTGAAATTGTGATCTTATTTAAACTCATATAGCTAAAGGAGCTATTTTCCTTTTCCATTGACTGACGTAGCCTCTGTGGTTTTTTTCAGTTTGGATTCTTTCCTTTTTAAAGTATTTTCTTGCTTGATTTACCTCTTGGTCCTTTCATCCAAGAAGCTCCACACTAGCACAGATCATTCACTAGAACAGCTTCATCTTAGTGCATATTAGATTCTTGGTTTCTCATTTCAAATACTGTTACACGTTGAGTAGTCTGTGTTAAGATGTATTAATTGCTGCACAGTACAGAAATCGGTTTGCAATAAATAAGACTCTTCTCCATTTCATAAGGGATGCTATAAAGATATGGACAACAAAGCAGTTGCTGGACATTTCCAAGGCCCTCAGACAAAATTTCTTTATATATATCAGCAGTGTTCTTAATGGCAAAAATACTGAGACTAGGTAGTCTATTTATAACCACTTTCCCTTATGAATATTGTTCACATTAGCAAGTCACGTTTTACTTCTATGATGTTTTGTATTGTCTCCCTGATTTACCAAGCACAGTAGGATTTAATATGCTTTTCAAAGGATTATTGGGTTAGTTGGCCTAGAAGAAGGAAACTATTTTATATTGGGAGAATGCAAATAATTCAACTTTCTATGTCATGGCACATCGTGTAATTGTTATTAGTTTCATCATTGTGTTAAAGTTGAAATCTGTAGGGCTGAATAATTTCCAGGAATGTTTGTACATGGAAACTTTAAGAAACTGAACTATTACTTCTGATATTCAAAAAAGTTTTGTTTTAACTATGCAACTGTGAACATAGTTAAGCAATACTTGATGTAGGAAGTCAGCATTGAAAATGAACGATTCCTGACCATTTCAGTTACGGGAACTAACACCTGCCAAAGAGTATAGGCAAGCATCAATCCAAGCAATTTTCTTCATAGTCTAGTGTCATAAAATAAACAGTCCATCAAACTACCCAGAAACATTTACTTAACCCAACTAGAATAATTTATAAATATCAACAAGGCACCTATAGATGATTTGCAGATTTAGTATCTGCAAGTGTAGAAAAAGCCATCAAGAGAAGCAACCTATCAATTACATCCCCTAAGATTCAGCCGCCAATAATTCCTTTTTGATGACTTTTTGTTTGAATTCTCACCTCACAGTATGATGTTTGTAACAGATATATTTAAAATCAACCTATCATCATCAATGCAGCCTGCCTGTATTTCAAGTAAGGAAGGGAAATCCATTAACTGTGATATCTTTGAAAACAAACAAACCAGCATTTGAAAACAAGTGATTAGGAAACCCTGCAGGCTTATCTTATAAGAAAACCAATCCCCCTTGTAAAAGAGTGCCTTCCTGTCATCTTCTCTGTAGGGGGTAGGAGATTAGATTTTTGTACTGCAGATGCAAGAGCAACCCTGCTTAGTGACTATCCAAAGTAAAGCAACATGTTAGAACTAGACTGAGCCAATGAGCCCTGCAAAGACCCTAAAATTTTGTGCAATTCTCCCCCCCTTGTTAATTTGCTGTTTCTAATGGGCTGGCATGTTGAGAAGAGATAAGCATCTCAGCACTCCCACCATGCTCGGTGAGCACCCAAGCACTGCATCCTCCACTGCATAGTGTACCACCAATCCTCCTCCCCTTCCTTGCCATCACATCCCCAGCTAACATGCCATGTGGGCAATGTGCAGCTATAGTACTTTTGCCAATATGTTTTTTTCCCAATTCCCCTGATACCTGACATACAATTGCTTCTGCTCTCCCAACCACCTAGATCATTGTCCTAAATGGTGCCCTGAAATCATTGTGTTGTCTGCCTGAACCTACTTATTGATACAGTCTGGTCAGCAGTGTTTACAGTATGCCTCAGTCTGTGACTAGGCCAAATTGAAAAGCATGTGTTACAATGGCTACAGTATTACATGCGGGTAGGATACTTTTGTCACTAATTTGCCACCAATGTTTCAGGACCTGTAGGTGAAGGAGACTTACCAAGAGTTTCATGCAAAATACCTACCACTTTGATGTAACTCTTAGTATAATGACATACAACATTTTATTTATCATGTTTAAATTAACGTTGTCTAAGGAAAGAAAAATAAAGGGGCCTTCCGCAGTTATGAAACAAACACAAGAAAAAATATCACCAGATAAATCTTTTCAGAATAACTATGTAAAGCCTTTAGTTTGAGAGAAAAAGGGACATTAAAACACAAATTTTGCAAGGAAGGACAGAACAAACCATAAACACAGTGATAATATTAGCCCAGAACACTGCCCCCCTGCAGAAATTCCTGTGGATGGAAAACTACATACTGAAGAGTCCCTCAAGGAGTTCTAGAAAATCATTATGAGGACAGTCATTCCTTGCAATTTCTGACCTCAAAACCCTCCTTAAAGGCTCAGAGATGTTCAGGAGAAAAGCATACAGCAGAGCAGAATTTCTTTTTCCAGGTATACCTGAAAGTGCTGGGAAGAAACTATCTTTATTACAGTGATCATGCTGTTAGGCCCATTGCATGGTATCTGTATCCTGTCAATAATAACTAATTATGCCATCTGGTCAAATCACCTTTTACTTACTCTTGCTGATAGTGGGATGTCATGTTGTGCATGTATTTTTGGCAGCATACTTGGGACTGTGTGAATGTAATGTATTGCATCCTTACTGAATCTGTCCACTGAGCACCTCATTATATCTTTTAGGAATATAGGCTGTGACCTTTTCAGTAGACAAGTTATATACTTGTTAGATGTCTGCCTCTGAATGTGATCAGTTTAATCCAAGCACAGATAGATACCTGTTCTTATGCAGATTTTGAGCATGTATTTCCTGTGGCAGCTACTTTCTTGAAAAGAAAAAAAGTGATTGATTTTCCCCACTTGGCAGTTTTATGTGGATCAAATTGTTGAATTACTTTGTCTAGCAATGTGCAGCCTACTTTATGCCCCAGTGGAATATATTGTGGTTGTCAAATGCCTCAAGGCCTACTTTGTGAAACAGTGTGGAGATTTCACCTTTCTGTTTTTTCCTGTGTGATTGAATGCTGGTCAAAAGCAGCTGTACCAGCACTCTGATCACTGGATTACCAATTAAAGTGCCTTGGAATAAATCTGAGAGGCTAAATTGATTGGGGTGGGAGAGCTCCAAGTCCTATTGACCCATTAGTCTAAAAGCAGAAAAGTCACAAGAAGGAAGCTCCAGGGTGGGGGCTGAGAGTGATTGTCTGGCTTTTGAGAGCCAGAGCCAATATTAGGGGGAAGTTACCATCTATCTCCCCTTTCTTTGGTGAGTGAGTTGTGTAGCTCAGTAATTATAAGCATACTTAAGTCAGTAAAGGTGGTGGGAAATACATATTTTGTAAATAAATTGCAAAAGGTGTTTGACCAGAAAGAAGATCTCCACCTGGTTTGTGGCTAGAAAAGAATCAGGAGCATGATGGTGCTTGGTCATGTTCTGCTCCTGTCAAAGAATATTTAGCAATGGTAGAGCCTGCCCATCCAACTCTTCCCTTACAGATTGAGAGATCTGCCCCATTTTTGAAACAAGGTGGGTTTTTTTTTAACAATGTACAGAAGGTGCGAGACTCAGAAGTGCATTCTTTAGTAGCTATTCTTATATTCACTGCTTTTTGAGTCACTGCATGTCTGAAAACTGAGAGGATATTCTATGCTTATGGAACTCAGACCATGATCTGAACTTTTAGTTAGTTATGCATTGTCAGAAGGATGAATGGAGACTGGCAGAGAAAATGAAAGGTCTCTACCACAGCAGTTAATCTAAAAAAGACAATGCCAAGTCACACAGGACACTAGGTGCTAATTATTACAAAGGAAAACTAGTGTCAAATGTTTTAATTTGATTATAAAATTTCCCAACTATTTTTAATGAACATTTGTAGTTATGTTGCAAATTTTAAGTTATTGACAATCAAATATATATTGTGTCTGTGTGCACACATGAACAAACTTGCACACTAGACCAAGGAGGGTTTAATGATCTGGCCTGTAGACGAGGGCTGCAGTGAACTCTTCTTGTGGCTCTTTACAGAAATGTAATGTATGGAGGCAGGTCTTTCAAGCTAGATGGAATAAACAGCTTAAAGGGAAGAAAGTGGGTTCAAGGAGTTTCTTTCTTCTTCCAGAGTTAAAGAGCTCTTCCATGGAAGAAAATGTAGCCCAGGGCATGAGAAACATAAAATACCTGCTCATCCCTTATTTTAAGAGACCATCTCTTATTTCATTGATTTGCCCCTTGCGGTAATCACCCATCCCTTATTTTCAGATATACTGAAATGTATTAAAAGTAGTAATAAGTACCACTTTAAGCATTACATTGAAGTAGGACAATTTCTGTAACAGTCTATTGCTTGTTTTGAGGGGTGATGAAAGCTGGGCACCTCAATAAGAGAAATATACATGACTCTCAAATCTGGCCATTCAAAAAGCCATATTTTAATACATCTCTGATTACTATAGCCTCTTGCTGAGCTGTCCTTATTGCCCTGGGGTATGGCTGTTCATAATTTGTGGCTAGGGACTTTGCCTCAACTTCCCACCCTGAAACAAACTTCCCCCTTGCTCTCAGAAATGTTATAGAGCACATAGCAGGTTGATACTTCAATGGGAATGTTGCTTTCACTAAGCTTTAACCTAGTCAGTAGATTGCGGAAACTTTTCTTTAAACATCCACAAACCCATTTTACTGCCATTTTACACTTGCTCAGCCTATAGTTGAACTACGCCTTGCTGTGGTCCAGGATGCCAGTGTGTACGGCTTCATGAGCCATGGGAACAAGGGATAGGATGGGTCTCCCATGATCATTGTTGGTATTTCAATGCCCCTGATGTTAATTTTCTGGTCTGGGGATACAGTTCCAGCTTGCAGGCGAACACATAAGAGTTCCTAAAGATGCCCACATGTTGTGCCCTTTTTCCGACCATTCCATGTTGATCCCTGTAATCCATCAGGGCCTGCAGCACTGTTGAAGAATGCTTTGTGGTTTACGTACTCCTTGGTAAGGTAGTTGGGGGCCAATATATAGATGGGCATTCTCTATCACTCCACCATAGTTGGGGAAGCCCAATTTGGCAAAGCCCTGCACTATGTCCTTCATGTTTCTAAGAGTAACTACCCTTCACAGCAGGAGGGTATTGATTGCCATGGCCACTTGGATCTCAACAGTCTCCATTGTAGATTTCCCCACTCCAAATTGATTCCCAAGTGACCAGTAGCTGTCTGGTGTTGCAAGCTTCCAGAGGGCAACTGCCACATGCTTCTCCACTGTCAGAGCTGGTCTCATTCTGGTTTTCTTGTGCTTCAGTGTGGGGGAAAGGTATTTGCAAAGTCCCATCATAGTGGACATTGTGTGTGAAGAAATTTTGTGGACATTGCTGATTACAATGCACGTATGGGACAATATGGTCCCACCAGTCTGTGCTTGTCTTCTGGAACTGGAACCGGCATTCAACTATGTCCATAGGATTGAACACCAGTGGCACTTGCGAGTTGCTCAACTCATGTGCTTTACATAGGAGCATGTTCTTGGCCTCCCATGATTCATCCTCATTCCAGCGGGCCCTTCATGCTCGCTAGATAAACTACAGCATAAGGCGCACGATGCTTTGCTGATCAGTACACTCCACCAGAGATCTATGCATGCATTTCTAAGGTATCTGCATGGAGAGGCAGGTAAAGAAAGGGTATGAGAAGAATGTTTGCCATTATAATAAAGCACACATGTAGTGAAAGGATGAGTTCATTATGGGATGCTGACAACATGCACCTAGAACTAACAACTGCATGGTTTTGGTCCCAGCAACCACTGGGAGCTTAATCCAGACTGCAAAGAGGCATAGGCACTGTGGGATAGCTTTCCACAATGCATTGCTCTTATAGTCCATGGTAGCCTCCCAACCGGTGATGCACTGCTTTGAATAGTATTGAATTCTCTTGCAAAGTGGGAACACAGAACTTTGACTTAATAAATTTAGATGGCAAGACGTCAACCTTAATAAATGTGATCTACTATCGTAGATGTGGCCTTAGTAAATGGGGGTATGTCTACACTACAAAGTTAATTCGAACTAACAGGCGTTAGTTCATACACACGTGTACAGTCAGTATAAAGTATAATCCAAAAGCAGGACATCTGAGAGTCCTAGAAGTGTAATTAGAAGGAATTTTTATTTGTTTCTAAGGTGCTACAGAACTATTTTTTGTTTTTCAAAGTTTTTAAAAGGAACTTTGTTTTTCAACTACCCCTAGATGGCAGTACTGACTTTGAAACAGGATAGACATAAGCAATATCACAGTCCATTTTCCTATTATTGTAGAGCAACACAAAAAAGCAGCATTTCAGATTGTTTGATTGCAAATTAAATGCATGTTCTCTATCCAACCACTATGTAAAATATTGTAGGAAAAGAGTAGGCAAAGAGTGAGTATTTTTAATATTCAAAATCAAATTACTCATGTTTTAGAATCATTTGAGCAAAATAATTAAGAATGCATTTCCTACTCCATTCCTAGCTTATACTGACACATCTTTAGAATGCCTCCTGCCTGAAGCATGTGCATTAGTAAAGATGAAAATAGTGCATATCTCCCATTTCATAGTCCAGAGGTATAAAGGATGACACTCATCTTCCATGGATCATCTTAGCAGGCTGCAAAACAATTTTCAGGAAAATAATGTATGCAATAGTTCTCTTCAAGAGCATGTTATTGCCTATTTCTTGGAATATCTGTGATACTATGTAATGGATCCTGTGCCGCAGATTAAAATCTGGGCATTTAGCATCTGAGAGGGGATGCATCTTCATAGTGATCCATTATTTATTTCAGGTAGATTGTGTGTGTGTGTGTGTGTGTGTGTGTGTGTGTGTGTGTGTGTGTGTGTGTGCTCCAATTCAGCAAAGAATTTGAATGTGCCCTTAACTCTAAGTTTTCGGTTAAGTGCTTTGCTGAATTGGAGACCCCAAAAGCTAAGTGCATGCTCAAGTGCTTATGCTAAATCAGATCCTAATTAAGGGTATGTCTAGACTACATTGGGTTTTTTTCGAAAAAAACTGCCCCTTTTTCAAAAAACTTCACCTGCATCCACACTGCGATCGCGTTCTTTCAAAATGTAATCGAAAGAATGCAGGTTTTTTTTGACATTGGTAAACCACAAATTATGAGGAAGAATGCCTTTCTCGAAAGAGCTCTTTCGAACAGGGACATTTTTGAACAGGGATATTTTTCAAAAGAAGAGGCAATCGAAAAAAGCTCAGGTGCCCTGGTGGCCATTCCATGAATAGCAATCAGGGCTTTCTTTCGAGAGAGTGTCCATGCAGTCTGGATGCTCTCTTTTGAAAAAGCAAAAGATCACTTTTTCGATCCGGTTTTGAGGTATGGATGCTCTTTCTCAAAAGAAGCTTTTTCAAAAGAGCTTCTTTCGAAAGAAGCTTGCAGTCTAGACGTACCCTTCTTCCAAGTACTGTTGGATCTCTCTGATCCAGCACCCTCAGGACCTGACCAGTACTGAATGAAGGAGTTTGCTAGACTAGGGTAGGTTCATGCTCCTCCTGACTGCTGGCCCCTGCTCCTAGGCTCCCTTCCTGGCCACCGATTCTGCTGCCGGTCTCAGCCACTAAGCTATGCTGCCATCCCCCACCAGGGTACCTGCTGACAGCTCAACAGTCTGGCTTTGCTTACGGCCCAGGTGTGCTCCCAGCCCCAGCCAGTCTCCTGGAAGCTGGCCTCTCTGCTGCCAGACTCCCAGCCATCACCCTCTTCCAGCCACTGGGATTCTCTGCTAGGACCACAGATGTTGCCAGACCAAAGAGTCCCAGACCGGAGCTGTTCAAGTTGCATCTTTCAATGAGTTCTCCCATTTACATTTTCCTACATTCATGAAGTGAAATCCTAGTCCTATTGCAATTAATGACAAATCTCCTATTGACTTCAACAGAGCCAGGATTTCACCCATGGATTTTAACCTTCTCTCTGTTCTGGAAAAATGTCCAGTGCCACAGGGTAAGTAACATTAATTTACTGTTTAAAAAAATCACTTCTCTTCCACAGGACAGATGGAATTGTGTATGTATTCACAATGAATTTTTATAAGACTAGTATACTTATACTAATATTTAGCAAGTGGAATTATTTATGCTAATAATAGGCTCAATCCTAAACTGATAGACTGCACTGATGTCTCTTTTTCCAGACAGCATATTAGATAAGATATACAGATCTGCCTTTGACAGAAGATTCTCCAAAGAGGCATAGTTTACTGTAAATCCGAGACTTTTAGCAATGTGCATAAGTTATTTATATTCCACCTTCTAAACAGAAGTAACTGAGATGGCATATCCATCTGTGATGGATATCATTTTGCTTAGTTGAAGAAAACTGTTCCATTTTTTTTCAGTTTAGCAGATTGCTCTGCTGCCATTTCCAGACCCAGTGAAATTCAAAGTGAAATTGTGTTCAAAGCCATTGAGGGAAAACCATAAGTCAGCTCAAGTTTGCTCAAACATCAGTTTCCATTTACCTACAAGTTAAGAAATTATGCAAAAATGATCTAAGTTTCCACCTTGTACCCAAAGTTTCACACTCAGCACTATCCTGCACCAATAATTTCTTTGTGACAGCTTTGCAGGTAATAAATTTCAAACCAGAGTGCCTAAAGTTAACTTAGTGAGAGTTATGTGTATCCACATTACCCAAATTAGATGAACACCAGCATGCCAATTCAGGGGCAAATCTTGTGACCATTGATTGCAATATGTAACTTTGTTGGCCAAGATGTCGTATGCTCAGCTGGCACCTCAGGAAAAGGAAATCCCCTGCCACCTGTCTGGAGTGAACACACACACATCCTGGAAGAGTATAATAAATATAGGAAAGGAGCATGTTTATTCACAGAGGGTTGAATGCGGAAAAACAGGACGACTTTCAACACAGACCCAGTGGTACCGTGGTCTGAAGAGGGACATGCTGAGCAATGCATCTGCACTCAGAGTTCAAGATTCCTGGGCAAAATTCCAGTCCATCAGTGAGTCTTGCATGCCCCAGTAAACACTTTGAAGCCAGTAAACATTCCCCAACAAACCCCTCCAGCACTGCCTTCTGCTGCCATCTGCAAAATCCAGATAAACAACAATCTCACCACTGGTCTACATTATGAATTTACTAAAACAAAAAAAAAGGAGGAGCTTTCATGGGCTCATCACCTAATAAACCATCTTGTTAGTCTTTAAGTGCTACATGACTGCTTTTTTTGTTTTACCAAGATCAGACTAGCACGGCTACCTCTCTGTTACTATGAATTTAGGTTGAACTTAAGTGCATTAGGTCATTTTTCTAATGTAAACAATGAGTCCACACCACCAAGCCAGTTCCAGAGACTTTAAAGTCTATTTCAATACTCCTGCATTTCACAAGGAGTAGCGATAAATTTTATCAAGCACGCTCAACTTTAGGGGAGAACAAACATGATGCTGTGAAAGTCGATGTTCTTGGCTTTCGGGAGGTGTCCCATGGTGCCCCTCTGTGAGTGCTCTGTCCAGGACTTTCAGCTTTGCTGCTCTCCAGGTGCACAGGAAAAGCCACAGGAAAATTTTAATTTCATTTCCTGTATGTCCAGTATGGCAAGCAGACCTCAGACCAAGCTGGCAAAACACCTCAGTAGTACACATGACCATGAATGCCCAGGATTGCAAATGAGCACCACCATAGAGTATGTGGGAGATCATGGATCTAATTATAATGTAGGGAAAGGAATCAGTTCAGGAAGAACTATGAAGCAGCAAAAGAAATGCTGATATCTATGCCAAGATTGCACAGAGGATGGTGGAGAAAGGACATGCCAGGGTTGCTCAGCAATGCTGCATGAAAATAAAGGAGCTCAGGCAGGAATACCAGAGGAAGAAAAGGAGGTAAACGGATGGTCTGGGTTAGCACCACATACATGTGGCTGCTATTAGCAGCTGCATGAGATTCTAGGGATGGACCTGACCAGTTTCCCACGCCAGTCCATGGATTCCTCTCACGATGCTCCTCTGGCAGCCTCAGGCAGCAGAATAGACAGTGTGGATGAGGAAGAAGAAAAGAATAGTCAGCAGGTAAGCGGAACATTCAACCTCACCAGCACCTAGTAAGTCTCGTTGCTGGGCTTTGATGGCAGGCAGGGCACTTCTGGTGAGTTCACATTTGTAATCAAGCTACAAGGGGGTTAAGGTAGTTGAATGTGATTGGTGGCGGCCATTCTGCCTACACAGTGGGGGCTCCATAGGAACAACTTGTTTACATGACTGGAGATAGAGCAGGAATCCTGCCTACACATCTCCATAAAGCTCTTATAGAGGAATTCTTTCATCCTTCTTACAAGATTTCTGGGGAGGCTTGCCTTATTTCGTCCTCCATGGCAGAATAACTTTCCATGCCAAGCCAGCAGTAAGTGGTCTAGCATCATTGCAGCACAACTCATTGTAGCATAAGGTCCAGGTCTGTAGCCATGTTCAGTCAGCAACTGCTCCTTATCGCTCTGTGGCTACGTCTACATTGGCCCCTTTTCTGGAAGGGGCATGCTAATTTTTCAGATCGTAATAGGGAAATCCGCGGGGGATTTAAATATCCCCCGCGGCATTTAAATAAAAATGTCCGCCACTTTTTTCCGGCTTTTAGAAAAGCCGGAAAAGAGCGTCTACACTGGCCCCGATCCGGCCCGATCCTCCGGAAAAAAGCCCTTTTCCGGAGGATCTCTTATTCCTACTTCAAAAGCTTTTTTCCGGAGGACCGGGCCGGATCGGGGCCAGTATAGACGCTCTTTTCCGGCTTTTCTAAAAGCCGGAAAAAAGCGGTGGACATTTTTATTTAAATGCCGCGGGGGATATTTAAATCCCCCGCGGATTTCCCTATTACGATCTGAAAAATTAGCATGCCCCTTCCGGAAAAGGGGCCAATGTAGATGTAGCCTGTGTGATTCAGAGAAGACTGATATCAAGTGTGGCAACCTAGATGAAGCAGGAGAAGTTTCTGTAACCGATAGTACAGCAGTGTTTATAGGGTTTACAGGCAAGCACAATTAATGCCAGAATCACCTCATTAAGAGCAACATGCATGACCGTCATATCACTGTCTGGGCATTCACAAAGTGTTTATTCAAAGTCTCTTTGATTTACAGTGCCCCTCTCTAGTGTCTGACTGCTCATAATTAGTGGCTAGGTCTTATACCTCTCCTCCTTCCCCAGCATAAAACTTTTCTCCTTACTTTCTCAGATATTATGGAATACACAGCAGGCTCCTATAACATTGGGAATGTTGCTTTCACTTAGATCTAACCTAGTCAATGAACTGCAAAACCTTCCCTTTAAATGTCCAAAGACACATTCTACCACAATTCTGCACTTGCTCATCCTTTTGTTGAACTGCTATTTGCTGCAGTCCAGGCTGCCTGTGTATGGCTTCATGAGTCATGGAAGGAAGCAGTAGGCTGGATCTCCAAGAATCACTATTGGCATTTCAATGCCTTCGATGTTAAGTTTATGGTCTGGGAAGTAAGTTCCAGCTTCCAGTTTTCTGAAGAGATGGGAGTCCCTAAAGATGCATCTATCATGCACCTTTCCTGACCATCCCATATTTATATCAGTGAAACAGCCCTTGTGATCCACCAGCATCTGCAATACTATTGTAAAATACCCCTTGTGGTTTATGTACTCTATCACCCTACCACAGTTAGAGAACCCCATCACAGTAAGGCCCTCCACTATGTCCCACACATTTGCCAGAGTAACTATCCTTGTCTTGGTTTGGTATTCCTTGTCTTGGTTACTTGGATCATGACAGCCCTCACTGGAGATTTATCCCCTCTGAACTGATTCCTAGCTGACTAGTAGCTGTCTGGCACTGCAAGCTTCCACAGGGCTATTGCCACTCATTTTTCATATTTGTATTGCTGAACTTCAGGATTCAGGGGAGGAAGCAATTTGCAAACTTCTGTGATGTTATTGGATTTTAATATGAACTTGCAGAGGTCTAGGTTGAGTATTAGGAAAAACGGTTTCACTAGGAGAATGATGAAATACTGGAATGGTTTACCTAGGGAGGTGGTAGAATCTCCATCCCTAGTGGTGTTTAAGTCCTGGCTTGACAAAGCCCTGGCTGAGATGATTTAGTTAGGGTTAGTCCTGCTTCAGGCTTGATGGCCTCCTGAAGTCTCTTCCAGCCCTAGGATTCTATGATTCTATGATCTGACTCCTGCAGCTGTTTTGATTGGGCTGCTCTTACCCAGGAAGAAAGGGAGTGAGAAGGTAGCTACTGAGAGGAAGTTTTCCCCTTGGAAAATCGTGTGAAGACTAGATATTTTCCTGTCATTGCAAACTGGCTCTATATGAGGGTATTACTGAGTTTCTGACTTTTGAATTGCAAGTAGTAGAAATGCTGATAAGTAAAGAACAATACCTGAAAAGAAGGTTGCACAGCTTATTCACCATGAGATGTACTTTTAACCTAATTAGTTATCAGGGAGGCTGCCTGAGCACAAAAATGTTTCATTTCTGATCACGACAGAACTGTCAGTGCTGATCCAACTAAATGATGAAGTACAGTATTAACACATCTTAGTAGCCAATATGCTTTTGAACTTCAGGAATAAAAGTATCTGTAATGAGGATTATGAAAGACACTGTTCTCACAACCCCCCTTGATATATCCAAAGTCTATACAAGTCAAACAAAGTCACATGATCTGTTAGGGGGGAAGGAGGGCTTGGGAAAGGAGAAAATGCCCCAGAACTTTTTATTAAAAACAGTGCAAAATGGTCAGGAGTATCAGTCCATTTTCACTTTGACTAAAGGCACAACTTCAAATCATTCAACCTTTGAAATTAATGTGCCTAACTCCAGGAGAAGGTTCCTGGATGTAAATCCAAAACATCTGGAGAGGTGGAGCTTGAGACGTTCTTCTTTCCTTTGTATTTCATGTTGTCTGATTTAGGTGCTGAGTCTGTCTCTTTTGTGGATCTAGCTGTAATAGTGTTGCCTAAGCCTTAGTTTACATGTTCACCTCTTAAGTACAATTTTACTTTGTCATTTTTCAGAACTAAACGACACATTAATGTAAAAAGCAATAGTTTGCATGCTTATTTTTCACATCAGAATTTCGCTGTAAATGTTTACAGATGCTTGGCCTACTCAGAATTCAGATTCAGACCTGTTTAACCTCTTTTTATCCTAATATTAATTCCTTACTGCATTCTAAATCTCAGGTGAAAGTTGTATCCCCGAAACAATTTCTGTTGCAAATTGGAACAGCCTTTGACTGCTGAAGCTTGCAGAAGAAAAGCCTGGGCTTCTTACGAGAGGTCAAAAAGTCCTTAATGGCTCAAAACATATTTTGTCCCCTAATAAATCTTATAATAAACCTATAGTGAATGTTTTTGAAAGGTTAGGAGCCTTAGTCACTTCTATAAAACTATAAATGTCTTTAAAGAGGAGAAGGTGTCCTACAATGCTGACATTTCTCCCTGTCCCAGGTGTGTGTTCTCTAATAAGTAATTATTCTGAGCTCAGAGTAATGAAATCAGTTTGGAAGAGCCCAGATTTTCAATCAACATCCAGAAACTTATATTTTTTGTAAGTGCCATTTCTTACAATTGGCTGGGCAAAGAATTATTATTTTTTGTTACTGCTTTGTGAGGAAACCACAAGTCTGAAACAAGTTTGTCAGGATTGCTGACCTGCTGGAAAATAGCACTTGGAGTAAAAAATAATCTAATATTGTGCATTAGTAAATTGTTCACAAACTGTGAGACTCCACATTATTTGTACCAAAATAGGCTTATTTTCACTTTAATTATATTTCATGCCTGGCATTGCTGCAACTGGAGAGAGATCCCAAGTCAATTATTCATTTTACCTGCTGAAGGAATAGATGAGTTTTCACCCTCTAATTGGCATTTTCGCTTTTGACATAATATTCAGTAGTACTTGAGTGAGCCAAGCAAATGTGATGATTATATTCCTTGGTCCCTGGAAGATATCTCCTAAAAGATGGAAAGAAGTTATAAGAATCCACTGCCAAATGCATGCTTTATTTGTAATGGTTTGTGGCATCCATTTTTACTCTATTCTATAGTGTTCACTTTGGAGGGGTTAACATACATGCAAGAATTCTTCATGTGACTATCTGAAGTGCTCTCAAAGTTGTTCTGAAAGGGTGAAATTACCCTAGGTACAAAGAGATAGTACAAGGCTCAGTGCATGTTGCTATTGCGTGGCAGAGCAGTTAAATAGTGGTGCCTCTCTACCCTATGTACCATGAGGGAGGTCAATGTGCTGGCCTGACACAGGACAGTATGAAGAGTAGCTTGAGGAAGGGTGGGAGGGTCAGGAAATGAGTTTAGGGATTGTATCCCTGACACACTGCAAGTGAGGCACAAGAGTAGCAGCTATTATGTAGACTTAATGCTGGGGAAATTCACCATATGGACCATGTAATTGGTACTTTCTGCAGTCCTTCTGGATCAATGAATGTCAACCAAGAACAGTAAAATATATTGTTAACTTTACTGATTAGAAAGATTGAGAACTGGGATTATTTGCTTTTGTTGTAAGGGAAGAACATAAAGACTTTGGTAATAGAGAAAATAGGTAAGTCATTAATAGGAAAAGACAAGTTTCCCATAATGTTTTAAAAATGCTTTTCTGTGAACGTTGTAAAACATTCTAAGTAGAGTTCACTTTTCTTCTTGCTTCTATTATTTATTTAGAAGATATCAGCAAAAGAGAGAGAGAGTTCTTGTCAGACGAGATTGGAAAGAGATGGAGAGTTGTCATGGGAGAGGGGAATTGGAGGCCTATTACCAGATGGCAGGAAATTTTAGAGAAGAATGTTTCAGACTGGTGCTGAATAAATGAGAAATAGTGTTGTTATAGGCTTTGCTGGTAGTATTGCCAAGTATTCAAAACATCATGAGATTTTACAATAATAAATTTTGGATCTTTATTTATTCACCTTCTGGTTTATGAGCCATCAGGGCTCGTGGTTTGAAGGTTTTCTGCACTCATGAGGGATAGAAACTTCATTATTTTAAATGGTAAGTTGAGATCACCTGGTTTAGGGGGCTGGGGATTTAAGAAATTCCAAATATCACCATAGTCATAGTGGTTCCCACTCTTCTGAATTTATTGTCTTTGTATCATTTTTTCCCTTCTACACATATAAATATTAATTGCTTTTCAAAGCATCTATTTACATGTTCACCTTTTCAGTACAATTTTACTTTTTTTTAAACCAAACCACAGCTTAATGTAAAAAACATTTTGCATACTTACTTTTCAAACAAATATGGCATGCTGCATTAATACACAGATTGCAAAGAAAAATAAAAGTAAGCAAGTGATGTATGTTGCAAATTAGGATGCCATGATGCTCAACATGTTAAAACTTGCTTTATGCCCTACATTTGCATAGTAATAGAGAAGTGACTGATGGCTACTGTTATATACAGACTGCTTGTGACACTTTGACCCAGATATTGGGTGAGAATTAGAGCAATGTAACTTATGTACAATCACATCCTGTTTTGGTTCAGACATGCCTACTTTGCAGCTGAATAAAGTGATGATAACTAGGTCACTGTGGTCTTGTCTACACTGCAATAAATGCCCATGTCAGCTGATGTTGGCTTAAGCTGCTGTGATACAAAGGGTTTTGAGCTGTTCTATTTTCATTCTTAAAGCACAGTGAGAATGTTTCTTTGCCACCATTAACTGAAAATGGGGAGCGGGATGGAATGAACTGAATAAAATTAACCAGATAGATAAGAAATGCGGTTGCAATGATGGACCATAATATTAAGATACACAAGATAACAGTTAAGCCTATAGCAAAGAAATAAGACAATGGTTTATAGTTTCAAACACTGGCAATTCAAGTGTACATTGTGACTAGGTGAGGCTAGAGGGTTAGATTAGAAGGGGGAGAAAAGCAGAAAAACCCTCTCCACAGGGTAGCAGCAACAGCAGTAATAATGCTGTTGAGACAGTGTAGAGGGAGAGAAACCTGTGGAGAATAAGAATGCCCGCTATAGTATATAGAATGGAAATAGGGTTAATGAATGTGTGTGGCTGGGATAATAAAGATGAGTGCCTGTGGTGTATTTTTGTTGCTAGGTATAATTTGTTGGGTTTATTAAGATTTCTATCAGTGTCCTGCATGTGACTGATCACCATGTGCAAAACATAATTACTTATGCCATTTCTAACTGTATGACATTATGGTCTTGGATACTTTACTTTATAAAGATTTATGTTTTAATTTAGGTTTAGATTATAGATTAATTGTATTAAGAAAAGTTGGTTATACTAAACCGAAAATACTTTGTTTTGTAAAGTTCTGCCTGGTTGTCAGTCCTTTGAGGGAGGGGTTGTATCACTGTCTTTCTGGGGTAAACCAATCTAGTCTGTTCTAGGGAGTTTCTGAAGGAGACACAAGGAGATCTTTGGTAAACCCTGGCAATTCTATTAGGGTTTAGGAGCAGATTAATAGGTCAACATCTTGGGAATCTGTAAGAAAGCAATAGGAGAGCTAATCTTGCATCTCTTGGTTTGTTCTTGGGGTAACAGTGGACTATAAAATTTCAGTGTAGACTTTTGGGCTCTGGGCTGAGGCTGAATGTCTACACTGCAGTGTTATAATCCACCAGTCCAAGATCCGTGAGCCCATGTCTGCTAACACAGGTGAGCTGTGGGTATTCTCTTGCACTTTGGACATACACTGTATCTCCGTGTGCACAAACTTTAGACAAGTGAATATGCCCTACCTGATGTATCTTGGACCTTAACTCAGATTCTGATTAGTGGTGTCAGGCTCACTTTGCATCTGTGTAAAAGGCCTGTGCAAGGCACTAATGAATCGGACCCACAGGATTTCCTTGTTCCAACACAATTTCACTAAGTGCGTGCTCATAAAACCTGCTGGAAGGGAGCTGGATCCTGCAGATCTTGGATCTCATCAGTAGAATGAGGAGAGAGAATCTATAGCCAGACCTAAAAGATCACGTGGCCTTCTTTATGAGCCTTAGGATGTTCATCAGGGAACTCCTCGTACTTTCTATGCCAATCATTCTTGGAAGTCTGACTATTCATGATCATGTTAGTGTTCATCTGGGGGTGGTCTGAACCAGAGGAGGACTGTGGGAGCTGAAAGCCCTAGTGCTCAAGGAATATGGAAGCCATGAGCTTCTAAGGGGCAAGAAGAGGTAGAGACTAGAGGCTATCAGTCATCTTAAAATTCCTGACAAGTGATGGGATCAGGGATAATCCACAAAGGAACACTGGGTAGAACCCAGAGATCGGTAGGCCACAGGGGAAGCAGGGAGGGGTTTCATAATCCATGTGTTTCCTTTTGTGTAGGATGGGAGCAACAAGAAAAGTAAGGATAGTTTCCTTGCCCCTTCCTCCCACCCTCAGTCCATGCACAGCCCCAAATTCTCTGGTTCCCAAGCTTGCTGGCAGCCACATTTCCTTGAGGCCCTTTCTATGGACCTCAAGACGTACCTTCAACTTTAGGAAATCAAGAAGAAGAGACACTATCATACAAGAAGTATCCCATAAGATAGTGTTCTTTTAAGTATAGGGAATTATTCCCAACCTAGTAGTATCTTTCAAAACGGAAAAATAATCATAATTATTGTAAGCTTTTTCTAGGCTCTTCAGAAAGCACTTTTGAAGATCTCTGTCTCCCTTCCTAGGGTTACGGCTGTGATTGGCAGGAGACTTAGGGCTTGTCAATATACCTTTAACTATGCTGGCATAGTTAAGGCAGCATTCTTCAATATAGTGTGCAGTTATGTTGGTATAAAATGCTTAGATAATAATATTTTATTCCTGTATGAGAAGGGAAATACACCCAGAGCGTGGCACACTACAGAGGATTCCTGACTGTCACAACTGCACCAGTGAAGACGTCATCTTGATACCTATAACATCTAACTTCTTCCCCTTACTCATGTGTCTGTTTTCATCACCCACTATCTTTCTACTGTCTCCCCTCTTTCTTGACTCTCTACCTGATCCTGAGATCAACTAGAATCATAGAATCCTAGGGCTGGAAGAGACCTCTGGCACTCCACTTGAAACCAACCACCAGCCAGACTTCGAGCCATTGATCACAACCCATTGGGCCCAACAATCGAGCCAGATTTCTATTCATCTTCCAGTCCATTTATCCATTCCATACTTCCTTAATTTGCTGGTAAGAATATTGTCGGAGACTGTATAAAAAGGTTTACTAAAGTCAAGGTATATATCATCCACTGACTTCCCCATGTCCACAGAGCCAGTTACCTCATCATAGAAGCTAATCAGATTGGTTAGGCATGACTTATCCTTTGTGAAAATTGTTTAATATTGTGTTTAATAATAGTATAATATATTATATATTAGTACATAATATTATAATAAGATTGTGTTTGTTTATTGTGTTTAATAAAAATTAACCTTGCTTAAAATGGTTTAATATTGTGATGTCAAGCATATTAACACCTAGAATTCTCTGTGCCCATTTATTTTATTGAAAATAACTATACCACAGGATAGCAAAATGAGATAGCCCATTCAGCTCTGTCCAGCCTGAGAAGGATCACTAAGGTATAGGTATAGAAAACCACTCAGGTGACATGTTTGAAGAGGAGCTTCAATCTGCTGCCCAAAGGATCCATCCTTGACTGCCTAGCTGACCCATGGCCTGAGATCATCAGTAAAAAGCCATATTTTCCCCATCTGTTACCATTCTATCCTCTTTGAGTCTATTTTGCCAAAAGCAGGAAGTGCTTATTATTTATGACTCAGAATTGAAAGTCACCAATCCTTTCCTCCCCACTGAGAAGGACTGTTTGACAGACTAAGAAGCTAACAATATCCTTGTTGTCTGAAAAGAGGACTTAGATAATTGATTGCTTCTACTCTAAGTTCAGTTTCAGTGCTTTTTGCATTCTTTTTCTTTTGTGTATGCTAAATAATACATTTCTGAACTTTTGTATGAATTTTTGACATGTTTGAGATGATAGAAAGCATGCTGTGGTTTCTGTACTCAGAACCCTGAACCTTGCTTAAAATTGTTTAATATTGTGATGTCAGGCGTATTAACACCTATAATTTTCTGTGCCCATTTATTCAATTGAAAATAACACAGCAGAGCTTTGTTTGAGATGCTCATTTGCCAGGTTACTAACATTTCATCTGTAATAGTTTTGAGTGGCAATGTGCACTCATCAGCATGCAACCTTAACTTTAGAACAATAAAGACTTTTGTGTGGGAAACATTAAATACATATTATTTTCCTTAGAATATTATCTTGCCTTCTATGTGCTTTTTTCATAAACTCTCGGTATTTATTTTTATTTCTGCATGATGTATGACCCATTTATACCATATTTTTTACACTGAATTTTTTCCCCTCCTTTCCCCCAGAGTTTCTCTTAAATAGAGCAGGAACCTAATGATATTTGGGTTGAACGTTTAATCATATGATATGTGAATATATAAAAAATTAGACAAAAATAAATTTGCTCATCTCCTAATTGTATTAAAGGTTTATATGATTAATACTGTCATGCAGTCTTCTCACATAAAAACTATGGCATGTAACTATGATCTTATTAACATACCTTATTATGTCTGTTGTTTTCCTTTTGAAGACTTGGTAAACAGAAATGTTTCTGGTAATATCAAAATGCATTATCTGTGGCCCTAAAACATTCAGGTCTGATTTGTTGCACCCTGTGTAATTATTTACATGTGGGTGTAAAACACTTGAAAACTGAATGCAAATTTGCCCAAATGTAAGTTATTACACTCTGGCTATGTCTATATTGGCAAGATTTTGCTTTGCTTTTGCGCAAAATCTTGCCACCTGTCTACACTGGCCGTGAGTACTTACGCAAGAACACTGATGTTCTAATGTATAAAATCAGTGCTTCTTGTGCAAATACTCTGATGCTCCCACTCAGGGATAAGCCCTCTTGCGTAACTGTTCTTGCGCAAGAGGCCAGTGTAGACAGGCAACACCAATTTCTTGCACAAGAAAGCCTGATGTTTAAAATGGCCATCGGAGCTTTCTTGCGCAAAAGAGCATCTACACTGGCACGGATGCTCTTGCGCAAAAGTACATCTTTTGCGCAAAGGCACATGCCAGTGTAGACGCTCTCTTACTCAAATACTCTAATGCAAAAACTCTTGCGTTAAAGAGGATTTGTGCAAAATCTTGCCAATATAGATGTAGCCTGAGTGCATAGCAGTAGAGAATCAGGTCTGGCATTTCTTTTTAGGTATAACTGTTTTGTTAGTTCTCGCTATTAATAACTCTGATTTCTGATTACAGCTGTTTCTAAAGCAAAGGTTAAAAATAAAATGGTCTTTATAGTCACTAGCCACTTCTATATTCTCTTGAATAGCTTCAGAACAGTAGGTCTCTGATTTGTAGTTGTTTATCTTAAACACAAAGGGTCCACCGCTCTCCAGAGTCTAGCCTTCTAAACTGGTCTAGAGGATCATTGGAAAACATGAACTGCTTGAATCAAACTATAAAAATGCTATTAAAAGTGAAAAATCTAGTAAGCATTCTGGCCCCCTTCAAATCACCTTTCTCAATTTGGCATCACAGATTTCTTGTTACACAAGTCTATTCCTACTTATCTGATTTGTCTCTATTCAGGCTATGCTGAGGTTCATGGTGCTTACTCTGTGACTAGAAAACTTATTAGGGAAAAAGAAATCTAAGACCAAGTACTAAATGCTATAAGACACAATTACTACAATTTCTGTTACTTCCTTTTTCTTATTTATAGACAAAAGCCAGAATTATTTCTCATTGCAGCTGTTGTGAGTTCTTCCTCTGGCTAATTTGGTTTAATCCCATCTTTCTTGTATGCAAGTAGATTTAGATAGTCATTGTTCCATCTGCATTTAAAATTGCATTAATTTAGTTTGTTAGTTTCCACGGGTCCTCTTGTTATTGTCAAATGTTGGCATTTTCTTTGTTATACTACAAGAGACAAAGCTTTGGACATACCCTGGATATGTAGGGAGGGCAAGGAGAAGTTACAGTGGGGTCTATATACTGTGTTCTACTAACCAGTAAAATGGTTACTCATTGGCTGTGTCTAGACTGGCCAGTTTTTCCGGAAAATCAGCTGCTTTTCCGGAAGAACTTGCCAGCTGTCTACACTGGCCGCTTGAATTTCCGCAAAAGCACCGACTTCCTACTGTAAGAAATGAGTGCTTTTTGCGGAAATACTATGCTGCTCCCGTTCGGGCAAAAGTCTCTTTTGCGCAAAACTTTTGCGCAAAACGGCCAGTGTAGACAGCTGAGATTTGTTTTGCGTAAAAAAGCCCCGATCACGAAAATGGTGATCGGGGCTTTTTGCGCAAAAGCGCGTCTAGATTGGCCACAGACGCTTCTCCGCAAAAAGTGCTTTTGCGGAAAAGTGTCTGTGCCAATCTAGACGCTCTTTTCCTAAAATGCTTTTAACGGAAAACTTTTCCTTTAAAAGCATTTCCAGAAAATCATGCCAGTCTAGACATAGCCATTGTGTTATCTGAACCCCACACTGGGAAAAGGAAAAGCATTGTAGGAGTGTGGTCAGTCAGATAGGAAGAGCATCACCCCATTACCATTACAAAAGCTTTTATGTGGTTCAGAATTCAGATAGTGAAAAATATGATAGTGGATAAAGTTGAAGATTAATGAAGTATTCGCAACATTGCAACATCTTTGTCTGTTAGCATGTCTACAACTAACAGTCTGTCACTTGTAAAGATTGTTATAACTATCGGTGCTGAAACATAATCATGCCTAATTAAAAAACACAGAGCAGACAAATAGGCTTAAGCAGTGCTCATTAGTAAATTAGTGTGCTCACACACACACACACACACACACACACAAAAATCAAGCTAGCTATAAAAATTTCTGCAATTTTCTGCTGTGGTAAAATACCAGGTTTTGGGTCTTTCTTCTGTGCATAGATCCATGGAGATCTTAAATTCCCTGAGATGCTATTTCTCTTGTTTCAAACTTCACAATATACAATGAGTTATCTGAATCTTGCCCACGCAGTAATTATTCAGGGAAGCTAAAAAGGAACATTTGGGGTAACTCATTATTGATGTATAATAAACAAAGAAAGCTCACTGCTCATTAACTTTCTTCTCCATCATCTACAGAAAGCATGTGCAACTAAATCTCAGAGAAAATAGCATTGTTGTCTAACAGCTTCTTAAAGCTACTTGAGACAAAACCAGGAGTGATTTTTCTTCATCAGAATTGAGAATAGGATGTATGGTCAGTGACAGTGGAGCTTTTCTGGAGAAGTTCATGAGGAATGTTTCACACAGTCTTTGTAGTCATTTTCTCAAAGTTGTGAATATTCTATTTAATATACAAGCCAGAACAAAGTAAACTGGTAAGATAAGGATGCAAAATCCCACTATCAGTTGAATTTTACTATGTATATGTTACAGTATTTTCATGAACAGAAAATAGCTGTTCATGAATACTGTATGGACTAAGGATTAATGTAATATCTGCATTTGGCATGAAGTAGCCTCTTTTTCTGTGTTGATCTTCAGGGAACACCGTATAAGGTGCATCTATTTACATACACTGCTGCAAAAGGGTGCAATTTGATGCAGATTAGATATGAAAGGGGGGGATGATATTTTGTGTTTTTATAAGGTCAAAGTCAGTTGACTGTCTGAGAAGAGTGTTTCAATTTTCCAGTGTTCTTATATCAAGAATCACTTGATATTACTTGATGGCTAGAGCTTTGGAGAGGGAACAATTTTTACTTACTTACTTACTGCCCGTTACGCCAATGGTGCATAGGGCAGCAACAAAGTCCTTCCACTTCTGTCGGTCACAGGTCAAAGCGCCTATTGTTCCCCAAGTGTTATGATGGTCTTTTAATTCTTGTTCTACCGTTCGGCGCCAGGTTGTTTTTGGTCTTCCTCTCTTTCTCTTCCCATCTGGTTTCCAGTGGAGTGCAATTTTCGTAATAGATCCGTCCTCTCTTCGTAACACATGACCTATCCATCGCCAGCGTCTTTTCATAATTATAGTGGCCATGTCTTCTTGTTTACACTGAGACAGTAGATCTTCATTGGAAATTTTATTTGGCCAAAATATCCTGATTATTCTTCTAAGATTCTTGGTATGGAATGTAGACAATTTAGTAAGGTCTCGTTGTATCATGCGCCAACATTCTGCTCCATAGAGAAGCACTGGAAGAACACAGCTGTTGTATAGTTTCAGCTTAGTGCGCACGCTGTACTTTGAGGATTTCCAGATGTTATTCATACTGATAAAGGCATTTCGTGCTTTACTCAGTCTATTCTGAATGTCTTGCTTACTTCCACCATCTGGGGTGATGATACTACCCAAATATACAAATCTATCAGTAAAGGGAAGATCGTTGTTATTGATCTTGATGGGGGTTTGTGTTATAGTGTTCAGAGTCATGACTTCTGACTTCTTCTGGTTTATCTTAAGGGCAACTTGTGAGCTATATTTATTTAATTTAACTGTTTTATCTTGCATATATAATTTCTTCTTTGGTAGGTAGATCGATGTTAATATCTAAATCTGTCTCCCTTCCACATATATTAACACCTTCTTCCGGTGATTCTCTGTTAAGTATTTCTTTGAAATGTTCAGCCCAGCATGCGACTTGTTCCGCTTGTGTTGTGAGCAACTTTCCTTGCTTATCCTTAATGGGTGGGCTGACTATGGAATGGTACTTTCCACACACTTGCTTAGTAATTCTATACAGTTGTCCTTGTTCTCCTCGAGCCGCAGCACTTTCTGCCTCTTTTGCGAGGTCGTCGACAAAAGCACGGCGATCAGCACGTACCATTCTCTTAACTATCTTATTGGCCTCACTGTACTGTTGTTTATAACGTTCTTGTAATCTTGCTGATCGAGTGCTAATCATCTGACTCTTCAATTTACGTCTCTCCTCTATAACTTTCCAAGTGTCTGGTTGGATCCATTGCTTAGATTTTCTCTTCTCCTTATAGCCCAAGCATTCTTCAGCACTCTGATGGTATGCAGTCTTTATATTATTATAGACTGTATTGATGTTACCAACATTACTTTCTGTAACTAAATCCTGCAGCACTTGAAATTTATTTTTTACTTGTGTGACAAAACTGTATTTTATGCATGGATCCTGTAATTTTTGGATATCAAATCTTGGTTGTATATGAGATTTGTTCTGTGCCTTCCGGAGTTTGTCGCACCATTGCAATTACCAATTGATGGTCACTTCCAGCATCAGCCCCACGTTTCACTCTCACATCCAGCAATGATCTCCTCCACATTCCATTAATGAGCAGATGATCTATCTGGTTTTTGTCTCTATCATTGGGCGAATACCATGTCAATTTATGGATATCACGGTGCGGGAACAAAGTACCTCCAACAACCAAGTTGTTGGTGTCACAGAACTCAACCAGCCTTTCTCCATTCTCATTCTTTATCCCGCATCCATGTATTCCCATTGCACGCTTGTTGTTGGTGTTGTCGCTCCCAACTTTTGCATTTAAATCACCCATGATAATCATCACGTCATGTCGAGGTGATGACTTGACTTCTACCTCTAGCTGCTCATAAGAGAGGTCTTTCACTTCATCATCGCTGTCGTTGGTTGGCCTATAGCATTGGATGATGGTCATATTTACATACTTTCCCTTCATTCTCACTTCAATCAATCTGCTGTTGACAGGTTTCCATTCTATCAGACACTTTTCAATTCCTTTTCTCAAAATGATGGCTACTCCTTCTTCATGCTGATTGTCCTCTCTTCCTGAATATAGAACTGTCTCCCCGGTTAATGTTGTCATTCTGCCAGATCCAGTCCATCTGCTCTCACTAATGCCCAAAATATGCAGGCTGTAACGACGCATCTCTGCTGTTACTTGCGCCAGCTTGCTTATCTGGTACATCGTACGAACATTCCAAAATCCTAACTTTGTCTTTGTTTTGGTGTTCAAAACCTCTATCATCCTGTCAGTGGCTTCCACAAAGTGGCTTCACCACTGACATTCACCCCTTGAGGAGACCCTAAAGGTCCATCACACCTGTTCGTGAAAGTTTTCTTTGTTGCTGTTTCCGTAACCCCAAATGTTTCCTAGGACAGGGTGGTTAGCCCTGTGCCAAACCCCCAACCTGGAGGACCAGGGACCACACTTCGTCTGGTCTCTACCCTTCGACCTGTCTGGCATGGGAAACCCTACCAGGAGCACAAAGCTCCAGCCAGCATAGTTCTAGGGGTCCTTGAGACACGCAAGCCCTCCAACCACGACAAGGTGGCGGTCCATCCTAGAGGGGAACAATTTTTAAGTGCACATAAATATAGCTTTTTTCAATGGATAGTTTCAATGGAGTTCTGTTTGAGTCCATTTTACATAGTTTGCTCCACATACTAGTGCCTTTATCTGCTTAGATGCTAAAGTGTGGAGTTGAGTAACAGAAATCCACTGAATGCCAATGGTGAGTCATAAGAATTACTAGTATTGGCTTATGCCTGCACTTATCTTACTCAAGGCTATAAGCAGCAGTGCCTGGCTTACATCTGCATGAAAGGGTTGTAAAGAATCATACTTATATGGTCTTGGAATGAAGTTGTTGCTTCTTGATTTAAAGAGGAAAATAAGTTTTGGATGGAGAGGTTAGATTGCATGTATGCTGCCACCAGTGCTATTCATCATTATCTCTGCTCTACATGAAGAATTCCTTTTATAACTTTAAATTCTTAGGGTATGTATACACAGCAAAGTTATTTTGGAATAAAGGGCGGCTTATTCTGAAATTTGTAAACCTCATTCTGTGAGAAATAACATGTCTTCTGAAACAGTTATTTTGTAATAAGGGCTATGGAGACCAGCTGCAATTATTTTGAAATAAGTAGCCTCCTGCCCTTCCCAAGGTGCCCTGCTGCCGGCTCTGTCTGCACTCAGCCAAACTCTATATTCCCCCCCCTTTCCACTGGAGCCCTTAAAGTTGCAGCCTCAGCAAAAAGGGCTTATGGCTATCAGGAGCCCTTGATAGTCCTGAGCCACCCTGCAGCTGCCACTGACTAATTTTTTTCAAAAAATGAGGGACTCCTTTGCTCCCAGCCAGCCCTCCGCTATTCCTAGGGAGCAGCAAGACAGCTTCCAGGAGCCTGCCAGAGGCCGAAAGAGGTGTGCACCTTCCTGGTCTGGTGCGGAGTTCCTGGACCTTATTGAGGTTTGGAGTGATGAGACCAACCTCCATGATCTCTCACCAGATACAGGAATGCGGTCATCTATAGCTACACGGCTGAGAGCCTGGCCAACAAAGGGCACGTCCACACTCAGGAGCAGGTGTGGATGAAGGTTAAAGAGCTCCTCCAGGCATATGCCAGGGATAGGGAGGGCAGATCTTGCTCTGGGGGCAGAACCCCAAACCTGCCCTTACTTCAAAGACCTGGACCGCATCCTGAGGGGCAGGGCAGTCTCTTTACCCAGCACCAGTTGTGGACTGTGGGCTCGAGACACCTGTTGTCATCCTCGCAGGGGAGAGACAAGAAGGAGGAGGGGGAGGAAGAAGGGGAGCAGAACGCGGACAGCACCATCACCCTGTTGACCCTGGAGCTTGTACCACTCCCCATGGACATGTCACAGGTGTCATCTGAGACCGGGGAAGTAACATAATGTAAGTGCCATCATGTTCCCTTCATATAGCAGGTAAAGGGCAGCAAGGGGTAGCTGGGAGCTCCTCACTCAGCCTTTGCAGCCTGGGGATCGTGCAGCAACCTATGCATGTGGGAGCACATGCCATGCCGTTCTTGGCTACACAACACCAAGGTGCCGGCACAGAGGCCCCTGTACTATTGGCCATAGGGTGTCTGGAGAGGCCTGCCATGCTCCTAACCCCAGGATGGGATACCCTCCCTCCACAAGCCTCCTTTCACAAGCCACTTCTAGAAGGAGGCTGGGGACACACAAACACACTCTCAGCAGCCCCCCACATGGCACACCAGTATGCCCACACTCTTGGGGGCAGCACCCACTCCTGGGGACATCTGGGCCCCTATAGGAATGGGCCTATTGGCCAGAGCACACATGGTCTTGCTCCAAGCATGTCGCTTTTGACTGTGATGAGAACTGTCGCTCTAAGCTCACAGATAAGGGCTAGGCTTCAAGTACAGTGTCCACTGGGATGACTGATCATCTCTCTTTATTCTTCACAGCTAGACCATCTGCAAGAGGTGGGAGGTCAACACCACCTGGAACAGCCTCCCAAACCTGAGGGACCTGTACGCACTGGAGACACATGGATGAATACCAAAGGGAGCACCTCATGACACTCTGATCCCTGGAGCAGAAAATTGACCGCAGGCTGCTGGAAGATATCCAGCTGTATTGAGACACCTGGAGGGAGCTGCTGGAACAGGGCCTCACCATGTGTGTGTCCATGCAGTCCCTAATGGCCAGCCTGATGCCTGCTTCTGCTCCCACTCCTGCTCTCACTGTAGCCCCTATTCCTTCTCCTGCTCTTGCTCTGCCTTCCACTCCTTGTGTTCCCCCACTTCTCCTCCAACACTCCCCACCTCCTCCACACCCAGGGTGGTGGGATCACCATAGCAAAGCACTACTCCCAGCCCCAGTTCTGAGCCTCTCCTTACCCCTGCTCCCTCTTCCAGCTCCCTCCTCCTTCCCCTCTCCCCTCCAAAGTTCTTATCCTTCTGCTTCCCCGTTCTCTCCTCCCTTCTCCCAGATTCTTTCCCCAGTCTCTCCCCAGTTTCTTTAACCCCAAATAAAAAGAAACAGAGATTTTATTTTTCCAAAACAAAATTTGTTTTTATTGTCACAACAGGGAAATGGGGAAGGGAGAGATGGAGGAGGAAAGGTTAAGAGGGAGATGCACAGGCCTCTGGTGGGAAAAACTGGGCCTCCAGGGAAAAACTCTCACTTAGGGACTCCTATATGCTCACAACCCCCTGATGAGCCTGCAGGATGGCATCTGTCCATGGCTGTTTAAAGGCCCTGATGATGCAGCCAGCCCCCCCCCCCCTCCACCTGGCAGGAATGCTTCCTCCTTCTTTTCACAAATATTGTGGAGCACTCAACATACAGCCACCACGTGAGGGATGTTGCACTCCCCAAGGTCCCACCAGGTGAAAAGGAATCTGAACTGTGCCTTTAAATGTCTGAAAGCATCCTCCATGACCATGCATGCCCTGCTGAGCCTAGCATTATAGCTTTCCCAAGAGGGGTCAAGGTAGCCGGTGTATCGCTTCATGAACTAAGGCAAGAGAGGGTAGGCCACACTCCACATGCCCCACTATGCAGATGGGCATGTCCATCTCCCCGCCCCTGGTGGGATGGCATAACGTCACCTATTTTCCCAGACCACAGAAAAGGAATGGGATTTTTTTTGCTCAACAAATTTGCCCCAGAGTACCAGCACCTTTTTTCTTTTAAAAAAAAAAAAAAAAAAAAAAGCACTGGGAAGGCCCATGAGACAGCTTTATAATAGTTTGAATTTGATAGTCCTCTGGTGTGTGTGCCTGTATGTTGCTGCTGTTCTTCAGGAGCATCTCAAAGCTAACTACAATATTTGTCTTTTCAAGTAAGCATCTGCATGAATCACAAATGTGACCCCTATTGGAGTATGTTTTCATCTCAATGTCAGAGGACTTAGTTCAGAATACTTGTAATTCTGCTGTGCACTGTCTTCTGTTTGTTTGCTCTGTTCTCTCACTTATGATGCCAAGCAAACCGCACTCTAGCTTCATTGTCTCTTTTGTAGCATCTGCTTTGTTGTCTTGGCATGTAAGTGTGTTTCTGCTTCATAAGCCTTGATTGTTGTGTTGAAATCTTTCTACTTAAACAGAAGTGAGCTTTCTTGCTCTCTGGTTCATCATGCTAAAGATTTGCAAACTACCTCAATTTGGAATAATTTATGGTTGTAGTTACATAATTTGTAATTTGGGATTAATTAGCCCTGAAAGATAAATAAATTCTGGTTCCTTCCTTTCCATAGTGATGTTGTCTTATGTTTCACTGGTGCATGTGATAGTCTGTTCTGGACACAGTAACCATCTGGGTGGATAGCTTCCTGCCTATATTGGGTTCTCTTATATTGGGCAACAATCCTCCAGGACCAGAAGGGATTAAGAAAACTGGGCTTTTGTTAATTCCTACACTATGTCTAGACTACAGGATTGTTGTTTTTTCAAAAAAAGTGGCCTTTTTTCAAAAAAACTTCACCTGTGTCTAAACTGCCGCCACGTTCTTTCAAAATTAAATCAAAAGAACATGGCGTTTTTTTCAACAGCAGTAAACCTCATTTTACGAGGAAGAATGCCTTTTTTTCAAAGGAGTTCTTTCAAAAAAAGGCCTTATTGACCACAAACAGAGCTTTTTTGAAAGAGAGCGTCCACTATAGAGGCTGCTGATTTCTTTGAGCTTTCTGTCCAGGACAATCCAAGCAAAAAGATAAAATGCTAGATTATATCTGCAGTTGGTCACAGCCTTATTAAAATTGCTAACCATCACATGATCCATATGACGGTTTGATTTAATTTTCCCATGCTGTAAAATTGTCTTTTCCTTATATATGTAATCCCTCTCAAGTGCACTTGGTAAAATGACAGTGAGGGCCCTCAGCTGCCTAATAAACCAGAGGTGGAAAGAAAACTTCAGAGAGCTATTGCTGCCTAGAACCTCTTTCCCCCTGATTTTAAATATATTTGCCCTTTCCTGGTTAGTCTGGAAGTTACACAAGATCAGTCATACTGAGTCATACTGGGTAGCCCAACATACTGTCCTCCAACAGTGGCCAATGCCAGGTGCTTCTGAGGAAATGAACAGAAGAGATAATCCACCCCTATAACACATTTCCAGCTTCTGACAAAAGGAAGCTAAGGACACCATTCCTACCCATCCTAGCTGATAGCCACTGAAGGATCTAACTTCCATGAATTTATCTAGTTTCTTGAACCTTGTTAAAGTCATGGTCTTCACAACATCCTCTGGCAGACTGACTGTGCATTACATGAAGAAAAACTTCCTTTTGTTTGTTTTAAACCTGCTACCTATTAATTTCATTTGGTGGCCCCCTAGTTCTTGTATTATGGGAACAAGTAAATAACTTTTCCTCATTTATTTTCTCCACACAAGTCATAATTTTATAGACCTCCATCTTATCTCTCCTTAGTCGCCTCTTTTCTAAGCTCAAAAGTCCCAGTTTTATTAATCTATGCTCACATGGCAGCCTTTCCAAACTCCTAAACATTTCTGTTACCCTTTTCTGAAATGAACTAATGGGAAGATATCTTTTTTTTTTTAAGATGAGGTGACCACATCTTCAAATAGTATTCAAGCTGTGGGCATACCATGGATTTATATAGAGGCAATAAGATACTATCTTATTCTCTATCCCTTTAAAAATCACTCCTAACATTCTGTGCTTTTTTTTACTGCTTCTGAATATTGAGTGAAAGCTAGTATCCTGTTCACTATTTGTGGTTAGGAACAGTAATGCAGACTTTCTTTTCATGCAGTTTGTTGTCAAGATTGCCTCATTTTCCTTCTCAGATGGATGCATAATGAGGGTGAAGCAGTCATCTGTGGCACTCTGAAGTCCAGCAGTAAGTAAATCAGAGGTACATTTCAGTTTTCTCAGTGTACTGATTTTTAATAGCATGCAACTTTACATCCCACATGCACAAGTTTTAAGAACTTGGTGTAACGAATTCAAGGTCTATATAATTACATTTTTATTAGGCATGAATGATCTCTGCATGTCCCCTATATTAGATCCTGTAATATTGATGCTTTTCACTATCCATGTATAATACTTTTGCCAGTATGGGTAATAAATTAATTCTTGTAAAGAGCCTTGAGATCCTCAAATTGAAGATATAATAGAAATGAAAAGACCCATTTAATTATTTTCGCTAGGTTCTTGCTTTGTCACACTTCAATGCTGGAAGTCCTACTACTTCTGTAGTACGTTTCTACTCTTATAATACCGACCTCGCTGTCGCTCTCTGTCTCTTTCTCTCTCTCTCTCCCTCTCCCTGCCATCTGACCCTGCTGGTTGTAACACAATACAACATAATCCTACATCCCAAAGAGGCGAAAAGGAAATAAGGGGGAGAAAATAGAGAAGACTTTCAGTGATACAAAGTCTAATCTGTAGGTAAGTCAGCTCCCAAGTCATTTGGGCTTCAACAGGATATTGAAACTGAACTTAAACAGGAAAATAAATTTGAAAATTTATAGTCTCTTTAAGTGAATGGGAGTGTAAAAATGTCAGGAACAATTCCAGGTTTAAAATTAGTAGTCACTGGATTAAAATGGTCATCACTCACATTCACTTTCATCTCCCCACAGCAGACATACCTAGAAATTGAATGCAGATGATTGACAGTTCTAATTTGCATATTTGATACATATGCATTGTGTCATTTGCATAAATGACAGGAAGTGTCCAAATTATCCAGAGCCAAGATGCACATTTTTCTAGCATCAAATTTAGAGGTTAAGATTTTCCTCAAAGAGATATGTCATTATGAATGTGTCATTAACATTAGTATGCACACACATGTATATATTGCCAGCAATGTGCACGGTAACTTGAAGATAAATAATTTTTACAATAATTAATTTCTTTTTGCTTATTGGCAAACTTCCTTTCAACTCCTAAGGGCATTTCTTTAACACATAAGGGGGCTAGAACAACAACAGGAAACCTAGACTAGTGAGTGGGCTGAATGAGAGGCCCGCCTTCATCTCAGTGGGCCGCAAGATTTCATTAACAAATCTAGCTTTCCTGGGATAGGGTAGTTTTGCTAACTGCGCTTGTGTATCTAGAATTTTGGGGGTTTGCCTGTTGAGCCAATCATCTAATTTTGCTGTATCATTTGTCCTCTAAATTGCTTGTTTGTCTTGTGTGAGTTTCTCATGACATAGTTCATGATGAGTGCAAAGAACAGTGGGGACATAAATACATTCTTGCCTCTCTCTAGCTGTCACTTCAGATCACTAACTGATGTCACAATCTCTGACTGCACATTAGGGATTATTACACAAATCCCTATTCTGTAGCATGCCATCATTTTCCAAAGACCATCTCCGTATATATTATCAAAATTCTTCAGGAAAGCTATACAGCGTATTATGAAGTCTTTGCCAGCTCATATGTTGTTCTGTGTCTGAGAACAACAATATGGTCTATATACTCTCTCAGTAGTAAAATGTCTGTTTGTTCTTCCCTAGTTAAAAGTATATTTCTTTTGTGTTCCAGGATGATGTTGCATATGATTACTTTCAGTGCTTCAAAAAATGTGATTTCTCTCCAGTTACTGTAGCTGGTAATGCCGTTCCTTCTTGGTAACTTTACTAGAAGGCCTTCTGCTATAGCTATTGAGAAATGACCAGGCGTTTTCCTCACCATTATGCTGAGACACCAACTTCCACTTTACTCCAATATATTTAAAAGCTAGAGCAGAGTGACCAGGGAGCGAAAGCAGAGAGGGGGCTGCAGACAGGGGAGTTTGAGAGGGAGTTTGATAGAGGAAGGTCTACCATGGTCAGGAAGACCAGCAACACCTGTGCCAGCACTGCTTCTGTCTCCTCCACCAGCGCCTGTAGCAAGACAGAGCACCTGAGCATGGATGCCTCTACCCGGTGTGGTTTTGCAGGTACTGTGGCTTGCAATTCCCACTTACTGATATCCAGGCTGGGGAGATCATCGAATGCGAAAGATGCCTGCTGCTGGAATCTCTCAGGCAGCAGGTGGGAGAGCTACAGGAGGAGGTGGCTAGGTTGAGGAACACCCGAATCCGTGAGCAATTCCTGGACCGTGTTCATGAGGAGACAGCTTAGGTAGCTGTCCCAGTACACAGGACTGCGGACACACCACTGATGGACGAGGAGACGGCTCAGGGTGGACACTGGCAGCTGGTTACTTCTGGTAGCAGGCACTACTCCACCCCTGCTCTGAACCCACCCGCCATGGTACTAGGAAACCGTTATGCTCTTCTTTATACAGGAGATAAGGAATCACTCTCTACAACAGAGGAGGAGAAGCCTCATACCCCCAAAGCTGGGAGGTCTGCTGCCACTACTGCGAATAGGAAATGTAGGGTAGTGGTGGTCAGAGACTCTCTTCTGAGGGGGACGGAGGAGCCCATCTGTCGCCCTGACATTTCATCTTGGGAGGTATGCTGTCTGCCGGAGGCCCATATCCGAGAAGTTGCTGAGGATTATCTGGCCCTCTGACTATGACCCCATGTAACTGATCCATGTGGGCACAAATGATACTGCGAGGTGTGACACTGAGCTGATCAAGAGTGACTACAGGGCTCTGGGAGTACGGGTGAAGGAGTTTGGAGAGCAGGTGGTATTCTCTTCAATCCTTCCTGTAGAAGGTAGGAGCCCGGGCAGAGACAGGTGCATCCTGGAGGTGAATGCCTGGCTGCGAAGATGGTGTCATCAGGAGGGTTTTGGCTTCCTCGACCATGGGATGCTATTCCAGGAAGGAGTGCTAGGCAGAGATGGCGTTCACCTTTCGAGGAAGGGGAAGACCCTATTTGGACACAGACTGGCTAACCTAGTCAGGAGGGCTTAAAGGCTGTGTCCAGACTACATGCCTCTGTCGGCAGAGGCATGTAGATTAGACAGATCAGCAAAGGCAAATGAAGCCGCGATTTAAATGATCGCGGCTTCATTTACATTTACATGGCTGCCGCGCTGAGCCGCTAGTCTGGACGTTCCCCCTGTCGACATCAAAGCCCTTTGTCGGCAACCCCGTTATTCCTCGTGGAATGAGGTTTACCGGGGCTGCCGACAAAGGGCTTTGATGTCAACAGGAGGAACGTCCAGACTAGCGGCGAGCCGACAAACAGCTAATCAGCTGTTTGTCGGCTCAGCGCGGCAGCCATGTAAATGTAAATGAAGCCACGATCATTTAAATCGCGGCTTCATTTACCTTTGCTGAACAAACAAATCTACATGCCTCTGCCGACAGAGGTCAAATCAGTATCTTGATGGGAAGCGACTGTCTAGGAAGGAGTACAGCAGAAAGGGATCTAGGGGTTATAGTGGACAAGAAGCTGAATATGAGTCAGCAGTGTGATGCTGTTGCAAAAAAAGCAAACATGATTCTGGGATGCATTAACAGGTGTGTTGTGATCAAGACACGAGAAGTCATTCTTCTGCTCTACTGCACTGGTTGAGCCTCAGTTGGAGTATTGTGTGCAGTTCTGGGCACCGCAATTCAAGAAGGATGTGGAGAAATTGGAGAGGGTCCAGAGAAGAACAACAAGAATGATTAAAGGTCTAGAGCCGTGGTCCCCAACACGGTGCCCGCGGGCGCCATGGTGCCTGCGGGGGCATTTCCATGCGCCCGCCAGGTGCTCAGGGCTGGCCTGGCACTGGGCGCATGGCGGGGGGAGCGCCGGCCCCGGGCGTGCGGCGCTGGGCGGGGAGAGCGCCGGCCCCGGGCGCGCGGCGCTGGGCAGGGAGAGCGCCGGCCCCGGACGCGCGGCGCTGTGTGGGGAGAGCGCCGGCCCTGGGTGCGCGGCGCTTGGCAGGGAGACACGGAGCGGCTTTTCTCATCGCGGAGGACGCAGGTCTGCTGGGGGGAACAAGACACCAGCCAAAAGGGGGCACCCCAGAGCGGAAAAATTAATTTCCTAGGGAACAGCAGGAGCAGCAGGCAGTGAGACCCATTGTGTTACAGTCCCCACCTTGGGAGCAACAGCTCTTTCCCTCTTCAGCACTAGAGCTGCAAGTATCTTGTTAGTGTCACATGAAATTAACAAGTCCCTTCCAGCCTGGCAGAGGTGAAGCTGAAAAATTACCCAGTGGTGTGGGTGGGCAAAAATGGGGAGGAGCAGAACAGAAGGGAAGAGGGGATAAGCCCCAACCCACACCCTGGCTGGAGCGGAGCAGGGTAAGCCCCAAGGGGATGGGTCTGGTTGCAAAGTGGGTGAGTGGACAATGAGGACCCACCTGTGGCTAAACTCCTGTTCCCAAAACACAGAATTTTTCTTTAAAATTAATCCTGTGGATAAATTCACTCACACACTTCACAGGAAGGAATTTCCATTTTCTGCTCAGCAGAATACAACAACAGCTTTGATTGTATCAATATTTCACTGTGCTCTCCAATGACTATTGATTACACTTAATACCCATTTCACTCAACCATCTGTAGCAAATTCTATTTGGAACAGTAATATGCATTGAATAAACTTTTTTTAGTTATAAAAAACAATGATTCTGACTATTAAATGAATAACTGGGATCTTTCAGGTACCCCAAAAGGAAGATTTGGATATAGCATGAAACACTGAAACTTATGATCAATTTTTAATTAAAATATCAACCAAAAAAACCTTTATATCAAAACAGTATGTGTTTTTCTTAGAATAAGGAAGTTGTATGAGAATCAGGGTCTTTTCACCTAACTCTAGCTCCCCGTCCCCCCCCCCCCAAAATATGTACCAGTTCCGACTTACATACAAATTCAACTTAAGAACAAACCTACAGTCCCTATCTTGTACGTAACCCGGGGACTGCCTGTATTTAAGAGTAGGTTAGATAAATGTCTATCAGGGATGTTCTAGATCAGTGGTCCCCAACCTTTTGAGGTTGTCGGGTGCCAGGGGGCGTGGCCGTTTGCCCGCCGGGCGCCGGGGGTGTGGCCGTTCGCCCGCCGGGCGCCAGGGGGTGGGGACACTTGCGCGCCCTGGTGCGGCCCCCCCCATAGCCGCGCGTCCGGGGGCGGCCCCCCCCATAGCCGCGCGCCCGGGGCCGTCGCTCCCCCTCCCCGCAAGCGCCGCGCGCCTGGGGCCAGGGCCAGGGCCAGCGCTTCACCCCCTCCCCCCACAAGTGCCGCGCGTCCGGGGCTGGCGCTTCCCCCCCCTCCCCGCAAGCGCCGTGCACCAGGGGCCGGCGCTTCCACCCCCCCGCGGGCACCGTGTTGGGGACCACGGTTCTAGACAGTATTTGGTCCTGCCATGAGAGCAGGGGACTGGACTCGATGACCTTTCGAGGTCCCTTCCAGTCCTAGTATTCTATGATTCTGTTGCAGGATGGCCTACACAATACACAGTGTGGAAACAAGATCAAGTTAGAATTCATAATGTCTGAACAGTTCAAACCTCTTTGTTTAACAGTTCTAGATTGGTCTCTTCAGCTCCTGGGTCCCAAACAGATGATGAATGAAAGAAACCTGATGGACTTGGCTCCATTTGTTGTATTTTTTCAAGACTATAGACACCATCCAACTCATTGGCCTTAGAGGGTTGGGAATATTCATCTGCTATTTCTGAAGATGATAGCTCTGAATAATTTTGCTAATGATAAATTAAATATTACAGAAAACACAGGCCATGCTTAGATAGTTAATAGACAGAGATCGCTTCTGGTGAGATGAAGAGTTGAAACATCCCAGTTCCCATCTGTCATTTCATTTTCTAGAGGATGATGTAGACCTGCTCTGTCAAGTACAGAATTGAGTGAAAGAGTCCAATTTCAATCTGAATGGAGCTGTTTTTTGTTATTCTTGTTCTCTTTATTGTTATTATTGTTAGTAAGAGAGTGGAGATTTAGACAGACAGGTTAACAGAACCATTTTGAATCTCATGTTGACTGTCAGTTAAAAAAAAGCAAAGGGCTATGATCCTGGAGTTTTCTGTCCTGCCTATCAAAAGCATGTGACTTGAAGATCATTCTAGAGGCAATAGCAGGGTGGTCCAAAATGCTGCATCAGATAAAAAGCATTGAAGTGTTACTCTGTAACCAGATAATTCTGAAAACAAAGATCATTTTTAATTGTTGTTGTACAGTATGTTAAGTATACTTGAAACCAAGAAGCCTCCTGTATCATGCCTTTTATGACTTAGTGCATGTTGCTATGATACAACAGGAATAGATTTAAAGTCAATGAGCTCAGAGCTAGAGGATGTAAAATGCTGCTTCAGCTTTGGGGGCTGTCTTTGTACAGTAACTTTTATTGGTGTTGCTTATTAAAGTAGGGACTAAGTAAGTGCTGCAGCAATGATGCAGGGTATTAACGACTGAATACAATTACATTAAATCTTTACTAAATACAAAATTCAGGGAATGGGCCCAGTGAATGTTTGGAAATTTAAAAAAAGGATAGAGTCTAAGGCCAGAGGGGATCATTATGACCACCTAGCCTGTCCTTTTATTTAAAACAAGGCATCAAGCTTCCCTGAAATAATTCCTTTTCTTCCTAGAGCATATCTCTAGGGGAAAAAATACCTCGATTTAAATATTTCCAGCGATTGAGAATCTACCACTCTTAGTTAATTGCACCAGAGTTAACTAAGTGCAATGTCTCCTCTAGAAAATATAATGTCTTACTGGCAGTCTGACTTTGGCTAGCTCTTACTCTGAGTGACATTTACATTTTGTTGGCTAAATCGAAGAGCCTGGGTTGGAAGGTGGGAGGTTACACATTCACCTACCCAGTTCCCCCTCCTCCCTGTCATGAGAGAATCCTTGAAAGAGGGATGAAGAGGCATGCAGGAAAGACTATGGCCTATTGTATATATGACCAGTCAGGGCCTCCTCCAGGACACCCAGATTGAAATGAACTCTGAAGCCTTTTCCTAAGCACTAGGTCAGCTGGCTATTGAATTGACCTACTACTCCCATATAGGTATAGAGCCATATAGATTCTGCTCAAGCCTCAGCTGAACTCTTTAGTAACTTGACCAACTATTTTAAGAAGAGAATCCTTTGGAGCTGGGTTTAGTAATCCATCGTCAGGATGGTGACCTCAAAAGGTGAAGGTGAAAAAGGTTCATCTGTTGCTTGTAGCATATCCCTTCTTTTTTGCACAGCTGTAAGGTACCACACAGTACTGTTTAATCAATAAAGCCCTTGTAAAACTGTAACACTTGCACTCCTGCTTTTTAACAGCTAATCCACTGCATCTGAGTCCTAATCACTAAGCCTGGCAGTTGTAATCACTCCACCTCTTCAGTTCTTTCAGTCCCATTAAACAGAACAGTTCTCCCTAGGATTCAAGATTCTTACCTGCTTTTAAATGTGAAGCACGATGTTGTAAAAAATAGTACCTCTGCTCTGAATCAAACCACTCTGCCAATATCTTAATACTCATCTGTGTGAGTACCATGATTGAATTCTGAGTTATTACCAGTAAAGTTTTCTGTCTATTGGTAAGTATATTCTGTTGTCTGCAAGGTCTAGAGCAGTTTTTTATCAGAGAGGAGGAAGAATGGAGAGTAAGCAAAAGTGTGTTAAAGAAATTCTGTTGTTCTATAAAGCAAATTAAATTACCCAGATTCTACCCTGACTTCCATATTGCACCTTCCTACTCACTTTCTCTACAAGCTGATTCATGTCTCCCCTGACTTCCATATTGCACCTTCCTACTCATTTTCTCTACAAGCTGATTCATATCCTTACCCAAGGTCTTTTGTCAGTCATGAATCTGAAAGCATATACAAGGTATTTGTCACCTTAGTGACCTGCATACCGCTGTGTAAACATAGAGGATTCAGCTTAGTGGTTCTGCTTTATTCAACATCTTCCCTTTATCATTTGAGTAAGAGTTGCTGTCCTCTGTTCCCCATATTGGTGTGTTTGCTTTCCCTCCTTCCTTTTTCCTAGCAGGGGAGTCTTTTCATATCCTTAGTCCTGGACAAAGGTTCTAAGGATGAGTATGTATGTTTTCCTTGCACAACTTCTCTCCCTTTCAATAAAGGCTGACTTTACCAATCAATATCTACTCAAATATTACTTGTTTCCAGAAGTTCTCTCTAGAGTCCACTAGGACATTTCCCTGAACTACAAGCATTTCAGAGAGACTATAGGTTTTAATTACAGGCAGTCCCCGAGTTACGCGGTGCACTAGCTGTGCCCCCCCAGCAGACCCGGTTTTTCTCGCGGATGCCTGTGGTAGAGCAGCTGGGGCGTTGCCGGGTTGGTCCCACAGCGCCACTCCTTGGCGCTACTGCACCAACCCGGCAGCACCCCAGCTGCTCTGCCCCAGGCGTCCTCAAGTCAGCCGCTGCTGGTCAGTTTCAGCAGTGGCTGAATCAGGACGCCTGGGGCAGAGCAGCTGGGGTGCTGCTGGATTGGTCCAGGAGCAGCACTACTGGACCAACCCAGCAGCACCCCAGCTGCTCTGCCCCAGGCATCCCCAAGTCAGCCGTTGCTGAAACTGACCAGCGGCTGACTACAGAAAGCCGGAGGCAGAGTTGCTCTGCCTCGGGCTTCGTGTAGTCAGCCGCTGGTCAGTTTCAGCAGCGGCTGACTTGGGGATGCCAGTTCCGACTTACGTACAAATTCAACTTAAGAACAAACCTACAGTCCCTATCTTGTACGTAACCCGGGGACTGCCTGTCTAGAAGCCAAGATTTCTAATTACCTTCTTAGAAGATGCAACATAGGAAAGTTCTCCCATGATGGTATTTAGAGGCAGATAGAATCAGTATTTGTAATAAGAGTGACAGGTTTTTCTGTAAGTCCAGGAAAATGTGGGCAAACTAGAGAAGAAGTCACAGATGGTGACTGTTAATGACTCTCACCTTGTAGTTAAACAGAGGGTCTAAATTCTTTCTTTCTCTATAGAATTATCCATTCCTTTCCAATTAGATGTTAGTTATGCTACTAGAGTAGAGTGGTGCATGTCAATATGTGCGCACAATAGTCATGCAGGTATTCAAACATTCACACAGAAAACACACTATGATTTTCAGATAGCTTGTTTGAAATGGCATTTGTAAAGTTTTCCTCTACTCCTGTATCCTGCTAATGGTCTGATCCATGAACAACTGCTTGCATTACTTTAAAAGCATTTCAGTATATCTGTGAACACCTGTCTCTGACAGTTGCATTTTGACAGAAAACCCATGAATTTAGCAAAATCTTCTGTCCCTAATATTGTGTGGCTTATGGAAGTAGTAGTACCTAATGCTCATGAAAACAATTGAATCCAATGAATTCATACCATAGAGAATACACTAGTTTAAGAGCCAATCCCAGGGCTTAATGAGTTTCTTTCTGTACCTTTATTGAGCTAAAGGTACATGAGTTCTGGCAGCCATATTTCCAGTGAGATGACGTTTTGAAGTTCATATCCCTTCTGTGAGAAAGTGGCCATTTTGGCATTCTACTGTCTTGATTTTTTTTTTTCATTTCTTTTAAGAAACACAAACATATTTTTCCAGGAACTATGTTGTGTCACGAAATGAATTCTCTGTTCTCCTCTCTGCTTGTAATCCTTTCACTGAGGTAATCTCATAGTGGTGTTATTCTGTCTGTTGAGTTCCACTGCATCTGTTGCAAGGTGATACTTCCTCCCATATTGCTGTGATTTTTTTAGCTGACTTCTGGACACTCTATGCCAAAGTTCCTGTCTGCTAGATAGTGTTTCCATTCTGGACTCCTCAGCTTTATCAATTAAGCCTTTTCCCCCATGCTGTGGATCCATATTTTTGTGAGGATGGACATCTTTGAACATGATTGGAAGGCTAGAAGTGGTGTGTGTGAATGTTTTATGTGGGTTTGTTGTTGTTGTTGTTGTTTTCCCCTTATAAGTGTTTGATAGGAGGATGGGGCTCAGAGAACTTTCTAACTTTAATATGACACATTCTCTCGTTCTATATTTTGTTGCCAGCAATGTGCTGCTGGTTAGGAAGTTTAATCTCCTGGTGTTAAAAGGATAATGATTTGGGTATCTTTTTGTAAAGGCCCTTGGATTTAGTTTTATGACATTTTTATTTTTACAAAAGCTTTTATTTTTTTTACTGTTTTTACCTGAATTTTGGACTGCTCAAATATATGAAAGTACTGATTATGTTCAGAAACTTCCAGTACATTACGCAGATGTCTATTATAAATCATAGAAGTGTAAATGTGAGGCATCTGTTGAAGTAAGGTAATGTAGTTGAAGATTAACACAGACACATGCATACACACACCATATTGATAATGTACAGTACATTAAACAAACCACAGCATTAATAGTCTTACTTTCTCTTCCTTTTCTTTTGTTTCCTTTTTTTCTTCCTTTCCTCTTATCTTTATTCCTGAGAATGTAAGTAAAACTTTGAATGCATTGATCATTGTGTTTAGAAACTGGTTCCAGCGATACACAAATCTTCTTCACTGTCAAGTGTCCCTTTCCTTTTATGTGCATGATATAAACTTGGACAGGTCACACAGGAGAATGTTATAAATTTCATAATGTTATAAATTGTAGACTGACAATTCAGTACCTTTTGTACTTTTTGTTATAAAAGTCTCCCTATTTCCACCTCTGTGGCACTTAGATGAGATACTTAGAAACATATACTGACCCAGGTATCAAATATGACACATCTAAGCCAACTGCTACTTTTTCTGGACACAGATAGCATTTGTGAAAACTGCTACTTTTTCTGCCTTCTTGGGGTTAATTTATTTAACATGCATGTACCATTTCAGTATCACAATATAGATCTATAGAACTCAAGAGATTTATACAATATACAAGCTTTACACTTTAGGTTTTCTGTTAAATTCTTGCCCATCTCATTACTAAAAGACCTTTTCTGCTGATTGAATGCCTTTTTGTGGCCCATAGGAAGTGAGTTGTTTATTATATTTCATTTCCTACTGGTCTCATATCCAGATCAGATGTTAGCATTAATCTCATCTGAGAGACCAAAGTATGAATGGTCATAAAGACTGAACTACTCTTTATGCTCTAAAGTTAGTCCCTCTAGTTGAGGACTAAAACCTATTTTGTGGGTGGTTTGGGGAAGCTTTCACTGCCATTTACCATCCTACTCTTGCTCTCTAAAGACCCAGTTCTGCAGCTGTTATTGTTGATACTGTTTATTTACCTGAATAATTCTTTGAAGCCATGAGGAAGTATTTCTCACTATGAGACGGAGCTGCAAAATCTGACCTTGAACAAACAGAAGACTTTGTATATCAGTACCGTCAATGTGGCACTTTTAGCTGGCACAAGATACACTTGAAATAGAAGAGAAGAAAACTCTTTGACTCAAGATGAATACTGTGGGAATACAGGATTCTACATATATATATATATATATATTGAAAATATATAAATGAGTTCTGAGGAACCCATGTGCCATGAGCTTTGACTCAATAAGAAATAAAAATGACTGGTGTTCTGTGGGTGATTCAGTCACTGACCTTGTAACTTCTGAGTTACAAAAAATCTGAACTACACTTGCAGATAAATAGGGCTTAACTAATTAAAAGGAATTAATGCATCATATTAAAATCTCCTTGAACTATTGTTTAAATAAACAACAGTGTAGCAGTCATGAAGGAGGAGGAGTGCTTAGAATGAGCAACAGATCAAACATTTCTGAATAAATTCATCATCAAAGTTAATGGGAAGGTTAAATGAATCTTTTATCTAGTGGCAGTGATTGACTCAATAATTAAAATTACGGTAACCCTCCGATCTTTATATTTCCTGGCCATAGTCACATCACCTGGGTCAGATTCAGGAGATTGCTAGAATCTGTCCCTGGTTCTAGTGGCTATTGTTACAAAGTTCATAAAATACCATAGAGTAGATGGGTTAATTTTGGAGTTAGAATGATGAAATTAACTATTGGATGGAAAGGCTGGCCACAACCCGTAGAAAAAGAAACAGATACTTCTCTCCAGTTTGTCGGTGAGACATCTTTGCTCTATTGCCATACACAGTCAGCTCTGCCATATTGGGCTACAGAAGCTACTAAGTGTACTGGAGTGATGAGATTTAATACTTTGGCCAGAATTTCTTGTAAAATCACACATTAAATCTTAATTGATCTAAACCTAAAGTGACAAGGTGAGATGCCTTTTAGCTTTAATCTTTTCTGGAAGAATGGCTTTTAGTTTAACTTAACTGAAAATAAATAGAATTTTTAACAAATAATGCCTTTAACAGAAGCTCTAAAAGAGGAGACATATCTGAGAGGTAAAAGAACACCGCAGAGCTGAATCAGTGTACTTTTGATTTGTAGTTTTGGGTTAGCTAATTTACAAGGCTTAAGATTTGAGCTTTAAAACTTTCAATATGTATTACACTCTTCAATAAAAATACTCCACACTTACCCATTTTTCAATGGCAAGATTGTAGAGCAGACAAAAGCTTAATTGTGCCAATAGCTCTCTTATTTACAATATTATATGTATAAACTTATTACAGTAATTTATGAACCATTCATGTGAGGAAACTAGTACATCTATTTTCTCTTTATACTTTGTCAAAAAAGGGGAAAACCCTTATCTCTACACAAGATAGATGGTAAAATAATTGCACATTGAAATTATTATGATTAACTACAGAGTTACAAAATCAGCAGTTGTAAAAACTGAACTCATGGCCAGCCTGATCTTTGTTGTAAATCCTGTACACTGCGTTGAAAAGGTCTATTTTTCTATCATTGCTTATATTGTAGTCATAGAGCTATTTCTCACTTCTTTGACTTACATTCTTTTTATAATTAATAGAAAATTGAGTTAGACAATATGGGGCTTCTTAATATAATGATTTGCCATAAAGGCTTGCCCAGTGGTACTGTAATTAGCCCTATGAAATCTGACATTTGGTTCTTTTGTTGTTCCTTTTTAACCTTTCCAATTCTATAGTCAGCCTGAGGAGTGTACTGTCCTGGCACTTCTATATAACCACAAAACCTCACCTAGCATTGCACCTAAATACAACAAACCTATATTAAGGTGCAGTGGTTCTGCATGGATTTCTTTTAAATGTGGATCCTGCATTTTTTCTGGTTTGTATTTGGACTTCTGAAAATATTGATACTGGATATTTAATCTCCTATAAAATGTAATAGACATAATTGATTCCACCCTTTCAAAATGATTTAGGGTTTGCTTATAGCATGAGAAGCAAAATGCACTGTTTGTCACATGTCTAATTATGCCGTGATGCTGCAGTCAATAAATCTACTCCTAATGCAGTGCCTTCAAGAATTTTGCCCATCCTGTTGGCTTGGTGAAGAGTCACTCAAGGCCAGATTTTTGAAGTATTTAGGCACCTTAAGATGAACATAGATATTTTGAAAATTCCTGCAGAGGACTAATTTCCACTCAAATGGGAGTTAGGCCCTTAGGTGATTTTGAATATACATCTTTAGGTACCTAAATATTTTTTTTAAAATAAAGCTTTCAAATAATTGAGAATTATTAATGTGTGTGCTTTGAGGGAGATATTAATTATTTAAGGTATAACTGTGCTATAACAACTGATTCCTTCTGAGCCTCAAAAATTTGAAAAGCTACCCACCTATATTTGTCTCCAAATATAATCCAATAGAAATAAAGACAATTATACAATGGCTCAGAACATGTGAGACATTTTGTCCAAGGACCCACAGGTCAGCTAAACTTGGGAGTTGCTCTCTCCAAGAATAGAAACTACAACGGCTAAATGTGAGTATTGTGAATAACATGTCATAACCCTTTTCCTCATCCCAGGTAAGCTAAACATAAATTCAAGTTTTCTAGTAAAGGCGACACCATGATTTCTTATGAAAAGTGATCCATTGCAGGGGAATGTCGGCTTAAGGGACACAATTCCAGCTATGTAAAATGTATAGCTGGAGTCGGCTTACTTTAAACCGACCCTTGGTGGCATCCACACTGCAGGAGGCTGACGGGAGCCAGAGGTACAGCTGTGGACTTGGACCGTAGCAGGTGTGGTTTGAGTCTGCCCTGGTGCTTGTGCCTGCTCCTGTTCTATAACAATCCTGGGCTTGCTCCTCTCTTGTCTGTGGAATCTGCTGTCCTTGAGTTAAATGTGCTTTGGGTCAGGTTCACAGATACCCTCACTCTCTAGTCCATTTCATATGCATTTCAGTGAGTGATGGGCATTTTTGATGGTTTGAATTTTATCAGTAATAGGGATGTATTACTGAGAACTGGCCTTGAGAGAATTGATGTTCTCATTGGTCACTGCCAGCTGGAACTCATATCACCTGCAACAGAGATAAAGTCCCTTCACACTGAACCCTGAAGATTGGATTTAAGGTCAGGAGGAGACGGTGCCCAGCCATTGACAAGTGGCAGCCTTGTGGTCATCCATGATAAATTTAGCTGTACCAGATCAGTAATAACTTTGTGGCACTTTTAAATGCCTGGAACAAAGCCATACAGTGTGGCCAAGGACATTCAGCGCTATGGACCCATGCTGCCAAGCATGATGTTGTTGGTATGAAAGAGCCCCAAGGTACACTTAAATCTTCATAGAACATTTAAGCAAGCCTGAGTCGTTTTAAGGTTTTTCATGAGAACCCAGCAAAATCCCCCATTTCCAGGCAGTTTCAAAATGTCATCTGTTTTGGTTTGATATTGTGGAATCATTCTAATGTGAAATGTAAGGAAATATGTGTGTGTGTGTGTGTGTGTGTGTATGAGTGTGCATGCGTACTTCTTTCCATACTGAGCAAGTATTGGCTGTAGTTTTGGCCTGTTTTGAAGGCTCTTATACAATGAGATCAAAGAGCACTATGGCAGTTTCTATGTGTGCTTATCCAACCTTTAACCTTTTTTATATAGGCTGAAAAATCTCTCCTTAAATGCATGCTGTGATGCTGGCAGACTCATCACCAGCTCATGCCAAGGTCTCTGTGTCCCAGCAGGACACTAACAGATGAATAACTGGAATCTGTCTGACTCATTTATGGTTTAATACATTATTGATAGAACAGCATGGGCTCTGGGTATTGCAGGCAGGGGGAGGCTGTGCATCCCCAAACAGCCTATTGTGGCTAGTGTACTTTCCATGGGGAGTTGGGTTTGGATGTGATGCTTGTCCAGTGCTCTGGGGTCTAGAGCCCAGGGGCTGTGAGTGCTGTGGGCGCTGAATCTGCAGGACATCGGGGTGGGCCCTTGCCTTCCTGCCCACAGATGAGCAGTGTTGGTGTCATCAGCTGCGATGGGTGTGCTTTGGGGTCCTGTGAGAGTGTGAAGAGCACAGGGGAAGGGACCGGGGCTAGCCTCCCTGGGCAGCCAGGGGACTGGCCACCCATGATACCTCCAGATTAAGACTTTTGGCACCATGCAAAGTGAAGCATCAGACACCACTGACACCTGCTTCTGCATGATAGCAATCTACAGCAATCTGCATGATAGCAATCTATTCGTCAAAAAGGCAAATAGGATGCTAGGAATTATTAAGAAAGGGATAGAAAATAAGACCCAGAATATCTTACTGCCCCTGTATAAAACTATGGTACGCCCACATCTTGAATACTGCGTACAGATGTGGTCTCCTCACCTCAAAAAAGATATTTTGGCCTTAAAAAGGGTTCAGAAAAGGGCAACTAAAATGATTAGGGGTTTGGAACGGGTCCCATATGAGGAGAGGTTAAAGAGACTGGGACTTTTCAGTTTAGAAAAGAGGAGACTGAGGGGGGATATGATAGAGGTCTATAAAATCATGAGTGGTGTGGAGAGGGCCGATAAAGAAAAGTTATTTATTAGTTCCCTAAATAGAAGAACTAGAGGACACCTAATGAAATTAATGGGTAACAGGTTTAAAACTAATAAAAGAAAGTTCTTCTTCACACAGCGTGTAGTCAACCTGTGGAACTCCTTGCCAGAGGAGGCTGTGAAGGCTAGGACTATAATAGAGTTTAAAGAGAAGTTGGATAATTTCATGGAGGCTAGGTCCATAAAAGGCTATTAGCAAGGGAATAAAATGGTGTCCTTGGCCTTTGTTTGTCAGAGGCTGGAGAGGGATGGCAGGAGACAAATCGCTTGATCATTGTCTTCGGTCCACCCTCTCTGAGGCACCTGGTGCTGGCCACTGTCGGCAGACAGGATACTGGGCTAGATGGGCCTTTGGTCTGACCCAGTACGGCCGTTCTTATGTACAGATTTGTTTACTTTAATCACCAAGCACATTGGTAACAGTCTTCCACTCAATTCTGCAAGAATTCAAATACTCAGACTTCTTAGTGTCAGATGAATCAGAATCTCTACTGCTCATGAATATTAAATGATTTTTTTACATGGTGACCCCATCACTCTCCAGCACTACTGGACTTTCACTCTTTTCTGCTGATGACCTCCCATGCCCCTCTTGCCATTGGACAGATATAAGACAGAAGGGACATCTCTTTCACTGCAGGGTTTTTCTACCCATCCACAAGGAAACCACTCTTTGACACGTATATAGAAGACCTTTGTGCTGAATAGTTGGTGGTGAGGGGGACCAAACCTGGATCCCCCCAATGGCCCTACTGGGATCCCTGGTTGCTTTGTACTAACAGCAATTTGCTAGACCATCAGCTCTGACACATGGGGGTTAGAGATATTCAACCGTTTCCTCTCCAAATGGGCCCATGACAGGAGGAGACATTTGATGAACAGGGGGTTAGAGCAGATAAAAAAGTCTCCCTTCAAACTTCTATTTTTTTAAATTTCCACATGAGTCAGTCAGTTCACCACCATCCATGGCTGATTTCTGGCAATGTCGAGACCTTTTAAAAACAGATAACTGACACTACTGAAATACCACTTGAAGAGATCAAGGATTGACAATACAGATTGCCTGACATTTTGCAATCCTCAACTCCCACTAGATTATCACTATCCATTAACAAGACACTCCTGGGCCTAGCAAAGACAGTTCAGCAAATGCTTACTACTATTCCACAAATTCACAAATGGCAGATAGAAAGTATTTTATTTTCCCACTTAAGGACTTAGAGGTTTTATTTTCCCACTTAATTCTCTAGTGGTAGATGTGGTGAACAAGCAAGATAAGCAACACTAATCCAAGTGTACCCTGTATGACAATAACCAAAAGTGTTTAGAAGTTTTTGTACGGGAGACCTATTCTTCCACGATCCTGCAAATTAGATTTACAACTTATCAGGTGATGATGGCCAAATATTTCAGAAACTATAAATAATTTATGGCCTTTATTGACCATCTTCAACCGGAACAGGGAACTATTTCAGGCCAATATCACAAGGGTAAATCAGCAAGCACATCTCTTCAAGCATGGACGCTACAGATAATGCAGACAGGTCCATTATTCCAGTGGTAGTTATGCATAGGTGTCATTGCTCCAACTGTTAGGCCTCATGAGATAGTTTCAGAACACAGCAAGAGACTTTCCTTTTGTTATCAAAAGCTGTTCTCAGAAATCACAAATAAATGTCCCCACACTGAAAGTTTCCTGGTGTATGTCAAGATCACTGGGTATAAATATAGAACTATAAATAAAAAGATCAAGTAGATCACAAACTGCCCAGAGATCTCATATGGCTCTTTCTGGTTTCACAGATTCTACTGTCCAATACTTCCTTCTGCCTGAAGAGAGATAAATGCCAGAGGAAGAGTACCTAGTGATAATTGGAACAATTCTTTTGCCAGGCCAGTCAGGGGTATGAATTCTCCCACATCTTTAGTTCAATAGTTCCCTTTGCTCCCTTTCTCTCTTTTGGAGACTGCTTTTACCTTTTCTAACATGCATGGGGGCAGATCACTACAGATGGGTACGTCCTCGAGGTCATAACACTGGGCTCCACCACTTTGTCCCATCCTCCCTTCCAGACCCCTTCCCCATCCATCTTAGAGGAATCTGCTGAGTTTTTAATGAGACAAGGAATAGACTCACTCCTTTGATCAGGAGCTATCTAGCTGGTTCCAGCTTCTCACAAAGGGGATTCTATTCAAGGTATTTCTTTGTGCTAAAGAAGATGGTGAAGACTGATTTTGGATCAAAGACTTCTAAACACATTTGCGAAGTCTCAGAAGTTCAGGATGTTGACTCTGGCAGCTATAATCTATCAATAGAAGAAGGAGATTGGTTTTCAGTCCTCAATTTTCAAGACTCCTATTTCCACATAATAATACACCCATCATGTAGAAAATAGCTATGATTTACTATAGGCCAGGAATATTTTCAAGAGATTATTTCTCTTTGGTCTTTCCTTAGCCAAAGGGTCTTCCTAAAAATCCTAGTGCTGTATTTATATATACTGACAGACAGAGCATAGTTTCCAGAGACAGATCGTTAACTTTATCAGATCTAGTTAGGATCATTCAAGGGAGTCCTCAAACCACAATAAGTAATACTTTACAATTCTTGGGCCATATGGCAGATTGTACCTTTGTGACGAGCCAGGCAAGATTATGCCTCTGATTCTTCCAGGACTGGCTCAAAATGATCCGTTCACTGATCAAAGAGTTTGGACAAACATCTCATAGTCCCTTTTCATGTAAAAAACTCCATATAATGGTAAAAAAGATCAACTCATTATCAACACAGGCATTCCTTTCATCCTCCTAACTCCAACCAATAACCATGCAAGAGATGCATCCTGAAAACCTTATGACTCAGGACAATCCCACCATCTTGGAGTTGATTCCAACAGTTTATGTCTGAGTCCTCATCACTCTCTGCTATTCTAAATTACCTGTTGGACCCAAAGATATTGGTTAACAGCTTAATGAAGGTTCACTTGACTGCAGTATCAGCTTTTCATTCTCCAGTAGCAGGATTTTCTAAATTTGTTCACCGTAAACTCTTGGGATTTATTAAGGGGTTTGGCAGCCTCTTACAAGTGAGGGACCCCACTCCAACTTATATTTCTCTTAAAACCTGCATTCAAACCAATGAGAGTCTGTGCTTCGCTTAGCTTCTATAAAGGTCACCTTCATTGATATCACATTAGCCCAAAGAGTAGGAGAAACTGGGATCTTGTTAACAGAGTACCCCCTCGAGGTGTTCTTTAAAGACAAAGTTTCTTTTCATCCACTGCCCTACATCTTTCTTATGGTACTATTGGATTTTCATCTGAACATATCAGAACATCTGTTGGTGTGTTTTTTTATACCGTTAGATGTTAGATGGGCACTAGACTTCCATCTATATAAGACCAAGCAGTTTTGGAAGTCACCTGGACTATTAACTTTCCATCACAGATAGATCCAGGAGATCCACAGCTTCTGCTCACAGATAATTGAAGAGGATTGTTGGATGCATTTTTGCTTGTTTTGATGCACCTGGTACTCAGCCACTCAATGCCTACAAAGTATGACAACACATTGTGTCTGATCACAAGCAACAAAATGTTTGTGTCTGAAACACAAAAGGCCACAACCTAGGCTTCAATACATACATTTTTGAAATACTATGCATTGATCCATGCTGCCATTTCAGATGTGGCACTTGCTAATTCAGTCTCCTCTTTACACTTATCTTTTTCCAGTTACCCTTTGTCCACTGTTTTCTCTTTCCCTCCTATAATTTCTTGGTCTCATTGCATGTCACTTCACTTTAGATTGTAAGCTCTTTGAGACTGGGATATTTGCTGCATGTATGAAATATTGCTTGTCATGAAGAGTATAGCCCAATGATACAATGATTCTGATTTGAGACTTTGGGGTACGTCTGAAATAAGCCACCCAGCCCCACTGGAGATTCCCAGCCAAAGTGCCCCTGTTGCCACCTAGCCCTGCTGAAGCTAGGGGTTCTCTGGCTGGGGCTGCCTGGCCACCCCAACCCCACTGCCACTGAGGATTCCCCGTTCCTGACTGGGGCTCCCTGCTCACTTGGCCCTAATAATTCTGAGGAGTTCAGAGGTCAGGATTGTCCAGAGCAATACTGTCAGCGGTTTCCTGGGGCTCCCTTGGTGGAGTCACAGCTACAGCCAGTCCTGCCTCTGCTGGGAGTTCCTGACCCTGGGCCCTGCTGCTACAGGGGATTCCCCAACCAATGCAGGGGCTCCTCACCCCCACCTGGCCCTGCTGATACCTGGGGTTCCCCAGCTGCCACCTGGCCCAGCTACTCCTGGCCCAACCAGGGTTCCAAGCCCTGCGTTCTCCCAGCTGGATCCCACTGTCCTTCTCTGGGCTCTTTGGTCCAGCAACATCCGCGGCTCTGCCTGACCATAGATGTTGCTCAACCAGTGAGTCCTGGATTTGGGAGGTTCATCTTATAGTTGAGAATCTCAGCTGATGTAAATTGGTGTCGCTCTTTTTAAGTCTATGGAACTATGCTATTTATACCAGCTGAGCATCAGGCTCAACATTATTGAATTATCTGAAATATACCTGATGTGAAACTGAGAGGATTGAAAGTGCAAGGGCCCAGCCAACGGATAACTTAGAGCTTATGAACAGTAGCTAAGGAGCAAATAGGTGAAAATCATTCATTTAGCTAGAAGCTGAGACGTGTGTAAGAGGGAGAAATGTACCTGTTTACTGTGCCAATTTAAATCCTTGGCAGCAGCAGTTCTTTCATCATCCAGCATTGCAGTAATTTGCAGAGAATGACTGCACTTGCAGTAAATTCTCCTGTAAGTATTATAATCCAAGCTCTCATTTCTTTAAAATTATTTTCTTCCATGATCAATGAACAGTGCACTCGGACATGAGAAAGTGATGTCAGCTTGTTTTTACTGCAAGTCTTCTTTTTCTCCCTCGGGCTTTAAAAAAGCCAGTCAAACCCCCACAAATTCTCATTCAACACAAATACTTGAAGCACAGTTTTGCCTCACTAACTTTTTTTACTGATTTTATTGCTTATGAAAGTGAGAGCACTAGAAATTGGAAGTGTTGTGTTTAACTATAGAATAGGTAAAACAGATGGTAGCAGCCACACTTTCCCATTCCTATTTATTTGGGATTTTTTTACTCTGACATGGAAGGCAACCTCTTAATATCTTGTAGGATTTAGCTGTGAAAAAAATGCTCCTTTTTCAATATATAAATTATGCTCTGCATTTTTTAATCTGTGTAGAAAAAGATGCAGGACAAGGCATAGGACATATAATGTTACGAGGAAAGACTAATCCCTATGACAGCTGATTTTCTGTCAGGATATTCTTATTCTTAGGTAAAGGAAATGAAGGTGAAATAGAAACAATAGTCTTTTTGAAAGAGAGAAAAAACCATACTACTGCTATTCAAATATAACTGATATCATAGACCGAGATTTGAAAATGGGAACAATGTAAGCAACTTAGCATCCACTGAAATAACTATGGCAACCATCTTCAGTGCTATAAACAGAATTTTGCTAAATTGATTTTTGAAGTTATTCAAGATGCATAGCCGAGTGTCTGGAATTCAACAACGTGGAACTGTACTGGATTTGTGGTCTAACTGGAAAACATAGTAGTAGTCAGAGCAATGCATATGTATGTAACTGCGCCGCTCCCATTAATGTTAAGGAGAGTTGCATGGCTATGCATGTGGCTACTTTTAGAACATGATGTCTCATGAACAAAATCTTTAGAAGTGACTTGGTAATTTTGGTTTCTTCACTCTTTTTTGGGTACTTAACTTCAGATGCCTTAAATTTCCACCTTCAAAAAAATCTGTCTCCTTCAAGTCATCTTAGCTTGGGTAAACAAAATCACTAATCACTTTTGAAATATCTTGACCCACCTCTTTATTTAATCTTCCCATTAACTATAACAGTTTGGAATCCCATATATTTATTTCCTGAGTGGAATGCCTCCGCTGCCAAACCAAACAGAGAAGATGACTTGATCACTGTAGTGAGAAAGAATATATGATCTCTACTTTGGAGAAAATGTACACTCTTGAAGTCAGCTAAGTAGGTAGCACCTAGTTACCACTGTCATAGCTGAATTCTCAGTGTCTGCACACCAAAACAGGTACTAAAACATAGAAGGAAAATCTTAGAATGCCATGGTCTGGCTATGTGGTGTTTTCATTAACATCAATATCTTAGAAAAAGGAAAGATGTATTAACAAAGGAACAAAACCAGTCAGTCTAATCTTTGTCAAATGATGAATGAAAAATTTAGCAGAAAATGGAGGGATAGGTTATCAAACAGCTCATGGAATCTTATGCAGGGAAAATATGCTGATTAAGAGTTTGTGATCTAAATTTATGCCATGTGCTTCTTTACTTGTCATAGTAAAGTAATAGATAGTGCAAGGTCCTGGATAAACCTTTTCGAAATAAGTTTCTATATCTTAGGTGTTCATTGTATTAAAATGCAAACCTGCATGTATTAGGGATGTAAAATCCTATTTAATTGGCTAACCAGTTAAACATGCTTCAGCCTCCAACTGGTTAACAGATTAAACATTCACATCCCTACTTTATATTATTGTGGAATTATATCCCTATGGGGAGAGCTGGCTAATATAAGTCAAGCAAGTGTTATGAGCTAAAATTGGCTCTTTCAAACAGTAAGCTAGACAATCAAATTTAAGTGTGATTTCCAGGAAATATTTAGGAGGACGGAAAAGCTACTTTTCACTTCCAGAGCCAATCTGTTGCAGCCCCCCCCGCCCGCCGAAGAGAATTCCACAACAGCATGATTTTTTCACCAAACTGGATAAAACTCACCAGTTCCTGAGTATGCTTGTTCTGAACTAACAGCAGCTATGAACTTGTGTCCACATAAAAGCTTCATAGTGGGGGTTGAAGGACTGTCTGCCTTCCAGAGCCCTTGTTGGAATTGGGGTGATCTCCATTACATTTATTAACTTGGATAGGCTAGCTTATTGTTTGTCATGTTTTCTTTGTAATGCTTTTACCTTCAGTATAAATGTGCTTGCTTTGAAAGAGCTGGGTGGTAACTTAACTGTGGCTATTTAGCTTGTTTATACCTTCTGAGGAAGGAAATGCAGGTACAGTTGCTCTGAATTGTAAGACGGACACTTTTGTTGCTGTATTTACTAGCATAGGTACTCTATTACTTTCAAAATATCTGATATTCATGCAATTATATTTATATGTGAGGACTGTCAAATACTTGCTTATTTGCTATGATTAGTCTCCTAAACAGATTCATATTCTGTACCATGTGCAGTTTCATTTCATGAAATTTATGTTTCTAGTACTTAGCTTCACAACAGTAACCTTCTGAATATGAAATGCTATATAACTATATTTGATAACTCTGAGCAGTGTAAGCTGTTCCCCGTCATTCTAGTGGGATGTTAACTCTAAAAACTGATATCGGTAGTTTGATGGACAGATTTTCAAATTAGGCTCTAACCCTACAAACACTTATGAAGTACTGATAATCTCAAGCATACAAGAATCATGAGTCAGTTCCAAAATATCAAGAAATTGACATGTCATGCAATTTTTTAAAATAATAAATGTTGAGTGCTTCATAATTGCCTCCTATTTTAGAGCTTTTATGGTATGCTTGAGTCACCTTTTCAAGCTTTGTCCCACAACAAAGGGATAGATTATTACAATCATGTGAATCAATGAGCTTAGGCTTTAAGAAAAATGCCAAATAGGGGAGATTCATGATAAAACCATGAGAGTTGACAGGCCTTCTGATGCATAAGTTTAACTTCACTCATGTGAGTTTAGATGTGTCCTAAATGGCCTGATTTGGCCCTGCTGGGGATAAGCATTGTTGATAGACCAGGCTCCAGTACCCAGTGCAAATGTGAGAGAATTTCAGGATTCAGTCCCACAAGAGGTAAAGGATCAAGGCATCAAACCTTAAGGAATGTACTGAGACCAGAGATGAGGTCTGAGGTCAGCTGGCTCCAAAACCATGGCAGGTGCCACTTTTAAATTGTATATTAATCTAGCTATGTAAATATTAATGTAAAGTTTTAAAGGAGGAGCTATTTGAAAATAGCAATTCTCCAGCTCTTAAGTGTACACATTTCACTCTGCTTCTTGCATAATCTATTTTAAACTTTTAATTTTTTTCCCCACAGCCTCTCTTGCAATACTGATTTTTATATGTTTGGATTCACTTATATGTCTGAGAGAATTTCAAATTCCTTCAGAAATGGAAATAGTTTTCAGAATGGTAAAGCTGCTCTGCTTTGGATGTGGTTCTTTAATGGCACATCTCAGCTGCAGGAGTTGAACAGCTGGAAACTACCAAATTAGAAGAGTCAGAAAAAATTGGATGTTTGAGATGAATAATAATCCCATCCATCACTCTTGCATTTTCTTCTTGCTTATTTAGTACGCACCTGTAGCTTATTGTCAGTATATCTGCTTGCAAAATGAAAGACTCAGAGCTGGCTCATCTCCCCTTCTGTGATCTTTAAATAACTTATGCATGTTCTTTTAATTACTGTATATTGGTAGAAACTATTTACTTTACCTGGCAAGTTAAAACTCATTCTGTGCCAACAGTTAGATAACACTTTTAATTATGATTTCTGGGAATGAGTAATATTTATTTGCTACCTTGTTCTACTGCAGACCTTTCACAGATGATAATGGGCAGGGAGGTGGAAAAGCATGTTGTAAGAAGACTATGGTAGAATATGGTCCTTTAATAGTAAATAAGGTTTTATGTAGATGAACAGTTAGTGTGTAGCAGGCTGGACAAAATCTACAATTTGATTGTGCGCTGTAGACTAGTTGCCTGTAGACTAGTGGTGTGAACCCCGCTACTGCACACTAAACACTTTCTCAGGAACTTTGATCTACACAACTTTGTAACAGGAGTACATCAAAAATAACACTAGGGAGCTTTCAATGTATGGTAGTGAGATCCACAGGGACATTTAGGGCATGTTTACACTAACAAATTATTTTGAAATAACTCCCAAAATAATAATTTCAAAATAGCATGTCCACGCTACAGGAAAGCTTCAAAATTAATCTGAGGCAGGCTCCATTAATGTGACTACGCTACTTTGACTTAGAGACCCAGGAAACACTGGGGAGTAATTAATTTGAATTACTCTGGGAAGTAGTTATTACAAAATAGTGGCACTGGAGTGTCCACACTATTACTATTTTGAAGTAACTATTTCAAAATAAGTATTATTCCTTATGGAAAGCAGGAGTTATTATTTTAAAATAACCAGCCTATTATTTGGAAATAACAAGCTTGGTAGTGTGGATACTCCACTTGTTGTTTTGAAATAAGGGGATTTATTTAAAAATAATTCCCTAGTGTAGACCAGCTCTAAGTATCCCCAAACTTGCCATTTTGCCTTTGTCATCACGATTCATAGCTGGCCATGCCTCATTAGGCAATAGCTTGAGATAAGAAAACTGTGGATTGTGTCTTGTCATATACATCTGCTGTACACTGGTGTAATACCAGTGTTCTCAATGCAGTTAGTCCTAATTGACAACTTTGTAACTTTTTGGAGAATCAGGATAAATAAATAAAAATTTCAAATTTGAAAGGTGGATTCAGATGATATTCTAACCAGCACTTGGGTAAATCCACAACAGTTGTTAATTTATACTATGGATCTATGATTGGAGCATGACTCTTTGGATCACATTTTGAGGGGAAGTTTTATATTTGCATCACTATTGAACATATTGAAAATCCTGGGCTTCAAGGTTCAAATGATAGTGAAGCTAAAACGTAAGTTGCTGCTTCTACAGATTGTTCCACTGGGGCAGACTCAGGGGCACCATTTCAGATTTTTTTTGGGGGGGGAAGGGTGCGGGGCAGCTTTAAGCATAATTCCAGAGGCTGCAGAGGCTGCTTAGGCACCTGAAAACTCCTGGGTTTTTTGCAGGTGATAACTTAAAAATTAACTGATAAGGACAGTATTCCTAATTCTTCTTTAAAGAAAAAAAATAAATTCCAATTAAAGCTATATTTTAAGTTTATTTGCAACTTTAGAACAATCAACAGAAAGATATTTCCAATCCCAAATCTTGAGGTGTCAGTTTTGGAACCTTAACACAAGTTTGATATTCTATATACCACCTTTAATAGAGATAAAAAAACATCTGCTTAAAATCTGCTTAGACTTGCAAATATTGTTATTTTTAAATGTCTTGTGGTCTGAACTGTGAAGACAAGAATGAGATAGATAGTTAATTTCATCCAGGAATATTTAGAATAGAGTACTGAAAAACAAACACTCCAGATATGATCTAAAGCAATGGGTAACACTGTGGCCTCATCTGGACTGGAAAAAAATCAGCAATTGACATCCTGCTGAGAAATCAAAATTTGTGTGTAATAGTCTTTTGGCCCTACTTGGTGTAGCCAGACAGGAACCCCCCTTGTAACATCCATTTTTGCTTGCCTGGAGCATGCAGGGCACACAGAGCAGAAGGCCCAGGCTGTGTGACCGCAAATGGCTGTAAACAGAGATACACCAATTGCTGACCAAGAGGCTGCCAAGGAGCGTCCTTGACTTAACCCATATTGATACGAACACACATCTGTCCGCGGGGGGGAGGAATCTCTCACCCAGTAAAAAAAAGTCTAGTACTCACAATTTAGTTCTCTCTTGCAAGTGTAAATTAACTTGAAACTTGCTTGTAAGAACTGGCGCCACAAAATGGACCAGTACAATTCGGCATCTTAGATAAGAAAGAGGATACGGGCCCCCAGGGGTATATAGATGGGTCCAGCAGCGCATTTTCTCTGAGTGTCAATCTATCTATCTATCTGCTGGTCGGGTTAGGTGTTTGATCTCCCGAGGTTCCAGAGGGGACGCCCACCTCGTATTTGTCTTTCCTAGAAATTGAGAGACCGGCCCTGGCCTGACACGCTGTAGTCGAGAGGCACAGAAAGGGGTAAAAATTGTACCTGGATGTGGTCCTTTGTTTAAGTATATATATATATACATAGTGTTAGAGCTCTTTAAAGATTAAGCTGTCACTTGGTACCATTATTTCTATTTTCTATCTTTACCTTTTTCCTGTGATCATTTTTAAGATCTATATATATATTTGATAGCATTTAAGAAATAGAGCAATAGCCATTGTAACCATATGCTTTTATAAGTCTTTTAATAAACCTGTAACTGTTTAAGCTTTAACCTGACTCCTTCAGTTGCTGTAACAGAACCAAGCACAATTTAAAAGAACTTCAGCCAGTCATAAAGGGATAAACATAGGGAGAGCTTGGGCGTTTGGATCTGTGTCACTCCCAGGTGACAAGATCCGTTGGGGCACTTTTCAGCCTTCCCTAGGCTGCCCGCTGTGAAGGAAACCCTGTGTTCTAGCAGCTAAAATCTAAGGTGTAATAAGCTCTTCCTATATAACGGGGCATCTGTTGGCCTGCTGGCCACCTTCTGCGACGGGACCCCGGTCCTAGCAGTAAAGACACGGACGTTAAACCTTTTCTCGGAAGCATACACACACACACTGCCCTGACCATCGGCTGACACTTGGTAACCTTGCCCACGCTCATTGTAGTCAAAGGAAAGACTTTCAGAGTCAAGAGTAAATGGCCACCCTGGGGTATTGCCATTCCCCTCCTCCCGCCCAAGATTGGAGAGCTGGAAAAAAAATGGGAAATTTTTAAGCAGTGTTTGTGGTATGACACCATGTTTGTTCCTTGTCAGCAGGAAAGATCACAGCTTTAGCTCAGCTACTCTTTCAGTGAAGCACTGAAACATCCAAAGCTGGGCTTATTTGAATGTGCATGCAATAGCAGCCCTCTCCTCTGCCTGAGCTGCTCTATATCTAGTGCAGTCAGAAGGGGCTTGTTCCTCCAAGCCTTTGTAACACAGCAACCTGTGAGAAAGAGGGCAAATCATGATGAAATAGGCAACAATCATCTTCTGAGCTTCTTTCCCCAACTACTACTCCCTGAGCCTGCTTGTCTCAATGAATTTGAAAAAAAAAAGATGCAGAAACTCCCAGCCCCGACATTGGATATTCCAGAAACACTTCTGTATTCCTGTTGGTAGAACAAAGAGTAGCTAGTCTGGAAAGGGGGGAGGGAGAGTGAACTTCCTTTTTAATCAGTGTGGCTGAGCCTGGTTGCAGGGAGAAGCCTGAAGAGGAATAGCAGCATAGATAGTTTTTGGCTGGCTGGTGAGGGGAGAAGAGTAAGCCAAGGAAAGTGACTGCTCACCTTTGTGTTTTACATTTGCTGCTGCAGTTCTGTTCTTGCCATATTGGAACCAGTATCTCAGGAGCTCTGATTCTAACCCATCTGCTCCAGATTTCAGCCAAGCAGCAGTTTGCATTGATGTGGTCTTTTGTTCTGGTTAAGTCTACAGGTGAAGGGGAGGGGGGAGGAATAAATAGAGAGCTCACTCCTGAGGTATGGGAGGCAGGAGATAGTGGAAGGAATCTTAGGGGGGACTGTAGTCCCCTTGGGAAGACCATGTAACATGGAACAGTTTGTAGGATTGGGGTTGACGGAGCAGACTTGTAGTCCCTTTTAAAAGCTTGGTCCTATTCCCTAACATCTTTCTGGCTGGTCTCTCTGGCATTCATTGCAGGGTGCAAAAATAATGCAGCCTGGCACACAATAGGTAGTGATAAGCACCATTCAATAAACCTGTTTTCCCCTTGAGAAGTCCCATTAGCACCCAAGAGTGGGGTAATGGAACCCTCAGGATGAAGGAAATGTCTCCAGAAAAGTGGATAAGCCAGAATCCTATTGGCCAAGGGTACTTACACTACTGAATCATACTCATTTAGAAAAGGTACAGTTGTGTATGCAATAAGGTGGGTGCTTCCTTCAACTCAGAGCAGGTATATTCCAATAGTTTTGCCATTGGATTTTTATAGTCCCTGCTGAGACAGAAGGCAGCTGACTTATGGCAACTTCTTTCTTTGTTTACATTAAAGGTCTGTTCTTGATGGTTGCTTGTTCAGGGTGGGAAGGTGGCTGGGGAGACCCAGACATTCAGTAGTGACTCAGATGTCCAAGCAGCACTTTGATGAGGATGACTTGCATGTCTCACTTCCAGGAAGGCCCGAGAAAAGAAAGGAAGGTTAAAAAAGCTCCCTTTCAACTTCTTCTGTTCTGCTCTAATCTAATTATTGCTTGTAGGAATTTTCACACTGTTATCTGGACTTGAACTGAAAGACCATTAACTTGGAAAATAACAGCCATAACCGCTCAAGAACTACATCAACTGTAGATATTGCAGTTATCAGTGAAATGAAACTTTTGGAAACTGGATCACTAGTTGAAGTAAACTACCACTTCTGCTGATCTGGGAAACCTAAAAATGAACCCAAGATATATCGTGTTGGATTTGTTGTCAAGAAGTCTATCTTCAATGCATATATACCTCTCTGGTCTTTATTAATGAGAGGATCATGAGGATGGATGTGAATATGAACTTGGGAACTTTGACTCTTCTGTCCATCTTGGACCAACACTTGACTACTCCAAACAGAAAAAAAAAAGTTCTAGTCTCAATTGGAACAAATAATCAAGAATATGCGTGGAAGAAACAGACTCAATGCCTGTGTCAATAAGGACCAGAAGCATTGTAGGGGGGAGGGGGGAGAGCACATCATTGCCACCTGGCACAGGTAGCTTCTGCAAAAAATGCCATCATGTCTTTGTGGAAGGAAGGTCATACTGAGATATCCCTACTCAGAACCTTGGCATTTGCTAGACCTCATTCTGATCTATCACTGAAACATTTGTGTTATATGGCATGATTGATCAATGCATAATGCTAATTCTCACATTGACCAATACCATACCCTTGTCTGGGCAATGCTCCAAACACACCCTAAAAGATCCATTCTGAGAAGTCAAAGGGAAACCTCACATCAATATCACTAACCTGAAGAGTGCTGACACTTTTGTACAAAGTTTCAATGTATGTTTGAGCTTGTTTCTGATAAGTTATTCTCCTGATTCCAACACGTGGGAAAAATTCAAAAATAATACCTGGCTACTGCCAAGAATGTCTTTGGAACAAAAAAGAAAAAAAAAACAGTCTGACTGGTTTGCAGCTGCTGAATGTCTTCTGCTCCCACTCATAAAAAAGAAATTCAAGCTCACCCAACTTCACTTCAACAACTGAATCCCGAGCTCTTAATTTCAGAGACTAAAGCTGCACTCCAGAAATCCAGCAGAGAATGTGCCCAGAAATATTGGTAAAACCTAAACTAAAAGAGTTAGGTCTGTTTTGAAAGAGTGGACGTGTCATGGAATCAAAGATGCAGTTGGTCTAATTTATAAAGAACAACTTGACCTACCAACTGAACATTACAGTACATAGAATTCTGCTCAAAAGATGACATTACCTATGATGCTGCACTTCCCCAGCTTCCAATGGTTTAGGACCAAACAAACAAGTCTGGAAGATGTAGAGAACACTATTTTTTTAGGATTTGTTTCAGTTGGTTCTTGTTTGATTTGCTGTTTTTATTTTGTCCAAGGTAACCAGTTGCAGCTGAGCCTAATTAGTTTCAGAGTCTTGAAAGAGGACTGGATTCTTGTTTTCATGGTGAGGAAGGTTGTTGGTGAGATACTAGGATAAGTTATATAGCGTAATGGAGTTTGTTGATTGAGGGACTGTGCTAAATATTCTGTTGGGTGGTTATTTTGGCTTCAGCAGAAATAAATGACCTTTTATAAGAAACTATTCATCCTCTTCACCCAAGGCCTCCTCCCGACCCCCTCTCCCCACTACATTTAAAGGCTCTGAATTTGGGGAGGGAGAGTGATAGCGTCTATGAAGAAATGTCATATAATAAATGTTACAGCTCTGTCTCTGCTTGTCAGATACATGTCGCTCACAGATTTCTATACCCTATTGCCCTAAATGTGTGTGTGTGAGAGAGAGACAGGGTTGTACACATAGAAACAGGGAGAAAACTGGGTAGAGTGAAAGATGATTAGCTACACTTTATTAACTCCCGAAATACTCAGCTAAGTTTTCTGAGGATTCTCAGAACAATTAGTAAACACTACTCATTCCCTGATTCATAACTCAGGTGAAACCATAATGCTACCAGACTTGAAACCTGATATCTAGCCTTATAGGCTCTCTTGCTCTTCCTCAGGGGAAATCAGTTTCACTCCCTACACACACCACTGTATCTCATACCTCAGCACATGCCTAAAGAATCAACATTTCCCTCCCCAAAGATGTTTTTCTTCAAAGCTTTTTAGGGCTGCATTATTTTCTCTCAGTGAATCACAATTGTGCTCTTCCTGCATAGATGCAGCTATTTGCTTTCTATATCCTCGCTGTTTTAAAAATAGTTGATAAACATGTTTTTAAAAAAAGGTTTTTCAGGTAACATTGAAGACTCCTCTATTACATAGGTCAGTAAACTAATTCAAATGATAAGATATCTAGCTGTTTTCTGCAATCAGATGAAAAAGGTATTACAGACAGCATTTTTAAAAGAAAGTCTGCTGGAGAAAAGTTTAAAGCTTTACAGTCAAAGAACAGAAAAATGTATCTTTACTTAAAATTATCAAATAAACAGCATGTCCAAAGGAGATGCAAGGAAAAAGATTAAAGTGGTTGCTTTTGCCTAGAATATGTTTTTATATTTTGGAATGTTTTAATATCAAATGCTGTTAGCTTTAACATTGTTTTTATCTTAATTAACAGTAGTAGTTTTGTTAGTTTATCATATATTATCAAATGTTATCATTAATAATGAAAGTGAGATAGTATTTGTTTACCTTACTGTTTTGTAATTGATTTTTTAAAACATTTTATTCTATTTACTAACTTTATGAACTTGCTATTTTCAAATCTTATTTCTTCAGGTAAATGACTTTGATACAAAATGAAGTATATTAACTATGAAAAGAGCATATCTCATATATAAATATAGTACAACTCTGCTTGATGAAGAAAATGAAAATAAATAAAACCTCCCACCTCTCCCGCAGAAGATATGAATGAGTACAAAAAGGATGGGGGAAATATTCTTTTGAAATCAGTTCCTATTTTTTTCAACATTTGAAATTTGATGAAACATTTTGACTTGATCTATGACTGGTTTAAAATATTGAGTGGGGTGAAGAGGGGCACTGTAAATATTCAAAATATTCCTGTTTATTTCTGAATTTTTTTGACATTCAAAAGTTTTCAATGAGCTGTAAGAATGACAGTGAAACAACAAACCTACCGGAGAAAGCTCCACTAAATGTATTAACATGGATAGGCTAACTTATTGTTTGTAATGTTTTCTTTGTAATTCTTTTACCGTCAGGATAAATGTGCTTTCTATGAAAGAGCAGTGTGGTAACTTAACTATGGCTAATTCTATTGTTTTTATGTTCTGAGGAAGGAAATGCAGATACAGTTGCCTTGAATTGTAAGACCTGTAACTTTTGTTGTTGTACTTACTAGAATGTGCTCTAGTGCTTTCAGAATAACTGATATTTGTGCAATTATATCTACAACATATGCTAAAAGTAGAGCAAGGCATCTTATATTAAAAAGTTGCAAAATATAGATAGCTCCAACCTCTCTCACCCTTAGAATCCCAGAATTTCTCTGACACAGGGTTTTTGTTTGTGTCTAATTCATTTTTTTTAAATCCTTACCCTGCCTATCTTGATGCAGCCAACCTCTGTCTCCAGTGGTTTGGGCTACATGAGCAATTACATTCCTTGTTATCAGTGTCTGAAGGCTATGCCATTCAGTATATTAATATATACATAGAGGACATGGCCCAACCTGTGGGGATTGCTATCTCTATTAAATTAGTAGTTTTCATGGACTCTAATGGGGTTCAAAATACAGTATATAGGAGGAGTTTAAAAAGATGACGAAGAAAGAAACAGAAGAAGCATCAATTCCTTAACAAACCAGTAGCAAGTGAATTTCATTCCCTGATCAGTGCCATCCAGGATGCTAGAGTTCAGTCTCAAGCATCATGACATCAGAAGTTAGATTTATCAAGAATAAGAATGTGCACTACTTAAAATACAGAGATTTAAGCATAGATAATGAAATGGGCATGAAAAAGAGAAATGAAAAATGAGGAGAAATGAATGCTAGTGCAGGTCAAGAAGTTTTAATTAAGCCATATAGACTAAAGTCTATGCTGATTTCACTTCATCTAGTTATAACTATTTTTAGCTCAAAGCCTTTGCCCTGAGCAGAATAAGGGAACAAAACTATGAAAATGAAGAAGCTCTGAAGTTTAGAAAGCATTATTAGAGTGCCTGTATAAAGACATGCTTGCTAGGCTATTTCATTTAATTGTTTTTTATGTTTTCTGTAATAGTCATTGATCTATCTGGCACTGAGTTATTAGCCAGAAAACTAATGATTTTAAACTAAGCTGGCCTTCAGGCCCGTCCCCAAACCCACATCTACTGTTGGGAGTTATTAGGACTTCCCCAAGGACTAGGACGGACAGATAAAGGTGAAATAACAACGGATTTATTAAACAGTAAACAAGGTAAGTATAAACAGGGACCCCACACAGGAAACAGAAATAAACAAGCTTGACTGTGACTTAAGGTGACTATTAGGGTGTGTCTAGACTAAATGCCTCCGTCGACGGAGGCATGTAGATTAGACAGATCGGCAGAGGGAAATGAAGCCGCGATTTAAATAATCGCGGCTTCATTTAAATTTAAATGGCTGCCCCACTCTGCCGATCAGCTGTTTGTCCACTCCTCTTCAGCCTCTTGGTCAGCGATTAGTTCGACCACCTTCTTATCTCTGCTTACTGTTGTCCAGGGTCACTGGGTGAGCTGGCATATCTGGGCCTCCTGTCAAGGCTTCAGAGACTATGCTGATTTTACTACTCTGTGTGCCCTGTATGCTTCCAGGCAAGCAAAGATGGATGTTACAGGGAGGGTTCATGTCTGGCTATACCCTAGCAGCCAGGGATACAAGTTCTCTTCCCTTGGAATGCTCCCACTGCCAGACCCGGCGTATGCATTGCAACAAGGTCAGCCCAAAGCCCCCTTCCCACCCATAGGATCCCAGTGTGGCTGGCAAATTCCCATGTTTGCTTGTCCTCGGGATGTGTGTGTAAGAGGGAGCAAGGGGAGGGACCAAGCTCCTCTGGGGACATCTGAGCCTCTGAAAGAAAGGGCCTGCTGTCCAGGCCACACGTGGCCTTGCTCTCATGACATCACCTTCATCTGACCTAAGAACTGTTGGTCTCGGCTCACAGATGAGTACAAGGCTTCAGGGACAGTGTCTTCAGGGATGACTGACTGTATTTCTTTATTCTCCCCAGCCAGACAAGTTGTGAGAGGGAAGCAGGCAACAACACCTGAGGCAGCCACCTGGCACTGGGGGAGCCACAGGTGCCGGAGAACACAGGAAGAACTGATGCAGGAGCACATCTCTGCACTCCAAGTCTTGAACAAGACACTGGACCAGAGGCTCCGGGAGGACACAGTGGTGGAGACAGACCTGGACGAATGCAGGCTCTCCTTGCCCACACAGAGCTAGCTCCTGCTCTTGCTGCCACTCCTGCCCCAGTTCCTAGTCCTGCCCCTCTTTGCATGCCAGCCCCTCCTCCCATGCAAGACCCTGGTCCATCCCCCTCCATTGCTTCTCCCTCCTAACCCTCCCCATGATCACAGAGGTCCCTGGATATGAGGCGGAGGAAGCATCCGAGCCACATGCCACTCCCAGCCCCAGCCCTGACCCTTTCCCCTTTCAGCTCCCTCCTCCTTCCAAAGTTCTCATCCCATCTCCTCCTCCTCCCATCTTCCAGGTTCTTTCCCTCCCCCATTACTTCTACTCCAAATAAATAACCAGGTTTTTTTTCAAAACCGAAATGTTTGTTTTGTTGTCTTTGCAAGGGAGATGAGTGAAGGGGGGAAAGCAGAGAGGGGCAAGGCACAGACCCCTAGTGGGGAGACTCTGTCATTGGGGTCCTTGTGAGAAACTCTCGCTCAGGGCCTCCCAGATGTGCATCCCCACCTGTTGGGCCTGCTGGATGGCAGCTGTGCATGGCTGTTCAAAAACCCTGCCCCCTGTCTGGCCTCTACCCCTCACCCAGGGGGGAACACCTCCACCTTCCTCTCACAGAGGTTGTGGAGCACACAACACACAGACACCACCTGGAGGATGTTCTGCTCCCTTACATCGAGGAAGGTCAGAAGGCATTGGAAACAGGCCTGGAGACAGCTGAAGGTGCAGTCCGCCTGCATGTGGGCCCTGCCCAGCCATGCATTAAAGCAGTCCTTGCTGGGGTCAAGGTGTTTGGTGTATGGCTTCATGAACCACGGCATGAGAGGGTGGGCCACATCCCCCATGATACACAGTGGCATGTTCATGTCAAAGTCAGACAGGACTCACAGATTTGTCAGACCGCTCAGTTTATTTCAGCAAAGCTCTGCTAAAATGCATCCAGAAAATGTGAGTGTGACGGGGTTTTCTGGGTGCGAGCACCTCGCCCCTTCTCCCCCAGCCGATCCTGGCCCTAGTCTGGGGAGGGGGCGGGGCCCAGCGTACCCACCGTCTGAATTAGACTCGTTGGTCGTCCCACCCGGGGTCTTGGTAGTAGTCTCTAGTTGCGGGGGCGATCACCCCTCAGCCCCCAAGGGACTGGGGGGGCTCTGCGACCCCTTCGCCGGTCTTTCCTGCTCCTCGACTTGGCGGAGTAGGAGAGGGTTGTGGCGTGGAAGGGGAAGGGGAGTGGGGGACCCGGGCCCTCCCTCACCTCCGGGTCCCAGCCCGAGGCCCTAAGCGGAGGTCAGCGACCGGTTGTCGCCCTCCGCGGCAGACGGGGCTGCGGCCCTCAACTCGTCTGCCCACGGGCGCCAAAAGGGTCCCGCCTCGGGCTCCTTCCACTCCCCGCTGACTTGTCCCGCTGGCGGAACAAGTTCAGGGTCACTCACCACGTCGGAGTCATCGGGCCCGTCCCAGGGCGAGCTGCCAGCTGCCGAGTCCTTCCCTCCGGGTTGCCCCGAGGGATGGGGGTTTGGTGCTCCTGGACGCCAGGGCGCCCGCCGCTGCACTCTCCCCCCTCTTGCCGGGCCGCTCCCGGCTGTTATGGTCGCCAGGGGATGACGTCGGGGTGGTAAGCTCCGCCCCTCCGGCGCTGCCCCTTTCACGGGCATCCCGGCGTGCTCCCAGGTGTTCTGCTGGAGTGTCAGTCGGGGCGGCAGGGGCGGGCGCTTCCTGGCCGCTCGTGCTCGGCCCCGCCTCCCGCTACCTGCTCCTGTCGGGTCCGTCACAGTGAGCCCTGTACAAGGTTCAAACCCCTTGATTTATACAGTCAAAAGGCCAAGTTAACAAGATCAAAGGGTGTGGCAAAACTTCACATTATTAGTGTGGTTAAGTATCTTCATTTCAATATCAAGCACACAGTAATATCCTGGCTATATCTCCCTGATTATCTGGAATTGCTTTCTGTCTAACACCTAATGTTCCTTTTCCTGTTAAACTCAGGCCCAAATTGGCTAGCACCTTGATCTGCATACCTACAATCAACATTAACATACTTTTCTTCTTCCTCTTAAAAAGACAAACAGAATTCCTTCAACTTATTCAATTATTACAGCACAATTCATCTTTTTCTTACAGTATAATTCTTTCTGCTTTCACATTCACATCCCCAACCCTAATGGTGCTCTTGAGGACGAAAGTGCCAGCCTCCAGCTTCTGAAATAGGATGGAGTTTCTGAAGATGTGGACATTGTGTGCCTTCTCTAACCACCCAGTGTAGATGTCAGTAAACTGCCGGTAGTGGTCAACCATGGCCTGAAAGACCATGGAAAATTATACCTTCCTGTTTATGTAGAGAGATGCCCGGTGGTCAGGGAACCAGATGGAGACTTAAGTACCATCAATAGCCCCCCACACACATACACACAGTTAGAGGCACCCATGACAGCAAAGCTGGCAACAGTTGGGTCCATGTCACTGAGGTGGATGACCCTGCACAGCAGCAGTATGGTGTTGATGGCCCTCAAAACCTGCAGAGGGAGACAAATAAACAAACCATAGAATCACAGGGGTGCCAGAGCCCTTGGGAGGACCACTGAGTCCTCCTTCCTTCCCCCACACAACCATACCAAGAGACACTCCCTATGTAGCATGCTCCTCCGGCAGGGTTGTGTGAATGCAGTACTGGAGAGCTGCTCAAGGAAGGGGGCGTCCCTCTATCCCCATCCCCACTTTCCCTTTACCTAGGATTCCCCTTTCCAGTACTTCACCCTGTGACAAACTGGGCCGGGTCTGGGCACAGCTGAGGGTGTCCGCTCAGGGCGAATTGCTCAAATTCGGGGCTCTTTGGAGACCTTCCCAAACAGGCCATAAACCAGTCCCACAGAGTGCTTCAGCTGCCTGCCTGAAGCCTCACGAGCAAAACCCCTCCAGCACCCCAGCAATATCTGTGCCCCAGATGGCCCCGGGCCTCATATACAGGTGGGGGGGTCTTAGAACCCAATCCCACCTACCCCGAACAAGTTCTGTCCGGTACCAGCCACAGATCCCCGGTCAATTTACCCTCTGGATCTTACCCACAAATCACGCTGAGCCACTCCTTTAGCATCGAACATCTAAAGGTTTATTACTACAATAAAGAAAAGCATGGGAGTAAGGTTGCTAAAGAATCATACATTACATGCATTGAATCTCCCAGTTCTCGATGCAGGCTCTAGCAGAGGTGTTACAGCTGCTGGCTTAAAAGTCCTTGTTGTGCATCCTAGATCAGAATGGGTCTACAGTTCTTTCCAGCCCTTCGATCCCTGCACTGCTGCCTCTGGGAAGAAGTGCTGAGCTGAGTACCAAGATGGAGTCAGCCACATGGCCTATTTATCCCTCTTTCTTGGTCTCTTCTTGGCTACAGCAGGTCACCTGGCCCGTGGCCTATCCCTGTGTTCCCTGCTGGTAGCCCCTAGGTATGAGTCACCACTCTTGAGGTGTGTCCTTGGCCTATAGAGGGCTATTGTTCCAGAGCTTTGCTCGTTAGCATGTCCATAGGCTGAGCTGCTTTGTCCATAGTTCAACCACATATAGAGAAACATTTGGTATTCACACAAAATACATGTTTATAACTTCACATACCAACATTATATAATCACATGAATAGCATATATGGAATCAGAAGAACGTAGGCTTCTATTTGACACCCCCATGGTGTGCCTCCTGGGATGAGGTTTACCTGGGTGATCGACAAATACTTTTGATGTCGCCACCCGCGTGTCCAGACTATCGTGCTGAGCCGACAAACAGCTGATCAGCTGTTTGTCTGCTCAGTGCGGCAGCCATGTAAATTTAAATGAAGCAGTGATTATTTAAATCGCCGCTTCATTTTCCTATGTCTGGTAGCCTAATCTACTAGATGTACCCTGAGTCACAGGAGTTGTACAGAGGCAATAAAAGGAGAGAGCACGTGGCAGTAGCACTCTTTCTAAGAAGCTCCTCTTTCTGCAGCCAGTTTTTCCTGACCACTCCCCAGCCATGATTAGCAGACAGACTCTCTAGAATCTACATGCCTTGGTTCCTTCTTCAACCCATATGCCTGGGTAAGTGTGTGAGTGTCTGAGGACAGGAATGAATGTGTGCAAATGAATGAAGGTGCGTGTGTGTGAGAGAGAAAGAGAGAGAGATAGCTGGTTCCTCTTTAGTTTAAATCTTTAGTGGGCTGCTCTCTATCCTCCTTAGTTTAACCATATAGTGGAGTGTTAATTCCTCCATCAATAAATCCATACTAGTGTAACCCTGGGTGGTCTCCTGTGGGAAATGTTTGGGTAACAATTCTGATTTTGATTTTTTGCTATCTAAGAGGTCACACTTGCAATTAAGAAACTGGGGTAGGATTCCTGGCCCCATGAGACTAAATGGGAATTTTGTCATGAACTTCAGTGGAACTAAGACTCACCCAAAGGTGTTTCCAGTTCTTTTCATTGGTTCAACATGTATTTTTGGCAGGTCACTTAGCCATTCTTTGCCCTCATACTCTTGATCTGTAAAATAGAGATGTTTCTCTCCCACTTTGAAAGGGTTTGAGGAAAAATACTATGTACTCCAAGTTTTATTCTTTTAGGATTTGGTATTTACTTGTGTGTGACCTTGTGGTCTTCTTATTGGTGGATTATCTTAAGCAGGCACCATCTCGGTAATGATGACATGGGTTTGTAAAAGGAACTTTAATGTTATCATTGGAAGATGTGACAGAGGAGTCTTTTCTCTGCTAATGCAAAACAGATTTTTGCCTTCCTCTCAGGCAGAAGGCAAACTCCCACCCTAGAATTCCTCTCGGTTATTTTCAGATTTCAGGGGTCCTTCCCTTTTGGCCTCCCATGCTCCTTAGAAACTGGCTATAGATATGGCATACAGAAACCTAGCCAGTAGAATAACAGTCCTAGTATTTGAAGGCTTGATTTTCAAAGGTGATAAGCATCCACATTTCTCACTGACTACAGTTGGATCTCCCCACCTCTGAAGATTATGGGTGAAAGAGGTAGCTCCCTTCCTTCCTAGAGCATTAATCAATTTTTAGAATTAATATGGAAAAAATTGTTCTATCCTCTGCATTATAGTTCTTTGAAATGTGTTGCCCATATGCATATTTTACTCTGTGTGCATGTGTCCCACGTGTTGGAGATCAGAATTTGTTAGGGCTACATTTGTGGCCTCCTGAATAACCTTTTACCTCTCCACTTAAGAGCTAAAAGGTTGAGGTGAGCTAACCATCTATCATTTCCTTCATCAACACAGGAAATAGTGTTTTATAAATGTACCAATTCCTAAGTTGCTGGGGGAATATTTTGAAAGTGGGAACACTTCTGAAAGATGCTGCTTGAACTCTGGTCAGATAAACTCTGACCTGATCCTGTTAGATCACTGAGAATCATGACTCTTAGACCTGGGAAATTGTAGCATGAATGAGAATTTAGAAACTATGGTCACTGATGACAACATCATCAGTTCAGAGAGAGTTGATAACAGGATTGCCAGCCCTGAAGTTGAAACTGTAGTCAGAGCCAGATACTGCATGAAAATCTTTTTTTAGATGGTTCCATATCATAGAAACTGGAAGATTTTTGTGTGGAGAGGAGGAGAGGAGCCAAGGTTAACCATTTCAGATCTCAGATTTTGTGTTTCCACGAGGAGTACAGCTAGTTTGGATTAGAAGCCTAATCCGAACTAGCTACTCCATGCCGCGTGTAGCCGCGCGGCACGGGGTTCAAACTGCCGGCATTTAAAAATGGCGCCGGCCGGCTTTATGCAAATGAAGCCCGGGAAATTCAAATCCCGGGCTTCATTTGCAATTGCGGTATGCCTACATTACCCTCCTATTTCGAATTAGGAGGGTAGTGTAGACATACCCTGAGATGAGAAAGTGAGTCAATCTATGCCTCTCTTTCTTACTAGATACCTCAGAGAGTGAGCTGTACTTATTTTTTATACTTTTTAGAAAGCAATGCTATGTTCTACTCCTCTCAGTCAATGATGAGAAGTTGAGTACAGGAACAGCATTTAGGGGGCGGGTATGGCCCAGCAGATGCTATTGGTCAAAAGATTCTGAACTCAAGATCCTGGGGTACATATGCGCCAAGTGTGATACACATAGACAATCATACAAAGAAGAGCTAAATCTTCTATGACACATTGAAATATTCTGATATTTGGCTGGTTCTAGATCTGGTTATATATATATATATATATATATATATATATATATATATATATATATATATATATATATATATATATATAAAATAAAAACCAAAGAGAAGTTGTTCTGAATACATTTTGGGGATAGAAATAAACCTTTTATTAAACTTGCAGCCCATTTTTATTACACAACAGCGCCTTGATTAGTTTGAATAAGCAACACAATTTTTGAAATTGGACTCTGAATATTTGTTCTTACACCAATTTCCAGGTATTTGCAAGCTTCAGCTTTGCTTAGGAGGTAGTTGGAATAATTAGTGGGAGCAGAAAGGTTGTATCTGAAGGTGAAGAAACTTGCAGTGAATACAAAAAAGCAATGTTGACAATTAATTAAATGTGAGTGTTTTTTATTATATTTGTTATGCCTGCTGTTTTTTATGGAAGATAAGAGGCACTTACTATTTTAGTGGGGAATATATGTATCAAACTAAACTACTAGCAAGTATATCACATATTCTGTTTTAGAAAGATATTCTGAGAAAATGTGTTCCCATATAGAACCTCAACAAACAGTTATAAACTGGATAAGCAAAACTGAAAGCAAATGAAATAGATTTAAATAATTTGCTATACCATGTTTCATATAGAAATTAATTTCATAAATACATACGCATCACTATGCCTCAGTGGGTCACAAATGAGAATACCATATTCAGGACAAACTTTTGAGAAATAGGATAGAGTAAACTCAAGTTTCGGATCTATCATTAAATTATACCAAACCAGTAACAAAAGAGAACTTCTATTTCACCACATTAACAAAAAGTAAAAAAATGCAATTTCCTTATATATTCCAGACTTGTATGGCCATCCAGACCTTGTACTATGATGGGTGCTTACACCAATTTAAGCCTTTTTTTAACAACTACACTCACATTTCCTTAGTCCAGGCGTCTGCAATCCAGGAAAACCCATGGTTTGGACCCCCACATGGTTAAAGCACCATAATATGGTAATAAAAAGAAGTAAGTTTAAATACAGCGCAACAAAACAAAAAGTATGTTTTATGATATATTGTACTGTCTAGCACACATTTAACTTCTAACATGAGAAATGGGAGAGCACTAAAGTGTACAATTAGTGATTTTCTCTTAATTACCTACCTATGATAAAACCAAAATACAGTGTACTAAGGATTTATTTTATGACATGTTATAAATGGACAGTATTCTATAATGTCTTGTACTCTATTTATCCCAAGAGATCAACTGCAGAGCCAGGTCAATATATAACCCTGATCCTACCCAATAACCACGCTGGTGCCAATCCTTTAGTAACTATAAAGTTTAATCATAAAAGAAGCAATAAGAGGGCTGATAACGGTTAATAGATCATACACATATAAATAATTGCAAAATCCCCATGTCATGTGTTTAACAGTGAGGGTATAGATTGCCAGATTGTAAAATTTTTCTGGTAACTTTAAAATTGGCTGTGCTGCTGGCTGAGGCTGTGCTTTCCAGTGCCAGTCTCAGACAGACTGCAGTATGGATGTTGCTAGATCAATGAATCCTGGATTTTAGAGGTTCAACCTGCATGTTTTTATAGTAAAATAAATATTTTGTTCCCTAGATACAGAAAATATTTGATATTTTTAATTACTCATACAACAATTTATGAAATAGTTCTTTCCAAATAGATATATATTTTGCTTAGTAAATCTGAAATTTTTATTCTAGTCAGTGTTGGAATACAGGTAGTCCCCGAGTTACGCGGATCCGACTTATGTCGGATCCGCAGTTACGAACAGGGATTTTCTCGCCCCGGAGGACTCGAGCGGCGGGACGCCTGGTCCCGCTGCCCACCTCCTCCGGGGCAAGAAGAGCTGCTCCCCGTCTCCCTGGTCTGTTGCGGAAGCCAGCAGACCAGGGAGACGCTGAGCAAAGCCGCGCAGGACCCGGCCTGACCCGCGGCGCTTCCAGCTGATCTGGAAGCACCGCGGGTCCGGCCCCGGGTCCTCCACCACTTTGCTCAGCATCTCCCTGGTCTGCAGACCAGGGAGACGCTGAGCAAAGCCGTGGAGGACCCGGGCCGGACCGCGGTGCTGATCTGGAAGCGCCGCGGTCCGGCCCGGATCCTCTGCCGCTTTGCTCTGCATCTCCCTGGTATGCTGGGGGGGGACACAGCTAGTGCCCCCCCCAGCAGACCAGAGAGATGTGGAGCAAAGCCCGGGGCCTGTGGTAGAGCAGGTGGGGCGGTGCCGGTTGGTCCCGCAGCACCGCCCCTTGGCGCTACTGGACCAACCCAGAAGCACCCCAGCTGCTCAGCCCCAGGAGTCCTGATTCAGCCACTGCTGATCAGTTTCAGCAGTGGCTGAATCAGGACGCCTGGGGCAGAACAGCTGGGGTGCTGCTGGGTTGGTCCAGTAGCGCCGAGGAGCGGCCGCGCTACTGGACCAACCCAGCAGCACCCGAGCTGCTCTACCCCGGGCATCCCCAAGTTAGCCGCTGCTGAAACTGACCAGAGGCTGACTACAGGAAGCCCGAGGCAGAGTTGCTCTGCCCCAGGCTTCCTGGAATCAGCTGCTGATCAGTTTCAGCAGCAGCTGACTTGGGGACGCCTGGGGTTCTTAAGTTGAATCTGTATGTAAGTCAGAACTGGTGTCCAGATTCAGTGGCTGAATCTGGATGCCAGTTCCGACTTACATACAGATTCAACTTAAGAACAAACCTACAGTCCCTATCTTGTACGTAACCCGGGGACTGCCTGTACTTTAAATGCTCCAATGATCAATTTTCTTGCTTTTTATGTGCCTTTTAGACTGCAGGTATTTCCTAGACTCATTTTTGTCCTGTTTCTAAATAAGTGTATTAGCACTTTCTGATATCTGACCAGTTCTACAGTGAGGTGTTCATAAATTGTTCATTTTACCATTTTCCAGGAGCATTCTTAAAATTCATAAACTAATTCATTAAGGACTGTGACTGTTAAATAGGATATTTTATATACATAAAGGTACATGAACCTTTAAAAAGTAACTAGGAATTTTCATTAATGGTGAAGAATAAGTTCATGAATGTAACGCTATGATAAATGTACTTGAACTTTTCTGCAGAGTTCCTGACCATTTCATTGATCATGAATAATTTAATAGTTTTTAATTAAATTTTCATGTACTGTTGGCGAACAAGTTAGTCTTAGCCCTAACATGTACCTAGAATTTTATAAAATGTTGTGAGATTTATTGCAGTCTTCAAGCATTAATTCCAATCCAAGAAATATCATTAAAATTAAAATAGGAAAAATAATGTATTTGAAGTATCTTTATCGGTTTAAATGACAACATACTAGAAAGTCTGAATACCAACTATAATAAACTTATCTAGGACCTTTATAAGTCATCTGTGCCCTAAGGTCTTTTATTATGTGATATTATGAATAATTCTTTCATAACAACTAAGGTTTTACAAGAACAAATAGTTTTTTTCTACTTGTTCTAGGTGCTAAAACAGAGGAAGTGTTACATCTTGCAAATGACTTTCACTACACTATTTTTAATATTACTAATTTAACATTGAGATGAGGAAGTTTTTTATGTATATAGTTTGCTTGCTTGAATAAATATATAAACCTTTTTATTCACACAAACTATATTCCCATCTCCAGTCCATCTTCAACATTATGATGCAGACTGATAATAATTTGGTATTCCCATATAAATGGGATAATTTCCATTTTGTCTGATTTCATGTGGATTTTAAGTTTATTAAAAGGGGAAAATACAGATTACTCCTTTCATCATTCAAACTTTCTTAAAGGAGCTCTTAAGTTTTTGCAGGGTCCATAAAGCATCTCTTATTAAACAAGTTGCTTTTTTTTCTTTCAAACTGTGCTCCATCACTGCAAGCTCATACAGGTCAGAAGGATCATGCTGTTTCTTTATACCTTTGCACACCACTGTCACTTCTGATCTCATCTGTGTTATCGGTAGTTGTGAAGAGTCTCAATGTCAGATTTTTTTCTAATAGTTCTATAAACTAATGGCTGGAGGTGAATGAATTTCTATATCAAAGTACAAAATGCCATTTCTTTCATCTTGTTCTCTCACAGGAGAACTTATGGGAGTTGGGTACGCTGTAGGGATTCATTTGTTTATTTCAATATTATGTGTTAACAGAGATTTCTGACTCCATAGAAGTATTTTTTCAGATAGCCAAAGGTAGCTACAAATATTTAAAATATGCATGCTGCTTTCCTAAAAAAAACAATCGTTTACAAAATTCATCATTAATTTTCCTTAGCCAGTACAGTATTCAGCAAAACAACTTAAACATGCCTGAAGATCACCACTATCTAGCCTATGTAGGATAGTGCCTTTAATATTAGTTTAATGGAGCTCTTTGCAGAAGGCAACTCAATATCTACAATAAATTAATATTCATTATGCTGTTAATTGTACCCATCTATTGTAGCTTGCTATAGTGGCTAGTCCCATCACATGATTATCAAGTGGAGTGGGCACACCATTTATTATTGTTAGTCATATCTGTGTCACCCCTGGATCTTTCAACATTTGCTGCATTCAGAATATACCGTGAGTGCTACTTTACCTTTGCCAGCCTAATACAGGGAATTCTCATTTTCCAAATGAGGATGCAGTGACTAATATGATTTATTAGTGACTTTTGCAGCAGAGTTGGAAACTGAACTAAATTCTAGACCAATGTATTAATCCCAGGATCATCTTTCCTCTCCCCACATAACTAGCTGACAGGATTGTTGACAGGATAGTCAACTAGTCTCTCCCTCACTCCTTGCTGCCTCTATCAAAGAGAGGCAGCAAGGGGGAAACATGGGGGTACTTCAAAGCAACAGTGCCACAAGGAACCTGAGCTCTGTGCTGTGCTGTCACTTTGAAATGCCGCAGCAGCATTTCAAAGGGGCAATGCCGCACAACTGATTCTGGGCTCAGTGCAGCGCTGCCCCTTTGAAACGCTGCTGCAGCATTTCAAAGGGGCAGCGCAGCAGGGAGCCTGGGGTCAGCTGGAGTCCCCAGCTGACCCTGGACTCCAAGTGGCACTAAGCCCAGGATCAGCTGTGCAGCGTTTCCCCTTTGAAACACCGTGGCAGTGTTTCAAAGGGGCAGCATCGGACTATTGACTAAAATGCATTGACTATTTGATTAGTGCAATAACCTATACTTAACATCCTTAATTCGTAGCAGAGCTAAATATTAGTGGGTGAGAGTCTGTCCTCACTTGTGTTGGTGTGAATCAGAATATTATGAAGTTACATTAGTGTAAAATTGATATAAAATCAGTACCAATGTATTTACTATAGCAACTAACTTTTCAAACAATTCTAATTGTACAGCATCCTGGAGGAAAGGTTCTGAAGGCTAACAGCATATATAAAACCTGTTATGTAACAATAATAGATTTTAAGAGCATAAATCTTTAGCTGTGATCTTATTCCAAGTACACAGAGTATATACTTAGAAGCGCAAATAACAGCTCAGGAAGGCTTGACTGAATATACCATGTGAAGGCTCTGACAAAGTGTTAATTAAACTGCAAATGATGCAGTTAGTCAAATCTTCAGCTTTTCTTTAAGGAGCTTGGAATATTACTTTCATAAAAAATAATGTTTGCTAAAATAAACCAGATATAGGTGCTTCCTAAAATGCAGGATTGAACTTGATGTTTAAAGAGTTTAAAAATGATGTATGCAGCTAGACAGTGTAATCAGACTACCAGTGAAATGAAACACTGGACAGTCATCGCAGTACAGATCTTATTTGGAAGATCCAGGATATGTGTGAGAGATAAGGTAGCTGGATGATACACAGGAGATTGCAATTTCAACAGCAATTTACCAGAAACCTAAAAATAAAGAGACCTTCCTTTCCCAGAAGAATGTGATTCTGCAGGAGAAAAATCATAGTTTTATTTATCTAAAAAAATTAAAGAATTTGCTTCTAATTTACAACGAAAATGTAGGGACTGGAATGTAAGTTGTCTCCTAGGGTATTTCAAAAAATATCTGCAGAAATTTGATACAACCCTTACATATTTTTTAAAGTGTAACATAATTGTTGTCAAGTTTAAGTCATGTATTTTTTTTCATTAAAATCTTCCTGTCAAGAGAAAAGTTGTTTTATCCTAGTAATCAGTACACAAGTCATGTCCATCATGCTGAGTGGCAAAAATGTGGGCTAGGTATAAGGACAAAGATTGAGTGAGAAAAGCATTATGAAAAAAATCAAACAAGTAAAATACGTGTGAAATTAGTGGAAAGTTTGCATTCTTCTGATAGTGTCAGTGTCTTAATTCCTATTTTAAAACATTCAGTAACCATTTAGATCAGTAAAATATTTATTTTCATAAAGGGATATAACTGGAAATGATCCTTTTGGGTTTTGAGAACAGATAGTATGTTGTCAATTTTCTGCCAAGTTCAGCTTGCTGCAACAACAGGGCACTTTCCAATGAATTTCATTATCATACCTATAACAAGTTGCAGAGTTAATATTGAACATCATTTAATACAAAGAAAGAAGGAAATGTCATTTGGCCAGCAAGCTCTACAGATGCCTTTCATAACCCAGTAATACCACACTGGCAGCTAAGAGTGGAATGAAATCCAAACAGGAATTAAAGACACCGTGAAAGGAGTTCACACCAAATTCAAATGTTACTGCTTAAATGATATTTCATGGAGCCTGATGCTTACCATTAAATGTTTATTTGAAAGCTTAGTGAAGTACTGAAAGAAGATGGAAGAACACAGCATGAAGTGCCATCACTATTCAGGAAAGTAGCAATTGAGGGAATTTTCATTTCTATAGTGTTTCCAGTGTGTACATACATCTTTTCAATTTCTTATATACTAACATTAAATCTATCTTTATTCAAAGCTGTTAACAAGGACTATAGGTTATGTAAAAAAACAATAAATCTTGTATAGTGTTGAATGATAAAACATGTTTAGTGGTTAGCATAATATTTTCAGTAGTTTACACATCTTAGAATTAATACTGGATTCTTTATTACATTTATTACTCCATGGTTACTTATGGAATAAAATATAATTGACACAGGGAAGAGAACTCACAGATATGTCCGTAACAGCCACTGCAATATATGTTGGGTGAGCTAATGCGGAGTATAGATTTGCTTCAACTTTGATGGACTAACAACACTTGAGTTCTACAGTTTGAGGGGAATGTCTGAGTTCAGGGCACCCCCTTTAAGTTTTGAAAAGGGTTAAGGAAAAAGTTTAACCCAGATTTAAAAAACATTTTTGCTCCAAAACTAGGTTATGATTACTTCAAAATAAACATCAAATATAAGGGAAAAATAAATTGCTCTGATCACAGGATGACTGTGCTAGCAGATTTTGACAGCAATGACTATATACTAAGGTATGTGCTCAGTCAGCTTACCTTGTACATTAAATATTTGCACACGAGTGGTTAGATAGGTACAAAACAAATTATTTCCTCATTTAAAAGTTTCCAGTAGCAACTGTGATTTGATTGCATACACAACATTCAACTTTACATTCATCACCAAGAACTGGCTGTGTGACTGTTAAGTGAGCTGTGCTGACGCTGACCCAGCAATTTTTTAATTTATGTGCAGGGTCTCTAGGTGCCATGATAAGAAATAGATGAGAAATGCATCAATCCCAAAGTTTGGTAGATTGGATAGATTGGTGGATTTGCTTGGTTAGAAATATATAAATTCTTTTCATTCCCTCACTAAAATACTCAAAACTAAATTCCTTTAGAGCAGAGGTGTGGAACCTAAGGTCTCGGGGCTGGATGCAGCCCCCACGTTGCCTGGATCCAGCCCCTGAAGCTCAGGGCTCCCCTCCAGCATTGGGGAGTCCCTCTGCCATCCTCCTGAGGAGCTAGAGGACAAAACATCTACTAGCCCAGACCTCCCCACCCCCAGGCTCTGGTATGTGTGGGAATGTTGGGAGTGTCTGTCTGCTTCTCATGTCAGTGAGGGTTAGTTATTTTTCTTCTTGCTTCTCATGTGTGTGCAGTCCATGACCGATTTTTCTGTGGGTCAGTGACCCCCACCCAAGAAACGTTCCCCATCCCTGCTTTAGAGAATGCCAGTGGACATGTTGAATAGAAGATAATAATTGGAAATAATTGGGGGGTTGCATTCAGTTGTCTCTTGTGAGATTAAATAGTTTTTCTGTTTTTCTCTACTGGATTCAGAAGATACTGGGGATATTTATTAATTCAGTGGTCTCTGGAAATTGTTCAATGAATTCTTATGAGCACTGAGAAATTAAGTAATTTTTTAAAAAGGCAATAAAGATAACATGAATCACTGAATGTTATAAGAAACTTTATTATTCCTAAGTATGGATAGGTCTAAAGGAGAAAAGATTTTTGTTCTCTGGGTGAAGTCTTTGAAAACTCATTAAAACACATACACGTTCCACTACTTAGACACATTTCAGACAGCTGATCTACACAACTGGTGATTTTCATATTCTGTCTCTAAAATAAACCATTTTATTTAATGAGATAATTCTCTCATTTGATAGCCAATGTGGATGTTATTTAGGCCTATGTGGCACCTGAAGTATTGAGTTCACAAACAGAACCTCATGTTTCGTTTGCTTGGGTCAGCAGAGATGTGTCATCATCCAGGTCGGCTAACAGAGTTGTGAAGAAGATGAATGAGTCCTACCTCAGTGCAGAGGGCTTGACTAGATGACCTACTGAGATCTCTTCCAGTCCCTCATTTCTTTGAATCTATTACTACTTCCCCATGGGGGCTCAGTTTTGTTGAGCTGAAACCTCTAACTGCAGGTACACGCCATTCTGTCAGCTTTAGCTTTTTTGTGTTTGGATGGTGGAAGTATAGATGGCGAGCTGTATGGGCCCAACTCCACCAGTGTCAGGATGGTCTGTCCCTTTGCCCTTCGTGTCAGTCCCCATGCATCTCCCCCAAACATCCCTGCTAGCTGCCTGCCCTCAGAGACCTCACCTGCAGCCTGCAACAAACACCTACTCTCTGAGTGCTTTCTTTTACTGCCTGCTGCTGAAGCCTGGCTGTAGGGAGAAGCCCATAGTAGCTGGCTGTCTGCTGCCTCTGCTGAGAGAAGAGGGGATAAGGCGCTTGGCATCCCCCCCAGGCAACTCCTGGTGGAGTCCTTCCTGCTTAGGACTTGGGTGAGTGTTAAGTGCTGAGAATGGGGAGGGGGGGGAGAGGTAGGAGAAAAGAGGAAGAAAAGGAGAGGAGGGGGCCCTAGCTCCAGAGCCTCCCACCCACCCCAAAACTTTTTCCTTCTTTCCAGGGGACTCCAATAAGGAACACTGCCTTCTGCAGTGCTTAGATTTCCAATAACTGAATACTTGTCCCTTTCTCCCATACCCAGTGTATGTTCTTTGGAATAGAGAAAATACAGATATGCCATCTTTTTTTTCAACTATGTCCTACAGTGGTGGCACTTGGAAATCTTCATTTTCAGATACACAGGCTTCTATCACTTTAGCTAAACGAAGAACTGCATTACACAGTAATTGATTAACAGAGAAGATATGCTCTAGTAAACCTCCAGTAAGCCAGCAAATGCATGAGCAGATTTAATGTTCTATCTAATATAGCACAGTACATTATATCCCAGTTAGGCAAAGCAGACCTTTCAGTGTCTGATATGGTTGAAGGAAGATACCAGATAAATTTGAGTGACTTGCTTTAGCATTCACTGTTAAAGTCCATTAGAATTGTGCCTGAGATCTGCTGAACTGGACTCTTACTATTCTAATGTGAGTACATGTTTATGTAGTCCATCTTTGCATCACAGACTCTGATTCCAATTCCCATATTTTGTCCATCTTCCAGATGAGTGGAATGAGAGCACTTCTGAATTCTAGTCTCCAGTGGCATAGCATACCAACCCTCCTGATGCCACAAGCCTCTTCTTCCTAATTTATCTAATTCTAAAGGAATGAAGGCCATATTTAAAGTGATTGAGTGTTCACAGAACAAATCACATAGCATAAGTATAAATAAAGGAATGCTCCATACTTTCTTTAATCAGATTTAATAAACCCTACATTGCACTTACACATTTATTGTGTTTCCTCATTGCCAATAAATAAACCCTTAGGCTATGTCTACACTGTAGGCTTTTTGCGCAAGAACGTTTTTGCGCAAGAGCATGTCCACACTGCCATGTGCTTTTGCGCAGGGGATGAGCTTTCGCACAAGAGCATCCATTGCAATGTGGATGCTCTCTTATGCAAGAAAGTTCTGATGGCCATTTTACCCATACGGGTTTCTTGCACAAGAAACCTCTGTTGCCTGTCCACACTGCCTTCTTGAGCAAAAAGGCTTATTCCTCATGGGGAAAGGAATAACTCTTGCACAAGAAGCACTCAGTTCTGACGCTTTACTGTAAATTTACTTGTGCAAGAACGCACGTGCAGCGTAGGCTTGCACAAAAAACCTGCAGTGTAAACGTAGCCTAAGGTTCTTAATACTGATGAGTATTGCAAATTTTTAAAGGCTGTGAGGTGTAATATGTCCAGGCAATAAACCCCCTTATAATTATTGAGTGTAACTGAGCCTTCTGTTAGAATGACACCTGGTGTAGTCAGCAGGATACACTCAGTGACACCCTGGGTGTGTGGGGGTTATAGATAAATGTGGGGCATGTGGGGATGTGGGGTTGTGGCCACCGACAAAATAGTGGGCTGGAGTGGTACGTCATGTTGGGTACCGGGGGCCAAGTTCTTGGGCCGGTTAGCTCCCCCGGTTGGATGGGACAGGAACAAAGTTCCCTTCACCCCAGCCGCTTTGGCTGAGCAGATGGAGAAAGCAGTGGAGCTATATGCTTGCAATAAGCTTTATAAAAATTGGAGGTGGGGATGGTGGTTCCTGTCTGTAATAAAAAAGTTAACAGCAGATGTTGAGCAGTTAAAACAGTGTGGGTATGTCTACACTACAAAGTTAATTCGAACTAACAGACGTAAGTTCGAATTAACTTTGATAGGCACTACACTAGCAAACCGCTAGTTCAAACTTAATTCAAATTAGCGGAGTGCTTAATTCGAAATAGGTAAACCTCATTCCACAAGGACTAATGCCTAGTTCGAATTAAGTAGTTCGAATTAAGGGCTGTGTAGCCACTTAATTCAAACTAGTGGGAGGCTAGCCCTCCACAGCTTTCCCTGGTGGCCACTCTGGGCACCACCAGGGAAACTCTTCTGCCCCCCTCCCGGCCCTGGAGCCCTTAAAGGGGCATGGTCTGGCTACGGTGCCCGTGCCAGGGGCAAGCCTGCCAGCACCCAGCCAGGAGACCCTGCACCTGGCACAGCATGAGCCAGCCACCCGCTGCCACCCAGCCCTCTGCCTCTTCCCGGGACCAGGCTGGCGGCTCCCGGGAGCCTGCCCGGGGCCACAAGAGGCGGGCGCCCGCTTGGTCTAGTGCAGACATCGTGGACCTCATCCATGACATCTGCACTAGGCACAGGAAAGTGGCCGTCTAGGGCAAGATAGCTGCCAGCCTGACCACCCAGGAGCAGATTTGCATGAAAATCAAGGGGGTCCAGTGAGAGCCCCGGCCCTGAGCTTAGAATGGCCGAACTGGGTCAGACCAAAGGTCCATCTAGCCCAGTAGCCTGTCTGTCAACAGCGGCCAACACTAGGTACACTGGAGGGGATGGACTGAAGGCAATGACCAAGCCATTTGTCTCGTGCCATCCATCTCCAGCCTTCCATGAACAGAGGCCAGGACACCATTTCTACCCCCTGGCTAATAGCACTCCATGGACCCAACCTCCATGACTTTATCTCACTTCTCTTTAAACTCTGTTCTAGTTCTAGCCTTCACAGCCTCCTGCAGCAAGGAGTTCCACAAGTTGACTAATTGCTTTGTGAAGAAGAACTTTCTGTTATTAGTTTGAAGCCTGCTACCCATTCATTTCATTTGGTGTCCTCTAGTCCTTCTATTATGGGAACTAATGAAGAACTTTTCTTTATGCACCCTCTCCACACCACTCATGTTTTTATAGACCTCTATCATATCCCCCCTCAGTCTCCTCTTTTCTAAGGTGAGAAGTCCCAGTCTCTTTAGCCTCTCTTCATATGGGACCTGTTCCAAACCCCTGATCATTTTAGTTGCCCTCCCCTCTCCCACCCTCTCTCTTCCCCTCTCCCACCTCCTTTTCCCAGTCTCCCCAAGTTTTGTTCAATAAAGAGAGTTTCTGTTTTTGAACACACATGTCCTTTATTTTGTACATCAGGAAGGGGGGCTAGGGAGGGCTAAGTGGAAGGAGGTGAGGGAGGAATGGCATACGAGTCCCTGATGGGGAGGACTGGGGTGGCTCTGCGGGCTCCTCGGGGTGGAAGCTCTCCTGCAGCCCCCTGATTGACCCCCCCCCGGATGGCAGCCTGCAGCAAGTGCAGCCGGGCTGATGGCCGAATGCTGTGATGTGCCGAGTGTGGGCACTCAGGGCACTCCAAGCCAGGACTGCTTTGCTGTCTCTCATCGAGTTAGACAAACGAGCAGGGAACCCCTGAGAACTGTCTGTCCGGGGTGGGGGTCGGGTCCCTTTAAGCACAGCCCTCGGCTAGCCTGAGACAGCAGCTCCACACTCTAAGTCCTAACCTGATGCCCTGCCGGCACTGCTTCTGGCCATCCTTAACCTCGGTTCAGGGTCCACTCAATGTGGACATGCTAGTTCGAATTAGCAAAATGCTAATTCGAACTAGTTTTTAGGTCTAGATGCACTAGTTCGAATTAGCTTAGTTTGAATTAACTAATTCGAATTAAGTTAGTTCGAATTAGTGCTGTAGTGTAGACATACCCTGTGGGAACATCCTGAGGGATGGCAATCGGGATCTCATGGATAAGAGCAAAATTTTGACTGAGGCTCTTGAAGCAGCTCAGCAGAGGGCCCACAAGCAGCAGGAAGTGGCTCAGGCTTTGGTGATCTGCTACACCCGAGGTTGCCACTGCCGCCTCTTGCAAAACCCCTACCCCACATGTCCCAGTCTAAAGTCTGGGCCCTTATGGCATCTGACTGGAACCCTGAAACTTGGGATGGGGACATAAGAGACTCCAGCAAGGAGGAGAAGGGGTAGGAGGTAAAGCATAAGACTAAGGCAAGTAAGGCTAACACCGAGGAAGTCTGATCTCTGGTCACAAACCAGGCTAAGGGACCTCCAGGGGTGCCACCTAGCAGACCCGAGTTGTTCAGAATTATACCCAGACGAAGCTCCAGGGGATTCATGCCCAGTATAAGCAGCAGTCAAATAAAAGCGTAAAATCCTCGCTGCTCCATTGCTGAATTCAGGGTGCGCTATCCCAGGCGATGCCTCCAGTCAGGGAGAATCATCACCCAAGGGTCTCAAAATACATATTGGGTCAGCATTAACGGGGGTAAGAATCTTGTCTGTCTTAATAGAGGCAAACTACTCCAAAAATGAAGTGCTTGTGTATCCTTTGGGGACTTTGGGCCTCTGTGTTCAGTGAACAAATGTGACCTTTGTTGCACCACGGATATTTCCACTAGAATGCCTTCCTCAAAAACTGAACCATTGGCAACTTCACCTGCCCTGCATATCAGAGCTGCCTCGTTATGTCGGTTGTGGTCAGCTGCATTGGTATGTGCACTCTTCAACTTCCAGGCCACCGACCAGCCACCCTCTTGGTATATGCTGATCCTTTGGTCAATGTGACCCTTCGCCTGCTGAATGCTGACTCCTACTGTGGTCAAGTAACACCGTAAATCCCGTTCTCCAATAAGACTGCCTTGAGGGAACTACTTGACTGTACTAGAAATGGTACCCATTTTTCTGTAACCCACGAAACTACGTGGAACTTTACCAATAAAACTCGCATAATGGGGCAAGGCCCCTTTTTGGTATTATTATATGTGTTTCCAACTTCTGCCCCAATAAATCGGAACAAACCCCACCTGATAATTTTACCCAATTCATGTAGCCCTGTGGTTTTGGGGCCACAAATTGATGCGATTAATGTAAATATTAATATTAGTACAGTCTGTGTTGGTTGTATAATGCAAGCTGCTGGCCCTGAACAAATGGTTTGTGGGAGCAATGGTGGGCCTCACTTATCCCCCTTGTGAAGAGGGGAGGCAAGAACCAAGGCCTCATGAAAACGGTATTGGAGGAAGTAAAAACTGATACCAGAATATTAAATTCCTTTAACATAAAAATGCTGCAAAACAAACTTGCTACTTTGGGTGCCTTTAATTCAGAAGTGATTAAGTTGCTGGCCAACTGGCTCCTGCTATTATTAAAAGTGTCATTCCAAAGTTGGAAAGGGCAGTGGTAAATGTGGAAGGTTTTAAACCATACCAATTGGAAGACAGCTCGCATTGCTGCCAATATTGCATGAAATAGTAGTTTAATGATGTCATGTGAGATAAAACAAGTTGCAGCTTTAATGCAGGTAAAAATGTTATGGCTAACCTTTTACAGGAAAAACTGGATGGATTGGAATGGGTACTTCCCCCATCTTTTGGCGGGCGTTGCAGGGCTGGGTTTGTGTCAGTGCCGGCCCATCCTTTGTTGGAAAGCACCTGCGTGTCCAATTCAAGGCTGTCCAATTCCAGGCCAGAGCCCCTCAATGTGGTCCAACTACATGGCATTGCCATGAATTATTGGCACCAGATTGTGGGCCCCCGAGTTCCATGAAAACAAAGTAATACTTGGCAGCAATAACACTGACACAAATCCATCCCTGCAACGCCTGTGAAAAGATGGGGGAAGTACCCATTGAGTGCCAATGCTGGAAGACTGCTTGGGTGTGCCCCCAGAGTTCCCCCACTTGGGTGTGCTCCCAGATTCCCCCTGCTCCAGAGCCCTGCAGCCTCCAGCATGTTGCGGCCACATATGTATGGCAGCCGCTTGCTGCCAGTGACACGCAGGTCTACAACAGTGGCCAGGGTTGTCTATGTGTGCTGTCACTCCACAATGTCATCTGGAAGGACAGGAAATATAGTAAGCCCCCCGTGGAGCATTGCTGTTGCAACATCACCCATATAGTTGATCGCATGGTGGGCATGGTGTATTGGGCCACCACAAAATATACCTTTGAGCAGTGGCTTAACTTCAGGCCTTCAAACGTTTCCCTGAAGCTTGCGATAACCTTTAATGAATTGGAATATTTTTTGCAGCAGCACTCTATGGTCACTCGGGTGCTGATGGAGCAGGGCTCGGCACTCACGCAAACCCAGGTAAAAATGTTGTATGATCACAACTCCTTTCTCCAAATGGCCAGGGCTGAGTCAAAGCTGATTGTTCATCATTGGTGGAATATATGTTATGGGTGGTCTCCAAAGGCCACAACTGTTTTAAAATTAATGCTGCATCCAATTGTTGTTGTTTTTTGTAGTAATGGGGGGCTGCTTTGTTTTGTGCTGTTGCACCAAGCAAATGGCCCAGCATGTGCAAATACTTACTCTCATGGGCCCTCCACAGGCATAATTCTACCAGAAAACCAGGGGTGGAGTGTCAGGGCTGACCACCAGTTACCCCTGCACCTTATCGTAAACAGCCTGGGTAGAGCCAGCGGTGAGCCGGTTTTAAGGCCTCCTTAGTTGCATCACCAAGTTGAGAGATAATTAGGCCCAAGGACATGAGGTATGAGAATTAGATAGCGGTGGTGTTTCCTGACAGAATCTGCTTGTGGGTGTTTATGCCCCTAAAAAAGGAATAACTATAAGATGGCTGAAAGGCATCGATCGGGTGAACTAGGCCGTGTGGGTGCCCAGGAACTCCCCACGCTGAAGCAGCACCTGCTATTAGTCCTTGAGAGCACAGACAGAGGGTTCAGGACTGTTGGTATCAGAAGGGGCATAAGCATTGGATTCTTGCTTGCCTGCTGGCCTGTTTGCTTCTCTGCAGTGAGAAGCACACATTTAGTAATGCACGAAGGGTGTGAGGCATAATATGCCCTGGCAATAAAACCCCTTATATTTATGCACCTGGTGTGGCTTCATTAAGTGTATCCGAGCCTTCTGCAAGAGCGACAGTATGCACATCCTTACCTTATTTATTACAGTAACCAAAACATTCCATTATCTTAGATCAAATATTTGTGCATGCCCCTACCTACTTTAGTAGATCAAAAGTGAAACCTTTTATTTGGGTAAGGTGAAAGAACCACTGAGTGAAGCTGAATGTTGTAGCTGTGTAACTATAAGGATGTGGGAGGGGACAATCAATCTTCAATCAATATGAAAAAGTGTCTACACATTTCATAAGTCTTTAGGATAGTAAAATTTTGGATACACTTCATTACATTTTTTGTATTTTTTTCAGGGCATATCATAGAAACAATGATTAGTCTATTTAGAATGATTCACAAGCAGTTTAAGGTTTATTAAATGTCTCTCATTTTCACAAAGACATTCTAAATGCTAACTAAAAATATAGTGTAATGGACTTTTTTTTTCTAATAAAATGTTGCTGGTAATATTTAAAGGTGTCATAACCAAGTATTATTTACACTGTAGTATAAAATTCCCATTAAGCATGCAAATAAAAGATAAATAGTTCTATAAACAACAATACTTAGGGTATATTTTCTTCTGAGTTCTTTAGCTGTAGCTATCGTATTGTTAACATTAAAGATTTTCTGTCTATTTCCAGCCACTATTGTAGATAAACTTGCTTATCCTTTTGACAATTTAGCGCATTCTCGGGATAAGATAAATGAATATAGGTGTACTGAGTTTATAAAGCAGGTAGAGCAATATTCAGTTCAGAGCTATATCATTTACTCAGACACAAGTATGCCTGATCAGTTCTTCTTGGGTGCATTTGTTCTGTAAACCATGTTAGGAATTTGGGAGAAGTGACAAAGTTAGGTTTACGGAAATCTGATGCCCAAAACTAACTCCCATTAGGCTCAGTTTGCCCTGGGCTTTCTCACTCCCAGTTTAACTCAGTTTAGAAAAGAAAACCATTTCTTTGTCCCTCTGTAAGCAAGGTAGAATGAGCTGTTTGACAGGCTTCTGGACCTGTCATTGCCAGGAGGCAGATCCTCAGCTGATGTAAATTATAAATAACTCCATTGACATCGGTGTTTTTTCCTATTTTAATTTTCAAAGTAAGGTAGTTCGTGTCTATGGAACTATAAAGTTTACACCAGTTGAATACCTTACTCCTGGGTTTTTGATAAACAAGCCACGTGTTAAGATAATTAGCAAAAAATATGCATTGCCATCCAGTCCCATATGAGTATATATTGGGTAAAATTGCAGATGTGGAAGAGCTGCAATTCTCTTAGGGATGCAGTGGGAGAATTGTGGCTTATTAAGAAAGGAAGACTATTCTTCAATGGGCTTGGAATATCAACTTAGTGTTGGGTATCCTTAATATGAGTAGAGATCCAGTAATCAGCCTAGTTGGCCATCACTAGGTCATATACCCAGGCCACTGGTATGGGGGCAAAGGAGGCAACTACCCCAGGACGTGGAGATTCAAAAGGACCCAGGCCTCCCAGCCACTGCTATTGCTCTTTACTCACCACTGGAGCATAGCGTGGCACTGAAGGGGCCCCAAGCCCCGCCCTGACACATCCACCAAAGGCTTTGCCCCTTCTAGATTCATGGGACTGGCCCCTCCACCTTGTCCAGAGGCCCAGAAATTTTGTCAGCCCCCCTGCATATTATAATACATATTAATACTAAACCTAGTATTATTGTTTCATATAACAATTTCCATATCTGCTGCATTATTATTCTCATATTTGGAGCCTATAAAGAGGCTCCTATTCTACCACTCTCCTCCTCTTTTTTTTTGGGGGCCTTTTTTTCCTTATTATGAAAATTAAACTTTGAAAGACAAAAAGACTAGCTAAAAAATGTGCAAAAAAATAAAAGCCGTGAACAGCTTTTCTAAAGTGTTTTATTTCATATAGTTAAATCATAGAAAACATGAATGTAGTTTGCATAATATAAGCTTTAATTACTAGAAATTCCTTTCCTCGTTTACTCACTTAAACTACTTTAGAAGTTACATGTAATTTGAAGGTCAGGTAAAAGAGTCTGGAATAATTTTTACATGATGCTATAGTAATTACTGTGCTTTCCTTTTCCACGCTGAAGAATTCACATTAAATAAGTGGGTTGAAAGGTCTAAATAGTGAGATGAAGGAAGTAAGAGACAACACGAAGTTACAGAACTTCCAAAAGGAGACTTTGGCTTTCTAGGAATCTCAGGGGAACCAAGTTTTAGAGGCAAATAAAAATAAGCTAGCTGTTTAGGCCCAGAGTCAGCAAAGCACTTAAGCACATTTATCTTCAATAACATAAGAAAATGGATCTCAATTAAATAAAGCACTTAAGCACATACATAAATCCCTTATGCTTTGTCTACACTGTTAGTTTTTTTGGCAGAAAAAATGCTAATAAGAGACTCATTAGCATAAGTCATGATCTCATTAGCATATTGTCTGCCATTTCTTTTTGCGCAAAAAAAAAAAAGCTATGTGGATGGGGTTTTTGCACAAGCCCCCCCATCCACACAGCTTTGTGTGCAAAAACCCCTTGTGCAAAAAGAAACGGCAGAAAATATACTACTGAGATTGTGGCTTATGCTAATGAGTCCCTCCTTAGCATATTTTCTGCCAAAAAAACTGGCAGTGTAGACCAAGCCTTATAGTTCAATGAGACTTCAGTATATGACAAAAGTTAAGCATGTACTTGAGTGCTTTGCTGAATCGGTTCTGAAATTCCTTGATTGTTCAACATGTGATAAATCTCAATTTTTTAAATATAGAAAAAAAATTACTCTGCCATAATTATCTCCATAGGTGCCAGTTTTCTGCACATATAGACAAGCTACTGGGTAATTATTACTAGGAGCACTTTTTGAAGTTCAGGTATAAATATAACATATAGGAATGCCATTTACTATGGAAATTTCACACAAAAAATAGCTGTTCACTTTCCTTATCACTAATCTACTCCAATGTCTTTATCTACTTAATAAAATATAAAAAATATAATATTTACATTTTTCTTAAGATTAATGCTACTATTTAAAACATTTTATAATGATATGAATAGGAGAAACATTTTAGTGAGAGGAACTTTAAAATATCAGATCATTGTTCAACAATGCTATTATTAAAATGATTGAGTCAAACTAGTATATAATCAATTTTTGAAATGAATTTGACTATAAGAGTCTCAGAAAAAACTATTCGGTTTAAAGATCATTTCTCTCTTTGGGTAGTACTCAAAGATGGGAAAAGATTAGCCCTTTGCTTGTTCTTCACCTCATTTTATAAAATATAAATAATGAAAACAGAGCTCAACATAAAATTAAAATCTTACAACTCTTCAATCCCCTGTGAATATACTGTAAAATGAATGGTATCCTAAAAATATTAGAGAACAGCCCTTTGTAACTTGTTCATTAGCAAGAAGCTGCTGTACATCAAAGAGAAAATGAAAAAATTCTATACGTGTAAACTGAAATGGAGTTTTTATAGATCACATGTGTAGTACTCCATAGTAGATGAAAAACTATATTTATTATACATTTTTAACACAGGGATAATTTTTTTATTTGAGTGATCCCCATTCACTGGAGTGAATGGAATAGTTTGGAGATAAATAGGAACAGGATTTGACCTTTATTCATTATTTTGTACCTGCATATACCAATCTAAGTTTTTCCTCAAACATGCACCAAAAACCAAGATGAAAAGTTTCTTTCTGTTCTCAGAGTATTGTAACTCTGAAAGAGTATACATCAGATTTCCAGTGCAAACATTTATCATTATGATTTCAGAATTAGCTGTCCACTAGAATTCACTAATATTCTTTCCATAAACTTTTCTTCTAGCATATTGTGGAAACAACTGTACCAACCATAAAATGAGAAGAAGGGACTTCTCAAAAGCTTATCTTTCTCTCAAACTGAATATGAGCCAAAAAAAAGAGAGATTATTTGACCCATGTTGTCTCCCTAATGAGAGAACTTGAACATAAGTGTAACTTACTTAAAATTTAAACAAATATTCACAAAAATGGTATTGGTATGTGCACCTCCACACACAATATGTCTATGTTGCAATTAAAATCCCATGGCTACTCCATGCCAGATGACTCAGATTTGTGGGGCTCCGGCTAACATGCTATTCATTGGTAATTTAGATGTTCTCATTCAAGCTGGAAATTGAGCTTTAGGACCTTGCAGAGTGGGAGGGTTTCAGATCTTGGGCTGCAGCCTGGGCCTGAACATCTACACTGCAATTAAATAGCTTGTTAGCCGGAGTCCAAGTCAGCCGTATGGGTCAGCCATAAATGTTTAATGATTGTAGGGTTAATGTGAGCCTTTTAAAGCCAATCATGCTACCTGGCTTCACTTGAAGGGTGGACCAAGCTTAATTAATGAAATGCAGCTGGGGAGTAAACAGCAAATAAAGAGAAAAGTGTGTTGTAGGGGAATTGTATAGTCCCTGGGAAAAGAGAGTTAGAGAGTGGTTGGTTAAAAAGGTGGTCTGGTAGGAGGGAAAGTGTGTGGTTTCTGTCTTGAATAAATAAGTCTGGCTTGGAGAAGGAATACCTCAGGAGTAAAGCAATGCAAATTCTGCTGGGAATCCCTGAATCAGGGGGTAAGAAGTGGACTTCTAGAGAGAGACTCCTGAGTAATATTTAGGGGACAGTGTCCAGAGAAAGCTGAGAGGTATGTAAGGGGAAGTTCAAGGAGGGTGAAAATGGGTTTGTTTGTGTTCTGTTGTTTGGTAGTTTAAATGATACCTGGTCTCCTTAGAAGAGAAAGCTAGAGAAACTGTGGGGAAGGTAGCCTGAGTGAGGCTGGGCAGGAAGAATTTTAGAAATGAAGTAGCTAGGAGTTAGCAGCCAAGATCTGCTTTGCATGATTATGAGGTTCCTAGGCTGGAACCTGGTATAAAGGAATGACTTTGGTTTCCCCCACCAGCCAGTAGATATGTTTGTATGGCTGGCCTCTCCCCACCCTGTATAGGGAGAAGGACATTCAGAGCCCTGGACTATAGCTGCAATGGCTTTGGAGGTTGAGGTGCAATCTCTCTTTTGTCAGAACAGACTCTCTTCTGTTATCCTGGAAGGAGTGGTCTAAATCATGACTATGCTTAGTCATGGGAAGAGTTACCTTCCCATGACTAAGAGGAATTGTTAAAGATTTGGGGTACATAACCTTAACCCACGAACTTAGTGTTGAATTGTAACACTCAACTGAGGTTTTTTTTTTTTTTTTCACTATTATGTATGTTGAACAACTTTTTCCTTGAGAAAATTCCTTGCCTTCATCAAAGCAAAATAAGCTAAATACTACAGTTTGCAAACTCTAATTCTGTCAAAGGTTAGTGGATCAGAACTAAATTAAATGGTTTTATATTGACAATATTTGTTTTCAAAACAACTGAAATACCCTTCTGATCTCCCCTTATCCTACTTATTTATCAGTCTATTTAGGTTATGGATGCGGAAAGGATTGAAAGTTATCTTGTTCTAAATTAATCTTAATAAATTACTTGGATAATTTTATTCAAGATATTGAAACCACAAATATAAACTTGTGAATACTTAAATTGCTAGCTAGAATTAGTACAAGGAAATGCAGCCCAGGCAAGGCCTATAGAAAACCTGGAATTCAGTGGAATTGGTGTAGTTCAACAGCTTAGGGTCACTACTTCAGTGTTCTGGCATGGTTTTTCAGATGATCCCTGTCCCGCTCAGTACAGAGACATGTTTTGGGGGCTCGCAGGTAGATTCATAATTACGCATAGGATAGGTGTATACTTGTACACATACTTCGGTTGCTGGATACCACAGTGTTCTTGAGTGTCCCATATCCATGCCTGAGAGCCTTCCTGTGCTATATATGGGTGTAATTCTATGTAGAGGCACATGTCCCCACTACCACTGTAAGTATGATATTAGTGCTATCATTTTAGGGCTGGTATCCAAGGGTTGTGTGTGCCACAGGGAAACCCTCTAGCAACTGCCATGAGGTGTGTGGTACTGTCTCCCATCTCTTATTTGTTGGTGGCTTTTCCTGATTTGCAAGGAATATGATGGAGGAGCAGCATAAACTGGAATGGAGGGGGGTTACGACATGGAACATTTTTTTCCATCGGATTTTGATCCTTGTTGTATGATGCGGCTATGCAGGGGCCCTGGGTTCTTGATGGGATGTTTGGTGGAAGGATTTTGGGTGGAAGAATTTTGGGTATTTTCTGATGCATTGGCAAGCTGGCCTAGAGAGTCAATGACCATTCAGCTCACTTCACTAATATACATGAGTGCCATATTGTCACAGTTTGCCCTTTTTCTGACTCTTTCTGTTGCTGTTAGAATGAATGTGGTGTGGTGGGATCATGTTTTGGAAAGCGGGGATGGCCCGGAAGTGGCTTCAGACCAAGAAAACCTGACTTCATGGCACTGTGAGGCCCTTTATCAACCTTCCAATGCTAGAAAACCTAATTTGCTATCCCTTCCCTAACTTAAAAGTGGGCTGTATAGGTCTGTTGCAAACTACTTTCTGGCTGAAAAGCTGACTGATGACTGTGTAGGTTTGAGGTAATTAATACTGCAGTTTTAACCACAGAAAGCTGCTATAAGAAAAGCTCAAAAAATAGCAACTGGATTTTAGGGAATGGGGTTTCCAAGTTGTGCAGGAACATTTCAAAACATTAAGTTTTGAAAATAGCACTTCAGTTTTAAAAAAACAAATCCAACAAAGGAAACACACTTTCAGGTCAAACAAAATACTTTATTTAACTTCAGATCATTCATTTTGGTGAGCAACTGAAACTGCAAGTCAGTGCACACTTACCCATGTACACACATTGTTTTTCCCCCTCTAGCCCATTTCTGTCGAGTGGAGCAAAGATCTATTGTTCTGGATTTGGGAGCATTAGACTTTTTTTTTTTTTTTTTTTTTTTTTTTTAAATCCAGTCAGGTCTTATTCTTAAATGTCCCACTGAATACAAAAGAAGTTGAAGTATGTGCTATTTCTGGAATTCTTCGCCACTTTTATGGCAATGACTGAGGACAAGCATCTACAAGTAAGTGTGTAATTCAGAGGGACAACTTGGTACATGTATTCAATATCCAGTCCTCCCCCAGATCTCTCAGGATTGTGAAGTCATTAACTCTGCAGTAGTTAACATGTTTACTGTGACAGCTTAATGATTACAGTTGAGCAGAATGAGACTTGGTGCCAGGAGTGAATTACCAGCCCAATAGGTAGTGGTGGTCATTTGAAACAATAACTCATGGTTGCTTTTGTTTCTAATGGTCTCTTCACTAGCCCATCTAGGATTATGATGATGGGAAAGGAGGTGAAAGGCATTAATGCAGTTTCATATGAGGATGGCTTTGTCTGATAGGTTATCTCAGTATCTGGTGTTACTGATGAACCAGAAGCTGTCATCAACCACAATCCATAGACATTTATCAGACATCCCTTTTTATAGTAGGCTAAAAGTTATCCAGATCCTTTTGGTAGGATTTTTAGATTGGCAAGAGACCATCCACCAGACTCCAAAGACCTTGAAGGAAAATTCTCCTCCCCTCTCCCCTCCCCCCCCCCCCCCCATACATGACTATTAAAATCCTTAAGAATTGTATGCAAGTTCTTGGCCAAATAGCCAATGTGACCAGTAGGGAACCTCTTACAAGGCTTCATTTTGGTGACTGTGGGGAGGGCAGAGGGCACCTTCTAAGGTCAGTGAACTAACTGATGCCTAGGTAAGTGGCAGGCAAGTCTTTGGGATTTAGGAGTGAAGTGAGTCCATAGAGCTACAGAAAGTTAGGTTTTTTGGGGGGAGGGTGGTTGTTTTTTGTTCCCAGACAGGTCATTAAAGACTCTCGTATACTAGTGAGACTGTCTGGAGATGGTCTCTGTCTTCATGGTGGTGAGTCCCATAAACTCAGATTGCCTCAATTTTAGAAGAGGGACTCATCACTGGAATCAGTGACTTTGCTACTCCAATTTTTTTGAGTGACCAAACAGAAGCTAGTATGTGGATCTGTACATAGAGTATTGTCCACAGGTAAGCAGTCAGTTGCCCCAAGGACTTGGAACTGGTCCTCAATGATGAAGCCAACCTGAATTAGCCTACAAGGAGGTGTGTGGTGTGAGACCAGTTGCTACCACACGATAGCTTGGTTGAGTAAAATTGACTTGGGATTTTAACTGGGTTGATTTGATAAAAGGGAAAATCATGGGCAGGCTCATAACTTTGCAAAAGGAGAACCCAGATCCACAGGCTTCTGGGTAACTAATGCTTCCAGGCCACCATCTGGTATCTATGATTGAGCCAAAATCAATGTATTAGAAACCCTAGCAAGTCAAGCGTAGCAAGAAATTCTACCTCTGACCTGTGGTCCAGGCATATAATTTAAGCATGAAGGGAGTTTCCCACTGCTACTGGCCCACTGCTACTGAAGTGGCCCACTGCTACTGAAGATTCTTATCCTGGGGTTGATTCCCAATACCCGAAGCCAAGCTTATAGCTGGATTCAGGGTTCTGACTCTGACCCATGTTTCCCTGCTCCTGCTGTCACCCTTGTACTTATTCCTGATCCTATCATTAGCACAGACTGCCCACATCGCAGTTGACATATGCGGGTAAACCAATCCAAAAAGGATGTGGGAGGGAGCTATTAAGAGTCCTTGAGAACTGAATTGGGAAGAAGCTAAACTGTCACACAGAGGCTTGGTAATTACCCACATTAGGGGTATACTTCAACTGAGACATTGGTTAACACTTCCCTCCATGCTCATCAGAGACCCTGGTTGCCACCCCACATGCCCAAAAGGCTCCCAATCACCTAATGACTGTCTCCTCCTTGGGGCAGGTACTTGTTTCTTATGACCACTGGTTCCCTGAAACCAGCATTGAAAATGGATTTAGGGGATGGCTTCTCCTGAGAGAGGTGGGATTTTAGTTTTTAATGTCTCCTACAGGAAAAGGCTGCCTCCCTTTAGCCCTCATATGGGTGAGGTCTCCCATCAGTGGGCTGGGACCAGAAAGAGAGGGCTGGGGGCCTGATAAGTGGAAATAATGATGACCTGGACTGTACAAGTCACTGCAAGTTAATTGCTAGGCACTTTAAAGATGCAGACTAAACCACATCCTCCTTATCTCATTCTGTCTGAACACTGTCTATTATGGCTTGACTGAAGGAAGAAAATTCTTAATCCCTCCCAAGAAGTTAGTGCTAGCCTAAACAACTTAGAAAAGTACATAGTCTAATAGCATTTGGAGGAAGAGCCAATTGCATTGAGTGATTACTCTAAAATTGACTTAGTTCCAAAAATAACTAAGTAGAGACAACTAAAACACCTATTGATAAAAGAAATTGGGAAGCTTGAATATATACAATGATATACATGCAATTATCATTCACAGCTAATTGAGAACAGCAGTGATACCGGCAGACTGCAGAAAAGCAACTGTGGCTGCAATTTCCAAAAAAAGATAGGAGTGATTGTAGCAATTAATGCTCGGTGTGTAAAGCATTCTCACTTGGAATGTAAACTATGGAACAATAGACTTTAAAGTCTGTTAATCCAAGATGGTGTCACAAGCAATGTCAATATAGGGCTTGTTTTGGAAGGAGTTGACTAGCATTTTGTTTTCAAAAGAAATCAGAGCTATTGGATGAACACAGTACTACAAATGTAATGCATTAGGATAAACTTTGAGTGTCTTAGTCACGAAATCAATTCTAAATCATAGCTCTTTCATGCCAGAAAATAGGCTGTACAGTAGCAAAAATAGAATTGTGAATGTCTTACTGCCATATTTGTGTTGTAGAGCAAAGAAATCACTTGCTGGCCTTCTTTTGAGAAGATACCATAACTTTAAAATAAAAAATACCATAGCCTGCTGAGATTTAAATTGGTGTGAGAATGAGAAGACTACATGTTTGTCAATGACTCGGTGATATGCAATGAAAGAAACAGCAGAAATGTGACCTTGCATTTGAATTTTTCAACAATACTGTGTAAATCGCCATGTTATCTAAACATAGCTAGGCTATTTGTCACTTTCAGAATGGGAAAGTGCTTACTACACTGGATTAGAAACTTAAAGGAGAAAATACAGTAAAATTTGCATTAGCAGATACACACATAAGACACTAAACAAAATCAGTCAATTTGGTAAATGACTCCATTTTAAAAAAGTCATCTTGGATGATATAGATAAGAGATCTGAGGTGACTCAGTAGGCTTTACTTTACCATCACAGTTCTCTATATGTGTCTCATCCAAATGTTACCTAACCTACTTTATACATATTAAAAAAATCTGCATACTTAACTATATCAGATTCTTCCATTGTGTTCACTAATGATGTATACATCAATGATGTGTGTGTGAGAAGTTCAATGTGTGCCCCAAATTTCCACAACTCCCTTCTTTAATATAGAAGAATTTTTAAAGATGTGAATTAGCAAGTGGCTACTTGTTGCCTTACAGGTCACTTACAAATTCCACAGCATTCCTCTTAGTGCTAATAGCACCTCTAATAGCACCTCTACTCAGGGCTAGCTTAAGAGAAAAGATTGAAATAGTTCTTGGGGTTGAGGTGGGGAGGGGTGGCCCAAAATAAAACCATGACTGTAACAGTTTCATACTCTGCCATGGTTCTTCTGACTCTGTGCTTCACCTAGCCTAGTGTGCTAAGCCCTCTGGCCCTGACTTCCTTCTCTATCACCTGCACTCTGTGTAGCTTCCTGATTTTATTTATTACTTTTTAAAGGTCAGGAATCTCTTGATCCTGCCCAGGAGTCTCTTGAGTCCTCAGAATTGGCTAGCCTCAGTACTTTGGGAGGGGAGGGTGAAAACTAACCTCTTACACAGCACCCTATGAATTGGGAAGGATTGGTGCCCTTTAGTGAGTATTGGATCCAGTCCTGAATGAATATTTGATACTGTTCCCATTGAAGTCAAGAGAAGAAAGCCTTAACTGACGTATTCAATAAACCTGAATAATGGCACTAAAATAGCATTTTACTCATATTGTGACAACTGAGTTTTAACAAATCTTGTATAATTTTTTTAAAGTTGTTAAGCTTCAACAGCTACCATTAATTTCACTTGGATTTCTGTTTGACATGCCTGAAAATCCTACCACTTTTTTGAGGTAGCCCAAACTATATTTTGGTATCTGTGCCCAGTCTAAAGATTTCTAGGGGGACTGCTACACTGCAATACTATTTTGAAATAACTAGTGCTATTTCAAAACACCTTGGTCTATGTCCACACAGACAGCTTTTTCAAAATAGCATCAAAATACCATCAAACAGGAGGACTTTTCTTTTTAAGAGTAATAAGTTGGAGGAAGAGAGATTATTTCAAAATAAGATACACCGTTGATGTAGCTCAATTTGCGTAGCTTATTTTGAGTTAAGCCCTGCAGTGTAGACATATCTTTAGTGTTCTAGAGGCTTGGGTTATTTTCCTTTTTCTTAAATGACAGGTGTGAGAGCATGTAGAAATGTTGTTGTAGGCAATGCAAAACATAGGCATAAATTGCCTTTTTTCTCCTGCATTTCAATGTGATCTCTTCAATTCTTTCTCCAGTTGTCCATTGCATTGTTTTTGCTGCTTTGTTTTTTTTTCTGCATACACAGCCACTCTACCCTAGTCACTTCAGACAAGAAGCACAGGGCTGCTGTGACACAAATGAACAAAACCATGTCCTTGCAAGAAGCAGCAAGGGACTTCAAACAATCTTTGTACTTCCATACTGTCATGTGAAGTATCAGTAATACAACACACCTTAGCTTTTTCTTGACTGTTGAATTTCTTTGCTTGAAAAGATGAATTTTTCTGCATAAAGGGGTAAACTGTGGCAGTTTTTTTAAAAAGTCAACACCACTACAAAATTATAAATATACAGCAGACAATAGAACCATGATCCCACTGCATTCAGAAAGAACACAGAATGTGAAGTAGCTTTCTTTTTTTCCATAGGTTGGCTTAAACAGTGTAAAGAAACGTTATTCTATATTAAGATCTCTAGGACTCTTACTCTTGCAGAAAACATACTGAAGTACACACTGAAGTGTTCAGTGTTTGTTTGTTTGACCTTGTTAAATTTTAATCAAAAGTATCACTTTTTTCAACTTCTTTAAACAAATTATTCAGGTAGACCTTCAGTATTCTGAGGACCAATTGTAATTTTTGTGTGCTTTAACAATGTTAGGCAATGAAGCAGACAAATACATTCACAGCTCAGTAAATGTCACCTACTACAGTTGAGTCACTGTCTATACTGTGGCACTATTTTGGGAAACTTCTGGAATCTGGCAATAGCTCATCTGTGTCTTGACAGCGTGACTGTATCCAAATCATTTGAAATAACAGACACGCTATTCCAACATCCTTGTAAACCTTATTCCACGAGGATTAAGGGACATTTCAGAATAGCAGTATTTCACAATTTTTGGTGCTGTGTACGCAGCACCAAATTACAAAATAAGCTATTTCAAAATACACTAGAAATTAGCTACACAATCTGCATAACTCAAATTGTGTAGGTTATTTCGTGCTAAGGGTGTTGTGTACATGCACCTCCCCTCCCCACACTGGTGTGCTTGGGCTAGCCCTGGTCTCGGTGAAGACTGTGGCAAAGCTGTCAGGGTATGTCTACACTTCCCCGCTAGTTCAAACTAGCGGGGTAATGTAGGCATACCGCACTTGCAAATGAAGCCCGGGATTTGAATTTCCCAGGCTTAATTTTCATAAGCCAGGTGCCGCCATTTTTAAATTCCGGCTGGTTCGAACCACGTACCGCGCGGCTACCCGTGGCACGAACTAGGTAGTTCGAACTAGGCTTCCTAGTTCGAACTACCGTTACTCCTCTCCACCCCTTTAAGCACTGCAGCAGCTTGGTGAGTCAGTATGTAACCCTTCCACTTTCTTCTGAATACCCAACTGTGAATACCTACAAGAGAGCCTCCTCTGTTTATAGGGGAGAACAAACCGTGGAAGTAGCTTTGCAAAGTTCACTGCTTCATGGTTTTGGAAGCACACATCTAGTATGAGGTGACCGAAACAGTGACTTTACCAGGAGATGCTTAAGAAGCTGTCAGCTTTGTAAAGTGATGCTGCCAGTCCAGGGAACAGATTAAGTAGCTCAAGACTGAGTTACAGGAAAAGGAGGAAGCAGAACTGCAGCTCTGGCAACTTGCAGATATCATGCCTGTTGTGTGACGAACTGGCCCAAGTATGGGGCACTGCACCTAGCCCAGGGCCAGTGGCGGTGCACGAAGTTCTCTTCAGCCAGGATGGCACCCTATAGGCACCACACCTCAGCATGGTGACTGAAGGGAGTAACAGTTGCTGAATAAAGGCATTTAGTGGTGTGTTTTAATCCCTGTTTAAATAAAACATTATCAAAGAAACTTTTCTGCTGACCTTAAATCATGTTTCACTACTTAAAAGTAAAAACATCAGGACCATCTATTTGTATTTCAGTCACTTCCTTACATTTGTCCATTCTGTGAATCAAATGCCCCCCACTTCCCTCATTGTGTAAGGGGAATATCATTCATAAATTTACAGTGTTATGCTGTCAATGAGCTGAGTGCTAGCTTCTCCTTGTCTTCCCACCAAAAAACATTGAGGCATGCTACTTTCCCTCATGAGGGAGCACAAAGCAGTCCTGACTTACGGTGTCTATGTCCATCTAGATGCAGTTTCTGGCAGAGCATACTGACCCAGTGTGCCCTTCATGGTATAGGTCCATTCACCTTTGGCTTCACACAGTCTGAGCACAGCATGTCACGGCCACACAGACAGCACCTCTCCAAGGGCATTTCAATTTGCCAAAAGCACATTCACCAGCTGCTGAGTGTAATTAAGCCATATTTTGCCAAAGCCCACTATGGTTTCATAACCAAACAAGGGGTTGAACAGTCTTCCAAAATAATGGTCGGGACAGTTTAAAGTCTTGGGCTGGTATAAGTGTCCCAGCTTACTGAGACTATAGACTTTCAAACAATGGAAAGCCTTGGCATTTTGAACTTTCCCACTGCATCCCCCTTTCTATTAGTTTATCCTCTATGATCCCCCAGGGCCTGTATAACAATGGTGTAGTGCCCTTTGCAATTTATGTATGCTGCTGTCTGGGAAGAGGGCAAACTATGGGCATATGAATCCTATCCAGAGTCCCAACATGGTTTAAAAAAATTTCATTTTCTCAAAGCCAGCAATTACTTCAGGAATATATTGTATGCCCCCTCCATCTTAGCTCTGGCTGTTCTAACCCTGGATCAGATGACTTGTATCCCACTAACCCTGGTCTTGTATTGCATTTTAATAGTTTAGATGCACCCTGCAATTTAACTCTTGTGACTGACCTATGTCACTTATTTGAACATGAAGGGCTCGGGCTACTGTTTAATGGTGTTGTAGATGCCCAGGCTCCAACCTGAGTCTGAGTGGCCACATGTCAATTAAACAGCTCCTGAGTCTGAGTCATTTCGTATGGGCAAGCTGTAGGTGTTTATTTGCAGTGTAGACATACCCATAAACCCTCAGTTTCAAGCTTCTCTTTCCATGAGGGTTGAGGTTCTTCCATAACATGATTCAAGGAGCTAGATCTTTCACAAAAGCAAATTGCAAAAGTTTTGATAAAATCATAAAAGTTGGTAACATTGTATATTGGAGGCTCCCCCTTTTTTTTCTTATTGTATTTGGGAATGAATCTGATACTTGAATTCATTTCTGCTTTCCATCCATGTACAGTCAAACCATGCTAATATTAGTTATGTGAATAAAGTTGTGATGGTTCTGGCAATACTGATAACTTGTTGCAATTGGAAGGAAAGGCAGTCTGGTATCCCTCATCTTAACAAGACAGGACTCTTTTTTTTTATAACAAATATTTGTGGTGGTTTGCAGCTGGTACTGTTACTTCTACTCAAAGTTTTGTTTTCTTAGTATGCCAGCAAATATTTAGTCTTGGGAAGAAATTATTGTAATGTTTTTCATGTATGCAAGGGTTTTTATGAGAAGAAGTTAGGGGTGTTCTTAAGCCAACTCTTGAGGTAGAACATGGTACCTGATTACTATAAAGTTTCTGAAGGGCCACTTATGGGGGCATCCTTAGAAGGGGGATCCTTTACTCAGGAGACTGGACATAGACTGCTGTTCTTGCTGACTAATGTAAAGACAAACTAGACCTGTAAGGCCTAACATCACCATGTGCAATATCCAAAAATTCTCCCCTGAATTAAGCATTTATAGGTAGGGCCCTACCAAATTCATGGTCCACTATTGTCAATTTCACAGTTATAGGATTTGAAAATTAGCCATTTAAACCTGAAATTTCACAGTGTTATAACCATGGGGTCCTGACCCAAAAGGAGGCTTGTGGTGAGGGGGAGGCCACAAACCAATTTTAGAGGGGTCATGGAATTGCCACCCTCACTTCTAGATTCTGAAGACCATAACCACAGAGCTTCCTGCAGCCACAAGAAGATTCAAAAGGGTAGAGGTGGATCTGGTCTGGTCCCCACCCCCAACCACTGCCAAAGTAGTTTGCAGGGGAGGAGTGGCTCCTTTAATTGGGCAGGGGACAAACAGGATTAGGCCCCCTTTGATGGGCTGCTCCTAGGAACAAGGAGACATCAGATTTCATGGAGAAGGTCTTATTTCATGGTGTGTGTTTTTCATAGCTGTGAAATTGATACGGCTCTATAGGGGAATCTGAGAGAGTACATGTTCTACGTCTTGGTGGGCCCCTGCCTCTATATTTACTTGCACCTTCACAGATATGGGTGATCATAGCATCCACTAGCCATGGATTGCCCTTCCTGGCCAATGGTAGCTCTGGACAGTGGTGTTCCAGTCTCAGTGCTTCCTGCTGCTCCCATTGGCTGGAAATGGTGATCCATGGCCAATGGAAGCTGCGAATGCTGGTATCTCAGATAAATATAGTGGCAGCGGCTGGCCTGCGGCTAACCCTTGCAAATGCTGCTGTTTTATTGTAGGTGCTCAACATCTCTGAAAATAAAGCCATTTCTTTAGGTTCCCAAATATGAATTTAAGATTTAGTTGCTAGCTTCAGGTCTCCAATTAAGAAATATTGGACCTTCCACCTTGCTTTCAGATTTTTATTGTGTGGTACATTATGCATGTGGCTATCTGCTCCTAATTCAATTTCAACTTTATAAACTGACTGCTAAAATGTCCCTAGGACTCCAAACCACATGACTGACTTGCGTCTAAATTGGTGTTTTCTTTATTTTATTTTCTGCCTTCTGCATGTAATTACTGCACTGCAGGTCAGGCATTATTTATTCCTTAATGTGAAATGGAGTGATTTTTTTTTCTTGTGAAAATAAGGTATAACTTTTTCACCTCTAATTGGAGAAGAGAAAGGTTGTTAACATTGTAACAGTATGACATTTTCTGTTATTTCTCAGTATGTCACAAGTTTTTTTTTTTAATATTTTTTTTTATTTTTATTTTTAGTTTGTCCTCTTTGGAGTTGAACACTTCCTTACTTTTGTAACAGGGTTAGTAAGAGGCTAAGAACTATTAAAAAATGTCATTCTTAAATTAAATCACCAAAATCCCATGAAATTAAGTTAAGATTTAATGTGTACTGTAATGGAATCTTGTAATCATTCCCACAAAAGAAATAAACCTAAACATTTTATTAAAGTATTTTAATCAATTAAACAAAATAACGAAAACATTAGATATCTGTAAATGCACGGATGGAAAGCAGTCATAAATAAAATCCTTGTGAATGGAGAACACTGAGTTTTTTGGCCTGATCTGGAGCTCCATTTTAGGGAATAATTGTATAGTAGGGGTACTGAGAGCCATTGAACCAAACTAAACCTGGCATATAATAGAAATCCCTTCATGCCACTACAGCATCCCCCACACCTAGTTCCAGCACTTATGTCTTTTGGAAGCCTCTGAAACTTCCCAAATTGGTAATAGTCCCTTGAAATAATGTTTTCAGGACTGTCTTCCTGTTCTGAATTCAGAAGCCAAGCTACTGGTTGAGTTTGAGGACCTAGTACCATAAGGCTTCAGCATCCTTGCAGGGTGCCTGGAAACTTGCCATGGCAACGCTGTTATAGAGCCTCAGCTACCGCTTGGGTCCTGAATTCTGGGGTGGGGATCTGGGCTCCTTGAGCAACAAGAACCCTGGCTTCAGAGGTTGGCAGGTTGTCTACCACGGAGATGTGACCCAGGAAACTCTGCTAGTATTTCACTGAATATTTAGTTGACAGTGTAAAAGTCACCAAAACATTCTGCTTGCTTTGGATGGGTATGTTTTGACTAATTTCACAGCAAAACTTCTAACCACTTCGACAGATAATATACCTGACTGGGTAGGAACAACTGGGGACCATGACCTATAAGTTACTCCATGCCCAAAGAGTTCACTATTTGTAACTATGACTGCTACCATGCCTGACTAACTACATGTAACACTGTCATATCTATTTTAAGGCATCTTAAAAATAAACTGGTGACACTCTGGTCATTAACATTATTGCAAAACATATACTAACATGTAAATAGTTATGCAAGTGCTCTAGAAATGTTTGTTTATACAAAGCAATCCAAGTAGAGTTGATGAACAGGTTTCTTAGCCAGTATTCCTGTGTGTTGGGGGTGCGGAAAGGGAGATGGCATGGGAGCGGGTGGAACCTCCTGGAACTTCTCCACCCATTGTCTGGTGATAGTGGGGTATAATCACTAGGGCTTCTCATCCTGGGGGGCAGGATACAGTCATCCAGCTTTCCAGGAATGCCAGGGGAGCTGACTTCTATGGCTTTTCTCTGGAGCCATGAAATTGGCAAGATGGCTAACAGCCAATGTAAATAACACAGTGTCTGCGTTGCCCTAACCACACCAATATAAGCCCTATGCCTCTTGTGGTGGAGTTATGTTGGTGGAATTGGACTTACATGACAATGAAAATAATTAGATGACATAAGCTGCTTAATATTGATCTGTGTAGTCTAGACCAGGCTCTAGCCAAGGAGTGTATATCTTCCAATCTACTAGCATCAAGCTCTGAAAGACCGAGAAAATGGATAAACTATTATTTGTATGAATGGTAAAAAGAATGATCAAGCTAACAGGGGACAGAGGAAACAGTATGGCTTAATTACTCCACTCCAGCTCATCTGATGAAGTGGGCCTTACTCACAAAAGCTCATGATACTATATATATTTTATTCTTTAAGGTGCCACAAGTCTACTCATTTGTCTTTAATGACAAGCCAAACACAGTGAACATAACCATGATCAAACCAGCAGGAAAAGAGTCCCAGCTTACTGGAAAGCATCCCAACAGGACCTGAGCTTAAACCCCAGGAGGTCAGCCTGACTCTGCGGAGAAAACCCATGTCTTTTATGAAGAAAGGAGAGCCTTTTTTGCAACCCTTGATTCAGGAGACAATGAGGTCAGCTAGAACCCTCTGTTTCTGTGAATTATGGTTCCTCCTGCCCCAAGGGACTGGAAGTATTGATAATTTGATTAGTCAAACTTCAGCTTGCTAAAGTTAAACTTTAGTGACTAAAATACATTTTGTTTATAATCATACATGCTTTCTCTCTTGCTTAGTATTACTTAAATTTCTGTTCTTTGTTAATAAACTTACACTTAGCTTATCCATCTCAAATCTATGTATTAAGATAGAGTGAGTTCTCAGCCAAGGACAAAGTGATTGTGCATACTGTTTCTTTGAAGACAACATACTTAATTTAAGACTGTGGTTCCCAACTGCTGCTCCACAGATCAGTGCCAGGCCACAAACCACTGTTTTTCAGGTGTTTGGTTAGCACCATTTTCTTCTTTATTTAGTATTGCTTAAAGCCTGGGGATGGGGAAACTAGTCCAATAAGAGTACATATCACCCTGAAGGCTATTTATAAGCACAAATAAAAGAGAAAAATCAAAATAAAAGTCCCTGTGGATCTTAGAAGTCATTATTGCTAGTGAAAGCATAAACACTCTTTAGTTTACTGAATAAACAGAGTCATACAAAGAAAGTGCTGAAAAGGCCAATATGAGCATTTGTTAGCCTCGAAAGTGTGTGACTAACAACATAAAACATTCAGAAAGAGTGAAAGGAAACAAAGAAAGAACAAAACCACATTCAGCACAGATGCCGTATGCATGTCACTTCAAGCATAATCATGGTTTGAAGGAATAAATAAGAAAGCCAATATGAAATGTCAATTTAAGCCCCTAAATTAAGCCTGGTTATATGATACCACCATCATCTTAGTGACACACAAAACAAGGGAGAAAGAAGAGCAGTATTTTTTCCATCAATAAGAACAAATATATTTGTCTGAATTATCTGTATAGTAAGACCGGAACAAGCAAAGAACACCAGAGAATACCTTGCATCACAAGGAGGAACACAACTTAATAGTGACACAATTTATATGTGCTTTAATGCACATGCTGGAAGTCTGAATTATAAAATGAATGAACTTGAGTGCCTAGTTTTAAATGAGGATATTGATCTTGCACATTTACTGCTTAGGGGAATTTTGTAAATCAATGAAACCCTAAAACCAGGCTACGAAACATATTAAAATGACCTAGTAATTCATGCTGGGGGAGTGGCACTATGAGAAACATTTATTAATTTTTTAAATAAGACTGTACCATAGAATTTCTATGAATTGAAATTCCATGCTTGAATAATGAGTACAGTAGGAATATAGTGCTGATGACCTGACCTGGTTGGTGATTGTGAAATGCTCAGGAAAGTTAGAGAGGCTATAAAAATAGAAAATTCAATATTACTGCGGGATTTTGACTATCCTTGTTGACTGACCATGACTATGTATGTTTCTCAGCATCCGATTGTGAGGAGTTTTTCATCGCCATTTAATGGATGCTCTTCTCAGAGTAGCTAATCCTGGAATCCACAAAGTGGAGGAGCTATTCTTGTTTGTTGTTTGTTTGTTTTTTAAGTCCTAAATGGAGCAGAGGATCTGGTCTAAGAAGTGAAAATAGCTGAACACGCAATAAGGGAAATACAAAAAAAGAGGGACTTCATAAATGGAAATTAAAAGAAACAGTCACAAGAGTGAAATGCCTGCAAGCTGCATGGAAACTTTTAAAAAACACCACAAGAGAGGCTCAAATCTAAATATATGCCCCCAAATTTGGGGGGAAAAATTGTAAAACTGAAAAAATGGCTAAACATTGAAAATTGATTAGAAGCAAGAAAGAATCATTTAATAATTGGAAATCAAAATCTACTGAGGAAAATAGAAAGAAACATAAGCCCTGGCAAACTGAAGTGTACAAGTAAGCCAAAAAAGAATTTTAAGAGGAAGTACTAGAAGACTCAAACAACAAAAATCTAAGTATGTCTAAAGCAGTGGGTCAACTAGATGACTAAGCTGCATTCAGTGGGACTGTTGAAAAACTAAGGAACTAAAGGACTGGTTAAAGAAGACAAGGCCGTTGCAGAGAAACTAAATTAATGCTATGCTATTATCATCCCTGCAGAGGATGTAAGGGGGTGTTGACCAGAAGTAACCTGCCTGCTGGCCCCACTGCTCTGCTGACCCCACTGGGGAGCCATTGCTGTGCTGGGGCTCCAGGAACCATTGGGCAGCCATGCGCTGTGGATACCTATCCCATTGAACTACTGCACCAGCCACGGCCCTGCTGGTCCCACAGGGATCCTTGCCACTGGCCCTCCACCAGGAATCTGTGGTTGATGGATGTTGCTGGACCAAAGAATCCTCGTAAAAGAGTATTTAAACCTGTACCTGATAGATATCTTGATCTGTTCAGTGATGATAACAGTTTGACTGCATGCATGCCCCCTCTATGTGTTGTACTTGTACTTGTTCTGAGCAATTAGTCCATACAGAAGACTCCAAGAAGGGGCCCCCTAAAGACCACAAAATCAGATGATTGAAGGCAACAGGCTGGGTTTACTGTCATCAAATCACAGTCCTTGTAGCCAGAGGACTCTCCTAGACCACTACCACATGTATATTAATTGCAATGGACTGAGCTAAGTCATTGTCACGGGATTTGTCACTGTCCCCCTGGCTGGAGAAGAACAGCCCCTCTAAGACGCATTTCTTTTCATATACAGGTATAAACAGAGCTCGCCGAGCAGTGGCAATCCTCACTTGCCAGCCATGCAGTTCTGCGCTCTGATCATGCACAGATCGCTTTGCGCCGGCTCTTCCGGGGTGTAATCTACTTGCCATGGGCAAGTAGATTACATTATTTGTCGAGCCCTGGGTATAAACAAACACAAGTATATGGTGGTTCAATCAAAATGCTGCTGTTCATGTTGGACCTTGTCCTGAACCAGGGTCAGTATGTTCCTGTTACCTGTGGGGAGTGTTGGTACCATGATGTCTCCTAATGAGGTGTTCTGTTACCATCCCTCTGGAATGTGTTTACTGCCTGTGCATAGTACCTATTAGGCACAAGTGTTTCTATAATATTAGCCCTGCTCTTTCCAAGTTCTGAGAGCAGGGCCTTCTTCTTGTTAACAGCTTATCTGTGTTGTATATTCGCAAAGTCTTGACTATTGTTGCCTATGTCTCAGGCCTGTGCTTATGTTATGCATGGGCTTATGTTTTAGGCCCTCATCTTACTACAAAGGGGAGTCTCACATTTGGACCATAATTTTTAGATGACAAATCTGAGGAGCTGTCCCCAAATGAGACATCAATTGAGAAACAAATTGATATATTTAACAGTAATAATCACCAGCACCAGATACTATTTACCCAAAAGTTATGTAGGAATTAGATATGGAATTTCAGATTTACAAATAACTAGTGGCTTATTGAAATCAGACTAGAGGACAACTGACATGACACCAGTCTTTCAAAAAGTCTACAGAGCAGTCCAGGCCAGTAAGCCTATCTTTAATACTGGGAAAACCTTAACTGTAGCAAATAGAATTCAGACATGCAGATGAACATGATTTGTTAGGAAACAGTCAACACATCTTTCATACAGACAAGTCATGACTCAGCAGTTTATTAAAATTCTGTTTTGTGCGGGGTCAACAATATGGTATTCCAGTGAATATATTGTACTTGGACATTCAGAAATCCTTTGAGAAGATTCCTCACCAAAAGTTCTGAAGCAAAGTAAGTGTTCATGGGATAAGAGGAAAGGTCCTATTGTGGATTAGTAACTGATGGATAGAAAGGGTAGGAATAAATAGTTCTGGAAAGATATAAATAGTAAGTTTCAACAAGGACCTGTACTGGAGCCAATATTATTCAACATATTCATACCTTTGAGAAGGGTTGAACAGTGAATTGGCAAAGTTTACAGAAACTTGTGAAACTTGGGGGGTTGTGGGCCACTGATGCATCTGTACCACAAAGAGAAGCTGACCTTGCATTTCTGTTGGATGATGCTGTGGAATTAGGGCCTGCTGGGCAGTGCTTCCTAAACAGTTTAAGTGGAGGCACCTCCTAGTCTACTGTTTTTAGTATTTAAATAAGGAAGGCATGGTGGGGAGCTTTTTGAGCAACAATGCAGCATGCCTTCCTGCATTAGTTCCAGATCCTATTTGCTGTAGATGCTCTGGCTTTTCACCCTGGTTCATCCTTGACTTGCTATTTGCTTGCTGACTATACATGGTGCCTGACCCTGATATTCTTATCCTGCTGGACTCTGAATCCGCTAGTCATCTGAAGTCTGCAACTTGGTGCCTGACCCTGACTTTCTGGCATTCTGAACCAGATTGATCATAGCACCACTGCTCATCTCCTAGCTACAACTTAGTAGTTGACTAGTCCTCCTAGGCAATGTATTGTACTTTACCAACCCACAACTGCACATCTTGGGGTATTTTAAATTAGACACACTGTACAATGGTAGCATGTTATCTTCCCAATTGCTGTGATAGGATGTGTGAATTTGTACACCTAGAAATATGTTCTTTTTAATGTGTGCACAGATCATCCTGCCCTTAATGTTGCTGGTATTTAGATATGATTTCAGTGTGAATGGCTAGCAACTAGCATGGAACATTCTTCATTTTGTAGAAATCTTGCATGTCAGCATTATGTTACTAATGAGTCAGAAAATGTTAACTTCTATATTATTAGTTGATGTTAAGCTATGTTATAATGTGGAATAAAACAACAAACACAATTTAGAATGTAGCTAATCCATAAATAAAAGAGTGAGTTACTTTTGAAACTTTAAGGCTATTCTATTTCTTGATATCATGTGTATCCATACAATAGATGTGTAAAATACTGACCGAAGGATTCAGTGTCCATCCAGCCCTCAGGGCTGGCCTTACCATGAGGTGAACTGAGGCGGGTGCCTCAGGTGCCAGACTGTGGAGGGAAGCGGGGGGGAAGCCACTAAGACCCAGAGTGTAGAAAATTGTGCCTGCTCCTGGTGCAAATGTATTCTTTCTGCTCTAGATGCAAAGAGATGGTGGAGTGCCATGAGAGGAATAGAACAGGAAGAAGGCAGAATTGAGACCTTTCAGAGTTTTGGCCCAAGCAAGGGGGCATTGGGGCATCATTTGAGCTTCCCGCCTCAGGTGCCAAAATGTTGTAGGCCAGCTCTGCCAGCCCCCACTCAATGTATATAACCAAGGCTCTGTTGAGGATTTACGGTGACTGCCAGAGAGTAACAATAGGGCTACGTCTAGACTGGCAAGATTTGGCGCAAAAGCGTCTGCTTTTGTGCCAAATCTTGCCATCTGTCTACACTGGCCACGAGAATTTGTGCAAGAACACTGACTTTGTACTGTACAAAATCAGTGGTGGTTGCGCAAATACTCGGATGTTCCTGCTCAGGGATAAGCCCTCTTGGGCAAGTATTCTTGCGCAAGAGGGCCAGTGTAGACAGCTAAGTTAATTTCTTGCGCAAGAAAGCCCGAAGGCTAAAATGGCCATCGAAGCTTTCTTGCACAAGAGAGCATCTACACTGGCACGGATGCTTTTGTGCAAAAGCATCCATGTCAGTATAGATGCTCTCTTGCGCAAATACTTTTAAGGGAAAAGTTTTTCTGTTAAAAGTATTTGCGCAAAATCTTAGTCCCTCTAGGCTGCATCTAGACTGGTAAGCTAGTCCCATCAGATACCAGAGCTAAAGGACAGCTCCAGACTGGAACTTTCAGCCTAGCGTATTGGGAAGGAAGGGTCCCCTTTCCTCCCCCTGCTGAGAGACTGAACCTAGAGAAAGCAGCAGAAACTGCTATGACACCTTAATACTCTGTCCAGTTTTTGTGAAACTTGGAATATGCCCTTGGGTATCTGCGTTTATCTGGAAATCACTACATGGAAGCTATACTAGGATACTAGTAGCTTCTACCTCTCCATATCAAACTAGGTTTTTGCGCATGTGTCCAAAGCCTGTAGGTAAGTGCAAAACATGGGGATCTGGGACATGGGTCAGATATGAGAGAGACTATTATAGTAGAGGTAAAGGAGGAATAAGGCACACCTGGGAGGCAAAATCAAATCAGTGACTTAGATATCTGTATACAAATGCAAGGAGTATGGGAAATAACCAGGAAGAACTTGAAGTGCTAATAAATAAACATGACTATGTCATAGTCAGTATCACAGAGACGTGGTGGAATAATATTAATATTATTGGAATGTTGGAATAGAAAGGCATAGCTTGCACAGGAACAATAGGCAGGGGAAATAAGGGAGAAGGTGTTGCCTTCTATTAAAAATGTATACACTTGGACTGAGGTGAAGATGGACATAGGAGACAGACTTGTTGAGAGTCTCTGGCTTAGGTTAAAAGGGGCAAAAATAAGGGTGATGTCATGCCGGAAGTCTACCGCAGGCCACCTATCCAGGCGCAAGAGGTGAATGAGGCTTTTTTTAAACAACAAAATGATCCAAAGCACAAGATTTGGTGGTGATGAGGGACTTCAACTATCCAGACATATACTAGGAAACTAACACAGAAGGGCACAGATTATCCAGTAAATTATTAGATTGCATTGGAGATAACTTTCTAAAATAAAAAGTTGAGAGAGTTACTGGAGGGAAGCTGTTCTAGATTTGATTGTAACAAATAGGGAGGAACTGGTTGAAAATTTGAAAGTGGAAGGCAGCTTGGGTGAAAATGACCATGAAATCACAGAGTTAATGATTTTAAAGAATGGTAGAGGGGAGAAGAACAAAATAGAGAAAATGGATTTCAGGAAGGCAAATTTTAGTAAACTTAGAGGCTATGTCTACACTATGGCTGTTGCCGGAAGAGACAATGCAAATGAAGCATGGATTAGCATTTTCTCATGCTTCATTTGCATAATCTCTTCCCATCTGTTTTTGTGCAAGGCGTTTTTGCGCAAAAACCAGCAGTGTGGCTGTGGCTGTTTTGTGACGGGAATTTGCCAGAGCAGGGGAGGTCTCCTGCTACAGGCCTCCCAGCCTGCCTCCTCTCTCTGTTGCCAGACTGCTGAATCCCCAGCCCTGCTACCACAGCTGCCGTACCTCAGCCATGCTACTGTGGCTGCTGGCCCCTGGCCCCACTTCCGCTTCTGGGGCTGCCATGTCTGCTGCATCTCCAGCCCCGCTATTGGGGCTTCCATGGCCCCAGCTATGCTACCAGGACTCTGGCCCAAGACCCTGCCCCAGTCCTAGCCCCTACGGGCCATCAGCCCTCTTGCCACTGGGGCTCCCAGCCAGGACTCCCTGGTCCAGGAAGATCCATGGTCCTGCTGGACTGCAGAGGTTGCTGGATGAAGGAATCTCAGTTTTTGGAGTTCTTCCCTATTTATACAAGTTTGATTGTAACAAGCAAGCAACACAGGTATGTAGGGACAAGATTAGAAAGACAAAACCAGCTCAATTTAGCTAAGACATAATGGGTAACAAGACCTTCTGCAAATCTATTAGAAGAAAGAGGAAGACCAAGGAGGGGGTAGGCTCTTACTCAGTGAAAAGGGAGAAAAAATAACACAAAATTTGGAAATGGAAGAGGCACCTAATGACTTCTTTGTTTTGGTGGGGTAGATTTAGAAGTTAAACTAAAAAAACAAGTTAAAATTACTAGGTTAGATGTCTTCAAGTCACCAGGGCCTGATTAAATGCATCCTGGAATATTCAAGGTGTTGATTGAGGACGTATCTGAGCCTTTAGCTATCATCTTCAAAAAATCACAGAAGTCGGGAGAGATTCCAGAAAACTGGAAAAGGGGCAAATATAGTGCCCATCTATTTAAAAAAAAAAAAGGGAAATAAGAACAACCCAGGAAACTCTAGACCAGTCAGTTTAACTTCTGTGCCAGGGAAGATAATGGAGCAAGTAATTAAGGAATTCATCTGGAAGATAATAAGCTAATAGGTAATAGCCAGCATGGATTTGTAAAGAACAAATCATGTCAAACCAATCTGATAGTTTTCTTTGATAGGATAATGAGTCCTGTGGGTAAGGGGAAGACAGTGGATGTGGTATACTTAGTTTTTAGTAAAGCATTTTATATGGTCTTGCATGACCTTAACAATAAACTAGGGAAATACAACCTAAATGGGGCTACTGTAAGGTGGGTGCACAACTGGCTGGATAAATGTTCTCAGAGTAGTTATTACTACTGCTGGAAGGGTATAAAAAGTGGGGTTCTTCAGGCGTCTGTTATGGGACTAGTTACGTTCAATAGCTTCATCAACTATTTAGATAATGGCATAGACAGTATGCTTCTTAAGTTTGCAGATTATACTAAGCTGGGAGGGGTTGCAAGTGCTTTAGAGGAAAGGGTCTTAATTCAAAATGATCTGGAGAAACTAGAGAAATGGCCTGAGGTAAATAGGATGAAGTTTAATAAGGACAAATGCAAAGTACTCCACTTAGAAAGGAACAATCAATTCCACACATACAGAATGGGAAGCGACAGTCTAAGGAGTACTGCAGAAAGGGATTTAGGAGTCATAGTGGACCCCAAGCTAAATATGCACCAACAGTGTGGCACCTGCAAAAAACAAAAAAACTCACAAATATTTCTGGGATGCATTAACAGGAGTTTTGTGAGCAAGACACGAAAAGTCATTCTTCTGCTCTGCACTGATAAGGCCTCAGTTGGAGTACTGTGTCCTGTTCTAGGCACTATATTTCGAGAAAGATGTGGAGAAATTGGAGAAGGTCCAAAGAAGAGCAATAAAAAGGACTAGAAGACATCATGTATAAGGCAAGGCTGAAGGAATTGGGCTTGTTTTGTTTGGAAAGGAGAAACCTGAAAACCATTATGTCCCTTTTCAGTCATCTAAAAGGATGTCAGTCAGTCCATAGGTTTTGGATCTGATCCACAACTGATGTCAACCAGCATTGCTTTTTTGAAGTCAATTAGGAAACTCTGATTTATACCAAGTGAGGATCTAACCTAACAGTCTCATGGTTGTAATTACTCCCACTATCCGTGAACTGGATAGTACACAACAATTTCTGAGAGTCACCACTTGACTTTGTAAAGTGAATTCATTTTGGCCTTATATGCTGGCCCATGCCATGCCTCTTGTGTGTTTTCACTCTGTGAGTATTGAGATAACATACTTACCCTGATTTCAGTCTCTCGAGTAACCACATGATAAATTTGCATGTGCATGCGTCTATTTGCTTTTATGCACATCCAGAGGAGAGGGGAAAATTGTCCTTGTTGGCCTCTGATGATAGAAAAAAGAAGCAATGGTCTTAAATTGCAGCAAGGGAGGTTTAGGTTGGACATTAGGAAAAGGGGAATAAAAACAACCCAGGAAACTACAGACCGGTCAGTTTAACGTCTGTCCCAGGGAAGATAATGGAGCAGGTAATTAAGGAAATCATATGCAAACACTTGGAAGGTAATAAAGTGATAGGGAATAGCCAGCATGGGTTTGTGAAGAACAAGTCATGCCAAACTAATCTGATAGCTTTCTTTGATAGGATAATGAGCCTTGTGGATAAGGGAGAAGCGATGGATGTCATATACCTAGACTTTAGTAAGGCATTTGATACGGTCTCGCATGATATTCTTATTGATAAACTAGGCAAATATAACTTAGATAGGGCCACGATAAGGTGGGTGCATAATTGGCTGGATAACCGTAGTCAGAGAGTTGTTGTTAACGGTGCTAAATCCTGCTGGAAAGGGATAACTAGTGGAGTTCCTCAAGAGTCCGTTTTGGGACCCGTACTGTTCAATATCTTCATCAATGATGGAGATATTGGGATAGAGAGTACGCTTATTAAGTTTGCAGATGATACCAAACTGGGTGGGGTTGCAACTTCTTTGGAGGATAGGGACATAATTCAAAATGACCTTAGCAAGTTAGAGAAATGGTCAGAGGTAAACAGGATGAGGTTTAATAAAGAGAAATGCAAAGTGCTCCACTTAGGAAGGAACAATCAGTTCCATACATACAAGATGGGAAGCGACTGTCTAGGAAGGAGCATGGCGGAAAGGGATCTAGGGGTCATAGTGGATCACAAGTTGAATATGAGTCAACAGTGTGATGCTGTTGCAAAAAAAGCAAATATGATTCCAGGTTGTATCAATAGGTGTGTTGTAAGCAAAACTCGTGAAGTCATTCTGCCGCTCTACTCTGCACTAGTTAGGCGTCAGCTGGAGTACTGTGTCCAGTTCTGGGCACCACATTTCAAGAAAGATGTGGAGAAATTGGAAAGGGTACAGAGAAGAGCGACAAGAATGATTAAAGGTTTAGAGAACATGACCTATGAAGCCAGGCTTCATGAACTGGGCTTGTTTAGTTTGGAAAAAAGAAGATTAAGGGGGGACATGATAGCGGTTTTCAAATATCTAAAAGGGTGTCACAAGGAGGAAGAAGAAAATTTGTTCCTCTTGGTTTCTGAGGACAGGACAAGGAGTAATGGGCTTAAAGTGCAGCAAGGGAGGTTTAGATTGGACACTAGGAAAAAATTCCTTACTGTCAGGGTGGTCAAATATTGGAATAAATTGCCAAGGGAGGTGGTGGAATCTCCTTCTCTGGAGATATTTAAGAACAGGTTAGATAGGCATCTCTCAGGGATGGTGTAGACGGAGCTTGGTTCTGCCTTGAGGGCGGGGGGCTGGACTCGATGACCTCTTGAGGTCCCTTCCAGTCCTATTATTCTATGATTCTTAACTATTATTCTATGATTCTTAACTATGAGGTTGGTTAAACGCTGGAATAACTTGCCTAGGGAGGTTGCGGAGTCTTCATCACTAGAAATATTTAACAGCAGGTAGGATAGACATCTATCTGGGATGATCTAGAAAGATGTTGCTTGGTCCTGCTGTGAGGGCAGGGGACTGGACCTGATCTCTCAAGATCCCTTCCTAGTACTCTATGATTCTAAGAGCCATAGAATACAATGAGACCTGGTGGGGAGTTAATTGATCTGAGCTCCCTGTGCCCTTTCTTATATTCAGGGAAGTAGCTATAAGGAAGCTGCTTCATACTAAACCCCACCTTTCCCGTTGAGTCAGTGTAAGTATTCTCAGAATCCATTTGTCTAGTATTATGCCAGTAACTGTTCTTATTCCTCTTCCAACCCACCATCCAAAAAATGCATCTTGTAGAAAGACTGCAATTAACCCTAAAGTGTATTTGAGGACCAATATACACTGGCCACCCAATATCCCTGCCTCATTCAAGTTCATATCCCACATTCCACTCATATTCTTGATGGTGTGCCAGTGGTTCTCACTGTGGAGAGCTGTGCACATTTCCCAGTGTGATGTGGTAGTCCCTCAGCATTCATCAGTACCTGTGCAAAATGCTGTGAGCTGACATTTTGCTTCTCAACACTTCTTTCAGCAGCATGAAAGATCAAATCCCAACTGACTGTTCACATAAAAATCCCCAGGGAAATACACTGTAAGCTTCCTATTGATTTCTGTGGGAGCAGGACTGGGCTGAGTGATAAATCAAACCATATTCTGGTCCAATAAATTTTCCCGTCAAACAGTCCAAACAACTTTACTGCAACCAATAACCCTTATGTCTCTTTTCCCCCTCCCACCTCCTTCCCCCACATCTCCCTTTGCATACACATTGAAGACTGGTTTATCTGTCTGTAATATTAGTATTGCGACTTGATACTTTCACTTTGATCCTGATGCATTCTTCAGTTTCTCTAGAATCTAGTAAATCAGCAGCAATAGATTCAAAAATGTCACCTTTTACAGGCAGTTCAGTTGTATCATTTGCTTTTGATTTCAACAATAAAACCTACTCAGATAATGTGAAAACTTTCTACTTTGTAGTAAACAGTGGCTTCAGAATACTATCTTTCTGTTCTGTTTTCCGGTGAATTTTGTGGGTTGCCACCTCTTGCCAATTAAATTATTATTATTGTGCCAGTTTTACCCTCCCTTTTAAGTACTAACTTGTAGTATTTTACTGGTCCTGTTTTTCACTGGCCAATTTGAAACAAAATAAACACTATGCTATAACCCATGTAGCAGTTTATATTCCACTGCTCTTCACCTCTACACCAATTTACCTTCTTTAAATTTTTTTTAAGTATAATTATATGACCCCAGTTTTTCTTGTATGACTCTGAAATAAATGTAGTTACATACAGTATTCATTAGATGAGAGGAAATAAAACAGCATTTTTATGTAAAAGTGCAATAGCTATAGTGATGTTTTTTAACAAAAATCCTCGATGCATGCTAGTTACTTGTTTTTCAACCTAGGGTTCCCTTTCAGTACTAACATGGCTTAATATAAGCAAGTGGCACAGCAAAACTTTTTAAAACCACTCTCTGTACAATAGTCTGATGAATTTGAAGCATTTTAACAGACAATTCATGTACAGTATTGCAAGTTAATATGACTCAAAACATCTGATCTATTACACCTTTGAAAAATGAACTTCACTGTATAAATGTTAAATGATTCCTTAACTACTGAGGGTAAAATGAGCACTACTGTACTTCAGTAATTGAGCAATGCACAATGATGGCCACTTCAATTGATACTACAGTCATATAACATTTGTTTCAATAATACATAGTATTAGATCTCTGGTTTCCATATGAAAATCTCCCTTTTTAAAATTGTAACTGAAATATTAAGGCTTGTAAATATTCCAGCAATAAATCTGGAGGAAAATTATAGATCCCTTATGTGTATTCATGAAAGCAGACTTCTACCACTAATGAACTTCTGAAGAAGTAGGTTTTGCTAGTAGGAGACTAACATGATATTACTATCTATATCTACTATAACTATATATTTATAAAAGATATAGATAGTAATATCATGTTAGTCTCTAAGGTGCCACAGGACTGCTCATAGTTTTTAATAGATTTATAGTTTGGGATCGATATTTTGGGGCGTGTGTGTGTGTGGGGGGGGGGAACCCTTGATCATATTTATAATTTTTTCATCTTAATGAATATTTATCCAGAGATTAAAATAGGAGGAAGTGATGAGGAGCCTCTTCTGGCATGTCACTTCCCCTATTTTCACTACGCTTATTAGGTCAGCAGCTCTCCCCACAAAAGATTTATTTTCTTGGGCTCATTCAGCGACATCTTTCTCCTATTTCAGTTTACTTTAACCAACTTTACTAGTTTTTAAAAAATGGAATGATTGAGATGTGTTCCTATGTTAATGGGTATAACTTGTCTGCTGACCTATATTTAAATATTTATCTCTCAGGTAGCTAACTTCATTTCATAGGGGCAGCGGGTTCTATGTTGCTATTCTTTGATGGAGGGTGCTATAGAAATGCAAAAAATACTAATTGTACATAGGATGCTGAAAAGAAATTGCTAATACAAAAATATTAACCCCCCAATCATTACATTAAATATAATGGGCATTCTGTATGCAGACTTAAAACTCGTTCTCTTCGGGCTTGTTACTGACTAAAAAATAAGTACATTTTGATGGAGGAAGGGAAAAGGTCTTCTCCCCCCAATCTGGATTATTATTCGAACATGAAGCTTATCCTCGAAAGGAGTAATCCATATACAAGGAAGAAAACATGGAACCAATTCCATAGTAATACATAGAAGTGGATGATTAAACACATTGGCTACGTCTAGACTGGCATGATTTTCCGCAAATGCTTTTAATGGAAAAGTGAAATAGAATCTTTATACAGGAAACCAGTAGAAAATTATATCCTGTTTAGATTGTCAAGATTTGGCATCACATGTACATATTGATCAAACTCTTATTGGTTTCAATGGGAATCCTGCATGTGGAATAATGGCAGAATCAGAAATAATAAAAGCAGTTCCTACCTACTCTCAAACAGGAAGAGGAAAATGACTGATGAGCGTTTAGGAAATACAGACAACTGATGAAGAGTGTTAGTACAGGAAAGGAAACTACTAAAGTCCCTTCATACTGAAAAGATTATTTTTACATCGAAGTAGCAAAGAGAGCCACCTCTTCCTCAAGATGTCATACTTATTAGCCATGATCTGCATCTGAAAGATGAGAGGACAGTCACTTGCCTGAGAGATACACATGGAATGTGAAGAATAACAGGAGTGCAAGAAGGGAATAGCAATTTGACTTCAGACTTCTTGGATGGTTTGGTTGAATGGATTTTACATTCCGAGATGAGGACTCTCAGGTGAGGACTGGTTTGTAAATACAGACTGGTACATTTTAATAGTTTAATGCCTGGCTGTAATGAGTTGTTCCAGATATCATCAGTTTAAAAAAACCCACCTGTCGAGGGGGAGGAAAAACAGACGCTAGGAGAACGTTAAAAATTCTAGAGAACTAAATAGTCTGAAAGCCTTTGATCAAACACTCTTTTAGTTTTGAAGGGAAAAGTGAGGTGAAGGGGTGGGGTATTTGTGTGTGTTAGAATATGACTGTTCAGTTATGTCTTCCCTGGTCCAAATAGCAAGTACTCCGTCCTTACTTGCATCCCTCCTCAGCACTCACTGTTAATATGATATCTATGATAAATTGTCAATATACAATGGTTAGGTAGATGTTCACTAGGGAATTTCAGATACTTAACTCACTGATTTGTTTTCTCAACTTTAAAAAATGAATTAGATTAAAAACACCTAGCACATCTTCATTATTTACAGTTGTGCTCCTTCCCTTGTCCAATTGTTTCACATCTGCTTATTGCATCTTGCCTTAAATTAGACTTAAATCTTTTTATGGAGAGGCTAGCAAAACAGCTAAACTTGTTCTTTGCCATGGGACAGCTACTTTGTTGAATGATACCAAGGATCTTTATTTAGTTTTATAGGCTCTAATGCTTAAGCCTTAAACGGCACAGCCAGAGGGGGCTCCAGCCAGTATAAGAGCTGCAGGATTAAAGTAAAATTTAAGATGCCTCCCTCCAGGTGCAAATCCTGAGGAACATTGATCTTATAACACAGCACACTTGCAGCAGGGTTCACAGAATAAACCGGTTTATAAACACCCTGTGTAATCAGTTTGGTTTTTTGGCCTATCCAGGATTAGATATTTAAGTTTGATTCTTGCTGTTTATGTACAGCTGTCAACTGAACACTAACTTTAGGTGAAGGAAAGAACTAGGGCATACTGACAAAAACCATATCTCTTTTGTTTGGTTGTTCTTTGCCACAGAATATTGAGTGAAGAATTAGCAAATAGAATTCGGTAACAGTGCGCCACATGGTTTGTTTCTTTCCAATAAAGCAATAGGAGCAGAAAAGCAAACATTGACCTTTGTATCTTTTTTCTGCATTCCATTGATATGTGGTATGTTCACTTTAATTAGAAAAATTGTGTGCCTGGAGGCTGAGACACAATTGTCAGCTGTAGTTCAATCATACAGGCATGAATCAGGCAAAACCTCAAAAGAAGTCATGCTTTGCTGCATGAAAATCAATGGGCACTCAGCCTGAAAAAAGACTGCAGGATTTGGACCTATAGTTTTCAGGAGATCCAGATAGATTACAAAATAATACATACTATAATTTCTTTGTTTCTATCTATTTTTTCAAAATATATTGCCTTGAATATAATGAAATTAAAACTTTATTGCCAAAAGGACATCAGAGTTAATAGGGTTTTGTTTTTAATTTTTTTACAATTGTTTAACATTGCTGACATACTGAATTAAACATATCTTGCTAAATTCTTTATATAACTACTGCTCATAAATGTTCAGAAAAATGAATTCATTTTGGAGAATGAGTTATTTGTAGTAGCTGATGTGTTATAAGTACATTTCAATATCCTTACTTAAAAAAAAAATTGTGGTCCAGAGTGTACTGATGGAGTAAAATCACCCATCTCAGGATGATATTTGCTCTATTAACAAACCAGTTTTTTAATTGCAAAATTACTTGGTACAATTCCAAGAAGGATACTGTTTGCATGCTTCTCATATTTTGAGCTATGTGTCAGTGAACTCCCACAACATAGCATAATGAACATTTTGTAGATTGCTCAATTAATTTTTAACATTTCATTTTTGTAGGCCACTAAATGACAGATGGATTACAACATACAGCTTTAGTTTTCCCCTATTTCATATTTTGTGCAAAAATTTTATATAAAAGGTAGTAGAAAAACTCAAATTAGAAGAAAAAAGCTCAGATGTGATATATCTAGAATTTAACAACACTTTTGATAGTCTCACAGGACCTCTCCTTTAAACTAGGGAAATACAACCTAAATGGAGTCACTATATGGTGGATACATATCTACTCTCTGAGAATGGTTATCCAACCAGTTTTCAATGGATCAGTCATGCTGGAAGGGTATAATGACTGGAATTCCACAGGGATCGGTTTTGGGACCAGTTCTATTTAATATCTTCACCCATAATGTAGGTAATGGTGTTCAGATTATGCTAGTAAGGATCATGGATTATAACAAACTGCGATGGGTAGCAAGTGCTTTAGAGGATAAAATTGTAATTCAAAATATTCTGGACAAACTGGAGTAATGATCTGAGGTAAACAGGGTAATTTTAAAAAAGTAGAAATGCAAAATACTCCACTTAAGAAGGAACCATCAATTGCACATCTACAAAATGGGACATGACTACCTACAAAGGACTACCATGAAGAGGATCTAGGAGTCATAGTAGACCACAAGCTAAATATAAGTCAACAGTATGACACTGTTTCAAATATGATTTTTGAAAATATTAACAGGGGTATTTTATGCAAGACACGAGAAGTAATTCATTTGCTCTGCTCTGTAAAGATTAGGCCTCAACTAGAATTTTGTGGCCAGTTCTGGGTGATATGTTTCAAGAAATATATGGACAAATTGGAGAAGGTCCAAAGAAGAGCAACAAAAAAGATTAACGGTCTAGAAAACATCACCAAGAGGAATGATTGAAAGTATTGGGACTATTTAGTCAGGAAAAGAGAAGTCTGAGGGGTGACTTAAATATCAAAAATGTTGCAAGGAGGAGAGTGAAAATTACCTCTAATAGGGCAAGAACCAAGGGGATTAAACTGCAGCAAGTAAGATTTTAGGTTGGATTTTAGGACAGACTTCCTAACTGTCAGCATGGTTAAGCACTGAATGAGTTGCCTTGGAAGGTTTTGAAATGTCCATCATTGGAGGCTCTTAAGAGCAGGTCAGACAAACAACTGTCAGGAATGACGTTATTCCAAAATAACATAGTGCATGTCTACACTACAAGCATTTATTTTGAAATAATGTCGAGCTGGAAGACTTCTTACTCCAATAAGGTAGCCCTTATTTTACAAGGAGTAAGAGAGGTCGGAGTAAGAGAGGTCGAAGGAAGAGTGTTGTTCCTTAGACTTCCTGTTGTGTAGACCATGAAAAAGCTGAAATAAGCAATTTTGACATAGCTGAAGCTGCATAGTTTATTCTAACTTTAGCTCTGCTGTGTAAACGTACCCTTGGGCTGCGTCTAGACTGGCATGATTTTGCGCAAAAGCAGATGATTTTGTGCAAAATCTTGCCGCCTGTCTACGCTGGCCACGAGTATTTGTGCAAGAACACTGACTTTGTAATATACAATATCAGTGGTTCTTGCACAAATGCTCCTGCTCAGGGAAAAGCCCTCTTGGACAAGTATTCTTAATAGCCACATTAATTTCTTGCGCAAGAAAGCCCGATGGCTAAAATGGCCATCGGAGCTTTCTTGTGCAAGAGAGTGTCTATGCTGGCACGGATGCTTTTACGCAAAAGCATATCTTTTGCACAAAGGCACATGCCAGTATAGATGCTCTCTTGCGCAAATACTTTTAATGGAAAAGTTTTTCCGTTAAGTATTTGCGCAAAATCATGCCAGTCGAGACACAGTCATAGAGTGAGCCCTTCCATGAAAGATAGTACCAGATAAGTGTAGGAATCTTGTGTGAATAAAGCTGATTCATAGAAAAATGTTTCGTCGCTAAAGGGACAACCAGAGGAATGTAAGGATTTGACCTGGGTGCACATTTCCGTAAGAAGGCTCATGCTAGACCATGTAGAATAATATACAGTACTTGATAGATAAAGTAAAAAGATGTTTCAGCACACTAACCTTCAACGTGATCAAAGCACAGAGGAAATATGATTAGCAAATTCAACTTGCGTGGAAAACTGTGCAGATGTAAAACAAACAGAAAGGCCAGCAAAAATAACTGCACTAGACAAATCTACATAGTATAAAATCTTGAAGACTGTGTCAGCACAGAATGTGAATGAGTTATCCTCACTGTATTTTTTTCAAATGAAGACAGCTCGGTTTAAGAGCATAGTCATATGTTCAGATAAAGTCTTGAATTTCAAATCATCCAAAGCTTTTTACAAAATCAGCAGTTAGATCTCTCTCAAAGAGCAAGTTATGGAAGCTCACCTTTATTCTTCATGTCTGGTATCAATGGCAATTCAGCTCTCTCTCTCTCTATATTGAGGTAAATCCAGTTGACCATATAAGGGCAAAACAAGTAATTTCACAAACCTCTATCAAGCCAAGGATTGCCTTGTTGATTCATAGGACTATAAATCAGGATATCTGGTTCTATTGCCAGCTCTGTCACCAACTTTCTGGGTATCACTGAACATATAACAATCTCTCACTCTGCTTCCATTTTCCTATCTGTAAAATCTATAATAATCATTTGAGTTCTCTACTTTGCTACTGTGACTGTGTGGATCATTGTTCTGACTGTTGTTGTTGGAGTCCATTCCATTGACCTCAATGGAAGCTGGGTGAGGTCAATACTGAATACTTTTGAAAATCCCATCCCAAATTATAAATCCCATAAAATGCCTGCAGCTAACCGAGTAAAATAGAAGTCAAGTTTTGAAAAGAATAAATGGACCCACTTTTCAAAGCATCAGTCAGAAACCGATCAAGTGCAAAAATACACTTCTTCTGTGAAGGAGCTATTATGATCATATAATTGGCACTCTAGAAATGAGACAACTTGAAAAGTCCTCTTAGCCATAGGAAAAGAGGATTTAAGTTGGACACAAGGAAAAAGTTAGGCCCACTTTTAATTGAGGGAGGTGGTGGAAATTCAGAATTCTGATGTTTCAAGTTGAAAAGCTCATGAAATGAATTTTTGGAAAAAGTTTGGGGTCAATTAAAATTTTTTCCTCTAGAAAATGGTAAACATGTTTTGATTTTTTGATGTAAATATTTAACTTTTTATAAAAGCAATTTGAAACGAGAGAAAGCAAAATGCTATGTTGTAATAATTCATGACTGAAATATTTTGACCTTATCAGAATGCTTTTTTTATTCTATGACAAATTGTTGTCAAAACTGATTTGCGACCAGAAAAAACTTTTGATTTCAGCAAAACAGCAATTTCTTATGAAAACACTTTTCTGTGGAAAATTTTCCACCATCTCTAATAAATGACTGAGGGTTTTGCAAGTCAAGCACTATGACCTGGAAAAATTGGCAAGCAATTGTCTGGAAAATTATCTCAGTATTCATAGGTTGAGGTTCAAGAATTTCCTTGAGAGGGTTAAGTGTCTGGAAAAGGACTGCTATCTTAGCATGAAAGATCACTGCTCGTCATAGCTTTATTAGTGAGGTAAAAGCATAGATAATCCAATTACTTGGTCCCAATTCAGGAACCTATTCCTATTCAGGAAAACATTTCAGCATATGCTAACTTTAAATGTGTGCTTAATTCTCAGTGAAATAAAATCCTGAATGGTGATTGATGTAGACTTCTTGCTTTAGGGCTACTAACATGTTTTGAATCCTTCCACTCCCTGGGTGTAATCATTCCAGGTGGCAGACTTCTAGCCTTCATCTCCCTGGCATGAAATGTTGTGACTCTCTCTCACTGGGATACTAAGCTACGGTACTCTGTGTACCACTTGTCATTGCTCAGCAGGCTTGATAGGATTCAGATGCTCTGCAAGACCTCCCTTCAGAACCTGTGTCCAATTAAAAAAAAAAATGTAAAAATGTAAAATGTAAAAATACAGCCACACACAACAAAGGATTGTTTGTTCTAAACAAAGTTCATAGTTTAAAGAGAGAAGGAATATTAACATAATGAAGTCTCTCTACCATCTTCTCTCTCTCCCTTGCTTTTCTAAGTTCCTTTCCTAGGACACTCCTAGTAGCTTCACTGTTCTTGGAAATATCACAAGTGTACAAAATGGACATAAATACCCCAAAACACTGAGTATTCTAGTAGCAAATAAGCAAAATTCTAGTTAGTCAGATTATTCATTGTGAATAATATTAGTTGCATATTTTAATTGATATTTGTATTCCATTATATATTTAATATTATAAATTATGTGATTGAAACAAGTAAATATCTTAAAATCAAAACATTGCATTCTGAAACCATAGGAACATTTCAACCTGATCAAAGAATTTGGATTTTTTTCTTAAAATGCTGAAATTAAAACTCCCATGGAACACTTACCTCAGTTAATTGGCATTAACCAAAGGAAAAACACTTAGGCTTTGTATACAGTGTTTTGTTCAAGAAGCCTTTTGTGGAAGAGCTCTTGCGCAAAAGTGATGTGCTTTTATGCAAGAGAGCGTCCACACTGCACGGACACTTTTGTGCAAGAAAGCTCTGATGGCCATTCACAGAATGGCCATCAGAGCACCTGTGCTTTTTTCCGATAGGGGTTTCTTGCGCAAAAACCCCTCAGGAGCATCCATACCTACCTTTTTGCACAAGAGCTGTAGTGCAAAAAGGAGATATTCCTTATGGGGAGAAGAATAACTCTACCAGCAAAAGCCCTCTGTTCTGTCCATTTTCTTGTGTAGACATAGCCTTAGTGAGACTTTTTTAGCTCTAACACAGATTTCTGTGAAGCATAATACTTAGTGAGCTATTATCAACTTATAATAGACTTTTTTAAATTAATTTATTTAGAAAGTGAAGGACTAACAGATTACAAAAATTGTAAATATGTTTATTTCTAATGGGGTCCTACAACTTCTTGATCCAGTGCTAGTCACTATCTTTATCAATGATCAAGAAGAAAATATTAAATTTCTGGTGAACTGTGTACAAGACACCAAAATTAGTAAAGTTTTATATGAACTGCCTTGGATGGCTTGATAAAGCAGTCTCATATGAATGAGTTTGTAAAAATGACCAGTGTATGTTAGTATGCCTTGGATCGAAGACTCTGGTCAGATTTATAAGGTGAGACACTGTAGCTTGGAAACCAAGGATTTTAAAGGGTTCATGATAGAAAATCAATTGAATAGAAGCAGTGATAATGCATCTTAAAGGGTGCAGTCAATGGCAAAATTCCTACTGAACTTTTTAAAAATCATGAAAAGCAAAAAGACCCTAAGAGAACTAGTCTCGACAAAGTCAATATTGCATAATTATTTCCAAAGAAGAAACAGTGTAGAACTTGTATGTAAGAGAACAACTTACAAATTAAGTCTTATGTCAATTTAAATATTCAGATTTGTAAATTCAAAATCATAAAATAAGTATTACCCATACAAAACCTACCTTTCTAGGGATTTCTTTGCATGGAATTGATAAATAAATGGAAATGTAACAATAGTTAGGAAATACTCTTCTACCAAGGCTCACTTGACAATCTTATGTTTGATCTATCAAATTTAGTAATGGATTCAATACTTCAGAATTCCAAGAACTACCAATGAAGAGTGTAAGATTAATATGTTGTCTCTGGTGATTTTAGGCGGTATGGATACAAGGCCAATTCCTGTTAATCTAATTAATGCAAAATTTTGGACTGCAGATAGTACATCCAAAGTGGAAAAAGTAAATGTTTAGGTTGTTAGAATAGTTAGCTATTAGAACAATTTAGCAAGGAAGTAGTAGATTCTCTACATCTGGCAACTTTATTTCAGGATTGGATTTTTTTCCCTGTGAGAGATGTTCTCGGTTTTATTTTGGGGGAGTTCTATATATTCTGTTTATATAGGAGATGAAACTAGATGATCACAATAGCTGCATCTGGCTTCAAAGTTTAGAAATCTATGGATTTCAGCTGGGATGTTTTGAGAGACTAGTTTGAACAGGATTTGATTAGTAGTGGACTAGCAATACAACCAGCAGTGATGCTAGCTTACACATATGATTTCTGGCTTGTGAGAAATGCTGGCATTTCAAAGTTTGGTTTCCTTCCAAGTTGATTCCGTTCCAGTGTCTTCAAAACTCTTTCATAAACCAGTAACTATAGAAAAATTAATTTTGGAAACACTGATTGCATTTCCAAAACAATATTTGCTCCTGGGGACTGAGAGCTGCTGACGGACATGTTGCTAATGCAGTGGAAAAGCTGGCAGTACCAATTTCACTCTGCAGCTGTTGGGCTACCAGTGTTTGCAGCTTTGGGGAGAACCTTGCCATGAAGATTGCCCCAGAACTGCAAACTATAGAATTCATCTCAAAGGTTATGTCTACACTGTGTGGTTGTGTGGGTTGTGTGGTATGTTGGGGTTTTTTTCCAGCAGAAGATATGCAAATGGAGTGTTCATTTGCATATCTCGCTCATTTGCATATCCTCTTCTGAGCCTTTTTGCAGAAGAGGTTTTTGCAATAAAAAGCCCTGTGTAGATGGGGCCATTTGTCAAGAAAAAACCCTTTTGCGCAAGAGCCCCCATTCCTCAAAAAATGAGTTTTACAGGCTCCCTGTAGCAGGAAACCTGGAATCAAGGAGAGACCTAGGGATTTGCAATCTCTCTACTGCAGAGCCAAGACCTGAATTTCAATTAGTCCAATTAGCTTCCTAGCTCCACAGGAAGGAGTCTGGGAAGCCTTGCATAGTAAAGCTATGAACCTTAAAGCCTGGAGTCTCCAACTCTAGTTGCCAGAGTTCCCTCAACCCTTACCTGGAGTTCAGTGAAAGTTCACCAAACCTGAGGAACTTTTTGTGAGGAACTTCAGGTTAATTGTTGGAACATGATTCAGTCCTAACCAATCAGTCTTACAGTTTTGTGCAGGCTGCCTGAAGAGCAGGCATGATTTGAGGAAAAATTGTGTCCCTCTGTAATGAATGATCCCAAGTATTCCAAATTACACCTGCTCTGGTTTGAGTATTGATTAACTGTTAAAAAAAATAATGAAACAAGGGAGTTGACAGTATTAATTGAACTCTTAGCTAGGATCACTGAGGACCAGAGCTGAGTGAACGGATATTCTTGAAGTATGTGTAATGGCCAGTTCAAGCCTATTATGGAGATGCCAGCCTGTGAAATGGTGCCTGATGAGCTGACTGGCTGGGAGTTGAAATTAAATCATGCGTCTAAATTACTGTAAGCTGTTTTCTCTGTTTTCCCTTTTATACAGTAATACAATGTTCTTTTTCACTTAAGGCCTAATAATGCGACCTTTACTCATGCACACTTAGTCCTATTGACTACAGATTCATGTCATTGTTTGTTTGTTCTAATATTGTTTTAATGTTTGAACAGTAAATGTAGTAAATGAGTTCCATTAATCTCATTTTAAAACTGATCTTTTCTATGCATTCTCTGCCTCCACTTAACTCCTTTTTTTATTGGTTTTGTGAGTGAATGTTTTAATTTATTCACAACACAATGTACTAGAGTCTACCCTCATCTATGCTGGTTTAAATCCAGAGTAGTTTTAGTAACTAGAAAATGATTCCTGATTTACCCATGTGAGAGCAAAGTCCAGCCTAATGCCCCTCTACTAGTATTGTCTGTAATATATACTGTGCATTGTCTTCGTAGAAAGGATTTTGAAATACAGGTCTAAAGAAAAGTGGTGTGTAAATAAAGCCGAATTGTGGTGGTTATTTGGAGTTCAAAATCCTGTTTGGTGTCTTAAGTGTTGTACCTAACTTCTGACACACAAAGTCTGAGTTCAGTTTCCAATGGAATTTGGTTTCTGTTACCACTGTGGGTTTGTGCTAGATGGAAAGATTACTCTCTGGGCTTTGGTAAAGGGTGAAAGTGCAGGAGCAGTCCTCAAAATAAATGGTTGTAGTCACTTTTCTTAGCTGTTCCCCACTTGTTTTAGGGAAAAAGTAACGTATTGTAGCCTGGGAAAGAAGGAGTAAGAATCCCTATCTTGTCACATGAGCTCTATAGGCTCTTATGTGGGAGAGGGATGGAGGCAGGGGCTGAAGACAAAGCCAAGTTTCAATTACTCCCTCCCTCTCCCCCGCACCTCCAAATTCTTTCCATCTACTTTGTTCATGGGTGGAGTCAGCCTTTCATGGAGCTTGCTGCCCTATACAAATTGGGTAAGTCCTGTACAAAGGGGAAGGACATAGGGAGATCTTACAGCATTAATTCCTCTGCATGGCCACAGAGGGCTGTATCTCAGTCTAGCCTTAAGTAAAGAGCAGATGTTAAAACTATGGTTGGTTTAATATAGAAGGATTTACTTCTTGTTCCTTAGTCAGCTTTTGATTTGATTGTCTTAGATCAGATTTGACTTGTAACTTTGATCCTGCATCTGGGTATTTTTTGGATAAAATTTACACAACCATCATATTGCTGGACAAATACCAAAGAAGCATACCTATGTCTAGAATCTGTGTGCTCGTGCTTAATATTGTAATGTGACTAAATCACATGTTGTCTGATATTATTGTTTTCCATTCTTTTTTTAAAGTGATTGTTTCATAGAACTGAGCAAATATTCATAGTGAATAATTCATTCATCTTGCCTCTCTGTTTACTAAATTTCCTTTTCAATGGTTCTTAAATTAATTCATTATTCAAATTTACATGTGAATTTCTTCAGTGAATAAGTCTTAAACTGCAGATAATTTTTAGTTTATGAATATTCACAATATTGTTGCTTATGTTCCTTGATTGAATGACTAATAGAAATAGTAGCATGTGAATTGCAAATTGTTACTATTGCAGTCTAACAGAGCTGATCAAATAGATCACGGTCTAATAGATGGCCAAATAACCTAACTAGTTTGAAAATGGAGTTTGATAATTTTCTGGATGGGATTATATGATGTGATACTGCGAGTAACAGAGGCTTGATGACCAAGATTACAAAAGGGCATGGAATTGGAAGCAAATACTCAATCAAACTTTCATAGTTTTGTGATTTTTAGAAATAAGGCTGTTTTTGTGTGCCCTAACTCTCACTTCCATATCATAGGGTGTGTCTAGACTACATGCCTCCGTCGATGGAGGCATGTAGATTAGACAGATAGGCAAAGGGAAATGAAGCCGCGATTTAAATAATCGCGGCTTCATTTAAATTTACATGGCTGCCGTGCTGAGCCGACAAACCGCCGACCTGAAAGCCTTTTATTGACATCCCCCTTAAGGCTTTGTAGGATGAGTTTTACAGCGGATGTCAATAAAAGGCTTTCATTTCGACAGGGGAGTGTCCAGACTAGCGCCCGGAGCTGACAAACAGCTGATCAGCTGTTTGTCGGCTCAGCGCGGCAGCCATGTAAATTTAAATGAAGCTGCGATTATTTAAATCGCGGCTTCATTTCCCTTTTTCGAATACACAAATCTACATACCTCCGTCGACGGAGGCATGTAATTTAGACGTACCCATAGTGATAGAAATGTAGTCGTGTTAGTCTGGTGTAGCTGAAGCAAAATACAGGACTCTGTAGCACTTTAAAGACTAACAAGATGGTTTATTAGATGAGCTTTCGATTTGATCTGAGGAAGTGGGTCTGGCCCACGAAAGCTCATCATCTAATAAACCATCTTGTTAGTCTTTAAAGTGCTACATAGTCCTGTATTTTATTCCATATCATAGTATGTTTGGATACTGTTAGTGTAACCGTAACTTGTTAGTGAATTCTTTTGAAATCATCCTTGAATAAATTAACCTTCTCTATGAAGGTAGTTTGCGCAAAACTACTCATCTGTTCTGTCAATGCTGGTTTCATTGTAATGTAGTTTTTTCTCTGGGAAAGTAGAAAATGGTAGTCAAAAGCATGAATATAGCATACAGAGCACCATAAAGAAGGATCAGAGGACCAAAATGGGTGATAAACAGAACAAGTGTCTACACTGAATTGTGATTAGGCTTCAAAAATATAAGTTGCTGAACTGGGCATATTGTTCAGATATGTTCTATGGAAAGCAAGCAAGCATCCCTCAGTACAGTTTATAGCTTGATGATAATAGTCTTGTGACAAATCTCGAGCTCCTATTTATCCTCTCAGCAGAGCAGAAGAGGGGACATCTGATAAAAGTCAAAGGCAACAAGTTAAAAATAATAGTTATGCATTGTGCAAAAATATACATTTTTAGCATGTGGAACCTACTGCCAAAATGTCATTGAGGTCAAGAGCTGAGTAGAGCTCAAATAACTATTAGGCACTTACATTTTATTCTATTAAATGTAAATTTATAAGGGATATGCACTCTTTTATACAACTAGATGACTTATTTCCTGAAGCATATGATGAACAGGTAGCTATAAGGATGTGAAATTGCAGTTATCTGGCTAATCATGTAGTCAATACAAATCGGATCAACTACACGATTAGTTGATAAGTGCTGCTCTGAAAAGTTACAATGGGGGTAGCTCCAGGAGCTGGCTTAAGCCAGCAGTCCTGGCTCCTCCTGGCTCTGGGAGCCACCCATGCTGTGGCTGGCTCCCCCAGCCACATTTTAAGATGGCTCCCCCAGCACTTGCTCTTGTCCTCTGCCCTCCCTTTGCTGCCTCTCATGGGTGGGGGGGAAGCGAGTAATCAATTCTCCAATTAACTATGCGCTAATATCCCTAGGTAGCTAACAATATGGGCATGGGATTCAGTTAAGTAACAAGAAATGTTTCCCATGGGTGGGTTATTCCTTAACTGAATGTAGCAGAATGACAGGTCCTGTAGGAACACCTGGAATAGTTGAGGCTTCTTTGAACTTACAGGGGATAGTAAGGCTTATGAAAGATAAGCATGTATAAAGACTGCTAATTTTAAGATCTATTGTCTCTGAAATGCTTTGGCCCTAAATTAACAATATTTTGCCATAAGAAATCTGCATGGAAAGTGCATGCCACTGGAGCTGCTAAGGAGCAAAACTGGACCCAAATCAGGCTTGCTGAGGTAAATGCTGCATCAGAGAACTGCCACTTAAAGACCTGTCTGAGAGGGAACAGAGGTACAACTAGCTTGATAATTGTGACAATTGCCCCATGCTTTGCTCTCCTCCTGCTTTAATTTTTTTGCCTCCTGTCCCCTCACAAACTTAGCTCACTCCAACTTCCTTTTCCTCTGCCTCTGTTTTCATGCTGCAGAGTATGTTTGGAAATACTTCGACCAGGCTGACTTCCTCTACAGGTTGAACCCTTCTAGTCCACCACTCTCTGGTCTGGCAACATCTGTGGCCCAGAATGGTTTTAGTTAACCAGATGTCTACTTATCATGGGTGTGCCAAGTTTCCCATGGTCTTAGAAAGTTTCTCAGCCCCCCAGTCCTGTGCTGTTATTTAGCTCTTACCAAACCCTAAAATATCTTCTTGGAGCCCGTAAGCAATGGAAGTGTTGGTAATGCTGCTAGATAACATTAATCTCTGATGATTCAGAAAATTCTCTGGTTTGGCACTGATAAGGTCTCAAGGGTGTTGGACTAGAGCGGTTCAACCTGTACAATAAATTTATTCTCTCTTCCTAGGTTCTGCTATCTTTGTAACTAAGCAGTTCTTCTTCTCCAACTTAATTTAATTCAATGCCTGCAAATATAAGTACTATCTTTGATTCATCCCTTTAAATCCTCCCCACCATCATCTGCCTTCACTATTCTCTCCACACAGGATCTCAGATTTCTTTATAAGGGGAAAAAAAAAGTATTACATGACCATTCCTCTCCTAAAACTCCCACCCCTTCCAGCCTCTCAGATACTGAAGTTTGTATGCTGTCCTCCTCTAGCCATACCAGTAAGTATAGCCACCATTTTGAAATCGGTATACTGATCTGGAAGGAAGGATTGCCTTTTGTAGTTAACACAGTCAGGACCATCCATAGGATTTATGGGACTCTATGCAGTATTATTAAACTAGTTCCCTAGTCCCAATGACAGAGACTGGAGGGGGTGACTTTTTAGAGGTATAATTTTATAATCTTCAGCAATACACTAATGAAATAATCTACAGGACCGTGCTTTAAAAATAACACAATAAATTCAAGGAGAAGTCCTGTGGCACCTTAGAGACTAACAGAATAATTAGGGCTAATAAATTGATTAGTCTCTAAGGTGCCGCCTCATTTTGCAGATACAGACTAGAATTGTTAAAAAGCGTGAAATTTGATAATTGCATAGCTGACAAATTTTGTCGGTTACTTGAGTAACCGATAAGCAGCTCTGCATTTAAAGGAGCTTGAAAGCCAATGGGCAGGCATGCTGACTTGCTCCAGGTCCCAACAGTTACCCCACTGCAGCTCTGCATTTAAAGGAGCTTGAGAGCTGGCGTGGTCCTTTAAATGCAGAGATGCAGCAAGGGTAGCAGCTGGGACCCAGCATGAGCTGGGACTGAGCCAGCATGCCTGAGTGCTGGTTCTCAAAACACTTTAAATGTGTAGCCGATAGCATTAACTGATAAGTGTCTTTATTAGGGATGTAATAATATAGATGGTTAAACAAGGAACCTCTTATTGGTTCATCGTTTAACCATCTACACTGTTACATCCCTAATACAGACGAACATGTCTACCCGTCTGAGATCATAAATTCAGAAACTCCTAGTATATACCAGGGGTTGGTAAGTGCCTATTAAATAGCTTTGTTACCATTTGAATGGCCCTTTCACAGGTTCGTGTTCTGCTGATAGGTCTGGCAAGTGTTTTCACTTTTAATTTAACTAAATCCTCTCCAGAGAAAGCAGAGCCACAGAACAGGGATAGGGAGATTCTACCCATCTGCCATTAAGACATAGAGGTGCTGTATGTGGTTGCATATTTTGTGTATGGGTAAAGATGGTCCTGAACATAGACTAGGAATTATGAAAATCTGGGCTTCAGCTCCACCTCAGATTTCCCATAAGACCTTGGGCAAATCTCTTAGGCTACATCTACACTGCAGGCTTCTTCTGCAAGAAGCCTTTTGCACAAGAGTTTTTGTGCAGAAATTTCTTGCGCAAGAAAGCGTCCACACTTCACATCACTTTTGCGATGCGCTTTGCTTTTGCGCAAGACAGTGTCCACATGGATGCTCTTGTCAAGAAGGCCATTCTGTGAATGGCCATCAGAGCTATCAGAGCACCTGTGCTTTTTCCCGTAGTGGGTTTCTTGCACAAGAAACCCCTCTGAAATGTTCACACTTGCCTTTTTGCCAATAGCTGTAGCGCAACAGGGAATTATGCCTCATAGAAGGAGGTTTACGTACACCAGCAAAAGTCCTCTGTTCTGCTGTTTTACTGCTGATTTACTTTCGCAAATGCACATTTGAGGTGTGGATATGCTGCAGGTTTTTGCACAAAAATGGCCTTTTTTTGCAAAATTGGCTGGTAAGAAATTGACATTAGATTTGACCTAATCTCGTAGTGTAGCTGTGCCCATACAGATTGCCTTTCCTTTCTGCTTTTCTGTGAAAGTGGGTTTTTAGTACTTCATTTTATAAAGCAGATGTCTCTTTCCATTTAAAATGTTGAATAACATTGGGTTACAGTGTAGCATATTGTGTTTAGTACTCTTCACCCCTTCCCTTCCGTTTTCATAAAATATATTCAGTTTAATTCCAGATAAGTTTTTAGCCTTTCATCATGATAGCATACTAAATATCAGTTGCTCTACAATTTCCTATACAGCTCAAGGTGTCATGGGCCTATAGTTGGTTAAGAAGATATGTGGTTACTGACTTCATAGCTAGCTGCTGTAATCCAAAAGAGTTGATTTGCTGAGGGGAAAAAGTGGGGGTGGGAAATAGCCCAGTTCAATTCAGGATGCACAGGATTTTACCTGAGAAGAGGGAGGGAGAAGCATTCAAATTAGAAACCGGGCGCCCTATTTTCTCTCCCCACCCCAAGATACTGGAAATTCCTTTTATCCTGCAAGGGAAGGAAAGAGTAGGATCAGGGCCCCATCTTTTGTTTTACATAGCTCTGTACTTTTTTGTGCTCTGCCACTTTATCCAACACAGGAAGTTAACTAACACTTTATCCAACACAGGAATGCTAACTCCTCTGTCATCTCAAAAGGAGACCAGGGGCATCTGGCAAAGCAAAAAGTGTTTTTAAAAAACTACTTGCAAAGAGGTAACAAAGTTCCAAGAAATTCTCCTCTGTAAATGAGTCAATAATGCTAGCTTTTGCTTGGAAAAAGGCTTTAAAATCATCTTTCTGAGGTCTTGTGTGCCAACCTACAGAGACCCTGGTATTCTGACTAGAAAAAAATCACAAGTTATACATAGATCATCCTACAATGATGCTGGCCAGAATTTCCCTCCCTGTTAATGAAGGGTTCCTGGAATTAGCTAAAGGGCTGTGACACACTCAAGACCATCTTCACCCTCATCCCCATCTCTAAGGGGGCTTGCAGTGCCCAATAAATCTTTGAACAATTCTTTAAATGCCTGCCCACAATCCTGATCCTTTGTCATCTGTAGTGCAAGAAAAATTTAAGTTGACTAACAGCACTCTTGGAATCTTTGTCCTTAGAATTTAGAAATGTCTGGGTGAAAGGCTTATTCATTAGCTCCTGGTGGCAATCTACCTGGCATTGTTTGCCAAGTAGAACATGGGAAATAAGTATTGCTCTTCCTTTTGAAAAGTCCTGCAGGGTTGCAGAGATGACATGAAAGATCAAGTAGGAGACAGAATATCACTGCTCCCATACAGCTGCAAAGTCCATAGTCATATACTGAACTATATGAGACAAGTTTATTGGCTCCAGTTATTTAGCATATTACATGTTATACTAGCCACAAACCTCTCAAGAAAATGGATTATTCAGCCAAAGAGCAGAAAGAACTCCATTGCCTTAATGACGATTTTATGTTATCTTAAACTTCATCTGCCTCCCTAAAGAAAGTCCTATAAATATCAACCCAAACAAAGAGAACCCCTTCCTACTTCCAGTACAGTCTTTGTGAGAGTGATGGACAATCCATTTGAACCTCTCCCACAATACTTCTCACTCTGAAACAAGAGTACATGAGACACTCATGGATAGACTCCTCTATATGATATTCCATAGGAATAAGGTGAAGCTATGCTTTACTTAAAATTTATTTCAAAGGTGTCCTTAGAATTTCATCTGAAAAGGGTCAGCCCAAATGCCTGTCTGCTTCCTGAAGCTTTATTCTGCAATGAAGAAATGGCACACTTGATTGACAGGACCAAACCTTTTAGGCTATTGCCCCATCAATTTAAAACCATAGCCAGGTGTGCTAAATGTTAGTTTATCTCCTTAGAGAATATAAACCTGAGCAACACAATATATCGCATGAAGTTGTCACTGAATATACAGGTTCATTTCACCACAGCTAAAACAACATCCTTCACCGTTTTCAGGAAAGTGCCGGTTTCAGAAATCCTTATGATATCAATGTGACATTGAATTTTTAGACTTAATTGCTGAATAACATACCAATTTCCCTGAAGCACCTTCTTTGCTATGGGCTTTAAATGGTGAGGAAACTGAGAGAGAGTCATGACCATTCCACCTTTTTATTGTCTCTGAGGGGAGAAAAAGCTTCTATGGTCCTGACAAACACTTTAACAGGAATCTAACATGTACAAGGCACATTCACACCTACAGTGTCACCTGCACTGACAATACTGAAGAATCAGAGTTTCTGTGAGGTCAATACCCTTCTCTGTTTTACCATTTGAGAGATTAAAGTTTAATTCCCTAGTCAGGCACCTTTCTCTTTAGGTTTTCAAAGCAATTCCTCAGCCATTTATCAGAGGAAGGAAATATCCTCTGTTGAGAAGGACATAAATGAAATTTAGAATTGGAGACCAAGCTGAGGAGACTGTTATGGGTTTGAGTCTCAAGAATAAAGAGTTTGGTATTACTGTAATGGAGAAATCAGAGTAATGTGTAAAGAACATATGGAATAATCATAAACCCTTTTAGTAAGACTTCCATTTCAAAATCAAATGTTTAGTCCTTACCTGTGACTTTCATTCTTATGTGGTGATTTGGTGTTTTTCATAAAAACATATTATTTGTTTATCTAATCATGAACAGTGCACAGTAACTGGTTTTTACATAGAGTATTGATCTGATCATATTTAAGTGCTCAAGATTAGATTACTTTGTAAATTACAAATTACCGTCACTACTTGCACAGTAGCTGAGAAGTGCAAGATCAGCACTTATACACTATTTGCTTTTCATATTTTTGCTTGTCTTTCTTAAAACCCCTTTCATTTCTTAAATGCTTTTCTTAAATCTTAAATGTAAGTCAACATTACAAATTTTATACTCATTCTTCATTAAAATGTACATTTATTATTAGGTTGTGGAAATATAGAATAAGTTAATTATTACATCTTGATTAGTTCCACCAGCCCTTTTTCTTTCACATGCAATACTAAGGTTTTCCAATAGATGCCCTAAGAGATCTCTTGTAAACATGGCCACTTCTTATTGAATATCTTCAGCATTGTGTTTGCTTGCCTATAAACACTGCTTCTCCCTACATATTGAGTGTTTTCTGACTTCAAAGCTATATTGAATAATTAAACTAGTAGATCCTCGAGCCAACTCCAAAAAGACTGGCTGTTAAGAAATTAAATATTTAGCAGTTTTTAAAGATTGGCTTTAAATAGTAATTTTAAATGTCATATAGATTGTCTTTTTGTATTACTGTGTAACTGTTGCTTTATTTCATTATAATTCAACATTACTATAAACACCAATAAGAACTTATTTGATTAAAATGGGAAAAGTTACCAGTCTAACATCATTTCCAAGTTATCTTGACTGAATTTATTTTGAAGTTGATGTATTGATAGCTTTATGATAAATTTCTTATAGTGGATGTGCTCTCTATCATAAATGTAGGTTTTAAGTGCATTTCCACCTTGCTTTTTTAGGACTTGAGTCCCATGTTAGGAAGTTGTCTTGTCTTGTGTAACCATCATTCTTTGTTTAATTGGCTCCCACATGCTTTGTACACACTTTCTTGAGGCGCTCATCTGAATAACTATCTTCTATACCATTGTCAATGTCTACCGTCCTGGGGCTCAATGTCCCACTTTTAAGCCAGATCATAAAATATAAAGTCTCATTGCATTGTGCTTACTTTGCAAATATAACCACAGTCTATAATATCATTCAACATCATTTTATAGATTCAAATTTATTAAAATAGACAGCCAGAGAATGTGTCCACTGAATGATGTGGGGAAGAAAGTCCGGCTTCCAAGCTTGATGCTATATGAGATTAGTTGTACTTGGAACACAATTCATTCTGTCTCCTGTTCGATACAGAGGAGGTTAGCTAACCTCTTCTGCAACCCTTTTATTTCTGTCTAATCAATGTGCTCCAGTAGCATCCGCTGCATTACAGAGGCCACCACCCTCTAATGAGTCTTTCCTTCCTTTACTGGAATGAAAGTAGGCATATGGAGGTAAAGAGAAAATAAACCTTGAGAGAGAGCTCATTTTGGCCTTGTGTTTAGGGGCATAATCAATCAAGTAGTAAACTCTTTTTATTTCAGTGGTACCCTTTGTGAAGTCAGATATTACTCAATGGGCCAGTTTCTCATCATTATCTCTACTCTTCTTGGATGCAGTGATGGAAGGGAGAGGAGACAATTGGGAACCAGCTGTAACTCTGTAATCTGACATAGGTGCAAGAGCCACTCTAAATTACACTATTAGTATTAAGCAAGTGCCTTTACAAGTTTATACCAATGAAGAATTAAGCATAGCAAAACTTTGCTCCACCATGCCTTTGAGATGGTGCCTTCCTATGCAAGGGGAAAGGCAAGGCAGCTGGCTCAGCTGGCAGTCTGGTCACCTCCAGCACCATTATACCAGTAAAATTCTCCTGTGCTGGCAATTTGTGTCTTGTCCCAATTACTTTGTGCCACTTCAGCAGCACAAAGTGACTAGAGCAGAATGGAGGGTGAGTTTGGATATAATTTAGCCCTTTAAGGTATCTCTTTAACATTAGTTCCTGAGACAATTAATATGAGAAATCAATATGTAAAAGTGACTAGAAATTAGGGCATATGAAGTATGTGTTTAAAATCATTGTATTGACTTGATTTAAAGAATGTTTGGATTCGTCTTGTAAGTATCATTCAGGTTTTTTTCTTGTATGTTACAAAGTAGCAAATAAGAGGGGGTAAACTTTATTGATCTTGAGAAAAATACAAATTTAACGTTCTCTGAATCTAAGGTGACTTGATAAAACTATTAAATACTTATTAAAATAAAGGTATACTGCAGATTAAAAGTTTATTTCAATTGAGCATTTTGTAACTAGACTATAAAAAGTACAGAGAAAATTGGCACTCTTAAATGGTACTACATTTAAGGCTTGAAGCAAACAGAAAATTCAAGGAGATTGTCCATTGACTTCTATGAACTTTCAATAAGAAACTCACTTGTACCTAAGAAACATTGGATGATCATTTGACCCATTATTGTGTCCTAGCTACTCCTGTTGTAGTATTACCTTGACCCATTTAAGTCATTGAGATGACTTGTGGAGTTAAGTGCAACTCTATATGAGTAATGATGACAAAATCTGTCCCTCCGAAACTCTCTTGTGGCTGCATGCTGATATACTATAGCAAAATGGAGGCAAAATACAAGCCCCAACTATAGAGAATTGACTAAAGAGGACATAAGTACTAAAAAAAGGAAAAGATAACCAAAGCAAAAACAAAACTACCTTTAGTGTTCTTGAACTTTCATGTTCTAATTCTGCATTCCTGTTGCATTTAAAATTTCTAATGCAAAGAATTCAGAAGAGGCCCTTAACATTTGTGGATAACAAAACAGACACAAATCTGTCAGACTAAAATGGACCAGTTGTTCAACATATCGTAAGTGTGATATAAGTTGGTGCGTAATAAATGAAAGCAATATGTTGGACAAATAGTCTCTGATGTTTGAACAACTTTAATCAAGAATTATCTTGCATTGTTTTCCTTTTTTTATGTACTGAATCTTTGATGTCCATCCTACAGGTGGTGTACTAGTATGCTGAAGCCTTAAAAAAACCTCACAAAACATTAAAAACACAACAACAAAGAACAACGCTATCTTTCAAGTAGACTTAAATTAGTAAGGCAACTTTGCAGTGAATTTCAATGCATCACAGAATCTTCCAAGAAAATCAAAAGAAATGGAAATTGTAAATGCTTTGATCAAAACAGTTAAGATTACCAAATGGAAACAAAAGGTAAATCCATGCATTTAGGACTGTTAAACAGAACAATAAAGAACATGGTTGTGATGTATTTACACTGCACCTAGCAAGACTAAATTAAACATCCCTGTAAAGGAGAAACATGAAACTGAGCATCAGCAATTCCTTCTACTTAATAAATAATTGCTAAATAGTACAGAACACATTCTCCATAATGTGTTATGTGTTAGAGCAAGGTACAAGTCATCAAGTGTATGTTTTTACTGTAACATAGTTGAAACTCAGTGGACTTTCCAGCAGTGAGTAGGGATAGTGAAATCTATTGCTTGCTTAAAATAATTAAGAAAGTCTTAGTTAATTTACCCACAAAGCAAAATGTTTATATGGCCTACTTTTCTGGCATGAAAAAATAGGAAACCTCATCTGTCCATTGGAAGATGCAAAGCTCAGGTTTTCAAAATAAGCATATATTTAATTAGCAACAAATATTGCCATGATAACTGATGCAAGAAGGGGGAAAACAATATATGTACTGCAACCATTAAAAATATAATTAAATGGGAGTTTGCAAAATGAGATGTCACAGCAGGTGCCTCAAAAAGAAAGAAACAAGAACATGAAGAGAAAGTCAATTCGTTAAAAATATAGGGCAGCATTGGGATAGCTGAGGTGTTAGGAGTGAAAGCTTACTGGACATTTCAATGCTTCTCTACCATGTGCTCCAGAAAGAGAAGATTCAACAATGCAATAGTGCTCAACAATCTCCCATTCTCTATCTATTCTGTAAGTCACAAGAGGGCTGCAGTAGTGCCAGCTTTTGTTGGCCCTCTGAGGATGATCTAGAATCCTCTAAGTCAGTTAATCTTGCTTTTATGACACGATTGATGTCCCTACAAGGGGGATGTATCAAGGCTGAAGATATGTCCCTTTGCAGGGCCATGTATATGACTACGTATATGGTTAATGAGACTAGTCTTATGAGTAATGTTCCTGTTTACAGTAACTTTACCTGACTGCGTATGCATATAAAAGCCCCGCCACCAAAATAAACACAATCATAATGTGAAATTGTATTTTTTCCCACTTTTGAATGGTTGAATTCTTAAAGCTAAATGCTGTGTTTACCTAGTTCTGTGCCAAATCAGATATACTGAAAAATAAATTAATCACTTAGAATATCCAAATATTTACCTTATTGTTTGCTGCTACGTATGTTGATTCTACATATAGCAGCAAGGCTAATTCACTCATCTGGCATGCTACCATAGATCACTGCAGCTGACCTGAGTCTGTCTCAACCTAGTCATGGATGATGTAAAGAGAGTTTAATACTTTAATCTGGAACATGCATTAGCCCCCAAAGCCAGAAGTATGTACAGGCAGTCCCCGACTTACGCGGATCTGACTTATGTCGGATCCGCACTTACAAACGGGGCTTTCTCGCCCCGGAGGTCGAGGTAGAGGATTGCTACCTGCGAGCTCTGGGGCGAGAGAGCCCCGTTCGTAAGCTGCTCTAGTGCCCGTCTCCAGCAGACCAGGGGCACCGGGCGGGTTCCCGCGCTTCTGAGGCTTTGCTAGAGCAAAGCCTCAGAAGCGCGGGAACCCGCCCGCTGCTGCTGCTCCAGTCCGGGTGTCTGTGGTCTGCTGGGGACCGTCCCCAGCAGACCACAGGCACCCGGACTGAAGCGGCAGCAGCGGGCGGGTTCCCACGCCTCTGAGACTTTGCCAGAGCAAAGCCTCAGTGGCGCGGTACCCCGCTGCCGCTGCGGCTCTGCTCCCCGTGTCCCTGGTCTGCTGGGGGGGGGGAGGCGCGGCTAGTGTGCCCCTCCCCCAGCACACCAGGCTTTTGTTTTGGACCCTGGAGCAGAGCAGCTGGGGTGCTGCTGGGTTGGTCCAGTAGCGCCGAGGAGCGGTGCTACTGGAGCAACCCAGCAGCACCCCAGCTGCTCTGCCCCAGGCGTCCCCAAGTCAGCCGCTGCTGAAACTGACCAGTGCTGACTACAGGAAGCCCGAGGCAGAGTTGCTCTGCCCCAGGCTTCCTGGAATCAGCGCTGATCAGTTTCAGCAGCAGCTGACTTGGGGAAGCTTGGGGTTCTTAAGTTGAATCTGTATGTAAGTCAGAACTGGCGGTCAGTTTCAGCAGCGGCTGAATCTGGACACCAGTTCCGACTTACATACAGATTCAACTTAAGAACAAACCTACAGTCCCTATCTTGTACGTAACGCGGGGACTGCCTGTAATCTATAGTTTTAACACCAGTAACCCTTTCAAGAAAAAAAGATTAATATCTACTATCATTAATTTAAAGCATATCAAACTGTTAAACTTCTCTCTAATAAAATGTATTTTTGTGACTATCTCAATTTTTTTTAACTTTAGCATAAGTCCTTGATCTCTCTGACAATATTAACGTTTTAGATAATCTATTGCTGTAAAGTACTTTGTTTCTGCCCCTTTTTTAAAAGGACCAACTTCATTTTACAAGAGCTCAGTATCCTAATGGATTCAGAGAGGGTAGCTGAGTTAGTTTGTAACTGGAAATACTTAAAAAAAACAATGAATTGTTAATATGTTATGCCCATGAAATCTCATACCACCATCTATATGTTTTGTTAGTCTTTAAGGTGCTACTAGATTGTTTAAATTTATCCTAATGGATTTGGTCATGTTTTTCCTTATGTGCATTAACTAAAAAAAACAAATCCTACCTGTGATTACAGCCTCAGATGCTAGCATTCTTACCATAGTGAAAACTCGAGCTCACAATTGGACCACTAAAACATGATTCTCTCTCTCTCTCTCTCTCTCTCTCTCTGTGTGTGTGTGTGTGTGTGTGTGTGTGTGTGTGTGTGTGTGTGTGTGTGTGTGTAGAGTAGGGATTACTGCTACAGGCTGTGCAAGGACTTCCACCATACTTAGTCTTTCTAGGTAGTCTACACTTGAAAACTTGAATTAAGCTATGTGAGGTCAGCTACAGCAATTGTGTAGCTGAAGTAGAAATTGCTTAATTCAGCTTTTGATGCTGGCTACACAGCAGGAAGTGGAAGGAAGAACACTCTTCTTTCCACTTCCCTTACTCCTGGTGAAATGAGGGTTATGGAAGTAGGAGTAAAAAGACCTCCCACTCAATGTTGTTTTGAAATAATGGCTTGCGGTGTAGACATGCTTTGTTATTTCAGATTCAGGTCAATTATTGCGAAACAAGCTGGTGTGTAGACATAATCTCAATTAGCCATCTGACCTGTTCCATCTAATACATATTGCATAGCATACATGCTGCCTTTAGAATGGAAGCAGTTCAAGATGAACCTGTTTGCTAGGTTGTGTTGATTGTACTTGTTCCTTCCTTCCCCACGCTGGAAAATCTCTCACGTACATACACTAATCTCTCTCCCCTCGCCCCTGCAGACGATCAGCGCCTGGTTTGGCTGCCTCGGAGACTCAACGGAGGGGGCTGGATGGTGGGTGCAGTATTGTAACACCTCAGCTAGGCTGCTGAAGCGCTAGTTACTTATTAGGGGTCCAAAGTAAGGGAAGGGGGTCCTGTCTCTCACCCCATTCTACAACCCCAAACAGTTCTCAGCACGTGCACACGACGAGGCAATTGGACGTGCAGAGGGAGCCAGGCTCCCGCAGCTCTGTGAGGCTGCTGATCCCTGAGTCCTGGGCGCACACAAGCGACCATCCGAATGCGAAGAGAAGGAGCAGCCTGCTGAGCGGAGGCTGCTCGTGGGCTGGGCTGGAGCTTTGCAGTGGGAGGGCTACGGCTGGCCAGGCAGGGCGGTCAGCTTCTGGCTGTCCCCGCTATGGCCGGCTGCTCCTGATGCCCGCGCCTGCCCCCTCCTCCTCGGCGTCCGTGCAAATGAGAGAAGAGCCAGGGCTGACGTGCGGCTGGGGAGGGGGAAGGCGGGACACGCCGGGGCTGAGTGGCAGCGCCGGGGAGAGAGGAGGCGGGAGAGCCAGGCGGGTTCAGTGCCTGAAACAAACTGGAGGTGAGCAGAGCTGGGTGCTGTCCACGGCGCTGCTGGTGCTGAACCTGGGAGCGCACGCCGGCCCCTCTCCTCGCCCTCCTCAAAGGCTCCACCGCCTCCACCCCTTCCCGCTCCACCCACACCCACTTAGGAGCAACTTGGCAAAGGAGCTAATCGGCCCTGGAAGAGATCCCCCCGTTGTGCTGCTCCAGGGCGCCCTGCTAGACGAGTTCCTGGAGATTGCTTCAGAGTTTTACCCGAAGTGTTTTCCCAAAGGCTTCCTTTTCGGGATCTCAGTTTGGACGTGGGGGGAAAAATATTTCTGCATGCACCGCTCTTGCAAAAGGACACATCGTGTTCTCCTTGGTGACTTTTGTGACTCTTCGACCAGGTAAGGAGGAAGCTCAGTTGGAATGGAAACGGTCGTCTAATTGTTGGGGAGGGGGACTGGCCGGAAAAAAGAAGGTGCAAAGTTGTGGGCTTCTTAGCCCCCACCTCCACCCAGTCAGTGCAAAGGAGACACTTAGGAAAGATTTCAGCAGCTTTCCGGATCAAAATGGGCTCTGCACGCAAGAGACGAATGCAGAATAAGAAGTTGGGGGCTGCTTGTTGTTGCAAAGTTTCTATAGGCTTGGGGGTTTCAAATATTTTCTCAAATATTTCCAAGTGTGTAAAATCGGGCATTGTGTTTTTTCATGCATTTTAATGGACAGGATTTAGAGAAGATGTCAGTTTTGGGGGCTCATAAATCTCTAACAGATTTCGCCTGGGACCGAGGGGATGTAAGGTCAGCCTGGGAAGTAGTGAGCAAAGTAGGAATTAGAGAGGATTTGCAAAAGACATGCCTGATGTTTGCCTTGGTGTCTGTATGTGTGGCTGAAAAGAGGAGTGGAGCCCTAGGGTGATTCATAAGAACAAACTTGTAAAATTGAAATCTTTCTGAGGGCTCCTCCTCGCTTCTTCCTCAAGGTAGATAGGGGAAACGGTGGGTGTTTGGGAAGTTATGGTTGGTTTGCTCGAATATTGACTGGTGAATTCAGGCCCTCCTCTAGGCTAGAAGTGGATGTAAATGTAAATTTCTGATTCAATAGTAGGGTGTTATATTGTATTACGGGGCTGCTGCTGTTTGGTAATTGAATGGAACTGGGAAGCGTAGGCAGATGAAATGTAGCTGTTTCAGCAGCGTTTAACCTTTGGCATGTTTAGCAGAGTGCTCTGCTCCGTTTAAGGATTTGCTATTGAAGATGCGTTGCTTGCTTCTGTGAATTCTCAGCGTCCGGAGAAGAGTAGGGATTTGTGTGTGTGGAGCTAAATGCTGATTCTAAAATGCATTGACTGGTGCTGCTTGTGGCCAGTGCCAGTGAGATGACTGGGTGAAATAGGGAGACAAATTAAGTCCCCATCCTGCATTTTGTGACCTTATTACTCTGACCACTGCAATTAATTTTCTTCAGAGTCAAAATCTAAAAGTCATGTGCTGCATAACATTATTCCAAATGTACAAATACCTTGAATAGCTATAAACATTAAGTAATCTCCATTTATCTGCTTCATTCCAGAAGCAGAAAAAGTAGCGTACCACATTATTACAGCAGCATTTTTGCTTGTACTATTTATTTAAAGTTGAAGTGTGATAGTGCATATAAGCTACAACATAAGTAAGGCTACTTGGCAGCAATGCAGGCATGCTGAAATGTAATGTTTAAAAAGCTGATAAACTCAGAAAAATAATTTTTAATGCTGATATTCTAATTGAATTTAGTGGTGTTGAACCCCATTACTGACACATAAGAAATTATATTTTCCCTTTCACTATTTATAAAGAGGCACTTCCTCTCTTCCCACAGAAAAGAAAAGGGGGGGAGGAGGAGTTTATATGCAGCATTCAAATAGACTATTAACCTTTATGATCCTAGAAAAAGCCTGTATCTCTTAACTCCTTTAACTCATACATATATTTGTTTATAAATCTGTTCGGGTTTTTCATAAAGTAAAAACACTTTCATCCTTTATTTATTTATTTTTACTGCCTGTCCTTTTTAGAAGTGTGAAATTTCAGGAAGTTTGCTTTTAAAAGAAAAATTGCATTATTATTATGAAAACTGTATTTTGAAACATGTTACATGAACAAGTCTTAATATTTTTAAAATAAAATGAAGTAAACCACCACATTTTGTAATATTGAAATATACATGTAAAAGGCCTAAGCCTTTCACTTGACTTGTCCCTGTTCACACACAGAAAGTCATATTAACATGAGTGTTACTGCTGCAAGATTAAGAACTACTCACATGAGGAATGATGAATTGAATTCACTGGCATCACAAGTGGTGTTAGGGTTAATCATATGATAACTTATGTACTTAGAATTTACAACATGTAAATTCTTATTGTACCTCTTGTAAATCCTCATTATATGTCTGTGTGGTTTACATTATGGTGCTTTTTTTAAGAGCTATGAATCAGAGTTAAAAATAACAGTTATCTTTTACCTAGTAGGAAGAGAATTTCGAAGTAGTAAAATGGTATTGCTATCTTCAGACAGATATTTTTAACATATAATGTAAGCATAATTTAGTGGTGACCATAAATATTTCTTTTGTGCACCTTGTGTAATTAGGCAACAGTCATTTTTCATCTTTCCGAAAGATACACACACACACACACACACATATATACTTGTAACAATGTGATTTGTTAGAGTTTTTGCAACTTTAAATTAAATTACAAAATTATGTCTTGATAGCCAATGAAAACTATACTTACACAGCAAAATCTCTGGTATATTTTATTCCCAAACTAACACAGTTGCACTGTTGCCCATTTTAAGTCCTTACAATAAAGTAATTATTTCAGCAAAACCTCCTATTTACTAAAGGCTGCAGTGTGAGCCTTGCCATCACTGCCCCAATATGTGAATGTATTTGTAAATCATGTGCAAGGATTATATCAGTGTCAATATATAGTCTTACAGTAATTTTTACCATATCTTTGCGAGCCATGCAATTATTTTGCTGAGTTACACAATGGCAACTAAAAGTTATTGATTGGGTTTCAAGTGAATGTTGTCTGTCTTACTCTGAAAGATTTTTTTTCTGTTGTGATCTAATTATAATGAACTGTCATTCTGTACTTTTTTTTGTAATTGTCTAGCCTTCAGTATGTCTTTAAAACACAAATATTTCGCCTAAGACCCATAAACAATACATTAATCACAAATTTCCATCTGCAGCAACCACTATTCTTAATTTCTATACAAAGTAAAAGATGTACATTTTCTATTAACTTCTCTAGCTTCTTCTGACGACAGTGCTATGCTTTAGATCCTGTCACCTTTTTCCATGATAATGCCCATCCTTAAAATTCATTCCTGAAATAAAGGGGAAGAACTTCATTGTATTCAGTTACACTAGTTCTGAGTATGGCCTAAATTTAAAGATTCAAAACTTCCATGCAAAAATTGTCCATGAGCAAAAAGAAAAAAAAATCAATTTTCAGTTTGCAATATTACATCATTATTGCCGGATGTTGCAGTGATCTCAGAATAGAACATGCTAAATCTCTCAAGGGTGATTTATGGGTCTTTTTATTTTTTTTTAGATTAAACTAGGCAATCAATATATTATTTACTATAACTTGTCCAATGACATTATGTAATTCTAAAGCAAAATAGATGGCTTACTATATTCACTTGCTCATCTAGTCTGCAGCCATTTCAAAGCATTGGTGTATCTGATAACAAATCAAAAGTTTGGGAATTGTTGTCATGATATTGATCCAACAGGATTTTTTTCTTCCTGAAAGAAAGAAAAGACCATCAGATCTCTTGTGTGCTTTACTGAAAGTTTCAACTTTCATTAAACACATTATACTGGATAATAAAAAGACCAGGTTTCAGAAGTGTAAGGCATCCAGAGCACTGGAGAGTTGTGGGTGTCCAATTTTCTAAAAACAGTGATGATTAAACACATTCAATTCCTTTATAGTCTCTAACATTATTAAGGTCAAAGTTACTATTACTGCCTAGTCTTCAGGGAAATCAGCCCTATCCACCAAAATTCCCTGATTTTGTTCTCTGCCCACAGGAAGACTTAACCAACTCTCAATGGTTCTTTGGATCTCTTCTCCATAATCTAGGACAGAAATGTGCAAATTCTGGCCCACGGGCTGGATCTTGTCCACCAGGCAAGGTTCCCCCTAAACTGTGTGGCATCACAGCTCCATAGCTGCTTAATCAGCCCCACCAAGTCGGGGCTCAGGGCTCCCTGCACAAAGTTGCTTGACTGGTCATGGCTGTTTAAGTAGCTGCAGAGCTGTGCTGCTGCACAGCTTAGAGGGAAGCCTACCACCAGAGATAGCCGCTGCTATAATTACCTGTGCCTCCACAGGCATGGGAGATGTCAGTTTCCATTCACTGTGGATTGCTGTTCCCAGCCAAACAGAGCTGTGGGAAGCAGTGTCTCGCTCCGCGTCACTTCCCGCTGCTACCATTGTCTAGGAATGGCTATCTGTGGCCAATGGGAGCTGCAATTGTTGATGCCTATGTAGGCTCAGGTACATATAGAGACAGCAGCCTGCTAGAGGGTAACCGCCATTTCATTACCCACCCCGATTCAGGCTGACTGTATTTCTCAAAGGGAAAATGGGACATCATAACTGGCTAGTCTGAGCCACAGCAGCTTCTCACTTACATTCAGTGTACCCCCATGCAGAGCTGGAGATGTCGCTTGGCATGCTGGACTGAGTCTGGCATTGCTTCTCACCTGAGCCTTAGCTGCCCCTTACCTGAGCCCTGCTTCCCTCACCCTTGCATAGGGTTGGCATCCTGTTACCCCCAGTCCTCTACTCCCCATTTTTGGGGGTTAATTCCTATTTTTTGCAAAAAAAAAAAAAAAAAGTCAGCATAGCAGAAACAGGGTTTTTAAAAATCCTGACTGTCCCAGCCAAAATAGGAGATATTATCACAATACCATAATTAGACTTTTCCCTATGGCTACACTGTGGTGTTCACTTTCCAAATTCTATGCCCAAGCTTTGTGTTACTGACACACTATCCAATTTCTCCTGCACTTCTTGCTGACAGATACTGTAGCTATGAGTTTGCACTAAAAGTATAAGTGGCAAAAATGCACTGAATGAAGTAACAGGCATGTTATCATTAATTCTGATCGGCCTTTGCCTGAACAACAAAGGGTGAGAAATCTGGATAAGAACAATGCTTCACTGTTCACGTGGCAGAGAATACCTCCATCCCATTGGCAACATCTTCCATCCACTGTTATCTGTATTATGGGGGATGTAAGGTGAGTAGTTGGTGTTGTTCAAATTAATCAGTACTACTGGATCCAGAAAACTATGATTCTCAGGTGATTTGAGCGTATGTTGAATTATACATTTATTATTCTGTGTCATATAAAGATAATTTTCACTGAGAGATTTCCCTTTGCTATTCCAGAAATAAACCATGAAGTAGGCATAACTGCTTGATTTAATTAATTACCCTTTTGACATATGTGAAGTGAAGTTAGTGGCACTTTATTTGGATTGTACAGGGTATTAACAGATTATCCAAGCCACGAGGTGCTAAAAGAATATGAAGAGTTAAATCTGAGGACCAGTTCTCTGTCACTTATTACTTGAAGTAGGTTGAAGTTCACAGTTTATTTGCATTGGAATTAATTGAGATTGGTGTCCAACAGAGCTTTATAGAACAGGCTTCAGAAAAACTTAAAGTACTCAATGAATAATGTTAGAGGGAAGACATAAAATATATTTTCAATATATTTTTATTTCATAACTTTTTGTGCTTAAATAGATTTTATTAAAGCAAGTTTTGTAATAACTTTCAAATATTTATACCACTAAGTATGCAATTTTGTATTACACTGTAATAAGGACAAATCTTCAAACCTGTTTGTCTAAAGTTAAGCTTTTCTAAAGGCATATTTAGCTATATAAAATAGTTTTATATTCAGTAGTGCTGAATATTTGTGTTCTCAATTATATAATATGTATGGTTTATCTTGTAGCAAAATGCAGGATATTCTATTACTATAAAAGTTTAATAAAAAGATAGAAACTAATTTATTATCTATCATGCAATTCTTTTGAAAATACATAGAATTCTGAAGTAATTCAACACATTAATTACCTGGACAAATCTTCTAGGTCTGATTGTGCTCGCAGTTACACCAAAACAAATCTAGTATGAAGGAATGGAAAATTAAATAGAAGAGAAAATTGGTGCTCTTAATTTGTAGCAGGAAATAAATAATTTGCCTTTCACGCTTCTTGAGTAGCTTCAAGGTATAATATTTTGTGTTCTGTTACACTATACATTTGATTTAGTACAATGTTGTATAGCCAGGTTACAGTGTCACTTTCAGGACTTAAATTAACAGTTACTGCTCAGGAAAAAAGATTTGGCATCATTGAACAGCTCAGTGGAATCCTCTTCTCAGCATGAAACAGCAGCCAAAAAAGTTCTGTAAGCAAAATATTAAGTAGTACAAAGAATGCGAGAGAAAATAGATAATATGGTAAATATTGTGTTCAGTGATGCTCTCATCTCAGGAAGCCTCTAAAAGAGCAGAGATATGTGGGGTTCAGAAATGGGCCACAACATTATTGGATGTGGATGTAAACTACTATAATAGGAAAAAAAGATGAAAAAGAGGACATGATAAAGGACTATAAAATAATGAATGACAGAGAGATGATAATTCAGGTAACTTTCAATTTGCCCTTTGTCATACCATGGGAACAAAGGGACATTCAGTTAAATTGTGTGGAAACTAATTTAAAAGTTATTAAATGATATTTTTACATGGTACATAGTTGATCTTTGAAGTTTGTCACAAGTTATCAGTGAAGCCAAGTGATAACAAGATTTAAAAAAAAGATATGGACACATATAGTAAGAACATACACAAATACAGTACATATAAATGGAACACTTTATCAAGAGATGCACATAATCATTGTCCAGGCATAAACCAACCACTGATTTTGGTTAGGAAAAAATCGTCACCCATGGATTTCCCCCCCTCCCCCCACTATAGTATTTTTTGTTTGCTCCTCTAAAATTTCCTATATTGCTCATTGTCAGACATAGGATACCAAGCAAGATGGATCTTTGGCTTGATCTAGAATGGCAGTTCTTATGTGTAAGAAATCATGCTGATTTGCCAGCTTGCTTTATTTATTTAATTATATATGCTCACGATAAAAGTTCCCCACATTTTTCAAAATAGTTCTCAAAAAGGGTTTGTTCAGAAATTGAAATCTCTTCATGAAATTCCCCCCCCCCCCCCAATAAAAATAAGATATCATTTAAATGATACCATGTTGTTTTTCTAAATAGACTATCAGATAAACTATATCTTTTGGAAAACACAGGCCTGATTCTTCTCTCTCTCTCTTTTGTGTGTGTCTGTGCCACCAATGCCATATGTATGGGTGATACACTTGAACTTTTAAAATAAAAGTTAATGCATAAATACAAATACTAGCATCTGCTCTTTTAATGCTTGAGTGCTGAATTCTAGTGAATGTTACTGAGAGATAAGTATGCACATGAACAAGAGAACAAACCCTTTAATGATTATTCCTCCACCCATCGATATAGGAGTTTAATCTCTTATTGATGCAGTAGGGAGGGTTTTATGCAAATAACTCCCATATGTATCTATGTGAGAACAGTTCTTTAATATTCATGTTGAGAGAGATCATATTTTCCTACAAGCACGGAGTCTCACCCTTAAGTTTTATTTTTAATTCTCTTTTCAACTTCTGCATGCAACAGTTTTGTTTTTTCTTTCCTTTTTCTCAGAAGTGACTATTTTTTCTTCTCTCCCATACTAAGGTCCTGTTCCACAGCATATCCAAGTCAATAAACTGCCTCCTTGATCTTCCTGAACTTTTCATCAGAACCTTAATTATTTTATGAAAGGTGATGAATTGTCAACCCTGGAGAATGAAGCTATGAGACTAAATACCTCATGGTGAAAAGCAGGCTTTCTCTCAGACTACGTCTACTTTATCAGTTTTGCCAGAAGAGGCAATGCAAATGGGCTGTGTTTAGACTGCATCCCTTTTCCGTAGAGGGGATGCAAATTAGACACATCGCAATTGCAAATGAAGCGGGGATTTAAATCCCCCCGTTTCATTTGCATAAACATGGCTGCCGCTTTTTTCCGGCTCGGAGCTTTCCGGAAAAAAGCGCCAGTCTAGATGGGGATCTTTCGGAAAATAAAGCCTTTTCTGAAAGATCCCTTATTCCTTTTTTTCAGAGGAAATCCCTGCTTCATTTGCAGTTTAAATCCCTGCTTCATTTGCAATTGCGATGTGTCTAATTTGCATCCCTTTTACGGAAAAGGGATGCAGTCTAGACACAGCGATGGAGCATAGATTAGCATTTTCTCACACTTCATTTGCATACTCTCTTCTGATCCATTTTTGCACTAGGGTTTTTTGAGCAAAAACAAGACGTGTGCAAAAACCCCTATTTGTGCAAGATCCTTATCCTTCAAAAAATGAGGTATAGCAATCTTGTGCAAAAAAGGGGGTTTTGTGCAAAAAAAGGAACGTCCACACTACTTCTTTTTTGCACAAAAACCCCTACTGCAAAAATGGATCAGAAGAGAGTATGCAAATGAAGCACAAGAAAATGCTAATCCAGACTTGATTTGCATTGCCTTTTCTGGCAAAACTCATAGTGTAGACGTAGCCTCACTGTTTTCAGTGGTCCTTGTAGTCCTGACTAGGAGGGAACAGATAGTTGCTGAAGCCTAATCTACACTTGGAACTTCATCTGAAATTCAAATCAAGGTTGATTTTGTAAGTGATACATCCATGCTACCAAGCCCGTTGTTTTGGAATAAGGGGCCATGGAATCAGAACTCTGTAGTCCTGCTTTTCATGAGAAATAATGATATTCCTGAACTTGTACGTCCAAAATAATGTTAGTGTGAATGCTCTGGTGCTTCTAATTTAAACTAATTGGCCTTTGGGAGGCTTTCCACAGCTCCACAGAGTGTTTCCTGAGGCTCTAAGACTGAAGTATTATGTCTACATTAATGGATCCTTCCCGAACTACATTCAATACTTTCCCGTAGTAAGGACACAGAACTTTGAGTTTGTAAAATTGGGTGCCCAGAAGTCAAACTTAAAGTGAATTCGAAATAATTTTCTAGTGTAGACATGGCCTTGGAGAGCAATATAGTCCCTATACTTTCACTGACTATGTAGTCCACAGAGGTACAGTGGCTACCAGAATGGTGATGCATCTTGTTCCTCATGATGTGTCCTTCCCAAACCAAAGCAATTTTTTTAGGTGAGAAATCTGAGGAATTGTCCCAGATTGAGGTGTCATTAGAGGAGGTTTTGGAACAAATTGATAAACTTAACAGTAACAAGTCACTGGGATCAGATGACATTCACCCAAGAGTTTTGAAAGAACTCAAATGGAAAATTACACAACTATTAACTGTGGTTTGTAACCTATCCTTTAAATTGGCTTCTGTACCAAATGATTGGAAGATAGCTAATGTGACGACAATATTTAAAAAGGGCTCTTGGGGTGATCCTGGCAATTATAGGCCGGTAAGTCTAATATCAGTACTGGGCAACTTAGTTGAAACTATAGTAAAGAATAAAATGTTCAGACACATGGATGAATTCGTTAGGGAAAAGTCAAATGGTTTCTGTAAAGGGAAATCATGCCTTACTAATCTGCTAGAGTTTTTGAGGGAGTCAACAAATATGTGGACAAGAGGGATTCAGTGAATGTAGTAAACTTAGATATCCAAAAAGCCTTTGATAAGGTCCCTCACCAAAAGCTCTTAACTAAAGTCATGGGATAAGAGGGAAGGTTCTTTCGAGGATTGATAACTGGTTAAAAGACAGGAAACAATGGTATGAATGGCATGAATAAATGGTAAGTTTTCCGAATGGAGACAGGTAACTAGTGGAGTCCCCCAAGGGTCTGTCCTAGGACCCATCCTATTAAACTTATTTATAAATGATCTAGAGAAAGGGGTAAACAGTGAGGCTGCAAAATTTCCAGATGATACCAAAATGCTCAAGATAGTTAAGACCAAAGAAGACTGTGAAGGGTTTCAAAAAAATCTCTCCAAACTAAGTGATTGGGCAACAAAATGGCAAATGAAATTTAATGTTGATAAATGTAAAGTAATGCACATTGGGGGAAAAAAATCCCAACTATATATACAATATGATGGGGACTAATTTGGCTACAACTTCTCAAGAGATAGATTTTGGAGTCATTGTGGATAGTTCTCTGGAAACATCCACTCAGTGGGCAGTGGCAGTCAAAGAAGGAAATGGAATGTTAGGAATAATTAAAAAAGAGATAGAGAATAAGACAGAAAATATCTTATTGCCTGTATATAAAACCATGGTGTGCCCATATATTGAATACTGTGTACAGATGTGGTCTCTTCATCTCAAAAAAGATATACTGGTATTAGAACAGGTTCAAAGAAGGGCAATTAAAATGATTAGGGGTTTGGAACAGGTCCCATATGAAGTGAGATTAAAGAGACTGGGACTTTTCAGCTTAGAAAAGAGGAGAATCAGGAGGGATATGATAGAGTCTTATAAAATAATGACTGGTGAGAAAAAAGTGAATAAGGAAAAGTTATTTACTTATTCCCACAATATAAGAACGAGGGGTCACCAAATGAAATTAATAGTCAGCAGGTTTAAAACAAACAAAAGGAAGATTATCTGTACACAACAAACAAAAGGAAGATTATCTGTTCCATTCAACGTGTGGAACTCCTTGCCAGAGGATGCGGTGAAGGCTAGAACATTAAACAGGGTTCAAATAAGAGCTAGATTCATGGGGGTGAGGTCTATCAATGTCTATTAGCCAGGATGGGTAGGAATGGTGTCCTTAGCCTCTGTTTCTCTGGAAGTGGGTGACTGGGGAGGAATCACATGAGAATTACCTGTTTTGATCCCTCCCTCTGGAACATCTGGTATTGGCCACTGTTGGCAGAAAGGATACTGGGCTAGATGGACCTTTGGTCTAACCCAGTATGGCCATTCTTATGTACTACTACTCTGCAGGCTGATGCAGGGATATAGCCATGTGTCTTGGCCTCTTCCCTTGTTCCTGCGGGTACACAGAAAAACAGCAGTCCCTGTGTGCACTTTTATCTAGCCCTTATTGGTTATATGTAAGGGTGGAAAATAGCTCCTTGCCTACTTGTCACACTATGCAAATGATAACATGATCCTTAATGACAAACCACTGCTAGTTTGGGAAGTATGCTGGCTTGTTTTTCCAAACATAACTGCCATAGACCAAATTGTGACAAATAATCTATAAGTGAAAGACACTAAAACATTACCAGTCTCTCAAGCAGTCATGTTCCTAAACAAATATAATATCCGATATATAACCATCCATCAGACATTTTTCACCACATTATCATGATGTGAATGAAGATAATATTTTCAATGGAGCATTCTACATTTAAGAAGAAAGAACGTCAGCTACTACAATGGAGATCTAAAATATTAATTCCAAGACTGTTATTCCTTCAATGCACCTGCTGTGCTTCTCTCACCACTAATATTCCATTAAAATTCTTGGACCATTCAGATACTGAGCAGCTGTCTGGTGGTTATAAATAAAAAGAGAGAGATTCCTATCTTAATTTTTATAGTTTTGCTCTGAGTAGTTTTTGGCCAACAGTAAGTTTTAGTAAAAGGTATATTGCATTTTAATGCCTGACTAGTTTAGTTATTTTCTTTGGATACTAGAAACTGAACAGTGTTTTTCCTGAGGTTTAATTATGGTATTATTCTAATTAAAGCACTGAATTGGTGACAGAATATCAGATTACTTTAGATGGTGTTGTTTAGCTATATTACATTTTTGTCTGTTATCACATAATGGAATGATTTTGTTATTTAATACTTAGAGAGTTAATGCCACAAACATACTGCAATAACTTTCATTTTCATGTTCTTGTTGCATTCAATAGGGAAGGTAGGATGCACCTGAGGCTTTTCATCTGAGGCATAATCAGAACGCTGTAGGGGTCATAAATTAAACAAAGCTGCCTCAATAGGGCAAGAATCTAATATTTTAATATATTTATGTTCTTCACATCTTTTAATTGTGATAATCTCATTCACCGAGTGATCCAGGCTTTCAGTAATTTTCTCTTATAGTTTTATTTTTTCAAAGGGTGTGTATTTGTCTTTGTGAATAAATTTTATTTTCACTCACAATAATGCTAAAACAATAGTAAATATCCGATTTATATCCACATGCATGGAAATTCAATATTAAGACTGGCAAACTCTTTTCCTATTATTGAAATATTCCTGGTTATTGCAGCTCATATGATACATTGTAGTATATATGTTTAAATGTACCCTATCATCCACAACATATGGATATAAAGACATGAGTTGAAATTTCATATGCAATTTCGAATAGCCTGCCTATTGTGAGTCAATCTGTTTTATTCAGATTCATATACCACACTCATAACTGTAGTACCTGATCACCTTCCAGCATTGCACAAGGGAACATAACTAACATCAAGGATGCGTGTATCCTTCTCCATTCATCTCCCTGGGGAGAGGAGAGGGAGCCAAATTTGCATCCACCAGACCTGTATTTGAGTGATAAAATAGGTATTTGTTCATGAAGTGAGTATAAATGTTGAAAGTAACTTGAAATATTTGAAAGTGCAGCTCTTAATGTGATTTAAATGTGAGTGGGGGACTATGTCTGCAATTATGTTTCTTTTTAAAGAGGAAAAAGAACAATAGATTGTACTTAAGGAAGCTCAGTTTTTTTTTTAAAAAAGCAATTATTTATGTAACAGTCTCTCTCTCTTTTTTTTTTTTTTTTTTTTTTAAGATACTGCAGTATGAATACTTAGGGACTTAAAAAATCAGACTGATTTAATGGCTCAAAAGCAAGATTCATGTAAAGCTTCAAATGTATCCGAAAAAATAGTGATGCTGGGTTTCTATTAGATTTTGGGGTACGTCTAGACTACAGGCTATTGTCGACAGAAGTTTTGTCGACAGATACTGTTGACAAAGCTTCTGTCAACAAAGAGTGTCTAGACTACATCCAGTTCTGTTGACAAAGCAAGCCGCTTTGTCGACATGACAAAGTAGACAAAAAGGACAGTGTAGATGCAATAACACCTTCTGTCACCAGAACTCTGTCGACAAAAGGTGTTGTATCTCGTAGAATGAGGTTTACAGCTGTCAACAAAACTGCTGAGTACTGTCGACGTTATGTCGACAGAATTCAGCAGCAGTGTAGACGCAGGTATAGTTTTGTCGACAAAAGTCCACTTTTGTTGCCGAACCTTGTAGTCTAGACACACCTTTGACCATCAGATTAGATTTGTCCACAAACAGAAGTCTAATGAAGCTGGATGTTGAGAGACCTGCCAGGAATTCCTTTACTGGTAAAGAACTCTATTAAGCAGCATAATCCCAACATTTATCTTAATTTCATTTTCAGGAGGGGGAGAGCACAGAGGCTAGACTTCATAACCTCTTAGCCTGATGGTATCTTAAGTGTCTGGGAGGCACCACTTGGCCAGGCCCACTGAAATTGGGTCTTTGAGGAGGCCAGCAGAGAAGGGCCACTGCCCCACAAACCCTGAGTCTTTGAGGGAGCAAGATATAATTGAAAAGATATAATTCAGTGCAGTCTGTCATGTCAGTAAGTATTTAGGAGCAATTAATTCCTGGGGTTATTTGCCTGATTTGAATGTAGATTAAGCCGATGTGGTGTTTTCAAGTTTGAGGGATCAGTTCTCTCACAATCTTATACCTACTCTAACTCTGCTTTGTGTCTTAGTTGAATATAATATCTGTCCCGGGCATCATTTTCCTCTTTCTTGGCACATATGTTCAGCAGCTTTTATGCTGCTATTTTTTCCATTGCATTTTAATCTTCTTGCGAGTCATTTTTCTGAATTCTTCTCTTTGCCACAGAATATTTGGATACAACCAAACATAAATACATCTTATGTGTTTACTACTTTAGTTTATACATATGCAAATCATAATCTCTGTGGGCATAGAATACATGAGTTTTAAAATCACAAGTTACAGCATTAACTAAACTAAGGAAAAAGTGATTTCAAAGATACCCAAAGAGCCACATCAGAAAGTCAACCTCTTCAAGTCAACTCCTTATCCAGAAGTCTTAAGACAGGCTTTGCAGTGTGTAGTGAAGATTAATTAGTTTAGGCTCTGTGGGATCAATCACAGAAATGAGCTCTGCAGTTAGAGATTCTCAACTACAAAGGATGTCACTAGAGTGGACAAAAGCATTCCAGTCTGGGAGTTATTGGGAAGCGCAAACAAACATTGTTTTATTTAAAGTCATCACAGATCTATCTGCAGACTTCTACATTTCTCTGTATAGGCCCCGAAAGAGCATAATAATTAAAAAATACTTAAAAATTGATATATCTTGGGGGCATTATTCAACAATCCATTTTTCTGAACAAGCAATCTAAAACACTTGCTGTCCACACACATGAACACCAGTAAGTTAATGACATATGACGTATTTCAACTTATTCTACACTTTGTGCGTACTGATTTATTGTTGTGGTCCTTTTTGAGGGGGCAGTTAGAGATCCCTCACTCATGTTGGTGAGTAGACATTCAAATACCTCACTCAACTAAAGCCAGGTAACTATTCACCACTGTGAGTAAAGGGATCACACCCAAGAATTGAAAAAAAAATATTATAAGAAAAGGTAAAATAAAACAAAATTAATGCTGATGTTTCTGGAAGCTTCTGTAGGTGTTCTTAAATGTCAAAAGGAATAATGTTAACATGAATGTGAGGGTAAGAGGTACATGTCCCTCAGCCCATAGTGGGACACACTGCCACTTTTTTATTCAGGAGGAAATAGTTACGCACTGCAAAATGTTATCTAGGGAAGTTGTGGAATCCCAGTCACTAGATGTTTTTTAAGAACAATTTAGACAAACAGATGTAGGGATTCACAGATTCCTAGATTTTTGAAACCATTATGATCCTCTAGTCTGAGATCCTGTGTAACTCAGACCAGAGAACTTCCTCAAAATTATTTATAGAATGGATCTTTGAGAAAAGCAACCAATTTTTATTCAAAAATTGTCTGTGATGGAGAATCTATCACAACTCATTGGAAATTTGTTTCAATGGTTAATTACTCTCAGTATTGAAAACTGATACATTTTTGCCAGTATGCATTTGCTTAGTTTCAAATTCCAGACATTGGCAATATTATACTTTTCTCTGCCAGACTGAAGAGCTCATTATTTATCATTTGTTCCCCATGGCAGCACTTACACACTGTAATCAAGTTAGTCCTTACTGTTCTCTTTGTTAACTTAAGCAGCTCACTTTATTTAGTTTATTGCTATAAGGCATGTTTTCTAATCCTCTAATCGTTTTCATGGCTCTTCTCTGAGCCCTCTCCAATTTATCAACATCCTTCTTGATTTGTGGGCACCAAAACTAGATGAAGTATTTCATTAGCAGTCACACCAGTGCCAATTACAAAGGAAAACAACCTCTGTACTTATACTTGAATTTCCCTTGTTTGTGCATCTCACAATCACATTAGTTCCTTTGGCCACAGCATCTCACATTAGCTACTAGGACCACCAAATCTTTTCTAGAGTCACTGCATTCCAGGATAGTGCTCCCTTGTGTAAATATGGCCTATAATTCATTCTTCTTGTATATTAATGGTTAGCTATATTAAAACAGTGTTTGCTTGAGCCCAGTTTACCAAGCAATACAGATCACTCTGTATCATGATATGTTCTCTTCTTTTATTTACTACTTTTGTGTAGTCTTCAAATTTTATTAGGAATGATTGTTCTGTTTTAGGTCATTGATAAACTGGTTAAATGGGTCTGAGAGAAGAACCAATGGTTTAGGTATACCTGAACAAGGAATGGGAAGGTCTGGACAAGGTAGTCTTTTGAAGTCCCTTCTACATTTTCATTATTGATATATTTCACTAGCACAAATCTTGACCCAGCAAAGTCATGGGCAGCTATTATTTTAATTCAAAATAAGCGAACACAGTTCCAGATCTTGAAAAGAAATACATATGGTTGAAGAGTTCCTATGTTAAGAAATAATGAATTGACACACTTCTCCACTTCACAACTTGCTAGAAAATGTACAGATTTTAGATCAGTCTCTAATTTCTAAACTAAATTAATACGTTGGCATACTGGTCATATTGCTGATTCCAGGTTTCCAGTGGAAATTTTGAAACAAAACCAGGATCCTAGTTTCCTTTTACAGTAATTTAAATTGATATAGTTTGAAGGGAAGTATATACCCCACACAGGTAAGGAAAAGATTAACTGCAACTGGAAAGATCAATTAAGGCAGCTGGGTGTACCTGGAGGGTGAGTCAGGCATTGTTAAAGGTGGATGTAAGCTGAAGTGGAACAAGGTGGTTATAAAGAAAGGAGGGAGAGGAATTGAACTGTGCAAACTTTTTTGCATCATTAATAGAGACACTGTCAGGGTTAAGGAGGAAGCTCAAGAAAAGAGTTGCCCCTGGCATCCACTGAGAAGAGAAGTGTGACAAGAGGCCAAGTGAAACATAACGCAAGCTTACTTACCGAGAGATGTTCAACAAAGAGAGCAGAGGAAACCTAAGTGGAAAGAAAGGCCAATCCTGAGGAGGGCAATAGTTGTTTACATTTATACTTTGTTTGGAATGTGTTTGGTAACTCACGAGGGCAAGAATTATGAGCCCCATCCTTGAAAAAAGAATGAACCTAGAGAGAGGCCTTGATGATAACCTGATAGGAAGAATCCCAGAAAGGTAGTGTGGGGTGGGTCTGAATAAATGGACTTCGTGAGGTCATTAATGGGTCCTTCTACTGGAACTCAGGAAGGTTCCGCTATCTACCAACGAGGAAGCATAAAGGGCCTTTTGATATATTTGGGTGAGGACATTTGAAAACCTTGATATGAGAAGAACCACAGAAGGACATTGATATTTTGTTATCTTGGCAAGAGTGAGATTAAATGTGACCTAACCAAAGGGCTGTGTCACAGCAGGAGGCTAAACATCTCAAGGCTGGGGTGATTGGTTGTAAGTAGGGGGCACTTGATGAGAGTTGGCTATGAGGGGACATGCAAGTGGTGAGATGATTCTCACTCATAATTCTGTTGATATTAATAGGATCTCACCCTATGTGCATCAGTTAAAGAGAAAGTACAATCAGGCCTGGCATGTTTCTATTGAAGGTATAACCGCTGAAGGGACATTATAAGTACAGGTTGGACCTCTCTGGTCCGACACCATCAGGACCTGATTGGTCAATGAGAGAATTTGCCAGATGAGGAGAGGTCTCCTGCTACCTGCTGGCAAGCTGTCCTAGTAGGCACTCAGCCTCACCCTCCCACAAACCCAACCAGGCTGGGATCCTTGTCCAGTTGCTGCCAGTTTCCTGGGCAGCACAAACTCCATCCCCCGCTGTAGGGCCCTGCACACTCTGGCCCCAGCCCTGTGCTACAGTGGGTTGCTGTGGGTCTTTAGCCTGTGCTACTGTTGGGCTTAAATCCAGCTCCACATTCCTAGGGGCTGCTGTGGTGTCCCAGCCCTATGCTCATGGGGGTTGCCAGGAGACTCGGGTCATATGCTGCCATGGGTCTCTGGCCTCAGTCCTGATCTCCTGGAGGCTGCGGTGGGGCTCTAGGATTGCCCCTGCCCCAGTTGGCCCTTTTGCCCATAGTCTCCTGGGCTTTCTGGTCCAGGAGCATCCATAGTCCTACTGGACAACGGATGCTGCTGTACCAGAGAGTGCTGATTTTTGGAAGTATAACCTGTAATGTGCATAATAAGCATCATGCTACATCACCGTTTGAAATTTTCCACTTTCTTATTTTCTATGTATTCATATAACTTTGAGTGTCTTCATGAAGTATTATCAAATCCAAGTCCGTGCTTTACAACAATGAAAGCACATTCATGGTGATGGATATGTAGTATCAGAAAAAGTCTACATTAATTTGATTTGTGTAAAGGTAGCTGTGGTGAGTCATTCTAAATGTTGGGTTGGGGGGGGGTCAGCTTCTGAACAACATCTCCCACACTGGAATAATACATGCATTACAAACACTGTCTCCATCTTCAGTGCTAAATTAATGATTTGCTAGTGTTCTTCTCTCCTCCAGATAGCATATGTAAAGGGTCGGTAAGATGCTGAGGTAATATTACATATAACTCTCTCACATTCTCTTCTTCCTGCATCTCAGCTTAACTTTGAAAGTGTCTAAATGAGTTATTGCTCAGCAAGTTGGCATATATATCCACCTGCTCCAGTATACTGTACTCCATACTAACTGTCCATACTGACCCTGCTGCCATACACTAAAAGTTGCCTAGTGTATTTTGCATTGTTCATTGTGCACTAGGAAACATATAGTGAGGAGCAGGTGGGTCCATATGCACACTGGAGCACGGTAGATTGACACTCCATTTTATTGCAGACTAGTGCATTTTTTAGGCAGTCTCTCTTTCTCAGGCCAGAGTTGTCTATTTCCAGACTTCTCAGAAAGTCTTACACAGTGATAAATCTCTGGGTTATTGTATGTAATATCCTAAGAAGCACCTGTTAATAGTACCTAGTCACCTATGAAGAGTTATCTATAAAAAAAAATTGTATATAATTTGTGGAATACTATAACTTTTAAACAAAGCTATCAGATAATAAATCTACTGATGTGTCTCAAAGACTTCCCTTCTTTCTTCTCACTCCTGCCATCCTTTTTCTTTTTCTTTTACATATTTAAATACAATTTTAACAAGTACCAGTGAACTCACTTCCCCCTGATCTTTTTTTATTGAGATGATTTATGAGTCCCTTTAATTTGACAGCAATAAGTAGCATGTCACTTGGATTCTTCAGAATTTGGGAAGAGTGAGAGCATCTCAGTCCATGCAAATACTTTGGAATACCAACAGCACACTGAGGATTTATGCGGCTATCAGCATTTGAGCCCTTGGATTAATAGTTGATTGGTCTCCTCAATTGCTAGTAAAGCAGAAATATATGGTCTGCATCCAGAGTGGGACAGGGACTGGCATATAACATATCCATTCCCTAGATTTCTATAAAGGTCACACCATGTAGGGCACTATCTCCCTCCCCCCCCCCCCCCCCCAAAAAAAAGGGGTCATTTACATAAGAATTTACAAACCTTCACATCTCTCAACTTAATCCCTGTGAGTATGTCAACACTATAGGACAAAATTGAATTAAGATATGCAATTTCACCTATATCAATTGTGTAGATGAAGTTGAAGTAGCTTAACTCGGCTTTTGGCACTGTCTACATGCAGGAAATCGAAGAAAGAACACTCTTCCTTCGACTTTCCTTACTCCTCATGAAAGCTGGGTTACTGGCATTGACCAGAGTGCCCCTCTCACTTCTAATTAGCTGTCCTTATGAGACTGCTAATTTGAGCCCAGGCAGATCGACAGATGCAGTGTTAGTCTCCCTCTTGTAGTATAGACATACCCTAAGAGAGTCCCACTTAACTAATAGCTGCATAGTCTCTAGGCATATTAAATGCTCCCCATCAACTCTCCTTCGAGTTCCATTTGCCATTGTGGATCAAAAATGCTAATAGAGAATTTCCCTCATAAGTAAAGCTGACATATCGCTTATCTGTGTCCAGAGTGCATCTGGTATCGGAACCCACCCTCTCAGCAGACACATTTCCCCCAGTCTTGCATCAGTCAGGGCTGTCTTTAACCCATAAGTATATATCTTTTCCTTTCTCTTACCAGCCCCTTCATGCTGACTGGCTCAGTTCCTAGGTTAGTAAATAAGGTGTGACCTACAAGGTGTGTCACACAAAACAAAACTAAAAAATACCTATAAAGCTACTGAGCATATTTAGTTAACCACCACATCCTATTTCTGGATGTTTCTGTACCTCTCTAGCTGAGCTGACCTGCACAGCATTCTGCAAGTATACAAAGACTCCAAATATTTCAGTTGAAATACCTATGTCCTCTCCACTGCTTATCTCCCTTTCTTTGGGCCAAAGAAGTCCAAATGCTTCAATAAAGAGGATGTGAGTTTCTCACGCATTTCTGGAAACAAATCTTCCACATTAACAGAGGGAGGCTTAGCAAGCAGAGACATAACTTAGAAATTAGTAGAACTAACAGTTACTACAAGATATCAGAGGAGTAGCCATGTTAGTCTGGATCTGCAAAAGCGACAAGGACTCCTGTGGCACCTTATAGACTAACAGATGTATTGGAGCATAAGCTTTCGTGGGCGAAGACCCACTTCATCAGATGCATCTTTAATGAATGCATCTGACGAAGTGGGTCTTCCAAATGCATCTGATGAAGTGGGTCTTTGCCCACGAAAGCTTATGCTCCAATACATGTGTTAGTCTATAAGGTGCCACAGGACTCCTTGTTGCAGTTACTACAAGAGTAAATTGCAGCTTATCCTTGTTGAAGGATCAGTTTCAGTTTCACCTATTGTTAACTGACAACTGCAAATAATTCTTGCTAACATACCTAATGGGAAAAACAATTTTTTATGTCTATTTTAGCTTCATTATTTATATAATGTCTTAATATTTTATAAATATATTATTTTATGTAGAAAATCTTTTTAGGATAGCTTTTGGATAAGTGTAATAATGTTAAAATAATCAAACTCCAAAACATTCTTAAGGGGCTGTAGAAGTTGTAATAGAGGTATAGTTTTCATTTTGGCTCTGCATATATCACTCCTAAGAGATTTTGAGTGTTCAAATACAAAATGGAACCACAGAGCTCTGTGTCTACAATTCTTAAGGAATGCTGAATAGTAGTTTTGAGCCTTGTAGTTGTGGTTCTACAGATCCACTTTTGCAGTATATTTTTGGTTTATATATATGAAGAACTTTCCTGAGATTACGTCTCTTGAATCTCAAAAGAGTTCACAGAGGCATCTGAGTTGTTTTCTGTTACCTTATCTTTAGCAACATTCTACAAATACTGATGAAATAAGAAACCTGTCAAATGAAATTAGTGGTCAGCTAATGGGGGAAAAAAGTAAAATTAGCCAGGTTGAATATATGAAAAACCAGGTCAAAGCCACATAATAAAATATAAGGATGGAAGAAAAACAGCCAGGTATACCTAACTAAACATTATAAAATATACAAAGGTATAAAAGCATGATCCAAAAACTGTGTGACATGAAAACATAAATCTTATCACAAAATAATCATGAGTGAAGGTAAAACTTAGGAATAAATTATACAAAGTGATTGAAGAAGCATCTCATAAAATTGACAAAGTTAATGAGGAAACAAATCAAGGGCTAACTTTTGTTCAAAAGAAATTTAGAACTTTTTTGGACCAGCACACAATGAATTAGAAAGTCTATGGAAAGGAGACGTAGGTTATAATTCAGACAGATTCTTCTTCAGAAATTCACAGAAGTCCCACAGAGGAAAGTCACACACTTTTTTTTTATGCTATGGAATCCAAAGACAAGTTCATAGCCCCAGGAAACTGTGAGAAGTGATCATGTAGACAGCTTGGTTAATCAATCAATTCATAAACCAGTCAACTTTGAAGTAAAACAATCTTTTTAAGCTTATTATTCTCATTTTGAGATAATAGGGCAAATGAACCAATGGACCAAGAAACAAAAAGTTATATTTCTTGCTCTGCTTCTAAAGAATATGCCCGTATTATTCTAAGATTTCTATCAGAAAAAAGACAGGAACAAATTTTAAGCTACATTTATCCACGAGTTGTAAGTAGGGTGCCAGACAGCATTTGCCACAATTATTCAAGAACTGTATTAGACTAGATGACATAAAGACTCTTTACTAGAACTATCTGATAAATTTGAGAGATTAGGGCACACAACTACTAGATAACCTGAGGAGCTACAAGATGTCTTAGTCCAATCTAAAGACAGTTTTCTTGTAATTAACTGGAAACTGAAAGTAAAACAAAATACCATTAAAATTGTAGGACAAACTTTAGATTATGTTCTGGAAGTACGAAGTGGCTATATTGCAAATCTTTCCTAAAGAATGAATGGAGGACATGCTGCTTGATTTTGAATTACTGTCAAACAACTGAGCATCACCAGAACTTACACAAAAGGCATTAAAACTAAGTGTTAGCATTAGAATAGTTGTGGCCTCCTAGGCTCCTTCCCTTGGCATGTCCCTGACATTCACAGGACAATATGATGGGTTGTAAGGATGTTCTGTAGGCTTGGCTGTGCAAGCTCTGGGTCTCTCATAGAGGGGAAATATTTAGAGATGCCCTCCTAGGCCTTTTTGTGCCATAAGGCATATCTGAGCTATATCTTCCAGGATGATGTTTAAAAACTGCCAGATTTCTGATTTGAGAGAGAGTGAGAGAGAGAATGCACCACATTTTTTAATAGTAGTCCTGTCCTTCCCTGATAAATATTGCATACTATTTTTCCTTGAAAAATGAGGGAAAAGGTCATTGTGTTGCATATACATTTTTAACTAGAGGTAATTTTGTTGCTCAGTAAGGAATGCTTGCAACCATTGAACATGTTGAGTGTTCTACATCCCTTAACATTACAAATTAATATTCCTTGATCTCCTCTTTCAAACTCATTAGGAGAGTTAACATGTGAAGGTTGAGGCATGAAATTAAACTACCTGTACAGTAGTGAGGATTAAGAAACAGCTGATTTGTACTCTTCAAGAATGGGTAGGAAAGCCAAAAGTGCAGTTCATGGAGATCAGCAGTGTGTTCTGTGCATGGAGGTCAATTTCATTGTGTATAATGAATCCGAGGATATCATACGATTTTACAAACTGCCCTGAGTAAGGAACAACATGTAGTTGCGCTATCCCTGGAGCAGCCTAAATCATCAGTATGTATATATAATATGACTATTATCAATTCAGGTAGTTTTAACTTATTTAATTTATTTACAACACAGACACATACTAGGATTTCACACTAAAGTATTAACACTCAAGACAGCAATACATAAATTCTGGTACCATCAATGTCCTTGCAACAGAAAAACTGAAGTGAGATTATATCAGTACAATAAAATGCAAATATATTTTGCATTAATACACTATATGTCTACCAATAGTACAATTTCTCTGCTCAGGCAACATTTACAATTATGGTATATGTGTTTGATGAAGCATGGTAGTCTGTGGATTAGAACAGTTGCTACTGCTGCTGCTTTGTTCTTCTTTAAACCCTTGGTAATATATATATATTTTATATTCCACTCAGTTCCATTTAATCTTCACCAAACTGTCCAAGTGAAGCAGCCGGGCTAGTAGGCATGACAAATGCACTCGTATTTGGGTTCAAAGATGTGTTTTCCAACTTGTTCTCCTACTGTTCCCAAAGCACTGTCAGGTTCTGGAAGCTTCCTCAGTTGACAGATCTAAGAAAGATGTTGAATGCATTACATTACCCTAGCAACTCAAACTTCTTTCATGACTGACAGAACAAGTACAATTTTCTGCACTTATTTCTGACTATGCTGTATTCAAGCTCATCAAGAAAGTTGACCCTGATAGCTTCAAAATAGAACCAAAACTAGCTTCCTACAAAGTAGTCAGGGGAAAAACCAAAGCAATGAAACAAGGAAGAAAAAAAATTACAGAAGTATATTTACCTTCAGCATAAAACATGGTTAATTATTTTGTATTATTTCAGGGCCTGTTTGATTTTATAGGATAGTCTTTTAATTATTTAAGAGTTCATTTCTTTTTTAAAAGCTTGGCGAGGAAGGAAAAATGTCAGCTTTCATATCAAAGATCTTTTTTGTTCCATTTGTTTCTCTATGCACTGGCACCATCAATTATACCAACACAGTTCTAGAAACAGGGTAGCATCCGGGACCCATATAAGTCAATGGAAGTTTTGCCATTGATTTTCAGTAAGGACCTGATTTCATTCACAGTCTGATGGGGTACATCTACACAATTTCAGCTTTGTCAATTGCATAGCTGAAGTTGAAATAGCTTAATTCAGCTTTTGGCGCTGTCTACACAGCAGAAAGAACACTTTCTTCAACTTCCCTTACTTCTCATGAAATGAGGGTTACCATGAGTTGGAGTAAGAAGTCCTCCAGCTCTTCATTGTTTTGAAATGAAGGCTTGTACTGTAGATGCGCATTATGTTGTTCTGGGATAACCTCAGTTATTCTGAAATAATGCTGCTGTGTAGACTTACCTTTAGAGAATTAATGTAAGTTAATCAGTGGGGGAAAATATAATTTGGACCCACTTATGATAGTTGTTGAATGCTCTGTTACCCTGGTTGTCAATCACTCTTAAGGGTGCTCATCGCCTCATGATACGTACATCTTGATCCAAAGTCCATTGAGATCTTTCTATTAACTGATTGGGGAAATATCCATTGAATTTTAGGACAACTTAGAATAAGTTTCAGTGATTTAATTGTTGTTTATTATTTTAGATTAAGCCTAATAGTTAAGGACATTGTAGTGACTCCTGTTTTTCATCTTACCCTTATTTTTTAGTTTTAGTATCTTCTATAGCCAGAAAATAGAACAAAAAACAATCAGTACCTCAATAAGAGTGGTATTTTAAAATTATTTCAAGGTTATATTGGAAAATTAAATGAAAACACATCTTTCCCATTGTGCACAGAGAACATAGAAGGGTATGTCTACACTTGCACCCTATTTCAGACTAGGGATGAAAATGTAGGCATTCAAAATAGTAAATGAAGCCGGGATTTAAATATCCCACACTTCATCAGCATAATCTCGGCCACGCGCTGTTTCGGTACCCACCTGTCTCAAAAGTGAAAATGCACTCTGGACTGCATTAGTTTGAATCAAACCCCTTGGTTCGAACTAACGTTAATCCTCAAAAAATGCAGTAATGAGTAACGTTACTCAAATCAAGGGGTTTGATTCAAATTTACAGGGCCTGGAGTGCACTTTCATCTTTTAAACAGCTGTGTTCCGAAACAGCACGCGGTCGAGATTATGCTGATGAAGCACGGGATATTTAAATTCCAGCTTCATTTACTATTTCGAATGACTACATTTGCATCCCTAGTTCAAAGTAGGGTGCAACTCTAGACATACTCGAAGTTAGTAAACTAAGAAGTTAAACTGTTCATGGTAAAAGAAACAAGCACTTGCAGTTTTTCAAACCAGTTCTACACCACTCCTGGAAACTGTCCTAAATCCATGCTATGAAAACAGTTCCAAAATATTAAAATTATTGGAAACATAGAACACAGTTTACATCCGTTTTACATCAGTTTTAAGCTGACAGTTCTAATATTCATGATTTCATAATAGACACCAGCTGTAATTCCCACCAGTCCGGCAGCTGATATAATCATGTGTGTGAATCCCACAAGATATTGGGGAAGTAGTAACAATAAGACTGGTTAGCAAGGGAAGAAAGGGGCTGCTTAGCTTACTCCGCATGTTCCATATACTAAGTACAAATAGCAAGGCTATTAAATATAGCAGTTCCATGAGAATGAGCTTTGAAGGTTTATGAGAAAATGAAATTAACAGGCACAGCTCAATTCTGTTAAAAAAGCTCCTCTGAGCTCTGTGAAGGACAATCCCTTTATCATGTCTCTTTCCTGACTGCAACAGTGGGCAACAATTTGTGATTGGAGGGAGGGGAACTCCAAGAATTTAGTAAGTGGTCAAGGGCCACATTCTTCCAAGATATTAATGTAGATCTGAAATGGAGAGTGGGTCAGAAGGCAGCTTGGAGTTGGGGAGTGGAGTACATGAAGGGTTGTGGGATCTGGAAGAGAGTTTGGATGAAAGGGGGGTTGTAAACTGTGGCAGGAGATTGGAGTGTAAAGTTTGGGAGAGGGTATGGGTATAGGAGAGGATTCTGACCTGCAGGAGGGATGCAGGATATGGGAGGGATTTTTGACCTGAGACAGGAGTCCTAGGGTTTGGGTTGTGACCTGGAGCACAGTGGATTGCAGTTCAGGGTCTGGAAGGGGTGTATGGATGCAAAAGATTAGGATTGTGACCTGGCATGGAGGCTCAGGAGAGGCTGGGGCGCCAGGTGTGGGCTCTGGCCAGGAGGTACTTATCTACATGGCTGCTGGCCAGCAGCCCAATGAGACCCTCAGGCAGACTTCCTGCCTTCCTCATTCCCATATGCCATTCAAAGTGATCAAGCTGCAGGTAGGGGATTTGTCATTCCCTGAGTTCTGTGAACTTCAGGGGGGAGGGCTTCCATGTGCTGCATGCAGTGCAAGCATGGTAAGGAAGCTCCCATTGGCCAGCTTCTGATGAATGGGGACCTGTGATCCTGTGCTAGGGAAGGGGCAGTGAAGCATTCTTCCCCAGGGCTCTAAGTACTCAGAGAAGCACATGGCCGCTGCAGACAGCTGCATTGAGCAGCATGTGGGGATGCAGAAGATAGGGAGCCTGCCAAAGGCTCCTGCTGGGCCACTGCACAGTGGTGGATTGGATCTGGTGGTTTGGCAGGCCAGATTCAGCCCACAGGCTGTATTTTGCTCACCCCTTTCCTATACCATTCAAGAGAGACTACAATATTAGAGTCTCAAGGATGAAATTAGATGGGGTAAGTCTGTAGTGTTTCCCATTTTATTAAATTTAATGTAAATATGTGTAAAAGAACCTCTGGTGTTATTTTGGGTTTTTTTGTTTTATTTATTGCAAAAAATTAATATGAAATTCAAATTAAAATGAATCCCAAATAATTTACTATGGCTTCTCTTTTCTATCACATAACATAATAATCCAATAATTTTACTCATGTTCGTGTAGTACCTTTTCTGGAGTCCATTGACTTTGACTCTATTGATTTTACTTGGACTTCTCAGAATAAGATACTATCTAGCATGCTCCTATTTGGAAGATCATAAGGTGATAGGTAACTGCCAACATGGATTGGTAAAGAACAAATCATGTCAAACCAACCTGATACTTTCTTTGATGGGATATCAAGCATTGTGTATAAAGAAGAAGCAGTGGATGCAGTATACCTAGACTTTAATAAGGCATTTGACACGTTCCTGCATGACCTTCTTATCAATAAGCAAGGGAAATGTAACCTAGATGGGGCTACTAAAAGGTAGGTGCATAACTGACTGGTTAACTGTTCTTAGAGAGTATTTATTAATGGTTCACAATCATGCTGGAAGGACATAATAAATGGGGTTCTGCAGGGATCTGTTTTGGGACCGGTTCTGTTCAATATCTTCATCAATTATTTAGATGATGGCATAGTGAGTACAATTATTCAGTTTGCAGATGATACCAAGATGGGAGGACTTGCAAGCGCTTTGGAGGATAGGGTCAAAATTAAAAATTGTCTGAGGCAAATGGGATGTAATATAATAAGGACAAACGCAAAGTACTCCACTAAGGAAGGAACAATCAGTTTCACACATACAGAATGGTAAGTGACTGTCTAGGAAGTAGTACTGCTGAAAGGGATTTAGTGTTCATAGAGGACTACAAGCTAAATATGAGTCAGTGTGATGCTGTTGCAAAAAAAGCAAACATGATTCTGGGATGAATTAACAGGAGTGTTGTGAACAAGACATAAGTCATTCTTCCACTCTGCTCTGAACTGATTAGTCCTCAATTGGAGTATTGTGCCCAATTCTGGGCACCACGTTTCAAGAAAGATGTTGAAAAATTGGAGAAGGTCCAGAGAAGAGCAACAAAAAATATTAAAGGTCTAGAAAACATGAGCTATGAGGGAAGACTGAAAGAATTGGGCTTGTTTAGTTTAGAAAAGAAGACTGAGGGGGACATGATAGTGGTTTTCAAGTATCTAAAAGAGTGTCACAAGGAGGAAGGGGAAAAATTGTTCTCCTTGGCCTCTGAGAATAGGACAAGAAGCAATGGGTTTAAATTGCAGGAGGGAAGGTTTAGGTTGGATATTAGGAAAATCTTCCTGTAATGATTGGTTAAACACTGGAATAAATTAGCTAGGGAAGTTGTGGAATCTCCATCACTGGAGATATTTAAGAACAGGTTAGACAGACACCTGTCAGAGATGATCTAAACAGTGCTTGATCCTGCCATGTGGGCAGGGGACTTGACTCGATGACCTTTTGATGTCCCTTCCAGTACTGATTCTATGAATGAAGAAATTTTCCCAAAATCTACTTATTTAATATTTTCCCCTAAGAGATTCTCTTTAAAAAAAAATCTATACATTGTTTGTGAACTATTAAATCCTTTGTTGTACATTAGGGAATGGAATTATGTTAGTTGTGATTAGACATCATAAGTCATTGTTTCTAGTTTTTGAGAGCATGAGATGCAAGGACAAGTTCAGGGAGACACTGGGAATAAGAATCTTCCAGGGTGAATGCGTACTTCAGGGAGAAACATTATTGTGGAAATTTATCAATTGTTAAACTTTTTCCAGTCATTATTTCTAGGAAAATTGTCTATTGTAACAATATTTGGCTCAAGGGGTGGTTTTCCACTACAGATCCTTGGGATTATGGCAGACAGCATAAAGTACAACTGTCTTCTGTCTATCTGTAGAGCCCCAGGATTAAGTTGTTTCATGGTGATTTATGGCCACAATTATATCTCTCTTGATCTGCAGTTCATGCACCTCAGCCCCAAACTCTGGCCCCAAATATGTAAAATATATGTAAAATCCATATAGTGAATTCCATTGTTCAGTTCTTTTACTGAATGTAAATATGATTGGCTTTCTTGTTTACTGTACATGGTTTACTTCCATGGCTTGTGGAAGCTGTTCTAGACACTCTTAAAGTCTATTTTTGAACAATCTCTAGTTTATGTAATGGAACATTCTCCATGAACATTCTCCATGATTCCTATAAAAGCAGTCTTGTTTGTGAAGGTGCCATCATGCCATGAAAAATGTAATGTGTACAAACAACCATTTTTAGGAAAATGTAATGCGTATACTCTTCAATGACAGGAATTTATTTGCATCAGCATTTACAGTGTAGTGTCCAAATCATAAACAGTGAAGCATAGCTTATACTTACCATTATACCGATATTATAAACCTATTAATAACACCACATATAATGATTAAATGTATAGCCTATGCCTGATATGTGGTAAATAATTACATTCTCTTTTCCAGATTAGCAGTTTGGGTAAAACAATTGTGAAGGCCTGAGAGTCTATAGAACTACTCCTTGATATTTTTAAGATACCTCATTTGTTTTTAGAAGAAATGTTATCAGTGTACTATCTGACAAGTTCTCTGTCTTGGGGGTGGTCTCTCTTCTCAACTGGAGAACAAATTCAATAATCCGAACAGTATTTAAATTCCATTATTATTTTTGTAATTGGATTATTTAAAATCAATATCTTTAGTTAGGGCAGTCATATTTTCAGATCCATTATAGTGAGGTTTTTAATGTTACCCTCTAGTAGTGCAGCCTAATAGTATAATATGTGAAAATTTCCAGTAGTAGTTTCTTCGAAATTGGAAAACTTGATCATTAAGAAATAAATACATTCATATTCAAACAGGATATTCACCTCATTAGATGTGGATTCTTTCTTTGTATTTAAGATATTTCAAAAGGGGAAATTAACTTCTATTTATTTAGGAATTTGATATATCCAACTATACATAGCTTCAACTTTATAATGTAATTCATTTGTAAGGGTTGTCCAAAAATATAATATTTTTTTCATATCTGAAAATGTATTGTTTTGTATATGCCTAGTATATGGCTTCATTTATAATAAGTGGCAAAATTAACCATGATATTAAAGAAAAAAGCCAAGAAAAATATGTACCACATTGGGGAAAGAAGCAGCAACTCACAGGATGATATTTTGCTTATACTGTATATGATATTAATTAGGGATGTAAAAAGACATTTTTAAAAGATAACTGTATAACAGCTAAAAATCAAGTTACATGATTACATGTGCTGTGGGCTCTTCAGAATAAAGCTTAACTTTATCCTGCAGATCCTGCAGCAAAGCCCCCCCAGGAACGGGGCTGCCAACCCTTGCCAGCCCCATTCCCAGGGAGGTAGTTTTGCTGCCACAGTGAAGTCGCCTCTCTGAAAGCAGGTCCAGCAGGAGCTGCTGTCTCCACCTCTGGGGCAGGCTTTGCTGCTGCAGTGGGGCTGGCAAGGACAGGTGGGAATCTGCTCCAGTTCTTAACAGTTAACTGAAACCCATTAATATTAATACAGACAGAATAGACAAAATAAATGGTTTATATAGCTCAGACTACCGTCAGATGCAAAGAGAAGACAGCAACACAAAAACAAACAGGAAATGGAATGCCAAATAGATAATGAGACATCAGTTAATACACTAGGCTACCAAAAAAAAAAAAAAAAAAAAAAAATCAGAGCACTATTCAGGTGTAGAAAGTGAATTAAATCCAATCAAATTCTAATTAAAAGTTATACTAAGGAATGGACATACAGCCACTAAGAAAATATAAATTATGAGCAGCATTCCAATGAAACTTACACAGGCTGAAATTTTAGTTATTACACAGAAGACACTTTTTTCAGTTAAAACAAGTGCATACATGAACCTAGTGGCACTAAGCCTGGGACCTGTGATTTCTACAGTAGACACAAGCTGAACAAAACCAACAAAACCCAAAACAAACAAAACTGTGGCATCCCTGCAGAAAAGTAGGGAAAAGATTAACAAGATATTTTTGAAGGACTGAGATGTCCTCTGGGTATGCTATAGCTGGAAATAAAATAATTCCGCAAGTACAGTTCTTGAGGTTTATAATGCATTTATTTTAGCTATTTTGGCTGTATTAGTGTAAAATTTCAGCCTGTGTAGATTTTCTTGGTTTTCTCATCATCATTTACAATTTTCTAATGGTACTCATTGCATTAAGAGAAAGAATATTGGTAATTATAAAGTAAGTAGCAATGTTTCCTTATTTTAAAGTTACAGATCCCACAGGTTGAATAAGAGGCATGATATCTATTAAGAAGCTGGGCAAATTGTGCATTTGCATAGATCCCAACAACTTATGCAAAGCAATAAAAAAGCCTCATTACCAAATGTTTACAACTGAAAAAATATTACCTGCTTCACAAAGCACAAACTGTTCTCAGTACTTGATGTCAAAGGTAGTTGTTAAAAAATGCTACAGAGTAAGGAAAGCAGCTACTTCATCACATTTCAGATTTCACAGTTAGGTAGGGATGGTTGAGAATTTAATTTGGGAGCAAAGATGCAGTGAAAGAATATCCAGCGTTACCAGCAAGACATGCTGATGGGACTCACAGGTATGATAGCCATAAGTGACAACATTCTGGTGAATGGCTGCACAGACAATGTGGTGGAAGGTATGACAGATCATAAGCATGAACTCATCTGCCTGCTAGAAATAGCCAGGAAAGATGAGTCTAAAGTAGAATAAAATCAAGATTAAACTGTGCGTGTCCATAATACCATACATGGGACAATTGCTAACCTCTAAAAGGGTGCAACTTAACTATGGAAAGGTGAAAGGAATGAAAGAGATGCCTACAACTAAAGAACATCAGTTCAGAAACTATTAGGATTTGTAAACTATCTGACAAGATAACTTCCAAACCTGTCAGATGTGTGTGAGCTCCTGAGGTGACAATTGGACAAAGGTGCAGAATGGATGTGGTTACCTCAATATAACATAGCTGTCTTGTATCAAGCAGCTGTTGACTAACTATCCTGTCCTGAAATGCTATGGGGAGAGTGATGAGCAGCCATACAACGTAATGCCAGTAAGAAAGGGCTTGGAGCATCACTTAAGGTTATGATTCTCACAGAAGTCATGGATTTTGTGACCTCCATGACTTTTGCAGAGGCTGGTGTGGCTGACACCATGGCTGCCGGAACAGCTAGCCACGGAGCCAGTTGCTTGGGAGCCCTATGGCCAGCTATACCAACTGTGGCTATAGTGATGTGAGGCCAATTTCTTGGGTAGTACACTGGGACCACTACAGTGGCTGCTGCTCAGGAGGCAACTGGCTCCAGGGGCTGCCTGAATAGCTGCTGGTCCCATAGACTGCTTGAACATTGGTCCTGGGGATAGCACTGGTGAGCATATAAGCAGCAGTCTCAGGTGGCCCCCAAAGCCAGCTGCACCAGTTACTGCTTAGGCAGCTCTGGGCAGCTGGTTCCAGGTACTTCTTAAGCAGTAGCTAGTGCAGATGGCTCTGGGAGGTGCCGAAGCAGCAGTCTTAGCAACACCCTGAGCATCAACGGTTCGGGGTGGGGGTGGGGAATAGTAGTCCCAAGCCATGAAGAGTTCCTTGGGAGCAGCATCCAGGGCTATGTCTAGACTGCAAGCCTCTTTCGAAAGAGAGCGTCTAGACTGCATGTTGAACTTTCGAAAAAGCGGCTTGCTTTTTCGAAAGAAACCATCCAGTGAGTCTGGATGCTCTCTTTCGAAGAAGCCCTATTTACATTGAAGAACGCCTTCTTTCGAAAGAGGAACTTTCGAAAGAAGGCGTTCTTCCTCATGAAATGAGGTTTACCGCCATCGAAAGAAAAGCCGCGTTCTTTCGATTTAATTTCGAAAGAACGCGGCTTGAGTCTGGACGCAGGGGAAGTTTTTTCACAAAAAAGGCTACTTTTCCCGAAAAAAACCCTGAGTCTGGACACAGCCCAGGGGTAGTGAACTACCAGTACTGGGACAGAGACCCCAGAAGTAAAAAGGCCCCAGAAGCAGAGATTTAATTAGGGGTACTTTTGGTAAAAAGTCATGGACAGGTCATGGGCCATGAATTTTTATTCATTGCCTGTAAACGGTCCATGACATTTACCAAAAAATCCTATGGTTAAATCTTAGTCTTAAGCATCACTGCCAGAAAAGGAACTGCTAGTAGTCTTCATAAAAAGGTTACAGTGGAACAATGAGAGGGAAAGAAACAGGAATGTCTTTCACAGTTTTAGAGAAACAAAGCGAGTAAGCTATTATCTTTTATTGGACCAACTTCTTTTGGTGAGAGGAAACAAGTTTTAGAGCTACCCAGAGGCTCTGGTCTGGGAAAGGAACACAGAGTGCTAGTACTCTCCAGAATCCTGGGACAGACATGCATAGTGTTCACTTGTGAAAAGTTCAACCGGTAAGTTCAAGAATGGGAAATTTTTCAATAGAATGTGACCATAAATCAGAAAGGAACAGTTTTTTAAAAATGACAGCTCATGGCCCCGAAAGAACTTCGGTGTATGCTATGGAAAACAAAGTGCTGCAAGTTAGATGTACATTTCAAGAAAGAGACAGAGATGTGCATAACTGACTTTTTATTCAGAGCAGCCTTGCATCATGAAAATAAAGAGCCTGGAGAAGAATATGATGGCCACACTCTGGTAGAAATATAGAAAATCAGAACGACATACACAGAAAAATCAACTAAACCAGTTATGTGCCAGTTTCAAGGCAAGCGCTAGAAAAAAAAATCTGCTGAGGTATATATTTAAGTGCAAAAATTCATCATTCTGTCAGGATAGCTAGAAACTCATGGAGATGCTGCAGTTGCCTCCCAAGAATATTGGAACTATCTAGAGAGTGTGAACATCCAAAATAGCTTCATATATAAAGGTAAATAAATTATAATATCTAGATTATTCAGAACAGAAATTCTCTTGAATATATCAGAACCATTATTGAATAGAAACATGTATCTAGAAAGTCAGAGATGCATTATACTGGTCAAATATGATCATTGATACCTGAAACTAGTTATGATACACGTGGGGAATGCAAGCAGCAGAAAGAGACAGGGATATTGTCCATTTTCACTATCAGACCTTGAAGCAAAGAGGGAACAGACCTTTTCACTGCAGACCACACAAACTACCTCATTATTGCAGGCTACTATTCAGACTTCTGGGAATGAGGCCAACTGTCAGGCACTACTACTAGTCACATCACAGACAAAGCGGTGAAACATTTCATCATGCATGGCATCCTAAACAGTGTAGTTTCAGAGAACAGACCCCAATTCACTTACACTGAGTTTGTGCAATTTACCTGGTCATGGGAATTTAGTCCTATCACATCATCCTACCAAAGAGAGTCAATCCAAACTGGTAGCTTAAAGTTTCCTAGGGTCTATTAAAGCTGTAAAAAGCATCACAAATATATGAGTGGACATCCTTGAGTAGATAAGCACTCCCACACAAAGCATTAATTATCAGCCCAGAACAATACTTCATGTTTTCCTGCAGTCTAAGAACCTATAGCTCAGCATACTGACAGTGGTGGAAGAAGTAATAGATAAAAAGGAAGAAAGACCCAGGAAGAAAGACCTGCAAAGACTAATTAGAGTTTACTACACCTGACAAAAAAATACCTCCCAGAGCTACAAATAGGAGAAGCTATCAGCTTCAGACTATTTTCTCATGGTAAGTCATGTACTTGGAGGCAAGCAGTATGTATCAGACAGATAGACCCTGCTTCATATAAGTTATGTAACAATAAATGGGTGTGTATTCACCAAAACTATAAATGAACTCACCTGTAAGAACACAGAAAACCCCCCCAAGAATGTGTAAGATGACAAAATCTGCATTTTACTGAGACTTGATCAGGAAGACACAGAAGGAGGAGAGTTGCAAAAATACCACACAAGTAGAACCAAGTGCAAGGTAGTCTCCTGTTGCTATAAAACAAACTCACATTCTTTCCAAGATCAAACCATCTTCAAGGTTATACAAGACTTTGGAAAATACTAATACATTAAGTAACACTTTTCTCAAACACATAGGAAAATACCTTGGTTGCCAAGCAAGTAAGGAGTTGATTATCTTAAAGTTCTTGCAAGTTTTAGATGTGTGATGTTGTGGCCTTTATGTAGGTATTCTAGGAATGTTAAATATATTATGGTATTTAGAGTTAATCTTGTTATTTCTAACCAATATGACAAAATAAGATTAAGAAAAATAACTTCTCTCCCTATAAGGTGCTATTGTATGATTGCGTATAGGAACTTGGAGAACTCTACCTTTAGGAAGTGCTTGATGAGAGACTACAACTTCTGTGGGGAAGAGAATAAAGCCTGAACATTGCACTATTTTGCTTTATTTCTTTTTATGCTTAAACACTGAAAAACAACTTGTATCAGTTCTCTCATTGTGATATTTACAATAGTACCATAATATTTAATAAGTGTTGATAGGAAGAGTATCTCTAATCCCTCTTCTGTTGACTACTACTCTAGCTATAACCAAGGGGTATGTGTGTCTACTAGGCCAAATTATGAGAGGCATTGAACACCTACAACTCCTTGAGACAGACATAAATAAGAGTTGTAATTGCTCAGCACTTCTTAGGAATTATGTCATTGGTTAGAAGAAGTGTTACTGAAGTTTAAATTACTGGGGTTATGGTCAAACTTCAAAATATATGGAGGTTCAGTTCATATAATCCTATCTGGTTCAAAAGTTCATATACTTATAGAATTATTATTCAAATTATCCTGACCGTGAGTCTTGGATATATATCAAGGGTAAAAGACACTAATACATACAATATTATGGAATAATATTGGGCAATAAGAATCTATCAGGAGGTGCAGGATAGAGAACCAGGTTTGCTAAATTATGGAGATGAATAGCTTAACAGCTCTACAGTGGTGGAAAACAAATTGATGCAAGATGCACAACTCCAGTTATATGAATTATGCAGCTGGAGTCGATGTACCTTGCATTGATTTTGGGGGGTTGCCCCATAGTCGGCGTCAACTGGAGAAACTCTCTCATCAACTTCCTTTACTCCTGCATCTGCAAGGCCTTCCAGAAGTGACAATTTCCCCCACTTCACCTTGACCAATCTGGCCATGAAGGGAAACATTTCTTCCCAGCTCCCTGAGAGAGAAATTACTTGTACAATGACCACACTAGATCCCAATAACCTGCTATTTTGCCATTTTCATGGGTGGGAGAGGCAAGCTGCTCTGCCTGGGTCATGTAAAAGAGGATTTCTCTTGCCTGGCATCAACCTATATAGTATCCATTACTTCTGGTTAATCAGCAACAGGGCTAGGTAAGCATCCCTATAGCTGCCGTAAAATTAGCTCTCTGACTCTCTAATAATTTAAAGAGGTACAAGCCTTTCTCCACCTCTTGCTTAATGTGTGATGTGGTCATTATTATGACATATGAGGTGGTAAATAAATTCCTCAAGGTTTTGGAAAGTATGGCATTAAAAACCGACAGCCACAAACTCTATCAGCTGATAAAGCTGTTATAGGCTACCAGGAATGAATATCTGACAATCTGATTAATTACTTTCACAATATGAACAAATGATTTATTCATTGGCTCTGAACTACCCCTTCCTATATACTGTGCTTCACTGGCACTCTAGCCTTAAGCAGTGTTGAAGAGAATCAACCAACAGTCCATGATATAATTTGTTGTAGCTGAATCATGGCAGATATTCTACAAGTATAACATAAAATAGTAACATTTTCTAAGCTGTTTTTATGATATTTTTCCTGATGGCTACATTCTCAAAATAAATTTATTTATGCTGTGGTAGTGCCAACAGGAATTAGAGTTCCCTTTCACTAGATATTATATATGTGCAAAGGGCCAAATCATGTCTTTTGATTTCCATGTATGTAGGATAGTAAAGGGATAGTATGGATTTTCAATGAAGTTTTATTCTCTCCTCTTATTTAATATAGTCAGGTTTTTCTCCTTATTTAGTCCTCAGAATTAAATAGTATTAACATGTAATTCATGTTACTCTTATTATGAAGATGTAATAAAAAGAAGACATTATTTTATGGAAGAGTTGTACCCTTTGCAATGGATTGTAAAGATAGAAATATGCATTGTGGCAATCACATTATGCAATAAGTTTAAGAGAAATGTTGTCTGACTTCGACAAAAATGAACTGAGTAGCAAATAAGAACTGCAGACATTATACCTCTGGGATTTTAGGCAAAGCATGTCCTAAAAGCTGCATTTCTTCTTCAATTTACATTTTAAGTGCTCATCAAGGTAAGCAGCAATGAAGTCAGAAGACTGAACATGTAATAATTTTCTCTTCTTTTGAACCAGTACAAAGAGAAAACCCTTCAAGGTCAGATAATTTTTTAAAATTGTAAGGGTTCTATTCTGTCACCCCACATGAGGCCAAAATTTATACAGTTTAGATGGAAGAGTGGTGGAATGTGACTTTCCTCTCTGTCTAATTTGAAATTACTATTTTGTAACCTACATTTTCATTGTATGATAGGACTTTCCTTCAGTGCACAAGGGAGGCACAGGTCTGAAAATGCATGTCCAGTTTTAGCATGTATAGCTGTTAATTTCAAGGTCAGTATCAGCTATAAGTCAGCTACTAACTACTGTATATTTTCAGACATTTTCACCATTTATACTGAATACCAATAAGCTTTAGAAGTCAAGTTTCCTTGTCTTAACATATTCTTTTCTAAATGTTCTAACTATTTTTCTCCACCATTGTTACTGGACATAATGGAAGGAAAACACCATTCTTTCTGTATACTTGAACGGAAAAATTTTAAAGAAGTGTTAGCCAATATTCCATACTCCAGGGTCCTTTCAACTTTTCAGCACCAAAAATCCACAGGGAATATTTGGTTTTCCTCTGCATTCGCATGGTATAGTAGCATTCATACTCAACTTTGAATTACTATGTATGTTCTATTACAGAACACAGAGACAAAATTATTGTGCCTGTTTACTTATGCAAGAGCATCCCTCAGTAATCTAATGCTGGTCTTTAAAGGGTGGGCAAGGGTCTCAGCTGTAGTCTCCAAATGGGTCACATGACTGCAAACTGGAAGCATGAACTGCTGAAATTATAGGATGGGCAACATTCCTCCAGGAAGAGGAGCGGGGATAATTGTGTTAGGAAATTTTAAAGGAGCTGTTGTAGTGGCTTGCTGGTGGGAGCTCTCTATGGAAACATCTTTTGAACTAAGACCAGTGAGGTGGGGACTGTGCTAAGAGGAAATGAAAGGGAGGGGTTTGGTGAAGGTCATTTTTTATATATATATATATATATATATATATATATATATATATATATATATATATATATATATAGTAACCCATTGTCTGTGAGTCTGTAATGCTGATGTACACGGCCACACCCCCTGGCCGTGTACGTCAGCGCCCCACCCGCCTTCCCCTCCCTCCCTGGCAGTTCGGCCAAGCGCTGCACCACTCAGCTGGGCCTTGGCGGGGGAGCAAGCGGCGGCAAGCGTCCGTTTGGGGTCTGTACTCCACACACGTGGGGAGCGCAGACCCCAAACGGCCGCTTGCTACCCAAGGCCCAGCTGAGCGGCCCCCTTCCCCTCCCTGTGTGGCACCCTACCCCCCCTTCCCCTCCATCCGCTGCTCAGCTGGGCCCCAGCGTGGGAGCAAGTGGCAGCAAGCGGCCTTTTGGGGTCCGCGCTCCTCACGTGTGGGGCAGTGCCCTACGGAGGGAGAGGAATGGGGGGTCAGAGCTGGCCGGAAGGGGGGCAGGAAGCAGAGCTGGGGGGGGGATCGGTGGCTGTGGGGCTGGAGGGAGGAATGGGGGGACCCGGAGGAAGGGGGGAGGGAAGCAGCACTGGTGGGGGGGCCCTGGGGCTGGCCAGCGGGAAGCAGAGCTGGGGGGGCGGGAAGCAGACCTGGTGGGGAGGGGGGTGCAGCTGCTGGCCACAGCTGGACCCCAAATGGGTGCTTGCTGCCGCTTGCTCCCCAACTGCGGCCCAGCTGAGTGGCGCTGGCGCTGCACTGCTCTGCTCAGCCGAGCCCTGGTGGGAAAGGAAGGGGGGCAGGGAGGTGATGTACATGGCCAGGGGGCAGGGGCTGTTTAGGCTCCTCTGGGGTGGGAGAGAAAGAGAGGGTGGTGACATACACGGCCCCACACCCTGGATGTGTACATCACTGCCCTGCCCCCTCCCTCACGGCAGCCCAGCTGAGCAGGCAGCACTCAGCCAAGCGCCACGGCGGGAGGGAAGGGGGATGGGGAGAGACGGACGGGAGAGAGAGGCAGGAGGAGGAGGAGAAGAGAAAGGGAGAGTGAGAGGCAGAAGGGGGAGAAGAGAAAGAAAAAGGAGAGAGATGCAGAAGCTGGAGGAGAGCTGCGAGAGAGGGGGGGAGGCCGTAGGAGGAGAGAGAGAGAGAGAAAGAGACAGAGCGAGAGCGCTCAGGAGAGAAGACCTGAAAATCCCGTCTTATGACGGGCTAATTGACTAGTAAATAAAAAGTAGCAAGCAGATATAAAGAGGAACAGCTTGTACTTTGGGGAAAACAATTGTTTCACTACATATAGTCCCAGGACTGGAACCTCAGTGAGGGGCAGACTTGAGTTCCTGGAAAATCATGCTAGTCAATGCTTCTAGAGGAAACAGTCCTTGCTTTCATGACTTGAAGTAGTATAGCTGAAAGTAGAATAATACAGTCATCAGCATAGAGGAGTAGCAATATTGCCAATAGCATGGACATAAGTTGGGGGATAGCAGTTATCCTACATAATTGTTTACATTTTAAGCTTAGTTGAGTTCCTATATAATGAGTAAAAGGAAAATGCTAGTCCGGACTTTCTAAATATGGTAAATTTTTTTAGACTTAGGGCACTCTTCTGCCTCTGTGAAATTACTCATGTAATTTTGTTCTTTCCACACAGCTACACATTGGCAGCATAGGTATATGAGCTGCATGATGCTAAGAGATAAAGTGAATAGTAAGTCAGCTTGCATATAAAGATCAATTTTATAAATAGAAGACTTGCATAGATCTCAGCCCTCTGTTGTGGTGGTGTGTGGTTTTTTTTTTTTACTGTCATCTGTGGTGATGGTAGTTTCAGTATATAGCATAGCTCTGAAATGCACGGTCCTATAAGAAACATGGTCCTATAAGAAACACTATGCATTCTTATAAGAACTGTAAGTGTGGTTTTATAGATCCTTTCTGGATAAATCTTATCTTGTTCTTACGAAGTTATAAGTTCCTTGTAATTAAACCTTGATTGTTTATAAGCAGTTTTATTTTCCTCTTCCTATATGCCATCATTTAATATCACTGGGAATTACTCATGTATAGGAGGAGGAGCAGGGGTCCCAGAACATTCCTGATGACCAATAACAAGCACTCATAGATGAAGGTATCTGATGCACAAATGCTTTTCCCCACTGTTCATCTTAGATAGTGTCATGGGGTGGGAAGCCCAGTCCCATGGGAGGCAGGGCAGGGAGCCTTTTAGGTCCTGTCTGGGTTGCTCCACCCCATAATTGGTCCATAGGGCTACTGTCGGAGGCCCAGCCAGTAATGACCCTAGTCAGTGGTGCAGTAAGGCCCAGTAGCCAAGTCAGTGTAGTTGAGGCAACCCCCCTTTTGGGAGTCAGTGGGAGTAGGGGAAGGGGGACCTGAGCTCTCCCTCTCCACCAGGTCCTATCTCAGGACCCTGTCAGTGGTGTGTGTGTCCCACCACTGACTCAATGGGAAATCCACCTGAAACATGCTGAGCTCCTGGGGCCCTTCTTGCTCTCTGTCCTGGGTTACTTCCTACCCTGTCCAATGGCCGGCATCTTCCCCACCTGCATCCTCTCGACTAGTCGCTCCCCCCGTCAGTCCTGTTGGCGGGCCTCCATCCCAACGTCTGCCTACTGCAGTAGCTGCTGCCATGTCTGTTGCTGCTATGGTTACAGCTGTGGCGGTGGCAGTGGCTGTGGCTCTTGGGCTCTGGCTGGAGCTCCTTCCTCTTCCATGGTTATCCCTGACTGAGCTCCTCCCCTTTCTTTTATACTAAGCCTGCAGATGGAGCATGCCCAGCAAGGCTGTGGGGAGAGGCCTGCTCAGCTAAGCAGGCCTGGTTAACATCTCCCGGGCCAGTGCAGGGTTGGTTCACCCCATCACAGGTAGCTGGACTGGGAGGTGGAGAGTTCCAGATGATAAAGAGGGGGAGAATACAGTCCCACTCAGCAGATGCAGTAGCTGCTGTACTGAGTAGTGGTGGATCCTCTAATCTTACCTGCTCCTCACTGATCTCTGCTATATAAGAAACTAGAGTTCAGTGAAGTTTATCTTCAGAAAAGAGAGGAGTAGCTCTCCCTGCATGGTAAACCCATTCTGTCTTTCTCTTTGTGCAGTGAAACAATCCCTGTTCCTAAACTATTTTGCAAAAGTTAGATAGTTGAGCATTTGCTTTGGAAGAAACAATAATTAATAAATGGCTGATTGACAGAGTTTCTCAATCAGATGTAATTTTGGTATGTCAATGGATGATTTTTAGTATCTTATAGAGGAATACTACATGAGATGTATGCATCGGATGTCAATAGACACTTACAAATGTTGCAGACTGCTCTATAGAAGACATTTAAAAAAATATAATACATGATGTAGGCTGCCAATACCATTGGGAGCTACGTGAACCCTAAAATGTACCAATTCCAGTGACAGATGTATTGATTTTCTCTTGATTGCTATGGAATATCATGTTAAATAAGAAGATTGGTGTTGTGTATATGAGGTGCTTGATCAATACAGGTTGAACATAAAAAGTACCTACATAGAATTTTCTGGAAACCTTATATAAATTCTCTTTCCAGCTATATTTTTGCTTCCATAAGTAGCAAGAAACAAGAGAGATGTTGATTACTGTAGCTGGAGCAATATGAATTGAATGCATGGCATTTGCTTCAGTTGCTCACTAGGTCAAATAAATTAGTTTAAAAAAAGGTGTAAAACACTAATGTTGGCGTTCTACCAAATACATGAGTTCTCAGGCTTACAACTATCAATGGAAAGTGAGGAAAACTGAATTAGCAGAGAATGTTAATTTTCTTCTTAAGAAAAGACTTCAATTTTCTTAGAAGCAGTTGTGACATAAACTTTCTATGACTTGCCAGTAACTCCTGGAAGTCTCTTTTGTGTAAATCTGATACTTCTAGCTCTGGAATGTCCTTCTGTAAGTGCATTAGCTTGGATTCTCCCTTTTTCCATGAATATAAAGTTCTTATTTTAATCCTAATGAATCACAAGATTTCAAAAATCTGTCACTGATATGGGACAGAGGCTATGTCTACACTCCATTCTTTTTTGGAAAAAGGTACGCAAATTTTGCTCTGCAGTTTGCATCCTTTTTTCTGGTTGTTTTTTCAGAAGAGACTTTTCTGAAATTTGGCCCATCTATACTGGGCCAAATTTTGGAAAAAACTCCTCTTTAGGAAGAGCCCTTCTTCCTTGTGAAACAAGGTTTACAGGGCTTCCGAAAGAGCACGTCTGCTCTTCTGCAAAAAATGTCAGAAGAGCAGACGTGTTCCCTGACAAGTTTCCATCAATCTCTGTATTGTAGACATAGCCTGATTTATATGAGTTTGACCTCCAAAAACAGTACAGTTTTGATAGGCAAATGCTATATTGGTATGAGGACCAGAAGCAAACGTTGGTGTAATATGTTGATTTAAAAAAATGAAAGAGTGCTTTGTAGCTGCTCAGAGATTTGTAATGTTAGAATGAGTCCAGAGTGTTGGAGTAATGTGTAGAATTCAGGTAAGGCCATCAATCTATGCATAATCTATGAAATTTAGAGTATTGATCTCACTATCCCATATATTTATTTTTATTTTTAAATTTAACAGTCTGTTTAGTATCCTTAAAGAGCAAACTTCATCTGCCTGAATATGGGCATAAATAGCCTGAAATTGGGTAACTGATGGTGTAGTTCCATCAGTCAGCTCTCCTAACCCTAGAATAGCAGGTTGCTACATCAATGAAGGATTGTCTATTAAGTATCTAAAGAGGAGATGTCATCCCCTTACTATTTCTGCATAATCCAAAGCAATGTCCATGAACTGGGCTTTGAACAAAGAGAAGATCTGGATTTAAACTTTAACTCTCTCAAGTTTAAGTGTATCGTAAAAAGTTACATTGGGTTTGTCAAATGATTGCATTTGCACTGAGCTGTTGACAAATTTACCATTACCTGTGCAAACAAGAATAGCTATTGAGCGATTTCAGCACCTGACGTTAGAGATGCTACTTCAAAATACTGTGAAATAAATTATCACTGTGTTATTAACTGTCTTTCAAAGTGTCCTCTATGATGTTCACACTTTTAAATGTTATTTATGATAACAAATGGCTGAATATAAAGTTAAAAAGAAATCTCGATATTTTAAAATTATTTCTAAAGGTGAAATGAAGTAAATAAATACCATAAGATTTGATAGAAATGTATTAAGTACAGGTCCTTGAACATCAAGTTTTTAACTCATGAAATTCACCTTACTAAATTTTAGTTAGCTTTTTGTATTTCTTTCTAAAGAGGCTCAAGACTGATTTTAAATCTTTAGAAACTTTATTCTTGAACCACCCCTTTTGTGAGTTAGTTATTACTCAAAACAAGTTGAACCTCTGTAGTCATGGATTCTCTGGACCAGCAACATTCATGAACCATGAATGTTGCTGGACCAGAGAGCCTCAACTGCAGAGCTTGCCAGTAGCTGGGAACACAGCTGCTCTAGCAGGCAGGCAGCTCACAAGGTCAACAGCCAGGAGCGCAGCCCAGCAGGTGGGCTGGTAGCCCAAGTGGAACCTGCAGCTGGGGCAGAAAGCACCTGCAGTTGGACTGGAGCCAGCAGCAGGGGGTTGGGGCGGGAAGGAAGAATCAGCTGAGGGAGGAAGAGGAGCAGAGATCCTCCAGCCAGAGCAGGACCAGCAGTCAGGAGCAGAGGAACCTGGCAGGCAGGTTGGGGGCAATATGCTGGTCAGGGCCATCAGCTAGGAAAGCAGCCCCAAGGAGCCTGCAGGCCTGATCCAGCAAACTCCCTTGTTTGGGACTGCTCAAGTCCCAAGAATGCCAGACTAGTGAAGTCCTACCTTTATTTAGATGGCAGCAGTTTTCAAAATGTTTTTAGTGTTTTCTAAACACTAAGCAAGATGATTTGTTTTAATTGCAGAAACAAACCCAGAATGGAAATTGCAAGGTTTTTTTAGTTATTTGGAATACTTTTGAAATCTGTAGTTTCAGCAGTGGGCTTTCCATCCTTTTCAGCAGATCAATGTTGTATTATTTATTATAATTTCTATTGTAGTATATACATAGTGCATGATATAGCTTTTATAGGTAACTGATAATAGAGACTTTCAGACTGAAATCCTTGTTCCTGTACCAAGCCCCAGCAACTAGACTTGGCAAAGGAGAGTTCCTGAAAGGCTGAAATTGCTTAAATCCTTTCCCCCAGATTGAAGCAATTTAAGCAAACTACTGTTTGTTTTCAAATCAAAATTGTTCATTTCTTTTTTTGTTTGTTTTCCAATTCTTACAGCCAAAAGCATTAGCTAAATTCTATCCAAATTTGTTATGAATCTTGGTGCCCCAAAAATGCATTTTTCAGCAAATTTCCTATTCACAAAATAAGGTGGTTGTATCTGGGTCTACACAATTCGGACAAAGGCTATATGAAAGGAAGCATTATCTTAATTATATCAATGGGGAACTGAGGCACACAGAAAGATGAATTGAGTTGCCCATGGAACACACAAACTGAATCTGAATCTCTTGAGCCCTGGTTTAACCCTCCTAATCAATGAATCATCCTTCATGTGTGTGTTCCAAAACAAAACAAAAACCCTTCCTTCCTCTACAGATGTACACAAAGTAGCAGCACTGCATTTGCAAACACAAAACAATTGAAAGGTTTAGTTTTTCTGACATATTTCTCACCTTAAGCTAATGGATTATGTCTGAGCTGAAGGGCAGTGGTTAAGGAGTATGTCTTAGCTTATAGGTGTTGCAGGATCTACACCAGCCTAACCAAGATCAAGTTTTGTATTCTTATAGATACACAGTAGAACAAGACAAAGTTACAAACAATATCTGTGTATGCTTGTGCGCATCCCCTTTAATTCTGGGTGATGCCTAGGGAAGTACCTGTTCACAGGATATTTTGTATATTTAAAGTTATATTTTCACCATCTCATACTTTAGGGAAAATACACATATAAAAGGAAAAGTTTTAACAACATTAAGCAAACAGTTAAATAAACACATAAACCCTTCTTAATCTATAATCTTCCTGTGTGCGATGTCTTGAAGATAGACTGTCCAGGTTTCTGACTGAGGCCCTAATTCTGTGTTTTATTATGGCTTGTTTATGCCTCCTCTGCTATGCCACAAAGTCAGTAGAATTAGCGATTAGAGAATATCAGCCTGGAGAATTCTTCTGGTGGGCTAGCGCTAGTAGAATAATAGCCCTGTAACACTATTTACAGTGCCAAGGAACATGTGTTGGGAATCAGAAGGTGTATGGAGTATTATGCTATATGTGGTCAGACTAGATGATCTATCAAGATCCTCATTATGATACTATTTTTTTGGCTGTTGTTGCTTACCACCAGCTTTAGAATAGCTCCTATGGCTGGACTCTGACAGGTCCCACAAACTTTGTTTCCTCACACCCTTCCTAAGTTATGCTAACTGAGTATACCCACAGCTCACCTGGGTTTTTAATCAAAGAAGAGTTCTCTTGCAAAGTCTCCAATCCAGTTTTCACACATTCCAGAACATACTGGAACAGGAGGTTGGGATTTTAGTCAGTGGAAAAGAAATACACATTGAGTGCAGACATCTTTAATAAAACTCATAAAATGTGTGCTTCAGTATCTCGATTTAAGAAGTCTTCAGCATTTTGGGGCATAAATAGGGTATTAGGTCACATGCCTTGCGTACACCTTATGTTTGCATATCCTGTATGATAACTAGAGTAATAAATATGTACTGAGATGGTATCCTGTTAACATCTATTCTAATTTACTAATGGAATTTGAGAGTTTTAGGTCTATTAGATTATTTTTAACTAAATGATTTATTAAGATCTGTCATTAATCTTTTACTTTTTTTATTTTGACAGGCACAAGCCAGTAAGGATGTTTATGTGGTGGTCAGCTGTTTTATTTCTTGGATGCATTTTGTTGGGAGCAGAAGGGAGGCCAGCCAAGGAAGGATATGACTTTAAACCCTATCAGCCTCTAGTAAGATTACGCCACAAGGTACTGATTTTCTAACGTTCCTTGCTTTTTCACAGATAAAGAATAACTTACTCATTAGATTTTTATTTTATCAAAGTAACCATTTAGAAAGAAACCTTCCAATAATAAAATCTGCAGAATATTGCTGATTGAACAGTGTAAAGAGATGCTTTGCAACTCTCCAAAACAGCCTTAAATCTAGTTTCCATAGTCACAAGATAACTCCCCTTGCATAGGGTGATTCTGTAGTGATAGAGAATAATCACAGCATCTCCTAAACTGCTCCTCACTGGGCTGCCAGTGTAGGTGGATGATCATAGCAAGATGTATCTGGCTGCTATAAAGGCCTCTGGCATAGACTAAAACAGCGATTAAATTGCTTTAAATTATGTCAGAGACAGAAGCAGCACCTTGGAGAGTCTTAGAATCTGGGGATGAGGCCACAACAATGACTTAAAACTTTTCCACATACTTGTGAACTTATGGCAGGTGCACTTTAGCTGGAGAATCAGGACCATTATCTGTATTAAATATCTTTAAGTATTTTGAAACCATCAAAGTAGGTTGATGTTAACATTTCAAGGTGTTTTAGTTTAATTTCTTTCTATAGTTTACAACATATCAAAACTGTTTCCAAATAGTCGTAAGTTTGTAAAGACGAGCCCAAATCCTGAAGTTCTCGCTCGGTCTATGTTCAAGTGAAACCACTGAATTTTTGCCTAATTAAATTCTGAGATTTGTCTATGAATGTACATTATTTATGTAAGTACAGTAAATTTCTTACAGCTGGAATATAAAATATATAAAAACTTTATTTTAGTATAATTACGAAGAAATGCTACAGTATGAATCCTCACTGTATTAACCAATGTTGGCATGAGCCAATCATGTCTTGGATCCTTGAGACCCCAGTCCTGTAAACACTCTTACAAGAGCTTAATTTTAAGTGGGTAAGTAGACTAGTTGGAAGGATAAGGGTATTAGACTTTACCTGTTAGTTCAGTTCTAGTTATGCAACTTTAGAGCAGCATATCCTACCATAGTAGCAAGGAGAAAAAAGGAAACTGAGAAAACAGTATACTGAAACTGAGAAGAAACAAAAACAGACAGGAAGGGTGACCATGAAAACACTGAAAATACAGACATTTTTGTATTTGGAGGAGGGAGAAGAAGGAAAGAGATGAAAGCAGAGAAAAACAGAAGCAGGAGATAAGAAACAGCTAAGAATATATTTTTTAATATACATGATCTCTAGTTAATACATCTTAGGTTACGATGAGGCTGTTTGTAGTAGTGTTGGTGGAGCAGTGTTGCTATTTCCCTTCTAGTTCTTAGATAGCTATTTTAAGCTAGGAACAGAATATGATACAGATTACAAATGTAGATTTTGAAGATTAATATAGATTAAAAATAGATTATTTTTCTCTTGTCTCTAAACCATCATTGTTTTATTTTATTTATTCAATTCTAGTAAAAGGCCTCTGATATTATACCCAGGGTTTTTTTGCAATTACTGTAGTTGTAAGAATATATCAGGCTGCTGGTGGTTTCCTAAACATGTTCCCTCTGCTAACGGTTGGTACTTCTGGGAAAGGTTTAAATGAGTCCTGTTGACTCACTGAGTGAGATGACTTGCCATCACCATCTGGCTACAAAGGAAATAGGATTCTCTCTCGGAGAGAAGAAAGATATAGACTGTGGCCTGAACATTTCTAAGAGGAAAAAATTCTCTTAGAAATCAAACATTGTAGAAGTTGTGAGCTAGTGTGTTTTAGTTTATTGTTGTAAAGCCAAACCCCTGGAATTAAAGCATGTGGACTTCTTTTATAAGGCATGTTGCTAAAGACTCCTGCTTACAGAGTGCTATCAATGATTGCTAGTTCGGAAATGATTTTCCTGTACCATGAACACTTACAAGATTTCAAAAAAAAATTCCATTCCATGTTGGTGAGAAACTACATTTGTTCAAAAGTTTTTGATAAACTCCCAGAGAAAGAGAGCTCAGAATTGCCTGTTGGTTAGGTAACTCATGGTAATATGGAAGAAGCTTCCTGATCTAGATCCAAGACATGAATCTGAATGTTCCACATTTCAGGTGCTCTGGGTTGCCACTCTTTCTTTCTCTCTTTGGTTTTGACCAAAATTCTATCCTTGACTTTTCTTACAAAAGACTCATCAAAATTGGTACATTACCATGAAAAGCTTTGATTTGATAAATTGGCATTTCCCAGAAAACAAAAACAAAAGCACCACAAACATCTCCTCTCCCCGCTTTGCAAAATGTTTTCTGTTCAACTGTAATGATGGAATTGAATGATTAACTTCTGATTTATTCAAGTGGAGTAACTCCTGAGTTACCCTAGTTCAAGGGAATCAGAATCAGATACACTATTCTTGAAAATAACTGTTAAAAAGTAGGTCAGGAATGTTATGTTTTACAGCAGAAGTGATGGCACCTTCTGTTAGCATGTCTTGACATTTTTGTCTCTTTGGAAAAGATAAAATTACAAATTTTAAAAGATAAAATAAGAATAGGCGGCTGGTGAAAATGAAGAGAACATAGGAGTGGAAGAAGAGTGTATGCAACTGAGAACTAACCAACAAAATCTGTGTGGATTATTTTTTTGATGATAAAAATTACCTAGCTTCTAATCTACTACAGGTTGGACCTCCCTGGTCCAGCACCTTCAGGACCCAACTGGTCCCAAATGAGGATTTTTTCTGGACCAGGGTAGGTCATTGCAGGCTCTCTACTGCCAGCCACCTTCTCACTGCCCTCTCTACTGGGCTTTTTGGTTCCTTCTACAACCCAGCTGAGCCCCAAGCACCAGCTCCTGGCACCCCCCTCTCCACAGCTCAGCTGAGCCATGAGCCAGCTCTGCAGCCCAGCTGAGCTGCGCACCTACTCCCTACCCCTGCATCCCAGATGATCTGCATGCCAGCTCGTGGCCCTCCACCCACAGGAAGTGCACTGGGACTCTCTGATTCTGGAACATCAATGGTCATGCCGGACCATGGATGTTGTTGGACCAGAGAATCCTGGATTTTAGAGGTACAACCTGTACATATTTGAGAGAAACTTAAACAAATAGTCTAATAGCACCTTAAAGACTAACAAAACATGTAGATGGTATCACAAGCTTTTGAGGGCAAAACCCACTTCAGATGAAGACGTGGAATCTGAAGAAGTGGGTTTTGCTCACAAAAGCTCATGATACCATCTACATGTTTTGTTAATCTTGAAGACACTACTAGACTATTGGTTGTTTAAGTTTTTCCAATTACAGACTAACTTGGCTACCCCTATGAAATATTTGAGAGTGTTTGAGTGTCTGTCTATCTGTCCATCTGTCTGAATCTGTTCATTCAAGAACTTCTTCTAAATGATAAGGGCTAGCTCCACCAAATTTGGTATGCAGCTTCCTCTTATCACTCTTATAACTTACAGAAAAGTGTGGGTTTGGTTGTGCCAGGACAATGGGATGTGCCTGTAATATGATTGTTTCTCATACAATGGAAAGGGAGAGGTCTACTAGTAGGCACAGTTATACTGTATAATGACCATTGAGGAGCAGCCAGGGGTCAGAGATGGGGACCAGGACAACTATAACCCCATTGGGGCAGCAGGGGATGGGGTGGATAAAGGGACAACTATCTACCATATAATTAAGTTTGTCATTTTGTTTGTATGCCTGTCTGTGTGTGTGTCTTTCCCCCAGATAGGGGGAACATGCACCCTTCCCGCCAGCTGTGCCTGCTACAGCAGCCATAGAGAGGCACTTCCCACCTGACCCCAAGCTACTACAGTGCCAGAGGGCTGAGGCTGTCCTCTCTCTCCATTGTCACCTGTAAACCAGGCCCCCTCATCCCTACAGCAATGCTTTAAATGAAGAAAAACAAAAAATAATTTCAGTTAAGGACTCTGAGTGATACTAATACTTTACTATTAGTATGAAAGAAACAAACAAAAAAAAAGATATAAAATATGTCCTGAAGTCAGTGTATTGTAGTCAGTCCTAGCATAGATATGCATTTATAATACCTAATAAGTAATAATATTTTATATTAGATATACACTACAGGAATCTGAGCATTTTTCTGTCTTCAACAAGCATTTTATATTTTAAAAGTTAAAATAAATAGATTCGATTATGTAATATTGTTTATTTCAAGTAGAAGATGTGTACAAGTACAGGAAAGTGTTGCTTATAGTTGAGTAAGTAATATTTCTGAAGCTTTATGGCTGCATAGAGTGAAAACAAATGAGAATTCAAAGTTGCTGCAGTTCTGTACTAGGAAGTGTAAGCAATTATTAGAGTCCAAGTCAGAGCAGTTTTAACTCTCAGGTGGAAATAAAAGTATCCCATTTCTTCTTTGTTAACTTGAAATTATTAGCTTATCTGTGCGAGAAAATAATTATTATTTCTACAGTTAGCAATTTCAGATATTCACAAAGGTTTTATGTATTTACATTTAAAAATGGATTATATACCACTTTTATGCAGGATTTTTTTTTCTGAATTACACATAAGTATTGGAAAACTCAGGCAATTTCAAGGTTAATTTAAACTATATTTTGTGTGTGTGTGTGTGTGTGTGTGTGTGTGTGTGTGTGTGTGTGTATAGAGAGATAAAGATATAGATATAAACAGTGACTCACTTCTCTCTCTCTCTCTCTCTCTCTCTTCTCCCATAAATATATATGGCCAAAATCTGATATTTGTGTGGTTTTGTGTGTATGAAATTTTGCCTATTGATTTCTGAAGGGAGATGACAGATAATTACAATGTCACAATGATACACACAAACACGGAGTAGTTAACCTGGAATGTTACAAGGGGAAAGCTATAGTTGCCTCTGAAAGCAGCAACATTCTTGCTAAAGATAATAAAGAGAGGATTCCCTACTCTACTCATTTAGTAGGCTGAGTAAAAAAAAGAATTATAAACTAAATCAATAAGTTTTTCAGATATCACTAGATAATGCTCAGTGTGTGGATTTTCTAGAAATGTCATGAAAATTAGCCAACTGAAACCACATTACCCAGAAAAACAAATATAAACATGTAAAATATACTGCACTCTGGCTTCTCTATGTGGATCCTGTAGTACTGTGGAAACAGTGGAACAGAAAACTAAATCAACACTGTTTTTCTTACTATGAGGACATTATAATTAGGAAGTGGGTCATTGTCAGCTTTTCTAGAAACACAAAGTGAATTCTGATGCCTCTTTTTTCATCTGTCTTTTTCTCCTGCTCCAAAGAACCTCTTTCTCTGACAAGGAAATAAACATACCACTTTCTCTCTTCCCCCCCCCCCGAAAAAACTTTCTCCTCCCCCCTCCCCCGTGTGAAAAAGTGAAGCAATGCTACCCTAAACAGTGTGAGAGAGGCCTGGGGGTAGGGAATCAATGGTGAGCACTTGGGTTCTTTGATCTCTGTGGTAGCTGACAAAGGAAGTCAAGGCAAAAAGAAATCTACAGTGAAAACTAGAATTGAGATGTTTAACATTACTCCACCCGGTATTGCTGGTCATTAACTCACACTGTGATGTTGTTAAACAAAAATGCCAGTTTTAGATTTGTGATGCTAAGTCTATGATTAATGAATAATATAATTTTAGGTGTCCATAATTTCATAGAAATCATTTTCACTGAATTACTGAAAGCTGGCTGGGTGATAATGATAGACTGTTTTTGATACAGTTAATTCTGGTCAGCTCAATCTGAATTAAGGAGGAACCAGGAATAGAGGAGCTTTTTGTATCCAATCTGTAATTTAAGAAGTGCCTTCCACCATAACTGGATGGAATGCATTGTATCTTCTGTGGGAGTCATGTGGGAGAGTTAAATTGGGAGAGTTAAATTGGGACTGGGTCTACTGTACCAATAATTTATTAGGTAGCAAAGTCCCTGCATGGGTTTATGGGTTTCCTCCCCATGGTGGCATTGGAGCTTTTGTGGCTACCAATGATTTTAGAACTTAATAGATATCTGATGACATCTTTTGAATCAGGTCAAGATTATTTCCTTACCATAATGACCATGGAACTATCACAGGTAGTAACTGTCTCATTTCACATAATTTGCCACACTCTTAATTTCATTTCTGAATTGGGATGGTAGATTAGATAGCATTTTTAAATGTGTCAGGGTCTGAATCATTGCCTTCATCTGAAAAGGACAGACTGATTGTGATAAGGAAATTGCGTTGATGGTCTATCCCAATGGTTATGGGAATTGGAGCTCTTTCAGAAGGCTACAAGGATCTATATTGTTTCTTCCAAGAGATATTTATTTGGATATTTTAACTTCTATCTTCAGTCCTCAAAAGTGTAGTGTATGTTCTCTGGGTTTGTCTTCTCAGGTCACCTGGGTTTACACATATAAACCCAGCACTAGATAAAATATGAGGGAAGATGCTTTTGACAACAGATGCTTTAGACTGACTGGAGGATAGCATTTATAAATATATATGTTGAGTCTGTAGATAATTTATTTCTTCATGACTGATGCAGGCCTGCACAGACCAGTTGGTTTCATCATTGATGAAGACTGGTAATATTTACTTTAGACTATAGGTATGGGACTTTTTCTTAGAGACAACTATGCTGTGTTTTGCTCAAGATATCACAAGACATTGATAATCTTGCAAACTAGCTTTCAGTACCTAATCTTTCATTTTGGGATAACATTATACAGAAAGATATGGCAATGCAAGACTGAGAACTTAGATACCTCAGTTCTGGGCCTGGGCTGGAATGGCCCTGGCCAAACCCAGACTAATCTAGGGGTAGGGGTGATCACACTGGCAGTTAATGAATATTTAGATCCAGTGCCATTGAACTACTATTTTCCCATTCGCATGGTTTCTTAAAATACCATTACATATTATTGTCTTGATCGGAGGTCTTGATCAAATGGACACACAGACAGATGCAGAAACTCACTCAAATATATAAAGATAGAAATATATTGAATGTTATTTTAACAGGTTTCACTTTAAGAAATATCCCATTTGCGCTTATCAATTCACTTGGCAGTATTTCAGTAAAAAGTTCTCAAAATGGAAAGTCTAGTTTTATCAGGTATTAATTGAAACTATGAAAAGTTTCATTTATGATATTTTAATATCCAGTGTAGAAAATGACCAGCTGGTATCCAAGCATTATGCCTCGTCCTACGTTCTGGAAATTTTGTAAAAGGAGTAAAATTCATTTTTCTGTAACTGGTCAGCTCTGTGCATGTAAATTGACAATAGTTCAGACTTTACCGTAATAACATGTCAATTAAGTTCAAATGTTTGAGTGTATGAATTAAACTTAAACTAATGGATGACTAGACAATTAGGAAGTTTCTGATTGTGAAGCAAATGTTCTTGTCATTATGTCACTTTGGCTCTGCAACTGCCTATCGTATCTGGTCACAGAGTTTTAATCACTGTTCGGTACAATTGATTTGTGGTCCTAAATGTGACTTCTTAAAGAGGATATTTCCTTAAGAAAGATTTTCCTTCATTAAATTTAGAGTAGTAATCCATATTTATAATTTAAATGTGTAGTACTATTCATTGTCTCATCTTGCTTAAGTGGTTTATCACCATTGGTTTTATTGAAAAGTACGTTGTCAAAATTGTGCCATGCAAGAAAAGAAAAAGAACAAAAACCTTTATGGTGGACACAAAAACTGACCAACAGATAGAAGAGTTAATTGCTAATCCTTGAGAATTCAGTAAAGTTGCTCAGTCATGATGCTGGAATGAGCACAGTATTGAGTATTGTCTTTGTGTTACTGATCTCGGAAGATAGCATACAGCTAAGGTATGCCTACACTACGGGATAAGGTTGAATTAAGATATGCAACTTCAGCTACATTAATTACATAGCTGAAGTCGAAGTAGCTTAACTCGACTTTTGGTGCTGTCCTCACTGAAGGAAGCTTGAGAACATTCTCCCTTTGACTTCTTACTCTTCATTGACCCTGAACTATCGGCATCAACCAGAGTGCCCCTCTGTTTGTATTAGTGTGTCTTCACTAGACCCACTAATTTGAACCATGAAAGATCAGCAGTGGCAGCTTTGATCTTCTCTACCCTAGTATGACCTATATTTGTCATATAAACACCAGCTTTTTAAAAATAGTGTTCTATAATTATTATATTTTCACCTCAGTATAACAACATCTTGATTTATACCAGTGTGAGAAAATCCACAACAGTCAACGTTTCCTAAACGTTTTTTACAAGCCAAAATATATCCATTTTTGCCTTCCTATGAAAAATCTACATTTCAAGGCGAAACAAAGAAAGGATATAAAAGAGAATTTTGTAGACAAAAATAGATGCCTTCCAATTAGTATAATAAACTGGAATAAAACATTTTCATTAAAATATGAAATGCAAAGTACAGTAAAACTCCATTAGTCCGGCATCCAATGCTCCGGGACTCCTGATGGTCCGGCACCATCAGGAACCTCCTATTTGCTGAAGTACACTGTATAACATACTACTTTGCATTTCATATTTTAATGAAAATGTTTAATATATATACACACACACTGTGTATATTGGTTGAGTTTTCTAAAGTTACACTTACATGCTCATTTGGGGCATTTTATCCAGGAAAGATCACATGCAAAATAACGCTATTCAAAGATTCAGAGAGGGGTCAAGCAGGCAAAGCCCAGATTATCAAGGCTCAAAACAATCACAAGTTTAAAAGTTCACAGTGTTTATCTAGAAGTACTGCCTGCCTGAAGGCTCTAAGAATTCATATGATTTCATCCCCTTAAATCCTCTCTGCTGTGGAAAAAAAATAGCTTTTTATTGCTGTAAAATGCAATAGTGCATGCTACAGATTCAGAGTATAGTTACTTCAGAACATGTCTGTGCTGCTGTCAGTAGTTATTTTCTTGTTGAAGAACCATATGCTTTGCACTCAGTGCCTTTTAATGTACAGGGATGGAAATACAAATTCCAGGTTTCCACTAACCTACATAGCAGCATTAAAAAAAAACAACAAAACCCCCCTATAATCCGGTAGTTTTGTAAACAATATTTTTTGTTTTCTTCCAGATATACATGAATAGAATTTATCAGTCTGATATATTATTTCTTTCCTATGTCCATTAATGTTTTCAAGACATGACTTTTTAAGAAAAAACATATGGCAGCTGATTCTAGCTAAAAATCTAGAACATGGATAGCCTTTAGAAGGAGTCTGAGACTGAGGTTACCTTTACAAAGTCTTCTGTGCATTGTTTCTCACCTCCATTAACTTGTGGAAGAAGCAGTATTTTTGTCCAGAAAAACTACATGTTGGAAAAGGCCAGGATTATAGCTACAGAAGTCCCAGCTTAGCTCCTATTGTTGGTTATTGGCAACATCTAGCTCAATTAAACTTCACCTGAGAAATTATCTGAAGCTAATGAGGAGAGAAGTAGGAATTTTAGCATCATCCCAGTCTTCTACTCTCATGCAACTCCTGACACCGGAAGTGGCTGATCTCACCCAATTCTTCTTTAAATGAATGAGGTCGATATTCACAGGGCCCTTTCTATCTAGAGCTGGGATGGCAGCCATACTATGCCAACCATTAATAAAATGTCAAATTGTACAGTCCATATTCTGAAGAGCTTGTTTAATTACCCTGTAAATCATGGCTACTCAACCTGGAGGTCATAATTCGAAGTGCTAGGAGATATAACCCCCCTGCCCTCCCTATATTAACTAAGAGGAAGGTCCTATTTAGCTAGATGGAAGAAGGCTGGACATTTGTGGTACAGATGAGGTTAAAAATCACTACTTCTACATTTTTTCTGTATGCTATAATTTAATAATGAATAAATGTGTTGAATCACAAATGGCCTTGGTTTAGGAATGTGATCAGTACCTACATTGCAATATTTTAATGTACAAAGGAAGTTGATTTGCTCCTTGATTAGTATTCACTCAATTCTGCTCGGAATAAATAAAGGATAGCTAAAATGGCTGTTTCCATGTAACAAGTTAGCAAGGTTCAGATTCCTCTCCTCTAGACATTCTGTCAGTTAGCTTCCCAAACCCAAAAACCTGTTCCCTATTCATTTCCACCTGTGAATCAGCCCAGCATTACATGAGTTCTTTCTATTCCGCTGTCTGGCTTCATCTACTAATCCCAGTATCTTTTTTGTTATCAATAGAATGATGATATGCACAACCCAGTCTCTGATGAATGAATGAAAAGATTGATTTGTATATTCTTTATTCTGACTCCATTACTCAAGTAATTCCTTCATCCTCTCTCGAGTGTAAGGGTTGGGGCAGCATTAAAGCAAAGTACATACATGGGTTAAGTGAATTAAAGTGTATTGGTAAAGTGTGATCTGCACGTATTATGACTTGACTCATAAGTCCAGAGCATACATATTAAACAAAATTGTAATGTGAAATATAAAATTAAAAATCAATAGGAAAGTCTTATAGAATGTTATGTAATTCTAACAGGAAAATTATCAGTCTAATTCTTAGTAATTGCATGTTGACAAACTGACATGCACCGCTGCTCCACTGTTTAATTTCTATTCTGATTCCAATAAGCAAACTGTTGTATTATAAATCAGAGGAAATATGTACTATAATTACTGGTTTTGAAACACCATCATACCATATATATTGTATAGAAATGTACTCTTATTTGGAATACAGATAATGCTAATATGGAGCAGCATTGAATACATAAAGGTAGAGTGAACTGTAGAAGTTATTTTGTAGTTGCTTATGGCATTCAAGCACTACATTTGTGTGGAATTGGATTAGGAATTTAGATCTGATCCCTAGTCTGCTGGGGGGAAGCAGCTAGTGCGGGGTTGCCTCACCCCATTTGTAGGTAGGGATCCGATGTAAGTCGGATCCATGTAACCCGGGGACTGCCTGTATATAGGAAATATTACCAAATGCAAGCTGCAGGGCAAAGTTAGTATTTACAGTGTTGTTTTGTTGCATAACCAGTTGTTTCTATAATTTTCTCTCACTTTTAGTTAGGTTTTTATTCTTTTATAAAAAACCTACTTTTATCATACATGCTCACAAGTGCTCTGTGGTTTATAGGTGCAGGGATTTAAGATAAAACTGGACTACACTGGACAATCTGGAATTTCCTTGAGTAGCCAGTGTCAGGAACTGTATCTGAAAGGAGAACAATCCTGCAAGCAGACATGAGGGTTGAGATAGACAAGAGGAGAGTGCTTGAGAGATTGGTGGTGGTAATGAATTGACTCCCAGCCACCAAAAGCCACCATTTCAGTGGATGCAAGCATCATAAGATACCCCCCACCCAAATCCTGTTTACCCCTAAGAGGCCATAATTCTCAGCACCGTGCAGTAAATTCCTCAGTACTGTAGGACTGTTCTGTAAGGTATTCTATTTTCATTGTGTTTTTCTTCTCCAACTGTAAATGTCTCCAATAGTGAATTTCCACCACAATGTTGGCAATTATTCAATTGTCCAATATCTCGCTTTCTGAAAAAAAAATCTTGAAATCCAACCTACATTTTACGTGTATTTTCATATTGGAACATTTTGTAGCTATCAATCTAAATCCTTTTGACGCATCACTGGCAATTTAATTTTATAGGACATTAATTTTCATGGTTCAGCAGATTTTAACCCCCCTATATATTTAGTGAGGTCCAAGTGTATTTGAACAAGTTCTACCCCTCTTCTGCCAAATATTTTGTCACTTGCTAAATCTTGTGTATCAGCAAATACTGTACCAGGACTTGCTTAATTCATTTCAATTAGTGCATTCCATTTAGAGGAGCATTTACATAAGACTATATAAATGCTGATTAATCTGTAAATCTGAAGACCAGTTTATTCATAAAAATCCACTTGATTTTTAAAGACAGCAAGCTGGCAATTTTCTCTCTTTCAATAAGGGTTGCAACAGAGTTTCATAATTGCTACAATATTCAACACTTTTATTAATGGTAGCCAGATTGCCAGATAAATCATTATTTTTTTCTGACTTACCCTTAAAAGTCTGTCATTTGCTTAAACATTTAAATATTTCTGGCTTTTAACTGGGGAAAAAACTAGTATATATAATCATATCCTATCTGAATATGAAACTTTCTTGCAATACCAGACATAATTTACATCTCTACCATCCCGATCTCTTCTGAGATGTTCTTTGCATATCCTTTTTATTGCTGAGTTTTACAGGTTTTTCCTCTCTTTGTTTGATGGAGAGATTTTTTTTTGTGCATCCCCTTTTATTTGTTCCAAAAAACATGCTATGTCTAGTACTCATTTGCAATCTCCTGAGTGCACTCTTTGTTGTGATTCAACTGGAAGCCCAGACCTATCAAAAGGAATCCTGTGATTACCTCTCTAGCTGGGTCACTGTTTCTTACCAATGCTCATTCAACAGGGTTAATTTGCCTGGGTTCCCTGTAAGTGTCTTCTGCCTTGAGGGGTTTATAACTAGAAAGTGTATGTATGTTGACCGAAACATGCCCTAACTAGCCCAGTAGACTTAAGTCTTAGGATGGGAAAACAAGTAACCTACAGTAACCAAAAATTATGTTAAACAGCAGTAACTTTAATTACACTACTTTAAGTCAGCAGCTCTGGATAACTTATATTAAGGAATTCTAAAAGAGATGACTGAGGCACTCTTGTGACCCTCTATGTTGCTTTGGGAAGTTTTGGAACACTGGAGAAGTTCCAGAGAACTTAAAGAAAGCTATTGTTTTGCCAATATATAATAAAGATAAACAGGATGACCAGAGAAACTATAGGCCTGTTAGATTGATTTCAATTTCAGAAAAAAAAATGGAATTGCAGATACAAAGAATTAAATAGATTATAATTTATGTACCTCGTTTTGAGGTTATGCAACATACATCTTATCACATTAGCTTCACATCATGTTTGGGTGAGACTAGAAGTGTTTATTAAAAATGATTAAAAATTCTGTACAATATTTTTGTAATGGATTTTTGTTAGTTCACAGATCTTAATAAAGAAACTAGAATGATACAAAATCAGCACAATACATATTGAATGAATTAAAAGCTAGCTAGCAGATAAGTCTCAAAATTAATAATGAACAAGGAATCATGAAGCAGATATATTCGTGGTGAGGTCCTGAAAAGATGGGTTGTTGGCCTTATTTAACCGTTTTTATCTATACTAATAAGAAAACATGAAATCACTGATAACGCTTGAAGCCAATACAAAGACTGAGGGAGTGCTATATATTGAATAGGGCATTTAACTATTACAGAGAAATTTGAATTGCTTGGTCAATTTAGAGTAAGCAAATGGGTTTCAATAGAACCAAAGTAAGCTTATAAACCTACAAACAAAGAATATAGTGTCATGACTGGGACTACGTCTACACTGCGGCTTTTTTGCGGAAAAGGAAATGCATATCATTTTCTGATCCTTTGCATATCATCTTCTGATCCTTTTTGCGGCAGAGGTTTTTGTGATTAAAAAGCCCTGTGTAGATGGGGCCGTTTGTTAGAAAAAAAAACTCCTTTTGCGCAAGATCCCTTATTCCTCAAAGAATGAGGTTTACAGGTTCTTGCGCAAAAGCGTTTTGTTTTCCAACAAATGGCCCCGTCTACACAGGGCTTTTTATCACAAAAACCTCTTCCACAAAAAGGATCGGAAGAAGCTATATAAATGAGTGAGATATGCAAATGAACGCTCTATTTGCATTTCCTCTTCCGCAAAAAATCCGCAGTGTAGATGTAACCTAGGTTTGGATGGTCTAACTTACTGGTCAAAGCAGGAGTCAGTGTCAAGCTAAGGGTTGTATTTGGTATTTGAAACAAGGGCCAAAGCTGGAGAGGTCAGAGACCAGAGGCAGGGATGAACAGATTAGGAAAGCAGGAACCAGGGACACAGTGGGAAAACAGGGTTCAAAAAGAGGAAAAATTCTATTCATTAAAGTAGTCACTCTGAAGAAGACGTGGAATCCATGGTGGATAATCAGTTGGCTAAGAGCTTCCAGGAAACTCTGTTGCTAAAAGGATTAATGGCATCTTTGGACATATTAATAGGGATGTACTGAGTAGGAAGGTTATAATATTCTTGTAATGGGAATTTGTGCACCTGGAATAACATGTCCAGATTCTGGTGTCCACATTTCTAGGAGGGAATGGAAAATTAGACTGGGTTTACAGACAGTGTGTCAAGAACCTCGGTCTATTAATTTTTCATCTGTTTTTTAAAGGGTTGTTTAATGGTTGATTTAATCAGTCGGCGTGGGGGACATAAATTTGGAAAGCGAAGATGCTTCAATCTAGCAGACAAAACTCTATAGCAAGAGTTATTGGCTGGAAGTTAAAGCTAAACAAATTCAAACTAGAAATAAGGTGCAAGTTTTTAGAAATGAGAGTAAATACTCTCAGAATAATTTGTCAAGGGTTTTGTTGAATATTTCTATCACTTGTAACTTTTCAATCAAAACTGGATGTTTTCCACCCATCCCCCTTAAAAGATATTGTCTAGTATAACTGCAGCTATTGGAGTTGAAGCAGAAATTAGCTGAGGGAAGAGCTCTGACCTGTGTTGTGAAGTGCATCAGACTATATGGTTGCATAGATCCATATAATCTATAAATTAATCAATTACAATATGTTTCAGTTACTCTACAAAGTGAAACACACATAGCTATTGTTTTGTCAAACATGCAATAGATATACAGGCATTTCACTAATGTTTCTTGAAAGTATCTTTTTTAAATGGCTACATGAGTAGAAGTGTACTTGTCTTACTGTAAAGTGTAATATTCCTAAAATGAGAGGGGAAATATTACATGTATGGAAAAGTGAACTTTGCAATAACAGCTTTTATGGCTCCTCAGTCATATTTTTCACTTACAGGCAGTCCCCGGGTTACATACAAGATAGGGACTGTAGGTTTGTTCTTAAGTTGAATTTGTATGTAAATCGGAACTGGCGTCCAGATTCAGCCGCTGTTGAAACTGACCAGCGGCTGACTACAGGAAGCCCGAGGCAGAGCTCCTCTGCCCCGGGCTTCCTGGAATCAGCCGCTGATCAGTTTCAACAGCTGCTGAATCTGGACGCCTGGGACAGAGCAGCTGGGGCGCTGCTGGGTAGGTCCCCGCAGCGCCGCACCTCAGCACTGCGGGAACCAACCTGGCAGCACACCAGCTGCTCTACCCCAGGTGTTCCCAAGTCACCCACTGCTGAAACTGATCAGCGGCTGATTCCAGGAAGCCCGGGGCAGAGCAGCTCTGCTTCGGGCTTCCTGTAGTCAGCCGCTGGTCAGTTTCAACAGCGGCTGATTTGGGAACACCTGGGGTAGAGCAGCTCTACCCCAGGCGTTGGCAAGAAAAGCCTGGTCTGCTGGGGGGGGGGAGCACTAGCTGCGCCCCCCCACCCAGCAGACCAGGGAGACGCAGAGAAAAGCTGCGGAGGACACGGGTGGTGGGAACATGCCGCATCTCGGCGGTCCCGCTGCCCGCATCTCCCTGGTTTGCTGGGGCGGTCCCGCCGCCTGCATCCTCCGTGGCTTTGCTCCGCATCTCCCTGGTCTGCTGGGGGGTCCCCCCAGCAGACCAGGGAGATGCGGAGCAGCTTTTCTCGCCATGGAGGACGTGGGCGGTGGGACCGCGGCGCGTCTGGGCAGTCCTGCCACCTGAGTCCTCCGTGGCAAGAAAAGCCCCGTTCGTATGTAGGGATCCGACATAAGTCGGATCAACGTAACTCGGGGACTGCCTGTATTCCTTTTGGGTTTTGTTTAAGTTTTGAGATTTTGACATTTATGTTGTCACTATGGCATCACTGTTGATAGAGCTTTGGATTGATACATGAAACTACACTAATAAGTATAAATAAATGTGTATCACTACTCTTCCATAAAGATTCTCTGACTAGATTATTATATATTAAATATTAATACCTAATTTATTCCCTATTGCAGATAGTGATTTAATTTGTCTATTCTTTCTGAGAATAGAAGGAAAGTACCAGTTTTTGATTGTAAGTGCATATGCATTTGGTATTGTTAAATATAGTAATTCAAAATGGCTATGTAGAGCATAGGTAGGGAGGCTGCAAAATTTGCAGATGATACTAAACTGCTCAAGGTAGTTAAGACCAACGCAGACTGTGATGAACTTCAAAAAGATCTCACAAAACTAAGTGATGGGGCAACAAAATGGCAAATAAAATTTAATGTGGATAAATGTAAAGTAATGCACATTGGAAAAAATAACCCCAACTATACATATAATATGATGGGGGCTAATTTAGCTACAACTAATCAGGAAAGGAATCTTGAAGTCATCATGGATAGTTCTCTGAAGACATCCACGCAGTGTGCAGCGGCAGTCAAAAAAGCAAACAGGATGTTAGGAATCATTAAAAAAGGGATAGAGAATAAGATGGAGAATATTTTATTGCTCTTATATAAATCCATGGTACGCTCACATCTTGAATACTGTGTACAGATGTGGTTTCTTCATCTCAAAAAAAGATATACTGGCATTAGAAAAGGTTCAGAGAAGGTCAACTAAAATTATTAGGGGGTTTGAACGGGTCCCTTTTATGAAGTGAGATTAAAGAGACTGGGACTTCTCAGTTTGGAAAAGAGGAGACTAAGGGGGGATATGATAGAGGTATATAAAATCATGAGTTGTGTGGAGAAAGTGAATAAGGAAAAGCTATTTAATTGTTCCCATAGTATAAGAACTAGGGGCCACCAAATGAAACTAATGGGCAGCAGGTTTAAAACAAATAAAGGAAGTTCTTCACATAGTGAATAGTCAATCTGTAGAACTCCTTGCCTGAGGAGGTTGTGAAGGCTAGGACTATAACAGGGTTTAAAAGAAAACTAGATAAATTCATGGAGATTAAGTCCATTAATGGCTGTAAGCTAGTACGGGTAAGGAATGGTGTCCCTAACCTCTATTTGTCAGAGGGTGGAGACAGATGGCAGGAGAGAGATCGCTTGATCATTACCTGTTCAATTCACTCCCACTGGGACACCTGGCATTGGCCACTATTGGCAGACAGGGTACTGGGCTGGATAGACCTTTGGTCTAACCCAGTATGGCTGTTCTTATGTTCTTATGTAAATATAAATATCTGTTTTTTTCTAAATAAGATGTAATGTAGATTGTAATGTCAACTGTATCTGGTATTTTTGTTGAAACCACCTGGCAACCCTAGCAAAAAGTATTTATTGAAACTATCAACACTTCATTGTATTTGTATTCTTTCTGTAATTCTTTGTAACAGTGAGAGGTCCTGGTCCTGCAAGAACTCACTCATGTGTTTAACTATAAGCATATGTGAGTAGTCCAATTGTCTTCACTGTGTGAAGTTGGATAAGTTGGAGGTGTATTATCTCTCTCAATGTATCCTGGATTTTTCATGTATTTATCTAAGGAGCCTTAAGAATTAATTGAAGAAATGCAATTATGTACTCAGTTTCAGTGCCTTTTGGGACCTCCGTCAGACATACATTTTTACTGCATGCCCATTTTGCCATTGGCTCAATCTTAATACTCAATGCTTTGTGTTCTTCAGTCATTTCTAGGAGTAATATGATACGTTTAACTATTTCCATTCCATGTTCTCTTTCAACTAGCACTGATACCTTATTCTTTATATGCGTATATACTCACACATTAGCCTTGCCAGATTTTTATTCACAGCTGCCATAGGAGTTTATAAAGAGGCATTTCTATTGCTATATTTTTTTAGGGTAATTTTGCAGTGGCATAAGTGAAAAATTTTAAAAAACTGTTTATCAAAAAAAATTTTCAGCAAGATCTGGAAACATCTGTTTCCTACCAGCTTTAATTACGAGACTTTGTCCAGTTCAGGGTATGTCTAAACTACATCCCTCTTTTGAAAGAGGGATATAAATTAGATATATTGAAATCGCAAATGAAGCCAGGATTTGAATTTCCCATGCTTCATTTGCATAATCACGTCATGGCGTTTTTTTGAAACGCTGTTTTGAAAGTGAAACCGCAGTCTAGACGCGGTTCTTTCAAGAAGAAAAGCCCATTTATAAGATCCCGTACTCCACAAAAAATGAGATTTATAGGATGTTTTGAAATAGCGTTTTTCAAAAAAAACACCATGACGCTTTTATGCAAATGAAGTGTAGGAAATTTAAAACCCAGCTTCATTTGCAATTTTGATATGTCTAATTTACGTCTAAAGAGGGATGTGGTCAAGACATAGCCTCACAGAGCACTAAGGGTTGTAGGCATCTGAATCAGTGATATAAAATGGATCTGCCATCTTGTAGCTGTTCTGAAGATATAAAAAAAAAAATCTTACACCAGTGGATATTTTTGTCTTTCTTTATTCTTAGTTTGACTGTGGGCTCCACAAAGATCTTAAAGGAGGAAATGAAAGCTCATGATAGTTCTCATCATGGCTGAAACACCAGAAAGGGGTGATGTTCTAATGACATTTTGATTGGAATTGTTGATCTATTTTTTTGTTCTTTGCATTGTCCTTTTTGGTTATGCAGCCCTTATAATGGTATCTAAAGTTTAAAAGGAGACACGGGTCTCTCTTTAGAGCTTTCCTTATGAACAATCCCAGATGTTAAAATCAAAACAGACATAGAGCTTCAGAAATGGTCAATATTTGAATTCAGTTCTAAATATAGGTGAGGAATTAAGGAGATGATTCTTATATCTGAACCACATTGCTCTTTCTTGTCTGAATTCATCATAGCTTCTTCAGTGTTTCTGCGGAGAACCTATACTTCCCAAATCAGTTATAAATATTTGTTAGATCATTAAGCAGTCATGCTTTAATAAAAACTGTTAGTTAATTCGATTTTAATTATTTTTTACTTGGATTCACATACTCTGTACAAAATCTGAAAATAAAATTCTAACAAGCCCTTTCTCTTTCATTTCCCCCAAACATCAAACATTTATGGCATGATAAAGTAAGCACCTTGGGAAAAGCAACCAATAATTCAGGCTGTAATTTTTATAAATAAATCGGGCATTTCATCAATGCCTTAAATGTACTCTATAAATCTGTGTTACAATGCTATAATGCTACTATTGTAAAACAGTGCAAGTTTAGTCCCACCATCCTAAAACTGAGTCGTAAAAATACTGCAATTCATGCACTCTGAAGATCTTTAGTCCAGTTTAATATAATTGTGTGTATATGCTAAAGGAGCCAGTTAAATTGTTTGCATTTTTAAGCAAATATATTAAGGCAGAATCTCTCATTCAATTTAATAAAAAGGTTATCAGTTGTGTGTAACATAAGGGGTTAACTAGATCAGTAAATAAGGAAATGAGCACAGAGGATCACTCAAAATTTAGCACAGGACAGATTTCCTAAGAAGAAATGTGGTTTAGGACTGTGATGACATGGGCAAACAAAGAGAAAAGGAGCGGAACATGTCCAGATATCAGATTAGAAGCTTCTAGACAAAAATCTTACCTGTCTCATTTAAATCTTTTCCAAAAATAAAATTCCCCCCTGTAGGGTACCAGCAATTTTTTTAATGGTGTCCTCCCACATTCTTAAAATATGGCAGTGATAAAATAACATTTGTTTTAATAATGGACTCCCTCAAAACTTGTTTTAGCAACAGAATGTGATATTTATGTGGTAAAATGTCAATTCCCTTACTCTTCTCCTCTCACCTAAGCCTCTGCCCCAAATCATACATCACTGTTCCCACAGGACATGCATCTATTTCTTGACATTCTGTGTTAGCATATGTGGTCATAAGAAACCACCCTGTGTATTTTAAAAGGGACTCCATTTAAAAAAAAAAGGCTTATTGCTTGTGTGAAACATGAAACGAGTTCAGCAAATAAGGGAATGAGCACAGGGAGTAGTTAATTAGAAGAGGAACTTGTATCCTCTCATTAAGGGCTGCGTAGTTGATTGGGGAAGAGATTTTTTTTTTAGGGTACATTGCGGAGCTACTTTGGGGTACTGCAAGTATCCTGGAATAGCTATTCCGTGTCTATTGAAGAAGTCCATTATTTCAAAATAGATTTTGAAATAATGGGCAACTTATTATGACATCCCGGTAACCCTCATTCCATGAAGGTTAAGGGCAATTTTGGAATGAGCTATTTCAAAATTTGGCACTTTACGATATGTGCTATTTCAAAATACACTCAAAATAATCTACACAAATTGAGTAACTTATTTTGAGCTAAGAGTGCTGTGTAGACGTACCTTTAGTGTTTGAAACAGGTGGCTCCTGTGTAGTAATGGGTTTCCCTGGGCTATTGGAGGGAATGGGATTCCCCTGGGATGGATGTGGGAACAGGGTTCCATGTTCCTCCCTAATATGGATTGTTCAAACTCTAGGTTAGGGTAGGAAGGGTAAAAGATGGTCTGCAGCTGCTGAAGGACTTGCATTCAATGGAGTAGCAGGTGCGTTCAGGCTCCCCTTCTCCTCCTGTGCAGAGACAGGTCTATCTATGCTATCGTGGGTGATAGGGTATCCCAGTGGTGCTAAAGGAGGGATGCAGGAGGGGGAGGCGATTTTCTTTAAAGCAGTAGACATTAGTATGTGAATGACGATCACACCTTTTGCCAGAACAGCTGTGTAAGCAAACAGCAGTCAGATTAGTCATTGAGAGAGCTAGCCAAGCCAAAAGTTTTCAGGGAGTCTGCAAAACCATTTTTGTTGTCTTCCCTCCCAGCCATACATAATTCCTATCTGCTCTGACAGTAGCTATCCCTGGAGACACCAGAGCACCAGCAGCGTCTCTTGACTAAAGCTGGACCTATGAGTGGCTAGAACATCTGAAAATCAGGCCCAAGGTTTTTCAAGTTATGCCTACCTCAAAAAATGAAGAATCCACTTCTTCATTTTCAAAAAGTCCACTTCTGAAAACGTTGCCCTTACTTTTTTTTTTCTTCACAAAAGCCACATTTTTCATTCATGGTGTCCAGAAGCCTACCTCTGTTTAAAAAGGCCCTGCAAACTTTTCTGAGCTCAAAATTGAATCATAGCTATCAAATTATCACGATAACAATCTGTTTAATATATTCTTAAACTAGTTGGTCTGTCTAATTTTAAGAGTAAACTCTGCATGACAGGGTCCATGCCTCCCTCTAGGCATTTTTCAATCTAAACATCTTTTTATTATTATTTTCTGTAAGAGATTAAAAAAGGATGAATCTTTCTAAGAGAGTGACTTGTAACTGACTGCTACTCTTTCAGATCTGTAGAGAAAGAATAGAATTGTCTGTTTTATTATTGCTGGGGAAAAAATCTCTAAGAGAAGCAAAGGGACTCTGGGATAGTGAGGAGCCAGACAAAAACATTCAGAGAGCCGTATGCCAGAAGTGACATTTAGGTGATCCTAATGAGAAAGAAGAGCTTTCATATCTAGGAATTGTTTTCTAAGGTGAGGACTTGCAAAGCACCACTGGGATATCCAACACAGCAGAATAGACAGACAAAATGCCTCAAGGAAATGGAATTTATTTTCTGGAGTGCGAGAGGGGGAAATGGGGTTAGGGCTTTCCTCTGAGATAGGAGTGGAACTTGTTGATAGATATCGATAAATGCTGTCATGTATCATGGGGGTTACATTGTTATTCCTCTTAGGGCTCATCTAGACTACATCCCTCTTTCGAAAGAAGGATGTAACTGAAGCACTTCAAAAGTGCAAATGAAGCCGGGATTTCAAAGTACTTCAAAGTAGGAATAAGAGATGCTCCGGAAAAGGGCTTTTTTCCGAAGGATCTGGCCAGTGTAGACGGTCTTTTCCGGCTTTTCTAAAAGCCAGAAAAAAGCGGCAGACATTTTTATTTAAATGCCGGGGAGGATATTTAAATCCCCCGCGGATTTCCCTTTTACGATCTCAAAAATTACCATGCCCCTTTCGGAAAAGGGGCCAATGTAGACGAGCCCATGTGTCTTCACTAGTTGAACTGGTGTCAATGTGAGACTGTTAATTAAAGTCCAACTTAAATGAATGATCATTACACATTAGTACAAGAAAATATTAGACTAAAATGGATCGTGCTTTTTAAATGAATCACATAATCATGTATTTTTAAGTCTGAAAGAGATAATTAGCTCTTCTAGTATAATCCCGTAAAACATGGACAATAGACTTTCACACAGTTATCCCTCTATTGAATCAGTAACTTGCACTTTACAAAAGCATGTGCTCTATAAAGGTATCCAGATTTGATCTGAAGACATGAAGAGTTAGAGAATCTACCAGCTTTTTGGTAGTTTGTTCCAATGTTTTTTGCATGCCTTTCTCCACTGGATGAAAGAGACTTTATTTTTCAATGTTTACTCGTTATGTCATTGTCACGTCTTGATCTTTTGATAAACTAGACCAATTGAGCTCTTTGTGTGTCTCACTATATTGCATTCCTTCCAACCCTTGAATCATTTTTGTGACTATTTTGCCCCCCTCTTATTTTTCAAAATTATTTTCTTTCAAAAATATGGACACCAAAATGTACACAGTATTCTAGTATTAATCTCTCTAATGCTGTGTAAGGAGGCAAAATAAGCTCTCTACATCTCCTCAGACATATTCAGCAACAAATAAAAACATTTAGAATGTAGTATGACAGAAATGACTTTTAGGTTTCTACTTCCAAGGATTGCATTAGCCCTTCTTGTTATTGCATTGCACTTGGAGCTCATGTATAGTCATTTGTCCACTATAGACCATAAATCCTTTTCAGAAACATTGTTTCCTGGAGACCTTAATGTATTCTCTAGTTATGACCAGCATTTTTTATTCTGAGATGTATGACCTGGAATAAAAATGTATTTGCATTTAGCTATATTAAAATTTTTGTTTGAATCACCCACTTTACTAACTAATCCAATGTTGTATAAATATTGACGTTAGTGGCTGTAGGATTAGGGTGAGCAGCAAATGCCCCCATTCAGCAAAGTGTCTATGCACATGTGGAGGACATTTGGTTTGAATGAAAGTCAGCTTTCCGGAAATAGCATACAATGACCTAGGAATGATGAAACCAGTGTCAAAAAGGATAAGGGGGAGGCTTGGTGGTGAAATCCTCAAGTTTAAGATGCCACAGAGTGGAAGAAAAGGGTAACCTTCAAGGAAATGGCAGCAGAGTGATTTGAGCATTGATAAGATGGCATGTGTGGAGGTAAAACAGCCAGAAGAATTGTGACAGCTAATAGTATCCCATGTGATGAGCTATGTAACTGATATATAGCTGCCTGTGAGGACATCAGGGACAGAAGGCCATCTATAAACTTGCTAAGGCAAGAGAGAAAATGATGAGAGATGTGAACAAGTTTGCTTACATTAGAAATGAATAGTATTATTTTATAAGTGAACGGTGAATCAATAAACAAAGTTTGGAGTTATTATTTTGATAAAGTGACAAATGAGGATAACTCTAATCTCAAATTGAGAACATGTAAGCCAAACTGGGTATAATAGATTGTAGACAGGTAGAAGAGTCTGCACAAGTACTTAGGAAAATGAAACAGAAGAAAGAACCCACCTGAATCAAGCTCTGGTGACTCTGATGAAGTTATTGGAAAGGGAAAACATTAAATGCTTAAAAGTTTCTTCAATTATATTCTTAAAAAAGGAAAAATTTCAGATTAATGGCATAAAACTTTGTGGTTCCTATCTTTAAATATAAAGGAGAAATAGAAAAATAAAAGATTAGGATTGAAAGAAAGCTCAGGAGGTCATCTAATCCAGCCCCTTGTTCAAAGTAGGACCAACCCCAACTATATCATATCAGTCAGGATTTTGTCAAATCCTGGCTTCACTATTTGGCTGTAAGTTTTTGACAGAAAAAAACATTTAAAGATCATTTGGGATTACACTTTCTACAGTTCTACAACTTCAACAGTTAATGGAGTTAAGCCTTGTTTTTTATAAATTGAATTCAAACCAATACTCTGTACACTGCCTGTCAACCTAATACAATTTGAAATGGCTGAGATGTTATAAGATTATTTGCTACATTTACACATTCTTGTATTCAATCAGCCTGGCTGAAGAATGACTTCCTTTGTTTCAGTTAACAGTAAAGCTTCTTTATGGTTAAACTGTTGGAAGATACTCAGAGAGATTGTGACTGACTTGGATCTGATTGGTTAGGAGTGCAAACTTTGAGTTCTGCATCCCCCTAGCCAGAAAACTTGGCACTACTGTTGAGCTAAAGTTAAGTCTTGGAGAGGTGATATCAAATCACTACATTAGCCTTTATTGTAAAGAAATGCTGTCTTTTTAAAAAAAATCATATTATTCTCTGCCATCATATAATTTAAAGTAAGGATATTGGAAAGTAAAGCAAGAAGCTGATCATGTTTTATGAGAACTGATTAAAACAAAAGTTATAATACTGACTATACACTAAAGTAAAGATAAATTTCCAACGTAGTAGTTCCCCAACCACAAATTAAGGAATGGAAAAAAAGATAACAAAAAGCCAGTTCTCTCTCCCCCCCCCCCCCCCAAAAAAAAAGACCTTATCATAGAAACAAGAAGATTATGAAAGGAACCAATACAGGGATGACACAGAAAAACAGATGTCTATGCTCTGAAAAAAAAAAAGTGTACATACTTTAGCAATTTCTACTGCATTAAGATTTAATGTGATGTGTTCAGGAAAATAAGATTAAACACTTATGGCTATTAAAAACAGATATGCTAGATCTTCTAAAAACATGGTGAATATTTGCTATAACACTTAATAACTTTAGAACAATTAAAAATGATTTTTGGTTATATTATTAAAGTATTAGTGCCTTTGCTTTAAAAAATAAGAAGCTTCCTGCCTTTAACATAAACACTGAAGGAAAATAACCAAAAGCTTTAAATTAATTACCTATTTCACAGTAGGGAGATTTCAGTCAATTGCCAGTACCTCTGTAGTCTATAGAGCTTTGCTTTCTAGTTCATAGTGAAAAGTTAATTGATATGCAGCTATCATAACCTGATGTAATCTGGAATTTTCTAAGATTTAATACAAAATTACCATCTTAATTTTACTCTAGTTTCCTAAAGGTCACACAGTATGCAATGTAATATTATCTTTCATCAAATCTGAAGTTAGAATGAGTGTATCCCTCAAATATTTAGTTGAGCACTTTACCAAAGGGCAGATACATTGATTAATATTCACACCACCCACTTCTGTTTTTCTTTGCAACACTATCTTATCTTGCTTTTTAAAAGAATGGTAAAAGCAGCATATAATTCATAGAAAATTCCTCAGAATCTGGCTTCTAATCAACACCAATGTGTATGGTAAAGTCCCAGAAATGATTATGTCCTCAAGCAGCCTAAAAATTACTTGAATTGTTGGTGTGTGTGAAGATGACTTACAACAAAGCTGTCCGTTTTCTAATTTTCCTTCTCTCAGTTTTTTCTCCTTTCCCACCAAATTTTTGCAATGAGTAAGGAGTGTGAAGTTCATTTTTCTTGATAAGATCAGAATGTGCAGGATTAAAAATGGAATGCAACACAAATTATATGTTAATTAAGCCCCTCCCCCAAAATTTTCAGAGGAGAATGAGATTTTATTCAAATTACTTCACATTAATGCAAAGGGGAGTGTAACTAAAATCCATTTGTGATATGTTTTAAAAATACACTGTTCTTTAGGAGAAAAATACTTTTTAAATATTGTGTGACTACCAAGAGTTTTAGGAACTTACAGGCTGGAGGTAATTGGATACCTGTTAAATCAGTCCCCTTCCACGCTGAATTATAATTTGTGGTTTTGAAACCACATTTCTCAAAATCCTTTCAGCTTTTTAACATGATACCCAAATCTAGAGAATGTCATTGGTTACTCTTTTGAAGATATTTACTGCATAATCACCCACTTTTTTTTTTAGGTATTTAGTATTATGCATTGTAAGAGTACAGCATATTTCCCTTCCTCTAGTACATTATTTCTTTCCCAGGAATGTGTTTAAAAAAAAAAATCCCCATACTGCTTGGCTGTGTCTACACTGGGCCACTTATTCCGGAAAAGCAGTCGCTTTTCCGGAATAAGCTGCGAGCTGTCTACACTGGCCCCTTGAATTTCCGGAAAAGCAGTGACGATTTACTGTAAGAAATCAGCTGTTTTTCCGGAAAAACTATGCTGCTCCCACTCGGGCAAAAGTCCTTTTTCCGGAAAACTGTTCCGGAAAAGGGCCAGTGTAGACAGCACAGTAGTCTTTTCCGGAAAAAAGCCCCGATCGCGAAAATGACAATCGGGGCTTTTTTCTGGAAAAGCGCATCTACATTGGCCACAGATGCTTTTCCGGAAAAGGGGCTTTTCCGGAAAAGCAGCCTGCTAGTGTAGACGCTCTTTTTCCAGAAATACTTAAAACGGAAAACTGTTCCGTTTTAAGCATTTCCGGAAAAAGGTGACAGTGTAGAAGTAGCCCTTATGTACAGAAAGGTATTTCCATGCTGAAAATGTGTATTTAGTGCTTCAGCAATTAAATATTAGGGCAACAACAAACATTAATAGTAATAATTCAGCTCTTTCTGATCACTTTGCACATAAGTTCTGCTTCAGGGCTATAACCAAGCTGCTCCTGCTCTGTTAAAGAGATTTCCCATCTTCAACTAGGAAAGGTCAATTCAACTGGTTATAGAAATCATGCAGTGGTAGTGGTCATATTTTATATATTTCCAAAGGGTAATATATTTTTCAGTCTACACCACTTAATCCTCATGTTAAGGTCTGAAAAGAGGCTTAGAATGCAGGTTTTGTACTGATCATCTCCAATGAAGAGAATTCAGGGTGACCAGATAGCAAAGGTGAAAAATCAGGATATGGGTAGGGGGATAATACATGCCTACATAAAACCAAGTATATCGAGACTGTTCGTATAAAATCTGGACAACTGGTCTCCCAAAGTGAATTCCAGCTGCAGTGAAAAAGGAAGAGCTGCTTATGGTCTGTTGTTTGGTGGTCAGATTGCTCCTGTAGGCAGAACCATTGAGAACTGTACTGTAGTTTTCTGTAAAACTGCACTGGCTTAAGGTTTACTCAGGCAGGGCCATATTAACTCTTCTGGGGGCCCCATAGGCTCCAGCATGGGGCCAAAATGTGGGGTTCAGTTTCCAGGAGATAGGATAGAGATTCGAGAGTTGAGTAGGACTTAGGGTGCAGGAGTGGGTTCAGAGTTGGGGTGCAAGGTCTAGGAGGGTGCAAGGGTACTAGAGTGGAGCTCTGAGTTTGGGTGAGAGGTCTGGGAGGGACTTAATGTGTGGACTGGGGCATGGAGTGGGGTTTTGGTGTCTGGGTGGGAGTTAGGGTGCTAGAGTGGGCTCAGTGTTGGGGTGTAGGGTCTAGGAGAATAGAGACTTAGGGCATGGGAGGGGGCTCAAGGCTGGGGCATGGGGTGGGGATGTAGGGTCGGAGAGGGAGCTGGATTTAGGAGGGGACTCAAAGCTGAGGCAGGGGTTGGGGTGCAGGATGCTTACCTGGGGCAGCTCCCACTTGGTGTATGTGAGGGAGAAGAGTAGTTCTGTGCAGCCTGCTCTGCCCTGTGCTCCTCTACAGGCACCACCCCCCATAGCTCCCATTGACAGTAATTCCCAGCCAATGGGCACTGCGGGAATAGAGCCTCTAGGTGAAGGCACAATGTGGATAGAGCTTTCTGGTGCTTGTGGCGATTCATCTCCAGCACAAATGAAGGGTAAGGAACACAGAGCTACCTCCCTCCCTAGGAAGGGCTGGCCCAGAACACATGGGTGTAGTGGTTGTAGTCAATGGCCCCAGGCTAAAGGGGTCATCTTTAGGTTGGTACACTGGGCTGCAGCCCCTTAATCTGGCCCTGTACCTCGGGTAAGTCTTTATGTATTAGTAATCATTTTCTTCCCTTCAGTACAATTAGCAGCTGTGAAACAGCATTTTGTTAAAAAGTATACTTTACCCGTTAAAGATGGAACCCTGCAGCCTGGGTATCAAGGAGATGCGGCTCTGAACCACTGAACCATATAAACAACAGGAGGTTGGGCAGGGAAGATGGATGAAATAATAGAAGCTAAGTACAGTAGATTGCAGTGGGTGACAACTGATCTCTCAGACACTAAGAAGCAAGCATATCTCACAGATTTGGGTATGGACTGTAAGTCTGAGAACCCTAATGAAGTGTTTGTGACAATAAGGTTTAGTCTGAGGTCTGAATAAAAAGAGGTCATGTTATTATGTTGACATATGTTGGCTTCTCCTTAACTTGGGAGTTTTAAACTGAATCCATTGTGATTCTACTTGGAGAAATTAAGTTGGAGCAAAATTGCAATAGCATACAGGGCTGCCCAGAGACCTTTCCCCTGCCTCCATTTTTGCAGGGATCAATCCTATAAGGAAAGATGAACCCAAAATTTGTATTGAAATTAAGTAGAGGGAGTAGTGAGGAAGATTGCATTGCAGAATCAGGCCTTACAGTCTGCTTGAAGATTTTAGACTGATGAATATCATGCTATCATTTGGTGTAACTTTAAATAAGTCTATAAATAGCATGATCTGAAGTTCTAAAAAATAAACAGGTTATTTTATAAGTTGTGGTAAATGCAAAGGTTGCAGAAATTGCCAGAGTAATAGTGTTTTGCTTTCCTATGTGCATTTCTGTGTAGTGCAAAATATCCTCAGCATGCTTTTCTGTATGCTAATAAGTTTGAGGATTTTTTTAAAGCAGTGACAAAGGCTGAGTAGGAGTGATCAGGATAGTAGCCATCTTAGAGGAATACTTTTGAGCTGGTAGATCTAGATTTAAAATGAATAAGCAGCAAGAGAGAGCTGTACAATCTGACTAGAAAGAGATGATTTACTGAAATGAGGTTCCTGGAATCTAAAGGTAAGTTAAAAATAGAAGCTCCTTGTCAGCTTCTTTCAACCACAACTGCTAATTGGGACAGATGGACTGATCTGTAACTGGTGGTGCTTAAATCCCTTTCGGTCTATTTGCAACCTGCTGCATATAGGTGTTTTTATATTGGGCAGCAGTTTTAAGTAAACATTTCTCACATGTCATCAATGATTTTGCAGGTGCAAGCTTACCAGCTAAGTGCTTGTAAAAGAGATTTCTTTCTCATTACCTCTTTCGTGAAAGAATTGTTAGTCAGGATAATGTAATTGGGTTTGCAGAAATCTACATGATTTATATAATATTACTGTGATATTAATGCTCATTTTGTAGTGAGCTAATTTAACCAATAACAAAAAGTTGTAACAGGAAAAAAAAATCATGTGCTAGATTGTGCCTTTAGGCACATTCTTGATTAAGGATTGGTGCTTTAGACCTGAAGGCATTATAACTCAGAAACACACCTGTATGTCACGTTTCCTCCTTGCTCTGGTGCAGTAGTAATTTGTTGTGGACTCTAACAGCAGTGCAGGAGGATTACTGTTATATTCCATACCCATCTGGGTGAGCCACCATGTTCACATTTTCCACTCTTCAATGATTCAGCTCAGTGAAACTTAAACACAAGTTATGTTTCACAACAGTTGTCCCTACTGGAGTTTAATTTATTATTAAACAAAATTCTTCACTCTGGACCTCCCCAATCCTTTTCTGAGGTTTTACAAGTTATCCTGAAATCAAGGCTTCACCACTTTGTCACTCAGGAAGAACTCCCATTAGTTGTGGTATTAAGTTTGTGTCCCAGCTCCCTCTATGCAGGCAATTATTCTGGACCCTTGGCACTGATTTACTAAGTAAATGTTACCTTTCCATTCTCTGTGGTGAGAATGTTACCTTTCCATTCTCTTTTTCCAATCTTCTGTCCCTGTCTGAGCAGCAGACTAAGAATTTTTTCTTCGCACTTCTTCACATTACATGTAATATGACCCCAAGGCTACAATCTCATCAGTCACTACAGACCATCAGGATTTCTGGTTATATGGACCATGCTTGCATTTTCAGCACCACCGCCAAGTTGCAAACAGCCAATTTCAACACTCCTTCTGATGCTCTGCCCAGTGAATAGTAGGGCTGTAGCCCAAGCTTGACATTTAGAGTTCTGAAGAGATAATGGCTGTGTAGTCTGTCTTTAGTATTGTGTGTCAGAATGGCTATGCAAGAGGGGGTCATGCCATAGATGCTTAGCATATGCCACAATTTAGTCCTGTGTGTATAATCTGTACAAATCCAGGTTACCCTGTTATTGTATGACCCTTGTTGAGAGCTTCTGCTGAAAAGCCATCCATGAATTCTTTTTGTAAGAATGTGTCTGTCCATGACATTTGTGACTGAATTTTACTTTTTCCCCCAACTTCTTGTGGTTTTTGCTTTAGTTGTCTACCTGTCCTACTGCAGTTAGATATTTCTGAGGGTATATAGACCATAAAAATACAATATAAGCTCTAAATACATTGTTGTTAAAATACTTGGACATGTTGTCTTTTCTTAAATCATGGGGAAAATTACAGGCAGTCCCCGAGTTACGTGGATCCGACTTATGTCGGATCCGCAGTTACGAACGGGGTTTGCTGCCCGTCTCCCTGGTCTGCTGGTTTCCAGCAGACCAGGGAGATGGGCAGCAAAGCCGCGGAGCACATGGGCAGCGAACAGCCCAGACGCGCTGCAGCTGTCCCGCTGCCGGCGTGCTCCGCGGCTTTGCTCCGGACGCCTGTGGTACAGCAGCTGGGACGCTGCCGGTTGGTCCCGTAGCGCCGCTCTGGGCACTACTGGACCAACCCGGCATCACCCCATCTGCTCTGCCCCAGGCGTCCTGATTCAGCCACTGCTGGTCAGTTTCAGCAGCGGCTGAATCAGGACGCCTGGGGCAGAACAGCTTGGATGCTGCTGGGTTGGTCCAGTAGCGCCGAGGAGCTGCGCTACTGGAGCAACCCAGCAGCACCCAAGCTTCTCTGCCTCAGGGGTCCCCAAGTCAGCCGCTGCTGAAACTGACCAGCGCTGACTACAGGAAGTCCGAAGCAGAGTTGCTGTGCCCCGGGCTTCCTGGAATCAGCCGCTGATTAGTTTCAGCAGCAGCTGACTTGGGGATGCTTGGGGTTCTTAATTTGAATCTGTATGTAAGAACTGGCGTCCAGATTCAGCCTGCTGAAACTGATCAGCGGCTGATTCCAGGAAGCCCGGGGCAGAGCAACTCTGCCTCGGGCTTCCTGTAGTCAGCTGCTGGTCAGTTTCAGCAGCGGCTGAATCTGGATGGCAGTTCCGACTTACTTACAGATTCAACTTAAGAACAAACCTACAGTCCCTATCTTGTACGTAACCCGGGGACTGCCTGTATCTCCAATGTTCTCCCATAACCATATTGTATTCTATAGCAAATCTTCCTTATGGTTCATTACAAAAAGTTGTTGGTAATGAAATTATGTTTTTAGTAATGCAATGCTAACAGAGAAGAAATACAGAATTAAATGAGCACCATATTTTGCATGATAACTACATTCTATGATATGACTAATGATGAATTTTCATTATCAAAAATATGTTAATCAAGTAAGGAAGTCTGTATTCTCTCTTCCTTCCCAATTTTGTTAATTAGTAATTTATGTTAGCAAAATTTTAATCATTCATTCACATGCTAAGGATAACCTGCCATATCTTGGACTAATTCATATTTTGTGTTTGAGTTTTATGGATTCAACCTTTCCACTTTTAATACAACAAATATTTTTTTTAAATCTGTTTACCCTTGATAGAATTTGTGAAAGGCTTTTGGCTTGAAGAAATGATGCTTCTCTCATTCTTCTTGCCCTGACTCCAGAAGGCATATATGTAATACAGTGCTCATCTATGAGTAGTGACGATGTATATTTATCTAGGAAGAGATTTTTAAACGTGTCTAAAGATTTTAGGAGCACAAGACTAATTGAAACTCAGTGGAACCTATGCTCCTGCACTTTTTGAAAATTTGCCCCCTGTTGATCAACTTTGCTTGAGCCAGCTATGCATGAATAACAAAACAAAACAGATATCAGAATGTATAGATTTAAAAAGGCTCTGACTAAGATGCTACATTCCTTCTTCATATAATAATCTGATGGCTTTAGTTTAAATATATACCAAATCTATCACTTTTCATATATTTTTGAATAATGGTGTATTACTTTCTTTAGCCGCTATGTTAGGTTATGTCTAGACTGCATCTCACTGTCGACAGAGGGATGCAGATTAGGAAGGTTGACATTGCAAATGAGGCAGGAATTTAAATATCCCGTGCCTAATTTGCATAAAAAGAGCTGCCACATTTTGCTGACTCAACACTTTGTCAGCAAAAAGCGGCAGTCTAGAGGGGGATCGGTCGAGAAAGAAAGCCTTTTTCGACAGATCCCTTATGCCTCCTGCAAGGAGGTTTACAGGATCTGTCAAAAAAGGCTTTCTTTTTCAACAGATCCCCCTCTAGACTGACATTTTTTGCTGACAAAATGCTAAGTCAGCAAAACGTGGTGGTCATTTTTATGCAAATTAGGCACGGGATATTTAAATCCCTGCCTCATTTGCAATGTCAACCCACATAATCTGCATCCCTCTGTCGACAGAGGGATGCAGTCTAGACATACCCTTAGAGTCCTCGTCACCTCCCTGTCTGCTACTCAGTGACAGTAAAGAAACAGAAAAGTTAATGATAGAGATGTAGCCGTGTTAGTCTGATGTAGCTGAAACAAAAAACAGGACTATGTAGCACTTTAAAGACTAACAAGATGGTTTATTAGGTGATGAGCTTTCATGGGCCAGACCCACTTCCTCAGATCAAATAGTGGAAGAAAATTGTCACAACCATATATACCAAAGGATACAATTAAAAAAAAAGAGAACACACATGAAAAGGACAAATCAAATTTCAGAACAGAAGGGCAGGGGAGGGAGGTAAATTTCTGTGAGCTAATGATGTTAGAGGTGATAATTGGGGAAGCTATCTTTGTAATGAGTGAGATAATTAAAGTCTTTATTCAAACTTAGGCGTAAAGTGTCGAATTTAAGCATGAATGACAGTTCAGAGGATTCTCTTTCAAGTGTAGTCTTAAAAGGCCTTTGAAGCGCAGGATGCAGGTAATCAAGTTGTTGAGACAATGTCCTTTCTGGTTGAAATGGCAAGAAACTGTTTTTTCTTTGTGGTCCTGTCTAATATCTGTTTTGTGGGCATTGATCCTTTGGCGAAGTGTCTGAGATGTTTGTCCAATGTACATATCAGATGGACACTTTTGGCACATGATAGCATAAATTATATTTCTGGATGCACAGGAATATGTGTTCCTGATCTTATAATTCACTTGGTTAGGTCCAATAATGGTATCAGCAGAGTGAATATGTGGACAAAGCTGGCACTGGGGTTTGTTGCAAGGGAAGGTACCAGGGTTGGTATTAGTGTGGTATGTCCTGTGGTTGTTGGTAAGAATCATCCTGAGGTTAGGTGGTTGTCTATAGGAGACTATGGGTCTGTCTCCCAGAGCCTCTTGGAGTTTAGTATCCTGTTCCAGTATAGGCTGTAGTTTATTGATAATGTGTTGGACAGGTTTAAGTTGGGGGCTGCAGGTGATGACAAGTCGTGTTCTATTGTTGGTTTTCTTAGGTCTGTCTAGAAGTAGATGGTTTCTAGGTATTCGTCTGGCTCTTTCAATCTGCTTTTTTATTTCTCCGAGTGGGTAGTTGCGGTATATAAATGCTTGGTAGAGATCCTGAAGTTTCTGGTCTCTGTCAGTGGGATTAGAGCAGATATGGTTGTATCGTAGGGCTTGGCTATAAATGATGGATCGTACGGTGTGTTCTGGATGGGAGCTGGAAGCATGTAGGTAACTGTATGAGTCAGTGGGTTTTCTGTAGAGAGTGGTGTCTAATTTTCCATTGCTGATTTGTACTGTGGTGTCAAATGGATCTCTCATGTAGAATGGTCCAGGCTGAGATTGATGGTGGGGTGTAGGTTGTTAAAATCTCTGTGGAATGTCTCCAGTGTTTCTTGGCCATGCGTCCAGATAATAAAGATGTCATCGCTGTAGCATAAGTAGAGAAGGGGCAAAAGGGGACGGGAGTTGAGGAAACATTGTTCTAGGTCAGTCATAAAGATATTAGCATAAAAATATCTGTTAGGAAAATTAGACACCGCTCTCCACAGAAAACCCACTGACTCATACAAATACCGACATTGTCTCAACGACTTGATACCTGCATCCTGCTTCAAAGGCCTTTTAAGACTATACTTGAAAGAGAATCCTCTGAACTGTCATTCCTTTTAAATTTGACACTTTACTCCTAAGTTTGAAGAAAGACTTTAATTCTTACTCATTACAAAGATAGCTTCCCCTATTATCACCTCTAATATCATTAGCTCACCGACATTTACCCCTCCCACCACACTCCCTTCCTGTTCTGAAATTTGATTTGTCCTTTTCATATGTGTTCATTTTTTTAATTGTATCCTTTGGTATATATGGTTGTGACAATTTTCTTCCACTATTTGATCTGAGGAAGTGGGTCTGGCCCATGAAAACTCATCACATAATAAACCATCTTGTTAGTTTTTAAAGTGCTACATAGTCCTAGTTTTTTTGTTTCAGAAAAGTTAATGTTACTGAGAAGTTAAAGCTTCCTTGACAAATACAAATTTCAAACTACACCCATGCTGTTTACCCAGTCATAGCTGAACAATAATAATGTCAGAATTCTCTAAGAAAGATTGAGTGTATTTGTGTATTATGACTTAGATGATATAGCAGTTGTCATAAAGGAAGATTTTACTCCTGCAAGAGCATTTCAGTATATTTAAATCAGTTCTTTTACATCCCCTGGGTTAAGATATACTGCAAGTAGCTTAAAACTCATGATGTCCTAGAGTTGCAATTTGTGTGGTCAGCCATCCATGATCTTTTCTAATTCACAAATAAAGTGGAAAAATTGACATTTTCAGCACTTTCATCTACTGTGCTTTGAAAAGTTAAGATTGAATAGAGCCTGTCTAGCACAATAGACTAGCTTCTTTCCACTTCTGATGTATTCTACATACCACATTTCTCTAGACTAGGCTGACACAACATGATGCAACATAATATGATGCAATGCCATGCAACTCATCTGATAAAGTTGGCTAGAGCATATTGGATTGAAAACTTGGTACATTGTAGCAGATGAGAAACCCTTGGGAAACTGGATAATTTGTGCTGGTTGCAAATTATCTGTGACAGTGGATATTGTTGTATGTTTTTATTCACATAATCAGTTTTATTTTTATTTGAATAGATCTCATTTCTGTGAATGTAAAACCTTCAGAAAATGATTTGCTTTAAGGTTAAAGTGCAGAGGAGAGATTAATGTTATAACATATGTAATAATATATAGAGTTACACTGACTTTTTTGTATATACAAGTGTCTGTTTTAATTACAGCACAACAGCAGTTGAATATTTACATGTAATGACTGCTAAAAAGATGTATTATTAGTTTGATGTATTATTTTCTTAAAGTGGAACTCCAAAAGCCAATTTAGGATTAGAGATCTATTGTGCTGTACAAACGAGGAAAAAAATAGAAATAATCTTCCAAAGTTAAAATAATAACTTGCTGACCTTACCGGTGCATATGGATCGTGATAACTGTGGCTGCTGCTGACTCCTGCCAAGCGATGGGAGACGGAATTTTCTCTGTCTCTGAAGGCCGGTTTTACCTCTCAACAGGGCTGTTCTAAGGAGACAAAGAATGCAACCTCAGTATGGTTAAAGTTTAGCTTTTTAAATCCATTATTAACTTATTTCTAATCTACACTGGATTCATCACTAACCTGTGCTGTTTTTATTTGGTATAGTTCACAATTTAACCTACAAAGTGATGGCACCCTAGTGGTACCCAGGATTTAGGTAGTGAGGAATGTGAATTTATGTACTTTCACTTAAAGCTGGCTTTCTCTACATTTTTAGCTTTCTTTTTTTCTGGTCAAAGGCATCAATATGCAGCAAATTCCCTCTAGCCAGAAGGAATAGAGAGGATTTATTCCATAGCTCATTAGCATTGCATCTAGTCTGATAACCCTTTCTGGGTCAACATCACTTCTACAAGTTCTGGTCTGGCAACTCAAACTGCACTCACACGAGGATGCTAGATGGCAGAAAGTCAAAGTTTACAAGGCTGCAGTCTCTTGTCAGCGAACTGAAATTGAGACTCAGGTCCTTGCCCAGGGCTGGTTGAAAATTTTCCAGCTGAATGCTTTTTCCAACTGAAAATTGGATTTTCACAAAATGAAAAAATTTGCAGATAACTTTCCAGAAAACCAGATGTTTTCATTTTTAGCAGAACTGCAAAAAATGAAAACTTTTTAGTTTTTTTTGTTGAAAACTTTAATTAAAACAGTTTTCTTCATCAACATCTTTCCACATTTTCTAAACAATTTTATTCCTGCTCTTTCTCTGCAGAGAGAGGCTATGAGCACCACATAGATCATGCTCAATGAGCAGAAGCCCTTCATACACCTGCATAGTAATCCCCTTCCCATGCCTTTCTAAATGTTTTTGGTCTGCAGAAAATTCATTTTTTTTTAGTAATATAATCACCTTCTTTTTTGCTTTTCTGCAAGGAACCCTCTGATTTTACAGTCAATTCCACTGAATTACTGGTTGGACCTCCTTGGTCTTGAAGCCTCAGGACATGACTGGTCCTGGATTGGGGATTTTGCCAGTTTCTTGTCCTCCTGCCACAGCTTCCCCAGTCCTGGCCTAGCTGCCTCCTTGCTTGTTGCTAGCCTCTCTATCCACCTCACCCCCACTGTCCTGTCTTCCTGGGCATCCCCGCCGCCCCTGTGCACCAGACTTCTGCTGCCACCCCGGGCAGCCTCATCGCTTCTGCATGCCACAGTCCCACTGCCCTACCTGAAAGCCCCTCTACTGTATGCAAGGCTCCTGCTTCCCTTCTGGTAAACCCTTCTGCCACAGGGCTCCCAAACACCAGCCCTTCTCTAGGACTCTAGTCCTAGAACATCCCAATTTAGAGAGTTTCAACCTTTAGATCTAAATTTACACTAGCGGAATGAGAGCAGATTGTATCCTTAATAGGGTGGAAGGAAGTGTAATTTACACAAATTTAGAGTCCCATAAGCAACATTATGATTTCATTTATACTGATACCAAAGGAGTTTACTACAATGTGCCTCTATAATTTCCAATCCAACACATCTGATAACACGGGGCTTACTCATGAAAGCTTATGTCCTAATAAAACTGTTGGTCTCCAATGTGCTACAGGACTCTTCATTGTTTTAACAATAAAACTAGTACTGGTATAAGATTAGAACTAGGCCCAAATATTTACCTTGAATTTGACTTACCTGGTCTGCTGAAAATGTCAGCAAATACAATCTCATTGTATAAGGAATCATTTAGCCATGTAATCTAAAACAGTTTAAGATCCAGTAGATCAGTCTATTATCTTGCAATTAAGAGTTAAGTATGTCTTCTAACTAGTTTTTAATTGGGCTTTTTTTACACTGTGGCAAGAAGGGTGTTAAGGAAATGGGTCTGGATTCAGATTGCCCCACTCAGCCAGATGTGCAAAGCCTGCACAAGCTTGAGGCAGGGCTTTAAAAAGAGGAGCAGAGCAGGTCAGCGGCAGGCAGTGAAAGGAAGGAAGAGGTTGCTCTGAGGAACAAGTACCACCCAAGAGCTCATGGCCCTACTTCTGGCCATGGCTCAGTCCCTAGCTGTGGCTCTGACCTGTGCCCCTGGCTATAGCTTCACACCCATCCATGGCCCCAGCTGTAGCCCAGCTCTGGCTCCGTACCTGGTCCTGGCCACAGCTCCCTTCTCCCACACCTACCCTCAGCTGCAACTCCAGCTCTATTTCCCACAATGGCGCCACTTATTGTCCTGTACTGAGAGGCAGGATGTAAAAATTTGGGGACCACTGCTCTATATCGATGCAGCATGGACACAATTCTTGTTACCATTGAAATCATTAGCAAAACATTCACTGGAGCAGTATCTAGCCCATAAGGAAAAACATACAAGGATTGATTTGTATCCAGCTGCCAGTAGGAGGTTATCTGATATAAAGAGAAAGTTTTAAAGTTCAAATAATAAATATGTTTGGCATCACATAGGTGAGAGAGTTAGTTTCACAGTGGTTTTAACAGTAGGTAAAAGTTTGTGTCTATAGTAGAATAATCAAATACTCTCTCAGTACTGTGATAATTTTCTTCCCTACAGTTATGAGATACCCAGTAGCTTTTTAAATAAGTGTGTAGGAGCATAAAATTAGCTTCAGGCAGTGAAGTTTTGCTATTGCCAATAAGCAGAAGCTGGTGTTAAGTCACAGTGTACAATCATTTGTTGGCTTCTGTGAAAAAGTAATGTTTGAAGGGGACTCTGTTCTCTGTAATCTAGAGAAAAGCATATATTGCTAGGAGAATCTATTTCTAATTTCCCTCCCTCTGACATGGCATTTACATTGTTTGCAATGTTTACCTTGTTCATGACTGATACAAATGAATTGTAAATGCATATCACAAAATATTAAGAATCTTATAAATCCTTTAGATATGGTTTGGTAAATGTTACAAATAGTTTAGACAGGATAATGCAACTGGACATTAAATGTAATCAGTCTGGTTTATTTTTGTAGGGAACACAAAATCTCCAGTGTAGTAGTTATATTTAGTCTCTCATTATTAGTTGTATATAAATTTGCAACAAAACCAAAACCAAAAGTATCATAGTTACTTTGCAAGTATTGTAAAATATTCATATGTTTCAGTAAAAATATATTCTTGATGAGGTATTTTGTGTTAACGTATTCTCAACACACTTTGTTGGTATAATAATAACTGATAGAGACCAAACAAAAAAAAATGCTCCATGGTAAACAAATCAGAGACTGACTGTGACAGTCATTGCATATAATAAACATGCTTGACATTTTGGGGTCAGATCCTTATTGGGTCATAGTTCCACTGAAGGCAATTTACACTTGAGCATATACCTTATTTTTAAACTCTGTTTCACTGTAAGTTTTCTTTATTAGGTGCCTACTTTAGATGGAGTTATTAGGGTATTTAGTGACTGTATGAAATTCTCTGTGTGTATTTATCAGGTATTTTCTTTGAGTTATGTACATCTAAATTCTTGTTACATGGACTTCAGCACTTCTAGAGAAACAACTTGTCAATCAGAAAGTAAAATATGCTTAAAATTAAATTAGAAGAATATGGTATGATATCACTTAATGCTTGAATGAGAAATAATACTTCCTTAGTTGCCAGGCAACCAACAAGATGTGTGTCAAATAGAGAGACAGATCAAATGAATAAACAGAAGAGTTGTCTACATTAGCTTTTGTTTCAGATAAATGAGAGAGGGCCTTTTGGTAAGTTAAGTTCCAGGATTGCTTAAGGTTCTTTGTATCCTGATGCAGAATTCCACAACTTGCCTGACTCTTTTCTTTGTTTATTATTAATTAAGTACAATTCAAACTATTTAGTAAGTAATATTCCTCATGGGGAAAAAAGGGCTTTTAAAATGCATGCTGCTTAACACCTGTGTTTCTGTATTAATATGCCACCTTAAACTTCAAACTGATTTTTTTCACTGAGGATCTTTCTTTTTTATATAAGAACATAAAACATAAATGGGAAAATTCTTCAGAAAAATTTAAAAATCTCTATTCAAATCATATAAACAAACCATGAATTCACTTCAACTGAATTCACAGCTCTCCATTCATTCTTCACAAATATTTGTATAACAGATGAGCATTTGTATGTAAAAATGTTTGTGGCAAGTGAACGCCACTTTGAATACATGGTTGCAGGAAGGTTGAGACTGGAAGTGCTTGTGAAGAACTCTTTAAATCTCTTTTGATTTCCTTCATCTTTTTTATAGATGTTTCTCTAATGAAATTGACAGACACAAACATTTAAAACTTCATTAAAGGAAATAGTTTTCTTGGTTCTAAAATAATGAATGGTCCAATCTACTCCCATACAAGATATGGAAAAGAGCTTTGCAGGCTTAAATACAATTGTAGATATGAATATGGACAATGAGAGAAGATAGTAAATACAGTGGGCTGTGAAATGATCTTTACTGTCTTCCCAGCAGAAGACTGAGTTACTGCAGTTTTTGGCTGATCACAGACTGATACTTAGCTAGATAGGTGAGTCCCAGCGCAAGAAAATGAATTTGGGGCTGGATTTCATGTCAGGAGATACTGTGGAAATAAAAAAGATAAAATAGTTTGTGTCTGGTGTCCACAAGTACAGAGGATACATTTATAACTCTCTGAGGAGAGGAAAGGAGACTCCAGAGATACAGCCTCAGGATAGTTATGTGTTGCTTCTGAGAGAGAGCACTGTTCCTGGATGAATCCACCCATATTTGTCTGAGAGTTTACCTACAGCATTGTGATGTGGTTGTCACAGCTACCATCACTAACCAATTAATTTTCATCTCTGTTTACACAAGTTCAGGCCTGTTTGGATCCATGAGGAAACAGTACTTACGACATCTATAAGGACTATAAATTAACCACCTCAAAAAAGATATTTTGGCCTTGGAAAGGGTTCAGAAAAGGGCAACTAAAATGATTAGGGTTTTGGAACGGGTCCCATATGAGGAGAGGTTAAAGCAACTGGGACTTTTCAGTTTAGAAATGAGGAGACTGAGGGGGGATATGATAGAGGTCAATAAAATCATGAGTGGTGTGGAGAGGGCCGATAAAGAAAAGTTATTTATTAGTTCCCTAAATAGAAGAACTAGAGGACACCAAATGAAATTAATGGGTAGCAGGTTTAAAACTAATAAAAGAAAGTTCTTCTTCACACAGCATGTAGTCAACCTGTGGAACTCCTTGCCAGAGGAGGCTGTGAAGGCTAGGACTATAATAGAGTTTAAAGAGAAGCTAGATAATTTCATGGAGGTTAGGTCCATAAAAGGCTATTAGCCAGGGGATAAAATGGTGTCCTTGGCCTCTGTTTGTCAGAGGCTGGAGAGGGATGGCAGGAGACAAATCGCTTGATCATTGTCTTCGGTCCACCCTCTCTGGGGCACCTAGTGCTGGCCACTGTCGGCAGACAGGATACTGGGCTAGAAGGACCTTTGGTCTGACCCAGTACGGCCGTTCTTATGTTCTAACTAATTACTTGGAATGATGAGAAAACATCACTTGAGGGCAAATTATTGTATAATTGCCCATACTGGGTTGTTTTGCACCTTTCAGAAGTTCATCAAGTATTGGCTGCTGTCAGAGACATGATATTGGACTAGTGTGATCCCTACATTTCTGTTTGATCAGGCAATAGAAACAATATTATCTGATATAGGAGATCAGCTCCATAATACAGAGAATGAATGGTAGTACTCAGGGCCGACCCACAACATTTTGGCACCTGAGGCGGGGAGCTCAAATGATGCCCCCATGCCACCTTTTCTCATGCCTGCTTGTTATGTCTCTTGTGCCCTCCAGCACAGCACTCCACCATCTCTGTGCATCTAGAGCAGAGAGAATACATATGCACCAGCAGCAGACACAATTTTCTACACTCTGGGTCCTAGTGGCACCCCCCCACAATCTGGCACCTGAGGTGGCCGCCTCAGTTTGCCTCATGGTAAAGCCAGCCCTGGTAGTACTAGAAGAAACAGTGGAGGCATATAGTTGGAAGTATATATATTTCACAGTCTGAAATTATGTATAAAGTATTTAGCAGACAATAGTTAATAACAAGAAGAACAATAAAATTACAATATATTCCTCTGCATACAGTACATCCAGATTTAAAGTCTTCTGAGTATGTCTACCTTAACTCATGTCCTCTGCTTATATTTTTTAAAGGATTTCAGCACTCCTACATGGTTTTTTTTAGTCGATTGAGTTTTATAAACACACCAACTGATGTTGTTACTTAAATGGTTCAGTTCTCAGTGTGATAAATCTTTTTTCTTGTTAATTTGCTAATATAACTAATGCAGTTAATGACACATTTTTCTTTCTTTTTTAATTCCAGCAAGAAAAGAGTCAAGAAAGTTCAAGAAATAAAGGTAAGTATTAGCCATGTTTTAAAATGTAGAACTAATTTTAGTGCCATTATCAAAAGCCTAATTCTCATGTATGTTTAAAATAATCTGCAGATTGAGTGTTTCACTGTGATGTAAAATCAAAGCAAAGGAATTTAATAGAACAAATCTACTTAGAAAAATATATGTAAAAGCTCCCTGCAGTTCGCAATTACCTCATTTCCAATCCACTCATAGAACTGATCCCAATTATATTTACAAATTAATCAAAGTCTCAATAAACCTCCTTAGGAAATGACAATATTCTGCATTTTAGGCAGGCAAGCACTGCTTTATATTCATTAATTGAAGTTTTGCTACATTTCAGTGATTATATGCTAGAAAAAATGTCAGAGTAAAACATCGTGAGAGATGGATATTGAAGGGCCTGGACCAAAAATTAATCAGTTTGGCTGTGGAATGTGGAGCACAACTGGCTGCAAAACATGGTTTTCCTAACCCATCCATTCTGAGAGACCTGTACATCCAGATCATTGTGAAGAGGCAGAGAAGTGGCCATATTTCACCAGATTCTCCTGCCATTCAAATTCAGGGAGCAAGCTCAAGTGTTACTTCAGTTAGGCTGCATTTAGACTGGCATGATTTTGCCGCCTGTCTACACTGGCTGCGAGTATTTGCGTAAGATCACTGACTTCCTAATGTACAAAATCAGTGGTTCTTAGGCAAATACTCCGACGCTCCTGCTCAGGGATAAGCCCTCTTGTGCAAGAGGGCCAGTGTAGACAGCCATGTTAATTTCTTGTGCAAGAAAGCCCGATGGCTAAAATGGCCATCAGAGCTTTCTTGCGCAAGACAGCGTCTACACTTGCATGGATGCTTTTGCACAAAAGCAAATCTTTTGCGCAAAGGCACATGCCAGTATAGATGCTCTCTTGCGCAAATATTTTTAATGGAAAAACTTTTTCGTTAAAAGTATTTGCACAAAATCATGCCAGTCTAGATGCAGTCCTAGTGTCTAGCTTCTGCAGAGTAAGGGGCTCCAAGTGGATTCATCTTGCTTCTCAGAGGTCTCAGAATATCAGTGCACTTTTGGGATTTGAACCCTTTGCCATTTCCACATGAAGAAGCAGACTCCACCCGTCTGGCACAAGAAGTATAAAGAAATTCTGTGTCTGAGAAACTTGAGTTGCCAAAACTTGTTTACAATATAGGCTATTTTCACATATTATATATACTGTAGTAGTAAGATCCCCATTGAGCTAGACACTGACCAAGTATATAACAATAAGAAAGTTCCTGCCTTGAACAGTTCACAGTGCAAATATAAGACAAAAGACAAGTGGTGCATACCACGCAGACATGGTGGTGCAAGTAACAGTCAGATCTTTCAAAGTAGTGTGATATGCAGTGGTCATAGAACACCAGCTGCCTAATCACTATCAAGTTTTTTGAAGCCATTATAGCAGAGTTGCTGTTTAAGGATGAATTTGAAGGAAGACCTATTTTTCAGGGAACTGTTTCCAGGAATAAGGGATGTCAAGAGTAAGAACACAACAGTTCTTGTTGTAAGGCTTGCCACTTGGTTAACACAGTCTGGCATCACTTAGAGAGGTAGGTATCAATGCAACAAGGGTGTGGCAATAAATCTATTTGTTATGTATTTGATTTTCTAAATAGTAATGCTTTCCACTATATTATCATAATAATATTTTTGTTGCAGTATCTGTATTGCCCTTACTATTACATTTTTATCCCATTTGAGATAATTTTGCTGTGGTACAAAGAAAAAGTATGAGACAGTGAATAGAAGGGGAAAACACTAAGCAATCAATATAAGTTAAGGCTCAAGAGAATAAAATCATATTTATGTATTGTGTGTGCAGTTTTTTATGACAACCCAAACAACAAAAAGACCTTTTAGTAGAAATTGCACACACACATATATATGCCCACTCTTCAGCTGCTCTTGCATTCAGTTGTTCTCCAATGCTTTCTTGGCAAAGCAAAGTCTGATCTTCCTTCTAAATGATAGGTAGATATACTGCAGTTTGTATCTTTATTAATGTGAAATTGTATTTCTATTTTCTAATTGCACAGCTGAGACAGGTGCTACTTACTTATTCATTAATATCCTATTGAAGTGCTTAATTGTATAGTCTGAACTAGGTGTTAATATGTACAATAAATAAAACGATAATTAGTATGTATATAAATATAAAAAGCACTTTTGCTAATCATGATTTGGGTCCCATTGCACTAGAGCAGTGGTCCAGGTCTAGTGTAAATTGTCATAGCTCTGTTAACAGTAATGGACCTATGACATTTTGCACCAGTTAAGTAACTATCCGCTAGTCTTTAGTCTGAAGCATTTACATTCTAAGACACTTCACTACTGCCCAGGTGTGTTTGTTTTCTCAGTATAATCTATAGCTGAACCCTTCAGAATTCTCATTGATATGCTACAATACATTGTTGAAAACATTGACTTTCCTAATGACAGCTAGAATTTTTAGATGTAAATAGATTAGACGTTTGTTGATCATAAGTACATATACCTTGTATGCCCATGGGAGCCGTCTCAGCCTGCTTAGCCAAGTCTTACAGTATTAAATCATCTGGAAGGTATGTTATAGGCTATGCTGATGGGTAACTTCGATTTTTATTTCTGGGTGTGTTACTTCCATACAGCGAAGAACATATTCAGATAGGGAACCTATTTCCTGCCAGTTGGTAGGGCTCACCATGTTCAGGATTGCATTAGGCTATCAGTTGAGCAGACTAAATACAAAAATAATTCTCAGGGGCTTATAAAATGTTGCCCTCAACTACATCCATTGAAATATGCCAAGCACTAGTTTCAGGGACAAACCATGATCTCCAGCAGTCAGTTAAATTGGTGTTCAGCTGCAGACTCTTCATGGTTGTGACTTTGACATCTTGAATGAAATTTTTAATCGATTGATTTTTCTTGCACGTTGTGCATGTTTCCGCTTAAGCTGACAATTCAGCTTTGAAGATTCCACTGATTTGAAAGAACTCAGAGTAGGGATGTAAAAATCACATTTAATTGGCCAAATGTATTGTTTAACCTGAAGCTGAGGCTGTTCCAGCTCAGCCAGAGCAGCCCCTGCCTGCAGCCCACCACCCCTTTGCTCTCCACAGGCACCACTGATACAGAGGCAACAAGGGAGGAGTGCATGTAGTCAATAGGATTAATTGATAAGCCCAGGCTTATTGGTTAATTGTGTAGTTGACTACACATTAATATCCCTAGTTTACATAGTGCTTAGTGGCTTTATCATGCTTTTTGTTACATTTTTCATTGTTTTTTCTCCATGTCATTTGAAGTTTCAGAATATTATCCTTACTTTACTTATAGAGGAAGGCATATTACAATATCAGTGGTGTTTTTACAGTTTGGTCAACATTGTAATTAATGTAAAGCTACATTCAATTTTAGTGTATAGAAACTTCTTTCCTGGCAACAGGGAGTCACATTTCATCTGTCATTCACTTCCAAAATCAACTGTACTACACCTATTTTTATGATAAACTTAAAGTAATTTTATGTTTCTAAAACAGAATTTAATTATGTTTTCTACATCCAATGCACAGATATCTACTGTGTACATTATGGAATATTGTTTTGAGATACAGCTGGTCCCTGAGTTGTGAACGGTCAACTTATAACCGTTCGCAGTTACGACTGAAACTGTCGTAAATAGCAGACCCCGTAGAGTTACACTCAACTGTGCTGTTCGTAAGTGCGAATTGCGTTCGTAACTTGGGGTCCGACTTACGAACAAACCGAGTTACAACCAATTGCTTGGTCCATAACTGGTTTGTAAGTCAGAGAGAGGCTGTAATGCCCTTCTAATTGCCTGGTACTAACAAGAAGTAAGACTCCAATAGTATGAGTCTTTAATTAGGAGTGGACAAAACTAATAAAGGTCTGAGGTTCTTGAAATATTTTGAACCTTTCAGGACCTCTATCTTGTTATAACTTGGATGGTAAATGAAGATCATGCCGAAAAGCTTTCCCAAAATAGAAATCAAAATGTTTATTTTCTTCCTATTTTTATGATTTGCAGTACCTCATAACTCCTTGCTGCCAGTTATATTCCAATACCTTCTCCTTACTCTGCCATTCCCTTGAGTTTTTACTTTATAGGATAACTATCCAGTTAAGGTTTGATTTAGCTCCCTTGAAGTCAATAGGACTTCTTCTGTTGATGGTGGTGTGAGTAAAATATATTTCTTACCGCTGGCAAGGCAGCACCAGCTAAAGGGGGAGCATGTGACTTCCCCATATGACCCTCTACATGACTCTTCCTCTCCACCTCACTCAGTGGCCACACATCAACAGGTCCTCCAATGTGACTATATCATCCCTGACCCTGCTCCCACCCTTCCACACAGCTGTGTCTGTCTGGGGTTGTGCAACACTTCAGCAAGAGAACAGGTCTTGGTGGGAGGGACAGGGCTGGGGGCAGTATAACACTCCTGGAGGAGCCATTGGCATTTTGCAGCCGTTAGCATTTCCGCTGCAGTGCCCAAGGGAGCCCTGAACCTCAGGCGCTGCTGGGTGGCTCCACACCGGTAGCTCATCTTGTGGCTTCCCATCTATAAATATCTTGCTGGTATGGTGTACTGCACTGTACTGCTGTTCTCCATGTCTGTCTGTATGATTTGATTCAGAGTAGTATCAAACTTTTAGTATCTAATCGTGATTCTATAATTTTCAATTCTGTGATAAATTTGTAGTGATTCTTTGTGTTCCATCATTTACAAAGCCAGAGTTTTATATTTTGGTATGTTTCCTTCTTTGCTCCTCTGTCCTAGCTGTTAACTTCTGCTACCATTCTCAAGTTACTCAGACCAAAACAGAAATAAATAATCAAACTAGTCATTTTCTGTCTGCAATATTCTCTTCCTTGTTCCATAACATATATCTCAGAACTTTATGGTACTTAGTTTGTCAGAAGATCTGCTTTTGTTTACAAAGTTAAAGCATTTTAAAATGTTCCAATCACAGCTTTAGAATGGGCTCTTATCCTTCATTGTGTTACCAGAATATTTTTGAAATGACTATGATTACATCCGCATCAAAGAGAATATAAATTGTGCATAAAGCAAATAAGAATATAAGAACATAAGAATGGCCATACTGGGTCAGACCAAAGGTCCATCCAGTCCAGTATCCTGTCTGCCAACAGTGGCCAATGTCAGATGTCCCAGAGGGAGTGAACAGAATAGGTAATGATCAAGCTATCTCTCTCTTGCCATCCATCTCCACCCTCTGACAAACAGAGGCTAGGGACACCATTCCTTAGCCATCCTGGCTAATAGCCATTAATGGACTTAATATCCATGAATTTATCTAGTTCTTTTTTAAACCCTATTATAGTCCTATCCTTCACAACCTCCTCAAGCAAGGAGTTCCACAGGTTGACTATGTGCTGTGTGAAGAAGAACTTCTTTTTATTTGTTTTAAACCTGCTGCCCATTAGTTTCATTTCGTGGCCGCTAGTTCTTCTATTATCGGAATAAGTAAATAACTTTTCCTTATTCACTTTCTCCATACCACTCATGATGTTATATACCTTTATCATATCTCCCCTTAGTCTCCTCTTTTTCAAGCTGAAAAGTCCTAGTCTCTAATCTCTCCTCATATGGGACCCATTCCAAACCCCTACTCATTTTAGGTGCCCTTCTCTGAACCTTTTAAAATGCCAGTGTAGCTTTTTTGAGATGAGGAAACTACATCTGTACACAGTATTCAAGATGTTGGCATACCATGGATTTATATAAGGGCAATAAGATATTCTCTCTCTTTTTTTAAGCATTCCTAACATCCTGTTTGCTTTTTTGACTGCTGCTGCACACTGAATGGTCGTCTTCAGAGAACTATCTACGATGACTCCAAGATTTCTTTCCTGATTAGTTGTAGCTAATGAGGGAATATCTTACCTAACTCAAGCCTCTTATTTAACTATGCACACATTTAAACATAGCATGTGATTGGTGGTAAATATAGCCTTAAGGAACAAAGTAATGCACATAATCTTAGATAAGTCTCCTTTCTAATTTTTTTTCCTGTTAGAAACTTAGAATACTCATGTAAAAACAGTATACTTGATCTGTTTTAATGGGATTCCTCTAAATAAAAAGATAATTAAATTCCCACTAGGATTCTTCACACGTATATGCCAGCAACACAATTTTGTCAATCCTTTGCAACCTGTAACTAAAATTCAGTTCAATATTTACCACATCCAGACAAAATGAGCAGTCTTTTAACTGATCCATGTGGTTCTGAGAAATAAATGGTTTTTTAAAAATATTAATAGGTCCTTGAAATAACTGAGTTGATTTTGATTGGATAATAAAGTATCTAGTATATATGATGTAAAGCATTGCAGAGAGTTTTTCATGTAAGTCTGTTAAATTAGTTGATGGAATAAACTGATTTTATTTTAAAATGGAAACTGTTTTAATAGTAATTCCTATTAATGTTGGAAATTGTTTGAAATAAATCAGAAATTGGGTAGTAGCTTCATGATGTAATTTTATTTACCAGACCATCAAAATATTCCTTGATTAGCTGCCTCTACAAATTTGTGGACAGTCAGATCAAAAAGCGGAGTTTGAAAAAAAGTATTAAGGTACCATTTGTATAGGCACAGATAATCCAATAAGCTACATGTGGTTCATGGTCAAAAGTTAAACTCATATCAAAGCTGTTTTGAGATGTTCCTACAGTTGAAGACAAATAATCATATTTTTATTATATCTAATAGGATTGCTTTTGTGTTGATAATGACCACATTGCACCTTTAAGTGTGCATGCATAATTTGTCTGATTCATTTAAGAGAACAGTACTTTATGGCTTGGGGGTGAGAAAAGGGAGGTATAATTGCTTCAAAAGGGGACAAAAGGCCAGCACAGCAACACTGGAACTAGATGAGTAGAAGGGTTTAAAAGGCCAGTCCTATGTGTGAAATCACTGCTTACATGGAGCAGGCTATGGACATTGTGCTAGCCCCCTTTCCTAGGGGAACTAGCACAATGTCCATAGCCTGCTCTATGTAAACGGGGATTTCACCCGTAGGACTGGCCTTTTCTAGAGGGACTGGGAAAGAGTTTTTTCCATTACCACTAGATTGACCTAGGTGGACTTGGGATTTTTTTCATTTTCCCTGAGTGAGTTCCTGAAGGGTAGTAATCTGTACATTGGAACTCATTAAATAAGTTTGGGGTGAATGTCCAGTGCAGGTATTCCATAGGAAAGGTATAGAGTGATCAGTTAAATAGATCGGAAAAGGATTTAAAAAGGAAGTATTAATGAAAGGGATGGTATAGCATGTGAGATTTGGGGCTACTATGACTGGTACTCCCCCTCCCTCTTCCTTATAGCAAACCTGAACCTTCCTATGAAGAAGGTAGAAGGTAAGATCCCAGCAATGGCTGAAGAACCTGGGTGGGAAAAAGTGGGGAAGCCCTTGGGTAAATATCGAATGAATATGGGGGTCACCTGCACTGTTCCTCTTTATCTCCCGGGTAGTCCCAGACATCTTATAACAAAATTGCAACCATATCAAATGTCTCTTTTCCTTCCTTTAGTATAGTTGGACAATAGAAACTAATTTACACTAAATGACCAAGAACCCCTTTTGCCAATTATCAACAGAAAAAAAAGAGGGGGGGAGGGCTAAAATCTGAAGGTGTAGCTTGCTGCAGTCACTGACTTAAAGTCATGCTGGGCAGATCCTAATGTGAGTTTGCCTTTGTCATAATAACTTATGAGAGAGAAAATTAAAAAAATAGAAAGAGGCCAAATGGATATTGGCAAAAGACAAGATTTTTCACACAGTTTGTAAGCAATGGCATATGTGCTTAGTTGATTTGAATGGTGTTAACATTTACAGAATAACTGTTTTTCATTTATTTAAATGGCATTTTAGAAACTGACAATTTTTTCAGGTTTTTGTGAGCTGCTATTGATCAGCTGAATATAGTGTCATCAACACATGCAACTAAAGACAAGAGTATTGATTGACATCTCTTTAATTACAGTGTTAGTTTCTCAAAATGTTCAACCCTTTTCATTTTACGCTTACCTTAACAATCTGAATGCAAAATGACTGTTGACTTACAGATCAATTTCAAAAAATGTAATTCTCTATTATTATGAACATATTGCCATCCTTTTCTAATTTCATTAACAAACATCTGTCCCTTTTATCATACTTAGCTATCAGGAATAAAGAAAATACCATATGGGAGTCACTTGCATATCTTACTTGCATTTAACACTTGGAAAAAGACAGCACACCTGCACAATACCAATGCTCAGTACAAATCCTGCTTGGAATGCCAAACTGGTACTGTAGCTGGTTTCATAAAATCATAAAGGCTTAAGCTTTTCTATGCTCAAACAAAAGTAAAAGGGATGAGGAAGGAGGAACCGGAGACACCATTGGACATTAAAATAATATATGAATGGAGTCCAACAGGGGCCTTTATCTACTTGCTAAAAAATCACCAGACTATCCTCCAATACTTTCAGGGGCTGGAGAGTGAGGAGTACTTGACAGAAAATATTTCAAACACCTTGTTGTAGGGCAATCATTTATAAGTCTTTAAATGAAGAAAGCAAACTATATTGAAATTTAGGATATACTGTATCTAGTCCTTATATTACATCATATTAGAACACTGAATTATAGCCACTGTATATTTTGCTCCATGTCTGGCATATGTCATTTGATACGTGGCTGCAATTCTGCTTTCTTACACTGTTCTATATTCAGATAACTCCAGAAGTGTGCTCAGAATCAGTCCCAGAATATTTTGATACATTCAGATATGGACAGAAATTATTTATATTGAAAGTGATTGAAAAAAAAATCTGTTTTAAACTCATGACTTTTTAATCCAAAATGTCCTTCATGCTGGAATATAATTGTAAACAGATTTGGTTGATTACATTTATCCTACATTGAAATGGACAGTTTAACTATGCGTTTAAAAAAAAGTTAAAGATCTCTTTTGGTCTGTGTCCTTTTGTTGGTAATGCTCTAATTTGTCACAACTAACAGCCTCCAAAAGGCTGATGTGCTGATATACAGTTCCCATTGAGCAAGACACTTCACTACATTCACACCAACCTTTGGCAAATCCTGTGAGTGTCATCACTAAAGAGTTAGCTTGATGACACTTGAAAATTCCCCAGTGCAAAGACACCCCATAACCAAGCTGTTTTTTTCTAGTGCGGTTCTCCATCCCTTTTTCGCCATAAAAGCAGTACAGGAGGGACAGAGGATGTGGCCCCAGAGGTCAATTTAAGAGTAATTGCTGGTGACCTGACTACCGCAATCAGTCCCAGATTTCAATCACCAATAGAATATTTTCATCTAATAGTTTGGAATGGTTTTGAAAAGTTACATGTTGTTTAACTTTCTTCAGTTTGTGAACCAGTACAGAATCAAATGATTATAACTTGAAACTCTGAAACAAATCAGAATGTTTTCCACACATACAGACTCTTCATTGAATGTAATTCCATTTGAAAAGATAATTGATGTTGGTGGTGAAACCAGTTTTAGAGGAGAAAATAAAATATGTGGGTTTGATTCACCAAGATGTCTTTCCTGTTTTGTGCCATTTTATTTCTATTGGCTTCACTAAAACTACATTAGCATAAATTGAGATGAAGAAATGATGAATTAATCCCTATTTTAAACATGAATTTTCAAATTATTGTGGCCTGATTCTTTTCTTATCTAACTCAATGTAAATCAGCAGTGACACCAATGATCTTAAAGGAATTACACAGGTATAAAACCGACATAAGAGAAGAATAAATACTGTATTGTATAAAGAGAGAAACTTATTTCAATGCTATCTTTATATACAGTAACAATTGACCAGTTAAAGAGAATTGACCAATTTAAAAAAAAACCTAGATTTTAGTTAAAAGTAAGTCAGCTCTTTCTTTGGTGTATTTGTGGTCTAGTGACAGTGGGACAAATTTATCATTGGTGTAAGCCTAATGAAGACTCTAAAATTGCATCAAAGGATGCAGATTTGAGGTTGCTAATCTGGTTCAACTGAAATTACTTGTGAATGGAGAAAATCATAATTCTTCATGGAGTAAAAAGTAAATAGTGGAAAAACTTTAAACAATCTTAAAAAAACCCAACAAATAATCTTGCAGCACCTTAGAAACTAACAAAAGTAGATGGTATTATGAATTTCTGGCACAACCTGCTTCTTCAGATGAATGGATATAAGGGATCCAGTTTTCAAATAAATAGCACAGAGAGGGGATGAGGGGAAGAGAAGGAAAAAGAAGGAAAAAAGGGGAAAGAAATTGTCAGAGTGTCCATGCTGAATGAAGCTGATAAGAATACTTAGCACCCACTCCAAGGACCCTTTTTTTGGATGTTTTTGTTATTAGGATGTGGAATTTAGTGGGCCATCCAGCCAACATCTTAGTTTAGACTTCTGTTGTAGGTATAAAAGGTTCTGTAGATTTCCTGTTGAGCTGAGTTTTGAAGTTGGTTTGAAATAATACAGTGGCTTTGAGATCCATTAATGCAAGTTAAAATGGTCCCCGACAGGTTTTTCACTGATCAGTGTGTGTTATGAGACATCCTTTATCATCTTTATACCTGATGTAGCATACATCCTTCACTATGCTACAGCAGCTATATTGCCTTGGCTTCTTCCACGCTTCATGTCCAAACAGTACCTTCTTGCCCACTTGGGTCAAGACAGAGTACTCTGTTTCCCTTCAACTTCCGTCAGAAAGAGTGTTAAACAAGCCCAGAATAAGTAAATGAGATTCTGGAAATTCGATAACATAATAAAGTAAAGATCGAGTAAGTCGACATGACAGGAAAGTGTGCCTGCTAAAAAGCTTTTGGAAGATGTGCAGTATCTCTCTACATGTACTTTGAGGGACCTTGGAATCTAGGGGTTGCTAGGAATGAGTGGTCCTGACATGTGTCAGTATTCTGGTTGGACCTGGCTGGTATACAGAGCAGCAAGGAGGATGACAGTATTTCTTGCATCATCCATTCACCCTCCAGGAACAGACATGCATATTCTGCTCTTAAGTTATTTGAGGCCTCATTTTCTACACTTCAAAGCCAAAAAAGAAATATGCCAATTGGTTTGATAGGATTAGTATCAGACACTTTGAGTACCTTTGTACCTTGAAGCCCCAGAAGGAAGTAGGGATTTTAATCATGCAGTACTACCTACAAATAGTGTCTGGTAGTGGATATTCTGGGCCAAATTGAAATCTCATTCGCAGTGATGTTAATCTGTGATAATTCTGTTGGGTTTTTATGAATTTACACTAGAGTTACATCAGGTAACAGGTGAGAATCTGTACCTCACCATTCCCTCTCTATCTCTGATCTTAGAGAAACAAGAATTTTTAGGTTTTAGCCAAGTAAATTCTGTATCTCTTTTATTTGCATGGTTCAACTGATTTGTTACTATGAAATGTAAAACTAAATGTACTGGTCATTTATCTTTCTTTGGATTAATTTTGTTAATATAATTTATTTAAAAGTATAGTTGCTTGATTAATGTCAAATTGCCTTTGACAGCAAAAATAACCACTAATATGATTTTCTGCACATAATAGTGATCCGTTTGCTCTCACTGGCAATGTGGCTTTTTTATGCTATTTAATGTGTTGCTTAGAGTCATTTCAGCAGTCCTGTTTCTTCCTGAATAACTCATGTGACTGATGGAGGCATCTTAGGATATTTCTAGGGTTAAATACTATTCAGTTCAGTAACGATTGCGGATTATGAGAGACAGAAAACATATTCAAACTTATATATAATTCTTTCAAATAGCACAGAATATACACCCAACGTTCAAGACTTGTTACTAGTAGCATTAAAATAATTGGCATGTTATTGTATAATGGGAAAATATATGTAGCTAAATTGTATTTCACGCTGCAGTTTTACTCTGTTGCATTGTAAACAGAGTTCAGGTGGAATTTATGTAGAATACTTATCCCATGTTTCCGTTGCATAAGCAGCTTTAGAATTACACAAAAATATCATTATTTATTTTCCTGCTTATAGTAGTTGCAAGCTAGATTGTCATTTAGATTGCTCTTTGCTCCACTGTGACCTCTCTGTCATTCAAAAAGCTACAGAGAAAATGACCCAAATTACTTCCTTATTACAAAATTATCTAACTTTATTAACAGTTGCTAATGTATGTGGGGATGTTGTAGAAAGGCTGTACAGCTAATACCGTAGACTTTTATTGCTGGCTTCTTCTTTTTAAAATTGTGGCTACGTGTTTAAAGAAAAAAGACTGTTATTCTGTTAAAACCTTGAAACAAAGATTATAAAATATACTGGAGAGAGCTATTTCTATACAATATATTATTAATTTCCTGTCTCTTTAGGGGACATAACATTTCAAGTTGCATAGATACAAAGAATACAAAGTTCAATACCATGAAGGAAAAGAAGGGCTTACTGGGGCCAAATTCACCTCTGATGTGACTCCACTGACTTCAGTGAATTCACCCTAGGGATGAGTTTAGCCATTTTTGCTTAATTTGTTTTAATAGATTGAAAGTTAGTGATGTGTGAACCTCCAATTATTTAGAATTCAGGTGGATTTTGAATCATCTTCCTAATGTAACTTCTGCAGCCTCAAAGGGAAGTGCGTAAAAACAAAAGGAAAAACTGTGTAGCACTTTAAAGACTAACAAGATGGTTTAATAGGTGATGAGCTTTCGTGGGCCAGAAGGGAGGTTGTCTAGTCAGGCAGGGAGAAAGGAGTTGTTGTTCTTCTAAAGGTTCTGTCTCTCCTGCATGTTGAATGAGGGTTAGAGAGCATCATCTGAGCTACAGATTGGCCAGAGGAGCTCAGGTAAACTATTGGCCTGTTGACATTAGGGAAAGGTATATAATGAAACATTGCCCTGACAGAGTCTCTCTCATTCCTGGGCTAGCAATCCTCACCCTCCCACCCATGGAAGCAGAGTAGCACTGGGTGTTATAAAGGATTAGGGACTAAATAACTTCAATTTTCTGTAGACTATTATTATTTAGAAAGTGTATCAGTATGCAAAAATGTTGTAGGGGAAAAATCCCTTTCAAAACCATCACTAAAGTAAGATTCAGGTTGTTCAAATGTATTTTAATTCCACCAAACATTAAACACATATATCAATATTATGTATCAGCTCAATAATGTTATGGTACTTAGGCACCCATACAGGCTCTGGGAGACAGACCCATAGTCTCCTATAGACAACCACCTAACCTCAAGATGATTCTTAACAACCACCACAAGACTTCCCTCACTAATACCAACCCTGGTACCTTCCCTTGCAACAAACCCTGTTGCCAGCTTTGTCCACATATTCACTCTGCTGATACCATTATTGGACCCAACCAAGTGAGTTAGAAGATCAAGAACACATATTCCTGCGCATCCAGAAATATAATTTATGCTATCATGTGCCAAAAGTGTCCCTCTGATATGTACATTGGACAAACGTCTCAGACACTTCGCAAGGATCAATGCCCACAAAACAGATATCAGACAGGATCACAAAGAAAAAACAGTTTCTTGCCATTTCAGCCAGAAAGGACATTGTCTCAATGACTTGATTACCTGCATCCTGCTTCAAAGACCTTTTAAGACTTCACTTCAAAGAGAATCCTCTGAACTGTCATTCATGCTTAAATTCGACACTTTACACTCAAATTTGAATAAAGACGCTAATTATCTTACCCATTACAAAGATAGCTTCCCCAATTATCACCTCTAATATCATTAGCTCACAGACATTTACCTCCCTTCCTTCCCCTCCTCCATCCCCCTTCTGTTCTGAAATTTGATTTGTCCTTTTCATATGTATTCATTTTTTTAATTTGTATCCTTTGGTATATAGGGTTGTGACAATTTTCTTCCACTATTTGATCTGAGGAAGTGGATCTGGCCCACGAAAGCTCATCACCTATTAAGCCATCTTGTTAGTCTTTAAAGTGCTACACAGTCCTGTTTTTTGTTCTAATGTACTCATTGTCAGTTTAATATTATCACCCTCAATACATACATCAAGAATTGAAAAATCACACCGAATGCACAGCTTTAGCGCCCTATTTCTAGTGATACGTTCTGCAATATTTTAATGACGGTTTTAATCTTAAAATTACAGTTTTAATCCTAAAATATTGGGTTTCATTTGTATACCATATCACATATGCACAGTGGCCCTAAACCTGATGTGTCAGGCCTTGAGAACAGACGTGGCTGAAATATGACAGTTCCATTTTGAGGTTTTGACATTTGTTTTTGTTTCACAATTGAAATGAAAACACCATTAGATTGAGATTTTTCTTATCAGATAAAAATGTGAGTTTTATTTGTGTATGTGTGCCTATACTTGTGGATAGGGCAACTGACCCTTGATGGAGAAAACAGCGATTCAAGTATTTAGTCTGCCTAACAGCAGAGTTTGTCACACTGGGTCAGAGACCTATGTTTGGCACATCCTCACGTCTGTGTCCTAGCCACTAGGCATAGAGTCTGAGAGGTCTGTCTCTCTATCTCCTACTCCTCTCCTCAATACCATTCTTCATGAAAACTCCATTAAAACCAACACATCTTCACAAAACTTTTTGGCTTTGACAACATTTAATTGAGTTAAAATTGTTCTGACCATCTCTAGTTGGGAGTACCTCATCTGCATAAAGTATGGTCATATTGCACAAGGGGTGAAGCGGGAGCTCCTCTTTGTCCTAGCAAACTGCAGCTGTAGTAGTGGCCAATGGGATATTGGCAGCTAGAGGAAGTGGGACCAGTTAATATGTGATGGCAGATTGAACCTGGACAAAGCCATCCTAAGATTAAGAAGGGCAAAGGACATCTTTGCACCCCCCTCAGTGCTACTGTGAATTCCTTAGACTTGGCCATCAGCATCTTCATATGCCTTACATCACACAGATAAAAAATCAGCTATAAATCACACCACATCAAATTGTATATACCTCATATTTACATTTAGACATGCACACTGTACCATGTGCATATTCAAAAGTATGTGTATATTTATAAGATTTAATAACTGAATAGATCAGAATTTTCAGGGGATAACCAAATTAGTCTGTACAGGAAAAAACAACAAATGGTCTAGTAGCACGTTTTAGACTAACAAAACATGTAGATGGTATCATGAGCTTTCGTGGGCACAGCCCACTTCTTCAGATGACCAGAGTTTCATCTGAAGAAGTGGGCTGTGCCCACGAAAGCTCATGATACCATCTACATGTTTTGTTAGTCTATAAAGTTCTACCAGACGATTTGTTGTTAGATCAGAATTGTTTGTTTGTTGCAGTGTGATTTCCTATTATATGAATGAGGCGATATAGGTCTCTTAAAGCTAGCATTTTACTTTATCAGAAGATTCTGGAACATCTATTTGACAACAGATGTTAAGTAAAAATAATATTAGTTACAATGTCTATCAAAGGAAGTTTTAATAGACATAGAGTTAATTTTGTTTTAGAGGGCATACAGAAGCAGTTGTCTTACTCATGCCATCCAAGACACATTAGTTTCCTATGTTGATTCTGAATTCTTTAGAGTGCTATTAATTATAGATTGGGACCATATTATTTTCTTATATCTCTTACAAGCAATTTAAAAGACAATAAAAACTTACGTAACCTTGAAATATGAATCCAATGAGTGTGCTTTTTTCTTCGTGCATATTCTGTAATTGCAGCACTGTACATTATGCAGGTGCCTGTTGAAACAATTACTGTACTTGTTTTGTGCTCTAGTCTTCGCATACAAGGGTTGACATATTTCATTATCTATTAAGGTCATGTCCTAGTTTACTCCAAGAACACTCTTTTGCTACTGATCCAGACACTAGAATGCTATTAATAGTGTCAGATTCTGTTAACATTTACATCATAACTGGGAGCAGATATTAAAGTGAAGTTCAAATTAAAGACTGCTAAAATGCCTGCCACTAACAATTATGGTGGGGCAGTATTAAATTTCTCATTTATTTCCAAAGGTCAGATTAATAAAGCTGCATAGCACATTATCATAAAGGGTGGGCCTAGCTGTCTGTTTTGATTATGCTTAGAATCTAGTGTTTCTAGGGAGACTTTCAAAGGAATGAATGCATCCATTCTTAACTAGCAGTTTAAATGTGGGTAATTATTAGATCTTCTTTTTAGAAAGGATCCAACCCAGAGGCTGCTGTCAATCAAATGTCTTTCTGCTTTTCAGTTTAGAAGTACAAAAAAACTCAGTTTCTTCTCTAAAAGAATAGAAAATTCGTAATCCTCCTATTTAAATAGCTCCTTGAGTAGCTGAGGTCATCCAGTTGGAAGTGTCAGCTGCAAACTAGTATTGCACAAACTATTAAAGAGAGGATGGTTTAAATCCATTCAGGCAAGAATCATGAGAAATTTATTGTGATTTTATTTCTTCCTCTTTGCTTTTGCTGAGGATGTCTGTCAGGGACCCAATTAACACACTTCTTGGGCTTCTTTCCCAAAACAGAAACACAGGAGCTCTGGTGATAGTTTTTTGCCACAGTTTCTGCTTAACAGAAAAAAGAAATATGAAATGCTGTTGTCTGCCAAGGATCTTCCACTCTGAATAACTCAGGAGCAGTGCAACTCAAATAAATAAACCTGAGTGTAATACCTCAGCAGGTTCCACATGCAATAATCAAACTAATTCATTTAGAAATGTTGGAGAGTGAAATCCTGTGACTGGAGAGAGAACAATGGATCTATTCTATTTCTCAAGATGTACACATCAGGCCTGATTCTGATGTTACACTAAGGTGCCTTCATCTCACTCTGGCATGGTAAAATGGCCTTAAAATGACTCATAAATGTTTATGAATGAGCATCAATGTTATGAAGTATAATTATTCAAAATGGAAGCTCATACCAATTATAGTCCATGGGACTTTGGCTTTCCATGGCAAGATGGCTCCCACCTCCCATTGTTCCAATGTGGCTAATGCCAGATTACCCTTAGTGAAAATTATGTTCTCTCAGTCACTATATGAGGGCTGACAGACAGCACAAAAACGTGGAGGGACGTAGTATGAAATTTCATGGGTAAGAGGAAGGGGGAATCTGGATATCTTCTTGTGTGTAGATATCATGGATTGCATAATACAGAGAGGAAATAGGGCAAGACTGTGTAAGGAATCAAAAAATGAGAGAAGTAAGGGTGTGTCTACACAGCATCGTAACTCAAAATAAGATATGCAAATTGCATATCTATCTTTGATGCTTTTTTGAAATAGCTTACTTCATCATTGGTGCTGTCTACACAGTGCCAAATTTCAAAATAAAGTGCTTTTCCAAAATGTGTCTTATTCCTTGTAGAATGAGGTTTACAGAGATGTCGGTAATGGGCTTGCTGTAAAGACACGGGATACTTTGTTTCCTGAAATAGCATTGCAGTGTAGATGTACCCTAAGAGCAGATGGAGGGCTATTTTGGGAGCAAGAGACAGACTGAAGTGGGTAGAGGTTGAGGGCAAAATGTAAACTGAGGGGAGATTCTGGGAAATGTGGAGAGCTGAGTGCAGAATTAAGAGGGTTCAGGGAATGCCATATGTCAGAGAGAAAATATGCAATATTTAGGAGACTGAAGAGGAATGGAGAGAAATATGGATGGAAATGAATGTAGAGGAGAAGTTAGGGAGAGGATATTGTACAAGAATTTGATGAGAGAAAGTGGGGGGAACACTCTTTCCTGTCTAATTAGAGATGGAAAGATTGGCTGAAATTATTTTTTTACATTTTCTAAAATGTCATTGTTTTTCGGTCAACCATTGAATATTTTTGGATGTGACTCAGGATTTCTGTGTGCTTGGACATTATTGCTGCACAGGCCAATAATATTTTTGTTTTAAAAAAAGTAAATGAGGTAGAAAGTGTTTGACACAGGCAGCCTTACTCCATTATCTCACAAGGTGCTGAGGTTTAATTAGTATTGAAATGAGTATTGAGATCTACAGATATAAATATAAGTATACTATATTTATACAAATTATCATTACAAGTATCCTCATTCTTATTCATGCAGTATTTGTGGCATTCCACCAGATTTTTCTATATATGCAGGTTTCTGTACGGACATTCATCTCCTCAGTATCCTCATCCCCCGCAAAATATTGAAATGTTAAGCCTCTGAAATGGAGGAATTTTTCAGTCAATTTCTATATTAATTTTTTTTAAAAGGGCAGGTCTTATATTGGATATTCTGATTAGTTAAATGTAAACTGAGTGTCAGCCAATGGTCAGGGCAGTGTGTGTGTGTATGTTACACCCGAGTCTTCAACTGCTGGGACACAATGTCCCATTGCAGCGGGCGGCCTTAGGGAAGACTGATGGGTGCCTAGAGAAGTTTAACGTCTGTGTCTTTGATCGCTAGGACCAGGTCCCTTCATGGTGGGCAGCCAACAGGCTGACAGACGCCCCAGAGTTTACAGGGAGAGCTTATTACACCTCAGATTTTGACTGCTAGGATACATGATTCCTTCACAGTGGGCAGCCTAGGGAAGGCTGAGAGATGCCCCTACGGATCTGTCCCCTGGAAGCGACACGATCCAAATGCCTAGCTCTGCCTGTATCTGTCCCTTATGACCGGCTGGAGTTCTTTTAAATTGTGCTTGGTTCTGTTACAGCAACTGAAGGAGTCAGGTTAAAGCTTAAACAGTTACAGATTTATTAAAGAAGCTTATAAATCATATGGTTACAATGGTTATTGCTCTATTTCTTAACTGCTAGCAAATATAGATCTTAAAATGGTTACAAAGAAAATAAAGATAGAAAATAGAAATAATGGTACCAAGTGACAGCTTAATCTTTAAAGAGCTCTAAGTCTATGTGTACACTTAAGACAAAGGACCACATCCAGGTACAATTTTTACCCCCTTCTGTGCCTCTCGACTCCAGCGTATCAGGCCAGGGCCGGTCCCTCAATTCCTAGGAAAGACGAATACGAGGTGCGCATCCCCATGGAACTCGGGAAGCCAATCACCTAACCCGACCAGCAGATAGATGGTAGATTGACACTCAGAGTAAGTGTGCTACTGGACCCATCTTTATACCCCTGGGGCTCGTATCCTCTTTCTTATCTAAGATGCCAAATTGTGTTTGTCCATCTTTGTGATGCCAGTTCTTATAAGGGAGTTTCAACTTAATTTACACTTGCAAGAGAGATAACTAAATTGTGAGTACTGGACATTTTTTTACTGGGTGGGAGATTCCTACCCCCGGACAGCGTGTGTTCGTATCAATATAGGTTTCAGTCAAGGGCAGTCTTTGGCAGCCTCTTGGTCAGCAATTAGTTCAACCACCCTCTTATCTCTGCTTACAGTTGTCCAGGGTCACTGAGCTGGCATATCTGGGCCTCCTGTCAAGGCTTCAAAGACTATGCTGATTTTACTGCTCTGTGTGCCCTGTATGCTTCCAGGCAAGCTAAGATGGATGTTATGGGGGAGGGAGGGGGGTTCCCTGTCTGTCTACACTGAGGTACCAATGGTCCATTTGAATTGACTTTTTCAAACCTGAAATCTATGTAATAGATATTTATTAGTTCAGCTTTATAAATACAATTCATAATATCTACATACCACAAAGAAAAGTGGGAAATAAATGCCTTATTGCCCCATCACTACATGGCGATAATTGTCAATTACTTCTTTATACTTCATCTTTATTGATGTTCTTTGGGACATGCTACCTTTTCCAAGCATGGCAGAATCTGGAAATGAAGCACACTTGCACCCTACCTGAAGTAGGAAATGTAACTGTATACGTATATGCAGTCCTGTATATATGTATATATCTTATTCCTGTTGCATGTTCCATGGAGGCACTTGTCTGCACAAATACATCTAAAAATATTACACATGCAAAGTCAAGTGCTCAACAATTAGAAAATGTCAGAATTAAAGCATATTTGTTTGACCTTAATTCACACCTCTTGTGCATATATGTTTTGATACAATCTTTAATTACATGAGCACATAGTAATTTTTGATACAGTCCATGCCTCTTTCAGTCCATGGGATGGATGGTGCTCACTGAATGACTAGCACCATTCAGTGAGCTATTCAGTGCTTTGTTTTGTCCCCATTGTTCAGTGTAGCCTGGCCCTTATTTATTGCATACTATTCATATTCTTTTCTGAAGACAGAATTATTAATTTCCACACAGATTTTCCAATGGTGCTCATAACTATCATACATGAGTGCTTCAAAAACTTTCAATTAATTAATTTTCACAATGCTCTTGTGAGATAATGGGGTAGTATCATCCCCATTTTCTAAAGGAGAGCTCAGATGCAGAGCGACTAAGCACTGGTGGCAGGTGCCATATGTGGGCACAGACAGAATAAGCACAGAAGCATCCATTAATTTTGGGTGTCCAATTTGTTCTAATTTTTCACATTATATAAAGCACTTTCAGTGTTCTGAGCACAGCTCCTGTTGACTTTAGCCACAACTGTGCGTGTACCAGTTCTCATTGGAAAATTTTTGACAGAATATTTTTTCATTGAAATTTATGGATTTGTCAGAATCTAAACATTTGTTGAAATGATTCAGTTTCACAAAGCTTTGATGGAATCTAGGCAGGGTTCTGCTGTAAACCTGCCTGGCTCCTGCCAGATTGCTTACTGCACTGCTTTTCAATGCTTACCTAGCATGGGACTGCTGAGTCCCAGGTTCCTGTGCTCTGCAGTTCTAGGGCAGCCCTTCAGGCAGACCTGTTTGGAGTTGGAGACCCCACCATTTCTAGACTACTTGTGCAGCTGGCTCCCCCAAGCCATATATATCCCAAGATTTAGGAAGCCCAGATTCAAGTGATCAGTAAGTCAGGGCACAGGCAAACTGGCTTCCTGGCTCTCTGAGGTACGTTTGTACAGCAAATTAAAACACACATATGGCTCTTGCCTCCAACTCAGGCTCCTGGAGCTCAGATTGTGGCACTGTTTCATTGCTGTATAGACCTCTAGGCTGGAGCCTGTGCTCTCTATCCTACCACCTCACAATTTCCTAGATTCTGGGCTCTAGCCCAAGCCTGGAAGTCTGCACACTGGTGAAATAACCCTGAAGCTTCTCTGTCATTCAATGCACTGTCTGGAGTTCTCTCTGAGCATAGCATTGTATAACTGTGCTTCAGAGGTCCCTAGGCATTCATTGCTTACAGTTCATGTTAATTTGCTTCCAATTCAGAGCTTATTAGAAGAAACCAGATATCACTTTGAATGATCACTTCAATGATAATTGGCCAAATCCTTATCTCTTTACTCAGTTAAAACTCCCTTAAAAATCAATAGGAAGTTTGATTTAAGACTAAAGAAAATGCTTGATTTAAGACTAAAGAAAAATTGAATAAGCACATCATTATTTATATCCAAAATAATATCTTAGAACTACAAAAAATATTTCTTACCTGTAGAACATTCAGCATAGAATTCTGAGGTGGAACACAGAATAAAGAATTTTAACAAATCAAAAAGACACACAAAAATCCTATTCCTGTTACATGTTCCATGGAGGCTCTAATTAGCACACACATTGATTCTCCCCTGTAAAATGTAAGAATTGTGATGTAATAGCTGTAAGGATAATTGCCCACTAAAATGTGCTGCAAATGTAGAAAGCCCCTATAAAATATTATTCTGTTATCATAATTTCTATCCCTAGAGCATCATTTGTGCATCTTGCAATATAGTCTAATTAATAAAAAGTTGACCCTCCACCCTTGCCCCAAACACTGAGGAATCCTGTTACTGTTTATAAGGAAGTCATCAGACACTTCCAAATAGAAGGAGTTATGCAGAGTTACAGGAAAGTAAATAAAATTGGCATAGCTGGTAGAGCAGCACAAAAATCTGGAGGGAATATGTTTAAGTGTCTCTCATAAAATCCTTTTTTAAACACAATCTCCAGAGTTCTTCAGTGCACATTTCCTCTACAAAAGGAATAACACCACTAATAGATGTTTTTTTTTTACAGATTGAAAAGATAATAAATTGTCTTCATTGTTAGCATAGGTTCCCTTTTGTTCATGGCAAATAGTGGTACAGTTAGTATGCCTTATAAGATTCCAATGAAAATGCAACTTATCTTTCTTTTCTTCATTATAACTAGAGGAATATTAAAAGCTGTGACAATAAGTATCGTAGATTATTTCTTCTGTTGTAGACTTACATTTAAGCTTCTGTTGTCTAAACATCTGGAGATCAAAGGTTGTCAACATAATAGTGCGCAATTTGTTTGGATCCCGAAACACCAAGAAAAGGGATGAAAGAAATTTCAGTTTTATAATGGAAAAACATACAAGACTTGATAATGAAGCTGAGTTCAAAAATTCAAACCTAACAGTTAGTACTACATTGCAGAGCAGCTGCATTGTGGGCTTGTACCTAGTGGCCTACTTGTACAAGTACTTCTGTGTCCACCAGGCTTTGTCAGTAAAAACACATTGGGAGATGGTTTAAGTTGATTGGAGAACCAGTTTAAGTTTACCTGAGAAAGCTGAGGAATTTTTGACAGAACGCAAAATTGAGTATGGGTGAGGTGGGACGGTGCAGACAGAAAACAAGGTTTGTTTGTTTGTTCCAGTAATACTTTGCAACCTTAGCCAAGCCTTTATTCTTTTTTCAGTGATAACCAATGAAAGAGCTATTGTTACCCAATGTGTATAACTTTGTAGTTTGCACAAGAAAAATCCAGAATTTACACAATAGATGTATGAATATTAACCCCTTATACTCAGTACCCTCTTATGAAAACTGTGGTATGCCAAAACCTTGTGGGTACCCCTGTATGCCCACAGAGCGCCAATGACTGGTTTTGCGGAAATATGCAAGTTGCTTGAAAGACTGGGCACAACTTACAGGCTAAAGAGTCAAAAAAAAAAATCTCACAAAGTGCAAATTTTAATTTGCTATCTATTTTAATTTACTATCTTCTTCTAGCTTCTCAGCTACATTCAGTTGGACCTCCTTTCACATAAGTAGATAAGGTGTATGTTAGCCTAAAGGAATCTCTGTGTAAGGAGGGTCTGATTTGCACAATCACTTCTGAATTGTCTGGCTGATGAGTCTTGCCCACATGCTCAGAGTTTAGCTGATCGCCATATTTGGGGTCGGGAAGGAATTTTCCTCCAGGGTAGATTGGCAGAAGACCTTCCTCTGTAGCATGGGGTACAGATCACAGCTGGAGGATTCTCTGCATCTTGGGGTCTTCAAAGTATTTGAAGGCTTCAATAACTGAGGTTATGTCTAGACTGCAGGCTTCTTTCGAAAGAGGCTCTTTCAAAAGCATCTTTCGAAAGAGCCTCTTTCGAAAGATCGCGTCTAGACTGCAGGCGGATCTTTCGAAAGAGAAATCTGCTTTTTCGAAAGAGAGCACCCAGCGAGTCTGGATGCTCTCTTTCGAAGACGGCCTCTTTACATTGAAGAACGCCTTCTTTCGAAAGAGGAACTTTTGAAAGAAGGCATTCTTCCTCGTGAAATGAGGTTTACCGCCATCGAAAGAAAAGCCGCATTCTTTCGAAATAATTTCGAAAGAACGCGGCTTGAGTCTGGACACAGGGGAAGTTTTTTCGGGAAAAGGCTACTTTTCCCGAAAAAAACCCTGAGTCTGGACACGGCCTGAGATATAGGCAAGAGGATTATTCTAGGAGGGGTGGGTGAGATTCTGTGGCCTGCAGTGTGCAGGGGTCAGACTAGATGATCTTAATGGTCCCTTCTGACCTTAAAGTCTATGAGTCTATGAATTCAGTTTACAAATCACCATGATTCATAAGGATAAATTTCTTGAATGACTTTATAATATTCTTCCTTTAATTGTTTTAGACCATTTATTATTATGTTTTCAGAATTTTATACAAAATTTGAAATGGATGGGACAAATTGAGTCTTGTATTTAAATTAGAAAAACATAACCAGAATCTTAACTTGGATAGCAGTATTAATTTGAACATGTAGTCTGGGATTTTGCAAAGAGAAGTTACATACCCAACTCTACCTGAATGCTAATGGCAAATGGTACCTAACATCCTTATATCTCTTTAAAATCTCAGCCTTTAATTAAGAGTATAAACATTCTTTTTTTTCAAAATTAATACAGTTTTTCCATAGTATTGAAAATACATTTTATTTTGCCCAGGAAAATGGTCAGGTTGCTTTACATTATTAGATACAAACAATAAGTTGTGCTGTGTAACTATGATAAGCTGTGTAAAGTATCAGGTTTTTTTGACTAAATAATACCTGTATAGGGGAGAACAGATGGTTGTGCTACCCCAGGAAAGGCCAGGAACTAGATTATGATTCAGTTTTGCAATGGAAAGTCATGCAAGACTTGAAAATGAAGCTTTAGTCCTTCTTAGAGCTGGTTTCTCCTTGTGTTGGTGGGGAGCAGGGAACAGGATCTGCACTGCTGCAGAATACTTCCTCTGTTGTGTCTGCTCAGTAACCAATGCAATGCATATGAGGAGGTGGAGTGGAATCAAGGCTCTTCTACTCCAGGCATCTACCTATGTTGGAGGGTTAATGTGATTAGTTCAGAGGATATTCTCCCCCCTTCCTGCAGAGCTGCCCACAAAAATAGCAGCAATCACTTAAGGGGTAAGGCAATTCTTTATGCCTGCTTACTCCCCTCTTTGGGTATGTCTAAACTACACCTCTCTGTCGACAGAGAGATGTAGATTAGGCACGTCAAAATTGCTAATGAAGCAGCAATTTAAATATTTGGCACTTCATTAGCATAAACATGGCCGCCACTTTTTTAAACTGAGCTTTTTCAAAAAACATGGCAGTCTAGATGTTGAAAAATAAACCCTTTTTTGAAAGAACCTGTATTCCTCAAAAAATGAGGTTTATAGGATTTTTCAAAAAAGGGTTTATTTTTGACAGATCCACATCTAGAGTGCTGTTTTTTTTTTTCAAAAAAGTTTCATTTCGAAAAAAAGTGGTGGCCATGTTTATGCTAATGAAGTGCCAGATATTTAAATCCCTGCTTCATTAGGAATTTTGACGTGCCTAATCTACCTCTCTCTGTCAACAGAGAGGTGTAGTCTATACACAGCCATAGTGTCTGTAGCAAGATTCACAAAATAGCCTTTAAATTGAGAAGCTAGTCTGAAAAGCAGTGTTATAAAACCTGTACATTACCATTCACAGGTTTTAGTTTGTTTTGGTTTTGTATTTATATTTGTAAATGTTCAATTATTGTAACAATCCAGATGTGTTTGATATCAATGTAAACAATTTATTTTGGTATAGTGACTTGTGTGGAACAATGTAATAAAAATTAAAGTGTTAAAAGCTGTATTGGTAACTGGAAATTAATCATATGTTTGTGGTTGGCAAATTCAGAATATATGGTACAAGGGGGAAACAATTTGGTTTAGAGGAGGGGAAAGATCCAGCCTCCTTCTAATCCTTTCCCTTGTTGATATAAATTAGGACTCTGCCTCTCTTCTGCTATCCAATACTCCCCATAATTTCTTGTTACTGTGGGAAATTGTGTGACTTCCATTGTCTATTGTCTGACATGGCTCTCACTGTTGGACTGACTATTATGTTATGGGTGCTGGCAGAATCATATATTACATTTGGTTGCTTTTGTGGTGTCAAATGTAGAGAATGAGAAGTCCACGTTTGGGAATCAGTAAAGGACACAGGGACATTGGTGTTCATTATTTGGCTAGAAATAAAGATACGGCACAATGAAGATAAAAAGTGGCTTGAAACAAGATGTAGGATAGAAATAAAAAGACCTTGATGGTTTTGATAAGCTTTTGGGGATTTACATTAATGAAAACTTTTAACCGGAGTCTATTTTAGGGAGAATTGGGCAAATAATAGTTTTTTTGATTTACTGACAGTTCCCCCCCCTCCCCATTCCCTGCAAAATAAAGAAGGGGACAGAGAATGACATTTCAGTATGTCAAAAAGTAAAAAAGAATTCATTTTGGAACAAACTGAAAAATTTCAGTAGTGTCAAAACAAAATGCTTCATATTGACCTCAGAAATGTTAGTTGTTGGTGTGTTGTTTTTTTTTCAGGCATTTTAATAAAAGTGAAATGAAGGCTTCACAAAATGTTTGCAGGAAGAGGTGTTGGTGCCTATTAACTTTTGCCTACAGTTTACGGTGTTCACCTAGGAAGTGAAAGAGACAGACTCAATTTACCCTTTTTAATAGAGAGAAGAGATTTGAACTTGTCACCCACATTGCAACTTAGATACTGTTGTGGGATATTCTATGGTGTCTTTTTCAGTCTTTCCCCTTAGAGATGTTCCATTTTTATAAATAAATGGTCACTGTGGCATGTATTTGAACTTGAGACTTTTACAACCTAGTGTAGAGGCAAAGGACAGTGTAGATGCAATAACGCCTTCTGTAGACAGAACTCTGTCGATAAAAGGCATTATTCCTCGTAGAATGAGGTTTACCACCGTCGACAAAACTGCCAAGTTAATCATGAGAGGTGTGGAGAGGGCGAATAAAGAAAAGTTATTTATTAGTTCCCATAATAGAAGAACTAGAGGACACCAAATGAAGTTAATGGTTATTAGTTATTAAAACTAATAAAAGAAAGTTATTTTTCACACAGCGTGTAGTCAACCTGTGGAACTCCTTGCCAGAGGAGGCTGTGAAGGTTAGGACTATAACAGAGTTTAAAGAGAAGCTAGTTAATTTCATGGAGGTTAGGTCCATAAAAGGCTATTAGCCAGGGGATAAAAATGGTGTCCCTGGCCTCTGTTTGTCAGAGGCTGGAGAGGGATGTCAGGAGACAAATCGCTTCATCGTTGTCTTTGGTCCACCCTCTCTGGGGTACCTGGTGCTGGCCACTGTCAGCAGACAGATGGACCTTTGGTCTGACCCAGTACGGTTGTTCTTATGTTCTAACTCGATGGTAGTGTAGACGCAGGTATAGTTTTGTCAACAAAAGGCCACTTTCGTCGACAAAACCCTGTAGTCTAGACACACCTTCCATGACCTCTCAAGGTCCCTTCCAGTCCTAGTATTCTATGATTAGGCTACAACTCTATTCATTTAAAATATGTGGGAGCACCCAGAAATTATTTGTACAGGGCAGGTCATCAGCATTTCCTTAATTCCTTACATGTAATCCCCATCCTGGCCTCACCCATCCCACTGCTGGCACCCTACAACAGTGGGTAGGTATCATGAGTGTTAAAGAGAGTCAGAAAAGGAGTGGTGGATTGTCTGCCTTCTGTATACTACCTTGAAGCTGCAATTTTCCACCCCTTACTCAGCTCCCTGAAGGGATGATTTTCTTCAAATCCTTTTCCAGTCCATTTTATCCAATAACCAAATCCCTTCTATCTCAAGTACCTACACTGGCTATCTTCCACAAGGAGATCCCTACAGTTATACTTGGTTCCTCTCCTCCCCCATTCCTGCTGAGTTCCCAAATATTCACTGATTCATGCCTTAATGTCAGACAAAATTATATCTTCTCCCCACTCAGAAAGGTGTACCCTATCCTTATTGAATAAACTCAGGTGCCTGTAAGATGTTGAAATGTAACTACCAACCCCACTTTGTTCCATATGAATCCAGGTACATTCTTGTTCATATACCTCCTTAACTTATCTACCCAGGGTGGCCTCACTGCTTCTTGACACCCCCTGCACTGCAACATGGAAGCCCAAATAATCATCATTCTGGGAAAATATCCCAAATCTTCACCAAATCCCTTAGGGTACATCTACAGTGCATAGCTATCCCAAAATAGCTCCCCCCACATCTTAACAAGCCTCCCATTTTTTCAAAATATTTTTCAAAATAACAGGTGTACTATTTTGGCATCTCTGTAACCCTTGTTTCAAAATTTGGTACTGTGTAAATGCATCAAATTTTGAAAAGCTATTTTGAAATACAATTGAAATAAGATGCACACGTGTACCTTATTTCTAGTTTAGGGTGCTGTATAGATGCACCCTTAAATCTGTTTATCAAGTTGACTCTCTTAACTCTTCTCTAATCATTTTCATTCATATGAACAATAATCATAGCCGTTTTCTGCTCCTAGGCTGCCAGAGAGTGTACAAGGGGCATCAGCTGATCACAGAATATGCCCCTCCTTGACTTGTTCCTTCTAGAAAATGTTGTTCCACACATGCTGACTCAAAACTGCTCAGGCCAACCAGTGAACCTCTGGGCCAAATGTACAAGATTAAGCCCATGCATCCCTGTTACTAGCACCTACATCCATTCACATGATCCTGAAATAAGGAATAAACACAAAGGCTACGTCTACACTACCAGGTTTTTGCGCAAAACAGCTGTTTTTGTGCAAAAACCTGGGGAGTGTCCACACCTCAAATGAGCTGTTGCACAATTAAATGGGCAGTTAAATGGCAAAACAGATGGCTTTTTCCTCCCTTGGTAAACCTCCTTTTCTGAGGCATAACTGCATTTAGCTCTACAGCTATTGCACAAGAAAGGCAAGTGTGGATGCTCCAGAGGGGTTTTTCTGCAACAGTTGGCCTCCAGGGGAAAAAAATGGTGGCCGCTGGACCACTCCAGCCAACTCAATCAGAACTCTATTGTTCCTGTCTGCTGGTACCCTTTAAAGCTACAGGCACCCTGCACAAACATTGTGGCTGCAAGTTTGCAGGTGCCTTCAGCACGCCGCTCTGCTGCAGCCACATATGACCTCCCACCAAGCTCCCCAAGATTCCCCTGGCCCTTCCAGGGACCAGCCACAGGGATCACAGGACCCCCCCCCAAGGGGGACCAAGAGGCATGCCCTCACCTGTAGCAGGCTAGAACAGGTGCCTGCTGCCACTGCCCCCTCTCCTATCCCCATGGCCCACCCATCTGCCCACCCTGACAAGCCTCTTCTCCCTCCCCATGCCATGCCTCTGCTCCCTCCCTTCCCAATGGCCATGGCTTCACCCCCAGTCATGCCTATGGTCCCTCCTAAGGCTCCTCCTCCTTCCCCTCCTGCCAACCCTGGCCCCACTCCAGCTGCACCCCCTGCCCAGCACATTGGGGCCCCAGAATTGGGACCCCAGTACATTGGGGCCCAACCCCGACAATGTACCCGCACACAAGGGGGCTCAGCTATCCGCCCCAGTACTCCTCCCAGTCCTCACCCTCCCTCCCAGTGATGATCCCCCTCCTATTTCACACAGCCCTTCCCCCCCCCCCCCCGACCACCCTCTTTTTTGTTAATTAAAAAGACTAATTTTGACTGAAAACCAAAGAGGTATGTTTATTGGGAGGTTGGGGTAAGATCAAGTGGAGGGGGTGAGAGGGGGAAGGGAGAAAGAAGGAAGGGTAGAGGCTCTGTGGGACCCAAAGAGCAAAGGGCAAACACAGCAGGCACTGCTGAGGCTTGGCTTTGCCAAATAGGCTAGCAAGCAGGCAGCAGAGACAGAGAAGCAGCTGTCCAGGTGGTCCCTTTAAGTGCATGTCTCTGGAGGCCTCTGGCAACAGTACTCAACAACAACTGATGACCTCGAGCCCAGCTACAAGTGGTTCCAGGTGGCTTTTATATGCGGGAGAGCATCCAATAGCGTGGATGCTCTCTTGCACAAAAGAGCCTTGCAAATGTGAGGTGTTTTGATGTGTGGACGTGGTCTTGCGTAAGAAGCCTTTTCACCAAAAAACTAGCGCTACGGACTTCATGCGCAAGGACACTGTAGTAAAGACGTAGCCAAAGAGTTTAGCACATAAATTACTCTCGATAACCCAGCTCCTATTTGAAGTGTCACCTGCAGTAAGTAAGTCTATATATCTTCGTGAAATTTCAGCCTCCTCCATCCTCTGGTAGTAGTATGACTCTTCCTGTGGCCCAGAATTGGTTTCTTGACATTCTGAAAGTCAGGCTGCCAGGTCACTCCCACCTCCCTGAATTTCAAAGCCCAATCTATAACTTTCCTTGCTTAAGGTCTCCCTAACACTGATAAAGACTGTCACTACAACTGATCTGAGCCTTCCTCATGGACATGTTGCATTACAGCCTGCTTTGCCATCTCTTATAGGCTTCTTGACACTCAAAGTTGAGAAGTCAGGTCCCCAAACCCTTAATAAATACTGGAACTGGGGGTGGTGCAAAACCCCCTCGCTTGAAGCAGTTTCCAGTTAAATGCAGGATTTACAGTTTGGTTCAATGGCTCTGTGCCTTCACTATAAACATTGTTCCAACACTTCAGCTCTTATTTAAATCCAACAGCTATTACATCTAATAACCAAGTGAAGTAAATTCTCCCACACCCAGTGGTGGAAGTAAAATTTTCTTCTCAGTTTGGGCACTGGAGGGCACATGACCTCCTCACATACCTCTTTCCACGACTCCATCAAAGCCTGGGTCCCCCATGCTCTTCCTGGGGGAAAGGGTCACTGGGGAGATAAAACAGACAGAGAAACGGCCAATGTCCTGCTCCATTCTCCATTTCCACTCCCAGCTGCTGGACTAGAAGCTTCTTTCTGAGAGACGTAGAGTAAGGAAAGGAGCTCCTCTGGCTGCCATACTGCTCCTAGCCCCACCCTCCTGCAGGGGCTGCTGCTGTATGGTGCTGGAGGACCTGAATGATGCACTTTCTCATACTGTCCTGACCAGAACCAAGGAAAGAAATAATGAAAGAAACAATTCTCACTGTAGCTCCAATCTAGCCAGAACATGAAATTAATGGGTAGCAGGTTTAAAACTAATAAGCGAAAGTTCTTCTTCACACAGCACATAGTCAACCTGTGGAACTCCTTGCCAGAGGAGGCTGTGAAGGCTAAAACTATAACAGAGTTTAAAGAGAAGCTAGATAAATTCATGGAGGTTAGGTCCATAAAAGGCTATTATCAAGGGGGTAGGAATGGTGTCTCTGGCCTGTGTTTGTCAGAGGCTGGAGATGGATGGCACGAGACAAATCACTTGATTATTGTCTTCAGTCCTCTCCCTCTGGGGCACCTGGCACTGGCCACTGTCAGCAGACAGGCTACTGGGCTAGATGGACCTTTGGTCTGACCCAGTACGGCCATTTTTATGTTCTTATGTTCTAACATAAAGTACTGGAAATCCCAGAAGAAAGACTTCTCTTATGTTTTACAGACAAAGGAGGCTTAGGTAAACTCTTGCATGCTTTTTTTTATGTGTACTTTTTGAAGTTATCCTCTCACCACTGTCAATACCTACTGCAACTATAACAAGAACATTGGAAAACACTGAGACCCTTTCATTCCATTTCTTACCTTGCACTTTGTACAGAAATGCCAGATTAACCATTTGGAAAAGTATCTGGAAGTGTACATTAAATGCAACTTCTCACTAAAACCTAGTCCTGAATCTACTATGGAGAGCTACTATTGTGGCACAATTTGTCAAATGTAGGAGAGGAAATTGTCTGACTGGATCCTTGCTTGATCAATTACTGTTCAAAATATTAAATATTGAATAGTTTTACATGTACAGGGTACTAATGTATTTCCTGGCAATACTGATCAGTGGCCACACTATTATTTGACCTTTTTATCATCACCTTTGCTGCTTATTCTGAAAGAAGACCCTTTTATGCACCTGACTTGTTTTTATAAGAAGTATCTTGCAACCTGCAATTCTAACTTGCCTTGCATCTCTGGAGAAACATTATGAGACATGAAGTCTGTTTATTTTCTTTCAAACCTTTTTGTACTGACAGAGACTGCCCTTTTCCAGATGTCTATTTTATTCTTCCAACTGTGGCAAATGTTTAAAGGTTAGGAGAATCATAAATGCAAGTAGACTACACGCTAGCCATACAGGGCATGAAGGTCAGTACACTTCTCACAATGGGATTGCAATTTTCCATCAGACACTTTAGAAATCTGATCTGGTTGCTATCAGAAAAGTCAATATTTGCATTCTGTTGAATATGCATGCCCACCACTGTTTGGAAAAGGAATGCTTGATATCTGCAATTGTATGATTATCTTGTTTGCATTCAGAAGATACTATCTACAAATCCTCAAATGATTCAAAGACAACACCATAAGGAGTTATATCATTATTAGAAGTAACTCTTTTTTTTTTTTTTTTTGCTATTCCAAATAAACCAGCTTAAGCATTTTATTTCTTAATATCAACTAGATTACTAAAAAAATAACTTGAAGAGAAACACAAAATAGTACTGTGTGAACAAACAATGTTAAGTTTACATACAACAAGGTAGCAGCTATTATTGGTATGTTATGTTATTGGTTTAATGTTATGTCAGTATGTAACTTCATTGGGGCCTTTGAACCAGACTGACCACCCAGACACAGTAGGTTATAGATAATGCAGCCATCCCAGAGGACTACTCATGTTTTTGAATTACTAACTATTTCTTTCAATTTTAAGCCTCTGTTTGGTTGTGATTATTATTATTTATTGACATTTCTGTACTTCCAATGGTCTTTGACCAGGAACTCCCTATGTGAGACACTGTATAAACACTGAACAAAAATTATGGCCCATGTCCCAGAGAGCTTACAAGCTGAATATAAACAAGAGACAAAGATGGATACAGAGAAAAAATAGAGGAATAATAACAAAATGGGCAGCATGATTGGAAATGGTCTCAGTAAAACGGCCTCACAGCAAAGAAGAGTTTTAAGGAGTATAATGAGGTAATTTCATGATTTTTTTTTTATGAAGTGCAAGGGGCAGCATTGCAGATATCACAAAGGTGCTAGTTTGCAAATTTAACAGGGTGAGTAGTAGAGGTGAACATCTGGGGTTGATCAGAGATAGGAGTTGCCTTTTTGATGCTGATTGAGAAATGATCGGTAGGATGAGAGAGCCTTAAAAGTAACGAAAAGTAGTGTATGCTTGATACAATAGAGAAAAGAGGCTAGTGAAAGGATGCAAAGAAAGCAGTGACAAGATCAAAAGACTAGGGGGCAACGATCTTTGCCGCAGCATTCTGAAAGGATGTAAATAGGGCAGAATTGCACTTGTCAAGGCAGAAAAAAGGATGTTGCCATAATCAAGATGTGAGAGGATAAGATTAGCTTTGTAACATTTATCTCTTTCTAATCAGAACATTTTTTGCCAAAACTGATATAGCAAAATAATGAATATGTACTCTTGATATGCAGTCATGATTTTCAGACAATAAAGCTGTTTGGAGTCACATTTACTTCAGTGGGTGTCTACAAGGTTGAGGGGATCTGCCTACATAGATAAGGGCTTAACTCAAGAAAACTCAACCCAGATCACATCACCATTTGCAAAACTGAGTTTTCTGAGTAAGCTAAATTATCCTCTTTTATGGTAAATGGCCCTCATTACTTCAGCTTTCATCCCAGAATCTTTTGACAGATCTGTCTAAAACAAAAAAGATCATCCTGCAATTATCATTTCACTTTTTCTAAAGAATTCATGAACATTCAGAAGAAATAGAGTACATGCATTTGCCAAATAGTTCACATATAATTTGGACACTAATGAATGGGAATCAGTCATTTAAAAGCTTTTCAGTCTGCTTTTACTGCTTCAGCTCACAAATATACTGTTGCTTTCCAAATAACCTGATGCATCCAGTCATATGACATTATGAAGCCACATGCCAACAATACATTTTTTGTTTGACAGTTTCTAAATCACTTGCCAGGCTGAGGTTGAGAGTGTTCTCACAAGAACTATTAGATAATAACATCTTCATAAGGCAAACGGAAATAGGAATTGTAGCACCTTCTCTAATTATTAAACAGGCTTTCATATGTTCTTCTCCAGGAAATTTTTACTTCACTTCAAAGTAATCAACATTTTTTTTTTGTAAACTGTAATTTTAAATAAATGAAGTCCAGTTTGTGGCTTATTAGCTCACTCTCAATAATGATTATGCAAAAGAGTCATGAAGAACTCGGACTAACTGGGGATCCAGGGAATGCTGAGGTTCTGCTGTTCTGTGAGAGGGTGCCCCAGCATTTACTTTTTTCTCCCGCTACCACAATGGCAGTAAGGAAAGTCTTGGAATGATGTACCATCTTCATTGGCCTTTCTCTTTCCCTTTTTGTACAGGCTATAAATATCAGTGGCTCCAGCCTTACATACTCCTGCGTTTCCCAGCCACATTGTAGCCAGCAATGTACGGTTCCTTTCCTACATTATGTGTAACAAAGACAGCTATAATCTATCACTATATTGGAAAGCAGGAGAGAAAATTCTAAGAGAGCAGCTATATTAGAAAGATTAAAAATAAGAGCTCAGTTCTCTTCCCATTTTGATATAAAAAACCCTTCCATCAGTATGAAGAGAAGCAGGATTGGGCTTCTTAATGCACTTAATGGACTAGACCCTGAGAGATTCTGAATGCCAACAACTCATGTAATTACCTGTATAATATTTTTTGATTATTTTCTACATAGAGAATGGATAGCTAATAAACATCTCCCTCAGCTCGTTGAAACCATAAATCTAGTGCAACTCCAAATTATATAAAGCAATGTGAATTTAAACGTAAAATAAAAAATTGACCAAAAGTGCCCGCTTAAATTCTGAAGATGAATCTTAAAGGGCTTTGATTTCTCCATTCTCTGGTGTCAACCAGGTATTTCTTTCCATGTTGTTCCCCCTCCTACCTCCTTAATTTTTGTGTGTGTGTCCTTTTAGTGTAAAACAAATGGCCTGAATCCTCTGACCAGCAGACAATTAGGGTAATGTCTACACTGCCACCCTAGTTCAAACTAGGGTGGCTAATGTAGTCATTCGAACTTGCAAATGAAGCCTGGGATTTAAATATCCTGGGCTTTATTTGCATATTCCTTGACGCCGCCATTTTTAAATGCCCGGTAGTTCGAACTACCTGCCAGTGGCTACACGTGGCACGGGCTAGGTAGTTCGAATTAAAGCTCCTAATTCGTACTACCTAGCCCGTGCTGCGTGTATCCACGGGCAGCTAGTTCGAACTACGGGGCATTTAAAAATGGCGATGCCCAGGAACATGCAAATAAAGCCCAGGACATCTAAATCCCGGGCCTCATTTGCAAGTTCGAATGACTACATTAGCCACCCTAGTTCGAACTAGGGTGGCAGTGTAGACATACCCTTAGATATTACCAGTTTCCTAACTCCTAATAACTCTTAATAACAACAAAAGATGGAAAAAACCCCAAATCAACTATTTTGAAATTTCACCTTTCAATTTAATGAGAAGCTGCAATACAGCATTTCTGCTGCCAAAGTGGAACAATATGAAACTATACATTGGCACCACTGCCTTAATTCCTAGATGGCATCTCCCAATAGTGAGCAAGCATTGCTAGTTTCAACTGGACTTCAGAACACCTAGAGAAGCATTTCCTGAAAGTAAGATTGTGCACGTATCTCTATAATATCGATGACTAAAATAAGGGAGAAAATCAGTTTGAAATTATGCACCTAGCAGTTAGTCTCCTCAGTTTTTTCTTGGAATTTCACAGTATACTTTGGAGAAGAATTTTAGTATAATTAGAATGTCCTTCTGGTGTAACTGTTCACTGGCTGTAGCTTCAGACTGTTTCATTCTCAGTGTAGGATTGGTACTTAAAGATGAGTGCCAAACTACTACCTGTCCAGCTTATTAAGTAGAGCCAGTCTCCAAAGCTTCATAGTGAGCATGAGGGATTTCATTGATTTGCATGGAAAAGGGGAAACAGGACCAGGCTGCTGCCTCATCCAATATAAATATATTCAGAATTTGTGAATATATATAGGAATTAGGGAAATAGTGGATGGAGATTTCCAGTTAAAGAGCTGGAAGGGAAACCTTTGATTTGAAAGGCAATGATAGGGAAAAAAAATCTACTTTCTCAGAGGAGGCCGAATTAACATCACCATAGAGTTCTTGGTCAAGAAGCAATAGCTAATACTTCACAACATGTGCACTTGTACCCCACGGTGGAAGGATCACATCAATGTTTCACTCTATCCTGGGATTGGGAGCCCTATAACATGGGGACTGGCTGATGCTACAATTGGCCATCTGAAACAGTTTTGAATACACTTGATCGTCCAATAGTCCCTTGGGAGAATACTCCAGTGGCAGGAAGTATTTTCCCAGAATCTATACTTTATTTCTTTTTCATGGCATCTAGCTATGCACCCCCTGTAACATCATGTTTTACCCACTCAATAAAATGCTTCATACGTAATCTATCCTGAAACTCTTATTGTGTGTGTTGCCATATTGCCTGAATTCTTGATAATCATTAATGGATTTTAGCCTAATAACACCTATGTGAGCAGGGAAGGATTGGTCTTCTTTTACAGAGAGGGAACTGAGGCAGATTATATGAAATCTAAGACAAAGTAAAAGTTACACTAAAGTCTTCTGAGACCCAGTCTGGTACCCTCTCCACTTTACCATCTTTCCTACTTAAGCAGGTGATGTCGGCAAGAGTAAGTCTCAGGTCTGACACTGGGTTCTCAAAGTACAAAGGATGCTACACAGGTATCTGTCAAACACAAGTAGTTTATTTCTTGACAGCTAACAGCTGCACCCCTTAACTAGAAGGGCAACATAACAAAGAAGCGGCATATCTTACGTCCCTTCCTGCTAACCGGGGATCCCGAGTCAGCTGTGGACAAAGTGGGAAGTTGTCTCAGCTTCTGAGGTGCCGGTAACCAAAGCCCATCAGTGAGGTCCAAATTGCTGTGCTTTGGTGCAGCCTTAAATACAGTTCTCTTGCCTTGTTTTGCAGTTTGGAAATTTCCTGGGGTTACTCATTACGTGCTGATGTAGGGCTTAGCTGTTAGTTATCGATCTGGTTCTGATCTAGTTCTACTTGTTCTTTGGCCTTGTTTACATGATCAGTATATTATGGTAAACAGAATTGTTTATGCGTTCTTGCCCTTTACCCTTATCTTATACTTGTTCTTGCTATATTGGCAACAGTGCTTAATCTTAAATGACGTTTGTTCCCAAAGACTTGCTTCTGGCTCATCAGATATAGGGGAAAGGGGGGAAAGAATGCAGGCCTCACCACCCCTAATCTTGCACGTACTAAGTACTTCCACAAATAACCCCTATAGCAGGGTCATCCTTATTATCCAGGTATTTAATCAAGTACCTGAACAAGTCAATGTGCATTTAGGTGCCATGGCCCTGCTTGTCATACGTGTTTACATGGTCTTCTAATGCTTGGCAAAATAGTGCTGAAGGTTTGAGGGGGGAGAAGGGTGTAAAAGAGAGGGGAGATTGAGGCTCGATACTTTCTAAAAAGTAAAATTAGAACTATTTTACATGTGTAGGGTTGTTTCTTTTATCCATTAAAACATATATAGGGTAAAAAAGCATTTTAGATGTTAGGTGTGATTCCTGTTTCCTGTCTTCAGCAGATCATGCTTTTCTTCTGTTGCTTCGGTGTTTGGTTTTTGGAGTTTTTTTAGTTTCCTGGTCTTTTACCTCACCTCCGGTTACATTTTAGTGTTAGTTCTTTGGAAATAAAGAAACATGTCTGTGAGGCTTTTGGGGCCCAAATGTTCAGCGAGCCCAGCACAAAATAAATAAGCAGCAAGTGATAAATAATTAAACCGTTCATGTTCCTCTACTAAATAATGAAATCCATATAATGAAAAATAAACTATTTCATTTTATGTTGTTTGAAAAATTGATAATGAACTAGTTTGTGGATTTTATGTTAGTCAAATAAATGAAAATTCATATTAGTCAAATAAATGATCTTATCTCCTTTTCAACCATTACAACCCACTGTGATTATAAGAATCTGCATCTTATCTCAGCCTTAACAACCAGAAACATTTTATACACAGTATATTCCATTTAAACCTATTACAAAAACTATAACTTAAAAAGAAAGTGGGTGAATGTAATTGCATCTGTCTTTTCTTTTTTAAAATAGGTTTTCTCACTTTTTCTTTTGTTTAATGAATAAGAGTAAGAATGAAAACTTGAAAAAAGTAGAATCATAGAATACTAGACCTGGAAGGACCCTCAAGAGGTCATCCAGTCTAGTCTCCTGCCCTCGTGGCAGAACCAAGCACCATCTAAATCATCCCTGATAGAGGTCTGTCTAACTTGTTCTTAAATATCTCCAATGATGGAGATTTCAGAACCTCCCTAGGCAATTTATTCCAGTGTTTAACCTCCTGGCAGCAGGAAGTTTTTCCTAATGTCCAACCAAAACCTCCCTTGCTACAGTTTAAACCCATTGCTTCTTGTCCTATCACAGAGGTCAAGGAGAACAATTTTGCTCTCTCCGTCTTGTGATATCCTTTTAGATACTTGAGAGTGCATAGAGGTGAATGTGGTTCCTAATTAGCAGCAGATGAGTTTTTTTTTCTTTTGCTACTTTCCTAAATATAAATCTTGGTTTTTTTCTTTGTTTTGTTTTATTTTTGTAAATATCTCTGGATAGTTCATAGATTAGAATTTTATATTTACAAATGTTGGGTTGATGTGGCCTAGGCATAGAGAGCCCCTATAGGGCTCACCCATCCCAGAAAATAAGCAGCAGAACTAAGTCTTCAAAGCAGCCAAGAAAGATTGTGCCTGAGGCAATCAATCAGGGAAAGCTGCAGGGCTAGCCAATAAGAGAGGCTGCAGACAAGGCCGGCTTTAGGAAGTGCGGGGCACAATTCAAACAATTTTGACGGGGCCCTGCGGCAATTTTGGTTGAGGGAAAAAAAAAAAGCACACAAAAGTTTCAAAGGGGGACCCAAAAAATCACCAGCTACCTCCCCTGCAAAGCCTCAGAGGTAGCTAACACCCTCCCCCCTCCCGCAGCGCAGGGAAACCCTGCGCTTTACTCACACCTCCTGCAGCGCAGGCAGCTGCCGCACTCCTCTTCCGGGGCCGATGCCCCCTCCCGCAGTGCGCCCGGCACACTTCCGGCTTCAGGGCACGGGGCCCCTTTAGGCGTGGGGCCCAATTCAGGGGAATCGGACTAATCGGCCTAAGGCCAGCCCTGGCTGCAGAGAGCAGCGAATGAAGGCCAAGGAGGCCCATATAAAAAAGGAGCTGCAGATCCAGAGTCAGTCAGTTCATTGCAGGTGTCAGAGGAGTTTTGTGTGTTGTGCTGATATAGGGACCGGGGGAGCAAGAATGAGCTCTTGGCTGTTTGCTGGACCTGAACACAAATCAGTTTAACAGAACAGAATTTCAAAAGGACAAAAGAACAGCCATACTGAGGAGACCTCAGGTCTGATTTGCCCACTAGCCTATCTTCCAATAGAGGCCAATACCATGTGCCCCAGAGTCTATGAACAGAACAGTGATCCATCCCCATACAGTTTTAGGTCCTTAGTCTGCAAAGGTTAAAGGATTGTGTTCATTTTCATAGATTTGGGAAGGACAAGAATTACAAGAGGACAAGAGTTATACTCAGATTGAAACCAATGCTATTTTTCTATGCATAAGTTTATGTGGGAATGGAACCAAAATTCTTGCTGCTACTAACAATATGCAGCTTGATTTTTGAAAGGAGCTGGATGGGTAAAATCCAGTTAAGCCAGTGGAATATGCAAAACTCACAACCTCATAAAATTAATCTTCTTGTGTCCTGATGCTGGCAATAAGATCTAGGAAGAAAATCCATTTCTTAACACTTAGAGGCTAGTAGTCAGAAAACTTTAAAAACACATAACACCTACTTTTTGTTATGGGGTTTGCTCTAATTCTTCTCAAGTTCCCCTCTTCTGATATTGTTTGATATTGGTAGATAATATTAAATGGAACACTGACCCCTACATTGACAGTTCTTCAACTGGAGAGGACTTGCATTATATATTTTTTTCTTATAGTACATACTTGTGGATGGTTGTTAAAACCAAGCTAGGAAAAAATGTGTACTGTGTAAGTGTATTTGCTTACTATTATGCTTTTTAATTTACCTTAATTTTCCCTTTTTATCTAACAGTAAGGCATATATTTTAAGTTGTCATTCGAGTAATCTAATAATATAAATAAAACCTAATGGAGGATTTCTTAAGCATTATATTAAAAGAAGGGCAATACTTTGACCTATCACTCTAGATGAAGTCTCTTAAATAGATTCTATTAATTACCCCCCCCCCCAAAAAAACCTCATAGTAGTGCCCATGCTTAGAAAAAAATACTGTACTTTTATCGTTGTAACTCTTGTCCTTCCCTATTACTTTATACCCAGGCATTGTCTACATAAAAATGAGATTATAAATTCTTAGGGTGGGATCCATATAATTGTTTATCTTTTAAAGTGGTTAGCACACTCTTTTGGATCTATTGTTAAAGACACCCCCACGCCACCCGCTCTCAACAGAATTTATTAGAGATGCTTCCCAAAGACGTGAATGTCATAACTTTTTGCTTGGTAATAAATCCACATTTCCTTTTATTCATTGTTCACAACAGATCTGCTGTTTATTGTTAATTTATAGAATAATATTGCCTTCATTTTCTGTAATAATTAATGACTATGAAATGAGTGTTACCTTGATTGCAGTATGCAAATATCACCAACAGAGTGACATGTGCTAAACACACAAATTCATATGGAGATGTCTTGAGGGGCTGTTAAATGTTAGAGGTTCTGTTTCTGGTAATTGTGATCTAGGTAATTGTGTTCATAGAGTGTGCATTTTAATTGCTAACTTAAATATTGAAACTTCATTTAAGCTAATGCAATATGTTACCATACTAAGCAGCTTTGTCAAAAAACATGCAATACAGCCTTCATCAAGAAGACACATTAACAATATGTGGTTTTGTTCACACTTTGTAATTGTTTTATAGATTCTGAAGTCGGTGTGTTGCCAAAATTGTTTAAAGCTGGACTAAGTTCTGAATAAACTTGTATACTAAAGGTTCTAACCCATTTATTATTTTGGCAGATTTGGGTCATCTTTTTTCTTAGGAAGGAAATAATAAAATTAATATTGTAAAGCTAAAATCTAGGCAACATGAATATAAAATAGTGTGCTGTCATGAAGCTCTTATCATATAGGAGGTATGATCATTTAGGAATACAGGGGTGTAGTAAGTTGAGGGTCAGTAACATGGAGTCAGCAGGCCTAAATAGAGGCCTATAACATGAAAACAGCAACAGGCCTGCAATCTAGTGAGCAAGACTTTGGTTTAGTAACAGGAGCCAAGAAAGAGGCCCTATTGATAATTGTGTGATTGTGTAAGTTAGGTCGAGCATGGAAGGACACAGGGAGGCACTGGGTACAGACTGTAAGCCAAAGGGGAGTATTGGAACATCTTAATAAGAAATGTCTTGGTACAAAAACTCCCTAAAAACTAATGCACATACCGACCTAGGTTCAGGACCAGGTCGAAATTGACAGCATGAAGGATAGTAAGTAAGCCCCCCTTCCATAAGGTGAGGGGTGGTAACTAGGCAACAGAGGGTGGTAACCTGGTACGTAAAGAAATGATGTAAGTTGTTTGTACCTGTCTATAAAAGGACACCGCAGAGGGTGCTCTCTGGCCGACCTTGGGGGGGGGGGGGGCGCACTAGGCGCCTGAATGGCAGGTGTCATTGCCTAAACTTACAGAGTGCACAGTAGCTTAACTTTGACTAACTGCTGTTAATATCTGTTATATGGCAATAGGCCTGCCCGGTGTTGGTACCTTGTCAATGCAGGCCATAGTGCCCAGTGGTGTAACATTGTACTGATCTCTGTTACCAACTGGTAGAGCTTCGCATTTGACAATAAACCTGCTCGATTGATTTCAAACCTTGCCTGCATCTGTCGTTTCCGAGGCCTCTCAGAGATCTCTTGTGTTGACCCAAGTGCACGGGGTCTAACACTCTAGATAAATGGAGTACCGATTGTTACGCACGCAGCCGAAAGTTTTTAACAACGGAGTAGAGGTCCTGTCAGGAGCGCACCAGGACAACCCTGACCAGACGACGCTGACACTGACAGTCCAGACAACCGAAGGTACCGAGGTATGAAAACACTGAGGTACGACAAGGGGTAATAACTATCTTTTTTTAGGAATTTTTTCTAAGTGTGCAAGACTATTAAAACTGTGGCTTCAGACCAACTGAACCTTTATTTCCCATCAATAGATCAGCAAGGACACAAGCCCTCAGGCTTCCAGCTCCTCAGCTTTTACTTCCCTTGGGTGGAGACCTGCGTCTCAGTCCTTTTGTGATGAGGGTATATACACGCTTGCACAGTGGCCTGCATTCACTCTTTATTTTCTGACAAAGATGGTCTGCCTAAACAGACCTGCCTTCTTATCAGAATCTGAAAACAAAGTTATTTGTTAAAGAGTCAAGTTACCACATGGTACTAGCTATGAAAATCTTCTTTATTCTTGAAGTAAAAAGCATGATGGGGAAAAATAAAAAATAGAAAAGAACTTGCACGTATGCTACCGTGTTTACTGGGCATCACCCCACTGCTAAAGATTAAATCCCTCATGAAATCAGCCTACCACTTGTAGACAGACAGACAAGGGAAGTAGTTCAGTGGAACTCTGAAGGCTATGCTGAGGAAATTTGTGTGGCCTATTCCTATAGTCTCTATCGTTTGCTGTGTGGAAAGTCCCTCAAGCGTCCCGAAATTTTTCATCAATTGAATTGCTGTATAGGAAACAGCCCAGTAAGATTTTAGATCTCCTCCAGGAAACATGGCAGAATCAGGAATCTAAGGTTATGGGTTTGGTTTCAGGAGAGACTAAAATCACTAACTGGTTAAGAAAATTGAAATCTCACCAAAGCCCAGCAGTGCTGGGGATGCACCTACAGCCTAGGAACCTGGTTACCAGTCTGAACACAGTGATAGGGTACTGTTGTTACTCATGGGCTCTGAATCAAAACTTTTGGCCAGATGGCAAAAACTGCCTCTGGTACACAGTGTGATGGGCTCAATCCCAGCTAGGCAGCCAACACAGGCTGCCCCAGAGATGGAGCTGGCTCCCGCATTAGGAAAGCAGGGTAAGGACCCTCTGAAGGTAGGCGGAGGGTGGGCTCTGGAGTGTCTTAGGGGAGAGGGCATTTGCCTGAGGAGCACACTGCTCAGTTTGAGTCCTGCCTCTGCCCCCCCCCAGCAGTCCAAGCCCCATCCCTACTCCACCAATTAACAGATTTGTCAATCAGGAAAACAAAAAGAGGCAGAGATACACCATCCAAACCCATATAAACTTCTGGAAAGATCAGGAGGGCTAGCTCATATCACCATATCTGCCTGCACTGGAACTTGCGCTTCAAGTCCTGATATTTCCAGACCCACTGCCAATGCAAATGGAGGAAGAGCTCTGACCTGAACAATGGTCACAAATGCTATGACTGGTCCAGGCATGGGGTGTTATTAACCAACTCAAGACAGATGCAGTTGATCTACCACGATATTACGACTGAACAAGTGCAGAAAATCTTTTCAGGAGACTAGCTGCTGTCTCCTGGAAAGAAGGAGGTGGGAGGTGATTCACTAATGACTGCAGACCATGCTAACCTTAGGAGTCATTGAGGAGTTCCACATCAAATGGAGGAGTCCTATCATATTGGTGCCAAAAACATATGGGCTAATATGATTCTGCATAGATTTTAGGAAAGTTTTCAGATTTGAAGTGTACCTAGAGCCCTGGGTAGATGAACTGCTTCAGAGGCTGTTGGATGGTGAATATAGCTCTGCATTAGACCTTACAAATGTACTACCACCTTCATCCTGAACCAATTTGTAACCAAGCCACTTGACCTTCATAGAGTTGCAGCCATCTTTCAGCAGCTCATGGACGATATGGTGCAAACATACCTATAATGTGTGGGGCAAGAATAAAAGATAACAGCCAGGTACAAACATACGGAGAGGTCATGAAATCCATCTGGAATTCATAAGTTCCCTTAGACAAATTCAAAATATTTTTGCACAGATGTGTAACCATGAACAAAAAGTCAAAAGTTGGTCTTGAAAATATCTGTAGTGGATATAACTTAATCAAATAAGGCTGAATTATTGATCTAGCCATAACTTACATTTCCATGTCATAGTGTACAATGAATGTCTATAGGGATGATAAAATATTTGGCAAAATTCCTTCCAACTCTTTTTATGGGTCATTAAGCACTTAAGAGAATTATCAGAAAATGGCATTGCCTGGCATTTGCATGAGAGACCAATAGACATTTGAGCAATTAAAATACTAATAAATAATCCAATGCCTCCCCCAGAGAAGAGGCCAGAAACCCTGGCCCACCTCTTCTCCCCAAGGAAAGACATCTCTTGCCACCCTGATGAGACATCAGGGCCAGAACCAGCAGCCCATCTTTGGGCCACCTGCAGGCCAGAGGGTGGCAGCTGCAAACTGTGGCCAGCCCATGGAGACCCCACCCTGACCAAGCTGAAGTGAGGGGGGTGGCTGGAGACCAGAGCTAGTCTGCCCTCTCCCTGCCCTCTCTCCTCTACTGGGCCAGCTGCATGGTGGTAAGGCAGCTGGAGGCTATGGCCAGGTCCGGAAGCCCTTCCCCGACCCTGAACCAGCTACATGCCCCTGCCCTGAGTCCCCCACCCTCAGTCGTGCACACCCATCCCTGATCTGAACCCCGCACCAAACCCTGTGCTCTGAGGCCCCTCTCCATGCCCTCACTCCAGCACTGACACCCTCCCCAACTCTCCCCTTGCCTGAGTCCCCCACACTTCCCAGACCCGTGCCCTGAGCCTCTCCTACAACCTACCCCCTGCCTTGACTTCCCCGCTCCCTTCTATGAGCCCCACCCCGCCTACCCTGAATCCTGCACACTCTGCCTGGAGCTCCAACCCTTGTGCTGACTCCTGCACCTGCACCTGCACTCCCTGCTCTGAGATCACCATATCGAATTCCTAGCCCTAAGCCCTTATACTTACCAGCTTCTTGCCATGACTCTTACACCTCTACTCCCTGCCCTAAGCTCCCCCAACCAACCCCTTGTCCTGACTCCTGCACCCACCCTCCCCTACCCTGAACCCTCGTATCCAACTCCCTGCTCTAAACAACCAGCTCCCTGCCCTATACAATCATTTAAACATTATTACAATTAAGGACCCAAGCAATGCCAGGCACATCTGCTAGTTTTAAATAAGCCAGCTGGATTATCTGCAGATTCATGTTCCAGAGAACTAAGCTCATGCCATATGCAGGAAGTTCAGCCAGTTTTATTTGCATAAAGATCCCTAAACAAGCCAGGCAGAAAGTACAAATAGATTGTAAAAGTGATGCTGATGTTTATTTAGTTCCTTCAAATTCCATCTGTAGAGACAGATCGCTTGGAATTTAGGAAAGCTTTGTATCTAGCTCTACTTGGAATTCAGCATGCTGGATATGAGGCTTCATGAAGGAAGCCTGATACCAGCCTCCCAGATCAAATATTAGGAATATTCAGATATTAGGAATGGCAGATATTAGGAATGGCAACATAAAAAAACCTGTAGGGGAACACTTCAATCTCTCTGGACACACAATTGCAGATCTAAAGGTAGCCATCCTGCAGCAAAAAAACTTCAGGACCAGACTTCAAAGAGAAACTGCTGAGCTACAGTTCATCTTCAAGTTTGACACAATCAGCTCAGGATTAAACAAAGACTGTGAATGGCTACCTAACTACAAAAGCAGCTTCTCCTCTCTTGGAATTCACACCTCTAGATCAGCTACTAGAAGTGGGCCTCATCCTCACTGATTGGATCCACCATGTCATCTCCAGCCTGATTCTGGCCTGCATATTTATACCTGCCTCTGGAAATTTCCACTACATGCATCTGACGAAGTGGGTCTTTGCTCATGAAAGCTTATGCTCCAACACTTAGGTTAGTCTATAAGGTGCCACAGGCCTCCTCGCCGCTTTTCCAGATCAAAGCTGTTCTAAAGCTGGTGATCCAGTTAGTGAAAGATTTCCCTACAGAAGGGCATCCCCTATTGCTGTAGAACAGAGGTCTCCGATTCAATGCTGCAACTCCTCTCTGCTCTGGCACAGAGAGCAAGGCTAAGACCATTTTTATGCATCCACTGCAGTTGGAAGGGAAATGGAATGAGTTTGAACAATAACTCAGGGCTTTGGGGCTGCTGTGGAGAAGCTAGGGGTTCACTACATTCAAAGCATAGAAACAAGAAAATTTCTTCACAGATCTCAAGCCTAAACACATATCAGGGTTATGGCATATCTATCCAGATAGATAACTAGGAAGTGTGAAAATAGAATATAATTAAAGAATCAGAAATGTAGCACTGGAATGGGACCTTGATAGGTCAGGACAGTCCCCTCAACTGAGGCAGAGCTTAGTGTTTTCTAGAAGACTATCCCTACCATGTGTTTGCCGAGCCTGTTCTTAAACTTCAATTGATGGAAATTCTATAGCCTCCTTATGTAATTTGTTCCAATGTTTTAACTATCTTTAAAGGAAACTTCTCCTACTATCTAACCTAAATGGGCATTGCTAAAATTTAAACCCATTACTTCTTGCCCTGTCATCTTTGGATAAGCAGCACATCTTATCCTCTTCTTTATAACAACCTATTACATACTTGCAAACCTATCATATCCCTCTCATTCTTCTCCAAACTGGACCCTCCCCCCGCAATCTTTCCTTGTAGATCATGTTTTCTAGAGCTTTAATTTCTGTTGCTCTCCTTTGGAATGTCTCCATCTGTCTATATCTTTCCAAAAATGTGATGCCCAGTATTGAACATGGTACTCTAGTTCATACCTTATAAGTCCTGAGTAGAACAGAAGAATGTCTTCTCGTATCTTGCTTACAACACTCCTGTTAATACATCCCAGAATGTTTGCTTTTTTTGAAACCATATTACGCTATTGAATCGTATTAAGTTTGTGATGCACTATAAATCTCAGATCCCTTTCTGCACTACTCCTTTCTAGGCAATCATTGCCCATTTTGCATTTGTGCAACTGATTAATTACTTCCTCAGTACAGTAATTTTCAATTATCCATATTGAATTTCATTCTGTTTATTTCAAATCACTTCTTCAGTTTGACAAGAAGATTTTGTATCTTAATCCTGTCCTTCAAAGTGCTTAGGACCCCTTTCAGATTGGTATTGCCCACAAATGTTACAAGTACATTTTCTATATCATTATCCAAATCATGGATGAAGTTATTAAATAGAATTGGATTCAGAACACGTTTCTTCAGGACCCCACCCAATATGCCCTTTCAGCTTGACTGTAAATAATTCTCAGAATACAGTTGTCCAACCAGTTGGGCACCCATAATCTATTACATTTGTCTAGGGCCTAAGCCATATTTCTCTAGTTGTTTATGAGAAGGTTTATATGAAACATATCAAAAGTTTTATTAAAGTCAAGATATTTCCTATCTACAAGGCTTGTTACCCTGCCAAAGAAGGCTATGAGATTGGATTGTCATCATTTGTTTTTGACAAATGAATGTTGGCTGTTACGTATCACCTTGTTATTTTAGGTGCTCACAAATTGATTATTTGATTATTTGCTCCATTATCTTTCCAGGTACCTATGACTGCTTTAATATACCCTGAGTTGTCTGTATTCCTCTTTTATTAGGAAGGTACTACATTTGCCCTTCTCCAGTCCTCTGGGATCTGTCCTGTTTTCACAAGCTTTCAGAGATAATTACTAATGTCTCAAAACTCCCTGACCGGTTCCTTAAATATTTCAGTATGTATTTCTTCAGGCCCTGCCAATATGAAGAGATCTAACATGTCCAAGTAATTTTCAAGTTATTCTTTCCCTATTTTAGAATCAGATCCTATGTCATTTAAACTGATGTTCATATACTACATTATGAAAATTATCTGAGCACTGCTAACCTTTTTGGTGAACACTAAAGCAAAGACATTTAATACTTTTTAACAAATGAATTTCAAGGCAAAAATATATAAAGCCCTGTATGGATAAAATGTTCTATGCATTGATGAGGATATCCATGTGTAACCCTTCCGCCGGGTAGGCCTGGCAGTAACCAGGGCTGGGTTCAATATCTTGGGGTCCATCTCACACAGAACCGGCTCGAGCCCCCACCCAGTAATCTGGGAAATTCACACACCCCTGGGTGCCTCTGAGGGCAATGCTTCCCCACTCACAAGCACTGAGTCTGAGTGTAGGAAAGAAACATTTAATGAAACAGAGAGAGAGAAGTCATACGGCATTAACTTGGGGGAAACACCACAAACAGAGTTCATAACCCAAACATGAGCCAAGCCCCTCTCCCAGCCAAGAATCGCCCAAAGTCCAAAGAGTCCGACACCCCAGAAGTCTTTGTCCCTGGTCCGTGCCACCCAGAGTCCCAAAGTTTCTGGGTAGAAATGGAGGTGGCGGGATAGGTAGGGGGCCCATTACGACACTCCACCACGCTCCACCAGCTGTCTTGTCCCATGCCACCAGGCGCTCCGCTGGTCACCTGCCACCACTCCTCGCCTGCTGCTGCCGGTCACTGCTCCTCGTCTGCTGCTGCTCCGCACCACATCGCTGGTCACTGCTCCTTGCCTGCCACTGCTCCACGCCATGCCACTGGTCGCCGCCCCACGCTGCTGGTTGTCGCTCCTCACCTGCCGCCGCTCTACGCCACGTTACGCCACCAGCCACTCTGCTGGTTGCCGCCACTCCACTGGCTGCAATAGGTCTGGCTCTCAGCCAAACCAGTGATTTCAGCTCTCCGTGATTTCAACTCTTTTGCCACCAGCTGGACTGGCAAAGGAATCTACCTTCCACTAGACTAGCAAAAGAAAAGACTCCTCAGGGAGTCTGCTTTAGGTCTGTCCTTAAAACAAAGGGAGAAAGGGGCAGGTTGGGCCAGCCTTATAGCTCACACCTGGCAGGTGTGAAACAGGCTCACTCAAGCCCTTTAACCCTTCCCCCCAGCTCAGTTCACTCAACTCTGGAAGGGGAGAGGCTTGTTCCTCTGAGACCTCTTACCATGACGGTGGTGTCTCTCCTGCAAGCACTGGTGGCATGTTTTACAGTTCCCACATTTAGGGGTAGCATGATTAGTGACCCACACAACAGTCCCAAATTATATGCAATTCTCCGCATTCCATTCCAACACTGACCCTCCATCAGCCCTGGCTGAATGGGATTTACATAGTCACACCTCGTATTCTCTCCTGAGCTGTATTTAGATATCAACAGTTTACAGTTAATTACCTTGCAGAGCTAAACAATTGTAGTGGGTATACCCACTCCTCCTTTTTGCTGGCTGATAGCAAGCAGCAGTTCAGCCTCTGTTTACACATGGATAGAAATCAGTATCCACTGATCTGCAGAGCTCTTCTCCCTGGAGATGCAGAGGCCAAAGGAGAATATAGTACTGCTGCTCCCAGAAGTCAGCACCGTGCTCCAGCAGCTCCTTCCAGTTATGTGGCTGTACTGCCCACAGCCATGTCTCACAAGGGCCAAGACTGGTGGTGGTACTGCTGAATGGCCAGGAGGAGCCATGATTCCTGCGAATGATGGCACCACATTCTTCTTCTTTGGCTGCTGCATGTCCTGGGAGTAGAAACATGTGGATCAACAAATACCAATTTCTGTTCACACATCTACATCTGCAGATAGAAATTTGTATCCATGCAGGGCTCTACCTATACACTAGGCCATGTTGCCCCCCAAAATATAGTGTGTATAATTCTAAGATTTTAAACTGTTAATCAGAGCAGTTAAAAAGTAGATGATGTGAATATTATGCTTTCAAATAGAAGGAAAATATAATGTCCAGCGAATCCACAGATTAGACTTTTAAGTACATAAAAATAACCTCTGCAATTGGACTAGTGTACGTGTGTCTCTGTGTAAAATTTATAATAAGCTATTAACCTCATGTTACTTGGGCTGGATGGATCATCTGTTAGAGTTGGAAAGACATTTTCCGCCACAGCATTTTGCAATTAGCTCTATTCTATTTCTGTCTCTGAAGTAATCAGCATTGTCCATGACTGAATATATCTAGACCAGAATCCTATTTTCATTTTATTCTGGAATGGCTGTTACTATGTTTTTTTTTATCAAGGCTTTCCTGCTTTTTAATTGAAATGTTGGTGAAAATCCAAGTGAGCTGTCTCAGGAAAATGTGTACAAATATTCAAACTTAAATAGGATAAAGGCACAGAAAGCAGATGAGTTTGTATTTTTATGTTATCTTTATAGTGCAGAATAATTTGAACCTTGTATGAAATCCAGGGAAACTTGATAACTGAAGGTTGCCTCCAGCTCATATGGAATTTTTCTTTCTTGAAATGAGTTTAATTTCAGTGCTAGACCAATGCTCCTGAAATAGACATTTTTTCCATGTGAAAGTGCTTCCCTAATCAAGAACTGTTGCATCTAATGTTTTGTGGTACAAAATTCAATGTCATACACTGTAGGGTCATTTGGTTATTAAGTTCTAACAATTATTGTTCTGGTAATCCTGAACAATACTGCCACAGCTGTTAGCTGCAATGTAGTATAGATACTGTGTTGTGAAGCTGAGACACTGTATGGTGCTATACATTCTGTACCATTGGGCAGATTCCTGGTGGAAATGAAAATATTCTGTGCTTGGCAACTGCAGTACATCTGGGTACCTCCAAGTTCTGGTGGTCACACAGCATACAGTATGGAAGCTGCAAAAGGAAGAAATAAAAAATAGAGGATACAGGCTTAGCTAGGGATCATTCTTGTCATGCTGTCTGGGCTAGAGCATATGGCTGAAATTCCCATTTTCTGCTGCCTCCAGGGTGAATTGATTTTAAATGAAGGTGATTTAAATCATTAATTTAAATGACAATTTAAATCACCAAAAATCATTGAATTAAATCAAGTCATCAACAAAGCTAAGACTGACTATGCTTACAGTGCCTTTAATTTGGAGTAAGCCCCATTGAACTCACTGGCACTCTTGGTTTTTGAGTAAGCAAGTATTTAATGGGGTTCCCTTGGAAAAGCTGAGTTATGCTGAAATAAAAAAGGGAATAGATTTATGACATCATCATTGTGGTCTGTGTCCAGAGTGTTCCAAAATAAGGGGCATGTGTTATGTAATATAAATTTAGAAAATAACACCGTGGCAACTGGCAATTCTAGTTTTTTCTTACTGCCACTTTTTATATTGTACACTTGAGTGACAGATTCTAAACCTACTTAATTAATTAAACAAACCATAAGAATTAGATGAGCTAAATATTTTTTTCTAGCAATGTCCAACATAGAAAACTGCTTAGGAATCTACTTGTTTAATCACACTTATACTAAAAGGCATAGAGAGTCTTAAAGAATGATGCATTGCAAAGTGCATTATTTAAGTTACTAAACAATTGATCCACATCAGCCATATCCACATCTTCATCCACATCATTTTCTCCCAATAAGCAGTTTTCCTTATGATGTTTCGTTCTTGTGATTAGGCCCTGCATCTTCAGTACATTAAGAGTTTTCAAAAAAGAACTAGATAAGTTCATGGAGCTCAAGTCCATCAATGGCTATTACCCAAGATGTGCAGGAATGTTGTCGCTAGTCTCCGTTTATCAGAAGCTGGGAATGGGTGACGGGGATGGATCATTTAATGATTATCTGTTCTGTTCATTCCTTCTGGTGCATCTGGCACTGGCTACTGTTGGCAAACAGGATACTGGGCTAGATGATCCTTTGGTCTGACCCAGTATGCGCGTTCTTATGTTCTTCTTGCACTGCTTACAATATAATGAATCGTACAATTTACCTACAGCTCAGTCTATGCCAGGGCTAAAACTGCTATCAAATAGGGCTGTTTTTAAATGTAGTTTAAAATTAAGATGGCTCCAGCACACAAATGATCAATTTGCACCTGTCTTGTTTAAGTTGGTCTAACATGGACAAGTCCTAGTTGTTTTGAAATTGAAATTGTATTCTGGACACTAGAATTTAACTCTGTTGAAGCCAGAACTGAATTTACTATATGCAGTTTACCGATTGTAGACTTCTGAAATAAACAAATAAAAATACATTTCCAAATTGGTTATATCAATTAATTGTGTCAATTGGTTTTGTGCAGTGACCAAATAATCATGCTAATTATGTTTATTTTCATTGGTTTAAACCATTTCAGATGCTGTTTAAGATAGAGATTTACTGTAGTATAATAGGCACCACATCAGTCTTATTTGTACATGAATGGTCCTTTCATTATATTAAAGCAAATATTATCATTACTAGACACAGAGGCCATCTTTGATTCAAAAGCAAGCTACTGATAAGAGTGAATTTTCAAAGAATTGCATGTGATTGTAGCTGAGACTCACATTATTTTTTAATGCATCATGTGACAAAAGACCTTGCACAGATTTTTGAAAGTTTAAGAGCTGGTTTTTTAAATGTAACGAGGGTCTAATTAAAAGACCAATCGAGGTGATAAATCTTTAAAGGCGGTTATTAGAAAACTTATCTTTTGGTGAGCATATGTAGCAATAAAATCAAACACATTTTGTGATAGTTCTAAAAGAAACTTGAATTAACAGTCTGCCATCACACAAAGGTGACTGACACTTGTGAGCACAGTGCTATCTTTTGCTGCTTTCAGGGATTTATTTTCATAAAGCAGGTGTTCCAAACCTAACACATGTGGGATCAGTATTTACCTGGACTTTCTGTGTTCAGTATATAATATTTGTGAGATACTTTAACACCTCTAGTAAAGTTCAGGTAGCCTACCTCATAGAAAAATGTTAATTTTGTAGAAGACTATCTCTAAAAGCAAATTGGATATTTCCTAGCCAGTGCACTGTTAATTATATGAACAGAGATGATCATTTTTCCTCTTTTTCATTTATTTTTAATTTTTAATGGACAAAGCAGAATGAGAAGCAGAATGAGTAAGAAAAATGATCTGAAATCCTTGCAATTAGAGATGGAAAAATCCTGTTATAAATCATAAACTGCACTTTCCTGGAAGGACAAAAAAGAGCCCCTAAACAGAGGCATTTCAGATTCTACAGTGAAAGCTTTGTTATCCGGCACTCATGGAGAATGGGGGTTGCTGGTTAATTGAATGTGCCAGATAACAAAGTGATAGAGATGCAGCCGTGTTAGTCCGGTCTAGCTGAAACAAAAGACAGAACTATGGAGCACTTTAAAGACTTAACAAGATGGTTTATTAGATGATGAGCTTTTGCGGGCAAGACCCACTTCCTCAAATCAATATGTGGAAGAAAATCAGCACAACCATATATACCAAAGTGATACAATCAAAAAAATGAACGCATGTGAAATTGACAAATCAAATTTTAGAACAGAGTGGGGGTGAGGGAAGAAGGTTAGTGTCTGTGAGGTAATGACATAGGGGTGATAATGGGGAAAGTTTCTGTTAGGTAATGACATTAGAGGTGATAATTGGGGAAGCTATCTTTGTAATGGGTGAGATAATTAGAGTCTTTGTTTAAACCCATACATAAAGTGTCAAATTTAAGCATGAATGACAATTCTGAAGCTTCTCGTTGAAGTCTGGAGTTAAAGTCTCTTTGAAGCAATATGCATGTTTTAAGGTCATTGAGGGAATGGTCAGTCTGGCTGAAATGGCAAGCAACAGCTTTCTCTCTGTGAGAGAGTCTTATGTCTGTTTTGTGTGCATTGATTCTTTGGCGAAGTGTCTGAGACGTTTGTCCAATGTACACAGCAGACGGACACTGTAGGCACATGATGGAATAAATTATATTTCTGGATGAACAGGAATATGTGTTCTTGATCTTGTAACTGGCAAGGTTAGGTCCAATAATGGTGTCAGCAGAGTAAATATGTGGACAAAGCTGGCACTGGGGTTTGTTTCAAGGGAAAGTTCCAGGGTTGGTATTAGTGTGATATGTCCTGTGGTTGTTGGTAAGAATCATCCTGAGGTTAGGTGGTTGTCTATAGGAGACTATGGGTCTGTCTCCCAGAGCCTCTCAGAGTATAATATCCTGTTCCAGTGTAGGTTGTTGTTTATTGATAATGCGTTGGACGGGTTTAAGTTGGGGGCTATAGGTGATGACAAGTTGTGTTCTATTGTTGGTTTTCCTGGGTCTGTCTAGAAGTAGATGGTTTCTGGGTATTGGTCTGGCTCTTTCAATTTGTTTTTTTATTTCTCCGGGTGGGTAATTGAGGTTTATAAATGCTTGGTAGAGATCCTGAAGTTTCTGGTCTCTGTCAGTGGGATTAGAGCAGATGTGATTGTATCTAAGGGCTTGGCTATAGACGATGGATCTTATGGTGTGTCCTGGATGGAAGCTGGAGGCATGCAGGTAACTGTAGGAGTCAGTGGATTTTCTGTAGAGAGTGGTGTCTAATTTACTATTGGTGATTTGTACTGTGGTGTCCAGGAAATGGATCTCTCGTGTAGAATGGTCCAGGCTGAGATTGATGGTGGGATGTAGGTTGTTAAAGTCTCTGTGTAATGTATCCAGTGTTTCTTGGCCATGGGTCGAGATCATAAAGATGTCATCGATGTAGAATAAGTAGAGAAGGAGTAAAAGGGGATGGGATCTGAGGAAACATTGTTCTAAGTCAGCCATAAAGATGTTAACGTACTGTGGGGCCATGCGTGTACCCATGGCTGTGCCGCTGATCTAGAGGTATAAGTTGTCCCCAAATTGGAAATAATTGTGGGTGAGAACAAAGTTACACAGGTCTGCTACCAGATTGGCAGTGGTATCCTCTGGGATAGTGTTTCTAATTGCTTGTAATCCGTCTTCATGTGGGATGTTGGTGTAAATAGCTTCTACATCCATGGATGGCGTTATCAGGGAGGTTATCGATGTTTTGTAGTTTTCTCAGGAAGTCAGTAGTATCTTGGAGATAGCTGGGAGTATATCTGATATGCCTCTGTTTAGGGGCTGCCCTTATGCCTCCACTAGCTACCAACAGATTTGGCTCCCTCCAGCTCCAGAAAGGCTGAGAAGGAAGGGTGCCTGTTTGATGACAATACTGGCTGTCACAATCCCCACAATACATGGCTGGACTGGCAGGAGTCATGTGCTTATGCCTGAAGATGCAGCAGTTTCGTGGTGGGGGCAATGCTGATGAACAAAGTTTTCTGGTTACCAGAGTGTTGGATAACAAAGCCGTCACTGTATTCTGAATGTTAGCAAAAATGTTATGTGGATGTTCTAATCCTAGTTAAGAGAGAACATAGTTTTATACAGCAAGATAAGTAGAATATAGCAAGGCATGTTAGCTGTATACATTTATACAAAATCAGGATTGAATTTTTTGATCCTTTAAGATTATTCTGAGTCCTTTCCAGCCAGCAGAGATTTTTTTGTATACCATGTCCCTCCTGTCTCTCTATTCCCAGCTACTTCCCAGATGACCAAATGGCCTATACAGATCATTGGCAGTTGCAATAGAGTAGAGAAAACTTCTCTGCTTTACAACATGGACCTGGATGCTGCTCAGTGGTTGCAGAACTAGAGGAATGTAAAAGTGGCTTAAGGACACTTTTGCGCCCTATCCCCATCACCTGACTAGTACCAAGAGCACTTCAGCTGGCCTAGAGAATCCAGTTCCCAAATCGTAATAAAATTCCTTTTTCCCAAGTCTAGTCCATGTAAAAATGTTACGCTGGAAATAACTTGTTATTTTTATAACTAAATACTTAACCTGCTATTTACTGAAACATCCTAATACAATAGACAATCTGATGTGATTTTTATGAAGCAATAGCTTATTAAATGTGGTACTTCTTGTTTTTAGAAATTCAATTAATCCCCCTTCAATTTACTAAAACTCAACCAATACATATGGAAGTTCTTGTGTTTTCTTCTCTTCCAATGGAAAAAAAAAAGTTTTTTATAAAGCTTGGTCTGGATTGAATTGTACATGGCATTTAATAATCTCCAATAATTTAAATGTGGAGGTATTTCACCATTATACTTTTATTCTCAAATATCCTATCTAAATTGTCTGGCTGTACAGCAATGAGGCTGTACAGTAATATGCCAGACACAAGGGTCATGCATAAGGATATAGAATGCCTAGTTTGCATATCTCAATCATGCATGTGGATACAGTATATAATTATTACTAAATGATATACTACTAAGTAGATTATATAATTCTTAACTGGGATATGAAGAGGGATTGGGACCTCTTTTAAGAACAGAAGAAACTAGAGCTTTTCCTGCAGGAAAAAACAGAGGTACAGCCAAGCCCAGACAAATTTGTAGGCTGAAGTTTCTGTGGTGTTTTTGTTTTAGGTTAGCAAAAAAACCAAAATCCCAGGATGAGCATAAATCTTGGACTTTTTACAGTGTGCTCATACATTGTTCAGAGCAAAGTAATCACATGCCTACAGCAATATACTTCAAATTTATTTTTCTTGTTTGGCCTTAATCACCACCGGTGTGTCTAACATTGTAGGAAATTTTAGGGAGGATTTTTAAATTACCCATTTCATATTTGCCAAACCTAAAATGACTGTGTGTGGTCTGATTCCAACAGTATTGTACTGACATTAGGATGAATTGAGATAGCTAGGCTAACCTCTGTAGGTTGTATATAGGAAGAGATACTGAGGAAAAATGGACACATAAATAGAGCAACAGGCTCACCCAGGGCCTCCTGATTTCTATTGCTGGTTTGGCCACTCTGTGTGACCTTGCCTCTCCCATACATAACACATTCTACACAATAAGAAATTTGCTTTGTATCTACCAGTAGGTGTAAGGGTAGATGTAATATTTTTCATTTTCCAGATTGGAAAATTGAAGTTCTTAGAGGTTATTTGCTTAAGACCATTCAGAGAGTCCGAGCTAGATTGGGTTGCGAGAGAACAAACTTCTAAAGATTTGTATAATCCTGTAGATTTTTATTACGTATCTCTGCATTTTAAAGGATAAAGAGAACAGCATTACACAGTGCAAAAGAATTACTGCTTCCTGCATGTCAATATTGCTCGATTCCACATTGTCCAGAACATACACAGACAACTGGTATGGCTTGACAAAGGATGGCACTTGCAGAGATATGGGGATGTTGTTTACTTCAGTTTTTGCCTGACTGAAAGCTGGTAAAGTATAGATACTGATGTGACATTCGGGGCCTGGATCTGCTCTTTTGAAGGCGTAGAATATGTAGTGGTCTTATTCTCAACTCAACTCAATAGAGTAAATGTCATGCTTGACATATCCCCAGGTTACCTTCTTTGAAAGATGCAATGGAATAATGTTATGCAAGAACCATGTTTCCCTGCCAAACTCATTCAAACTTTATGGACTCTTGCTATTAGTTCACTCTTCTTAGCATCAAAATACATTCTACACACTTGTGTGACCCTGAAATGTGTTTAATAAGTAAAGTAGCTGAATTTGAGAAGGCTTTTATTGTACTCTGGTGAGTGTCTCGGGGATTTTATTACAGACTGACAACCATGTGATGTGAATTGAAAACCTAGAGTTAGAGCTCTTCCTTAGTAGAAAACAGTATCTGCACAAATTTGCTCACTGACATCCTTTATTCTTTTTATTCCTTAATTAATACATAATTTATCAGGCTTTCACTTTGATTTCAGACTGCAAAATATGCAAGACTGTAGCGATAACATTTCTCTAATAAAATATAGAGGGTTATGACAGTCCTTCTCTGAAGACATTTTCTAGCAGAATCATACATGAGGAAGATTTCTGTTGGATTTGTGCAATGCAAACTTACGGCTTTTTTTTCTGTATGCTTAAAGTGCATCAAATATCTTTTTAATCTAAGAATGTTTCTGGTTCCATAAAATAATGGTCTATATTTGATCTATATTAGAGCTGTCCAGTGTCATAACGAAAGTACACCAGGATCACTGTTAGCAGAATAGAATATTATTGTATTTATATAAGGGTGCTTGTGTATTAGATAATATTAATGGCCAAATATTTTAAAGTTCTAATTTACTCTTTCTATCAAATCCTTTCTCAACTTTTAAGGTCTGGTTTCCCGTCTGCAGAAAGGCCACACTTAACATTAAGTACTTATTTTTCAAGCAGTCCTATTGAAATCAGTCTTTTTTGTACACCATAGGATAACTTGTAGAAGTGGCAGCTGATTGATATGAGTAAGTGAACAGGATCTATCAACATGAAAACAGTCTCTGCAGGTTTTACCTCCTTTAACCGGGACACACTGTTCCAGCTCACAGATGTTCCTGGACCACAGAGCCCAAGTATGAGAAGTCTGTGCCACAGGGCGGGAGATGGGGGGAAGGAAGGGAGCAACTGAGCCGGGAGCCCTGTGTCCAGGCAAGGGCGGGAGGTGCAGCAGGGCATTCTGGCCCCTGCGTCCGGGTGGTAGTGGGAGCCAGCAGCGGCTGCAGAGCTCTGGCCCCGGCTGCAGAGCTTGAGGGCTGACCATGGCAGCCATGGAGCTCTTGCCCCAGCTGGAGAACTCCAGTTCTGGCAGAGTGGCCTTGGAGCTCTGGTCCTGCAGCTGCGGCCATGGAGCTCCGGCCTAGGGAGTATGAGGGCTGGGCTGGAATCCTAGCCAGGGGCAGCACAGGCCATATTAGGAGGGACCGCCCCTCATTTGGCAAATCCGGGACCAGTCAGGTCCTGAGGGTGCTGGATGAGGGTGGTCCAACCTGCACTTAATTTATAACATTTATTTTATTCCAGCCTCTTAATATTAGTATCTTTCTATGGCTCAGCATGCCAAGTAATAACAATTGGTGAAATAAAATACTTTTTTTTTCTATTCTGTTTGAAACAATAGCATATCAGAACCTGACATTTCAAGCATTTCCAAACACATACAGTGATCTGTAGTGGAAGGCAGACACTATTGTATGAAAAAAAGGAATCA